>NW_026526810.1:4006300-6891300 GCF_024362965.1 Panthera pardus
ATTTGCAAAAACAATTAGAATGATACATCGTAACATGATACATCATATTAACAGATCAACAAAGTAGGTTTAGAGAGAACATCTCCATACAATAAAGATCATATGACAAATCCACAGCTAACAGCATATTCACTGGGGGAAAATGGAGAACTTTCCTCCTAAGATTGGAAATAACAATGCCCATTCTCACTATTTTATTAAAAATGGTACTGGAAGTCCTAGCCACAGCAAGCAGATGAAAAATAAAAGGTATCCAAATTGGTGAGGAAAAGTAAAACTGTCACTATATGCAGGTGGCACCATACTATACCTAAAAAACCCTAAATACTCCAACAAACTACTAGAACTGAAATCAACTCAGTAAAGTCACAGGATAGACAATTAATATACAGAAGCCTATTGCATTTCTATATACTAATAATGAAGTAGAAGAAATTAAAACAATGTCATTTACAATCACACCAAAAAGAATGAAACACCTAGGAATAAACTTAACCAAAGAAGTGAAAGGCCTGCACTCTAAAAAGTATAAAACACTGATGAAAGAAGTTGAAGAGGAAACAAAAGGAAAGATATTTCATACTCATGGATGGGAAGAATAGTCTTAAAGTGTCCTTACTACCCAAAGCAATCTACAGATTTAATGGAATCACTATCAAAATACCAACAGCATTTGCACAGAATTAAAACAAATAATCCCAAAGTTTTTATGGAACCACAGAAGACTCAAATCGCCAAAGCAATCCTGAAAAATGACAAAACCGAAGGTAACACAATCTTAGATTTCAAGATCCACTATAAAACCGTAGGAATCAAAATGATGTGGTGTGGGCACAAAAATAGACACAGATCAGTGAAACAGAGTCAAGAAATAAATTCATGCTTTTATGATAAAAAAAAAAATCTATAGCAAGAGAGGTAAGAATATACCATGGGGAAAAAGTCTTCAAAAAATCGTGTTGTGAAAACTGGACAGCTACATGAACAAGAATGAAACGGGACCACTTTCTTCTACCATACATAAAAAATTCAAAATGGATTAAAAACCTAAATGTGAGATCTGAAACCGTAAAAGTACTAGAAAAAAAAAAACATAGGGAGTAATTTCCTTTACATCATCTATAACCACTTTTTAAAGATAGGTCTTCTCTGGCAAGGGAAAGCAAACCAATATTAAACTATTGGGACTATACTAAAATAGCTTTTTCACAGCAAAGGAAATCCTCAATAAAAACAAAAAAAAAAAAATCAACCAACTGAATAAAAGATATTTGTAAATGATATATCTAATAAGGAGTTAATATCCAAAATATATGAAGAAGTTGTACAAGTCAACATCAAAAGATAATCCAACTAAAAATAGGCAGAGGAACTGAATAGGCATTTTTCTAAATAAGACATACAAAGGGCCTACAGACACATGAAAGGATGCTCAACATCACTCAGAAATGCAAGTCAAAACCAGAATGAGCTATCACCTCACACTTGTCAGAATAGCTAAAATCACAACACAGAGAAGGCTGAGAAAAAGGAACCCTCAAGCACTGTTGATGGGAATGCAAACTGGTAAAGCCACTGTGGAAAACAGTAGAGAGGTTCCTCAAGAAGTTAACAGAATTACTGTATGATCCAGTAATTCCACTACTGGATATTTGCCCAAAGAAAACAAAAACACTAATTTGAAAGGATATATGCACCTCTATGATTTATTGCAGCATTATTTACAATAGCCAGAATATACAAGCAACCAGATGCCCACTGATGGATAAACGGATAAAGAAGATTTGGCTTACAGAATATAGTTCAGCCATAAAAAAAGAATGGCATCTTGCCATTTACACTAACATGGATAGATCTAGAGGGTATAATGCTAAGTGAAATAAGTCAGAGAAGGACAAGTACCATCTGCTGTTACTCATATGGGGAATTTAAGAAAACAAATGAACAAAAGAGACAAACAAACATGGAGACATCTTAAACATGGAGAATAAACTGGTGGTTGCAAGAGGGGAATTGGGTGGGGGATGGAGGAGATGTGAAAGGGATGAAGAGAACAATTATTTGTAATGAGTAATGTATAGAATTGTTGAATCATTTATTGTACACCCGAAACTAACAATGTTAATTACACTCGCATTAAAAAAAAAAAAGAAATGGCCTACAAAGGGATAGTAATTAGACTGATAACATTTCACATTAGCATCAATGGGTACCAGAATTACATTTCCAACAGGCCAAGTGAATGTATCAACCTAAGAATTTTATACCTAGACAGGCTATCACTATGTTCAATAGGGTAGCCACAAGTCAAATGTGGCTATTGAGCACTTGAAGTGTGGCTAATTCAGATTGAGGTGTGCTATAGATGTAAAATGTACTCTTGATTTCAAAGACTTATTTCACATTCCTGTTTTCTTAGCATCTTATATTTATATTGATTACATGTTTGGATATTTTGGGTAAAATAAATTATGTTAACATTAAATAGATTTTTACTCTTTAAATCAACCCTATTAAGTTCTATCCAGTAACTAAAATTCACCACCTTCATCCAACCTCACCACCTTCCACAACCTTGTACTTTTAGCACTTTCTTGGTTTCAAAATACACATTTATTTGTAGACTAATTTTATCTAGTTCACTAAAATAAACCCCAGAAGGACAGAGAGCATATCTGCCACATTCACCCTGTATGCTCAGCCCCGAGCACAGTGTGAATCAGGCACCCTCTACTACTCTTATGGTTAAGACTGTACTTCAGCACTAGGTGACAGCTTTTGAATCTACCTCCATGGGTGCTTCCTATCTGATCTTGGGGCAAGTTACTTAACTTTTATGAGCTTTGATTTCTTTGGTTTTAAAGAATATACTTTCCTAGCCTTCAAGCTTTTTATAGGAAAAAAAATAAATAGCTCATAGGTTAGATCCTTCTGATGCTTTTTAATTTGTGTCTGGGTCTTTTTTTTTTTTTTTTTTTTTTAATTTTTTTTTAACGTTTATTTATTGGGTCTTAATTTATCAAGGGGATGCATGAAGAGGTCAGTACCATTGAAAACTAAGTTCCCCTAGAAAGGAGAAGCATGGCCTGCATTACCACATGGGAAAGCACTGGTGTTGGTTAGGAGGAAAAGCTGGAGCCATGGGAAAGCACAGAACAGATTTTATTGGGGTTTCCATGGGAACAACATGATAGAGCAGGGTAAACTTATTAGGACTGGCTCGTTTGAGTAATTCTAGTGGGCTTTGGGGCATAAGACATCCACTAGCAATCTGATACCTGGCTGTGGGTAATTTAGGGCAGAAAAATATTGACTTCATTTTTGAGAGAAAGGAGTAGTTTGGTATATGGACTCAAGATAGAACAGTTTACATATATAAGTCATGTTCAAAGGCAATTTATATACTATCTCTAGGAATTGGCTAGTTCTGTGAGGGGCAGTTTTCCCCCATACAGCAAGAAAGCTGTATGCCCCTCACCCATACTGCTGCCAAAGATATTAAATCATCATAAAATTTAAAAACATGATTAATATACTTCTGAGCCCCTGGTATCCTTCAAAAGAGTAACTTGCAGGTCAAAGTAGCCACTCTCTTGTTTTTGAGACAATTCTGCCTTTTTAAGGCTTCTGTTGAACCACTTGTCCTGAGAGAGAGTACTTATACCTAAAGTACCCTACCCACTTATTAACACCCCAACAAGCTAAATGCTATGTTCTGCCTTAATGCTGATCTTCTGGAACACTCCCTGGATCAGTCTATCACCAGCTCCCAAGATACTGTGGAAGAAATTACTGCAAATTATTCTGCACATTCAAGGAAATGCTATTAGGCATTCCTTTAAAAAAAAAAAAAAAGTCGGGGGGGGAGGGGGAATCTAGTTTACTTTAAGTTGCAGAAGCCACTCACAGTGACTTGAGCAGAAAAGCAGAACCTATTACAAGGATACAGAAGTATCCCAGGAACCTACACTCAGCTGGACCCAAAGAATGAACCAGATCAGGGAAGTCAAGTAGATACTCTCACCTCCAACCCTCTTTGTTCATCTACTCTGTGCTGCTTCTACAGACTACTGTGCTTTGCTACTTCAGTGCACATTGCAGGTGAAGTGTCGACCACTGGAGCTCATTGGCCCAGTGTGGGTGAGGAACCTATCTCTTGTTTAATGAGTCACATTATCCAAAATGGCCACGAAACGGTCTCTGCTATGGAAAAGGTAATCATGAGCCAAGCAGATAAAAGTGATCACCATGATAGAATAGTTTGGAAAATTCTGGTGAAAATGCTGGTTAAGTTAAGCAGAAGGTTTCACACCATACATCTAGTGTTCACTGCTCACTAAGAGGATGATAAAGTGGGGTGCCTGGGTGGCTTAGTTGGTTAAGTGCCTGACTTGATTTCAGCTCAGGTCATGATCTCATTGTTCCTGAATTCAAGGCTGGCATCGGGCTCTGCACTGACAGTACAGAACCTGACTGAGATTCTTTCTTTCCCTCCCTCTCTCCCTCCCTTCCGAAAATAAACACACATTAAAAAAATTTTTAAAGGATAATAAAGTATGCACTGTTAACCAAACTTCTTAAACTCCAAGCATCTTCTCCCTCCACCCCCAAAGTTATTTACTATACAGCCAGTGTCCTTAAGAATACAGTTGCTATTCAGAGACTGTGACATATTTTCAAGTTTCTGAAGTGTTTTGCCCATATGGCAGAAGTTCAAAAAGTTTGTTTTCTGTCATTTTATCTGTATATCTTATATAGTAGATAGATGGGGGTGTTGGAGGTTACAATTTCATGAAAACAGACCCAAGAAGAAACTGGCAACTCTAAAGTCCCTGCCTAAAATAGAGTCAAAGTTTGCACTAGACCATTCCTCCAACTGTCTCATCTTACAAGACCAAGAAAGCTGAGTGACCCAACATCAAACAGCCAAGTTGGTAGCAAAGATAAAACCAGAACCATAGCATGACAAGTAGAGTAACAGTAGTCCAATCTTGGAGGTGTTCAAGGTAGAGATCCGATTTTTCAAATATCTGCCAAGACTTCTTTGAGCTAACTGGCACATAGCTACTATAGAAGCAACTGGATTTTATAAGAGTAAGGAATTTAAACAAGCTCAGGGATGTAATCGTTGTTTGCCAGACCAAGCTGAGTCTCCAGAGACTCTGAAATCATATTCTTCACCTCCACACTGACAGCCACAGAAGCAGCCTGTACTCAGAATGCACTCACACTGGGAGCCTTGTGGAGTGTTTAATCCTTAATTTAAATCCTAATGATTATTCAGCCTATTTGAGAGTTTAACTCAGTCATCAAAGGTTAAACTGCCTCCGGGTTCTGCGTGCAACAAGGCAGGAAATTAGCTACTCAGTCCTGAATCCAAGTGGAAATAAAGACGGGCAAGTGAGAAACTGACTCTGCCTTTGTTCAAAGGACCCCACCTAAAGCTCTACAGAAAGGAAGGCACACCAGGACGCCCTTCCAGCATCTCCAGTGGAAAAGAAAAAAAAAAAAAAACGCCATCCCTCAATGCCTGGAGAGTACAAATCCTTCTAGGAAGGCACACCAGTAGCTGGATGGTGGCAGATACCTCTTGCCCCCTGCCCCTCTACACCCAAATACCAGTCTTTACATCCAGTGCAGAAAAGGATATGTTGTGAGAAGACCCCCATCTTTGGCCATCACGTAGCAAACAGCTCCCAGCATGAAGATTTTCTTGGCTCAAAACCTGTGCCAGGAATGGTTTTAAAGTAGACTCACCCTTGACGCCTTCTATCACCCAGTGGGAATAGATCACATAATGGTACATGTCCATCAAAATGATGAAACAGAAAGCTTTTTACCAAGCACTAGCCTCCCAGTCCAGTAGTTTATGTACATGTACTCCTGGGGATAGAAACATTGCAGGAAATGGAAGGGGCTAGAAGGATAAAAGCCACAGCAAGAAGAACCTCCCCACCCCCCAGAACACTAAATTGATGTTTCTTCTCAAAATCCACCTTCCTGAATAAGTATTAAGCCCCCACTCACCAGGACCACCTCTTCTCCCCACTTATCCCTGCATGGCACCCAGCAGAGCTATCAGAGGCCATTTGCTAGGTGTTGGATTAGGGTAAATTTTACAGGACACGGAATCGACACTTGATGGCTTTTGGCTGATTGATTGGCAGAGATAAAAATATATCAGGCACCCTTGGAACTGGAGAAGTTTATAATGATCTGTCTAGTAGATCCCTACTCTGCACCCAGCCACTTCTGAAAGTGGAGGCAAGCCCATGGAGGGCTCCTCCAATCTGTCTTTCAGCTGTGTTGCAGATGGTTTCTTCCTTGACTTCATAGGAGAAGGTTAAGTCTTTCCACATGTGTTTCATCTTTGCTTGATTTTCTAAGCATTGCCTTGTGGCTATTGCTACCACCATATCAAACCAGTAGCTGGATCAGCTGGGCATACAAGTGTCACAGATCCTCCCTCTTCCTCCCCCTTTACTAAGTTGATTTGGTGGGGAATTCAAACATGGAAGGACCTTTATTTTCCTTTGGTTTACGTAATTTTATCTCCTCATATTTAAAGGAATATTGGTTCATTATCATGTTTGGAAAACTCAGAAAAGTAGCAACTCCTTCTGCAAACCAACCATACATAACACCACCAAAATAAAATTATCGGCTAACCCTGCCTTTGGTCCCTTTAGTATACACATTCACACCTGTATAGAAAAATCAAGGACTCACATTTATTCAGCGCTATGATGTGCCTAGTACTTTGGTAAGGGTTCCCAACAGTATTACATTCTCATAATTCAAGGTAATAAATACTATTTATAATCTTCATATGTGATTATACTGTAGATGCAGTGTTTTCCAGGTTTTTGCTTTTAACATTAAAACATTTTCCACTTTACTAAAATTCGTGTGGTATCTTTAATGATTTTTTACTTTAGACATACTTTGAAATGTCTGAAAGGATTTAAAAGTTGTTTCCATTTTTAATAACACGGATGAGTATCTTCATGCATAAATATTTCTTATATTTAACATTATTTAAGAAGGGTTATCAGAAGTGCAACTACCAGATCAAATGATTATAAATATTTAGAAAGATTTGTTCAGTTGTTTGTAGAACTTATCCCCATGATTTAAAGCAATTTTATGTAATTTAAAGAACAAAATATCCATCACTGTCAGAAGTTACTAACTATATTATCCTGGTAAGAATAAAACAGTGTTTGAAATAATTTTTAAACTCCACAAACATTTCACCCCAAACTTTCACACAAAACGAAAAATTCTACTTAATATACTATTGAAGATTCTTAAATTGTGTTAATATAGTGCAGGTTGCTTGTGAGTTGTTTGGGAAAATACAGAGAACCATAAAGCATCATTGATAGTCACAATAGCACCCAGAGACTGTCAGTTTTTAGGAATGGAAAGAAACCCACTGAAATTTTAATAGAGAAATTAGATAGATAGTATTTTATATACTTTGTCACTGAATATCACACAATACAAAACCTCCTAAGGAATCTGGGTCCTTCTACTCAAATGTTTCCCAGAAGTGTTGTACAACTAGACACTCCCCACAGCTTTTGGGGAATGTGACTTCAGGCTGCCCCAACAACTGGCAAACAGAATGTTCTCCACAGACCTGCTTAAGAACTGAAATATAGGGGCACCTGGGTGACTCAGTCAGTTAACATCCAACTTTTGGTTTTGGCTCAGGTCAGGATCTCATGGTTTCGTGAGTTTGAGCCTCACCTCGGGCTCTGTGCTGGCATCATGGAGCCAGCTTGGGATCCTCTCTCCCTTCCCTCACCCCCACTCGCATGGTCTCTGTCTCTGTCAAAATAAATAAATAATGAGGACTGGAAAATATAAAGAACTAAAATGTTTAGTAGGGAAGGGAGGCCCTTCCCTATTAAATCCCAGATCATAAATACAAGAAACTTCTCTGGTAGATATAGCTGTTGTGTCAGACTGAATGACTGAGCATTTGCTCTTACACTGAACAAAATACCCATCAGTTCTCTGTTGACCTGGGGAAGGTGACAGATTTCAAGAAAATGAAACTTTGACCAGGGACAGATGCCTCTTGGTTGAGCAGCAGGAACCGACTTTGATGACTGTAGCTTGTCAAGAACTGTCAGACAGAGTATGCTGCTGCTGGAGGTATTTTTAGAAGCCTAATCCAGCTGGGAAGGGGCAAAGGGGAATCCAGTTTTGTACTTAGGTTCAATGACAAGCAGTTTAACTTATTGAAATAATCTTCTGACCTCAACTCTGGGGAGAGGACCCCGCATTGATTGTTGGGTGCTCCCTCACCCCCCAGAGCAGCTCTCCCAGCCTGCAGAAAGCATGCCGCTCAGGCTCATCCAGAGCCTTTGCTCATGGTTCTCAGTGCTCATCCTCACTTCAGAGTAGAAAGATGTGAAGGCCTGGAGGAGATCAAGCAGTGCCTGGTCTCCCCGTTTGTTGGCACTTACCAGCAAGCAGGCTGCAGTAGCTGGGGCTGACAAGGACCAGGACAAAAAATGAACTTTTCAACTGTAAAAGAACAGTGACTCCCCAAGTGGGCTCTCTAGCGTTTTCATTGGTTGAAGTGACTCTCATATAGACACACCCCAACTAAGCATTTTTAGCAAGTTAGAGACGGGACTTAGAAATAATGTGGGTCAACACAAACTGCCATCCTTTGTAGGCTTAGCACTACCAACTAATACCATCCCAGAAATAGATTTAGAACATTTGAAGGTGTTGCCACAATGTAAAATTCAGGGGATTTCACATAGAAGTCCGGATTTGGGGCTTACCTTGAAAAATTAGGCAGTCTTCCAGCACTGGGCTCCTATTCTAGCAATGATAAAATGGGCTGCCCTCCTTCGGGAGTCTTCTGTCTCCAGTCTGCCACAGTCTCCCACATTTCTTATTATATTACATACTTCTTATCTAGCAAGACCCTCATTTCCTAGGACTCCGTTGACAGACAAGAAAGTTGACCTCTAGAGATGCTTACCCCTTTTCCAAGGTGAATTTATCATCCTTGCTCCATCCCTCTTAGCCTCAGGCACCCTTCCATCCACAACTACATCCTGTTTACAAGATCTCAGCAAAAGCCTTCAACATGGCTTTTATAAGCCAGTAGGATTCCTTCCCTTTGAAAGCCCAGCTGATCTCTCTCTCTCTCTGCATTTTTGAATTAAGGTCCTTCTTCAGTTAGCAAAGTGAATGGGGGTGAGGTGGGGAGACTAGCACTCTTCAATAGATCGCTGTAACTGATTACTCCCAATGATTGAAAACATGTGCGATCTCTTTAACCTCAATTGTGCATGAGAATCAGATGCCCTGGCCCCACATCAGACCAATCAGAATCTCTGGGTCCAGGTGTTGGTATTTTTTAAAGCTTTTCAGATGATTCCAATGTGCCATCATAGTTTCTGATCACACTCTGAGATTGTTGACCCATTCTTTGTGCTTATTACTCTTGAGCCCTCCTAGGTAATTCATATTAATTTGAGGGGTTCTAGAAACTTTCCTCATCTGGAAAATGAGAAGGATAGATCCGTTTCATGATATCCAACTTGGGATGCTTTGCTCCTCAGCATCGACAAAGGAAATTATGAGGTCGTTGAGCTACTTTCAGTACTACAAAATATCTAGTGGAAATTGCACACTTATCCATGTTAAGGGTACATATGTTAATGAAGATGTTAAGTTTTGGGGAATGGGTGGTTCAGTCGGTTAAGCGTCCTACTTTGGCTCAGATCATGATCTTGCAGTCCATGAGTTCGAGTCCCATGTTGGGCTCTGTGTTGACAGCTCAGCGCCTGAACCTTCTTCGATTCTGTGTCTCCCTCTCTCTCTGCCCCTCCCCTGCTTGCACTCTGTCTCTCTCTCACAAATAAATAAATATCAAAAAAATTTTCAATAAAAAAAAGTTGTTTCTTTGCTTTTGCCTGAAATTACATTTACCTGATGTGATGATTCTACTTTCAAAATATCAGGTTTGTGGGAAGAGGGGAAAGTACCCCTGGAAAATATAATGAGGAAGGAGAGGGGAGTTGAGAGAGACAGAAAGGAAGGAAAAAGAGAATTTGGGCTCTGACAGTTATTTCAACAGTTCCTTCCAGTTCTGGCATTCTGTGGTTTGATGGTGACACCTAGAAAGAGAAAGATGACTTCTGAGGAAGTCTCTAGTCTTGGAACACCCCCTCCCTTAAAAGAATCATATTCTAACACAATACATTTTAAACAAGACTCTATCTTAGTACCCTTCTTTGTGAAATGCTCTACCCTAGGAAGTCAACACCTCTGAAAGGAATTGGTCCTGAATTCAGGGACCTCATAGAAGGAGGCATGGTTTACCTTAATGAGCCCAGCAGTTTGACAGCCAGAACTGGGCAAGATGACAGGGACAACAACAATGTTGTCAGGAGACATGTCAGTGGGCAGTGACAGAAAATAAAACGTTTTGCTACATGACAGATAAGTGCTCCTTGACTATCTACCAGCTTTTGTCTCTATTCAAACATAAGTGTTAAATTATTCCAGCCAACACATTCATTTCATCTATAAACATTTTCTTTGCCTGAAACTAGTAGGGATTTCATCAAAGAAGTAGAAGCTGTGTTCCTTAGGCTGGTTTTTCTCTTTGTTGCATCTCCTGGGGAAACACCCCCTTGAGTGTCTCTCTTTCCTATGCAGGCTGAGCTGGTGACCATTGCTAGGCAACGTGTCATCATAAATATTTCACTGGTGAAAGAAAGTCTGTCTTAGAGAAGCCATTTTTCATCTGTTCTAGAGCTTCAGCTCTCCTTTATAAAAAAATAGAAAAAATAATAGAAATCCACTACCCATATGTTCCATGACATCCATTATGAGGAATGGATGACAAGGGAATCAAGTGAAAAACTCTTGAAATCAAAGCAATGCCAATAAGTAAATTAGAAAATATCATGGGAGAAAAATGTTATTTGTGATGTTGTCTTAGCTTGGGCTGCTCTAGAAAAATACCACAGACTTGGTGGCTTAAACAACAAGTATTTATTCTCAGAGTTCCACATGTGGAAAGTCCAAGATCAAGGTGCTGTCAGATTCCACTCCTGATGAGGACCCTCTTCTTAGTTTGCAAATGGCCACCTTCCTGCTGTGTCTTCACATGATAGAGAGAGAGAGAGAGAGAGAGAGAGTGAGCTCTGGTCTCTCTTCTTCTTCTTCTAAGGGCACTAATCCCATCATGGGGACTCCACCTTCATAAGTTTATCTCAAACTAATTACTTCCCAAAGGACCCATCTCCAAACACCATCACATTGGGGGGTAGGACTTCAACATATGAATTTTAGGCAGAGGGGCGGGGCGCCAACATTCAGTCTATAACAGATATCAGCCAACATGTTCAAATGATTCATTAAAATTTTACACTGACACATTGGCACAATTGTGAAGAGAAAAAAAAGACCTGATGGTGACTGAACACTATGATTATAATTTTTTAAAGATGTATTAAACATAGGAGTGACAGTAATCTAGAGCAGAACAACATATCAAGAGTTTTCTGGGGCGCCTTGGGTGGCTCAGTCGGTTAAGCGTCCGACTTCGGCTCAGGTCACGATCTCGCGGTCCGTGAGTTCGAGCCCCGCGTTGGGCTCTGGGCTGATGGCACGGAGCCTGGAGCCTGCTTCCGATTCTGTGTCTCCCTCTCTCTCTGCCCCTCCCCCGTTCATGCTCTGTCTCTCTCTGTCTCAAAAAAAATAAACATTAAAAAAATTAAAAAAAAAAAAAGAGTTTTCTTAGGAGATTAGTACTATGGACATGGTAGACAGAATTCTAAGAAAACCCCCAAGATTCCCACCTCCTGGAGTACATGCCCTGCATAATCTCCTGTCCATGAGGCAGGACCTGTAAACGTAATGGGGTATCACTCCTATGGTTATGTTGTATTATATGCAAGAGGGAGTTTTTTCAGATATAATAAAGACCCTTAATCAGTTGAATTAATCAAAAGGAAGATTATTCTGGGTGGACCTAACCTGATCTGTTCAGGTGAGCTCTTAAAAGGAATCTGAAGGTTGGAGATAAAGGGAGTTAGAGAAGTCCTGCTAGCTTGGGAGAAAGAAGAAATCCATGCTATGAACTGCCTGTGGGGACCATGTGGCAAGGAACTGTGAGTGGCCTCTAGGAGCTGAGACAAGTCCCTAGCTGACAGTTAGCCAGAAAATGGGGACTTTAATACTATAACTACAAGGAACTGACTTCAACCAACAACCTGAATGAACTTGAAAAAGATCCCAAACTCCAAATGAGAATGAATTAGCACAGTCAACACCTTAATAGTGGCCTCCTGAGACACTGAGCCAGAGATTCCAGGTAAGCTGTACCCAGATTCTTGACCCACAGAAACTATGACATAATGTTTATGTTGTTTTAAGCTAAGTTTGTGGCAATTTATTATGTAACAATTGAAGACCAATATAATGGGAGACTGTTAGCTGCTTTTCTGTCTCTTAAAAAATTCTTGTTTTACTTGTATCACTAACAAACCAAGAACAAAACTGAAGACTCCATTTGGAGCAAAGAATTATTAAAGAAAATATCCATTATCATTGACACTCTGAGCTAAGGGAGTATCCCCTCATCACTTCCCGACCCTTGGCCCACTTTCACAAACTTCCTTTCTGATCCTCACTAAGTCAGAGTCTCACCATGACACTAACTCAAAATGTATTTTAAAAGAAGTGTACCTTATAAACATACTTTAGTCTGAGAATAAACAGAGAGGCCAGACTTCAGTGTCCCAAGGAAATAGTTAGAAAAGTACGTGGGAATGTATACAAATAAATGTCCATCATTGTCTGGCTTATAGATAAAATTCATAACATGCATAAGGGTCTAGTAATAGGAAATTGATTGACATATGTTGCATTCATTCAATGGAATACTATGTACCATTTAAAAAAATTATATAGCTCTATGTTTATAATGTTGAAAGATGTTTATGATATAGTCATGTGTAAAAAACAGATTACAAGACCTTATATATAGTCAGCATCTCAATTTATTTTAAGAGAAGATAGTGAATACAGACACAGGTCTAGAGATGAAGACAGATAAAAAGCTCTCTGTAAGGATGTACACTATGGTGATAAGACAGTTATCTGTAGTGGTTGTTTTAAGATATCTTACTTTTTGTTCATTTAAACTGTCTAATGTTTCTTCAGTGAAAAAAATAATTGTGTAATTTTTCAAATGCAAATAAAAGTTAATTATTCAATAGATTAGAGACATAGAAGAGGCTTGAGGCAGAAAGATATCCATTTCTATTTAATAGTCAATAGCCTTTTGATTTTTCTTTAGTTTTATTAACTGGTAGCAATATTCCTATCTGTCCTCACGTTTACAGCAACAGTTAGATCGGCTGATTCATTCTAAAAGATGACTGGCCTCCAAAATACTGAGATAAATCTGTTTTTCTTAGCATTAACACCATATTTTTTAGATGCAAATTACAGGGGTCAGTACTCAATAATTGGTTGTTGTTGTTGTTGTTGTTGTTGTTGTTCCAAACATACAAAAAGCACTGAGAATGTCATTTCGTTGATACGTATTGATTCTTCCACTATGAAACTCCCATGAGAACACATCCCTCCTGAGAAAATGAGCCCTTTCAATTACCTTCTCTCCAGTTTAATCTGATGGACAAATAATAACCTCACTCTTCAGGTTCAGCATGTTTCTTCTGTGTTCTCTGTCAGAGTCATCAGAACAAAAGGCATTTAAAGTCATAGTAAAATCACTGAATATGTTGTCAAGAAACACCTCTGCCCAGTAAGGTAAACCCTTAGCTGGAAGAGCATGTCTCTTCATGATCCAGAGAATAGAAAATTCTCCATTACATAGAGGGTGTGAATGAGGGCTTTTCTATCAACTGGACAGCCTATAGCAATAGTTATCAAATATCTCCTGGGCCACTAGGAGACAATGACAATGTTTGGAGACATTTTGATTGTCATATCTGGGGTGTAGAGTGTGCTATTGAGATCTAGTGCATAGAGGCTATGAATGCTGTGGAACACTCTACAGAGCACAGGACAACCCTCCACAATAAAGAATTTCCCAGTCCAAAATATCAATAGTGTCAAATTTGAGAAACTTTGGCCTAGAGTTTCAGAGTGATACAAAACTAATGGTGATAGTGTATCACTAATAACGATACAAAACTAATGCTTTTAAGGACCTAAAAGCAGTGAGAAGACACTTATCTTACAAGGTAGAAATACCCATGCACAGAGCAACAACAGAAGTTATACTCAATTCCAGCCAATATGGAATAACCAGGAATGGATTTACCCTCTTGCCAACTAGGAAACCACGCAAATATATCTAAAAGAACATTTATCAGACACTGGAAAATAGGTAACTAAGGACTGTAACCACCAAGAGAAAGAAACAAGTGAGGAGAACCCTACAATTACTCTATCTCACTGCCTGGAGGCATTTTCCAGACTTCAGCACAGGGAATTGGAACCCAGAGAGAGCCACGTAGTCTCCTTGAGTTGAGTTGAGTACTTAGTGGGGGCAGGGCAAATAAAATTTGCAGGGACACGAGGATGAAACAAAGAAGGTCTTGAGTCTTTGGTTGAGTACTGGTCCACACATGCTTGAGGAGATATGGAAAAGAACTACCAGAAAAGAGTACATAGAATAAATTCTAGGACTCACAAGGGGTTGGGTATAGTTTTAGTTTCTACCAGCCAGAATTATGTAATAATTGGTAAAATTCTCAAAAGCATATTAACTTAGTAGTGGGATCAAATTAACCCTCAAGTAAAGGATGCTTTGACAAGCCCTAAAATAAATTAAAAGCAAACCTCAAAAGGATCAATGATAGTCCAAGCAATTTAACTGCATGCCAGAATAAAATCCAATACTACATAAAAGAAAACAACAAAAATCAGCAAACAACAGCATGAAAATACACAATATCCAGCATCTAATCAAAAATTGCCAGACAAGCAATGAGCAAGAAAATATAATCTGTAACCACAAGAAAAATCAATCATTAGAAATAGACCCAGAAATCACACAGATGATGGAAGTAGGAGACAAGAACATTAAAATGGCTTTTATAAGTATGTTCTATATGTTTAATAAGGCAGAGGAAAACATGACAAGATGAGGAAAGAAAAGGAAGACATAAATTATTGAGAGTGCTAAATTATTTCTTCATTCCAACACTTATGAGTATGGTATTCTCCTAGGCATTGGGGCAACAGAGATAAGTAAATTGTAGTCCCTGCTCTCCTGCAGTTCATTATTTAGTAGAAAAGGTAAAGGTAGAAATGATGAAATATGATAGAATGTGACGAATGCCAGTAGAGATTTGGCCAAAGTGCTAGAGGAACACAGAAAGATTGGGGTGATGATCATCCATGGTAGGGATTAGGGGTACAGTTAGGGTTCTTTATCACTGGGACAAATAATAATAGTCAATGTCATGCAACAAAAACAAAATTTATTGAACACTTATTATATGCAAAGAAATGTAGGAAACTTAGTCGTAAGATGGAGAAATAAAAGCAGAAATGAACCCTGCTCTCTTGAAGGTAACACTTACTGAGCACTGAAATTTTTATATCATTTTGTCCTTACAACAATAACTTAAGGTATGTATTATCACCCACTCTTAGATCATATTAATGTTCCATAATTCTTTACTCCTCTCTCTATCCATTCCCTTTGACCTGTGACTTTGAAGTTCTTCCTACTAAAGAGGCAGAATATATTTTCTCATCCTTTCCTTCACTTTGGCCATATGTCTAGCTTTGGCCAATGCAATATTACCAGATGTGATGTGACCAAAAACTTTTGAAATGCCTGTGGATTTGGTGCATGTGTGTGTGTGTGCGTGTGTGCAGTAAGAAACAGAGTCACTGACCTGAGCTCCGTCTCAATGGGCTGAACCCTAGCCAGCCTTCAGATGTGTCTTACTGCTGTGTCTACTGATATTTTGCACTTGTTTGTTAGGCAACAGTACAGAGCTTAAGTAGCACAGCTAAAGTGACACTCCTAGTAAACAGTAGAACCAAGATTTGAATCTACATCTGCCTGACTCTAGAGCCAACAGTTTTACACATTTACTGCTCACCAAAAGCTTCACTCTTGAGAATTTGCCCTAAGGCAATAGTTCCTTAAAATGCTATATACACATATACATTTACTACAGTTTTTCTTAGGACAAAAAGAAATTTGAAAATGACCCAAAGCCCTCAATGAGAAAAAAGAGCCAAGCAAAGTGTGTTATACCATGTTGAAGGAGTGGCTTGTGCATATAAAATGACAGTCATGAAGTGAATGCAATGTGGATAGAGGTCTGTTTTCTACTGATAATCTTTAAAACTAAAATATACATAGTTTGTAGGTCAACTAAAAGTAAAAATGTACGTGTATAGATATGCAGATATGTGTGTATGTGTGTGTGTGTGTGTGTGTGTGTGTGTGTGTGTGTGTGTATGCAAGTGAAAAGGGTCAAAAAAGCTACTTATTAAATAAAATCAATTTCATAGAGTTATGGGATTAGAAGTGATGTATTTTAGTCTTTGAATTTTCCATTAGAGTTGTTATAATAAAAACAGTGATTAAACTGACACCCACAGCTCTGGTGTCACCCTAATTCATTTAGAGGGCTCACACAGCCACCCACCATCAAATCCACACCAAGCCTCTGGAGCCTTTAGGAGGCCTTTTGGAAAGCATGTACAAGTGCAGGATTTTTATGCACCACTTTTTATAGCACCTTTTTTTAATTACAAATCTGCTCTTATTGTTCTTTGATGACTTGGGTTCATACTTTTAATGTATTTTGGCAATTATGAATTTTACACCTAGCAACACACATAAGGAAATTATTTTGAGACAATTTTCTTCGTTGTTAAACTTTATAAATGATTCGCTTCAATTTTTACTTATACATCTAAAAGGATAATGTGATGAAGTACTTATATGAAAGGAATTACTGTAAACTATTTTAGATTGCCATTAACAACTTGCATCATCAAATTGCAAGGAAAAGTATATTGTTTTCTATTTTAAGCCAAATAAAGCTTGTATGAAACAAACAAAAGATCTCTCTCACCAATTCTGTCAGCAATGGCTTCAGAGAGCATCTACCATTACCCACTCCAACTAGGAGCTGCCAAGGCTTACACTTGGTCTTAGCAGATGAACAGAAAAGACCTCAATTTCCAAAGGCCTTGCATTTGTCAACCAGGATAGATTTTTCCATCAATTAATTATTTTACATCAAAGCTGGAGCCAATTCTTATCCTGGTTGTCAACCTGATTGGAGAACAAGAGGATCTGGACACAATATGGAGGCATTTGTCTCCTTCCCTTCGGCCTTTCTGGTATTCATAGTTACTTGTATAGATCATTTACTGGTGCCACTGTTTCTTCTGGGTGTGTTTGTATGTTATCCAATTTAATCTTTGAATAGTAGGTATCACCCCACTTTCTAGATGGCAGAGCCAAGCCTTGGGGAAGTTGAGTGATTTGTACCAAGTGGCTTTGAGCAGCAGTATTGGATTAACCAAGTAAACAAGTTGTTACCAACGTTGTTTTCCTCTTAAGCAATTACAACCTAATTCTCTAGTGACTCTAACTGGAAGGTCTTCAGGTCCATTGAAGGTAGATTGGAGAAAATACTGTATTAGGGACATATGAGAGAGACCATCTATGTTGGTCCAGGCCTTTACTAGCTCTTTCCTGACCCATGGCCACAGAGGATTCATTCCTTCTTCCACCCCACTCTGCTCTAATTCATTCTCCTCTCCACAGATGTCTCAAAAGCACATCTGAATGCAGCATGTTTGTTTATAAGTCTTCAATGGCTCTCCAGGACCTTCCTATGGAATTTTAGAACACCTCAGCATGATGTGTTGAGTCTTTTTATTTTGGGTCTGTTACCTTTTTAGCACCATCTCCCATGTTCTACAAAAGTGTACCCTTCAGTCATCCAGGGCTACTTACAGATCCCTCAATACACCAACTCAGGACTTCAGGTCTGTGCCTGAATGTCCTCTTCTTTTTGTCCATCTGTGTTATGGACTTGTGTCCATTGTTTGTGTCCCCCCAGAATTCTATGTTGAAGCCCTACTTCCCAATGTATGGTATTTTGAGGTGCAAACTTTCAAAGGTAACTATGGCTGGATGAAGTCATGAGAATGGAACCCCCCGATGGGATTACTGCCTTTATAAGAAAAGGCACCAAAGTGTCCACTTTTTTCTCTCTTCCTTCTTCTCTCTCTCTCTCTCTCTCTCTCTCTCTCTCCCTCCCTCCCTCCCTCCCTCTCTCTCACATGTAAGGACACAGCAAGAAGGTGGCCTTATGCAAACTAGGAAGAGGGTTCTCACCAGGAACAGAATCTGTCAGCACCTTGATCTTGAACTCCAGAACTGTGAGAAATAAATATTTTCTTTGCTTACACCATATAGTCTATATTTCATTATAACACCCTGAGCAGACTAAGAAAGCCTGGAAAACTTTTCTTTCTCTAATGGCAACTCCTGGTTATTCAGACCCAGAGAAAGGGAGAGAACTATCCCTTCCTGGGCAACTCTGTGTTATGTATTGTGTGTACTGTAATGCCGTGTACTGTAAACTTTGTCCTGTAAAACAACCAGTCTTGCCTTTCTCTGGCTAGAACAATTATATTTAAATGTCTATTTCCTTTCCTACATTGTGACCTTCTTGAGAACAAGGACTTTTTCGTTGGATTCATCTTTGTGTTCCCAACAATGGCATGTGCACAACACAGAGTAGGAACTCAATTAATGTCTGTCAACTGGAACTAAGTTCAAGTCACCATTCAAAGAGAATAAGGGGGGCTAACTATTCACTGAGAGCCCATTAGATGGCAGCCACTGGGTTGGGCTCATTACCGTGTTATTACCTTTGGTGTCTCATTTAATCCTCACAATACTGTGTAAGATGAGCGTGATCATCCTCATTTGCAGATGGTGACAAGGACGGTCAGGGAGATACAATGGCTTTCCCATGGTCATGGAGTCACTAAGCAGTATAGTCAGGATTCACTCTTGTGTCTGGATCCAAAGCCAGCAGTCTGGTCCTCTCTAGCTGCCTTCTACTCAGAGGGGATACATATCCATGCACAAGCTGGGTGAGCCAAGTCTTTCCAGACATTCTTCACCTGAGGAGCAGAGCCCCCACCCAGTCACCCTGATTTCCATTCTACATCTGGCCTGACGTGTCAACTTCTGCAGGTGTTGCCATAATAGGTGTTGCATTTGGCTTCCTGGCAGGAACCAGGGAGGAGAATGGGAGCTCAACAGGCTCAACAGGGGTTCTCATGATGAGAAGGGAACTGAAAACAAGGCACAGGGCTGTAGGCTGGCCTTCCATGAGCAGGGCAGATTCAAGAGGGTAGGAAACATCTTCACCCAGTGAGAGCACTGGTGGGAACTCTTAAGGTGCTTATCAGCTCTCAGATTCAAACCCAAAGGAACATGCAATCCGAGTCTTTTCTACCATGCTTCCCAAAATTCTACCAGGCTCTCCCCACTGTCCACTTTTAAAGCACTTCCATATTGGTAGATATTTGCTATAGCAATTCCCTATTTCCTGGTAGAAAAATCTGGATTAGTTTCCTAGAGCTTCCATAGTGAATCACCACTAACTTGGTGGCTTAAAACAACAGAAATGTATTATCTCATAGTTCTGAAGAGCAGAAGTCTGAAATCAAGATGTTGGCAGGGCCCTGCACTCTATGAAGGTTCTAAAAGAGGATCATTTATTGCCTCTTCCAGCTCTGGTAGCTTCAGATGTGACTTGGTCTGTAGCAGCACTGATTCTAATCTCTGCCTCTGGCTTTCCCCCCTATGTCTCTCTGTGTCTCAAATCACCTTTTTTTTCTCTTATAAGGACACTAGTCATTGGATTTAGGACACACCCTAAATTCAGGGTGATCTCATCCTGAGATCTTTAACTTAATTATATCCATAAGGATCATATTTCCAAGTAAGATCACATTCATAGTTACTAGGAGTTAAGACTTCTACATGTTTTTTTAGGGGATACTACTCAATCCATTACATGCCCATTGTTATTTTTTTGGTTTGTTTCTTTTTCAGAATTTAACTCTTGTTCATAAACCAAAAGATGTAAAATTCATAACGATATAATTTTCTCCCTGCATCTTAAAATAATCTCTGGTCTTGTTAATGGCTTGCATTGCTTTGGTGGAATCAAGTAACTGCAGCCAACTGTCAATGATGTATGGCATGAAAATCCTTTGCTCACTACAAGAGGAAGAAAAGTGCTGAAGTGGACTTAGACATGATTACAAATGTCTGTCTGTCAAGAATCTGGCACATTTTAAAATTAATATGAAGCCATTCATTTCGATGAAGATTCCTATTTCTCTTTACCATCTCTTAATCATGGTTAGATAGTAGGTAGATCTGAGTCAGAGAGATTCAAGTTCGGGTCTTGACTTTATCCCTCTTAGCTGTATGTCTTTCAGCAAATTGCTTAATACCACCAAGTATGCTTTCTCATTCATAAAACAGACACAAAATGATAACAAAACACACCATCTTCCAACCTCCCAGAGTTGTTTTGATTACAAAAATTGTGTGTATATAGGCACTATGCAAATATCCATAGCTATTTGAGAGATTCTTGCAGAGTCTTGGTTACCAAATTGAGTTTCTCAAGGTATGATAACCACATGTTATAGTAAGTCAAATATGGGAATTACTTAAATTCCAATGATAGCCCTTCTCTGGAGCCTGGTTAAATAAGCTGTCATGTTAAGCACTGATGATGGAAAAAGAATTTGAAAGAATCAGCTAGCTGCCTGCCATCTTGTCTTTCTAATTCCATTTCAAGGCACTGTAAGTGTCATAGCAAATGATGATTCTAGTGGTACATGCAAAATATGCCAAAAAATGCTCGATAACTCATAGTAAACTTATATGTACCTCCTATAAGATCATTCTTTTTTCTACTACATAAATTATGTGTTTATTCTCTACAGAGCCTCCCTCTTTTCTTTTTATTAGTATGGTTTTATTCACTCAACAAACATTTGTTGATCACCCACAGTGGGGCAAGCCTCAGGCTAGTGCTGATGCTATAGGTCATGGAAGGCAGGGACTATACCCTTGTGAGTATCATGATCTAGTAAAGGAAAAAATATCTAAATGACCAAGTACACCATGATATTTGCCATCACAGAAGTGAGTAAAATTTCTATGGATAGGGGTGTAGGGGAAGAGTAACCCAGGCAGAGAGAATAGCAGGGGCACAGGTTCACATGGGTGGGGAAGGGAAGGTCTTATGTGAAAGTAGATCACATGCTGGAGCTTCCAGGGTGTAGAACATGAGAAGAGGAAAATGAGATGGGTCCTAGATAAGTAGCCGGGGCCCAGGCTGGAGAGCTTTTTATGTCAAAGGGAAGAGTTTAGATTTTATTCCTCAGCCAAAGGTAGTCCAGAGAGTCATAAGCAGGACAATGGCCACACTGGACATGCCCTAGCACTTGGAGATACAACTTTAAGAAATGTTTCCCATAGGAAATATGTTATTGTGGTTATCTTATCTAGGGAAGTCTATTTTTGCTTGTGGGGTGAGAGAATGAGATCTCAGCAAATGGCCTAGAATCTGTATTATCCCTACAATAATACCCCAACACATGTTAGAACATGTGTTAGAACAAAATAGCTGCCTGGCTTCATGCCTCTTAAAATCTCCTGCTAGAAAGAGTACCTTGGAGAGCAAATGTATCAAGCAAGGTAACTGAAGGAATCTGGCAAAGGCAACAAGAAGGTGCCATGAGAAGTGCAGAAGAAGATGAGAAAGAGTGATGGAAAACTAACAGAGAGATGGTCCAAAAATGGGTGGGCTCTCCACCGGTGCCCCATGCACAAGTAGGTTGAGTGAAAATCAATAACTCATTCCCTGATGGAAAAGGGCATAATTCAAAAAAAAAAAAATCAGAAAGTCAAGATAAGAAACAACATTCCAGAACCACACAGGAACTTCTGACATAAAACATACTTATAGATGGTGTTAGCAACCAATGGGAAATTAAAATGAAGTAGTTTACATCTTTTTGTCTGTGACCTAGGTAGCTTTACCCCCCTTGGAGTAGTACTGATGGACACCAAAAGTAGAGGTGATAAAAGAATAGATTGGTAGAGGGGTGCCTGGATGGCTCAGTTGGCTAAGCATCTGACTCTTGCTTTCACCTCAGGTCATCATCTCACAGTTTGTGAGATCAAGCCTCGCATCGGGCTCTGCGCTGATGGCACAGAGTCTGCTTTGGATTCTCTCTCTCCCTCTCTCTTTGCCCCTTGTCTGCTGACATTTTCTCTCTAAGTAAACAAACAAACAAACATTTAAAAACATAATATATTGGTAGATATTACAACCTAAAACGTAATACTCCTTTACATCAAAAATCTACAGGCACAAAAAAAAACAAAAACAAAAACAAAAACAAAAAAAACTACACGTACAAATATAAAAGACAAATCCAGAGGAGAATTTTTATGCACAAAGCTGTCTTTAATCCTTTTATTTATTCTCATGAAAAATTGGAGACAACCTACTAATCTGACAATCAACTTCTAAAAAGGAGTTATGAGGACCAGTAAATGTGGAAAGTGCTCACAAATGCATCTAGGTAAGTAATAAAAACCATGGCATTCTGAATATATATTATGATTTTATCTAGGTAATAATAAAAGTGCCTTGCATAAAAAATCTAGAGAAAATTTTGAAATGTTAGTTACTCCTTATTCCCTTGGATAAATGTTATCAACCAAAGCCAACAGGAATGTTTCCAGGCACGAGGGTTCAGCATTAACTATCAAATCCATCGACTGGGGATTCCTTTATCTTGTTTTCAGAGTCTGATCCCTCAGCTTGGGCTGGGAAAAGCCATCTATGGAAATAAGGATGTCCTTAGAGATTGTAACATGAATCTTTCTTTCCCCCTTTGGGGGCCAATGATAGATGTAGCTACTCAGGCTCCTAATAATTCCAGAATGAAAAAGTCAGTGCTGTTTTTCCTCTCTGGTACCTCCCATGGCCCTTACCTTCTGTTTGGCAAAAGCAGAGGTAAGGAACAGTATATACAGAGAAGGCACATCATAAGCATTCAAGCAGAGGGCTTCTCTTGCAGTTTCCTGGAGGTGACACCAAAACTCATTCAGCTCCTTGCTCTGTAAGTACCTAGCACAAAGCAAGTGCTCCATAAATGCTAGATAAAATGTATCAGAAGCAGGCCATCTTGGAACCTGCAGAGGCCTGCTGGGAACAGGACTCCTAAAATGACAAGTATGTCTAGAAGGCTGTGGTTCAAGGCCATTCTTTGGGGCTATACGTGAGGTCTCTGGAACCAAAGGGAGCACGCAACTCTTCTTAAAATTGAAGGTGTTTATGCTCAAGATGAAACTGAATTCTATCTAGGCAAGATATGTGCTTGTGTGTACAAAGCAAAGACCAACACTTCTGGTGGCAAACCGAACAACACTAGAGTAATCTGGGGAAAAGTAACTTGTACTCATGGAAACAGTGGCATGGTTTCCACCAAATTCCAAAGCAACCTTTCCACTAAAGCCATTGACCACAGAATCTGTGTGATACTGTACACCTCAGGATTTGAAATTACTGAAAAGTAAATAAGTAAAGGTATAGGTTTGTTCTCTTGTAGAAAACAAAATATTGGAAGCATAAACAAATTTCATATTTAACCAAGTCTCCTGATAAAAGACAAATAAATGCCATATGAAAGCCAGAGTTTATTCTAAAGGTCAAGAAAGATGACATACTCTATTATTAATGGACTCTTTTGTGTCCTTCCCAGATGAAAAAGTTGTCATTTGTGTAAATGAAGTGGACCCTTGCCTTATTCTTACACCATATCCACCAGCTGGTGTGGGAACCTAAAAAGAGTGTTTCCCTTTCTGAGTCAACAACAACATTACACCCACAAGGTAGAGGATTGGAGGATGGGCATAGATGAATGTGCAAAATGGCACCAGCTCGTGGGTGCCACATGGCAATACCCATATCAGACATGTCCTAACAGTCTATGTGTCCATGTGGAGCAGGAATGAACTGCTTAGCACCAAAAAGAAAGACTACATAATGGAAGAATCAAAGTTCACAATGGAACTCAGTAGAAATAGAATGGACACAAATCTCTATGGCTTTATGCCAGAGCCCTACTGAAAGATTCTGCTTGTCACCTTTTACTGGAAAAGATACCCATGGGTGCATCAGTGCTATTTCCAACTAGGTTGCCTCCACCTAGTTGGAATTGCCATGGGAAGGTGTGTATGGGGACGTTTTTTTGTTGTTGTTTTGTTTTGTTTTGTTTTGTTTTAGAGAGAGAGAGAGACAGAAGAGCACATACAAGTGGGGTGAGGGGAAGAGGGAGAAGGAGAGAGAGAGAGAGAGAGAGAGAGAATGAATTCCAATCAGGCCCTATGCTCAGCATAGAGCCCAACACAGGGCTAAATCCCACAATTCTTGGATCATGACCTGAGCCTAAATCAAGAGTCAGAAGCTCAACTGATTGAATCACCCAGGCACCCCAAGGAAATTTTGAAAGGAGAACTACAAAACAACAGTTCTCTCAGGAAGCTGACAGCCTACCAAGGCATCTTGGGGCTCCTGAGTGTGCAGACCTGAGTCCAAACTCCAACCTGGCCCCTAGCCAACCCTATAGCCTTAGGCAGGTGCCAACTCCTAGACATACCCTTTGGCTTTCTGTATAAGGTAAAGGTGGTGCAATTGGGGATTCCTGCTCCTCCAGCTGCTACTGGCATGATTTAGCAGAGTGGTATGACAACCTGAAAACTTCCTCTAGGATGCCTAAGAACAGGAGGACAGACACCATGTATGCAGGATTTCCACTGTAGCACTCAGGGAAAGGAAATCCCTGCGCACCAAGAATTCTGGAAAGCACAGAATGCCTGAAGCCCCATGTTTACCAAACCTAGAAGGTCATGGTTTGTGATTGATCTGTCTTCCCCATATCCCCAGCATAGCTGTCTATTTGCTTGGGCAGTGGGTATGAATCCAGTTCATAAAACTTGGGTTTGCAAGCAACATGGCCTTATTTTGCTACAACTCAACTTAAATTCTATTTGAAGCCTTGTTGTGTTTGAAGGCAGAAAATATCATCTTGGTCAATTCCGGGTAACCTTAGCATTCTAGGTTTAAACTCAAACAGTTCAAGTTTTCCTCACCCTCTTTCTTTTCCCAGGAGTGACAGCACAGTGCAGAGGCCTCCTGCAGCATCACAGCATTGGTCCTGGATAAAAGGAAAGACTTCATGCTTCCCTGTCCTCATTTCTAGGTGGGGAGATGTTTGTAGGTAATACTCCAGGATCATTTCCTTTCTCCTCCATGAGGTATCTAAGAGAAGGAGCTAGGCCTGCCCTTCTCCATGGCTCCCTCTTTTGGGGATTCATATGCAGAGAGCATCCATTTCACTCTGCCCCTCCCAGGGAAGGGCTGGGGTAGCATGTGCCTTCTGTGAATGAACTAGTCCATGAACACTGGTATTCCACTCCAACAAGCAACAGCCTCTCACCTTGCCTTTCTCACTTATAAAGATGATACTTGGATTTATAACTGCATGACTTACATGTGTGTCAACTATTTCTGAACTTAGGTGACAAACAGGGATGTCATGTATGAGTGCCCTCAAATCCTTATGGGTGGTGTCTGCCCATATAGGAATCTGCTGATGTGTCTGTATTCCTCTCTGATCCCTGGCTAGAGGGTACTAGCCAATGTCAGTTGATGTAAACTCCATCATGACCATGAACCTGCCAGCACCTGTTCTCTTGGCTAATGCCCTTCTCAAGGACAAAGGAAAATTCGTATTCCTTCTTCTGTCCCACTGAGAATTTTCGGGCTCTTCCTGACCTTGATAGCCCCCGTGTCTTTACTGCTCTCATTCTATAGTGGTACAAGGATGCTGCCTCATTGGCTTCTCTTTACTTCTGGATCCCTAAATTCCTCTGGGAATCATGTAGTTTCAGATTACCCCCTATAATAGTTTCCTGTAGCTGTTGTAACAAATTACTATAAACTGGGTGGCTCACAGCATAAACATACTCAGTTATGGAGGCCCCAGATGTCTGAAATCAAGGTATCAGCAAGATAGCAGCAGGGCCATGCTCTCTCTGAAGATGTTAGAGAAGGGTCCTTCGTTGTCTCTTCTAGCTTCTGGTATTTTCCAGGAATCGTTGGTGTTATTGGACTAGCAGATGAGTTACTCCAATCTCTGCCTTTGCCTACATGGGATCTTCTCCCCTGTGTCTGTCAGTCTTTGTGTCTAAATCTCCTCTTCTTATAGGAACACCAGTCACTGAATCTACTATGACTTCATCTTAATTTGATTTCATCTGTAAAGGCCTTATTTCCAAATAAGGTCATATTCACAAGTACAGGAGGGTTAGGAACTTCAACATATCTTTCTGGGAGACACAATTTAACTCACAAACACGGCCCCTTTCCAGATGGTATCACCTGTCACTTTCTCTCTCATTTCATTTCCAACTCTTTCTTCTGTAAACCAAAGATATTTTAAACTCTTTTTCAGGTGGGGAAAATACTACCTTTGGTAGCTATCCTACCAAATCTTCTTCCCTTAGCCATGAAGAGAAGTTTTCCATTCGTTTGCTTCATTTAAAAGCCAGGAATTTGGTGTTCTTTGTTTTCTAGCTTCTGAAGTGTCTCTTCCTTGATGGAATAGAGGTCTTCTGTCCAGAAGCAGGAATGGAGAGAGGGTCCTCTGGAAACAGGCATGGATGGAAGCACATATTTCTCATTATCTTGACACATATATGTTTACTTCAAAATGTTTTCTGAGTCTTTATTGATTTTCACTGTTTCTTTTTTCAGCTTTCTACCGCTATTGAGATCTTGTGGCTCCGAAAATCCCTATTAAGAATGAAGATAGATAAAGGGGGCACCTGGGTGACTCAGTCAGTTAAGCTTTTGAATCTTGATTTTGGCTCAGGTCATGAACTCATGGTTTGTGAGATTGAGCCTCACAATGGGCTCCACACTGTGTGGAGCCTGCTTGGGATTCTCTCTCCCTCGCTCTCTGCTCCTCCCCCATGCAAGCTCACTCTCTGTCTCTCCCTCAAAATAAATAAATAAATAAATAAATAAATAAATAAATAAATATTTAATTTTTAAAAAGAGTGAAGATAAATATGAAAGGCATGCCAATTTGCAGAACGGGCTCTCCTTATAAAGGCTTTGCAGACTGTTGGTGAGAAAGCTGTATTTAGCATACCTCTATCCAAAGACCTTGGTGCCCACCCAATGATGTAGGTGAAAGGGGAGAAGAGCCATTCTAACAAAAATACTGTCCACAGTAGAGCCCCAAATTCAATTTTAGAGGTTTATTTTGAGGGCTTTGACTCCCTATCTCCAAGAGTTCTTCTTCAAAATACAGACACCAACAAGAGCCATGTAAACCCAATGATCATTACATCCACATTTTTCACTATTTCCAGATGTAAGCCCTCTTTTGACAAAGCTAAAAATCTCATGGAATTCTTTAGAGTTATTTGGAATTTCAAAGTAAATAGGATATCATTAGGGGGGAAAAAAGGACAAAACAAGAATTGTTTTGACTACAATCTATATGGCTCTACCCTATGCCCTGGGAATTCTAATACCACCCCCAACCCCACACACACACAAACACAAAAAGGCACAGTGCCCTTTTCACTGCTCCATGATAATCACTACTCGCAGGGCTTTAAGATCTTGATTGTCTGGGTGGGGGGGGACGTGTGGGTGACTCAGGCTAAGGTTAAGCATCCAACTTGGGCTCAGGTCATGATCTCACGGCTTGTGAGTTCAAGCTCTGTGCTGACAGCTAGGAGCCTGGAGCCTGCTTTGGATTCTGTGTCTCCCTTTCTCTCTGCCCCTCCCCCCCCCTTTTTCTCTCTCTCAAAAACAAGTAAACATAAAATCTTGATTTTCCCTTTGGATTTAGAGAACATGGTTTTGTGACAACGGGTCCTGGACTGAGAAGTGATGAGGGATGGAGGACTGAATCTGAATCAAAAGAGCTCCTACAGGGCAGAGAGGCCCCCCAACACAACACAGCTGAGATATGGGGCAGCATACAAATACTCCAGGTGTGGAGGAGGCCTTGGGGAAGCAGGGACAGAGAGACCATACAGGAGAGTGGTGAAAACGCTGGACAAGTAGTCAGAAGGCCCTGGTTCAGGCCCAGAGTCTGCTGCTTATGAGCCACAGGATGGTGCTGAACTCCCCTGAGAAAACTAGACCTCAGTGATGTCATAGGTAGTGTGAGGCTGATCATTCAGAATTAACCTGGGATCAGGAGAAATAGTTCTAAATTAAGTTACTTGATTCTATATTAAGTTATTAATTTCCTGCTCACCCCTTTCCTGATTCAGATGAGCCTTTTATTAACCATCTTGTCTCTGGTGGGAGGTGGAAAGCAGGCTAAATCCAGTAGAGACATAGTATGGTTTTTATGTCATTTTTTCCATATGTGGCCCACTACCTATTAGGCAATTTTGTCCCAAAGCCATTGCTACCATCAATGGCATCAATGGCAGCCAATGCCACCTGGTAGCTTCAGGCATCTCTATTCAAGAAGCTTTGTGAATCCCCCCAGAGTTAGTCATATTCTGATGACAAGGACATTCTGGGCTGCAATGGAAGTGTCTTTGCCTTTGAATGCCAACCTGATGCCCCTTAGCTCCAGAGGTTCATGCTGATGTTGGGAGATATTCTAAGCTCTCTACCAGATGATGGCAGGGTGCTGCTTGCATATACCACCCTTCTTTCAGCAAAGCAGATGAAGTAGCTTCATTCAAAGAGAGAGAAAGGGATGTTCCCTTGGGATACTCATTATGAATACAGTTCTGGGGTGAAGGAAGGAGTTAAGCTTGCTGTTAATCTTCAGAAACAGGAAAAAAATAGATGGGAAATAAGGGTGAGGTCTCCAGTTAGTGGGTTTTTTTAATCTGTCAGATTTAATTAAATCATCACAAGTGCCTTTAAAGGGCTCTGTGTGGTTGTCCTACACGGATGGAGGAACTTGATCCAAGAGGCAGC
Organism: Panthera pardus; assembly: GCF_024362965.1. Taxonomy (NCBI): domain Eukaryota; kingdom Metazoa; phylum Chordata; class Mammalia; order Carnivora; family Felidae; genus Panthera; species Panthera pardus. The sequence goes on from NW_026526810.1 coordinate 4,035,448, forward strand.
CAGGGTTTTGGTGGCATGCCAACTTCTGTCCTTTCCCAGGCAAACAGCACAAGTCAGCCCAGTAGTGTACCTCATTATGTGGACCCAGAAGGCCATCAAATGCAGAGCTGGCGTCAGGTCCTGAGGCCCAGCACAGTGCAGGAACTTTGCCAGGAAGTCCGATACCCACATCTTTCTGCCCTGAACTGACCCAGACTTCCTCTGTAGTGCTGTCTGTCCACTGTAGCTACTGAGTTCCTAAGCTGTACCTTCCCTTCCTCTTTATTCCCCACTGCACCAGAGACACAATGAACAGAGCTTAACTTCTGTTCTCTCATTCAAGGGACAGCTGTGAAATGAGAAGCTTCTATCAGTAAAAATACTACAATATATGTTATTATATATGAAATAACACAAGTCAAAATAATAATAGAAAACATTTGGTTGTAAGACAGACACTGTTCTAAACACTGTACATATTTCCAAAATATAAGATGACTCAAAAACTAAGTGCAAATCAGTGCATGTGGTACTCCATCTTGCTGTTCACCAGACGCCCCTGGTTCTCCCTTTAATGAGCACACGGCTGGCTGGGAATCTTGGCTCTGTTGCACTTGGGAGGGGCTGCATGACTCAGTCTGGCCAATGAGTTTTGAACAAAACTCATGTATGTCATTTGCAGGCTAGAGCATTTAATTGCTGATGCAAAACCCTCTAGTTCTCTCTTTCCCCCTGGTGTGGTGACTTTTGGGATCAGAGCCTCCTACCAACCCATCATGGATATGTGGCATGACTGGGAAATAAACCTTGTGTGTTTTTAATTTTGAGCCACTATTATGTTGGTTATTAGCTAGTGTGGTCTCTTCTAGTCTAGCTGATTAAACACACATTCATGGGTCATTTCTGAAGAGATAAACAAAAATTTGGCAACAGAGAGAGATGTAGAATCAGGCGTGGGAGGAGTTTTATGTTTTTGTTTGTAGCACTATTGTTTTGTTTAGTAAGCCCATGTATGAATGCTCTGCTCCCTCCTCCACCATGGAATGGAAACTAATGAATGAATAAGACATACTGAGCAGACACTATACTGGGCATCATGCTAGGTAATTGAGAGACAAAGTTTGAAGCCATGCTATTTTCCTGGCCAAACTCTTCTAGGTTGATCTTCCTGAATCTTCTCTGGTCATCTAGATCTTGCTTAAATGAGTCTCTCCATACCATACAATGCTCCTCTTCTCCTCAGAGCCAGGGATGCATAGAGAGTAGAGCCAGAATCTTCCTGGCATGTCAAAGAGGTTTAATCAAGCATCACCATTACCCTCACTGGCAGCCAGTGTGGAGAGAGCTTGGGAAAGGCTGAGGTGAAGCTCCAAGCCTCTCAGCTCACTGCATAGACAAGCAGTGTTGCAACTGTATCTCTCAAGGGTCACTTCCTGACACTAGAAGCAAGGTGTGTCCTGAAAAAGCTTCTGTTATGCGTGAGCCCCTATACAATCCTCCTTGCCAGAGACTGAGGGTTAAGGTTGCTCATTCAGCTAAAGTAACCCCACCACAGTGGCTTAACCAAAAGGTTATTTTACACCACAAGCAGGAGCCCAGGGGAGGCTGTCCAACAGTGCTAAAGCAGCCCATGGTATCATTGCTGTCCCAGGCTCCGTCATTTGTAAAGTGTAGCTTTTATTCCTCATGCTTGTCACCTCATGACTGTGAGATGATGGCTCCACCTCACATCTCCCATCAGCATTACTGGCCAAAAGAAACAAAGAAGAAGGAGGGAGTTGACAGCTATGTCAGAAAAGCACAAACTTTCTGTGAAATCCAATTTATATTGGCTAGAACCAGCCAACCATAACAGTTATGAGCACTGACTGTATAAACTAACTGGGTTTGAATCCAGGCTCCACCATTTAATAGCTGTGTTCTTGGGTTATTTACTTAACTTCTCTGTATCTCAGCTTCCTCATGAGCAAAATAGGAATAATAGTGCCTAAATAATAGTACCTACCTTATATAAATATTATGGGACCTACATTGCAAAGTGCTTATAACCATGCCTGGTCCATCGTAAGTGCAACATAAGTGTTTGCTACATAAACTCTTGATCACCTCTCCTGCAGGGACTCTGGGAAGGCAAGTAGTTTAGGTGGGTATATAACTGTCATGAACAAAAGCAGGGCCCTGCTAATAAGTAGGAAAGGAAGAATAGGTGCTAGGTCAATGCTCAGCCATATCTGCCACAGCCAACAAGATGGGCAGGGGCAGAATTTGAGTCTGACAGGTGAGGTGAGCAAGAGAGGAAAGAGACAGAGGGATCTTTGAACCAAAATCCTTCATCAGGGTTGGGAGAGGGGGAAGCTGGGAAACAAACAGTAATCCATCAGTCGGGGGGGGGGGGGCTGCACATGGATCAGGCCCAGGTTTCAAAGATAGTTCCTATCCACTGGGGACCAGGGGGCAAAAACAAGGCTATCAGAAGCGATGCCTAGACTCACACACAGAGTGATGCTCAAAACATCTGTCAACCAGTGAGGTAACTTGCCAAACTAGGAGTCTAGAGATCCTGCTGTGCCAGGAACACTAACCCTTTAGTTGATGGACTGTGAAGAGGTCTCGGTGTCCAAAGGAATCCCAGGGAAGGGGGTGGGACAGCCAGGCAATGCAAAGCCATTTAGGCAGTGGCAGAAAGTTTCCAATTCCCAAGGAAGCATTTCAGTATTTTAGCAACTAGCATATCTGTAGCAGTGCCTTCTGGTTAAATGTCAGCCGTGCACTTAAATTCCAGACGCTGTCCCCACCACTGTGGGTGTACATTTCCAAAGGGCCGCTGTCCTGCTCATAAGGGCTCAGGAAAGAGCAGGGCCTAATCTGCAGGTCCAGGGCCTCAGTGCCCACAGACCAAGAGATAGGGCTGAGCCCTTTCCTGTCTGTTGTTTCTTTAAAATTTTCAGTCTGTAAAGCAGAAGGTAGGAGTTGCCTGCTTTTTGTTTTCTGCTCTGAGGTGTGTAGGGGGATCAGGTAGCTGTTTGGGGCTCCTGACAAGGCCTGAGGGGTAGGCCCAGATGAGTTCCAGAGCCCCTGACTTCCTGGCACAGGTAACATGGAAGCTACACCACTCATGCTCTGCTAATTGCTTTGTAGCTTTAGGCAGCAGGATTTTTCATAAAAACCCCATTCTGTTTCTACCCAGTCGCCCTCATCTCCACCCTCACAAGCTGCTTTCCACTACCAACAATTTCAAAATTGATCTTTGCAGTGACTCTTCACTTAAATCAGCTTCTGAGTTTTAAAGGGTAAGAAAATGTCTCTTACTCATTTAGACTAAAATAATGCACCCATTAACCGTGCTAGAGGCGTGCAAAGTCTACTGCCTAGAAATTATCCATTAGCCTCATTTCAGGCTCTCCCACCTGCCAGCCCTCCTCCCCTGCTGCCTGCAGAGTTCCATATCTCAGACTTCATCTTGACATTCCCCTCCTCAAAGAGTAACCTTCCATGGCTCTCTACTGCCTTAAGGGTAAAATCCAAAACCCCCAGCCTGAGATCTGACCTTAATCTTTTTTCTGTCTTTAACTGTGTCATTCCATCACTACCAACCTGGGAACTGCAGGCTCCAGTTCTACTAGACATTTCACAGTTTTATCCCATGTATTCAGTCCCTTCTACCTGAAGAAACTTCACTCCTTCTCCACCTGTCAAATCCTAGCTGTCCTTCAAGGAAGGACTTAACTCCAACCTTCTCTAAGCAGTCCTTCCAAACCCTCCGAGCCTGGAGGATTAAGCACCCAGCACTCTCTCTCCTGCTGCACCTTGTTCTCATCTGTTACAGCATCTCAGCCCATCTCTCCTGGGACCCCAGCTAATCAGCTAATCCTTTATTCTCTAGCTATGTCTAATCTTTGTTATTCCTTGAAGGCAACTGGCTCTATTGTATGTTTGGTGCCTCTATATATGTTCATTCCTGGACTATCTTCTCTCCCCTAATCTGTACAGCAAACTCAAACTCATCCTCCTAAAGCAGTGATTCTTGACCTTGGCTGCATGTTAGACTCAAATGGAGGTCATTCAAAAAACCTGATGCCCAGGCTTCACCCCAAAGCAACTAAATCAGAGCCTCTGAGAGTGGGATCTGGACATCAGCACTTTCAAAGCTCCTCTAGGTGAGACCAGTGTGCTGTTAAGGTTACAACACCTGTTCTGGGATCACCTCAAGCTTTTACCTACTTCTTTCAGGTTAATTATTATTTGTATCCTGGGAGCTTAGCTTGATGCTTGTAACAAACTAAGTTTTTGTTGAATGACTAAATAAGTGGATGGATGGATAAATGGATGGAAGGAAGGAAAAGTGGAAAGATGGACAGATGCTGTGTTACTCAGGAAAAATCCTAGGCTGCTTTCCAGTCCCAAACTTAACTACTGGAAAGAAAGTATTAACCCCACACCTCTAACAGTGCAACTCCTGTTGGTTTTTAAACTGGCCTCCCTACACGCAGGGCAAGGAGAGAGCAAAGAGGAAGCTCACTCCAAACTGCCAGGTGGCAATTTCAATAAACAAGGGAACTTACATACAAGGCTGGTCTTGGGGAGCCACAAGACAAGTTCTCCACACCCACCCACCAGAATCTTAAAAGTCCATATAAGGGCCTTGATTGGTTTCAGTCTCGCATACCATCCAGATGGTCTCAAGGCTACATCCTTGAAAATGGCTCCCACTGTGGGAAAAGCAGGCAAGGCAGACATTCCAAAACAAGAGAGGGCTTGGGGAGCCTCCAATTGCCTGGGTCCATGTCATGGGTCAACCAGTGGTCAGGTCCTCCTGATGACCTCCTCCCAACACTCCCTTATACAACATAGGTGCCAAATGAACCTTTGTAGATTCTTAAATTTTTATTTAAATTCCAATTAGTTAACATGCAGTGTAATATTAGGAATATTAGTAGGCTTAACTTGAGCAGTGGTTTCAGTCAGTTGTCAGGTTATCCACCAAGAACAGTTCTCCAACTTTGCCTACAGAACACTCAGGTTTGACCTAAAACAAAATGAAGCACAGCTAAAACTGAAGTGATAAAAGTTAACCTTCTAATTTGCAGGGGAACTTGGAATTTTCTCTGGTTTAAATTTTTCCTTCAAAGTTTTTCTTAAAACTTGTCTCCCTACACTTACTTCTTTTGCTAGTAAGTATTCATAAAATGATTAAACATAAGAGCAGACTAAGAAAGGAAAATCTCTAAAATATGATCAGAAAATAACATCCAGAGAATATTTCTTCTGATAAAGTTATCACCTTTCCTTACCTTCTGTCCTTCCTTCCTTCCTTCCACAGATATTTATTTATCATGTACTAAATATTAGCATTATTTAGGTATCTATTTAGCATGCCAGGCATTGTGCTAAGATTAACAGCACAATACAGACACGGTCTTTCCCCATAGGAGATGTACCCTGAATAATTGAATACTCCATGATTCTCCCAAGGTATGCTGTCACTTCCAGATATCCCACTTCTGTGACAAGGTGAAGAACACTGACACACTAGTATATTTCACAGGCAGAGCTCAATTAAATGCAATATGTACACTTAACTGTCAGTTTAAGTAACTCGTGATTGGTGAGTGAGCAAAGCCCCAGAAGGACCAGCTGGGCTGGACTTGGATGTCCCCCCTCAGAGCCCTACTTTACCTTGGGAACATACCAGCCTCCACAGTCATGTCCCCAGATTCCCAGATCTTTCTGGGTTCTGTGCTATTGGGCCCTCCATCATCATACCTGCAGAACCCCTGAGAGTTTCTATCTCCCCATCAATACCCATCTTGCTGTGGAAAGACATGCAAACTTTAAGATTTATAAAGAAAAAATTACAGGATACCTTGATGCTAAGTGTCCAACTCTTGATTTTGGCTCAGGTCATGATCTCACGGTGTGAGATCAAGCCTCACACAGACTCTGTACTGACAGCACAGAGCCTGCTTGGGATTCTCTCTCTCCCTCTCTCTCTGCCCCTCCCCTACTCACACACTCTCTCTCAAAATAAATAAATTAAAAAAATTTTTAAAGAGAGAAAAAACAAAAGAATGTCATGGAAACCATGGATCAATCAAGTGAGCTGGATAGAATTGTGGGCAAGGAAAATCTTTCCTAAGCCCAGATTTCTCTGCTATTCCAATAGCCAGCAGAGGTGGTGGTGCTCACTCAATTTGGTGGGGAGTAGATCTCTCCCAAGCCTGCTTTCCATTCTTATTGGGGCCCCAGGCTTGTACTTGTGGCCTCAGAAGTCCCAGCATTTCCATGCAGCTGCTCTCCTGTCCACAGCACCTCTGTATTTAAAGCCTATTCATATTTGCCTCCAAAGAACCCAGCCCTTGGCTTCTGGTCTACCTGATGCCTCTTTACAAAGCCTCATCCCTCCTCCTGAGGACTGTGTGCTATGGCTTCCACTCCTAAGGACAGTCTTTTCCTCTCCATGGAACATTCAGTCAATGTATTTGTTTGTGTGAAACATTTATTGATCTGCTACCAAATTCTAGCCTTGAACAAAGCTAGGCTTTTTAAGTTATTGATTTTACTGAGCACTGAGCCCCTCCCTCCAGTTTCTGTGGGAACACCCATTTTATCTCAGGGCTGCTCACCACTGCCTCAGGCCCCATAGAAAGTCACTCCTTACCTTAAAGCCTAGATTTCACTGTGGTTCACCTACCAAATTTCTGTGCTGCATATAAGAGACACAGCTAACTTCCAACTATGATACAAAGCAGGGGGAGGGGAGGCATATCATCTGCTCACACTGTGGTCAAGTCATTCTTGGAAGATTCATTTTCAAATGGAAGAAGGAATGGAATTTTCCAGAGGTCACTTAATTGTATCCTTATAGACCATGATATTTTAAACATTAATACTCTATAATAAAAGAAACTAGGAAAAATTTGGATTAATCAAAGGCAGGAAGTGGAAGAGAGGACACATTATGGAGATTGATGACCTGGGTTAGATAATCACAGACTTCTATGAATTTGTTCAAGACAGTAATTTTTAAACTGTGGTCCTAAAACACTCGGGTCCCATGGGGGTGCTTCAGGTCTGCAACGATTCCATCAAAATTTGATTCAGAAATTCTATACAGTTATCTGTTTCTCAAAAGGTCTAATAAAAACTTGCATGTTCGAAGGTTATGTTTCCAAAATTTTGCTATTATTGGGACCACTCATGCTTTAATTTGTGTGCTAACTTCCCAACTTTATAGTAAGTATCATAAATGTGAACATACAAACTAAATCTATTTGTATTGAACACACACAAGGTAGGATATCAAGAATATGTGGGAAAAAATGTGTGCTAGCATTTTTATCATTTTTTCTTACATAGATGACACTGAATGAAATAAAATGATTATTCTTGAATCCAAAAAAAAAAAAAAAAAAAAAAGAATGTGTGAAAAAATTTTCTCATTTCCCTTACAACCAGTCCCAGATTCCTCCTGGGTAGCAAATTGTCTTTACTTGCTTGGTTTTTTTTCTTGCAAGCCCTGCCGAGTTTATGTTTATTTGTTTGTTTTGTTAATAGTTCCATTTCTCCTTGGAGCCTCCAGTGCCATTTGGCTTTTTGTTGAACAGGCCAATGGGGAGCTCCAACTGGAGCACCAGGGAGGGAGGGGCATGAGGTCCTGGTAATGCATCCCTGCCTACCTCCCTCTGGGTCTGGGTCCCTCAGATGCTGAAGTCCACTGGTGCTCTCCTGGCAAGCCTCCCTTCACAAGTCTCTCTCCTCCAAGTCTCAGTTGCTGCTCCCTCTGCTGGCCCCTCCAGGCTGGGTTGAAGTAACATGTTGACTCTGGGTTGACCCACTAACTCTGTGTTTCTGTATTACCTCTTGTGGTTTCCCTACACCCTCCCACACCTTTGTGAACAAGCATATCTTGAATTATCTTAATTTGGGTGTGCCATCTATTTCCTGCTGCAGCCCTCACTATATACCTCTGGTCCTCTTCCCACGATGGAAAACATCCATGTGCATTTTTGTCCTTCTGTTTATGTGTGTTCTTGCACAATGGTGTTGTTGTTTTATATGCATGTATTTGAACTTCCTCACAAATGTTATTGAGTTATATATTTCATCCTGCTTCCTACCTTTCTCACTAATTACAATTTTTTTGAAAGTTCATCCTCGTTGCTATGACTACAGCTAATCTGTTGTCTCTAGACTGCTACCCCCTGCTCTACAATGTGCACCCTCTAAATTAACCTATCCAATCTCCAGATGATGCATGAACACCCAGGTGGTCTCCAGCACCACAGTCAATACTGTAGTGAAGAGTCTTGTACCTGCCCCTCGGGGAGCTGTGTCAGAATTTCTTTGGACTACATAGGCAGAGGTAGAATTGCTGAGTCATTCTGTGTGCATCCACCTACTCATACTCAATTAAGAGAAAAGTACCAGTTATGCTCTATGGCACATGTCTACCATCTGCTCTCTTGACAGCAGTGCCTGACAGCATCCATTCCAAAATCCCCACCAACACTTGGCATTATCAAGCTTTCTCATTTCACCAGTCTACTAGATATAAAGTAATATCTTATTTTATAATTTGCCTTATTAATAATTTAAGCATCTTCTCAGATCCATTTGGTTTCCTCATCCATAAATTAGATGTTCACACTGTTTTGATTATTTTTCTGTTAGTGTTGCTAGCTTTCTTATTTAAACACAAGGGGTTCCTTATATATTATTTTTAATACCCTATTAGTTTCAATTAGCTAATATTTTATATAATACTGTTTATATCTACATTAATAAATGAAATAGGACTGTAAGTCTCTCTTATCCTATTGTCTTTATTTAGAGTAACTTATAATAACACAGGAATTCATTTTTCCTTACAAGAATCTGATGGCTTCTCATCATCATATCCTGGTTCAAGTCATACCACTATTCCTCACCTGGATTACCCATAAAAGATAACTCAGTGCAGGGGAGTAGAAAGACCCTAGGTTTTGGAATGGAGCCCCCATGTGGGGTATGCCAGTTAACCATTTTTCTATCCATCCTTCCTATTAAGCTGTACTTCTGGTATCTGGCACATGTGTGCATAAAATAAATGTTTAATTTATTAGTGAGGTGGAGATCCGCCCTTCCGCTTACTAGCTTTATGATTTGGGGAACTTCAGGAACCTCAGTTTCCTCATCTCTGTCATCAAGATACTAAGATAAAACTATGTCCCACATTTGTAATAATGATTAAATAGAATAATGAACGTTGGGTGCCCAGCCCCGGGGCCTGACACATAATGGTAGCCATGTGTGGGTGGAAGGCAGCTCAGGGATAATCCCAAGCCTATTTAAAAATAGAGCTCAGGACACCAACTGGCCTAATGCAGGGCTGATATTTCAGGCTAGAGGAAATCCACATTAACTAGTGCATCTGCCTATGTAAGAGCACAAATCCAATATGGGAGTGCCCTCTCTAAATTTCAGGGATCCCAGTACTGATTAGCATGTGAACAGGGCCCTAATTAGAGAAGAGCCCCAAAGGGAAGGGGAAACAGAGTCTCTCTTCTGGTTCGTGGTCCTGCTCCCCACACCTCTTACATCCATTTGTCTCCACTGATTAGTGCATGAATGGGGCATTGATTACCAGGCCAAGCTATTGTGCAGCCTTTCAATGGAGTGGCTCCATGCAGAGATTTATTAATAATTAAGCCTTGAATAAATGTTTTGCAAATGGGGTCTCTCCTGATGAATAGGAATGGCTTTGGGAGTTGAGAAACCCTCAGTACTGGGACCATTAAGGCCTGCAATGTGCGCTTTTACTTCCACATAATTGTATGTTTGTCCACTTCAAGGCTTCCAGGGCCCCAGTTGGCAGATAACAACCAGTTACAAATGCAGGTCTACCCTCTGGGTTGTGTCCTTTCCAAAAAGAAGTGGGTATGTTTTGTGGATTATTTATCTTGGCTGTTGCCAGTACAGTGGCTCCTTCACTGTATCTTTCTAGAGACATGCACTGTACAGGCAGGGCGTATGCAGGAGTTCCAACCTTATGGAAAAGCTCCACTTCTCCAGGGTGCCTTGGAGATGCATTCATGCTTTGCACAGGGCTGGGTCTAGCCCACAGTTCTCAAGGAGTGATTACTTTTAGCCTCCTGCAGTGCTCTCAACTTTGATAGCATTACCATTTGGAGCCAGATAATTTCTTATTGTCAAGGGCTGTCCTTAAGCAGTGTAGAATATTTCACAGTATTCATGATTTTTACCCACTAAATGCCAATAGTACATCAAACAACCAAAACATCAGGAGACAGTGCCAAATGTCTCTGGAGGACAAAACTGCCCCCCAGTTGAGAACAGCTCCCTCTACTGGAAAGTTTCCAAGTGATTTCAACAAAAATACCAGACTTAGTTGGGGGGGGGAAAATGTCTGTAGATCAATAATTTTTAAGGTGACAAAGGGGAAGTTTGTTTAAAAAATCTATTTATTCATGCCTTTGTCTAGTTATCCATCCTTTCTTGGGCTCCTCCCCTGTTCTGGCACTGTTCTGGGTGCTGGAAAGTCAACAGAGAACAAGACACACAAGGTCCCTGCCTTCATGCAGCTTGCCTTCCAGATGGAGAAGCAGACTGACAATAAACAAGTCAACAGAAGAATCATTTCAGGTTTAGGTGAGTACTATGTGGCTGATATGATCAAGAGTAACCTCAGTGAGGGATGCAGTGGGTCACTCTTTTAGGTAGGAGGTCAGGGAAGGTGTAAATGATATGACGGAGCCAGCCACAAAGCTCTTCGGTGGGGAAGAGTTTTCTAGGCAGATTTAACAGGAAGGGCAAAAAAGAATAAAACAATGGAGGGAGGAGGGTCAGGCAGGTTGAAGGAAGAGTCCAGTGTGGCTGAGCTAAGGACTAAATTGCAGTGTGGGAGGAGGTAGAGTTTGGAGAGGAAGTTGGGAGACACATCATGATCTGGATTGTACTTTGTGGGCAATTACCCACCACTACCGCTCCTGCCATTACTCCTAATACTCTAATTCTAACACTTCTTTGATTCCACAAGAGCTTCCAACTCATTGAGCCTTCCACTCTCTTGCTAGCCACTACTCCAAGTTCTCACTCTCCTTTCTCAGCTTACATCCATGACCTATCACTAGTAATGCTTTCTTTTATACATCCTCAACCCTCTTCCCTTCTTTATGCTATTGCATTTGCCTAACAATTCCAATCCTGCTTAAAAACATCATGTTTGTCTTGGGAGAGCTGGATGTAGCTGAAGAGAAACACTCAGGCAGACATGGTTGATATTAAAGTTATGCTCATTACCTTAAAAGGACCATGAGCACTGCTGGCTTCCCTTTCCGAGCTCCTTAGTCAACTCATCATCTCTCTCCTCAAGACAGCCATTCCATACCTTTTCTTCTCACCTTAAACCACCCACACCTTTTCCCTCTGCTTCACTTCCAGCTAGTTACCTTTCTTTCTATTTCTCTAAGGATCATAGCTTTCCAAGAGAAAGTCTTCACCTTAACATCATTAAACCCACCACCCACCTGTATCTGTGCCCTTCTATTCTTATATAACACAGAGCAGTTGTTCATGAGCTTGTCTATTTACCATGTGGTAGGGAACTTTAATGCCCAATGTACACAGAGAGTGCCTTGCACTTAACAAGTGTTCAATAAAATGTTTTTAGTAAATTAATGATTTGGTTTTAAGCAGGAGAATGCCAAAATATACTTTATGTTTATAAATTTTCACTCTGGGTTGATAAAATAGAAGATGGTGGCATAGGAGGACGCTGGGCTCACCTCGTCCTGCTGATCACTTAGATTCCACCCACATCTGCCTAAATAACCCAGAAAAATGCCAGAAGACTAGCAGAATGGACTCTCCAGGGCCAAGCATAGACAAGAGGCCCACGGGAGAGGGTAGGAAGGGCAGAGAGGCGGTGCATGCTACATGGACTGAGGGGAGGGAGCTGGGGTGGTGGAGGGGCAGCCTGCAAGGCAAGGCAGAGCCCCTGAAGTCTGGCTTGCAAAAGCAGAGGGGCCAGACTACGTGAGTTCTGAAAGCCAGTGGGACTTAACATCTGGAAAGTTAAAAGTCAACAGCTCTGCTCTTGGAGAGTGGGGAGGGCAAGAGGATGCCGGAGGGAGGGTTGTTGAGCCCCAGAAGACAGAGCTCAGCTCGGCGGGGGAACAAAGGCACCGGCAAGCACCATCTTCCTCTCCCATCCCCCAGCAGAAATTCCAAAGGGAATGAGTTCCTGTCACCGAACTTGCTTGCACCAGGCAAATGCCCAACACTGTGCTTCTGTGGATCCATGCCTCCGACAGGCCTGCCTCCCTCCCGGTGCTGCAGGGCCCCTCCGGCAGGGGACCACCCACAGCAAGGCAAGGTAAACCTGCTCCTCCCTCCCATGTGCACCTTGCAGATTCACCCTGGCTAACACGCCAGATCCCATCAAAGCAGAACCGCAAGCCTGGAAGTGTGCAAGCGTCCCAGACAGGGGCCACACCACTCCACAGTGAGTCCTTCCCCTGGGAGAGGGTAAGATAAGGTACACACCAGTCTGACTGTGACCCCAGAGTGGGCTAGGGGCAGAAATCAGGTCTGACTGCGGCCCCGCCCACCAATACAAGTTACTCTGGACAGCACAGGGGAAGTGCCCTGCAGGTTGGAGCTGCCACAGGGACCAAAGTGACAAAACATAAGAATTCTCCTCAAAAGAAACTCCAGGAAGTAACAACAGCTAACGAATTGATCAAAACTGATTTAAACAATATAACGGAACAAGAATTTAGAATAATAGTCATAAAATTAATCTCTGGGCTTGAAAAAAGCATAGAGGACAGCAGAGAATCTATTGCTACAGAGATCAAGGGACTAAAAAATAGTCACGAGGAACTAAAAAATGCTATAAATGAGGTGCAAAATAAAATGGAGGCAGCCATAGCACGGATTGAAGAGGCAGAGGAGAGAATAGGCAAATTAGAAGATAAAATTATGGAAAAAGAAGCTGAGAAAAAGAGAGATTAAAAAATCCAGGAGTATAAGGGGAGAATTAGAGAACTAAGCGTTGCAATCAAATGAAACAATATCCATATAATAGGAATTCCAGGGAAAGGAGAGAGAGAGAGAAAGAAAGGGGCTGAAGGTGTACTTGAACAAATCATAGCTGAGAACTTCCCTGATCTGGGGGAGGAAACAGGCATTGAAATCCAAGAGGCACAGCAGACATAACTTGAATCAATCCTCTGCACGACATATCATAGTGAAACTGGAAAAATGCAAGGATAAAGAGAGAATTCTGAGCAGCTAGGGATAAACAGGCCATAACTTACAAAGGTAGACACATAAGGGGAGTAGCAGACCTATCTACTGAAACTTGGCAGGGCAAATATGAATGGCAGGAAATCTTCAATGTGGTGAACAGAAAAAATATGCAGCCAAGAATCCTTTATCCAGCAAGTCTGTCATTCAGAATAGAAGGAGAGATAAAGGTTTTCCCAAACAAACAAAAACTGAAGGAATTCATCACCACTAAACCAGCCCTACAAGAGATCCTTAGGGGGATTCTGTGAGTGAAATGTTGAAAGGACCACAAAGTACCAGAGACATCACTACAAGCATGAAACCTACAGACGTCACAATGACTCTAAACCCATATCTTTCAATAATAGCACTAATGTAAATGGACTAGATGCTCCAGCCAAAAGACATAGGGTATCATAATGGATAAAAAAACAAACCCCATCTGTTTGCGGTCTACAAGAGACTCATTTTAGACCTGAGGACACCTTCAGATTGAAAGTGAGGGGATGGAGAACTATCTATCATGCTACTGGAAGTCAAAAGAAAGCTGGAGTAGCCATACTTATATCAGAGAAACTAGACTTTAAAGGCTGCAACAAGAGATGAAGAAGGGCATTATATAATAATTACAGGGTCTATCCATCAAGAAGAGCTAACAATTATAAATATCTGTGCACCAAATACAGAAGCCCCCAAATATATAAAACAATTAATCACAAACATAAACAACCTTATTGATAAGAATGTGGTAATTGCAGGGGACTTTAATACCCCACTTACAACAACGGATAGATCATCTAGACACAGGATCAATAAAGAAACAAAGGCCCTGAATGATACATTGGATCAGATAGACTTGACAGATATATTTAGAACTCTACATCCCAAAGCAACAGAATATACTTTCTTCTCGAGTGCACATGGAACATTCTCCAAGATAGATCACATACTGGGTCCACAATGCTCTGAAACTTGAAATCAACCACAGGAAAAAAATCTGGAAAACCTCCAAAAGCATGGAGGTTAAAGAATACCCTACTAAAGAATGAATGGGTCAACCAGGCAATTAGAGAAGAAACTAAAAAACATACAGAAGCAAATGAAAATGAAAATACAACAATCCAAATGCTTTGGGATGCAGCGAAGGCAGTCCTGAGAGGAAAATACATTGCAATCCAAGCCTATCTCAAGAAACAAGAAAAATCCCAAATACAAAATCTAACAGCACACCTAAAGGAACTAAAAGCATAACAGCAAAGCCACTCCAAACCCATCAGAAAAAGAGAAATAATAAAGATCAGAGCAGAAATAAACAATATAGAATCTTAAAAATCTGTAGAGCAGATCAATGAAACCAAGAGTTGATTTTTTGAAAAAATAAACAAAATTGATAAACCTCTAGCCAGGCTTCTCAAAAAGAAAAAGGAGCTGACCCAAATAGATAAAATCATGAATGAAAATGGAATTAATACAATCAATCCCTCAGAAACACAAGTATCAGGGAATACTACGAAAAATTATATGCCAACAAACTGGAAAACTTGGAAGAAGTGGACAAATTCCTAAGCACCCACATACTTCTAAAACTCAAACAGGAAGAAATACAAAATTTGAACAGACCCATAACCAGCGAAGAAATTGAATCAGTTATCAAAAATCTCCCAACAAGTAAGAGTCCAGGACCAGATGGCTTCCCTGGGGAATTCTACCAGACATTTAAAACAGAGATAATACCTATCCTTCTCAAGCTGTTCCAAAAAATAGAAAGGGAAGGAAAACTTCCAGACTCATTCTGTGAAGCCAGCATTACTTTCATTCCCAAACCAGACAGAGACCCAGCAAAAAAAGAGAACTACAGGCCAATATCCCTGATGAATATGGATGTAAAAATTCTCAACAAGATATTAGCAAATCGAATTCAACAGCATATATAAAGAATTATTCACCATGATCAAGTGGGATTCATTCCTGGCTGCAGGGCTGGTTCCATATTCACAAAGCAATCAATGTGATACATCACATTAATAAAAGAAAAGATAAGAACCATATGATCCTGTCAATCGATGCAGAAAAAGCATTTGACAAAATTCAGCATCTTTCTTAATAAAAACCTTGAGAAATTCAGGATAGAAGGAACATACTTAAACATCATAAAAGCCATTTATGAAAAGCCCACAGCTAACATCATCCTCAATGGGGACAAACTGAGAGCTTTCCCCCTGAGATCAGGAACACGACAGGATGTCAACTCTCACCGCTGTTGTTTAACATAGTGTTGGAAGTTCTAGCATCAGCAATCAGACAACAAAAGGAAATCAAAGGTATCAAAATTGGCAAAGATGAAGTCAAGCTTTCGTTTTTTGCAGATGACATGATATTATACATGGAAAGCCCGATAGACTCCACCAAAAGTCTGCTAGAACTGATACATGAATTCACCAAAGTCGCAGAATACAAAATTAACATACAAAAACCAGTTGTATTCTTATACACTAATAATGAAGCAACAGAAAGACAAATAAAGAAACTGATCCCATTCACAATTACACCAAGAATCATAAAATACCTAGGAATAAACCTAACCAAAGATGTAAAAGATCTGTAAGCTGAAAACTATCGAAAGCTTGTGAAGGAAATTGAAGAAGATATAAAGAAATGGAAAAACATTCCATGCTCATAGATCGGAAGATAAATATTGTTAAAATGTCAATACTACCCAAAGCTATCTACACATTCAATGCAATCCCAATCAAAATTGCACCAGCATTCTTCTCGAAGCTAGAACAAGCAATCCTAAAATTTGTATGGAACTACAAAAGACCCCGAATAGCCAAAGTAATTTTGAAGAAGAAGACCAAAGCAGGAGGCATCACAATCCCAGACTTTAGCCTCTACTACAAAGCTGTAATCATCAAGACAGCATGGTATTGGCACAAAAACAGACACATAGACTGATGGAATAGAATAGAGACTTTAGAATTGGACCCACAGAAGTATGACCAACTAATTTTTGACAAAGCAGGAAAGAATATCCAATAGAAAAAAGACAGTCTCTTTAACAAATGGTGCTGGGAGCACTGGACAGCAACATGCAGAAGAATGAAACTAGACCACTTTCTTACACCATTCACAAAAATAAACTCAAAATGGATGAAGGACCTGAATGTGAGACAGGAAACCATCAAAACCATAGAGGAGAAAGCAGGAAAAAACCTCTCTGACCTCAGCCACAGCAATTTCTTACTTGACACATATCCAAAGGCAAGGGAATTAAAAGCAAAAATGAACTATTGGGACTTCATGAAGATAAAAAGCTTCTGCACTGCAAAGGAAACAATCAACAAAACTAAAAGGCAACTGATGGAATGTGAAAAGATATTTGCAAATGACATATTGGACAAAGGGCTAGTATCCAAAATGTATAAAGAACTCACCAAACTCCACACCCAAAAAACAAATAATCCAGTGAAGAAATGGGCAGAAGACATGAATAGACACTTCTCTAAAGAAGACATCCAGATGGCCAACAGACACATGAAAAGATGCTCAACATCACTCCTCACCAAGGAAATAAAAATCAAAGCCACACTGAGATATAACCTCATGCCAGTCAGAATGGCTAAAATGAACAAATCAGGAGACTATAGATGCTGGAGAGGATGTGGAAAAATAGGAACCCTCTTGCACTGTTGGTGGGAATGAAAACTGGTGCAGCCGCTCTGGAAAACCGTGTGGAGGTTCCTCAAAAAATTAAAAATAGATCTACCCTATGACCCAGCAATAGCACTGCTAGGAATTTACCCAAAGGATATGGGAATGCTGATGCATAGGGGCACTTGTACCCCAATGTTTATAGCAGCACTTTCAACAATAGCCAAATTATGGTAAGAGCCTAAATGTCCATCAACTGATGAATGGATAAAGAAGTTGTGGTTTATATATATAATTGAATACTACATGGCAATGAGAAAGAATGAAATATGCTTTTTGTAGCAACGTGGATGGAACTGGAGAGTATGGTGCTAAGTGAAATAAGTCATACAGAGAAAGACAGATACCATATGTTTTCACTCTTATGTGGATCACGAGAAACTTAACAGAAGACTATGGGGGAGGGGAAGGGGGAAAAAAAGTTAGAGAGGGAGAGAGCCAAACCATAAGAGACTCTTAAAAACTGAGAATAAAATGAGGGTTGATGGGGGGTGGGAGGGAGAGGACAGTGGGTGATGGACATTGAGGAGGGCACCTGTTGGGATGAGCACTGGGTGTTGTATGGAAGCCAATTTGACAATAAATTTCATATTTAAAAAAATTTCACTCTGGCTGCTATGTAGAGGATGGGTTATTAAACAACAGGTATAAAAGCAAAGAGTGAGTTAAGAGGCAATTGCATTGGTCCCAGCCTATATTAGGGTCATACTATTGGTGGCAGAGTGAAGTGAGTAACATCAGGATACATTGTGGAAATAGAACAAATTTATGGATGAAAAGATGTGGGGACTATAGGAAAAAATCCAGGAAGGATCTTAGGTTTTGTCTTTAGCAATTGCAAGTATGATGATGCCACATACTGAGATGGACAAGACTAGATAGGAGCAGGTTTGAGGAGAGACAGAAGTAAGAATTTGGTTTTGGACACGTGAACATGTTAAATTTAGGATGGCCTTTGGAGTGGTCCAACTGAAGGAGTAATTTATGCTGTTAAATGCCAGGCTGGTGCTCTGGAAAGCTTTGAGGACTCTCTCTTACTTACTACGTTACTCTATGTCCATAGCAGGCCAACAGAGAATTCTGCTCATTGTACTCACTGTGTGGTCCAGACTAAGACAGGCTTCACTCACTCAACATGTGCTCCCACTACTGCAGAGTCAAGGAAGAGAGCAGGACATACCAGACACTTCTATTGTCTAACCCAAGCTGTGAAGCAGTACCAAGAATTTTCCCATTGACTTTTATTTGTTGGCTGATTATGTGTTCATTTTATGTGTCAACCAGACATTTGGTCAAACATTATTTTAAGTGTGTCTGTGAGGGTGTTTCCAAAGGAAATTAACATTTGAATGGTAGACTGAATAAAGCAGACTGCAGTCCCCAATATGGGTGGACTCATCTAATCAACTGAAGACAAATAGAGCAAAAAGACTGAGCAAGAGGGAGCTCCTCTTGCCTGTCAGATCGAGCTGAGGCACCAGTCTTTTCCTGTCCTTGGACCCAAACTGAAAAATTAGCTCTGCTTGGTTATTGAGCCTGCTGGCTCTTAGACTAGAATTTACGCCATCATTTTTGGATCTCAGGCTTTCAGACTCAGGCTGGAAATATGCATCAGCTCTCCTGGGTCTTTAGCTTATTGCTGCAGATTTGGAACTTCTCAACCTCCATAATCATGGGAACCAATTCCTTGTTTCAGATAGATGATAGATAGATAGACAGACAGATAAGATTAGATATAGATGATATAGATATAGATAGATATAGTTCTATTGGCTCTATTTCTCTTGAGTACCTATTACACTGATCAAAAGATGACAAGTGTTTCCCAAGATGGATTTCTATTGGCCCTTGTGGCATTCATGTAGATGATTGTCATGGCATTTCTATGGAAAGTGAATGGTATTAGTGCCCATTTATTGAATGATTGTTATTTGCCAAGCCACAGGCTAACCTATTTACATATAATATTTTATTTAATCTGCAAAATAACTTTATAAAGTCAGTTTCATTACCCTTATTTTCCAAATGAGAATATTTCCTAAAGATGTTATTTAATTAGCCCCACGTTGCAAATCTGGAGAGCTATGGATCTAAGATTTGAATTCAGGTATCTCCAACCTAAAAGTCCATGCTGTTAACCACTCTGGGAAAAGTGAGTTATGGGAACTTAGAATGATATATTGAAAGGACTATGGTGAACAATTAAGAAAGGTCCAACTTGGGAAGATCATTTTCCATAGAACACATTTCTATTCCCTCACCCTTTTTTTGGAAGTGGAAGCTACCCTTGGCTATCACTCTGCCAAACCTGAGATTTACTTCCTCATGTGCCTGGAATGCAAAATGGCTCTGCAAACTAGTAACATGGAATTTCCCCCCTCATGAATCCCCTCAATCTTCATGATAGATCATTAACATGGCCTACACCGAGTCACTCTGATACCAAATGAACCTTCCTCACTGGTATATCCTCCATTGGCAGGAGGACCCACAAGAAATTACTTATTATAAGATGATTAGCAAATGCAGGGTTGATGGTTGATATTTGTATTAGTTTATTATTGCTGCTATAACAAATTAACACAGACTCTATGACTTAAAATAACACAATTGTATTCTTTTATAGTCCTGGAGGTCAAAAATCTGAAAGTTTTACTGGACTAAAATCCAGGTATCTACAGGGCTGGGTGCTCGTGGAGTTCCTGAAAAAAGAATCTGTTTCCTTGTTCTTTTTAGTATTTAGTTGTCTCCTAGATTCCCTGGCTTGTGGTGCCTTGCTATTCTTCAAAGCATACCACTCCAGTCTCTGCTTCCATCATGATGTCACTTTCTCTTCTGACTGGCTCTTCCTTCAGCCCTCTGATAAGTACCATTATGATTGCATCAGGGCCACCCAGATAATCCAGGATAATCTCCCCAATTCAAGATCTTTAACTTGATCACAGCTACAAAGTCCCCTTTGCTGTGGAAAGCAACATTCATGGACTCCAGGGATTAGGACACACACTTATTTGAGCAACCATTAATCAACCTACCAATAACATCTGTTCAGAGGGCATCTTCACTCAAGAATAATATCTCTCCAATATTTTCCTCGGCTCCTTCTTCATATCCTGTCACTCTCAAAACACCATTAACCATGTCTTAGCCATCAGTCAGAAGTTCATTAAAAGTCATCTATAATTTGTGTGAGTTATACTCCTCAGTGGTAAGACATGGCAATCAAGATGTGATTTTCCCCCCTCATTTTTGAAACTGAAAACTGTAAATAGCATTTTGTGAACAGGGCCTCAATAATAAACTAAAGAACATTTGTTCGAAGCACAGTGCTTAAATCAGGCCTTGACTTTCCGGACACTCACTTTAATACCTCTTTTCCCAACCAGGTCTGGCCACTATAGCAATGATGAGAACCGGAACAAATATCAGCACTACATATAACTGCACATCAGGCATGCCAGCCCAGCTCACAGTGCTTATTTCTGTACCAGGGCCTGCAACAGGTAAATCCCCTGAATCAGACAATATTGAACATGTCAGGACTGACAATTCTCTGAGGCTGAGACACCCTTGAACCATGAGGGACAGTAGCAATTACTGGGTAGGCTACAGTATAGCAAAGAAATCAGCCCTAGAGAAAGTTAGGTTCCTCCTACTGGATCCAAGGTTAGTGAATTCCATTCAATCAATCAAACAATCATTCCTTACTAATTACAAGCCTGATAGCACCCACCATTGTGCCAGTGCTGCAGAGATAAGAGGCAATATTGTAGATATGGATTTATGGTCACATGAGACTTACTAGCCTTTAATTAGGACTTTCTTTGGGCCAGTCACACAGAGGAATTATTTGGAATGCAGCTCTTGTACTTACAGTCCTCTGACCAATACCCCAGAGTTTATAACAGTCTTATGATTCAGGAAGAATTGGTGGGTGGAATGAGCAGGAAGGAGATTCAAGTCACGAACAAGTCAAGTGAAACATGGGCCCCCCCTGGAACCTACATGAGAGCTTTGGGATACAGGGATTACATCACGCCCTTTAGGGTTAGGCATGTGCTGATTCAAATCACTTGCTGAAAGAATTAAAATAATCAGATTGAGTCCATCTGCAGAGCAGCCTCACATTTGGTGTATTTTGCACAATTGTTTCAGTGGAGCTCTGGACCCAGCTGTCCAGGGATAGGACATCATCTGAGAATGGCCATTATCACAGGTCAAAACTCATGTTTCAGAAAATATGGTGTTATCTCTCAAAGGCAGGAGGTAAAATGCATTTTGTTCTCATCACAGGGACAGGAAAATTCCCTTTCAGAGTAGGCACTGCCAGGAGCTGGTGTATGCAAGGAGCACAGGGCTGACCTTTGTTGATTGTAGAGATGGGAGCAAAGACAGGGCTGGCTATTTTGAGCAGCAAAGTATATGTAGTTATTTCCATAGATGGCCATTAATAACGTGAATTAGACAAAAGCAAAATGCTTCATGATGCCTGGCCAAATTATATTTCTGATGTGATGAAATTCTGATGTCAACATCTTGGAAGTCTAGAAAACAGACTGCAGTGCACACCCTAAATTCATACACTCAGCATCTGAAGATAGCATGTATGGGAGACACTAAGCTCCCACCTTAAACTGTGGGTCAAGCCTCGATTGATGCCTCCTCTTCTGAGTGAGGCAACCTAGCCAGGCCCACCTCCAGCCCTCAGCTTAGGAAGGAATTTCAAGGGCTTTACTTGCGGCAGCTAGAGAGTTTACTTGAAGTGGCCAAAAGCAAGAAAATTTATACTGTGTGCAAGATACACATGATAAAAGTCATGAGTGATGAGGATGAGAAGTAGCCTTTTTCATTCATTCATTTGGCATTTCATAAATATATACTGAGCACCCACTTGGGGCCAGGCTCTGCAATTGGTAACAGAAATTCAGTGATGAACAACATGCTGCCTGCAGCTCTTCTGGGCTGATGGGCAGCATAGTTTAGCAGGAAAAGCATGGGCATGGTGGGTAGTCAGCCACAGGCCACTGTAGGGATATTGGTCACCCCTTCAGAACCCACTCTTCATACTCCATTTTACTCATGCCTGGGTTTTGAGAGGGTGTGATGCTACTTCTGTTGGAGAAGTGAATAAAGTATGCCAAATATGGCCTATGGGGCTAAAACAGACTCTGGTCTCTAGCTTAGAGACCCCTCCTCCAGGTTCTTCTTCCTTTGTTTGCTGCACGTGTGAAAACCCCCATAGATATGGAAGCTGATGACTATAAATTACCCTCCCCACTTGTATTCAGCACTCATACCTTTGGAGAAACAGTCTCCTCTGAGCCCACCAGTGTTAAATAAATCTCTGATCCACCAAGATCTCCAAGTGCTGCTTGGTTTTTCTGCCAGCATTCCAGCCTGGTTCCTCAACATACTTGGTTCCCTGACTAGGAAACCCAACTGCACTGGCCCATTGTTGCCACCGGTTTGGGAGAACGGCAAGGTGGTGACAGAGTGAGGGATCACAAGGGAGAAGGTGCGCACCCTGCCTGAATTTCGGCAGTCTCCTTCTCAGTTGCCTTGGGCCGGCCCCACTCTGTTGTTCCTGCCGGACTCAGAGACCTGGTAGGTGAGGATCTGGACCCCACATCAGAACCGGTAATGCTGGGGCCCCAAAGAAGTCAAGCCCACCCAAAAGGGTAGAAGGGGGACCTGATCAATTCCCAGAGACCTTAATAGGTCTCACAGGTAGAAAATTTTGCGGGAGGGAATATAATAAACTCTGGTGTGGGTGTGTGTGTGAATGTGCGGCTCGGCCAGGCTTGCCAGTTGAGTTCAAGTCTGTGGCTCCACGGACGGGCACCCTTAAGGTCCCCAAAAGTCTAGGGAGTCTGAATGGGCTCTCCTGTGTACTGGTGAGAGTATAAGGTCTAGGGTGGTATCGGATCAGATTCCAATCGCAAGTCACAAAGCTGAGTCTGCTACAGCCAAACCTCACCTAAAGTGAGGAATGCAGCCAGAGGAGTATCTGATTGGTCCTGTCATCTGAGGAGATACCCTCCCTTTGTCTGTCTTTGTGACACCAAACATGAGAAAGAAATTAATAATGGGATCAAAACAGAGTAAGCCTACAATTTTAGAGGTCATGCTCAAAAATCTTAAAAAGGGATTTTCAGGTGATTACAGGGTGAAAATGACACCCAAGAAGTTAAGGACCTTTTGTGAAATATAATGGCCCATATTCAATATAGGGTGGCCCCCAGAAGGGACATTACGTGCTCAAATAGTGCAGCGGGTTTGCTAATAGTCCCTGGGAACCCAGGCCACCCTGATAAACTTCCATACATCGAATCCTGGCTTGAAATTGCCCGAAATCTCCTGCTTTGGGTGCGATTCATCGTTAGCAAGCAGAGCCAGGCAAAGGTTTTAGCTACTTCATCCGGACACTCACCCAGGGAGCCAAAGAATGGACCCACCACTCCTCTAATATTTAAATGAGACATGGAGGAAGATATTGTCTTTCCACCTCCTTATGACTCGTCAATTCCCTCCCCCCACCTCCTGAGCTTGAAACTCCTCCCCCATCTGTCTCTCCACCACAGCCACAGTCAGCGCCACCACTACCACCGCAGTCGCCACCACCGCCACTGCCACAGTTGGCACCACTCATCTCCCTGCCCCTCTTGGACCTGGAGAATCCTCCCCCACAGGGGCCAGCAGCCAGACGGTGCCCCAGACCCAGAGCTAACACTCTCCAAATGCCTGTAAGGGAGACAAGAGAGCCTGAAAGACAGAATGAGGATGGAACAGTCCAGCCCAGCTGTTCCATGATGTATTATCAACCTTTCTCTACAACAAACCTCCTCAATTGGAAACACAACACTCCATCATACTCTGAAAAGCCACAAGCAATGGTCAACTTGATGGACAACTTCCCACTGACTGACTTGGGAAGATTGTCAACAGTTACTCGATACTCTGTTTAATACAGAAGAAAGAAGAATAATGAGAGAAACATGACGGTACCTAGAATTTCACGCACCTCTGGGGATCAATGACCCTGCTGTCTGGGCTCAAGCTCCTGCACCTGAAGAATGCTCAACATGGGATTTCACCACAGAAGGACAGGCCCACATCCGACGATACCAGGAAGTCTTCCTTCAGGGAGTCTGAGCTGGAGCCCAAAAGCCCATGAACATGACTAAAATATCATCAGTCACATCACTCCCCAGCACCCTGGGGAGTCTCCCAGAGACTACTATGAAAGATTATGTGAAGCATACCGTGTATACACCCCATTTGATCCCGAGGCACCAAAAAGTCAATAGATGGTAAATACCTCTTTTGTGGCACAGGCTGCCCAGATATCAGAAGAAAACTTCAGAAGTTGGAGGTCTTTGCCAGGATGAATATCACTCAGCTGATGGAGGTCGCCAGCAAAGTTTTCATGAACAGAGAAGTCACAGCTGAAAGAGAAGAAGAGAGAAGACTAAAAAAGAAGGCCATCCTTCTCACAGCAGCACTAAAAGAAACAGATGCTGCAAAGATGGGAAGACCCCAACCACCAAAAGGGGGGAAGCCCATACCCCCTTAGCAAGGGACCAATATGCATACTGCAAAGAGAAGGGGCACTGGACGAATGAATGTCTGAATCAGAAGGGGCCCTCAAAACCCAGCCGATATTGGGAGAAACCTTGAGGTAAAAACCTCGTTGGTCTGGCTGGGGTAGAATCAGACTGAGGGGGACCAGGCTCTTTCTCTCTTGGCTCCCATGAGCCCACAATCGAAGTGAAGGTAGGGGGCCACACAATAAATTTCATGGTTGACACTGGGGCTGAATATTCCATTGTTATTTCCCCAGTGATGCCCTTAAGCCAAAAGATGGCAACCATACTTGGCCTACTGGGACATGGGCGATGCAGCAGCCCTTCTGTCAAGCTCGACAATGTGAACTTGGGGGTCACAAGGTCCGGCATGAGTTCCTCTACTTACCTGACTGCTCAATTACTCTCCTGGGCTGGGATCTGCTCTCCAAACTTAGGGCCCAGATAACTTTTGAACCTACTGGAGACACTAGCCTCCAATTAAATACAAGGCAGAAGGAAATCCTGGTCTTGGCAATTACCCTGCCAAGGGAAGAAGAATGGAGACTATTCTGTGCCCAGCCCTTACCCTATAGCCCCTCAGAATTCAGGCTTACATTCCCCTCAGTATGGGCTGAAGATAACCCACCTGGACTAGCTTAGAATCGGGCCCCCTTCATTGTTGACCTGATTCCTGGAGCCCAACCTCAGAGACAAAGGCAGTGCCCCCTTCCACTAGAGGCTAGGATGGATATACAAGAGCACCTGACCAAGCATAGAGAAGCAGGTATTCTAACTGAATGCCAATCAGCTTGGGATACCCCGCTCTTGTCAGTCAAGAAGCCAGGAGGAGGATACCGACCAGTAGAGGAATTGGGGGCCATTAACAAAGTGACTGTTTCCTTACACCCAATGGTTCTAAACCCATATATTCTCCTCAGCCAAATTCCGGGGTCAGCCAGATGGTTTACATGCCTCAATCTAAAGGATGCTTTCATCTGCTTCTGCCTGGCTCCTTAAAGTCAACCATTGTTTGCCTTTGAATGGGCTGAGCCCATTACAGCCAGATGCAGCTGACCTGGACACCACTTTCCCAAGGTTTCAAGGACTCGCCCACTCTTTTTGGGGAAGCACTAGCTGCAGACCTTGCTGACTTTCCGAGGGAAACCACAAGGTGTGTCCACCTCCAATATGTAGATGACCTCTTCCTTGCCAGCGACACCCAAGAATACTATATGAAAGGTACCAAGGCCCTCCTGCATCTCCTATCCTACTCAGGGTACCAGGCCTCTTAGAAAAAGGCACAGATTTGTCAGCAGCGGTTCCAATACTTAGGCTTCATCCTCACAAAACGAAAAAGAGAACTAGTACCGGAAAGGAAGAAATTTATCACCACACTGCCACAGCCCCAAACAAAATGAGGCTTGTGTGAATTTTCAGGGGCCACAGAGTTCTGTCGCATTTGGGTTCCCAGATTCTCAGCCATAGCAAGGCCCCTCTGTGACCTGTTGGGAGGACCAGATCAGGAGCCCTTCGCATGGACTGAGGAGGCAAGGGCCACTTTCACAGAAATAAAGGTGGCTCTGGGACGAGCCCCAGCCCTGGGTTTGCCTGACATAGCAAGGCCCTTTAACCTCTTCATACATGAAAAGGACAAAATAGCCCTTGGACCCAGCAATCGCACTACTAGGCATTTACCCATGGATACAGGTGTGCTCTTTCGAAGGGACACATGCACCCCAATGTGTATAGCAGCACTATCGACAATAGCCAAAGTATGGAAAGAGCCCAAATGTCCATCAATGGATGAATGCATAAAGAAGATGTGGTATATATATATATATACAATGAAGTATTACTCGGCACTCAAAAAGAATGAAATCTTGCCATTTGCAACTAGGTGGTTGGAACTGGAGGGTATTATGTTAAGTGAAATTAGTCAGTCAGAGAAAGACAAAAATCATATGACTTCACTCATATGAGGACTTTAAGAGACAAAACAAATGAACATAAGGGAAGGGAAACAAAAATAATATAAAAACAGGAAGGGTGACAAAACAGAAGAGACTCATAAATATGGAAAACAAACTGAGGGTTACTGGAGGGGTTGTGGGAGGAGGGATGGGCTAAATGGGTAAGGGGCACTAAGAAATCTACTCCTGAAATTGTTGCACTATATGCTAATTAATTTGGATGTAAATTTTAAAAAATAAAAAAATAAAATTAAAAATAAAGTACTGACCTAATCCGCCCCCCCCCACCACCAAAAATAGCCCTTGGAGTGCTCAGAGTATGGGGCCTTGGCAACAGCCAGTGGCCTACCTGTCAAAAAAAAAAACTTGATCCTGTGGTTACAGGATGGCCACCATGCCTCAGAGGGCTGGCAGCCACAGTCCTGCTCATCAAGGATGCAGACAAACTCACACTGGGACAAACACTTAATGTTAAAGTCTGACACGCAGTCACGACCCTCACGAGCACCCAAGGATATAGTTTCCTCTTTAATTCTTAGCTGACACAATACCAAGGCCTTCTCTATGAAAACCCAAGGGTCACTCTCGAAACAGTAAGAACACTAAACCCGGCCACCTTCCTTTCCATGGAGGGAGAACCCGACCATGACTGTTCTCAAGTAGTGGATGAAGTCTACGCCAGCCACCCAGACTACAAGACCAGGCAATAACAAACCTGGAGATCTCCCTGTTCAGCGATGGGAGCAGCTATTTACAAGAAGGCAGCCAAAGAGCAGGATATGCGGTAACCACAACCACCGAAGTTCTGGAAGCCAAAACCTTGCCGGAAGGATGGTCGGCACAATGAGCTGAACTGTATGCCTTAACCCAAGCCCTCATCCTTAGCAAAGGTAAACAAGTTAACATCTACACTGCTTCCCAGTATGCCTTTGCTACTGTGCATGTACACAGGGCCATCTATAAAGAAAGACGCCTCCTTACTGCTGCAGGGAAAACTATCAAAAACAAGGAAGAAATATTAAATCTTCTTGAGGCCATATGGCTGCCAGACAAGGTAGCTATCCTACACTGTAAGGGACATCAGAAAGGAGATGACCCCATAACTCAAGGAAATCGCCTGGCCGACAAAACAGCCAGAGTGGCCACCTGTGGTGACCCAGGCAAAGCTCCTACCTACACTATGACTCTTGTGCCCCAGAGGGAAGCCTCCCTGCCCCTGTACACAAATGAAGAAAGAAGTTGGGCCTCCACAGAAGGGGGCACACTAAGCAAAGAGGGATGGTGGGTCATGCCAAATGGACACATCTTTGTCCCATCATCTATGGGAAAACATCTAGTGAAGGAGTATCACCAACTCACGCACCTAGGGAAAACTGCACTGGAGGCCCTCCTCAAAAAGAACTATATCAGCTAGCTGCGGGCATTATGCCGAGCTGTCAGTGAGCAATGTGTAACATGTGCCAAAAACAATGCTTGGTCTGTCCCTCGGCCCCCACCTGGCATGCAAAGGATGGGGGCTGCCCCTTTTGAAGACTTAGAAGTGGACTTTACTGACATACAACCAAACAAAGTGTTCAGGTACCTTCTTATAATAATCTGCACATATTCAGGATGGGTCGAAGCATTCCCAAGCAGAATGGAACGAAGTCACAAGGTGGCCAAAGCTCTTCTATGGGAGATTGTGCCTCGGTTTGGCCTACCCTTAACCATACACAGTGATAATGGACCTGCATTTGTGGTAGACAGTATATAAACCCTAACAAAGTCCTTCAACATTACCTGGAAACTGCACACTGCTTACCGACCCCAGAGCTCAGGGAAAGTAGAGCGGATGAATCACACCCTCAAGGAAACCCTGGCTAAGTTCCACCAAGAGACTAATCTCCCATGGCCATATTTACTACCACTGGCCCTCCTGCATGCCCAATGCATGCCTGGGGCACTGGGATTCTCCCCTTTTGAGTTATTATATGAGCGACCCCCCCTCCCCACCATGTTTAGGAAAACTCCCAGGATACCTACACCAGATTGGAGACAAGGGAATAAGAGAACAGCTCCAGACCTTGGGGGCAGTCCTAAATAAGCTACAGAGATACACCATAGAGAGGGCCCCAATTTCCTTAGGGACCACCATTCACCTCTTTCATCCAGAAGACTCTGTGTGGGTCAAAGATCGGAAGAGGGAACCTCTTTGATCACGGTGGACTGGGACTCATACTGTTGTTTTAACAACTCCTACAGCCCTTAAAGTTTCAGGTATCACCCCATGGGTCCATCATTTCAGAGTTAAGAAGGCCAACTCAGAAGAACCCAAAACCTGGTAAAGTGATCCAAATCCAATCAAACCACTTAAACTGACCTTCAAAAGGGAAACTGGCCCCTGAGACCTTCAGCCCTGCTCCAGCCACACCTCAGAAGCTGGCTGGCCTGAGTATGGCAGAAGCTTGAGGAATCAATGCATGAACCTAGCCCAGGGGTTTGGATGCAACTCTGCCAGCCCTTGCCCCTTACTGGTGTCATAGCCCTGATCTTACTTCTTACTGTTGGACTGATAGAGACTGCACCAACAACCTGGACATGGGGCAAAAGATGCATGTTGGGTCTCACATACCTCCTCTGGATAGGAGGATTATTAAGTATTGCCTGTATATTATGATAACCTCTCTCACCCTCACAACTGCCGCTTACCCACTTTGCCCCCAGGACTGTTATATGACATTAAGAGGGTCAAGGGCATTCAGTGTCTTCACCTCCCTCCACAAAGATTGCTACAAGGGAAAAACACCCACTCTCTGTCAGTCACCCAGTGCCCCAAGGACTAAGTATTGGACCATAGAGATAACCCAAAATGTCAGAAACCCATGTCACAACAAGGGCCTCCAGAGAGGGAAACGAGTTTGCTATGCTTACCTTCCTCAATGGGGGATCTCGGACGGGGGAGGGGTGCAAGACAGGGCCCTTCAAAAGGTTATAAAGGATACCCAGGATAGGGTAATACAAGCCATAAAGGCGACCACTCCCCTGGCAGCCTACCAAGGTTTGAACCTTTCAGCCCTCAATCAGATGCTTACCAATTCCCCACTCCAGCACTGGGCCAACACTACTCAACAAGTCCTCCATAAAATAGGTAATCACACCCAAACCTGCTGGTTGTGCTTGCCCCTCAGCTGGAGGGCTTACTTAGCCACTCCTATCCCTTTGACCTGGGAAGTTCCTAAAAAATCTCAAAACCAACACCTCTGTCTTAATTGGACCCCTGGCCACTGGGGTCCATCTCACAAATGCTGACAATCTAATCTGTATAGTCCCTGAAGGTATGAACGGTACCTCTCTATGTGGAAGAAATATAACCTTAAAGAGGAATACAACCCTATGTTCAGCCCCTGGGGTGTTCTGTGTTCTAATTTGGCCTACCGATGCTTAGAGGCCAACTGGACTCAGATGTTATTCCGTCTTCCTAACCCCAGAGATATCCGTATACACTGAAGATCAGCTCCTGCTACCCATTCTGATAGGCACAGGAATTGCGACAGGAATAGGAACTGGAATGGGGGTATAGGTTCATCCATAGGACTATACCATCGACTATCTCAAGAGCTAAGTGAAGACATGGAACGGGTGGCAGATTCTCTGGTAACCTTACAAAACCAAATAAACTCTCTGGCGGCAGTGACCCTCCAAAATAGGCGAGCTCTCAACCTTCTCACTTCAGAAAAAGGAGGGACTTGCATCTTTCTGGGGGAGGAATGTTGCTATTATGTAAACCAGCCAGGAATAGTTACAACTAAAGTTAAGGAACTCAAGGAAAGAATTCAACGTAGACAACAGGAAAGTATCAATCAATGGAAAGGATGGGATCTTACGGATTGGGCATCCTGGCTTCCACCCTGGCGGGGCCCTTCCTCTCCAAATTTTACTTGTATCCATCAGCCCCTGTATACTGAATGCCATGGTACGTTTTATTGAAAACACTGTTGCTCGCCAAACTACTGCACATATCTTAGCCTTCTGAGAGTACCACCCTGTAAAACTGAAAGGTGATGACTACTAAAAGTTTTTTTTTTTTTTTTAAGGCATCAATGGGGGGAATGTTGGAGAAGTGAATAAAGTATGTCAAAGATGGCCTATGGGGCTAAAACAGACTCTGGTCTCTAGCTTAGAGACCCCTCCTGTGGATCCTTCTTCCTTTGTTTGCTGCGTGCGCGAAAACCCCCACAGATATGGAAGCTGATTGTCAATTACCCACCCCACTTGCATTCATCGCTCAGACCTTTGGAGAGACAGTCTCCTCTGAGCCCACTGGTGTTAAACAAATCCCTGATCCACCAAGATCTCCGAGTGCCACTTGGTTTTTCCGCCAGCGTTCCAGCCTGGTTCCGTAACACCTCCAGCTCTGTAGATGGACCCCATTAACTGAGGCTGATCACAAGATCCAGAAATACAATCAGGGCCCCTGTCTTGTACCCTACACTTCAGAGTGTCTAGCTCTGAAACCTGCTTCAAGTACACATTTCACTATGGGGTGAGAGTCTGAGTGAGGAAACAGATCCACAAGAGGTCTGCACATTCCCTCACTGATCACACCCTCACTGTCCACACCCAGATTCCACTCTCTGGACCTGCACTGGCCTCTTTCCAAGTTCTTCCTTCCAAAGGTAGATGATACCCTAAGTGGGCACACACTTAGAACACATGTGGAGTTGGAAGATAAGAGCAGGGTTGTCTACATGCATGTAAGCCTTTTGCAGTATGGGATGGAGCATGGAGTGGACAAAAAAAGGGGGGGGGGGACTATCACCTAGAAGCCTGTGTTTGTATGCTCACCTGGAAGCCATAAAGGTTAGTTCAACCCTAAGACCCCATCACCATCAACCCTGCAATGATTCAAGAGTGGGAAAGGAAGCAAAGTTAGTTCAATCAGAGTGAACTTCAGGAATTTTGTGAATTGTAGAGGAAGGAGCCATCTAGGACTACTGTTGCATAGAGCCAGCCCACCCCTGAAGGCTTAGGTTTTGGAAGTAAGTCAATTCCCTTTATCATTTAAGCCAGTTTAAACAGGATTTTCTGTTTCTTACAACCAAAAACATCCCAATAGGTTCCCACTTCAATCAGCTAACAGCTGTGTTGTTAGAAAGCAGCAAGTCATTTTTATCTGAACAAGGCTCAGTTTCCTCAAATGTACAATGAAGACAACCTAAATACCACTGGGTGACCTGTAGGAAAGAGTAAAATCCTGAGTGGGAAAAAAATGTCTAACATGGTAACTGACATGTAGTAAGTGCTTAGTAAACATCACTTCCCTTTTGATCAATGCGGATGAAAGAACTCACATGAACCTTCTAGGGATGTCTGTGGCAGACCATAAACTTTTACTAGACTCCTTTCAAGCATTATGTTCCACATTAAGGGCTGAATATCCAAAGATGAATAAGTCAGAGGCTCTGGACTTAAAGGGCATACAGGCTCATGAAATAGTGGGCAAGAGAGACAAATGCACAATCATGCCAGCATGTGATGATGCTATGTTCATTTGCCTTTGCATCTCCAGGACCTACCTAGAGCCTAGCACAGAATAGATGCCACAGTGTTTGTTAAATGGGTAACATGTGAACAAATCAGGCATTAAAGAACAGGTTGGATATGTATAAATAAAGAGAAATTTGGAAGGCATTTTGAGTTAGAAATTGCTTTTGGTTGCTATTAACAGAAACCTAATTTCCATGGCTTCTACACACAGGGATTTTCTCTCTCCTGTAAAGTTCAGAGATCAGATTCAAAGGCTTGCCATGGTAGCTCCATGGGACCCTTGCTTTTTCTATTTTTCTGCTTGGCTGTGTATAGCCTCCCTGTCAAGGTTACCCAAAGGTCCTTGAAGGCTGCTAGAGCTCCAGCCATTATGTCCATGTTCCAGGAAGCAGTCAGGAGGAAGAGGAAAAAGTGGAGAGACAAAAAGGGGCTTACTCCAGCTGTCTGTCCTTCCTTCTCAGGATACTCCACTTAAAATGATTAGCTAGAATTTAACTCTGTAAGCACACCTAGTTTCAATGGAAAAGTGGTCATCTAGGCACAACAGTGTCTCCATAATACAGATGGATTGCTATCAAAGAAGGGGAGGATGGGGGTTAGAACAACAACCAGCTACTACTGTTGCCAGTGGGCACCATAGGAGCAGAGATAAAGAGGAAAATAAACAGCCCATGACCAGGATCAGGGAGAGAATCAATTTGGTTGGAGTGGAAAGTAACAAAGAGATGGTAAGTCAGGATTTAGGACAGGCCAAAGGCTCCCAAACTTTAGTAAGAATGAGAGGTACCTGGAGGGTTTTTGTTCCTCAGACTGCCAGACCCCATGCCCAGGGTTTCTGATTCCATAGGTCTGGGGTGGAGCCCTAAATGTTTGCATTTCTAACAAGTTTTCAGCTGATATTGATGTTGTTGGTCTGGGACCACACTTTGAGAAGCACTTTGGATGAAGTTAGGACTTTATCTTCTAAGCAACATGGAACCCAGTAAGGGTTTTGAGTTGGTAAGAGAAACAACTAACTGTTATGTGAAGATTCATCTGCCAGAGGTCTGTAGAATGGGCTGGAGAGGATGGAGACAGCGGCAGAGGCTGAAGTGGTGAGAAGGCAGGAATAAGACCAGCACTTGGGATGTGTTTGGTCTGACTTGACTATATTATATAGAGCAATTCCATGAAGATGCTGACCTCCAAGCCCCATCTTTATCTGCTGTGAGCAAAACAATCAAGCTAGCTGCCCTATGCCCAGAAGTCTGATACTAAAGGCGTGTTGGTGTTTATTGATTAAAAAAAAAAAAAAGCAAAAATATGTGTCCGTGTCTCCTTACCCTACTCAATTGCATCCCAAAGCAGCTTATACTAAGAAATGAGAGGCAGGGACATCTGGGTGGCTCAGTCAGTTGAGTGTCCGGCTTCGGCTCAGGTCATGATCTCACAGTTTACAGGTTTGAG
This sequence comes from Panthera pardus, assembly GCF_024362965.1. Taxonomy (NCBI): domain Eukaryota; kingdom Metazoa; phylum Chordata; class Mammalia; order Carnivora; family Felidae; genus Panthera; species Panthera pardus. Next base: position 4,068,935 of record NW_026526810.1, read on the forward strand.
CCCCACATCATGCTCTGTGGTGACCACTTGCTCAGAGCCTGGAGACTGCTTCAGATTCTGTGTCTCCTTCTCTCTCTGCCCTTCCCCCAGTCACGCTTTGTCTCACTCTGTTTCTCAAAAATAAATAAATGTAAAAAAAAAATGTTTTTAAAGAGATGAGAGGCATCAGGGGGGCACCCACAAAGAAATGAGGGTCATGATTACAAGTGATAAGATGATAGGAAGAAACGAGGTCACTGGATCCCCATTCCTTCCAGCACTGAGTCTCCCCCTACTTTGTTTTGCCCACACCTGAGTTTTGAGCTCCTTAGGGATTGCAGTTAAGACTGAAATAGACAGGAATGCAGGATAGTCAGTTGAGGATTTGGGCCAACCCAACTCTAAACTGAGTTCTACCTGTGAAGCAGGATGATGGCCACTCTCTGGGAGACCTTTGTAAATTAGTAAAGGCACCCTCTGGGCACAGCTTGACAACCCAAGTGTGGCTACATTTCAGTCCCCATTTGTCTGTGTGGTCAAGTGCCCTTGTGTGGGACACAGCCTCTAGGACTTAAGAGGTGGTCCTTCTGTGAGAAGGGACTTAACCTCAGAGGCCCTGGGTTTCTCCTCTGTTGATGCGATGGTACGCAGAAACCCCAGACTTGTCGGGCAGATTGGAGTAAACCATATAAAGTGTAGGACACATGATCGGTGCCCAACAAGTATCTGTTTCCTTCCAGATTTCCTTTTGAATCAGTGAGGACAGCCGCATGGGTTAAACCTCTTGGGCTGCCGGGGAATCATCTGTGCCTCCAAATCTTGGCAGAACTGCCCTGGCTTGGCATTTGCAGCAACGTGACTACTGCCTCTCTGCCAGCATCTCATTGTCTGGCACGAGGAAAGAGTGCCCAGCTCCCCCTGCGACGCAGAGATCAGCAAATGGAGACCAGCTGAGCTCTCATGGTCGGCACATTAGCTCCCTTAGTACTGCCAGCTTCGGGGGTCGCAGAGCCCCTGATTGCAAGTCTAAAATCCCAATGACTTCCCTCCCTTTTCATTAATTTTCTAAGCTCCAATGTTGCTGAGATAATACCCTTCCAGGTGCAGGGACTCCTCTAAACCACTTTGCCTGCCAATCCAACCATAGTGGGGTCCCCAGGCAGCTTGCTCAGGTGCTGGAGAGGCCAGGAGGGGCAGGGGCGTCATTTCAGCAAGCCCTGTAGATGTGAGTTGATGTGGAGAGCTTTCACCACTGATGACTCTCTTTCTAAAGGGGCCAGCCAAGAGTCTGAAGTGCCAAATCCCAATTAAATCACAAAAGAAGTGGGAGCAGCCAGAGGATGAGTGGGGAGGGAAGCCTCTGCCACTGATTCTCCAAGGGCCACTTACCCCACTTGCCTGAGGCTGAGCAAGTCTTCCTGGATGGGGACTTCTCTCAGTCCACACGTAACTGTAACAAATGCAGAGAACCAATTATAGGTGGGGCATAGTCAATCTAGAGATGAATGAGACCTAGTGAACAAGATCACATCTTAGTCGGGGAGAGAGAGAGACCTGTAAACAGAGTACGACCGTGCAATATGGCAAACGCTCTAATAGAGATCAGTACAGGGTGTTGTGAGTGCACAAAGCAGGGAATGTCTAACTCTGCCTTGTGGTGGTGGGGAAGATTCAGAAAGGAAGGGGCATTGGAGCTGGTCCCGATGGATGGGTAAGAATTTGCAAGGCAGAGAAAATGGGAATAGCGTGCCAGGAACAGGAACAGCACATGACAAGCACAGAGTCCTGAAACGCAGTGTGGGTGGAGGAACACGTAGGGCAATGAGCCAAGGAAGTAGAGAGATAAGAAAGGTCTTTATGCTGACAGTCCTGGAGGCAGGAGTGGACAAATGAGAGAGAAGGCTTGCAGACCAACAAGCAAAGAGAAAAATCATTAAGCTGCTCTGTCACACCACACACACACACACACACACACACACACACACACACACACACAGCCTTTCCCCATCCCCATTTTGCAGGGCTAGCAAAGGGCAGGCTGGTAGGATGATGAAGCACTAAGCGCTGCATGCTTGATACCATATCCAGGCTAGCTAGAGGCAGAGGGTAAATCCTAAACTCTGAGATCTGTGCAGAGGGCAAGGAGCCAAGAACAAGAGTTTAAGTTGAAAGATCTGCAAGGAGACAATGGATGGGAATAAAGAAGTTCAGCTGAGCAAGAGGTGAGAGCATCTGGGACTTTATTTTGCCTAGAGCTTTTTATCTGCATGATTGCCTTATGCTGTATCAGTGAGATAGCCTGATGGTCCTCTAATTACCTGTAACTAGATTCATTTGTTATCAAAGACCGTCTGCCCCGTGCCCCTGACTCATCCCTGCATGCAGTAGTTAGTGTCTGGAAAGACAGCAGGCAGGGAGATACCAGAGGCATAAAGTCTTAATCCTATAGGTACAAGGTTGTCTAGGTTAATGGTTATGGATGTGTAGGGTCTGGTCCCACTAAAGAGCTTTGAATGTGGAGCGTGGGAACCAGATGCAGGGCTTAGAATAGATGTGGGATCATTTTCCAGCCAATCAGAGGAAACCAGCATCATGCCAATTTGATTTGTCCAGAAACCATGTGATGGAGGGAATACACAGGTGAGCCCCACCGGTGGTGTGAAAAAACATGCACCTGGGGCTTCTGGGAATAGGCACTGGTTTCTCACTGTGTACTAGTGATGTCTAAATAGTCCAAATGGTGTCCTTAAGACCCTGGGGACAATGGGCTGGGGAACAGGCCATGGGAATTCAACCCAATAAATATTGCTAGATGCCTACGCTGAGGTGAGCACTGTACTAAACACTGAGAAAGAGGAGAACAATACCAACATAAGCCTGCCCCCCCCCCCATCCCAAAGCTTACAGTCTAGTTGGGAAACAAAATTAAACTAGTTACAATTGATCTTTGCCAGGTCTATGATTGAGGAAACATGAGTAGCCATGGAAACCTGCCCCAGGGATGCAGTATGGGGTTGTGAAGTGTGAAGGCTGTTCTGGGCAGAGGAAAGATGATATAGGGCTCTAAGATCAAAGACTGGCACAGATGAGTAGTGAGAGAAGGGAAGTAGGTATGGGCCAGAGTGGAGTCCCAAAGCCAGGATCAGGAGAATGGATATTACTGGAAATCATGAGAAGCCGTTACAGGAAATAAAGCAGAGGAATATTATCACTATTGGGGGCAAATTATTCTGCTTTACTGAAAAGGACTGGAGGGTAGCATGATGGCAGACAGCATATCAATTAAGAGACTGATGTATAATTCAGACAAGAGATGATGGAACCTGGAGTTCAACATAACAATGTAGATAGAGGGAAGTACAAATGCTTAGATACCTAGGAAGTAGAATGGGAAGGATTTGGATATGAATCAATGATGGAGGCATGGGGGTGAGGGAACTGGTAGTGGATAATGACCCACAATGATACCAGGTCCTAATCCCTGGAACATGTAAATGATACCTTCTATAGCAAAGCCTTTGCAGATGTGATTGAGTTAAGGATCTTGAAATGGGATTATCGTAGATTATCCAGTGAGTCCTAAATGCACTCATGAGTGTCTTTATAAGCAAGAGGCAGAGGGAAATTTGACACAGAGGAAAAGGCAGTGTGACCATGGAGCAGAATTCAGAGTGATGTGGTCACAAACTAAGGAATGCTGGCCAGAAGCTGGAAGAGACAATAAATTGTTCTCCCCTAGAGCCTCCAAGGGAGCATGACCCCGGGAACACCTTGGTTTCAGCGGAGTGATACCAGATGTTGGACTTCTGGCCTCCAAATTGTGAGAGAAAAATTTTCTAATGTTTAAGCCACCACATTGTGGAAATATGTTTCAGCAGTCATAGGAAATTAGCAGAGAGATGAAGAGTATAATCTAACCACAAGTTTTCTAGCTTCGGCAACTGGAGCGGGGGGTGCGAGAGCCCTCCATGGAAATGGCAAACCCAAAAGAGGAGCAGGTAGGAAACAATGGGTTCAAGTGGCCATGTTGAATGTGAGGGTTCTGTGAGCCATCTGAGAGTAGGCGTCCACTGCGTGGTTAGAAATCCAGGTTGATGCTCATGACTAACATCTAAAGTCTGAAAGCCACAAGTCATTAACAGGTGGAGGGTAAGAGGAGCCTTACTATAGGGGGCATCACCTGGGGCATGTGGTTCTCACCCCTAGCAGCACATTGGAATCGCCTGGTCAACTTTTTTAAATGCCAATACCTGAGCTTCCTTCCTTCCCTCTAACTAACACAGCCTCCCTGTTCTTTTCTTTAAAGTTTCCTGGGCAATATTAACGTACAACCCAAGTCAAGAACCATTGGTGTGAAGAAGAGAAGAAAGCTTAAGACAAACACCGCAGGCACCTACCGCAGTGGTTTTCTAAGTGTGGTCCCTGGACCAGCAACATCAGCATCACCTGGGAACTTCATAGAGATGCAAATTCTCAGGACCCACTCCAGACCTACTGAATCAGAACTTATAGGGGTAGGGCCCAGGAATCTGTGTCTTAACAAACTCTCCAGGTGATCTGAATGCATGGGAACATTTTTGAGAACCACTAGGTTAAAGGACTGCCTTCAGAGACAAAGAAGCCCCTCCCCCAAAAAAGAGATTGAGTAGAAGTAGCCAGCAAGGTATGTGGAGATGCAGGAAAATGTGATGAGATGGCACCTAAAGGAGTCAATATGTTTTGTAAAGGGAGTAATACTACTAAAAGGCCAAATAAGATAGTCTGAAAAGTGCTCATTGATTATAATGACCAACTGGTCTTTGTTGACTTTGACAAGAGCATTTTCAGTGGGATGGTTGGGATTATGGTGGGGTGCAGGGACCCAGGAGTGGGTGAAAACGAGGTAGAAGCAAAGAGTAAAAATGCACTATTTCCAGAATATTGACAAGACCTGGGAAAGGAAGAATGGGATCCATAGCTGAGGGGAAATGTAGGCCTCAGGGAGATTGTTTTCCATTTGTTTTTATTTTTTAGGGTGGGAATGACTTCAGAATCTTTTAACATGGAGGGAAAGGAGGTGGGATTGAAGGAGAAGTTGATAATACAAGGCAAAGGGGGATAAAGCCAGGCTGTCAAGGAGGCAGGAGGGAATGAAGTACAAAGTATAGGAGGTGGGGTGGCCTTGGATGCAAAGGAAAAGGAGAAAGGGTGTGTTCAAGTATTAATCCTTCTGCAGCTTTGCAGAAACCTGAGGACATCTTGAGGATGTTTGCTTGTGGTATTAATTTTCTCTGGGGGTAGTGCATAAGATTACCTGATAAGACAGGGTGGGGGTGGGAGTGCTCAGTAAAGGCCACTGTGCAGAATGGGATAGAGAGCTTCTAGAAAGAGTAGCACTAGCTCTGGCCCATGCTGTAGCTCCGTGCAGGGCTAAATGTTGGGAATTCATCATGGACCCAGTTTGCAGACCTGTGTGATTATATTTTTCTTCCACAATGCTCAGCAGAAAGGGCTAAGAATGGAAGTGGTGCAGGGTTGGGTTTTTGTCAGAAGGGTGAGGTGGAAGGGCTTGAGTTGGGGATACTGGCAAGAGAGTGGCACCATGGATGGGTCCTGGACTGGAAGCTGGATAGTGCAGATGGGAGGCTGTGAGGGGCAAGAGACAAGGGACATAGGTCAGGTGTCAGGGAATGAGAATGACTGTAACTAGTGACAAATGTGAACCAAGATGGGGCTGTGGTTCTAATGGAAGAAGAGTGGAGATACACTCAGAGGAAGTGTCTTGTCAGGGCCATCCAAACAGGTCCAGGCAAAAGCATGGAGTGAAGACTGGAAGCCAAAAGACCAGAGGAGCTGGACTGTGGTCACTGAGCTCAGAGGGATGCAGTGTGGTGCTGGAGAAACCCCTCTTTGGTGGGAAGTACAAAGACCCTGTGATACTGTGCTGCTCTCCCCTTGTACGTGACCATTGCCTGACATGGTGTTGGAAGTCAATGAAGTCAAGCTTGCTTTATTATTGTCTCTATCATTAATAGTAGCTGGTGTGCTGTATCCAGACTACATAGCATGAAGTCAGTGTCTGGAACTGGCCTCATCTGAGCCCACATTTTGAAAACAGCAGGGGTGGGGAGCAGGGAGGAGGAAAATGTATTATCATCAAGGCAGCAATTTCTCTGTTCTTTTTCCAATCCCATTCCTCACTCCTTATCTAGCCCTTTATTTCCTTTCAAGGGGGTTCCTCATTCCCTTCTCCTTCCAGGCTTGTGTGAAGTGGGGAGGACATAGCCTCACAGCAGGGAGGAGCAGGGCTTCTGGTCACCCACTGTCCTCTAGGTCCCCATACCCTCTGCTAGGCAAACCCTCCTCTCACCTCCTCACTGGGTCTTCTGTGCCAATGCTCCCTGAGAAGTATCTTGGGTATGTTGCTGAGGTCCAAGGTGGTCTGAGGTCCCCTGCCTTCACTCAGGAGGCCCTCCGATGCTGGGCTACTTCCTGGAAACATTCTGGACACCAGGATCTCTCAGTACTTTGTGTCCCCCCACCCCCCGCACTAGGTAATGAAGAAACTTCTGGGGCCCGAGATGCCACAGGTGAGCATAGAACTGAGAACTATCTCAGGAGCAAACATCCCACACCACTGGTGCTACACCGTTTCTACCAGTGTCAGCCTAGGAGTGGACCTTCTTAGAGACACCTGTAGTTTTCCCAGGGGACACTCTGGGAAACAAAGAGTAAGCTCTCTTATTCTGGGACTCACCCAAATGATTTGGTTGTTTCTATAAATCCTCCTCAGGCTCCCAGAGGAGTTGGGGGAGGAGCAAAAACACTTGTCTGACCTCTTGCCCTTTGCATGATTTGCATTTCTCTGCCTCCCCCCGCAATGGAGGGGCCTTCTTCTTCCCCTTCCTGTCTGATACAAGCCATCTCTCTGATGAATCTCCCCTCCTTTGTGTCTTTGTTCTTTTCTTCCTCAAGCAATGAGGGCAGACATGTCAAAGGAAAAACAAAACTGGATTACTGAGAAGAGAGATAACTTTGAGGGGTATTTTGAAAGTATTGTTCCACTTACACCAATAACTAATAACAGTGTAAAGTTACTTATATTGTTTCATAAAGCTGCATGAAAAGCCCTTGAGGTAGTACTGTTATCACCATTCCACAAATGGGGAAACTGAGGCTCAGCAAGCCTAAAAATATGCCCAATATCATACAGCTAGTAAGTATGGAGGGAGGCCTCATCTGATCCAGAGCTGCTGTCATCACCACTATACTACCCTGTCTCGACTAGCCCACCCAGATTCTGTCCATGTCCAAATCTCAGAAGATGTGGACCTAGTTTTCATTCTGTTTCTGGTGCCCCAAAGGCAGCATCTTCAGCATTTTCCCCTAACAGCAATTGGAGAATGGAAAGGACTGTTTTACCATCTCACCAGGGTCTGAACCACTGGGAAAGAGGACTGGCTTGCAATTCATCTAGATTAGTCATACCAATTATCAAAATATTGAAAATTGAATTGTTAAGATATTTCTATTCCAGCTGGTAAACTGAGAGTGCCCCCAAAGCACTCTCTTTATTCTGTTTGGTTGGTATCCAAGCCATACTCATTGATAAATATATTGAATATCACCCCTAGGAGGGGGAAAGAAAAGCTTTGCTCTACCAGGATTGGACATGCATGTATAAACGCTACCTTGAGCTACTGACAGTTCCATAAAATAATAGTCATTTTCTGTAACATCAGTGAGAAAGCTTGTGTGAAAGCACAGAGCATACTGCCTACCACGTAGCAGGTGTTCACTAAACATTAACTCCACTATAATCTAAGTTATGTTGCTAAATGGCTCCCTTGAGGGAGAGTTTGGAACCCAGCAATTCCCAGAGTTGATAGAACTGACACATTCTTTTAAGAGGCAACAGTAGAGCCATTTACATTGAAGTCCCTGAAGTGGAGATACGAATCAGATGTGGCTAAAATTGGAGCAATTGCCTGGCCACCAGAACTGCTGGACCTGAATGGGCACTAGCTGATAGACAAAAGCAAAGCGAAAGAGGAAAGAGGTTTGTGCCAACAGCAGAAGCCAGTGTACTCCCACCAAGTCCTCCCTATGGACAGATGTTGGGCACTAACATTTACTGAGAGCTTTGTCTTCTTTGAACCCTTATACCCATTATAGAAAGAATTACAGTATTCCCATTTTTTTTTCATGTTTAGAAACCTAAGTTTAGAAAGCACTGGTAACTTGTCCAAAGTCACATAGGTATCAAGACCTGAAGTCAGAAATCCCATCAATACTATCTGCTTCTAAGGCAGTTAGTCTGTCCCCCTCCACTGCACACCCAGGTATCTCCCTGATACTCTGCTGTGGTTTGTTTTAACAGACCCTTTACAAGGAGATCACAAAAGTAATGATCCAAGGGGCGCTGAGTTGATTAAGCATCTGACTTCAGCTCAGGTCATGATCTCACAGTTGGTGGGTTCGAGCCCCACGTCAGGCTCTGTGCTGACAACTCAGAGCCTGGAGCCTGCTTCAAGTTCTGTGTCTCTTCCTCTCTCTGTCCCTCCCATTCTCATGCTCTGTCTCTCAATAACAAATAAAAATGTTAAAAAAATTTTTAAAGTAATGATCCAAATATTCACATGTTCCAAATTGAACGTGTTTTTAATAGAACTCGCCCATAACCCAGAGAGGACAGCAAGGTCTGTGATGATGGGAACAAAGAGTAATGAGATTCAAAGAACAAAACATGCACACCTACAGCTGCCAAGGGAAACAAGGAAAGAAGGTATGAGCTGGCAAGACTAGTGATAACCAATGGCCTCTCACTGCCTTGAATGTTTCAGTGTGGGTGGAGAATTCACCTAGTGAAATTCCCAGAATTCATCCAGTATGGGTGCCAAGGATACGCTTTGTCCATCAATGGCATCCCTGGATGAGCAGGCTTGGCCTCAGCATGGAAGGGAGCCATGAGCGATGAGGCAGGTAAATGTCCACCATGAGGTTGGTGGCCAGATTGATGCAGTAGCTGCCCATGTCCATGGACTGTGCATGTTTTCAACCAGCATCAACACAGAGGGTTGATACAGTATCAACACAGTATCACACGTGAGGAACTATAGCCTGGAGCCCATCTATACGCTCACATAGCATCTGTAATGTCCAGCCTTTGCTAATGTATATGTGAGTGTGTATGTGTAGCTCTTCATGGTTTTCATAGTGCCCTCTCAGACAGGATGGCGTTTTAATTGGATAAGGATTTTGAAGACATTCTGGTAATCCAGGTAACCGCAGTCCAGTCTTTTGATTATCACACGGAAGAATAACATTCATTTTCCCTCACTAGAATTAACTACTTTCTTACTGGTCTCCCTGTCTCCAAGCTGGACCATTGTGTCCAGCCTTGTTCACTTCCTAAAATGCTTTCATAAATACAGATCTATATTTGTATCATGCTGCTGCCTACTGTAGTCTTTCTACAGACAGATGATATTCTGAACATGGAAATGTGGCTGAATAAGTTTGGGGAGGTACAGCAAACCAGACCTCTCTGTGTTTCACAAAAGACAGTGGCCTATTAAAGGGAGTACACAGACTTGTTTTCCTGTGTTTTTTTTTGATCTTCTCAATAAGTTGGGCTACAGAAATGCACTTAGCCCTCTTGAAACATCTGCTAAAATCTTAGACGACATCTTGTAGAACAAGCTTTGGAAAAGTTCTATGTAAAATATACTATCCAGACCCTTTAACTTGATGTTCACAACCTTCAAGAATTTTGACCTAATATTCTTTTCCAATAGTGCTAAGAGTCCAGGGTCAAGAATCGGACAGATCCCAGTTCAAATAGCAATACTGACATTTAACTGCATGTGACCTTGGCCTTAGTCACTCTCTCATTCTGTGCCACAGGATCCTTATCTATAAATGGCAATGACTACACCTACCTGGAAGGGTTACTCAAAGTACTGCAATGAGATAATGAATGCAAAGCCCAGAGTAGAATATCTGGTCTGTAGAAAAGAACCCAATGAATGGAAAACTTTCCAAAGTCCCTTTGCCAACTTGCTGTAACTCACTCCAACCAATTTATTTACCTTTTTCCAGAACTTGTCCTATGGTGTCCAAATTTCTAAGTACTTTCCACATGGAAGGCATCTCTCTCTTCCCCATCTCTACAAATCAAAACTCCTTCCCATTACTCAAAGCACAGGCAAATGACAATCATACATTCAGCTTCCCTGCTGTGAGAATCCATAGAGGACCTTTTCATTCCTTCCACACCTAGCTTCTGTATCTAAGAGGGCACTTAATCCTCCCAACCAGTGTGGCTTTTAGGTCCATGCCTGCCTTGTGATGCAGTGATATGGGCTCAAGCTTTGTAGCCAGACACCTTGAACCCCACTTCCCCAGAAAGCTGGCCCTGTGACATTGGATATGTGTGTCCCCCCACCTACAAACCAGAATGAGGATTCTGATAGAATTCCTACAAGGACTTAGGGAGACAGCATGTGAAGTGTCTAGTGCTAGTGTTAACTCATGCTCCCTTCCCTCACCATCCACCTTACCCCATCATGCAATTATGTACATAAACCAGCACATGTTAGGGACACAAGGAAGAGTGGACTGACTGGTTAAGCAGCTTTGATCCATCGATAGTCTCTTTTAAGTCAAAACTGAGGGACATATCTGCTTACCTAGTCTCTAATCAACCTTGCTTTGATTTAAAAAAAAAAAAAAAGACCATTTCTGAGCATACAGTACCTAGCTTTCTTCTAAAACTTCTACAGGATCAAAGAGCTCTGATCATAACACAAGCAGTGAAATAACTGATCAGGATGCTGAATATATATGAAAACTTTTAGGAGTTTTCAGCACCAGAAAAATGACACTGCTGTAAGACATAACTTACAATGAACATCACCTGTAGTGAAAACCTACATTTTATGGTCCTGGCTATACCCATAACTTAGTGTGAGAGCCTTAGCAATAGAGTCTTGCCCTCTAAGGGACTCAGTTTCCCCTTTGGCAAATGAGGATATTGGACACAAAGATAACAAAGTTCCCTACCAACTCTAACATCGTGGGAAAACCATGGGCTCTCTTTCTAATGCTTCAAGTCTGATATGTGTTAATTAACTGTTAATATGTGTGTGGCATTTGCTATGTCACTCTAGAAGCATCACACTGAGAGCATCAGATCAGCTGTGCTGCCTTCCATCACAAAGGACCATGCTGAACCACCAGCTTAGTCCAGATCTGCCTGTGTGATGTGGGTCACAGTAGCAGAAAGCTTTCCCTGAACATGCTGGGAAGTCAAGAGGGAAGGAAAAAGAGGTTTCTCCGCTATACTGATTTGGTGCCTTTGTCTGGGTCTCTGGTACACTTGGAGCCAATAAATTAATCCCCTGGAGTAGCAATAATGGTGAGAATTTTGGCTTTATGGTTCAACCATGTGGTAATCTCTGGAGAGGAATGGTGGAAATCTAGTCCCTAATGGATGAAGAGATGAGAGATTATCTGATTTGTTCATCTCTTTGACTAATTTTAAGTTCTGGTCAATTAAGAACTTCATGTCCACAAGGAAGGAGAGCAACTCTTCAAAGTCTAGGCTAGCAAAGTCTTGTGTTTCATATTTATTTTTAACTTCTGGCTAAAGTTGTAGAACTGAAACTACAAACTCCCTATGACTATAACAGAAAGTCCTTGACATCTCACTATAAGAATGTGAAATGATTTCCTACTTTTGGGAACACTGACAAATTAAACTGTGTTTCTTAAATTAAAGGAGCATTCTTTTTGACTTGTTTATAAACATAAATAATCATATAACTGGAATATTCCTAAAAATCCCACAAAATTAAAACACTGAATATCTGATACTTTAATAGGCTAGACATGAAAAAATCATTCTTACACAAATTGTTGCTCAAAAACATTCTAAGGATCTAAGCTCACATAATTATGGTATATTTTGGCAAATCACATTACTTCAAGAAAAAACAGCTATTTCTTTTCTTTCATTTACCAGTGTTAAGTATAATGAGTAGTACATTTTATTTTACTTCGGTTTATTTTTGCAAGGAAAAAAATCTTAAGTATCCTAGATTTACACAGGTTTGCTAAACAAATAAGCTAACATTACACCCAATGATGTTTAAGATTATTTAAATAATGTAAATTTGTGTTCAATTAAATTGAGTCATTACCTATGAAGTTTTCATATCAACAGTAATTATATTTTATATTGAACTAGTTTAGACATAATTTCCAACATCTTTAGGTGAATTAAAACTTTAAAAAGTATACCAAACTGAGTTAATTAAGGGATCGTCCTTAGATTATTTTCTAAAATAGAATACTGAAACATTAATTACAAAGTATAACTTATGGTTTGTGTACTTTTACTTATTTTTATATGCTATACAGCTATCTCTTTGGGTCATGTTAATAAATATATTCACCGTAATGTGTAAAAGTGATGTCTGTGGCTAAATAAAATTATATTGTGTGTATCACAAGCTTTGTTAGTCTGCTAAATGCTCATATATGACAGACAGTTCTCAGTTATCTACCCCCCAATTTTCTCTGTAAAATAGAAGTTAGTTACTTTAGTTACAAGTCATAATTAATACGGACAGTTGAGACTATATTAGAAGCCATAGTGCCTGTGTTCTTTTGTTTTTCAAGCAAGTGTATTCCAGAATATGAAATGGGGTAAGTGAAGGACAAAACCTGGAAAGCGAATTCTATTTGCCTTGGTTTATATAATACCTGAATCTGAAGAGAAGCCATGAAAATGTTAACATTTTGGCAAACTTCTCTCATTTTGAAGGGTTAACTTCCTCAGTTTACTGACCAATGTCATTATCCACAATATAAAAGAATATTCTTTACCATCTATGTAATCTGCCTAGATAGGAAAGATTGTCTTATCAGAATAATTTTTATGCTTCTCTCTGTACTTTATGTTTACTTTATTATGTCTTTGATTATTAAAAACAAAACGTTAATCACATGTAAAACAGCTAAAATGCTTTATAAGTCTATTATTTAAAAAAATATTTAATAGCCACCTTGAGGAATAGGTAGCCAATTATTATTTTTCAGGCACCCAATGATCCTATCTTAATTGTGTCCAATTCTCCTCTGGCAACCCTTTATATTTTGTCTTCCCTACACTGGATACTAATTTGGAAAATAAATAAATAAAATGTTAAGGATATTTTGCATACCTGTCTTTGAAAATTCCCAAGAGGCCACTGAAAAATGGCAAATATCTGTTCTTTCACTTTACAGAGAGACAGATGCTGAAAATAATTAGGTTTGTTTGGTGTGAATCATATTCTTTGATTGGATTCATTATTGTAAGAGATGCATTTGAAGAGCTGTCAGCTGAGAAGGGCTGCTTAGCCTTCCCTGCCTGAGACAAGTTCCTGCCCCTGACAGGGAGGAGTCCCAGACATGAACCTGCCCCCTGGTCTATACAACAGTAAAAATGTCCTGGTTTCCCTCTTCCATCTTAGCTTGTACAAGGTGAGAGGATGTAGGCATCCAAAGGATTTGGGGTAGGTAAGAACTCAGTGATTGACAGATGTACAGAGAAGATTCTCTTGATTGCTTTCCTTCCCCATGCTCACAGGACCACCACCTTCCAGATGTTTTCTTCAACAGTTGACCCTTGAACTTCGTGGGTCCACTTATACACAGATTCTTTTCAATCAATATAGTACAGTACTATAAATGTATTTTTTCTTCCTTATGATTTTCTTAATAACATTTTTTCCTCTCTACCTTACTTGACTGTAAGAATACTGTATGTAATAGATGTAACATATAACATACAAAATATGTGTTAATCAACTGTTTATGTTATTGGTAAGGCTTCTAGTCAACAATAGGCTATTCATAATTACATTTGGGGGGAGTCAAAAATTATACAAATTTTCAACTTTGTGGAAGGTCAGCACCCTTAATTCCTTCATTGTTCAAGGGTCAACTGTATGTGTAATGAGAGTGACCTTCAGAAATCACAGAGAAGCAGAACCACTTGGGTAGGTGGGTGGATGGGTGGATGGATGGATGGATGGGTGGATGGATGGATGGATGAGTGGGTAGGTGGGTAGATGGATGGATAGGTCTGCTCAGCAGGGACTTGGTCTTATACAATTGTAAGTAGACCCTGTAAGGCTGTTTGTCTTCTTATCTGATGCTGCATTTTAAGTCCTCAGGGAAGGCAATTGGGATGGGAAGATGGAGGTAAAATGAGGGAGAGAATGGACAAGCTGGAATTCACAAGATAGACTAAAATCTGTGTCAACCCTGATGAGCAGGGGTCGTGCAGAAGCTGATTTTAGGGCATTGGGAAAATACAACTATTGTTGTACATCATAAGACACTGTGTATTTCTCAGATTCTCTCTACCACATTTTCCAGGACATTGTTCTCACCTTGTAGTTAGTTCCTAAACTCATCTAGGGGTTCTATCAAGCAGGCATCCCCTTACTCAGCCTGAGAGAACAGCCCACAAGGGCATACACCTCTCACTTCCTCTCTGACTGTTCTGTCCTCCCCTCAGCCTGTGGAATTGTTATCTAGTCTGTGTTTACAGAAGAGAAAGAGCTGCTTGAAAAATAATCTTCCAAATTTTTTTTACCACACTCTTGGGCAGTGGTTCCTTAATTTTTAAAAACCAGCCATGTGATATATTTTCCTCTGGCTGTACTGTAGTCATCATCTTGTAGGGAAATGCACTCACATATGACTGCTGGGGTTGAGGGGGAAAAGAGCATATGAGGAAAAGTGGAAGCATAGCAAAATGACCTTAAGGAGCAAATGGGGAAATTCAAAGTGGAAGCAGGGACTCATCAGTTAATATTCCAGAATTTCCTCCACTGCACAAATACTCAAACACAAGGACTACCTAGGTAATAATTTCAACAAATACTTCATTCCTTTCCAAACCTCTTCCCAATGTGCCTACTGTACACACTGCATTTGAGTCCAGTGAGACAATGGCCTTGACACTGAAAGTAGTACATAGGCACTGTTGTTGGGAAAGGAAACCACAATGGACCTGAGCGTCCCTACATGTTCTTCCTAGGTGTGTGAGGAATGCCAGGCCCTGACAGCTATTTACCTGGGCTGCTTCTCAGGGTTATTATCTGCAGCAAGTAACCTTGAGGGAAGAGGCAGCATCTCATTCCCCAAAGGAGGCTTTCTTCTCCTCTCTATAAAAGCAATGACTCCTCCAAGCTCAGTGTTCCTCTCCTGCAACATGATCCACCGCCTATGAGGCATTCATCTAGATGTACCTCTGGTATTTTCCCCCAAACCCCATGGGACCAAGGTCACAGTGAACTGATACAAATATGAAGCTCTGACACAGACTTTGCCATAAGTAATAAAGTCCTTTGTCTCTGACCCAGGAGTCTCATGTCTTTTGCCAGCATCCATAGAACAGTGACATGATAGCTTGTAAGTAGGGTAAAATCCCAGACATTGACAGGTTTTTTTCAAAGTTCCTTTCAATGCCTTCTCCCAAAGGGTACATAGATCACTGTGACCACCATCTATGTGTCTTAGTGTGACCCAAAATAAGATCTTGCTAAGTGACATAAAGAGAAGGAGAAGCTGTTGGTGATAACAAAAACCAAAGCCATTGTAGAAATCTACCATCCACCTCCCACTGGCTGGCCTCTAGCACCATGCCTAGAAACCCAAAAGCATGAAGACAGGAGAGGACAGTTTGAGGATGCCCTGGTCCAGCTTGGGTAGGGCCAAATCAGCTGACTGATATGGGCTGCATTCTTGGTGGTTTTAGAAAGAAGGCATCTACCCATCCAATTCAGCTTCTTAGCTTGCTCCTAGCAAATTGCTTGCCATTCCCGGATTCCTTGCAGCCTTTCCCGACAAGTTTTCAAACCTAATTAAGCTTAGCATTATCATTGTTTTTATCACATTAAGTTCCCACTTGGCCCTCAGCAGCAGAGACCACAAAGTCAGCACTGCATCTTTAAACAGAAACAACAGATTTTGGTTCAATTAAAAATTCATTAAAATGCAAATTAGTTTGTAAATTTTTTTCCCTCCTTCTGATGATTCCTCAACATGGCTTTTTAATCATAGCTGGTGCTGAAGGAGAGGTGAACCTGTAGCTAGGAAGGAATAGAGAGGGAGAGAAAAAACTCTAGAGCCCCTCTCACTGTTGCAGGACAAAGGATTTCCTGACAGCCTTACCCCCTTCTTCACCCCTCCATCATCTCATTTGCTCCCCAGAGGGGACTGGTTTCATCCTCACTGACCCCCTGTGCTTGACTGATAAATGTAATCATTTTTCTTATCTCAAGCTTACTGAACAATGCTATCTTCACCAGGATAAAATGAATAATTAACCTTATCCACCTACATTCCCTGGCTGTCCTATAATATTTTGGTAATGCTTTCAGGGAGCTTTCTCCACAAACAGCATAGTGAAGTTTGACTTGGGGTTCCTGCAATGACTGAAAATGACAATTAACCCCCAAAGTGCTTAGCCAAGTAACCTCTTTGCCCAAAACCTTCAAAGTCACAGCGCCTACAGAGAAACATCTACAAACTAATATCAACATCGACTATACACAGGACCTACAAGGCTTTCCCTACATTTTCTCACCAATCTACCCAGCAACCTTAGTCAGTTCCCTATTTTTTATGCCCAGCTTAGCAATGGGGAAACTGAGGTTTGGGAATTTGGGGGATACTTGCCCAATGTCGCATTACTGGAAAGCATTAGTCAAGACCTAAACTCGTGTCACTTGGATTCCAATTACCATTCCACTCTTCATAGAACTTGTCCAGCTTATTGTTTGGCTGATTGACCAGCTGCGACATTCAATGGATCCTAAGACAGGTTGGATATGTACATGGACTCTGGCTTTCAAGAAGACAATGCTGTGCTGCCTCAGACGTGAGGAGAAATGTTCTCAGCACTCTGTATGCTGTGGGAAGCAGAGAGATACTGCAAGTTCATTAGATGCCCCTAATTGCTAAGAACACATTCAGGAAGTATGGTAAATGCAACTTAATTGAGAACTAATTAACTTGTTATAGTTATCTCGTTACATGCCAATTAAATGTCTAAATATTCTTTTCTTCTCAGATAAAGGAATTTAAAAAAAAAGAAAATTAGTGAAGAAGTTGTATCTCCAAATGAATGAATTCAGATAGTTGTTAGGTTTAGGGAGGTATCAACTCTGCAGGGGCAGCAATGGGGTCTCCTGGTCCAGAAGAAGTCAAGCTCATTAACATCCTTTTAAAGGAAGATGTTCAAAGGCAGTGGGCAGATTTTGACTTTCAGAAGAATTCTCCATTAAATCTGGTGTGAAATGGGATTTGGCCTCAAAGGCCCCAAGAGACAGGACCTGGCAAGGGCTGTTCCTACCACCCGGCTGCTGTCTAGCTATTTAAGGTTTGGTCTTCTTATCCCTTTGTTTGCTTTTAATCTGCCCTTTTCCGTGAAAACCCAAGGAGACCTTCCATGTAGCTGCATGCTGTTATCACGAGCATATTGCCAGGGCAGGGCTCGGTTTCAGCTCAGCTCCCAAGTAATCATTCGCTCTTAATCTGTTTTCAATGGCAATGTCGTTTAAACATCTCCTCTACAGAGTTTCCAGAAACTCTTCCAAAGAGAATCAGCAGCAGTGGAGGAGCTGAAAGGGGCCTCCCCAGAGGGCCAGGAAGAGAACTCTGTTCACAGCACTCTACCTTCAGCCCGGATGTTTCTTTCTAAATTACGCCTGTTTAAATCACGGAAAAAAGCAAATCCTGCTTTTTTTTTTCCTGCCAGAATCTCAAATCAATATCCGGTCCTGACAAAGGAGAGAGGCAGATCTTATTCTCACCAGCTAGTTCCTGTCAGAACTGATGGGCAGTGAGTTTGGGCTGCCTTATTGAGATCAGCTGGCATTGCATGAGGAAAGGACCTATCTGGTTTTCCATCTTAATGAAAAGCAGGCATGGCTGCTCTGAAATGTTCCACTTGACTCCCTCAACCTCTCCAGTTTGACAATTAGTACCTGTTGCCGATCTTTCTGGCTCCCTGTTTGGCTGAAGAATGTCCCAACTGCATTATCCCCAGGGTTTTTCCATTCTTCCTTTCTCATAGACAGTGTTTATTCTCTCTTCTAGGGACTGCTGGTGCGGACATAACTAAACAGCATTCTAGAGAGACATTCCAATGCTGAAGACCCATTCTCTAAGGGGAGATACGCATCCCATCTGCCCCTGACAGGGCCTCCAAACCCCAGAGTCCAGGTATGTTTCTGCAAAATGGCCTGATGGATTCCTTAGTTCTGGCCTTTGTGAAGACAACAGAAGAATTAATTGAAAACAACGAGCCACCCAATGGAATGAAAAATGATAACCCACTTATTACACAGTCAGTTTAAGCCGTGGTGCATACAGCAAACTATACATAACACACAGGGATATTCTGATATGAATCTCAATTTCTTTTCACTACAAAACGAGGGCAACCTCTCTTTAGTATCATGAGAAGCTTGCCTGCCCTCTGATTCATCTGGGTTTTTGAAATTTATTTTATTGCCTATGTTTGGCTACTTTGCTTTCGCTGAGGCTCCAACTCCATTCTTATTCCCCTTCAGTCTGTGCTGGGACATGGCTTCATTGTGTGAAGCCCTTGCTTGCTTCTCTTTGCAGAAAACACTCAATCTCTGCTTATGCATTTGTTCAAAGTTCACTTTAAGTACAGAGTATTTATCAACTGTATTGCTCTGCAAAGCGCCTGCCGCTGGTTACTCATTACAGGGAATGGCTTCGCTTCCTATTTTGCATGGCCCCACAGCTTTCTGTCTGTGTCTCTCTCATTTGAGCGCTCTGTTTTCTTTGGCCAGCTGCCTCTGTGCTCAGCCTGCAACCTGATGATCATGGCATATTTCAAACTCTACTCCCTGAGGGTGAGGAAGTTAACTACTAGTTTGGGAGTGAGATTAAAAGAGCTCTTCTAGGGACACCTGGGTGGCTCAGTAGGTTAAGCAACCAACTTTGGCTCAGGTCATGATCTCACGGTTCATGGTTCGAGCCCCACCTTGGGCTTTGTGCTGGCAGCTCAGAGCCTGGAGCCCTCTCTCTCTCTCTCCCTCTCTCTCTGTCCCTTCCCCACCCCCTGCCTCAAAAAATGAATAAACATTAAAGAAAGCTCCTTTATTGCATGGCAACGTGGTTACTATGTTAAAACTCTCCTGGTGGAAGCAACACCCTGGTAACAGAGGTTTAACCAAAGCTTTGGGGACGGAGGTAAAGGTGAGGGCCACAGAGAGGTGTGGTTTCTGCCAGAGAATGGTTCTCTCTACCCCAGCTGCCCAGTTCAGTCCTCTGGGGGCGGGGGTGGGGGGCATTTGAAAATTCTAACATCTCTATCTTCCTCAGAGATCCTGACTGAATGATTGGGAAAGAGAAAGCCTGAATCCAGGTTGTTTGAAGTTCCCTAGGTTAGACTGAAGACCACTGGACTGAAGTTTTGAGCCAAATCAGAGTCTGTAAGAAAAAGTTCAGCTTCACATGCAGAGGAGAGCAAGGCTCAACCTCAAGTCCAAAGGATCAGCAGTAGGATTGGAGTCCAGGCTACAAAGCGAAGAGTTCAAAGCAGGGCAGAAAGGAAGCACAGTGTAAAAAAAAAAAAAAAAAAAGCCAACCATACAAGAGCCACAAGAGCCCACAGTAGCCTCTGCAAGGGCCATGGCCTGGTGGGACCCACAGCTCAGCCTTGGAGGCTAAGGTGTCTGGAGCCCCAGTAGGTCAGCTTGGCTTAATGTCTGAGGCAAGACCCATGGCAGGTCTGTGATTTCCTATTTATACCTCTTTGGCACCATTCTGCCTCTGGTAGCTAAGCGTTGGTTCATTTCATGCCATTGCCACACAGATTGTAATGACAAATGTAATGGTATAAAAATCACAGTGTCAGAGCCCCAAGAAATAATGTAGTCCAGCCTCCTCCATTACATCAAAATCAGATCAGAGACTGTTTCTCTTCCCAGAGACCTCCAATATAAAGACTTGAAAGACTCAAGTCAGATGTTCATAGAGATAAGCACAAATGGTTTAAAATTTTAACAAGAAAGTTTCAATTATCATCGACTCTGTTATTGCAGGGTTGTGAGAAATAGGAAAGAATCCCTAAATCAACCTTTCTTGAACATCATTGTGTTTGAAAAGTGCCCAAGGGGGAGTGTGTTAAAAATGCAAAGTCCTGGGCCTACTGCAGAGAGTCTGATTCAGTAAGCCAAGGAAGGGGCCCAGGAATCTGCATTCTTAATGTGAGAGCTGGCCTACTACCTCAGGGATTCTAGTGTATGTAGTTCTAGAGCCAGATTTAAAGAGATACCAGTTCAAGAAACGGTATCATCACCTGATTCCTGAACAGAAAAGCAATTCCAAATGGGCAGTCATCAACCTTGGTTGCATCACCTGGACAGCATTTTAAAAATACTAATGCCTGGGCCTCAACTCCAGCCAACTGAATCATAATCTCTGAGGACTGAAGCCTTGTATTAGTAAGACATTGCTATAATGATGCTGTGTAACAAACATCTCAAAACTCAACAGCATAAAGCCACAAGCATTTATTTCTCACTTACAGGTCTGTGGGTGGACTAGAGTTGACTGACCTAAGCTGGACTCAGCTGGGCAAATACTAAAAACTGCAGGTTGCATTCAGGTCAGCACTAAGTATATTTCATTCTCCTTAGATCAGTGGCTACTTAGGATATGTTTTCATGATGGATCATTGGAGTGCAAGAGACAAGCCAAACTAAGCACATTTAAAGCTTCTGCTCATGTCATGTCCAGTAACATCCCATTGGCCAAAGCAAGTCCTATGGCCAAGCCTGATATCAACAAGATGGGAAAAAATATTCTGCTCAGTGGCCCAAACTATCACATGGCTCCATCTCAGAGCAATTAAATAATAATTTCTGGGTTGGGGAATGGGCAATGAAAAAGCCCCCTAAAATATGCAGCTGGGGTTGGATTCTTCCTCCTAAAGGATGATTCAGATCCCAAGCTACCCCACAGATAGGCAGTTAACCCTGCATGAAGGAATTACAGGGCAATATAATTGGAATAAAACATGAGAGTAGCACCATGACAATAGAATTATTAATGACAGACAAAATAATAAAAATCAAACAAAGTACATTATTTGTCCATGTCAGCCCTTCATATATTTGGACTCAATGTTCTACACTGCCAACCCCAGCTCCTAATCTGAGCTTTATACTGTCTGTTCTACCAATTGTCATCTACATGCTATGCTTTCAATTCCCCTCACCATCTCATCCCACACGTCTCCAAATGCACTCTACATTATATGTGCACCCCTTCAATACTAGCCCCCCCCCAATATCCCACAGTGCTCCTGCCATGGCCTTGACCGAGAGGAATAAATTAGATGGCCTCTTCCATTGTCTTGAGACCAAATTCCTATTAATTCATCCCAAGTGAGACCAGCGGAAAGGGACAACACCCACCCACCCAAGTCAGTTGCAGCAACCCTGTCAAGACCAATTCCTTAGCCAGTTGCCCTCACTTTGGGGTCTATTCCCAGATCTGCCTCTGACTCCCTAAGTTTCACTGGATAAGTTGCTTTCTCTCATCTTGGTCCCAGTTTCCTCATCTGGAAAAAGGTGTCTGCAGATGGCCTTTCCTTTCCTACCCTGACCTTGAGTATGGGTTTATGCAGGCATGAGAATGGCCTACAGAGAACATGGGGATCATTCATCCAACTGCCATTATCCTAACCAATGAGGCCCTGTGTAACCTGGCCCTTCCTCTCACTCTGTGCTTGTCCCCATGCTTTACCACGTGCTCATTATATCAGCCTCCTGGACATCCCTGAAATACACCACATTCTTCGCCTCTCACTAGACCTTCTCACCCACTGTTTCCTCTGACTGGGACACTGTTACTAGAGTAACCAACCATCCTGTTTTGCCTAAAACTATCCTGCTTTTAGCACTGAAGTTCCCACCTCTTAGGAAATGCCTCAGCCTTGGGCAGAAGGAGGTTTGTCTATCCTACTATACTAAATATTCACATGGCTGGCTTTTTCATTTCCTTCAGGCTACTTTCCAATGTTATATCTTTAGAGAAGCTTTCATAAACCACCTTTATAAGATGGCCCACCCTAATTTCTTTTCACTTTTTATCACTTACCATATGCTAAACTTGACTGAAATTTATTGTCGGTCTTTTCCTTCTACATAGAGATCAGAGGGTCAGTCTTATTCCCCACTTAGAGGAAAGTCTGGTCCATAGAAAGCATTCTATAAGTATTTTCTGTTGGAGTAATTTTAGGTAAACTGAATTGGTGTCTTTTATTCTCCAATCACAGAATGGAGTCCAGGGGCAATGCTTTCAACACCATGCTCTCCTAGAGCATTTTAGGAGGCCAACTCGTCCTTGAGTCCCAAGAGCTTGAAACTTTGCTCAAATCATTACTTGTTTAACAACAGAACAAGCTGCCCAGAGATGCAATAGTGTAGGCAGAAAACAGAATTCTGTTAGCTCTTTAAACCTGTAGCAAAGTTTCATGGAGAAACATGGGACCTGCTAAGAACAAATTTAAAGAGGAGAGGTATGGTATGCCCATGAATTGGAGAATAGCTCAGAATCATGCATCCACTCTTTAATCATAATGAAAATGGCAACCAAGTATAAAATGCCAATCCTTAAGGTGTTTTTCCTCATTGAATCCTCATACCTCTATAAAAGTTAGATGATATTACTTCACTTTAGAAATGAGGAAACCAAGGAAAAGAGAGAGCAAATAATTCACATCAACTGGTAAGTGGAAGCAGATATTTGAAGGCAAGTCTGTCTGACACTAGAGCCTTTTGTCTTCTCTCCAGACCAAGTAGCCTCCTTATTTCACTAGCTATGCAGAAATTTAAAAACGTATTAGGACGTTTCCATAATAACTTGGGAAATACCATGTTGTAATGTTTCAAAAAATTAGGATGCAAACATGTATGTATGCTTTTTTTAATATTTACATTTTTTAATGTAAATAGGAAAAAGTATTAATCTAAACCAAAATGATACAGTGGTTACGCCAAGTAACAGACTTTTAAGTAACATTTTTTTAAATTTTTTTTAACGTTTATTTATTTTTGAGACAGAGAGAGACAGAACATGAACAGGGGAGGGGCAGAGAGAGAGGGAGACACAGAATCTGAAAAAGGCTCCAGGCTCTGAGCTGTCAGCACAGAGCCCGACGCAGGGCTTGAACTCACAGACCGTGAGATCATGACCTGAGCCGAAGTCGGACACTTAGCCGACTGAGCCACCCAGGTGCCCCTTAAGTAACATTTAAAATAGTTTCCAAATATGTGGTAATTTTTTTTTAATGTGGTTATTCAAATGGGAAGTTGCTGACACCTTGTTTATCTGTCATGAGGTGGGAGGAGAGCTCTGGAGATGTCTGATCTGTAATCTCATTTGGTTCTTCAATGGCTGGAAGGCAAGAGGAGGCTAGAGAATGAAAGTAGTTTTTCAAGCAAGAAGTTGGACATGGAGTGAGAAAGGTGGCGGGGGGGGGGTGGCTGGACAGTATCATGGATGACATCAAAATTAAGGCAGGGTCTCACTGGCAAGGGCCAAAGACCCATGTGGTCTGACCAACCTGAGTTAGTGTCCCAGGTTGAGGCTATTAGCAGGCAAGTGTCCCAAACCAAGATCATTCCAGAGGGAAAGTGGAGAATAAACTTGGTGCTCAGCCCCCTTTCACTCACAGGGCAAAATATTAGGCATGATTTCCTTCTGTCTTAGGTACTTTGGATCTGATGAGTTACCTGAGAAGCTCTCAATATGGCTCAGCCTTTAGATGCTCAACCATGAACAAGCTTTGTGTGCACTTTCAACAAAGTCTACTTTTCAAAGGCAAAAATTGGGAAATAGAGAAAGAAGGACTCGTCTTCAAGGGGAAATTTTATTGCTTAGGATTTTTAAATAGATTCTATGAAACAGAGTTCTATGGAACCCAGGACCACATATGATAGGTGGACTTCTATGGATGGCAGAATTATTGATTGTGGATTACTTTTTTTCAAAGGAAGGGAATTAGAAGTCTCTTTTTGAACACCATCTTTATGACAAGTTTAAAGACCAAAAACTATCCCAAGAATATTAGAGATAGGGAAGCTTGCATGTGCTTTGTCATGAGTTATTTTACCACTATTGCATGATATGTTAGCATAATAATGGCCTAGTGGAATCATAGATCATCCTGGAGAGATGGCAGGGTACACTGGAATGAATATGGGTGCTCCGGTCAAACAGACATAGGTTGAAATCCAGTGTCACAGTCAGCTCAGGCTTCCATAAAAAATATGGCATAAACTTGGTGGCTTCAACAATAGACATTTATTTTCTCATGGCGCTGAAGGCTGGAAGGCACAGATCAAGGTGCAGCATGATTAAGTTCTGATCAAAACTCTTTTCCCTCATTTGCAGATGGCCACCTTCTCATTGTGTCCTTATATGGAGAAGAGAAAGAGCAAACTCTGTGATGTCCTTTCTTATAGAAGTACTAAGCCCATCATGAAGGTCCCCACCCTCATGACTTCCTCTAAACCTAATTATTTCCCAAAAGCCTCATTGCCAAATACTATTTTATTGGGGGTTGGGATTTCAACATATGAATTTGGGGGAGGTAAAAACATTCAGTCAATAACACTCAAGCACACCACTTACTAGCTAGGGGGTCTTAGGAAGGCCATGAGACTTTCTGAGTCTCAATTTTGTCACCTGCAAAACTGGGAGACCTGGACAATTCCTCAAGTTAAATGAGCTAAAGTACATGAAAACCGCAACATAGTCCGTGGCACATGGGAAGCATCCCACATATGTTATTGATGCAGAACACTTTTCTTCATAGACAGAAGCACCATCTACACAGATAATAAGGGAAGAGCTGATTCTGTTAAGGCAGCCCTCACATTTGGGTCTCACTTCTCTCTGGAATCAACAGTAGCACCAAGGACTTCAGAGAACATCATTTAAAAATCACTCATCTGGCATAAGTCCACCACACCTACTGAGTAGTCATCCCACCCTCACTTCCAGGGGTCCTAAATGCAAAATGCACACTCATATGAAGACACTGTCATAGCTCAGGCAAGCCTGGACTCCTGGTGACACATCCACACCCTCAGCACGGGTGTCTTTCTCTGTACAACCATCTTATCCCAATGCCCTATGTTCTCTCTTCGATGTCCATAGCATGCCTCCCACTCCAAGCATGGACTTAGATTCTCAGCCTCTTCCCACTTGTGTTTAACCCTACCCCCCCCACACACACACACACAAAGGAAAAGGAATCCAAAAGATTTATTTCTTTCACACTCCAGGTTAAAAATTTTGGAAGGGTACAGTGTGTGTATGTACCATGGGTCTCGGTATAGACAAACTTACTAGATTTAGGAGTCTTATTTTCTCTTAAGGAGTTGTACAGCAGGTTAAAAAGTGCATGATTCATAAGTTTTGCATTCATTAGCATCATTTCTGTGCTGCTGAATGCATAATTCTGACTCATAGTTCCCACTGAACCTATAAGGAAGAGGATTTATTTTATCCTTTCCTTTTATTCATTGCTTTTTCTTCATTTTCAGTGTTTCCCTAGGACTGTGTCATGGGCAAAATTTTGCCTGTGGTTAGAGATGGAATTATAGCAGTGGGAGTTGGGAATCCGGGTACCAGTCTCTGGTTGGCTGGTACTTAGACCTGGGTGGCATGAGGTTGTTTTGAGAAGAGTTGTGGCCTCAGCCAAAATGTTTCTTGCCAACGCAGAAGAAGACTTGACCCTAAGGTATTAGGACCTACTCCTTAATATTTTATATTTTTGATAAGCTGCTTAGACAATGTATCTTCCTTTCAATCCAACTATCCTAAAATTCATAACTAGTTTCCATCATGAATAGCAGTTCACAGAAGAAACATAAGATGTTCACTCACACATATAATGAAATGATTTTCATTTAAAACAACAAAATACCAATTTCTTTCCACCTAGCAGATGGCAAAGATCAACAAGTTTGATATAATGTTATTTTAACAGGTGTGGAGAAACATTTTGATGGAAGAGGATATTTGCATAGCTCTTTGGCAATGGCCGCCAAAATGTAAAGTGAATATGATCCCTGATTCAGCAACTCTGCTCCTGGGACTTCTCAGAGCTACAATGGCCCATGTGAACATGGCTGGAGAAAATCCCATGCCTGTGCAGATTGGACTCCTTTTAATTTTAGCTTCAAATCTCAAACAGCCTCACTGACCCTGCTCAGGGATTCTACCACTCTTTCCTAGTCTCATGACTTCCTGTTTCTCTAGATGACCCCATCATACAGGTGCCTCACTTCTTACCTTGAACCTCTCAGCTAGAGATCCCTCCTCAGTCTTCATGGAGAAAGAGATGCAGATACAAACTTGTTCTCCCAATTTCAAAATTATGGCAGGTCTATCATGGGAAAGGCAAACAGCCTAGGATTTGCTAGTCAGCTTTAGAGGTAAATAGGTTTAAATGTCACCTATTAGCATGAGATTTTGGCCAAGTCATGTAAACTCTCTGAAATTCTTCTTCTTTACCTAAATAGCCTAGGTAGATCCTGGACATCATACCCTTGAAGGAAAGAGAAGAATCAAGAATAACCAAGAATGACCAAAGTCTCATACAAATAGGTGGCATTTAAACCCATTTACCCCTGAGGCCAACCAATCACCAAATCCTGTGCTGTCTTCCATGCACAGACAAACCCTCCACCATCTTTCAGTATGTTTTCTTCCTCTGGGTTTTTTCGCCTACAGTTATAAGAAATAAACTAAATTCTCTAGTTATCCTCCAAAGCCTCTTGTCAGGAAGGGACTTTTCTTATCAGAAAAGAGATCTTATTAGGAGAAGCAGGGATGAGGCCCCAGGCAGGTCTTTGTACCTTCAAAAGCAAAGGTCTTCTACTAATTTCCTCCCATAAGTACTTTCACAGAAGGGAAACATTCAAAGATATAACGGGGAGAAAACAAAAAGATCCACACTCCCTCCCCTTGATTGTTTCAGGTTAATAAGCCAGAATTTGTGCAAATGGATTGACTATGATGGCCACATGAATCTGAGCCTGCCAAAAAAGATTACTCCAAAAATGAGCACAAAATGGACAAGTCAATGCCACACTCAAATGGGGTCATGATCTGCCTGTCACTCACTGTCTTCCTAAAGACATCAGATGGCATTACCTCCCAGGGTCTGGGCCATCAGATGGGCTGTTAAATCTGAATTCATTCTGTATGGATGCAAAATGTACTTGATTTAGTCAACTCAAGAGAGGCTGGAAGCCAGCAGTGGGTTCCACAAAGGATTTAAAATTATTTGCTGATCAAGGAAACTGTGAGCCCCAGCCAGCATGCACCTGCAGAAGCTGGGGAAATATTCATGGGTGCTTGATCAAGGGATCCAGATGTAAGATTGGATTGGGCAGGACTGTGGGAGTCATTAATGTGTATGCATGTCATAGTGTAGGGTCCTTCCTCCTGGGACTCAGGCACCTCTTCAATCAAAAATTGGCTGAAACCAAGAATATGGGAAAGGAGATGTAATATTTTATGGAGGTGATTGCCCCCAGTCTTCTTCTCATCCATCCTTGATTTCTTCTGGTTTCACAGCTGAGCAGTAAGTACCCTTGTCGGATGCCATATATTTCATCTCTAGTGCCATTGTGTTCTATTACTTGTCTCCAGAACATTCTGAATTTTCTGTGGGTCAAGCCTCTTGGATTCCACTCCTGCCCTGGTCCTCATCATGATAAATGTGCCCACATGGCCTTCATTGTTCCAGTGCCCTCTCATCCCTATTGCTCTCAGTGTGCCCAGCTCAGTAACAGCTTCTCCTATCACCAGCTCTGGCTTATAGAGGAGGAAAAACCAGTGAACTTTTTGGTGATTCTGGTGCTCCCGAACCACTGGTCTTAGAAAATGGTATCTTTGAGACTTCCTTAGATAATTTGTTGAGTCTCCTGGCTTTACATGACATATCCACTTCCTAAGGGACCTACAGCCATTAATTTGCATAGGTGTACACCTAGAGAAGGGAATACTCAAATGTTTGGAGGACTGTTGGACACAGGTCTGAATTAACACAGATACTTACAAACCTAAAGCATCACTATCCTCTCCTGCTCTGTTAGGGAAGGGATCAGATGGGGTCCAGGTAATAAGTGGAAGCCTGGCCAAGTCATGGCTTACAGTAGATCCTCTGGGTCCATAGGTCCACCTACTAGTCACTTCAGGGCCCCAAATGCATATTTATGGTTAACATACGTGGGAGTTGATACAACCCCCATATTGGGTTCTTGATCTGTGAGATGAGAACTATCACAATAGGGAAGACCAAGTGGAAGCCTCTGGAATGGTATTCACATTTGGAGGTAATTCCCATAATTCTGACATTTCTGTTCATCTTTCAAGCCAAAGGCCGTGCAGGAATGTTTCTATAACAGATAGCCTTAGAAGCTAGAAAGAGTGTTTTCCCTAAAGATAGAAACCGCAGGAGACATTCCAAGATGATAAAATCTCCCTCCTCCCAGGAGAGGATTTTCTTACCTTCCAGAGTAATGAGCCTAATCTGGAGAAGAGGATGGGCATGTTTGCCAGCAACCCTTATAAGATTTAGCATTTCCTAAGCTTAATGTTTCTTGGCTGTGACACAGACCTGTGTGTGCAGCATCTATCCATTCCACATCACCCATGGTATTTGGGGGGGGGGGGGGGGGGCAATGGGAATCCATGCAAATACATTGTGCCATGACTAATGAATTATCTAAATTTATTTTTCCTCATTTTTCTCTTACCAAATTTATGGAAATGTAGAAACCAAATTTTAGGAACTGCTTGACTGCTTGGTTTAACACACCCTCCTCCAAAACAAGATAGTAAAATTTCTTTAGGATGGTAGAAATTAGTGACACTCTTAAAGACCTAAAGCTGGGGTTGGCAAATTAAAGTCCATAGGCCAAGCCCATTCTACCACCTGTTTCTCTAAATAAAGTTTTATTGGAACACAGCCATGTTCATTTGCTTATATATTGTCTATGGCTGTTTTTGCACTACAGTAGTAGTGTCAAACATTTATAACAGAGATTGTGTGGCCACAAAGCCTAAAATATTTATTATCTTGTACTTTAAAGGTTTGCTAAAATCTAAAGATTGCAGGGTATGAAATCCACATCATACCTCAAATGAATTCATCAATATGGCTCCTGGCAGAAACCAAATGGATCCTGAAAAATGACAATAAAGTGACACAAACTCAACAATAGTACCCCTAATAGCAGCTGTCATGTCAAATACATTGACGTTGTTAGGGCAAATTAACATGGGCTCAGGTACATGGTATGAAAAGAGGATCTGAAACAGTATTCATTCACACGGAATGGGAAACACTATATATTCATCATTTTGTCCCAGAGATATAGGAACCCTCCTGATAAAAGAGATAGGGATGATTTGGACATCCCACAAAGCCTCACATCTTCTACATTGATTACATTATGATAATTGGGCCAGATAAGAAAGAGTTGGCTAGCACACTGGATGCTTTGGTATGACACATGGTCCTGATGGTGGAAGGTAAACTGTGCCTATGCAGGGCCTGCTACATCAATACAATGTTTAGGGTTACAGTGGTTGGGGGCATGCCAAGACATCTCCTTCCATCCTTCCAAGTAAAAGATAAAGTATTACATTTATATCTCCAGCCATGAAGAAGGAAGGAAACATAGTGCCTGGTAGGCTTCATCGAGTTCTGGAGGTATCATATGCCACACCTGACATTTCTGTTCCAGCCTACAGACTGGGTAAATTGAAACACTGCATACTTTGAGTGGATCCAGAACTTTCCATCATGATCTAAGTCTCTCAGACCCACCATGTCCTAAGGTTGGGCTGGCCCGGCAGCAGCCCATCATAAAACGGAAAAGAAGTGTGCCCAGAGGGCACAAGGAAGCTGCAGGAACAGATTGCCCAGCTGTCTATGACTCCTCCCTTAGCTCATGTTTGCAGCTGTATTGGAACCACGTATAACTGGTTAAAGGAAGAAAACAACAAACCTTGGTTTATAGATGGATCAGTACCATGGACTGCATGCTTACATACCCTCAGAATTCATACGTTGAAGACTTACCCCCAATGTGATGGTATTCAAGGTAGGGTCGTTGGGAAGTAATTAGGTTTAGATGAGGTCATGAGGGTGTGTCCCTTGTGATGGGATAAGTGCCCTTATAAAAAAGGAAGAAGCACCAAAACTCCTCTCTCTACCATGTGAGGATACAGAGCGAAGGCAGCTGTCTGAAAGCCTCGTAAAGAGCCCTCACCAAGAACTGAACCTGTGAGAAAATAAATGTCTATTGTTTAAGCCACACAGTTTCTGATATTTTGTTACAGTAGTCTGAGCTGACTAAGACAGCTTGGTACATAGATGTGAGCAAAAACTGGATGATGGTTGCTCTAGAGCCTCACTCCAGGGAGTCTTGAAAGACAGTGGTGAGGAAAATTCTCCCGACAAGTAGCATTTCCAGCAGCATGCTTCATTGTCCTCTTTGTACAGAAGGATAAGTGGCCAAAGGTGAGAATATATATGGCTCGTAGTTAGTGTGATTAGCCTGGCTGAGTGGTCGGGAGCCTGGACACAAAGATTTGGAGATTGAGAACAAAGAGATTTGGGTAGTGGCATGCGGATGGGCATATGGCAGTGGACACAAGGTGTGAAGATCTTTACATCAAATGTTAACATCTACCAATGAGCACCCACCATGAATGAGGCACAAAACAACCAACAAGACAAAATAACTCAGCCATTTGAATCATCCACCCTGAGTTATTGGTCACCCCAGTGCTCATACAATAGGCACATGAATAGAGTGGCCACAGAGGGAGGGGTGAATGCTATTCATGGTCCCAACAGCATGGGATCCCACTTACCAAGGTTGGTAAACTGCTGCTACCGAGGGTCCATTTTCCAGCCACCGAGAAAACCCTGAGTGCCTAATATGGCAATATAGTTTAAAGAATATACAGCTGGCCACTTAAATTCTTCCATTCTGGAAGAGCTAGAGATCCTTTTTAAGAGGAATAGACGTATATTCCAAGTATAGTTTTGCCTTTCTTGTCCACATGGCCTCAGCTAGCACCACTCTCCAAGGGCTTAAAATGTTTGATCCACCAACGAGGGATCTTACATAACATTGCATCATAAGAGGCACACTTTGCAGCAAAGGAGGTGTGGAAGTTGGCTCATATGGAATCCACTGGTCATATTACATAATGCACCACCCAGAAGCTGCCAGCCTTATAGAGCAACGGAATGGCTTGTTGAATATTCAGTTGAAACACCGCTTAAACACAATACTTCATGAGGATGGGGTACCATTCTCCAGGATGCAGTATACACATTAAAGACCTTTATATGGCATTGTGTGCCCAATGAGAAGAATGCATGGGTCTGGGAACCAAGAGGTGGAAGGAGGAATGATCTTACTTAACATCCCTCTCAGTGACCCGCTGGAGAACTTTGTGCTTCCCATCCCTGCAACTGTGTTCTTCAGAGTTAGAGGTCCTTTTTGCCAATAGGGGCACACTTTTGCCAGAGGCAGAGCAAGAATGCTATTGAATTGTAAGTTATGATTGCCACATGGGCACTTCAAACTCCTTCAGTCCTGAGACAAAGAAGAAAAGCAAGGAATCTCCATTTTGACAGAGAAAACTGTCCCTGAGTGTGAGGAGAGGTAGAGCTCCAGGTTATCTACTCAGTGCCTGTCAGCTGGTCTTCCCTTCCAAATGTGAAGGTGAGGGGATGGTGCACAACCCTGGCCTAAGAAGGAACGGCGACAAGGGACTCAGACCTCTGGATCACTTTATCAGGTAAGCCACTGAGACCAGCAGAGGTACTAACTGATGGTGGGGGAAATCTAGAGAACAATGAGTTCCAGGTGGGGCCCCAAGACCAGCTGTCATAGGCCCTTCTAATCTTTTTCTCCTAAATTTTCCACAGGACAGGAGCAGCACTCTGGGATCTAGGCAGAGCTGCTTGGGAATGTACGTGAAGAAGTGAGTCTGGTGGTGCAAATAGTGGACTGTGGACACAGAGACATCCACTAAGATCCCTATGGAAGAGAAGGCTTGTTCCTGCAGCTGTGAAGATTGCTCTCAGAGGACAACTTCCAGCTGTCAACTCCTCCAGGTTTTCTCAGCTGCAGAGAGTGACCTCACCCAAGGGCATGTCTTTCCTAGGGTACTACAACCAATGACCCATTGTGAGGAGTATAATATCTGTCATTTTCCACTCAATGGGGAAAAATCTCTGGTTGGCCAAACATAGTCAAGAGTTCCCCATGTAGTTGGCCAAGCTTTTGTTAGGTCCACATAGCACCACTCCCCCACTCCCAACCCCCAACCCAGCCTTGCTCCCTTTATCTCTTTTTTACTGTGGTTCACAGAGAAATGAGCTGCCCCAAGCCCTATTCAAGGAAAGATATGGTGTCCAGAAGATGCAGTTAGCAGCTCCAGTGTCAGCTCCTCCCTGCTCTGTGTCAGGGACAGATAGCCCCCAAGCAGAGGTCACTCCCCTCTTGGGGGCAGCTTGCATCCAGTGGCCCAGAAAGCTGGGCTATAGAGGCTCTGCCATTTCAGTCCCATTCCAGACACGTCTGATGGACAATATTTGCTCCAGTCCTCCCAGCCCCAATTAGATGAAGCTGTATTAGTGGACACTGTGATTCAGTTCTCTTTTCTGCCCAATCCTGTTCCCTTCCCTTCCTTTCACAGGTGTTGAACCCTGATGAACGTCTTGCAAACCAAACTCTGTTTCAGAGAACCCAACCTACAATGAAAAGAAGGGGGGAAATGTGAATTAAAGTCACCCCAAATCACAATTTCCACCATAAATATAGAGTGTGTCTCAGACACATGATAGCTCTGTCATAAGTATATGAAATCAGCCAAATAAATTGTAAACTGTTAAGTCACCCTTCTGTTTACTCAATGACAATGTCAAAATCTCAATGTTTTCATCAGAATAAAATATAAAAGCCTGTCAGTGCTGCATCTAAGTGATGTGTAGCCCCCAAACGTTTTAAGAATGCTGGATTTATGCCATCCAGACACATTGACGTCTACTATTTTCCTATATATACCTCTAGATCTCTTACCTGGGGTGTTAGTTATCTATTGCTACATAACAAATTACCACAAGCTTAGCAGCTCAAAACAACACACATTTATTATTTCAGTTTCTGTGAATCAGGAATCTAGACACAGCTAAGTTGGATCCTCTTTTTAAGAGTCTCCCAAAATCTGCAATCAAAATGTTGTCCAGAGTAGGGTCTCATCTGGAGGCTCAATAGGGGAAGCTCACTCAATGGTTATTTGCAAGATTCAATTCCCTATGGGCTACTGGCTGAAGGCCTCAGTTCCTCACTGGCTGCTGGCTAGAAGCCACCACCTCCACCCTCACCACCACCCCCCCCCCAGCCGTTCCCTGCCAGGTGGGCCTTTCTGACATAGTGGCTGTCTTCACCAATGTGAACAAGCCAAAAAGGCAGCATAGAGAGCCCAAATGCAAGACAAAAGTCACAATCTTTTGTAGCCTAATCACGGAACTGACATCCCCTCAGTGTTGCTGTATTCTATTGGTTAGAAACAAGTTTCTCACAGGAAGAGGGTTATACAAGGCTGCAACACCAGGAGGCAGACATCCCTGGGCGCCATTTTGAAGGATGCTCACCACACCATGCATCTATGTGCATGTTAATAGTTGCAAAACTGGGGTCATATTGTTCTATAATCTTCAACTTACTAAAATGAAAAACAACTTCGATATATCACCTATTTATGATGATATAAATATCACCTATTTATGACTGCTAATGACAACATTGTATTCCACTGGATAGCTGTCACATGATTTGTTCATGAAGGCCTATTGCCAGCCATTAGGTTATTCTCAATATTTCATTTCTATAAATGACATTGTCATAAACATCATGTGTCTAGACGTGTCCACATTCAATTATGTACTTCCTAAGGAAAAAAATTTCTAGAGAT
Source organism: Panthera pardus (assembly GCF_024362965.1). Lineage (NCBI taxonomy): Eukaryota > Metazoa > Chordata > Mammalia > Carnivora > Felidae > Panthera > Panthera pardus. The sequence continues at coordinate 4,103,027 of NW_026526810.1, forward strand.
GGGTGGGATTGTTAGGTTGAGGGAATTCTCTCTTTAAACACTTCTGTTATGTTATGGGATGTTTTCAACTCCAATTAATGGACTTGTTTGGTTAACGACAGGCCTCCACTCCTCTCTGTAAATCATACTGCTAACCGCTTCCAGGGCATGCAGACTGTGCAGGAGGTGCAGACCTCCTTCCTGGTGGGTCTGCACACTTGTATTCTCCCTGATCATCAATTCTCGTATAAGTGCCTCGTATAACAGGGCTTCCATATATCGCCAAATTGGCCTCCAGAGGTGCTGCTCCAATTTACCCTCTCTAAACAGTATAGGGGATTCTCCCCCATTTAATATCTATTATGTGAGAAGGTGCTAACCCATCCTTAGTGAGGTACACACTTTCTAGGTTCTTTTTCCTAATGATGCAGGTTTCATGTTGATCCAGTTCCCAGATGGCCCTGGAACCAGGCAGAGATCACAGTGTGTGAATCAGACTAGATGTAAAACAACAGGGAGTGGTAGAGCCTATTGAGAGCTGGGAAGCCTGTGGTCCCCTCGAGGTTTTCAGTCTCAAAAACATTTTCAAACACTTGGCTAGTCCAAGAAAATATTTGGGAGGCTCGGATTAAACTTGGGCTATGAGTTTATGACCCATGATTTACACTTCAGAGAAAGACAGTGGAGAACAGTTATTGCCTCTGAACATGGAAAAAAGGAAAGAAAAAAAAAAAAAGCACTGCCTAAGCAAAGCCAACTGCCTCAGACAGGTGACCCAAAAGCAACACATCCTTACTACAAAAAAAAAAAAAAAAAAAAGTCATACAAAATGGGCCAGCAGGAACTCCAAGATGGACAAAATGCAAAAATCAATAAGCCTTCTCTTCTTGGGAAGCAAAACGAGGTGTCATAAAAAGCATAAATGAATGAACAAACAGTGACAGCTTGTGGGAACAGTGTTCACTTCCTCCTTATCTGCCACAGGACCAGAGCTCTCCTGCTTTCAGAACCTGGGAGCAGTGGGAGACACACTTATAAATACTCTGCGCTCGCCATGAATTGCAGTAGCTTCAATTCTACATCCCTGGGGGACTGACTATAGGAATCCATTAAGTTAATGAGGGGTTGGGTGCAGCTATATCTGTGCAACATGTGACAAGCGTCACCCCATAATTGAATCAGGGATCTTTTCCAAAGACTCTGGGGGAAGAGTTCTGGTTTCTATTTCTTAATACCATAGCACTGGGCACAGTGGTGGGCACATAAAGGGATGATACCAAATAGTGCCTCATGGCCAGTGCATGAGCTGTAAGGACATGGATGCCGTATAAATATCATCCCCGTCCTCCGTTCCCTAGGAAGCGAGCAGATTTGCAGTTTTATGTACCTTCCTTGGGGGAGGGGGGAAAGGCACCAAGAGGAAGGCTGATTCTTGGTCTAATTATATGTCGGGATAACTGGGAAAGTGGAAACATTTCATATCTTCTAACTCTTCAATTTGAATAGCTGGAAATGCACATCTACTGTTGTTGTGCCCAAATCAGGGACACTGCATTGATTTTCACCGATAGTGCAAAGTGTCCATCTATTATTGATTTCCATTATGGATTATCTGAAGAACTGCTCAAACTTACTTCCTCCACCAAGGCTGGAAGGGGCATTAATAAAAGGACCCCGCTGCAGAGATAACTTGGATCTTCCAACCAGTTTTAGGTGATCCATGGTCATCTCCCGTTTTGCTTGTCTTGAATACTGATTGCTGGAGATGCTATGTCTACTTCTCATCTCAATCCCAGTTACAAGCTTGAAAACTGGCTGATGGAAACTGGCTTCCGTGAGTCGAACACAGGTCAATAAGCAAAATGCAAGATTCTTGTCCCTCGGGTGCTCCTGTGCTCTCTCTGTTCACATTCCCTCAATCTCTCTTTTTGACCCTCCCTGGCCCAGGATCCACCCCCGCACAGGCTCAGCCCTGTAATTCCATTTCATTTTTGGAGACCCTTGTCTAGCACGGCGCCACCTGGTGGCCCCTCTCAGCGATTGCAAAAGCCCAGAAAAGTCAACCAAATGAGTGAGGATGAGAACATCCTGGATTGATCGCATGAAAGAAATCAAATGAGGGATAAAGAGAGATAAATTCCTCCTTTTGCGGAATGGCCCATAAATCCCCAACCTGTATGACAGCACAGGAAGGACTGATTCTGCAGAGACTATTTTACAAATATCAAAACTATTCTCTTCTCCACGTCTTCTCTCAAAATACCTTTTACATCGTGTTTTGTCAGTGGACAAGGATCACTTTCGAGTGGTTAACCACTCCCAACGGAAGCCTTCTCTTTACTGGCTTCTGAAAGCAAAACTGTAAAATGGTTTTCTACTATCTAGCAAATTATGATGAATCATCAATATTATTGATACTTAATTCCTGTTTTGCACAAAGCGTCTGGCTCTCACGAAGGCTAGCTGCGTGCTATAGTCCTGGATCCCAGCAGGTACTCTGCTGTGAGAAGAAAAAAGGAACAAAGTGGCAGTTATCTTTTTAAGCAATTATCTGGTTTTTTTTTTTTTAGCTACGCTTTGGAAATGACAACGAAAATGTTTGTTGGATATGATTTTTACATTTCTCTACCTTTTAAAGTGGATGCTGCTTAGTGATTTCCACCAAATCATTATTTGTGGTCAATTACATTCTAGAAACAGAGAAAAAGAAGTTCTTTTCCATCAGCTTCCTCTTTCCCATTGGTTTCCTCGCCCAATGCATGCCCCTAATGGATCTTGAAATGAATATAGTGCTGCTGTTATTTTCTTCCTTTGTGCACACACCTCTGCCAGGGCCAGCCTCCATCTAAGCCATGAGGACACTCATCCTGCAAGGAGGACGCCTGCCCCTGGGGCAAGCAAACAGGAAGTAAGAAAGAGGAGGGGAAGATGTGTCCCCCCTTTGCTGGGCCTGGAACCATAAGAGAACGTTTTCTTTTGAAATGAGCCTCACTACAGAAAATAAAAGAGAACCAAGAAGTTGGCAATTCAGGTGGAAAGGTAGGGTGGCAATACTAGAAATGTGGGAGCTCCTTAGAAAAAGCCAGATGGGGACGCCTGGGTGGCTCAGTCGGTTGAGCGTCTGACTCTTGGTTTTGGCTCAGGTCATAATCTCATGGCTTAGTGGGTTTGAGCCCCACATCGGGCTCTGCACTGGCAGCACGGAGCCTGCTTAGGATTCTCTCTCTCTCTCTCTCTCTCTCTGCCCCTGTCCCACTCTCTCTCACTTTCAAAATACAGATAAACTTTACAAAAAGTAAAAGAAAAAGCCAGATGAAGCCCTTTATACCTTTTAAGTACAAAATTAAGTGCCAAATAAGTACTACAAGACTCATCTTAAATGGTCCACAGTAGGGATTATTCACACAGAGAACAAGGCAAAAGGAAGGATATTGTAAAGAAAGCGTTCTGAATCCAGCTGTCAGTGGATCGTCGTCCTTTTGCCCGCCCCCGAGCACTCAAGAACCACAATCCACACAAACAGCTGAATCCATGGACGTGAGCCAGTGTGTCCCTCTGGTAAAATTTAGAGACTTTGGCCAAGGATCTTATGGGCATTTAGAGAAGTATAATAAGCCTCTCTGGGGCCTTTCTGGATCTGAGACCCTGGCATTTTCCTTTTGGAATAAAACTGAAAGATCAAGCTGGCCTTCCTAATCTCTCTTGGATGTGCATTCTGCTGTACTGGGAAAATCACACAGCATTTTTCTGACTCAGTATGTGAGTAACTTAAATGCTCACAGGGACTGCTGTTATGTGCCCAATTTACCTCTGGTGATGTCAGGTGGCTGGAGGCCATGGCTGCTCCCAGGGCCACTCAGGAAAATTTACGAACCTGTTTTCAGAAGAAAGAATGACCCAGAACTTACTTGTCATGTCAGTGAATTTCCAGAAACCTGCAAAATGGACCATATTTCTTCCATTGGATCAAGGCTATGACTGGGGTTCTGTTACTGACCAGTGGGCTTGGAAGCAAATAAATGCTAGCTATTACCAATAATATGTGCATATAAAGGCAGATACACAGCTACAAATCTCCATAATCATTTAAAATTATCAAAATCATCTCCCTGTTGGTGAACATCTGCTCTTAAGCTTTAGTTATACACGGGATCCCAAAGCACTCTGAAGGATATTTGTAACAACAACAAGAACAAAACAAAACAAAACAAAACATGCAACACTACTAAGCCATAAAGATAATCTTTCTCCCCAAAATGTCAACGATAATAAATGTTACGTAGTAATAATGCCTTTAGAATTTGGAAGAGTTTGAGACAATTTGGATTTTACTGTTCAGATTAAAAAAAAAGTCTGGGGGATCTTAAATTATTGCCTTCTTTTTTCATCTCAATAAATTTCTTCCCACCAAAAAAAAAAAAAAAAAAAAGTGGGGAGGGGTTAGATATTCCAAAATAGGAAGTGGTCACATAGCCGCATTCAAAGTGAGGGTCATTCTTCTCAAAGAGAGCTGTGTACAATGAGATGCAAGGACTTTATGTGTGTGGATTTGAAAAGGAAGGATGTCTTGATTATGTCCCTCGTGTTTGTCTTTCCCCCTCTGCCCCTCATTTTAATACATCTTCAGTAGAGTCGCCTGCACAAAACCTTCAGTGGCAGAGTGTGAGCTATGGTGAGAATGGAGAGGAGAGTCAGTCCCTTCAGCCCCAGGAGCTGGGTGATTTGAAGCATCGTGTGGGTGGGAGGCTACTTCCTTCTCTCCCTGCACACCAGTCACCCCTTTGGTCCAGAAGCTGGGACTTGGCTGTGACACAGAGCCACAGAGAAGTCCGGGTTCCATGCTGAGCAGGTGGCATCAGGTGAGAACGAGAGGAAAGCATCTCCAGGGCTCCCAATGCCGGTGGGCAAAGTTTTATGGATTGTGTTTTCCTTCACCAGAATCGGCAGTATGAATATTAGGCAGCTGCTCACAAAACATCAAAGAAAGAAATTGCAAAACCAATTTTCTTTACTAAATACGTGTGTTTCTATTGGGTTATTAAGAAAGAATATTAAACTCTGGCAGAAAAAAATTCAAGGCATTGAAAATAGGCGCAACAAATTGTAATGACTTTTTTTTTTTTCCTGATCACAGAGTAATTTATGGTCATTGTAGAAAACGTATAAAGTGGAAAAAAGTGTGGAGAAAATAAAAAGCAACCCAAATTTCACCACCCGGAGATAACCACGCCTTGCATTTTACATACTGTGTATCTTTTCTCTTTTTGCATTATCCTAAATAATAAACAAAAGCCCGGCTGTAACGAACACTTACTTTATGCAGGCATCCTCCTAAGTACTTGAGTTACCTTCTTACCAAAACTCATGAGCTAAGTAAGTGTTATTATCTCCCCCATTTAATATCAAGAAGACAGGAACTTAGATCAATATCACGGAAAAAGCGAAGTTCCAAACAGGAATCGGTGTGATCTCAAAATCAGCTCCTGTCAGGACCTTTCAAGGTGTGGCACAGGGGCCAGCGCCGGTGTGTGAACTGTACCTTCCTGGTCCATGCTGAGACAAGCACAGAAACCGAAGACAAACGTTTAGAAACATTCACAGCAGTTCCACGTTTTGCAGCATCTGTGTGTGCGATCAGGGACTCCCCTCGATGAAGAGGGTTTAGCGGTGCTCGACAGGCATGGTGAGCGGCGCTCAGTGTGAAATGCCCACTAGTGGGTGCTTTGCAATCAATGACACTTAAGAGCGAATAAAAACCCCGGTCCGGTTCCACTAATAGTTTGAGAAGCTCTACGCCAAGCCATGTCTTTAAATGTAGGTGTTATTATAATTCAGCTGTGGTGAAGCCAGTGATCAGGAGACCGTGACCATCGGAAAGATGCTTTACAGCTCCCGCGAGGAGAGCACAGGCCGTGCCACACAGGGCCACAGCGTCCCTCAGGAGGCAAAGGAGTGGGAAGAAAACGTGGGCAAGAGCCTTTATTGTGGTTTTCACGGGAAGGAACAGGTGGGTCAGGCTTAGGATTCACTTGTTTGTGTAATTTCAGGGGACTCTGGGGCACAGGGGCTGTTTCTGGCTGTCGGGTATGAGGCCTTGGGGTGATGAGGGCACAGAAATAGTGGCCCAGAGAATGAGAGTCCACAGAGGAGGTGGATGGGCTCTGGGCTCTGGATTGGCTGGTTTGCATACAAAAGGCATACTCCCAGGCAGAACCCTTACTATCTCTAGGAATTGACTAGTCCTCGGAGGGTACTTTCCAGGGTCAGGGAAGCCGTAGATGTCAAAGCATTAGAATAGAAAGATCTGCTTAATTCAGATCACTGTGCTGCCTCCCTAGGGCGATAACAAAGAGATAAATGTGGCAAACTAGGGAGCGGAGAAACCGGAAGACATCAACAACGTGGCACTCAGCTTCAGAAACAGCTCTGTTGCCACGGACTCGGGCATTTCTGGTCAGTCCGCACAATTATCTGAAGGCAGGGCTAATGAGGACTGGTGTGCAGAGCTGAAGACGGGAGAGAAAAACCCTGCGGTGAGTGGTCTCTTCCGTTCCCTTTGCGGCAGATCCCGCCATGTACCCCTCACATCTGCGCTGCCCTTGTTCCATAATGGACTATTGAGCTGAGCGCCCAGAGAGCCAGAGTCAAGGTCTGCTTCATGCTTGCCCTGCAGCTGGGTGAGGTCGTGTGACAGCATTCTTCTGGCTGAAGGGGACTAAGCAGAAGCACCGTGTGGTAGGTTTCAGGAAGTTTCCTTGCTTTTTTATCTCTTCCTCCATTCTACTGCTTGGAATCTGGATGCGATGAGCCATGAGGAAGAGCCTCATCAAAGGGAAAGCTGGAAGGACCTGAATCCTAAGGACGTCAGGAGCACCCTGGCCTAAAGCCAGCCCTGCCTGCCTCCTTGGGCATTTGCACAGGAGAGAGAAATAAACTTGTTTCGAATAAGCCATTGGCATTTAGGGTTCACTGTTGCTTGCCACTTAACCTAATCCAAATACACTCATGCAGCCCAAAAAAACCACTGTCTCTAGATCTTCCTGCAGTTTCCCAGTCTGCTTTGTCCAACCAGACTGGGGGAACTGGGGAGACAGGATGTGCAACCACAAAGACTCTGAGGCAGGGAGAGGTAGAAGACGACGCCCAAAGGGACATTTTGCAAGAAATGCATTTGGGTCCCAGGGCACTCTCCTTTGGCCACTGCTTTATGCCAAGATCCTAGCAGGTCGATATTCCACTGAATGCTGCCACCGCTTTGAAGACTATCCCATCTGGAGTTTGCTGTAGAGATGTTATTTCACTGGGGCGCCTGGGTGGCTCAGTCAGTTAAGTGTCCGACTTTGGCTCAGGTCATGATCTCCCAGTCTGTGAGTTCAAGCCCCACGTTGGGCTCTGTGCTGACAGCTCAGAGCCTGGAGCCTGCTTAGGATTCTGTGTCTCCCTCTCTCTGCCCACCCCCCCCCCCCATCACTCTCTCTCATTCTCTCTCTCTCTCTCAAAAATAAAATAAACACTTTAAAAATTTTTCTTTAAATGATATTTCACCAGGGCACCTGGGTGGCTCAGTCGGTTGAGCATCCGACTTTAGCTCAGGTCATGATCTCACAGTTTGTGAGTTCAAGCCCCGCGTCGGGCTCTGTGCTGACAGCTCAGAGCCTGGAGCCTGCTTTGGATTCTGTGTCTCATTCTCTCTCTGCCCCTCCCCCACTTGTGCTCTGTCTCTCCCTGTCTCTCAAAAATAAGTAAAAATGTAAAAAAAAATTAATAAAAAAATGGTATTTCACCAAGCATGCTCACCAAGTTCATTGTTGCCACTGGTCACAGGTGTGCTGATGGTGACCCATGCTGATTGCTAAACAGAGCCATGTAAACTCCCACTACATAAACTTATTAAACACAAAAGCCATACGTACTCAGAACTCATCACTTCCTAATTTTATTTTCTACCTTTTACTACTACCTATGCCCTTGAAATGATTTCATTTATCACACGTATGTGATGGACATACCATACCATGGTGTGCCACTGCCCACCCTTCCCAACATTGCCTTCAATGACATGATGTTGGTGGCTTGAAATTGGCCATGGGGGAAACCGGTATTCATTGGGTTTCTACAGCACTAGACAATGTGGGACCAGAAGAGGAATAAAGCTCTCTACCCCTTGGGAGTTTACAATCTCCTCGAAATGTCATGAAAAACGAGGTGAAATTGTACATGTGTGGGACACCTGGCATGGAGTTTAGCTAGGGGACAAGACAGAGAGGATCCTGTTCTCAGCTCTAAAACTCTAAAACTAGCAATGGGCCTGTGGGTTGTCCCTTGATCTCTGGGTCCCAGCATTCTCTATCTGTAAAATCCCACGGGACCCCGAGCTCCACAAGGGCAGAAACTGTGCCTGCAGTTCACCACTGCCGCGCGGGCTTCTAGCATAATTCCAGACACACCATAGGTGATGCAGCAATATTTGTTGAGTGAGTGAATGGACAGGGGGCATGCTCTCCACCCAACTTTCCAGCTGACAATGGAGAGGTCTGTGATCCAAACAGAGGCTAGGAAAAGTGATACAAGAGGGAGAGCCAGGGATGGCTGACAAGGGCCAGCTTCCTTGGATGCTCATGGGGAGGGAGTCATGCTGGCGTTTGGGCAAAGTTGGACGAGCTGATTCAGACATCCCAGTTGTAATTTTGCTCAAGCACTGTTGAGAATCATGAGAGCACATTCCTTTTCATTTATCTCTGCCATCTGGTCCTTGACTTCATGTTTTGGTTCAAAACCACCTTTAATCCTGACTGAAGACTTTGGAAAAATCCCAGCAAAATACTGAACCACCGCCCTCCCCCACCCCCCACCTTCTGCTATTACCTCCAGCTCCCCTGTGGAGCCCATTCCAAGTCCCTCCCAAGGTCTCTAGCAGATAATCCCAGAAACATTTACAGCACTTGCCTGGGTATATTTCTTTTCTTTCTTTAGCTAATATACAATTTTGCTATTTACAAAAGCTACAAATGGAATGCAAATGTGCCCATTTATTTTCCCATATTGTTATCAACGGGTTCTGATTTTGAAGGGGGAAATGTTGCATTTGTGAGAACATTCAAATTTGGTGTAAATTTCAAAAGAGAAGGCAGGTTCTCTCCTTATAGGAGGTGCAGAAATACAATAGCCTATTAGTCTGTTCCAACTATGATATTCTAAACTCTTTACCCCCTCCTAAACAGCCCCCTCCCCTCTACTAGGCTATTCATAGCTCCTCCTTCAGAGATGTGAAAACACAAGGCTATTACCACTCTAATTTTTCCTTAAGCGTTCTAAACTGCTTTCTGAATGAGTTCAAGGGTGTTCAGGACTGGGTCAGAATTCTGGATAAGAAAATTATTATTTATCATTGAGGGGTTTGGGGTGTTTTTTTCTGTTTTGTTTTGTTTTTTGAGATTGGATTAAGGGGCACCTGGGTGGCTCAGTCAGTGAAGCATCCAACTCTTGGTTTCAGCTCAGAACATGATCTCAGAGTTCATGAGATCGAGCCCCGCATCAGACTCTGTGCTCACAACGTGGAGCCTGCTTGGGATTCTCTTTCTCCCTCCCTCTCTCCCCCCACCTCTCTCTCAAAATAAATAAAAGTTTTTTTTTAAAGATTAGATTAAAAGGACTGGTTTCTTCTGTGTGGACAGATAAAAATTGAGATTTATGATTACAGTCTCACCAGTGATGGAGGGTGTACTGTGAGTGAAGATAAATTTGTTCCCTGAATCCTGATATACCCAGGCCAAAGGGGATTCCATTAGAATCAAAGATGCTGCCTACTTATACATCCATTTAGAGCTGCCCAAAGTGCTGAGAGGACCTTGGCATTCCCACAATCCCAGAAGTCAATGAAGCCCAGAGGCGGCCAACTGCATTGCAATTCCCTCTCTGCCAACTGAGCTATCTTGGGCCATCGAGCCTCCTTTGAGCCTCAGTTTCCTCAAGTGTAAAATGAAGATGATGGCACCTATGCAAAACGATTGCCAAGAGGTGTCTTTTTTGCCCCCAGGAAGTAGTTCAGATGGAAACTCGCCATATCTGGGGTGAGCGGTATAGAGAGTTTGTTGATGTGTCAGTGATACATACGGTTTTGGGGTTTTCATGAACTTCAGCTCTGGATGGGGGTCCCCACTGTTGAGGTCAGCAGCTGGAAAGAGAAGCACGCCCTTAGCCAGAGTCAGAGACAAGGAAGGGCTGCCTAATTGCTACGTGTGAATCCACTAGGTGCCTTGGGGGCTCTGCAGAACCTCCTGTTACTCTATCCCTCATTAATATGAACTTCCTAGGGCCTTATCAGTTGCCCAGATAACGAATATACTACCATTAATGTGAGTTAAAATGTTAATGTGTGGTAAAGACTTTTAATTTGCTGTCACTCCCATCTAACACCTGTGTTTTAACCCAAATACTAACTTAACCTAAAGATGTGATCACTGTGGGTTTTCCCAGTTTCTTGGAAAGACCAAGGCAGGAAAAGGGACATGTTTAAACGGAGGGGTCGGAAAGAGGGGAGCGGTCAGGATGGCTGAGCCAAGTATGTGTGCCTGTGGCAGTTAACTCAGCATCAGCAGCGATGACACTTACTGCCAATGCAATCATGTTCCCTCTTTCCAGGCTCCAGGAAAAACTCAGTGTTCAGAGACAGCTATGAGGCAGCGAGTGTGCACAGGGCCATGCAGATTCAAACTGCCTCCAGACAGCATTGCGGTCAACTGTCATGAGGGTTCCCTATCACCCTCCAAATAAAATCCCGTCCCAGTAACTCTCAGTGCAAGGATAGCCTCAATAACAAGGATAGCCAGTTTTTTCCCAGCAGGTGTAGTTGAAGATGTTGCTCTGTGGGTCTGGTTACAAGCATTTCTCTATAAGGGATGGAACTGTCCAACAGTGTCCACGTTTCCTGTCCGGTCCTAATGACTCGTCTCAAGTGAGTCCAAAGAAGGAAGGCCCTGATTTGGATGAATTTAGGATCACAATAATCTCTCCATGCTGTTCAGCATAGTAAGAGTGTAGCTGGTAGAGAAGCAGGGAGCAGAGAAGAGAGAGGCCAGCCAGTTTCTTCTTGCTCTCTTGTGTGATCTTATTAATTAGTTATAAGCTATGCAGGAGACCATAGCTATAGTGCAGCTCACTCACATCCCATACCATAATTACATCTGTCTTCCTCCTAAACCATGAGCCACTAGAGGGCAGGAAATGTCTCTCTCTCTCTCTCTCTCTCTCTCACACTCTCGCTCTCGCTCTCGCTCTCTCTTCCTCCCTCCTTCCCTCCCTCCCTCTCTCCTTCTCCCTCTCTCTCTCCTCTTCATAGCTCTAGCCTGAAGCACAGAGTTGCTAGCACTGGGTAGGTGCTCAATAAACATTGCTGAGTAATGAAGTGAATTAATAAGTGATTGAAATATTGAGTAGCGTAGCAGGTACAACCTGTTCTTTCTTACCTCTCCCTGTTCAGTTGTCACAACCATTCATCTCAGAAAAATAAAACAACAACAAATGCGATTCAACAACCCCTTAACCACCCATCAAGCAAGACAGAGGGAAAGATCAAGGCGATCAGAAGATGTGGAGACACGATGGTTAGACCATGCGGCCAGCCACACACACAGATGGTAAGCCCTCTTTTGATGCATGTTACCACCTCTAATGGACTGGGAGATGGACATCCAACATTGTACCTCAACAGCACACTCCAAGAAAAATATGGGGTATTCTGGAGAAGCTCACTGTAGGAATGGAGGTGCAAGAGGCTGGGAAAGAAATTAAATGCTGCCACGGGCATTGGTACACCCCTCCAATGGGGACAAGACGTCTGCTCCCCACAACCAAAGCTCTCCCCCTTTCTAAGGGCTGCTTCCCTTTCCTGCAGAACCGAACTTATCTCCACTTCCAGGATCAACAACAGCTGTCCAGCAGCCTCCTAGCTTGGAAGCCTTGGTCCTGTCCCTCCTTCCTAACACAAAGAGGCAGGATTCTGGCCAAAAGCAGTGCTTTAAAGGCCCTCTTACCTCCCCAAGGTGACCCTGAAAGGACTTAGCCACTGCCAGCCTCTCCCCAAACCCTCTGAGAACGGGCTCTGTATTGGTGGCACTGAAGAAACAGCCAGTCTGCACCCCCCCCCCTTCATTCTTCAGTCCTTTCCAGGCAGTTAAGATATTCCACACAGCTTCTTGAACAGGACCCTTTTCCCCAAACTCAGACCTCAAAGACCCTTTCATAAACCCGACCATCACTTCTGGGAAGTTACATTTCCTGATTTCAGGATTGTTACAATTAGTGCAAGAAAAAAAAATTAGGTAATTATCTAATTCCAGTAAAACTTAATGGGGCCCTTCCCAGGCTAATGGTTGGTGCAAAATGTAATTTGAGTTAAATTGTCTAAGGCTGGGGAAGCGAAAAATATTCGGCATGGGGGGCATTACCCCTTTGTGGGAGCCATATTTTCTAGGAGGCCTTTAGATCAAGGTAGGACTGGGTGGCGGGGGTGGGGGGTGTTGATTTTGCAAGGAGAGGGTAAGAGCTGGGGAGAGGAAGCCCAGCCCAGAGTTAGAAGGGCGAGGGCCAAGGCAGGGTGGGCGCTGAGTCCGCCATTGTGGGTAGAGCCGCCACTCCGGCAAGAGCCCGGAGTTCTAGCCAAGGCTGTGTGACCTCAGACAACTCGGGGAGCCTCTCCGGATCCACTCTCTGCTGTATCAGTGGTGACCAAGATGAACGCCCTGAGGGGGTGGTTTCTCACGGGCTGAGCACCTGGCCCTCAAATTGCAATCTGCATCTCCGCCGAAGTTGGCCTATCTTAGGTATCTTTTCTCTCCTCCCCTTCCCCCACCACCCCTCCTAATTCGTCAACTGCTGAAACATCTGCCTGGTTGAAACCGCCTCCTCGCCGAGCGCTGGGGGCAGTCCCCAGGTGTAGGTCTTTGTGTCGCCAAAACTTTGCAAGGAAGCGAGGGCGCTGGACAAAGAGCGAGCGCGGGAGGGCGTCTGCCAGCCGTCTAGGGACGCCGGGCGGTGCGCGCTCTTCCCTGGGCTCAGCGCGGTACCCGGACGCCCGCGGTGCCCCGAGCCCAGCCTCCCTAGGCGGGGAGTGGCAGGTTCTGGCCACATCCCAGCGCCCTCGGGAGCTGAGAGAAGAACCAGGCGGGAGAAGCAAAGGCGGATGGCTGGACATTGGAGTTGACTAGGGTGGGAGGAGGCGAGCTGAGGCGCGGAGCAAAGCTGTCAAACTGCACTCAGAGCCCCGCGCGGGGCGGAGGAGGGAGGGGAGGGGAAGGGGAGGGAGGAGAAGGGAGGGGAGAGGAGGGGCGGGCAGGAGCGGAGAGGGAGCGAGCGGGCTCGCCGCGCCTGAGCAACCCCTGTCTGCCGCTGTCGCCGCCGCCGCCGCTGGCCCGCACTCGCCCGGAGCGCAGGGTGTCTGCCCCGCTGCGCGCCGCGCGCGGAGGCTCCGGCGCCCGCCGCTGCGCCCTCCAGCCCCCGCTCCTCGCGCCGGCCCGCGCGGGTCCCGGCGGGCGCGAACCCACCATGCAGCTGCAGTTCCGGAGCTGGATGCTGGCTGCGCTCACGCTGCTCGTGGTCTTCCTCATCTTCGCGGACATCTCGGAGATCGAAGAAGAAATCGGGTAAATAGCTGCGCCCAGGCCCGTGCGGAGCCCCGGCGGGATCTCTCCCACCCCGGTACTCCGCCCCCCACACCCGCTTTGTGTGCGCCGCGCCCCCCTAACGCTCAGCTGGAGAAGTGGGGGGGAGGTTTCGGCCCGGGGAGGCGGTGCCGGGGGACCGGGACGGTTTGGGGAGCGGAGGATGGGGGGCGCGGCTGCCGTGGGGTGTCCCCAAGCGGGGAGCACGGGCAGCCTCCAGCTGGCCCGCGTCAGGGAGCAGACTCGCCCACCCTACCCCCCTTCCCTAGCTTGTCCGCGGGCGCTGTCGCCGGGTCGAGGGAGGGCGCCGGGGAGTGTCTGGGGTGGGCGGAGGGGCCGAGAGTGGAGGAGGCAGGAGTTTCTTTGTCTCCAGCTCGGCCGCTTTCTCGCCTTGGCAAAGTGGGCAGGGGGCGCGCGGGGATCTCTGCGCTGGGGGAGGGGATCCCCGGGTCGGAGCGGAGGGCGGGGGCTCTGCACTGGCTCCCGGGAAGGGGAGTGTCCCCAGTACCCACGGACTGGCACACGATCCTCCCGCCGGCCCGGGAGCCCGGCGTTGGGGCGCCGGCTGGTACCGCTAGAGGCGGAGCGCTTGGGGCTGCGCTGAGACTCTCGCTGTCGCCTGGCTTTGGACGCTCAGCCAACCCGGCGGCGCCCCCTGCGCCCCCGGGTTCCCGTGCGCTCCCCGCGCCGATACCGAGACCGAGACCTTTCGAGAAAGTCTGTACCGTCGCCGGGGGGTCTTCGGGGGCCCCCAGGCGCGCTGTCTCGCCCCGGCTTTTCTGGGATCTCTCCAGAGGTGGGGAGGGACCGCGAGCCCCTGCCCTTGGCGCGGGACTTCCAGGAGTGCGCACTTGCGGCTCGGGACGCACCCGCCGTGGGTCCGGGAGGCTGAGACTCGCGCCCCGCCCGGCCACCTCCCGCACGCTCCTCGCGGTCTCTCTGCTTCAGCGCCACAAAGAGCGTCCAACCCGCGGCGGGCAGGTGGGGAGGCAGCTAGGGTTCTGAGGGGCCCTGTGGAGAGCTTCCTGGCCCAGGACAGGGAAAAGGTGAGGTCGCCGAGTGGGCAAAAGGTCCCCTCTTCCTTGGGGCTACAGCCGAGCCGGAGCCCTACTCGAGTCTGCGCCGCGCGCGCCCCCTCCTTTGTCCCATTTGTTGCCTTCATTATCACAGCGAGTTTAGGGCCGGCTACGCCGACACGTCCCTCAAAAGGGGAATGCCAGGATCCCAAGGCCCTAAGGACCCAGACCCCAGACCCGGGGGGAGGCGCCCACCTCCTACTCTCTCCTTTTCTCCCTGCCCCTTCCCATCTCAGGAACCCAAGAATTCCTTCTGTGAACTCCACAGCACTTCAAGAACCCCTCTGTCTGCCTCTTCTTCGTCCTCGGTTTCCCCAAGAGCTCCGCAAACTTTCACAAATACTGTTTAGTTAATACATGACGTGCTCCCAAGCGGAGATAGAGGAACACGCTACTTTCCGGAGCTGTTCGCCTCAAAAACCAGGGTCGGAAAGGAAATCAGGCAAGCCAAGTCTTGGGGTGATGGATGACCCGGTGGGGAGGGCCTTCCTCCCAGTTCTCCCTCTCTCCTCCCAGATGTGGGCTTTCGTGGCCCAAACCACTTGCTGGCCTTGCCAGGTGAGAGGGACGGATCAGCAGCTGCCCATTGTTCTACTATAAAAACCTAAGGAGTGCTGCACTCATTCAGGCATCCCTGGCTTATCCATTCCCCAAACTTTTACTGAATAGCTTCTACATGCCAGGGACTTTTAATTTTTAAAACACAGTCAGGAAATCACTTTGTGCATAATGCTGCACTTTCCTGCCAAATGCGTTATAGAGCCCCCACACCCCACATCAGGTTACTCCAACAGTGTATCCAGGAATAAGCCAGAAGGCCTGAGCTAAGGACATTTGCATATATATTTAAAACCCAGGGCTTTTCTGCTATGCGTGTGCCCCTGGAGACCTGTTTCATTGGGAGGTTCCCTGTTTAGGCTGACCCTGGGGAAAATTGTCAGACAGGTCAAATGTGTTATCTTCTGTGGCATTACCCTTCCTTCTTGGTGCCCCTGTCCTCAGGGTGACCCCTGGCTAGACCACTTGTGACCCAAGCTTGAGAATATCCTCCCACTTCAATCCCTCCCCCCAGGCTGCCCCACAAGTGTTTAAGTGGAGTGGAGCCGTATCTAGGATTCGCCGTGACTGGAGGAAGAAGGACATGGGGCAGAAGACTAGAATCCCAACAGGTCTGATATCTGCTTCAAAGCCAGGTTTCAAGCTCAGTCGTGTATATAACCCTTGGAACCAGCCCATCTTTGAGTAGCCAGTAGGGGCTCAGTGGGTTAAGAGCCCTGGCACAGTGGCCAGTAAGGGGCGCCAGGAGTAGGGTTCTGTCTTCCTTATCATAGTCCTTCCTGGGGGACCTGGAATCACACTGAAGACCATGGTGCTATTATACCAGGCATGCCCACCCTTCCCCAACTTGACCTCCCCTATGCTAGGGGAGATGGAAAATTACCTGCTGGAGAAGACGATGGTTCTGTAAAAGGATGGCTGTTTCTGGAAGGCAGTGAAGAGTGGGGACCTTGTGATTTTGGTAGGAAGGAAAGAAGGAAGGAAGGGGAAGGGGAAGGGGAAGGGAAGGGAAGGGAGGGAAGGGAAGGAAGGGAAGGAAGGGAAGGAAGGGAAAGAAGGGAAGAAGGAAGGGAGGGAGGAAGCAAGGGAGGAAGGGAGGGAAGGAAGGAAAGAGGGAAGGAAGGAAGGAAGAGAGGGAGGGAAGGAGGAAGGGAAGGAAAGAGTGAAGGAAGGAAGGAAGGGGAAAAAAGGAAGGAAAGGGAGGAAGGAAGGGAGGAAGGGGAAAAAAGGAAGAAAGGAAGGAAGGAAGAGAAAAAGGAAAGAAGGAAGAGAGGGAGGGAAGGAGGAAGGGAAGGAAAGAGGGAAGGAAGGGGAAAAAAGGAAGGAAGGAAGGAAGGAAGGGAGGGAGAAGAAAAAAAGGAAGAAAAAAAGGAAGGAAGGAAGACTTGTCTTTCTGGAGTAAATATTCAAAGGATTAAGGAATGAGAAGTGAACAAGGAAAGAGAATTGTATATGCATATCAGGTTGAAAAAACTGAGATACACTTTTCTTAAGTTCTCCATCCGCTTTCTTGTAAAATGAAGCTTCTGGTATGGTAGTCTCAGAGGTCCTGTCCTGCCCAAGTAATCGTATGATGGGTTATGAGGGGTAGGATTTTCTTTCCGAAGCTTTTTCTGAGAGACTCGTTTCTTTTCCTCGGTGATGGTTTTCAACTTCTAACTTGCGCACTTGTGAAAATGCCTCCCTGGGGCTGGAAGAGAAAAGGAAATGTAGAAAGATGAATTCTCTGCAAAGCACTCAAACAAAGAGCAAATTCAAATTCTACATCCAACGTTGGATGGGGCTTTGATAAAACAGCCCCCATGGATTCATGCCATGCCCCAATTTTTAGACCCAGTTGTAAGCTACAATGTTTTTCTGATTGTCCCCTGAGCTTTAGTCTTACATGTAACCCACAAGAGAGGAGCGTGAGGCACGGCTGTCTTGCCCACCATGGTGTCCCCAGAACCCAACACACAGAGCATTCAATACACATCTATTGCACTGGCCCAGTGATGGCCGTGCATGGCATCCTTGGGCAAAGCAGACACCCACACAGCCTTAGGATGGAAAGGAAGTGTGAGTTTCCCCCTAGGAAACCTCCTCCCTTTTTACAGTTAGGGTAAATTTGACCCTGAGAAGCAACTTCACCTATCCAACATCACACCCTGACCTGGTAAAGAGAGGCCAGGCCCGCACAGATCTCCATATTTGCAACCCAATCCCCTCCTCCCCAGAGGATCTCCATGAACATAAAAGAGTCTCTGGTTTCAAAGGAGGTAACTGGCAATAATAATAGTCATCGTGATAATGGTGAAGATGAAGGTGATGACGATCATTAGCATTTATTGATTTACTGAGTGCTTGCTAGGAGCCAAAGGCCATTCCAAGTGCTTCATAGATGTTAATACATGTTATCCTCATGGCCACCCAATGGTCACCTCCCACTGGCAACAAGAGCTACTATTTGTTGAGTTCTGTTGTGTCAAACATGGGCTAATTGCTTTAAAGTACCACTTCACTCAATCCTTACTGAACCTCCTTAAGCTAGGTACTTGTGGCTGTCTCCAAATTATCAATGAGGAAACTGAGGCTGAGAGGTTTGGTGATCAAGCAAGTGACCCTAGTTCTGTGAGAAGCCAAAGCCTGTGCCTTTTTTTTTTTTTTTAATTTTTATTTATTTTTGAGAGAGAGCGAGTGGGGGAAGGGCAGAGAAAGAAGGAGAGAGAGAGAGAGAGAGAGAGAGAGAGAGAGAGAATCCCAAGCAGGGTCTACACTGTCAGCACAGAGCCCCACGTGGGGCTCAACCTCAGAAACTATGAGATCAGGACCTGAGCCAAAATCAAGAGTCGGATGCTTAACCGACTGAGCCACCCAGACACCCCACAGCCTGTGCTCTTGACCACCTTGCTAGACTGCCCTGCCCTGTGGGTTCTTTCCCCCTGTGCCAATAGTAGGGAGTGGGTCTCAGAACTTAACCCATTCCCCAGGCATCTTCCACAGGCCCAGAGATTTCCTGAGAGACTGGTCTGGCCTCAGAACCTTATAAAGAGGGAAGGTGAATAAAGAAGACTGTGGAAGCACTGAGCGCCTGTCTCCCCAAAATGCCCCATTGGTCCAGTCAAGTTCAGTAATGGCGCCATCCCCCTGGCTTGCCAGACAAGCTCCCATGCCATAGGCACGGGCATCCTAGGCTCACAGCTGGGGCCTTGGCTAAAGCTTCCGGAGGGAAAACTCTCATCCCTCTGCAAATCTGATTCAGATGTCAATTGAAAGAGAATGCTGGCATCTATGTGCCATATGATTGGGCATCCAGGGGCCTGGAGCAGGAGTGATAGTAAAGATATTTAACAACGGGTCTATTGGAAGAGACATCCAACTGGTCAGAATGGATGCCATCCAGTCACCCTGGCCAGGGGTCCCAGTGCACCTCAGGGAGACATCAGACCATGTCTGGGGAAAGTAAAGGCAAGTTGGGGGGCAGAGGTGGGGTTCTACCTCTGGTCCTTGGCTGTGACCAGATCTGGGAGCAGACAGCAACTGTGGCCGTCAGCCAAGAGTGAGGTGAGGTGCACCTTTTGGTGGTGGATGAGTCCAGGCTGATGTGAAAGAAAACAAGCTCTCCTCTTTGAACATTTGAAGTGCAGGCACTTTGTAAGAAGCATACATATTTGCTCAAGACGATACAATCTTTTTTTTCATTCTTTTTTTTTTTTTTTTTTGGAAGAAGCTCATTCTTCTCCCCAGTCATGGTGTACTTCCCTCACCTCGCGTAGAAATATGACTGGAGGGTAAAATAAGAGAGAAAGCTCTGGTTTTTAAGTCACTTGCTCCAAGTCCTCTTGCCAACTGTTCCTAGCATCAAATTTAAATTGTAAATACAGATCCGTCTTAGAAACCAATTCACCACTCAGGGCCTCTTTCCCCTTATAAAGCAGGGTTGCTAGGTTTTTAAAAATTATTTAGGTTTTACAAATTGGGGATGTTGTGAGTTGCCAATTATAAATACTTCTCAGAGAGAGTGGAATTCCAGAAGGGCTCTCATGGCTTTTAGCACGGTGTACAAGGTAATACATAATCTGGCCCCTGCCTCCTGTTTCAGCCTCCCTGGGTTCCAGCCATTCTGTTTTGCTTACAATTTCCCGGGATGAGCCATGCCTCCATGCCTCCATGCTTTTGCACATGTTCTTTCTCCTTTCTGGAAAAGCCTTCTTGCACATCCTATCCCTCCTGAGTCCCACCCCACCCTATCCTTCCTTCCCCTGCCTCCGCTTTCAAGGCTGAGGTCTGGTATCAGTTCCTTTGTAAAGCATTTCCAGACCCCAGACCCTCCTTGGACAGTCCGCGGTAGCTGCCCCTCCTGTGTGTTCCCTTAGCATGCTGTCACGCCAGTATCCACGCCAATGAAGAGAGACTTGATTCTGTTTTAGTTCTCCCTGCCCCCAGGCCCCTGGTGATAAGCATATGGTCTAGTGCATAAAGCCCATAATATATTTTTTTGGATGAGCAAGTTCAGGCCTAGGACATGGCGAAAATAAGCTTTCAGTTTTTCTGCCCCCAAAGGTCTATACTAGTCTAATAACAAGTAAACACCCTCCACTTAGTCAGAAGGCCCTGCTTTTTCCGCCATATGCATCCAACATGGAGAGCACAGCCCTGTTAAGGGCATTGTTCATCATCTTAGAATGTTGGAGGCGGGCCAATGGAAAAGCCTTTCTAGTTTGTAAAAGAAGGAGACCTGGTGGTACGTTCAGAACTGCCAGTTCAGATAAAAACCATAGCTGTAGAGACCCACCTCCAAGCCTCTGTTTAGCTCTTTATCCTCCACTGAGCCCCTTCCAGCCCTGCCACTGCCCAGAGTGCCAGTGCCCCCAGACGTCGTCCTTTTGCCCGGAGAGAAAGTGCCAGCCCTTGTGCACCTGCATCATCTTAATGCTCCCATACGGGTGCTAAGAGCAGACTTCACTTAGAGCCAACTATTTCCTTCCAAGGGCTGATCCCCAGAGAGGATGCTGGAAGTTGCATGTTTGAAACACTGAGAGGGTAAGAGATGTGAGGTCAGGTCAATGTGTGTGATCTCCAAGACTTTTGTTATTAAGCATTTTTAACTGGTGTTCTGATTTTCAAACACTGAGCAAACCAGGGAATCATGATGGATGGGTCAAGACTTGTGGCAGCTGTGTGGACCCTAGAGAAGCTCCAGAGATTCTGGAGGAAGTTCTGGAGACAGATGGAAAGACAGAATGAACATAAATGCCATGGTGGGGGGAGGGGGGCGCAGGAGGGGTGGACACATCAGGTGGCCATCTCCTACCAGGGGATGGGGTAAGTCCATTTGTCCAAGAGAAGCCCCAGGGTGAGACACTTGGGTGCCATCTGGGTCCAGGAAAACTGTCTCCTGTGTCTGAATGACTGCCGGTCTGGGGCTTCTCCTTAAGTGTTGAGATTACTCACTCTCCTGGGTGGCAGCTGGGTTGGTTTTAAATTCTCCCCAGTCGCCTGCAATTCGTCACTAGGCTAGGAAGCTGCCCGGTGTCCTGACGGGACCTGTTTGTCCCCGCGTTTTCTCGGCTTCAGCTGTCACAGACTTCACAGTGGCAAGGGGAACTGCTCCATCTGGGGAGAGAGCAGTGGCTGTGACGAGACATGTATCCTGGTGACATGCCAGCAGGAGCGGCCCTTCCAGACACTTGTCCACTTGGAATCCTGATTCGCTGCTCTTGGAAATCCAGCGTCCGCCTTGCGGGGTGGGTGTGGGTGTGAGGTCCTAAATTGCTTTGCTCTGCAAACAAGGAGGCTCTTGCTTTGATGCAGACTTTCCCCCAACACTTTTGTGTTCTTATTGGAGGAACATGGAGGCCCTCAGCCCTGCCTCTAGCCCCTTTTTGAGGCTTAAAGTTTTTCCTTCCCCTCTAGCCTCTTAGTCAATGACTAGGGGGTCGAAATGATCCTTAGATCAGTGGTCCCGAAGGCTGATCTGCAGACGGGTGGTGATCTGAAAGGGAGAAGAGAAAGAAAAAAGAGAAAAAGCACAATGCATCCATGACAGTTATGTTCTTTTCAAGTTGCTCATCACCATTGCTGACAATGACTCTTCTTTGTTCAGAGATGACGTCCTTTTTTTCTTTGGGGTATTCCTCCCTGAAAGAGGGTGTCAGTAGATAGTGATTGTGACAGTCTTCCTTAGCCAAAGAGGTTGATAACCCTATGACTCCCCAAATCCCAATCTGGGGGAAACATTACCCATCCCTGAAATCAAACATACCGGGGTCCGAGTTTGCCTTGAAAGGTAAAGGGAGGTGGTTGCTTCTGGAAGCATGGCTTCACTACTCACACATCTTTTCTGCTCAGAGGCTGAAGCCAACAGAGAATAACGCATCACCTGTGGGTGTCTGCTCTGCGCTGAATGATACTCTAGACCCGTGAGCCTTCTTCACCCCTGTAGCCTTCCCAGAAGTCCTGTGAGGGCTGTGTTACTGCCTCATCCACAGATGAGGAAACTGAGGCACAGAGCAGTTAAACAACTTGGCCAAAGTCACACAGCCAGTAAACTGTGCAGAGCTGGGATTTGAACCCAGGCTCCGGGAAACAAGGAGAACTATCCAGAAACGATGTGCTAAATAGCATCCAGTAGGGAAGCAGGCATGCTCCTGCTCCAAAGGCTAAAGCTGGGAAACACAAAGGTCTGTGGGAAGCACCAGTGCCAAAAGAGACCCGCGGGGCGGCGGGCCAGTGCCGAGGCCGGGATAGCATCCTGCAGCCTAAGGACCACTGCCGCGTCGAATCACCCTGTGGCACAACGGTGCTCCCGCTCTGCCTTCCGTCTTTCTGCCTCCCCCAGCCACCTGCTTGCCCCGCCAAGTCTTATCACATCGGCTCTGGAGCACGGCATTTGTTTGCCTGTCTCATTACCAGACAGACAGATACACACTGAAGGAAGAGAGAAACAACACAAGTGATTAAGGCCTGGAGGAATTTTCTTCTGGGGAAAGACAGAAGGGCTGGGGCTTTCAGCTTCCTCAGGCCGGTGGGGGGGGGGGGGGGCCTGGCGAGAGAGGAAGGAAGCTGCCAGGGAAGGGGACAGGCTTCTGCCGGGAGGAGGTACCCACCCAAGGAGCCCTGTGGCCTGGGGACTGCCTCTGGGCCCCCCGTTCTGCCAAGAGCCCCACGGGTCACCCGCTGAAGCCTCACAACCACCCTCTTTGCCCATTTGCAGAGGAGGAAGTGGAGGCCCGGAGAGGTTCCAGGATTTACTGAGGTCACGCAGGTGGGGAAACTGAGGAGCTGGGGTTCCAGGCCGGTTTGCCTGATTCCACGGCCCACGCAGGCTGTAGCCGCTTTTGTGCACGGCAACTACAAGGCGGCTGGTCCTGGTCTTCCAGCTCCCGAGGCCTCCTCCATACGCTCTGCGCCACACAGTTTGTACAGGGGACTGGGGACATCTGACACTGCACACTAGACTCACGGCAGGGCAGGTGAGCCTCCGAAACGCAGCAATGGCCTTTGCCCTTGGGCGCGCCGTTTCGGCAGATGCTGGGGGAAGGGGCAGCCGCGCTCAGACTCTGCCCGGTGAGGCGTGGGTGTGTGTCGCTGGTTACCCATCTCCGATTTCAAGAACAAGAACACTGGCTGCACTCGGAGGAGCGATACCCAGGATTAATTCACACCTTCTCTCTCGGTAAATGCCACCGTGGCTTAAATAATGAAGGGAGGAGGCAGAAGATATCCAGAGAAAATGAGTTGGTAAATTCATCAGGCCAGTGGCTTTCATTTGCCGTTCTCCCGTGAGAAGCAAATCCTCTCCTATTGAACCTCTGCAGTTCCCAAAATTTGGGAATTGGTGCTAAGAGGACCCTGGGTGATGTCTGACTATACCCTGATGGGTAGATTTAGTTCCAAGGAGAAGCAAAGAGAAGGGTAAGAAAGAAACCTGCAATGGTGCCTCTATCCCGGCCCTGGGCAGGATGCCTCTTGTGCTGCTGTGCATGAGCACGGCATGCTGACAAACGGCCTTGCATGGGCCCGCGTGGTCCAGCCTTGGGGGCAGGACCAGCCAAAGCGCCATGGCCCCTTCTCCAGCCTGCCTGGTGCTGCCCACCAAAGCTCCGACCTCTAGCGGTGTCAGAATAACTCATTTAGGTCTTCCCTGCAGATTTCTCTCAGCTGCCAACCTGAGGGTTACTGTGGGAACATTGAGGCTCTGGTCTCTTGAGAAATACTTATTGCCTGTGTGACCGCAGGCGGGTGCCCTCACCTCTCTGAGCCCCACTTTCCTAATCTAAATAATGGGGTCAATAATATCCAACTCACCGTGTTGTGAGGATTAAATAAAACACGGACTATGGGAATGAAAAATAGTGCAGCCGTTATGGAAATCGGGACGGTGGTTCCTCAAAAAATTAAAAATGGAATTATCGTACGATCCAGCCATTCCACGTCTGGGCGTCTACCCCAAAGGATTGAAAGCAGGGGCCTGGACAGGCGTTTATATTCCTATGTTCACAGCAGTATTATTTACGGTAGCCAAAAGATGTCCATGGGTGGATGATAGGATAAGTAAAATGTGGCATATACAACGGGATATTACTCCACCTTAAAAAGGAAGAAAACAACGTGGCTGAGCTTTGAGGACATGATGCTCAGTGAAATAAGCCAGTCACAAAAAGACAAATAGTGTATGATTCCACTTACAGGAGGGGCCTAGAGTCGTCAAACACATCCAGACAGGAAGTAGCAAGGTGGTGGCCTGCGGCTGGGGGGAGGAGGGAGCTCCTATTTAATGGGTACAGAGTTTCAGTTTTGCAAGACGAGGAGAACTCTGGAGACTGGTTTTGCAACCACGAGAATGTACTTAGCGCTACTGAACTGTGCAGTTAAAAATGGTTAAGATGGTGAATTGTATGTTATGCGCACTTTACCACAATTAAAAACACACATACAGATGCGGGCCGCCGGAAGAGTGTCTGGCAGGTGCTCAACACCCATTGATTTATTTTAAGAGGGTAGTTACGATATTAACCGAGCAACATCAATGGGAACGTGCTTTAGTTCAAAAAATAATATAGTGACTAAAAGCGTGGTGCGGAGGAAGTAGGGGGAGAAAAAGAAGAAGGGATGTAGACGTAGATTTTACAGAAATACAAACTGGTGTTTGTTATATTTGGACACACTTGCTGCAGGTGAGCAAATACCCAACACCTGGGATTTAGGATTGTGGAAAGTGCAAACGCATAATTTGTGTGTGTGTGTGTGTGGCGTTCTGTAAATACTTGTTGGTCTGCCTGCCTGTCTCCATTCAGTGGAGGAGCCCATGAGGTCTCGTAAAAGCCCAAGCCACATGGAAGGCACCAAATGGTGGGGGAAGACAGCAGGGCGGTGGACAGCCAGCTCATCCTCCCTAGCAGAACGAGGTCCCTAGCTGCCCCTTTCCTTATCACCTGCATTGGGGTCGCCTGATCTAGTGTTTGGGGGTCAACAGTGAATCTGAAAACAGAAAAGAGCCCCCACATGCTAATGCCCAGAGATTTGGCTCTTTCTGGCCTAGGAAGGGCTGAGACACAGCTGTCTCTTCCCTTTTAGGCTCAGGCCACATGGTTCCCATAGCACAAGAGGAATGAGCAAGTGCTGTGGGTGGATTCCAGGGACGGGAAGTGCCAGAGCTGTGGCTCAGCATCACATGAGGGTGTAAGAACACACACACATTGCTAGCCCCACCCCGGAGGTTCTGATTCAGCAGGTCCCGAGTGGGGTCTGAGAATCCAAATCTCGAACAAGTCCCAAGGATCCTTGGTCCTTCCAGGCACCATCCTTTGAGAACCACTGGGCTAGAGCCTTGTCACTCAAAGGGCAGTCCTCAGACCAGCCACATGGCATCCTCTGGAGTTTTGGTGAAAATGAAAAATCTCAGGCCTCACCCCAGACCCAGACTTAATGAAATGGAATCTGCATTGTAACAAGACCCCAGGTAACTTGTGTATACGCTCTCTCCATTGGTGGGAATAGTTGGTTTCTGCAGAGTCCCAGCCCAAGGCAGTGATGTAGGCCCATGAGACAAGGGGAAACCTGTCTGAGTATCCCTGTTACCCATCACAAAGTTGGCCTAGAGTTATGTTCAAATGGATGTCAAAAGACATTAATCATAATTATAGCCACTTGCTGGAGGCCTGTGTATGCACCAGGAGCCTTTCATACATTATTTCACACATTGATTATAAAGCCCCTGCAAAACCCACTTTATGGAGAGGTAAACTGAGACTGAGATAAAGTAACTACTTACTAAACACAAAAAAAAAGAACTGAATTTTCTCAAGGTCTAGCTGGCCATTTCCCAGGTGCTGGCAATTTAGCCCTAGAGATTAACCTGCTTCTCTCTCTTTGCCCCTCTCCCAGATGAGGCAAGGCAAGGAGAAATCCTAATCAAGTATTTAACTGACTTACTAAATCAGTTTTTAAGGAGGCTGCGGCCGGTCTGTACCAGAAAGAACTTTGACCCAGGCCTAGAGCACGTGAATGAAATTTCTGGAGAAGCTGGACAGCAGAGCACTCCTCGACTGGATCATTAAGCCCCCTCATGAGCTTGACTGAGAGGTGGTCATTCACACAGCAAATGGCACTCCCTTTACAGTTGGCACATACAATAACACTCCCCTAGAGTTCTTGGGGTTCCCGAGTGTTTTTGGTGACCTGCCCAGCCTACAGTCTCATTCCAAACTGTGCTCTGTTCTGGAAAGCAGAAGATTTGAGGGAGGAAGCCTCTGGGGGCGATCTAAGACAAGTATAATGGAGCCTTTTAGAACCAACCTGCTCCTTCAGGTAAAGACAGCCTCTGGGCAGGTCGGTAGCAGAGAATTTAACTGCGTTTATTTTTGCCATTACTTTCTACTCGGGGCAAGGGATATTGGTATTCTATTTATGGCAGTGATATAAAGATTCCTTTTATGATAAATTCATTTAAATTTTTAAGTGAGTCACTGCAAAGTAAAGTATTAAGTCAATAATGTGGAGCTGGCAGAACACGTGAAGGTGGATCCAGAAAACAATTGACGTCTATGCAGCGACCACGTGCTAGCCTTACTTCTTCCCCCTGGTCACTATCTGCCCCTTTGGTAGCAAACCTTCGACAACTCCTTGCAAAATTCCTATAGAGAAGAAGTGAGTTAATCTTCCCCGAAAAGTACCTAGTGACAGATACATTTTCTCACTGTACTTGGGAAATTGCCCAGCGTACAGATAAGGAATGGTCCGATGAAATAATCTTGTGAATGACTCAAAAGACAAGGACAATTTCGACTCGAGAGACCTCCCCACCCCCAGCAATGCCACTAGGTTAGACCCCTATCTTGCCGTCTTAGGGCATGCTCTCCTGCTTTTTTGCACGATTCCTTGGGCTTTATGGGTCTTGTGTGTCTTGCATGGTATCTTTCTTGCCTGCTAGATAGTAGCCCGAGGAAGGCTGGGACCATTGCAGACCTGGGCTCCATTGTACTTCCAGCTCCCTGCAGGGTGCCTGGCAGAGAGTAAGTGCTGGGTTGGAGAAAAAAAGACGGAAAGGAGGGAATTAGCTCCTTGGGGTTCAGAAAGGCCCCTGACATCGACATCCTGAGATCATGTATATGTTTCTCTCCATGGCCAGAGGTGAGAAATGTATTGAGTTATACGAGCCCCTGCCATAGAACTGTCTTCTGTGGAATCCTTAGAGTTCTATCTTATTTATAGATGAAGCCCCACTTTCCTTCTTCCTGATTCCATGAAGAAAGACCAGCCCCCTGCTAAAGTATTCCTTGCAGGGTAATTCACGGTTCTATACCGGCTCCGTGGCCTGGTACACAGAAGCCAGAGGACTGGAGGGATGTGGCCAGAATCGGGAATCAGACAGGCTGGCTCCTGGCAGGCTGAGATGAAGCTGATAAAGAAGGAGATTAATAAGGGTCTGCAACCTCTTCCATCCTGTAGCATCAAGGAGGGTTTTTAAATCAATGCTGGTCTGACTGGCTTAATGGTACCTAATCTTACCTTTTGAAGCTGGAACATTTGGGAGTTGAGATCAATTGAGAGAAAATAAAGTAAAACGTGTTGACTTTTGGATTTCTTAGTCTTCATCAGAGTCCCATTGTGTAGCGTTGTTTTTATTTTCTGTCTTGGAAACAGGCGGAGATTAGCCACAGAGAGGGTCGTTCAGCCTGGACGAGGCAGTGGTCTGTTTACTTTTGTTCTTACTGTTTTCATCTGCCACAAGATGATCTCCGTGAGGGAAGGATCCGTTTCTGTCCCGTTCACCAGTGTGTCTCCAGTGCAGGGCACGCGGTACAGGCTCGAGTGTCAGTTTCTCACATGCAACATTTCAGCGTAACCAGGGCATGCTATGCGCCACGGGCCAGTCTGCTGGAAAAGTCCATCCGCTCCCGATGTGGGGCCGGGGCAGAAACAGCAGCCTTACTAGGCGTTCACGGTGCCCCTGGAGAAAAGCCCCGGGAGGCTCCTTGGTGCCTACTTTTCTGTGACAGTGACCATGAGCTCCGTGCAGTCATCACAAAGCTGTGTGAGTAAAATGCATCCGACTCGGTGTATACAGGTGCTCACAAGCCCTCTGTTGGATGCTGGCGCCGTGCAAGGCTGAACCCAGTACAGAGAAAGGACTCAAGGCGTTTGTGGTGTGACGGGGCAGAGAATCCTTAGGGGTTGATGACAGGCGTGTCTGGAGTGAGCAACAATTTGGAGACAGGGCTTTGGTTGTGGATTCGCCACCACCGGGCCGTTACCTTAACGGCAGGCCCTAAGCTTTCTGGGCGTCAGTTTCCCCATCTGTACAATGACCATTCGATGAACTCACACATCACAACTGGGTGCCTCCCTGGATGAGCTTCCCTGCTGGATGGAGTCCAGACTCCCTGGAAACAGCAAATCCTCTTGCTATGCCTCTGAATTCCTTGCCCTGAAATTTTAGAGCGGGGCAGTAATAGGTGCTGGTCTATTTTCACCCACCATCTGCTCTCCGTTAAATAGAATAAAAAGGCCACTGTCAGAGCGGGCAAGCTAACACACGGAGCACCTGCCACATGCCAGGCATTACAGTAGACACTTTCACATGTCAACAAAGCGCCTTGATAAACTTGCAAGAAAGGTGCAGTAGCACTGTTGTTTCCCACCTTCCAGCACCACTTGGAGACTCGTTCTATTACGGCAGGATTGGCGTTCCAGATAAATTATGCTCAATATTCCATGTTTCAGAAAAGCGCCTGAGTGTGTGCAATAAAATACGAAAAAGCTATTATCGAACATAGCTAGGTTGGCGGATTTGGAAAGCCTTCTTCCTTTGGTTTTCAGGAAGATTCATCGTCACCAACCAACCTCTCGGGTGTGCAACGGCAGAGCCTGTCCTCAGCGGTGAGCCCTGCCTTGTAATAAAAATGAAAGTGACATTATTATGCTAACGGTACTGATGATTCGTACTATAGGAGTTCCAAAGAGGGAGTCCCCACCAAGGGCTGGGGACAAGGTAGACATTTTCTAGAGGAGACAGGATCAGGGTGGGACTTACAGGAAGGGTCCAAGGACTTAGCTGGAAAAAAAAATGAAGGTGGTGATCCAGATGGGGAAAATGGCCCAGGGCAAAGAAGGTATGAGTGACAGCAAGGGGCTTGGCTGGAGTGAAGGCTTCTGGGTGCCTGGAGGTGGAGGGAAATATGCCAGGTCAGAGGGCTCAGAGCCAAGCTGTCTGTGCTGAGGAACTCACACTTGGTTCTTTGGGGAGTCACTTCAGCTTAAGCTGGGGTCCAAAGACCTCTAAAGAGTCCGTGATGGATCTCAGGAGATCTGTGAACCTCCTGAAATTGTAGGCATTTTTCTGAGCAAAGGATACATGTATTTTAAAGGATTCTCAAAGGGATCCACAAAATTGAAGACAAGATGCCATGGACAGTGGGGACCCCTGAAAGGTTTTGAACAGGAGTGTGCAGAGAATATGTGAGTTGCTCAGAAGGGGACAGGCTGGGGAGACCACTCAGGTCGTCTACAGGAGCAGCTTGGAGGGTGTGGGGTGTGGTCATGTCAATGGAAAGGAAGACAGAGTTAGGGCGTCTTGGTACAGAGAAGAAGTGACAGCACTTTGGGGACCATCAGTGGTGGCCGGGACAATGGCTTGGTCTTAAACATGATGGTTTTAACAAGATGGAGTTTATCTATGTGAGAATGAAGACATTTAAAAATAACTGAATCACCAATTATTGGAGCTCAGGGACAAAAGGCCAGGTGGTCCATTCTCCTTTATGTTTCAAGTATGGCCACAAAGGCGCTGAGATGGTGAGAGATTGTCCATGGTCACCAAGATGGTGAGCAACAGGGGACCAATCCATGAGAGAATTATATTCAGGAGGGAGGTCATGGAAGATGGAGATGGAAATTGGAAGCCATTTGTAGGGAGACATTGACTGAAGCCACGAGTAGAGATGAAATTCCTAAAGTAGCAGAGACCCTAGGATTAAGCCTTGGCCATTGCCCTCATTTAGAGGGTGGGAAGGAGAGGCCAAGACAGCAAAGGCCATGGAGAAGGATGGCCAGAAAGATGGGAGGGGAACCAAAGGAAAGGCAGTGAGCACGAGAGGTGAGTGCTCCTGGCAGGAGGACCACAGGAATGAGTGTCTCGGCTGTTGTCAGGCCCCTGGTGACCTGTGAGACAATGATGAGGTGGAAGGAGAGTTCGAATCACGGGAATCTACCCCCAAAACCAACAGCACACTGTACGCACTGTATGTCAGCCAATTTGACAATAAATTATATTCCAAACAAAACAAAACAAAAAGAGGTCCCTGATCAAAGGAGCAGTGATCACAGTCTGGCCGCGCCAGAGGTTTGAGAAGGAAGGAGAAGCAGGTCAGGGGCGGGGAGACCAGGCAGGAGGACACTATTTTACAAAGGGAAGAATGCGTTTGTAAAAATAAGGCAGAGAAACCAGGAGTGGAAGGAGAAATGGGAGGTTCTACGATAAAGCCACAATGTTGAGGTGAAAACAGGCCCAGTATCAGAGGTGGGGAGGAGGAGGGGAATGGGAATGAAGGTTCAGAGACCATATTCTGGAGTGGGGAGGGTCCAGAAACATGAATTTTAAAGGAGAGAAGGGGCGCCTGGGCGGCTCAGTCGGTTAAGCGTCCGACTTCGGCTCAGGTCATGATCTCACGGTTCGCGAGTTTGAGCCCCGCGTCGGGCTCTGTGCTGATGGCTCAGAGCCTGGAGCCTGCTTTGGATTCTGTGTCTCCCTCTCTCTCTGCCCCTCCCCCACTCGCATTCTGCCTCTCTCTCTCTCTCTCTCAAAAATAAATAAAGATTTAAAAAAAATTAAAGGAGGGAAGATTCGGGATCCACTGACCCATCAGGAGCTTCTTGCCTGCATGCTCTGGCCTCAGCTGACCCCTCTGCCTGGGGCTCTTCCCACAGTCCTTGGCAAGGCTGGCTCCTCATCAGATTCTAGGATTCTGACAAAATGCGGCTCCTTCAATAGCTCTTCCCCGACCAGTGCCGAGTCTCCCCCCAGTCCACAGGCTCATCACTCCCCCTGTTTTGTTCTCAGGGCCACTCTTCCTTTGCTGGGACATTTGCTTTCCTCGGGTGTGTATGTGTGCACTTCCCATCTCCAAATGGAGATGCTAAGCACCTTCAAACGGGGAGCTCCCTGTCTATCCCCACTGTGCCCCCAGGGCCCAGCTCAGGAGCCTGTCACATAGTAGGTGCTCAGTAAGTGCGTGCTCATTGGCACAAAATGACAGGAAGGCAGAGGAATTCAGCCGTGACCAACCTCTCCTCTCCGAAAAGTTTTAACCAGAACAATAATAAAATAAAACAAAGCATCTGCCAAGCTGTTTGTATGTATTCACCATCTCAGTGACTCTTCAGAGTTTACTCCCTTAAAGGAGTGAGGAGGCTCAGTTTTAAATACTCTGCTTGTGAAGGCGAAGCTAGGGAATCACCCTAAAGCCTGTGTTCTTTTGCTATTCATTTTTTGACAGCATTGGATCAAAGACGCCTTTCTGTCAAAAAAAAAAAAAAAATGCCAGGCAGTGGTAGGTGCCGTCCCCACTCCTCCCCACTCCGAACATGCCATGCAAAACCCTTCACATGCCGGGGTGTTTTACCAGAGCATGAAAAGGGTTACATTCCCCACCCACTTGTCAGTCCGCTCTGGTCACATGGAGAGGAATTCTCTTTGCCTGTGGATTATTCTCAACTCCAGGGAGGGGCAGACTAGCCCCTCCCCCTCCACTTCACCCTAGCTTCTTCCCTGGCATATTCCATGGGAATTTGGTGGCAGGAGAAGTGGGGAGAGGGTAGTGCTCTCAAGCAGCCCCAGCACAAAGCCCAAAATTGTACCTTGAACCACTGTTCCCAGAGCACCATGCAGAGCCACCAGCCCAGATGCTGGAGGCAGACAGGCCTGTGACTGTGATGCTCCCAGGCCCCAATCTCCCCCTCTGGGAGTCTGGACTGAAGCTCAGGGCAAGAGGAAAAGCAAAGGAGGGGCTAGTTTCCAGTCCAGCGTTGCACCTTTCATTTGTGCATATTCACAACAGACACCAGGCACAGCCTGAACTCCCTGAAAAGCTGCTAGAAACATTCCATGCATGAGGGCCAAAGCCTTCTAGAATGAAAGGGGAGGAATCCAGTCGGATGGACAGTCCCAGACCCCTGCGCGCACACCCGTTATAGGACTTGGCTTCATGCTTCCTCCTCTCCACTCTGCCCGGTGACGTTTTTTGGGCATCTGTCTGCAGTCAGGTGTAGTGTCCCAGGTACAACGACTGCCTGGCCCTGCTCTCTGGATTCTCTTCTGGGTTTGTTCCAGTCACACTAAGCCCCAGTTTGGACTCCACTCAGGCTTTGCCAGGCTTTACCTGCCCCCTCACCCTTTACACCACGTTCCTGATTTGGAGACAATCTGTCAGACAAAGCCGGGTTCAGATCCTGCCTCCAGCCCCTCCTTGCTGTAAATCCTTGGATTCAATGCTTACCATCGCTAACTGAATGGGAATACTAAAAATGTCCAGTTCACGGGGCTGTGATAGAGATGGAAGGAGAAAATCCTCAGCGAGGGCATGGCCTGTGAGTGCTGCATGCTAGGTGCCCAGCAGTAGTAACTCTGCATGGTCACTCCTCTGGGCTCTGTCCACCCACACAAAGTTCTTCTTAAGCCCCCATCCAGACACCTGTTTCTAGATCAACCTGACACCCCCTCTGTTGCCACCATCCTCCCTACGCCTATCCCTACCCCACCCCCACCTGCTACAAGCTTCAGTGATCTTTGTTGAGTGGACTCATTTTTCCATGCCCTAACTCAGCATGGCTGGAGGTCGTGTTTTCCACCCTGAGCACCATCTCTGGGCTTTTCTCTAAGGCAATCGAGTGGGCTCACAGAGAGGACTGAAGGAGCAGAACCCCACCGCAATCCCTCCCCAGAGCCCCAGACTCCTGCAGAACACAGGGTGGGGTTGATGATGGAGGCCACGACTGTCACCTGAAGACAGTGGGGCTAAGTATCCTTCCGGAGCGTGGGCTGGCTTCCTCTTACTGTTCTATCAGTTGGCGATTCAATCAGTGAGCCTCAGGGAGCAGCCTTGCACTGTACTGTAGGAAGAACAAGGCTCCCAGATATTCCTTTCCAGCAGCTTCGTCTTCTACATGTTGCAGGGGGCAAAGGGCTGGGGTCCTGGGTGTTCCTCTTCTGTCTACGGTTGACTTGGTCAATAAGCATCTTGTCAGTTGTCCCTGAGGAGCAAGAAATTAGTACCCCCCAGCCACTCCCTGCACATCATCAGGTCCGGCAGGCTTACTCTGCCTGGCATAAGATGGGCTTCTGCATCAGGGGAGTTAATGGAGAAGGTGACGTGCACGTTGCTACCTGAGTAACAAAGAGTCGGTCCAGGGATCTCAAACTTCAGAGTCAGGTGGGACACATACATAAGTGAGGCAGCTCAGTGTAATACAA
Organism: Panthera pardus; assembly: GCF_024362965.1. Taxonomy (NCBI): domain Eukaryota; kingdom Metazoa; phylum Chordata; class Mammalia; order Carnivora; family Felidae; genus Panthera; species Panthera pardus. Next base: position 4,136,248 of record NW_026526810.1, read on the forward strand.
TGGGGAGTGGAGAGGACTGTGGCATATCCCCCGCCCCAACTCCAGCCAGTGTGAGGCATGGCTGCTTCTCCTGTGTGTCCGGTACATGTCACTGCAGTCCCACAAAAAGACCCCACTTTATCAAGAAGGGCATCAAGACCTACAGAGGTCTAGAGCTGCAAAGGTAGAACCATCAGGAGCCAGAACCCCTAGTCCCCTAACTGATGGTCCTGGCTGGCCTCCTTCTTTCTTTTTTTTTATTTTATTTATGTATTTTGAGAGAGACAGAGTGTGCAAGTGGAGGAGGGGCATAGAGACAGGGGGAGAGAGAATCCCAAGCAGGCTCCATGCTGTCAGTGCACAGCCCGACACAGGGCTCAAACTCATGAAGCCACGAGATCACGACCCGAGCCAAAACCAAGAGTTGGACGCTTAACCAACAGAGCCACCCAGGTGCCCCGTGGCTGTCCTCCTTCTGTATGACACAAACACTCCCTGCTGTTGACCACTGGGCAGGCAGGGTGGGGACACATCTGACACCCAGAAAAAAACGTGACTTCAAAGTCCTCTGTGACACTGGTGCCCTCGGGGGGTTTCCTCGGGAAAAGGCCACAGCTGGCATTAATGGGAATGCTGTTTCTGAATGTGGCTCTATCAAGAAGTGAACAAAAGACGGGGAAGAAAGGCCGGCTTAAGGTAGAGGCCTTTCAAGTGCTGGCGAGGTGGGTTCAAGAGCAAAGCACGGCACGGTGGACGGGCATTCTGCTTCTCTTTAAAGAGCACGGATTTATCCACAGCAGGCCACATGAATGAAATGAGAAGTCTTCAGAGCTGCCAACCTCTTGCCTCAGGTTTTGCAGGAGTATATTTCCAACACAATGCGAAAGGGAAAAATGACGGCCAAGTTTAACGCTGCGTCTGCAGCAGGAGGCCCAGGGACTGCCGATGATGGACGCTAAGTAACTGGCCAGGGGAGGCACTACCATCTGAGTGCGTGTGTCCTCCCCCAAATTCACAGGTCACAATCCTAACCCTCAATGTGATGCTGTTAGGAAGTGGCACCTTTGGGAGGTGATCAGGTCACAAGGGTGGGGCCCCCAGGATGGGATGAGTGCCCTCCCTGTAAACCCCATGGAGCACCCTCGCTTTCCCCACCACGCAAGGCTAGAACAAAGAAGGGGCCTCACCTAACTGTGCTGGCTCCCTGATCTCAATCTTCCAACCTCCAGGACAGTGAGCAATAAATTTCTGTTTATAAGTTCTGTTTATAAGTTCTGTTCTAGCAGCCCAAATGGACTCAGACAGTAGGATCGAATGAATTTTCATATAAAACCATTCCTGACCGTAGCTTCCAATGGCTGGATCATGTTTTGTCTTTACTGGGGCGGTGTGGGTAAAGAATCCAACTTGAATATTTCCCCAGTTAGCTCACCAGCTGCCTCAAGACTACTTGTTGAGCTAACCTTTGCTTCCTCTTAACCCCCTGGAGCCCCCTTGACAATATATTAAATCCTTACTTGCAGCTGGTGAAGGGTGGGGGTCAGGGACTGGCTTCTGTGGTCACAGGAGATCCCAATGCCTGCTCTGTCAGTGTTTGCACTGGGCCAAATCTTTTGGGGCCCAGTGGATCTTATTTTTAAAACCAAAATATGGAAATTAATATGTCTCTTGTACCCAGCCTGGCACATGGTGGGCTCAGGCAGATGAGGTTACTAATATTTTGCACTGATCTCTTGGAATCTGCATCCCCGTCCCAGGAATATGTTTGTTTTTTTTTTTTAAGTTTATTTACTTATTTTGAGAGAGACAGCGTGAGCAGGAGAGGGGCAAAGAGACAGGGAGAGAGAATCCCAAACAGGATCTACCCTGTCAGCGCTGAGTCCAACACAGGGCGCAAACCCATGAACCATGAGATCAGGACCTGAGCCGAAACCAAGAGTCAGACACTTAACCAACTGAGCCACCTAGGCGCCCCAGGAATATGTTTTATTAACGTGTCCACCTGGGACAGGGATTATCACCTGGATTGGAGAAAGCATCACTCTTAGGAAGTAAATTTTGGTGGGAAAAGAGACTTTTTCATTTGGGAAAAAAAAAAAACACATATTCTGCTATACTGTGTATTTGAAAATTTTACATAACTCATATTTTGTGAGAAAAACCATAGAAAATACTGCTGGACAAAACCTTGCTGAGTTTGAATATAGAGAAAAATCAAGACTTTTAATTGGGGGCACCCTGTCAGGGGAGCAGTGAGAATCAAGGAGGGATTTTACGTCAGTGTAAAGTGGAACCTTAAAGTGTTCAGAGGACATGATTTAATATAATAATGGATTTTCTGAGCCAGAAGGAATCTTAACGATGCCCTGAGGACTCTAACCCATCTCTTCATTGGGGATCATTCATCATGTCATTATCTAGTAGCATATTTCCTCCAGAGGGAGAAGGTCTGTCCCATGGCCAGACCCAGGAAGCCCTGACTTTACCTCTTTACCTCTCCAGGAAGGACGCGGCCACTGGCGTCACACAATGACGGGGTTCAAATAAGACGGGGAATGAGTAACGTCCATTGTGAGATATTCACACAAGAGCTCTTCTGATGGTGTGATGAGGATGTAGAACAGATGGGAATGATGCCAGGAGGGGATGGAATGAGGAACACAGATGGTTAGTATAGACAGTGCATTAAGAAGTTTGCAAAGTGCTGGCAAGACACAGAGAAAGAACTGAGGGGAAATGTCAAATTAAGGTTGGGGTGTTTATTTCAGAAAAGCAAACATAAGTATATAAATGCTAGTGGGTATGAGCCAGTAACTTGGCAGAGTAATCAGGAGCTGGGCTCCTGAGCCAGTCTACTGGGATCAAATCCTGGTGTCCCTACTTTGTCCCAGTGCTACCCTAAAAAAAGTATTTCAACTTCTCTGTGCCTGGGTGTCATCTTATATAGAATGGATAAGATAAATATCAGAAGTATTACAGAGCTGAAAGGAGGCTGTTGAATATAAGGAAGGGAAAAGAAATAGTAGAACAAGAGTCTCAAAAGGCAGGAAGCAATGCAATTCAGAGCCCAGGTGGAAGCAGTGGGTTTGGATAAGAGATCAGCTAGCTTCTCTGTTTTAACAAAGGAAGGGAGGGGGCAGGCTCCTTCTATTTACAAATATTCATTGGGCCCTGATGACGTCCTGGCACTGTGCCCAACACTGGGGGCGCAGCAGTCAACAAGACAGACACAACACTTCCATCACAAAGCTTACATTCCAGGGGCAGAAGCAGACAGGGCGCTTAATACACAAACATGGTGATAAGAAGACAAAAGGAGATAGGAGTGAGAAGGGCCAAAATGGGGGAGGGGGGTGGGAAGAGCAGAGCAGATGCTATTTTATGGGATGGATGGAGAGGTCTCTCTGAGAAGGTGACATATGAGCCAAGGTTTGAACTAGCAGGGAGAGAGCCATGGAGATATCTGTAAAAAGAGTGTTCTAGGGAGAGGGCACAGCCAGTGCAAAGGCCCTGGGACTGTAGCACCCCTGGGGGAACATGGGTAGGTGGGCAGTAGTATTGGAGGTGAGGCTGGGATTTCCCTTCTTCTTCCCCAAGCCATGCTTCTGGGAGGCTGAATCCTCTTCTCTACAGCAGAGGGACACTTTTAGCTTTTCTGACTCATCTATTCATTCAGCAGCACTCCCCAGAGCATGTTTGATGTGCAGGAGAAACACACCCCACCCCTCGCAATATGGAGATGAGCAGGACCCTGTCCTATGCTTGGCCGCGTTCTGGCAAAGCCACATGCTAGGCGACACTGCAAGTGGTAGGGAACACTTGGGTGCAGATACAACCAGGACACTGAGTAGGACCAGTGCACTGGCTCGCTGTAAAGTGGGGTCTTCAGAATGGGGACAGGAGTCCGGGGGACTTAGAAAAGCCTCCATAGCCATGAGCAACTTACAAAAGTCTTCTCTGCCAACAGCTTTACTATTTCCAGCTCAAGCAACACAATAAATATGTCTCCTCTCTGACTTACAGCTGCTTTGGTTTCTGGGTTTTTGAGTGCTCAGGATTTTGGAATGAAGCATTCTCTTAGAAGTCTTTCTATTATAAAGTCCATCGCCTTTATAACATGGGTGTGTTTGGACCATCGATGAGTCCCACACGGATTGGTAATCGGTGCCTCAGTGTACTCTGAAAGGGATCTGGTTTGGATGATAAGTCATATGGCCCCCCTCTCCCCCACCCCATTACAAGGGACAGTTCGACGATGAGAAAGGATCAGGAATAAACATGGTACAAAATGTTTGGCGTCCGAGTGACTTGTTTACTTGAATTTTGATGTGCAGATGCCTCGCCGCACCTTTATATAAAGATGAGGGAAATTGGCTGGCACATAATCAAAGCCCTAAGTTCACACAGATGTTTTCTGAAGTTGAGCAAAGGGAAGAGCCATGAGCTGGTTGCTTTTTGTACACCGACAGAAGCTGAGTAACAAGCAAAAGTTTGCTGAAATCAAAGCAAATGGATAAAATTTAATAATTTAATCATAAGCTAATATGTAAAGTGAGGACAGCAGAGAAGGGAGCTGAGTAGCCAACAGGGAGAGCGCAGGGGCATAAGAGAGACACCCACAGGGGTGTAAGAGCGACACCTGCGAGCTTGCTGACATAACCCTCCTCCCTGGCATCTACAGCAGATATCTCAATCGCCATGGCAACACCATGATCAAGGTGGAACCCCACACAGGTGTCTTCAGAGCTCTGTGCCCAGGGTGTTTCAGTATCTGTGAGGTTCAAGAGCTTCTGTACAGTAAGACTTGCTGTACAGGAAAAGGTGTATCAGAGACTGTTGGGCACATCAGTAAAATTTTAGGCTTACCTGATGAGCAAGAAGCTGAGTTTATGGAACCAGAGGGGAGGGACAAACTGGTGACAGACATGGGTGGCATGGAAAATAAGTCTAAATTTGATGGAAATACCATATCCAAAGCATCACCTGCTGCCTATAAAGTCAGAGCTGCTGTGACCTTTACAGTGACACGCAGTCCTGGCTGGCAATCCAGAAGTGACTGGTCAGTTCCTGCTTTCTATGTGATCCACGGTAGTTGTCATGGTGGGGAAGAGCTGGCAGTGCAGGAGGTCATAGTCCTCCTGGTTGGAGCTGTGCCCAATCAGAAGGACATCATCAAAAACAAATATGGCAAAGACATCTCCCATGTGCAGGATGAGGGGCATTTTGCTCTTGACTTCCTAGAGCAGAGGTCAGCAAAGTATGGCTCACAGGCCATAATCCAGCCAACTACCTGTTATCACGTGGCCCTCAAGCCAAGAATATTTGGACATTTTTTAAAAGCCAGGGTAAAAAAAATCAAAGGAAGTCTAACACTAATATCAAGTGCTTTATAATATTCTGCAGTGTTCTAAAGCCTTGCATTCATTAGCACATGCAATCTTTACAAAAACCCCATGAAGTAGGTAGTGTTACTCATTTTGTAGACGGGGAACCCAACGGAAGCTTCTAGATAGGTTAAATAATAGTCAAAGGTCGCACCACTAACGATTAGTCCAGCTAGAAGTCAGACCCAGGGAGTCATCCCAGAGCCTGTGTTCTCAACCCGCATCCCCATACAGAGTAAGGGTAGGTAGAGTAGAAGTCTGAGAGATTCGAGTCTCATGTTCCAGTGGGTTCATGGGAGGGAAGATAACAGTGTGGTGGAAAAGCAAGAGAAGGTTTTGTGGAGGAATGATACAGGAAGACTATTAACTCTGAACCTCAATTAGGCAAATTCTAATCTCCCCCAAAAAGAACTATATTCTTCTCATTGACAGACCTATACCAAAAAAAAAAAAAAAAAAAAAAAAGTAATTACTTTTTCTATTTCATCAATGAGAAATATGTGGACATTTGTTTTTTTCTCTTGTTTAAGTTCTTCAATTTTCCCTCTTGGACCACAAAGCCTAAAATATTTGCTGTCTGACCCTTCAAAGGAAAAGTTCGCTGACTCATATCCTGGAGAATATAGAACCTTGGAGCTGCAATGAAATGTGACTAGAAAGGCTGGCTCCATTGGGGCACCTGGGTGGTCCAAGCAGTTAAGCATCTGACTCTTGATCTCAGCGTTGTGAATTCAGGCCCCACATTATGAAGGGAAAGAAAGGGAAGGGGAGGGGAGGGGAGGGGAGGGGAGGGGAGAGAGGGGGAGAGAGGGAGAGAGAGAGAGAGGGAGAGAGGGAGAGAGAAAGAGAAAGAAAGAAAGAAAGAAGAAAAGAAAAAAGAAAAGAAAGAAGGAAGGAAAGAAGAAAGAAAGAAAAGAAAGAAAGAGAGAAAGAAAGAGAAAGAAAGAGAAAGAAAGAAAGAAAGAAAGAAAGAAAGAAAGAAAGAAAGAAAGAAAGAAAGAAAGAAAGAAAGAAAGAAAAGGGGGCTACATTTACATGGTGGTGAATGATGTGAATGCAATAGCCTCTAGTTCTTAGAGTTTGGAAAGTATGACCTTTAACTTCAGGTTTCTTGATGACCCCAGCCATTGCCTAACTCCTGACTAGCTGGTGACTGGGTGCAAGTACTTCATCAAGGACTACCCAGTGGTGTCTACTGAAGATGCCTTAGACCAAGATGACCAGAAAGCTTGCAGGTAGTATACAGGTTGTAGGGGATGGTCTCACAGCAACCAACCCAAAACGGATTACTAAGCCTATGGACAAGAAGGCCTGCAACTACCTTCTGCTTAGAGTGAATCAGAGACCAGTGACAGAGAATCTTCAGGAATGCAAATTGGCTTAGTCCAAAGGATGGGGTGCCATGTTTCCCACTGTGCTAGGGCAACTGAAGATACTTTTATTGCCAGACTCATAGTGATGATCTGCACTGGATCAACAAGGCCGGGCCCCTTGCCCATCTGAGCACTTGGCCAAGTACAACGAGCTCCATGGAGGAGGAGATGGACAGCAAAGCTTAATTTTCTGGCAACAAACTCAGGAAGCTCCTGGGCAAGAGAGCCCCCGAGCCATTCAAACACTGGTCAACCGGTAGAACCTCTGCTCCTATTCTAATCACAGGTGCTCAAAGGATCAAGACATGAACGCTTTGGAGGGGTCTTTTCTTCTCTGGTCTCGATAACGTTCTGCCTCCTTACAACTGCCACATCAAAAGCCAGGCTTCTGATACATGCAAGTACATGGAGGAATCTTGAAAACATTATACTAATTGAAAGAAGCCAGATACAAAGGACAAATATTATATGATTCCATGCATATAAAATATCTAGAATGGACAAATTCACAAAGATAGGAAGTAGAGGGGCGCCTGGGTGGCTCAGTCGGTTAAGCGACTCACTTCAGCTCAGGTCATGATCTCACAGTTTGTGAGTTCGAGCCCCATGTCGGGCTCTGTGCTGACAGTTCAAAGCCTGAAGCCTGCTTCGGGTTCTGTGTCCACCTCTGTCTCTGTTCCTCCCCTGCTTGCGCTCTGTTTCTCTTTCTCTCTCTCTCTCTCTCTCTCTCTCTCTCTCTCTCTCTCTCTCTCTCTCTCTCAAAAATAAATAAACATTAAAAGAATGTTTGGGGGGGAAAAAAGGAAGTAGAATAGAGGTTGCCAAGGGCTGGGAGGAGGAGGGATTGGGGAGATATTGTTTAATGGGTACAGAGTTTCTGTTTGAGGTGATAAAAAAACAAACAAACAAACAAAAACCTGTTTCTGTGTGAGGAGAAAAATAGTGCTGATGGCTACAGGATTTTGTGAATATACTAAGGCCACTGAATTGTACACTTTAAAAGGGTTAAAATGGGAGTTTTATGGGAGCACATTTTAGCACAATAAAAATATTTTTTAAGAAACCTGCTCTTGAACTCTGTAGGGAAGCCCTAGCTCGGTCCATGTGATTGATCCCAAATGATTCATCCCTTTCATGACTGTCCTCCCAACCATGCGTCTGTGGAGCCATATACTTATAGTGTGTCCCTTGGATGTCAACAAGTAGGAACCCCAAGTGGTTTTAAGGAAAAATTAAAAAACAACAACAACAACACATTTAATATCCTCCCAAAACTCTGAAGGAAGAACCATCTGCAAATTCATGAATTATGCTTTAGTTTAATCTTTTATTCTCAAGACTAGTCAATTGCTTAAGTTGGGTCTAGACTCTTAATTAAAGCTGACAGTTTGTTTACTGAGCCTGACTCTCCAGTGAAAAACAGAGAACACAGGAGATTCTCACACAGCTACAAGACCCCAACGTGCCGGGTGTTACCTTACCCATAAACAACTGGGCTTGGGTGAAGAGGCAACACAGAAGTGCAGTGTTCAGGTTTGCTAATTGCTTTTCACTAAAAACAGAGCTAACTGTGCATGATGTATTTTTTTTAATATGCCATTTTTATGTATTGTCTTAGTTGACCACATACACTGTACTCAGAGGAAGTATTAGGTCAGTGGTGGAAGGGAGATCACTGTGCTAAACTGTTAAGCTTTAAAGCAGTCAATCTCTATTGTCGCTGTGGCTGAGAATATTTAGCAGGGTCAAATGAACAGTGCTTATTACTAGTATTATACCTTGTTTTATAGGGTTCTTTATGTGTGCGGAGTGCTTTCCCATATATTTTCTCCTTTGCATGATCTAAGCGCCTTTGTTTCTATGACTTAAGCACACTGTGAATTATCTTTAGCAAACCTTTCCCACTTGATCACCTTCTTATGTCACTCACCCAAGCAGATATCAGCATTCCCCTAGCATAAGGAAGGTAAGCTTAGTTTAATAACATTGAAGGCAAAACCTAATGAGGAAAAAAAAAAAATCCCTTCTTAATTCATGTGATTCTTGTTGAGCCAAAAATCTGCAGTCTGTTTCTTTGAATGTCTGTCTGCCCCATTCTATGGACATGTGAGAGGTAAAACTATGTCTGGTACAGGTGGAAATAATATGCAGGAACACAGTGTGCACACTGAAGAGAAGACTTTGGAAGAAAAGTCCCACTAAATCTTGAAGTCAGATTTGATTCACTGAGCCCCAGTTGGGTAAGGCTGTGAAGGTGAACAAGGCAGGATCCCCCCATTTTAATATAGGTTTTATTATTATTTAGATATGGTCAGGCCAACAGATCAGGGGACAACTGCCATTAAAAAGATACTGGTTATACTCCTAGACCCCCAGAGGAGAGGACATGGTGCACCATGCAGGGCCACATGGACGAGTGCCAGGTCACTCAGGAGGGAGGAAGATGGGGAAAACTGTGGACAAGAGCCTTTACTGTCATTCTCACCAGAAAGAAGAGTGAGGCAGGGCAAGCAGGCTGAGAGTTGGCTAATTTGAATAATTTCAGCAAGCTCTGGGACATAAGGGCTGTCCTTAGAATCTGACACCTAGCTCTGGGGTAATTAGGGCAGGGGAATAGTAGCCCAGAGTATGAGACTCCAGTAAGGGAGGTGGCAGGGGTGTGGGCTCCAGATTGGTTGGTTTGCACTCCCGGGTGAGTTGTTTACTGTCCCTAGGAATTGGCTAACCCTGGGAGGGGCAGTCCCTCCAGAGTCCACAAGACCTCAGACATCAAAGCATCAGAATAGAGAAAATAAAAGATGTGGTTAATGCATGCCCTCCAGGGGCTTACATTCTAGTGTGGTGAGCAGCCAAGAAAGCTGCAACTAGGACCAAATCTCTAGTCCCTGATTTCAACTCTAAGAAGAGGAGTTTAGATGATACAAATGAGATTTTTTTTTAAAGCCTCCCATCTGTGAGTCCATGATATAATTAAATACGGAACTAAGGTGACAAATGCTATAAGAGAATTGAATGCTCTGGGAGAAGGAAAAGATGGTGGAGAAATGAAAATGGAGATGGTTCAGAAGGAAGGCGCAGGCATTGGCTTGGGGTTTAGCATGGGAAGGTGATGTGGATGGGCTGGCTGGTGGGGGATTCATCTTCCCAGGGGCACCAGGCAGAAAACAGGAGTTAGAGCAGAGATCCTGAAATGGAGACAATTTGGCCCCACGGCCCCAGGGGACATTTGGTGATGTCCAGAGACATTTGGGGTTGTCACAACTTAAGGGGAGGGAGGCCTGCTACTTGCTGAAAGTGATGGAGGCCAGGATGCTGCTGAACACCCTACCCCAGAACCCGCCAACAAAGAAATATCCCAACCAAATGTCAACAGTGCTAAAGCTAGGAAGACCTGAGGTAGAGGAAGGCTTGGTAGAAAGAATGCATGGAGGTGTGGTGCCACATTGGCAAATCTGGGTGCCACTCAGCACCTGGCCTGGAGGCAGGTGAAGAGAAAGACCAGGGGCAGCTGTTGTCTGGCATATGGTCCTCTCTAAACTCGGGTCACATTAAACCAGAGGGTTCATACAGACAGTGCTCTCTCACCTGGTGCCTGCTTCCATTTCATGAAAGACACTGTGCATGGAGTTTGTTGAGGACTGTTTTTTGTACAAGCAGAGTTTTACATTTTTATGAAGTCAAATCTGTCTTGTATTTCCTCTCATGATTTCTTCTTACCCTTCTGAATGTAAAAAGTCCTTCATATACACTCTTCATACCTCAACAAGTATATGATAAATATTCTCTTCCATTTTCTTACCAATTTCTTATGGGATACCCTCCTTAAATATGTAACTATTCAATTCAGTCTTTCCCAGAGGGTGCTGTAAGTATTCTTGGGGATAATATAAGATGCTTCTAGGAATTCCGTTGATAAATACTTTTGTGTTAATGATTTTGTGTTGTCAAATAGATATATAACCATCATATCAAACCTGTATTTTCACAGATGGCATTGCTTAGGACAAGGAGTTTTTAAAGATGAGTCCATTTTAAAACTTAAGTAGATAATGGTGTGAGTGATAAACAAAATCCAGCAAACTGGTGATAGGGGTATGAGAATGGCTGAAGTTTAGGAAACACTAGTTAAATCACTTGAAATTTATTTCACGGTGTAGAAGAGAGCAACACTCAACTGACTTCCCTCCACCTCACCTCCCGGTTGTTAACCAACTACTCTGAACCATTTATTGAATTTCTCATTGATCATGATTTTTTAAAGTCGTAAATCAATTCTTATATGTAGCCTTTTGGATGATCTTTTTTGTTCCATTAACATTTCACTAGTCTTGAGCTATTACCACAGTTTGAATTACTGCATTTTACTTAATATCTGGCCATGCAGGTCTCCTCTCCCCACAAGGAGTACTGATTTTGAGGACAGGGGTCAGGGTAGGGGTGTGAAAGGTCAGTGACATGTGGACAGCAGTACACCCAGGAAAGCCCTTGGGGTTTGACCTGAGTAGCTATAGTTACAGGGCCAGAGCCCTGAGTTACAAGGACCAAAGATCTGTCATCCCAGGGTGAAACCAGGAGGAATAAAAAGGAAATATGAGACATTGATTTAAAATGTGAAGAACAAATGATATTCCATGTAATCAAGAACCAGACAGGAAGTGATGAAATCTGAGATCCGAGGGAAGAGCTGGGAGGAGGCTCTGGGTAGGACATAGCATGCTTCCTCTTGTCTGGCTGGCTGTGAAGTAGGAGGACATTGCCATTGCCAAATAATGCTAAAAAGACATTTCAGTCCATCAGGAAAAGCCATGTATGTTTTCACAGACACACACACACACACACACACACACACACACACACACACACACACACAGACTTATACCTATAGACATGCTAACCCTAAAGAAAGTAGACAGAAAAATTCAGATATAAAGGCAGCATAGAGATAGGCATTAACATCCCCTGAAGAGTTCTCATTAAATCATAGGATCCCTTGAAACACAGAGCTTTGCTAGTAATTTAATCATTTCTTTGGATTGTACCAACACCCTGACCAAAAAGCTAGATGGAATTTTAAAAAAATGAGAAAAGTATGAAGAAATAGCTCTTCAAACCACATAGCCTATATAGATCAGTGGGGAAAAATTGTTCAATTTAATAAAAATAACTCATCTCACAACTTTTTAAAAACACACACAGAGCGCAAAGTGGACTAGGTACCGGGGATGGATGGATTCATCTGTTCCCTGGCCCATTATGATCGCAAAGCGGGGTGAAACTTCATGGCCTGAGAGTCCCCTGAGAATGGAATTTTCCAGAACCGAAGGGATCATGGGGCTAGAAAGGGCCTTAGAAAGCTTTTATTCCAAAACTTGATATGCCAGAAGCAGCAAAGGACTCCATTATTCCCCCAGCTCCTGCTCCCCCCACAAAGTGACACCACTTAGTATTTTTTCTGCCACCAAAAAGCAAATCATTATTACATTCGGTTGGAGGCAATGACTGAGTCGATCACTGATGCCTCTGTTGAACTTCCGGTGTCTCAGTTTTGGAAAGAATGCGATGGACCACATCCTAACACATGTGAGTGAGAGCAAGAGAAGACTAGGGGCAGAGGCTGAATCATGCTAGCGTGAATGCCAAGCCATGCTGAGTCATACTAGAGCACATGCTGAGTCATGATGAGTCATGCTAGAAAGATGCTGAGTCATGATGAGTCATGCTAGAACAGATCCTGAGTCATACTAGAGCACATGCTGAGTCATGACGAGTCATGATAGAGCACATGCTGAGGTGTACCTGTCCTGTGGGATTAACTACCAGAGATTAATCTCAGAGGAGTTTGTCTCAAGAGTCAAATGAGAGTCTCAAGTGGAAATCTTTGTGCGGATTCAAACAGTGTTCAAGTGGGAGGCAGGGAGGATCCGGGAGGCCTCGTTCCCTGAAAAATGCTTGGGTCTGTAGCTGGGCCAGGATGTTACCCATTCTGGAGAAGCCAAAGTAAGATCTCCTTCTCCCTCTGTAGTTCTCCAGGCGGGCTGCAGGATCTCCTGGTGATTGAAGAGGGCTTTACAAAGAAGAGCTGGGTTTATAAATAATGCATTTCCTTTGTCTTGCAGGGATTCTGGAGGCAGAGGTACAATCAGATCAGCTGTGAACAGCTTACATAGCAAATCTAATAGGTTTGTAAATTAGATTTTGTGTTCATTTGTTTTTGCTGTAAGGCAGCTATTAATCTGCTTCTCCTCTTTGCTGGATGGTGCCCTTCTTCCTTAGCAAATAGATCTGTTTTGTTTCACTTTGGCTTTGCATTTCCCTAATCACTTTTGGGGAGGAGCTGTCGATAGAAGAGCCCATGAAATGGCCCAAGGTCTAGAGGCTTCAGAGGTGGAAAACTGAGATGGGTAAGCGCTGCTTTCTGGAAAAGAGCCCACACTCTTTGGAGCACTTGAGCCGTCAATGTGCTTATTCAGAAACTTGGCATTTTTGCTGAACGGTAGAGGCTCTGAAGAGAATCCGGACTTTCACTCCATTTCATTGTGGTAGGTGGCTTGTCCAAGAGATTAAGACAGAAAATAAAACATTTGGGAACTTCACAAAGATCTCTTAAAATTTTTAGGGAGCCCACCCAGTAATGTTAACCTTGATTATTGAATGCACAATCTAAACTCTCAAAAAAGCATTTTCTCCTGTGATGATCCCTGGCCAGGGGCAGCTGGGTATGGAGGCGTGAGCACATGTTTTGCAAGCCAACAGACTCACACCTGCCATTGGCTATGGTTGGACCATGCCTCTGAGTCCTCATTCTCCATTAATGACAACTGCTCCATAGCTCTGACTTACAGTCTTAGGAGCTCCAGCTAAAGGAATGGTAGAAGGGAGAAAAGAATGCCAAGTTACTTAACATAGACAACCACTACTGAAAATGAAGGTCTTGCTTTACTTCCTGGTGGTCAGTCTTGGAATGAGAGACCTAAATTATTTAGAGCAGGGTCTGTTATTTGCTCTTCCGTAAATTTTTTTAGGTCTCTTGACCCTATTAGACCTATCAGTTGTGTCCCTCCCTGACCCCACATGATTCAGGAAACTGACCCTCTCTCCCTGATGTCATTGCTTCTGGATATCTAATGACCCCTTAACCACCTGGGAGCTACAGATGAAGCTTATACTGTGCCTGGTAAAACGCAGAAATAAAAAAGGAGGCCATGCAACCCTAAGTTCCTCTCTCTTCTACTGTGGAAAGATGTCCCCCATTGGAGAAAAAAGATCTCGCCCCCCGAGGGGGAACCCTGTGCCCCATGGTAACTTCAGGGTGGAAGAACCTTTCTTGAAATAGCGTGAGAAGCGGGAAGAAAAGTCTTGGGAGCCAAGCAGACCTGGATTCAGTCCCCATGCTGATTCAGCCCCATTGTTAACTGGGGCTGTGGGCAAATGATCTCTCCCCTCTGAACCTCAGTTTCCTCACTCAATTAGAACAACCCACCAATCCAGGTGTGTTGGTGCAACATACAGCACGTAAACCAGTGAGCTGAAGTGGCTCCTGGGGTCACCTAGTCCATCCCCTCGATGTCATAGAGAAGAAGGCAGAGGCTACAGACCCGAGGTGACTTGACCAAGTTCCCCAGCTCAATAGCCACAGAGCCAGGTTTAGTCCAGGAAGACCATGGCCGGTGGTGGTAGATGATGTCCCCTCTGAAGTTTCACTTGGAAGTGGAGACAGAAACAGAACATTACCCCCAGCCACGCCAGTGTTTATCTCCTTCCCTTTATTGCCTCCACCACACTGTGTCCCAGAGAAGCCTGGAAACTCCTTCTGGAGTGTTCCAAGCAAATCCCCAGGGCAAGCAGCCATGACAGATCCCTCTGCAGATCCCTCTTGCCTGAGATAGCCTGGGGTCACCCAATGTGCCCCAGTTTCTGAGGAGCTTCACCTTAGACTGAATCCACTTTAGGCCACAGATACCAGGTTCTAGTCACCTGTTACTGACGAGAACATCAGCTAGCCTCTTAAGAAGACAACTCCCCATCACAAGTAGTCAAGTGTTTCTATCATAGATACCGTCTGATGTAAGCTGCAGTGAAGCTTGGGCTCTTGGGGTGTGGCAGCTAAAGGTGTGGTCCCAAGTGTCATTGCTCCTGCCTGTGCCCCGTGCAGAAGTAGGCTGTACCAAAGGTTGACAGCCACAAGCAGCTCCTGCTGGAACCTCATGAGAGTGCAGTCAGTGACAGGTGCAGGTGACACCATGGTCCTCACTGAATTCCAGAACCTTAGAGGTGGATATCTTCCTCTTCCACACCTTCTTTCTATAAGTGGGCAAACTGAAGCTCAGAGAGGTAAAGTGGTTTACCCACAGTCACACAGCCTGTGAAATCTTTTCACTACACCTTCTGCTCCCTTTCATGAAAACAGCAAAATTTCCAAGGGTCCGGTCTTTGGTTCCCTTTTCTAGTCCTCTGCAAAAGTTACATATGTTTGAATCCAGGGCCAGCTGTATCATCCAGAGGAGTCAGGAATATAGAGAAATGGAGGTGTGTGGGGAGAACGTGCAGAGAAAATTTGCACCCCCAACTTCTCTACCTACAAAAAGAAAAATAGAGCATTGACTGTATACCTCCTTAAAAGGCCTGCAGCTCTTTTTAACTTAGGTGCTCTGGGATAAACGCCGAGGACACAGATGTTTGGTTTGAATTCTTTTTTTTTTTTTTAATTTATTTATTTTGAGAGAGAGCGTGCACGAGCACAAGTGCAAGTGAGGCAGGGCAGAAAGAGAGGGAGGGAAGGAGAGAGAGACAGAGAGAGAGAGAGAGAGCAGGTGAGGGGCAGATAGGGAGGAAGAGAGAGAATCCCAGGCAGAGTCTGGGCTGTCAGCATGGAGCCCAACATGAGGCTCAATCCCACAACCGTGAGATCATGACGTGAACTAAAATCAAGAGTCGGACGCCTAACCGACTGAGCCACCCAGGCACCCCTGGTTGGAATTTTTTAGAGCTCCAAAATTTGGCATCACAAACCCACTTATTCTAAGTGGGAGAATCCACAGCAAAGGAAATTCTGCATCTGTACATATCCGACAGAGGCAGGCTGGCTACCACACTGCCTTTAGAGATGTAATTGTAACCTAGTTTCTTAGAAACCTACTAGCATAGATTGCAACCCTCAGAATTCAAGTGGGCCCGAAATGCCTGGCGTTCCAGCATCAGGAGGAAAGACCGTGCGCAGCCAGAATTGTGATTTGCCCCGAGGCAGGCAGGGCCAACCAGCCCCTTCACACATCCAGGCTCCCCCCAGGGTGAAATTCAAACTCAAATTCAACAAATGGTTATTTATTGAGCACCTGCTATGTTAGACCATGGGGAATAAAGAAATGAATGAGGGAGTTCCCCTGCTCACAGCCTAGTGGGAGAGACAGACCCAACACCGATAACTCTGGAACAAGGCGGATGTGTGAGGTGGCATCTGAGAGTACAAATGAGGCAGTGATAAGATAAGGGGGAGGTGGGGGAAGCCACAGGCTGCATCTCATTCCCCTGGCATGAGCTTTTGTTTTCTCTTTATTAAGTTTGCAGACCGTCGTATAACACCCAGCTGCTAATGCAACTGCGGAGTTTCACAAAAGTAACTCGAGAGAAGACGTATTACCATTCTGACAGTGACAGCTAGATCTCCCTGGGAGGAGACGGTGGGGCGGAGGGTGGGGAGAAAGATAGTTTTAATACCCCCTCCCTGTCTCCAAAGCGTAAGGAGCTTATACCTAAGGGAGAGAGCTCGGGCATTCCAGAGGATAAATAGACTTCCTTCTCTTCTCAGGTAATAACCTCAATTTTGCTCTCCCGAAGTTTACATCCAAGCCCGTGCAAAAACAAAACTATTAGACTTGTCGTCGGCATGCTAACACATCATGTCTACCCTCTTCCTCTTTTTTCCCCCCCATCCAGAGCTGAAGTTGTAATAAATGGTTCCTCGTCGCCAGCTGTTGTTGACAGAAGTAACGAAAGCATTAAGCACAACATCCAGCCCGCCTCGGCCAAGTGGAGGCACAACCAGACGCTGTCTCTAAGGATCAGGTAGTGGTAATTACCAATAGGACAAGAGACAGACCTGGCCTTCTTCAGCACAAGCCAGCAAATTGCCACTCTCCATCATCTAAAGAAGTCAGGATAGAAATAAAATGTTTACCTCCCACCGAGGCAGGTGTCATCTGTAAGCAATCAATTGGAAATAAAAACCCGAGACAAGCCGAGCCGGCCAGCATGTGTATGCAGCGACCGGGGCCTGAGAGGGGGCAGGAGCACCCAGCTAGGGTCCTGGGTCTGGAAGGAGTGAGGCTCTTGGGCCAGCAGCAGCAGGAGCCTGGGGGCTAGAGACCACAGGCGGCTTCTCCCTGAGGATCCAAAGGCAGGAGTCCTTCTCTGGCAGGATATGTCTCCTGCTTGGGCCAGTCTGGCACCCGTGGCCCCCTCTCTGTGCATGACCCAGAGTGACGCGACACCTGTTTGCCAAGGGAGAAGGCTGCTTAGCCAGAGAGCAGCTCTTGTCCAGCACTTGGACCGCGTGACTTTGACGTAGCCATGACTGACCCAGTAGAGGGTGGTCAGTATAACCCCAGCATCGTGCTGGGGGCCCAGGGTGCTAACGTGAATCAGACATGCTAGCAGGGAGACACAAATGTCAGACAGGAGGGGGCCACGTGACGTACACAGATGGTGTGGCTTCTCATCAATAGGTGGAAATACAGAGATCGTGCTGAGAAGAGAGCACACTTCATTTTGTAAGGGAGCTGAGAGGGATAGCAGAGAAAGGAGCAATGTGTTTTGAGCGGTAATTAGGGGTTTGCCAGGCATGCCAAGCTGCGTCCCGCTTGCACACAGGCTGACTTCCGCTATTCGCGCTCAGTGCCTCTGGAGCTCTAAGTAGGAGGTAGGGGATATGGGTGGTGAGGTGGGCACAGTCACCTGGACCAGACGGGGAAAGCCTCAACTATGGTGGCCAACCTTCCCAGGCCTTCCACCATGGGGAGGGAGAACAGGGGGCCCAGCTACCCAAAGTGTCACCATACAGAGCAGAGAGGGGGGCCCCTTCCAGGTAGGCTCATTGTCAAAATGGAAATGCCCCCACCCCGTAGCTCTCAAGGTTTTGTGTGGGGACATGAGAGGGTGTCGGGGCTGGAGAGGCCTGAGACCCAGATGGCAGCTGAGAAGCCATCTGAAGGAACGGACTTCTGCTGCCCCCAATCTGCCACCCTCACCAGTGCCCCTCCTGGGGCCCCCTGGGTGGACGAGCTGCAGGCCTTCCTCACTCGCCCTTGGATCAGTCAGTGAGAACAGCTGTGGCAGTAACCAGTTCCCACCCACTTGGGGGCTTCAAACAATGGGAATGTATTCTCTAGCTCTGGGGCTAGAGTTCCAAATGCTCCCTCTGCAGGCCCTGGGGAGATCCTTCTTTGTCCCTTCCAGATGCTGGGGGGGGTGGGGCAGGTGAAGGTTCCAGCCCTTTCTCACCCTGTGGCCTCATCACTCCAATCCCTGCCTCCATGTCACATGGTCTTCTTCTCTGTGTCTGCGTATTTCCCTAGCCTGCCTCTCGTACAGACACTTATCACTGGATTTAGGGCCACGTAATCCAGGACTATCTCAAGATCCTTAATTTCATTACATCTGCAAAGATGCTCTTTGCAAATAAAGCCACATCACAGGTTCTGAGGGTTAGGGATCAGAAATATATTTAGCAGGTGGGCACTGTTCACCCACTGCACCACCTATGAGTGAAATCCTTTCCCTGGCCCTTTCTCGGCCACTGTGTAGAGAAATGGACACTACACACACACACACACACACACACACACACACACACTCACTTTCAGAGAAGACCAGACCATGGGAGCCTACACACAGCCACCCTGGCAGGAGCAATGTGCCTTCACCAAGGGGGAAAAGAATTTCCTTTAACTTCCTTCAATTAATCACCAAAATTATTCTTAATAAAAGATGCTGGGAGTGATTTGGAATGATGTTTAATAATTGATAGTAATTTCTCATAATTAGTTATAAATTAATTCACTCACAGAGGTGTTTATTTATGGACTTTCTGGGGGGCTCTCCTTAGTTTTAAATACTGTGGGGTAAGTGCCTGCAGAGGCTGTAGCAATTTCCATACTGTGTCAGTTTGCCAAATTGTATAATCCCTGGTAAAGGGCAGGGTGGTAAATAAAATTAACGCTTCTGTTTCCTATCAAGAGATACAAATTATTCAGCAAAGGGTGTCTCCCCTGCATGATGGCAAGAGTTCCCAGTCATTCATCAGGAAAGACTAGCAGAGAGGTGGTGCCCTGCCAAGCATTCTAGTTACTCCTTGGCTATTCCAGAGGCTCCCAACCCTGGGCACATGCTGGAGTCACCTGCTGAGCTTTGGGAAGCATGCTGGGACCTGGGCCACTCTTGGAGTTGGGATTTCTCAGGTGGGATCCCAGAACTTCTGAATTCTTTATAGTCCCCTGAGTGACTGAGTGGGCACCCTCCTGGGATGCACTGCAGGTTGTAAATATCTCACATCTCACAGGCTCTCAGGCATCAGTGTTACCATCTGCACAATGGGGCAACCATCTTGCAAATTCTCACCTTTGCCAAGTGCAGGAAGGTTCTATCCCTCCAGTGTTCTGTGGAAAAGAAGACTGCCATCATTGTATCTATTCTAGATAGGGGTTTGCTGTAGGAAATGAAGTGCATTTAGGCTAGTGTGGGTACCAAGTTTCTTTCTATTACTTGAATCATTTCTTTTTTTTAATGTTTATTTATTTTTGAAAGGGAGAGAGAGAGAGCACAAGCGGGGGAGGGGCAGAGAGAGGGAGACAAAGAATCTGAAGCAGGCTCTAGGCTCTGAGCTGTCAGCCCAACGTGGGGCTCAAACTCACAAACCACGAGATCATGACCTGAGCTGAAGCCAGACAATTAACCGACAGAGCCACGCAGGTACCCCGACTTGAATCATTTCTAAAGATCTTTTGGGAGATTTAGACAGTTCTTCATGTCACTGCAGCCGCCCCCCCCCCCCCCCCCCCCCCGCCCCCGACTAGGATCCCCTACCTTGGCCTGAGTGGTTGGAGTAAATCTCCCCAGGTGATTCTAAGAGGACATCTATCCTTTTTCTGACCATCCCCCGTTCCAACTGTGTACTTTACCAGATGATTCTAGAACTTTCATCCTAGAGCCTAGAGAGCTGTCATTTGCTCACCTTTGTTCTGAAACAGCACAAAGGAACTTGCTCGGAGGGACCAGACAGGTATCAATATTTACAAACTCCAAACTAGACAGCAGTGGGTTCAGGCAGCACACTGCGTGGAATGGACCGGCTCAGGGACACCAGGCGGCATGCTCAGTCTCTCAAAGGGAGAGCAGTTGACGCACCTCACAGTATCCATTCCCATTCACCCCATAGGAAACCCTTTGCGCAGAGAAGAAAACAGACCACTGAGGAGGGAGGGACAGGTGCCATCCTGGTTCAGGACCTCCCGTCAGATGATGGCCCCGAATCCTACTGAGAGGAGAGTGTGATGTATGCTGACCGCTGTCTGGGTTTATCCGAGACACGGGTTCCCTGCCACGTGGGATTTTCAGTGATAAACGCAGGTCCTGGGCAAACCAGAGCAGTAGGTCACCCTTCCTTCCAGGGCCTTCTGTGATGAGCTCACAGTGTGTCCTAATGGAGTCATTTCTCTGGGCAGTTATCACCTCTCACAGGAAGAGGGCGTAACCACAGCAACCAGACTGGCCACGCCCGTTGTTGCCTCTGGGTCATTTCTGATACTCCCCACCTGGAACCCATTCTCAGAGGGCCTCCGAACTCAGCTTCACCCGGGGGCTGGCTGCAGCAGGCCACAGGGTGACACAGGACTGGGAAAGCCGGGTTGCAGGGCAGAGGGCAACTGGCAACAGGACAACAGGAAGACCTTTTCTTCATGTGTATTTGGTGTTTGTAGGAAGCAGATCTTGAAGTTCTTGGACGCTGAAAAGGACATTTCTGTCCTCAAGGGGACCCTGAAGCCCGGAGACATTATTCATTACATCTTCGACCGTGACAGCACAATGAACGTGTCCCAGAACCTCTACGATCTGCTCCCCAGAACGTCTCCACTGAAGAACAAGCACTTCCAGACTTGTGCCATCGTGGGCAACTCGGGGGTCTTGCTGAACAGCGGCTGCGGGCAGGAGATTGACACACACAGCTTTGTCATAAGGTAACGGCTGCAGGGGCTCTGGGCCCAGAGCGACAGGCAGGTTGAAGTTGAGCCTGGCCACTTGTCCCAGTGTCTCTGCAACCAGAGACACTGTTTGGGTTTGTCCCCATTCTCAACCTTGTGCATTAGAATTTCTTCAGGTGCCTTTAAAAGTCCTGGTGTCCAGACTGCACCCCAGTCCGATTAAATGAACCTGAGGGGTCAGGGGCATGTGGCCCAGAATGCTTTTGGTGAACAGCCAAGGTTGAGAATCTCTAATCTGACACAGAGGTAGGCAGACTATGGCCCACAGCCTGCTTTTGTCAATAAAGTTTTACTGGAACACAGTCATGCCCATTCATTTTCATATCCTCAATGGCTGCTTTCTCTCTGCAAAGTAAAGTTAGATTAGTTGGGCAGGGTTGAAGAGTTGCAACAGAGAGAGCATATACCAGAAGCCTTTATATCAGGTCCTTACAGAAAAAGTTTGCTGAGCCTTAGATAAAGCCCGGGCTGACCAGTTAGTTGGTTCAAGTTTGCAAACCTCTTTTAAGTATTCGTGAAGGTGGTGCTCCGCTCGTAACTATTATCCTGCAGTCAAAATCTGGAAAGTGAAGGGGCGACAGAGAAACTTGGGCTTGAACTTGACCATCATTCTGCTGAAATATCAGCTCTCATTGTTCAGGCTCCAGGGACACATTTGGACACAGTTGCCAATGGCCCTGATACCTGACCCCCAACCCAGACAGACTTGGAAACAAGGCCTTGCTGTCCTCTGGTCAGAAGTAGGGCACACAGAGCCTCGAGTTTCGTCCCCAAACAGTGCCCCAGCCCTGGCAGAAGTGCATACGGCATCTCACGTTTCCATCGGGGCTGTCCTGATGCAAAGAGAGCCTTGTCCTGAGGCTTTGGGAAATGGCCTTTATCACAGAATTCCCTGGGCCTCGGGACATGGGATTTTAGAAGGTGTGTTTACTCCTGTGTCCACTCTCATGGAAGAGCCACCGCAACCTAGCAGCCGAACTTGTGTTAGTGTCCCAGGCTTTGTCTGTGCCTGGCATAGCCAGTGGCTCAGTCCTTCCGGTCTAAAGACTCAGGGACAGAGGGGGAGAAGAAGGCGGGCAGAAAGCGGAGCAAATGTCTGACAGAAGCCAAAGGAGGGTCGGGGGGAGGGAAGGGGACAGAGGTGTTAAAGGTGCAGGCGGAGGGTAAAAGCAGGGGTGCCAGGCAGCATGGAGGGAGGCCTTTCTGATTTGGTGTCACACATATAAGCCATGCCTTTGTCACTAGTTTTGATGACGAGGTTTCCCTCTCTGAACTAGCCCTGCCCTA
Source organism: Panthera pardus (assembly GCF_024362965.1). Taxonomy (NCBI): domain Eukaryota; kingdom Metazoa; phylum Chordata; class Mammalia; order Carnivora; family Felidae; genus Panthera; species Panthera pardus. The sequence goes on from NW_026526810.1 coordinate 4,158,523, forward strand.
GCAATTTCCAAAGGCAACAGCTGATTCCAGCCAGAACTTTCCCTTGTGGGCACTGACACAGCAAGATGAGCAGTGTGGCGTCAGAGTCCCATCTTGGCTCTGTGGCTCATTTTTGTCACACGACTCGGGAGTGTGTCACTGCCCTTTCTGGACCTCTGTTTCACCCTCTGTAAATGGAGCGGGTTGGACTGGTTGTCTTTGAGGTCCTTCCGTTAGGAATACCGGCTGTGCTCTGGGCCAGACCCGGCAAACTTTGACCTTCACAGGAGCCCCCTGAGCTTATCCAAGGGCAGAGTCATCCAGTCTGGGGCGGGGCCTAAGACCATGCATATCTAATGCCCTCCCTGCTGCTGTGCGGGCTGTACTTGGAAAGCCATGCTTTGCCTCTCCCGGGGGTCCTGTCCACACCTGTCTACACGTGCTTAGAAAAGAGGGAGCTGAAGCACCAAGGAGAGAGCGCCTCAGAACAACGCACGGTTGTCCTTCGAGCTTTACACTCTGCACGTGGCTCTCACACACCTGTGTGTTTGGGGGGTGGATTTGAGTGGTCTTTTAGGACAACATCACAAAGCTGTTCCGGGTACAGACCCCTGCTGGTGCCGAGTGGCAGCACTGGCTCCTCCGCCCCAGCGGGGCCATTCCTCTGGGCTCTTCCCATCTGGAGGATCATCTGTGTCCTCCCCTGGGGGGATCCCACAGGCCAAAGGCCCCATAAAGAGTAAATGGGGTGTGATGCTGTGGCCACTGCCTGAGTTGGCATGTGTGAGTGTGCCTGGGCCATGTCTCCCACAACAAAGCACAAGTGTTCATCTCCCCGCTGCCTTTCCCTCGGGGTGCAGGGAGGTCACCCCACAATTCCGCACCATCTCTCCTGTACCATTTGCCTCTGCAAATGAGAGCTCTCCGTGGACCCTGTGTCTCCACCCCACCTGCCTCACACTGACCATGAGCTCCCCTAAAGCGGACTGCTTGTGTCCATCGCTGAACACCAGCCCAAGCCTGTGCCTGGCATAGATGAGGGGCTCGGGGCTCAGGCTCGGAGCAGCTTCGCTGAGAGAACAGGTGCCCGGAGGGTTCTGATGGGATGTTCTTAGTCTCCATCAATTGAAGTCTTCAATCACTTTGCCTTGCTCTGTGTCATTTGGGCCCCTCTTCTGCATGGGAGACAACAAGACCTTGCCCCCTCTCAGAAAACTCAACACTGAACCATGGGAAGACACCCCCATGCAAAATGCAATGAGGTTGCAAAATACTCAGCCTCCTGGGGGACCTGAGGGCAGGCTTCTGGAAGAAGGTGGCTGAGTTTAGCACATGAAAATGGTGAGCATGAGGACGTAGTGTGAGGAAAGCCATGGAAGCAAGAAGCTAGACTCATGGATCATGGAAGCTGGTGCCTGAGTGAGCCTACGTTGTCTCGGGTGTGGCTGGGAAATGGGGCCAGACAGGAGGGCTGGTCCCCACAGGGTCCCCATGAGCCTGCAATGGCAGGTTGAAGAGACTACCTAACTCAGGGTCATATATGTACAGAGTATATTCCCAGATGTTTAGGGATCAAAACTTCACTGTTTGCTCACATTCACATGTGTGCGCATGGACACACACACACACACACACTTTCAGTAGGGAGAGTCTTACGAACAAACGCCCTTTCACAGATAAATCCCCATCATTATCATCATGCTCATTAGTTACTTAGCATACACCAGGTGCAAATCTATGCACTTCGTGTTTATTAACTTATTTTATTCTTGCAACAACCCTGTCAGGAATGTTCTATCTTGCGCTGGCTTTTGCAGGGAGGAAATTGAGGCTGAGAGAACCAGAGGTCCATGGCACACTCGGGCCAGGCTCAGGCTGTGGGCCTCACCCTGTGCCTGTGGACATGCCTGTTTCTGGAATGGATGGACTCTTGTCCGGCCCACCCACAGCCCACCCAGAATTTGCTTTGGGAGGCCGGGCCTGCTGTGGGATAAGATAGAGCTGAGCAGACTTACTCTAATGTCTCCATCATCCTCACTCAAGAAGTGGCCCTGAGACATGGTCATGGGAAAATCCTGGCCTTTGCAGCCTTCCCCTGCCTGGAATACCTTCCATTAGCCGGGTCCCATGTTGAATGAGGTTGGGAGCCTGCCCCAGGGAGGTTGAAGCCCCAGGGCTCCCCAGAGTCTATCGCACCTTACTTGGACGATATCCCGAGTGACCAGTATTGTAGCTGGGTAAGGACTTCCGTGGTTTCTCTCCCCTAGCCACCCAGAAGCCTCCTGGGGTCAGGCTCCACATCAGTTCCTCCTTTGCCTCTCCCACAGCCCTCACTGGCCCACGATAGACTCAGTACACCTGAACTGCACTGAGGCCCCTGCTCTCGGTGCCTGGTGGTTGGCCTGGAAGAGGCCCCAGGCCTTCAGGAAGCCCTTAGAAGCCTGGTTCAGCTGGGCTATAGCACAATAGGAGTAACTGTCTGTAACTGGTGGACATGATGAGATGCTCTGTTCCTCTAAGGTCTGCAGCAGGGGCCCCTGAAGGTGTCTCAAGTCAGTTCTGCCCCCTTGCAATGTGTAACCACAGTCAGCGATAGCAAGGCCAGGGTGGGAATGGGGAGAGCGGGCATTTTAGGGGGTCTAGTCTGAGCAGCAAACAGGATTTTGAGCCCGACACACCAGAGACTGAATCCTGGAGATTCCCTTACTAGCTCTGGGACTCTGGGCAAGTTACTTGGCACATTCTGGGCCTTGGTTTCCACATCCATAAAGTGAGGGTGATTAATACTGAGCCAGAATAAGATGAGCAGACCTGTGTTAAAGGACCAGGGGCTGGCACACACCCGGAGCCCCAGGATGTTAGTTTTCTTTCTGATGATCCTACTTTTTCTCCCCAATCGTTGAAGGAAGAAAGTCCTGGCTTGAAAGGAGGGTAAGTGGTGTCTCTCTGGATCTCATCATTTGGCAATGACCTGTGACCCTGGTCTTCATGTCTCCAGCCTCTGTTCTATAAATACTTACTCTAATTTCTCAGACTTAACTCCACTGGTCAAAGGGCTCCTCCACCAACAAATCTTCCAGGCAGACGGCAGCAAGGCCTCCCCAGCAGTGCCCTTGGCCACCCTAGTCTGATCAGCTTGCATCACAGGCAAGAAGCCCCAGTGTGCACATGCAAGCTGGACCCGTGAAGGTGGGAGAGTTCCCCGCAAAGCAGGCCTCTGGTGAGATATCAGAGGCCACCCACCCAGAGTCCCAGGCTTGTTCAGCAAGAGATTGCAATGGCCTTTTAGTTTGTCCTCCTAGATACAATTCCATCCACTCTAAATACCTGTACAACTTCATCTTATTGTTGTCTAGCTATTGCCTAAAATGCAAATCTGTTACTGCCCTGCTCGGGAATCTTCAGTGACTCCCTATTGCCCTTGGAGCCACATCCCTGACATATAGGCCCTGCTGACCTCTCTAGATTCATCTCTTCCACACAATATGCCCCAGAAGGCATATCGCTTGCCTTCCCTTAATACCCACACTGCTCCACACCTCTATGCCCTTACATACATTTCTTGTGCCTACAATGCCAGAGCCTGATGTTTCCCAAACTGCCTGGTTATAAGAATCACCTGAAGAGCTTGTAAAACTAAGTATCAATTCCTAGGCTCACCTGCTGAACCTGGATGCCCAGGTGAGAGACACAGTGAATCTGTATTTTTAACTACTGCCTGAAGTGATTCCTCTGCTCGGGCAAGCTGGAAAAACACTCTTCTAACTGCCTCACCCACAAATGGACTAATGCTCACCCATCCTTCTAGATTTCTCTCAGTGGTCACCACCTCTGGGAACACGACCAAACATTCCTCCTTCCCATACTAATATGGGAATATTAATAGGCCAATAGTTTGCATTTACTGAGATCTTGGTGTGGTCCAACAGGGTCCTAAGTACTCGATATGCAATGACTCCTTTAATCCCTGGCATGGGGTGCTGTTGCAATCTCTATCATAGCTAAAGAAACCATTGGGCATATTCCTTAGCTGTAGGGAAAGCTCTTAGGAAGCACAGAGAGGTTGAGCAGGTTGCCCAGAATCACACAGGTAAGAAGTAGGAGTGAGCCTTCAGAGCCCTCACTGTTACCTAACGTGGCCAGGTCACACCTGCAATAGCATGGTCATCTTGTGAGCTGAGGGCGGCTTACTTGCCTCCTTCCTCTGCTACATCCTCAACTCCAGAAGGCAGGCACTGTACAGCCCCAGGGACCAGCAAAGTTGTATGTGTGTGGTAAGAGCCTAGCAAATACGTGTGGCAGGGAAGAAGGAGCACGGGTGACAGGAGGGGCGGGTGGGTGCTGGAAGATGCCCTGGGTCTTTGGGGATGAGGAAGAGGTGAGGGGAGGCAAAGGTTGGACAAAATGAAATACAAGCAACAGCGTCTCATCTTGCCCCAAAGGACCATGATGCTTTTCTCCCTGGCAGGTGCAACCTGGCCCCCGTACAGGAATATGCCCGGGATGTGGGGCTCAAGACAGACCTGGTGACCATGAACCCCTCCGTCATCCAACGGGCCTTTGAGGACTTGGTCAACGCCACTTGGCGGGAGAAGTTGCTGCAGCGACTGCACAGTCTCAACGGCAGCATCCTGTGGATTCCCGCCTTCATGGCCAGGGGCGGCAAGGAGCGCGTTGAGTGGGTCAACGAGCTCATCCTGAAGCACCGCGTCAACGTGCGAACTGCATACCCCTCTCTGCGCCTGCTGCACGCCGTCCGCGGGTGAGCGGCCTCTCCCTGGGGGTGGGGGCCGTCACCGAGTATGACAGGTGCTTGGTGGGCAATACTCCTTTCCCAGATGCATTTCCATTCCAGCTTACCCCCCTCACTGGTTGTATGACCTCAGCACGTCCCCGGCCTTTCTGAGCCTTCCCACCTGGAGGAAGGAGGGGCGCTGGCAGGTGGGTTCCATCTGGCATGCCAGTTTTGACCAATCGGTAGTTGCCAGCCTGGAGAGCTGTGTTGAGAACGGTCCTCCCCTTGCTGCTGCGCGAGTGATAAACCATGAAGGGCAAGGATGGAAGGAGGAACATGTGTTGGAAGCTCTTGCAATAGTTTGGGTTGGGGCTGACTGTGGCTTTGACTGGGACAGTGGTGGCAGATAGGCAACAGCTGGCTCAGATTTACTGAATACTTTGGAGCAGAGGCAGCAGGATTTTCTGGTGGGTTCTGCTTAAGGACCTCCAGGGTGTGAGAAAGAGAAACATCCAGGATGGCAGTTAGGATTAGAGCTTGAGCAGGTGGATGGACAGTGGCACCATTTTCTGTGAGTGGAGAGCTGGGGAGAACCCCATGCATGCCTGGGGGTATTGAGGAAGAAGGATTTGGGGCATATTAAGCTTGAGATGCCTGTTACAAACGTGCCCCTGCACACTCCTGACCTTGCAGCTTGGGTCAGGCCCGACAACCAGATGCCCATCCAGTCACATGGCAGGGAGTTCACTGTCCTGCTCTGGGCATAAGCGAGCCCCTTGTACAGACCCCCTGTGAAATTGAAATGCTCTTTACTGGGGCCTGAGCATAACTCAGTGTGACCCTGGGAAACTCTCTAGCCAATCAAAGGACTCTTGCTGTCCTCACCAAGGTGACCCCTGAGGCACCCAAGCCTGCGACCAGCTCTGGTCTCTTTAGGGTGGGTGTCAACACAGAAACCCATTGCCCCCCAAAAAGGCCTAAAGAGACATTCAGGAAGAGGCAGCCATGCTCGTGGCTGATGGAGCACAGTGACTCCTGATGGACACAGGGCTCACTGGGGCCACATCCCTTATCCTGGAGGTTCACCTGTCAGGCCTTCCTTCAGCATCCACTTCACCCCTGTCACAGCGTGGGTCTTGCCCCCAGAAACCCCCATCTCTTGGATTTAGGTTCCAGGCCTTAAATGTTGCCTCTTCCTGGAAGGAAGAAATTCTTTGCATGGTTTGGAGGTCAGACGGGATAAGAAAAGAAGAAGGACTGCCCCTTGGTAAAGAGAAACAGTCCCTTAGACAGGGAAAGGGCCACTACCTGGAAGAGACGTACACAGCCAGAGCTATTTCCAGCTATAATTGACTCACTTTCATCTGTCAAAATAGCATTAAGCACCAGTAATAAGCCCTTTAAACAAACAGGGTGTTAATCCTGGGATGGCAACATTTTCTCCTGCAGCAACTCCCGGGAGGAAATCCTGCAGGAGAGAGAACAGGGCAGCCTTCTGCTTTTAGCAAGGGAAAGAGGTGGGGGGCGGGGGGCGGAGAGGGCTTCAGGGGCCTTGGAATGGATTTCTGCCAATGAGCCTCTCCCTCTGTGGGGTCTGGGGTCCAAGAGGGTGTTACAGGAAAGGTGGGCAGCATCTGTAGTGAGAGGGAGGGCTTGCCTTGGACTTGGTGGGAATTTACCTGGGGTTTGCTTCAAGAGGAGGAGTGGGCTGGTGGGGGCGGGGGGCACGTGGAAAAAAGCCACAGGAGAAAAGACCGAGGGATCACAGAAAAGATGGCTGAGGAGGAACCTGGCCCAGAGGCAGACCCGTCTAGCATGAAAATTATGGGCTTTGGAGTTAGGGAGCCTTGGCTTCAAATCCCGGCTCCGCTACTCATGCGGTTGAAGAGGCCCACTGTCTGCCTGAGCCCTGTTTTTTCTGTCCCTTCGCTGGGGAACACTTCCTACATCTGAGTGTGTGTCCTGTGCTGACGAAGGAGACACACAGTCAGTCAACCATAGCTCCTGCCACCATGCCAGCTGCCACCAACCACCCACCAAGGGATTAGACTTGACCTATAGACTTAAGAGGTAGAAGTTAGGGGGCGCCTGGGTGGCTCAGTCGGTTAAGCATTCAACTTTGGCTCAGGTCATGATCTCACAGTTCCTGAGTTTGAGCCCTGCATCGGGCTCTGTGATGTCAGTGCAGAGCCTGCTTCAGATCCTCTGTCCCCCTCTGTCTCTGCCCCTCCCCTGCTCATTCTCTCTCTCTCTCTCTCTCTCTCTCTCAAATAAGCAAACTTAAAAAAAAAAAAAAAAGACCATATTTAAAAGGAAGAAGTAGAAGTAGGACCAGAAGGTGAAACCACAGGAAGGAGCCATATTAGGCTCAATTTTGATAAAGGATCCTGTAGTAGAGTGATGGATGAAGTCAGAGTCACCTGTCGGGAGTTCTTCACCTCAAAGTTCCAGTATAAACTAGTTCACAGGATAATCTTGTTCCTTATTTAAAACTCTGTAATTAAATTCTGTTTATGAGGTGGGAGGGGATAAACATTTTCGTTGTGATAAAATATATACTACATAATATTTACTACTTTAACCAGTTTTAACCGGGCAGCTCAGTAGCGTTAAGTATATTGACACTGTTGGGAAACAGATCTCCAGAAGTTTTTCATCTTGCAAATCTGACACTCTGTACCTATGAAACAACAAGTCCCCTTTTCTCCAATCCCTCCAGCCCCTGGCACCACTTTCTACTTCACTTGCCATGAATTTGGCTACTTTATATACTTCCTACAAGTAGATTCGCACAGCAGTTGCCTTTCTGTGACTGACTCATTTTCACTTAATATAATGTCCTCAAGGTTCATCCATACTGTAGCATATGTCAGAATGTGCTTCCTTTTGAAGACCGAGTAATATTGTTTGTCCATTCACCCATCAAAGGACATTCAATTTTCTTTCACCTCTTGACAATTGTGAGTAGTGCTATTATGAACATAGGTGTGCTCTCTCTTCAAGACCCTGCTTTCTTTTTTTTTTTTAATGTTTGTTTTGTTTATTCTTGAAAGAGAGAGAGAGAGCAGGGGAGGGGCAGAGAGTGAGGGAGACAGAGAATCTGAAGCAGGCTCTATGCTGTCAGCACACAACCCAGCTCAGAGCTTGATCCCACAAACTGGGAGATTGTGACCTGAGTCAAAGTCAGTTGCTGAACCAACTGAGCCACTCAGGCGCCCCAAGACCCTGCTTTTGATTCTTTTGGCTACATACCCAAGTAGAATTGCTGGATCATATGGTAGTTCTGTTTTTAATTTTTTAAAGAACCTCCACACTGTTCTCCATAGTAGCTGCACCATTTTACAATCCACCAGCAGTGCCCAAGGGTCTCGGTTTCTCCACATTTTCACTGACATTTGTCATTGAATTTTCCCACATCCCTGATAACACTTGTTATGTTTGTTTGTTTTTTATATAGTAGCCCATGTTAGCTGCTTTTAAGTATACAATTCTATTATAAGAAAGTTGCTATTTGAGGAAAACGTAGGGGAAAATCCTTATGACCTTAGGTTAAGCCACGGCTTCTTAAGAATGACACCAAAAACACAGGCAACAAAAGAAAAAACAGGTAAAATGGACTTCATCAAAATTAAAACTTCTTCTGCACCAAAAAGCTAATATATTAAAAGAGTGAAAAAAAATTCACCCACAGAATGGGAGAAAATATTTGCAAATCACATATCTGATAAGGGATTAGTATCTGGAGTACATATGGAACTCCTACAACTCAGCAACATAAATAAATCAAACAGCCCAATTTAAAAATGATTTGGATAGACATTTCTACAGAGCAGATGTACAGATAGCCAAAAAGCACATGAAAAGATGTTCAACATCACTAGTCATTGGGAAAACACGAAACCACGGTGAGGTACCACTCTACACCCACTAGGATGATGGCTATCAAAAAAGTGGGAGATAGCAAGTGTCAGTGAGGATGTGAAGAAATCAGAATCCTTGTGCCCTGCTGGTGGGAATGTCAAGTGGGAATGAACTTTGAGTCATCCTAGCGTCTTCATTCTGCAAATGAGGAAGTCAATGCCCAGACGGGTTGGGTGATTTGTGGGAGGCCACCCAGCCAGTGAGAGGCACAGCCAGGCACTCAAGCACATCACCCCACTCTAGCCAGTGCATGAGATGCAGCAAATTTACACCCAGCCCAGTCTGGACTGGGGGCCCAGTGAGCTCAGTGGGCCGGGCACTGCCACACTGGGGAAGCGGTGTTAGGAGACCACAGTGGGCAGCAGCATATATGAGCGCAGTGCACAGGGCGGTTCTGAGTATGGGGCAGCTTTCCCACCAGGCACAATGCACCAAAAGGTGAGAATACCTCAGGGTCCCACCAAACACCCGCTGGCACCTGAGGCTTGACACAGTCTTGTGGAACCCCCTGTTGAGGCTCTCAGTGTCGTTTGCCCCTTGACCTCACCTTGGTCTCTGCCCTCCCTCATTCATTTGGCTGTTGGGTGGCTTGCAATGCCCAGATATGTCCACATGCAAGTCACTGTGCTCCCAGGGCTGGTTTAGTGTCCACAGTCCGTCCATTCACGGGGAAAAAATTGTGGGATGCTCTAGTAGCTGCCAATAGGCTTATTGTGAAGACCACATGAAATCATGTATATAAATCACTTCTAGAGCCAATGCTGCTTGTGTTAAGTCCATCCAGCACTAACACCTGGCACATGGTAGAGCCATGTCAAGAGACCAAATGACCATGGTTTCAGTTTCCCTGGTTCAACAATCTCCTAGTACACATTTGTGATTATTAACCTACTTCTGGTCACTAATTGTTTCAGGTGTAAGTGCCTTGAGGCCAGGGTGATGCCACTTCCCGCTGCACAGTGCTGATACTCAGAGAGCATCTGGCGACTGGTCAACAGGTCCCCAGTGACCTCAGATTTAAGAAGGACATGTAGGAAAAGAGACAAGGGCCACAAGTAACCATCCCTAACACTTCTGTGCCAGACACCATGCTAAGCATTGTGTCACGTAATGAGAGAGCTACTACAGATATCCCATTTTAAAGATAAGAAAATTGAGCCTTGGGTGGTAAGTAACTTGTATAAGGTCCCATGGCTGGCAAGAGACAGATTCAGGACTCCTCCCTTGCTCCGGATCACCCCCACCCCCCGCCCGCCCCGGATCCATTTGCCCGCTGTTACAATAACCAGGGAATAATGACAGAGGCCCTAGAAGAATAATGTCAGGAAGGCCAAAGCCTGAGTTTGAGCTTAAGAAAATAATAAGAACAACAGAAAGGGCATCTTATGTTTCAAGTAAGGAAAACCAAAAAGATGAGGGCAGGTGGTGCAGAGGCTACAAAAGACAGAGGGAAACTGGACTCTTGATTTCTCTTCTACATCTGTCTTCTCAGCAAAGAAGAGCTGTGGATAGTGTAACAAAGCCTTTGGTATCATTACTTACAATCCCACCCAACTGCTTGAAACCAGTGGTTCTCAACATGGTCCCCAGACCAGCAATATCAGCATCACCTGGGTACCTGTTAGAAATGCAAATTCTTGGGCCCAACCGGGCTTACTGAATCAGAAACTGTAGCACTGGGGCCAAGAAATCTGCATTTTAACAAACCCAGTAGGTGATTCCGATGCATGGCATAAGTTTGAGAACCTCTACTCTCAACAACACCGAGACCAATTAACATCCCGGGAGAAATCGTACACTAAGACCACTGAGAAGCTGGCTGTGATCTTCTCCAAATCATACAAAAATTGGAAAAGGACAGTCTGGAACAGCCCATCCTTGCCCCAATTTTCTAAACATGGGTGAAATATGGACTCCACTGGGCTTGTTGTCAACCCTAAGCCAGAATTTTAAAAAGGTCAGCAGTGCAATCAATGGCTCATGAACACCTGAAGAAGTAAACACCGAGAGCAGTTGTGCTCACTGGACGATGCCAGGGCACACTGTCCTGCTCTGCTTTTCCAAGGAGGATGGTAGACAGGTAGAGCCAGGATCAATACGTTGACAAAGTATTTCTTGATGGAGAAAGAACTGCGATCTGATGGATGGTTCAAGGAGTAAAAGGGAGCAAATGTTAACTCTCTTCTCAGAGAAGCCTTGTAAGATAGACACTATTTTCATCCCCATTTTCCTCACAAGGAAACAGGCTCAGAAATGCTAAGTGGATCACCCCAGGTCACTCAGATGAAGAGCGGCGGGACTAGAACCCATGTGTATAGGCTTCAGTTGTCTCTACTCTTCCACTGCCATCCCTCCTCTCATGTCCTTGACAGATAGGCTGACCACTGTCTGTTGACCGCTGACACCCAAAGACACTAATTAATTAAAGGTTGATTTCATGGGGATCTCTAAGAACATTCCACCAGCCTCCCATCCTGCCAACTATCCCCATTTTTACCAATGGCTTAGATGAAGGCATCAGTTGTCTCCTCAGCCAATGCACAGAAGACGTGACTTTTGGGACATTCCTAATATTTGGGGCTCAGAGTTGAATCCACACGTCTTTTGATGGGCTGAAACAATTAGTCTAAGAGGGAGGAATTTAATATGGATAAATGCAAGATTCCGTACTCAAGTTCTAAACAACTGTATAATCTAAAATCTTAGATCTTACACAAAATGTACAACATTTCGAGAGTCTGGGAGATCAGCAATGACCTTGGTCAAATCCCACTTGGAGATGTTTTAGGTCCCAGGCCCAGGCATGAGAAGGACCACAGTGGCAGAGAAGTTCGAAAGTTGAAAGCTTTAGACAGAGAAGTCTCCAAAGAGCATGAGAACAATCTTTCTCCGATTAACAAGTATTTATAGGCTCCCAGAAGGCTCCAGGCCTGTCCTGGGGGAACACAAAAGTCAATGAAGCAAGGATTTTGCCCTTGAGGGGCTCAAGGATTTGGCCTGTGAGGCTCCAGGTGTAGAACTAGGGTTGAGAAGGGATATACAGGGAGTCAGGTTTCATCTGGACACTGGGAAGAACATTCCAACAAATAAAGGTCATCTGAAATGAGCTTGGTTGCCTCTTGTTCAGGCGGCAGTGAATGCCTCTTGGTGGGCCATGACTTGGGAAACCTGCATCAGGCAGAGTTAGTGTATTAGTTTGTGAGGACTGCTATAACAAAGGACCACAGGCCGAGTGACCTAAATTGACAACAGGAAATTATTGTCTCACAGATATGGAAACTGGAAGTCCTTCCAAGAGCTCTGAGGGAAGAATCTGTTCCAGGCCTCTCTCTTGTGGAGGACCAGCTCCATCGTTCTCCCTGTGTGCCTGTGTATCTCCAAATCCCCCCTGCGTATTATGACATCCATTGCATTGGAATAAGGGCCACCCTAATTACCTCATTTTAACTTCATTACCTCTGTAAAGACCCTGATCTCCAGATGAGATTCTGAGGTTGACTTCCACAGACGAGTTTTGAGGGAACATCTTTCAGCCCACAACAATTGGGCTATATGGTCACCTTTTCCACTCAGAGAGTCTTTGATTCATTGCACCTGTGCCAGGAGAGTCTCTAACCACTGGCTACTCTGCAGATGCTTGCCCATCTGAGGTAGTTCTTGGGCAGGGGCTTTGCAGGGAGGGGGCAGCCTGGTGCTAAGAAAGCCTGCCCTTGACTCTTCATACTGGCCCTGCCCCTGACTGAACAGCTCTTCCAGAGGGCTTCTGGCTCTGCCACACTGCAGGATGGCACAGTGCCCCGGCTGGCTGCTGGCAAGGGAGATGAGCAACCCAGCGGAAGGACACCCAGGCAGCTGAACGTGGCTGCAGGATGGGGAACACTCTGGTCCGCAGCTGGTAGTGAATGGCTCAGATTCAATGACAACAATTCGGAAGGCTGTGACCCACTGAGAGGGTGGCCCTCGGGCAGGAAAGCAGCCTGCTGCCTGGCCCGTTTAGCTGCCCAACCGTGGGCCTGGTGCAGAGGAAGCCTGTGAATTGGTGCTTAATTGGGCACCAAAAGTGCTGAACGTAGGCCGTAGGATGGCAGTGATCCAGCGGGCGTCCCAGCCAGGGCTGGAGCAGCAGATCTGCAGAGCGGGCACTGCTGCCTGGCAGCCTGGAGAAGCCTGAGGTTGGATGGGTGAGAGAGCAAGCCTGGTGCAGAGAATAAGAGGTAAGACCAGGGCAGTTGGGAGGTGGCCCCTCCCACACATGCCCATCTCAGTCCAAAGAACGTGTCCCTAGGGCCAGTCCAGGAGCCGGGTTCCAGTCTCCTCCAGGGACGTGGAGTGTATATTCCATGACGGCGTTACATGGAGGAAAGGAGAGAGGTCTGCGGTATTAAGTCATTTTTCATAGCCTGTCTCTCTATTTTTTAAATAGCAAATGCACATAGTAAAAAGAAAAATCCAAACAGTCTAAAAGGATTTAAAGTGAAAAGCAAGCAAGCCTTCCTCCACAGAGGCAGCCTGTTAAACTGGTTTTCTGTGTATACTCCTCCAGAAATAGCCACTTTTAAACATAAGGGAGCGTGTTTTAAGCACCGTACCTTGATATATTCTGGAAATCATTCCACATCAGTACACAGCACCTAGCTCTCCTTTACAGTGTCTGGGCAATAATTTCTGCGAGCAGAAGCCATTGGTGGTCACCGTGGGTTTTTCCAATCTTGTCCTAGTATAATCACTGCGACAGTGATCATCTTATACTGACACCTGCACACATACATGCATGTATAGGCTTGCTCGTCAGATGTGCCATCGCTAAAAAGAGATGAATGTGGGTATTGTTAGTTTGTATAGAGGTTACCAAATTGCCCTCACTAGAGGTAGGTACCAATTTACACTCCCACCTACGATTATTGAAAATTCCTGTTTTTCCATAACCTTGCCAACGTGGTATATTATCAACATTTGTTATGTTTCCAATCCAGCGGAAAATGGCATCTGACTGTTGTGTGAAATGGGATTCCTTTAGTTATGAATGAGGTTAATTATTATTTTTTTTTCCTGTCTGGAGTGGCGTCAGTTTAACCTCCAGGATCCAGCCACAAGTTTTCAGCCCCCAAGAGGTGGTCTTTCTGTCCCTGCTGGGCCAAAGGGTGATCCCTGTGCATGAGCGACAGTCTCTTGACTCCCCAAGGGGCCCTCCCTGTAGCAGGAGGAAGCCCTGAAGGGATCAGCATCGTGATTTTTCCTCATGTTTTTTGGCATCATACCGTTAGCGTGCCTCTCTCATGTGCAGGCCTCGTGGCTGCCTAGAAGGGTCTATGGTAAGGCCAGCCTCCTTCACTTCTCTGACCAGTGCCCCCACAGGGAATCACTGGCCTCTGCTTGCTCGTTTCCACTCATTGCTTCATTGAATAAAGATTTGTGATTCACCCACTCTGTGCATGAGCTATGCTAGGATCTGGGGTCATAAAGAAGCAGGAAGTCAGTCCACTTGCTCACAGAATTTTTAATTGTAGGGGAGGAGAAAGACAAGTAAATGAATAATTATAGCATAGGGTGATAAGTGCTCTGCTAGGGAAAGAACAGCATACAGGCACAGACCCATCTGGGGAGGTCCGGGAAGTGACATCGAAGCTGAGACCATACGAAGGAATTGCCAGCCAGGAGAACTGGGAGGTGGTGATGTCCTGCTAGAAACCAAGAAGTACCTTGTAGCCATGTGGCTGTGTATGCCAGGCGGTAGGAGGGATTTCAGGCCCAGCTCACAAGGGCTTCGCAAGCCTGGCTGAGGCCACTGGACATTCTCCCGGGGACTCCGAGAGTCACTGGGGAGTTTTTGGTGGCATGGTCTTTCTTGAGGTTAACCTTGCTGACTCGACTGAAGAGCATTGGCTTGGGTAAGCACGGAGGCCTGAGGACCAGGAATGGGCCTCAACCATCCACGGGACTTAGCTCTGCACTGCCCCCCTTCCAGATTTTGAGACAAAATCCCCAGCTCTCCATCGTCACAAAGCTGGGCAGCCTCATCCTGAGATGTTCCCCAGGATACCAGAGCCCTACGCAGAGGGCTGTGGTCAGAAAAGACAGCTGTGGGCCCTCAGATCAGGGCCGAGGCTGTTGATGTGGATAATGGGAGACCAGGAGTCTGAGGGTCTTGTCCCCTACTTTGCTGCTGACCTTGCACAAAGCGACACCAAGTGTCCCATGGTAACTACCTGTAAGGCATTCCTGCTCCTTAAGGACAACATGAGCTATGTCCCACAAAGTGCTTTTAGTGTCTTAGAGAAAGCCCTTTTGGCGTCTTTTTCCAACAGTGGCAACCATTGCGCTTGCCACATCCCGAGCCCAGGGAGCCAGGAAGAAGGACAAATGTGCTTTGGAGATGATTTTGGCAATCCTCATCTATTGCTGTCCATGCTCATAAAATACGGCGCTTAATCGTCTTGGCAATTGGGGTAACCAATTTGAAAAATAATTACTGCCTTCTTTGAGATTACTTTGCCTTCTAATTAAAATCTCAAGACTGGGATATTAAAGGTGCATTGTCAATACAACATCCCGGATGCACCCAGCTAACCTCATTTGGGAAGGCAAAATTAATTAGTTTGTGTTTTAACACCCAGCTGTTATCCTAAGGAAGGAAATAGTGTACAAGTCGGCCACACACACAGTCTCTAAATTGGCCAGAGCGACTGAGGAGATAGAAAGGAAATCAAGGGTGATTTGTTCTCACATGACTCAGTCAGCTTCTATTACAAGCTGCTCATTAAACGGCACCCCCGTGTCCCTGTCAGACATCGCTCAGGAGTGTTCTTGTTTACCCATGGCTGCAGGATGGGAATTAAGTGGGTCCCTCTGTGCCCCTGAGCTCTCGATTCAATCTGGAGCCTCCTTTGCTGTTAACACCTTCCCCAGTGATTGACTCTCGGTGGAAAGGCTGGCAGCAGATCCGAGAGGGCAGGCATCTCCGGCCCCGGACCCGCCAGCCACAGGTACAAGGCCGTGTGCGCTGCTGGGCGTCCCCCTTTCTGCTTTTTGACTTCTTTGTATTTTCCAGTTGCATTTGAGTCAAACGTTTGCTGAGCACAATGGAAGCCAGGATAATAGTGGTTGTAGGCTGTGCTACAGTAACAACCCCCAGACCCTTCATGGTTTAGCACAACTGAAGCTCATTGCTCATTCGGGCAAGGTGTGGTGCAGGTCGGCTCCCAGCCTCTTCCAGCCAGTGATTCAGGGATCTAGGATTCTTCCTTCTTAGGCTGACACCGTCTTTATGAGAGGCTTTGAGGTTCTCCAAGGCAGAAGAGAAGAAGGCCAGCTCTTAAGAAACATTGGCCCTGGGGCACCTGGGTGGCTTAGTCGGTTGAGTGTCTGACATCAGCTCAGGTCATGATCTCGCAGTTTGTGAGTTCGAGTTCCACTTCGGGCTCTGCGCTGACAGCTCAGAGCCTGGAGCCTGCTTCAGATTCTGTGTCTCCCTCTCTGTCTGTCCCTCCACTGCTCGCACTCTGTTTGTCTCTCTCAAAAATAAATAAATATTTTTTAAAAATTAAAAAAAAAAGAAACATTGGCCCCCAAGGGACACATTTCTTGTCACAGCCTATTGGCAAAAACTGGTCACATGACTCCTGTCCAATTGCAAGGGATACTGGGAGATGTAGGAGGGCACATGGAGTGTTTGTTGAGTGCTGCTGTCCTCACCACAGTGCCCTGGCTGCCCCGTGCAATGAGCCAGGTGCCTCTGAAGCTCCTACCAGGAGTATAAGGCACGGCCCCTGCTCTCGAGGAAATTCCAGCACTGTTTGGGGGGGGAGACCAACCCATACACTAGCAAATTATCAGGCCAGATTGATAAGCACCACAGGAGAAGCAGGAGCAATGTTCATAATAGGTGGAAGTGATTACCTCAGTAGGAACTGGGAAGGAATGGAACAAAAAGAACATTTCCAGGAAGATGTGATTCATGTGGTTAGTTTGGGGGAGGGGGGCGGTGAGGGGAGGGGAAAGACAGTGTTCACCAAGGAGACGTGGGGATGAAAGTCACATCTGCAAGGGAGGGCAGAGCATGTGTCTGTGTAACCTCAGACCTCCTCCTGATCAAACTCTTCCCTCCCCGTCTCTGAGCACAGCACTGATGTCCTGAAAAGAAATTCATATCCAAAAGCCTTCTCAGGCGAAAGGTCTTACAATCAGAAAATAAACAAACCACAAATCCCTTAATCTGGCATGTGGCCGGTGTTAGGGCTTCAATTTGCTCAGGGAGCAAATGGAGCTATGCTTTCGTGCAGGGACACTGCGGTGGCCCGCACACCCCTGGGTAGGGTCAACAGCCTCTGTGGCCAGCTCGGTCCTGGCCTCGACCCTCTCAGAGTCACCCTAGGGCGGAAGAGGCCCAAAAACCAGGAGTGGGGAGGCAGCGTTTTATCTAAGCTCTATCTAACCTTTTCTCAGGCACATCTAGGACTGCTGCGTTTTCCCCTGGAACCTGAAAGAAGAGGTCAAGTTCAATCTAGGAGACCCATCGATTACCCACAGATACAGTCTGTTGACTCACCCAATAGGGCCTCACATGATGTTTTTAATTTATTTTATTTTTTTTTTGAGAGAGAGAAAGAGTGTATGTGAGCAGGGGAGGGGCAGAGAGAGGAGACACAGAACCTGAACCAGGTTCCAGGCTCTGAGCAATCAGTGCTTAGACAGACACGAGGCTCGAACCCACGGACTGTGAGATCAGGACCCGAACCGAAGTTGAATGCTTAACTGAACCACCCAGGAGCCCCTGTTTGTTTGTTTGTTTTAATTAGTTGCCAACATTTAAAAGCTTCGAGAAATTGCATAAAAATCCAGATCTCTGATACTCTTGGGAAAAAAAATCAGAAAATTCGGCAGCACCATACTGGACAATGGTAAAACTGAGTGCCCTATTAGATGCCACAGTCCCATCACTGGCAAGCCTGAGGGTGGGCACTGGTTTTCTCTACACACATCCCAGCTCCCAGCTCACTGTGTCACATCCCCTGCCAGGCTGCCGGGCTAGATGAGTTCTCTGGGCTCAATTGTCTTTAAAACTCCACGATTATTCCTTTTAGACTCACTCGTTGCCCATCTTTTCTCTAAATATACCTTCCTCTTAGTAGAACCACCTACCAGTGAGAGCAGGGCTTTGTAGCCTTGGCTGCACATTTGAACTACTGGAGAAGGTTTTAAAATTCCCAGTGTCCAGTCTGCACCTAGAGGTTGCATTCAGGTTCAGTGCTCTTAAAGCTCCAGGCCATTCAGTGGACAGCCGAGGTCGAAAACCATCGAGTTAGAACCGAAAATGCAACAGGCTAGCACAGGAGTGGGAGAGCTCCCTGTTATCAGAGGTAGTTAAGCCAAGGTGAATGACCGCTTTGTTAAAGATGTGTGGGGCGATCCAAACATCAGCTGCTACTCTGCTGGGATTCTTCTCCTCCTTGTACTCTCCCTGCTTTTGCCCCCGCTCCCCCGGGCCCTTCCAAGCTCAGCTCAGCCCCGTTGAACATACAAGGAAGGACACCTTCTCTGGTGAGCCCCGACCTCAGCACCAAGCGCCCGCTCTGAGCCGGCTCCATGACCCCCACGTATCAGCTGGGAGTAAGCTTCTCAGCCGTGCAGGGAAGAAATGATGAAGGTCTGCACGATGTCCACACAGGTTTTCCCCCTATTTTTTCCCAGTTGTGTTTGTGGTTAGTGGAGCCATTGTCTTGCTCTCTGCCTGTGTCCCCTTCTTCTGATTCTGGGTTGAAAAATTCAGCCACAGGGAAGTTGCTTGGCCCAGACAGGATGAAACAAGAGACCCAAGCACAGTGGTCTTCAAGTGACAGGCTCATGAGATAACAGCAGTCGCCTGTACCCGCCTCCCCCCGGAGCACACGGTGCTCCAGAGAATCATGTTTGCTCTGATTCTGGCCACCTGGGACCACAGCCTCCACCAGCAAACTCTAAGGGGAGATTCAAATCACCCACCCTGACAGGATGGACCAAGGGAGGTGGGGGGGGGGGGTGTCCTGGAAATAGGTTTCATTATAGCAAATATTCCTGATATACTGAAATTATATGGGTTATTAGGAATCTGTAAGCTTGTCTGAGCCAACGGCTAATACCTCCTCCCCCCCCCACAAAAAAAAAAAAGGATTTTAAGGTTAACTTTCTGGAATGTCTTGGGGTTTCCCTTTGGGGGCTGCAGGAAGAACCACTTGCAAAAGACAGGGCATACCTGAGCTTCAAGAAAATCTTCCCCCTGCTCGCCCAGCTTTTAGCTAAAAACCACTGTGACTAATGAAGCAGTTTCAACTTCCAGCAACATGTAAATGTTCTGCCTGGCATACTTTTACTTCTGGCGTGAATTCAGTTGGTGTGTGTGACTATACAGTCACACGTATCACTGTGCTCAGGTGTCATCAGAAGCCGCACTGTGGCTGGGGAGTGCATGTGTCTCACAATGGCAGGTGGAGCACATGGGGTGAGGCCCCGAGAGTGTGAGGTCAGAAAAATACAGTCAGTGTCTGGCGTGGACACATGGTCGTGTGGAGTCGGTGGTAAGGAATTCTGTCTTTCCACCGAAGCATATGTACTACATGTAAAGGGATTCAGCCTAGGGTAAAGAGAAACTTTTACAAGAAAGAGGTTATACCACACACCCCAGTGAGTTTGAAAACCAAGCAGAAGAACCACAGTGGAGGGGCGCCTGGGTGGCTCAGTCGGTTAAGCATCCTGACTTCGGCTCAGGTCATGATCTCAGGTCTGTGAGTTCGAGCCCTGCATCGGGCTCTGTGCTGACAGCTCAGGGCCTGGAGCCTGCTTCGGTTTCTGTGTGTCTCTCTCTGCTCCACCCCTGCTCATACTCTGTCTCTCTCTCAAAAATAAGATTTAAAAAAATTTTTTAATTGTCCCCTTCCTGGAACCCTTTTGTACTACTGGTGGGAATGCAAACTGGTGCAGCCACTCTGGAAAACAGTGTGGAGGCTCCTCAAAAAATTAAAAATAAAACTGTCCTATTACCCAGCAATTGCACTACTAGGAATTTATCCAAAGGATACAAAAATGCTGATTCTAAGGGGCACATGCACCCCAATGTTTATAACAGCATTTTCAACAATAGCCAAATTATGGAACTATCCAAATGTCCATCGACTCATGGATGGATAAAGATGTGGTGTATATATACAATGGAATACTACTCAGTGATGAAAAAGAATGAAATCTTGCCATTTGCAACAATGTGGATGGAACTGGAGGGTATTATGCTAAACGAAATAAGTCAGTCAAAGAAAGACAGGTATCACATGATTTCAATCATATGTGGAATTTGAGAAACTTAACAGGTGATCATATGGGAAGGGAAGGAAAAATAAGATAAAAACAGAAAGGGAGGCAAACCACATGAGATTCTTAAATACAGAGAACAAACTGAGGGTTGATGGGGGTGGGGAAAATAGGTGACGAGCATTGAGGAGGACACTTGTTGGGATGAGCACTGGGTGTCATATGTAAGAGATGAATCGCTGGGATCTACTCCTGAAGCTAAGACTACACTGAATGTTAACTAACTTGAGAAGGAAGGAAGGAAGGAAGGAAGGAAGGAAGGAAGGAAGGAAGGAAGGAAGGAAGGAAAAAGGAAGGAAGGAAATCTAACATTTCAAACCTTAAAAAAATAAAGAAAGAAATTGTTCCCTTCCTGGAAAAGTGATTCACAAGCTCACGTTTCTTTTTTGTTCCTCTTCTCACTTTTTCTTTTTTTTTCAGATACTGGCTGACCAACAAAGTCCACATCAAAAGACCCACCACCGGTCTCTTGATGTACACCCTGGCCACACGTTTCTGCAACCAGATCTACCTCTATGGCTTCTGGCCCTTTCCACTAGATCAGAACCAGAACCCCGTCAAGTACCACTATTACGACAGCCTCAAGTACGGCTACACCTCCCAGGCCAGCCCCCACACCATGCCTTTGGAGTTCAAGGCCCTCAAGAGCCTGCATGAGCAGGGGGCTTTGAAACTGACTGTTGGCCAGTGTGACGGGGCCACGTAAGCTGGGCACCTCGTGGGACTCAGTGGCTCACATTTCCTGCCAGCTACACCACAGGCAGATGGGAGTCGGGGTGGTACAAATTATACAACAAGCAGGCTAGTGGTTTTCTTTGTTCAAGTGTAAAACAGTGACCAGAATATATATATCTATACCTGCATATATATATTGACCTGAGTATTTATAACTGTGTGGTGTTCATCTAGCATTAGGCAGATAAGCCACAGGAAGAAGGTGTGGAGAACCCACCCAAACCAGATGGAGACTCGGTCCATCTTTAAGGGCAGAAGGACTTGACATGAAAAAGAAGCCAGTCCCATGACTTTGGATGACAAACTGCTTCCTGGATTGGAGAGATCTTTGGGCTCATGGATGGATGGAGAGCCACCTGTTGGCAGCTGCCCCAAGCCTCCGAGATATGTGGATCCTGGGTGAGCCAAGACCCAGAAGGGACATCTTGACCCAAGTCTAAAATGGTGCTGTTCACAGAGGAGAAGGAGGTTGAGGGGTCCAGCCTGGCAGAGGAGTATAGGGACACTGGGAAGCAGAGGCCGCTTCAGAGCCGTGGGCCTTGTTCCACAAACTTGGAGTTTAACTCTCCCAGGGATGATCCCCGGTGGACCCACCTGTCCCAGCCAGGCTTCCACAGCTGTGGAGGGAAGGCTAGAGAAGAAACTATGGTCAGTGCATATTCTGGCTTTGCAAGAACCACCGAGGACCTGGACAGAGCAGGCAGATGACACTAAAGAGCCTTGCGTTTTTCAAAATTTGAGACCTCCTGCTCAGGGGAGCACTCCGCCCCACAGTAAGGCAGAAGCGTGTCCAGAATGTGGTGGTTTGGCGGGTGTTCTTTAAAGCAACTAGAGTCCACCAAGGAGCAAGGGGCCCTGGGATTCCACCCTCTGGGTTAGCCCCCTTCCTGCTCTGTTAGAATGTCACTGGAGGGACCGGACTGTCCCCTTCTGCCACCGGGGAAGCCATGGCAAAAGCTTGAAAGGGCACCATCAAGATAAATGTCACCCTTTTTAAAATATACATGATTGCCTTTCTGGGTGCCTCACAGAGCCCCAGAGCGTGAGACCTGAAAAAATGTTAAGCACCCAGCTTCATTTCTCTGTAACTGCTCTGTTTGCTTTCTGCATCATGCACTCGGGGGGCCTGTGCAGCCAGACTGCCTGTGTCAATGTCACTTCCTTATCATCTTCCTATCCTGATGGTCACATTAGCCGGCGCTGAGCTCCAACACTGAGGCTTTCAAGTCTGCAGGGAGCGGTTCCAATGTCCACCTCGACCCCCACCGGCCCACCCTCCCCCACGGAGGCAGTGATTTTAGAATTTCACGAAGATCCTTCTTGCCCCCTATTAAGATTAATAGTTAAGACTTTTTTTTTTTTTTTTTAACCCAAAGCCAAATGCAGTATCCAAATACTGGACACAATCTCCCTGGGGAAATCTGGGCTCCATGCCAATCACTTAGGGGCTAGAATCAGAGGTCACATATAGACAAGCATCAGCCGGCCTGATTAGTTAGATGTATTCCCTCACCTGATAAATAACAGTGTTTTCAAACATATTTGAAAGATAAGTAAAAAACCATTATCTTGAAGGTGAAGGGAGTTAAGAAAAGTAACCCAGATCTGCTCCCAAGCGCATGAGACCGGACATGATTAATCAGCGGCAATTCAGAACAGGACGTTGGCTCTAAATTCATGACTGAGGGGAAGAAGAGGCTGTGGGAAGGGTACGCAGAACCATCAACCCCCACACGTGGATACCCCAGCTCCAAACCGCGACTACGATTGCCACCCTGCATCTCTGTGTTTCTTCCCTTGTTGTTCTTGCTGTTGATGCTTGAAGTCTGAGATTTGGGATTTGCATTATAAAATGAATATTTTAAAAAGCAACAGCCCTAACAGCCTCTGTGGGAACTGAGTGGTTGGACTCCCTCACAAGAAATGGAAGTAATTAGTATCATATTTTACACTTCTCCAGAGCCTTTCATCTTGAGGATCTCAAAGGCCCTGGAAGACATTTAATGTCTGAAGCTGGCAATGCCCTGGGGAACAGGTAGAATTGCCTGGGTCTCGGTGGATTAACTAAGGCTTTGGACTCCAGAACGTTCCAGTGGTGAGTCCTAGGGAAGCTGGGATGCCAGGTCCTGGGGTTGGCCCCGCGCTCTGTGTACCGGCCAGAGCTCCGTGGAAGAGATGATTTTCCTTCTGTCCCATATTGAGCATTGTCCCCCATTGTCCCATAGTGTCCCATTGTCGTGGCTCCTTTAAACTGACAGTGGCGGCTGTTGAAGTAGAAGGAGCCCTGAGAACCTGTCCTCAGCTTCTCCCCAGAGAAGGGCTGGGGAGCCAGGACCATCCACACCCTTCTGTTCCCCAGCTCACAGGTCCTGCGCCACCAGAATGCTCTGGCCACTGATGGCAGAAGCTCCAGGGGCCTGGGCTCCCCCACCGGCTCCCGCTCCTCCAGCTGGGCGCACAGTCAGGAGGCAGCCTGCCCCCTCTGCCCATTCAGAGAAGTTCAGTTTGACTGAGGCGACACCGTAGCCTCTGGCACAGGCCAGCTAGCCTGGGTGGCCCCGAGTCCCAGCCTGCATCCGTCCCTACCACCTGGTCCACCACCTTGTGACGACAGTGGGCATGGCCATCCTCGGAGCAGGAGACCCTTCCAGTCACCTCCTGTTGACCGTTAGTCCCCAGTACTCTGCCATCACCCACCCTGGAGCCCCCGAGACCCCCATGCCCCTCAAGTCCCCAGATGACCACCGCCCTCCAGCAGCCACCTCCTTGGCCGATGGAGCCATCCAAAACACCATCTCTCCTCCAGATCTCCTGCTCTCTTTCCTCCCCGCTCCCCTCCTTCCTCCCATTTCTGGGAGGAAGAGACATCTGTCCTCTGACCAGTGACATTTTCCCCAGCCACTCCTCTGCCACCTCTGTCCTCACTTCCCCCAGCACACACCACCCATCCCGGCTTCTGCGGCCTCTTCCCTCCCTTCCCATCACGACCAGCCTTGGGAAGCGGTCTCTGGTGCTTGAGCTGAGGTCCCCCCAACCTGGCCTCCATGCTCCAGGGACCTGCAACTCAGCACCCTCCACGTGGCCACACCAAAAGACCCCTTGTCATCCCCAAGCTCCCCACATGGCTTGGTTCCACAGTGACCCTTCCTGGATACCCCTGTCCCCTTGGTGCCCAGGATGCCATGCTCTCCTCCCTTCCCAATGTCTCATCATGTATTTATGTATTTATTTATTTATGTATTTATGATTTATTTATTGCCACCCTTACCTGGATCCAAAAAGGACCCGAGGAGGGTCAGACCATCATTTCCTTCTCTCCACCTTGCCCCACCACATGGACACTCTGTACATGGGCGCCTTCCGTGGCATCCCCACACTACCCCTTGGTGGCGCCATAGACCTCATGCACCCAAAGGCAAGTTCATCGTGTCTGCCCCCCCTTCTGCCACAATCCTCTCTCTTCATGAGAAAAGCCCCACGACCTTCTCAACTACCCAAGTCTAAGACCCAAAAGTCATCTTCGACTCTTCTCCAGGGGTCCCCTTGTCACCCCTCCCCACCAGCTCTGTCCTTGCCTCCCCGTGGCTCACACAATTGCAGCAGCATGCTCCCTTGCCCTCACTCTGGTAACGTTGGCACACCCCCGGCGTCCTGCACCTGCATGGCGATTTTTATCTCCAGCCATTCACAAAACTTTAAACATTCCCCTGACCCACAAAATAAAGTACAAGTCTTCACCCTGACACTGTAGACCACCCAGTAACACCCCAGTCCTTCTTTACACCTTGCACTGGTCCATCTAGAATTGTTGCTACTTCTGGAAGGGGTGCCCGGGTTTCCTGTCTCTGTGCCTTTGGTCTTGCTGTTCTTCTTCTGTTCCCTTCAAGGCCCATTCAGAAACTACATCTTCCATGAAGCCCTCCCTGATCTACCAACCACTGGGATCTCTCCCTCCGCTGGACCACCATAGCACTTTATTTGTACCTTTCTCATGGCACTTACCATACTCTGCCTTGTATTATAGTTATTGTGCACTTGTCCTATGACCGTTCTTAGATTGTAAGCTCGCCAAGGGCAGGGACTGTGTTTTTCTCATCTGTGTCCATCACAGCACCAGGAGAGGTGCATAGCACACAGCAGTTGCTCAATAAATGTTTGTTGGATTAAATCCTGAATGCCTGTGGAGGGCTGTATAATTAATGAAGTCATTTTGCATCTGTAATGTCATAAGAACCTCCAAAAAAATCATATGAACTGGGCAGATGCAGAAATCATTATTCCTATTGGATGGGTCATAAAACTGAGGCAAGAAACTGCATGAAGCCCCATAGCTCACTGGCAGAATTTGCACTCAGGTCTTACCCCCTTATGGAATCTTCTGTTAATCCTTGTGGCTGGGTCACTGCAAACAGGAAACTGACCTTAAGCACAGTCCTGGCTGCCACAGGTCTGGGCATTGCCTTCACAGAGTCAGACATGAACATGAATCTCAACACAAACCCCAGATTTTGCACCCACAAAGGCAAAGCCTCCCTCCTTTTGGGGGGAGGACAAAAGCCATTCAGGTTTTACCAGGTCCCTGCGGGACCTCATAAATCATTCCCGCTGTTGTTGTCACAGGGTACGAAGCCATCCGTCCAGATGGCAAAGAGACCAACAGCTCCAAGGGGCCGCCGTTTGATAAATCTCTTCATGCCTAATTAAAGCCCCCCTTCCAGAATGAACGGAACAGGGACATTTGTTGATGCCAGTCAGATGGGACTCCAGACGTGTGTGCTGCCTCATGAATGCCCTTAATAGCATCCCCAATGACACTGACAGCCTGCCCTAGCCCGCCTGTCTCTCACCAGCACTGCTGGATGGAATCATCTCTTCCCGTCTCCATCCGCCTCCTTCTGCTTCCCCTAAGCAGGGCTCTTCCCTCTGGCATCCACCAAGAGCAGGGTGAGCCTGGGGAGCCAGGTTGCAGCTCTTCTCGGGTATCTGAGCCCTGACTGGGGCAATGTGGGGGGGTGGCAGAAAGGGAGGAGGGTGGGGAGCACCCTATGCCATTTCTCTGGGAAGCAAAATCCCAAGGGATTCTGCTCCAGTGGCAGGTTATCCACAGCAACAGGCAGGCAGCGGAAGGAGGTCTATCCGGAAGCAATTACCGCCCTTGGGCTTCATGGTGAGGGCAGGAGTTTCACCATTAGTGGTCCTGGTGGTGAGGCCGTATTCTACATACTACACATCGAGCCATCTATCCCCAAATCATCCAGTTTCCAGAATCATCCCCGTTGTGTATATCCAGAACCCAACAGAACCACCCAATGAGGACACTAAGGGTCCCCTGTGACTGTTCTTAGTCTTCCTCTCCATTTCCTCAGCTATCCCTCCCCTCCTGAGAACCTGGGGTGAGAAATGGGTCTCCCAGGGGATCCAAGCGCTACGTCAGGAAAGACCCAAATGCTCCAGCCATGATGTTCTAATATTAAAGAGGTTTCTCCAAAACTGACCCAGCACCAGCTGTGAGCAGCCAGAACTTGGGGAATTAATATAAAATGAGAGCCCACAGCCAAGCAGTGGGGAAGCTGCTCAGTGGCCGCGCGGACCCTGGCAGGGCAGACTCCGTGGCCAAACATGGAGGGGAGTCAAGTCGGGGTTGGCTCCACAAAACACCTCTTCGATTTGGTTTAAAGCACCTTCATGTTCTAAAACGAGGTGATCACAGGGGAGTGCCAGAGAGAGTCTGTGAAGAGACGACTGGCAATGAGAATAATTAGCCCTTCATGGAAGGTAGACGTTGCAAAGGAGACCACTCTGGGGCAAGCTGCTTTGCTCAAGGAAAGCCAGCATTGTGCATTCCCCTTGCAAGGGCCTGGGGTTGACAAGAATGTACTTCACTGTAGTAACAACTGTGGCTGCCGCTTGAGCTCAGGAGCAACCCATCTCCCCGCAAGAGCTCTGGGACCCGCACCTGCACCAGATGATCGTAGAAGCCTGCACTCAGAGCAGCAAGACACAGTCAAGATGAACCCAGTCGACTTGGGCGCCATCTCTTCCGTAAACTGGAGAAGATGCCTACCTACCTCTTTCACCGAGTCATTGTGAAAATGCATATAAAGAACCGGGTAGAGGGGCGCCTGGGGGGGCTCAGACAGTTGAGCGTCTGACTCTTGTTTTTGGCTCAGGTCGTGATCTCACGGTTTATGAGTTTGAGCCCCCCGCACTGACAGTGCTGAGCCTGCTTGGGATTCTCTCTCTGTGTCTGTCTGTCTGTCTCTCTCTCTCTCTCTCTCCCTCCCTCTCTCCCTCCCTCCCTCTCTCTCTCCCTCTCTCCCTCTCTCAAAGATAAAGAAATAAACTTTCAAAAAAAAGAACGGGGTGGAGAGAGAAGCTGGGTGAGGGGAGTGGGGAGGTTCAGTGCCATAAAGCAAATGAAATGGGTGCAGCTATGAGTTTGTAGGAATCTCCCCATGTCATTGCCCTGCTCAAACAAGAGCTAGTTTCCTTAGCTCTTGGAAAAAAAAATGCTGACGTTTCCGAGACTGCAAAATTCCACGGCTTACTGGGGCTTGAAACCCCCTCCCCTTTGGCTCATGCCATTCCAGGCACACAGCTTTTTCGGCTTCTCCTAAAACTTACCGGCCTCATTCCAGTCTCAGGGACTTTGCACTTACGGTTCCCTCTACCTGGATCACAGCTTCCCCTGCCCCTTGCAAGCTGCCACCTCCTCATGTTTCGAGTTGCAAATTGAACTTCACCTCCTGGGGAGTCCATCCCTGGTCTCCCACAGCTAATTGCTCTCTATTACCTATCACATTATCCTGCTAGGTAGCCTCTATAAACTCTCTGAATTGTCTCATTTATCTTGTAGTTCTCAGCTCCAAGAAACGTCATAAAAGGTCCCAATGCCCAGGCCACACTCTGGATAAGTTTCATCAGTTTCTCCGGAAACTCATCGGGGACGTCAGTATTTTTTAAAAGCTCCTTCTGGTGCACAGCCAGGATTAAGAAACAATGGCATTTGCTCCCTTGTTTGTTGCCTGCCTGCCTGCCTTTCTAGAATGTTCAGTGGGAACTCGTTTCTGACAGCAATGTCTTGTGCCCCGGGAGGGAGAAATGTCCACCCTTCATCATTGTTGTTAATGTGTCTGCCCCGGGTGCTGGCAACAGGCTGGCAATGTGACCAGTTCTCTGGAACTCTTAGGAGGCACAAACCAGCTTTGCACTCTCAGG
Source organism: Panthera pardus (assembly GCF_024362965.1). NCBI lineage: Eukaryota > Metazoa > Chordata > Mammalia > Carnivora > Felidae > Panthera > Panthera pardus. The sequence continues at coordinate 4,186,448 of NW_026526810.1, forward strand.
AGCGACACTTTGTCCCCTGCAGCCGCGTAGGTGGCTGGGTAGCAGCTGGGCAGGTGGCCAGCATTTTATCCCGTTAGCCGAGTTGGGAGTGGAGTTTTTCCGGTGCCCTTTTCACCTACTCAGAGAACTTCACGACTCCTGCCCTACCCGGGATCCAGCTCGTTTCTGGTCTGAGCAGGCTTGAGAACCCCAGCCCCATCCCACTGCAGAAGCTGGGGGCGCTTTCAAATGGCTGGTACCTCAGCCCTGCACCCAGCAGGATTCTGATACAGTTGGTTCTGAGATGAGACCTTGGCGTCTCTAGAAGGCCCCCAGGGGGCACTGAGGTGCACCCCCACGGGAAGGGCTGACCCAGACCCAGCTCAGGAATCCCTGCACCAGTTCATGGCAACTTCCCTCAGGCTGCTGGTTGGAGGTCGTTCTTTTGTTTCTGGCTTCTGGAGTTTTCCTTCCTCGATGTCAAGCTTGGTTCCGTTGCATCTGCTGGGTTCTGTTGCTGCTGCTGCTGATGAAACACCTCCAGGGTTTGAGATCTCTGTATGCTTGCAGCAGGAGGAAAGGCCTGGCCTCACCTGCCTCCCCTTCCCAAATGTAAAGCTCTGTGAGGCCCGGGGCTACCTGGCATGTTCACTGAAGCATCCCCAGCACTGGAACTATGCCTGGCACAGAGAAGGCACTTCTTGTGGCCTGAATGAACAAACGGGCCCGGGCTGCAGGGAGTGAGTGCTTTAAGGAAGATTTGCACCCCGTTGACCCCCAGAGTGGGAAGGACTCCTATCTTAATGGGAAGAACACCGGGGCCTCCTGAAGAGGAACAGAGATTGCACCCATTTCTCCTTGTGGGCCCTGCATGCTGGGCCCTGTGCTTTCTGTAACACTTATCTTTACAACAGCCGTGTGAGCTTCATGCCCCCATTTTATAGATTAGATCACCAAGGTCTCAGAGGCTAAAAACTTGTGCAAGATGCCAAAGCTCATGAGCAGATGGTTTGATGCCAAAGCCAACACTTAGCACAAGCCCCTCGAACCCTCTACTCTCTAGACACAAGCTGAGCCCGCATACAGGAAGGGGCTCAGGAGCACCCAGACCCCTCCCGGCCTACTGCTTGCATTGGCTCTTCCCATGGGCACGGCTGCTATAGACCCAGAACACACTTGCACAACAATGTCAACTGTTAAAAGTACTTCCTTAAACATTAAAAAAAAAAAAAATTAAAGGGGCACCTGGGTGGCTCAGTTGATTAAGCATCCGACTTCGGCTCAGGTCATGATCTCACGGTTCATGGGTTCGAGCCCCACGTCGGGCTCTGTGCTGTCAGCTCGGAGCCTGGAGCCTGCTTCGGATCCTGTGCCTCCCTCTCTCTCTGCCCCTCCCCCAGTTGTGCTCTGTCTCTCTCTCTCAAAAATAAATAAGCGTTTAAAAAATTAAAAAAAGAAAAACTACCTCCTTGCCAGCTGGTTACGAGCTACCATGCTGAGCCCCCCCGAGTGCGCCACGCTCCAGCACCATGAGCAGAGTCCACTCTGACTGGCCAGGGCCCCTCACCATTCCCCACATCATCCCCTGCTCCCAGACCCTCCAGGCAAGAGAGCGGTTGGAGCAATCTGGATCACAGGGCAGGACACCGCAGCCTCCTCTCTCCTTGGTGTTTCTGTGGCAGCCAGGCCTGCAGAGGTGGCTGGCTTTCCCCCCTCTTGTTTCCCGTGGACACACCCTCGACCCAGAGCAGATGTTCTGTGCAGCTCATGTGAGCGTGGGTGGTGAATTCAAGTGCAGAAGCATCAAGAGACCTAAGAAGCAGGAGAGGCATCTTAGGGCAGTCAGCCAGGACTGGTGGTAAGAAATGATTGCCTTCACGAGTATATGTGAGGCGCAAGTGGAGGGTGGGAGATGGGCCAGGAACAGAGGGGTGGCAGGGGACCAGAAAAGCCAGGCAAGGTTCACTGAACACTAACTGAATGCTTTACATGGACTAACTCCTCACAGTGGTCCTTGCAGGTGGACATTATCATCATTCCCACCTCACAGATGAGGACACTGAGGCAAAGGGTTTATTAATTTGCCAGGGGTCAAAATTCCAGGAAGTGACTGAGTCGGGGTTTGAACTGAAGTCCACAGATTCCAAAGTGGTGCGGGAAGCCCCTCACCATCACCTTGGTCAGCATATCTCAGTGGCCTGGGGGGCTGCATTCCTCACTGCTGGATGACCAGCCTTTTCCCACAGGTGCTGTTCCCACACCAGTCGCAGCCACCAGCCCCCGCTGACCCCCAGCTGTCACCACCAGGCCCACCGAGTGGAAACGCTCATTAGCACGGTGACAGTGACAGGCTCTGTCTGCACAGGGCCCTGCGGATGCAGCTGTTGCTTTTTGAACTTGGCGAGGGAGCGGGGACTGGACATTTCCCTCTGCACACGCCGAGCCACTTGGCCCGTGTCCGGGGATGACATGGGGGACAGCCAAGCCACAGGCTGCTAGGAAAATGTGGAAGCGCCCTCTGTCAGAGGCTAGCCTGGAAAGGGACAGTGGACAGAGGTGAGAGGGTAAAGAGCAGGAACAGAAGAGACAGAGCATGGAAAAGGTCATGGAGCTTTCCTGTGAACTCTGCCAGATGTCACCAGCTGTCCTGCCAAGACCCTTGCTCTAACAGCCTGCCTCAAAACAACCATTCATACGAGGCTGAGTTACAGCACACAAGGGACCTCCAGACCTGCTTTGCAGCACTGGGGAACTGGGGCACCCCAGATGACCCAGCCCCAACCTTTCCTCCACAGCGTCCTGTCTGAGCTGCTGGGTCCAGCAACTTCATCCCCTGTCTGTGTTTCCCCATCAGCAAACTGGGAAAATGAAAATTTGCTTGGTTTAGATGCCCTTGTGACTAAGTCTGACCAGGCACCTTGAGCCCTCCCCCACCCCACCTCGAAAAGCCAGCGAGGCCTTCTCCAGGGCACTCAGGCCACTCAGGTGAAGCCTAGCCTGTGATGAGTTCTGCTTGGTCCCCGCCTGGCTCAGCCTCTCTGCTAAGCTGTTGCAGAAGTGAGTGGCAGGGCCTGGCGTGAATGGATGAACGATGCTTCCCAGTTTCCTGAAACCACTTCTCTCCAGCTCCTCAACAGATGGGCTCCCCAGCCTTGGTTTCCATATCTGAACAAAAGAGGTCCATTCCTCTGCCTTCCTCTACCTGAGAGCCACAGCTGGGATCATAGTAGTGCAGCAGATTACCATGGGTTTTGAATGCCAGTCAGAATCCCTAAATTCCCTCCCCACTGCACACCAGAAGAGGGCTTTGTCTAAGTGGCTTTGTGTCCCTGCGACACCCCGAGTCATGTAGTCTTAGGACCTGCCATTTGTTGAGTATCTACCGTTTGCTCATTGCCGCATCGGGCACTTTGCCCTCTGGGGTCAACAGTACTATCCCCATTTTATGGATGAGAAAGCCAAGGCCCATGCCTGTCAGATGGCTAGTATGGCAGCGCTGGGATCTAACTCAGAGGGAGAATTCCTTCTATGAATCTCTCCCTCCCTAATCTATGCAGCAGGTGGAGTCTGCTCATTCATTCATGCATGCATGCATGCATGCATCACTCATTCATTCATCTTTTCACCCACTCAAGAAACACTGGGGAGTTTCTCTGGGTGTCAGGGCACAAGAAGAGCCCGTGCTCACTCCTGAGGGGCTCACAGTCCAGTGTTGGGCATGGCAGAGGGAGGGCAGACACACAGCACAGCACTGTAAGGGTACATGTGAGGGGAATGAGCAGATTGCCCAGGGAGAGCAGAAAGAAAGGAGGGAGGAACCTGGCTGGCAGGAAGGCACAACAAAGAGAAGGGCCCTTGGAGGGGCAGCTCTCAAATGAGGAGTGCTTGAATTCTTACAGTAAGTGACTGTTCCCCTTGTTGCCAGTTTTCCAGCCCGCACATGTCAGCTCCTTCCTCTCCTGTTTGTCCATTCTCTTTGATGACCTTCACTACGGAGGGGCAGTGGAACTCTAAAACATGCCCTAGGGACTGAGTTTGCATGCCTGTGAAGACAACTCTCCTTTCCTCTACAGACACAGGACCCCAGTGGGGGCTGGGACCCTCTGGATCCTACCTCCCCACACCCTGGAAGCTTGGTGACCCTCTGGCTCTGGGAGTTGGGGGGTGTAGTCCATATACACAGCACACGGCCCCCACCAGTGAGCTCACCAGTAGGAGCAGGGCAAGGAGAGGGCCCCAAGTGGTGCCTGTGTCTGCTTAGAGTTGTTCATTCATTATCAGACACACTGAGAGCCAGCAATGAACTAGCTTTCTCTGGGCACTGTGGGAGACACAGAACCTGCCCCCAGAAGCTCAGGTCTGATGGGAGGGACAGTTCTGCACAACCAATGGCAGAATGAAATACAAGGGAAACGCCAGTCCAAGCAACTGGAGAGATTCAGGGCAGGCTTCGCAGAGGGAAGGATAGATGAGCTGAGGCTTGAGGAATGAGTAGGATTTTGGTAGTTGGATGTTGACTTTCTTGATTGGCCCTCTGGGATGGTTCCACCCTCCTTGGCAGCAGTGAGGAGCAGGGGAAGGTTCGGGCAGCGGACTGCCACACTCCTGCCAATCCCCACCAATTTACGAAAGCCACCAAGGGAATAAACCTTGCCACTGGCCTCCCCGCTACATTGAAATGCTGCCCCAGGTGAGGTTACCTGGATTCATGAGACCCTTGATCTGTGGATAATGGTCTCTGCCATTGCAGAGGGAGAGAAGGCAAGCAGGTGCCCACCCAAAGTGCTACAGTTTCCCAAGAGTGCTGTAAACTATGCAGACCACTGAGGCACTGATCTGCTTCCTCCTGCTCTTTCTCAAGGAACATAGGGGCCTCTAGCTTCTCACCAATGGGAGTCAAGCAGATAGAAAGGAGGAGCTAAGGATAAAAGTAGTGGCAACTCCATGGATCACTGAGCTGGGTGAGCAGGATCCTGCACTTTTTTCTTCAGCCCTGGAGGAAAAAAAGACCTGTCCTGGATCTGAGGAGCAGCCTCAGCACCTAATGATGTCATCAGTCGGGATCCCACCAAGCTAACCAGAATCTCCAGGAGACATGCCATCCTATTCCTGCCTGAGAGCATAAAGGATATGTGACAAGGTCCTAAATCTGAGCCCCCACCTACAAGAGGAAGAGGTGGATGGCAGGAATAAATGGGGCATGGTAAATAGTGGGGTGCCTCAAAATTTGCCTGCTTGGTTAAAAAGAAAGGAGAAATTAACAAGATGACCTACCCTGAATTATATCTGGAGGTGGTGGTGGAGGACGGAAGAGAAGCCCATTCTACAAAGTGGCACCTTTTCCCAAAATATTTAAGGTACTAAGACTGATGAAAAGGAGGAGGAGCAAGGTGAGTCAAGACGCAGAGACACATGGCTAAGTGGTGGCGCTTTGCTGGTGCTTACAACCTCACACCCAACAACGCAGATGCCAAAAGAGCTCATCCCTGCTTGCATTTCCAAAGGGAGACACGAGCTACACTTCTGTCTATAACAGATGGTGACTTTGAACTCAGCCTATTTAAAAACAGCATGCACAATGTGGGGTCTAGCCTTTCTCAAGAGCTGGGGCACAGAAGGTAGCCCTGCCTACTTTTGACTCGGGCATTATCTTTGCCAATCACGAGAGAGAATTTTAAGGACAATGGGACTTCCATTATGGAATTATAAAGAGGTTTCCCAGGGAAGCACTAAGTCATAGACTAGATTCAAACCCGATTTTTCCTCCTGCATGTGCCAGTGACAGGAAGCTGGCCTAGATGGCTCTATAATTCCAGCTCATGTTTCCTATGCTGAACACAGGGCAGCTGCCACCAGAACTTAACTCAGAAGGGCCTTAGCTGTACATCAAGGGACCGGAGAATATCAAATATTCACATGTCAATCTGTAGATAGGGGATGGGCTCAGGATGACTCATATGTACCCAGAGTAGGTTTAAAAGCAGAGTTGATTAGCTGAGTCTCAACCATATTCTAAACAAACTCCAAGCACAAAGCATGTGTTTATCCTCCCTTTGAAAAGCACAAACAATGACCCATTTCTACTGGAGAGTCTATTTCAGGCTGTACCTTCAATATAGTGTCTCTGTGTCCCACAGACACCGCCCCTCCCCTTGAAATCTCCTTTCATTCTGCCATATTCTACAAGAGAAAAAAAAAGATAAATTACGATGTGTTTCTGGAAATAAGGTCTTTTATAACTCCCTATAAAGAGAACAAAGTGGGCTCTCATCAAGCTTTCCATAAACCATTAAATAAACTCTTAAAACATTAAGAGACACTACGCGTCTTCCAAGTTGAAAAAGCCCATGATAAAGCCACAATATGCTACCCTGAAGGTTTATGGTACCAGAGTCACAGCACAACAGTTTTAGGGCTTGAGGGCATATGTGGTGGATGAATTTGTGCTCCAGGTAATGAAAAAGAAAACTCTCTCTCCACATTCAGTGGTCCTACTCTACCAAGCTCCTTTGAATTAACTATGGTTTGTCATCTACAAAAATACTCCAAAGCTAAGATACCTACTTACCACTCTTACTACAGAGAAGGAAGGCAGGGTGAGTAAAGTGCCCTGTTTTGCTTCCTGAATGGGAGTAGGACAGAGCTGTCCCAAGTTCCGATAAAAACAATTTTAAATGATAAGATGTATGTAAGATTCCAGGAATTGTCATTTAACAAGAAAGGGAGATTTCTAAAAATTGTGAGAACAGGTCTTCTGCATAAAGATGGGGATTGAACGCATCCATTTACCTCTATGGACTTTAGAAATCCTATTAAAATGATTTTTAAAAAGGATACAAATCCGGGCGCCTGGGTGGCTCAATCGGTTGAATGTCTGACTCCAGATCAGGTCATGATCTCATGGTTCATGAGTTCGAGCCCTGTGTCGGCCTCTGTGCTGACAGCTTGAAGCCTGGAGCCTGTTTCAGATTGTGTGTCTCCCTCTCTCTCTGCCTCTCCCCCACTCGTGCTCTGTCTCTCTGTCTCTCTGTCTCTCTGTCTCTCTCTCTCTGAAAAATAAATAAACACTAAAAATTTTTTTTTAAAAAAGGATGCAAATCTTCTGGCACATAAATCATGGGAAAGAAAACGAGAAATTTGGAAGATGAAAAGCACAGGGATTAATACAGACTGACCTGACTACGTTGTAAGCTGGCATAGGAAAGGTGGCACCAGGTGCCTGTGAATGTGGGGTGAAGATGAGGCTAAAAACAGGAAAAATGGTTAAGAGACATTACAGTAGTGATTAAACCCTCTGATTCCCTCTGCCCTCTGGGAAACTAGATGACAGCTCCTCACACATGTAGCACTGGAGAGGATAAAACCAAAGAACTGTGGATACCAGGCAAAGGTACGGGACAGAGGGACTGAGTGATTCTGGGCATATTAAATGTTGAGATTTCCCCTCAACAAACCCCATTTTAGCCTTCTTCCTCCTTCCAGAGCATTGGATATGGGGAGTCACTCTATAGGTAAGAGATTAGAAGAACTTCTTTTGGAATCTATCTCAAGAGAAAAACACAGAAAGATATTAACACTGGGGTCCAGCCAGATCACTGTACAAGAGCCCATAGTTAAAAAGCTTGTGGCAGAGGCAGTGCTGGTCAACAAGCATTCCATCTGCTCTCCCACATTTTCCAGCCCACTTGCAGTGAGGCAGAACCTAATTCTAACTAGATATGGCCAATTGACTTTAGGCAGAAGTGGCATAATACTTCTGGAGTAAGACATATAAGAACCAGCACAAACACACACACACACACAGAGCCATCTGGTTGACTATTCCTGTACTGTGCCCAAATAGACAACATGACCCACATGAAACAATAGAATGATGGAAACTCCCTCAAGCAGGGACCCTGAGTGCAGAGCAGAGCTCTAAAGTAACCTTCACTAAGTATGTTCTGTTAAGTGGCTCAGAAGTGGAGACTGTTTCCAAACCTAAGTCTATGGGAGCTCCCCTCTACTTGCTGAATGGTATACTACCCAATTCATAAATTACTTAACAAAGCCAATTAGATCTTCAAATTAAAAGAAGAAAAGCATAAGTGTAGTCTCTCATGACTAACACAAATACACACACATATACACATACACTGACACATGAGTTTTCAAATGCTATTTTCGTTCACAGTGCTAACACATGAGCATTCAAGGATCACCAGGCATCGGGTCCATCATCCTTCCAATTGTACCTCCTGGGCAAAGTTTCCAGACCAAATCTCCTCCTCACACCCATTGGACTCACAGAAAATTCACAACATTGCCTGCCAGCAGCCTCCATCCTCCCAGCTCTGGTGCCTCAATCTATAATTTCATCTTTAATCCTTAATCAATAACTCCAACATGTATCAGGTCACAGTCCACTGTGTCACCCAATTCTAAGGAAGAGCAGCATTCCAGGTGGTCCTCCAGAGGCTTTTCTTACTTGTTTTGCCTCCTCTCCCCTGTGGTGTGTGGATTGGGGTGGGGGGCGGGTCATATCACCTACCAACTCTACCCCCAAATATCCTCTTTCCAATTGCCATTTTCCACAATTATATGGCCTTGAGATGGGCAGTGGGTTAAGGATCAGGACACTGGATTTAGGTCACCCCCTTTGCAAGTCCTGAGTGGATGTGTAGCTCCTGGCTTTGGAATGCGAGAGTCATGTTCCTGGCCTGTGGCATCTCAGCGAAAAGAGAAATAGAAAGTCACATTTTCTTTATTTTTTTATTTTTCTCAATATTTATTTATTTTTGAGAGAGAGAGACAGAGTGCGAGTGGGGGAGAGGCAGAGAGAGAGAGAGGGAGACACAGAATCCGAAGCAGGCTCCAGGCTTTGAGCTGTCACGGGGCTCGAACCCACAAACCGTGAGATCATGACCTGAGCTGAAGTCGGACACTTAACTGACTGAGCCACCCACGCGCCCCAGAAAGTCGCATTTTAATGTACCGTTACAGGTCATGGTTCAGGCAGCTTGCTTGAAAGCCTGTTCTACAGGGTCAGGCAATCTCAGGGCCTAGATTTCTTAAAGCTCAATCTCCAAGGACCCAGAAAATAGACATTTGGTAACTCAAAGGCCATGATTATAGCTGACTGAAACCCAAAGAGCTACCAGAAGAGACGGGCCACACCTCAGGGATCTCAAACAAGATGAGATTCCATTATCTAACCCTTGCTTCTGGTTTACAATCTCATTAAAATCAGAATTCCAGAGTAGCTGCATCTGTGTTTCCATGACATCAAACGGTCTGTTGTTGGAACTATTCCCTGTCTGGGCAGGAAAACCTCACAGCAATGGGCAGATGGACATAGGGGTTTGTGTACAGGCATTCCTCATGTTCGAGAATGCTTTGAAGAAGTCCGAGCAGCCTTCTTCAGTCACTAAGAGGTTTCCAAATGGTGCCCAGGATCCTCAAGGTCAGTCGTTGGAACAAACTGAATCGTAGTTACAAAATGTTACTGCTGGAAAGGACCTTGGAGACATTCAATTCTAAACCAAGTTAAGTGGTGGCCATGCTCACCTCCAGGCCCCAGGCTCACAGCGAACATCTAATTCACCTCACCACCATGCACACTAAGCCTCAGCCAGTACCCACCAGTGCAAGATACCATGAGAGATGAAATCCATTTGCTATTGCCAATTCTACCTAATTCCCGTATTTTATAGGTGAGGAACGTAATCCCAGCACTCGCTCAAAGTCACACAGCCAGTCAGCAGCAACGTGGGTAAACAGGAAAATGAGCCCTTCCTTCTTACTACCTTTACTCTGTCTTTCCTGTCAAGTTTCTCCAAACACTCAAGGCTTATTCTAGTTGTAGATATGATCTAGATGCCATATTTACCAGTCTCTCCTGAGCCACAGTACTTCTGCTTTTCCATTCTGAGATCACCCCAAGAAGCATCAAATTAAGTTCAAATGAGTTTGAAAGGACTAGAACAAGCTAACTCGTTATTTATAGTCTTCAGACTTTAACAAAAAGTCAAATGTTATGCTTTCAAGTGAAAAGGCCCAACATTCTTGGAAAAGTAAAAATGGAATACTTCCAAGTGCCATATTATGGATGCACTAAATTCTTAGAACTGATTGCATTTGAGGTCTTGAGTCTAGAAGGAGCCAGAGAAAACAAAAGCCATCTCTTCAGACTTTTAGCATCTTTCTGAATCTTTTCCAGATAAACTTGCCTACCTCTGTCCAGAACAGAAAATGCTTATGGATTAGAGGTGACCGACAATGCAGACGTAGAGAAACAGTGCATTCTATTCTTGGATTGAATATCACTGTTCCATATGTGGGGGCAAGCCAAAACATATGGCGTTCCATCTGCAAGATGGGGCTGGCTGGGTCCCATGAATGGCTTTTAATGCGAGTAGATTCAGCCTGACTTGGTCTGCCTCCAAAGGAGAAGAAAAACCAGTGATTCAAATATTGTGTAAAACCATTGAAATTAATGGCACAAAACAAGACTCATTTGTATTCCGCCTAATTTAAAAGATGTCTGCTTGGTGTAAAGTAATGAATTAGTTACGGGGGTGTTTGGACTGAATGTTTGACATTCTCCTTGAAGGAATAAATGCCCTTTTTCCTTCTCTCAAGCCACTCTCTGTTATTTTGTGTTGTTTCCCCCCAGGAAATGCACTAAGCATTTTGGCTTCTGTAACAGGCCAGATTTCATGAAGTTCACCACACTAGTCACAGCTGATCCTGTTTCAACTCCCTAAGATGAGGTTGGGAGAGAGAATTCAAGTAGATGTTCTTTTAAAAACTGCCTAATGGGGAGTTGAGTGCAAGATGGCAGTGTAGGAAGATCCTGAACACACTCCTTCCCACATACACAATAAATGTACAGCTACATATGGAATACTTTCCTCTGAAAAAGACCAGAAAACTGAGTAAACAGAGGATCCACAACAAAGGACAAAAAGGATAGCATCAAGACAGGTAGGAGAGATAGAGACACTATGTCACAAAAAAAAGCGGGGGGACCATCCCAGGCATTTCAATCCACAATTGGGAGGGATCTCAAAAATATAGAACTTTATCCTGAGGAGTAATGGGTTTATGTTCCACATCAGGCATCTCAACCCTTAGATCCTGCACAAGAGGAACAAGCCCCCTAAATGGCAGGCTTTGAAAAACACTGGGGATTATGTCCAGGGAAATCATACAACTGTAGGGAATAAACAACCCAGTCTTAAAGGGCTCATGCACAGGAACTCACCCTAGGACTCAGCACAAAACATCAATTTGAAAAGCACCTATACCATATGCGAAAAAGACCCACTTATTAACCTTAAATCACCTGCCAAAGAGGCAGGAAACTATTAGGACTTCCTCTGGGGACAGAGACGCTGGAAGGCACTATATTTGCAACTTCATTGTATTTTGCCAATGATGGCACTGGCACATGCCATTTTGAAACTATTTCCCCAACATGCTAGAGGTGGTGGGCTTACCCAGCTGAAAACACTGCCCAGTGCAACAGCAAGTCACAGATGGGCCAATTACTAGCCCTTCCTGTCCCTACACCACAGCACAACTACACACTACAGCCAAGCAGGTGCCAGTCTTACTTGCCTCTATGCCACAGATGTGGCCCCACCACAGCAGACAGGCATGTGCATCCCACATAGGGGATACCCTTTAAGTGACTAGCTCTAATAGTCAGAGGTAATTATGTTTCTGGGCTCCATGTGACATCTCCTACACAAGACCACTCCTTCAAGACTGGGAAAGGTAGTTGATTTGCCTAACACATAGAAACAAACTCAGAAAGTCAGGCAAAATGAACAGACAGAGGAATATGTTCCAAGTGAAAGACCAAGACAAAACAATGGATAAAGAAATTAATGAAATGGACTAAGCAATCTACCTGAGGAAGAGTCAAAGTAACGATTATAAAGATGCTCACTGAACTTGAGAAAAGAATGGATGAGCCAAGTAGACCATCAATAAAGAGCTAGAAAATATAAGTAAGTTCCAAACAGAAGTTACAGAGCTGAAAATACAATAACTAAACTAACAGATACAATAGAAGGTTTCAACAGACTGGATAAGGCCAAAGATAAGATCAACAAACTGGAAGACAAAGAAATAGAATTCATCCAGACCGAGCAGGAGGAAAAAAAAAAAAAAAAAAAAAAAAAAAAAAAAAAAAAACCTTTTAAAAAATGAATATAATTCAAGGGACCTTTGAGACAGTACTAAATGAAATAATATTTGTATTATAGGGGTCCCAAAAGGAGAAGAGAGAGGGAAAGGGCCAGAAAACTTATTTGAGAAAAATGACCCAAAACTTACCTAAAGAAGGAGACACCCCAGGTCTAGGAATCCCAGAGAGTTCCAAATAAGATGAATCTAAAAAGAGCCACACCAAGACACTTTATAATTAAAAAGGTAAAAGTTAAAGAGAGAATCTTAAAAGCAGAAAGAAAAACTTACCACATACAAGGGAAATCACATAAGGCTATCAACAGACTTTTAAGCAGAAACTTTGTAAGCCAGAAAAGACTGTCATGACATATTCAGAGTACTAAAAGGATAAAACGTCCAATTAAGAATTCTTTACCCAGGAAGGTTATCATTCAGGAATTAAAAGAGATTATTAAGAGTTTTCCAAATAAGCAAAAGCTAAAGGAGTTCATTACCATTAAGCCAGCCTTACAAGAAATGTAAAGGGACTAAAGAAAATGGCACTAATTTATAATAAGAAAATACAAGAAAGCAAAAATCTTACCAGAAAAGGGAAAGGGAAATATATAGTAAAGGTAGTACGATCAATTACTCATAAAGCAACTATGAAGGTTAAAAGACAAAAATAGTCAAATTAACTAAAGCTATAATAATTAGTAAAGTAATGCACAAATTAAAAGATGGGAAATGTGACATCAAAAATATAAAATGGGAGGCAATGTCAAGTTTATAATGCAATCAAATTTAAGTTGCCATCAAATCAAAACAGACCTTTATTTACTTAGGAAGTTATATGTGAACTTCCCAGTAACCACAAAGCGAAAATTTATACTAAATACACAAAAGAAAATAAGAAAGTGGTCTAAGCATAACACTAAAGAAAGCCATCAAACCACGGGGCGAAAAGAAAGAAAAAAAGAAAGGAAGAGAAAAGAACTACAAAAACAGCAGAAAACAATTAACAAAATGACAATAAGCACATACTTATCAATAATCACTTCAGATGTAAACACACTAAACTCTCCAATCAAAAGACACAGAGTGGCTGAATGGATTTAAAAAAAAAAAAAAAAAAGCAAGAACAAGACCCATCTGGGAGCATCTGGCTCAGTCAGCTGAGCATGCGACTCAATTTTGGCTCAGGTCATGATCCCAGGATCATAGGATCGAGCCCCACATGGGGCTCCATGCTGAGCATGAGCCTGCTTAATAAGGTTATCTCTCTTTCCCTCTGCCCCTCTCCCCTGCTCGCGCTCTCTCTCCCTTTCTCTAAAGTTAAAAATGTTTTATTAAAAAACAACAAAATCAACATACAGAAATCTTTTGAGTTTCTGTACACTAATAGCAAATTATCAGAAAGAGAAATTAAGAAAACAATCCCATTTGCAACTGCATCAAAAAGAATAAAATACCTAGGAACAAATTTAAGACAGTGAAAGACCTCTACACTGAAAACTATAAAACACTGATAAAGAAATTGAAGAAGACACAAATAAATGAAAAGATATTTCATGCTCACATATTAGAAGAATATTGTTATAATGTTCATACTACCCAAAAAAAGTCTATAGATTCAGTGCAATACCTATCAAAATTCCAATGGCATTTTTCACAGAACTAGAACAAATAATTCTAAAATTTGCATGGAACCATAAAAGATCCCGAATAGGCAGGGCAAACTTAAGAAAGAAGAAAAGAGCTGGAGGCATCATGCACCCTGATTTCAAACTATGTTATAAAGCTATAATAATCAATGGGGCACCTGGGCTCAGTTGGTTAAGTATCTGACTCTTGACCTCGGCTCAGGTCATGATCTCACAATTCATGAGACTGTCCATGCTGACAGCTCGGAGCCTGCTTGGGATTCTCTCTCCCTGTCTCTCTGCCCTGCCCATACTCACACACACATGTGTTCTCTCTCCCTTTCACTTTCAAAGTAAATAAATAAGCACTTTTTAAAAAACAGTGCTACAATAATCAAAACAGACACACAGAACAATGCAACAGAATTGAGAGCCCAGAATTAAACCCACACATATATGAGCAATTAATTTATGACAAGGAGCCAAGAATATACAATGGAGAAAGGACAGTCTTTCAATAAATGATGTTTGAAAAACTGGGCACCCACACACAAAAGAATGAAACTACATCATTATTGCATGCAATACACAAAAATAAACTCAAAAATGTATTCAAGACTTGAATGTAAAATCTAAAACCATAAAATTCCTAGAAGAAAATATAGGTAATAAGCTCCTTAACATTGGTCTTAGTGGTATTTTTATAGATGTGACTCCAAAGAGAAGGGAAACAAAAGCAAGAATAAGTGAATGGGATTCCATCAATTAAAAAGCTGCACAGTGAGAAAAAAAAACATCAAAATGAAACGGCAATCTACTGAATGGGAGAAAATTTTTGCAAGTCATATATATGACAAAAGATTATGTATCCAAAATACATAAAGAACCCATACAACTCAACAACAACAACAATCAACCCAATTTAAAAAAGGGCAGAGAGGGGCGCCTGGGTGGCTCAGTCGGTTAAGCGTCCAACTTCGGCTCAGGTCATGATCTCATGGTTTGTGGGTTCGAGCCCCGCGTCGGGCTCCATGCTGATAGCTAAGAGCCTGGAGCCTGCTTTGGATTCTGTGTCTCCCTCTCTCTCTGCACCTACCCCACTCACACTCCATCTCTGTCTCTCAAAAATGAATAAACGTTAAAAAAAAAATTTAAATAAAAAAAAAAAGGGCAGAGAACCTAAATAAGCATTTTTCCAAAGAAGACCTACAACAGCCACAAGAAAAGACATTTAACATCATTAATTATTACAGAAATGCATATCAAAACCATAATGAGTTATTACCTTACACTGGTTACAATGGCTACTGTCAACAACAGAAGAAATAACAAGTGTTGGAGAAGATGTGGAGAACAGGAAACCCTCATATGTGCTGGTGGGAACATAAGCTGGTACAGACACTATGAAAAACAGTACGGAGATTCCTCAAAAAATTAAGAATACAACTACAATATGATCCAGCTATTCCATTTCTGGGTATTTCTCCAAAGAATACAAAAACACTCATTCAAAAATATATAGGCACCACCACTCATGGCAGCACTATTTACAATATCCAGGAGAAATGGTAACAATCCCAATGTCCACCAATGGATGCACGGATAAAGAAGATGTGGTATATACACATTTCATATATACAATGGAATACTAATCAGCCATAAAAAAAAAGAATGAGATCTTGCCATTTGCAACAATATGGATGGACCTAGAGGGCATTATTCTGAGTGAAACAAGTCCGATAGAGAAAGACAAATATCGTATGGTATCACTCAAATGTGGAATCTAAAAAACAAAACAAATGAACAAACAAAATAACTCAAACTCATAGAGACAGAGAACAGATTGGTGGTTACTAGAGGGGACTGGGGTGGGAGGGTGGGAGTGAAATAGGTGGTGAGTGTCCATAGCAGATGGACAGTAACTAGACTTTTAATGGTGACCACTTTGTAGTATTACTGATGTCAAATTATAATGTCGTACACCTGAAATTCATATAATGTTGTATACCAATTTTACTTCAATGTAAACAAAAATGCATCATGGGGTCTTCTTGGTCATGCCCCTCCAGCAAAACTCCATGGGCTGCTTATCCTCAAGGGACCAGTGGGCAGACTTGCCCTTCCTAAATGTAGCAAGAGAGAATCTGGAGTTCTTCCTTGAACAACTGCGCTGTGCTTCCATGTCACACATTTCACGTCCCAGAGGGCTCACCTGCAGCCCCTGTGATGCTCAGTCACTGACCCACAGGCCATCCACTCCTGAGATGATGGTGATGATGATGACGATAATTCAGTGAGACTCTGATCTGTGCCAGACAGCATGCTATGCGTTACATGTGAATGATCTGATTCCGTTTTAGAAGAACTTCGTAAGTTCTGTCCTCCCCGCTTTTCAGATGAAGAAAGTGTAGCTGCCAACGTCACGGAGTTAGTGAACGGTAGGCCAAGAACACCAGTGTTCCTGCCCCAAGCCTATGCTGGGATCAAACAGGAAAAGGTGGGGTGGCATCCTCTGTGAGCACCCACGTGGGCTGCTGCATCTTGTGATGGGACAGCCCAGCATGCCTAAAGTGCCAGTTCACTCAAACCAGGGCTAACAAGAAAATCAACTGCTCCCTAGTCATGGTCCTTGGTCAAAGCAGTACAGGGCAGAAGCCTACACAAAACATCGATGGCGTCATTCCCACCTAGACGGAACTGGCTTCCTCAACACTGTAATATGACTCCGATCGAGACATTTCTGGGGCGCCAGGGTGGCTCAGTCAGTTAAGCACCTGACTTCAGCTCAGGTTGTGATCTCATGGTTCATGAGTTCAAGCCCCGCTTCCGGTTCTGTGCTGTCAGACCTGGAGCCTGGAGCCTGCTTCGGATTCTGTGTCTCCCTCTCTCTCTGCACTCCCCTGCTCATGCTGTGTGTGTGTCTCTCTCTCAAAAATAAATATACATTTAAAAAAATTACCTTTAAAAAAAAAACACTTCTGATCGAGGGGCGTCTGGGTGACTCAGTCGGTTAAGCATCCAACTTTGGCTCATATCACAGTCTCAGGGTTCGTTGAGAGTTCAAGCCCCAAATCGGGCTCTCTGCTGTCAGCACAGAGCCCATCTGGGACTCTCTGTCTCCCTCTCTCTCTACCCCTCTCCCTCTCTCTCTCCCTGTCCCTCCCCCTGTCTCTCTGGCCCTCTCCTGCCTGTGCAGGCACAGGTGCAGGTTCTCTCAAAAATAAATGTTTAAAAAAAACAGGGTGCCCAGGTGGCTCAGTGGGCTAAGCATCCAGCTTCAGCTCAGGTCATGATCTTGCAGTCCACAAATTCGAGTCCCGCATTGGGCTCTGTGCTGACAGCTCAGAGCCTGGAGCCTGTTTCAGATTCTGTGTCTCCCTCTCTCCCTGCCCCTCCCCCACTTGCACTCTGTCTCTCTCTCTCTCTCCCTCTCTCTCTCTCTCAAAAATAAACAAAACATTTAAAAAAAATTTTTTAAAGACACTTCTGATTGAGGCTGAAGTTAACCAAAACCCCACACTCAATCTTTCCCTATGGAGTGAAGGCTTTTGTCCATTCGGGACTTCCTAGTCACATGGTTTTCAAACCTATTTCAGCAACAGAGACCTTTTCCCTCCAGATGAAATCGGCAAAGAGAACCCCTCCATTTGAAAGGCGAGTGGGGGGCTCATGGCTTCCTTCTCTGAAAGAAGGAAATCTGGAAATCTGCTGGAAATCTGTAGTTGTAGACCCATTTTTCACCTTCTACCTGTAAGAGTCCTGACAGACCAGCCATGGACCCATCTCTTGGCTTTTTGCAAGGAAGCAGAATTGTGGGAAGCAGCCAGGCTCGTCGTTAACAAGAGCCATTTTCATAATTGTGTGCATTAAGGGAACCGTATCATCCTACATGATCACAGAAGGTGGAGTTCAAGGGAGTCCCCACCTGCATCATTTCCAAGAGAGAGTGTTACTGAGCCCTCTGTCTGGAGCAGCCCTCACTCGGGTAGCAGACCAAGCATCATGTGCAAGGTGACCGTGCCTTGCTCGGTGCTTGATAGGAAGGAGGTCACAGAAGAAGCCGCTGCATCTGTTTGTGATGTGTCTTCTGGTGTTTTCAAGATCCAAGTGAAAGATATAAGGAAATTAAAAGAAGACAGTTTTAGCTCCCCGGTATCCATTCTAAAAGAATGGATTCTGAGAAAATGAAATGTAGATTTCTTTTACTGGAAAATCGTGGAGTTTTTTTTTTTTTTCTGGTTCCTTCTCGTTCCTCATTTTGACACCCAATGTAAGGCTTAGCACAATTTATTTCAGGTTTCCCTATCACAGAACACACCCATCAGAGCATTCGTTGAGAAGCTATTTGTCAGCAGCTGATCCAGGAAATGCCACCACAGGGCCGGTAAATGCAAAGAAGCCGCACAAGAAGTAGGAGATGCTGAGCAGAGCTGGAGGCCCAGGAAGGCGGCCTGACGCACAGGCTCCCAGCTTTCTCCTGCCTCCAAAAGAAAGCTCCTTGTGGTGGCCATGTCTGGATAATTTACGTTATGCTGAGACACTGGCCTCTGCCCCCTCCCCACCTCCCCTGGGACAAAGACACAAAATTGCATCCGCCCACCAAGCACTCCCTCCCCATCCGCACTCACCCTCTTCCTATACAGGCCTGTATCCCCCTCCCCTAATTCAGGACCAGCCCCTGCTTCCTTCTCCAACACCCAGTCGTAAAAAAAGGCCAGAGTCCTGCCCCCTGAAGAAAGGGCCTTTAAGTCTGGCAACATGGGTGGCAGACATGAACTGTAGTCCCCCACTCGGTGTGCAAATAAGGAGACCTGCTTGTCTTTCCGTAACTCGTAACTCGGGTTTAGTTCTGTTTGGAGCCATCGCTCCATAAGGCTGGGAGAAAATCTGACTTAGTTCAGAATGCCCTCATCTCCCTGTGATGGCCCCCAAATCCTGAGGACCTCTGCGGTGTCACCATCTGGTCCTTGCTGTCAACTGCCAGATGTCTGCCCACATTCCCTTTGACCCTCTCTCTCCTCAATGCCCTTGGGGCCAGCTCTGCACCGCTTCTATGCCTGTTGGAAGGTCTGGAAATGATTTCGCTCTTCATGGGGCCAGGGGGTGCTGGGGGCAGTCACCCAGCCTCCAGGCTCTACCCTTGGTGTGCCCATGAACACGCTCGCTGCCTGGGGCTCTTGCCTCCCCTGGAACGCAGTTGCCTGTGGGCCCCCACTGATGTTGTCTACTTTGAGGTGACTTGGTACCACGGTTTGCAAGGTAAGCGAGGTGGGGCAGGGACGACAAAGACAGGGATTGTTAAATGACAAGAACACAACAAAATCTCTCGGTCCGTGAGTTTGAGCCCCGAGTCGGGCTCTGTGCTGACAGCGCGGAGCCTAGAGCCTGCTTTGGATTCTGTGTCCCCCTCTCACTCTGCCCCTCCTCTGCTTGTGCTCTGTTTCTCTCCCTCTCTCAAAACCCTCTCTCAAAAATAAACATTAAAAAAAAATTTTTTTTTAAATATGTTGTCACCTTCCAGGTGGCCACACAGCAGCAGCCCCGGGCTGGGATCTGTTTTCCACCCTCTTTTGAAGGCGAACCAAGCCTGAGAGGACGGGAAACAAGGATGCCTGTGGTCGTGGTGGGGACGACCCAGGACCCCCTCCTGATGAGGCAGGTTGTAAACTAGAATGGAAGGAATGTCCCCGTGCAGATGGCGCTGGCCTTCCCCAGAGCTCCCGGCCACTTACGTGGCCAGCTCCTAAGGAACTTGGAATGTTTGCAGCCGGCGTGTTCCTTCATCTGCCACAACGCACACCATGTGCTCAGGATGGGCACCCCAAGACTCCTGGGGTCCTTCCTACAACCCAGGGAATTGAGACTGCGGCTCCTGTTGCACTGAAGACGTTTTTATTTGTCAGTCTCCACCTCTCAGGTATGAGCTTCTCAAAACTGGCTCAGGAGAGTTCTGGCTCTACCCGCTAAAGGAGAGAGTAGTGAGAACCTATGGGCCAGAGCCCTGGACAGGGCCAGTTTGGAAATCAGGGAATCAAGGTTTAAAGTCTGGCCATGCCTCGGGGCGCCTGGGTGGCTCAGTCGGTTAAGCGTCCGACTTCAGCTCAGGTCACGATCTCGCGGTTCGCGAGTTCGAGCCCCGCGTCGGGCTCTGGGCTGATGGCTCAGAGCCTGGAGCCTGCTTCCGATTCTGTGTCTCCCTCTCTCTCTGCCCCTCCCCCGTTCATGCTGTGTCTCTCTCTGTCTCAAAAATAAATAAATGTTAAAAAAAAAAAAAATTTTTTTTAAATAAATAAATAAATAAAGTCTGGCCATGCCTCAAGCTAGCAGTGTGATCTGGGCCTCCTGGAGTCTCCCATTTCTCTATCCGTTAACTCAAAGGCACCTGTAAGAATGGGATGAGAACATTTGGGTGCAATCCTTCGGCACAGGGTCAGGAACACAGTGAAAGCAAATGACAAAGAGAGTTCAGCCAATTCCAATGTCATGATCACCAGCTTCACCTCCAGCCCATCTCCTTACTCCTCCCTCTTCCTGGGCAGGCAGAGCCAGGGAGGGGTTCTCCAAGACCCCCTCCTCACCTCCTCTGAGGAGGGGCATAAGCCCCGGCTACCTCTACCCCAGGGAAGACCTGTCTCTATGAACCGACCCAGTGAGCCCCGATTTTGTCCTGTATCTGCAGAGTTAAGAGAAGGGGTGGGAAGGGTAATGACCACCTAAGACTGGCTCTGGGGCCCTCTCTTTTTCTCCACTCCACTCAGGCTTCACTCTGCACGGGGACACGTTCTGAGTCCCCCAGATAAGCATTAGGGGCCAGAGACCAGGCAGTTTCTGTGCCAGGCACACCCCCCCCCTGGGCATCTCCACTGCCCCTTGCTATAAGCTTGAGCCTTTCTGGGCCAACCCACTATCCCTTAATGTCTTAGAGTGCCACCTTGGCCCTAATTTATGGGTAAAGAGACCTGCAAAACCAGAGCCCCAGACACTGAACCCCAATATCTCTGAGGCTCAGAGAGCTAGAAGCCAAAACCTGGAGCATTAATTTCTAGTGGCTTTGGGCAGAAGTTGTGGTTTTTCTTTGGGGCAGGACCTTCCTGGTGTTGGGAAAAGTCACCACAGTGGCTATTTTCCAGGGTGCAGACCCAAGTCCTCATGTAAGTGTCCTGAAATGGGGAGTGCTTAACAATGCAGAAGCCAATGCTATGACTGGGATGTGGGTCGCCAGGTGTGATAACCTAACAGGAAATCTTCACAGAAGGTGAGGGATACCTCTCCGAAGACAGTTTTGATGCCAGCTCTGACCTTCCCAGGCACAGGGGTGGGGAGGCTCCAGAACGAGGTAGGGGGCTAAGTGGATAACACCAGATTGACTCAGCTGTGCAAGGAGAAGCCTCACAAGCTGGGGACAGGCCTGAGGCTCAGCAAATAGATTGCTCTGGAGATGGGAGGGAGCCGGAGGCAGGTCTGACACCTGGAGGTAACAAACTTTGAGGAAGTGAAACCCCAGGACCACTTCTAAGGTTTTATTTTCTTTAATACAAATCCTTCAAGCTTCAAGTGAAGCTTTTTTTTTTTTTTTTTTTTCAACTTTTTTTTTTTTATTTATTTTTGGGACAGAGAGAGACAGAGCACGAACGGGGGAGGGGCAGAGAGCGAGGGAGACACAGAATCGGAAACAGGCTCCAGGCTCCGAGCCATCAGCCCAGAGCCTGACGCGGGGCTCAAACTCACGGACCGCGAGATCGTGACCTGGCTGAAGTCGGACGCTTAACCGACTGCGCCACCCAGGCGCCCCTCAAGTGAAGCTTTTAAAACAGATCCATGTTCGTGTTTATCTCTTAGAAGACAAAGGGAAGAGTCAGTGGTTAACTCTGGGCCAAGGCAGCTGGAGGAGGTGGGGAGTCCTCTCTGGTGGAGGGTCCCCCTCTCAGCACTTGTGGGTAGATTTCCCGGATGGGGTGGGGGTGGGGGTGGGGGTGGGGGTGCTGGACACTGACTTACCAGAAAAGCACTTGAGTTGTGGCCATTTGTTTTGTAACAGAGGGAGGAATAAGAATGCATATAAACTTACTTATTCACCGTTTAGTTTGTTTATTTGTTTCAAGTTTTTATTTAAATTTTAGTTATTTAACATACAGTGCAATATTTCAGGACTAGAATTCGGTGATTCGTCACTTACCCAGTGCTCATACGACAAGTGCCCTCCCTAATACCCATCTAGCCCGGTCTCCACCCACCTCCCTCCATCAACCCTGAGTTTGTTCTCTATAGTTAAGAGTCTATTATGGTTTGTTTCCCTCTCTCTCTTCCCCCCTTCCTATATGTTCATCTGTTTCTTAAATTCCACATGAGTGAAATCATATGGTAGTTGTCTTCCTCTGACTGATTTTGCTTAGCATAATACACTCTAGCCCATCCATGTCATTGCAAATAGCAAGATTTCATCCTTTTTGATGGCTGAGTGATATTCCAGACTCACCATATTTTTTTTAGCATTTTTAATATTTACTTATTTTGGGGAGAGTGCAAGCAGGCGGGGGGAAGGGGGCGGTGGGCAGAGGGAAGGGGACGGAGCATCCAAAGTAGGCTCTGTGCTGACAGGCTTGACAGCAGTGAGCCTGATATGGGGCTTGAACTCACAAACTGTGAGATCATGACCTGAGCCGAAGTCGGACGCTCAAACAACAGCCACCCAGGTGCCCGTAACCATTTATTTTCAAGTACATGCCGTGTAAAGTGGTTAGGATACAGAGTGAAGAAAACAGTCACAGTTCTTGCCCGGATGGAGCTTCCAACACCAGAAACGAATGAACAATAATCATGCTGTATGCAACGTATTAATTAGGGCTCTGTGGAGTGCAACAGGAGAGATCCGAGAGCCCAAAGAGAGTGTCATGAGTGACCTCACCTACAACTCCTATTTATTGGAACATTATGCTTTGTTATATTTTTTTAATGTTTATTTTATTTTTGAGAGAGAGGGAGAGACAGACCACAGAGGAGGGGCCGAGAGAGAGGGAGACACAGAATCTGAAGCAGGCTCCGGGCTCTGAGCTGACAGCACAGAGCCCGACATGGGGCTTGTACCCACAGACTGTGAGATCACGACCTGAGCCGGAGTCGGACGCTTAACTGACTGAGCCACCCAGGTGCCCCTATGCTTTATTATATTTTTAACCGCAGATCATTATATTATTTAAACATCAAATTTTGTTAGCATTTCATCATAATGGCAACCAACATCTAGTAAAAATGAGGTTCCAGACACTGTACCAGTTTTCCGGTTTGCTTTTGAGACATGCTTCTAGAACAGAATCCTGGCGATTCTCCTCAACAAACACAGCATGGGGGCAAGGGTAGCCCAGTAAAGATGACTGGTCAGGAGCAGGTGACTATTTGGGACTGAACTGAGTCCTACCAAAGTTCTTATGGGGAAGTCTTAACCCCGAGCACGTCAGAATGCAACTGTATTTGGGGACAGATAGGGTCTTCAAAGAGGTAAAATGGGGTCATATGGGTGGGCCCCAATCTAATCTGACTGGTGTCCTTATAAGATGGAGTGATTAGGACATAGATATTCACTTGGGAGACCATGTGAGGGCTCAAGAAGAAGACAAGCATTTGCAAGCCAAGGAGAGAGGCCTCAGAAGGAAACAACTGTACCATCATCTTGATCTCAGACTTCCCACTTCCAGAAATGTGAGGAAATAAATGTTTAAGCTGCCCAGTCTGTGGTATTTCATTATGGCAGGCCTATAGCAGACTAACACGGGGGTCAGGGTGGGGAAGACACTCTGGGAGGAGGTAAGGACCAGCAGAGTTTGCCCACATCTCCAGCCGCTCGTCTCTGCACTGGCCAGAGGGTCAGGCCTCCCCTCCTCTCAGAGCAGATGTGGGGCCTCTGCTTCTAAAGGCAGGGGGACCCGAAGACTGATGGCAGCACGTGCCCTTTCCAGGAGCGACCTTTATCTTCCCCGATGCCCAATCATCCCTTTCGCCAGACTGACTGTTGGCAAGGGATTGAGAGCCTGATCTATCCTCCTGAAGACTCTGTGAGCGTCACATATTTTTTGCCTTCTCCCCTCTTCTTTTAACCATGGGGTGAATACAAAACAACCTCTTGAAAGTCCCCAGCAGTCATTGTGCATTCCAGCTCCTCTCCCTTTACAAGAAGCACCGAGCTTGTAGTTTAAAGGAGATTATCTCCTCAGATTTAATGAGAGTCACAGTGAAAACAGAGTCCCCAGGAAAAGAAGAAAAACACAATAAAAAAAAAAAGGAGGAAAAAGGAGATCCATCCAATTAGTGTCTCTAACACGGCTTCATTATACATCCACTTCTGACATTTGCCAGTGATGTTCGAATTGAGCTGCAAAAAAATGGCTTCTAAAAGGCAAATTGACATTTGCCTAACTATCCCCCACCCCTTCGCCCCCTACAATGTAAGCATTTACCACAACAGCTGGGATTAGGGCAAGGAGAAGCAGGGCAGGGACCGGATTCATGGCAGAGGAGGAGAGGCTGGTAATCAGGGAGCGAGACAAGGCGAGAGCACATCATGGCTACATGTGAATGACCCTCATCGCCCGTGTCTCTGTGTGATTTCCTTTTTAGGGAACATTTAATAAGATACAGAAGCCAGATTTGGTTGAGCTGAATGCAGGATCGCCATGGCAACCTTCCTTTGGAGGTTATCCAAGTCAGGTAGTGACAGCAAAGCTGAGTTAAAGGTCACCCCTGCAGAGAAAGATGGGCATTGATAAAGTATTTTAACAAGACCCAGAGGAGCTGGTATTTGAAAGCTACCTGCAGAGGACCAGCGAGGCCCCAGGAATGGGAAGCAAACAACAGCAGAGGGGGGGGGGGTGTCCTGGGGGGGATCCCACCAGAGCCAACACTGTAAACACCTCGTCCTACAGACAGAGAACTCAGGTCTCCACCGAAAGCTCAGACTTGCCACAGCCTGTCCCTGCTCAATGGAAGGTTTGACAAGCTTTTTTACCCAGGCATTTGGATAGTAAAGAATCCTGCTTGCGCCTAAGACATGTATGCCTGAAAAGTTCTCAACAAGCCAGAGTTTTGCAAATGGAACAGCACTGACCTTCTTTATCACTCCCGAAATGCTTTATTTAATCTCTTTTCTATTAGAAAGTCACTTCAAAATCGTGGAGTTCAGAAGACCCTGCTTTGCATGACACTGAAGCCAGGAACTTGCAGAAACCATATAAATATGAATGTCTGTGTGGCTGGCCCCTCAAGAAAGGTGATAAACTACATTTTAAGCATAAGAAAATATGGAAAATTAACCCAACCTTCCTTATATATAAGTATATGCCAATTTAAATGGTGACAAAAAGATGTACATTAAAATAATAATTTTTTGCTTCTCCAATAAGCAAAAATCTAGATGTGCGGTACTACCTTGAGCTGGCGGAGAATGGGTCTCATACATTCTCGGTGGCAATGCAAATTAGTATCGTTCCAATGGGGAATAATTTGCAAATAACTATCAAAATTCTAAATGGCTCTCCCTTTGAGCTGGAAATTCCACTTGTACATATCTGGTCTCACACAAAGATGTGTGGACGTAGATGTTCACTGCGGCCTTGTTTATATTAGCAAAACATTAGAAAAAACTTCAAGGTAGAGGAGACTGATGGAATACATTATGGAACATTCATGAAATGGAATGATATACAGCTTTTAGAGAGACTGAGATTCGTGGCTATGGACATAAAGCAATCTCCCTGGCATTCTGAATGAAAAAAGCAAGTATAGAATCATGAGTATAGTATGCCCACCTATACCTTTCCACAGCTAGAAAACGTTACTAAGTGCATGTATTAATTTTTTAATTTTTTTTGAGAGAGAGGGAATAAGCTGAGGAGGGGCAAAGAGAGAAGAAGAGTGAGAACCCCAAGCAGGCTCCATGCTCAGCGTGGAGCACGAAGCAGGGCTCAATCTCACAACTGCGAGATCATGAACTGAGCCGAAATCAAGAGTCAGGCACTAAGTGACTGAGCCACCCAGGTGCTGTTTAATTTTTGTATTTAACAAGTTGCATTTAAAAGGTCATCTGGGTTTGAATTATGGGCCATTTGTCCCATGTAGTGACCTTTGCTGGTACCTCTCCAGCTTTCATTTCCCTCTTCCTGCCTCCCAGAATCTCAGCTTTATGCAGGAGTCCATCCCTCCCTTAACTACTCTATGTGATTCAAGGGACATACCCACTCAGCTCCAGTGGTGGGCCCTGAGCCAGTGGGTTTCAGGCTTGAGGGGGCATTTGAACCAGCTGGAGGGCTTATTAAATCAGAGAATTTCTGATTCTGTAGACATGCAGTGAGGCCCTGAGAACTTTTATTTCAAAGGAAGGTTGGCGTTGCTGTTCTAGAGACCACACTTTGAGAACCCCTGATAAGCCAAGAGTATAATACCCCTCCTTTTTGCCAATGATGGCTTCTGGGATAGGTCACCTATACCTTCTGAGATACAGTGAGATGTTTGATAAAAGTTTTTTGGAATAAAACTTCCTTAAGATAGAGCCACAGGGCAAGTCAGACTTTCTCTCCTTTTTTCCTGCCCTGAACACGAAACAAGAGGAGAGTTCTAGGTGTCCTAGAATAACAAGAGAAATCAGCCTTAAGATGTTGTCGATACTCTGAAAGGTGGAAAGATCTCAGTCCTTGATGTGAAGCCCAACCCATTGCTAGACCTACCTTTACATTAACCAGTACCCCTGATTACAGTTTAAGCCCCTCTGCATTGTGTCTTCTGTCACCTGCAGACAAATACATCATCACTGACACAAGTTTAGGAGACAGTATTTTAAAATATTTAAAATTAAAACAATTTTTCCTTCGTGGCAAAATGTCATAAGCAATACAAAGACTAAGAACAGATGAAGGAAAATGTTTGCAAAATGCACCTCACTTGCCCCATCTCAGTTAATAACCTGGTCAAATGAGTCTTCTGGCTCTCCTTAAATCCCGTGTCACATAGAGCTAAGTACTAAAGAAATACAGCTCTGTATCAAAGCTCAAGAAAAGAATTTTATTGAATAAAAAGCTCAGGGAGGAGGAGGAACCAGAGTCTACAAAGGAAAGGTTACAACACTCAGAAAAACGTTCTTTAAAAAACTGTTTGGCCCATCTATCTTCCCCACACCCCAGAGTGGAGCTGCTCCCCTCAATCGTCTCTCTTTCCATTTTCCTCCATTGATTCTTCTCTTTATGCTTCCTGCCTTCTCTGGATTTGTCACTATTATGTACAGACCCAACCCTCTTGGCTGCTACCAATGCCATCTCTCCCAGTTGTCCCTGGAGGGGTGTGGTTGAGAGGAAAAACTAATATTTTATACCTGTCCAATATGGACTAATTTACAGATGAAGAAGTGACAGCAGAATTTAAATATCTTAGTTTGATCTCAAAAACCCAAGCTCTCAGCCACCACTCTAATCTGCCATCAACAAAGGATGGAGATCCCTAACACAAAAATAACTCTTCCAAATCAAAGAAGGGGGAGAAAAACCACCCTAATGGAAAAATTTGTAGAGAACGCACACAAGCAAATTAAAGAAGAAAAACAAATTGGAAAAGATGTTCAAGCTCACTAGTAATAAAACGAATGGAAATTAAAACAATATTTCAGCTAGCAGACGAGCAAAGATTTTTTTTTTAATTAATTACAGCCAGTGTTGGCGAGGGTACAGAGGAAAAGGAACTCCACACTGCTGACGAAAGAATTAAGTAATTAGAAAATTAGGTAATACCCCTCCAAATTTAAAATTACCATACATTTGACCCTACAATTCTGCTTTGAGTAATTTATCCTAACGAGTTCATCAGACAAGTAGGAAAGAAATACGTACAAGAATGTTTACAAAGCCTGTGTTTTAATAGTAAAATATGGAAACAATTTTATGCATCCATAGGGGATTAAGGGAAAGAGAGAGAGAGAGAGAAATACTGACTATGGCTTCCCAGTACAGAGCCCCACCACTGACTGCCTTGCCTACTGGATCACTGGCAACATTGGGCAAAAGCAGGCTCCCTCAGCAGGACCAGATCCTGTCCCTGTAAGACTCACAGTAGGGAGCCCCAAGGCAGAATGGGGGCTCTCTGCATGTCTCAGGCAAGTGGAGGTACTGACTTTTACAGGCCCAGCATCTCCAAGCCCCTCCTCTTGAGAGGACTAAGTGAAGCATTAGAGAAAGGCTAGAGTGTTCCCCTAGTCCAAGTGTTACCATGTGGAACCACAAACAGCAGAGAAAGGAGGTTCCCTCTACCCACACCCTAAAGTAGATATGTAGTCACAGAAAAATGTCTGGAGGTGGATAAATATCAGAAAGGGAGAAGTGCTTATCTCTGAGCAGTGGACCCATTTCCCTTCCTGTAACCCACTATTGGAGCCAGACGTGTGACTGCCTACTGAAGAAAAAGAAGGGAAGGAAAATTGACGTATTTTTTACACCCACTATGTCCTGGGCTGCCTTGCCTCCAAGAGTGTAAGTTGGACACATTAGTGTCTTTCCTCAGTGAGAGAGCAGCCAGAACTTTCACCCTGGCTTACCACTGAGGAAAGCAGGAGGAAGTAGAACATTGTAAGCCAGCAGGCCTGCCAGGAGACTGCAGTGGTGAGGGGCAAGGTGCCACTGAAGGCAGAAATTGATAAGGAGATGGCCCAAGCCATGGACAGATGGAAAGTGAAGAGAATATCTGCAAGGCCCACAAGAACCCTGGTAGGACCATCAAGAATCCAGATGATGACAAAAGCACCCTCCATGAACCAGTCGCCTGCATACTAGCATGAAATCACATACACCTATGCCTACACCCGGATGCCATCTTGAAAAGATGGACAATAGACAAAAGCACTTGAAAGAAGAAACAACTGGCCCAGTAGAGGCTGAACACGAATTTGATTGGATAGTTATAGATGAGAGTTAGAACTAACTTATGACAATTGTTACAAGACTACAAGACCGTGTAAAAGTTTTTTGAATTTTATTTGGTGTGTGACTAGCGTATGGAGGAAAAGGAATGCCCATACTCTGCTGGTAAGACAGTAACTGAGGAAAAATTAGGTAATACCTCTCCAAATTTAAAATCAGCATACATTTGAGCCTGCAATTCTGTTTCTAGTCATTTATCCTAACAAGTTTATCAGGCAGCAAGAAAGAAAGCAATACAAACCTACTTACAGAGCACGGTTACAGTGCAAGCGTCCTCAATCTCCTCTAGAATCGGCAGTAACTGATGGTGCCACATGTTTTCTCACATCTGAGTTAGAGTGTGTTCATTTCTACCTTATTATTCCACCATACATTAGTCATATTTAAAGAAAAAAAATGAGGGGGATTAAATGCTTTGCTGGTTGACCTCTATTGGCAAGCTATGAAGAACTCATCTCGAGAAGGAGAAAATGATGTGTGAGTCTTTATGCAAAAGGAGAGGAGTGAGGTGTTAGAGGCAACTCACACCGTGCCTTCAGGTAAGCCTGTAAGGATTTTGTTCCTACTCCTTGGCCCTTGCTTTTTCTCACTCTGGGATGTGTTTAATGTGATTTTCATGTAGGATACTGTTTACAGTACACAGGGTTGGTTCCCTGCCCAATTCCGTTCCTTTCCCATCTTTCCTGATGGCAGAGCAAAGCTCAGAGCTCCCTCAACGTAGAGCGAGCGTGAAATTTGACACCCTCCACAAAAAGCTGGGACCCCAAAAGCCATCCCTTAGTGTAAGAATGATTTAGAAAGAAACCCACCCGTCAAGAGCTGCAAGGAAAATGACCTGTCTCAAATCTCTGTGGTGAGTAGAGAAGAAAAAACATCTCCCCTGAGACTCTGTAATCCCAAATCTGACTCGTGCATGCATGTTCACAGACTGAATTAAAACACCTGTTTGATGTTAAGAACCTCAAGGAGAGAATGCAGTTCAAACAGTCCCGGGTTGGTGATTCCCCAGGCACCTGACAGCAAGGGATGCCCTCCCTATCTGAGGAACGTCATCTTCAACCCAGCTCTCAGAGCATTTCCTCAGATAAAGGTCCAAATAATATGAATTCACAATCTATAGCGAGAAATCACAAATAAGAGTCAGCTGAAAAAACAGCAGAATGAGACCTGAAAATATGGTAGCTAAGGGGATTATTGGATGCAGAATATAAAGTAAGTTTAATATGTTTTTGAAAAGTAAAGAAGAGGGATGCCTGGGTGACTCAGTTGGTTAAGCATCTGACTTCAGCTCAGGTCATGATCTCACCATTCCTGAGTCCAAGCCCCGTGTAGGGCTCTGTGCTGACAGCTCAAAGCCTGGAGCCTGCTTCGGACTCTGTGTCTCCCTCTCTCTTCCCATCCCCCACTTGTGCTCGCTCTCTCTCTCTCTCTCTCTGTCTCTCTCTATCAAAAATAAACATAAAAAAAGTAAATGAGAGTCAAGTAATAAACAAGCATATCTAAAAATGACTAACCAGATTTGAAGAAAAATGAATAAAACCTCTAGAAATAAAAAATATAGTAACTGAAGTTGCAAATATATTACATAAACACCACACACCTGCTACAACAGCTGAACTTAAAAAAGACTGGCGGGGCGCCTGGGTGGCGCAGTCGGTTAAGCGTCCGACTTCAGCCAGGTCACGATCTCGCAGTCTGTGAGTTCGAGCCCCGCGTCAGGCTCTGGGCTGATGGCTCGGAGCCTGGAGCCTGTTTCCGATTCTGTGTCTCCCTCTCTCTCTGCCCCTCCCCCGTTCATGCTCTGTCTCTCTCTGTCCCAAAAATAAATAAAAAACGTTGAAAAAAAAAATTTAAAAAAAAAAAAAAAAAAAAAAAAAAAAAGACTGGCAATATCAAGTGTTGACATGGATGTGGAGGAATTGAAATGCTCATACATTGCCAGCAGGAATGCAAAATGGTATGGAAGCTTTGGGAAATGTTCAGCTGTTTTTTATTTTTTTTTTTTTTGAATTTTTTTTTTAACGTTTTATTTATTTTTGAGACAGAGAGAGACGGAGCATGAAAGGGGGAGGGGCAGAGAGAGAGGGAGACACAGAATCGGAAGCAGGCTCCAGACTCTGAGCCATCAGCCCAGAGCCCGACGCGGGGCTCGAACTCCTGTACTGTGAGATCGTGACCCGAGCCGAAGTCGGACACTTAACCGACTGAGCCACCCAGGCGCCCCATGTTCAGCTGTTTTTTAAAGCTAAACATACATTTACTCTACAATCCAGAAATCCTACTCCTAGGTACTATTCATAATAAGTGAAACAAACGTCCACACACAGACCTACAAGCAAGTGTTCATAGCATTTTTATTCATAATAGCCAAAAAATTGAAACCACCCAAATTCTATCCATTGAAAAAAATGGATCAATAAATCATGGTACATCCATACAAAGGGATACTATTCAGGAATAAAACAGAATGAACTATTGATGCATGGATGAATCTCAAAAGCATGCTAAGTGAGTAAAAGAAGCCAAACATGAAAGGCTATATGCTATATGATTCCATTTAGATGGCATTCTGGAAAAGGCAAAACTATAAAAAAAGAAAATAAACCAGTGGTTTCCAGGACCTGGGAGAGGACAGACAGAAATGAATATGAAAGATCTTGAGGAAACTTTTTGAGGGGATGGAAATGCTCTATGCACTGATTGTGGTGATGATTCCACTATTGTATAATTTTGTCAAAACTGATCATATCAAACTACTAAAAATGGTGAATTTTACTGGCTATAAATTATATCTCAATAAACCTGACTTTAAAAAAACAAGATAACATGGGGGCACCTGGGTGGCTCAGTAGTTTAAGCATCTGACTCTTGATTCTGGCTTAGGTCATGATCTCACAGTTGTGAAATCAAGCCCTGCATTGGGCTTGGCAATGGGCATGGAGCCTGCTTGAGATTCTCCCTCTCTGCCTGTCTGTCTGTCTGTCTGTCTGTCTCTCTCTCTCTCTCTCAAAAAATAAAAAAGATAACATGGGGAAATTTTTATTTTCTAAAAACACACTACAGAGGTGGAGCACTTTAGACACTGCTGAAGAGAGAATTAATTAACTGGAAGTTACAGCTGAATAAATTATCTAGAAGGCAACACATGGAAAAACAGATGGTAAGTATGAAAGAAAAAAATAATAAATATAGAGACATGCATCTAATTAGAGCCCAGAAGAGAGACATAACCTATAAGACTCATCAGCTTGAGACTTTCTCTACATGACCCTTCTAACCGTAAAGAAAATATACTTCAAAATAAGACATAATTTCCCAAATCAGTACAACTAGAAAGTTTCTAAGAAAAAGGTTCATCAAGAACACACAAGACATCTATGGTGAAACTTTAAAATTCAGTAAAGAATATTCAAAATTAATTAAATGAAGAGATATTACATTTCATTTTCTTGAATGATATTACTTAATATAAAATTTACAGTCTGCCCTCAGTAATGTATAAATCCTATGCAATCAAAATTCTGTTTCGATTTTTTAAGGAACTCAATAAATTTACTTTAAAACATACATATAAAAATAAAGATTTGTGAGTAGGTAAATCACTTTTTAAAAGTACGGTTAGTTAAGGGACACCTGGGTCGCTCAGTCGGTTAAGCATCCAACTCTTGATTTCAGCTCAGGTCATGATCTTATGGCTCATGAGTTTAAGCCCCGTGTCAGGCTCTGTGCTTGGGATTCTCTCCCTTTCTTTCTGCCCCTCCCCACTCACCCTCTCTCTCAAAATAAATAAATAAACCTAAAAAAAAGTACAGTTAATAAAGGGTCTTTGCTTACATAAGACAGTCTCCAAAGACATACTCACATATTAACAAAAAAACATTTTGGTAGTAGAGAAAAAATAGTTAAGTAGACCAACAGAAGAGAATGAAGAGCTCAGTTCAAACCTACAGATTTGGGTTAACCTTATGTATACATCCACATGCATACACACACACATATAAATGCCTATGTACACACACATGTGCATGCATTGGAATTGAATATGTGACGAAGGTGTCACCATGAATCAGTTGGAAAAGAATGGATCATTAAATCTGATTTTAAACCTACTACTAGAGGACTTCTGATGGATCAAAGACCTGAATATGAAACGTAGTATGAACATAAAATTAATCAAAGAAAATGCACAATAACATTCTTGTGATTTGGGGGCAAGGAAGGACCCTATAAACAAATTTTCAAAAGTATAAATCATAAGGCAAACATGTTGATAAAATCAACAATTTTTCAATGTCTAAAATCAACAAGAGAATAATATCTAGAATATACAAGGCATGTGTGTAAATCAACAGGAAAGAACAGAAACCCAATAGAAAAATGAGGAAAATATAAACAAGCATTTTACTAAAAAGAAACCCCAAAACCAAAAAGTACATGAAGAGATGCTCAAACTTATTAGGATAAGAAATGAAAATGAAAATAACAATGAAATATCCATTTTCATGTGTTAGCTTGGCAAAATTAGGAAGATGGCCCATGCCATGTGTTGGAGGAGATGAGGACACAGAAACACCATACACCACTGGCAAGAGGGGTTCTGAAGCCCCATGCAGACGACTTCATCAAATTAGGAATATGCAGGGCACCTGGGTGCTTCAGTCAGTTGGGCGTCCAACTTCGGCCCAGGTCATGATCTCACAGTTCATGAGTTCAAGCCCCACGTCGGACTCTACACTAACAGTGTGCAGAGCCTGCTTGGAATTTTCTCTCTTTCTCCATCTCTCTGCCCCTCCCACACTTGCACTTTCTCTCTCTCAAAATAAATAAATAAACTGGGACACCTGAGTGGCTCAGTCGGTAGCGTGGTCAACTTCAGCTCAAGTCATGACCTCACAGTTCATGGGTTCAAGCCCCACATGGGGCTCTGTGCTGACTGCTCAGAGCCTGGAGCCTTCATTCTGTCTCTCTTGCTCTCTGCTCATCCCTCATGAGCTTGTTCTCTCTTTCTCTCTCTCTCTCTCAAAATAAATAAACTTTAAAAAATAAGTATATAAACTTAAAAAAAATTAAGAGCCCATGATTCCACTCCCACCTATGGATTCCAAATATACTCTTACACAGGTCTATAAGGAGATATTTATAGAGATGTTTGCTGTAACTATTTGTGGGCAAAGAGGTTTTCTGGGCATGTGTTACTGAGAAACTGAAGAAGCAAAATACGATAGATTTACTATGAAGCAGTTAGAAACTATGGATTAAGTCTTCACACAACGTTTAACATAAAAAGAAAGAAACCTAATGACCTATATAATACAACATATTTGTGTAAACTAAAAGTATATTCCCACCAAACAATAACATCTTCCAAAATACATACAAAGGAAAACATGTAGATTAAACATGCTGAAGCGATTGTCCCTGGAGTATGGGGAGGGCAGTGGGAGTATCAGAAATGGGGAATAAATAAATAATGCAAGAGAGGTGCTTTGCATGAATCAATTATGATAATTCACCATTCACCATGAACTAAGAAGCATAAATAACTTGACCCTCTGCTCTTGAGGCCTCAAAAAAACAAAACAAAAAAAACCCAGAATAATAAAAGGAATTTTCTTTCTCCAAGAAAATAAATAAGGATTGGAAAGGAAGAAACAAAGCTATCATTGTTTGCAGAATATACTATTAGGTATGTAGAATACATAGCATCTATAGATAATTAGAATTAATATGATAGTTTAAGGTTACCAGATTTGAAATCAAAATATAAAAATATTTTTCATTTCTACATACCAGCAAAATAACTGTTCAAAATGTAATTTTCAGAAGAAGCTATTTAGAACAGTACACAATTTACAGCATATGTCAACATATAGACAGTATCTAAGAATAAATTTAATTAAAATTGTGCAAGACTGGATTCTTTCCCCAGTTATTTACATAGTATTGCACTACATGCACAATTACCTTGGCCCCCTGAATCTTGTCCTCAGAGCAAATATCTCCAGCTCCTTCTATGGCACACATCCAGACTCCTGTTTACCTTACTCTTGAAAACCCCAGCTTGTCACTACCTCTCTTAAAGTGTATTGACCAGGGATATACCCAGTTCAGCCCTGGAAAGTAAGCCAAGGCAGTTAAGGAGGTGATTTTCCTGGCATAGCACTCAGTAGCAGGGCGTTATCAAGGATTTGGCCACAACCCTTTCTGGACCCCAACTTAAAATTCCCTTTTCAAGATGCTGACAACAATTCAAAAGTACTGTCTTTTGACCTTGCATTCTGAGCAAGTCTTCCTCCTCCTGCCACCCAGAGCTGGCCTTCCGATCCAGACTTCGCTCTTTCTCGGCCAAAATCGAACTCCCTGGCCTTAGCTGCTTAGGTCTGGTCTGACCTCCAGAATTCTTCCAGGGTAGCTTATATTAAAGAGCTCAACCTCGAGCGTTAGCATCGCCTTAATAACAAGAAAAGTATTAAGATGGTAAATTTTGTGTGATGTATTTTGTACCACAATGAACAAGGGAAGGAGGGAGAAAGAGATGGAGGAGGGAAGGATGGAAGGAGGGAGGAAGGGAGGGAGGGAGGGAGGGAGGGAGGGAGGGAAGGAAAGAGGGAAGGAGGGAGGG
The DNA here is from genome assembly GCF_024362965.1 of Panthera pardus. Classification (NCBI taxonomy): domain Eukaryota; kingdom Metazoa; phylum Chordata; class Mammalia; order Carnivora; family Felidae; genus Panthera; species Panthera pardus. Next base: position 4,221,796 of record NW_026526810.1, read on the forward strand.
AGGGAGGGAGGGAGGAAGGAAAGAAGGAAGGAAGGAAGGGAGGGAGGGATGGAAGGAAGGAAGGAGGGGAGGGAAGGAAGGGAGGGAGGAAGGATGATGGATGGATGCTGGCTAAGCATAGTATCTGCAGCACCCAGGAGAAGAGTGTTCCCCACCCTAGCTTACCCTCTTTCTGTTCCTATCCTGACTTCACGGGGACATCACAAAAGGCCTCCTATGCACATTTGTGCCCAGCTCAGTACATACATATAAATTCACATAACACTCCTCTCCCTAAACGTGGCTGTCCCTCTGACCTTGACGTGTACAGCCCAACTTCTCAGGCCCTGGAAGCAGGCTGGAGCCCTGTGCAAAGAATATTCCTGGGCCCTGAGGCTCAGAACATGGTCTAGATGAGGGCGCAGGCACTGGGTGGGCAGCGGTTCAGCTGTCCAGCTGTAAGGGGTCCTGCACAGAACAGCCCAGGGCAGCGCGGTGACCATGGTAAGAATGGCTCCCCAGAGGAGTGAATCTTCAAGGATGGGCAGAAACCAGCTCATTCTAGGCAAGGAGAAAATATCAGGTGCAAAGCCATGATGGTAAGAGAGACTCAAGAATCCTAGGCACTGCCAATGATCCTGTGCAGAGCACAGGGGGCAAGTGGAATGGGTGGGGGCGGGGGTCAGGGGTAGAGCAAGGAATAAATGGCCAGGAGAGCAAAGGCCAGATCAGGCCTGAGAGGCCATGCTTGGATTCTGTCCAGAAAGCCGTGCGGAAGCATGACTAATTTTATGCTAAGGGGCGATGTGATGGGATTTGTATTTTAAAGAGGCAGCACCCTGCCATCGAGGAAAATAATGGAATAGAAAATGAACATGAACAAAAAGATAATGGCTAGAAAAATACAGCCTGCTGAAAGCAGATGTTGTAGGGGGCAGCCGGAGAAAGCGGGGGTCACCGGGGCGGGTGGAAGGCAGTCCGTGGAAGCACGCCCCACAGGGAGGACTTCAGCCCTGAACTGAATGCAAGTTCTTGCTCAGCAGAAAACTAGCCACATTATCTGACCTCCCTGAGCCTCGGTTTCCCTCATCTCTAAAATAGCATAGCAATTTCTGGAGAGAACTGAAATGAGAATTTAACAGAATATAAATTGCAAAGGAGGACGTTACTCATTGAAGGTGGTCGGAATCAGGAAACTCTCCCCCAGAAGACTTTTGGAGAGCTTCCACAGAGAGCAAAGGGGGACAGCAGGAAAGGCTGGGAGGAAAAACATCAGTTATCTCCCAATTTTGTCAAGGTCCTTGGCAAAGGGAGCCAGAGAAAGGAAATAGACAAGTTGGAGCTTTACGAAAATGTAGAGACGCAGACAAGCCTTTGGGAGGTGCTGTGCACTTCTCTGACAGACACCCTGGAACCTGCCAGTAACGAAATGAAAAAGGAATAGCACTGATTTATTAAGAGCACATCATTTTTTTATTAAGACTTTATTTCAGGGGCACCTGGGTGGCTCAGTCGGTTACATGTCCCACTTCGGTTCAGGTCATGATCTCACCATTTGTGAGTACGAGCCCCGCGTCGGGCTCTGTGCTGACAGCTCGGAGCCTGGAGCCTGCTTCAGATTCTGTGTCTTCCTTTCTCTCTCCCCCTCCCCTGTTCACTCTCTGTCTCTCTCTGTCTCTCAAAACTGAATAGAAGTTAAAAAAAAATTTTTTTTAAGATTTTATTTTGATTCCAGTTAGGTAACATACAGTGTGATATTAGTTTCAGGTGCACAATACAGTGATTTAACAATTGTACACATCACCCTGTGTTCATCACGACAAGTGCACTCCTTAATCCCCATCAGCTATTTCATCATATCCCGCCCCCCGCCCTTCTGGTGACCAGCAGTTTGTTCTCTGTAGTGAGGAGTCTATTTCTTGGTTCATCTCCTTTTTTTTCCCTTTGCTCATTTGTTTTCTTTCTTAACTTCCACATATGAGTGAGATCATCTGGTATTTGTCTCTCTCTGGCTGACTTATTTCATTTAGCATTATACTCTCTATCTCCATCCATGTCATTCTAAAAGGCAAGATTTCACTGTTTTTGATGGCTAGTACCCATTGTGTATGTCCATTCACCTCTCAGTGGACAGTTGGGCTGCCTCCATAATTTGCCTATTATAAATAATGCTGCAATAAACATAGGGATGCATGTATTCCTTTGAATTAATGTTTTTATATTTTGGGAGTAAATATTCAGTGGTGCAATTACTGGATTGTAGGGTAATCTATTTTTAACTTTTTGAGGAATCTTTATACTGTTTTCCAGAGTGGCTGCACCAGTTTGTATTCCCACCAACAGTGCAAGAAGGTTCCCCTCTTCTCCACATCCTCACCAACACTTGTTTCTTGTGTTGTTGATTTTAGCCATTCTGATAGGTGTAAGGTAATATCTCATTGTAGTTTTGATTTTCATTTCCCTGATGATGAGCGACATTGAGCATCTTTTTATGTGTCTGTTGGCCACCTGAATATGTTCTTTGGAGAAATCTCTATACATATCTTCTGACCATTTTAATTAGATTATTTGGGGTGTTGCATTGTATCAGTTCTTGGTTTTTTGTTTTTTGTTTTTAATTTTAGAGAGAAAGACCAAACAGGAGAGAGGCAGAGGGAGAGAAAGAGAATCTTAAGCAGGGTTCACATTCAATGCAGATCCCAATGCAGGACTCAATTTCATGACCCTGAGATCATGACCTGAGCTGAAATCAAGAGTCAGACGCTTAACTGACCGAGCCACCCAGGCACCCCTGTATCAGTTCTTTGTATATGTTGGATACTAACCCTTTATCAGATATGTCACCTGCAAATATCTTCTCCCATTCAATAGATTGTCTTTTGCTTTTGTTGATTGTTTCCTTCACTGTGCAGAAGCTTTTTATTTTTATGTAGTCCCAATAGTCTATTTTAGCTTTTATTTCCCTTGCCCAGGAAACATGCTGCCACGACCAAGTTCAGAAAAGTTATTCCCTGTGCACTCTTCTAGGATTTTTACAGTTTCAGGTCTCACGGTTAGGTCTTTCATACATTTTGAATTTATTTTTGTGTGTGGTGTAGGAAAGTGGTCCAGTTTCATTCTTGTGCGTGTGGCTGTCCAGTTTTCCCAGTATCATTTATTGAAGAGACTATCTTTTTTCCCACTGCATATTTTTTCCTGCTTTGTCAAAGATTAACTGACCATATAATTGTGGGTTTATTTCTGGGTTTTCTATTCTGTTCTACTGATCTATGTGTCTGTTTTTGTGCCAGTACCATACTATTTTGATTACTACAGCTTTGTAATATAAACTAAAGTCTGGAATTGTGGTACCTCCAGTTTTGTTTTTCTTTTCCAAGATTGCTTTGGCTATTTGGGGTCTTTTGTTGTTCCACACAAATTTTAGGATTGTTTGTTGTAGTTTTGTAAGAAATGCTATTGGTATTTTGATAAAGATTGTATTAAATCTGTAGATTGATTTGGGTAGTAATAAACATTTTAACAATATTTGTTTTCCAATCCATGAGCATGGGATGTCTTTCAATTTCTTTGTGTAATCTTCAGTTTCCTTTATCACTGTTTTATAGTTTTCAGAGTACAGGCCTTTCACTTCTGGTTAAGTTTATTCCTAGGTATCTTATTATTTTTGGTGCAATTGTAAATAGGATTGTCTTCTTAGTTTCTCTTTCTGCTGCTTCATTATTGGGATATAGAAATGCAACAGATTTCTGTACATTGATTTCATATCCTGCAACTTTACTGAATTCATTTATCAGTTCTACTAGGTTTTTTGTGGAATCTTTAGGATTTTCTATATATAGCATCATGTCATCTTCAAATAGTGAAAGTTTTACTTCTTCCTTACCAATTTGGATGCCTTTTATTTATTTTTGTTGTCTGCTTCCTGTGGCTAGAACTTCTAGTACTATGTTGAATAAAAGTGGTAAGAGTGGACATCCTTGTCTTGTTCCTGACCTTGGGGGAAAAGCTCTCACTTTTTCCCCATTGAGCGTGATGTTAGCTGTGGGGTTTTCCTGATAAAGTCTTTATTATGCTGAGATATGTGTACCTCTAACCCTACTTTGTTGAGCGTTTTTATCATGAATGGCTGTCGTACTCTGTCAAATGCTTTTTCTGCATCTATTGATGATCATATGGTTTTATCCTTTCTTTTTTTTTTTTAATTTTTTAATGTTTATTTATTTTTGAGAGAGAAAGAGAGAGACACAAAGTGCAAGCAGGGAGGGACATAGAGAGAGAGGGAGACACAGACTCCGAAGCAGGCTCCAGGCTCCTAGCTGTCAGCACAGAGCCCGACATGGGGCTCGAACCCACGAACTGCAAGGTCATGACCTGAGCCAAAGACGGACGCTTAACTGACTGAGCCATCCAGGCACCCCTGGTTTTATCCTTTCTAAGAGCATCGTTTTATGAGTCTTGGGAGAACCACCTCGGGGACTGACAGCAACCCCCAACTCCCATACTCCCATCAAGAAACATACTTCCAGGGCACTGAAATAGGCCACATTCTTGGAGTTTCCCCCAAACAAGCTGCTCAAGGAGCTGTTCCCACAAAAATGACCACAGCTAGAGCCGCAGTTTACTGGTGCACCAAGCAGCCTATAACTCTCAATGACCAGGACACATAAAACAGGACAGTTTCAAGGAAGGTGCTGGTAAGAGCTGGCAGCAATGATACAGGCAAGAGTCGGAAAGGAAACAGAAACCCACTAGCTGGCTAAGCTATTTATCAATTGTTCTTTTAAGCCTCTATACACAGAATTCCTTCATCCAGAAATAACATTAGACAATAAATAATAAAATCCCATCAGATCAAAATGAATTAATCATCAATCTGCCATCATTTATTTTGGGCTAAGTTAGAGCTTACCCTTAGCCTATGGCCACAGGACTTCCCTGCCATATGGCAGTTAGGATAGCAAGAGACATGGAAAACCAGCTCACACAGATGCTCCCTCCTTGCCAACTGTATCGTATGCACCAAACACACATTCTCTTTTTTTACCCCTCGGAGTAACACCTAAGGCAAAATTAACTTAAAAGTAGTACCCTCCCTCCACCGCTACCCACTTTATCAATAAATCCTTTTCTCTGTTGGATTGAATGTCTTGTGATTCACCAGGGCAGGAATGACACATGCAGCACACCTACCACGTCTCATCCTGCCTGAGCCCCCTGCAGACAAGACTATCTGATCAGAGCCGAAGGATCCTTCTCAACTCAGCGATGCAAAAGAAGCAAAGCATTCTAATTTTTAATTTCTTAAATGTTTACTTATTTTTGAAGAAGAAAAAAAAAGAGCGTGAGTGGGGGAGGTGGGGGGCAGAGAGGGAGGGGGACACAGAATCCGAAGCAGGTTCCAGGCTCTGAGCTGTCAGCACAGAGCCCGACGCAGGGCTCCAACTCATGAGCCGTGAGATGACGTGAGCCGAAGTCAGATGCTTAACTGACTGAGCCACCCAGGCGCCCCGAGAAGCAAAACATTCTAAGCATGTTCCTTCTTCTCAAATAACAAATGTGTTATCCTCCTTCCAATGAGAAAACATCTGTTTTGTGCCCAAGCTTCTAAGAGCTGAGGGTACTTATCCGGCAAACTTACCCTTTCCATTTCAGAAAGAACTGTCAAGGCAGGTGATAGAACAGGGCTTTCTGGGGGAGGCAGGGAGACAGAGGAAGGATTCCCTGATGCCCACTGGACTGAGAGTTAGCCTAGTATATGGGTTAAGCACATGGCTCTGAGTTCAAATCCTACCTTTATTATACTTACTGCGTGCCCTTGGGTATGTTACTTAACGTCTCTGTACCTTGGTTTCCTCATCTACAAAGTGAAAGTAACAATACCTGCCTCATAGCGTTGTTGTGCGAATTAAATAAGATAGCCTGTGAAAAGTTCCCAGGGCACACTGTTGTGTACAACAGTGTACCTTTTGTGTTGTTGTAACTCCTCTAAGCAGACAGCGTGTAAGGAGCACAGGATTCAGATGAAGGCGTTGGGTACCTCGCAGGGAGTCCAGAGGTAGGGAGTTCTGGACACAGCTGGTCACATCACAGCTGCTTTCATCGTCCGGAGTCTCGAGGAGGTCAACAATTGTTTCCCCACTACGATGAGGCAACCCTGCATTCCCAGGTGTCATGTGGCCGCTGGCAAAAGAAGGGAGGGGGCATTGCCAGCAAAGGAGACAGAGGAGACAGCTGGTGGGATGGAATCAATATCGTACGGCTCAGGCTGAATACAGTGGGGAAAGGAAAGATGTATTTGCGTGTGTGCGTGCTCACACGTGGACTCCATATGCTTACGGTTGGTTCACGGGCCGCACCTGCGTGCCTTCCAGGCATCACGGGACATGGCAGAGGGGTTCCACCGGTGTGACCACCCATCCGGGACCGGGGACGTTTCGAATTGTCTGTCTCCACCTAGTCCTCTCTAGTGTATGTCAAGCCCTCAGCTGGATTTAGCCAGGTTACTTTGCTCTGGAGCCGTTAGTGCTCTGAGGAATCCATAGGCTGTGATTTATCACATGCAGGGACCTGTTTGCTGCAAGCAGAGTCTCACCTGGGTGCTGCGGCATATGAAAATAAAGTTGCCTACAACCATGTACAAACACACTGTGACAATAATACAAGTAGGCAGCCTTCTTGCGTGGATTGTAGACTGGTTTAGAAGCAGAGGGGTCCAGAAATCTTTCAAGCAACAGTGGTTTAGAGGAAATGACACTTATTTGGATACATCTAAAATGCCACAGGTGTAGGAATAAGATTTATGCTCTAAGTATATTTTCTGGCTCCCACTATTCTGCGACCTTAGACAAGTTACTTAAAATCCCTGAGAGCCAGTTCAGTTCCACTGTCTTTAAAACAGGTATACAATAGCTGCTTCAGAGACTTATTGGAGAAGTAAGTCAGGTAAATCATGGACATAAAGTGCCTGACCTAATGGCTGGCACTGAGAAAATATTTATGTGGTGGGTTGAATGGGCTCCCAAAAGATATGTCCACCCTGAACCTGTAAATGTGACCTTATTTGAAAAAATGGTCTTTACAGATGTGATTAAGACTCTCAAGATGGCGGGGAGGGGGGGGTGTCCCTGGGGGCTCAGTCAGTTAAGCATCTAACTCTTGATTTCAGCTGAGGTCATGATCTCACAGTTCGTGGGTTCAAGCCCCATGTCAGGCTTTGAGCTGACAGTGAGGAGCTTGCTTGGGATTCTCTGTCTCCTTCTCTCTCTGCCCCTCTCTCTCTCTCTCTCTCCCTCTCTCTCTCTCACACACACATACACACACACACACACACACACACTCTCTCTCTCTCTCTCTCTCTCTCTCAAAAATAAACAAACATTAAAAAAAAAAAAAGACTCTCAAGATGGGATCATTCCGGATTATCCAAGTGGACTGTAAATTCAATGACAAGTGTCCTTATAAGAGAAGGGTGGAGGGAGATTTGGAGGCCATGTGACCATGGAGGCAGAGACTGGGGTGATACACACACAGGAATGCCATCAGCTTTTCCAAAGCTAGAAAAGGCAAGAGACGCTTCTCCCCTAGAGCCTTGGGAGGGATAACACCTTGGTCTCTGGCCTTCCAAACTGTGAGAGAGAAAAATTCCTGTTGTTCTAAGCCGCTAACTTGGTCATCATTTGTAACAGCAGCCTCAGGGTAGGAACACTGCCCGGTTTGTGTGAATCCCCCATGTTCCCACGTAAGCTCCAAGAGAGGAGAGACAGTGTCTCAGTTCTTCCTGCTGTATCTCCAGTAACATGCGCATTCATCTCTTGGGTTTTGTTTTGACTTTCCTTTGTTCTGGTTTTTTAGTGGTACGACCAAACCTATAACAGATTTCGTGAATGACCTGATACGACACCACCTCTGCCAGGACGGGCTTACAGACTGAAAACCACAGAAGATTATTTCTCGCTCACACCCCTTGTCCGGCCTGGGTTGGGTCTGGAGAGAGGTTTCGCCCTGTGAGGTCCTCACTCTGGGTGAGTTACTTCTGCTACTGGCCGATGATTCTGACCCATGCACCGGGATTAGGAAGGAGCTCCATATTGGAGGATAGTAGCACTGTCTTCAGTGGATATGAATCCTGCCATCTCTTTGCCTCCACATTTTAACAATTACAGAGAACCCCGATAGGAGCTGACAATGAATGGAACGATCGCAGGCCTGGGCAGGAGCCATCTGGTTATTGCCATCCAAATGTTGGCCCAGACTCCTCGATGAGGCGGCTACAGATAATAAGAAGTGCTGTGTACAGCTGTCCTTTTATCTTTCTTCTTCTAGACAACCGCTCGCCCCCACCACAAGATTCATAGGAACTCAGGTCCCAAGAGCCTATTAACCTCAGATGCTCCACGGGGTCTGGTGTAACGAGCCCCGGATCGATGCGGTCAAGCCAACAGTGTCTCAGAAGTCTATAACCGAAAGCAGACGGCTGGAAGCCAGCATGAAACACCAAGACGACACGTCTTTGTGAATGGCTGGTGGGGGCCTGGGAAGCTGTCATTTTTCTAACAGGTCCTCAGAGTGGGAATGGATTTTTTACCTGCTGCAAGAGCCACCAGTTAGCAAACAGTGCTCTTCCAGGAAAACAAACACACAGCTGGGAGACTCATTTTTCTTCTGTTACTAAATATTGTTAGCTCGGCTGAAAAAGATTTCAAATACGGAGGCGCTTTAGAATTCCCTCCCTCTCTCCCGGGTCTTCCTCCCTTCCCCCCATGCTCCGGGCCCTTTGATGGAGATTCGGCACCTGCACGCAGCAGTGACAACTGCTATTTCATCTTAAATTTCTGTAGCAGGAAATGTAGGTCACTGATCTTAGAAGTGGCCTAGTTTTCCCAGCCCTAAATAGAAATCTTTCCCCAGGTCGAGGGATTTTTTTTTTTTTTTTAAAGGTTTGTGGCTAATAAAAGTGTCACCTGCTTAGCCGGGCCGAACAGACTGCGCTCTGGCTTCCTCTCCAGGCCGCTGTACATCTGGGAGTTGGAAGTTGGGCCCATAGGGCCTGCAGCCTGAGGAATGTCCAAGGCCACGGCTTTCCCTGCAAGAGGGCCGGTGCATGCCTCTGAGGGTGCAGGTGATAGGGCCTAACAAGGAGAGCCTGGCCACTTCTGCTCCACTAGGTTAAGAGAGCCCAGAGCAGCCAGGATTTGTCAGATGCCCACCTGCGTCCTTCATATGTCATCCCTGTCCAGGGGCAGTTCTGGATGCTTGCCTTGCTTTCTTTCCTTTTCTTCCTTCCTTCTTTCCTTCTCTTCTTCCCTCCTTCCTTCATCCTTCCTTCCTCCCTCCTTCCTTTCTTTACTTTTAATCCAAGTTCAATACAGATGATTAGAAAACACAAACAAAAAGAAAAACAAAGATGATCCACAATACTATTTGAGAAAAACCCTCCTAACATTTCTTTGTGTAACTTTCCAGTTATTTTTCTATTCATATGTACTGATAATAGACTTATTTTAGACAAAATTGGGATCATAATATTCTGTGACCTGGTTCTCTCCCTTATGTTGCAAATATAAACCCTTTTCCTGGTAAATTCATGTGAGTGTGTGTGTCCTAAAATTGAGTGGTGTTTTCCTAAAACTATTCACAGAATTTTGTAAAATGAAATCTAACCCAAAAGAGTTGGCTGGTCAGTTTATTTAGATTATTTTATTTAGGGCGTAAAAACTCAAAATCACCCCTAATGTGATAAGTTAGGTCCCCAACATCCTACCTCTCCAATCCGGATTTCCACAAGTAACCACCGTTACCAGTTTAATGGACTAATAGACTCTAGCCAGATCTTTGTTCCTGAGTTCATACAGAACTAAAGATGCATGTGTGTCCACATTTTTTAACAGGGACAGGCCGTCTTTGTTTGGTTTGCAACTCGTCTTTTTCACTGAACAATGTAGCATGGACACTTCCATGTCAGCACAGACATGAGATTGAGCACATTCTTTTTTTTTTTTTTTAACTGTTTATTTTTGAGAGAGAGAGACAGACAGAGCATGAGCAGGGGAGGGGCAGAGAGAGAGGGAGACACAGAATCCGAAGCAGGCTCCAGGCTCTGAGCTGTCAGCACAGAGCCCGACATGGGGCTCGAACTCACAAGCAGTAAGATCATTACCTGAGCCGAAGTCAGATGCTCGACCAACTGAGCCACCCAGGTGTCCCTCAAACACATTCTTTTTAGTGATTGCATGGCACTGGGTTGGGAATGTATAACAACATGTCCAACCATTCCCTACTGAAGGGAATTTAGGACCTCTTGTGGTTTCCCGTCTTAAATCATGCTTGTAGATACTCACAAGCATAGGGTCCTATAGGATAGGGTCCTGTTAGAAATGCTTCACCATGGACAGGAGACATGTTACATTTTGACTGATTCTGCCAGATAGCCCTCCCAAAGATGCTACCACTTTATTCCCATAGCAACACATATTAAAATTTCCATTTCAGGGTGCCTAGGTGGCTCAGTCAGTTGAGCATCAGACTCTTGATTTCAACTCAGGACATGATCTCACGGTTCATGAGTTCGAGCCCTGTGTCGGGCTCTGTGCTGACATCACGGAGCCTGCTTGAGATTCTTTCTCTCTACCTCTCTCTCTCTCTTCCTCTGCCTCTGTCCCCTGCTCATGCTCTTTCTCTCTCTCTCTCTCTGAAAATAATAACAACAACAATAATAATAATAATAATAATAATAATAATAATAATAAACCCTGGGTGGCTCAGTTGGTTGAGCGCCTGACTCTTGATCCTGGGTAAGAGAAACAGCAGCTGTCTGCAGAGGTCTGGCCTGGCCAGCGTGAAGCAGTAAATGCTAATGCACATCCTCTACTCTCGTTAGTAGACAGCCCTAGGGGAGCAGACGGATGAAGAAAGTGCACTCTAGACTCACCTGCCCGATGATGTTGACCTCTGACCAAAAGTTAACTCAGGAGGAGACAAAATACTCAAGTTGATCAATTCAATTTCAAGATTAGCCTGCAGAAACACCAAGACCCCTATTCAGAATCCTCCTGGAGTTCAGAATCCTTTACTGCTAAAAACCAGCAGAAGGAAGAAGCTTCCAAATGTGTAAATCTGCTCTCCCTCCCTCACCTTGAGCTGAACCCAGTGGCTTTCACCAGGAATTACAGGACCCATTGCCTCTCTTGGTAGAACAACAGTAGGCTCAAAGAGCCTTTCTTTCTAGGAAATTCAGGCCAGACATTCTTTTCAAGAGATTTAACATCTAAGCATTGCCCCTTCTTAAGTGAGATAATTTCTTGGGGCGCCTGGGTGGCTCAGTCGGTTAAGTGTCCGACTTCGGTTCAGGTCATGATCTTGCGGTCCGTGAGTTCGAGCCCCGCGTCGGGCTCTGGGCTGACGGCTCAGAGCCTGGAGCCTGTTTCAGATTCTGTGTCTCCCTCTCTCTGACCCTCCCCCGTTCATGCTTTGTCTCTTTCTGTCTCAAAAATAAATAAACGTTAAAAAAAAAATTTTTTTTTAAAGTGAGATAATTTCTTAAGCCTACTAAAATTCTAAGCACTTGGTTTTTCCACCTAAAGAGAGAATAACGTGGTGGCAGTGACGTTTTTTCTACTTGCTTTGGCCCCAGTTTCGCCCACATTGCTAAAAGGAGAGCATGGCTCTCCACGCTTTATGTTTATTCCACCTACAACATTTGGAAGTTCCTCATTTCACCACTTACGTATCTGTGTGCTCCTTCTCCTGGTTCAAAACCAGGGATGTGTCTTATTGCTGCTGCAGAAGCATTACACGCTCTCAGCTCGGCCTCCAAAGACCTTGGGACCCAGCATGAGCCGTGCTTTGTGCAGGACTAGTGTTCATCTTCAGTTGAGAAATGGAAGGCGTGGGCTCTGGGGAGGTGATAGTGTTTCTCAAGTTTGAACAATGTATATATCCCCGTTAGCACACATTTTTTTTTTTTTGAACTCCCAATGTTGATCTAAATTATTTTTATGATTGTGTTAGTTGCAACAGAAAAGCCGATTCAAACTGGCTTGAACAAGAAAGGGAACTAATCTGGTTCAAGTGAATGAGGACCCCTGGGGTATAATGACTTCCAGAATTATGTAGTAAGTCTCTGGCTCTGTGTGTGCGTGTGCATGTGAGTATGCGTGTGCATGCAGCACTAGGCCTCTCCCTCAGGCTTGTCCTGATCCCGTCACAGGGACAGGCTGCTGGGAATGTTTAGGGGTTATGTGTTATTTTGTTCATAGGAAGGAGACAGACAGGGTTGCCTAGCTTGAAACCACTGGGGCCTGGGGAATGTCCTGAGTTGTTCATCTTAGGCCAGGACTTATGTAACCAATCACTATGGCAAGGGGGGTAGGGCTACCATTCTTGGTTTAGACACTGAAACCAATCAGCGCCCACCCCTGGAGCTGGTATACCGAACCCATGTAATCAACCTAGCTGCCACACAGGGTGGAAGGGGAGACTATGCATGGAGGGAATCAACCACACATCCACACAATCATGATGAGTTTATCCTTAGATAATTTCTCTACCCTTCCCCTGCTCTGCTCTGCGATGCTGGGGACGGGGGCGGGGGGGGGGGGGGCGGGCAGAGCTGTTAATCCCTACAGGATGCATTTCCCAGTTTCCTATGTCAACTGGCTTCTGCAGTTTTCAGCCAAAGAGAAACATTACTGAAGAAATGGAGGCAGGGAAAAGAAGAAACCATAGTATTTCCTCCCGTCTCTATCGACCTTGGGCAGCTTCTCTGGAAATAGCTGCATCTCCTGCAAAACTCCAGCTGCCTTTGGTCCCTTTGTTGTCTCAGCTTCTATCTGTTGGCCCCAGTCTGGGCTCTGAAGCCACCACATTTTGACCCTCCAGCCTCAGGGTGAGGGAGCTTCCTGCTGTTGCCAGCGTTCAAGCACATATGCATCCATTTGGGTCTCTGCACCTCCGCTCCCAAGTACCACTTCCCTGTGTTACGTAGTCTTTGTCTCAAATGTCTGGAGTGGTTTCTATTTTCCTCGTCAACCCTGCTACACTCCTCAATATGTACAAACATAAAACCCAGTATAAACTCTATAAGCACAGGGCTCTTGTATAACAATAAAAACAATAAAATTCAAAATAACATTAAGTCAACGTGCTAGGCCATGGGCACCATATCATTTTGCAAAACTAAATCCCCTGCTGAAATGTGAATATAATCCTATCCACTCTGGTGCATGCTCTTGCTCAATTCGGCAGGCTTATGCCACCACATGTCACACAATAGGACCCTACTCTTCCGGTGATTTTCTCTATTTGAGTATCTGTGAAATTTTAATTCATAGAATATGAACATGGATTGCTGGCTTTCACATCTAAAAACCAATGTAATAATCAGCCAATGTAATCTCACATTGTAGTCTCACCAATGTAATCTCACCAATGTAATCTCACAGCCAAACTCAGATCATCATCCAGATTTTCACATATATAATGTTTTAATTATTAAAATAAAAGCACAACAGTTTAAAATACACAGTGAAAGAAAAGGCTGGCATGGTTTTCACATAGATATTGGCACATGCAGAAGAGCCCATATTTCACAGCCCCAGAATAACATTATTGTGCTCTGACTATGCGCTAGGAGTGCCTCTGTAAATCCTACTGACAATCCTTCCTGGAAAATATAACGATTTCTATTTTACAGATGAGGAAATTAAGAGACTTGCCTAAAGTCTCACATCTGGAATAAGCCAGAGCTTCATACATTCTAAAACCCATGCCTCTCCATTCACTCACTTGATGGACACATGGATTACAAAGTACATTCATTCATTCCATAAATACCATTTGGACCCCTACTATATGTCAGTCACTGGTCTAAGCATTGGGGGATAATAGTGAACAATACAGACAAAAAACTGCCGGCAGAGTTTGTATTCTAGAAGAATCAGAAAATAAACAACACTAATTAGTAAAATATATGGATAGTGTTAGGAAAGCAGGGAAGGGGTATAATGCTGTTGAGGTGGCGGGGGGGGGGGGGGGGGGCAGGGAGAGAACGGTGAAATTTTAGACAGGGTGGCCAGGGAAGACTTTTGAGCAAAGACGTGAAGGAACAATTCATACAGATATCTGAGAGAAGAGTACTTCAGGCAGAGGAAACAGCCAGCACAGGGGAAAGCACACCTAGAGCCCGTGTGGCTGGAGAAGTAGAAACCATGGGGTATCTGAGGGGCAGCAGGGAGTCAGCCATATTGGACATTGGAGGTCATTGTAAGGATGTTGGCTTTTACTCTGAGCAAGACACAAAGCCACTGGAAGTTTCTGAGCAGGACTGCTCTGCCTATTAAATGTGGACAAGAGACTATAGAGCCCAGGATGGAAGCTGGGAAAGAAGTTAGAAATAAAGGCAAGAGTCAGAAGTAATGGGACCAGATTGTAGGTAGTAAGAAGTAATCAAATTCAGGATATATTCAGGATTTGAAGTATCACCAGGCATGCCTTAACCCCTCAGTCTTGCTGGCCAATCAGTTTATAAGGACCAAATTCTCTCAGTCCAGGGAGCCATACAAAAACCTCAGCACCAGGGTGCCTGGGTGGCTTCGTCAGTTAAGCATCCAGCTTCAGTTCAGGTCATGATCTCACAGTTCATGGGCCCACGACCCGCGTCAGGCTCTGTGCTAACACCTTGGAGCCTGAAGCCTGCTTCAGATTCTGTGTCTCCCTCTCTCTCTGCTCCTCTACTGATCGTGCTCACTCTCTCGCTCTCTCTCTCTCAAAAATAAGCATTTTTAAAAATTAAAAAAAAAAATCAGCACACTAAGTGTGCAGAGCAGTATTGTCCAGTAGAATTTTCTGGGATGATGGAAATGCTCTGCATTCTCCAATATGGTGGCCACTGGCCCCATGTGCTCTTGAGCATTTGAGATGTGGCTAGTGTGATTAAGGGACTGGATTTTTTTTATTTTATTTAACTTTAATTAATTTAAATTTTACAAAACCGTATTGGACAGCGCAGCTCTAGAGAGCCAGCCTGATAAATTGCACACAGGCAGCTTTCGCCCTTGTTGGGATTTACAGAGAAGACAATCGCCCGTGCTTTCATTGTGTGCACTCAGATCTCAACTCCTCAGGCTGGAGTCAGGGTGCCTTTGAGAAATGGCTGTGGTGTGAATAAAGTGCTAATTTTATCTCGAAATGGCCCATTAATAAATAACAAAGTGTTTATAAATATGCAAAACACATAATTAGTCGATTCCACAAAGTCCCTGTGATGGGAACGGTAAAGCTGTCCCAGAGTGAAGGGTGGGGAATCCAAATAAATTTAGTTTCTCTTTAAACCCTACAAGCAATGAATACTGAATAATTTACTTCTGAGAGTTGTAACACAAAAGCAAGTCATTTATTGGTTCCTCTGAGCAGGAGCAGCACATTTTAACTTAATTCATATATCTGGAAACCCATTATAAGAAGTAAATGAGTTACCAATGAGAGCAATGGCAGATGGAGGCTGTTTTGGACTACTTCATGGACCCTGAATTACTCTAATCATCATTTTATTTAAGCCCAGAAGGCCATAAGAAATAAGTTACTGACTCCACTGAAATATGTCTCCCTTAAACATATAAACTAGAACCTGAAATAGGTACATTATTCAAACAATTTCTTGCAGTGACAGGCACAGCCCATGGGCCAAAGGCAGCCAAGAAATTCTGCAGTACTTTCTAGGACCTGGGGAGACCGCTTCCTGAAGATAACTTAGAAGGGGTCCTTTTTCACAAATGAGATGCTCAGCCTTTTCCAGAATCCTTGTTAACATATCAGCTGAAAATGATCCTGTGCTGGTCCCCGTTGCCTAAGCCAGAAATCTGAGCATCATGTTTCGGGGGTTTTTTTTCCAGCATTATTGAAATATAATTGAAGTATAGAAAAGTCTAAGGTGTACAAAGTGTTGGTTTGATACGTTTATATATTGTAAAATGATTACCTCCATAGCATTATTTAACACCTCCGTCAAGTCACATGATTGCTGTTCCTTTTTGTGTGTGTGTGGTGAGAACACTTAAGATTTACTCTCTTGACAACTTTCAAGTATATAATGTAGTATTATTAGCTATAATCACCATGCTGTACGTTAGATCCCCAAAACTTACTCATCTTACATTTGGAAGTTTGTACCCTTTGACCAACATCTCCCCATTTCCCCCACTCTCCCAGCCCCTGGTGCCACCATTCTCTCTGTTTCTAAGAGTGTGGCTTTTTTAGATTTCACATATAAGTGAGACTGTACAGTATTTATCTTTCTCCTTCTGACTTAGTTCATTTAGCATAATGCTACTTTTGCAAATGGCAGGATTTCCTCCTTCTTTAAGCCCTAAGTAATACTCTGTGTGTGTGTGTCTGTCTCACATCTTCTTCATCCATTCAGCCATTGTCAGGCACTTAGGTTTCTTCTGTATCTTGCTATTATGAATAATGCTGCGATAAACACAGGAGTGCAGTTATCACTTCAATATCCTGTTTTCATTTCCTTTGGGTATATACCCCCAAGTGGGATTGCTGGATCATATGGCAGTCTTATTCTGAATTTTTTAAGGAGCTTCCATACTGTTTTCCACAGTGGCTGCACCAATTTACGCTCCCCCCAACAGTACATGAGGGTTCCCTTTTCTCCACATCCTTGTCAACACTTCCTATCTCTATTCTTCTTGATGATGGCTAATCTAACAGCTGTGAGGTGGCATCTCATTGTGGTTTTGAGTTGCATTTCCCTGATGATAAGTGATGTTGAGGATCTTTTCGTGTACCTGTTGGCCATTTGTACATCTTCTTTGGAAAAATGTCTATTCAGGTCCTCTGCCCAGCATTTTTAAATTGGATTATTTGGGGGTTTTTTTTGTTGTTGTTATTTTCTCCCATTCGGTAGGCTGCCTTTTCATTGTGTTGATGGTTTGTTTTGATGTGCAGAAGGTTTTTAGTTTGATGTAGTCAGTCCTTACTTGTTGACTTTTGATTTTGTTGTTTGTGCCTTTAGTGTTCTTTCCTTGTGTTTTCTTTCAGGAGTTTTATGGTTTTGAGCCTTGGGGTTTTTTTTGTTTTGTTTTTTTACATTTTTATTTATTTTCGAGAGAGAGAGACAGAAACAGAGACAGAGCACAAGTAGGAGAGAGGCAGACATCTGGACATCTGAAGCAGGCTCCAGGCTCTGAGCTGTCAGCACAGAGCCTGACACAGGGCTCGAACTCACAGACCATGAGATCATGACCTGAGCCGAAGTCAGGACGCTTAACCGACTGAGCCACCCAGGCGCCCCTGTTTTGAGCCTTGTTTTTAAGTCTTTAATCCATTTTGATTTAATTTTTGTGACTGGTGTAAAATAGGGGTACAATTTAATCCTTTTCAGAATTCTTTGAAATTCCCTGTCTTTTTTCTACATTTGAAAAATTTCTCCCAACTTTATTAAGATATCATTGACATACAGCATTGTGTAAGTTTAAGGTGTACAAAGTGTTGATTTGATACATTTAGATATTGCAATATGATTACCACTGTGGTGTTAGCTAACACCTCCATCACATCACATAATTACCATTGCTTTTTTAAGATCTACTCTCTTTGCAACTTTCAAGTATAGGTTAACTAGGGGCACCTGGGTGGCTCAGTCAGTTAAGCACCTGACAGCTCAGGTCATGATCTTGCAGTTTGTGAATTTGAGCCCCAAGGTGGTTCTGTGCTGACAGCTCAGAGCCTGGATCCTGCTTCGGATTCTGTCTCCCTCTCTCTCTGCCCCTCCCCTGCTCATTCTCTGTCTCTCTTTCAAAAATAAAATAGATATTTAAAAAAATTTTATAAAGTATAGATTAACTATATACATTATCAATAAATTAAAAATCAATATTATAACTATTAACTAAATTAATCACAATCACTATGCTGTACATTATATCCCCAAAACTTGTTAATCTCATAACTGGACACATGTACCCTTTGGCCAATATCTCCCCATTCCTCCTCCCCCCAACCCATGCTAACTACCAGTCTATTCTCTGTTTTAGATTCCACATACAAGGGAGATCACACAGCACTTCTTCCTTTGTCTGATTTATCTCATTGAGCATAATTCTGGGCACTGCATTTCACCTTTCTCCCTCCCTGATTCCACTCCAGTTGTGTCGTTTGATTTAAAAGATCCTCATAACGGGTGTCCTGACTCTACTCCAGCTTCTTGTTCCAACCCATTCTTCACACAGCAGTGTGAAAAGTACCTGTGCCAAGAAAGGTCTCTGGATCATCGCAGATCCTCAACAGGACTTGTGGGGTGAATTAAGGAGGGCAGAGAGGCAGACAGAGTCAAATAACAGAGGTGTTGGAAAAGAGTTTGACTTTGATGCTGGGAGTCATGGGAAGCAAAGAGGAAAGTACCTTAACCTGAGGTGTGTATTGTCAATATCCTCCAGCCCATGATCACCAGAAACACAACTGTGGTTAAACAAGCTGGATTGACCAATGCCTTTCAGTGAATTAGAACATACACCATGGGGACGGTGGGGGCCTCACAGCTGAAGGGTGTTAGAAATGATAGGATTGGGGCTTGTGTTAGGTGATTATGGAGAAGGTTCAAGGAAGTGTGGTTTGCCCTGGATTAGATGTTGTCGGGAAGCGGGGGGAATTCTGAGGCCAGATGTCTGAATAAATCTGTCTTGGAGGTGGGAGGAAAAGAGGGAAGCTAAAAGTGTGATTGGCAAAGAAGTGGTAGTAACCCGTATCAGCCAAGATGGAAGGCTTGCCGGTCAGTTCTATGGTCTGGACATGGTGGATGTTGTCATCTCTGTTCAGGCATGATTACAGAGTGGGCTTGTTTTTGTCTTCATCTGTCTGCTGGGGTTCTGTGATGCATTTATGTGGGACAGAAGACCACCGGCCGGCTGTGAGTGCCAGGCCAGCCCTTGCCTGCCAGGGACTGCTTTTCTCTCTCCCAGTATCAGAGACATAGGAGAAGCAGGGTGTCCACGTACAGGGGCGACGCAGTGGTCTACGTGAGACATGGTGGGGTGAGGGGATGGCAGTGGAGATGATATGAAGTCACTGAATTCAGGATATGAGTGTGATCATGGCCACACTCAAACCATAGTGAGCTTTCCAGCTTCCCAGAAGAACATGGACCCCTCTAGCCCCCATGCCCTGCCTGGAACACTCTCAGCCCAAGCCCTGCTCCCAGACATATTCCTGTTTATCCTGCTCAAAGCTTACTTCCACCAGGAAACTTTCCCCAAATCTCCCATCCCAAGTCTGGGTTAGCTGCCCCTCCTTTGTGCTCCCATATGATATCTCATGTCATTATTATTATTTAGTCATCTATATCCCCCATTAGACTGTAACTTGCATCCAGGAAGGAGTGATGTCTTGATCACTGTGTGTACCCAGGTCCCATCACATAATAGATGCTTAATGAATTCATGTTAAATGAATCAATGGATATCAGCTGATATGTATAGCTTTCTCTAGACTGGTTTCTAGAAAATAATCCACCTCCGACCACCAAGTCATAATGCCATTCCAAAATTAAGCTGCCTCTTTTTTCTGCACATAGTCACCAAATAATATATTCCTGGCACCACTTTGTATATTCATATTTCCTGAAAATTACATCTATAAACCACTGAAACAGCAGAAGCTACTATGGGATGCTATCATTAAGTGGCAATAAGTGCCTTGGTTCTGAATGGTTTTAATTTGTTAGTAGGGATGAAAGATATTTATAAGCTTTATGATTTTATAAGTCAAAAATAGGAGCGCCTGGGTGGCTCAGTTGGTTAAGCATCTGACTTCGGCTCAGGTCATGATCTCAAGGTTTGTGAGTTCGAGCCCCACGTCGGGCTCTCTGCTGTCAGCACAGAGGCTTCAGATCCTCTGTCCCCGTCTCTCTGCCCCTCCCCCTCTCTCTGCCTCCCTCTCTCTCTCTCTCTCTCTCCAAAATGAATAAACATTTAAAGAAAAAAAAGAGGGGGTTTTTTGGTCATTCATTTACTCAACAGCTGATTTTCAAGGGCCAGTGCCAGGCATGTTCTAGAAGCTGGAGCTACAGGACTGGAAAAAAATTGACAGAAGTCTGACCCAGTGGGGCTTGCGTTATAATGGATGGGAGAGACCATAAAGAAATAGAGATGTTAAATAGTAACAACTCCTACCAGAGCCAAAGCAAGGAGGGAGATCCAAAATGTCACAGGAGTCTGGGGATCTTAAGCAGCATCTCCAGGAAAGGCTCAGCTGAGAAGGTAGCTTGGAGGAAAGACCTGACAGAAGGGAAGTGCCCAGTTCAGCAGATGGCTGGGGGGAGTACTGCAGGCCAAGGGTGGGGCCAGTGCTAAGGCTCCAGGGCAGGAGAGTACCAGGGTTTGATGCAAATCAACGAGACCAGGGTGGGAGCAAGGGAAAGACCAGGAGTGGAGAAGATGTCAGAGGGGCCTTGGGAATAGAGATCAGGGCAGGCTATGGAGGTGAGGTCAAAGATCATGGCTTTCTCTCTGAGTCAGGGGGCATCCTCCGGGGGACTTGGGTGATAGCTGAATATTTAAATTTTATCAAGCACTAAAACACTCTGTTGCTAAAATTAAGAAAAGATACAGGGCACCTGGGTGGTTCAGTTGTTTGGCTATCCAACTCTTGATTTTAGCTCATGTCATGATCCCAGGATTGTGGGACTGAGCTCCAGCCCTGCTCAGCAAGGAGCCAGCTTAGGATTCTCATTCATTCTCTCTCTCTCTCTCTCTCTCTCTCTCTCTCTCTCTCTCTCTCCCTCCCTCCCTCCCTCCCTCCCTCTCTCTCTGTCTCCCTCCACCCCTCCACCACCCACCCCACTTGCAGGCACTAACTCTCTCAAATAAAAAAAAAATATTAAAAACCTACTAAGAAAAACAATAGATAAAAACTTGCGTCTTTTAATTTCTGATCATTTCCTTACCATATAGTTTCAATATCTTTTTGTTAGTGTCATATGCTCATGATGAATGATGTAGAAAATACAAACATGATAAATAATACAATTAAAAACCACGGCTTCCTACCCTCCAATGATAACCATTGTGACTTTTAATGTATTTCCTATCATTTTTTCTTTATATATATGCATCGTTTAAGGTTTTCACATAGAATACACACACATGTGTATATATACGCATACATCTGTTATTTGAGCCTTTTTCCCTTTTGAATCACGGCCATATATGCAATGTCATTAAAAATCCTTTCATTTTCAATGGCTCCAAAGTCTTTCATCACACGAATGAACTATAATTTCCTTATTGTCGGTTTCTCTGCTCTCTCTCCCATGCAGCAGGAGCTCTACTTACGACACAGATAAGTTTCCAAAAGAATGTTCCCAACTATCTTTGTTTCCTAGTTCAAGACCACACACAGGTGACAGCTTGCATCATCTGAGGAGTCAGACTGGAACAGCTTGTGGGTGATACATGGTGGTTTCCTCTGTGGGAATATCCTGAGGTTGAACAGTCCTTGTTTGAGGATATTCTGTGGTTGAATTCACTCAGAGGTGATGACTATTGCTTTGCAAATACAAATCTGGCACCATTTCAATGCGAACAGTGGGCCTAGAGACCCATCCTTCTCCGCTCTATCCCTGCCCCCCTGTGCCATGTCAGATTTCATCAATCAGGAAGGAATACAGAAGTACTGACCCTCCTGCCTGGTGCAGGGGCCCCTGAGGTGATGCCACTGGCCTGCCCCAGCTGGTTCCCGAGGCCTGCTGGTCAACCCCTACTCTGACATCCTGTCTCACTCCCAGGACTCAGCCAGCCTCACCTCTCCCCCTCCTTCCCAGCACTGCCAGGCCCGAATCTCAGGGCAGGGACTCAACACTAACCAGGTTGTCATTTATAGTGTGGTAATTAACACTGAGTTCCCCCAAAGGTTCCCAGATTCCAGCCTTTCCCAATCTAGTGCCCTGCAAGACTCGTGACAGTCTCCCAGCCCAGAAAGGCCAAGTCAGAGAACAACAGGGTCTCAAGGTCCAGTCTTCTAGCCCATGAGGCAGAAAGAGACACAGCTTCCTTGTCACTCCACCCTGGTAATGAGACTGACCTGCACCCTGTCATTTCAGGGTGAACTAGGCACAGCTGTGATGGCTCCAGAGCATGAGTCTCAACCCTATGCACTCAGAGCTTGTTAGAAATGCAGAATCTTGGGGCACACTAATGAATCAACTAGTAAGTCAGTTAATGAATCAGAACCCGCATTTTAATAAGATCCCCCAAGTGATTCTGATGTACGGTAAAATCTGAGGAGCATTGCTCTAAGTCAGTGGTCCTCAAACTTGAGTGAGCATCACAATCACCTGATTTGCTTGTTAAAACACGGGCTGCTAATTACTCAGCCATAAAAAGGAATGAAATTTTGACATAAGCTAAAATACAACATGGATGGGCCTTGAAAATATTAGGTTTCATGATAAGACAGAAACAGAAGGAAACACATATTACATTATTCTATTTATAGAAAGTACCTAGAATAGGCCAATTTATGGAGTCAAAAAGTAGAATAGAGGTCACCACAGGCTGTGGGGGGACAGTGGGAAAGACAGGGGAGGGTACAGTGTTCTTGCTGGGGATAGTGAAAAATTTCTGAGTATATATCACAGTGACGGATACACAACACTGTGAATGTGTTTAATGCCACTGAATTGTACACTTACTAATGGTTAACGTGATAAATACTGTGTCTATTTCACCACAAGAAAAAAACAAAATTTAAAAAACCCACAGGTTTCTGGGACCTACCCGCAGAATTTCTGATTTCTGGTTCAGCAGGTCCGGACTAAAGTCTGAGAATTTGCATTTCTAACAATTGCCCCAAGTGATGCTGATGCTGATGCTGCTGGTCTGAGGACCATATTTTGAGAGGCAAGAATCTGAGCGCTGCTCCTTAATCAGAATTAAAGGAAAACTGATGTCCAGCCCCCATCCCAAAGAGTCTAGTTTGGTTGATCTGGATTGGGGCCTGGGCCTGGGGATGTTTTAGACTTCTTCGGGTTATTCGACCACAGTCCAGGTGGAGAATGGTGGGTGGGTGGGGCTATCTGGGAACCTCCTCACCTGCCTATGCTTCATACTGGTGAGGACCTCCTGCTGTTTCTTCATAGAAGCTTTAGAAGCAGGCATCTGAGTGCTGGAGGTGTTTCTTGTGCTAGGAAAATTACCCTACCCTTTGTTCTCCCAGAAAATGCTAACCATGGAGATCCTCAAGAGAGAGGTACATTTATTCAATTACTGAATGACCAGGGTTGATAGACAGATTTGAGCTTTGTTACATTCCCATTTTAGTGTGTGAAATTATTAATTCCTTTAAGAGAACTTCTCTGTGGTTTTTTTTTAAGTTTATATATTTAGAGAGAGAGAAGGGGAGGGGCAGAGAGAGAAGGAGAGAGAGAAGCCCAAGCAGGCTTCTTGCTGACAGTAAGGAGCCCAACCAGGGGATCAATCTCATGAACCATGAGATCATGACCTGAGCCAAAATAGACGCTCAACCGACTGAGCCACCCAGGTGCCCCAGAGACCTTCTCTGTTTGAACAAAATTTAGGACCCCCTGACTCACACTTCATTTCCTAACGTCTGACAAATCTGTCACAGGTGAACCTGCTGCTTTTCTGAGCCTTCTTCCTCACCCCAAAGCAATCCCATGAACAGCTAGTTTGTTGATTTTCCACCAATTCTAAAGAGTTATATAAGATCATAAAATTGACCATGGGTATGTCCACAGATGGTAATAGGACAATAAAACTCTTCCACATTTGAGTCTTTCATTAAAATTTCCTTCTCCTTTTTGCACTTTACTCAAGCTATTTATATCCCTTCAGCTGGCTGAGCACCTTGGTATACACCTTGTCCAGGGTGGGCAGAACCCCTTCCTTGCTACTTTCCTCCCTCCAGCCCACATTCACCCTTCCACTATTCCCAGCTGAGATCCAGCTCACTCCCTTTTCCCACCACCACTGGAAGGAGCAGGAAAGGGGCAGCCTCAAGACCACATGATCTACCCACCTCAACTATCCGTAACTTACAGTGTGGTAAAAATAATGCATTGAACAGGAACACTAGCAAAGACAGACATTCAGTGGTTGGCCAAGGCCTCCAAATGAAACACTGACTTCAAGATAGCCTTTCTGAAAGACTCTTTGGCAGAAGCCAGCAAACCGAAATCACTTTCATTTCAACCTTCTGAAACCTACTCTCCTTGCACCTTTTTCTCTCTACTCCAAATTATCTTTGGGCCACAGACACCCAGCTGTACTTTGGCTCCTTCTCCTGACCTCCTAAATGAACTGTCCTTTCCCAGATTTTTTTCTCAGAAAAGGATCACAGTTTGTAATATCCCCTCAAAATTTCCAGGCCAACATGCTGATCTAGAAGTCAAATTTAAGTTGAATTAAGGGCTATAATTAAGGATTCCAAAACCACAGGAACACAGACAAAAGTAATCTGCAGAATTATGGATTTTGTCAGTTATTTACTATCCTGGACTGCCAGATCCATACCAACTAGTTCACTTAATTGTAAGCCCCTCACACGGGGAAAATCATTAAAGGCAATAGGGTGGGAAAGGCCAAGATGGGATTTAAATAAGCCAACTGTGCTCAATTCAGATATTTCAGATATTGGCCTTGAGAGGACAAAAAAATAGGAAATGAAATACATACAGCCTTTATTGGAGTCTTCCCCTTGAGAGAAGATTGGATGAAACTTCAAAGTTGTAAATAAAATAAATATGTCTCAATAGGAGACTTGAAAACTAGACTTTAGGAATCCTTTCAACAATATTCTGAGATATACCTAGCAGCTGAAGCAAAAGAAGCCTTGCCCTCTCTTTTTGTAAATAGGTTCACATCTGAAATAGGAAATTTAGTCAGAAAAATAAATTGGACTGGGAAATTGCCAATTTAGAAGATCTCCAACATGTGGCTTAACATTTTCAAAAAGCCCTAGAAAATAAACAAGCTAGGAATGAAAACAAACTTCTGGCCGTCCCAATTAAACAACTGGTCCCTGAAATGAAAACAAAAGCAGGAGGTTTTCTATTCTCTGAGAATCCCAAGGGTCTATGAGTAAGGACACCTGTAGATACTGCAGGCAGAAGGGCCACTGGAAAAACACATGTCATATGTTGGTTAAGAAACAGAAAAGAACTGTCCAAAGTCAGCCCAGTGGTGCTGCAGCTGGGAGAAAGATTCGTACCCAATTACTTCCCTGCCCTTCACCTAAACTCCCAAGGGTAACGGTTTATAAATATATACAGACAACAATTCATCTTTATTATTGACATGGGTGCTGCTCTACGCGTAACAGGAGTCTTGCACAGAGGGACAGGACACCAAGGCCGTTCTTTCCAGGAAGCAGCTTTATTCATGCCGGCATGGGCTCAGCGGGCTAAGATCTCAAAAAGGCTTAGCCCTGAGTGTAGAGGGGTATAGTCTTCAATGCAATTTCTACTTCTTTGTCTCCCATGGTGACACAAGGACATAACCCTCCCCCTCCCCCCTCCTTCCCCACCCCTGCCCCAGGTGGGGTATGTGTGACATTCCTCAGGCACTCCTGGCTGCCCAAGGACAGAGGAAAGGGGAAAAACAAATGGTTAACTGATAGAGATCACAGGCCTACAGGACATGGGTCTCTATCAACTTACAAATATCTTAGTAAATTACAAGAAAAAGGCAGTCTTATCAACAGTCTAATCTCCAGAAACCTATAGACTCAGTTTCCTGGAGCCCCAACATCACCCCTCCATAGTGATGTGGGGAACAAAGGCAAGAAGGAAATGGCAGGTAAAATTAAATTTTCTTATAACCTGCAGTCCATTGGCAACTACTTGAGGCCAGCAGAGTAAAATATTTCTCCAGGAACTTCCTACTGCCTTAATGCTAATGCTTTGCTGGAGGGAAAAACAACATTAGCCTGACAATAGCTAGGCCTCCAGCATCCTGGGAGTCTTCTTTAGCAGATGAAAATCTCACTAGAAACTTTTCCTTGACTTTACCTCCCCCACCTCCCAAGTATATAACCAGTCTCTCCACAGGGTCCCAAGACAGCTCTTCCAGCCTATGGGTCCTGTCCCCGTGCTTTAATAAAATCACCTTTTTGCACCAAAGATGTCTTCAAGAATTCTTTCTTGGCCATCAGCTCCAGACCCCACTATCACCTCAAAAACTTCATCAGTGGTGGTGGGGGTCCTGAGCCGATGGCAAGAAAGAATTCTTGAGACATCTTTGGTGCGGAAAAGGTGATTTTATTAAAGCATGGGGACAGGACCTGTGGGCAGAAAGAGCTCACTGGGGTTGTGAGGAGTGACTGATTATATACTATGGAGTTGGGGGGGGCTAGGGGAGAATAAGGAAAGAGGGAAGACAAAAGGACTTTCCTATGCCAAAGGGGACTCATCAGATACTGGAGGCTTTGCTGTTGTTGAGCTGAAGTTATTTTTCCCTCTAGTAAGGCATTAACATTAAGACAGTAGGGAGTTCCTGGAGGAATGTTATACTCTGTACTTGCCTCAAGTATTTGTCACTGGGCTGCAGGTTATAAAGAAATGTAATTTGATCTACATTTTCTTCTTGCCTTTGTTCCCCCACATCATCGTGGAAGGGAAGATGATGTCAGGACTCCAGGAAACTGAGTCTATAGGTTTCTGGTGATTGGCTTTTTCTTGTGTAAATCATTAAAAGAGTCGCAAACTGATGAAGACTCAGGTCCTTCAGGACTGTGATCTCTATCGATTAACCATTTGTTTTTCCCTTTCCTCTGTCCTTGGGCAGCCAGGAGTGCCTGAGGAATAATCCCAGGTATCTCACCTGGGGCAGGGGTGGGGAAGGAGGGGGGGAGGGGGAGGATTGTGCTCGCTGGTGCTTTGCCCACAGCCTGCCTTATGCTCCCTCACCACAAGTAAACTAGTTGGAGCAGAGCCACAAGAGTCCAGATCTATTCTTCTACACCTTTACCTAAACTTCTCAATAACCTACTGAAACTAAATGCAAAGGTCTTAGGCCAATTACAACCAGCTCAACTGAAAAAGAATTAATTACTCTTTGAGCTGGTCTCTGTAATATCTGTTTCACCTGTTTAAAAGCCTAACAGTTGAACATATAGATTTGTCGAAGGTCTGTGAGTAGTTAAAATAGGCTTGCTTCCCAGCAGTGCCTTACTCAGATACCACACCTTCCTTGGTCCCACCTGAAGGCAAATTCTGTACTATAATAGATTTTTGTTCAATGTTCTTTAGTATCCCAGGTGATGAAGAAGCCGGATATGTATTTGCCTTCACTTCAGAAAAGGAACAATTCTCCTGGATAGTTATGCCCTAGGAATTCACCAAAGCTCCATCCTACTTTTCTCAAGTCTTAAAGGATCTGAAGGATATACTGTTTCCTTGTGGGTCCATTTGGATCCAATGTATAGATGACTACTTTTTATGTCCCATTATTCTTGAGATTCTAAAACCAACTCTGTACTTCTACTCACAGAGCTACCAAAAACAGCAAACAGAGCTGTAAGGGACAATTTCTAATTCTGAAAAAAATAACTCATTGTCTGGACGGTGACCTATCAACTGCAGGAAAGGCATTATCTGAAGAGAGATTATAAATTGCGCAAAATTACCCAAGACCAACTACTAAAAAAAACAAGATATATCTGGCATTAACTGGGTATTGTGGAGAACGGGCACAAAGTTTTTCTGGCTGTATATGATTTGACAGGATCAAATACCAGACACCCTCCCATGGAACAAAATAAAAAAACAACTAGAAAGGCCTTCAGTGATTTCAAATATCCCTTTGACAGCCTCCTAAACTAAATCTCCCAAATTATCATAAGCCTTATCTTTTGTTTGTGCTTGAAAGGTTAGGCCCTGCTCTAGGGGTATTAACTCAAAAACATTCCTCACATCAAAGACCCTTTGCTTATTATATCTGGCCCCTTGGTCTGCTAGCTAGAGATTTTCCTACTTGCCTCAGAGCAACTGTGTACCCTCAGCTAAATTAAACAAAGTACTTCAGATCCTGTATTTGGATTGCCTTTAAACCTGATGGGACTACACGTAAAACAATCCCCATGGCTAATTGAAAATGCCAACATTTTTCTTCTAGTCTATTAATAAAAAAATATTGTTACTTTCTCCCTTCTCATAAAACCATACACTATTCTGACAACTCCACCCGGCAACTTTATTATCCTTACTCCAGGAAAGGGAATATTATAACGGTGTTTCTGTTGCTTAAGAATTGTCCATGCCCAGAACACATATCGTGGGCATCTCCACACCAAATCCTAACTACATATCGTTTGTTGATTGGTCTTACTTGAAAAGGTGCACACCCATGTCCACAGCAGCATTATTTACAACAGAAAAAAGGTGGAAGCAGCCCAGGAATCCACTGGCAGAGATAAACAAAGTGTGGTATATGCATACAATGAGCTGTTATTCAGCCTTACCATGGAAAGAAATTCTAACACCTGCTACAACGTGGTTGAACTTTGAAGACATTATGCTAAGTGAAATAAGCCAGACACAAAGGACAGATATTGTATGATCCCACTTATATGACTTGCTTAGGGGAGCCAAATCCATAGACACAGGAAGAAGAATGGTGGTTTCCAGGGCTGAGGGAAGGAGGGAATGGAGAGTTAGTGTTTAATTGGGTACAGAGTTTCAGTTGGAGAAGATGAAAAAGTTCTAGAGCCGCATGAGAGTGATGCGTGCTCACTGTGAATGTAATGCCACTTAATGCCACTTCCTGCTTAACCGTACAATTAAAAATGACTAAAGTGGTATATTTTATGTTACAGATGTTTTACCACAATAAGAAATAAAAATAAGAAGAGATAAGACCAGGCTGGTTATATGAAAGCTATCACAGATTCCCTTGAAAAGTCCCTTAACAGGGGCGCCTGGGTGGCTCAGTCTGTTAAGCGGCCGACTTCGGCTCAGGTCATGATCTCACGGTCGGTGAGTTTAAGCCCCGCGTCGGGCTCTGTGCTGACAGCTCAGAGCCTGGAGCCTGTTTCAGATTCTGTGTCTCCCTCTCTCTGACCCTCCCCCGTTCATGCTCTTTCTCTGTCTCAAAAATAAATAAACGTTTAAAAAAAATTTTTTTTAAAAAAAGAAAATTCCCTTAACAGCCACCTCAATACCATAAGGCATTACCAGTCCCTTACTAAAAGTCAAATCAGTGTAGGTAATCAAATACATAGCTCTTTCAGGGGCATAGCTAAGTTCATTTTTATTGCAAAAAATATGAGGGTAAATATATTCACAGAGAGCTGACATGCTTTTGGAGTAGTTCATGACTTAGAAATGACATGGAAGCAAGTAAATGTCTTAACCTTCTCAAACACTCCTAAACAAACAAAGGACAACAAATACATAAATTACTTGATGTCTTAATGCTACCTAAGGTAACTGTTCTTGTAAAAGCAAATGAGATACTACAGAAATCAGAAGAAATGCTTTAGTACATCATCATGCTAAACAAGCTGCCCTGATAATCATCCTTATGCAAGAATCTCTTAGAGGAAAAAATAAATATCCATAGAGTTGTTCGAGAATTCCACAATCCAAAAAAAAAAAAAAAGAAAGAAAGAAAGAAAGAATTCCATAATAGATGCACAAAATTTGGCTACCAACTAGGAAAACAAATGCTGTGAATAACTGAAGAGGAAGATGCATGAAAGGCAGATCTGGTGAGGCCAGGATGCCTGAATGGAAACACCAGACAACCTCAAAGGGCTACTTTCTAAAATATACCATGAAACAACTCATCACAGTAGGAACAAGCCTACTACAATATTAAACAAACATTGATTGAGAAACTCTTCTAGACTATCCAGTTCATTCCTTATCTGTAACCAACATAATTTAGGGAATACTGTAAAAGTGGGATATGGACCAGAAGTACGTCCTAAGGGATACTTGGACAATCTCCAAATGAATTTTATACAATTGCCTTCCTCTACAGGTTATGTACGTATAATAGTAATAGTATATTTCTGTTGTGGGTGACTTGAAGTATCCCTCTGATACAAACCTAGGATCCACCATAGCCGAAATACTATTAGCTTTGTGTGACCTACTTGGGACCTTCTTATTTAATCCATCCAGGGATAAAGGAATACATTTTACTGGAATAGTTAATTATAAATTATGCAAAGCTTTGCTCTTTTCTCAAAATCTCCGTTGTCCTTATTGCCTCCAATCCTCTGGGAAAATAGAAAGAACAAATTAAATATTAAAACTGAAAGTACCTCACCACCTTTAGGTATTATAGTCCTGAGTTCTTGTTCTTCAGGAACTCCTACACTACCTTCTTGTAAAAGGATGACTGGAAAATCCATGTGACTAGGAGTATCTCCATCCATACTCGATTCCAATTTTTTGTAAGCTAATCAAGCTAAATATTATAAGGGACTACCTCAATCACTCAGTCCAATCATTACATAGGCTGCTATTCCCCCTCCAATGACCTAACTAGCCCCTCTTTGACCTAAAACAAGGTCATCTAGAGCACTGGAAAGGACATCAGACAAAGATGTCCTTGAATCTCACTGAAAAAGACCTTATAAACTGCTCTTAACTCCTGGTGCATCTGTCAAACAAGGAATTATCCTTAGATACATGTTACTCAATCAAAATGACATCATCCATCTGACAAAAATCAGAAAGTTCTATCTACTGGCACAAAAACAGACACTCAGATCAGTGGAACATAATAGAGAACCCAGAAAGGGACCCACAAACATATGGCCAACTAATCTTTGACAAAGCAGGAAAGAATATCCAATGGAATAAAGACAGCCTCTTCAGCAAGTGGTGATGGGAAAACTGGACATTGACGTGCAGAAAAATGAACCTGGACCACTTTCTTACACCATTCACAAAAATAAACTCAAAATGGATGAAAGACCTACCCGTAAGGCAGGAAGCTATCAAAATTCTTAAGGAGAAAGCAGGCAAAAACCTCTTTGACCTTGGCCACAGCAACTTCTTACTCAACACATCCCCAGAGGCAAGGGAAACAAAAGCAAAAATGAACTACTGGGACCTCATCAAAATAAAAAGCTTCTGCACAGCAGAGGAAACAATCAGCAAAACTAAAAGGCAACCGACAGAATGGGGGAAGATATTTGCAAACGACATATCAGATAAATGGTTAGTATCCAAAATCTATAAAGAACTTATCAAACTCAACACACAATAAATAATAATCCAGTGAAGAAATGGGCAAAAGACATGAATAGACAGTTCTCCAAAAAAGACATCCAGATGGCCAACCGACACATGAAAAAATGCTCAACATCACTCATCATCAGGGAAATACAAATCAAAACCACAATGAGATACCACCTCATACCTGTCCTGTCAGAATGGCTCACATGAACAACTCAGGCAACAACAGATGTTGGCGAGGATGCAAAGAGGGAGGATCTCTCTTGCACTGCTGGTGGCAATGCAAACTGGGGCAGACACTCTGGAAAACAGTATGGAGGTTCCTCCAAAAATTAAAAATAGAACTACCTGTGACCCAGCAATTGCACTACTAGGTATTTATCCAAAGGATACAGGTATGCTGTTTCGAAGGGGCACATGCACCCCAATGTTTATAGCAGCAGTACCGACAATAGCCAAAGTATGGAAAGAGCCCAAATGTCCATCGATGGATGAATGGATAAAGAAGATGTGATATATATATATACAATGGAGTATTACTGAGCAATCAAAAAGAATGAAATCTTGCCATTCACAACTACGTGCATAGAACTAGAGGGTATTATGCTAAGTGAAATTAGTGAAAGAAAGACAAATATCATATGACTTCACTCATATGAGGACTTTAAGACATAGAACAGATAAACACAAGGGAAGAGAAGCAAAAATAATATAAAAACAGGGAGGGGGACAAAACATGAGAGACTCTTAAATATGGAGAACAAACAGAGGGTTACTGGAGGGGTTGTGGGAGGGGAGATGGGCTAAATGGGTAAGGGGCATCAAGGAATCTACCCCTGAAATCATTGTTGCACTATATGCTAACTTGGATGTAAATTTAAAAAATAAATTGAAAAAAGGTATTCCAAAACACACACTCACACAACAGAAATTCATATCTACTAAATATCTTAAATTGAGATTTCCCCCAAAAAGAAAGCTTCCAGAAGGAAGCAGTCCATAGAAATTGGCTTCTAACTCAAGGGATTCAGAACAAGTTGATGCCCATCATGAAGATGATTAGAACAAGATTTTTCTATATGCTACACTTCCCTTTGTTACTCTCCTCTATTACCTTTTGATCATACTTTTCCTCATTACTGATTTAACATCATACACTTTGGACTTAGCCTATAATGTTGCTGTTCCTACTAATAACGATTTCCTTTGTCTAGGCCTTAATGAAGGTAAAATTACCCCAACTCTATAATACAGTGTTCCTAAGTTATTACCAGTGTGGCCAACTCCTAAAAACCCCCAAATAATAGCCATACATGCAATCAGTCTTCATCCTCCTAAAGAGAATTTTGCTCAAGAATATTCTAATCAACAAATAGCTTTTAGACTAATATTTATTAATGAACATCCAGGATAGGATTGCTACAACTATATTTATGTAATGACCATGACTCAACTTGAGCATATAAACTGGTCCAGCCCTCTTCTTTACCCCTTCTTTCATAGCTACTCATGGTGTTTCCTTAGTGTTAATATTTCAGGTCAAATCCCCTAGTAGACAAAAACATCCAAAGCCATACTCATAAAATTATGCTGACCTCACTAATTATAGTAGTCCTAGTAGACATTTTCAATGAAGAAAAATGTACTTCTGCTTGGAAAAGAAGATGTAGAATTTCTTGGGATGTAACAGTGATGTAATAGCCCTGACAACACCTTGGCTCCACTAAGATTTGCCACATACTGTGACACTACTGTGCATTTCCTCAGTTATTCTTCCCGTGTAAAAATCAGGCTCTTAGAAGCCAACCAAGGACCATAGCTAATTACCCTGTGGAGCTATTAGTTAGATCATTCCAAGTTTACGACTCCTCAATATCTTCAGTAAATTATGTCTCCTTAAAAGATATTCCTAGGGGCACCTGGGTGGCTCAGTCGGTTAAGCGGCCGACTTCAGCTCAGGTCATGATCTTACGGTCCGTGAGTTCGAGCCCCGCGTCGGGCTCTGTGCTGACAGCTCAGAGCCTGGAGCCTGTTTCAGATTCTGTGTCTCCCTCTCTCTGACCCTCCCCCGTTCATGCTCTGTCTCTCTGTCTCAAAAATGAATAAATGTTAAAAAAAAAATTTTTTTTAAATATTCCTAAAGAATAATATCTCTGCCTGGAGGTATTGGTGGAATGCATCCCTAATGATATCAATATCCTGAATAGAATTTGGGGAATTTGGAACAATCAAAAAGTTTTCCTCTAATTGAGCTGATGTCGTGATTTAGGGAGCCACTCCCTGGGATCACAACAAGCAAGTTTAAATTCTTTAGTCCAGGTAGTTCTAAATAATAGAATTCTTTTTCATTTGGTCAGTCAGGGGAGGAGGTAAGTCTGCACAACAGCTAACATTCCATGTGGTACATGGGCTAACGGTGCAGGGAAGTAGAACCAACTGTACTTAAGCTAAAATAAAGGACAGCCTGGATATCTAGAATAGACTGTAAGATTGACACCATAGCCCTATATGACTCTATATAAGATGGATTAATTTACCTCTGTTAATATGAAGAACTTTTCCGATTAGGTAGGAGACAGGACATCCCCTCATAATAGGCAGGAATACGGCAAAGTGGGTTTGGAAGTCTGATACATCAAGTTGAGGGATTTACCATTTCGTGACTTCTTCCTCTGTGACCTACACAGTAAGTTTATGCTTGCAGTGGGCATAGGGGTAAATGTTGCAAGCAAGAGAGGAGTATGAAGGAGAGACTGAGTCAGAAGTCCAAGGGGTGTGAAAACAGTATGTATGAGTCACCGAGTAGGGTGGGAGAGGATGTGGAGCAGAGAAACCTGGGGCTGAGGCCCCAACCAGACCAGTGCTCCTGGAACAGTGGCTCCATCCACCCCGTCGGCTGCAAGAGACCAGGGGTCTGTTCTCCAGCTGGTTCCCCCCGCCTTGCAGTTAGCAACAAGCTCTCCCTAATTCAGCCTTTGGGTTGATCCCAGCCCCAGCCTTCTCCACTGCAGTGAGCTCTCTTCTCTTCCCACAGCTTCTGGATATTTTAGTAAGGATAGATTACTCTGGGGACAGTTAGCCAGGTGCTATCTGAAACCCTCTTCTTCCAATTCTTTTTTTTTTAAGTTTATTTTTGAGAGAGAGAGAGAGACGAGCTGGGGAAGGGTAGAGACAGAGAAGACAGGGGATCCCAAGCAGGCTCAATGCTGTCAGCACAGAGCCCCACATGGGGCTCAAACTCACAAACTGTGAGATCATGACCTGAGCCAAAGTCCAAAGTTGGACACTCAACCGACTGAGCCACCCAAGCACCCCTTTCTCCCTCCACTTCTTGACTGCAAACTGGGCATGATTTAATCATAGTCTTCCATCCAGAACTGAGTGGCGAGCATCTCTCTCACAGCTCACAGCTCCAGGGTGTCGGCCCTTTGGTCCGCTTGCTGGTCCACTTAGCTCAGGCGCTGACTTCTCTCTGCTGTCTGAAACACAGGCATCACCTGGCTCACACTGTCAGCGAGAGACTCAAAGTCTCCTTTCTGGCTACAAGTGACAACACTCTGGTTTCTCCACTTCTTTCCTCTTGAGTTTCCAACTAGAAAGAAAAATCATTGCAGCCACGTGGACCTCTTTATACCGAGCACGACAGGCTCTGAGGGCACTTTCCTGATTTCTTCCTAATTACTTGTGAATTTCATCCATTGTTTTCCTGTCCCAGGAAGCCCCCCCGGCTGCCCCCGATACTGACGGCGCAACAGGTTCCCTTGGGGAACAATTTGCAAACTTGCCTCTTATATAATCTCTTGTCTGAGGCCTGATATTTACCACAGGACATTTTTTAATAATTTAAATAGAAAACATAACAAGGTTTCCCAATAGGGATGTTCCACTGGACATATCTCTAGATCTCTCTGGTGAAGCTAGGGTGCCAGAATTCTGGGCCTGATTCTGTCACTCACTAGTTAACTAGTTAGGTCAGTATCATTCTGCCAGTCTTTCTTTTTCTGGGGCTCTTCCTTCTTTAATATAAAAAAAGAACAGTCATGCTGAGTTGCCTCCTTCCTCACCGAAGTGTTGCATGGATTAAATATGATAATGAATGTCAGAGTGCTTTGTAAACTGCAAATCTAAGGTGTTATTATTCCCTTGGAGAAAGTAAACATAGGCTGTACATCTTCTCGGCAGGAGTATAAAGGTTCGGAGTTTTCATTAAAGGCAAATTCACAATGTTTATTGAGCCCCTTTTGTTTGCATGCATTTGCTAGGCATTTGTATATAAATCATTTCACCTTCAGGGAGCAACTCGTTTTAAAACCCACTTCACAGATAAGGAGACTAAGATTCAAAACGATTAAGCAATTGACCCAATATCCCACAGCCAGTAAGTAGTGACATCAGTGCCGGACCAGTGTAGCACCTCTTCCCACCAAACCCTCAAGGATGTGTGGGCTCCTTCCAGCTCACAACACTGCCATCCTAGGCGGTGGCCCTGGGCCTCATCATCCGGGATGGATGGCAGTGTCACTTCCCAAGCCAGAGAGTGGAAAAAGAGGCCATGGAGAGAGGCTAACTCTTAGGGAAAAGTCACAGGAAATTCCACAGGACACTTTGCCAACATCACACGAATATATTCCCATGACTGGTCGGTTTGCTGACAAGATACTGATGCAGCCCTTGAGCAGAGCAACTGGAGAGAGTTTAGGAAAGCGGCCACATTCAAAGGTGTGGGTACATGTAAGAGAAACGCACAAGGGTGGTGGTGCATAGAGCTAGAGACAGTGGAGACCCATCATAACCGCAGGCCCGAAGGGGCATGGGAGGGATTGTTCCTGGACCCTAGAGAAACCTGGAGTCGTAGCTGCAGGAGGGGGCTATCCCAACTGAGCTGTGGCCTTTGGTAGAGGAAAACCATCCTGTAGCTGATCTCCCCCTGCCCTACATACATGCTAACCATAGACAATACGAACTCCAACGAAAGTCTACTCTCTCTAGCCAAAGGACCAAGAGAGGGATGTCTTCGAAAGACAGAAAACTTTCAGACAATAACCCATTTGGCCAGCCAAACAGCACACCTAAAAAAAAAACCTGTGGCTCCACCCCACCCCACCCATGCCAGCAAAGGCCACATGAGGAGCCGGACAGCCACCCTCAAAAGGCTGTAACAAGATGCTCCATTCACCTCCCTTCTCAACCAGGGTGAGGCCATAAAAGACTGTATGCAGAGCAGGACTTCATCCTCTTTAGGGTGACTCAGAATGTCACTGTATTTGAAGACAGGTTTTTTTTAATTTTTTAATGTTTATTTTTTAATGTTTTATTTATTTTTGAGAGAGAAAGAGAGAGAGAGAGACAGAGTGTGAGCAGGGGGAGGCGCAGAGAAAGAGGGAGACACAGAATCTGAAGCAGGCTCCAGACTTTGAGCTGTCAGCGCAGAGCCCAATGCCGGGCTTGAACCCACGAACCTCAAGATTATGACCTGAGCTGAAGTCAGAGGCATCATCGACTGAGCCACCCAAGCACCCCTTGGAGACAGTTTTTTAAAGAGCAGTTAAGGTGAAATGAGGTCATTGGGGTAGGCTCTAATCCAGTATGGCTAGTGTCCTTTTAAGAAGAGGAGACTAGACTAGAACACACACACACACACGCACACAAGACCATGTCTAGACATACGGAGGAGGAGATGGCCATGTACAAGCCAAGGAGAGAGGCCTCAGAAGGAACCAACCCAGTGACACCTTGATTGATCTCACACTTCTAGCCTCCAGGACTATGAGAAAATAAATTTCTGATATTCAAGCCCCCCGTCTGCGGTACTGTGCGGGAGCAGCCTGGACAACCACTAGTGGTAGTATCAGAGGATGTTTAGTGGAGAACCAGAACCTCTCACGGCTCGGTGGTGACAAGATCACCTCCCCAGGGTGTCACTGGAGGCCACATGGGCAGCAGTAAGGAGCTGCTCCTCCCACTTCCCTCCCCGCCAGGGAGGTATCGGCAGAGGCCTGGCAGGAACAAAGTGGTGCCCCCTTCACCCACCAGAAGGGTGTCAGAGGCGGCTGCTAAAATGCAAGACTTAAATAAGATCCAGAGTCTTACAAGGTAGTACCCAAAATGTCCAGATTTCAGTCCAAAATCACTTATCATACCTGAAACCAGGAAGATCTCAAACACCCTCATAACAGCATTGGAAGGTGTGGACCCATTAGGGTGCTTCAGCTACAGGGAACAGAAACCCCAACCCAGACTGGCTCAGCCTTTCAGGAGAATTTATTGGCTCATGTTACTGGAAGCTCTGGAGGTGGGGCAGACTTCGGCAAGGACTGATCCTAGGGCTCAGGGATGTCCCAAGAACCCCATCTCTACCATCCACCACGCAGTGTCGTCTCAAGGCTGGCTGGGCTCAGGTTTACGGGATGACTGCCAACAGCAAAGAGGGAAGAGGGCTTCCGGCTTCCTCACTCATACCCACAGGGAGAGCGTCTTTCCCCAGCCATTAAGGACAACTCCTGAGCCTCCTTTAGATCACATGCTCCCCTGAACCAACCACTCTGGCCACAGGAACACATTACAAGGATTGCCTGAGATCAGTCAAACACTGAAGATGACAGTGGGGTGCGATCCCACCCAAAATACGATGCGGAATCATGGAGGAGGGGAGTTCCCCCCAAAAGAGAATCTTTCTGCTGCTTAGAGAAGATTCCCATTCTGTGCGCACTTCGGGTACGAATACCAGGGGGCTCAGACAGTTTAAGAAAGTTGTTCAGGGTGAAATAGTTACTTTAATGGAGGAGCTGAGGTTCAGACTCATGCTTTCTGTTCCTGAAACTTCATGGTAATGGATGACCAATGGCTGGCACCATTCAGACCCTGGTACGATGCCCTAACACATCACAGGAGCTTAACAAATACATGTTGAGTGAAAGAACAAGGTATTACTTTCTTGGCAAACATCATCACAGCAGAGACACCTGCTCTTTATCCAATTCCCAGATGCTACTCTAGACGCTCTGGCCTCCCAGTTAGGCACAGTCAGGTGACCAGTAACAGTTAAAGGGCCATGACTGGGTTGATGTGAGTCACTGCCAGACTGAAGCACAGAACTGATGTGAAGTCCCCTGTGCTTCTTCCCCCATCTGTAGTGACTAAAGAAGCCACATGTTCTAGATGGTGTGGCTACAAGATCCCCAAGTGACCACCTAGAGCAGTGTCACTCTTCAACCCTACCCCCACAGATCTATGTTGCACATGGAACGTGAGCCCAGAGTAGATGTTAATTGTGTTAATCTCCTGCTACTTGGGGGGTAACCTGTTATTAATCTGGCCTAACTATACAAGTACAATCCCCGATTAATTCCAACACCTTCTCTTGCGGAACCTAGATTTGGCTCAGAATCCTGAAACATTTATTTTAGCTCAATGACCCCAAAATGATGAAAACACTTCCTGCTTTTGTGTATTCAGTCAATAAATATTTGCTGCTCACCAGCTGTATGTCAGGTGCATTCATTTCCTGTGGCAGCTATAAAACCTAGGTGGCTTAAACTGGGTGCCTTCAAACAAGAGAAATTTATTCTCTTACAGTTCTAAAGGCCAAGAGGCCAAAATCAAGGTGTCAACAGGGCCACACTCTCCGGAGGCTCTAAGAGAGAATCCATTCTTTGCCTCTTCCAGCTTCTGGTGTCTGTTGGCATTGCTTGGCTTGTGGTCACATCACTCAAATCTCTACCTCTGTAGTCATATTGCCTTCTCTTTTGTCTTGTCCTCTGTGGATCCCTTATAAGGACACTTAACATCAAATTTAAGCCTATCCAAATAATACAGGATGATCTCCACATCTCAAAATCTTAATTTCATCTGCAAAGACCCTTATTCCAGGGAACAGCATGAAAGTTCTGTGTCTCACGTCCATGAAATACAGACAGATCAACACTAAACCATCCTGCACACCTAGAAAACTGATTTGAGGATTAACACAACAGTCTGCACAACCCGAACCACACAACTCAGCAGGTATGCGGCGCAGTAAGATGAACTTGGGGAGAGAGAAGCCTCGGAAGACAGGGAGCTGTTTTTGCTTGTGGAGAGAGGACGGAGACGGCGCAGGGCGGGGGGTATAATAGGGGAAAAGCAACCGCCCCCAAAAGCAGCTGGAGAGAACGTGGAAAAGTGGAAACAGCCGCAGAGACTTAACTAAAAAAGGAGAAGGGAGAAAGGAGAGGGGTGAATTCCATTAAGACTGTATAAACGGGGAGCGCAGAGTCTGCAACTCCGCAGCTCGTTACCTGGTGGAGCTCTGGTGGGAAGGGCGGATCCTCAGGAGCAGAGTGGGGTCCGGGAGGTTCTGGGGCCACACGGGGAGAAGCGGTTCCCCTGCTGGAAGGACATTCGGTAGAGGCCGTGCAGCCACCCGGTCCCAGCAGACCCCAGAGAACAACCACATTGGCTGGTGCTGGAACAAGGTCGCTGGGGTGAAGTCCGGTGCCAGGTGTATGTTGTGATTTTCCACAGTCCCTGAAACGCTGCTGCTACACAAACGCGGGAACTTTTTCTGGGGCGGCTGGCACCCGGCCGCGGTCTCTGGATGTTGGCGGCATCAGGGTCCCACAAACATTCCTGGGGGCGGCGGGCACCCGGCCGGTGCTCGGGGAGACCCTCCCGCAGAGGGGCGGAGCGGGTCAAAGCCGCAGTCGCTCAGAAGTGAGGGGTCGCGAAACACAGCCACATCGGAGGTAAAACTCAGGAAGGAGGTGCCGCCTGGCAACCTGACGGCTTGGTCACGGAGGGTGTAAAAGCAGGCAGTGCAGGGAAGCCGAGTACAAAGGACATTGCACGACTGCTGATCCGAGAGAACAGAGTTCCAATAACAGAGACTGGGTAGACGGGAGACGCACTTGCCACTGCTCCCGCGCATGCGCATACACACCTAGGCGTGCCTAAACAACCCTCCCCAGGGCTAAGCAGCGCCATCTAGGGGAGAACAGAGCTGTTACACTAAGCCCCGCCCAACTGGGCCAGCCTCGCTCTTCAGAACACAAGTCTCTGCGCCTGCTTAGTTTACAGACTATCAAGCGCTTCATAGTTTAACTTCTAGGGGAAAACAAAGTAATTTCAATCATATTTCAGTCTGTTCGCTGGTCCATCTATTCAATTTTCTTTTTTTCCCTTTTTTTGCTCTTTTTCGTTTCTTTTTCTTGAATACAGAAAAAAATTTTATTTTTATTTTCAATTTTTATTAAAAGTATTTTTCTTTTTTTTCTACTATATTTTTTACTTTTGTGTAAATTTTTCAAATCCTATTTTACTTCCATTATTTCATTTTATTCTATTTCGGTGTATTCATTTTTTCAAATTTTCAAACAATTTCCTTTTTTTTTCTTTCCCCTTTTTTTCTCTAATCTATCAAGCCCCTTTCAACACCCAGGCCAAAACATACCTAGGATCTAGCATCACTTATTTGATTTTTTTGTGTGTTTGTTGTTTTTAATTTTTTAATCTTAATTTTTAAAAAAAATGTTTAATCTCATTAATTCCTTTTCTCCCTTCAAAATGATGAAATGAAGGAATTCACCCCAAAAGAAAGAGCAGGAAGAAACAACAGCCAAAGACTTAACTAACACAGATACAAACAGATACAAGCAAGATGTCTGAACCAGAATTTAGAATCATGATAATAAGAATACTAGCTGGAGTCAAAAAAAGATTAGAATCCCTTTCTGTGGGGATAAAAGAAGTAAAAGCTAGTCAGAATGAAATAAAAAATGTTATAACTGAGTTGCAATCTCAAAGGGATGCCACAGCGGCAAGGATGGATGAGGCAGAGCAGAAAATCAGCAATATAGAAGACAAAATTATGGAAAATAATGAAGCAGGAAAAAAAAGGGAGACTAAGCAAAAGAGCACAATTTAAGAATTAGAGAAATCAGTGACTCATTAAAAAGGAATAGCATCAGAATCATAGGGGCCCCAGAAAAGGAAGAGAGAGAAAAAGGAGTAGAAGGGTTATGTGAGCAAATCATAGTGAAAAACTTTCTTAACCTGGGGAAAGACACAGACATGAAAATCCAGGAAGCACAGAGGACTCCCATTAGATTCAACAAAAACCGACCATCAACAATGCCAAATTCACATTAAATATAGTCAAATTCACATAGTCAACATAGTCAAATTCACAAAATACTCAGGCAAGGAAAGAATCATAAAAGCATCAAGGGAAAAAAAGTCCTTAACCTACAAGAGAAGACAGATCAGGTTTGTAGCAGACCTATCCACAGAAACTTGGCAGGACAGAAAGGAGTGGCAGGATATATTCAATGTGCTGAATCAGAAAAATGTGCAGCAAAAAATTCCTTATCCACCAAGGCTGTCATTCAAAATAGAAGGAGAGATTAAAAGTTTCCCAGACAAAAATTAAAGGAGTTCGTGACCACTAAACCAGCCCTGCAAGAAATTTTAAGGGGGACTCTCTGAGGGGAGAAAAGATTAAATAAATAAATAAATAAATAAATAAATACCAAAAGCAACAAAGACTAGAAAGAACCAGAGAACACCACCAGAAACTTCAACTCTTCAAGCAACATAATGTCAATAAATTCATATCTTTCAGTACTCACTCTAAACGTCAATGGACTAAATGCTCCAATCAAAACACATAGGGTAACAGAATGGATAAGATAAGAAAACAAGATCCATCTATATGCTGTTTACAAGAGACCCACTTTAGACCTAAAGACACCTTCAGATTAAAAGCAAGGGGATGGAGAACCATCTATCATGCTAATGGTTGACAAAAGAAAGCCAGAGTAGCCATACTTATATCAGACAATCTAGACTTCAAAATAAAGACTGTAACAAGAGATGAAGAAGGGCATTATATCATAATTAAGGGGTCTATCCACCAAGAAGAGCTAACAATTGTAAACATTTATGTTCCAAATGCTATAGCACCCAAATATATAAATTAATTAATCACAAACATAAAGAAACTCATTGGTAATAATACCATAACAGTAGGGGACTTCAACACCCCACTTGGACAGCAATGGACAGATCATCTAATCAGAAAATCAACAAGGAAACAATGGCTTTGAATGACACACTGGACCAGATGGACTTAACAGATATATTCAGAACATTTCATCCTAAAGCAGTGGAACATACATTCTTCTCCAGTGCACATGGAATGTTCTCCAGAATAGACCACATACTGGGACACAAATCATCCCTTAACAAGTACAAAAAGATTGAGATCATACCGTGCATATTTTCAGACCACAATGCTATGAAACTCGAAATCAACCACAAGAAAAAATTTGGAAAGGCAACAAATACTTGAAGACTAAAGAACATCCTACTAAAGAATGAATGGGCTAACCAAGAAGTTAAAGAGGAAATTAAAAAGTACATGGAAGCCAATGAAAGTGATAACACCACAACCCAAAACCTCTGGGACGCAGCAA
This sequence comes from Panthera pardus, assembly GCF_024362965.1. Lineage (NCBI taxonomy): Eukaryota > Metazoa > Chordata > Mammalia > Carnivora > Felidae > Panthera > Panthera pardus. The sequence continues at coordinate 4,264,435 of NW_026526810.1, forward strand.
AGGCAGTCATGAGAGGAAAGTATATAGCAATCCAGGACTTCCTAAAGAAGGAAGAAAGGTCACAGATACACAACCTAACCTTACACCTTAAAAAGCTGGAAAAAAGAACAGCAAATAAAACCCAAAAACAGCAGAAGACAGGAAATAATAAAGATTAGAGCAGAAATTAATGCCATCAAAACCAAAAAAACAGTAGAACAGATCAATGAAACCAGAAGCTGGTTATTTGAAAGAATTAACAAAATTCATAAACCACTAGCCAGTTTGATCAAAAAGAAAAAGGAAAGACCCAAATAAATAAACCCAAGAATGAAAGAGGAGAGATCACAACCAACAAAGCAGAAATACAAACAATAATATGCCAATACAATGGGCAATCTGGAAGAAATGGACAAATTCCTAGAAACATATAAACTACCAACTGAAACTGGAAGAAACAGAAAATTTGAACAGACCCATAACCAGTAGAGAAATCAAATCAGTAATCAAAAATCTCCCAAAAAACAAGAGTCCAGGGCCAGGTGGCTTTGCAGGGGAATTCTGCCAAACATTTAAGGAAGAGTTAACACCTATTCTCTTGAAGCTGTTCCAAAAACTAGGAATGGTAGGAAAAATTCCAAACTCTTTCTATGAAGCCAGCATTACCTTGATTCGAAAACCAGACAAAGACCCCACTAAAAAGGTGAACTATAGGCCAATTTCCCTGATGAACATGTATGCAAAAATCCTTAACAAGATATTAGCCAACCAGATCCAACAATACATTAAAAAAATTATTCACCATGACCAAGTGGGATTTATATCTGGGACGCAGGGCTGGTTCAATATCTGCAAAACAATCAATGTTATTCAGCACATCAATAAAAGAAAGGACAAGAACCATATGATCCTCTCAATGGATGCAGAGAAAGCATTTGACAAAATACAACATCCTTTCTTGATAAAAACCCTCAAGAAAGTAGAGACAGAAGGAGCATACCTCAATATCATAAAGGCCACATACAAAAGACCCAATGCTAGTATCATCCTCAATGGGGAAAAACTGAGAGCTTACCCCCTAAGGTCAGGAACAAGACAGGGATATCCACTCTCGCCATTTTAATTAACATAGTACTGGAAGTCTTAGCCTCAGCAATCAGACAACACAAAGAAATAAAAGGCATCCAAATTGGCCAGGAGGATGTCAAACTTTCACTCTTTGCGCATGACATAATACTCTATACGGAAAACCCAAAAGATTCCACCAAAAAACTACTAGAACTGAACCATGAATTTACCAAAGTTGCAGGATATAAAATCAATGCACAGAAATCGGTTGCATTCCTTTACACCAACAATGAAGCAACAGAAAGAGAAATCAAGAAATTGATTCCATTTACAATTGCACCAAAACCCACAAAATACCTAGGAATAAATCTAAACAAAGAGGTGAAAAATCTATACACTGAAAACTACAGAAAGCTTATGAAAGAAATTGAAGAAGACACAAAAAAATGAAAAAATATTCCATGCTCCTGGATAGGAAGAACAAATACTGTTAAAATGTCAATACTACCCAAAGCAATCTACATATTCAATGCAATCCCTATCAAAATAACACCAGCATTTTTCACAGAACTAGAACAAACAATCCTAAAATTTGTGTGGAATCAGAAAAGACCCCAAATAGCCAAAGCAATCTTGAAAAAGAAAACCAAGATAGGAGGCATCACAATCCCGGACTTCAAGCTGTATTACACAGCTGTAATCATCAAGACAGTATGGTACTGGTACGAAAACAGACACTCAGATCAGTGGAACATAATAGAGAACCCAGAAATGGACCCACAAACGTATGGCCAACTAATCTTTGACAAAGCAGGAAGGAATATCCAATGGAATAAAGACAGCCTCTTCAGCAAATGGTGCTGGGAATACTAGACAGCGACATGTAGAAAAATGAACCTTGACCACTTTCTTACACCATTCACAAAAATAAACTCAAAATGGATGAAAGACATAAATGTAAGACAGGAAGCCATCAAAATTCTTGAGGAGAAAGCAGGGAAAAACCTCTTTGATCTTGGCAACAGCAACTTCTTACTCAACACATCCCCAGAAGCAAGGGAAACAAAAGCAAAAATGAACTATTGGGACCTCATCAAAATAAAAAGCTTCTGCACGGCCAAGAAAAGAACCTGCAAAACTAAAAGGCAACTGACCGACTGGGAGAAGATATTTGCAAACGACATATCAGATAAAGGGTTAGTATCCAAAATCTATAAAGTACTTATCAAATTCAACACACAATAAATAAATAACCCAGTGAAGAGATGAGCAAAAGACATGAATAGACAGTTCTCCAAAGAAGACATCCAGATGGCCAACTGACACATGAAAAAATGCTCAACATCACTCATCATCAGGGAAATACAAATCAAAACCACAATGAGATACCACCTCATGCCTGTCCTGTCAGAATGGCTAACATTAACAACTCAGGCAACAACAGATGTTGGCGAGGATGAGGAGAAAGAGGATCTTTTTTGCACTGCTGGTGGGGATGCAAACTGGGGCAGACACTCTGGAAAACAGTATGGAGGTTCCTCCAAAAATTAAAAATAGAACTACCCTACCACCCAGCAATTGCACTACTAGGTATTTATCCAAAGGGTACAGGTATGCTGTTTCGAAGGGGCACATGCACCCCAATGTTTATAGCAGCAGTACCGACAATAGCCAAAGTATGGAAAAAGCCCAAATGCCCATCGATGGATGAATGGATAAAGAAGATGTGGTACATATACACAATGGAGTATTACTGAGCAATCAAAAAGAATGAAATCTTGCCATTCACAACTATGTGGATATAACTAGAGGGTATTATGCTAAGCGAAATTAGTCAAAGAAAGATAAATATCATTTGACTGCACTCATATGGGGACTTTAAGACACAGAACAGATAAACACAAGGGAAAGGAAGCAAAAATAATATAAAAACAGGGAGGGGGACAAAACATAAGAGACTCTTAAATATGGAGAACAAACAGAAGGTTACTGGAGGGATTGTGGGAGGGGAGATGGGATAAATGGGTAAAGGGCTACCCCTGAAATCACTGTTGCACTATATGCTAACTTGGATGTAAATTTTTTTAAAAATTAATTAATTAATTAATTTTAAAAAAAGATCCATATTCCAAATAAGATCACATCCACAGGTTATGAGGGATTATAACATGGACATATCTTTTGGGGGACCACCATTAAACCCATTATAGCAGGCATGATGCTAGACACTGGATATATGTAGTAAACAAAACAAAGCATTTGTGGAGCTTACAGTCTAGTTAAGGAGATAACTGTTAATGAAATAATTACATAAATAACTGTTCACTTCAAATGCTAGAAAAGAAAAATACAGGGTGCTAGGAGCCTAGCCTGGGCCAAGCAAGGAAGCCTTCCACTAGGAAGTGACGCTTGAGCTGAGACCTAAAAAGTGAATATGGATTAACAAGTGGAATGATGGATAAAGCATTTTGTGCACAAGGAAAATTCCACCCAAAGTCCATTGCAGATGGGGGTGGGGCTAAAGTTCAGAGAGCAGAAGAGATGAACGTTTAGGCCTTTGTTCTAAAAATAATGGTTACAATAAGCAAATGAGTAATATAAGCAGAGTTGTGTTTTAAAACCTCACTCTAGCTTATAGGGAAACAAGGGTGGGAGTCAGGGGACCAGTTAAGAACGCATTGCAATGAGGTGACACAGATGATGTCTTGGACCAGAGTGAGGGCAGTAGGGAGGGATAAAAAGAAGCTATATTCTAGAGATATTTTAGAACTAAAATCAACAGATGATGTCACTGAAAATGGAAAAGTAAGAAATTCCAAAAAACAATTTTAAAACTGGCAAAAACTATCAGAATCAACTTTTTTAGAACTCTGGAAACTAATCAAAAACTTAACAACAACAAGAAGAATGTTAAATAAAGAAAGCAACTACGAAATTTTTGCAAAAGAGTGCTATGGCATTTTAACTTATCCACCTGCTATGTCCCCAGCTCGTCAGCAGCTATAGGGATGAGGGATGGTGTCCCACATATGTGCTGTGGCTGGCTGGTGTCTGAGGGGGAAATCTTTGTTTCATTCTCCAGGAATTGTGTTTGTATGATTTGACGTGGCTGGTGGATCCCTGAGGAATTAGTCTTAGCACTTTCTCAGGGCTAGGGCAGCCTCCCAGGTGGCGTTTGTCAAAAGCACTTGAAGGTAAATGTTCTATCCACAGCTTCCTGGGGCAGGAGATGGCAAACAAGGTAATTAATGGATGGACTAAGGAGACTGGGAAGAGGAAGCTTAGGAGGGAGATACCTGGGGAGATGAGGGCTTTGGGGGACTTCTACATATGCCAGAGAATCGGGGGAATGTGTGTGTGTGTGTGTCCCACACTCAGAAAAGACCTAAAACCCTAAGCTTTCACCTCTGGCTAACCTTTAGGCTCCACACAAGCAGGAAGTGATGGCTAAGGCAGAGTTATAAATGGTCTGACTAAGCATGGAAAGAGTGCCCCAACACAGAGACAACCAGCAAACCCTGGGAAAGTTTTCTTTTTATTTTACTTTTTTTTAATGTTTAGTTTTGAAAGAGAGAGAGAGAGAGCATGAGTTGGGGAGGGGCAGACAGAAAGGGAGACACAGAATCTGGAGCAGGCTCCAGGCTCTACGCTGTCAGCACAGAGCTTTATGCGGGGCTCGAACTCACAAATGGCAAGATCATGACCTGAGCCAAAGTCGGACATGGGACATTTAACCAACCGAGCCACCTAGGCACGCCCCCCCCCTTTTTTTTTTTGCTGCTCGAGGCCTTTAAGGAAATCTCTGTCAAAGTATTAGCCAGTCACTAAAAAGAGACTCCACTGGTCACACATGACAAAAAATATGGTCTTGACAAAAATCAAAGACAAAAGTCACTAAACAAACAACAACATCCCATACTAAGTAGCAACAACAGATCCTGAAGATGGGGGAGAATCTCATTTCCAGAATTACCACATTATAATATTCAAAACATTCGGTTTCCAATAAAAGAGAGAGAGATAGAGAGAGACAAAGAGATGTAAAGAAAACAAACCAAAAACAAAAACAAACAAACAAAAACCAAGAGAATGTGGTTCATTCACAAGAAAAAAAGAAATTGAGAGAAACCATCCCTAAGAAAAGCCAAACATTGGATTTACCAGTCCAAGACTTTAAATAAAGTCTTAAATATGCTCAAAGAGCTAAAGGAGACCATTTATAAGGAAATAAAAGAAACCAAAGGAACAGGATTATAAGAGATTACCATGAAAAAATTGTATGCCAACAAATTAGTGACCTAGGTGAGATTGAACAAATTACCAGAAACACACCTAACTACCAAAACTGACTTAATAGAGCATTTGAACAGACCTATAACCAGTAAAGAGATTGAACCAGTAATCAAAATTTCCAATAACAACAAAAGCTGAGGACCAAATGGCTTCACTGGTAAATTCAACCAAACATTTAAAGAATTAACGCTAATATTTTTTAAAACCTTCCCAAAAATTTAAGAATAAGGAATACTTCCTAACTTATTCCATGAGGCCAAAGCTAGACAAAGACATCAAAAGAAAACTACAAACAGCCCTTATGAATATAGATGCAAAAATCCTCAATAAAATACTAGAAAACTGTATCTAGCAGCACATTACAATGGTTAACCACAATGACCAAGTGGAGTTTACCCCAGAAATGCAAGGACAGTTCAACATAAAAAAATCAATCAACATAATTCACCACATTAATATGATGAAGGAAAATATGATTATCAACCAATACAGAAAATAATTTTGACAAAATTCAGTACCCTTTTGTGATGAAAACATTCAACAAACTAGGAACAAAGGACACTTCCTCGACATGATAAGAGGTATTTATGAAAAACCCATAGCTAATAGACTCAATGGTGAAAAACGGAAAAGATTTTCTCTAAATTAGAAATAAGAAGATAAGGGGGCACCTGGGTGGCTCAGTCGGTTGAGCATCCAACTTTGGCTCAGGTCATGATCTTAAGGTTCACAGGTTTGAGCCCCACATTGGGCTCTGTGCTGACAGTTCGGAGCCTGGAGCCTGCTTCGGATTCTGTGTCTCCCTCTCTCTCTGCCCCTCCCCTGCTCATGCTCTGTCTCTTCCTTTCTCTAAAAAATAAATAAACATTTAAAAAAATTTTTTAAGAAATCAGAAGATAAGGATGCCCACTTTCACCACTTCTATTTAATACTGTACTGTAAGTTCTAGGCAGGCAAATAAGGCAAGAGACAAAATCAAAAGTCACTCAAACTGGAAATGAAGAAGTGAACTCTATTTGCAGATGACATAATCTCATACAGAGAAAATCCTAAAGAATCCACACCAAAGAAACTATTGGAGTTAATAAATGAATTCAACAAAGTTATAATATACAAGATCAACACACAAAAATCTATTGTATTTCTATACACTCAAAATGAACAATATAAAAAGGAAAATAAGAAAGTTTTTTTTCATTTTTTTTTTCATTTCATTTTTATAGCATCTAAAAGGATAAAATACTTAGGACTAAATTTAACCAAGAAGGTACAAGAATTGTACACTAAATGCTACAAAATATTGCTCAAAGAAATTAAAGAGCTGGATAAATGGAAATACATTCTATGTTCATGGATTAAAAGAATATGGTCAACATGGCAATACTCCCTGAAGCAATCTACAAATTCAATGCAATCTCTATTAAAATCTCAATGGCCCTTTTTATAGAAATGAAAAAACTGATCCCAAAATCCATATGAAATTACAAGGGACCCCAAGTACAACCTTGATAAAGAAGAAGCGAATTGGCGAACACACACATCCCAATTTCAAAATTTAGTACAATGCTAAGAATAGTCAAAATAGTGTGGTAGGCATAGAGATCAATGGAATAGAATTTAGAGCCCAGAATATAAGCCATACATCTATGGGCAAATGATTTTTTTTACAAATGGTGCTAGCTAGACAACTGGATAGCCACATGTGAAAGAATGAAGCTGGATGTTTAACTCACACTACATACAAAAATTAATTCAAAAAGGACCAAACACCTAAATATAAGAGCCAAAAACTCTTAAAAGAAAATAGTAATAAATCTTCATGACCTTAAATTTGGCAACTGACTCTAGATATGACAGCTAAAGCAGCAACAAAAGAAAAAATCAATCAGGCTTTATCAAAATTAAAAACTTTAACGTACCAAAGAACACTACAAACAGAGTAAAAAGACAACACATAGACTGGGAGAAAAATATTTTTAATCATAGATCTGGTAAATATCTACTGTTCAGAATATGTAACAAACAATTACAGGCCAATGACAAAAAGACAACCCAATTTAAAAAATGGCCAAAGGACTTGAATAGACATTTCTTCTAACAAGATATACAAATGACCAACAAATGCATGAAAATATGCTCAACATCATTAGTCATTAGGAAAATGCAAACTATAGAAAATAACAAGTGTTGGTGAGGATGTGGAGAAATTTGAAGCTTCAAACATTGCTTGTGGTAATTTGAAATGGTGAAGCCAATATGGAAAACGGTATGAAGGTTCCTCAATAAGTTAAACATAGAATCACCATACGACCCAGTAATTCCACACCTAGACTTATACCCAAAGGAATTAAAATCACGTGTTCAGACAAAAACTTATATACAAATATTTATAGCAGCATTATTTACAATAACCAAAAGATGGAAACAACTCAAATGTCCATCAACTGGTAAGTGTATAAACAAAATGTGGTGTATTCATACAATGGACTATCACTTGGCCATAAAAAGAAATGAAATACTGATACATATTACAACATGGATGAACCTTAAAAACATTACACTATGTGGGAAAAGCCTATGTACAAAGGCCATATATTGTACAACTCATTCATATGAAATATCCAGAATAGGCAAATCCTTAGAAGAGGGCAGATGAGTCATTACCAGGGGATGGGGCAGAGGGGAGGGAAATCAGCAATGACTTACAATTACAAATCGTAAATGTAGCAAATGCCACTGGATTGTATACTTTTTATAGTATGTATATTTTAACATAATAAAGAACTAAAAAAAAAGTCTCAGGGCACCTGGGTGACTCGGTCGGTTGAGCATCTGACTCTTGATTTGGGCTCGGGTCATGATGTCACAGTTTGTGAGTTTGAGCCCCACATCAGGCTCTGTGCTGACAGCATGGAGCCTGCTTGGGATTCTCTTTCTCCCTTTCTCTGTGTTCCTCCCCAACTTGTGCTCTCTCTCTCCAAATAAATAAATAAACTTTTTTAAAAAGAAGCAAAAAACAGGTCTTAGTGGAACATTAAACATAAGGGGTGAGGGAAATGGAGGGACAAAGATGACTCTCAGATTGTCAGCCATCACAACTTGGTGGAAGATGCTGTTGAAGTCTGAAAACATGGCAGCAAAATGTGTTAATACTGACCCCTCCACCTGAATCTGGACTCTCTGTTTGACCAATAAAATGCAGCAGAAGTGATGCTGTGCTGGTTTCCAGGCTCAGATCTTAAGAAAATGTCAGTTTCCACTTCTTGACTCTTCGAGCACTTGCTTTGGAACCTAGATGCCACGCTGTGAGGAAGCATGCTCTGCTCCATGGAGAGATCCATGAGGAGAAGAACTGAAAGCCACCACCGACTTGCCAGCTATGTGAATAAGTCATCTTGGAAGTGAAACTTCCTCCCAGTAGAGTCATCAGAGCTGACAAATGGACAAGTTGTCCCCATTGTGCCCCACCCAAATTGCAGACTTAATGAGCAAAATAAATAACTTGTTATTCTATGCCACTAAATTTTGGGCACAGCAATAGTAACTAAGACAGCATGACCTTGTCTCCTCATTTGGAGACAGAACAGCTCCCAATGCTCCCGACAAAGATCTCTATTAAGTACTTTACTCTTAACTTCATCATCTTTATTGGTTTTTATTTGGGTGCTGGCTAAGTCAAAGGGTCAGAAATTCTGCTTTGCTTTGACCACTTGGCATTCTGGTTTGGGTTTATGGAGTTTGTTTTCCTATACTGGTTGTATTTCTATTAAACCCTTGGTTGGTGTGGGAAAAATGTGGGGGGTCAAGTCAGACTCTGGGCTGGGTAGGGGAATGTAAACTCCTAGCACACAAAAGCCAGAGAGAAGGGAATGATGCACAGAAACAGTCAAAGGTATGCCAGGGCACACAGGCAATACATTGAGAGTTGTCTACTACCCCCAACTCGGGATGAGGGGGAGGGAGGAAGAACTTAGTGACTTAGACCCATCAAGTATATCCAATATATCTGGGAATGTTGGGAGAAAACAGTGAAATTCCACACTAGCCGAAATTCTCCAAATATGTGGCCAAACCCCAACCAGTTGGGCACTGGTCTTACGATGTGACACCATCTTCTTTCCCCACCTTGGAAGGAAATACCCACTGTCATTGGGTTGCTCCACTGATTTCATCAAGCCTTCTTTGAGCCCTTCTTGCCATCCCAGACCCCTCAGCCATCAGCAGTAATCCCCCCAGGGGCCTTAGAGGCATAAAGGCCTGCAGCTTGACTTGCTCACTTGCTGAAAGTGGACTTCATTTACTCACCGTTAAGGGGCTCAGTTTCGCCTAAGCCCTTTGGTCTTCCTAAAACGCACAATACAAATCATCACTGCTAAAGAAAAAACTTAGGAAAAGGAGATAAATAAAGAAACCCAATGCCAGCATCTCTTTCCTGGGCTGAGGAGGAGAAAAGACATCCATGTCTCTTAACCTGTTTTCTTACAATCCATCCTATTGTATCAACTTCCTGCCTGCCATTTTGAATAGTTGAAGAAGCTAAACTCGTAGGACAAAATAATAAAAATATGACATTTTTCTCAAATTGTGCACCAGAGAAACACTTTTCAAAATTTAATATAGTACATAAGAAGTTTCCCCAAAACTGGTTTGAGTTCTAAAAAGATGTCTACACTTTGGGTGAGAAACTCAAAATACATTTTCCCAAAGAAATAATGCAATTGGTTGATGGTAGGTGTCCAAGTACAGCCCATAGAAACCTACTAAACTAATAATATTACCAGCAATGCATTTGAAGAGTGGGAAATAATACAATAACTTAGTAACTAAGTCATAACACAACAGAATGGGTAGAAAATCGTTTATTAACTTGAACACAGTTACTTAAGGAAAGGCAGGTCTAACCAGAGAGTGCGCACAGAGAAATTGTGGGACTTCGGAATCCTTAGAGGCATGTTTTTAAAATTCCTAGTGAAGTCTACAGAGGATTGATTTTTAGTTTAATCATTAAATTTACTTTTATGCACCAAAATAAAATGCTTTTGCACAGCCAAGGAAACCATCAACAAAACAAACAAACAAAAAACAACTAGTGAATGGAGAAACTATTTGCAAACAATACAGCTGATAAGGAGTTAATATCCACAATATATAAAGAATTTCTAAAATTCAACACCAAAACCAACAAACAATTTGATTAAAAAATTGGCAGAGGACATGAGTAGACATTTTTCCAAAGAAGACATATAGACGGCCAACAGACACATGAAAAGATGCTCAACATCACTCATCATCAGGGAAATGCAAATCAAAACTGCAGTGAAATATCACCTCACACCTGTCAGAATGACTACAATAGAAAATACAAGAAATAACAAGTGTCAATGAGGATGTGAAGAAAAGGGAATGCTCATGTACTGTTTGTGGGAATGTAAATTGGTACAGCCATTATGGAAAACAGTATGGAGATTCTTCAAAAAATTAAAAATAAAACTACCATATGATCCACCAATTCCATTTTGGGGATATATCTAAAGGAAATGAGGGGCACCTGGGTGGCTCAGTTGGTTAAGCATCCAACTTTGGCTCAAGTCATGATCTCATGGTTTGTGAGTTCAAGCCCCACATCGGGCTCTATGCTGACAGCTCAGAGCTTGGAGCCTGCTTCAGATTCTGTGTCTCCTCTCTCTCTGCCATCCCCCACTTGCACTCTGTCTCGCTCTCTCTCTCAAAAATAAACATTAAAAAAATTTTATTTAAAGAAATGAAAACATGAATTCAAAAAGATAGGTGCATCCCTATGTTTATTCCAGTGTCACTTACAATAGCAAAAGATGGAAACACCCCAAGTGTTTACCAACAGATGAATGGATAAAGATGTGGTGTATATACAATGGAATATTACTCAGCCATAAAAAAGAATGAGATCTTGCCATTTGCAACAACATGGATGAAGCTAGAGGGTATTATGCTAACTGAAATAAGTCAGAGAAAAACAAATACCATATGATTTCATTTATATATGGAAAGGGAGCCTGAGTGGCTCAGTCGGTTAAGCCTTCGACACCTGATTTCATTTCAGGTCATGATCTCACGGTTCGTAGTTTCAAGCCCTGCATGGGGCTCTGGGCTGTTAGCATGGAGCCTGCTTGAGATTCTCTCTCTCTCTCTCTCTCTCTCTCTCTCTCTCTGTTCCTCCCCAGCTTGCTGTCTCTCTCTCTCTCTCTCTCTCAAAAATAAACTTTAAAAACTTAAAAATAAATGAAATTAAAAACAAACAAAATACCAATAGACTCTTAAATACAAACTGCTGGTTGAGGGGGTAGGAGGGATGGGCAAAATAGCGTTAAGAAGTACAAACTTCTAGTTGTTAAAAAAAAATAACATTACTTTTAAAGGAGCACTGAAGAATAAGAAAAAGCTCAAGGCACCACAAACTGCCCCCACCATGAGTGCATTCATTTTAGAGCTGGCTTGGGATGGCAGACAGACCAAGAGGGTCACAGCCAGAAGTGTCAGGGAGAAGGCCCACAGGCACTCCACAGGGAATGGCTCCCAAGAGCACCACTCCCCTCCCCTTGGTCATTACCCCACCACCCCACCCCCAGTGACCATTAAGGCTCTCAGATCTTGGGTGAAAATCCCAGGGGAGGGAGGCATAAGGGTGATGGATGAGCTTTGAAAGAATTAAGCTGTTACATTCCAAGCATGCTCAGAAAACCCAGAGTGGCTGAACTATGGCGAATTAATCATTAAATTTCTACTGTCAGATGAAATGACAACTCTGGGTAGAAATCAAGTTGTAGGAAGTATTTCATGTGTGCCATGGTTTGCAACTTGAGAAATCCACACCCAGGATGAGTACCAGGTAGCCAGTCCCAGGCAGACAATAAGCACTCAAAAACAGTATCGTGTTTACTACCATCTGGATGAGACTATCTTTTCTGACTCCACTCTACTCTCCTTAAAATGAACAAGCCTGGGGGCACCTGGGTGGCTCAGTTGGTTACGCATCTAACTCTTGATATTGGCTCAGGTTGTGATCTCACGGTTCGTAAGATCAAGCCTCGAGTCAGGCTTTGGGCTGAAAGTGAGGAGCCTGCTTGGGATTCTCTCTCTCTCTCCCTCTCCCTCTGCCCCTCCCCCTATTGTTCTCTCTCTCTCTCTCTCTCTCAAAATAAACTTTAAAAAATTAAATTAAAATAAACAAGCCTGTCCCCTGTCCTTTCTTTCTCCCCCTCCCAATTTCACTGTTTCAATGGGGGGTGGGGGGGAGTGCAAAACACAAACCCTGTGCATTTCTATTCTCCTCCTTTCAGCTTCTGTCCAAAGCAACCCTGGGTGTCAAAGGGTCGAAGTTGCCTCAACAGTTGTCCCCTGTGCCCACTGCCACCCCACACCCCATTTGGGACACTGGAGAAGCAGAGCCTACTTTTCCCACAGTGGAGTGGATCAGTTGGGTCAACTGCTGTTGGGGAGTCCCCATGCCATTAACTCAGGGAGAGACACCCCAGACCATACTGGGCTCAGCCATCAAAGTCTCAGAAGCTGGTATTTCCTATACCTCTGACTCCCTCTCCTTCAAAGGAGCACTTAACAGCCCAGGGTTTGGAGGAGCAGGGAGTTGGGGGATTAGGGGAGGGAGTCAAAGAGGTTCCATCTGGGGGCTGCAACATGAGGACCTCTTCCCCATCACCTGCACACCACCTCTCTCGGGGGTGAGATACAATGGGTTGCTATCAGATAAATCATAAGCTCCATACAGGTGAAAGCTGTTTTATTTATTATGATAACTCCCCCCCCCACCACCAGCCAGGATCACAGTAAAACACTGAAGGTATGTAAATGCCAAGGAATTTGCCCTGAGAAAGAAAACATAAGAGATCGCTTTTGTTCGTGGAGATTTAATGTGTAAAATATACTACATTAAGTTCTATTTGTCATGAAGGCCAATTTGCCACTTTTCATATTTTCAAAACATTTTTACAGACACCATTCCATCAATTGGAAGAAAGAGCCAGGGAGGCAGCTCCAACCATCAGGCTCTGGGAGCACACCTCAGGCTGTATATATAGATGCTGCTATACATTCTTCAGTGTTGATAGGAAAGCAGGCAGGCCTCTCTGCCAGGGAAGATGTGAAAAGAATTTTGAAAGAAACAGAATATAGTCCATTGCAGCTTTAAAGCCTTGACTATTTTTTATGCCAGCTTCCCAGCTCCTGAGAATATCGGAATAGTAGAGGGCGGGAAACTCACATTTCCGTGCTAGCTACTTTCCAATGACATTTTCCCAGACTCTGGACCTAGAAACAACCAAAAATGATTTTGGTGAATGTATTGAAATTATTTATCGACCATTTACCAAGCTCACACCATTGTAAAGGGCACAGGGCTTAAGGCTGAGCGTAGATTAGGGATACTGAAAAATTACATTCCCGTGTATTGTTCCTAACATCTTTCCAGAATCCTCAGCCCCAAAACAAACCACCTTGTTTCCTGGGCATGCTGTCAGGTCAGAAAAAAGGGAAGGAGTAAGTTTTCCTTAATAAAATAAAATAAAATAAAATAAGCATTGTAGAATCCACAAAAATGGAATGCAGTTTTTAAAGAACTGAAATAAAATAAAATTAGAAATAATAATAGTAGCTAACGTTTGAGTCCTTAGTACATGCCAAGCACTGTTCTATATATTTTACATCTATTAACTTACCTGATCTTCACAATAACCCTGGGATTAATCCCCATTTTACAGATGAGGAACCTGAGGGACAGAAATCTTAAGGCTCTTGCCCAAGGCCAGAGAGGCAAAGTAGAGACCCAAACCCAGGCAGCGAGGCTCAGAGGTTGTGTTCTTAACCACTACCTTCTGCCTTTCTACGCAAGCTGCTCTGAATTGAAAACGCTAGATCCAACAACAATGGCTTCACTTCCCAAGTGAATCCATAGGTTTGATGTGGTTACAGTTCTCATGGCGACATTATAGATCTTGACAAATCATACTCAAGCTCATCTGAAAATATAGCCATTTAGGTACACGTCAGCGCTTTAAAATATAATGATGTTGGTCTTCGCAGACCAGTTTCCAAACACATTACCTGATGGCCATTATCAAACTCCTGTGCTTAACTGGGTTAGAAACAAAACAAAACAAAACAAAAAGACAAAAACAAAAAACACAGAACATTTAACTCATGGTTTTAGGACAGAAATTCTAGAAATGAATTCAATGTCTCATAAGTTCTGGGAAGAAGTAACTTCGTAACACCATGCCACCCACTGGCATTTCCCACCCAGGCCTGCTCCAGCTCCCAGAAATGCCAGACTCCATCCCATATCTTTGGGGGTTCTCCTTGCTCCAGAGCCCACAGTACTTTTTCTCTGCTCAAGATCCAGTCTCCACTCATAGACAGTTATGCACCAGAGGTTGGCCATGGTCCCTCTGAGAAACACAAACTTGGCCAAAGCCTGATGAACTCATCAGTCCCAAAGGGGTCGTCCCGTGCCCAGGGGTCAGGGACTTCCTTGGGTGGGCTTTCTGGAGTACTTCAGCTCTTACCCACCAGGAAGAGTATCTTAGAGGCTGCCCCCCAACAGCCTCGTTTCAGCCAGAGATCTTACCTCTTGCTTCTCCCTCCATTTCTGCTGGGTTCTCTTATTCCAGTCTGTCCAGCTCAGAAGCTCTCTGGAGCCCCAAGAGAAAAAGGGCCACCATGGGTCATGGCACATTTTTGAACACTGAGTTCCTAAAGGAGAATCTTAGCTCTCAGTCTTCCCATCTCAGGCACTGCTGGCAGGAGAGCCTGGGGCCCAGCAAGGCACTAGATAGCTGTTGCCCAGGTTCCAAGAGGAAGAGATTCACAGGGCACCGGAGCCCCAGGAGGCTTCAAGTGACATCCAGTCTAGGGTGCTCGTCAGGTGGCAGTCTGGCCTTCCTTTAGGATTCATTTTCCACTACACATTAGGGGGGCTCACTTCTGGGGGCCTGGGTTGTGCAGCCTTTGGAGGGCCCTGACGGGAAGGAAGCAGGGGCTTCCCTAGGGGCGGCGGCTATGTCCTTCTCAACTGATTCTTCTGGGGAAAGGCGGGTGCCCTGCCTTCTTGTCTGCAGCTGTAGGCATAGACAAAGTATATAAGGCCTCTCTCCTCCCTGGGGCTGCCCAGTTTTCAGCACCACTGAAAAGGCAGGGCTCCATCAACACTGCCCATCTGCAAAAGGAATATCCCTCAGGCTGATCGATACCCCCACCTCATTCTTCCTTGATATTGTGTCTCAGAAGCACATCCTGATCCCCGACGCGTCATCTTCCTCGACCTCCATCATCACTGGAACCGCCAACCTCAGCCTCAGCCACATCCCTGACCCATTTCCACCTGTTCTCCCCAATTTCACCTGCACCTGTTTCCTCGCAAGCTCTCTCTGCCCTTTCGGATCCTCAGCTGTGTCTCCTTCAGAGGATGCTGAGGTTTTGGTCCAGAATCCTGGGTTAGAGACTTTCAATCAAAGTAGAACTTGCTCATGGTGATCCCAACCTCGCCAGGCACTCAGCCAGAGGACATGGGCTCTCCCCTGGGTGAAGATACCTTGCTTCTCTTTTCACTCACCTCTCAGGTCAGGGTTCTTGTCTCCACCTGTCAGCTGCCAGGGGACATATGGGGAACTCTATAGCCCTACGCTGAGGGGGCCATGGTCCCCTTGTGCTTCACGGAGCCATGTCAACTGCCTCCAAAGGCCTGGCCTGCCTTCCTCAGTGGTCCCATCCACCCTTAACACCCCATCTTCCCCCCACCAGACTGGCTGCATCCCAGGGTTCTGAGGAATTCCAAGCAAGGTCCTGGGCCCTCGTGTCCTTGGCCAGAGGCTTTTGTTGGCTGTGGTGAAGGTAAAGGGGCTGGCCAGCTACACAGAACGGAGTGACATGAAAGGAGGGAACTTTAGGAATAAGACCTGTCCCGTCCCCTGGTCCTCTGCTCCCCCAGATGGTGGTTTGCTCTTTCCTAGTAAATGTCTCATGCAGTAAATCCTCCTGTGTCTTCTCCTCTGGCCCCGGCCTTGACCGGGGACCTGCTCTTGTGCCTCCTGGACCACCTACTGCCTTAAACTTGAGCTCTGGGGCCAGAATCACCAGCATCTACTCAAAGGACACTCGGCAGCCGGAACCTTCTCTTGCCAAGAATGGGCCATGGTCCAACAGGGTCTCCAGGCTGAGAAACCCACAGCAGCGGCCCCAGCAGCAATATCAGTGTCAGTTGTGAACCAGCCAGTTGGGGATCACCCACTAGTTCCCCCTTTTATGGACTTCCTAGTAAGGACAATACAGACTTTCAGATTCTTGAGGCCCCAAGTCCCTTGAGTTCAGTGTCCTAGTTAGGCAACTGGCAGATGTACTTCTTTTTTTTTCTTTTTTTTCTCTTTTTCTTTTTTTTAAAAAACGTTTTATTTATTTTTGAGAGAGAGAGAGAGAGAGGGACAGAGAGAAGGAGAGACAGAATCACAAGCAGGCTCCACGCTGTCAGTGCAGAAGCCCTGTCGAACACAGGGTTCGAACACACAAACCGTGAGATCAGGACCTGAGCCAAAATCAAAAGTCGGACACTTAACCAACTGAGCCATGCAGACACCCATTCTTTTTTTCTTTAATGTTTATTTGTTTATGAGAAAGAGGAGAGGGAGGGGCGAGGGGGAGGGGATACAGAGGATCTGAAGTGGGCTCTGAGCTGACAGCAGTGAGTCCCAGTGCTCATCCCAAAAGATGCCCTCTTCAATACCCATCACCTATCCTCCCCTCTCTCCAGAAGCTGTACTTCTAAGAGCTCATGCTTCTGCAAAAATGACAGGGCTCTTATGGATGGGTCCAATCCATTCTCTGGCCCCATGAAATGGCCACTCTCCATCCAGTCTGGACATGGGTCAGGTGTACTGTGACCCCCCCCCCCCCCCCACACACACACACCCTGGCACCCTCCCCTGGACAGTGTGGGAAAGCAATGAGGCACAGGTGTAGAAGAAAGAACTGGAGGAAGAGGAGGCCAGGGGCCTCCTGCTGAGTCTTGCTTAGGGCTCTGGGTGCAGACGGTTGGGCCTTAGAGTGAGCTTAACTCTCCTGTGGAGGAAAACAGTTGGAATTCCAATAAACTCTTGGAGCTTGAGTTTCCTCAAGTATACACGAGGATGCTGGACTCCATGACCACCCAGGTGCCCTTCTGTGGTAAACAGAATAATGCCTCCCCTCAAAAGCCATCCATGCCCTACTCCTCAGAATTTGTGAATATGTTATGTTACATGGAAAAGGGGAATTAAAGTTGCAGATGGAATTTAGACTGCTAATCAGGTAACCTTGAGATGGGGAACCAGTTGAGCCCCATGTAATCTCAAGGGTCCTTATAAGTCAAAGAGGGAAGCAGGAGGGTCAGGGTAAGAGTCAGAGAGAGATTTGAAGATGTTGGTTTTGAAGACGGAGGCAGAGGCCATGAGCCAAACGATGCAGATGGCCTCTAGAAATGGGAAAATGCAGGAAAACTATTCTCCCCTAGAGCCTCCCCAGGGAACACAGCCTTGTCAACACCTTGATTTTAGCCCGGGGGACTCATTTTGAACTTCTGACTTCCAGAATGGTTAAGCTAATAAGTTGGTGTTGTTTTAACCCACTCATCTTTTGGTGTAATTTGTTACAGCAGCTATAGGAAACTAATTCACCCTCCCTCCTAACACCCATGCCACAGTTTCCCATCAGCTTTGTCCTTGACGGAACCAGAGTTCCATCTCTTCTGTCTCTAAGTCCCAGAGCCCCAGATCCCGGCACCACTAGGAGTCAGAATCCCAGTCCTGGTGCAACCTCCTATCAAATATTTATATGCTCTGAAGAAAACTAGAGGAGTATAATGTCCTACTTTTACAGAGGATCTTGCTGTTTTTAAACCATTTCATTAAAAAAAATTTTTTTTATCAGAGTGCCTTTATGTGCCAATTACTGAGCTGATGTCTACAGATGCAAACCAAATGGACATTATCCTTTCCCTCAAGGAATTCACTGTCTAGTTGGAAAAAGAAACACAGAAGCAGCTACCTAGAATCCTTGGATGTTTCAGAAGTAAGACTACAGTTGGATCAGTCCAGCTTCCATCGATGGAAACTGCTATTGGCAAGAGAGTGATATTAATGGACCACATCTGCTTCAGCCTCCTAGAGTAGAGCAATGGAGCCGGACCTCCACTGTGGAGCCTGCCTGGGCATGCACATTTGAGTCACAGCCAGGACACTAAGCCACTGAAAGTTCTTTTCATGTTTTATGTTGTGTCAAATGTTCTTTGTACTTTGGTCAGAGGTGGATGGCAACTTCCAGTAGCAGGGAGCAGTGACATAAAATCACTCCTTAAGAGCAGAATCATAAGCAATTCGTCCTTTTCCTCTTTTCTCCTCTCCCCCGCCCTTCATGATTCTTAAAACATTTCAAACTCATGGATATTCTTCATGTATATGGATACAACTAACTCAAACTGGGGTCATTCCTTTTTGTTTGGTTGGGGGGTGGAGGTTGTTGGCTTGAACCTGAGCAAAGTCGCCTTTAGGACCTGGAAACAGATTTGTTGCACAGAATACTTACTGACAAAGAAAATTTGACTAAATCCATCTGCTTTAAAATGCACAAATTGGCAATTTGTCAGGAAGAAAAATGGGAAACTTTTTAGATGGGATGTCTAAGAAGCTATAATTATTTAATGGAGTCAAGGTTTACTGTTTTTATAATAAGATAACTATTTTCTGAACCCAGCCAGGTGAGACCATGCATGCGGAGTTATGAGTCAATAGAGGAAGGAGCAGAGCTATCATAAACATTTCCAGGGGCAAGCACTTTTCCCTGGGTACTTTCTTTAGCCTGAGTTTCTAAACCTATGACATGAAGGAGTATTGCCAAGACCCAGCAAGAAAGAGCCCTGGTGGCTTCAAAGATTTTGATGTTAGAAATGTCCCAGTACCTGAAATGCAGAATGTCACAAATCAGTGGGCTCAACCTGCCACCCACACCTTGAGCATCTGCCCAGAACTCTCTCTCACTCCAATTCTTTATGTCTCTGCTATTCCTTTTGGGGTGGACTGCTTCTTGATCCCCAGGGACAATGCCTATGGGGCTTTGATGCAACTGAGGTATGAGCAGAGGAAAAAGACAGAGCACATGAGGCAAGACAGTTTAGAGGAAACCTACTTGCAGATGAACTACATTCCTCATGTGTCTCCACAGAGATGCAATGCTTTGGAAGAGAGTTTGAAGAGCCAGTTGTCAATGGTCAATCAGTGCCACTTGGGAGGGGCTAGAAAAAGATGCCAGCATCACTGTTTGCAATGAAAACTTCCTTGTTGCTTTCAAGTGTTCAGGGCATCTGTGAAAGCTGGAAGTGAAAGGTGTTGGAACCCATTCTGTTCATTGTACCCTATGTCTCCATTTTACCTCCCTCCCTAGCCCTGTCCCACCTGCCATCTTGCTCACCAACCGTCCATCAGGGAGGATGGGGAGGGGGCCTGCTGGATATCACTACAACCCTTCCCACTGAGCCCAGTGCCCCTCAGTACCCAACCTTAGGGATCTGCTTCTCCTACGTCTTCCTTTGAAAGACCACTGCCCTTGACTCTCAATACAGCAGCCATTCTCTCCTTCCCCTCATTTTATCTCCACACAGGGGATCTTCATCTGCTTCAGACCTAGTGGGGCTATAGGCATGGAGTTCATGCACTGACCCATGAGCATCCTGGTCACTTCAGATTCAAATCACCCCCCTCATGTGCTCACAGCAGTGGCACCCACAGTCATTTGCCAAGAAGTCGCAAGATTCAATGCATCATTTTCCAATCCAAAGACCCAAAGACGTATTAGACACAGGCTTATCTTTGGATAAAAATTCCACTTGGCAGAGAGTAGCATCACTCGCCACTGAGGATGGGGGAAGGAGGATCCTCGCCACTGAGGATGGGGGTGGCATCGAAGTCGGTCTGTGGTCAGCGCTGAGCCCTTGATCTCGACTGGCCAGGGATGTTCTCATCAGAGAAAAAAGGCTATGACATGACAGGGATGCTTGAAAAGGAGAGCATCTAGGCAAGGGACAGAGGCCCTAGCAGAAGACAAGAGCCCTTTACAGTATGTGCCATGCCACAGAAGACCTTCCAGATGCAGCTGGAGAATGTGTGAAGGAGAGTGGAGACAAGGAACGTGAAAAAGATCGCTGGAGCAACACTATGGTGAGTCTTCTGAAGTTGAGCTAAAGAGATAGGACTTTATTCTGTTGGCAGCGGGAAGTCACTGGAGATTTTTGGCATAAGAGTTGGTTGCACCTGCTAAGGAGGTTTGAGAAAAATGGCTCTGGCGAGGTGCATGGGACGGATCAGTGGAAGGAAGGGTCGGAAGGTGAAGAGACTGTGGTGGGTTTACCGGTGACCTTTGAAAATCCATATCTACCCAGAACACCTCAGAATGTGACCTTATTTGGAAATAGGGTCTTTGCAAATGTAATTAGTTAAGGTGAGATCCTACTGGATTGGGGTGGGCCCTAAAACCCAGTGACTTTTGTCCTTATAAGGAGAGGACACACAAAGACACATACAGAGAGGAAAACACCATATGAAGACAGAGGCAGAGGCTGGAGTGATATATCTACAAGACAGGGAAAGCCACGGGTTGCCAGCAACGACCAGAAGCGGGGAGAGGGACATGGAACAGATTCTCCCTCAGAGCCTCCAGAAGGAGCCAACTCTGCTGATGCCCTGACTTCTGGCTTCTGACTCACAGAACTGTGAGACAATACATTTCTGTTGTTTTAAGTCACCTGGTTTGTGGTAATTGGGTAACAGCGGCCCTAAACCCCGCATGCAGAGACCAATATAGAATCTAGGTGGAGTGTGGGCTCTCTGGAAATGATGCCTGACACACACAAAAACAGGGCCTTGGGGGGGGAAAGAAGATATATCTATACATATATATCCAATTCAAGGATAACTCAAGAATTATCCATGAGAATAACCAGGAAATGAGCAAGCTGCAGCAACAAAATACAACTCCAAATTTACAGGGAGTGAGGATTCCCATTCCAACTCTCTGGGGCGTCAATTTCAAGGGAGTTGACAGTCCTTGACGGAGCTCAGGGGTGGGGAGTAGGGGCTAAATGTGGCCTCAGAAACTTGGAAGTCAAGCTGGACGCGAGGCGGGGGCAACCTCCAGCGATCCTAACCCAGAGACAAGTAACTACAGACTGTAAACCAAACGATTTTCTTTCTTTCTCTTTTGGGGAAACACACACACACACACACTAAATAGTCTGGAGAAAGGCCTGATGTCTGCTGTATGCAAAACAACCAGAGAGAAGCAGCTCCCCTTGGGGGCAGCATGGGAAAAGCAGGGACTTTCCAGAGGGTCCCTAAGGAAGGGTGAATGCGAAAGGAAACAGCCCATCCGACACCCAGTGCTGACCTTGCAAGCCCGGGAATGTATGAATGAGGGTGAGGCAGATTTTCTCCGCGCTCGCTCCAGCTGGGTGCATGTCTCTAACAGCCCTTTGCCTCTCTTCCCCAATCGGGAATCATGCAGCCTTGCATCTGGGAGCACAAGGCCACATGCAGTCACCCCAAGGCAAAGTCAAGGGAGAGGCGGACTCTGCTCACCCAAGAGCATGCACCCAGCTCCGTGCTGTTCCTGGAACCCCGCCCCGGATGCTGTCAGCAAAGAACCCACAGGATTGCCTCTTGGAAGAAGAACAAAAAACAGCCCAGACCATATACCAGTTTTCCCTGGACCTCACCCACAAATTCTTCCAGGTCTCTGGAGGCCCTCCTGCTCCTCATGGCCAGGGCGGGGTTTCTAGAAATGAAGAAGGGCCTTGTCCCCGGGCTTGGTGCTCACTGACAAGCCAGCCAGCTCACTCCTCAGCTCAATCTTCTCTGTCCTCCCGCCAGGTCAGCCCTTTCCAGGCTCAGAACTGCCTTTGCAACACCTGGTCCCCTATCGTCCCCATGCTGCCATTTGTTTCTCCCAAAATGCAACTCACAGTGACGGTTAGAGGCCCTCACGTGCACCTTTAAAAAAAACAAAAAAACAAAACAAAAAAAAACACTGAGTTGGCACAGGTGGAGGAAGTGAGTTTTAATAACACGGGTGGAGGGGCAGGTGGGGATAGAAAGACTCTCATGCTCTGTGGAGAGGAACGCCAATGGACGTTGATTTCCTTGGAGGGAAAACCTGGTATTTAAAGTTTTCTGTAGTTGTCTTTCTACCTTCTGACCCTGAACTCCCACTGTTGGAAATGTAGTCTAGGAAGACAAGGTATGTGCACAATGATTTAGCTAGAAGAAGACTTACTATAGCCTGATGTATAATAGCAAAATAAAACTAAGTCATGTCTAAATATCTAAGATGAGAAGTTGTTTAAATAAGTTTTGAAAGACACATGCATTGGAATAGTATCTAATCACCATATTGGACGAAAGAAGGAAATACCAGTTGCCTCCAAGGCCAACTCGGTAGCTCAGGGGCAGGCAATAAAAGGCAACTTCTCACTGAATCAACCCTCTTTTGTATGTGTTGAGGTTTGAACCATTTGGACCATTTAGGTAGATAGATAAAATTTTAAAGGATGTTTTGGAGGAATAGTAGCTGCACAGAGGAAGTTATACAAGAGATAGTGAAAAAGGTATGTCGCAAAGTAAGAAATGTGCTGCACGACACCCATTTCTACTAAAAAAAAAAAAAAAAACTACAGCAACAAAGTCTGGAAGGCAAGGACTGCAAGGTTTAACAGCGTATATTGCCAATGGATGGGATTAACGGGTGATTTTCATTTTTTTTTTTTTTTTTTTGCCTCCTTATATGTATTTCCTAGATTTTCTGTAAGGAACGCCCAATCTTTGTAGGGATGGAGGAAGCAATGAAAGTTACTGTTAATGTTTGAAAAGTGCTTCAACCATGAGTCTTGCCCTTCCTCTCCTTCCTGTCATGGCCAAGCTTCTAGAAAGAATAGACAGACTCCTTGTCTTCTATTTCCTCACCCCTTGACTCACCCAACTCCACCCAAAAAAATTGCCTCCTCCACCTCCTCCCTTACTCCCCAGAAATCTGGTTTCCGCTTCCACCTGTCCCCCAGAAACACTCCCCAGAAATGCCCCGCCTCCATTGCCAAAGCCACTGGATGTTTCCAGCCCTCCTCTCACTGGCCTCCATGCTGTATTTGTGTTCAGTGGACTTAACATTAATTTAGTACCTACTGTGTGTCAGGCACAGTGTTAGGCAGGCACTGGAGGGAGATATCAACCCTGAAGCCTCAGGTCAGTGACCCCAGAGTTCCTGCACTTGCTGGTGGGACAGAATGCCCAAGTGGGTACACGAGGGACAGCCCACCCAATCGTGCCCTCTGGATTCTCCACCAAGCTCTCCTCTCCCCCATTCCCAGCCCCTGCCCCCATCTGGCTCCTACCTGTGTCCCTTACACATCTGTCCCCATGGATTTCTCCTCTCCACTGCTCCTCTCACCCTCCCAGCTGCCTCACTCCTATTATGGAAGGGTCTTGAGTGCTGATGCCCAACATCAGCCTGACCCAGCTACATTCCCTTCCATTGCCCCTGAGGCCACAAGACACCTTGTCACCCAACTCTGTTCCTTTCTTAGTTTGATGGCTTCTCCCCAGGGCCACCCCTACACATACAATCATCTACCTCCTCCAGTCAAGCCCTACCCCCCCTTCCCCCACTGAGATCTGTCTCTTCATACTGCAACTAAAGAGTTTCATCCAAAACACCCACCGGACCCCCTCGCTCTCTTGCTCCTCACCAGTCTGAGAGATAAGACCCCTGCCCCCTCATTCCCACTCCACATCCACCCCTACTTGTTTCCTGGATACTCAGGCCCCCATTTTCTCAACCCTTGCTCTGTCACACCTCTATACCTCGACCCAAGCTGGGTGCCCCCGTCCCTTGGATCTTCTCACAACCCACTCCAGCCTGGCTAAGTCCTTTCTTCATCAGGATTCAGCTCAGCCTCCCTCTCTGTTCCAGAACCTTCTCAGGAATGCCCCGCCCTGGGTGGGCGGCTCTCCTCTATGGTTCTGTCATAATCCAAGAAGAGTGCTCACTTCATTATATGGAGGTGACTCACACACTTGTGACTTTCTCCCAAATCAACGGTCAGCTCCCCTGCCCCCAGGACAGCCAGCGTGAATAACCGCTGTATTTTCAGCTCTTAACACAATGCCTGGCTGATGTAGGCATGTCATGAGGCGAACTGGCGGCTGCTATCATCACAGAAGGAAACCAGCAGAAAGCTGGCCACAAATGATGGAGCTATTTCTTAAGTCTGAAAGCACCCAAGGAGAAGCCATTCCCAAAACTTCCTTTTCCCATGTCGTAACCAAGGTAACCCAGATACCCCAGTGATGAGCCCCTGGCTGGAGGAGGAGGACATCAGGAGAAGGGGGCATCGTGTCCCACGGATGACTCAGGTTGTGTCCCTCCACCTGCTGTTCACCCCAGCCCAGCAAGGAGACCCTCCCTGCCCAGGCCAGGCCAGCCTGAGGGCACCACTCCTCTCCCCAGGGGCACAAGGTTGATCTGAAGGCTTTTGTCCCGTAGAAGAGTGGGGCCCCGAGCCCTCCAGCAGGAGACCCCCCACCCTGCCCCGCCAAAGGCACCCATATCTAACACGGAGGTGAAGGGGAGCAGAGGACCAGGAGAGCCACGCGTTCTGAATCTCATCCACAAACGACCTCAAATCATAGACTGTGAATCTATGGTCTATGGATCTATGGAATCATTCTCTCCAAATGAGGGTCCTCGTAGCCATTGTATTTTTATAAGTGTTTAGAAGCATTTTTTTATTAAGCATCTAAATAGAATATACCACCTACAATTTTTTGTACCAATTCTGGCATTTTTCTTCTTTTTTCAAATATTCAAGGTACTCAAAAAATGGAAAAGGCCAGGCCTCTGTCCATCTCTAAAATGCCCTCTCAGTGCTGACACACAGGGCGGGTGGCAATTCTGAGGAGTTCGAGTGTCAGAAGCAAGACCGGCCTCTTCTCCAGCCCCTCCCAGCCCCTGCCCACCCTCCAGCCTCTGCACACACTTGGTGAGTCACAGGGACAACAAAGCATGGCAGCCTGTGAGGAGGCAGGGCTCCCAGGGGAAGGGGACACCTCCACCTTGGGGATACTGGTTTCCTCTGTCGCCCTGAGAAGGGAGAAAGGTTATTAAATTCAGCACATAAATCTCCATACAGCCCTGCCCCATCGCTGAGCTGAATGCACTTGGCCGGGTGCCTGCTGGGAAAGACACACACAAGAGCCCAGGGAGGACAGGAGAGGGGCCATACGAGGGGGCCAAAGTCTCCCAGGCCCCAAAAACCTGATCTGCTGGGCCTGGCAAGGCCACTACATCAAGTTTTTCCTCAGCTAAGGCAGAGAGAGCCCCTGGAAAACCATCATCAGGCAGTGACAAGAGGGTGTCATATGCAGCCCTGACTGGCTCAGAACCCATGCTGGGAATTAAGTTCATAATTGAATCATTTATCAACAAGTTCACTGGGCATTTCCAGCATGCTCGCTGCTGGGTCCCCACACGAAGGTCTGGACCGCGTCCTTGAGGCATGATAGTCCAGCCCACTTGGCTGCAGAACCAGGACACCAACTGCTGAGAATTTTAGCGAGAGAAAATTCCAACGGCGGTTGAAGGCAACGGTCAAGAGCAGCCCCAGAAAGGCAGAATGCACAGTTCCGGGAGGGGTGCTAAGCGGGGACAGGCCCCTTGAGGGCCTGCGGGAGAAGGCTGATGGGAGGGAGGAAGGAGTGAGCAGAGATCCCAGCTGGCACCTGCAGCAAGGAGAAATGTGACGAGCTCTGGAAGGAGGAGGAGCGGGCTCTGTTATCAGATGGCTTAAAGGCAAACTCTGCCAACCTCTGTTGTGTCCATTTGACACAGTTAGCCACTGTGCTAACTGGCTGTTTCTCAGCCCAAAAGGCAGAGGGATCCCAGCTGCCTGTAGGGCCCAACTATCGGTGGGTGCTATGAATCACGATCAAGCTTGTCCCGAACATGCAACCATTTGACAGATACAAATCAGCAATGGCACGTTCAGAGTTGCTGGCCAATGATAAACCTGAGCAGGGGATACGCCGAAGAGACGTCTGTGAGCCAGCATACTGCCCTCTGTCCATCAGATGGTGTCCATGATGATGCCACCCGAACCCATAAAGGGCTGCCAAACATTCCTGGTTCGAGGTGCCCTTGGTGTCTCAGTGATGCTTTGCAGTACCCCCCAGGCTAAAAGATACACCTGATGGCCCCATTAATAGGTACTTAGGTCCAAACTACTTGCTAGCACAGCACCTGGCAAATGTCCCTGTGTTCACTTTGAACATTTTAAAAATATCCTGTGGCACTCTTGTGAGTTCGCTGCCATGCCCTGGGACACCTGGGCGCAGAAGTGACACAAACCCTGGATTAAGAGTCCTGCAGCACTTACTACCTGCTAGCAGAGTAAGAGACGGTAGGCGTGTGTGGTCTCAAATTTTTGCAAGATCTTATTTTGTAAAAGGTCACTCTGTCGCCCGTGTGGTTTCTGAGTGAGTTTCCTTTCTCCAACCACCTTCTAATACTAAGTCTTCTTGGGAACCTTTGCCTGTAAAGGGTAGTTTCGTTGACTCAAGTCCACACAGTGGAAGTTGGAAGACGTTTCCAGGGGCCTCAGGAAGGGTTTTCACTCACACAGAAGTTCAATCTGCAACGTGCATCCCATTTGAAAGCAACAATAGCAGCGAAATCCCATTTCAGGCGGTTGGATTCCCAATCTCATCCAAGCTGGCATTGCCTTCACATCCATTGTGTGCTTCTGTTTGTACCCAGACAAGTTCAGGAACCTTCTAGAGGGCGGACGTTCTGGCCTCCGGCCTCTGTGGGTCCCCTCTCCACCCTGCCCCAGGCACAACGCTAGCCAACAGGGGCTCTCCAAAGTGCTTGTGGAAATAGTCGTGGGACATGGCCACTAATGAACAGCCACTGCCACCTCAGGGTGTCCCCGGGGATGGTGGAGATGACAATAACAAGCTAAGTGCCTTCCAGACGGCCTCCGCTGTCTCACGTGGGCTCAGTAATGAATCCGAGGCGGGTAGGATCCTTTACTGGTACTCCGAAATGGGAGTAAACGGAAGCTGCAATCTTCTGGAAGCCCAGACCTGGAAAGTAGCATAGACTAGACCCAACCCCCAAATCCACAGCTCCTCTTAGCCCAGATCATTTTTCTACCCTCTATGTGGTGCACTGAAAGCCAGGGACGTGGGTAGCCCTGGGCAGCAGGGAGGAGGGGCGCACGAAGGAACAAGGGAGGAGGGGGGAAATGAGAGAAGGTTCTCTCTCAGTGGGGAAATAAAAGGGGTTTTGAAGGAAGCAAAGAGCAGCGCACACTCTAAGCTTCGAAAGCCAGAGCTTTAATTTCACACTGGAATCCCAATTTCCTTTATTTTTGCACACTGCCCACATCCTGGGCATTGACACCTTTGACCCACCCTCTTCCGCATCTCCACAGTGATTAGCAAGCACAAATAATTCAGAAATCTTTAGTAAAAAATCATCCCAATGAAATTAAGCATGTAATCTATATTCAGGGCAGTGTGCTAGATTCTACGTAATTTTTTCCTTAGTAAAACATGCCACCTCTCTCTGTAGCATTCTTACCACCCAGATTCAGGGATGCTCGACACAGGACATCCTCCTAGCTGTGCCATCACCCCTAGCAACCACTCAGGGCATCACGTGTGTGTGTGTGTGTGCGTGCACGCACACACACACACATACACATTCAAATATTTTCTCCTCTCAGTGTTCTGGATGCTAGTCTCTAATTCTTAGTGATTTGCAAAGCATTCCTGTAGTGAATGATCAAAGTTTGACACACTTTTGTCTTTCTCCAACGCAGCTCACAGCTAGCAGAGGTGAGCGCTCTGACTGAGGAGTCTGGTGGGACCTGCTCCCTCCCCAGACCCTCGTGCTCTAGCTCATGGTCTCCCCATGGGGCCCTTTGGGACTGATCTGCCTGGACAAAGGTCTCCAGCCCTGGGGCCTCCCAACTCTTCCATATCTTGGATGTCATGCCTTCAGCTAAGGCAAGGGCCTGTCCCTGCCCAGCCCCTAAGCTCAAATAAGCATCAGGGCCCTGAAGGCTGCTGACACATGCTGACAAACTCCTGTTTTCCCATTCTGCCTCGCCATCACCCAGTTCTTCCGGGCTCTCTTTTTCCAGTCCGTACATCTCAGAAGCTAACATGAACATCCGCAGTAAGGGAGAGCTGAGGGATCTGGCTACGGCTAGAGACACACTCAGAGGCCTCCCAAGGAGGCTTCTTGTCTTCAATCTTCCTCGTCCAGCTGCCCCACATGTCCTCACTCCAAGGAGAGACGGGGCCCAATGAAGTGGTCACCTAATCCCAGGCTGTCCAGTCCATGTGGCCAAAGTAGGCCCTGAGCCTCAGACTTGGCCTCCCTGCACGACTTCAGGGTCAGCTGGGCCCAACAGTGACATCCTAGGGTAGGCCGATGTTCTTCAATTTTTTTTGACCCCAAAACCATGGAAAGAAATTAACTTTTCACCCCCACCCAGTACAGATATTTTTATACACTCTAGATTGAGATACAGGCACAGATAGATGTACCTATGATCATAAAAAAACCAAAACAAAAAAACCCACTTACCTTTTCTGTAAATGATACACTGAGGCTTTTTTTTTTTTAATCTTGTTGTTTTAAAGTGCTGGCTGTAAACCACTAAACTGATTTCACAACCCACTAACGGTTTGCGACCCACAGTGTGAAAAACACTATTGTAAGATAGGTGATGTGCCTTATTCAGCTTGCCCCCGACAGCCTTTTTTATTCTCAAGGGGTACCAAGGAAAGTTCCAAATCTGAACTGATCTGAGAGCCGCGCCATCCCCCACCCCTCTGCCCCCAGGGAGGCGGAGGGAGCTGGACGCCCAGCAAAGTCTCAGGGAGGCCAGGCCAGGCGTGGGAGGACCCAGCCTGCCTCCCTCTCCATGGCTGTCTTCCCTGAACCCCTGCACCCCTCTCTCCATGACGTTTATGAGTTGTTGAGGTGAATGGCTGCTGAGCCCCGGCAGGAGGGGAAGGGGCAGGGAGAGGTGGGCATGAGGCAGAGAAAGAAAAGGCACCACCCTATCGCCGGGATGACGCCTGTCGGCACCACATCCTGGGCACCGGCCTTTGCCCCCCTCCCTTTCTCCCGCCAGGCAGAGGACCCCCATCTTTCAGACCCCAACCCCTTTTCTCCACTCAGAAAACTCCTTCCATGTCACCGGCCTTCCCTGACCCTGAGAATCCAGAGAAGGGTGGGTTACCACTCACACCCCCAATGGCTGGGGTTTGAGGACATCTATGAACGGTGTTCAGTTCCAGCTTAAAGAGGGTGTGACCTTGGGAATCACTTGACAGTCTTTTAGTTTTGACAGAAGAAATTTGTCATCTTCTGGGCCTCCCCACATTGCCACTGCCCGCCCCCCGGGTGGGCAGAGCAGGAGCCCCAGCCGCTTGCCCGCATCTTTACCCACACTCTTTTTCTCCATTCTTCTCTGGATGGCAAGGGTCGCTCTGTGTCCATTTGAGACGCCCAGTCCCCTGAAAGCGATGGTATCTGTTGCGTCCATGGGACTATGTCCAACCAACCAGCTTCTCCAATGACCTATAGCCGTGTCGTCTGTGTGTGCCCAGGAAGTCCGGGAGGGATGTGATGAACGCTCCACACGGCGACAGTGATTTCTACTCTGGGGCTGGGGCAGGGTTGGTATTCCTTGTTGATGGGTCCAGAGAGGTTCCCCTTTTCCCTCAAGAACACAAGGAGCACCTCCAGACTCTCCTTTCCTTTCTTCCTTTCTCCCTGCTTCTTTCACCTCAGTCCAAGTTTTTTCCAGCCCACCCTGGACGTCAGTATGGCGTCGACAGTTAGATGCACCTCTCCAAATGGCATGCTGCAATCGCCTGGAACCCAGTCCTGGGGGGTCAGGGGACATCGTAAGGCAGCAGGCACAGTCTTCAGGCCCGTTGGTCAAGGCCGAGGCCTCGGAACCATAAAAGCCAATCCGTGCCCTCAAGGAATTTACAGTGTCTTTAGCAAGAGGTGAACAAATACAGGGAACCGTTGAAGGCAGGGAGGAGGGGGACTAATTGGTTCTTAAGATTCCTAAAGAAGTCTGCATGACTGCAGAGGCCAGTTTCAGCTGGAATCTGAGTGAAATTTAACGCTTAGGGGGAGCAGGTGGGGGGACACCAAGTGCTCAGGAACATTTGAGGGAACATTTGGACAGGGATGGAGGGCACCTGCAGAAGACAAGAAGGACGAAGCAAGAGAGGGAGGCAGGGAGCCACACACTGTCCGGTCACTCACACCAAGTTGGAGAGTTTGGACTTTAACCTGTGGGCAATGGGAAGCTGTTGAAGGTTCTGTGAGCCTAGCGGGGAGGAAATGGTGGCAGGGGAGAATCGCTTGTCAGTGGTGCATGGAAAGGACTGGAAGGGTTGTGTCCTCAGTCTGGGAGACCAGTTGGGAACGTTTGCACAGGCTCGGGTGCCTGGCAGCCAGGATCGGAGCTCATCTGGAGACTTAGGGGACGCACGAGTCAGCAAATGACATTGGGAAGGCACCAGGGAGTAGTGACTGACTTTGCTGGGGTCAAAGATGACATTGAGTTTCTGGTTTGGAAGAACTGGGTGCCATTCCACAGCGGGGGGCTGGCCATTATTTGAGAGCATAGGCAAAGAGTTCATTTGCAGTCAGGTTATAGGAAAGGACTATATCCTGGATGCAGAATAGAAATCCCACCAGAGGGATGAGTCTGATTATACACGTCTTTTCTCCCTCTCCACTCTTCCCCACCCCCCCCAGACCACATCTCTTCAGGCATCAGAGAATATTTTCCTTGGACCTGGGTCATCGTGCCCTAAGCAATACTGGTGCATCTCAGTAGAGAGATTTGCAACCAGCTGTTCCACCAACCAGGTGACTCAAGCAGAAGGCAGCTCACAGAGGACGGCTGGTGTGCTGCCTAGAGACCCCCAGACCCCTGAACTGACTTGTGCTTAGGGAACAAATGGTGCCACTTGTCCTTCTGTTGGCTCAGTGGCCCACCAGTTCCTACTTCTTGTGATTCAGGCCTTTCTTCTTGACGAGTAGGTTGCAGAGAGTGACGAGGATCTCTGCAGAAAAGTGTGTTAGACCAAGAATGAGGCCAATCCTATTTCCCCACCATCTGATCCATCTATCTACTGGTGCTCCTCACAAGGCACACAGCCAAGTCTACCTTGGCCCAGACGTGAGGGCCACTTTCTATTGGTGCCCACGTCTGGCTATTTCCCCTGAAGTGCCATTTCTATTCATACTCGATGTGTACAGGAGGCCCCTGCTCCTCTCTCCTCTTTGATGTTGTCGAAGCTTCCTAAGGCCCTCAGCTTCTACCTCTGGAATAGCGTCTGTGGTCCCTGATACTTCCTACGTGTGGGAGGGGTGGGGATGGGGCAGACTTTGCAGCAAGGGTGAGATCAGGTAGGGGTTGCTCCAGAAGATGATCAGAGGGGAGAAGGCCAACCTGACCTCTGGGGGGTGGGGGCGGGGTTCCCCAGTCCAGGGCTCATTCTCTGGAGGGTCAAGTGCTCTGGAGTAAGCCCTCCTGTATCTTTCCCTCTGTACTTTGGTCACACCACCAAAAATGAGCAGCTCCTGTTGACTCTGGGTCGAAAGGTCCCTTGTGCCTGGGCCCTCAGCTGTGAAACCCTCTTTGGCCCCACCTGGGGAGGGGGCTTATGCAAGACAGGGCAGCTGCCCAAGCCATGCAAGCCACTGTAGGCTGTGACCAAGCAGCCCCAGGGATCCACCCCTGCAGGCTCCACCTTGTCCAGTGTGGAGGCTCCCTGGACCCAGCCCCAGAAAGGCCTGAGCAAAGGAAACACACAGGGCCCTCCAGGCCACAGTCGCTTCTGATGTAAAATGAGGTCTTTGAACTTGGGGGCCTGGAAGTGGCCCTCCAGTACTAGCGGTCCATGATTGTCTGAAACCCATCAGCTTTTTCTTCTTCACCCCACAACTCAATTTTCCCTGCCTCCTGCACGTCAATGACGCAGGCGGGAGTCCCCCACGAGGCGGCCCAGTGCCATGTCCTGGGGATTATATCTTGATTGTGTTCAACATTTGCCTGAATAGAAACCAGGTGACAGCACTCTGGAAGGACCCCCGCTCTGAAGGCGCTTTCACCCCTAAGCATGGATCAAATGCATCTGGTGGGTACAGGACACCAGGAACATGTGGCAGACCCCACCTCCAGATGCCCACGGCTCAGTAGGAGGAGAGGGACCAACAAATAAACAAGAAAATCTAAACTAGGTAGCCTTTCCTGGTGGGTCCGAGCCAGCCCAAGGCCCTGCCTTCTCCCCGGTTAGCATGAGATGATGGACTTTTGAATCAGGCAGTGGGGAGAGAGGGTAATAATGTTACTCCCAATTCAACCCCGTAGCCCCAACACCCTTTTAGCTTTTGCTTTATGCTTTGGCACTTTCTTTGTTTTTGGTTTGCAGGTGATTAGGATCTTGACTATTAAGAAACTTTTATAAATTTGGCTGATGTACACTGATTCTTTCTTCCTGGAACCTAGAGTCTCCGCCCATTTCCTGATGGGCACTGTCACCTGGGAGCCCCAACTCCACATGAGACAGGAAATCTTGGAGTATCGATGATGGTGCTCTCAGCACTGGGAAAATGGAGGGACACCAGAGATGGTGGCAGAAACTGTCACCAGCCCTCACCCCAGGACCCCCCAAAGGAGCACCCATCACCCCTTTATTCTTTGCCCTTCTCTTCAGCCAGGTTCCTTCTGAAACAAATGACCAGCTTGTATGTTTGGGTGATGTTTTTAAGCCATGGCAACTGTCCCCCAGGTTGGCCCAAACTCTCCTGGGGCCTGGGAGACCCCCACCTTTCTTTCTGTCCATTTCTCCCCAGTCAATCATCACAAGGAAGGCCTAGAAGTATTACAGTCTGAAACTAGCTTAGAAGTATGTCAGTGGGGCCAAAGCAGGGTCAGTGGGGGGCGGTGGGGGGATCTTTTCTACAGTGGCTTTGAAGCTGCCATTGAGCACATGTCCCCTGACTCTAAGCAGCATCCCAACTCAAAACAAAGTGGCCCCGATAGCCCCAGATACCACCTCCTACTCTGTGCCTGGATACTGACAGGTGGTCACGTCCCCAAAAGTTTGTGTGGACACTTCAACCTCCTTGCCTTCATAAAGATTAAAAAGTGTCTAGCAGACAGACAGGATCTCTGCCCCCAGGAAAACAGTGATCTAGAACAATGAGACAGATATTAATCAAATGATGACCCAAGTCTGTACTTACAATTCTAAGAGCAGAGAGAAAATGCCCAGGGTGCCGTAAGCATAGTGGAGGTTAAAGTAGAGAACAGGCCTCTAGAAATTTCTAGTTCCCTCTTGCCCCAGCTGAATCTGACTTCCGAACAGATGATGGTTTCTTCCCAACTTCCTTCCAAGTGGTGAGATAAAAGAGCTCCTCTCCTGCAGGTAACTCCCGTGTGGATGCCAGCCAGAAGCCGCCCTGAGGGTCTCAATGGTTACTGGGGCTCCCAGAGACCTGCTCCCACAGGCCTCAGGCTGGAGAGACATGGCAATCACATGACAACCTTGCACATGCAGTAAGTCCGAGCGGCTAGATTGCGATTTTAGCTTATTTTTGGTCCTTCTCTGTTCCATATCTCTATCCTTTGGTTTTAAAAAGGCCAGATCAATTTTGAGCCTGGTTCTAAACATGGAAACTTAACTCACTTTGTACCTGCTCCTGGTGCCTTCGCCGTGGAGAGGCCCTGCTGCCTTGGGTCATTTGCCCCAAGAAGCTTGGGTCCTTTGTCTCCCAAGTAGGGGGTGCTCAGAAATCCTTCCAGAGACTCAAGTTGCATCGCAGTGTCCAGTTTGCAGCCCGTACCACTTACCTGTGGCTGAACACTGAGAAGTAGACCAATCTCCTTGTTTGTAATCACAGATGAATTCACAGCAGGAAGGCGATGCTCCCGGGGGCGGATCTAAATGGGCATTTGGCCCCAGATAACCCTCAGCCAAATCTGGTGTGCAGCCTGCCTAGACCCCGGTTGGTTTATTACCTCTCAGAGTGGGCAAAGCTTAATATTGGTCTTCACTTCTTGCTCAACACCCTTTCTCCAGAGAGAGTCCTTGGAAAGCACCTCCTTGGACAGGAAAGGAGGAGGCCAGAAATCTGGCTTCCAGAAATTCTGGGATTCAACAGGTGCCACTCTGGCTTGCCCTTCCCTGGCTCCTTGGGATCCTATGTGAGTGCTGTGTGACTCTCAAATGTCTCAGGGAAAGAAAGGTAGAGTCTGGCCAGTTCTTCTCGCTATCAGGCGTGATTGCCACATGGTGTCACCATTGAACACTGACCCTGTGGAGGGTCCCCGGACTTGAGCTGGTCCAGCAGTGACAATGTCCTGAACAGGCTGTAGACTTCTTCAAGAGAAGGTGACCCCACTTCTATGATGTTAAACTCAACCTAGGCCCCACCTTTGAGCATGCCTATGAGTATGCACGGGTGTGTACACACACACACACACACACACACACACACACACACTCGGTGGCTATTTCCAAAGCACGTCCAGCGTGCCTGAGTGACTGGGTCAAGGATTGCTTCCATCCCCACAGAGTGTGCTAGAATCCCATCCCTTCCCCCAACTGACCTCCTCCTTGTGGCCTTACATTGAGCCTGGGCCAGTAGTCAAGGTAGTATTTTATGCCTGAGTGTGGTGCACCTTTATCCATCCCAAAAGACTTCAGGACTTTGAATATCAGGAATTAGAGGTTGGAGTCTTTGCCAGAAGGTCCTAGCTCTTATGCAAGTAGATTTACTTCCTCACCTAATTAGCTCTGCATTCAGGAGACTTCTGAGGGCAAGTCAAGGAAGGTTCTATAACAGTCTAAATCCATAAAAAAGCAACTGCTTGCTCTCACTGCTCTCTCTACATAACAAAGAGGGACGTTCAAGTGGGTTTTTCAAAGGGGAGAGATTAGCTTCTCTCAATTAAAAAAAAATTAAGGCAGCTACATTTACATTCCTTCTGTATGTGTGGTCCTTTCTGTCTGCTTGGGGACTATGGTCTCCTCTAATGATCTTTGATTCTGTTTACTCCACTAAAGAGTTATCAAAACCTAAATTCTAAGACTTTTTTAGCCCAGGCAATGGGCCTTCCCTGTTTAGACATGGAAAAGAGAATATTTTCCCATGAGCTGTTCCTCTAGAAACAGATTATTAATCTAAGCAGAAAATCTCCCTGACTTATAAATAGCACGGGTAGTGTTCAATGTGGTCTATAGTATACATCTGAAAAAACAAAATCTAACTTCGTTTCTACCAGGGGCCAGCACCATGGATTATATCACATCGGGCTGCGTTTATCACCCTTCTTTAAACTTTTAAGATATCTAACTGGGATGATTAGAAACCAAAATATGCAAGGCTGTATTGGCCACATGCTGCTTTGTAGCAGAGCTGTGCGAGTCTGTCCAGCAGACAACTAAGAGAGGGTTTCTTACCTCGCTGCCTATCAAGTGATGGCTCCTCGAACTGAACTCTTTGGGGTCGGCTTAGGACGAACTGTCGAGCCTGCAGCCAGGAAAAAAATAAAAAATCTTTCTAGTCAGAAACCACATCTAATCTTCACAAATTATTATCAATTTCTCTTTGCCATAAAAAAAAAAAAAATCTCAGATAATACACGTCCTTGATGGAGGGCCAGCATATCTGTCCATGAGATCCAGGGAGGGGTTGGGGGGGTGGGGTGTACTGGGGAGAGGAAGGAAGAAAGCAGGTAAATTAGAACACTCATTTATTACATATAGTGTCAGATTATTTGACATTTTTACAGTAAGCAGTCGCTTTCATGCTTTTATAATTCTTAATTTTTTTTTAAAGTTCCAATGTCAGTTCTTTCTTGATTAAACCCAACTATAGCTGTCTTTGGCTACTACTGTACCCAAGAAACAAGGATTTAAGCACAGTGGTCTAGAGACAAATTAGCTTGCTGATTATCACCCCAAGGAGACATCTCGTAGGAACAACATAAGGCTGTAGCTCGTGTGGATTTTTGGCTCCGTTGATTAAAAAAAAAAAAAAAAGGCTTTGAAATACACTAAATGAGACCAGTTCAGATCCCTGTACTGATGCATGTAGGAAGTCTGTATTCTAGCATCAAAACAAGGCATATAGAAACTGTCGTTCTCAGATAAGAATTTCCAGTTCAAGAATATGGGATACAGTCTGAAATTCCATTCATATCTGTGAGTAATTTGGACCCACTTTTAGGTGAACCAGATACAAGTCCCCCACTGTAGCTGAGCTCTTCTTCATGCAAATAACATGACCTCATTGCCAAGATTAGAAATACCTTGATAGACAACTGGCCCTACTTTCAATCAGCTATTACAAATTCTGCCCCCACTCTCTAATATCCTCATGCCTCATGTCGACACTATCATTTACTGGGGTGACATTTTGAAAACGTGGATTTCTTTTTTATTTATTTTCTTGTTTTAGAAAACATCCATTTCTTGCAGATACAGGAAACTACTTTGCTCAAAGTTAATTGAGCATTTTAGAGTAATTTCAGAAATGTGTTTATAGGCTAAGGAGGGCATCTGGTTACACCTATTCTCAGAATGATACCGGCTAAAAGAAAAAGCACAGTCAACAAGTATGTTTCAACCTCTATTGTGTTTGGTTTGGAGAAATCAAAAAATAGAACACAAATTGAAATTTAACTACCCATGGCAGTCTGAAAAATAGATCAAAGCTGCAGAAAGATATAATTTTTTTAATTACGTGAATTTGCTGTCGTGATTTTTATGTTTTGTTTCTGAAGGGTAGAGAACGATCACACCTATTCCACACTTCCACATATATCACACTGCAGCAAACGAAGGCTTTTATTTCTGCCTCCCTGAAATGCACATTCATTTTCCTTTTGAACAATGGTGTTTGAGGAATCGGAGGCCTCTTGGTGCAAGAGTCCTTCAAAATGCTGCTCAAACTGAGGATTTTGAGGAGATGATTACCACTTGGGGACCTGGAAAGGGTTATCCTGCAGCACGTCTATAGAATTATTTCCATGTTTGTGCTCTGCAGTAACTTGTAATTCAGCATCAGGATTCCCTTTGCTCCCCATTTTTAACTAACAAGGCCAAAGCGGGTCTAAAGCAAATAACGAAGGACTAAGGGAAAAAACTGAGACTGTTTGGTGGTCAGAAAACATCATGGCAGCTGGCAGTGAGAGCCAGGCCACCCAAGGATGGCATAAGTTTTAAAGATGCTCAGAGAGTCTCCCCAAGCTACCCCACAGATGTGACCAATACACACACATAGCACCCACACTTGGCCTTAAAGGGGAGCACCGTTCAAGTTTTTTAAACCCACTCGGCGTTTTGACAACCCCCAACCCCAAATCGCGGCCATCCTTTATACAGCTACTTGAAATTCCAAACTAAATTCAACCCCATAACCTGGAAATTCAAACATGAAGGCAAGAGGACAACACTCCAACTTGCCTTCACACTCTACAATAGCCACACACCTGTTAGAAAGGCGGAAACTCCTTTCTATAGTCCTGTAGACTATAATATGATTATTCATCAAGATACTATAAGAGCATCAATTGGAAGATTCTTCGTATTAATAAGACATTAAGGAATATATACCAAAATCTACCCAAATATACCAAAATCTCCCAAATTGATTTCTTTCCTCTATTCCAACAACAAACAGAAAATATAGGAGTATATTGGGAGGATTGAAAAAACTCAGAAACCACACTAATGACAAATGTCAAAGACCTATATTAAAAACACAAACCTTTTACAGAGATTGATAAAAGAGAAAAGTTAATGGAAAGACGTAACCTTGGATTGAAACATTCAATATATTAATGCTGGTAATCCTCACCAAAGTAATTGTTAGGTGAAATGCAAGCCTAACTAAATCCCAGTGGGATTTTTTTTTTTTTTTTTTTACCTTGATGAAAGATTCTAAAGCTGATCTGGAAGGGGAAAAAATGATGAGAGGAGAATAGTTAAGAGTTGTTTAAAGAATATCAAGGAAGTACTTTCCCTAAGAGATACCCAACTATATTATTATTGATACAGTCATTAAAATAGTGTGTTACTGATGCAAGACTCAAATCAATTGAAGAAGTGGAACCACACAGTCCTGAAACCTATTATATGGTTTTTTTTAAACTTAAATCTGAGAAATGAAATACCAGAAAGCAATGGTTAATGTTTGAATTATCTAAAAGGGAAATTGGAAAATATGGCCGTTTGGGAAGGGGAAGGAATCAAATTTGATTCCTATCTCATAACATACATTCAAAAACATTTGAGTGTATTAAATGTAAAAAAAAATGAATCCAAAAATATCTAAAAGGAAATATTGGTGTATATTTAACTAAAGCCTAGGTGAGGAAAGGCTTTTTAAAAAAATTTTTTAATGTTTTATTTATTTTTGAGAGAGAGAGAGAGAGAGAGCACAAGCATGGAAGGGGCAGAGAGAGAGGGAGACACAGAATGTGAAGCAGGCTCTAGGCTCTGAGCTGCCAGCACAGAGCCGGATGCAGGGCTCAAACTCGTGAACCATGAGATCGTGACCTGAGCTGAAGTGGGATGCTTAGCAGACTGAGCCACCCAGGTGCCCCTAGCAAAAGCTTTTTGATCATGAAGTAAATGAAAGTGATGATCAGAACAGAAGGAGTTATCTAAAAACATATCAAAAACAACCTGCACAAAACATAAAAGGAAATGATACATCGGTTAAAAATATTTGAAGGAAATGAACAAAGAGCTAAAAGGTTTAATACAGCAAATACTTTTATACATCAATAAGGAAGACAATCCTGGGCAGACAGAGAATCCCAAGCATACAATTTTTAGAAGAAATACAAGTGTGTAACTAAATTCATGATAAATGTTTGATCTCAAGGTTAATCAGAAAAAGGCACATCAGCAAAATGAGATCTTTTTTGCAGTTAATAACTGTGTATTTTAATTATATTCACAGTTGACGAGGTGAAGAGGGGTGGCGGGGGGTGGGGCTGTTCAGGTCCCCTTCCAGGGAGCCTGCCTGGGAAGCCTGGGAAGCAGAATTGACTGACAGCTCTAGCTGCCTGCCCCCTGGTGACCCCTAAGGGTCCCAACCACAGCTTGAGAGTGACAAGGGTCCTCAGACCAGCCCATTCTTGCAAGAAACTTTGGTTTGGGGGTTCCCTACCTCTGCTCAAAACTTTCTTAGAATCATGCCACAGTCTGAGCCACTTCTACACTACCCTTTCCTCTCTCGCCTTCCCAAATTTCCATCTGAAGGCTCTTCTGCTGGCCCTGCCCCCCTCCCCACCTTCCCCTTCACACTGGCATCACCCCCATCCAAATGCATCTCGGTGCCTGCTTCTCAAGACACTATAGTGACACAGGAAGTGATGTGGGCACCGTCCTACTCTGCTAATGGGACTGTCAATGAGCACAACCTTTTTGGAAACTACCAACGATGGAATTAACGGTGTTTCCTCATTGAATAGGATATTGTGTGGTTGTGAACCATCAGGTTTGGAAAGAACCCTGATGGGAAAATATTTGTGTTATAATCTTAACTGGCTAAAGCGAGAAACTACATTGACAGCATGACATGAGTTTCAAAGAACCATCACATAATAATAGATGGACACATAGAAAAAAGACGGGCAACAAACCCACCCTGATGTACAGGGTGGCTATGTCAGAGGAAGGGGCTGTGGATGACTTTTTCCTCTTTATATGTTTCTGCGTTTTTTGTATTTTCTGCAGAAAGTAGGTATTATTTCATAGTCAGGAGCTTTAAACGACAAGATTTAAATGCAGGCCAGAACAAGAGGGGGCAATAGAACAGGAGCCCAGTGTAATTGTACAGGATCCGCTGTGATGGACTGGGAAGGGGAAGAGGGCCCCTGGCCCCAGGCCGGATGGAAAGGCCGCAACAGACATTCAGATGACTGGAGTGGCCATGGCCACAGGCAGGAATTGCATGGTCTGAACCATCAGTGGGAAGTGGGAACGGGGTTGGTTTTTTTTTAATGAGAAAAACAATAGGAAAGATTGAGAAGCTCAAGTCAGAACAGGAAAGAGTCTTCAAGTGCTAAGCCAGTCCGTGGAAAGCCTTGGAAGTTTCTTTGGCATTGCCAGCTGACTGATACTCCCTTCTCCCTGCCATTCCTCTGAATCCCCAGATTAAACCCAGAGAAAGCACCCACAGAGAGAAGCAGCTAGAAGGAGTCTGAGGCTTAGTCGTCATGTGCTCATCTACCTGAGTGCATGCAGCCTAGGCAGCCACGGGGCCCCCGGGGGGAACTGTCCCCACCCCTAAGGGAGGGCAGCCTTCCCTTGAAGTGGCTCTTCCTCAGGGGTTGTTTTTCTTCTCTTTTGCTTCATCTGCCTCTCCCTCACATGGGCGAGGGGGCGGAGATCCATGCCTCTCAGTCTGGACTCTTAGAGAAACCCCTAGACTCCCCCTCCCTTGAGGACCCGTCTCTGGCCACTTTGCCTTTCTGCTTTTTTACTCCTGTATCTGCGGCTAGCCACAGCTGTCTCTCTCAGACAGAAACCATGAACTCTGGTCCTGGATGACTCCTCCCACCCCCAACGCTGTTCCCAGCCCCAGTAGGATATTTCTGGGCCCCTGGGGGCCTCACCTACCCGGAGGAGGGTTCCAGCTCCCCAAAGGCTGCCCTGTTCCAATCTGCCCCTGCCTGTGGAGGGAGAAAGGAGGGAGGCTTGGGGCGGTGGGGGCAGGGGCAGGAGGCGGGCAGGCCAACCCCCTCCTCCTCTTTCTTCCAAGCGGCAGCAGGCAAACCCCTCTTCTTCCAGTCTGGGCATCTCAGAAATGCACAGGATTCTAGAGATGAAGAAAAGCCCGGACATGTCGTTTACACTTTCACAGCTAACTGCCGAATCCCTTTCAGTCAAATGCCCAAGTATACGTGGCAAGACTTGCTCCAAGAAGTGATGGGGCCTGAGGCTCAGGGAATCCTGGGCTCCCAGGCTCTGATCTCAAATAGAGCCAAGCTCCATTCACCCGTCCCTAAATGACCAGAGTTTAGGAGCAGCTGGGACTCCTTTAAACTCCAGCTGGGAGAGGGCAAGATTGAGCTCACCTGGTATCTTTTCACAAGGGATACAAGAGATAAGTGATTCCCTCTCCCTGTACCCCTACAAGCATCTTCGGAAAGGTCCCTGGGGGACTGAAGCAGGGAAGGTGGGTGAAGTGCCCCAAAGCCCTCCCACACAAAGCCCTGCTTTGGGCTGCGGTCCATTCTCAGTATCCTGGCCTTGCCTCGCATCCCCAGCTCTGGGAAGCTATTGTCCTAACCATTGAACCTAGTGTTTCCAGGAACATGGTAGTCAAGTCTCCAGCGGCATCCCTCAGACCGCCAGCACCCTGGCATTGTCCAGACGGCCCCGAGCCTCAGGGCGCTGCCCACTAGGATCTGACCCTGCCAGAGCTGGGTTCACTGCTGCTGAGCCAAGTCAGAAGCCTTTCCTTTTGTTGTTCTCTCCTCTTCTGCCCCAAGCCACCAGGGTCTGGGCCGCAGGAGGGGTGTGGTCCATCCCTGACATCCAAGAGTCACTTTCATCTCCATCCGACTCAAGTCACTGCAGCGTCCCCCAAGTTCTTATAAACGCCACTGCCTACAAGTGTTTACAGAATACTCCCTACACTGCACTCAAGCCCAAGGAAACAAGGAAACAAGACAGATTCCAAACGCTCACGGAGCTTACAATGCCACTGGGAAGACAGCAGTCCAAGCCATGTATGAGTGCCCGCAAGAGGCCAAGCTAGGCCTCTAGGGGGTGGGAGCTGGGCGGGATGACTGGGGTGCTGTGACAGGGGGCGGTGTGAGGGGAGAAGGAATTTGAGGGGAAGAGAGGGCGGCCACACCAAAGGGAAAGACTATATGGCACCATCCCAGTCCCCCAGGGCCACAAAAGATGGGCTCCCCGTGCAAGTCGCTTCTCCCTCCTCGGTGTCATATTTTTGTCAAGTGACAAAAGCCTGTGT
Source organism: Panthera pardus (assembly GCF_024362965.1). Lineage (NCBI taxonomy): Eukaryota > Metazoa > Chordata > Mammalia > Carnivora > Felidae > Panthera > Panthera pardus. The sequence continues at coordinate 4,306,942 of NW_026526810.1, forward strand.
CTGAAAGAGACCCTTCCTGTTTTCTTCCTGTAGACTCGATGTCTAGCGTTCCTCAACGTCCTAGATCAGAAAGTCAGCCTAGACACATGACGGCAGCATAGCTCTGCAAGCGGGGAGATTCATGCTTGTGCTGGGTTGGCCATCAGACAAGGAGATCCCGACGATCTCTTCCAGATCCCAGATTGACGAATCTCTCTACTCCCTCCCAAATCCATCCTCCATTTCCAAGACTGTCAGGTGTCTGGTTGACCAGCTGTCACCGTTTCCCTGTCATGGTCAATAGGCACAGTCACGGGGCTGCGTTCTTTCCATTGTGGAAAGAAGGTGTGGATGACTTCCAGGTAGCCCAGAAAAGCATTATACGCTCCCACATCCCATGAGCTGGAGTGATGATGACCAGAATAGCAACCCTGGAAGCCACTTGTTGAAAATGGCAGAGCCACTCTCCGTGTGAGTCCTATAGGAATGCACAGAGCAGTATACTTTCTGCCCCATCTCCAACCATCCAGGACATGTGCCTGGACTATTAGGTGAGAAAGAAAGAAACATCTCTTGCCCTTGAGCTCTATTGTATCTTGGGTCTATTTGTTAAGAGCACTTTGGCCTACCCTAACATAATCTCAAAGACCTGAGTTTTCCTTTATCAGTCAAACAAGTGACTCAAGAATGGTTAATGAAACTCAATTACTTACAATTCTGGGTATTGATAACTTAGGGAAAGAGAAAATTAGGTGGCAATTTAAATGAAGGGTTACACATTCATAAACTTGCCCTAAAACATTTTGGAGATGTCAACTTTAGCTTTGTATATCTCCATTTGAATTTGAAGACAGAGTTGGCAGTTCCAAGGAGGTATCTAATTGAGGATTGCTTTTCAATTCAACAAACATACCCCGAGAGTCCCCCCTGCCAGGTAAACCCAACTCTTAGAAAGGGAGCTGGATACAAAATGGAAGAAGCGGCCTCCTAGAAACAACGGCACCCTTTACTGGGCTCCAGAAAAGCAATCAAATACAGCGACCCAATGGGTTCTCACCTACCGAGCTCTTTCTGCAGGCCTGAGGATACTGACATCATGCAAATGTTGTGTCTAAAAGAGAAAAACCAAGGTGTTCTGGAAGGAGGGACGGTGCTTTCCCTCCACCCTTAGAATTGTCCTTTAGAGGAGAATTGTGTCTTAGGAAGAAAACTACTGCTGTCAGCACAGCACCAATCATGACCAGTGGGAACCTAAGGCGATACCTGGGCTGGGGACGGAGGCTAGGCTGTCAGTGGCTAAGATGTCTTCCTGAACCCTCCAGGATGCTTTTAGAGTTTATGTTTTTAAGCACACGCAAAGTGCGTTGTTGAAATGTTGCACGGCAGAACCTGATATATACTCTCTCCCCAATTCCCAATTAAAATATCCCAAAATGTGCTCGCAATGGGGAAGGCCCTCAACTAACCGCTGTATTCATGGTGGCAGCCTGCTGGTGACTTGCGCGTCGTAGGGGAGCTCGGTCACGTACATGTTTTGAGAAGTGCTAAATTGCAATCATGCAAATATGTTATATATCCCATTTCTTAATCCATGTAATGGAAAGAAAATGCAAATGAAAGTATCCAGAAGATACCGTAACTGGATCAAGTCTTTTTTCAATTGCTACAGTCTTCTGAAGATAGACCTCAAAACCCCAGCAATGCCACGACCTGGGGTCCTGACATTCAAGCTTAAAGCTTCTGCCGTCACTCCCTTAGCTGACCTCTGAGTCCCAGGCAATGTGCCACGGGCTGCATCTGGCCCCCTCACAGCCCACCCCCCAGCTTGAATTCCTCCTTTGGCAAAAGCCTGCTGGTGCCAGCATGGAGCTCTGCTCTGCCCACGGAGGGAACTACCCAGCCCCAAAAGGTTAGTGATGGAAGTTCAAGAAACTCCATGCACCTGGGCTGACAAATACAAGTCCTAGAGCGGGGACCGTGCTGGTTCAGGAACAAATAAATCTGGGGGTGCGGGGGGGTGACTTGGAGGAGAGGGATTCTAGAACATTCCTGAGAATGTGAAGCCTACACAGGTGTAGGGTTTTTGGTGTGTTTTGTAGATCAGTGTGTCCCCAGTGCCCAAAATTGGACTTGGCACATGGTAGGTGCTCAGTAAATATTTGTGGAATGAATGAATGAATGAATGAATGAATCAAGATGGGTTCCTTACTGACCGAAAGTAGACATGTGGAATTATGTAGTTGAAGAGAGCCCCTGCCAGCTAGGCTGCCCAAGCTGGATGCCAGAAAGGCCAGCTGGCTCACCACCAAGGTGCACGTTTCTCCCTAGAGACCACGGGAGGACAGCAGGAAAGTGGAGGACCTCCCTCCACCCAGCCCCTGCAAGCTCAGAAGCCTGGTTTTCCTGGGTATCCAAAACAGATAAACTCCAAGGCCAAGGGTGATCATTAGAAAAAAAGAGAAAGACTTCTGTCCCAGGGGACACCAGCAGGTCCTGCAGACACACCTCCCTGGATCTGCCCCCTCCTCTCCGATCCTCTGAGGTCTAGAGTCTCCTCCATCACCCTGGACCTCTCCTCTCTCCTCCTGGGCTGTCTCCAGGATGCATCTGGAGTTTACCTTAGGGCTGGGAAGTGTGGAATCAGGACAAGGCACATTAACAGGGGCGGGGGGTGGGACCACTTGGGCAAGATTTACATCATCGTATGTGGCCTCTTGAGGTACTGACTGGTAGCAACTCCTGGTAAAGGCAAAAACAACTATCAAATATACCAAGAATCTTTGCCCTCCGTGACCCACTTCCAGGAATCAACCCTTAGAAGTGATGACAGGAGGCGTTGCAATACACCTGAAAAAGGATGTTCTTGAACGCATTAATAATGATGGGAACTTGGAAGCTACATACACGTCCTGGAGAGAAGGGTTAAATGAGAGTGTGGTCCTCAGGAAACCCACTTATGCCCCCAGCATGCCGCAGGACCAAGAGATGACAGGAGCCTCCAAATGTAATTAAACCATGCCTGCAAAGGATTTTAGAAATATGCACGAAGGGTAGGGGTTTGCAGAGATGGCTTACCGTTGCAGCGCGCATGGCACTTCACTCCAAACAGAAGGGAAAAAAAACCTACACTCAGCTCCTGTCCCCGGGGCTCCCTGGGTATGTCCAGCCCCTGAGCACCCAGCTGTCAGCCAGACCCTCTGGATCCAGCATCCCCCATGGCCTCTGTCTTCTTCCTTATTAGATATTTATAAAAAGAGAGATGTAAATGCGATGGGCTCCAGGCCAAATAGGGGGTCACTGGCACAGGCACCCACGAGCACGGCAGAAGCGGGCCACTGTCAGAAGGCGCTGTATATACATATGTATGTATGTACTTGTATCTATGTAAAATACATACACGGATGAAAAAAGAATCGAGGCGAATGTGAAGAAATGTAAATGTCATTTGATTTCCACTTGGGCCTCTTTTTCTATACCAATGCCTAAGTTCAGAAAAAACGTGGACTATCCTACCGAACGGCCTCAGCAGGGGTCCCCTACAAGTATGCCGGCTCTTTGTATCTGCACGCAATTTGATCTCTCTTCTCCCATCCTCCCAAGGTCTGCAGGCTCATCCAGCACTCCTGCCTCCTCTCTCCTTGTGGGTGGTCCTCATGCCCAAAACCCCTTAGAGAAACACAGACTTGCCAGCTGGTGAACAAAGGTGCCGGTTCTGGAGGCTCCCTTGGGGTGGCTCAGATGCCGGACCCTCCAAGCCTTCCTGGGAGTTTGGGACGGGAGGCTGTGCCTCTGAGCTCTTCCTGCTCCAAAGGCCCGGATGCGCCTGCCTCGTCTGCCTGCCCTAGAGCCCAGCCGGCCTTTCTCTGCCTTTTCCCACTCCCCACCCCCCGACTCCCACCTCCCACCTCCCCCCCCCCCCCCCCCCCCCCCCCCCGGCACCCACCCCACAAAGAGCTCTGCTGGATGAAACTTCCCGCCGGCAAAGAGGAGCCTAGAGAAGTAACTAAGACTTCTGTTTCTGGAAATGGCCCATCAGGTCACTGAAACCATACCCCCCCCCAAAAAAAGTTATTATTTTTTTAATTAAAAAACAGATGGGATATTATAAGAGAAAGACTCTTTTTAAAGGCATCAAAGAGATGACAAGCTAGTGAGGAATTGATGAGCAGAGTCGCAGAGAAGAAAACCCAGAACAGAAAACCCAGCTCTCAAATCTGCTCTTGCCTCGAGGGCACTGGGATCCAGATGAATCTGCTTAGAAACTAAGCTGTGATTCCAATGGGCTTGTGGGCAAAAGTCACTGCCCAGCGCCCACCACAGTCTGGGGCCCTACTGAGCACCCCCCCCCCCCCTTCGCCAACCACTACCCCGAAGGCGTACATCCCCAGAGCAAAGGAAAACCAGAACTGAGCCAGCCCTCCATGGGCCTGTGGCTTCACTCCGAGCCCTCTGGTTGACTCAGGGAACCCCAGGCCTCGAGCCTGCATGATGGTGGCCCCGGCCCTCGTACTGCCAGCGAGCGTCTGTCAGAAAAGCAGGGAAAGTCTTCTCTGGAAGAAGGTTAACGTCACCCTAGGCCTCAAATCGTTCATACACAGGAAGAGCCATCCTTGAAATCCGGGAACTCCTGGCAGGCCACCTCCCTGAGAAGGACACGGAGGTCACCTCACAAGGACACTGGAGTGCCCGCCCCACGGGGCAGAAACATACCTGACCGCTCCCCATGCTGTCACGAGCCCTCACTGCGCCCTTTTCTGGGATGAAGCTGGACCCAGATGCAGGTTCTCTGTGACATCAGAGCTGCATGCATGAAGGAGGCCCCTTCTCCATAAGAGAAATGCAAAAACTTAGAAAACTGAAACCACTAAAACCCATCACCATCTTTTCCCCCAGTCTTCTTTGCAAGGAGCCAGGAGGGTTTGTTGGGAAGCAGGTGGCCCTGACGGGGGAGGGTGTCTAACACTGGGAAAAGGGCTCGGCCTCTTTGAGAGGAAAGTACCCCTCTTCGATGGGCTCAGGACACATCCCACCCCTTGGCCATTTCTCCTGAGGCTCACTCCCAGGCCTCCCTTGTCCCATCCCCATCCCTTCCTGTCCCTTCGGATCCAATTGAGGGCCCACCACTGCTCCCACCCCTTAGAACTCTCCCAACAACGGAGGACTTTCATCCGCTTGACGTCTGACTTCTCTTAGTACGAATTCCACAGACACCAAAGCCAAGACTGTTATGTCCACAAGGGTGTTCACAGTTCCCAGAACACTGCCTAGCACAGAGGAGGGCTCAGCCGTTTGGTTTTTTGTTGTTGTTTTGGTGGGGTTTTTTTATTTTAATTTTTTCCCCAAGCAAATGAATGAAATCACAGCATTTCCTGTGAAGCCCAGAGACTCTGAACAGCCAGCTACAGGCCTTCCCCCGGCCTTTGCTTCAGGGGGACTTCCTCCTCCTCCTCCAGGAATACTGGGAGCCCTTCTCCTTATCTCCCTTCATTTTCCTCTTCTTCTGTCTCCTCCTTTTGTACGAGACTTTTCAGGAGCCTGTGTCCTCCAGCGCTTTTAGAGTAGGACCCTTCTAGGACAGTGCTGCTCGACTCTTTTCCATTTTAAAAACACTCCCAAATTCATTTACCGGCAACGTCCTCATACTACCGTCATTGTCGCTATCAAAAGTGGTCACTGCCTCACTGGTCCCAGTGGGAGACCCCGTACTGAGCACAAAGAGAATTAACAGTCTGTGTCCACCTGGAAGCTGGAGGGAGCCTCACGGGGAAGGCTGGGCCAGTGAGTGTTCTCTGATGATGTCACAGATACATCAACAAGTGCCTGGGGAGGGAAGAGGGGGGAGGAGGGCAGGAATAGCTGTGACACCTTCCTAGAGAAGTAATGATATGGGTGGGGGGAGGGGCACGCGGGAAAGGGTTTGATCAGTCCTTGTGGTAGAAGGTGAGGGCCCCAGAGCCTGAGGGCACAGGGAACAGGGTGAACCCACTACTGCACGGGACGAGCAGGGGGATTTGGGATTTTTTGGTTGGGGGTTGTGGGGAGGGTGATGGGAGCAGGGCGAGGCAAGAGGGCAAGTAAAAAGAGTGTCGTTGGCAAGAGTAGGAGGCTGGACACCGCTGGCCTGGGGCCAAGGGAACATTCCAGTGGCAGGGATGGGGGACAGAAAGAACGCTTACAGGCAGGAACGTCCAAGGCACCCTTGTAAAAGTGTGTGCATGTGTTTGCGGTGCACAAGGTAAGGCCTCTCAGGAACATGCCCACGGCCTCCAGAAAACCCAAACACTGCCTCCACGTCTCTTATGTGATAGAGTTTTGATTGCACCTGGCACCCAGGGTGATGTGGCGAGGGGAGCGCAGATGTACAGAAGGCAAAAATCAGGAGGCAAAGACGACCCCATGGTCACAGGCCCCCAGGCCTCCAAAGAAAGCCCACGACGGTGGGATTGTGCCTGCCTGAGCTCCTTAGATCTTAAATCTCACCGGGGCCTGGACACCTCAGAGAATAAAGCTCTGGGGAGACAGGGCCGTGGGTTGGTAAGCCACGGCACCACGTAAAAGTGGGGCTGGAACTGGACCTTGACTGGGGGGCGGGGCGGTGCAGGTGACATGTCGCGGAACCGCACACGGGCACTGACAAAAGGGCTGTTCAGGGACAGGCAGGGGGTGGGGGCGGGGAGGGTCACGGTAGAAGACGGAGCAGCCTTCGGAGAGACTCCTAAGCTAAGTTAAAGAGTTTGGACTTTTAATCTGTTGGCAATGGGGAGGCAGTGAAGCTTTATTGACCACAGAAGCACTTGGGTCAGAGAGTGCTTGAGACCACCCCCCAAGGGTGGTGTTTGGGCTTCAGCCCCCCAGGCTCTGCCCCAGGGTCTCTCAGAGAGCAGTTAGGAGACTCCACAGGAGCTCAGACTGTGGGAAGGAGGGCCTGGAGGGGAGGAGGGCCACCAAGGCCAACAATGGCAGGGGAGGTGAGGAAGTGACGAGAACCCGAGAACCCACAGCGAGCAGCTGGTCAGAAGCAGGGAGGGGAGAGGAGGGGAGGAGGGCAGACATTGAACCAAAGATGATGCGGACGACCTTGATGCTGGGGAGAGGTCTGGAACCCCGGGGGACCCTGGCGAGACGCGGGTGGGGCTTGGGGAGCACAGGCTGGCAAAGGCTCCAGGTGAGCACACACGGGAGGGAGGGAGGGAGGCAAGAAAACCTTGACTCACACTGCTTTTCTCAAATGCAGACTTCCATAACACATGTTCTCTGTCTTCTCAAGTGCACAGAGGCTTCAGGCCATCTTCCTGCCCTAGGAAAGGCATCTGCGTCTCACTGGACAGAGACATGCGCTGCCCCAAAATGCCCACTGGGCACCACTCACACACCCAGCCTGCAGCACCGGCAGGTGAAACAGGCAGCCCTCCCCTCCTCGTCGCTCACTTCTTCTGGGGGTCAGGCCGGGGGCCCAACACCCTGCTGTCCTCCTGACCCCACTGTCTGCCCATTTGCCTTTTCTCTGACACTCAGGTGCAAAGGAAGCCCTGAACATATCTGCAGTACCCCAGGGGCAAACGTCTGAAATTCTCACCACCACCCGCCCCCCCCACCAAAACGCTGAAAATGTTGACGATCTCCCAAAGAGACAAGTTTGCCAGCCTCTGGCACGAGCCTCCTGACTCTACCTCTACTTGCAAAGTTCGAACCTGTAACCTTTTATCTACTGCAACTGAAGTTTTCCGGGCACTTTCTCTTTCTCTTTCCTCTGCATCTATTTCTTCCTCGGGCCACTTTGTGTCACCGCCTGGTTAGTTTCCAAATACTCTGCTCTATTCCTCCTCTCCATGCTCATCATTTCCCTGGACAGTGGGAAACTGCCCCATTCGCCATCTTTCTCTCCCAAAAGTGAGCTCTTCGGCCACCCAGGCGAGCGAGCGTCTGGCAACGTCTGTTTACGTTTGAATCCTCCCCTGCCCCCAGCCCAGCCTCCCCCGCAGTGCTGACAGATTCCCCGCCCCCCCCCCAAAAGCGCTGATCTGTCCCTGCCATACCCGATGACTGCAGGTCCCAGCCATGGCCCGTTTTGCCTGACACCTGCCTGTGTCACACTTGGGAGGGTGCTGGGACCCGGCTGGGACGCCAAGGTGAGATCTTCTCTGTGACAACCCAGCCTTCAGTGTCCAATGGGCTCTCAAGGGCTTAGACCTTCTCATTTCCAAATGGAAGCTTTTTTTTTTTTTCACTTGTAGGTTGCTGAGAAGGAAAGGAAACTGTAGTATAGTGGCTTTGTTTTGTTTCTTAAGTCTTTTCTGCTCACGAAAAAAAGCCACATGTTCATGTGCTTTGGCACCCAACCCTCCTACTGGGCTGCTTCTCAGACATCAGGGCCATCTTCCTGGCACCAGCCATCCAGGATGGTTTCCATCCTGGAAACCCCGTTCCTCCAAACAAGGTGGCCCTCGTGGGCATGGGAAGGAAGCCATCACCCCATTCAAGTCCCTGCTCCCGGCCCTCCTGCAGGGCACCGGGCCTCGGTATCAGGGATGGTCTGTGGAGTCGGCACATGGGACCATCTGGCTGGGACCTCCTTGAGATTCTAATACAGAGGGCATCATTGTCTCTGGGGACCATTGTGGAAGAGGGGGCAGGTCAGAGGTGACCTCAGAAAGCCGACGAGTGACAATGAAGCAGGGTACAGGAAAAAAGCAAGCTAAACCCTTGCTCTTCAGGATGTGGTTCCCTGGACCGGTATCTCTGGCCTCCCCGGGGTGCTTATTGGAAATGCAGAGTCAGGCCACAGGCCTGCGAGTTCTCACGCGTCTTCAAGGCTGTGTGGCCTTGGCCTTGGTGGACCTCACAGTGGTCCCCAAGTGGGCCTCCTGTGGGGCCCGCTGGCCTGGCTGTTGGCAGTCCAGGGCCCGGCTGCCATCTCCCCACTCTGGGGACTCTGGCACCCCCACACAGAGCACCCAGCTCCAGCACTGCCTCCTCCCAGGGCAGGCACTTTCCGGCACAGCCCCCAGACTGAGAGATCATACCGCCAAGCCCCAGCAGCCACAGCCATGGTTGGTCACAGCCAGTGAGGTGGGGCCACCGCTCTCCCCAGTCCTTCTCTGTCCCCCTGAGGACGAAGTTCAAGGCTTTCAGACTCCTGAGTCCCTTGGGTCACCGAGCTGCTTTCAGGAAGCACCTTATGGTGCTTCCCTTTGGTAGCCCCACATTGTGAATCTGAGGTTCTTTATAGATGGCCCATATCCACTCTCTGCCCCGAGTGCAGTGGCCACACCCTTCCCAGTCGGCACATGGGTCAGGTGTACTGTGACCGCCCCCCCCCCCCACACACACACCCCGGCACCCTCGCCTGGACAGGGTGGGAAAACAATGAGGCACAGGTGTAGAAGAAAGAACTGGAAGAAGAGGAGGGGCCTCCTGCTGAGTCTTGCTTAGGGCTCTGGGTGCAGGTAGCCAGGCCTCAGAGGGAGCTTGCCCTCCTGTGGAGGCAAGAGTTGGAATTCCCATAAACTCTAGGACCCCAAGTCTCCTCAAGTGTACGTAGCACGAGGACACTGGACTCCATGACCCCAAGTGACAAATCCCCCCATGTCCTCCTGTTCCGCAGTGCGGGACCCTCTGGCACAGACTTCAGGTGGGACCTAGGACCTAGTACCAGGACAATTACCAACACCATGGAGCTAAGCTAAGCAAAAGCTTTCAACAGAAAACTTTGACATAGAACTTAGTATATACTACCACAGAGGTGACTGTCTCAAGTCAGTGGCTGAGGGACAACTAGATGGAAAACCGGTAAGACGGAATCCAAACCTCACACAACGGCTGTTTTCAGGGCCAGGCACAGCCCAAGAAGACTGGTGGTTCTGAACCCAGCGTGCACATCAGAACCACCGGGGGCTCCTCGTGGGGCGATACCTATAGGGGGACAAGGCTGGCGGAGCTCTGAGGGGTTGGGGGGCTTCAGCTCACTTTGGCCACAGAGCCCTCCCTGGGCAGGCTCCACGTGGCCGGCAGCTGACCCTCCACGGGCTCCGGTCAGTGAGGCACAGATGGCCACTGAGTGGCCGTCCACCAGGGGAAGGACAGAAGAGGGTCAGGACCACACACAACCCAGTGGTGACTGTGGGCCTGGCAGCGAGCCGAAGCCCCCTGGTCACACAGAGGTAAGGACAGACAGCGGTGGGCCAAGTTTCGTGCTCACACAGGCTTCAGCCTCCTCTTGGCCAGGCTGAAATAGTTGGAAGGGGCATAAAGGGGAGGAAAGAGGAGGAGGAAAGGAAACTAGCCATTATCTGGGCTCCACTTGGGGGCCAGTGCAGACCCCAGAGGCCTCGCTCCCTGTACTTGGTGCTGGGGCCTCTCCCCTCCTCAGCCAATGGAGATTAGGGACAGGGTCACTCGGTGGCAATCCTACAAAATCCAATTCTAAGGTCCCATTTAAAGAATTGTCTTAACTATTTACAGACGCACCGGAAACACTCATCATATTGAGTCTAGGGGCGCCTGGGTGGCTCAGTCGGTTGAGCGTCCAACTTCAGCTCAGGTCACGATCTCACAGTCAAGTGAGTTCAAGCCCTGCATCGGGCTCTGTGCTGACAGCTCGGAGCCTGGAGCTGCTTCAGATTCTATGTCTCCCTCTCTCTCTCTGCCCCTCTCCCATTCTTGCGCACATGCTGTCTCTCTTTCTCAAAAATAAACATTAACATTTTTTAAATAAATAATTGTCTTAAATATTTACGGATGCCAGAAATGCTCATAATAGCAGCACCAAAAATGCTCATAATACTGAGTGCAAAAATCCAGTGCTATGCCACAATGTTGTAAAGAAGAATGTGAAGGTCACTCCCACACAAGTCCAGAGGTCACTCATCATCCAAGCAGAGCTGGTCCCTCCCTTGTCAGGGCTTCTGAGTCCCCACCCCAGCCCCCAGTGCCTGTCACAGCCCTTTCTTCTCCATCATCCCCGAAGTCCTACATCTGGTCTTTTTCTAGACTCAACTTCTTGAACCTCCCAACTAACACAGAGCCTGGCATAAGTGGGCATTCAATAAATGTTTGCAAATGATGAGTGGATAAATGATGGATGGAGGGAAGGAAGGAAGGAAGGAAGGGGGGGAAGGGAAGAGGGGAGTGAGGAGGGAGGGAGGGGAGAGGAGGAGCCGGAAAGGAATGAAGAGGAGGGTAGAGGAAGGGATGGAAGGGAGAAGGAGGGGAAGGGAAGGAAGGGAAGGGAAAGAGAGAAGGGAAGAAGTAGGGGAGGGCCGGAGACAGGGGTAAATTCAGAGGAAAACACGACCAAAATGTGGAGGGTTACTATTCTCTGGCTAACTTATTTTACCTCCTTTTCAATTACTTCCAAAATGTCACCAATTTTTTTTTTAAAAAATCACTTTTATAATAAATCCACTTTTTATCAAAATTCTATTTAAGTCGTTCTGAAACGTTTTCTCATAACATTCCAAGTCCTATTTTAGGTGAGTCGAGAAGACACTGGCACCAGGTGATGTCTATATGGTGGCCACGTGTTCCGGAGCCAATACTGGAACACACGATCCACAAGTTCCCAAATGCTCAGAAAAGATACGGAACGGAGTAGCTGGATTCTGGGCAAGACCCCCACATCTGAGGAACAGGCATGCCCCTCGAGAAAGAAAGTAGTACCCCTGGGGGCTGTGGGATCCCTTGGGACGATGGGCCAGTCTCGCCCTGAGGTCGGCTGCTCTGAAAGGCCCATGGCAAGGATGGAAAGAGGGAGACGTTAGGGAAGAAGACACCCTACCCGGGTCCGATCTTCCTTCCAACCTACTTTGCGTCCCCAAGGCTGAACTCATTCTGCTTTTAGGAAATCACTCTCATCCCAGAGGAGCAGCTGGATTTTCCAAGTAAAGACAGACCCTCCAGTCCCCACCCCACCCTCCCTTCTCCCCTCTGCCCAGGTGCTACACCTGTGGACCCCACTGTCCCAAGCACGAGCACCTGTGGCCACGAACGCCCTGCCCAGGGGGAAAGAAAGCGGCCTCAGGAGAGCCCTAGGGGCCCGCACCCTCTCTGGGCCTCTGGAACCGTGTGGCTGCGGCGGGACCTCCAGGCAGCGGGCACTGGTTGGAACGTGGCCTCCCGGGCTGGGACCGAGACCCAGCACCGGGTAGCGACGCAGCACTGTGCACAGCACTCGGGGCTTTGGACCTGGGCACGTCCACTACCATACTTCGGTTCCTAGCTTGTAGAGCAGAAAGGATACCAGAAGCTACTTGAGTGGTGCCGGACACACGAACACATTAGTGCTGATGACACGCCCACTTTGCAGCGCCCCGATGAGGCGGGTGCTACTGCGCCCCTTTTACAGATGAGCAGAGGGGCTCGTGGGGAGGTCAGAGCAGTGCCCCCGAGGTCCCGTGGCTGGTAAATATTAGAACCAGGACTCGAGTCTGGCTCCAGAGCCTGAGCTCGCAAGACGGCGTCTAGAAGCTGTTTAAAGCACGACCAATAGTAGCTGATGCTCTGGTGTTACAGATGTCTTAGTAAAGCAGAGGGTGACCAAGGCGGGGCTCTGTGTGCCAACCGCTTCCTTCTACTCTACCAGCCTTCCAAGACAGAAGCATGTCTGGACCATTCACCTCCGTGGCCCAGCAGACCCCCCATCGTGCCTCGTGGCTCCCTGAACACCTGTTGCACAGGTAATACAATGACACATTTATCGGGCACCCACCACGTGCACCTTATCTCATTCAAATCTCTCTCTCCCTCCCCCCCCCCCCCCCCCCCCCCCCCGCCCAACACACACGGTGTGGGCAGCTGAGAACTGCCTCAGCCAAAGGGTCCAAGCTAGGTGCTGGGCATCCCCAGGCTGGCCTGCCTGACCTTGCAGCCTCTCCACGAGCGAGGGGTGAACATGGAGGGATTCTCGAGGCAGAGCAATGTGCCCCTGGGGTAGCTTTCAAATGAAAATGAGATGATCCCATTTCTATAGCATACAATTCCGTTGTTCTTCACTTTCTATTCCAGAACGTGCCCAGCAATTATTTCCACGGATAGTGATTCCAAGTAAAATAAGGAGAGAAAAGTACACAGCTGCCCTCCAAGACCTCGAGGGACTTGGGAGGGAGAGTGAGGGCATCAGAAAACAAGGGCTGATGTCAAGGCCAGCTGAATCAATAATGGTCTCACATCTTATAGTGAGAGAGTCATTATAAAGAAAAACAACGCTATCTCAAAACAGTGGCAATGTCAAAGCACAACCCTACTACATCTTTGATTTCCAAAAAAAAAAGGAGACTGGGAAGATCCCTTGTGAACCCGACTCCAATCTAGCAAATGGTCCATCCTAACGGCACGGGCACCCAGAGCGGGCTCGTCATCACGTGTGGGCGTCCGCTGGTCTCCCCGCCATTGGTTCTCACGTTGCACAACAAGGCTCACAACAAGGATGGAGACCACACACACAGTTTTCCCCGATGCGCAGCCGGTGTCAGTCCCCCAGACTGGGCCCACCCGCTGCCGACGTCTGCTGCATCCAGGTCAGGATTTCAGCAGAGGGTCCCGGCCCGCAGCCTGTTCCCCTTCTCTTGCACCCCCGCCTGGTCCGCATCATGAGGGGCCCCGTGCACGCCTGTGGACACCGCAGCCTGCACACCCCCATCCCTAGCTGCTCAGCCAAGGTGTAGGCACACCAGGGGCCCAGGCAGGACGCCCGGAAGCCAGGGACATTCAGGCAGAGAATTCAACCGTGAGATCTGAAAAGGGAAGGTCATGGGCCTGTGAAGAGGCCACAGACAGAAGGGGGCCTTCCAGAGTGTGGGGTGCCTATTGGGACGTGTGCCTTTCAGTGTCCTTGACCCAGAGCTCAGACGTCTTAGGCCATCCCGCGAGTAAGCTGCAATGGCCTCTGAAGAGAAGCTCCCTGCCTCCTTCCCTCAGGGGAAAGTGCTAGAGAGCCCAGGAGACTCACAGCCCAAGATCTGTCCCCTTTAACCAGCAGACCCCGCAGTGACAAGACCTTCCTGATCCTGGTCCTCTAGAAGACCAAGACCATCCCCAGGCTCCCCACGTGGTTGGCCGCACTCCCAGGCTGTTAAGGCACTAGGCCAACAGGAGACTTGTTTTCCAACGGGGATCCCGGGAGGAGGAGGTGTGGCTCTCGATGGGAACAGCCCAAGGTCCATGGGAAGGACAGCGGAACCCCGAGTGAGTTCCAGGAAGGACACCTGCAGAAAGGACTCTCCAAAGAACTGAACAAGAGAGTGGATGCAAACGCACCTGGCCCACAGGAGGGACTTGAACGCCTCTGGTGACGTGGCTGGCAGCAGCGACATTGTCTTGAGTGACTCTGTGCCAGGCACCTGCAGCATGCGCTTTGCTAAATCATTCCTTTGATCACAACAATCAGAGAAGCCTTGCTCCAGAGGAGTGAGGCCAGGATCCCCCAGCTGGTCAGCAGCCAGGCCGGGAATCGCACGCGGGTCCGTCCATCTGCCTCCCAATCCTCCTTCCCAGTCCCCACCCCCTGCCACACCACACTCAACGCCTCAGCTCGTCTTCCTGCAGACTCTGAGGAGAACCCCCCACACGCCTACCTGCCCCCAGCTCCCAGGACAGGCTGGAGGTTAAACAACGAGGCCAAGACTCCAGGCCCCCTGCTTTGCCAACACCCTAGAGCTCTCTGTGTTCCTGTCCTGTGTGCAAAGCTCCTGGAAAACCCATCCCCAGGAGGACGAGCTTGCAGATAAGCCAACCAACCACACCCAGAAAAGTGTCTCACCTCAGCACATTTTTTTTAAGTTTATTTATTTTGAGAGATACGGAGACCGCGCTAGTGGGGGAGGGCAGAGAGAGAGGAGAGAGAGAGTCCCAAGCAGGCTCCACGCTGTCAGTACAGAGCCAGACGCGGGGCTCGAACCCATGAACCTGTGAGATCACGACCTGAGCCGAAACCAAGAGTCTGATGCTTAACCGACTGAGCCACCCAGGCGCCCTTCACCTCTGCACATTTTGAGTACACTTTACAAGGAGACCCACAGCCAGCTACTTGGTGGACCAAAGACTCGGGTAGCAATATAGGGTACGGCTCACAACCACCTGAGTCTGTCTGGTTCCCAAAAATCATGCAAAATAGACCCCGTTTTCACTACTGTGTGTGTGTGCCCTTGAGTCCACATCAAGTACTCTTGAATTCACTCATAAAATCACAAGAACGTTTCAAGATGCCAGCACTACCAGGCCCAAGGTCAGCCCCGGCCCCCACCTGTCTCAGCAGGAGCCATCTGGGGGGCTTCCTGGGGGAGACCCTTTGTCTGCACTGGGGGAGGGGGGGCTGCAGCAGACACCTCCCCAGGCCCCAGAGCTCGCTCACCCCTGGCCCTGGCGGTTTCAGAGGATGAAACCACCTAATTGCCTAAGACAAGACCTAACCCCAAGCCCTCAGAAGACCCAGGGAACTATTAGTGGGGAGAAATGTACGGAATACTGGGTCCTGCAAATTCATGGTTCCGGGGCCCTGGGAAGAGGTGTGCAGGGGGGAGGGGGCTGCAGGCGGCTCTGTCAGGGAGGACTGCCCGGTGCCGAGTCCCCTCCCCTGCCCTGCCCTCCCCTTTTCTCCAACTCCTTTCCCTCCCCTTCTCTCCCCCCCTCCCCTTCCCTCTTCAGGAAATGACACCACCAATGTCCACTCTGCTGACACAGTTGCCACAGTCTCACCGGCAAGTCTGGGGCATGGGCACACCCTATTCCCTCGGATCTTGCTCTTCTGGATCCTCTCCCCCTGATCGCACTTAAATGGTATCCAAACACAGGAATCCCACTGAACAGGGCAGGGAGGGGAGACAAGACTTTCAGGGACGATGTGCCAATTCCTTACAACACGTCATTTTGCAACAATGCCCCAAACTTTCCCGCATACCGCCCCCCCACCTGCCCCGGCCACAACGTGAGAACAGCCATATAATGACTACGTCCAGGACAGCACACACGGGCGGTAGAGGGAAGGGGTTGATAATTATGAGTCTCCTTTCCCTTCATGCTTTCTGTAGGTACCGACGGCACACCGGGAAGGGCGGGTTTTCTTTGTGTAGAAGGGGGCGCATTGCGGGGGTTGATCCCCAACTGAATCCCCCAAAATAGAAGGTTAGGTGAGGTATCGGCCAACCCTGGGGGCCTCCTGCCGACTCTGGAACATGCCTCCTCTCTGCACCCCCAGCCCGGCCCCTCCCTGGGTGCCCACAGGATCCTACCCCACAGGAGACCCTCCACCACGGCACCTTCCCTGCAGCCCTGCTGGGAGAAAGGACCGCCCCAGACGACTGCAGTGCAAGAGACGTGAAGAGCAGGGCAGACCGCCCCCCCTCCCCCAGCTTCTCCAGAACGTCTAAGGACACCACGTGAGGACAGAAGCAAATAGCCAGCTTTCCTTCCCGGCGCTCACTCGGGCCGGCGGACCCAGCCTGGACTTGGCCCGTTCCTGCCCCTCCAAGCCAGGTAGGTAGGAGGCAATAACAAGCCAGCACATTCTGACACTCTCTTCTCTGGAGACACCCCCAAGATTCTCCAAAATCCCCGCGGCAGCTCCCAGGAAATGACCAGATGTGCCTACACGTACGTGCACAAACACCGCACGCCCGCCTCTCCCCAGCACCATTCCCGTTCTCAGCTTTTCCCTAAACCACCAGGACCAGGTGCCTCCCCCTTAGCCCCCCGCCTCTGCCCTCCTCCAGGCCTTGTGCCCGCGCCCCTGATCACCAGAAGGCACCTCGCTGGCCTCCGGCTTAGAAAACATCCAAAGCGACGCACGCATGGGTCATGCCAAAAGGGTCGTTTTTTGGTTTGTTTTTTTTTTAATTTTTTTTTATTTAAGAGCCCGCAGTGCTGCAGCTCTGGAATTGGGAAGGTCTTTCCTGGCGGCCACACCTGCCAGGCCCGGCGGAAGGCACCTGGAAGGCGGCACCGGGGTTTCTGTGTAAGGCGGAAGAATCCGGCTTCCCCGCACAGGGTTCCAGTCCCAAGGTTCAGAGGGCACACAGCTGCTAGGCGCCGGTCCCACTGAGTCACCGCTCTGGCCCTCGAGTACCCTGTGGGGGGAGAGGTAAAGCAGGCCCGCCCCAGGGACAAACAGGGCGGAGAAGAGCAGGAGGAAAGTCAACAAAGGACGTGCGAAAGAGGGAACAGAGGCACAGCTGGTTGTACAGGCAGGCTCTGCACCACACCCTTGCCCCAGCAGTCTTCCCAGACACCCCCCTCTCTCCTGCAGAGGCCATCGCACCGTCCCGATAGCCAGGGACTGGGGAACCCATGGACCCCGCAGCACTGACGGCCCTTCTCCGGAAACTGAATAACCTGAGAACAGGCGAGTCAGAAACGGCTACGGAGTTTTCACCCACAGCGGTGGTACAGGCCATAAGCAGGCAAAGTGCACGAACCCTGCAGAATGCCAGAAGAGAGGGGATAAAAAACGCAAAACCCCTCTCCAGAGAGAACAGAATCCCAGAGCCCCAAAGGCACTGCTCAAGCAGCTAATCTCAACCTCGGGAAAAGAGCAAAACGGAAGGTCTCCATCCACCAGAGAGGTCAGCCCAAGGCCCTGTTTCCAGAAGCCAGCACATGTCTGGGCACACAGCTCTGAAACGAGCCAGCCCCCCCCCCCAAAACCCCTGATCCACACCTTCAGGAGGGGCCTTCCTGCTGTCACCTCCTGAGTCCCGGTGGGTGTCCGGTCCAGCCTGGCCTAGAACAACTTCAAACGTGGTCCCCGACACTGTGCCTTTTTCAGGCAACCAAATCCCCATCCCTCGGAATCACCACGGTGATTTTCTAAAATTACATTTCCAAGCCCCAACAGTGTAGAACAGGGCAGAGAAACACACGGAGGATGTTACTAACCAAAGGCTGCCTCGTGCTGTCTTTTCCTCCCAGAAAGGGAGAAGTTATTTCACATGTGCACACGCGTGTGCACACACATGTATGCATACACGCACATACATATAGGCTTTTCCCTGATACACAAAATTCTTTGTGAACTAGCTATGTCTAATTCTGCTGGACCCGTTTTTTGAAAAAGGAGAGAAAAGGAGCCACAAACACCAGTATATTTCTGCTAGGGCTGGCTGGCTCTAAACATTTCAACTTTGAACTTTCACATAGCTGTCACCAAAGGCCAGAACTTGGCCAAACCCAAAAGACCACTGAAGGGTCAGACGTCTAGAATGTTGTAGATCCAGGAGAGCAGAATATCAGAAATTAGAAGCTGAATATCCTCTAGGCTTTTTTTTTTTTTTTTTAGGTTCCTGTTAACTTCTGATCTCTTTACTTTTGTGAACAGTTGCCTTAAAGTTACTTTGTTTAAGTCAAAATGTTTCTATCCCTTGCCCCATAGCAAGACAAAAACCCTCTTGAGGAAGACAGGGTGACATTTTAAAGGGGCATCCAGAGGGTAGTAGAGGCGACTCTCCTGCAGTGATATTCTGAGCTGATGTGCGACACACACAACTGTGCCAGAGTTTCATAGTGTTTGTTTTGGTTTCAACATCTCAGACAAGACGGCTTCCAGATCCTTCACATCCCAGGCTGCAGCTGACCAACGTTCCACAGGATGCCAACATGCTGGATATAGATTTTACCTAAAAGAAAAAGAAGAACCAGTCAATGCCCTCGGCAGAACCCTGCATCCATTCTGACCCTCACAGTCTCTACCCTATAGGTCACACTCACCCAACCACAGGACCTTTGAACATGCTATCTGGAAGGTAACTCCTTCCGTTCCTTCAGCTCCTCGCTCAGGATCCTAGCTCCCCATGCAGACACCCTAGTACAGAGCTGCTTTTCTCCTTGTACTTCTCCTTCCTAGCAGTGCTACTGGTGTTTACCCCAGGGCTCCACAAAATTTTTCTGTCGAAGTCCAGACAGTAAACATTTTCGACTTTGTGGGCCCTACATTCTCTGTGGCAACTACTCAACTCCACCCCTGTGGAACAAAAGCCACTGTGGATAATAGGAACATGCTTGAGCATGGCTGTGTTCCAATAAAACTTTATTTGTGGACACTGAGATTTTATTTGCAAATTTTTACAGGTCATGAAACGGTAGGCTTCTTTTAATTCTTTTTCAATCATAAAAAATCATTCTTGGCTCACGAGCTGTACCAAAACCAGGCAGACAGCCATATTTAGCCCATGGGCCATAGTTTGCAAATCCCTGGTTTATGCAATTATCTGATTCATGTCTGGCTCTTGCTTAGGCTGGGGGCCCCTTGTAGGCAAGACCCATGTCTGAGCTCACTCACCTTTAAACCCCCGGCACCAACCACAGTACCAGGAGTGAAAGAAAGCCTGGAACCTAAATCCACTCAAGACATCATCCAAAGAGACTCAGGAGAGGAGGGAAAATCTGTGAGGTCAGAGCCACCAATGTCCTCTGCTCATGTTTGATCATGGGCATCAAAAAATCATACATGTAAAAATAGTGGGGATTTAGGAGAATTTACAAAATAATGAATTTCTTTTCATAATGTTACATGACCCCAAATATAAATATTACCATCATCATCAGGTAACTATTTTCTAAAAGATAACAAACATCCTATTTTTAGGAAATACACACTTAAGTATTTGCCAGAAAGGAACATGATATATGTAACTTACCCTCAAATGGTTCAGGAAAAAAAAAATCTGTATGTACACACACACAGAGCCATCATAAGGTGACTGAGGTGAAACGTTATACCAGGAAAATTTGGGTAAAGAGTATACTATTTTGGGGAGCACCTGGGTGGCTCAGTCGGTTGAGCACCCAACGTTGGCTCAGGTGATGATTTCACAGAGACTTCAAGTCCCGCATTGGGCTCTGTGCTGACAGCTCAGAGCCTGGAGCCTGCTTCAGATTCCCTGTTTCCCTTGCTCTCTGCCCCTCCCCCACTTGAGTTTTGTCTCTCTCTCCAAAATAAACATTAACAAAAAAATGTTTTAAAAAAGAGTATACTATTTTTGTTTTTGCAACTTTTTTTAGGCTTGAAATTATTTAACAAAAACTTTCAAGAAAAAAAAAAAAAAAAAAAGCAGGGGCTCCTGGGTGGCTAAGTTGGTTAAGCATCTGAGTCTTGATTTCAGCTCAGGTTGTGATCTCACAGTTCACGACTTTGAGCCCCACACTGGGCTCTGTACTGACAGCACAGAGCCTGCTTGGGATTCTCCCTCTCTTCTCTCTCTCTACCTCACCCCCACCGTCTCTCTCAAATAAAAAATACACTTTTAAAAAAAGAAAAAACACAAAGATACACTCATATTGGCCACTAGGATACCCTACACAGCAGACTGGTGGGCGGAAAAGACAAGTTGCCACATCCGTGTCCAATCTGTGCAGGGTGGCTTTTTTCCAGCATCCACATGCGCCCTCCTCCCTTGGGCTGGGGAGTGGGGGCTAATCTCCCCCAACTGACATCCACGGAGCCCAGATGCTCACCCCCACTCTACAGATGCAGCCTGAGGACCTCAGATGTAAAGACTCCTACCAGGGCTGTCCCCTCCCACAAGAGTCAGGCTACATCCACTGCAGGTTCGATGTAGGGGGACCAAGGGACTGGGGACCGAGCTTTCAAAGCTTCCAAAGACCAAGAACGGGACCCGAGTGAAGGGACTGGATTCCCAATGGCTCCACCGAAGCGGCCGTGCCTAGGAAGGGGAGCAGACTTGGGCGCTGGCCTGCTGAATCTGGGAGGAGCAGAGCATGAGGAGTCACAGAGGCACGGACTTCACGTAGGGGACACAGGCCGGAGACTCACCTTCTGATCCGGGGACATACATCTCAGGGATGCCGCGAGACCACACCCAGGGTCGTCCGCCAGGCCCCTGTCTGTGCCCACGCCCCCAGGCAGCCGCGAACACCCCTGTGCTTATAGAATAAATGTGCTCGAAGGACGGGGCGGGCGCAGGGGGCCCCCCATGAATCACCACACTCTGCACAACTACTCAGCTCCTCCACAGCACAGTGGGACAGGGGGGAAAGGAAACAACAGAGTTTACACACACCTCCCGAGGGGAGCAGTCACCCTGGGTGCCTGCGATCGCCCTCAGGGGGGTCACCAGCTCTCCAGAAGGAGGCGAGCCCCATCACAAGTCTGGGCCGTGGGGTTGGCTTCAGACTCTCCGGTGACGCTGTGACTCAGGAAGCTCCAGGGGACCGTGGACACAGACACTAGGGCTCTCTGTTTCATCTCCCTGCCTCCCCAAGGCCATGCAGATTTGGGGTTCTCCCCCGGAGGGCCCCGTGGGGTGGGGGACGGGCTCACGGCTGCAGCTCCCCCGGCTCTCCCTCCACTCGCTCAAACCTGCACACATCACACATGCTGTCAACTCTCCCCCTCACTCCTCCCCGCCCCTCAGTCTGCCTTGGGGTGCTTCCTTTCAAACCCACCATGAGTTTCACCTCCTCTGGAAAGAGCTTCCTGCCCTGGCGAGGTAACCCTCCTGGCTGTCCACAGCACCCCGTTCTCTCCTCCCAGCGGTTCCCAGGTTTCTGGCTGTCGCTCCCCAACCCCTGCCCCAGTCTCAGCACAAGCTCCCGGGGCACAGGCCAGGTTCACCCAACCTCACTCACAGTGAATGGAATTAGCAGGCTCGCGAGCCGGACACACAGAGGTGGGGGACGTGCAGAGATTTCTAGAAGGACTCTCTCAGCCTCTTTCTTTTCCCCAGAACAGCCAAACTGCTAACAACACTCCTGCTTCATCAAGAAGAGAGACCCGAGAGAGTCTCAGAGCTGAGCTCCCCGCCCTCCCTGGCAGCTCCCTGAGAAGTGAAGACACATTTGGGCTCCATACCCCATGCTTATTCCTTTCAAACCTCCAAACATCCTGTGCAACGACACTGGGTTGTAACCATGTAACCATCCCGGAGAAGGAGAAGGGCGTGTCCCAACCTGTCTGTGTCCAGTGCTTTGTCTGTCAGCAGAAAAAAGCCCTTGGGGCACCTGGGTGGCTCAGCCAGTGAAGCATCCGGCTTACCGCTCAGGTCATGACCTCAGGGTTTGTGGGTTCGAGTCCCGCATGGGGCTCCATGCTGACAGCTCAGGGCCTGGAGCCTGCTTCGGACTCTGTGTCTCCCTCTCTCACTGCCCCCCCCTCAAGAATAAATAAACATTTTAAAGAAGAAGAGCCCTCAACACACAGGGTGTTGCATCTCTGCACCTGTGAGCACCCTAGCAGCCGACCTCTCCGCACAGCGGTCCAGGACACCTCAGGGAGGTGAGGCGAGGACCACCACTGCATGTCAACCGTGCTCCCGCTTTCATCCAGGACACCAACCACAGTAAGGAGCAACCAAACAACGTGGCCAGCTTTTGCAAAAGCACTGCTAAGATTGTTTGTGCTAGGTTTTGGGTTGTTTAGTGGGTTGTTTTTTTTTTCCTTTGTTCTTTTCACTTGATTCTTCTGTAGCCCTATAAGCTCTGTGTGTGTGTGTGTGTGTGTGTGTGTGTGTGTGTGTGTGTGCGCGTGTGCGCGCGCACATGTGTGTAGGCAGGAGACAAGTCACATTCACTTAGTGGTAAATTTTCATCGCCACGCAAATTCCTGTTGGTATAGGTTCTCTGCTCAGAGACCTAAAACTCCAATCTTTTTACGGTGCATGATACCTTAGCAGAGGACTGCCCCCAGATGGCCAATACTGCTCTTCAAAGACACAGAAACGTCCCCTGACATGCCCGTCTTTCAGACAGGAGCTCAGCCTGTACAGAAGAGGGCTGGCAAAGCATCGTCCAAACAGGTAGGGGGGTGACCCCCTGCTGTTGTCTGAGGTCCAGGTAGGTTACTCCGGCATCCTCAGGGGAACCTGTGGGTCGCTGATTCCTTCCCGGCCTCAGAAGCTCACCATACCCCATCGTCCCTACAGCTGCCCACATGTTGACGCTCCTAACAGCTTCGTTCCTCACTCTAGAACCTTCGTTCCAGAAGACAAGGAAGCAGGGAACAGAAGGGCCATTTGAGCCCGACCTTCAAGAAGTCACTGCTCTGGGGCACCTGGGTGGTTCAGTCCATTAAGCATCTGACTTCAGCTCAGGCCATGATCTTACGGTCCATGAGTTTAAGCCCCGTACGGGCTCTGTGCTGACAGCTAGGAGCCTGGGGCCTGCTTCAGATTCTGTCTCCCTCCCTCTCTCTGCCTTTCCCCAACTCTCTCTCTCTCTCAAAAATAAGTAAACATTAAAAAAAAATTTTTTTTAAGTCACTACTCTGTGCTTAGCAACTTCCATAAGGTGTCCAGGACTCTGAGCCCCAGGCTCAGTCTAGCACAAGTAAGTCAATCTGCTTTCTCCTGCTCCCAGCCTTGCCTCCAGGGGCCTCTTGCTGCAAACAGCCACCTAATGCCCTTTGTTCCAAAGACAAGATGCCAGGCACAGCACCTGGCATCCCAGCGGAAAGCTCATGGCTTTCTAATGAGATTCCCACAGGAAGCTCTATTCACAAGAGGGTGGGAGGCGGGCACTTGTAGAATGCATGGCTGGATTCCCACAGGCCACATCTTTTCCAAACCTAAGAAGCAGAGGGACGTGGCACGCAAGCTTGGGCGGGAGGAGCAGTGGGTCTCCCCAGCTCCCAGCACCCACCTTTGCACCCCACGTGTCACAGCCGCCACTACCACCTACAGACAACCGGGAGGAAGGTTGGCACCTGCCTCGCCACCGGGGGACACGCCCAACGGGTGTCACAGGGGTCTCCTGTAGGAAAGTGGGGATGCACGAAGACCCGGAACATCAGCCACAGCCGCACGCCAGGCCAACCAAGCTCAAAGCACACACAGCCGGGGTTCAAACGCCTTTGGAAACATGGAACCATTCCAAAACCCCAGGGTTCTCTGTACTCCGGTTAGCCAACATTTATTTCTTCTAATTAGCCTTTTTAAGGACAGAACAGGGAACGCATTTCCACAGACTTTGTTTCCCTCCACGCCCCCGCCCCATCTGGCCCTAAACACTGGAGGTCTTATCTCATGGCCTTGAACATCCCAGTTGCCCAGGAGCCTAAAAAGAGGGCTACGCACAGAAGTCAGGAAGCCCTGGCCGCCTTCTCTCCATTTCCTGCCGGGCTGATGCGGCCAGGCTCTGCGTCCCAAAATGTCATCAAAGAACAGCACGTGTAATAGTATGGACCAAGTTACTGCCTCACTGCCCTGGGCACCGACAACACGATTTTCCTCTTTGCAGTCACTCATAAAATAACCCAAGGTCATAATTCAGCTGCATCGATTTAAATGCAGTCTGTTTCCCAGAGGGAACCCCAATATTTCGCTGAGCTAGGTCTAAACAGGAAAGACAAGTACCTGTGAAGAGATTATCAGGGGCAGACAGAGAAGTTCTCAAAAAACACTAACCCGAACATAAAACTGGTCTTAAAATTCGTGTTCTTTCAAACTTATTGACCTATAAAGTTGTTTGTAACATTCCGTCCAGGTGGAAAACTGTTCCAAAGCAGCACGTGTAACACGGTCCTACTTCTACAAAAAAAGAAAATTCACAGATATGTACTCACACACACTCTAGTGGTTACCGTTAAGTAGTGAGATTACAGAAATTTTATTTTTCCTTTCTCTTCTCTGTAATGTGCATAGCATACATGACATCTGTAATAAGGAAAGCTGTCACTCTCAGTCTTCCTAAATGGTCGGTCATCTCTGGGCCTGAGGGCTAGAGCAGTCTTGTGTCTGGTGACCAAGCTCCAAGTTCGCTCACATCCTGGTATCATTTCAACCACAAACAACACAACCAGGAGCTGCTTGAAGTTCGACAGACAGGAGGATAGTGCCTGGTGATGAGGAAAGCCTGCGGGAGGCAGCTAAAGTAGATTGTTACAGAATAAACACTGGGGCGTCGGGGTGGCTCAGTTGGTTACATGTCTGACTCTTGATCTCAGCTAAGATCTTGATCTCAGGGTCATGTGTTCAAGCCCCATGTTGGGCTGAAAAACACAAAAAAAAGAAAGAAAGAAAAGAATGAAAAGGGGACCATGTCTACACGATTCAAAGATTAAAAAGATAGTAAGAGAATGCTGTGAGCAACGTTAGGACAATAATTTGAAAACTTGGATGAAGTGGAAAAAATCCCAGAAATACGACCCATATCAAAACTAACCCAAGAAGAAACAAAGACTATGTAGTCCTATCACTGTTCAAAGGACTGAACATCAATAGGGTTTTTTTTGTTTTTTTTTTTTACTCTTTACACACAGAAAACATCAGGATCCGGTGAGTTTCAGCATGTTCTACTAAACATTTAGGAAACAAATATTTCTAATCTGATACAAACTGTTCCAGAGACACAGCAAATAAGGAACCTACCCTACCTTGCTTTATAAGGAAAACGTGTCTTACTAGTAAAACATTTACCAAAGCCTGACAAAGATATCACAAAGTAGGAAAAGGACAAAGCAATCTTGGTCACTCAGACAACCAAAGAAAGCCCTAAATAACTATCATCAAAGCGGCGTGCATGACAGGATAACACAATGACAATCAAGCTCCTTTTGTTGCACAGACGCAAAGTTGGTTTAATATCAGAAAAATCTAACACAATTTCACCACCTTAACAGATGGAAGGTTAATAAACAGTATGACTGACCCTCTCAACAGAGCTAGAAAAGGCATTAAAATAAAATTTGACATGAGCAAACTAGGGACAGAGGGAACCTTTGCAGGAAAGAAATTCTACGAAACCCCACAGCTGCCACCACTCTCAGTGGTCAGCATGGAAAGCACACACTTTAAGGTCAAGAATAATGCAGAATGTCTATCGCTTCTATTTAACAACGATTTAGAGGCAGAGGCGCCTGGGCAGCTCAGTCCGTTAAGCGTGTGACTCTTGCTTTTGGCTCAGGTCGTGATCTCACAGTTCAGGAGACCAAGCCCCGAGTGGGGTCTGTGCTTGGGATTCTCTCTCTCCCTCTCTCTCTCTGCCCCTCCCCTGCTCATGCTCTCTCTCTCTCAAAATAAATAAAGAAATATCTTTTTAAAAAGTCACCACGTGCTGAGGGGCCCCATGCACTGCTGTGTCATGTGGAGCTGGAGCCACCCACTATGAAAGTGGCCAATGACCTACTCCAGAGCATATGCTCCGAGACCCTGTGTCTTTTTTTTTTTTTTTTTTTTTTTTTATGTTTGTTTATTTTTGAGAGAGAGAGAGAGAGCACGAGCTGGGGAGGGGCAGAGAGAGAGGGAGACACAGAATCCGAAGCAGGCTCCAGGCTCCCAGCTCAGAGCCCAACACGAGGCTCAAACTCATGGACCGTGAGATCATGACCTGAGCCAAAGTCGGATGCTCAACCGACTGAGCCATACAGGCGCCCCTCTGACCCAGTTTTTCACCTGTTCTTGCCCTTGAAACAAACCAGGGAGCATACTCAGACTTTCGTAAAAGCAAACGTGAGGCTCCCGGGTGGCTCAGTCGGTTGAGCATCCGACTTCGGCTCAGGTCATGATCTCATAGTTTATGAGTTCGAACCTCACGTCGGGCTCTGTGCACACAGCTTGGAGCCTGGAGTCTGCTTCAAGTTCTGTGTGTGTCTCTCTCTCTGCCCCTCTCCCCTGCTCACACGTGCTCTTTCTCTCAAAAATAAACATTAAAAAAAAATGTATTATCTGTTACCTAACACCTACCAGGGGGTTCAATTTAATCATCTGCTTTTAGAAACAAAACCACTATGCCGAAGACATACCTGCCTTCCTACGTTTACTGCAGCATTATTTATGACAGCCGAGACATGGAAACAACCAAAGTGTCCATGGACAGATGAAAAGATAAAGAAAATGTAGTGGGTATATATATATATGTAATGGAATATTATTCAGCATAAAAAGGAAGGAAATCCTGCCATTTGCAACAACATGGATGGACCTTGAGGGTGTTATGCTAAGTGAAATATGCCAGACAGCGAAAGACGAATACAACATGATCTTCCTCATATGTGGAATCTCAAAAAAAACACCATACTCATAAGAAAAAGAGACCAGATTTGTAGTTAGCAGAGGTGGAGGGTTGGGGGTGGGGGACTCGGGTGGAGATGGTCAAAGGTGCAAGCATCCAGTTAAGAGATAATACATACCGGGGATGGCTGTGGCTAACACTGCCTTACGGTGTACCTGGAAATTGCTAACGAAGTACCAATGTCAATTCAGCACGTACGGTCAGCCTAGAAGAGGCACTTGCTCCATTGTTTGAAGTACTAAGATGAGCCGTGGAATTTTCTTAATCTGACAGTGGTTTCAATACTTCTTTTCATGATACCAGACACAATACGAATCCAGCAGTCTCTAAGCCACAGTAATACTTGTGTCCATGTGCTCAGGAAAGGGCCCCTTTGGGGATGCCTGGGTGGCTCAGTGGTGAAGCATCCTACTCTTGGTTTCGGCTCAGGTCATGATGTCACAGTTCATGGGTTCGAGCCCCACATTGGGCTCTGCGCTTAAGAATGCAGAGCCTGCTTGGGATTCTCTGTCTCTCCTTCTCTCTCTGCCCCTCCCCCGCTCACCCTCTCCTCTCTCTCTCAAAATAAACATTTAAAAAAATGTTAAAAAAAATAAAAGAAAGAAAGAGCCCCTTTTCCTACCTTACACTAAAGTCCAAGCCTAAAGATAGACTATCTGGACAGATTGATTGATGTATTTCTTTGTTAGGGTCTTTTCCTATTTAGTGAGATGCAAGGCTTCCACAGCTAGTTCAGTCATGAAGTATGGATGAGATTCTATTTAAGTGTCTCAGCATCAAAACAGTACGTTGAGCCCCGTAAGCCCACAAGGGCTCCCTACTGTATAATACTTCCAGGCCTGCAGGACACAGCAAACCCTCTTCATTGTGACTAATAACGAGGACAGAGTTTTCTTCACGTTATGTTTTATTTCTGTGCATTGAACATGAGACCGATGAAATGGCTAAGCAATAAAACCAGTATGACCACGAACTTTCTTACGTGTATATTATGTGATAGTATTGATGAGTATCACTGATTGTTCCCATTCTACTCAAAGGGCTACTATTTACCTAACATGCAAATTATAGCGAATGGTTTTGCTCTGCTATCTACTATAATTAATCCATGCTTTAATGTTTGTGTATTCTTAAAATGTAGGTGTGATTTTTTTTTAATGTTTATTTGGGGGGGGTGGGAAATGTGAGCATGAGTGGGAGAGGGGCAGAAAGAAAGAGGGAGACAGGATCTGAAGCAGGATCCATGCTGACGGCAGACAGCCCGATGCAGGGGTCAAACTCACAAACCATGATATCGTGACCTGAGCCAAAGTCAGAGCCAAAGTTAAGAAACCGGTTGAGCCACCCAAGCACCCCCAAGAAAATAGCATTTTTTTAAGTTAAAAATACATACATATATTTGTAAAACACCTGGCAATATACGTAACAGAAACTTATAAAACATTTATGGAGACATTTTTGAAAGTACTGAAAGACATTTTTTTTTAAATACCTAAGTAAATGGAAAGTCATCCCATATTCATGGATTGGAAGGATTCTCACAAAGGGGCTGATTTCCCCCTAAACTGATGCATGGAGTCAAAATCCCAAACATGCTTTTGTTGAACCTGACAACTGATTTATAAAGAAGGGCCAAGAACAGCTGTGCTGACAAAGAACAAGTCAGGAGAGGCTGTGGAAGACTGGCCTTCTCAGGAATGGAAACGCTGCATGTGCTGGTTAATCTGACGTGTCAACTTGACAAGAGTCACAAGGTGCCCTGACATTTGGTCAAACATTCTGAGTGTGTCTGTGAGGGTGTTTCTAGAGATTAACAATTTTATCAGTAGACCAAATGAAGTAGATTGCCTTGTCTGATGTGGGTGGGCCTCGTCCAATCAGGTGGAGGCCAGAATAGAACAAAAGGCGGGTAAGAGGGAATTCACTCTCCCCGCTAACTGTTCTCAAGTTGGGCCACTGGTCTCCTCCCTCACTTGGAACAGGACTTACATCCCTGGCTCTCCTGGTTCTCAGACCTTCAGACTTGGACCTTTATAATAAATCTTTCTTTATGTAGATACATATCCTATTGGTTCTGTTTCTCTGGAGAGCTGTCCAGGGAAAACTCAGGATTGGGTCCAGCCTGGACCTGTAGTTCCCCTTTGTCGGCAATAACTGGAAACTTAAGCAAACAACTTCCTCTTCTCTGAGGCTTTGAGCCCTCATCTCTAATCTATACTCACCCCCGTCCTTACATTGAGAATCTCATACATCCAAAGTGCACACTCCAAAAGAATCCAAAACGCAAACTACAACCCTGAAGTCACAAAGTCATTCTGACTTTCCTACAGGCTCCCTTTCTCATCGGTAAATTCCAGCCAAGGAGTAACCCTCGCCCCACTCCACGCTCTCAGCCATCAGTTTTAGAGTGGCTGAAAGAGAAGTGTCCATTTGTGGGCAGTCTGTGGCACAGGCAGCTGCCAGAACCAGATCCCCGCAGGCAGTGCGCGAGCAGCTCGTTGTCTGATATTCAGTCCCCCTTTTCTTCACGCAAAGCTGATTCCTCCAGCGTTCGCATTTGGGAAAGTGGGAATAACCATTTCTCTGCCAGCTTTCTGGGTGCTGTGCATTCTAGGAAGGGATCAAAGCGGCTCCCCCCATAAGCAGAACGCCCCAAGGTCAAACACATAACCAAAGAACAAGGACACATGGACGCCACCCCTGGCCTTGCGCTGTTTTCCAAGGTGAACCGTCCCACCACGCCAACACCCGAGGGCCCAAGGAGGAAGCTGCTGCCCCCCCAACCCCCGTACCTGTATTTGATGTCAAATACTGTGGAGTCCTCATCCTCATCCTCCTCTTCGTTCAGCGGGGCCATTTCCACTCGCTCGGCTGGAGTAGTGATGATGTCATACTTGCGGGTCTTCTTCAACCTCTTTCCCGACCTGGAGGAAGGGAGGCACGTTCCTGAGAACTCTGTGATGCCCAGAGGTAAGTGGCGTTGCCCCCTCCCGCTTGCTCCGGGCAGCCCTGGCAGATGTCCCAGCTCCCTCCCTTTCGGCCATGGGAACTCTTACAGATTCCGGACCTCGCCAATCCTCTTGGTCCTCACCTGCAAAGTGGAGATGATCATGCCTGCCCTGAGCACTGAAAAGCCCAGTGAGCAAATAAATAGTACCCCAATGCAATATTTTTAAAAGGGTAAAATTAATGCAAAGAAAATCTGCGATGAGCCAAAGATGAAAATGTTCAATGAAGACAGGATCCAGCCCTGGGTTTGCATGGGCGTGACACATCTGTCCCCTTGCCCCCTCCCCCGCCCCCCCCCCAAGCATAGATGTCACAGGTGGCACTGACAGGCCAACCAGGTGGGATCTGGGTCAAGGCTCAGGCACTCTCCACCTGTGTGATCTCAGGCAAGTTGGTTAATCTCCCTAAGCCTCAGTTTCCTCCTAAATAAAATAGGATACGGACAGTATTTGCCCCTCACAGGCAAGAGAGAATTAAATGAGATGGTGAATTCAAGGAGCCTACACACAGGAGGCTCTCAGCAAAAGTTACTGTTAGTAAAAATAATAAACAAACAGAAGTGCTATAGCCTCTCTCAGATGACAAGGACTTGTAAAAAAAAACAAGTCAATATCATTTCCAGCATGAGGATTTATGGGGACAGTGAGTTATAACACGAAGCTTTTACCTCTGGGATGGTAAAGGGTCACCGCGAGCCACCGGGAAAGTGCTAAGACACGTCCTTCGGTCTCTGGCGTTAGTCACTCTGCACGAAGGATGCTACATTTATCAGGGCAGGGCTGAAAGTTTATAATGCCACTGGGAATAATACTATTATCATGACTACTGATGCTCTTTGCATTTATTTCTCCACTATCTTGACTATTTTCCCAAATGCCTTGTATTCTACGGTGTCTCTCCGTTTTGACTACATTTGATACTGTCTATGAGAAGCCAGACAACCTCCTCCCTGCAAATAATCATAAATGGGGCACTGAAGAATCGTACACTCTGCACATTCCTCCTGCAGACTGTCAGCTCTTCCCAGGTGGTGACCACATCCAGGATACACGCAAGACCTCTTTGTCCCCCACATGCAGAAATTCTTTGGTCAGTTTGTAAAATGATGAAATAAGAAATTCACTTTAAGGTTTCTTTTTTGTATATGCTTTTTAAAGTTTATTTCTTTATTACTGAGAGAGACAGAGCACGAGCAGGGGAGGGGCAATAGAGAGAGAGGGAGACACAGAATCCGAAGCAGGCTCCAGGCCGTCAGCGGTCAACACAGAGCCCGACGCGAGGCTTGAACCCACGAACCATGACATCATGACCTGAGCCGAAGTCAGATGCTTAACTGACTGAACCCCCCAGGCGCCCCAACAGTCAGGTTTCTCATAGTTTCTTAGCAACAGCAAATTGTTCTTGTCTTACCTGGTATGATTTACCAAAAACATGAAACTGTCACTTACGTAGAAAAAGTAGATATTTACCTGTATGTGTACCTGTATCTTCGGCATAAAGCACCCTATACAACCTCTAGTACCTGCTCCTTGTGGTTTTTCAGGGAGAGACTTCGAGAGACAGGGGGAAACCAGCTATAAATTCTGATGACTGGGGCACCTGGGTGGCTCAGTCGGTTAAGCATCCGACTTTGGCTCAGGTCATGATCTCTCGGTTCATGAGTTTGAGACCCACATCGGGCTCACTGCTGTCAGCCTGTCAGCACAGAGCCCACTTCGAATCCTCTGTCCCCACCCCTCTCTGCCCCTCCCCCATTTGCCCTCTCTCAAAAAGATATGAAACATTAAAAATAAAAAGTCTGCTGATCACCACACCCTACCATAAAGCTCTCTGCCCTACCTGGACAGACACACACACACACACACAGAGGCATGGGTGTGATTGCTTGTATCTCAAACGTGAGATGAGGCATGGTACCAGTACCAAGCTTGGGGGGTAAGAGGGGCACAGCCAGCCGCCTCCCCAGTGGTCCTGGACAATGGCATTTTAGAAGGAGGCTTTATGCAGGAGCATAAACACTAACCTTGTAAACACCACTAGTCCTACATTCTCAACCCTCAACAGACTCTTCTTTTCTATCCACCTCCCCCCAAAGGAGTAAAGTAAGTCTCTGCCTTCTGCCCTAGCTGACTCATAATCCTTGACCAACTCCATCTCCGATACTGGACAGGGGAGATTAGAAACAGCTTCCAGACGCCACAAGCCACCCAAGACAAAGGCACAAGGAACCACCATCCCCAAGCCCTGAAGACGGGTCAACATCCCCATCTCCGCAGACCCTCACACCACACCTTTGTCAGGAAAACAGCCCCACATCTCCACCCAGATGACTCACAGCTGTTCAGAGCTCTCTGCAAAGCCTGGCTTTGCAAAGGTTTTTGCCCAAAGAGACCGACAGCCTGATGGTTTCGGGCTGAGGAATCACAGTGCTGTTTGTAACTCTTTTTCAGGTACAAGGAAGCCTAGAAAATGCGAAATCTGATCTGAAAACCTCGTGGTACACTCGGAACTTGAAACCTAATTTAGTCATTGGCCCTGGAGCAGGACTGACTGCTGACTCTGGAAGAAGGTTCTGGAGGCTCTGACTTTAGCTCTGCTTCATGGGAGTGGATCCCTATCACCCCTCAAATCACCTCCCTTCTTCCTGATGGTTTATAGAATCTCATCATGAGAAAATTAACTTAGCTAGTTTAAAATAAGACCCTTGAACAGTTACGCAGGGGAGAAACTGGAAAACACCACCAGCTTCTAGAATGTCACGGCCTACTTGGTTTAATGCCACCCATTCCAACCATGTGACCTCAGAAAATAATTTTAAACCCCAAGATTACACCAAAGGTGTAATGGTTAATTCTATATGTTAATTCTGTATGTCAACTGCCACAAGGCGTTCAGGCATTTCATCAAACATTACTTCTGGGTGTTTCTGTGAGGGTATTTCTGGATAAGATTAACATCTGAATTGACAGACTAAGTAACAGACTGCTCTCCTCGGTGTGGTGGGCCTCATCCAATCAGCTGAAGGTCTGACCAAAACATAAAGACTGACCTCCCTGCCTGACTGCCTTTGAGGTGGGACATTGTTTTTTGTTTGTTTCTTCCTTATGTTGACAATTAAGCTGAAAAGCTAGCTTTTCTTGGGTTTCAGGCCTGCCATCCTTGGGATGGGAACTTACACCATTGCAAGCTCTTGGGTTTCTAGATTGCACGTTCTCCTTGCAAATCTTGGAACTTGTCAGCCTCCTTAATCTTGTAAGCCAATTACTTAAAATATATATATATATATATATTATATATATATATATTAAAATATATATATATACATATACATAAATCTATTGACTGATTATATACAAGTGATTAATGTTTTAATAATATAATTCATGTGTTACATATTGATATATGTTCCGTGGCTCTTAGAAAGATAGAAAGATAGATCGGTCGATCCATCCATCCATCGACCCTCTTGGTCCTGTTTCACTAGGAGGACCCTGACTAGGGACAAGAGGCCATTAACAAGGGCCCTCGTGCATGCTTTAAATGCCAGTTCTGACGTAATGAGCTGAAGAAATTACATTTCAAATGATCAGCTCTCTGAGACACAGAAACATCACAAACAAGGAGCGATGTCACTGTTCCACGACTGGACGTGTTAACAGGGAAACTGGGACCCAGTGAGAGGCTGAAGAGACCCAGACGCATGGACAGCGGCCTCCAGGGACAAGTGCCTTCGGTGGAGGGGGGCGGTCACGGTCAATGCACAAGCTACGCACGCATTCAGGTGGGGCGGGATGGGAGGCTCCCCACATATTTGTCACAAGAGGAAGCGAACCCCTCCTTTCCTAGCAGTGCCCAAGTCAGAAGCAGGGAAACGCGTGAACAGTCAGTGAGCATTTCCCGCAGATTCCAAGGGTCCTGGGGCTGGAGAACAGTGTCATCCTGCTTCAGGGAGGGAGAATGGGAGAAAACGGAAAACGGATAGTTCTCCAGCCCGAATAACTTCACCCAGTCCTGCTCTGTCTTCTCTGAGTGTGGACACTCTAACGTGTCTTTTCTAATTAATACCAGTCTACGACAGGTGAGCTCTTGCTGGGCTAAGTCATTTACACATACTGATCACATGTGATCACATGTCACAGCTCATCAAGCACTCCACAAGGTGCCTGCCTCACAACTGAGGAAAAGGGGGCTCAGAGAGGTTGATGTTCCCACGGCCAAGGCCAAAGGCTGCCCCAGAACAAAGCTCCCTGGCGGTCACCTTGAACCACCCGTGCCTGCCAAGAGGCAAGGCGCCAGCTGTCTCTAGATACTTCCTGCTCACTCTCTCAAACGCAAGCCCACTCCGCACCCCCACCAGACTCCACCCCCACTCCATGTTAACACCAAGAAACTCTGTGCCCTTCTAGAACCTGCCACTTAACAGAGCTCGCACATTCCTACTCCAAATTGATCTGCGCACACTTCTAATGAACTTGCTCTAAATCGTGCACCCTCAGGACGTGAGTCGGTTCAAAGCAGGCCAGTTTCCATTTCCTCCCTCCTTTCGGCGTCTACATCTTCAGGGGCCTGGGTGAGTCCCCTTCCCACATAGTCCCCGCGGTTGAGGGGGCCTGGTCACCTACCACACCCCCAGTTCCAGGAGTAGCTGTGGGACTGAAGCCCGAGCCAATCAGTGTGTTGCAATCCCCAGGCCACGGCAAGAGGGGCGGGACTGGGGACCAATCAGAGCCAATGGCCTTTTGCTAGGAAGGCTGGACCGGGGGCAGTAAATGCTCCATCCACTGGTCTTGAGACCCAAATGAAGCAAGCCATCTTGCCACCTTCTGGAAATGGAAAGTAAAGGGGTGCCTGAGCAGCTCAGTTGGTTAAGTGTCAGAGTTTGGCTCAGGTCATGATCTCACAATTCAGGGGTCAAGCCCCACGTCAGGATCTGTACTTAGAGTGTGGAGCCTGCTTGGGATTCTCTCTCTCTCTCTCTCTCTCTCTCTCTCTCTCTCTCTCTTTCTCTCTCTCTCTGCCCCTCCCCCATTCATGCTTTTATTCTGTCTCTCTCTCAAAATAAACAAATAAACTTAAAAAGAAAAAAAAGAAATGGAAAATAAAGCTCATATGGCAGAAGGCAGATTGGGAGGGAGAGAGATCAAGTTCCAAATCTACTATAAAGCCAGCCCTCCTTGGGGCACCTGGGTGGGTCAGTTGGTTGAGCGTCTAACTTCAGCTCAAGTAACAATCTCACCATTCATGAGTTCGAGCCCCATGTCGGACTCTGTGCTGACAGCTCAGAGCCTGGTGCTTGCTTCGGATTCTGTGTCTCCCTCTCTCTCTGGCCCTCCCCCACTTGCACTTTCTCTCTCTCTCTCTCTCTGTCTCTCAATCTCTCTCTCAAAAATACACATTAAAAAAAATTAAAAATAAATGAATAAATAAATAAAATAAAGCCAGCCCTCCTTGACAGCTACCAAAGCCAGCCTGGGCTGAGGTTTCTGTCACACACCACATGGAGAATCCAGTCACAGGATCCTGATGGAACGAAGGCAGGCACAGCATGAAGTGAAACCATCGCTGTAACAATACAAACCATCTTGGGATTTTCCTACCTGCTAACGGTAAAACTTCCACATGTACATACAATTTTATTTCGTCTAACCCTTCAAAACCCCAGGACTCATCCCTGCTCTAGAAAGAAAGAACCCATACATACAAAGTGCCTCAGTGACAACATCCTAAACATTTCTGCTTAGAGCCACCGGGGAACAGGTTTTCCAAGAACACAAACATCCTGGTGACTCCTTCCCACAGGGATGTTTATAAGCACACTGGCCTGCGAAAAAGGCCAAGGCCACATGGCCACAAAGACTCTGAAGTCCCCTGAGTCTCTCCAAGGGACAGTGCGTCAGCTTGTGGGCACAGCCCTCATCTCGGTCACCAACCTGAGGAAGAAAGTTCTAGACACCTGGTTCTAGAGCCCAGGTGCAGAGTCAGATCTGAGTTCATAACCCAGCAATTCTATACACAGGCCTGTTTCCACAGTCATACACGGGGGCGGGGGGGGGGGGGGGCGCGGGCAGGCAGGGGAGGAGCCTGCCAAAACTGTCAGGCATACAGCTTCCAGCTAAAGAAGATTCGAGAATCAAAGAAGGGAAAAGATATGGCTGGCCTGTGCTCTACAGCATGGCCCCGGTGACACCATTTCTCTTCAGTGAATAAGGTCCCTTTATTTTTTTATTTATCCATTTTTTGAGACAGAAAGAGAGAGAGAGACAGAGTGCTTGGAGGAGGGGCAGAGAGACGGGGGCAGAGAAAATCCCAAGCAGGCTCCGTGCTGTCAGTGCAGAGCCCGACCCGAGGCTTGGAACCATGAGATCATGACCTGAGCCGAAATCAGGAGGTCAACACTTCACTGACTAAGCCACCCAGGCGCCCGTGGAACAAGGTCCCTTTGAACCAGATGGCCTCAACGAAGAGATGGCAAGCGGTGGCTTTAAGTAAATGTTCACACTGTGTTTCACAGGAAGAGGCAAGACCAGAGAAGTTCTAAGAGACAAAGGATCCTTCCACAGGAGCCAAAACACACATTTTTAACAAGGCAGAGGAGAAGTTCAAGATTCTTTTACTCTGAAATGTGATCCTAAAGCCAGGGGATTTGTTTACGCAGAGGCCCTGTCAGCAGCTGCCCAGAAGCGGGTTTCCCAGTGAGGGGGGGCTGTTCCGCTTATGCAAACACAAAGGCCGGGGAGCAGAGCATCGGGGCTCAGCGGGCCAACGTGGAGGGGGGCCTTCCGTCCCTGCCCTTCCCCGCGAGGAGGAACAAAACTAAACCAACCCTTAAGGGTTAGTTTGTTATGAGAAATCCAGCTGGGGGTGCAGCAGTCAGACCCATAGACTGCACATCCAGAGATGGGGTTTGGACCTCAGCTCCCCAATTCCTCTGTTATGTGCCTCCAGATGACTGACTCCCCTGAATCTTTAAAAAAAAAAATTTAAACTTTAATGTTTATTTATTTTTGGGAGACAGAGAGAAACAAAGTGCAAGCAGGAGAGGGGCAGAGAGAGAGGGAGACACAGAATCCGCAGCAGGCTCCAGGCTCCGGGCCGTCAGCACAGAGCCCGACGCGGGGCTCGAACTCATGAACGGAGAGATCATGACCTGAGCCGAAGTCAGATGCTTTACTGACTGAGCCACGCCGGCGCCCCTGAATCTTAATCTCATGTCCATTGGTACCGCTGGCCAGGTTCAGTTGGGGTTCTGGTGATGGAGCCTCATGGTGCCTCCCGCCTCACCCACTCCATGGGCCACAGCACGCCCGTTTCCCCCACGAGGCCTTCCCAGGACACCCCACAGAGGTCAGGTTTCCTGCTGCCTCAGATTTCTGTGATCTCCACTCACAGACACTGTCCCCGCTGTGGGGCACCATCTGCATGTGACTCCGAACCACGAGTGGCCCTCTTGCATCACCGTTCCGCTGGGGTGACAGTAACAGCAGCCACCACAACGGGGCAACACTCAGCGCCAGGCATCACCCGCGTACTCCTAGTGGAGCCTCCGGCCATCGTGGAGTCAAGGAAACAAAAGCCAGGAGGCACTGAGCGACCTGCCCCGCGAGTGGGGCTCAAGGCTACGTCTACCACATTCCAGAACCCAAGCTCTTCACACTCCAACAGAGAGCAGGAGACGCACCGGGGACACCGGGGACCCCCACACTGTCAGACAGCAAGAATCCAATTGCAAATTCTTGTGGTCGCCCCCTGCCTCCTCCACCACCGGAAAACAACCGACGGAGGACCGTGCCAGCAAAGGGAGGGCGCACCGTGCTTCCGACTACAAAGCGTCCACGCCAATGTCACGCCTCTCATATTAATCTACAAGTTTAACGAAATCCAATAAAATACGGACAGATTTTTGTTGGGGGATCTAGACGAGTTAGTCCCAAAGCTCAGAGAAGGGGGGAAAAAATGGATAACAAGAATAGCTAGGAAAATTCTGGAAAAGAGGAGTTTGAAGGGAAACTGATCCTAAATAGGGTTTACCTAAGCCTGGGGGCTGGGAGGGAGATGGGGGTTCTGCTAATGGGCTCGGAGTTTCTTTCTGGGGTGATGAAAATCTTCTAAATTGATTGAGGTAATGGTGCGCAAGTCTGTGCATGCACTAAAAACCATGAATTGGACACTTTAAGTGGGTGAATTGTGGGATATGAGAATTATCTTATAAAGCTGTTACTAACAACAGGGAGACACGGGCGCCTGGGTGGCTCAGTAGGTTAAGAGTCTGACTTCAGCTCAGGTTATAATCTTGCGGTTCATGAGTTCAAGCCCCACGTCTGGCTCTGTGCTGACAGCTTGGGGCCTGGAGCCTGCTTCAGATTCTGTGTCTCCCTCTCTCTCTGCCCCTCCCTGGTTCGCACACTCTCTGTCTCTCTCAAAAATAAACAAACATTAAAAAAAAATTTTTTTAACGTAAATATGGGGTGCCTGGGTGGGTCAGTCAGTTAAGCATCTGACTGCTGATTTCAGCTCAGGTCTTGATCTCACAGATTGTGGGTTTGAGCCCCACATCAGGCTCTGAGCTGACAGCACGGAGCCCGCTTGGGATTCTCTCTCTCCCTCTCTCTCTCTGTCCCTCCCCCACCGCACACACACACCCTCTCTCTCTCAAAAAATAAACATTTTTAAAAAATAGGGAAAGATATGTATTTATTTATGTGTGTCTGTACATACGTTACGCTCATTTCTCTACTTTTAAAACCTCTCGGGAAAGAGACACAGGAAATTGATGGCAAGCAGAGAAGAAAGCATGGTGGCTGAGGGGACAAGAGGTAAGAAGGACATTATTCACAATATATTCTTTGGCTCCTCAGGAATTTTGAACCATGTGAACATACGATCTATTTTTAAAAGGAACAAACGAGGAAGTAAAATTCAAAGTCAGTAATTAAAAAAATACTTTAAATGCATCAGGCCTGCTCTCCCCTTGGAGCTGGCCCAGGGGCCCCTCTGCTCCACCCAGAGGCCTCATGTCACCTCCCCTCATCTGGGGACTTTAGGAGCCAAACCCAGCAACCAAACCTTTCCTCCACCCTGGCTGATTTCATTTTTAAGCCCATTAAAGTAGGTCTGTAGCTCGAGGACCAGCTTGCTGCAGAAACCACACTACTTGTCACAAAGAGCATGTCACCTCTGACATTGAGAAAAATTAACAGGGGCCCCTGGGTGGCTCAGCTGTTGAGCATCCGACTTTGGCTCAGGTCATGATCTCACGGTTCATGGTTTCAAGTCCTACGTGGAGTGAGCACGAGCCCTGCCTTAGGTGAGCTCAAGCCCACTTTGGGTGAACTCCACTTCTCTCTCCCTCTCTCCCTCCCTCCCTCCCTCTCTCTCTACTCCCCCTCCCCGGCCATCGTAGGATTCTCTCTCTCTCTCTCCACCCTCGCCCACCTGCGCCCTCTCTCCCTCAATAAAAATAAAATATTTAAAAACAAAAAAAAATTAATCAAGAAAATAAGAACGAAATGGGGTGGGGGACACAGAACCAAGAAGCTGCTGGGAGCTGGCTGAGATGCCACACAGCCTTAATGCCTGGTGGGGCTTCTGCTCTGGGGTCAGGGGCGTTTCCCATTTTTCCCTCTGACCTTGACCCTGCATCTCCAACCTCAGAGCGTAAGACATAACTACTGAGGCTTCCCTAGAAAACTAAGTAAACTCAGGGTGCCTAGGTGGCTCAGTCAGTTAAGCGTCTGACTCTTGATTTCGGTTCAGGTCATGATTCCAGGGTCATGGGATCAAGTCCTGCATCAGGAAGATTCTCTCTGCCCCTCTCCCCTTCTCTCTCTCTCAAATTAAAGAAATAAATAAATAAATATTTTTTAAATAAATAAATATTTTTTAATTAAAAAAAAGAAAACTAAGGGTGCCTGGGTGGCTCAGGTGATTAAGCCTCCAACTTTGGCTCAGGTCTTGATCTTGCAGTTCACGAGTTCAAGCCCCACGTCGGGCTCTGTGCTAACAGCTCAGAGCCTGGAACCTGTCTCGGATTCTGTGTCTCCCTCTGTCTCTGCCCCTCCCCCGCTCGTGCACGTACATGTGCTCGCTCTCTCTCTCTCTCAAAAATAAATAAAAACATTTTTAAAAAATTAAAAAAAAAAAGAAAACTAAGTAAATCTGAAGAAAGAACCCAATTCCAAAACCCACCTTCAAGCTTCCCTGCAGGAAGGAACAACAGTGCTGTCCCTGGAGAATAGGTCTAGGATTAGCCCCCAGCTCAGGAGGCAAGGCCAGCGCCACTGCTCACCAAGGCCGGTGGCCAGGATACAATTCCCAAGTACAACCCTCCTTCCTGGGGCCCGGCCCCTGCACCCCACCCAAAACCTTCCTTTTAAAGCAGTTGAAACAAGCCACTGAAGGAGGTAAACACGCTAAGCTCCAACAGGAACCTCATCGCGCTAAGCTCCGGGTGGGCACCTGGGGACTGATGGTCAGGTCCATGAGACAAAGCTTCTCCTCCAGCACAGTGTGAGCTTCAAGGTCTCCAGCGGCCCAGCTCTACCATGGCTCCAGTCAGGCCCTCCTGAACACTGGTGTTCGAGAGCCTTCCAGATGCACCCAGAAGCAAGCACCTCCACGCCTTTCTCTGTCCTTGGGCTGCA
The DNA here is from genome assembly GCF_024362965.1 of Panthera pardus. Lineage (NCBI taxonomy): Eukaryota > Metazoa > Chordata > Mammalia > Carnivora > Felidae > Panthera > Panthera pardus. The sequence continues at coordinate 4,347,519 of NW_026526810.1, forward strand.
CCCTCCCCACCATGCCAGGGCTCCTCGGCTCCGGCCCCCGGCTCCCGGTCAAGTGCAGTGACTCAAAGCACCGCGTCAAAAACGCAAATGCCACAGAGCCCCGCAGGCACAGGAAACCAGTGAAGCAGGCCTGGTGCGACACGAACATCGGAACGAACGGGATGACAAACGGCGACCAACGCTCTCTGACTCAGAGACGCAAGGTGTTCACAGCCCCGGCCGAGAGCGATGGCTGCGACCCAGCGCCTACCCACGACTGCCACCTGGAACAGAGGCCCCATGTTTCCAGGGATTCTCGTCTGTCGAGAAAAGCAGACCTCGATTCTCACATGAAGACTTCCAATCTGTAAGTGTCCTCAACCATCTCAGTTGTCAAAAACACCGCGCAGATCAAAACGAAACAAAACAAAACAAAAAACGTATCTGCGGACCATCAGTTTGCAACCTCTAGTTCCTGGCCATGGTCATGGATGCCAAGCAGGAGTGATACTCAACAACTCAACGAAAAAATCATGAGCCCAGAAAGATGGAATGACTCCCATGTTCAACCAAGGCCTTCCTCATAGCTGCCCCCCAGCAGTTCAGTTGTTATTCACACAACCTAGCTGCCTCCCTCCCTCCCTCTTGGGCACCATCCCCTTGGGGTTCACGGAAGTGGTGTCATTTCTGACGGAGCCCAATGCCTACATCCGGCACACAATGCGCGTTGTGCCCTGGGGGTGCATACAGTTCATATAAACACGGATCACACAAAACGGGCCACAGGACCCCAAAGAGCTTGATCACAAGCCTTAGGGCTTTTCTTCGTAACACCACAGCTTCTGGCCTCCGTCTGCTCTCCACACTTGTTTGTCTGTCGCTCCCTGGGGACTGTCTCCAACTTTCATTCTTCCAAGACAAAAAATAAGCACACCCCCGGCTTTAACCAGTTGGGGGAGTCACGTGTGGTATGGCAACAGCCGACGCACCAAGCAAGACCTGTTCCTCCAGCTGCCAGGTGTGTTTGCAAAGGGTTGGGTCCGCCTTGTTTTTTTTAATTTTTTTTAACGTTTATTTATTTTTGAGAGACAGAAAGAGACAGAGAATGAGCAGGGGAGGAACAGAGAGAGAGGGAGACACAGAATCCGAAGCAGGCTCCAGGCTCGGAGCTGTCAGCACAGAGCCCAATGCGGGGCTCGAACCCATGAGCCGTGAGATCATGACCTGAGCCGAAGTCAGTTGCTTAGCCGACTGAGCCATCCAGGTGCCCCCTAGGTCCGCCTTGTTTTCATACGAGGTACCAGGTGAGGGAGGCGAGGCATAAACGCGACGCAGGCAGCCTCCAGGGGCGGCTCCATGGGTTTCAAGGGCAGTGGCGAGATGACGGAGAGGGACTCTTTTGATGGACCCAGCGGACCCAACTACAGCCTGGAAACTCTGAAGTCACTGTGCTTTGGGACACATGTCATGAGTGACCCTTTCAGCACCCGCTTGTCCCTGCCACGTGATAGGGGAGGCGTGGGAACGTCACTCCTTGCCACCCGCACCTCACTTCAGGGGCAGTCACTTCTCACAGAAGCTCAGCCCAGATGTCCAGGTGTGTGGGATGGAATTTCTGTGAGCAAGTGTCACCTATACAGCACTTTCTTCTTTTTTTTTTTTTTTCAAGTTTATTTATTTGAGAGAAAGAGTGTGTGTGTGTGTGCAAGTAGGGTAGGGGCAGAGAGAGAGGGAAAGAGAGTTCCAAGCAGGCTCCACACTGACACAGTGCAAAGCCCGACACAGGGTTCAAACCCACAAACCATGAGACCATGACCTGAGCCGGAAATCAAGAGTCAAATGCTTAACCAACTGAGCCACCCAGGTGCCCCTGCATCATCTGCTTTCTCCCCTTCTCCCCTGCCTGACCCCGCCGTGACCCCTTTCTCCAGGTCCTTCAGGGCCTCCTGACACTCTCCTCCCCCTCTTCCTCTTCACAGGCTCAGACCTCCAGCCCTCCCTACTGGTCCTTCCAGCCCCTTCCACAGGTCTCCACAACCATCCTGAGTCCCCACTGTAGCCACATCGCTATTCACTCAGTCACTCAGCAAATACTTACTAAGCACCTATCATGGGTCAGCATTAAAGCAGCACTTTATTTCACTCCATACGATTCTCCCACCCACTACAATTCCCCAAATCCTCCAGCTAAAATTGGTGTCTTCCAAAATCCGGCTGCGAGAAGGGAAGGGCAGAGAACCCTGGCTCGGAAGTCAGACTCCAGCCCTTCACCAGCGGCATGGCCGTGAGCAAGACTACATCACTCTGTGCCTTGATTTACTCATCTGGAAACTGGGCGCTCCGGCCGCACACCGATCGGAGGAATGAGGAAACACAGAAAACGTTTAGCACAGAGCCTGGCACACAGTGAGGGCTTCATGGATATTAGTCGCTACTATTATTGTCATCATCATGATTTCCAAGTGATCGTTTTCTCACACCCCCCCCCCCAAGGCAAAATCCTCTTCCTCCCCACTTGCCTTCCCAGACCGTTCGGTCTGGGGCCAAAGCCCCTGGGGCCAACCTTCTGCAGTGTATGCTTTTGCTTGTGAGTGTGGCTTTTGTTATATCATTCCTCCGTTGAACTGCATTCTTTCTTCTCTACCCAGTAGAATCCTCCAGGGGCATCAGCCTATCTCCTGGATTGCACTAGAAGCTCCTTGGACGGCACAGTCCCCCCTATGCTGACAGTGGGCCTCGGTAAATACACTGGGAAGATGAATGCTCCATCCATTCAACCATGGTTTCTCCTGGGTCCTTGGCCGAATATGCTGGGGAGACACAGCGGGACCAGACCAAAACCCAGCCCACCACAGATTGGAGGCCCAGAAAGGACCAAGCTGAGCATCAGAACTCCTTGCACTTAAGTTCTGTTCTTCCTACAGACTCACTGGATGACCTCAATAAACCCTCCCCTCTTGTGGCCCTCAGTTTTCTCATCCGAATGAAGGGAGGGAGGTCAAGGGAGCTCTCTGTTGCCACAGCCTCTCCCCTGCGCCACACCTGGCAATAAACGTGGATTTCCTGTCCCCTGCACCCTGAGGAAAATAAAGTCTGGGCTCCTGGCAGATCACCCTTAGATTAAGTATGGATTTTTTTAAGTGAAACCATGACAACATGACTCCAAATGCATGGTTGCAGAAATTACCTCTGCAAATAGTTAGCACCAAAGCATCAGCCATAAAACTAAAATACCAGCTCAACCCCTCAAGCGTCCTCTGCTTAAAGCGAGGAGGGTGCTACACAGACACTAACACTGGAGACCCCACCCCTGGATGTGCCTCAGGTGTCAGGAGGGACCTGAGTTTGCAAAGCCCACCCCCCCAACCAATGCATACGTGCGCATGAAAGTTTATAGGTAAAGTTATACAAGGCAAAGGGCTCAGGGTTAAATTAAAGAGGGATTTTTCTCCCTTTCGGATTCGAGAGAAGAAATCATTGGCAGGTGCCCAGTCCTCACAGACACATTGGATAAGCAGCCATGAGACACTTCCTCCACTCAGGGTCTTGTGTGTCCAGGGAGGCTCACGCACGTTAGAGTCACCAATTACATCCGAAAGAGGCTCTCAGAGGCAGATGCACCTGCCTGATGACTCTGGCCATATGGCTGTGTCCTCATTGACAGGCAGAAGCAGGACCAAAAGGTTGGATATAAATTACATCTGTTTTCAGAATCGGATTTTTAAATACAAGAGGATACTTTGCTATTGAAAGGGGAGCCAGGGACTTGGTCAACTTGATGTCATTCTAAATATCCCCACAGGCCTTGGAGGCGTGTACTCCAGTGAATGCCCAGAAAGGCCCAGTAAACCGCTCACGTGAGGCGACCAACAGCCTCCCAGCCCAGACTGTCAGGGAACCTCAGCACTACCGAAGTCTCAGGCTATCCTTTGTTAAGGGGCTGTCCTGTGCTATAGGAGGATTCTGGGACATCCTTGGACTCGAAATACCACAGGACACTAGCATCCCTCTCCCCAAGTCATGACAATCAAAAATATCTCCAGGGGCACCTGGGTGGCTCAGATGGTTAAGTGCCAGACTTCAGCTCAGCTCATGATCTCACGGTTCATGGGTTCAAGCCCTGCATCAGGCTCTGTGCTGACAGCTCAGAGCCTGGAGCCTGCTTCGGATTCTGTGTCTCCCTCTCTCTCTGCTCCTCCCCCGCTCACACTATCTGTGTGTGTGTGTGTGTGTGTGTGTGTGTGTCTCTCAAAAATAAACATTTAAAAAAATTTAATCTGAATTTTTGCTGTATTATTTAACACTCTTTCTTCACTGTGGTATATAAAATTAAACGGGAGAAGGGGGGAGCGGGGGATTGGATGAAAATGGCCCAAGGATGCAAACTTCCAGTTAGAAGACAAGTTCTGGAAGGTATAATGTTAACCTGATGATGACCGTGGCTCACACTGTGGTACAGTGCATCTGAGAATGGCTAAGCAAGCAGATCCCAAAAGTTCTCGTCATAAAGAAGAAAACAAAAACCTTTTTTTTCTTTTTTTTTTTGTTTGGTATCTGTGTGAGGTGATAGATAGTAAGTAAACGTATTGTGCTAATCATTTCACGATATACGTCATCCAAACCATTCGGCTGTATACCCTCAGCTTACAGTGCTGTATGTCGATTTTATCACAATGAAACTGAAAAGGAAACAGAAAATGCAGTAAAAAATTAAGATTAAGTTAGGATAAATATGTTTCACTTCTATAGCTTTTCCCCCCAATTCAAAAACTTTGGTCAAACAATCAAAAATTACCTGATGCAAAACAAACTGCATGATCTCTCTCAAAGTCATAAAAAGGGGCTTAACTTTCTAACCATGCTCTGCCTACAGCCCCAGTTTATTAAAAGAATATTCCTACGCTAACGAGCAATAACTAAAAACATGTCAGAACGGTTAAGTTTCCCCAAATCCCAAAAGTATGAAGCTGTTATGTTTTCTCTTAAATAACATTTGTTCTTATTATAAATGTAAATACACAGACGATGGGAAATTTGGGGAATCTGGGGTAAGCAGAAAAGTCTTCATTCCTTTTCAAAGACCTGGGTTAGATTTTTTTTTTAATTTTTTAAGGTTTATTTATTTTTGAGAGAGAGTGTGTGATTGCGGCGGTGGGGGGAGGGGGGGGGCGGGACACAGAATCCGAAGCAGGCTCCAGGCTCCCAGCTGCCAGCACAGAGCCTGATGCGAGGCTTGAACCCACGAACTGTGAGATCATGACGTGAGCTGAAGTTGGACCCTCAACCGACTAAGCCACCCAGGCACCCCTACCTGGGTTAGTAAATTCACGGAGCTTCTGGGGTCCCAACGTCTTCAGGACGTGGCGGCATGCACCTCTGCCACTGTGGCAAATGTGACAGCCGGGCAGTGTCAGACCACCGAGGATTCATCTTCCTCCCCCGTCCTCCAGGAAGCACCAAAACCCTCCTTCCAACATAAGAGGATTTTGCAAAGCTTTTGAAATAAGAAATGGCTGGGAATGCAGCCAGCAGAGATCTGGGAGAAATGTGGCCTGGGCAGTGGAGCTCGGAGACTCGCCAAGATGGGGAAAGGATCCCCATGAGGAGAGGAAAGTCGTGGCTGAGGTGGTAGTTTCTCTGCCTTGTCTCCACCCCGGTCATAAGACACCGGAGAGGAGAGCCGGATTCCTCCCAGATTGCAAAGGGTAAATGTCAGACCTGAGAGAGCATGTGGGGCACAATACTGGCTTAAGTTGTGTCATCCCTGACTCCATGCAACCCACCAGATCTTTCCAAACATCCAAAAGTTAGAGGAATTGCCGTTTTCTACTTCCTAGACAGCCTCCTTGTTGCTTCTCTTCTAGCTCTCAGAAACAGATCAAGTAAGAGACCTGGGGAGGCAGCCCCACTACCAGCTGGGCAGAACTGCACGTGTGGACACACACACACACACACACACACACACACACACACACACACACACACACAGTGAAGGTACCCTGCATCCACACTGCCTTTCTCTCCTTCCAATTTTGTCTCCTCTTAAAACAGTGTTGCTTAATGATTCAAACACATGAACAAGGTGTCAATGATTCTGCAGATGGCAGGATCGGCTCGATTCATAAGTCAGGAAAGAGGGAGCTGTTCAACCTCAGTAGAAAATGGAAAAATGCAAAACAAACCAATGAGATTCCAATTACACCCACCTAATTGGAACAGTGAGAAAGCCAAATGGTACTAATACTCGACAGGATCGCAGAACCCTCAGGCACTACAGGAGGAAGGGCAAACCGGTACATACTCCAGAGAATCATGTATGAGTCACCCTGGGGCCCAGAAACCCCACATGTACACCCCAGGTGCCCCCACACAGGTCCCCGAGAAGACATGTCCCAAGCCACAGCAACGAGCTGAGTGCACAGACAAGGGACAGCTGAAAAGAACATATGTCTGTTGTAAGGAAACTCAGAGCATGTAAAAATTTTTATTTTTCAGGTTATATAAAAACATAACCTGAAAAATAATAATCACCCACATCCATAAATGTGCACACACACAGATTTCTTTGCATACTCATTGTATGTATATAATTTATGATTTAAATGCCATCGTACTATCCATACTATTTTGTAACCCGTCCCACTCGATAATAGCTGTTAGATCAATGCCATCATTTTTAACAGCTGTACCGTATCCCACATGTTCCATAAGTTATTTAACCAAGACCCAGTTGTTAAATACTGAGGTTATTTAAATCCTTTTACTACCAAACAGAACTGCTCTGAACCTTCCTGCCCATGGACCTTTGCTGCTTCTTCTAATTAATAAAATTGGAAGAAAGATGGATCACAGTGAAAAACGTGTGTACCCTGGGAATGGAATTGCTTCATTAAAGGTATCTATATATTTCACTACAATATACATTCTGTGCTTTCCTTTTCTTTTTTTAAATTTTTTTAATGTTTATTCATTTTTGAGAGACAGCATAAGTAAGCAGAGGAGGGGCAGAGAGAGAGGGAGACACAGAATCCAAAGCAGGCTCCGGGCTCTGAGCTGTCAGCACAGAGCCCGAGGCAGGGCTCGAACTCACGAACCACGAGATCATGACCTGAGCTGAAGTCAGATGCTTAATAGACTGAGCCACCCAGGTGCCCCTCTGTGCTTTCCATTTTAACAGTTTCCTTGGCTCCACATTTTTCCTGCTGTCTGGCCAGGTGGCTCCTTCAGGGAAAACACACAAAGGGGCTAGCATTGCTGCTTGGTAAGCAATACCCTGACTATACTCTTCCTCCCTTGTCTGCGTTGTTAAGGAAATGGAGAGTCTCCATCCAAATATATTCCTACCTCACAGGCTTCTGGCATGAGCCAGGCATCTGGGCACAGAGGACATTTTGAGAAACAGCAGTAATATAAAATACTTAGAGGAGTTCAACATTCATTTGCTAACAACATCTTCATTAGATGCCAGCTTCGTGCTTGGAGGCTACCTGGTGCCAGAGAGGCACAGACGATCAAGGGCCAGCCTTGCTCTTGGGAGTCCCCAGGCTGGAAAGCAGAGGGACACGTTCAGTGACTGTCTCGACTCCATGTAGGAATTTCCAAACTCCAGAGGGGCTCACGGAGCCCTGGAGGGCCCTGCTGGAGGAGGTTTCTCAGAGGAGGCAACAGAGGAGGGCAAAGAGACATGAGCTGGCCGTGTAGTCTCGGTGGCAGAGGGGACTCCAGGCAGAGGGTCAGAGCGGAGCAAGGCATGCAGGTCCCAGGCCACGTGGCACCACCTCTGGAGAACCTCTGGGAGCCCCGCAGGGCTGGAGCGGTGGGCAGAGCTGACACAGGGACTCGAGAGAGAGGCAGAGCCCTGTTCATGAAGAGCCAACATAGTCTGCAGCCTAAGGAGCTTGTGTGGGGGTGGGGGGAACAGGTGGGCAGAGGAAGGACAAGACCAGAGAGGGAGGATGGACGGGGCGGGGACAAGGTTGGCAGCAGGGGCACCAGTGTGAAGGCTACTGCTGTGACTTAGAGACAAGGTAGGGAGGCAAGCCCAGCAGAAGTGCTGGCAGGAAGGGGAGCCTGAGTGGCTCAGTCGGTTAAGCGTTAGACTTCAGGTCATGAAGCTCAGGTCATAATCTCACGGTTGGTGAGTTCAATCCCCACATCGAGCTATCTGCTGTCAGCACAGAACCTGCTTTGGATCCTTTGTCCCCCTCTCTCTGCCCTTACCCCGCTTGCTCTGTCTCTCTCTCTCATTCTCTCTCTCAAAAATAAACATTAAAAAAAGAAGAGGAAGAAGAAGGAGAAGGAGAAGGAGAAGGAGAAGGAGAAGGAGAAGGAGAAGGAGAAGGAGAAGGAGAAGGAGAAGGAGAAGTACTGGCAGGTGGAGAACCCTCCATGGGGGAAGAAGGGATGTGGGCCCACGCGAGATAGCCTCAGGGTCACTCGAAGGGTGGAATGGCCAGGACTCAGTGACTACACGCTAAGGATCTGAGAGAGGGAACACATAAAGCATGACACCCGGCCGGGACAGCAGGTGGTCGGGGAGGCCTGACGAACCGAACCTGCCAAGGGCTGTGGAGAGGAGGAAAGCTCACGGTATAGACCACGAGCAAGATGGGGCGCTGGCGCTGCCTCAGCCACAGATTTATAGCACATTCTAGAATCTAGTGGGCAACTCACTCTACTCCCTGGAATGTGACTTTCTCCTCTGCAAAGGACCACATGGGGACTGTGTACCACTAAGGCCCTTCCCAGCTGTAAAATGCTTTAAGCTCCTGTCGGCATCAGAAACCGGGATGCCAGTGGTCCACCTGCAAACTCACCCCAAGAAAGACACCTTCCATGGACGAAGAGGCAAGTCATAGATGACCAGCTTCTATAAAATCAGAACCTTCCTCCTACACGAAGCAAACAAGCAGACGAGGCCTGAGCAACAGGCAGCTCACATCTGGCCACATGCTGACTGCCTTTCTCCCCCACCCCTTGGTAATAAGGCGCAGACTAGCAAAATAGTTCAAATGCCTTCTTAAAAAGCACACTGCCTTGTAGGCTCAGAGGCCTATTTTGAGCAAAATGTTTCAAACCTCTGTGCTCAGAGCCAGTCTAGGCATCAACAGCTCACTCCAGCTGAACGATCAGGGAGTCAGTGAAGGACTCTAGTGCATCCGCTGGATGCCAGGCCAGCATCCGGCACTGAGATACGAGGGGGGACCGGACATCCCTGTCTCCCAGGCCTGTCTGCTCAGAATGGGAGCTTGACAGCAAACCCAGCCACCCAGCCCTGCGCAAGAAGGCTTGTACGGAGGATGCGCAAGGCTAGCGCTGGGGGAAGCCAGAAAAGGAAGTGGACCTCACTCGAATGTCCAGAAAACTACTCAGAGGAAGGGGCATGGGAGCTTGATGCAGACCTGGAAGGTGTGCCGCAGGAGCTGGCCCAGCAGTGGGAAGGCACAGGCCAACCATGGAGCATAAGGAAATGAGCAAGGGATGGAGAGAAGCTCAGAAGGGCTGGCTGATGGCCACAGGATGGGCTGGGGCCAGTCTGTAAGAGCCCTGAAGGCCACACCCAGGTAGCAGTGCAGGGAGCCACCGAAGTTTTCGAGCAGAGGAGCGAAGGCAGTGGAAAGGATGGGGTGAAGAGGGGCAATTCAATGACCAAAGTACATCAAGGGGACCAGCACAGTGAGGAACAACATGGCCGGGACCAGGGCAGGGGACAGAGTGGGGGGTGGATGTGGGAACACTATTCCCCTTTCTCCATTTTCTCAGGACCACTGGCATTTAATCCTACAGACCCGCAAGGAAACACTTGGACACAGAGTTGCACAGCACCAACAGCAAACCTCAACAGACAGCCCGACCCTGCCTTTCCAGGTCTGGTTTCCACTCCTGTGCTGAAAATGCTCCCCCGAGGAGAGCCCCAACGAGCCCCCTGAAGAGGGCCCCTGGCCCCAACCCTCCAACAGCTGATCAAACAGCAAAGCACACTGTGTACACATCAAGGGGGGTGGGGTGGGCACGGAATAACTCACACACACACACACACACACACCCAGATTTCCAGGTGGCCCGCCTGAGCAACAGGACACATTTGCACCATTTCCTGCAAAAACAGGATTTCCCAGGCATTCAGAGAAAATGTCCCCCTTGCATTCCCTGTGGTCTTCTCCATCTCTGCTCCAAGGACCCACCCAGGGTCCTCCTTCCTTATTTCCCATACACTTTCCCCCTGAACTTGAGCAACCTACAAAAGCCTCCCCCAGACCCTCACTCTCTAGTAAGTCTTCACTGGGGCAGCCCCGTCAGGCAGGAGCACAGGAGAGCCATTTGTATCCCCCAACAGTCCCTCAGACCACCAAGGGTCGCCAAGCACCCACCCTGGTGCCCAGCTCCAATTCCTGGTGCAAAGTCACCTCCAACACACGCCCTGGGCGCATTCCATCCTCGATGCTTTTGTTGTTGTTGTTGTTGTTGTTGTTTTTGGTAGCACAAGGAAGGAAAAGGAAAAGGGCAGGTGGGGCACTGGGGAACCTTCGAAGCAAAAAAAGGAAAGAACAGCAAGACGGGTAAAGTTGAAGGCAGACGGACTTGGGCTCAAATTCTACCTCCACCACTGAGTTTACTTGGATAAACTACCACGCTTTTCTGGAGGTTTTTTCCCCCATCTGTGAAATGGGTGTAAAAATAAATTCCGTGTAAAAATAAATACTGAATTAATTACCAGAATTGGTAGCGCTACTGTTAGCTTAAGCGCTAGCAGAGAGTTCAAAGGAATCCAGTATTCACGACAGCTATCGTTAAAGGGGGGAGAAAATTTATAAAACGTTTGGGGGGTGCGGGGCGGTCGGCAGAGCGCACGCCCGCCGGGTAGGGCCGGAGACGCTCGGCTGGGCTGGCTGGAGCGCACCGAGGCCCCGAGCGGAGCCGCGCGCCCGGAGCAGCCGTGCGCGCGGGGGTGGCGGGCGCGCGGTGACAGCAGGTTGGCGGGGCAGGTTGGCCCGCGGGGGAACGGCAGCGAGCGTGCGGACCCACCTGAAGACGCGCAGCAGCAGGCAGGCGATGAGCAGCGCGGTGAAGGCGCACGCCACTATCACGGCCGCCTTCAGGGTGGGCAGGTCGCGGAGCAGGCTGGAGATGCGGGTCACCAGGGCGTCGCCGCTGCTGTTGGAGCTGCCGCCGCCGCCGCCCGCCGCCGCCGCCGCCGCGGCCCCAGACCCCGTCCGGGTGGCGTTGCCGGGCCCCGGGCCGGGCGACGGCCGCGGCTGGCGCTCGGCTTGGGGCTGCGGCGCCGGGGCGGACTCGGCTCTGCGGGCGCGGGCGGCGGGCGCGGCCAGGAGCGCGAGCAGCAGCAGCAGCAGCGGCAGGAGCGGCGCGGGCGGCGGCGCGGCGCGCATCGTGCGGTCGGGCGGCGCCGGGCCCCGCGGGGCGCGCGCGCGGCGGAGCCCCGGTCCCGCACCGGCGCCGAGGCCTGCACCCGGGGCTTCCGCGGCGGAGGCGGCTGCGCGGTGCTCGGCAGGAAGCTGCGGCGCCCGGAAGAGCCCGAGCCGCAGCCGCCGCCGCTGCCACCAACACGTTGCACGGAGTCATTCGACGGGCCGCGGCCCCACGTGGGCGGAGCAGGCCACCCGGGCCCCGGTGCGGGCTGTGCCCCGCTCACCGGCGGCTTCATTCCCCCCCCCCCGCGCCAACCCCACCCCGGGGAGCCCGGGACCCCTGCGTGGAAGCAATCACGGTCAGGCTCACTATTGCGCCGGCCCTGTGCTTCGGAGTTTACGTTTTATTTATTTCATTTAATCCTAAAGCCCCTTTAGGAGGCAGGTAATTCTTTATCCTCATTTAATCGTTGATTTAGGACCCAGAGAGCCAGCTCACAGTAACCCAGATTCTGTCAGACTAAGAACCAAAGCCTATGGGACGTCGAGGTAAACCCCCAGTTTACAGATGAGGAAACAGACCTCCAGGGTGAAGGGTTTGCCCCATGCCCTATGCGTTGCAATATATTTTAGTATCTCCCCAATTTCCCTCTGTGTCTCCTTTCTTATGTTCTCAGTTTTCAGACATTTTGCACCTCTGCTTATGAACTGGATTGGGAAGTGCGTTCCTGCCTTGAAAACTTTGCTGTGGAACAGTAGTTGGGGGCATTAACAGGCTTCCTCCGAGACCAAAGTTTTAGGCTCCAAAAGTAATTGGCTGCCTCTGGTTTGGAAGCTACATGATGCGGAAGTGGAGAAAGATCATTGTGGAGGGTCCAGTGTGAGGCCCAAAGGTGGGAACTGAGGGCTTTCCTGGAGCATTAGAAACTACACTGAGGACCTGCCACCTTTCACTTTGAGGACCAAATGTGGCAGTAAACTCTCTAATGGCAGTTGAACAGGTAAGGACACAGGACAAGGATTCACTGACCTTAAACAGCTCTCTCCTGGTCCTGCTAGAGAAAGGACAGATAAAGATAATACAGTGTATCAGTTAGCTGTTGCTGCCTAACAAATTACCTCAGAACTTTGAGGCTTAAAACAGCACACATGTATTATCTCACAGTCTGTGTAGGCTAGGAATCTGAGCATAGCTTAACAGAGACCTCTGTTTTAGGATCTCTCAGGGGTATATGCAGGTTAGCAGGTGCTGGGGTCTTATCTGAAGGCTCAAGTGGAGAAGGACCTTCTTCCAAGCTCCATCAGTGTTTGTTGGCCAGAAGAAACTCTTCACAGACTGTTGGACTGACAGCCTCAGTTCCCTACTGATGATGGCCTGAGGCTGCCCTCAGTTCCTTACCATGTGGGCCCTTCCAATATGGCAGCTTGCTTCATCAAAATGTACAAGCTTGGAAGCCAATGGGAGTCTACTACCAAGGCAGAAGTCACTATCTTATGAAACCTTATCATAGAAGCAACATCCCAGCACCTTTGCTGTATTCTGTTGGTTACAGGCAAGTTACCAATCTTGTCCACACTCAGGAGGAAGAGATTACACAGGGGTGTGAAAGTCAGGAAGCAGGGATTATTGAGGCCATCCATGAAGATGCCTGCCACTGTATGTGATACATTTTGATTCAGTGGGATGAACAGTAATCGGGTTATCACCCAGCAAATACTATTTGAAATGTATGTTGAGTATTTTGGCGTGCCCCAGTGGTGATAAATTTGGACAGATCACATGATTCAGGTCTCTTCCATCTCTAAAATGCCACATTATGGCATGTCAGAAATGTTGCTTTGGTACAAAGCCAACATTATCATATCAGCATGACAGAATTTATAAAAAGAAGTTCCTTAAAGAGCTTACTCTGACACCCATGACTTTACAGCACAGCGTTCAAGGGCATAAACCCTAGACATCACAGGTTCATATTTTTGTCCTTATCCGAAATTCCTGTGTAGTGGAGCAGAGAGGTCCTGAGCTCTGGAGTCTCTCAGCCAGGATGAGAGGTTTAAGCACGGAGTGGCCTCGGTCAAGGTGTTTAACCATCAAATCCAAGTTATTTTTAATGTCTACAATACTTAGCTCAGTAAGGTCACTGAAAATATCCATAAGAAAGGAGAAAATATTAGTACCTTATCCTTCTTTTGCTATAATTCCTGGACCTGTGTAGACTTATTTTGATTATTTAACATTGACTTACCACCAAAGATGTAAAAAGTATAAATGTTAGATATTTTTAGTAAAGTGAAACTTTAGAATCTCTCATTCCTCCTATTTGCTGCATAAATCATCATAACAAAGGACTTATTTATAAATTGCCCTAAATTAGAGTTCCTTAAACATTTAGATTAAACCATCCATAGACAGTGACATTTTTAACGTGGAACACAGATGACCGGCCACAGAAAACTCTGGCTGATTTCAGAAAAGGGGAGTTTATTGGAAGCATGTTGGGTTGCTTCTAGAATCAACTGGTAACTAGAGGAGAAGTTCTAAAAGTGTGGTCTGTGGACCCCTCAAGTCTCTGAGATCCTTTCAAGGAATTTCACTGATGGGGTGAAGATTAATGCCATAATAATACTAAAATATTATTTGACTTTTTCACTGAGTTAACATTTGCACTAATATTGCAAAAACAATGGTGATAAAAACCGATGGTGTCTCACTTCCCCAAAGAAGACATCCAGATGGCCAACAGACACACAAAAAGATGCTCATCCTCACTTATCAGGGAAATGCAAATCAAAACTACAATGAGCTATCACTTCACACCGGTCAGAATGGCTAAAGTCAACAACACAAGAAACGACAAGCGTTGGTGAGGATGTGGAGAGAGAGGAACCCTTGAGCACTGTTGGTGGGAATTCAGCCACTGTGGAAAATAGTGTGGAGTTTCCTCAAAAAGTTAAAAACAGAATTACCCTACGATTCAGCAATCGCACTATTTTTTTTAACCCAAAGAATACAAAAACACTAACTAAAGGGATACATGGACCCGTATGTTTATAGCAGCATTATCTATAACAGCCAAGATATGGAAGCAGCCCAAATGTCCATCAATTGATGAATGGATAAAGAAGATGTGAGACTGTGTGTGTGTATACACACACACACACATACACACACACACACACACGAAGATGTGATATATATGATGATGTGATATATATATAAAAGAAGATGTGATATATATAATATTATAATGGGATGTTTTATATATATATGATGTGAAATGTTATTCAGCTATTAAAAGGAATGAAATCTTGCCATTTTCAAGGACGTGGATGGAGCTCGAGAGTACAATGCTAAGTGAGATAAGTCAAAGACAAATACCATAAGATTTCACTCACATGTGGAATTTAAGGAACAGAACAAATGAACAAAGGGGAAAAAAAAAGAGACAAACCAGAAAAAACTCTAGGGAACAAACTGATGGTTACCAGAGGGAGGTGGGTGGGGGGTGGGTAAAATAAGGGAGGAAGATTAAGAGTACTTTGATTATGATGAGCATGGAGTAATGTATGGAATTGTTGAATCACTACATTGTACATATAACACTAATAGAACACTGCCCATCAAGTAACTAAAATTAAAACTTAAAAAAAAAAGACAACTGATGGTGTCTTATCATGTATCAACACAAACTATACCCATAGTAATTGAATTCTTCACAACCATGCGCGATAGGGAAAAAAAAAAAAGCTATAGCCATGAAATTATTAAATCTTGACCCTTGGGAACAGAACATTTTAATATTACATGTGATGAAATGGAAAGTATGAATAAGTCACTTCTGCTGCACACTGAAGCATGATGTTTGTCTTAAGAAAAAGCACATGTGCCATTCTTAGAGTTGCAAACTGAACAAGCCACTTTTTTCACAGAATACCATTTCCAATCAAAAGAGTGCTTTTAACCTGGTTTTTGGCAGGCATTTTCTCAAAAATGAGCAAGATGAGCCTGTCACTCCACAGATAATAACTGAGTGCATTGTAGCCAATGATAAAATTCAAACCTTCGAGTGAAAATTTGAATTCTTAGAAAACCTGTCAATTAGGATGCTCTCTGCAGTGAGCTAGACTGCTTCCCAATCCTTCAAGACTTTTCTGATTAGCTTTCGAATTTAGATGTTATATGTCAACATTTAGAAGCTCTGCATAAATCAGCAAACCAGTTTTTCTAAACGGCCAATGTGCAATGCTACAAAATCATGCATGGGGTAGGGGTCGGGGTGGGGGAATCATGTGTGGGTAACACATCCATTCAAAGTGCAAGGTAAACAAACAGATTTTGAGGAAACAAAGTGCAGCAGTCCATTGTCATGGTTTTAGATTTCACATTGTAACTGATGTTTAAGAACGACTAGTTGTGGGGAGCCTGGGTGGCTCAGTCGGTGGAGAGCCCAACTCTTGGTGTTAGCTCAGGTCATGACCTCGAGGTTTGTGAGATCGAGCCCAGCATCAGGCTCTGTGCTGACAACGTGCAGCCTGCTTGGGTTCTCTCTCCCTCTTTCTGCCCCTCCCCCACTCATGTGCACACACGCACTCTCTCTCTCTCTCTCTCTCTCTCTAAGTAAATAAATAAACATTAAAAAAAAAAACTACTAGTTGCAAGTTCAGATGCAGTATCAAAGAAGAATGTCTATACTATTTGAAGACTATTAAAATTCTCCTCCCTTGTCTGAGCACGTATCTGGGTAAGACTGGATTTCCTTCATATTCTTCAGATTCGCAACAGATTGAAAGCAAAAGCAAATATAAAGATCCATTTATCTTCTATTAAGTCTGATATTAAAAATATCTACAAAAATAAAAAGGTTGGGGCGCCTAGGTGGCTCAGTGGGTTAAGCGTCCGACTTCGGCTCAGGTCATGATCTCACAGTTTGTGAGTTCAAGGCCCGCATCAGGCTCTGTGCTTACAGCTCAGAGCCTGGAGCCTGCTTTGGATTCTTTCTCTCCCTCTCTCTGCCCCTCCTCTGCTCACGCTCTGTCTCTCTCTCTCTCCTTTAAAAATAAACATTAAAAAAATTAAAAAACAAAAAGTTAAACAATGCCACTCTTCTATTTTTTGAGAAAACTTTTGAGAAAACAGTTATTTTTCCATAACAATGTTATCAATGTTAACATATTAATGTATTTGTAATTTTGTTTTTAAAATGAGTTAATAGGGGCACTTGGGTGGCTCAGTCAGTTAACTGTCCAACTCTTGGTTTTGGCTCATGTCATGATCTCACGGCTTCGTGGGTTCAAGCCCCAGATCAGGCTCTGCGCTGACAGCACAGAGCCTGCATGGGATTCTCTCTCTCTCCCTCTCTCTGGCCCTCCCCCACTTGCGCTGTCTCTCTCAAAATAAATAAATAAACTTTAAAATTTTTTAAATGAATTAATAAGCATTTTTAAGTTTTCTCCATTTTAAATTTCTAACGTGGTATGTGACTGGCTCACTCAGTGGAGCGTACAATTCTTGGTCTCCGGGTCATGAGTTCGAGCCCCAGGCTGGGGGTAGAAATTACTTAACATAAAACAAATTGCTTAAAAATGTTTAAACAATAAACTTCTAATACAGTAAAGATCAATGGGTATAACCTAAGGTCCTTCATCTTTATTAAGACTAGAAATCAAGAAGGAACCAAAACATTCAGGGACTAAAATTCTATTTGAGAAATGCTGAGCTTAGAGAATCAGGTCTGGAGGAGAAAAGAAGCGAATCAGTTAGGATACTTTCTGCTATGGGAAACCAAAAACTCCATTTGGGGGCACCTGGGTGGCTCAGTTGGTTAAGTGTCTGACTTTGGCTCAGGTCATGATCTCCCGGTTCATGAGTTTGAGCCCCGCATCAGAGTGAGAGAGCCTAAAGCCTGCTTCGTATTGTCTCCCTCTCTCTGCCCCTCCCCCAATCATACCCTTTCTCTCTCCCTCTCTCTCTCTCAAAAATAAATAAGCATTAAAGAAAAGAAACTCAATTTTAACGGATTTAAAGGAAAAGGAAATCTTTTCTCTCACATGAAGAAAGTCCCAGATGGGGCTGCTCCAAGGTTAGTTGACTCAGCAGCTACATCACATCAAGGACCCTGGACCCTTCCACTCCTCTGCTCTGCTGCCCACAGCTTTGGCTTCAACCCTAGGAAGGTGGTCACAAGATCATGACAGTGACAATCAGAGTGGCATGTCTTCTTGTCCACATACAGCAGAGAAGAAACAAGAAAGAGAAAACCTTCTGCTGCCCACGGAATATAAACCCTTCTGTTGGTCTGACCAGTCCATCATGAGTTAGCACCCACCAGAGGAATGCCATGCACTGATCTGACTGGACCTGCCTTGGAGCTGAGGTCTGGGAAGCCCCTTGAGGAAAACTAAAGGAGAGGGAAGGTTCTTAAGAGAGGAGGAAGGGAAGAAGTAGATGCCACATAGGCTGCAACTCTCATTCCAACGGGCAGGAAAACAGAGACGTGAGTCTGGCTGGGCTCCTAGTGCCAAGGTCAAAATCAGACCCCAGGAAGGATCCAGCTAGCAAGCTACTAACCAATGGCTCTGTCCAGCAGATGTTCTGCTGGTTCCACCACAACTACTGTCTCCTTTGTCACTGGACCATAGATGCCACTGCCATTACCACCGCTGCAAAAGTGACCTTGAATTGCATCACTTGAATCCAAAGTCCCGGGCTGGAGCATCAGACTGGTTTACCTAAGCCGCATGTCACTGTCAGGAGCAGGAGAGGGCATGTCCCACCCCCTTCAGCTCCCACGGGAGAGGCGTGACCCTTCCACCAAGACTCACAGCCCTGGAGGAAAGCCACCCAAATAAGGACATCTGGATGCAGGTGGCCAAAAATGACAAGTACTCCCTTTGAACAGATGAAAATTCTTCAGAAATAACTCAGATCAAACAAGGATAGATAGAAAGGTAGATAGATGATGGATAGAGAGAGACAGACAGACAGACACGGATGAGATTCTTATATACACATACTTTGGGGCGCCTGGGTGGCTCAGTCGGTTGAGTGTCCGACTTCGGCTCAGGTCATGATCTCACGGTCCGTGAGTTCGAGCCCCACGTCGGGCTCTGTCCTGACAGCTCAGAGCCTGGAGCCTGTTTCGGATTCTGTGTCTCCCTCTCTCTCTGTCCCTCCCCTGTTCATGCTCTGTCTCTGTCTCAAAAATAAATAAACGTTAAAAAAAAATTTATATACACATACTTTATATATACATACAAAGCTATGCTTATTTACTTACTTATTTATTCATAGCAAGCACAAGAGAAGTCATTTAATTCCAGTATACTGTTTACTAGCTGTGTGCCCTTGCTTAAACCTGCTATGTCTCTGTTTGCTATCTGTAATACAGGGATAATAAGAAAACCTACCTCATGAGAATATTGCAGAGACTAAAGTATTTGTAACATGCTTAGCACAATGTCTAGAAATGTTCATTATTAATACCAGAGCAGCGAAGAAGGAACATTGACATGGCAGAAAATATTTTTAAATTTTTAAGTTTATTTATTTATTTAGAGAGAGGGAAGGGGCAGAGAGAGGGGGAGGGAGAGAATCCCAAGGCTCCACACTGTCAGTATAGAGCCTGACGTGGGGTTCAAACTCAGGAACCTCGAGATCATTACCTGAGACGAAATCAAGAGTCAGACCCTTAACCGACTGAGCCACCCAGGCACACTGACATGGCAGAATATATTTAACTGAAAATTGTTTTCTCAACCTTCAAGGCTCACCAATAGCCAAGGAGGGGAGTTTCTGATTTCCTGCTGGGGACACCTCCAGGGTCAGGGGCTGAGAAGCAAATCTAGTTACCTTAGGTAACAGCATGGATGCCACCTTTGACCTCAGAGCAAGACAACTTCTGGACGTGTCTCACCTATTTCCCTATCAGCCCAGAGGCAGTGAGTCTCAGGCAAGTACCCTAAACCTTCAGAAGACAGATCTTCTCAGTCCTCAGGCCACCAGAGAGAAAAGTTTGAAGGAAAATATACATCTATATAATTTTTAACCAACATATTAATAGTAACTATCCCTAAGGGTGTTGTCATGGGGCGCTTGTATTTTCTTCCTTTCCTTACCAGAATTTTCTAGTCTCCAAAATAAATACATATTAATTTTGTTATCTTGATGTGTAATAATATATAATTATGTATTCATATATTATTTATTACATTTAAAATATACACTATATATTTTAATGATTTTGTCTAAAACTGATCATGACATCACTCTTTTTTTTTTAACGTTTATTTATTTTTTGAGAGACAGAGATAGACAGAGCATGAGCAGGGGAGGGGCAGAGAGAAAGAGAGAGTCACAGAATCCAAAGCAGGCTCCAGGCTCCCAGCTGTCAGCACAGAGCCCGGCACGGGGCTCGAACTCACAAACCGTGAGATCGTGACCTGAGCTGAAGTCGGAGGCTTAACCAACAGAGCCACCCAGGTGCCCCTCAATCATTCTTTTTAATATGACTTTGGGAACACGTGTATACAGATGACCTGAGATCACACTTCAGAGTGTGTGTATGAGGAAAACGTGAAAGGTGGGCTTGGGAACCTCAGGGCTGCTCAACCCCCAACACTCTTTAGTGAAAATAATTTTTCTCCCTCTTTTTTCAAGGTTTTATTTTTAGGTAATCTCTATACCCAACACGGGCCTTGAATTTACAACCCTGAGATTAAGAGTCACGTGCTCCACTGACTGAGCCAGCCAGGTGCCTGTTAGTGAAAATAATTTTTTTTATGTTTATGTTTGAGAGAGAGAAAGAGCGAGAGCAGGGGAGGGACAAGGAAGGGGTAGACGGAGGATCAGAAGCGGGCTCTATGCTGACAGCAGACAGCCTGACGTGGGGCTCGAACTCACGAACCACGAGATCACAACCTGAGCCGACATCAGATGCTTAACAGACTGAGCCACCCAGGCGCACTGAAAATAATTTTTAACAAAAGACTTCATGAGGATAAAGAAGTTCCAGATAATAATGGCCACTGTTCACTGAGCTTTGCATGCATGACTGCACCGAACCATCCAACCCCAGAGGTAAATAAACATCAGCACCCCTGTTTTACAGATGAAGAACCCGGGGCTCATCTGCCTTCTCAATTTAGGGACTCGAGAGGGACACATGTGCTCGGGCAGTAGGAGAAAGGTCTGGCCTGGTGAGGGGTCCCCTGTAGGCTGGGGAAGCAGCGACCAGCTACCCTCCTGAAGGGCACTCATAGTAAAGGACTGGAGAAGGCCCGGCGCTCCTCGGCCAGAAACCCAGGGGAGCAGTCCACGCTGTCTCGGCCAGTCTTTCACTTTTCCTTATTCCATCAGCAGAGCTCATGTCATCTGGAAGCTTCTTTCCATGGCAATGGATTTTTTTTGCGTGTGCTCCTGTTATGAGCTAGGCGCTGCAGGGAGCGAAGAAGCATGTGACACGTGGCCTTTGGCCTTAATGAAAGCCATTCCGATTTGCAGACAAGACCTATCGGCCACTAATCTAATCACTAGTGAACAAAGTTTCCAGACCTCAGAGAAAGGGGTCAGGGAGAGTCGATAAATAGGTTTTGGCTGTACTACACAATCACTGCTAGGGAAGTTTGGACAGGAAACTCATTTACAGAGTGCTAGCTGTGTGCCAGACCCACTTCACACACTCCCTCTTTCCGTCCTCGCAGCAACCTCCGTGGCCTGTGGTCCCCCTGGGGACCTGAAGCCCTGAGGGGTCCGACGACTGTCTGAAGCCACACCAGTTGGTACCAAGGGGCAGAGCCCGATCCCCACCCCCGGTCTGTCCGACTCCTAATCAAGTCTGAGACCCCCTCCAGATGTCTGTTACTCAATTAGAAATGTCCTGTGAGCCTCCAACGTGCTGTGAGTATCAGAGTGTATTTAGGAGAGTAATGCTGGTATGGTGGGAGAAGCTTCTGGAACCCTGTTGCACAGGCCTCAGCCAATGGTATAAAACACACGCCTGGAATACCAGTAAATGTCATGCTCAAATCAGAGTCAACAATAAGCTCTTTTATGCACAGTTTCGTCACCCATGTGATAAAAGGGATCATACTTCTCTCACCATTGAGTTCTTGCAGTTTCCTCCCACTTCTCGTGGGTGGGTTAGGAGGCCTGGAGGGCCTGCTGGGGGACAGGGAGCTGGCTTCCCAGCCGTTCTGTCCCTGTGCCCCACAACCAAGTGGCCAGGAGGGACGGAGGGCCATGCTAGGTGGCTCTCCCCCTCCCCTCCACTTGCCAGGGCAGTCAGTGTCCTCATCACCAGGAGGACAGGTGGCCGCATGCATGCCACAGCTCTGGCACTGCCACACTCTCCAGCTGAGAAGAGAGGGCACATAAAAGTGGGCATCCGAACTAATGCAGGAGGGTGACCAGCTCTCCAGGGCACCGGCATCTCAGAGAGCACTCAGCAGGCAGGATTTTGCCTTTTAAAGTCAAGCTAGTCCCGGACAAACCAAGAAAAGTTGGTCACCTCACCCAACCTCTCCTAATATGACCTCCTGCTCTTGTCTTTCCCAGCCACACGAATGCCCCATCCCGTGTGGTCCCCGGAGGGTAGGCTTTGCTAACAGCTAACACCCTCATCACCGTTTCCTCGGGCTCAGGCACTTAATGTAGTTGTGTCATTTAAACCTCGGCACAGGACCAGGGAGAAATTACAATGGTCACCTCCTTTCACAGATGAGGAAACTGAGGTTTAGACAGGTAAACAACGCATATACAAATAGCTCCATAAAACAGCTTCTGCCCACCACCAAGTTTACTCTGCTTTCTGAAGTTTGCCAGAGTGACAGGGAGGGAGGGTGGAAGTCAAGAAGGATTCAAGAAGGAAATTAGGAAGGAAGGAAGGAAGGGAGGAAGGGAGGGAGGGAGGAAGGAAGGGAGGAGGGAAAGGAGGAAGGAAGGAAGGAGGAAGGAAGGAAGGAAGGAAGGAAGGAAGGAAGGAAGGAAGGAAAGAAGGAAGGAAAGAGGAAAGGGAGGGAGGGAGGGAGGGAGAGAGGGAGGAAGGAAGGAAGGAAGGGAGGAAGGAAGGAAGGGAGGAAGGAAGGAAGGGAGGAGGGAAAGGAGGGAGGAAGGAAGGAAGGAAGGAAGGAAGGAAGGAAGGAAGGGAGGGAGGGAGGGAGGGAGAAGGAAGGATGGGAGGGAGGGAGGAAGGAAGGAAAGGAAAGAAGTTTGGACAGAAGGAAGGGAGGGAAGAGAAAAGGGAAGGAAGGGGGAGAACAGATGTAAGAAAGATGGAGAGAGGAAGGAGGGTAAGAGAGAGAGAGCAGGAGAGAGTTGGGAGACTTGATCATCCTCCCGGAGAACATGCTGCATCTGGGCAACCCCTTCCGAAGCAGGCACTCGGTCCCCGTCCTCGACTTGCTCCCCACTCGGCTCTCCGGCGGAGCTGACAGAGCACCAGCTGCAGCTCATTTTACTCCCCGCTAGAAATGAGGATATTATCATAGGATATTCATTCCTATTTTTATAAATAATTCATCTTTTTTTTTGCACGAAAAGTTAAACAGCCTGAAGCCAGAACATTTAAAAGGAACGTTGGTGCCTTATTCATAAAATAATAATGTGCTGGTTTGCCAGACAGTTTGTGAAAGTCCCAAAGCTAAAATACACCAAGTTCTGGGGCTATTTTTAGCCTGGAAAAGGCCTTCCGATGTCTTTCTCAGTTCACACTTGATAAGGGCAGTGTTATGCTTTCTCTGAATGCGGGCTTTCCCAAATCAGTTACATTCACAGAGGGAAATCTAAAAGACAACTTGGCAAATAGCATATTTATAAAATCCAGGCCCCCGGTACACAAATGCTTTTTTTAACTCCACAAAAAAATAAATCATAAACAAAAGGATAATGGAGTCTAGGGTCAGCCACAGCTATGGAAAATGGGGCCACAGATTGTTAATGTTTACGTGAGCCTTTTTCCCAAGGCTGACAGGGAGAGTTCTTTTGCAGAGACAGCATTTCCAGAGTTGGAAACTTTTAGAAGCAACTGGCAGACAATAAGATTTGGGTGTCCGTGTGACCATGGGTCCTCCCTTCCCCTTGACATTATGTCTTTTACAAGATCTTTATTTTTGCCACCTGTGATGATCTTTCAAATACTAAGATTACTCTTGCCATATTATCTTCAGGGGAACACACAAAGACTCATAATGTTGGTTGCCTGTGACACAGGGTAACCAACAACTTGGTTGGTGACTGATGGTTTTCCTGGAACGCGGGACTCTCAGGGCTAAGCCAGAAAGTCCCAGGCAAAGCAGAACCAGTTGGACATCCCACCTATGCTGAGGGACTCTGGATCACTGGGACCCTGGGCGAGGGAGAAAATGGTGACGATATACCCTTACACACATTTGGAATACTGAACCATGTGAGTTTATTACTTGTTCCAAAAAATAAGTTAAAAATGTTTTGTTAAGAACTAATCACCATCCTGTGTTTTACAGCAAGGTGATACTCTCGAGCCTGCCCAAAGGAGTACAAACCATTAAACTCCATCCCATGGTATATGCTCCATTGATCAAGTTTAATCCACACAGCTAGGTAGGACTAAAACGCAGCACCACGAAAAAGCAACTAGGCTGACGGATACCTACTGAAGCCATTGTCTCTAAATCTGACGACAGGTGAAACATCTCAAATGTTACATGATTTCACCTCTTGGAATTTGTGGTAAGGAAATAAGAATTAGCTTGGGTATTTAGTAACCAAAACATCTGTGGCAGTATTGTTAGTGATTGTAAAAAGACAGAAATGAGGTAAATGTCTAACAATAGCAGCTTGCGAACATAAATAATAGAATGTCCAGACAGTAGAATAATATGTAACAATTTTAAAGATTTTATTTTTTTAAGTAATTGCTATACCCAATGGGACTCGAACTCACAACCCTGAGGTCACGACTCACATGCTCTGCCAACAGAAGCCAGCCAGGTGCCCGAAATGATGCTGTAGAGGAATCTTTTATCCTGAAATATGTTCCTGATATATTAAGTGATACATTAAATAATAAATATATTAAAAGCAGGTTACAAACTATGCATGTTTTGATCTCACTTTTATTTAAAAAGAAACAGAAAACAATCTAAAATACTAAAGTGCTGGGGTGCCTGGGTGGCTCAGTCAGTTAAGCATCCGACTTTGACTCAAGTCATGATCTCATGGTTTATGGGTTCATGCCCCACATCGGGCTCTGTGCTGACAGCTCAGAGCCTAGAGCCTGCTTTGGATTCTGTGTCTCCCTCTCTCTCTCTCTGCCCTTCCCCACTCACACTGTCTCTCTCTCTCTCTCTCTAAAATAAATAAACATAATTTTTTTTTAAAGTATCTTTGTTTCTTGTCTGCATTTTCTGATCTTTCTGAAATGATATGTATTGCCTTGTAACAATAAAAATGATACATTTTGAAAATGAAAGTATAGGCCTGGATCTATTAAGTATTATGGAAACGAATGAAGCAAAGGTTATTTCACATCCAACTTTCCCCCACACAGCAGTCTGTGCTACCAGGACGTGCGATAAAAATGTTTTAATAGCATGTTTAAAAATGTGCTGTTACTATCAGGTGAGAGAGCTCTTTACTAAAATGAGTTAGACCTCTACGAATGGCCAACGATAGTTTACGAGACCCATGCAAAATTAACATTATTACATTCAAGTTCTGCTTCGTTTATTATTCCGTTAGTTCCTAAAATATATACTCCAAGGGACTTTACCATGATTCACCCAAAGAACTCAAAATTGTTCAAACTTCTGTAATACTCACTCTCACAACACCGGAAGGTAAGTGGGGCTCTCGTGGTTATTCCATTTCAAAGATTAGAGGGGCGCCTGGGTGGTTCAGTCGGTTAAGCGTCGGGCTTCGGCTCAGCTCACGGTGTCACAGATCGTGAGTTCAAGCCCTGTGTCAGGTTCTATGCTGACAGCTCAGAGCCTGGAGCCTGCTTCAGATTCTGTGTGTCCCTCTCTCTCTGCCCCTCCCCGACTCGTGCTCTGTCTCTCTCTCTCTCTCTCAAAAATAAACAGTAAAAAAAAGAGAGAGAGAACGGAGGCCTAATGAGGTCATGTAACTTGCCCGGGGCTGGACACGAGTGCCTGCAGGCCTTCTCTCCCTGAGGCCGGCCTCTCATTTGCTGGCCTCCATCTGGTTAGTATTGTCAAACCATGGAAACGGTGGGCCGTTGCCAAAGAGAAATATTTCTATCAAAGTTTCTCCAGTGTCCCCTAGGAGACCCCCCAACAACCAGTGATGACATAATACTGGCTGATGGTGCCCTCCCGGCCAATCACGCTGCGGCAGAAGGCACCACCCAGCGAGAAACTTTCTACGGGATTTCAACAGGACACAAAGCCCTGGGGGCGTGATGTGGGGGGGCCCCCACCTCTGAGCCCGGGCTGCACCGTCTGTCCACGGCTCCTCTTGCACTGCCGTGCTGGTCTCGTACACGTCAAGGTCACATCCATTCGCTTTCTTCTCAAAATGAAGATTCTGACAGGGGAAGACCAGCTGGGCAGAACTAAACAAGCCACAGACTTCTTTCTCCAGCCAAGTGGAGGGTGAGGAGGGGGGCAGCTCACCCTCTGGGGGGCTGTTTGTAAAATAAATAGCGAACATCGTGAGGCCAACTCCAGCCTGCTTGACGAGAACACACCAGCTATTGTCTCTGTGTTTCAGGGTCTGCACTTCCAAGCGGGAGCCACCCCCCCCAACCCGCCCACCTGTGTCCAGAGACACCCCTCCAGGCCTGTCCTGCTGTGATTCCCACAACTGGCATCATCAGCCTCCCGCCGGAGGCCCGAATTAGGTTGCACGTTTGCGAAAGTTCATGTTTTGATTCCCAGGCAGAGCTCTTTGAAGGACTGGGGCAGAGAAGTGGTAAGTTTTGAGATGGTCCCGGGTGGCATCTCTCCCAAACCCCACACTGCGAATTCCCAACTTGCAGCCCTCTGTGGATGCCTCCCCGGCTCCACTCTGGACCCTTCTTTCTCCAAAATGACCTTGCCACCTGCTTCCCAAGAAGGGCTACTCTGCATCCTTCTCCACCTTTCCGGGCTCCCCTGGGGTCTCAGGGCTGTGGCCCGCCACCACCTTGACCCTGGATCCCATCTCCTCTGTGTCCTCAAAGGCTTTTGTTCCACCAACCGCCTCTACTTTCTCCAGGATCTTCAGTCCTCTGCTAGACACCCCTGCTTTCGGAAAAAAAAAAAAAAAAAATCCCTGAACTTTGCTTGTCTCCTTCGTCCCTCAATATCTCTTGCTATTCCTCCCCCGAACCTCTAGGTGGCCTTTAATGATGCTGGGGCTTCCTGCCTTGGAAGTCTCTGCTCCCTGGAGGGACTGGCCCTCTTTCTCTCCGGATGTCCCATCTTCCCTGTGACCTTCCGTCTTCCTCTCTGCATCCGGCACCTCTGCCTGTAGCTCAGTCCACAGGGCTTCCACCCGAGACCTCTCCTCATTCCGCACCCTCTCCCTGGGTCCTCAACCATGGCCCCGGCTTTAAACCACCCTCTCCGTGTGCCCCATGACCATTCTTAAGATCTTCTGATTCCAGGGGCACCTGGGTGACTCAGTCTGTTACGGGTCTGACTCTTGATTTGGGCTCAGGTCAAGATCTCGCAGTTCATGAGTTCAAGTCCCACGTTGGGCTCCAAGCTGATGGTGTGGAGTCTTTTTGAGATTCTCTCTCTCTCCCTCTCTCTCCCTCTCTCTCTGCCCCTCCCCCCTTGCTCATGCTCCCTCTCTCCCTCTCTCTCAAAATAACTAAACTTAAAAAAATAAAATAAAAGATCTTCTGATTCCAGAAACCTCAAAACTGTGCAAAATTGGATTCTCATCTTCCCACCCCCAACCTCTCCTGGCTCCAGAACGCCCTAGCTCTACTGGCAACCTGGGGGGCTCCCATACTCTTCCCCCTGCTCACTGCCACATTGCCAAACCCTGTCTCTACTCCCTCAAAATGAAGTCCAAAACCACCCACATTCATCTGCTTATCTGTCTTCCCAACACACACACACACACACACACACACACACACACACACACACACAAATGCAATAGCCATCAAATCAGAACTGTTTTGTTCACAGCTATATCCCCACCAGACAGAAATATGCCTGGCACAGAGTGAATATTCAGTAAATGTCACTCCACTGAATGAACAAATACATAATGACTGAGTTTATGTCAGGTAACATCATGGTTAAGCATATCTATTTAAATTCAGAAGGCAAGAGTTTGAGTCTTGGTTCTGCCATTTACTCTTTGTGTGACTTTTTAAACTGAATTAACTTACCCTGAGTCTGAATTTCCTGATCTCTAATGTGGGCATAAAAATAGCAGATGACTCAAGAGTTCATTGTCAGGATGAAATGAGAAAACACATGTAAAGAGCTCATCCTGGTGCCAGGTACACGTGAAGGCATCAGTAGGCATTAGATATGATTGTTGTCATTCTTTCCTGTCTTCAGATCCCACCTGTGTCATATCATCTCCCAAACTGGTCCCTCAGAGTCCAGACTCCTCCCCTCAGGTGAGTCCTCAATCCTACTCTCAGAACCAGAGTGATCTTCACAAATGCAAAATAGAGCATAATACTCCTTTGCTGAAACCTTGTAGGTGAACTCCGCCTCTAGAGTCCAAATCCCATAGTCTGGCCTCAGCTTTCCCACCCCCAGCTTCATCTACCCTCAACCCCATGGACCCTAAACTCTACTAAACCACTTGCTGTCCCTCCCCTCCAGGCTATTGTCTGAGCTATTCTCTAGTTCTAGGAGAAATGTTCTCTACCCTTCTCCCCTCCTAATCATTCTACAAATAAGACATAGACTCCTCTGTGAAGCTTTTCCTCATCTCTCATTCACACACACACACACACACACACACACACACACACACACACACCCACCATCCCATGCAAACTTACTACAGCCCAGTTACACTCCTCTATGACAGCTAGGGTGACCAACCTTCCCAGCTCACTCAGGACTGAGGGGTTTTGAAGAATGCAGGACTTTTAGTGCTAAAACCAGAGTGTCCTACGCAAATGGGGCGTTTGGTCACCCTAATAGCATCGATCACATTGTTTAGGAATTAGCTGTCTTTCTGATAAGATTGTAGAGCACAAATTTTGTCTTGCTTATCTTCATATCCCCAACATCTAACCTAGTGTCAGGCACATTTATAATTATATGGTCCATATTCAATAAATATTTGCTAAACGTATTCACTGAGATAACAGCTAATTGGGGCAGCAGAAGAGCTATTGGCCATGGCTCAAATCCTGTCCCCCTTCCTGCATGACCTTGGACAAGTTATTACTTTCATTTATATATTTATTTGTTTGTCCCCAAATGATTCGAGGCAAATTTCTTGGTCTCGCTGAGCCTCTGTTTGCTCATTTGTACAATGGAAGATAATAATATCCATTTCATAGAGATGTTGCAAAGATTAAATGGATGTAAAGTGGTTCAAATAACTCCCGGCACATAACAAGCTTTCAGTAAATGCTAACTGCTATTACTATTGTCCTATGTATTATTATTTAAAGAGTTAACACAGTGCGTTCAATAAAGGCTGCTCCCTTCCTGCCATTAAATAAATGAATGCAGGTGGCCTTAAGTGTAATTATGCCACAGAAAAAAAAAAGCAGCCCTTAAAACAGTGGTCAGCCACCTTGGCTGCACATTAGGACCCCCTAGGGAACTTTTACAAAGACTGATGCCCAACCCCTTACCAATTAATTCAAATCTCCAGTGATGAATCCGCACATCAGCCCCTTTAAAGGGCTCCCCTGGAGATTCTAATAGGCGGCCAGGTTGAGAAGTTCTGCCTTAGGGCACCAGGTTCCTCACTCTTTAACTCTTAATTGCTGGGCTGGGTCTTTCCAAATAGTTATCCCTAATGTAGCTGTTGTCAGCAGTCAAAAGGGCTTAATTCCCTTTGTCCCCCTCCCTTGTCCTCAGGGCAAGAACTGGAGAATTTCCAGCTGACCTGAGGGGAGCAGGCGTTGGCCTCTCCTGTTACCCATCCCAGGCTGTACCCTACCTGGTTCTAAAGGCTTGGCCTGGCCCCTGCTGCTCCCTTCCCCTCAGCCTCCTCACAGCTTCATGATCTCTCAGGAACAGAAAGAAATGAAAAGAGGTCACTTTATCTGTGTCTACCCTAAGGGTACAGATGGTTTTCTTTTCCAGCCAGCATTTCTCAAAAGGGGCTCCACAGACATCTTCTCAGGGACCAACCAGTTTGGCGTGAGAAAAGCTTTGTTGGCTTTTTCGACTTGCTGATAATCTAAAATGTGACTACTGCACATCCTCTGGTCGGCCCGTCTTAAGAGACCCACTGCAGGAACTGAGTGCCCGGGTTTGTGCTTTGTAACATAAAGGCCGTGCACACGTACAGATTCCGAATAGTCTTAACAGAGGGAGCAAGGCAGAAAATTGAGTCCTGCTACGGCACCAGGCAGTAGAAGCAAAACAGACTCAAAGTGACCAGGAAGTAGCCTTAGTGTCAAGTCAGCTGTAGAAACAAAGCCAGTTTGTGTGTGGCTTTTCATAATGTTCGCAGCGGCTAATTAGCACTGAAGATACATTTAGGATACTTTTTTTCCCATTCCAAAACCCTAGGTAGAGAAAGCCCATTTAATTTTTTCATTAATGTTTATTTTTAAGAGAGAGACAGGCAGCACGAGTGGAGGCGGGGCAGAGAGAGAGGGAGACAACAGAATCTGAAGCAGGCTCCAGGCTCTGAGCTGTCAGCACAGAGCCTGACGTGGGGCTCGACCCCATGAACCGTGAGATCGTGACCTGAGCTGAAGTCAGATGCTTAACTGACTAAGCCACCCAGGTGTCCCTCCCATTTAAAGTAGATTTTAGGGCTTCTGGGTGGCTCAGTGGGTTGAGCATCTGACTCTTGATTTCGGCTCAGTTCATGATCCCAGGGTCGTGGGATCGAGCCCCACATCAGGCTCTGAGCTGAGCAGGGAGCTTGCTTAAGATGCTCTCTGTCTCTGTCTGCCCCTCTCCCCAGCTCATGCCCTCTCTCTCTAAAATAAAATAGACTTTAGTAAGGCTAACCATATCTTTTAGTGAACGTGAGTGATCTACAGATCATTAAAATAATGATTCACTTCATTAAAACCTCATTACCATCAGCAATTGAGAATTGCTCACTGGCTCACTGGTGGTTATACAGTGTCTGATTGTCCAGCACTAGAAAATACAGCTTGGGTGCGACTGATACCATTTGTAACTATTCTTATGAGAAGAGAGAGTCTCTGCATTGGTAATATGAAGTGGAAATACAGAAACTAGACCCGAGGCTACATCTTTCCATTATTAAGCCAGCAATCGTGATTTATTTTTAGTAGAACCTGACCATAAATCCCATCAAAATAATACCGTTTATTTAGATGTTGTGCCTATGCACTTTCTTTTGCTTTTAATTTATAACTTTGGAGCGGGGTGGGGGAGGTTATAGGTGTATAAGAGCTGTAAGCATGAACAGTTTTATCTGGTTTTTTTATACCTAATTAAGAGACGACAAAAATAATTCCAGTCTTTGTTGTCTGTCCTCCATGATCTTTTCCTTCCTGGTTTGGAAACTTGTGGTGATAGATCGAAATCATCTGGGGGCACTGTCAGGTCCTGCCCTGGTCATACAGAGGTCAGTAACAGCAGTTTGGAGTGGGAGACACTCCCTGGGCTGCAAGTCTGCTTTGTCAACACAGGTAGAGCCTACTTTGTCACTTAACAGCTATGGGTCCTTGGCCAAGTCACTTCATCACTACTGAGCCCTCTCTCCTCCCCGCCCCCCCATCCCCACCAGACCTCACCTTCCTGAGATGTACCATCCTCTGACTCCACCTTCCAGTGGCTCTGCGATCCTCTCACAACAACTCTAGGTAGAGGATGAAGCCCAGAAGGGTTTGGGGGCAGACCCGACTGAGAATTCTGATCCAGGCACTGACCTTGAACACAAGCTCTCTGAGCTTCAGGTTCCTTAATGCAGAACAGAGAGAAGAAGGCTGTTGTCATGAGGTGTTTCTTAGACTAAACAAGATGAGAACTCTCTAGGAGGCACAGAACATGCCCCTTCCCAAGGACTGCTCAGGGAACATTCCATGCCGCCATTAGAGTTCCCACAAAATCCCCCCAGGGGGCTCTGGGCCAGCCGGGAAGGAGAATGTTTTTTAGGCTTTGGTTTTTAACCTCAGCCCATAACCTCTTTTCGTCCATATAAGGTCATCCTGAATCTTCTCTAGATTTCTGAATAGCTCACCACAGGATGCACAAGGGGAGATGGGGAACCTTGGGGAACAGAGCAAGAGGGGTCAGGCTGAGGCTGGGGAATGGTGGGGCCCAGGGCTGGCCCTGTTGCTGCACAGAGAGACAGCATCCTCCCCTCAGGAATAGGGACTTCTCCCATTACAAGGCCATTGGAGGTGAGGCCCTCCTTTCCTGTGCACTTTTTAGCTAGTTGTAACTAAGCAAACTAGATTTGCATTTTTATTTCAGTAAGGTGTAAATGACTAATCAAACGTACACACATCTGCCATGCTTGTTTACCTATGTGAAACTAATTAGTAGACTCCAATCCCACCCAGGAAACGTGGGCGGGGAGAGCAATATTTACTGGGTCCCTCCCCACGTAAGGTCAGCCCTGGACTGGGGAGAAGCCCCTTGCTCCTACGCTCCCAGCAAGGAGAGGCAACTCCCACTCTGGAAAGCAAGAGGCTGCCCCAGCCTTAAGCCCAGAGACCCCAGATTTTTCCAAGCCCAGGTTCCCAGTAGCTGGTGGGCGTGTGGGAGGGGGCTTCCCATTCAGCCAGGATTCACAGAACCCCCAGAATGTGAGCCCTCCTCCCTGGCAGAGAGTTCCTGTCACCTGGACCCCTGAGGGGACCCAGTGGGTCTGGAATATCAAACCCCATTTTCTGTTCTCCTCACCTCCTCCTAGCTGCTCCAAGAAATCCTGCATAAAAGATCAGCTCTTCTCAGTTCTGTCTGATATTATATTAGTTCACTGTTGTATCACAGTAGCACAGAGTGGGAGGCTTCGACAGCAGAAATGTACTGTCTCACAGTCTGGAGGCCAGAAGTCCAAGGTCAAGGTTTCAGCAGGCCTGGTTTCTTCTGAGGCTGCTCTCCTTCGCTGGCAGATGGCTGCCTCCTCACTCTGTATTCACTTTGGGGTTCAGTTGTTCCTCTGTGCGTGCACAGGTCTATTCCAAATCCTCTCATAACAACACCGGTCATAATGAATTAGGACCCACCCTAAAGACCTCATTTTAACTAAATTACCTCTTTAAAGACATTCTTTCCAAGTACAGTTGGAGATAATGAGGTACAGGAGGTTAGGACTTCAACATATGAGTTGGGGGCTGGAGGGGCAGGGACACAACTCAGCCTATAACAGCCTATATTACTTTTTAAAAAGATTTGTTAGTGTTTATTTTTGAGAGAGAGACAGAGCGTGAGCAGGGGAGGGGCAGAGACAGAGAGAGAGAGAGAGAGAGAGAGAGACAGAATCCGAAGCAGGCTCCAGGCTCTAAGCTGTCAGCACAGAGCCTGATGCGGGGCTAGAACTCACTAACCGTGAGATCATGACCTGAGCCAAAGTCAGACGCTGAACTGAGTGAGCCACCCAGGTGCCCCATGATGGTTACTTTTACGCATCAACTTGACTAGGCTATGGCGTCCAGCTGTTCGGCCATACATCCGTGTAGATGTTGCTGTGAAGGTATTAGATGCGATTAACATTTATTATTTTTTTTAATGTTTATTTTTGAGAGACGGTGTGAGCGAGGGAGAGGCAGAGAGAGAGTGAGACACAGAATTTGAAGCAGGCTCCAGGCTCTGAGCTGTCAGCACAGAGCCCAACATAGAGCTCAAACCCACGAACTGTGAGATCATGACCTGAGCTGAAGTCGGATACTTAACCGACTGAGCCACCCAGGCACCCCTAGGTGAGATTAACATTTAAATCAGTAGATTTTGAGTAAGACGCATTAACCTTCATAGTGTGGGCCTCATCCAACCAGTTGAAGACCTTAAGTCCAGACTGAGGTCCCCCAAAGAAAAGGAATTCTGCCTCCAGAGTGCAACACAAAAATTCCCCGAGTTTCCAGCCTTGGACTCAAGACTGCAACATCAACTCTTGCCTCAACTTCCAGCCTTCCAGCTTGCCCTGCAAATGTCAGACTTTTCAGCCACCACAATGTCATGAGCCAGTTCCTTACAACAACTCTGTCTCTCTTGCCCTATTCAACAGGAAAGATATATGTCTCATCTTAAATTCTCAGAAGAATCCTAACTAATACAGATATTCATTTCCAATACTCCTGTATTGCAATAATTATGATTACATTAGCATGGGATTATATCCACAGTAAGTTTTCTTTTATAAGAAGTCCAGTAGCAAGTGACAGCAGTTCCCTCGCTCAGGGACGGAACGTGTCACCATTGAGATCCCACTCTGTCTCCTACCTCTGCTTTCCTGCACACTGGATGCATTCTCTGGCAGGTTCTCTCTGCATATCATGGTGGCAAGATGGTGGGCCAAAGCCCCAGCGTCAAACTGGGAGATCCTACCCTCTCAGCAACCCTAATGGAAAGAGCAATTCTTTAGTACCCAAGAGCTCTAACACAAGTCCCCAAATTGTATCTCATTAGATAAACGTAGGTCACACGCCCATTCCTAAAATAATCATGGCCAGTATTCTCTTTTTCCAGCAATTGGTTTAAATGTGAGCACATGATCTAGTTCTGGAAAGGCCGTTGAGGATTTCCCAGAAAGGTTTCTCTCCCTCCATGATAACAGAGGGGCCTGTGAGAAAAAAAAAGCTTTTGACCCCTTCTCTGACATCTTGCTTTAGAGGCTCTCAGGTGAGCCTGGGACACCAGAAGGTATAATGGGAGACTAGCCTAGGACACGAGCCCTTTCACTGAGGACAGCAGCAGAAAGACAGAGACAGTGTCTTTGATGATCTTGTTGGGCCTCTGAGCAATCTTGAGACTACCTACTTCCAGAAATCTTGCTAATGAAATTTAAAATGTCCTGTGGGTCCAAGCCACTGGTACCTGTCACTAAAACCAATCCTAAGTGAAAAAGACATTTTCCCAAACTCAGTGTTCTCACCTATGAAATAGGAGCAAACATTAGCACCTTCTGCGGTTAGCGTCAGCATTAAATGAAATAATGCCTAGTAGTGTCTGACACACAGAAAACAGTCAAGGAACTTTGGTTTCATTTCCTATAGCCAGTCCCTCTGGCTCTTTTAAATTCTAAGTATTCCTCAATGGATTAATTGATTGCTTTGTCAGACCTTCCTCATCTCAGATATTGTATTGCTAAGCTTCTCCTTTCCAGAGTAGTTGGTTCCCTACTTGTCTGGGCCAAGGCCTTTCTCCATCTGGTCTCAAAGATCTGAGTCTGTAACTAGAGAAATGCCCTCTTGTTCCCCAGTTAAGATGTACTATCATCATGGATTACTGCAAAACCCTTTCTTGTTTTGTTTTTTCCTTTTTGATCCCTTTTCCTACTTAAACACACTTGCACACACACCTCTGCCGCTCTTAACCACTCTAATGTTTTTTTACGTATGTGAATTCTTTTTGAGAGAGAGAGAGAGAGCATACAAGCATGGCAGAGAGAGAAAGGGATATAGAGAATCCCAAGCAGGCTCCACACTGTCAGCATAGAGCCTGATCCGGGGCTCGAACTCACAAACCATGAGATCATGACCTGAGCCAAAATCAAGAGTCAGATGCTTAACCGAATGAGCCACCCAGGCGCCCCCCCCCCCACCATTGATTTCTTTTAAGTGATCTCATATCCAGCAAAATCTTGCTGAGTCTACTTATTACTTCTACTGGTTGATCCTGTTGGATTATTCAAGTAGATATTTAAAATTTTTTTTTAACGTTTTATTTATTTTTGAGACAGAGAGAGAGACAGAGCATGAACAGGGGAGGGTCAGAGAGAGGGAGACACAGAATCTGAAACGGGCTCCAGGCTCTGAGCTGTCAGCACAGAGCCCAATGCGGGGCTCGAACTCACAGACCGCGAGATCATGACCTGAGCTGAAGTCGGCCGCTTAACCGACTGAGCCACCCAGGCGCCCCTCAAGTAGATATTTAGATCATATGTGAACGGTTTTATTTCTTCCTTTCCAATCCTTTCTTCTCTTATTTCCTTTTCACCCTGATGGGTAGCTTCTCTGTGTCAAACAACAGCAGCATAGGAGTATCAGTGAAATCTTGGGCAAATTTCCTCTCCTTTCCTGACCCTCCGTTTCCCCAGCCAATAAACCGTCCCCATGGACTTGTGAGGATCACGATAATAAACCCAAAGTTCCTGGCACCCAGTCAGTGCTAAAAGCATAGAATGTAGCTTTACTAATGCCCCTAATAAACATATGAATTGTCCATTTCTTTGTATGCTGTGTATCCCACTGTTACAGGGAGTTGTACCATTTAAAATATATAGGATATCTAGGGGCACCTGGGTGGCTCAGTCAGCTAAGCATCCAACTTTGGCTCAGGTCATGATCTCACAGTTGATGAGTTTGAGCCCCGCATTGGGCTCTATGCTGATAGCTGAGAGCCTGGAGGCCCCTCCCCCACGCATCTCTCTCTCTCTCTCTCTCTCTCTCTCTCTCTCTCTCTCTCTCTCTCAAAAATAAATAAACATTGGGGCACCTGGGTGGCTCAGTCGGTTGAGCGTCCGACTTCGGCTCAGGTCATGATCTCACAGTCTGTGGGTTCGAGCCCCGCATCAGGCTCTGTGCTGACCGCTTGCTCAGAGCCTGGAGCCTGCTTCAGATTCTGTGTGTCCGCTCTCTGCCCCTCCCCCGCTCATGCTTTGTCTCACTCTGTTTCTCAAAAATAAATAAATGTAAAAAAAAAAATTAAAAAATAAATAAATAAATAAATAAATAAATAAACATTAAAAAAATTTTAATACATAGGATATCTAAAGTAGAGAGATGGTAATTTTTATTTGAATCTACAATGGAGGGCTCGGTCGGTTAAATATCCGACTCTTGATTTCAGCTGAGATCATGATCTCGGGGTTCATGGGTTCCCGCCCCATGTCAGGCTCTGCATTGACAGTCTGGAGCCTGCTTGGGATTTTCTCTCTCCTTCTCTCTCTCTGCCCCTCCCTTGCTCACTCCCTCTCGCTTTCTCTCAAAATAAACTTTTAAAAACTCTTTTTTTTAATAAAATGAATAATTTTTAAGACTGGTGGAAAGGATTTCAGCCCCCTACCAACTGCAAAGTTGTCCACTGGAAGTATTAACCAAGTATAACCACAGCAAGTTAGCAGTATCAGCACCAGATGCATAGATCACCCCAACTTTTCACTCTGATTTCATAAAGTTAATGTGTCAGCAAACTTGTTATCAACATGTTCTAAAACAAGCTCTCATGATGAGCATGATGGTGGTAGAGACTCTGGAATAAACTGAATTTCATACGTTCTAAACAGACGGGCGATGATTAAAACAGGAAAAAAAAATAACAGCGTGTCAATTTTTTTATTCAACCCAAATATTCTGGTGAGGAAAACACGATAACCTATTACTTATCACATCTCAGGTTTTATTTCCATATAGTAGGTCAGGGCTTAAAATACGATAGATAATGTAAAGGCATAAATAAACTCTAAGTTTTATCCAATCTTTAAAAAAGGTACAAGCCATCAGGCAACTTTCTTTATTAAGTCAGATTTTTTAATTAAGTTAAGAAAAACTAGTAGCTCCACTAAGTGTTGATACGGGCTTGTGCTGGTTGGCTGGTCTTTCCCCCTTCAGACGCGTATTGAAATGCTGATAAGTGGATTGCTAACAGTAATTATAAATATTCTGGGGAACGTGATTTCCAAGCTCTGATTTTCAGGAAATTGCCGAGTCTTTGCTCTATTTGGGTGAAAGCATGTTTGTATAACAGCCTAGCAATAAAAACCATCTCTGAAAACTATTCTGTTCTTTGATGTGACTGCAGGGAATTTCTCACGGCTGATGACAAGGATTTTAAACAACATTTGCACCACTTGGACAGCTTTTCTATTCTGCTTGGAACTGGGTGGTTTTTGCAATCCCCCTTAGTGACATCATGGTGAACTGAACAGCAAGAAATACAATTCCCTCCCAGTGTGCTCATACCTCACCGTGGCTGACGGGTGGTTACCGCCGTGGAAATGGAGTTTGATTTCCCTACACTGACTGTCCTGATTCTCTGATCTCAGCACTTTTCCCCTGTGATCCTAAGCTGGAAAATTGTTTTGTATATGAGCTACCACAGTGCATTTCAAGTGGAACTGTAGAATTTACGTTTTAGAAATTGCCTGTCCTATCAACTATCTGTATCCCTACCCCATACACCATCTCCACAAAACATGTCACGGATGAGGCATACGAAGACTTGGTAGGTATTTCAAAGTTTGTATTCAGTACCTACTGTATGCCTACCTCACGGAAAGGGAACATAGCATCATTGTATCATTAATTCTCCTGTGAGATACTAGAAAACATATACTGGTCTCTGCCCCTGGTTCCTGGCACAGGGTCTTAAAACCCTTATAATTCCCTGGGTGATAAGAGGAGCGTCTTTTGTTCTAACCAGGTTAACTTTGGGTGAACTCCTGGATGGCACCTGGGTGGAGGCTGGTCACTGGAAAGACCCAGCCATGATTAGAAGAGCTTGCAATTTTCATTCTCTTGAGAAGGCGGAGGGAGGGAAAATGAGAGTCAAATGATACCTATGTGATGAAGCCACTGTCAAACCCCAAAAGCACAAGGTTCAGAGAGCTTCCAGACTGGCGAACGTATCCACATGGGTGGGCGGTGCACCCCAAATCCACCGGGACAGAGTTCCTGTGCCCTGGACCCTCCCAGACCTTACCCTTTGTGTCTCTTCATCTGGCTGTTCATCTGTTTCCTTTATCGTGTCCTTTAATAAACTGGTACCCATTAGTGTTTCCCTGAGTTCTATGAGCCACTCTCGCAAACAATCAAATCCGAGGAGGGAAGAGGCCTCTGGCTGGCAGCTAAGTCAGGCAGAAGTTGTGGGTAACCTGGGAAATACCACTTTCTTATTTATTTTTTATTTGAGAGACAGTGTGCGTGACAGTGTGAGCAAGGGAGAAGGGCAGAGGGAGAGGGAAAGAGAGAATCTTAAGCAGACTCCACACTGAGTGCAGAGCCCAATTTGGGGCTGAATCTCACAACTGTGAGATCATGACCTGAGCTAAAACCAAGAGTCAGACGCTAAACCAGTTGAGCCAGCCGGGCACCCCAGCACTTACTACTTCCGCTTGGCATCTGAAGTGGGGGGCAGTCTTGTAGGACTGAGCCCTTGACCCGCGGGATCTGTCTCTAGATGCACAGAGTCAGGATTGAGTTGCATCGTAGACACCCCACTGGGGTCACAGAGACTTGCTTGGTGGAGGGAACCCCATACATCTGGTGTCAGAAATGCTGTGAGTGCGGTCGTGTGTGAGAGTGCAGGAGAAATACATGGAGGATGGGGTTTCCCCACGACATCTCCTAGGGGCCCTGAAGATGGCTGACAGCAATAACAATGCCAAACTCACCGATAATGGCTACTGAGAAAGCACATCACAGTAGCTGAGAGTATAGTCTGGAGTCAGAAACCCTGGCTCGAACCTCAGCTCTGGGGCTCCTGGGTGGCTCCGTGAGTTTAGCATCTGACTCTTGATTTTGGCTCAGGTCAGGATCTCACGGTCTGTGGGTTTGAGCCCCACATCAGGATCTGTGCTGCCAGTGCAGCCTGCTTGGGATTACCTCTCTCTCTCAAATAAATTTTTTACAAAATCCCAGCTCTGCCACTTTAGCGTGTCACCCTCGTTCCTCAGCCTCTCTGTGCTTTGGTCTCTTTGTCTGTAAAACAGGAATAACAGCACTACCACAAAAGCCTCACGGAAATTAAGTGAGATGATGTAGGTGACACTCTCTGTGGGTTACAAATTGTCTTCGTCTGGGAACAACCCATAAGGTTGTACTTTCCTCATGCAAAGAGACACCCAGAGGGGGGCGCCCTCTGGCACTGGCTCGGCAGCTTGAGGGTGCTGGGACTGAGGTCCTGAGGGGCCACTGCTGCTGTCCAGCAGTCATGGTCAGATTCCCGGCAGGGAGTAGGAAGGTGGGCGAAGGCAGGACAAAAGGACGTGGCCTCACTCTAGTCACACACCCTCCGTGCAACTTTCCAGAATCTTCTCAGTGTCTGGGCTCCTCACCTCCCACACAGGTCTGGCCCATCCCCTCACTGACATGGTTCTTTCTCAGCTTACTCATGACTCCGCAAGGCTACATTTAGCAGACATTTTTCATTCCTCATCTTTCCTGACCTCTCTCTCTCTCCCAGTGGAGTGAGATTCCCTCCTTGAAATATGTTCTTCCTGTGGCGTCCATGACACCCTGCTCTCTGCTTCTCTTCCTGTATCTCTGGTGGCTCCTCCTGTCCCCTGAGCATATTCCTTCTCCTCAACCCAACCCCAAAGTGCAGGCGTCCTCAGGCTGGGCTCAGACCCTCTGCTGACTCACCTGATCTCTCTCATCAGGCGGCCTCAGCCATGTCCACAGCTTAATTTCCACCTGCACCCTCCTGATGCCCAACTTCCCCTCTGCAGCCCAGACCTCTCCTCTGACTCCAGACCTGAGCATCGAGTCACCACCCAAATTTTCATGGCTTGTTCCAAAGGCTTCTTGCACTCAAAATATCCCAGAGAGCGCCCACGGTCTCCTAGGCCCTAAGCACTCCCCTCCATGCCACCAGACTTCAAGCCTGGCCCTCTCCACACGGTGTCTTGCCCAGGGAATGGCCCGTCCACTATC
Source organism: Panthera pardus (assembly GCF_024362965.1). Classification (NCBI taxonomy): domain Eukaryota; kingdom Metazoa; phylum Chordata; class Mammalia; order Carnivora; family Felidae; genus Panthera; species Panthera pardus. Next base: position 4,387,747 of record NW_026526810.1, read on the forward strand.
CAGTCTGGTAAACTGAATACCTGGGTATCATCCTTGACTGCTCCCTCACTCTTTCTTTCCATTTTCAAACCAGCAAAAGGCCCCAGAGCCTTAATCTCCTAAAAATCCCCCACATTCACCAACTTGTCTCTATCCTGCCCCAAGCCACCCTCATCTCTCACTGGGATATGGCAATAGCCTCCTCACTGACCAGCCTGTGTCTGTCTGTCTTGTTCCAGACATGGTGTCTTATTCTCTACATGGTGGTGTGAAACTAAATAAAGAAACTTCATTTAAATGAAGTCAGGAGCACATCCAATAAAGTATCCAAAATATATAAAGGGTTTATAAAGCTCAACACCAAAAAAATCAAATAACCCAATTAAAAAATGGGCAGAAGACATGAACAGACATTTTTCCAAAGAAGACATCCAGATACATGAAAAGATACTCAACATCACTCATCATCAAGAAAAGGCGAGTCAAAACCATACCACCTCATACCTGTCAGAATGGCTAAAATCAAAAACACAAGAAACAACAAGTGTTGGCAAAGATGTGGAGAAAAAAGAACACTCTTGCACTGTTGGTGGGAATGCAAACTGGTGCAGCCATGCAGCCACTGTGGAAAAGAGTATGTGAGTTCCTCAAAAAATTAAAAATAGAAATACCATATGATCCAGTAATCACAGTAGGGGGTATTTACCCAAAGAATACAAAAACGCTAATTCAAAAGGAAACATGCACCCCAATGTTTATTGCAGCATTATCTGCAATGGCCAAATTATGGAAGCAGCCCAAGTGTTCATCCACAGATGAATGGATAAAGGCGATGTGGTATTTTCGTAATGGAATATTATTCAGCCATTAAAAAGGTATGGAATCTTGTCATTTGAAACAACATGAATGAAACTAGTGAGCACAATGCTAAGCAAAATAAGTCAGAGAATTACAAATACCAGGGGCCCTGGGTAGCTCAGTTGGTTAAGCGCCCAACTTTGATTCAGGTCATCATCTTGAGGTTTGTGAGTTTGAGCCCCACATCAGGCTCTCTGCCGTCAATGCAGAGCCCACTTCAGATCCTCTGTCCCCCTCTCTCTCTGCCCCTCCCCTGCTCATTCTCTCTCTTCCAACATAAATAAATAAATAGGTAGATAAATTTTAAAAAAAATACAAATACCATATGATTTCACTCATACGTGGAATTTAAGAAACCATACAAACAAGGGGAAAAAAAGAGACAAACCAAAAAAACAGACTCTTAACTACAGAAAACACACTGATGGTTACCAGAGGGGGAGTGGGTGGGGGGATGGGGGAAATAGGTGGAGGGGATTAAGATTACACTTACTTTGTTGAACCCTGAGTAATGTATAGAATTGTTGAATCATTACATTATACACCTGAAAATAATATAACACTGTATGTTATCTGTACTGGAATTTAAATATTTTAAATAATAATAGAAAATAATTTTTAAAAATAAATAAAATGGAGTCAGGAGGCCAGAAGGGGGAGCTCTCATGCCCCCACCACTCAACTGCAGACCCAGCAAGAAGGAAATCAAATTCACTCTCCAGCAGGAGGAAGAATTTCTTCTTGCTTAGCAACAAATTCAGGCAATGAGAAATAGTCACAACCCTGAAATCTTGTTTTCCTTCAATGGACCTTTATTCAAAGTAGCCCATCCAAATTCCTCCTTTTCTCTATAAAGTAACCTTCCTTTCCTTTGATCTCCAGACTTACCTACGGCTTTTGCTATAGCTTCCTTGTCCTGAGCTACATTGCTCTGCTAAACTCACTTGTGGGTAAAATAACCGGCTGTTTTACTTGTAAGGTAGTCAGTAGCTGTGGAGATCTTTTCAATATACAAATCTGATCATATCACCATCACCAACCCAGAACACCCTGTATGCTGCATTAAAATCTTATAGGAGGCACCTGAGTGGCTCAGTTGGTTGAGCATCAGAATCTTGATTTCAGGCCAGGTCATGATCTCACAGGTTCATGGGTTCGAGCCCCACATCAGACTCCGAGCTGATGGTGCAGCACCTGCTTGGGATTTTCTCTCCTCCCTCTCTGCTCCTCCCTCTGCTCACATTTTCTCTCTCAAAATAAATAAACATTAAAAAGTAAAAATTAAAAAAAAAAAAAAACCTTTCACTAGCTTCTTATTTCTCTTGGGACAGAGGCCAGAATCTGTAATATAACCTACAAAGTTGAATGCTGGGTTCCTACCTAGCACTGGGTCCTCATCTAGCACTACGGGCTCAGCATTCCATGCTGTAGCCATAATGGCCTTCTTTCTAGTCACCAAGACCTTGTTGTTCTCTCTGTCCTCGGAATGGAGTTGGTACAGAGGAGACCAAGTTGTTGAGAGCCTGTGGTGCAGAATGCATCATCCATATGGATAATGAAGCTGACCAGGATTATGGCAAGAAGTGGAATGGAGAAGACTTGGGGTCACCTACCAAAGCCCTTACTGGATGTGTAGAAGAAACCCCAAAATGTAGACAATGAACAAAGTCATAGAGCTGTGAGATATTCCAGTGGCACGAGCTTTAGAGTACTGAGAGTTCTTCACTCATGAAGAAAGGGTGGGAGAGCAGCCGTGAGAAGCCAGGAGAATGCGGATCCACCATCTCCTGCCCTGTCCTTCCTCCAGAACTCACGATACCAGGACCGCAGGAAAATGAGAAGCCTCCACTCAAGAGACACCCAGGTGAACATGGTCTCTAAGCTGTTCCATTCTGCCTTAGGCCTCATCTCCCCTTTCTGCACCCTCCCTCTTTCCTATTTCCCCACTTTCTTTCTCAATCCCAGTTGCTTGGCAATCTCTCCAATTAAATGGGCATAATAACATTGGCCTTTAAAAAAAAAATTCTCATACGGGTCCATGAGGGGACATGTTCAAAGATGTTCATTGTTTTGTGGTAGCAGGAAGGGGACAGCCATCCAAGATTGGAGAAGTAGATTTGTGCCATGTAGAGAATGCACACTGTGGAATATGGCACAGCACTTAGAAAAAGCAGACTGGATGTGCACAGCAATATGGATGAAGTGTAGAAACATAGTGCTCGTAGCACCCAGGCTCTGGACTCTGAATACAATCTCCCACTAAGCAGAACCAGGGCTCCTTAAAGAAATGGCTGACTCCAGTCTAGGGCAATAAATGTATTATGATCCAGGAAAAGATCATCATACCAGGAAGCAAGGAAGCTATCTATCAAAGACTAATGAGACAGTGTCCAAAATAACCAAAAAACAAAATAAAACCTTACAAAGGCTCCCATTTGCCAAAGATGGGGCGATTTAAACATATCAGTATAAATAACTGCAAACAACTGAAATAATCAAATGTGTTTATTTATTTGAGAAAGAGAGAGAGAGAAATAAAGAGAGCACGCACAAGTGGGAGAGAGGGCCAGAGAGAGACAGAGAGAGAGAATCGTAAGCAGGCCCCACGCTCAGTGCAGAGCATGATGCGAGGCTCTATCCCATAACCCTGGGATCACAACCTGAGTCGAAATCAAGAGTCGGACATTGAACCAACTGAGCTACCCAGGTGCCCCTCAAATATGTTTAAATATATGAGTTTATAATCTTATTTTTAAAGCTTTATTGGGGCAGCTGGGTGGCTCAGTTGGTTGAGCAACTGACTTTGGCTCAGGTCACAATCTTATAGTTCATGGGTTCGAGCCCCACATCGGACTCTGTGCTGACAGCTCGGAGCCTGAAGCCTGCTTTGGATTCTGTGTCTCCCTCTCTCTCTGCCCCTCCCCTGCTTGTGCTCTCTCTCTTTCTCAAAAATAAATAAATATTAAAAAGCTTTTTTTTTTCAACTTTATTGATTTATCTTTAGGGGAACTGGCTCATTATTTTGAAAATTTATAAATAAAAAGAAAGAATCAAGCACTGTCTTGCTTTTCCTATACAAACTGTATCTCAAGGCAACTAAGTTTCTCTTTATAGAAATAGTCCAGCTAATAAAGGAATGATAGAATTAGATTATCATTATTTTGAAACCCCTAATGAAATCATGGACCTAGGCATTGATCATCAACTCCACTAACATCACAGAGACAACCAGACACTAGGTGCCTCTTGATAGAAGTCCATAACTTCCCCTATGAAGTATTTCTTGAGATATAGATATGTATATATATTTATCCTGAATCTGATCAAGTTTCTAGATCTCACTACCAATTTACAGGAAATACAGAGGGCAGAGGAACATAGGAAACAACACTACAGGGATACAGTTGGCAGAATCCAGACTTTGGAAAATTTCATGAAGATAAATATTCTGATCTTCAACAAACAACTATTTAGGAACAGAGGGGAGAACCATAGGTTAAAAGAGACAAGAGACCCATCAACCAATCACAATGTATAAACCTTTTTTGAATTCTGATTCAAACAAGTTTTAAAAATTATGAGACATTTGGGAAAATTTGAACAATGACTGAAGAGTTGATTATTTCTAATTTTTAGGTATGATAATATGATATATTGATTATGTAATTTAATGATTATAATTTAGAGGTACATACAATATATTTATCGGTGGAAGAGTATGTAGTATGGTACTCGAACTTACTTCAAAGTAATCTGTGAACAGTGGGAATGGGTGGTAATTACAGATGAAACAATAGTAGCTACAAGTTGAACTTGACTCTGTACAAATTGCACACTTCACTTTGAGTGATGGGCACAATGAAGTTCATCACACTTCAATTTTTGAAACTGTTTGAAATTTTTGCACAATAAAAAGTTTTTTAAACAGTGGTAAGAAAAAGAATGAAACAGGATACATACTGCATGATTAATGTAAAATTAAAATATAAACACCAAGAGGCACCTGGGTGGCTCAGTTGGTCAAATGCCTGACTCTTGATTTCAACTCAGATTATGATCTCACAAATGAACCCCCGCACCAGACACTGCACTGACAGCATGGAGACTGCTTGGGATTCTCTCTCTCTCCCTCTCTTTCTCTGCCCCTCACGCTATACACACATACATACATACATACATACATACACACATACATACATATATAAACACCAAAAAATAATAATAGAAATAAAATGACGTATGTCAAGCATATTAGAATGGTTGCCATTAGGAAGATTGGGGAATGGACATAGAGGGTAAGATTAAAGGGTATAAAAATAACTGAAACAATAAAGACAATTACACCGACCAACAGGGAGGTGTTGTTAACTCAACCCTTTGCCTCTGAGGTCAAAGAAAGTTCCTTCACATATTTGTGAGGATTCAATGAGGTACATGGGTATTATTGCTGGCACAGGGCCTAGCACATCAGAAATCATAATAAATATTAATTTCCCTTCATTCCCTCTACCTCCCACCATTTCCTTGCCCTGCCAAGGAATAAAAATGATCAGATAAGTTAATTCACTTTAAGATACGAAGCTCTGTTAACAACTTCATATCTCCTCAGGAGAGGCTTTCCAAGGTGGCCAATACTTAAGAAATTAATCTTCACTAAGTGAAATTCCTGCACACCACCAAAATTTCCATTCCCTTTGTGCCATACTCTAAAACAAGAAGGTCAATAGTGTTCAATGCAAGGATGATTCCAGGAGGGCACAGATATGCCCATAGGCCCATAACTCTTCAGAGTGGTGTTCTGGGTCCCCCATCTTCTAAATCGAACACATCAACACTAAAAAGCACACCACCTACTAGCTCATCCCAGGAATCAGAGAACTCCAGGTTGCAGCTTGATCTCAGATGAGCATCAAAGTGAAATATTTATGTGCTGAGCTTTGCTCTTTATCTAGCTGGAAAGATTTCTATTTCATGCCCCACCCCAATCACCACCAGAAACCAACCTCTACCATTTCTCCTTCCCGGCCTCTATGGCCATGACTGCCATGTTCCTTCCAAGCAATATATAAACTTTTAATTCAAAATCATGTTCTGGGTGACTGGCTCACTGGGAATCATCCAGAGGTTGCCAGTGACTCAGCCAATAAATTTGAGGCCCAGCAATTGACTTGGGAGTCAGTGGCGCCTGACAACTGCTCAGCAGCTGAAGGTGAAAAGAAGCAGAATTCTACATTGGTTTATAATAGATAAATGTGCCCGGTCCATCTCATAGGAGCTATTGGAATGAAAAGCAATCAATTAGCAGTGTTCCTGGCTGCAGGTTGGCCCCAACAGGTCAAAATTAAGGTCAACTGTAATCAGAGGGAAGGACATGTTGCCTTCTGAATAAAACCTAGCCAATCAGTGTACATGTATTTATCTAGCATATTCCATAGAAAACAGTAAGAGTCACTCACTCTAAGAGACCTCTGCTTTCAAAACTATAATAGGGGTACCCGGGTGGCTCAGTCAGTTGAGCATCTGACTCTTGACTTTGGCTCAGGTCATGATCCCAGGGTTATGGGATCAAGTCCCATATCAGGCTCCACACTGAGCGTGGAGACTGCTTAAGGTTCTCTCTCTCTCCCTCTGCCCATCCACCCCACTCATGCATGCTCTCTCTCTCTCAAAAAAAAAAAAAAAAACTGTAATAATCTTGTGAGAGATATAATATAGAAAATTATACAGAACATGAGACAGTACAACCAAGTAACCATATAACTACTCAGCATCCAACTCTGTCTGGATTACCCTTCCCACCTTTATTGATAAGCCTGAATTCTGCAAATACCCGAATGCCATTATCTATACAGAATCCTCCCCTGGTGACTTACCTTGGCACTCACTTTTCTGGCACCAGCCCTCTGCAGTAGCAGCCTGGGAACCCCAGACTCACTGGGCCTCCTGCCCTCTGGAGCTCCAGGGCAGGAGCCAGCCCTACCCTCACTCAGCCAACTCCTCATATATTAGAAAAAGGAAAATGAGAGAGGAGTTAAGGTGTCTTCTGCAGGTGTCTCCACATTGGGGTGGGAAATGGATGAATTACATTTGACAGCTCCTTGCTTCTTGAATCCAGTGCTATGTTGAGCAGGTGCCCCTGTGCACATTATCCAGAGCACATAACTGACAGAATCATCCAGGAACATGGGCAAGAAGCTTTGCCTTCTACCACTGGACACAGACTACATCCCAAGTCATTAATCCCCCCATAGACAGGTTAGGATTAGACTGTCTTGTATCTGGACCACTGAGCCACATTTGTATTGTTGGGAACAATGTTGGAATCGTGCAGCTCAGAGGTCTAATACCTGTCACAAACTGTTCCTGGACTCATTCTTCTCTCCCCTCGTTCCAAGCCTTCTGAGCAAGCAAATGAGGGCTTTCAGCCATAAGTGATTGAGTTACCTAACCAAACTGACGAGAAAAGGGTGGAAGCAAACAAAATAAAAGCTAAGATTTGAATTTAGCCAAAGGAATTGTACAGCAGGGAATGGCTTTTCAATCTGAGAAAGCTGAAGGTAGATGTTAAGAAAATTAACTTGGACATTTTTTATGCATCAAGGGCTCACTGTTCACTAAAAGAGGCTTGGAATCTTGGTCAGGACACTGTCTTTAGAAGACAGTGAATGCTGAGAGAATTTGGGACAGTTGGCATGGATACATGACACAGACCATGAATCTGGCCATCTCCATACTCAGCTATCTTGTCTTTGAATGCCATGATGAAGCACAGCTCAAGGACAAAGATTTCATACTTAAATTTTGTTAATGTTTATTTATTTTTGAGACAGAGACAGAGCATGAGCAGGGGAGGAGCAGAGAGAGAAGGAGACACAGAATCCGAAACAGGCTCCAGGCCCCCAGCTGTCAGCACAGAGCCTGACGCGGGGCTTGAACCCACAAACTGTGAGATCATGACCTGAGCCGAAGTCAGACGCTTAACCAACTGAGCCACCCAGGAGCTCCAGTAAAAGTCCATTACTTAGGATAACCACTGTACCAGTTAGGATAACTCAACACTCCCATCCCCGCCTTCCCCCAACCCTCTCCTCAGTCCAAACATGACCATGGCCTTCTCCTGGTCAACTCCAGCATCATCATCTTGAGGGCTCAGCATAGCCGAAGGAAGTGAAGCCAGCCAGAGGGTCAACAGGGGAAAGAAAATACAACTGAGAGCAGAAGAGGTTGATACCATGGGCCACGTGTGCATATGTGGCCAGCAACACCACTACTGTCATTTCGGTAAGAGACCTGGGTTGGTTTGGGGTCTGTAGAGCATCTGTATATTTTATATACTTATATGTACATATTTATGTATGTGTTTTAATATATTTCATGTCTATAGAAATACTTCATGTTATTTATGTGAATCTGGGCTTATTACGTCAGGTTGGACAAAGAGGAATCAAGGTTTTAGGGGGAGCCCTGGAGTTTCAAGTAGGGGAGTTCGATGCTGGAGGGAGGAAAAGTTACCAGAAGGACTGAAGAAGGTTGAGAGTGCTGGGAAGTCATGCCCTTTCTCTGGCCTGCAGGTGTCTGTCTCTGTCTCTCCCCTGCCTGCTCCTGTCTCCACACCCCAGCCCCAATTCACTAGAGCTCCCAAGTCACTCTGTCTCTTCCTCTACTGTTTTTTCCTTCACACGCAGAAGCAATCTATCATCATTCTTCCATTGTTATTGACTTCATTGTCACTGGTTTTTTAGGTTGCCAGTTGAGTGTTTTTTTTTTTTTTATGTAAAACAAATGTTTGTAAATCATCACATTTTCCCATTGACTTCCATTGCTATTTCAGAAGTATGATCCCACAGAGGAAAAAACCTTGGCATACATAGTAAAAACCACAGATGGAAGCTACTATAGCCTTCAAAGAACATTCTGCCTTTGACTGAGTATGATTTATGAGTATGTGATTCTCCCCCTGGACATCTGCAAGAAAAGTTAGGCAAACAGGCAATCAATTAGAGTACTCCATGTTAAAAGTCTATTTATTATTTATTAACCACCTTTCTTGATTGATTGGCTTCCGTTTTACTGGTTTTTCTCAATGACCCAGTGTAAATTGACTACTTAATCATTCACACTTGTAATCATTGGTCCAGACATTCGATGGAAACTGCCTGTAAGCTCGCTGGGCAACACCTGTTAGGAACAGTTCCTCAATAACCTCCCTTCTTCTTCGTGGTCACTGTGTCCTGATCTGTCCTACACTCCTCTGCTCCTTCCCGACTCCCCTGGTCATGAGACACCGTCTCAGGACTGACCTTGGCCTCCTTCTCAGCCTTAAGTCCCATTTACTTCCTTAATTATATCTACTTCTGTCCACTTCCTGCCCCCAAGTTTCTGCTGGGCATAGCCTCTTCTTCCACCTGTTTGCTCTGAGGTCCATGCATTTATTTGTCAAATGCTCAGAGCAGAATATTAAAAAGTTACTCTTTTTTTGAAACTGTATGTTAGCATAGTGCCAGTAGCTAGTGGTATATGACTTTCAGTTCTAGTCTCTCTTTTTATTTTTTATTTATTTTTTTACGTTTATTTATTTTTGAGAGAGACAGAACATGAACGGGGAGGGGCAGAGAGAGAGAGAATGACACAGAATACAAAACAGGCCCTAGGCTCTGAACTGTCAGCATAGAGCCCGACATGGGGCTCCAACTCACAAACCATATGATCATGACCTAAGCCAAAGTTGGATTCTTAACTGACTGAGCCACCCAGGTGCCTTTGGTTGTAGCCTTTCTAAGCAGGAATATACAGTCTTCCAGTTGGGGGGTTGGGGTTGTTTTGGGGTTTTTTTTAGTTCAATATCACACGTACGTTGGAAGTTCTGTCATCTGCATGGGGCATTCCTACCTTGAATTATCAGATGTGCAAGGGAAGCACGTCCGAACAATATCACTAAAATCTAACCTCCTTAAAACCCAAGGAGCGCTTGGGTGGCTCAGTTGGTTTGACTCAGATCATGATCTCACGGTTCACAGGTCCAAGCCCCATGTCGGCTCTGTGCTGACAGCTCAGAGCCTGGAGCCTGCTTAGGATTCTGTGTCTCCCTCTCTCTCTGCCCCTCCCCCACTTGCGTACGCTCTCTCTAGCTCTCTCTCTCTCTTTTTTAAAATAAACATTTAGGGGCGCCTGGGTGGCTCAGTCAGTTAAGTGTCCGACTTCAGCTCAGGTCACCATCTCGCGGTCTGCGAGTTCGAGCCCCGCGTCGGGCTCTGGGCTGATGGCTCAGAGCCTGGAGCCTGCTTCCGATTCTGTGCCTCCCTCTCTCTCTGCCCCTCCCCCGTTCATGCTCTGTCTCTCTCTGTCTCAAAAATAAATAAACGTTAAAAAAAAATTTTTTTAATAAATAAATAAACATTTAAAAAAATTTAAAAAAACAAAAAACAAAAAAACCTCAGGCATCACAGCATCCAAAAATCCACATGGAAAGGAATGTGAATCTGTTCTTGACCAAACAACAGCCAGAGCCCAGGTAATCCAAATAGCAGCAGACTTACACCTAAAGCTTTACTAAACAACCCTCATCCTTACATGTGATGTTCTTTGATATCTATTCTATTCCATTTCATTCGTAAAAACTAGTTTTACCCATTAAACTGATTTTACAACTGGGTTGAATCCCACAGTTTGTAAAAACACTGCTTCCATCAGTCTGGCTGAAGCATTAAAGCCAGATAATGTTGCCAGTTGATGGGCTGGGAGTCAAGTGGGGAACCACTGGAGACCTGGGCCAAATCCCTGTTCTTCTCCTGCCTTGCTGACAGTAGAGGACAAACCACTTAGCCTCACTATGACTCACTTTCCATCTTAAATCCTCACATGCCTATCAGAGGGATCTAACGAGATGAGAGATGTGAAAACACTTTGAAAATATTAAAGAACCATTCAACTCCAAGGGGGTGGCGGCAGCCACTGAGAAGGATGATGCGTCAGAATAACCGGCTAGCTGTTTCTCTACAACTCAGCTCGGTTCCTCGGAGCTCTGGCAGAGGTGGAAGAGGGCCAGAACCTAGTGATGAAACCAAGAAGAGGGAGGAAATGAAGGAGACTGACAAATCCCAAAACAAGCATCACTGCGTTGGCCAGCGATTTACAACCAGCACCCGCTACCGAGAACCAGGGGCTCCCTGCCTTCCTCCAAGAGGCATACAAAATTCATGCAATTTATATACACACAGAGACATATGTGACTCTGGATGTAAGATACAGTGTATATATACTATATAATATGTAGTACAATATTATATACGTGTTAGTGTATAGTACGCGCGCGCGCACACACACACACACACACACACACACACACACACACATTCTAATTCTCAGAGGCTCTGTTGCCAAATTTCCTCACGGCGTTCCTGATGCTAAGCTGACAGTTCCCTCTCGTTCATGATTCAGGAGCTCTCAAGAACACTGTCATTTGGTTAGAGAGAACTCTCCCAGCATATACAAGAGCCATCTTGGCACGTGTTCTGTATTATTTGATCTGCCTCCCACCGCTGATCAAAGAGCACTTCTAACTGAGCCAGATGATTCAGCAATCTAGAAGTCATTAGCCACAGTTTATAGAAGTCTTCTGAGAAGGAATTCCTATCCCAACAAGACTTCTAGCTGAATTTCCCTTTACCCTAGAGATTTTAAATTCAAATGTCTATGAGGAGGCAGGCACGTTCCATAGATTGGGGGGGGGGGGGGGGGAGGGGGGATGGGCAGGAGTATATTTGTCACTGTGGAGTGCTGGGACCACATTCAGCCGGTGTGCCATCTAAAGTGTGCCTATGCCCAGGGGCGCCTGGGTGGCTCAGTCAGTTAAGCGTCCGACTTCAGCTCAGGTCATGATTTCATGGTTTGTGGGTTCGAGCCCCATGTCGGGCTCTGTGCTAACAGCTCAGAGCCTGGAGCCTGCTTTGGATTCTGTGTCTCCCTCTCTCTCTGCCCCTCCCCTGCTCAAGCTCTGTCTCACTCTATCAAAAATAAATAAATGTAAAAAAAAAAAAATTAAAGTGTGCCTATGCCCAAACCAGCTGATTATTGGCCTATATTGCAGATTTTCCCCTGCTCCAAAAGAAGTAAAAAAAAAAAAATCTGTATTCCTATGTAAAAATTTCCTGATTCTTAAATGGTTGCTCAACTTTTTAAGACATATATATCAAAGAAAACATAACAAATTCAGCCTATGAATATCAATGAATGGCCTGTTCTTTTTTCTCAAAAAAAAAAAACAGAATTAAGTGATTTTTTTCCTATTACAATAACTCATTAAAGGGTGAAAATTCAAAATAAAAGTCAAATTCATCTAGTGTCCTGTCTTTAGACTTTCGTACCATCTTAGCCCATATCCGCTAAGAAACAGAGCCTGAGACAAGGATTAGGACATTTACACTTTACTGGGGGGATACTTTCTACAGACTTTAAGAACAAGGGAAAGGGGAAAGGGTCAGAGGAAAGAGGAGCATTACAGAGTGCTGCCTCTGTTCACTACAAGCCACAAAGAGACACAACAGAACACCAGGCAGGTGGATTCACTCCACATATGAAGACACAGGTGAGCTACAAGGGGAAACTGACCCTCAAGAACAGTCCACGGGAGAAAAGAAGGACAGAAGCGTATCTGCCAATTCCTTACTTTGCATCTTCAATGTCTTACTCAACTCTGCCTAGTTGTGGTCCTGGCAAGCTCACTCCTATCTCCTGTTTCCCACTAGTCAATGTTTACCCCATAGGGTGACCCTCCCCTGAACCTGCAGATGCCAGACTCCATAACTGCATGGAGCTTCTGCTTATCCAAGTCCAAAAGTGGCAGGAAGAACCAGAAAACTTCAGGCACATGGCTGGTTGGCCTAGCTGCAGAGCACAGGGAAGAGGATGGCCCAGCTCTCTCAGGGCAGGTGACTGGTTGGCCCCAGTGGTGGCTGCAGTATGGTCCAGGAGGTGGTTGGTGCCTTCAGAAAAAAAGGAGGCAACTTGGGGAATCTAAGAGTATAGACAGGCATAGAATAATACATGGACATAGTCAAAGCATAGCTATATTAAGAATCATTAAGGGGTACCTGGGTGGCTCAGTAGGTTAAGAGTCCAACTTTGGCTCAGGTCATGATCTCGCCATTCATGGGTTCGAGCCCTGTGTGGAGCCTGCTTTGCATTCTGTGTCTCCTTCTCTCTCTGCCCCTCCCCTGCTTGTTCTCTCTCTCTCTCTCTCTCTCTCTCTCTCTCTCTCTCTCTCTCTCTCTCAAAAATAAAACATTAAAAATATTTTTTAAAAAGAATCATTAAGTTAGTTTGAACACTGAAAACAAGGAAATAAACCCACAAATTCTAATATCAGAAATGAGAGAGGGGACATCACTACAGATCCTGCAGACAGTAAAAAGATAACAAGGAAATGTTAGGGCAACAGTTATGTCAATAAATACAACTTGGATGAAATAGACACATTCCTGGAAAAAAGTTACTAAGTCAACATGGCTCAACATGAAACTCACAGTTTCCCACTAACTCAAAATCATTCAAATCAGAACATTCATAAATTTACAAAGCCTCCTAATTTAAAATCAAATAGCAAAGTTCTTAAAGCCAGGGAGACTCAAATGGAAGCTTACCTGCCAGGCTTCACATGAATACAGAAAAATTGGGTTGATAAAGCCAATCAAGAAAGTTGAGTGGGTGAGACAAATCTGGAGAAGAAACTAAGAATACTAGCACCATGCTCCCACTGCTCCAGAAAGCTTAATCCAGAAAAATACTCTGACAACAGCTGGTTGCCAGGTGTTTTACACCAGAAATGGTACAATTAGATGCCTACAGGGGTCAGAGACCAGCCAAGACAACAGAGGCCTGACGAGCCCCCTGCAACTTCATGGTTCCATCTGGTTTTGCAATTGAGTGTGGTCAGGGACTCTGGATTTTCTGCATAGTTATTTGAAATCCCCCAATGTTTAACTGCTGGCCCAAATTAAAAATAATAATAGCATATATATTGTGTGGGCCAAACAAAGCACATCAGCAAGCCAGAGACAGCCTACAGTCTGGCAGTGTGTGGCCTTTACGTCCGGTTTGCTTTTTCGGAGGTAAGGTGCAGAGAAGGGAGACTGGGAGGGGTTTTTGTTTGGTTGGTTGGTTTCCTATTTTAGAGTGCTGGAAAATAAAGTACTAGAAATTTTTTCTTTCTTTTTTATGACCCCTACAGGATGCAGAACTTCAAAACAAAGGAAAACAGCATGGTTAGACATTCTGGCTCCTCCTCCATCCTGCCCCCCAAGACCCAGCAGATAAGGAGAGGTTGGGCTTCTTCTCTCCTCTTCAGGCTATTGTCAACCTACTGTCCCTGTCCTCAGTTTTTGAAACACAGTGGTGATTTTGTTTACTGCTGTTTCCATATGGCCTAACAACGAGGGGGGTGTGAACACTGAGGGTTCATTTTACTGTGATAAGATGCTATCCTGTGTCAGGAAACAAGATGAAAAACAAATGTGCCTAGAGATTCCTGAGAAGAAAGGAAATTAATTTCAGAGCCCAGGCACTGGAGCGCACCGCTCCTGCCGTCTTTCAAGTTTGGCTGTCACGGCCACCTGTTCAAGTTCCAATGAGCCAACCCAAGGTAGCCAGCACCATCTCAGGGAGACACTTCCAATGGGCAGACAACTCCGTGGAGAATGCCTGGCACTAATGAGCCATCTCCCACCAGCACCCAGCCTCCCAGCGGCAAGAGAACTTTCCAGCATCACCCTGATGCACAGTGGCTGTACTGCAAGCCATGGAACGAAAGGTGCTCAGGAGGGCGAGCGCAACAGGCCACCCCTACATTTCCCCCACCTTTCAGAGAGGAGGGTGATCACTCAGGAATGAGAGGGGTAAGAGCACTGGAGGAGCCCATCAGGATGCAGACAGATGCTGAAAAAATGTCTTGAAAGCCACTCTCCCAATGCACTTGGATCGGCCTGGCCAAGCTCCCCATGGATCCAGACCCACTCCCCAGGGAGATGCCCCGAGCAGGTCAGGCCCCAGTGGTCCACATCCTTTGTGCATCTCCGTCAAGGCCTCAAGGCACAGTTTTTCCCAATGATAATCAGTAAGCTGGCAGCAGAAGAGTCACTTTTCACACCGGTCAAACAGAAAGCAGAGGGTTTCCAAGGCATCCTGCTGCTCTCCAGGCCTCCTGGGCCAACTTCAACTCCCCCAGGCCCATAGAGGGAGAGGCTGAACCACTTGAACCAGAGCCGGGACTTTCACAAACCCCACCCAGCTGCACCTGGGGGACAGGCGGAGGGCATGAACTCACCCGGAAGGCTAGTGTAGGGCCCAGGGGGTTCATGAGGACTGGGTGCAGACTCAGGTGCTGGGAAAGAAAAGAACAAAAGAGCCCCCCCACACACACACATATATAATCCCTGTACGACCTGGAGGCTGACTCTCCCCTAAATTGGGGAGCCTTTTTCCCCAATGGTCCTTTCTGGAAAAATAAGAGAGACCACTCAGAGAATGAGCCACTTTACTGGAAAGGAAGAACTGAGAGGGGGAACAAGCAAGTACTCCTACTCATCTCAAGGTCTTCCCAAATTCTACAAGAAGTTTTGCCTCAGGGCATCCAGGTGGCTCAGTCGGTTGAGCATCTGACTCTTGATTTCAGCTCAGGTCATGATCTCACGGTCCGTGAGTTCGAGCTCAGCGTCGGGCTCTGTGCTGTCTGGTCCGTGAGTTCAAGCTCCACATCAGGCTTTATGCTGACAGCTCAGAGCCTGGAGCCTACTTCGTATTCTGTGTCTCCCTCTCTCTCTGCCCCTCCTCTGCTTTCTCGCTCTCCCAAAAATAAATGAACGTTAAAAAAAAAATTTTTTTTTAAATACCTCACATATACAGAGTGCCAGGTGCTGTTTGAAGTGCTTGCATACATGTATCCTCACAGCCATCCTGTGTGGTAGGTCCTTCCACAGCTCCCAATTTGCTCATGAAGAAATTGGAGCACAGAGAGATTAAGGGACTTGCCCATGGTCACACAGCTAAAACGTGGTAGAGCTGGAATTTGAACCTCGACCACCTGAGCCTGTATGCCCGGCTGCCTCTTGATGCAACAAATAATAGTAACAAAGACAAAGAGCATGTTCTGATGAACAGAGTGCCTTCACTCATTTATTATTCCAAAAAATATTTTTGTTTAGCCCCCACCAAATGCAGGTCCCAGAGACAGAGCAGGGTAAACAAGTGATACCCAATTTCTGCCTTCATGATTCTTCTCGAGCAGCAAGACAGATCAAGTCAACGCTCCTAAAACTAAATGTGTAAGAGTGGTGGTAAGCACTATAAGGGAACAGACACGTAGAGAGCAGTCAGCACTCTCTAAGACAAATATGACTTCTCTCATTTTACAGATGGGGAGGTGGGGATTTCAGAGTTCAATGCGATATAACAAAAAGAACACACTGATTTTAAATATTTTTTAAATGCTATTTACTTTTGAGTAGGCAGCCAATATCCACATGATTTGACATTCACAAGATACTAAACAGTAGACCAAAAGAGTCTCCTTCCCACCCGACTCCAGCCTCCCAGGACCCCTCCCAGAAGCAATCAATGCTGGGTCTCCTGCCAGAGACACACAAAAGCAATCAAATACACACACTTTCTTCACACAAGTTACAGCACAGCACACACACAGTTCCACCCCTGGGGTTTTTTTTTTTCTCTAACAAACAAATACACAGCCCGCGTCTTCATTTTTCCATGGCTGCCTGGGAGTTCATCGCATGGATGTCCCACACCTGCTTTAGCCAGGCCCCTACTGATGGTCATTTAGGCGATTTCCAACCTTTTACAAGCACCGACCATGCTGCTGGGACCCACCAAATGCATACACCATTTCACTCACTTGCAGGTGTAGCTGCATGATAACCTCCCAGAAGTAGAATTACTGGGGATGTGGCCACGTGGATCGGTAATTTTGATAGATATTAACCATATTGTACACCACTGAGATGTCCCTGATTCACACTCGCCTGGCAGTAGATGGAGTGGTTATCTCACCACACCCCAGCACAGTGACGACAGCACTGGAGAATCAAGTGAGTTTGGAGCTCGCTCCACTGAGGGCTTGGGCAGACTTCTCGACCTCGCATCTTGGAGGACCTCACGAGAAGAGTGGGCTTAGCAGGGACCCTGCCCTGTGCCGCTGGAGCGTCTAACACACAGCCCTTCGGAGCCAAGGTGAGAAGCACTGCGACTCCCCCGGGGAAGCAGCTCACAAGAGATGTCCCCAAGGCCACCTGCACTGAGCCGGAGGCCAGACAGGACACCTCAAAGGAGACACCGGCAAGGCAGCTCAGGCTCTGCAGCCAGACAGGCTGCTGTATGAGTTGCGTGACCTTGAGCAAGCTGCTGACTCTCTCCTTTCCTCCTCCAGGAGAAGAGTCAGACAGGTGTGCACCCGTGGAGCACCTGTCACACAGCAGAGGCTCAAACCCCAGTCACGGTCACGGGGCAGACACAGGGGCCCAGCACCCACCATTCCGGAACTCACAAGTGCCTCTCCCCTGTGACTATCTGGGCTCTCTGCCAAGGGTGAGGGGCCCACTCCATCCTTGAATGTGGGACAGCCCTCAAGCAATGCAGGACAGGAGCTGGTGACAGAGAAGGCAGCTTCTCTGCCCCTGGGGAGGGGGTTGGTGGCTCCCAGAGGTCATCAGGGGCACAGTGCCCCAAGTGCCCACAGCAACAGCGGCTTGTCAGCCTGCCCTCTGGAGTCACTCCCCTTCTCTCTCGTACCCCCCAAGTCTGCCCCCCCATCAAGTAAACTATTTAGACTCAAATTCCTTCTAAGGGAGCCCAATCTAAGACAGTTATCATTGAGGGGAGGCTAAGCGAACAAATGAGGGGAGAGCAGCGATCAGCACAGAGATGTGCAGGTGAGACAGCCACCGCCCAGGCCAGATTTTGTGGCTCTCAGGTTCTAGAACAGCATCCATTTACACGTTGGTCATAGATGTTCTGTCAGGCCTAAGGTGGAACATGCTCAGAGAGAGCCTCGGTGAGACCCCACTGTCCCCCGAGCCACCCACCCTGGAGGGTCAGGACCAGTGTTTCTCGACTCTCCAAGTAGAAGCCCACCAAGCTCCTGAAGGCATGCTTGAGATGGGCAGCAAGTCCCAGGGCATTTCAAAACAAATGTCCATGATGACAAGGAGAAGAGTACTCTTAGAGTGAGGCCAAGCCAGGTGAACAGAAATGTGACTGAGCAGATCGTGTTCAGGTGATGCATTCTCCAACAGAAAAACACACGGCCAGGCCAACGGCGGTAGAACCAGGTTTCCAATGTATCAAATGCACGCCTGTTGTCTAGGGTCCTGTGCCCTTTGCTTGGAGAAGTCATTTTCCACAGTGGTCAGGCATTTGGGGGCCCCACTTCTGCAAATCTGCTCCTTGCACCAGGGTTTTGCCTGAATTTACCACCACAGGTTGGGGAAAGGGGGAAGAAAATCTCGCCACCTCTTTCTGAAAAGGCAAGAGTGAACTCTAGTTAAGTTTGGGAGCTGGATCATTAATGTCTCATTAGTGACTCTAATCTCTTACAAGCACAGAGAAGGCACCAGAAAATCATTGCCTAAGCCATGAGCTATAATTGCTGCTGTCCTAGGCAGGGGGAAAACAGGCCATGCTCTGTGCCTTCTTGCAAACAAAAGCCCAATTCGTTAATGAGGATTCTTAATTTAGGGCAGGAGAAAACTTTTGGGTTATTATTAGACCACAAATGGAGGCTTGTGTTTCATTTAACTGCCCCACTTAACCAAAAAAAAAAAAAAAAAAACCTTCCGCTTTGTAAATTAAAGAATTATTTTTAAGTGTTAGAGGCCTCCAGATAACCTTGAGTAAAACCTCAGGCTTTGGTGCCCAATCCACAAATTCAACAAACTGGGGCAAACAATCCCAAAGGCTTTGTCCAGCTCCAACAATCTATGGTTCTGTTCATGTCACCACCTACTGCTCCTGGAGGTCCCTTCAAAATCCACACCTTATGGGGCACCTGGGTGGCTTAGTCAGTTGAGTGTCTGACTTTGGCTCAGGTCATGATCTCCCGGTTTGTGGGTTCAAGCTCCGCATCGGGCTCTGTGCTGACAACTCAGAGCCTGGAGCCTGCTTCGGATTCTGTGTCTCCCTCTCTCTCTGCCCCGCCGCAGCTCATACTCTGTCTCTCTCTCTCAAAAATAATCATTAACAAAATAAATCCATGCCTTAATCTGTTCTTCCTAACCCTCGGGGTCTTTGGATACTGTTGGAGACCACATCATCTTCTGCCTGCCTGGGATCCCCACCCAAGCTCCTCACAAAGGATCCCATCTGTGAGCTAAGAAGTTCAAGGAAGACAGCAAAATCTTCCCTTTGCTATCCATAGGGAAAAAAAAAGAAAAAAGATAATCATTTCTATCAGTTCCATACGCTACATGATCCAGTATTGTCCAAGGTCTTCTCCTGGCCAAATTAACAACACAAATCATCACCGTAAGAGGAAGTTCATGGGTACTGGAGAGGGGCAGCCCTGCATTATGGAGGCTTTAAAACCCATACTCATAAAATGTGATAGGAAAATTCATCTTTGAGGTTCATGGCCAACAAAATCTGCCATGTCTCTTTCATGGATGCTTTTAATGTTCTCTGCAGAGCAGTGAGTAGGTGACCCTGGGGAAAGCATGGGGTTGAGCAAATTCCCTGAATAAAAACAAGAGGTTGGGGGGCACCTGAGTAGCTCAGTTGGTTAAGCATCCAATTCTTGATTTTGGCTCAGGCCATGATCTCAGGGTTTATGAGATCAAACCACACATCAGGTTCTACACTGACGGCTTGGAGCCTGCTTGGGATTCTCTCTCTCTCTCCCTCTCTCTCTCTCTCTCTCCCTCTTTCAAAATAAATAAAATAAAAACAAATAAACAAGAGGTGGGAACTGTGTCTCTCATGAGGGGACCCTGCCCAGGCACAAACCAAACCCCAGGCTCACAAGGGTGGCTCATCCTGGAGTCTTCTCACGATGCCTAGCTACACACAAAATGAGATTGACTGCATTTGGTTAAAAATAAATAAATAAAAGAAAGTGGTTGAGTTCAGTTCCACCACCAGGTTTTTTTGGGTTTTCCTTTTAGGCATCTGTCTTGGAAGTGGTGTGAGTGACCTCATAATGACCCAGCACCCTCTTGGGTTCTCTGTTTGTTTGCGGTCACCATGGAGACAACGTAGGATGTCCCTGGAGGGCTCTTGTACAGCATTTATTCTCTTTGCTACTAGTTCTTGACCCCAAAGCCATCCACCATTCTGAACACTAATGCTAACTGCCATAAGGAGCCTGGATGAGCCCCCAGGGGAGTCAGGAAAGGTCACCACGTGCCCAGCTGGGAGCCAGGAACCGCAAGGTGGAAAAAGTCCCTGCTTTCCAGGGTTTTGTGTCCATACCCACAAAGTCTCTTGCTTCCAACGGTTTTCCCAGTTTCTCCCAGTCATGTCTCCCAAATCTGCGCTCTTTCTGTGTCCTCTGATTCAATGAATGACACCAGTATCCCCTAATCCCATAGCGAAGTCAGAAGCCTGGGGGTCATCTCTGAACCCTCTCTACTCCTTCCCTCACATTCAATGAACCACCATCGTTTATCTTCTTGATCCTCTTTAGTCTTCAATCTGTTTATTCAGGGATGCCATATAGGGTTGCATAGAATGTGCACTGTCCAATTTAAGGCCTATTTTTCGCACCATGGTCTGTGAGACTGGTGGCCCCTAAAGTTGTACAGCGGGAAAAAAGCACTTTCCTTTTCTCTCCTTTCTGCTTCCGTTACCTAGGCTCTGACCAACACTTCTACCCTGGAATAGAGTCAGCCTGGTCTGGAGGAGGGCACTATGGGCACTCGATTCAGGTCTTGCCCCCACCCATCCAGTCTCCACAGAGTCCTTTATCAAAAAGGTGTGTCTTACAATGTCACCCCTCTGCTTCACACCCTCCACTGGCTGCCACAGTCTTCAAGATAAAACTCAAACTCCCTCACCAGGTTAGAAGACATAAAAGGCCTAGCACAATCTGGCCCCTGCTTCCTTCTTCAACTGCAACTTATACCTACACAACCACCACAGGCAACCTAATATTCCCACCACGTGAGGTTGTCAGAACCTTCCATACCACTGTTCACCATCAGAGCTTGGCCTGGAGGCCTATTTCCTCTGCCTAGACCTAGACCCCCAGCTGCCCTCTGCCCCACCTCTGCCCCTTGCCCCATGGTTCATCTAAACTCCTATGCATCTCTCAAGGCCCAGCTCACACATCACCTCCTCCAGGCTGTACTCCCTGACCAGGCTTGCCTGAGTCCCCATGACCCCAACTAGAGTCTAGGCCAAGTGCTTCACTACTGGGCCTTTTAGGACCAAAACAGTACTCAATAAACCATGCCCTGTTGCATGCCAGAAAGAGCCTTCCAGGCCCCACTCCTCAGCAGATAACTGAGGAAATTACTGTCTGCAACTCTTCCCCCAGGAAGAATTTCTCTGCAGTATCACCACCCCTGGCAGCTCTGGAACCATCTGAAATAGCAGCTCAAGCCTGGTCTCTGCCCTTCCTTCCCTTCACCGCTCTACTCCTGCCCCACAGTCTGCGCCTGCCTCCACCAGCGGCAGCTGAAGCCTCCTCGGTGAGCCGGCCTGTTCCTGCAGCTCTGCAATTGCCCCGTGCAGATACCATCACCATTTGCAAGGCTCACTCCTGCATACCAAACAGAAACTCCTGGTGGGGAGCCAAAACCCAGTCATCCTGCAGAGTCACCACCAGCCCCTTGGAAGGAAAAGGGACCTGTGTCCCGCCCCAGCCTCTCTCTCTCCTCCCGAGCTTCCTGACTTCTTGGTGCATCTGTTGTACTCTCTTGCAAAATCCTTGCTCTGTTCAAATTGGAAAGGGCGAGCACATTGAATGAAGTTCAAGACATCACATTTCCTCCAAACATCCTTCCCTGTCCTCAGTAATGACACACTTTGCCTCTTGATGAAGCCCCCTGGCTCATACTGCAATTCTCTCTCTCCCTCTCTCTCTGTGCCTCCCCTGCTTACTCTCTCTGCCTCTCTCTCAAAACAAATAAGCTTTAAAAATTTTTTTTAAAAAAAGTTAAGATGGTAAATTTTATGTTACATATTTTACCATAGTGAAAAAGTTTTTTAAAAAAGTTAAAATGCTAAGTTTTACATTACATAAATTTTGCCATAATTTCTTAATCACCAAGTTCTCCATTCTTTCCTTGAAAAACTCGGGGCCAGAGAGCAGAAGCCACCTGCCGGTAGTTGGTCTTCTGGTCTCCGCCTTCCCTCATGATCCAGCTCTCCCTCTCCTTGGCTGTGACCGTGCACCCTAGAGAGGCACTGCTGGGGCACATGCTCACTGCACGGTTCCGCTCCTTCTGCCTTTTTCTTTTATTCTCCCTCCACTGCTCAAGACCAACCTGCCTCTTGCATACACTTCAGCCAGAAGATGGTACCTGGGCTGAAAAGGTTGTGCAAAGGCTTGGTGAAGACAGATCACGCTGCGAGGATGTGCAGAAGTGACTGCCAGAGCCCCTGCTTTGCAGCATTTCTCTCAGAAATAACCTCTGTCACCCACAGGCCGCCCCTTTCATTCAGGTCTATCTTGTTTCTGGAAGCAAATCCACGGCCTCTCCGGCTCTCTGGCGCCATCTAGTGTTAATTTTTAAATAGCCACAAAGATTTTTTTTTTGTTCTAATTTCTAAAAGCATTTTTATTTATTTTTTTTTTATTTTTTTTTCAACGTTTTTTATTTATTTTTGGGACAGAGAGAGACAGAGCATGAACGGGGGAGGGGCAGAGAGAGAGGGAGACACAGAATCGGAAACAGGCTCCAGGCTCCGAGCCATCAGCCCAGAGCCTGACGCGGGGCTCGAACTCACGGACCGCGAGATCGTGACCTGGCTGAAGTCGGACGCTTAACCGACTGCGCCACCCAGGCGCCCCTAAAAGCATTTTTAAAGAACAAAACAGTTTTCAAAGTTTTACTGCAGAAGAATGTCTATAATATTCTATAATACTATACTAATAATATGATATTAATAATATTCTAGAAGGAAATCAACTTTACCCATTGTTCTAGCATTGAGTGGTCAAGA
Organism: Panthera pardus; assembly: GCF_024362965.1. Taxonomy (NCBI): domain Eukaryota; kingdom Metazoa; phylum Chordata; class Mammalia; order Carnivora; family Felidae; genus Panthera; species Panthera pardus. The sequence goes on from NW_026526810.1 coordinate 4,410,748, forward strand.
ATTTTTCCGCCAACACGTTTATAAATATTTCAAAGATACTCTGAAGGGTAGATGTTGGTTTTATCCATCTGGCCCTTAGTATTGCCTTTGATAGAAAAACTGCCTGTGAGATAAAAATGAAGAAAGATCATATAAAAACAGGAAGGGGGACAAAACATAAGAGACCCTTAAATACAGAGAACAAACTGAGGGTTGCTGTAGGGCTTGTGGGTGGGAGGATGGGCTAAATGGGGAAGGGGCATTGAGGAAGACACTTGTTGGGATGAGCACTGGGTGTTACACATAGGGGATGAATCACTGGAATCTACTCCTGAAATCATTATTGCAACTATATGCTAACTTGAATGTACATTAAAAATAAATACATACATACGTATATACATAAAAATGAAGAAAGGTATGGCTTGTGTTTAAAGTTTTATCCGAGCCAGAACAGAAACAGTGTAAGTAAAATATGTCATAAACCCTCATCTTTGCCTGTCTCAGTTCAGCAACTGAAGGTGGGCACAACCTAACAGTGGCAAATGGAACGGCCTTCTTTTTTTTTTTTTTAAGTTTATTTATTTATTTTGAGAGAGAGAGAGAGCAAGAGAGGGGCAGAGTGAAAAGGGACACAGAGAATCCCAAGCAGGCTCCACGCTTACAGCACAGAGCCCGATGTGGGGCTCTATCTCACCAACCACGAGATCATGACCTGAGCTGAAATCAAGAGTCAGACACTTAACCCACTGAGCCACCTAGAACTGCCTTCTTAATGAAAACACAAATGTCATCCAGGGAGATCCCACAATGCCAATGACTGAATCAAAACCTATAGATCTACTGGTCTTTGGGGCAGGTTATGTTGCTAAAACTAAAACTGATATAAAGAGGAGAGAGAGGCAACAATTTACACACGATTATTCAGAGGCATTAATCACCGGGTAATGTAGTAAATCTAGGTCCTGCACAAGTTGCAAGTTGCTTTTGGCAAGGGGAGGGGAGGGGAGGGGAGGGGAGGGGAGGGGAGGGGAGGGGAGGGGAGGAAAGAAAGAAAGAAAGAAAGAAAGAAAGAAAGAAAGAAAGAAAGAAAGAAAGACAGACAGACAGACAGACAAACCCAGGAGCCAGCCACATTGGTGTTACAATCCCACCTCGGGTTATCAATGTCACTGAGAGGGCTTTAAAACATCCACTCTTCTCACAGGAGGCCTCAAGCTGAAGAGAGACTTTCAGGACTCAGACATGGGCTTTGTTCTGGAGATCCAGTCTCGGTCTCCACTGACCCACTACACATAGAGCCTACAGAGTTCAAACAAAACAGCAAAGCAAGAGGACCTGGGGGAAGGGAAGGAAGCAGGGGCCTTCCACATTTTTGGTCCAGCTATCTGCTGAAAGATTAATTACCAAAAGCAAATCCCTACAACTTGAAGCAGAGGAAAAATCTCAAAAGGAAAACACAGCACTTCTCCAGTGAGAAGCCAGGCAGGGCCTCATTTTTTTTTTCTTTAAATACGTGTCACATTTCCCCAAAATGCATGAGGTGTCATCCCTGCAGTAAAACAAGTCAGGCTTTGAGGTCAGAGAGCTCTGAGTTTCAAGCCTGCCTGTGACTTCAGACAGCTTTAGCAGAAGCTCTGGGCCCCCAGGTCCTCATCTCGACATCAAGACTAAAAATATCTTGCCTCAGTGAATTGAAATAAAGACAGGTGAAGCATCCCCAGGCCAGAGCCTGGCCCAAGCAGGTGTTCAGTAATGGTGGGCGCCATCTTGATGATGATGATGATGATGATGAAGACGACGACGATGATGGCAACCCTACCGTTTCACTCCCCCTGGACCACAATCCTTCCACACACAAACCTGCCCCTCTTCTAACTGGCAGTCACATTCACTTAATAACTATAGCTAACATCCATTGAGCACTTACTATGTGCCAGACGCTGTACAATAAATTATTTCACTTAATTTTCAGGGCACCCAAAGATAGCCGTGGTTAATACCCCACTTTATAGGCAAGGAAACAGGTTCAAAGAGGTTGGGTAACGCATTGGTCAGGGTACGCCAACCACTATCACAAAAAACCCAAAACCTCAGTGACTTAACACACTCCAAGCCTACCTCTTCCCCACATCCCTGCTGGCAGAGGGCATGAAACGAAGGACTCACTGTAGCAGTCATGCAGGGACCCAGGCTCCTTCTGTATTGTGACCCCCCCCCCCCCCACAATGAATTGCCACTTGATTTCCCTGTATCTAGATAGCAAGTAAGGAGAGAGCAAGGGGCTCTTTATCCCCTTAACCCAGTATGACACACGGCACTGGGCTAAAGTGTGGTTAAAATGAGCCTCTCAGCCCCAGCTCAATGCAAGAGGCTGGGGCATAGCCTACTGGTGCTCCCAGGAAGACGAAAACAGAAACAGATTCTAGCGAGCACTAGTCTCTATCTCAATGAACTTGCCTAAGATCACACAGCCAGTAAGAATGGAAGTGAACTATGAACCCAGGTTCTCATCTCCTAATCACTGAGCTACATACACTGTCATCTGGGGAACTGTGGAGGTTTTAAAACAGAGCTCCCAAATTCTTTCCCATTCATCAAATCAAGAGGTAGGGTCAATGCCGAATCTGCGTTTGGTTAGTTCTTGACCAACAGAATACAACAAAAATGACACTGACACTATGACCATGTCCAGGCTCTTAAGACACTGGCACGTTTCTACTTCGTATCTCTTGGGACACCCACTCTTGGAATCCAGCTGCCCTGTTGTAAGGAAGCCCAAGCTAGTCTATAAGAAGAGATATGTGTATTTGTTCCAGCTAACCCCAGGGAGAGGTCCCATCCATCATCTAGAATCATCATCTAGAATCAGATGTGTGAGTGAAGTCCCTTCCAGATGATTCCAACCAACAGTCAAGTTACTGCCAGCTTTTGAGTCTTCCTAGCTAAAGCCCCAGACATCATGGAACAGAGACAGTCTGTATGGCCTTGCCCAGTCTGGGAACTCCTGGCCCACAGAATCTGTGAACATAAGAAGATGGCTGATTGATGCCAGTATGTTTCGGGGGTGGTTTGTTATACAGTAGTAGTATCTGGAAGAGGAATTTATTTAAGACCCTATTGGGGTGCCTGGGTGGCTCAGTCAGTTAAGCATCTGACTCTTGACCTCAGCTAGGTCTTGATCTCAGAGTCATGGGTCCAAGCCACACATAAGACCCTATTACTTGGGAGAAAAGCCTCCAGAATCTCTTTATACCACCTTTTTATTTTTATCCTTGTGCTATTTGATCTTTTTTCCCACAATAAAAATTGCTCACAATTAAACTTTGTAACTTCTACAATCGAGACAAAAAATGTTTAATGATGCACCCTCTGCTGATCACTAAGCCCCAATGACCTCTGTGACCTTGTCCCTTGACTTTGCCAGGAAATGAGACTCCTTGGGTACGTGGTAAAGCTGGGTGGCTACGCAGATCCTAGAGGTCCCTGATGCTTGTTCCAAGAAGGAACAAGCCAGTGGCCCCAGTGACCGCCTCTAACTGTCCTCTTCGAAGCACTATGCAGCTTCTTCGAGGATGAGTAGGGACCGGGGTCAGCCCCACCTGCACATATGAAAATAACACTACGGAGGGGGCTGGGATTACGGGTAAAACAGACCCTAAAGATGGTTTGTGAAAACGTTGCCAAAGAGGCCGGGATGCTGCCTGCCTTTGGACAGTGGCTCATGCTGTTTCCCCTACATCGTGTGCCTTTCCTGGGTACAGAAGATTAATTCTGAAAGAAAAAGTTCAGTGCCCAGCAGCCAAGAGAAGAGAGGAGACGGGGACGCCAGGGAGCAGCCAGACTCACGCGCTGCAGTCACATCCCCACACGCTCTCTCCTCACGCCTCCTGACAGGTTGGGTCGGAGGATGTGTCTGGTCTCTAGAAAAAAGGGCAGTGCAGGAATCCCCTCCATGTCTGCATCTTTTCAGGAGCCTCAGTAAGCAGTGGGTGACCTTCCTCACGCGCATGTATGTCACAGAACTGGACAGAAGCCTCAGCCAGCAAGTAAAATGGAAGCCAGAATCAGTGGAATCTCCATTCCTTGAAAAAAACATCTTTGGGTCAGGCCAAAGCAGAAATCTCTGAAATGAGACCTTTTCTGCATCCCAGCCTTTCTTTGCCCAGAAAGCCAAATGTAAGAAAGAACTGCTAGAAACTAGGGCCGGCCTCCAGAACTACAGGCTCAGGAGATGTGGGGAGAGACCAAAGATGAAAAGCAGTGGGGAGAAACGAAGCTGTATCTGGAAGATCTCCCAGGAACTGTGGCTCGACTGCCCAATGCCAAACTCACAGCTCTCAGCCGGACTTGAGCCGGCTCCAGGACCTTTTCACTGTTTCCTACTTACTTTTACCGGAACAGCCCTAGCATTCAGTGCCACCAACTCCATCGATCAGTTTTTTGGAGCGTCAGTGGATTCAAACATGAATACGACAAAAAACAGACCTCTGGTTCGTGGACGGATGACCCCGTGGCGAGCTGTGCGGTTCCAGAAGTTGCCCTTCTTACCTGAGGGGGTGGACCCACTCACGGAAGTGCTGGGGGTCCTCCACATCTTCCTGTGTACCTGTTGCTGTACCCCATTAAAGAGGATCAGCATTGCCAACACGTGGGTCGGGGCCATTGTTGGGGCCACACCACCTGTCGTGGGCTGGCCAGCAGCAACCTGAAGCCTTGACGCTGGAATGTTTCTCCTGGGAGGAATCCTCTACTCCTGCCTGCTTCCCCATTTCAACACACTGAGTTGGGGCCTCTGCACAGACGACTCCCAAGGCTCCCATATGATGTCAGTCACCCACCCAGTCCTGCGAAGGTGCACTGCCCTGTGCCACCGCCTGGCCTTGATCACACTGTCCTCGGCAGCCCCCGTCCTGGATGTCACCACATGGACCTTCCCCATCATCTCCCTGCCCACCCCCACCCCCCATCAACCTGTATATTTCCTACCTTGGCTTTTGGTTCTACATGGATGTGGACCAGAAGAGCTCCTTTTTTTTTTTTTAATTTTTTTTTAATGTTTATTTATCTTTGAGAGAGACAGAGACAGAATGTGAGTGGGTTAGGGGCATAGAAAGAGGGAGACACAGAATCCGAGCCAGGCTCCAGGCTCTGAGCTGTCAGCAGAGCCCGACACGGGGCTCCAACTCACGAGCTGTGAGATCATGACCTGAGCCGATGTCGGTCACTCAATTGAGCCACCCAGTGCCCCCCAGAAGCTGTTCTTTTGCAGCCTCTGGCACCTGCCCCCTTGCTCCTGCTGCTCATGCTCACCTGTGAGAAGCCACCAGGTGGGAACTGTGCTAGGGGACAGCCTCAGAGTTGAAATCACATGGGCATGTGGGAACAAAAAAAACAAAAAACATACAGGGAGATGTGCAATTTTTTTTTTTTTATACCTCTGCTGGTAGACAAGAATATTTTGGTAATTCTGGAGCTCTAGAAGAGAGACTGCTGGGTGACTGCAAAATGATTTTGTGCTCAGTGATCACCCGATGATTGTTTTTTATGGTAACGTCTAAAACGCTCCCCAAATAACAGGTTGGCTCAGATTGATTAGTACAGAATATTTTTCTCTCCAAGGGTTTTTTATATATTTCTTTCCCCAACTCCCCTTCCCCCAAACTGTTTTTCTTCTTCCTTGCATGGATGTACAAGTGCACCTCCTCCTTTATGGTCTCCCTCTCTCTCTCTCTCTCTCTCTCTCTCTCTCTCACACACACACACACACACACACACACACACACACACACACACACACACTCCCCACCCGCCAGCCCGAATGCTCATTGGTGGCCAGACACTCTATCTGTAGGTCTTGTCCTCTGGTCCCCCGAGGGCAGCGGAAATGCATGCTGTGGGCCCTCCCTGCGAATGAGCCAGGGCCTCCTATCCAGCTTTCTCAGTATATTCTCAACCACATATTCCCCCAGACAATAAAAGAATACCAAGGATGTGCGGCTGCTTGACATTCGAAGGGAGAATTCCACACAGTTGCCTAGGGGATCTCAGACAGGACTGCCAGCCCCTGGCCGCCCCCCCTATTACACATCAGCATTTCAAAAACTCCAAGGAATCAAAAGGATCTCTATGGTTCACTTTAAAATCCTGGAGGTATCTGAAGTGTCTCTTTCTGGAAGGGTGGCGCAAGGCTTCATACCAGCAGTCCATCCGGCTCTGACCCATTACTGTCCCCCTTCGGCTGCAAGGGGCAGCAAGGGGCAGCCCCTCAAAGGGGCTGCTGATCAGCGGCCCCTTTGCTGCGTGGCTTCTCAAGACTGAACGAGAAAGGAAGTCAGGGGAGAAAAGGTGAGCTGTAGCTCATCTTCTCATCCCTTCAGTGAAAAAATGCCATTTCTCTCCTGGTATCCTCTCAATTCAGAAATTATTCTCCCTATGTCCAATGGCTTTAAGAGCCAGAAGCTTAGGTTGGATTCCTGGTGGGGATGTGTCAGGTCCCAGGACTTGTGCGAGTTCCCCTGTAGCCACATATGACCTCAGTGACCTCTGGGTCCTTCCATCCACCCTTCACTGTGCCTCTTGTCCACTGTCGAACCCCACTTGCCTGAAGGTCTTGAAGAGTAACAGGATGTCTTAATTGTTCAGTTTCCAGGGGCACTGCTGCCCTATAGGAATTCATTTCAGGGTGTTTCAGCAACATTTAAATGGTCACGACGATACACCTGTTCTCAAAATTTTCCAAAGCGATTGCAGACAACATGTGACCTCTGTTTCTAGCTACCTGTAATATAACCTCTCAGCTGCATCCAGGTTCTTTACTGTGGAGAGCATAGCATGGGAATGTCTGCAAAGAACATCTCCAACTTGTTGCAGCCCTCGAATTTGTAAAATGCCTCCATTCTCTTTCCCTGCTTCAATAAACCAGTATGCATGAATGTGTGTGTGTATGTGTATATATCAAAGAAAGCGAAAAGTACAGATGACATTTTACTATGGAAGAAAAATGAAATCGCCAGTATTAGTCATGTCTGACCTACAAAAAATTGGCAATTTCGTATGGTTCGACCTAATAACAGGAGACTTGTTGAGGGCTTACTAAGTGCTGGGGTCTATGACAGACATACATGATCTCATTTAATCCCCCAGACCTCTTAAGAAGGACATTTATATTCCCATTTCACAGAGGAGGAAGCACACTGGAGGGGTTTAAGGTGCACCAGATGAGAACCTGAAGACAGTCAACTGGTCAACAATTCGCAAACATGGAATGACCAAAGAAATCACGGGACCAACACCCTCACCTTACATACAAGATAACCATGGCCTGCACATGGTCTGACTCTCACTGGTGGTGGACATGAAAGTACACAGGGGAAGGATCATCAAGAGTTCTCGAGACCCCTGGACATTCTATGTCTCTCCTGGTCTCATTACACTAAGTCTATGCCCTTTCTCAACTTGACCTCACTTGGTTACATCAAGGAAGAATAGTCATCTCTGCATATCAAAAACTAGAACCTTTCTAAATGCCCACCAAGAGGACACTACATACCTTCAATATGTTGTATCTTTTAAATGGAATACTACGGAACCCTCAAAAATAATGTCATGGTCATATACTTGGAAACATGAAAAGATGCTCAAGTTATTATCACGGTAAATTTCAAAAGATGCTGTGTACAACACAACATGAACACCTTAGAAAAGAGGCTGGGAAAATATACACCAAAACGTTCGCAGATGATGCTGCTAAGCATTGGGATCATGGTTTTTATTATCTTCTTTCTAACCTCCTACAGTGAATACATATTTTTTTGAGAGTACTGAGAATAATTCAAAAAGATTTTTCAAAGGAAACAGTAAAAAATTTGGCAAAGGATGCTTTCCCTCTTTCACTTAATGGGCCCCAGAGGCATCCAGTGAAGATCCAAGGATCTCCAAGGATCCCAGGTCCTGTGGATCCTACTCTTACATCTCTTGGACCCTCTGATGGAGAAAACAGTTCCTCCATAATAAAATAGTGTTTCCTGTGATTAGAGAAGGAAAGTTAAACTTTCAAGAAAATGATAGAACTGTAATGCTTTACTAGACAAAAATAGAGACTGCTTTCAAATGCTTGTTATTGGTACCTTCTATACAAAACCCCTTTAAAGTATGCTGACCTATGACCCTTGGGGCCACCTTTTTTTCACCTACTGAATGTCACAAGGTCTCCCCTGCCTCTACTGACCACCAGGTCACTCTTGGAGGGTGATGGGCTATGCCCTTGTACACAGAAAACCTATCATTTTGATGTGCTCAAGAGTCCTACCCCTTCATACTCTCACCCATCCCCTCTTCTAGGCTCTGGCTACTTAGTGTTGAGAACTTGGAAAAGGGATAAAGAACAAGTGTCTCCTTACTTGACTAGATTTGGTCACAGTTCCTATACTGGTTGACATGGCTTCTCTGACCAGCCCTGAGTAGGCTCTCCTGATCTCTGCATGACAGGTTTTCAAATGCTAATTATGACTATCTTATGGAATGATGTGGGAGCTCTTCGTTGGGGGAAGGGGTCCTGCACAGTTCAACAACATGACCCTAACTCTGGCTAACCTCTTCCACACGCCCTCAACTCCCACCCTTGGCTCAGGAATCACCAGAAAGGGTGGAGTGAAAGAAGCCACTCATTACAATCATCTACATAAAACAATAGCCTCCGACACTCCTACTCCAACGGTGCTATATTGTTATCCATTGGTGCAAAGCAAATTATCCCAAAATCTATTAGCTTAAAGCAACAAATATTTATTCTCTCAGTTCCTGTGGATAAGGAACCTGGGCATGGCTTAACTGTGTTCCTCCAGCTTAGAGACTCTCACAAGGCTGTAATCAAGGTATCAGCCAAGGCTGGGATCTTATCTGAAGACCTGACTGGAGAAGGATCTGCTTTCAAACCCACTGCCTGGCTATTGGCCAGAGGCACCCTCAGTTCCTTGCCATATAGGCTTCTCCACAGAGCAGCTCACAAAATGGTAGCTGGCTTCATCAGTAAGCAAGAAGAGCCAGAGTGAGTGAGTGCAAGCAAAATGGAAGCCACAGTCTCAGAAGTGGCACCTCTTCACTTCTGCCATAATCTATGTATTAGAATCACTAGGTCCAGCCCACACAGACAGGGATTACACAGAGCATGAATACTAAGAAGCAGAGAATCGTTGGAAGCCATCTTGGATGCTGCCTACCACAGGCACATTTTCTTGTCTCTCCAGCTCACTGAAGAATACCATAAGATTTTTCATGAATTTCTCCCCTTTACACTGTTGGGCTGGGAAGATGTTTTAGCCTGTTGGGTGCCCCCAACACCTCTAAAAACTCAGCTTACCCAGTCCCAAGTAGCTTGGAAGTACCCCCAGCATATTCCTGGCCAGTATGACAAGACTGAACAAATCAACACCAATTTCCTATATGTACCTTCCTGCAGAAGGCCCAGGACACACACAGCCCTCCTCCAAAGGGGGCCCCCGGAAATTACCCATCCTTCTACTCTGCTCCACTGCGCCATGCCTTCTTTTCCTTGATCTCTCCAAGTCTCTATTTTCCTGTTAAAGTAGGTTCAGACACAGGAAACAAGATCTCAGTGTCACTGGAGGTTATCAAAACTCCACACAGCCAAATGGAGAAGCAACCAAGAACCCCAATTCTGAACTATGAGAATTGGGCTAGAGTCCCAGAAACCAGGAGGACCAGCAGAGCCTTAGGAGAAAACTACCAAAGATACCTGAATCCTTAGCTGGGAAGGTTGGAAAAGGCTTGATCCCCTAAGTCCCATCTCCGCTTCCCTTCCAAAGGGACTTCAGGCCCCTTCCAATGCCCAAGAAAATCCACTTCCCATCCCCATATGCTTTGACTCCCACCCAGAAAACAAAAAGAAACAGCATAAATTTTGTTTCAGTGGATTAAGGAGGACATTTCACCACAAGCCACAGCATAGAAACATCAGAATTGCTTTCAGGAGGCCTCCACCAGGGCCTCCCTGCAAAAAGATCAAAGACACCTTGATTATCAGTGATAATCAAGTTTGCTTATTTAAGTAGGCTCCCTGCTAAGCATGGAGCCCAATGTGGGGCCCGAACTCAGAACCCCAAAGACCTGGGCTGAGATCAACAATCAGATGCTTAACCAACTGAGCCAACCAGGCACCCCTCTGTTGTGTATTTTTTTTAATTAAAATATATAGATGTTAAAAAATATAGATAGATAGATAGATAGATAGATAGATAGATAGATGTTAAATTGCACCATACGTTAAATAGTCATTTGGGGCTAGCTCAAGCATTTATGTTTTATATGAGGAAATATAGCCCAAATTCCAATATCTAATGACATAAGTGAACATGTGCACTACAATCACTTCTTAGGTTTCATATGCTTACACTCTAGAGCTATGGTTTTTAAATTTTTATTTTTGAAGCACAAAAACAACTGTTTTGTCAAGTAAGAGCAGAGCAGTGGCCCCAAGGGATACTTGTGCATCTGAAAGGAATGAGGCCAGAGTCCAGCCTGTACAGCCTCCTCCTCCCTCCCTTCAGATTTCTTGGGATCCTCTGGAGACCCTAGGACTCCATGGGACACAAAGTCGTGTTCAATATTAATCTGCGTTTTCAAGATCCAACACTAGAGGGCAAAATGCTGAGCCTAAGCTCTAGATTCATTATTCTATGTGTGTGCAGGATGATAAAGATTCCTATTGCAAACCACACTTTTAAAGAATCCATTTTCAGATCACAAAGTTTAACTCTTTGGAAACACAGGTCTCTGATAAAGCTAAGGTTGTTGTAGAGCACCCTGGAAAATTAAACAACTAAGCGACGCCATAATTCAGTGAGATCAGATTTCTGCAAACCTCAAACCAGAAAACAGCTTAAAAATATTAGATAAGAAGGCAACGCATTTGGGCCCTGATGAGGGGGGAGGAGCATAAATAAGCTTCGGAAATAATAAAAAAACATAATAAAATAATTATATTACATCTTTAAACATGATGAAACAATCTCATTAAGCCTAAATTCATTTAAAGGTCAATGATGCATAATTTATGTAGGCTCATAAAATGTATTATATAAATGACAATTAAACCAACATCCCCTTCTTTTTCTTATCTCTATCCTACTAACTCTATAAACACAAGAACACTGGTATATTTTATGCAGTGGTAACAAATTTAAAGGATACTGTGTTTTCTTGAGGTTATTTCTAAAACTCCACAGACACCTAATCCAGTGACATTTTATCAAACACCACAGTGTTGTATCCCAGAAGATGAGCACTACAAGGGAGGAGCTATGTGGGAAAGATTCTACGCAGGAGTGAAGATAAATGGGCCCAAGATAAAATATGTCAGCTTCATAATATGGCTGGGAACTGCCTTGGACATACATTTTTTGGTATTAAGGAACTGGCTCAGTATGAGTCTCTATAGAGTAAGAGACTCTGATTCATTCAGGGTTTATCCATTCTGGGATCTGAGACTATACAAGGGAACAAAACAAACAAAAATCCCTGCTTTCACTGAACTTACATCCTTGTAAGGAGAAGCTGTCAGTGAACAAGGTGGTTGTGAACCTTACGGAGACAAAGTAAACCAGGGAAGCTAGAAAGAGGCTATAAGAGTAGGTAGGGATGTAGGAATTTATCATTTTCAACAGGGTGGGAGCTGACAATTCCAGGAAAAGAGAATAGAAAGGGGAAAGGCCCTGAGACAAGAGCAAGGAGTAAGAAGAAAGTAATTTGGGCAAGGGGGCACCTGGGTGGCTCAGGAGGTTAAGCGTCTGACTTCAGCTCAGGTCATGATCTCACGATTCATGACTTCAAGCCCGGCATCGGGCTCACTGCTGTCAGCGCAGAGCCCCCTTCAGATCTTTTCTGTCCCCTTCTCTCTCTCTGCCCCTCTTCCGCTCATGCTCTGTCTCTCTCTCTCAAAAATAAATAAACATTAAAAAAATTTTTTTAAAGAAAAGAAAGTAATTTGGACAAGAACAGAGTGATTAAAATGGAAAATAATCAGACAGCAAGGCAGACAGAAAAGACAGAGTGAGGGGTGGGGGGTACACTGGAGGAAAACGCTGCTGATTGCCAGGATTTGGGCTTTCATTCTGAGGCACCTGCCAGTGGTGCCTCAGGTCTGAGATGGACCTGCCAGTGGTGGCTTGTAAGGAAAAGAAAGCATCATCAGACTCAACGTTCTGATAGGATTACTGTGGCTGCTGAGGTGAGAAGAGACTGTACAGAGACTGTACAGACTGTACATGAGGCATACCACAAAAATACAGGCAAGAAATAATAATGGCCTGGTTATAGCAGAATAACTTGTATCAGAGTATTCCTCCTGACGATCACGATTGCCAATTCTGGAGCTTTACAAAAAAAAGCTGTTTGAAGACCCTGCAGAGCGACCCAAAGCAGACAGAAACAGAAGAGGATTTGATACGTGAAAAATAGGAATATGGCAGATAGAGCTGGGCAGAGTCTGGAATCATATTGGTGTGTGGAGCCAGAAAAAAGAATTCGAGCATGCCAGAGGAGCATTGGCAGAATTCCACAAAACAGAGGAAGCCACAGAGGAAGTAAGCTCAAAATGTGCACCGAGAATTCCCGTGTGTCATTGGCTGACCCCCATGGTCCACATCTGCAGGGCAAGACTACAGAAAGCCCAAGGGGAAAAGAGCTGGAAAGACTAGAGCTGAAGTGAGATTTGAGCACCTGCCCACCACAGGGAAGACGGAGGGAGGAGATCAAATCCTTCCAAGTTAAAGGGGCTTTCCATTACAGCCTTTCCGTTACAACTCCATGAAAGCTACACTTAGGAGTAAAGACCTCCCCAGGGCTAATGTACTCACCTCCGAAGTAACAGTAAAACCAAAATAGATCTGCCTTAGCAATGATTCAGGTGATATAAAGTAATTTAACTACATTCTAGAACAAAACTCTGTATTCTCCGAAGACAGAAAACAGATTTGAGATCCTTTTAAAACCCATCTCCTACAATGTCCAGTATATAATTTAAAAAGTTACTAGATATGAAAAAAACAAAGGAAAAGGAGACCCATAGGAGAAAAAAAGATGACTCAGAAGTTGGAATCAGCAGACAAGAACTTCAAAATCTCTATTTTAAGTATGTTCAGAGACTTAAAGGCAACACAGTCATAATGAATAAATGGATTAAAATAAAATTTTTAAAAATACAAAAAAATGACCAAAAAGAAAATTCTAGAACTGAAAAATACAATATCTGAAATTGAAAAGACCAAAACAAAAACCATAGTCTAGAGTGGAATAACAGAAGGAATAATCAGTGACCTTGAGGACAGGTCATTAGAAACCATACCAACTGAAGTTTGACCATGTTCACCAAGTACCTGGACTAATCAATTATAGGAGGTCTGCACAGAATCAGTCAAGAATTTAGTCGACATTATTACCAGCACTAGGCCTGAAAAAGCAAGAAGAAGGTAAAGTATCAGAAATGAGTGAGACAGTTGTTAAAAAAAAAAAAAAAAAAAAGGCCTGATTTTACCTCCTCCAGCTCCTAATCTTCTAGTGACTCCCATTGGCCCAATCAGTCAGAAGCTACCGGGCATCAGAGCTAATTGGCTCAATCTGTAAGAATCCCACAGCCCTCAGCAGGGTGGAGATTATGAAGAATGGAGGGACAAAAAGGGAGTATCTAGATCACACCCCTAAATATATCCTAGGAAGTGATTAAAAAGACAAAAACAAGCAAAAAGCCCCATCTTAAAACCTAGGTCATTTACAAATTAATAAAATCCATACTGGCCCAAAGTTCTTGCAGCACCAAGTTCTAAAAGATAATGAAGTGGGGCACCTGGGTGGCTCAGTGGGTTGAGCGTCCGACTTCAGCTCTGGTCATGATCTTGCAATTCATGGGTTCAAGCCCCACGTCGGGTTCTGTGCTGACTGCTCAGAGCCTGGAGCCTGCTGCAGATTCTATCTCTGTGTCTCTCTGACCCTCCCCACTTGCACTCTCTCTCTCTCTCAAAAATAAAGAAACATTAATAAAATAAATAAATAAAAATAAAAGATAATAAAGTAATAGCTATTAAATTTTGAGAACTGTTGTAATCACATATTTTAAAATCTAGTCAACATGTTTTTCATGTGCAAAACTTACATAAAATTATTCTCAGATGTCCAAAGATTAGAAAACATCCTGCACATTACTTTTAGAAACAATTATTTGAAGACATACTAAGACCAACTGAAAGAAAAGTCAAAATTAAGAACTCAAAAACAGGGAATTTGTAGTAAAAGATTTGTGTAATTCTTCAATTTGGGCAAGGGAGGGCATGCAAATTAGAGTGATATATTCTTTTTTTCTTTTTCATTTGCAATTGGCAAGCACTAGGACAAATTATAGTATGCATTCCACTAACAGTCCATTCCTAGCATGAGAGGACAGAATGGGAGGCTCAGAATCCCCACGGAGACAGACAATTAAAGGAATTGTCCTAGTTATTTAGGTACTGGCCTAAAAGATCTTTCCTTCCACCACTGGGCACCAAACTCACTGGTCCCATTAGATCATGTCCTATCTGATAGTATGAGCAGCTTAGAGTAAGGTGTGGCCCTACTCAACTGGTCCCATTCTGTATCTGCACCTTCCCCAGGGCTGTGTTCTTCACCCTGCAACACGCACAAAATACCCCGTGTGTGATTAACTTAAAACAATAACTGTGCTGTCCTGACCCAATACTTCCTAACAACAGCTAGATTTTTTACGGGATTGGGACACCGTGCAAAGAACCACTGAATCATCGCCACAAAAACCTCATAGTAATAGAGAATCATACGATGGCCAACTTCATCGTAAAATGACTTAAGAAATTACTTTCTTATTGAATGGCGAAGAAAAATTTCTGATGTAATATATGCCAAACAATCAACAGTGACTACCTCTAGGGGTAGGATTATGACAAATTTGTACCTTCCACATTACCAACTGGAGTTCTATCATTTTTCTAAGTTTTTACAACTATCATGTCATATACTTTAATTAGAAAAGCCTTTAAAATAAATAATTTTAAAATAAAATGCAATACAGGGGATACAGGAGCTACTTAATAATGCCACATGGAAGCAAACGAACAAATCTAAAATATGGGATATTTTCTAGGACAATTGACCTAGTTTTTGCAACATGACAACTGGAGGAAAGGGGTGCAGGTTAGTCAATATTTTAAAAGAATTAAGGGACAACAAGCAAGTATTATGTATTGACCTTGTTTCTTTCCTGATTTAAACAATTCCTCTAAAATATGAGAATTTTTAGATAATCAGGAAAACTTTATTGTGAACTGGATGATACCAAATTTCTTCATGTATGATTATGTACTATGGCTATATAAATAAGGCCCATATTATTAGAGATGCATACTAAAGTAAGTGAGTGCAAAATGATATGATTACTGGAATTTGCTTTAAAAGAAAAAAGAGGGGCACCTGGGTGGCTCAGTCATTTAAGCACCCAACTCTCTCCGTTTCAGCTCAGGTCATGATCTCATGGTTTCGTGAGTTCGAGCTCCACACTGGGTTCTGTGCTGACAGTGCAGAGCCTGCTTGGGATTCTCTCCCTCTCTGCCCCTCTGCCGCTCACACCGTCTCTGTCTCTCTCAAAAATAAACACACTTAAAAATTTTTGTTAAGAAAAGAGGGGATGGCTCAACTGGAAGAGCACGAGACCCTTGATCTCAGGGTCGTGAGTTCAAGCCCCATGTTGGGTGCAGAGATTACTAAAAAAATAAACTTTAAGAAAAATAGTTTCGAGAAAAAAGAAATAGATGTTTATGTGGGAAAATGTGATGAGGTTCATTGAATTATTCTCCTTATCTTTGTATATGTTTGTACATTTTCATAGTTTAAAATGTGAGATAAAATTGAAAACACTATTTTTAAGGGACTTAATCACAAGTATTTGTAGCTGCTGAGGAGCAATTATCCACCGGTGGTAGAAATTATCCGTCATCAAGCGTCACTGTTTACAGGCGTACCCCAGAGATTCTGCAGGTTCGGTTCCAGACCACTACAGTAAAACAATACTGCAACAAAGCAAGTCAAATGAATTTCTTTGTTGCCCAGTGCATAGAACAGCTGTTTATACCACAGTCTATCCGGTGCGCAATACCATTATTTTTTTTAACATACATACCTTAATTTTTTTAAATATTTATTTATTTATTTATTGGGAGAGCACAAGCAGGGGAGAGGCAGTGAGAGGGAGACAGAGGATCTGAAGTGGGCTCAGTGCTGACAGGCTGACAGCAGGAGCCCAATGCAGGGGCTCTAACTCACGAACTGCGAGATCATGACCTGAGCCAAAGTCAGACGCTCAACCAACTGAGCCACCTAGGTACGTATATACCTTAATTTAAAAATACTTTATTGGGACGCCTGGGTGGCTCAGTCGGTTAAGTGTCTGACTCTTGATTTCGGCACAGGTCATGATCTCAGGGTCTTGAGATGTAGCCCCAGGTCAGGCTCTGCACTAACAGTGCGGAGCCTGCTTGGGATTCTCTGTCTCCTTCTCTCTCTGTCACCCCTTCCCCCGACTCACACACTCTCTCTCTCCCTCTCTCACTCAAAAATAAATAAATAAACATTTTTCTAAAAGTAATAAAACTTGAAAGTCTAAATTACTCCTTGATCCACGGGCTGTAGAAAGGATGCTGTGTTAGCAAACATGAAACACTAATCTCATTGTACATCTGTGTCAGAGCTCTTGGGTGACCAAGTGCATTGTCAATGAACAGTACGATTTTGAAAGGAATCTTTGTTTCTGAGCAGTAGGTCTCAACAATGGGCTTACAATATTTAGGAAACCAAGTTGTGAACAGATGTGCTGTCATCCAGACTTTGTTCCATTGATAGAGCACAGACAGAGTAGTTTTTTTTTTTAATATAATTTATTGTCAAGTTGGCTAACATTCAGCATATACAGTGTGCTCTTGGTTTTGGGGGTAGATTTCCATGGCTCATCACTTACATACAACACCCAGTGCTCATCCCAACAAGTGCCCTCCTCAATACCCATCACCCATTTTTCCCTCTTCCCCACCCCCCTCTTCAACCCTCAGTTTGTTCTCTGTATTTAAGAGTCTCTTATGGTTTGCCTCCCTCCCTCTGTAACTATTTTTCCCCCTCCCTTCCCCCATGGTCCTCTGGTAAGTTTTTCAAGTTCCACACATGAGTGAAAACACATGGTATATGTCTTTCTCCAGGCAGAGTAGAGTTAGCACAATTCTCAAGGACCCTAGGATTTTCAGGATGGTAAGTGAGCACTGGCTTCAACTTGAAGTCAACAGCAGCATTAGCCCCTAACAAGAGTTGTCAGCCTGTCCTTCGATGCCTTGAAGCCAGGCACTGACTTCTCCTCTCCAGCTATGAAAGTCCTGGATGGCATCTTCTTTTGATATAAGGCTGTTTCAACCACACTGAAAATCTGTCATCCGGGGAGCCACCTTCATTAAGGATCGCAGCCAGATCTCCCAGAGAACTTGCTGCAGCTTCTACGTCAGCCCTTGCCGCTTCACCTTGCACTTGGATGTGTAGGGCTGGCTTCCTTCCTTAAATCTCCTGAACCAACCTCGGCTAGCTTCCCACTTGTCTTTGCAGCTTCTTCGCCTCTCTCAGACTTCACAGAATTGAAGAGATCCTTGCTCTGGACTAAGCTTAGGCTTAAGGAATGTTACGGCTGGTTTGATCTTCTATCCAGACCAGTAAAACTTCCTCCATATCTGCAATAAGCCTGTTTCACTTTCTTACCATTCATGTGTTCACCAGAGTAGCGCTTTTCATTTCCTTCAAGAACTTTTTCTTTGCATCACAGCTTGGCTAACTGGGGCAAGAGGCCTAGCTTTTGGCTTATCTCAGCTTTTGACAAGCCTTCCTCACTAAGCTCAATCATTTCTAGCTTTTGACTTAAAGTGAGAGAAGTCCTCAGTGTCCTTTCACTTGGACACTTACAGGCCATCGTAGGGTTGTTAATTGGCCTTCTTTCAATATTGTCAATATTGCTGTATCTCAGGGAATAACAAGGAGGCCCAGAGAGAGAGAGAGGAGGCAAGGGAACTGCTTGGCAGAGTAGTCAGAACACACGCAATATTTACCGATTAAGTTTGCCATTCTAAATGGGCGAAGTTCATGGCACCCTGAATGCCTGTATTGTCTTTCAGCTAAGACCTTATCACCCCATGTTAACTTTGTTTAAAAATAAGTACATGGGGGCACCTGGGTGGCTCAGTCAGATAAGCATCTGACTCTTAATTTTGGCTCAGGTCACGATCTTGCGGTTCACAAGTTCAACCAACTGCACTGACAGTGCGGAGTCTGCTTGGGATTCTATCTCCTGTCTCCCTTTCCCTCTGCCCCTCCCCTGCTTGCTCTCTCTCTCTCTCTCAAAAATAAATAAACATTAAATAAAAATAAAAATAAAAATAAGTGCAATCAATATGTTTTCATCGTGTACAAACTGCAAAAAATAGTCTAAGGATATAAATATTAATAATAATAATAATAATAATAGTTAACATTTATTGCATGCTTATGTGCTAGGCAGCACACAGCATTTTGTAAGAATTAGTTCATTTAATCTTCAAAACAGCCTCCTGAGAAAGATGTCAGGATAAGTTCAGTGGGAACCAGATGGGAGTTCTGAGCAACGTACTCAGACCTATGAATCTGAAGTCTTAGCTGCTTCAGTATAATGCAGTGTTCAGCCCTGCACAGTCTGCCTTGAGAATATTATAGATATCTGTCCCTCATCATCTATTAAAGAAAGCCATGCAATGAAAAAGTCTTGAAAGGGTTTTCACTTTGTCATTAAATGGTATCTAGATTCCTTACAACTGAATAGTTGATCTTTGCTACAAGACATAAAACATGAACCCAAGTACCAAGACGTCCAGACAAACCCAGCTCCAATGTGTCACAAGATACCCAGGGTGCACAGCAAAGGGAGCTCAATGAAGAAGCATATGTGTTTGCATCAAGTGGCTGTCTTTGGCCTCAATTTGGCAATTACACAAGGTCATCCCAGCTCCACATCTTCTAATTAAATCTGTTGACCCTCATTAAGATTGCACTGCAGTTCAATATCTTCCCCCTGCCCAGTCCCACACGTTAATTCCAAGAGCACTCACCATAAACTTTTTTAAGTATACTGTTGTCTGAGAGTCTGCTTCTTGGGGACCTGCCCTGAGACAGTGACCACCAGCCAGAGCATGCCCTGGTTTTTCCTAAGTATCTCTCAAGATCCTAAAAGGTCATAATGACCAAAAGAGGGCTCACGGCCCTCAAATGTTGTGAACAATTATCTTCATTCAACACGAGGATACAGTTAACATCATATTTAATAATGAAAACTAAGTGGGACACCTGGGTGGCTCAGGCGGTTGGGCTTCAGACTCTTCATTTCAGCTTGGGTCATGATCTCGTGGTTCATGGGTTCAAGCCCCGGGTTGGGCTTTGCACTGACGGCAAGGAACCTGCTTGGTTTTCTCTCTCCCTCTCTCTCTGCCCCTTCCCAGTTTGAGCACGTGTGTGCTCTCGCTCTCTCTCAAAGTAAATAAACTTAAAACAAATTTTTTTAATAGTGAAAATTAAGTGCCTTCTCCCTAAGATCAGAACCAAAACAAGAATGTTTGCTCTTACCACAGCTATTCAACATCGTGCTGGGGTTGATGGCCAATGCAAGGCAAGAAAGGGAAATAAAAGAGCATGCAGATTGGAAAGGAAGAAATAAAAGTATTCGTTGCCCAAATTGGTGCAGCTTTGGCCACTGGGAAATCTTTCAGTTGGTTCCTTTGACATGCCTCCATCATTGTTGGCTTTTTTTTATTGTTTTATTTTAGAGAGAGAGAGTGTGAGTGAGGGAGAGGGCCTGAGGAAGGGGGAAAGAGAGAGAGAGAGAGAGAGAGAGAGAGAGAGAATGAATCTCAAGCAGGCTCCACACTAAGTGCATAAGTGCAGAGTCCGACTCAGGGCTTGATCCCATGACCCTGGGATCACAACCTGAGCTGAAATGAGGTGTGGACGCTCAACCAACTGAGCCACCCAGGCTCTCTGTGTTCTGTTTTGTTTTGTTTGCATTTTTTTTTTTTTTTGAAGCACTTCTTACTTTCAGGCACTGCAAGATGCTCATCTTGTGTATTTCTTTCCCCTGTCGTAGAATCAACCTTGTTCCTTTTTTTGGAGGATGGTGTTAGAAACCAAGATCTGGTACAAAGTGAATGTAAGGAAAGGGAAGCAAAAATAATATAAAAACAGGGAGGGGGACAAAACATAAGAGACTCTTAAATACAGAGAACAAACTGAGGGTTGCTGTAGGGCTTGTGGGTGGGGGGATGGGCTAAATGGGGAAGGGGCATTAAGGAGGACACTTGTTGGGATGAGCACTGGGTTTAATACATAGGGAACGAATCACTGGAATCTACTCCTGAAATCATTATTGCACTACACACTAACTAACTTGGGATGTAAATTAAAAAATTAAAAAGAGAAAGAAAAAGAAAAGGAAAAAAGAAAAAATACTAGATTAGAAAAGAAAAAAAGAAAAGTTGGTAGAAGACGAAGCATGACGAAATGTAAGTGGATGTAGATGATAAGCATGTGAGGTTCGTGAAAACATTCTCAAGTTTTGCGAATATTAGAAAATGTCATAATGTGAAGTTTAAAAATTGGGTGGAAGGATCGCAGCAAACATTTTTTGTAAGGAGAGTGCTTGCCTTCCAAGCACAGTGATCACAGAGAGCCCATTATAAACTTCAAAGTTGCTAAGGGAGTGGATCTGAATTGTTCCCTCTACAAAAAAGAAATGGTAACTATGTGACCTGTCAGAGGTGTTAACTAACCTTAATTAAGGTGATAATCCTACTGCAATATATAAACGTACCAAATAGATATGTTGTACATCTTAAAGTTACATAATGTTATATGTCAACTATATCTCAATAAAATAATTTACACACACAAAAAAGCATGCTTGTCTTCCAAAAATCCTGCTTTCCCCATTCTTCAACATGCCTCGAATCTAAAAAAATTTTTCACATTTATTTATTTTTGAGAGACACAGCAAGACAGAGCATGAGTGGGGGAGGGGCAGAGAGAGCAGGGGACATAGAATCTGAATCAAACTCCAGGTTCTGAGCTGTCAGCACACAGCCCGATATGGCGCTCGAATTCATGGACCATGAGATCATGACCTGAGCCGAAGTCGGACACTCAACCGACTAAGCCACCCAGGCACCCCCAGTGTGCCTGAAATCTGCTGGGGGCTAGATGTCACACTGTAAACACGGCTAAAAACAATGGCCAAATTTTGATTTTCCCATGCTGCTACTTCGTCGGTTGTTCTGACCGATCAAGACGTTCCCTCCCATTAAAATCTTCATTAATTACCTGGCACTTGATAACCTTTATCAGGCAGTTCCTTAGTGCCAGGCATGGCGTGCTCTTAATGAACTCGGTTAACCCTCGTATCAACCCTGAGAGTTACAGAGGGGTAAACTGAGACACGCGAGAGGTAAAAAGCCACTTGGCCCTATTCTTGTGGTTGGGAAGGGGTGGATCTCAGCCCAAGCCCAAGCCCCCCGCCGCAGAATGTGCACGCTTAACTTCCATTCTTATCTGCCAGTCAGTAGGTATTATTTTGTATCCTAAAAAAAAAACACCATGTTAACAATATCACATACTCTAAACTTCCTACTACTGAAATTAAGAAACTGGTGTTGATATTTTAGCATTTGAGCTTGGCTCTTATGGTGAAACACCTCAGCCGAAAGGTAGAGGCAGAACATTAGTTAAGATGACAGCTTTGTATAGTCCTTGGCTTTGTAGGCAAACCTGGGTTCCAGCTCCAAGGTGCCGTCTGCAGCTTGCCCAGTTCTGTGACGGAGGGTTATAAATAGACACATCAAGTGCCAGACACTTAATCCTCCACAGCTCTTGTTAATATGAAAATCCCATTTGCAAAGGGCTTTTTCTACCCAATTGAATTGGCCCGGTGAAGTAATCCTGTTGCAAACAAAAGCCTGTCTGAGAGGCCTAGGAAGAGTTGCACATTATTTGCATAGATTTGCATATTAATTTATAGCTGGTGAAATTCCTCATTTAGGGGTGGATTTCTCCAGGCCACTGAAATCCAAGAAGGCAAATATTTTGAACCAATCAAGTTAATGGATTAGGACTAGGCCCTCTCTCTCTCTCTCTCTCTCTCTGCTACCCACTTCTCCCCTTCGAAAGAAAATAACAGTAAGTAAGGCTTCACCCCAAACCAAGGTTTTACCTGGAAATGCTAGTGGGGGGTAAGGAGGGTGGGTTAACTTGGATGTACGTTAGTTGGGGAATCTGAGGGAAGGATGCAAGACGACACACACTTCAAGCCAAGAGCCAGCCGACATCCAGGTTAGCATCCCTCTTTGAGAACCAGATCCTATGCAGGAAGCCCAGACCAAGGGCGGGGGCCGCATGGCTCCTTTTCTCTCCAGTGCTCCCTCTCGATTTCCTTGTCTGACCCCCCTCCACCCACAACTGCATTCCCTTTAGCTCCATCCTTCTTTCCCTCACATCATTGCTCCCTCTCTGCACAACAGAGGTAACCGTAGCATCCACCTCAAGGATTAACGAGACGAAGCCTGGCGCTGTACTTTTTTTCCCCAAAGTTTTATTGAAAGGTAGCTTATGTGACATAATTTAGGATACAAATTTGGACTCTCTTGGTTCACATCTTATTTGACTTTAACATATACTGAAAAAGTAGTCCTTTTTCTTTTTTTAATGTTTATTTTTGAGACAGAGAGAGAGACAGCGAGTGAGAGGGGCAGGTGAGAGACAGAGGGGGACAGAGGAACCAAAGCAGGCTCTCCAGTGACAGCAGACAGCCCAGTACCAGACTCGAATCCATGAACTGTGAGATCATGACCTGAGCTGAAGTTGGACGCTTAACCAACTGAGCCACCCAGGCACCCCTGAAAAAGTATTTCTGACTCAGCAATTACTTACGAGTAAGAAGAAAAGTTAAATGTATGATGGGCAATACTTTCAGGCAAACAGCTAATGAGAATCATGAATATGAAAATCTAAGTGCCTAGGATTACACCGAATCCGTGAAACAAATCATGGGTAACTAACATCCTAACAATACTGCCTACCCCTATCCTTGACCTGCACTGAGTAACCAAGAGATGTTAGCTGTTTATCTGGGTTGTCTATTGCTATATAACAAACTACCCCATGACTCAGTGGCTTAAAATAGCCATTTGTCTTGCTCAAGAGTCTGTGAGACAGGAATTCAGAGAGGGCTCAGCTGGGTGGCTTTTCTGCTGCACATGGCATCAGCTGGCATCATTCACTCAGCTGCATTCAGCTACCGGCTGAACTGGAGTGGAATTTTCAAGAAAGCTTCACTGCTTCTTGTGGGGGCCTCTGTCCTATTTCCCTGTAGCCCCTCTCTATTCACAAGGCAAGCTTGGGCTTCCTTCCAGCATGGTGTTCTCAAGGGTATCAGACTTCTTACAGTCTGATGCAAAAGGAAGCATTCCAAAGAGGAATATCAGAAGCCGCCAATCTCCAAAGGCCTAGCATCAGTGTCACTTCCTTTGGTCAAAACAAGGCCCAAGGCTAGCACAGATTCTCTCCTGATGGGAGAATGGCCAAGAATCAGCAGCCAGCTTTAATCCACTTCACTGTTGTCTGGCAATCTTGTCTGCTTCTATGCCCCGACTGCGTGGGTGTCTTTTAAACCTTTAGCGATGGCCCTGAGAGTCCTCCTGAGCCTGGTATCACACATCTCTCCAAAACCCAGGCCTGGGCATGTCGTCACCTCTCTATGCTTGTCTTCAAGGTTCCCACTGTCTGTGGAAGAGAATTCCAATTCCCTAGCTTGGCATTCATATGCACACACACACACACACACACACACACACACACACACACGGACACACACTTCCTCCTGCAGACACTCTCACACAAGCGAGCACACACATACACACACTCAAACACCTGTACACCGTGGCTGCTCAGTAAGGCCACCGGAATATCCTGGGCAACAAATAAGCCGGATTTTTTACCTAACTGCTGTCAGAGGCAGGAGCTCCACCTCGATCAAGGCTGGGAGGGTCTCAGAAGGGGGAGTCCAGAGGCAGATACCTACTGGGTTTTGGTGTCTGAGCTCAAGTGATTTAAGTCCGGTCTGTTACTACAGTTTAGGATCAGTGGTGGCCACAGCAAGGCAGGAGCCTTAGAGCAAGTCTTTATCAGTCAACAGTTGTTTGGCAAGTGGAGTTTTTGCCCAGGGGAACAGCCAATGGTTCTGGGAAAAGAGCTATGTGCACAACTGTGCAATCTCTTGTTTGAATAAATTGGCTTTCAGGAATTTCCAAGGCAAATGGTCAAATATTTAATGGTTTACAATCTTATCTTCCTGGGCAAGAACTTTCTGGAGTAAATGGTAGCTGTGCTGCCACAGGTGGTTTCTGTCTTTAGTCATGTTGAGCCACCAGCATCTCTCTTCAACACAGAGTCACGCTTACCCAACCTCAGCCAGATTCTGAGTGCCTTTGTTCTTCCCCGAACACTACATTTTCACATCCTAGCCCTCTTTCCTAATAAACTTTATTTTCTCCCATTATAAACGAAATGCATGCTTAGTACTAGAAAGATCACTGGGAAGTTTAAAAACAAAAAAGGTTGGGGCACCTGGGTGGCTCAGTTGGTTAAGGTTCCACTTCTGGACTTCAACTCTAGTCATTATCTCACGGTTCGTGAGTTCAAGCCCCACAATGGACCCTGTGCTGGCAGCTCAGAGCCTAAAGCCTGCCTCGGACTCTGCGTCTCCATCTCTCTCTGCCCCTTCCCTGCTAGTGCTCTGTCTCTCTCTCTCTCTCTCTCTCTCTCCCCTAAAAGTAAATAAACATTAAAATTTTTTTTTAAAAAGTAGAAATTTATTCTCTCTAGGGGCACCTGGGTGACTCAGTTAAGCGTCTGACTTCAGCTCAGGTCATGATCTCGCAGCCCGTGAGTTCGAGCCCTGCGTCGGTCTCCGTGCTGACAGCTCGGAACCTGGAGCCTGCTTCAGATTCTGCGTCTCCCTCTCTCTCTATGCCCTTCCCCTGCCCGCACTCTGTCTCTCTGTCTCTCTCAAAAATAAAATAAAAACATAAAAAATTTTTAAAAATTAAAGAAATTTATTCTCTCCCAATTCCAGAGGTTAGAAGTCTGCAATCAAGATGTTGGCAAGGTTGGTTCCCTCTGGAGGCTGTGAGAGAGAATTCATTCCATGCTTCTCTTCCAGCCTCTCGTGACTCCCAATCACTTTTGAAAGTCCTGGGTTTGGGGCTACATAACTCTGGTCCCTGCTTCAGTGTTCACACGGCCTTCTTCTCTCTATACATGTCTCTGTGGGTCCTCTCCCCAACTAACAAGGACACCAGTCACTGGATTTACGGCCCACCCAACTCCAGGATGGTCTCATGTCAAGATCCTCAACTCAATTGCCTTCACAAAAACCCTATGTCCAAATAAAGGTCACATTCCAACATTCTAGATGGACATGAACTTTGGAAGGCCACTATTTACCCACTAAGGGGTATAAGAGACCTAAGTCTTCATCTACCTTATCAGGAAGCCAACAGATAATGCCTAAAATCAATAAATCAAGAAGTGGCAACCTGAGCATGTTATTTTGACCCAGAGGAAAAATTTAAGACTTGGACAGGTTTCCCCAGGAAAGCAGGGAGAAGTTGGGCAGGACACAGTTCTTTTTTTTTCTTTTTTTTTTAATTTTGAGAGAGACAGAGAGAGAGAGAGAGAGAGAGAGAGAGAGAGAGAGAGAATGCAGGAGGGACAGAGACAGGGGGAGAGAGAATCCCAATCAGGCTCCACACTATCAGCATAGAGCCCAATGTGGGGCCTGAACTCATGAACTATGAGACTATGACTTGAGCCAAAACCAAGTCTGACGCCTAACTGAATGAGCCACCCAGGCGCCCCTACTGGTTGGTCTTGACTCTAAGTTATCAAATTGCATTTTTTGATAACCCAAAACAAAGAATAAAATCACCCACATACCTTTTCTTCCTTACATTTTTCTGCCTTTATCCAGAATATTTTCGGGTTTTTTTTCTAACATTTCTATTACATTAAAATCCCTATTACCCAGTGATAATTAAAGTAGCACACTGGTGCATGTATTCTCCCCAAATTTTTTAGGTTGATCATATTGTATACGCAACCCTGAAACCCATTTAGTTCCACCTAACTTCATAATATAAACACATCTCCATGTTATTCTTGAATCAAAATGAACCGTATTATTTTGGCTACATAAAATCCCACCTAATGAAAGGTCCATCATTGGCCTTTAAATTGGTTCCTATTTTTTTTCACATTATAAATATCACTGAAATTAATGTCTTTGAGTAGTTTCTTTTTTTTAATTTTTTTAATGTTTTGTTTATTTTTGAGACAGAGAGAGACAGAGCATGAGCGGGGGAGGGACAGAGAGAGAGGGAGACACAGAATCTGAAGCAAGCTCCAGGCTCCAAGCTGTCAGCACAGAGCAGAACATGGGGCTCAAACCCATGAACTGTGAGATCATGACCTGAGCCGAAGTCAGACACTTAACCAACTGAGCCACCCCCACTTTGAGTAGTTTCCTGTTTGTTGTATTCAGATTTCTTCCCTGAGACACAAACCAATTTCCAGAAGGTTACATTACAGGGATATAAATATTCTGAAGACTTTGGATATATCTGCCAAATTACCTTCTGGGGAAGGGAGAGGTACCAATCTGTCCTAACACCAGATCATATAAAATGCATGCCCCATGGATCTTGCTTCTCAACCTTCTCAGTGGAAACCTGTTTAACAGGATATTACATAGGCTTTCCCTATGTAATATCACCCCCAAATTTTACCTATACAGACAGTCCCTGACAGAGGATGGCTTGACTTCTGATTTTTCGACTTTACAATGTTGCAAAAGCAGTGTGCATTCAGTGAAAACCATACTTTGAATTTTGAATGTAATCTGTTCCTGGACGAGCCACACGCAGTGCAATACTGTCTCATGGTGCCGGCAATCAGCCGAGAGCCCCGGCTTCTAGTCAACCCCGGGAGCATGAGAATAAACAAGTGATACACCTACCACTACTCTGTACCTATACAACCATTCTGGTTTTCACTCTTAGTCCAGTATTCAATAAATTACATGAGATACTCAACACCTTATCATAGAATAGGTTTTGTGTTAGATGATTTTGCCCAACCGTAGGCTAAAGTAAGCATTCTGAGCACATTTAAAGCCAGCTAGGCTAAGTTGTGATGGTTGGTAGATGAGGTGTTTTAACTGTATTTTCAATTTACAATATTTTCAACAAAGAATGGGTATCCATCATAAATGGATGAAGATCTGGAGTCCCAGAGCAAAAGACTCTGAGATTACGCACACGGCTGACTAAAGAGAAGATAAACTGTCCTTCAGTGCTCACCTCCAATCTTCACCAGTGAAGAGAAGCAGGAAACTGAAGTGGGTTTTTTTTTTTCATGTTTTGTAATGTTTATTTAGTTTTGAGAGACAGAGTATGAGCAGGGGAGGGGCGGGGGGGGGGAGGGGAGAGAGAATCTGAAGCAGGCTCTAGGCTCCAAGCTGTCAGCACAGAGCCCAATGTGAGGCTCAAACTCACGAACTGTGAGATCATGACCTCAGCTGAGGTCAGATGCTTAACCAACTGAGCCACCCAGGTGCCCCAGGAAACTTAAGATTTTAATGGAGAGATCTATAAAGGGAGGTGAGTGGTCAGCCTGGTAGGAAGTACTGTGACATTTCCCCTTCTTCAAGCCAAGAGAATCATTATAGAGAAAAGATGCCTTCAAGGGAGATTGTCTTCCTTCCTCCATGTACAGCTGAGCTAAGAAAGTCACAGACCACGTTATGCATAGGAACAGAAGGCTCAAGAACTGCCAGATGCCTAGCCAGTATGCATTTTTCCCCTTAGTAACAGATTGCTGGTTTTACTCAGGGCACAATGCACTCAGAGAAAGATGACATTCCCCGGCCTCCCTTGCAACTAGATATGCCCCAGCCAATGTAGTGGAAGTAGGGTTTCTGGGTAAGCTCTTTAAAGGGAAAAGCCTCAACTGAAAGGATTCCTATCTTCCTTTGTCCTTCCTCCTCCCTGCTTCCTGATGCCTGGAATATAGCCAGGATGTCTGGCATTCTGGCAGCCATCTTGCACTATGAAGAGAAAGGCTTAAAAATAGCAGAATATCTGTAGAAGTAGCCCAGATCCCCGATGACCATGGAGCCAGCATGTTAGTCCCAGACTGCTTACCTCTGAACTTAATTTACATGAAAGAAACTGAACTCTTATGTATTTAAACCACCTTCCGTTGTCTGTTTCATTTTTTTACTTTGGACTTCTAGGAAAGTTGCAAAGATAATACATTGAGTTCTCCATATTTTCCCACCCAGTTTCTCTGAAGGTTAACACCTTACATTCCTGTGCTTCACTTGTCAAGGTGAAGAAACAAATGATGGTACATTTACTGTACACTTGGATTTCACCAGCTTTTCCACTAATGTTCTTTTTTCATTCCAGTATCCCATCAGGATGCCACACTGCATTCAGTCACCATGTCTCCTTACTCACCTCTGGCCAGTGAGTTTGTCAGTCTTTTCTCTGGCTTTTCGCGACCTTGACCTTTTATAGAATACTTCTCAGCTATTTTTAAGAATGTTCCTCCATTTGAGGGGTGCCCAGGTGGCTCAGTCGGTTAAGCATCCAACTCAGGCTCAGGTCATGATCTCATGGCTCATGAGTTCAAGTCCCACGTTGGGCTCTGTGCTGACAGTTCAGATTCTGTGTCTCCCTCTCTCTCTCTGCCCCTCTCCTGCTCATGTGCTGTCTCTCTCTCAAAAAGAAATAAACATTAAAAAAATATATTTAAAAAAAACAAACAAAAAAGAATGTACCTCCATTTGACTTTGCCTGATGGTTTCTCGTGATAGAGTGGGTTTAAGGGTTTGGAGAAAGAATACATAGATGGTGAAAGAGCCCTTCTCAACTCATCACATGGTGGTAACGGGAGATCACCACGATTTATCCGTGGTAATGTTAACCTGGATCACTTGGTGAAGGGGGTGTCTGCCAGGTTTCTTCACTGGTAAGTTGTTATCTTTCCATACTCACTTGCTTAAAAGTTACTACCAAGCCCAGCCCACACTTGAGGAGAGAAATTTAAGCCCTATCTCTTGGCAAGAGGGGGGATCTACATAAGTTATTTGGAAGTATCCTGTAAGGAAGATGTATTCCTTCTCTCCCATTTATTTATTTATTTATTCAATCATTTGTTCATAATCACTTATTTGGGTTATTTCTTTTGTTGCTCAAATTGTTCCCCCTTTGGCCATCGGGAGCTCTTTCAGACTGGCCAAGTCCTCTTGACACATCCCCATCCATTGTTCGTTTTTAGTTTCATTTTGTTTTAGTCTTTTCTTTTTTTTTTTAATCACTTCTTTACTTGCTGTCATGACACAATGCTCCAGGCTCGTCTTGTATTTCCCCTGCCCCAATCCTGGAATCAGCCATTTATCAAGCCCTAGTTCCTTTTTTTGGAGAATGGTGTTTAGAAAGGAAGACTGGGCTTCGAGTTATGTTCCTTGCAACTGGAGTGTCACTGTTCCAGACCCTCTCAGCAAAGAGAGCTAGGAAATGTATGTGTGCACACCAGCACATGCTATTAAACCAGCTTACAGGGGATGGGGTTGCTTTACTGACAAACTTTTGTATTCTATTTTTTTAATATTTTTAATGTTTATTTATTTTTGAGAGAGACAGAGTGTTGAGTAGGGGAAGAGGCAGAGAGAGGGAGACACAGAATCCAAAGCAGGCTCCAGGATCCAAGCTGTCAGCACAGAGCCCAATACGGGGCTCGAATCCACAAACTGTGAGATCATGACCTGAGCCAAAGTCAGACGCTCAACCAACTGTGCCACCCAGGCGTCCCAAACTTTAGCATTCTTGGAATGCTTATCTCCTGAAGTTTGAGTCTATCAGCAAACACAGACACTGATGTCTCCTTCCTATCTGGAGAACACTGAAAGTGGTGGGTGGGTTACACTGGCAGGAAGTAAGAGGGTTGGTGTAGTTTCCTCTGAGGGCAGCAGTGAGGTAGCCTTCTCTCTCAATGTTTAGAATCACAAAGATGTGTCTGTTTTCTCACCGAATGATATGGGTGCTGAGGAAAGCAGCAGGGCATGAGCCATCCCAAATTTTCTGTGTCTCAGAAGACAACCTGCTGAAGAAAAGGGACCCCAGAGACACCTGGGTGGCTCAGTCGGTTGAGAGTCTGACTTCAGCTCAGGTCATGATCTCACAGCTCATGAGTTCGAGCCCCACATCGGGCTCTGCGCTGACATCTCAGAGCCTGGAGCCTGCCTCGGATGCTGTGTCTCCCTCTCCCTCTCTCTGCCCCTAACCCACTCGCATTCTGTCTCTGTGTCTCTCAAAAATAAATAAACATTGAAAAAAAGAAAAAAAGAAAGAAACGGGACCCCAGCAGAGAGATTTCTGTGGTGTGTACTGTGGTAGGTTTGCCAGATAAAACACAGGTTTCCCAAACTAGAATTTCAGATAAACAACAACAAATAAATTTTTAGTATCAGTTGCGTCCCAAACAAATATGGTTTATCTCCAATTCCAATTTGATTAGAGTCTTGTATTTTCACTTGCTAAATCTGGCACTCCCACACTGCGGACAGAAGTTGAAAGGGGAGTTGCAAGGGCTCAGCTCAAGGAAGCATCATCACATCAAAGAAGTACAAAGCCCTGGGGTGCCTGGGTGGCTCAGTCAGTAAAGCATCCATTACGGCTCAGGTCATGATCTCACAGATTGTGAGTTCGAGCCCCGCGTCCGGCTCTGTGCTGACAGCTCAAAGCCCAGAGCGTGCTTCAGATTCTGTGTCTCCCTCTCTCTCTGCCCCTCCCCAGCTCATGCTCTCTCTTTCTCACTCAAAAATAAACATTAAAAAAATTTTTTTAATAAAAATAAAGAAAGAAGTACAAAGCCCTGAGCTCCTGAATAATCTCTGTATCTGCTCCCAACAAGGCCTGTCATATAAAGGGCATCGTCAGCCAAGATAAATCTATAAACAGAGCAAGGTCAATAAACTTGGTACACCTAGTTACCCTTCAGAAGGCAGCTCAAATGTCACATCCTCTCTGAAGTTTCCTTAACTCTGCCCCGAGCCCGATAAACAGCTCTTCAGCTGTGTTCTCCAAAGCACCGTGTGAGGGCTTCTGTACAGGCCCAACCGATCTAAAGAAGAGGCGGGCATTGCTGATGGAGTCTTAGGCTGGTGGCACCGCTGTTCTCTGAGCTCTCCACGTGCAGAGCTCTGGCCTCGTCCATCTCTGCAGGCTCGGTGTCCACCGTAGGCACGAATAGGCACATAGAGTCTGCAGAGGCTCTATGAATGTTTGTTGGAGGAACAATAATCAACGATTGCTCCCATTTTAGAGATGGAGAAGCCAAGGCCCAGAGAAATTCAATTCAATTCCACACAGGTCTTTTTGTTGTTGTTGTTGTTAATGGATCTGCTAAAAACAAGGAAAATGAATGGTATTTCAGAAGACACAATGGAAGATACCAATGTGCAGTAATGGGTAGAGATGTCTGCTGTTGAAGGATTCTGAACATGGCCCCTCTTAGTCTGGGGCCAACATGGCATCGAAGGTTGCAACCAGCTGCTGCCTTTTGGTGGGAAGAGCCCCTCAAGGGGCACCTGGATGACTGAGATGGTTGAGCGTCCAACTCTCGATTTCAGCTCAGGTCATGATCTCATGGTTCGTGGGATCAATCCCCAAGTTGGGCTCTGTGCTGACAGTGCAGAGCCGGCCTGGGATTCTCTCTCTCTCCCTCTCTCTCTGCCCCTTCCTTGCTTGTGCTCCTTCTCTCTCTCTCAAAAATAAACATACTTAAGAGAGGGGCGCCTGGGTGGCTCAGTTGGTTAAGCATCTGACTTCAGCTCAGGTCACGATCTTGCGGTTCATGAGTTCAAGCCCCGCGTTGGGCTCTGTGCTGACAGCTCAGAGCCTGGAGCCTGCTTCCAATTCTGTGTCTCCCTCTCTCTCTCTGACCCTCCTCCGTTCATGCTCTGTCTCTCTCTGTCTCAAAAATAAACAAACGTAAATATATATATATATGTAAATATATATATATATGTAAATATATATATATATATAGGTGTACATATATATATACATATATATACATATATATATACATATATATACATATATATATACATATATATACATATACATATATATATACATATATATACATATATATATATGTACACATATATATAGGTATACATGTACACCTATATATATGTGTACATATATAGGTGTACATATATGTATATATATATATATACTTAAGAGAAAAAAAAAAAAAAAAGAACAGGTCCCTCAAAGATTGGAAGTCAAAAGTTCCAGGTCCCGTTCTGACTCTGACCCTGGGCAAATCACTCTGCCTCCATTTTCTTCTCTGTAAACTGCCAGGGATAATCTACACTAAGCAACTCTAAAGTGCTTTAAGCCTGCTTCTCTATTCATTCATCAATCAGCATTTATTGAGGCCTTTCCATGTGGATCTCTGGGGATAAAAAAAAAAAAACAAGACATAGCCCCTGCACTTAGGGAACTGGAAAGGCAGAGAATTGAAATTAAATGGATAGAAGTATGGCCGGTACCATTATAACAAAAACAATGGCCACCGTTGACTTTGCATTCCCACTCACCATGTAGCTGCCACGGTTCCAATCACCACTGCCACCTTATAAGTGGGTATCATTTTAGTCCTCATTTAGGGAGACAAAATTACTTGGTCAAGGTCACTTAGCTAGTAAGTGCTAGAGCAGCTACTGAAACTTGTTTGCCTGACTCAAAAACTACTGCTCCTCTCTCTCTCAAATAAATAAAATAAACTTTCACAGTGAGGGCGCCTGGGTGACTCAGTCGGTTAACTGTCAACTTCGGCTCAGGTCGTGATGCTTGTGGTTCGTGGGTTTGAGCCCCGCGTCAGGCTCTGTGCTGACAGCTCAGAGCCTGGAGTCTGCTTCCTATTCTGTGTCTCCCTTTCTTTCTCTGCACCTCCCCTACTCGCACTCTGTCTCTTTCTCTCTCAAAAATAAATAAACATTAAAAAAAAAACAAAACGGGGTGCGTGTGGGCTCCTGAGTGGCTCAGTTGGTTTCACATCTGACTGTTGATTTCAGCTCAGGTCATGATCCCAGAGTGGTGGGATTGAGCCCCAAGTTGGGCTCTGCACTGAGTGCTGAGCATGGAGCCTGCTTGGGGTTCTCTCTCTCTCTGTCTCTCTGTCTCTCTGTCTCTCTCTCTCTCAAAAAACAAACAAAAAACAAACAAACAAAAAAAACTAGTGCTTATAACCACTCAGCTACCACGGCTTTCCTGATAGAGGTATGTGAAAAAAATCATGGCCACAGCAAAGGAGGGCATAGGGAAAGTTTCTTAAGGCCTTTCTAACTATGGCACAAAATCCAGGAACCATAAAAAAGGTTCTAAAAATAAGATGTATCAAATATAGAATTTACTATGTTCCATACAGAGCATTATTACAAACACCTTAAATATATTAAGAATTTAATCCTCATAAAAGCCGTATGAAGTTGGCACTATTATCCCCACTCTATAGAGGAGGAAAATAAAGCACAGAGAAACAAATTTCCAAAGTCATGCAGCCCATCGGCAGAGCGGGAATGTGAACTTGGACAGCCTGACCCCAGAGTCCAAGTTTGTCTCCATTACGCTATCCTGTCAAAATCAAAGGTAAATGACAAATGAAACAGAAAAAATAACTGAAATTCATATCACATAATATCCCTAATATACTAAGAGCTCCCCCTAAAAAAGAGGCCCACAAACCTATAGGAAAATAGACAAAGCATATGAATAGATAGTTCAATAAAATTAAATACACACAAGAGAAAAATGCAGATTTTAATCCTGCTGAGGTAACATTTCTCACCTACCAGATTGGCAAAAACCCAGAAGTTGGACAAAACACTCTTTGTGAGGCTGTGGGGATGCAGGCCTCACATGCATGGCTGGGGGGGGGGGGGGGGGGCGGGGGGGACACAAAACAGGACAAGATCTGTGGATGACAATTTAAAGTGACAAATCCATATACTCCGCAATTCTAGATCTAGAAATTATTCTACAGATAACTCACACATGCAAAATGGCATTAATGCAAGACTAGTCATTACAACCTTCTTTGTAACCACAAACTTGGGCACCTGGGTGGCTAGGTCAGTTAAGTGTCAACTCTGATTTAGGCTCAGGTCAAGATCCCAAGGTCACGGGATTGAGCACCACATCAGGCTTTGCGCTGAGCATGGAGCCTTCTTAAGATTCTCTCTCTCTCTCTCTCTCTCTCTCTCTCTCTCTCTCTCTCTCCCTCTGCCCCTCCTCTGCTTGTGCTCTTTCTCTAAAATAAAAATTTAAAAAAAAAAAAAGACTAAAAACAAAAACAAAACCAACATGGGGCACTTGGGTGGCTTAGTCGGTTAAGTGTCCAACTTAGTCTCAGGTCATGATCTCACAGTCTGTGAGTTCAGGCCCCACATCAGGCTCTGTGCTGACAGCTCAAAGCCTGGAGACTGCTTCAGTTTCTCTGTCTCCCTCTCTCTCTCTCTCTCTCTCTCTCTCTCTCTCTGCCCTCGCCCCCTGCTCACACTGTCTCTCTTTCTCTCAAAAATAAACAGTAAAAATTAAAACAAAAACAAAAACAAAAAAAACCTTAATGCCATTATTAGGGACCGGTTGACTACATTTGGCATAACCATATAATGGAATACTATGCACTGTAAAAAGACTGAGGAAGTACTCATAGATTGATATGAAATAATTTCAAGACATATTAAGGGAAAAAGCAAGGTACAGAACACGTGTATGATACATTATTCTTCTGTGTGTATTATACACTGTTGTATAAAAATAAAAAGAAAGGAAATACATCTTCTACTGATTTGTAGAGGTGTTAAAAAAACACCTTCGGGGGAAAACAGGAAGTGGGCAGACAGGAGAGAAGGACAGGAAAGAGAACTTCCCCATACACCTTTGGTGCTTTTTGAGGCTTGAACCACATATTTATATTACTTATTTTTTTAATGTAACAAAGAATTTTTAAAAGAAAAGAAAAAAGAAAGGCCTTTCAGAGGAGGGGTCATCTTAGAACTCTCTGGCTCCAAGATGACAATTCAATGGTCCTGTAATGAAATAGACTCTTCATGAACCCATTAGCAGTAAGAAAACAAAAAGGATATCAGAGATGCCCACGGGCGCAAGAAGGTTCTTTCATCCAGACCCGCTCCTACAGTTCCCACTGCCTGTCCCCATTATGCTCCCGAGGCTCATTCAAGCTAAGACTCAAGCACCAGTGACATCTGCTAACATAGGTAACCGTGGGCAACCAGGCTTCTCTGTGGTTGTCATAGCAACACTGACGTTCCTACAGTTAGGTTTTCATTGTGAAGTAATTGCCAGGCCTTGCGGGATGGGCTCTTCTACGTTTGGGGTTATTTACATCAAAGGCGATTATGAATGAGCTTAAATTAGATGCAATTTCAAATGAACTGTTAAAAGAGGCTGTGAATTGAGTGAGATTGCCATATCCCTCCATCAGGGCTGACAAACCTTTTGAATCACACGCCTGATGCAATTCAAGGATGGAGTGCCTCTTGCACGGCAGCCATCAAACGCTGCTAGAGGGCCAAAGACCTGCCACGTTCCAACCCAGAACAGTCCCTTCTCTACCTCCTTTTCCTCCCCTCCCACCACAAGTAGCAAGAGCAGACCCAGCAGGCTCTTGGTTTCAACCCAGAATGGAGAACAAAACTTCCTGATTTACCAGAACTTTGTAAAACCCATAGACCTGCGTAATTAGCCCCCCACTTGACACGGGAGAAATCTCAAGTGCCTGCTTGCCGGAGCATCTGCACTGGAAAGTGATGGGGCCAGGATTCCCAACCACCTCCGGGCTGCTCCCACCTCTGCTCCTTCGCTCAGGGGCCAGGGATGAAATTCTTCTTTGTGTTTGGAAACTGACACAGAGCGTCATGGAATCCGTGTGCCCCAGTGAAAAGAACAAGTGTTTCCGCATGCGTCAGCCAAAGGTCAGAAGGAAGAGGCTCAGTCCCGGCAGCCAAACACACAGCTTGTCCGTGACAAGCTCCCGGTGACTCATACGGCCCCTTAACCTCTGATTTGAGTGGTTCCAGTATGCCCACCCACATTCAATACATTACTCTCTCTCCCTGTGCTGGATTATTCCATTCCTATGCTATATGCCCTCAGAGAAGGGAATCCATTTGGATGGCCTGTCACTGAAATACAGTTATAGGAAGGAAGCAGAGGAAAGGAACTCTCTAGGGTTTGGAAGAAGCATTGACTGTTCCCCAACCTGTCCACATTCTGCTCCCTGTAGGTGACTCATGGCTTCTTTTGTGCCTCAGGCATGGGGGGCAGCTCCAGTAGCAAGCGGTGTGGATGGGTGAGGAGGACAACAAGTGTGGGCAAAGATGCAGCCATCTGTTCCTGTTAGGTTTGACAGGTTCTGTTTGTGCGAGTCCAGCAGCCAGCTTTGTTGGCTTCAGAAAGAAGGATGTTGTCAAAACCCCACCGAAAAGCTTCACATTCATTCCAACTCTTATAGTTCCATTCGGGTCACTTCTTGGCAGGTAAAAACTTGCCTAGAAAAAGTTGCACTCAGGCAGCCCTCATCCTTAGGGCTTAACCTGGGATTGGTCCATATATTCTTAAGTGGGCTTCCGGTCACCTATGAACCCAACAACAGTGTATACAAAACGTTCCACATGTAGCAGGTGTCAATCTGCAACCACAAACTCAAGTGTGTAAGAAATTTAGCAATTCTTCACGTTTGGTCATTTTTTTTTTAATGTTTATGTATTTATTTTGAGAGAGAGACACAGAACGAGCAGGGGAGGGGCAGACGGACAGGGAGGCAAAGAATCTAAAGCAGGCTCCGCACTGGCAGTGGAGCCCAATGCGGGGCTCGAAGTCACCAACCGTTGAGACCATGACCTGAGCCGAAATTCAGAGTTGGATGCTTAACCGACTGAGCCATTCACGCGCCTGTTGTTCAATCAGTCCAAATCTGTCTCTAAACGCTATCCATTTGGGTTGACCAGAAATCCAGACATTACTGGACCTCTACCACACTATGTATGCCCCCCACCTCTTATTTCATCTTCCGCCTCCATTTTGTGCTGGCCTTGGCTCATGTGTGACAATCAAGCACTAGGAAGTCCCTTTGGTCATCAGTCCACAATGTTTCTCACTGAGATACCTCTTGTTCTAGCTCACGTGGTTCTTTCGGATTCTGGAGCACTGCTGTGTTTGTGCCACACATCTGGGCACTGGCTCTCCAGCAGGCTGGCTGGACCTGGGCACAGAGCCAGCCTGTCTGGGAGTTTTTACAGCTGCCCTCTCCTCTGGGGACATGGTTGCCAGACACCAGTGAAATCTTCAGTTCCTTGGCCTCAGCACTAAGATTTAGAGCTGAAATCATCGATGTAGGGTGGGAGAAAGATGATCTAAAGTAGGGTGTTCAAACAATTTTGAACACCCTATGAAAAGAATTTTATAAATCTGTGTCTCTTCACCAATTTTAAAGTTAGCATGCAAATTTTTTCATTCCCCAATTAAACAATTACAAATTATATGATTTCTAATCTATTAAACTAGTGGCATTTTTAAATTGTTATACCACTCTTTTAAACCTATCCAGTGGAAGGAACCTAATAAATACAGTGAGTTGATACCTATCATTAATCTTTTAGGAAACACATGAGCAAGCTCTTCAAAAAGCACAAACTTGGGGTGCCTGGGTGGCTCAGTCAGTTAGGCTTAAGTCTGACTTCAACTCAGGTCATGATCTCATGGTTTGTGAGTTTGAGCCCCACGTTGGACTCTGTGCTGACAGCTCAGAGCCTGGAGCCTGCTTGGGATTCTGTGTCTCCCTATCTCTCTGCCCCTCCCTGCTCATGTTCTGTCTTTCATTCTCGCTCTCAAAAATAAACAAACATTGGGGCGCCTGGGTGGCTCAGTCGGTTAAGCATCCGACTTCAGCTCAGGTCACGATCTCGCGGTCCATGAGTTCGAGCCCCGCGTGGGGCTCTGGGCTGATGGCTCAGAGCCTGGAGCCTGCTTCCGATTCTGTGTCTCCCTCTCTCTCTGCCCCTCCCCTGTTCATGCTCTGTCTCTCTCTGTCTCAAAAATAAATAAGCTTTAAAAAAAAATTAAAAAATCAGGGCGCCTGGGTGGCTTGGTCGGTTAAGCGTCTGACTTCAGCTCAGGTCATGATCTCACGCTCTGTGAGTTCGAGCCCCGCGTCGGGCTCTGTGCTGACAGCTCAGAGCCTGGAGCCTGTCTCAGATTCTGTGTCTCCCTCTCTCTCTGCCCCTCCCATGTTCATGCTCTGTCTCTCTCTGTCTCAAAAATAAATAAATAAACATTAAAAAAAAAAAAGGCACACACTTTGGGCACCTGGGTGGCTCAGTTGGTTAAGCGTCTGACTCTTGGTTTCAGCTCAAGTCATGATCTCATAGTTTCGTGAGTTTGAAACCCACATCGGGCTCTGTGGTGGTAGGTCGGGATTCTCTCTCTCTCTCCCTCTTTCTCTGCCCCTCCCCCACTTGTTCTGTCTCTGTCTCTCTCAAAAATAAATAAACTTAAAAAAAAAAAAAAGCAAAAGCTTTATCAATGCCCTCCAGCCAAAGATGACCATGAACAACTTGAGCTTACAGACTCATTGCAACAAGGGAGAACATTAACCATGGGGAACTGCAGGCCATCTCAGTGACAAGGTATCAGAAAAGACTCATAGGATTTGGGGTTGTGTTACTTTCAGGGAGACTTCAAAGAACCGGGGCTTTGCTCTAAATTAGATGCTGTCAGGAAGCAGGAGTAATTCTATGTTGGGTTAAATAAATCTTATCTAGAAGGAGAATATAATAGGGAAAGCTAACACTTTAAATGATAGAGAAGCAATCACTTATAGTAGCTGGGAGAACAGATTTATATTAGTTTCCTATTGCTTCAGACAAATTACCACAAATTTAGCAACCATTTATTAAACACCATTATCTCAGCATCTGTGGGTCAAGTTGTGGAGTAACCTAAATAGGTCCTCTGATCCGGGTCTCACAAGGCTAGAAATCGAGTGCCAGGAGGCTACATTCTCATCTGGAGACTGGACTAGGGAAGAATTCATCTTCAAGCTCCCTCAAGTTGTTGGTAGAATCCATTTCTTTGAAGGAATAGAATTCATGCCAATGTGTTTCTTCAAAGCCGAGAAAAAAGAGAGAATCTGCTGCTGAAGTCTCTACCATCTACTGTCAGGGAAAGCCTAGACCTTCTTCCAAAGGGCTACCCTGATTAGGTCAGGCCCACCCCGGAAAGTCTTCCTTTGTTGAATTCAAAATCACCTGATCAGGTACCTTAATTACATCTGCAAAATCCCTTCAACTTTGCCAATAATTTAAAATAACCATCACCTTTATCAGATTCAGTTTGTTAGGAGCAAGTTACAGGTCCCACTCACTCAAGGCATGGACACTGGAGAGTGAGAATCACGAGGGCCCTCCTAGGGGGTATCGACCAGAGGGATGTTTAGTATCACTTTGGTTTGCACAGTGACCTTGTTTTTGCCCATGCTTAGACAAGATTATAAGACAGTCCTATTTCTTTTCTGGCTCACATCGCCATGGTCAAAGAATGACCCTACACGATGCTAGTGAACTATGAGATCATCATGTTGCTCAGGACACCACAGCCTCGCGGGGAGTCCTGGGTCAGCTTCTAACAACACAGAGGCCAAGCTCTTAGTGTCAGGGTAGCCTCCAGATATCAGAGGCTGCCTCTTTCTTACTTTACAACTTTCCTTTGTCCCTTGATTATTTCTCTTCCATTTCCTCCATATAACTGCCCTCTAATGTAACCATTTGTATTCTTGAAAGTCTTTTATAGACTGCTCTGCCAGACTGCTCAGTGGCCAAAATATGAATATAAATTGAACATTTGTATTCTCTGTATAAGGCTAATGTTAAAAAGAAATCTTTTCAGCTTGACTTGGCATAACAATTATGATTAGTACACAACTGACTGATGCAACACAGAGATATACATTTTGACATACAATTTTTAATTGTATAAAGTAAAATTTTACCAAAATGTATCTACTAATGAAACAAATGGGCTGGTTTTATTTCCAATTAATTCATGTATTCATGGATGAGCATTAATAATTGCCAGCATAAGAAAGATTCAACCTCAGTTTCATTTCTAAGTTTTGCCTATATAGATGAGAGCACTAAGATACATAACTGGATATGGAAGGGTTATCGTGAAAGTAATGTCATTCAACCCCCTGAACTTTTCGGAATTATATGCCCATTGCAACTGGGTTAAATCAACACTTGTTAAGCAGAACCTGAGGGTGTGGAAGGTGAACCTCCTTCAACAAAATACCACAAGGTAATTAAAACAGACAAAGTTAGGGGAGCCTGGGTGGCTCAGTCGGTTAAGCGTCCAACTTTGGCTCGGGTCATGATCTCATGGTCCATGGGTTCAAGCCCCACATTGGGCTCCATGTGGACAGCTCAGAGCCTGGAGCCTGCTTAGGATTCTGTGCCTCCCTCTCTCTCTACCCCTCCTCTGTTCATTCTCTCTCTCTCTCTCTCTCTCTCTCTCAAAAATAAATAAACATTAAAAAAAATAAAAATTAGAAAAAGAGACAAAGTTATTTTGTCTCACTGGTCCTGGAGGGGGTATCTAGCATACCGAGATGCCACATGGGGTGGAAAGGAGGTCAGAGAGTGTGGCTGGCATCTAGGGAGAGGCCAAGCCCATAGCCCATACAGACAGGTTGGGCACACAAAATGATGTTGATGGGCACCTGGCTGGCTTAGTTGGTGGAGTGTGGGACTCTTGATCTCGGAGTTGTGAGATCAAGCCCCACATTGGGTATAGAAATTAGTTTAAAATAAAATCTTAGGGGCACCTGGGTGGCTCAGTCGGTTAAGCGTCCGACTTCGGCTCAGGTCATGATCTCACGCTCTGTGAGTTCGAGCCCCGCATCGGGCTCTGTGCTGACAGATCAGAGCCCAGGGCCTGCTTCAGATTCTGTGTCTCCCTCCCTCTCTGCCCCTCCCATGTTCATGCTCTGTCTCTCTCTGTCTCAAAAATAAATAATAAAAAACGTTAAAAAAATAAATAAATAATAAATAAATAAAATAAAATAAAATCTTAACAACAAAAAGATGCTGAGGTAGTAATATTACATAGCAGTTTAGCTAAATTGTCATCAATGTGATCTAACATCAAAATTATTCATAAAAGGGGAGCCTGGCTGGCTCATCCAGTAGAGCATGCAACTCTTGATTTCAGGGTCATGAGTTCAAGCCCCATGTAGGGTGTATAGACTACTTTAAAAAAATTATTCAGGGGTGCCTGAGTGGCTCGGTTGGTTAAGCGTCTGACCTTGATTTCAGCTCAGGTCATGATCTCTTAGTTCTTTAGATCGAGCCCTGCATCAGCATGAATCCCTGCTTGGGATTCTCTCTCTCCCTCTCTACCCATCCCCCACTCACATGTGCTCTCTCTCAAAATAAATAAATAAACATTTTTTAAAATAACAAATAAATATTAAATATTGTTCAAATATTAAAAAAAAAAATTGCCAACCTCAAACCTAACACCAATATTTTTTAGTCAACTCCTTGTTGGTAGCCTAAAGGCTTGTACACTCAGCATAATGTGCCAGAGTTAGATTCAGGATGGGCCAGAGAGAAAAATGGAGATTAAGAAAGATGAAGCCAGAAAAAAAAAACAAAAACAAAAACACAAAACCCCGTCCTTTCATCTCAAAGGGGCTGCCAGGAAATCAATTTTAGAAAAGAGTGCATGTGAAAACAGAGGATCTGGAAATTGATTCCCGTAAAAGAATCACCATACTATATATAATGTAAATGCATGAATGCTCCAATTTGAAGATGCTGACCTAAACATTCTAAGAGCTTTGTATCTGAAGGAAGATAAGAAATTGATTAACCTGTTTAAAAAAAAAGAAAGAAAGAAAGAAAAACACGCCCAAGATGGAGTCACTCATGCTAGGCCATGTCACTAAACTGGGGCTTAATATCTAACCTAACTGCAATTTCAACCTCCCCCAGAAACATAGTCTGAACCAGGCAGTCGGGAGTTTTCTGGTCAACACCAACGAGGTTACTGTCACATGGGCCCTCTCCACTCCCCGGAGAGAAGATGAGGTAATCTGTATGATAAAACCCTTTGCTCTTCCCTGTTGGAGAAAGTGACCTAGCTTGAAATAATCCTTTCCTTTCTTCTGCTAATAACTTCCTTCTTCCTGTACTCTCCATCTTATAAAAACCTTCCATTTGGTACAACTTCTTGGAACTCCCTTCTACTTACTGGACTGGGTGCTTCCCAGTTTGCGAATCACTTGATAAAACCAATTAGATCTTCATCTTTGTTCTTTAACAAACTTTAAAAAAAAATTTTGGGAGAGTGTGAGCAAGTGGAGGAGAGGGGCAGAGAGAGAGGAAGAGAGACAATCCCAAGCAGGTTCCTCACTCAGTGCAGAGCCCCATGCGAGGCTTGAACCCACAACCTGGGGTCATGACCTGAGCCAAAATCAAGAGTCAGACACTCAACTGACTGAGCCACCCAGAAGCCCCAACAAACTTTAAATAAATTTTGTTTAGTATGTACATCAAAATATCTGGGGTAACCACTAGAAAGAATATTTTTATATTGACACAGAATGTCCAAATATCTGGAAGTAGGGTGTGCTAGAATAAGGGGGAAAACAAAACCATCTATCACCCAAAAGAAGGAAGAAAGGTAGGTGATAGTGAAAGGGGAGGAGCCGAAAAAAAAAAAGGAAATACAGATTTTAATAAGATGATAGGAAAAAAATCTAAATATATCGGCAATTATAATAAAGGGCAAAACTTTCCAATTAAAAAAAAATGATTTTTCAGACTGGATTTTATAACAACAATCAAAAGGTTATACCTGCTATTTTAAAGAGAAGCCATCCCCCTCAAAAGAGAGACAGAGGGAAGGAGGGAGGGAGGGAGAGAAGACATACAGAGAAAGGTGAAAAGCCCAAGATCGAAAACAATACAGCAGGCTAATACTAACTATAAGAAAGCTGATGTTGCTGTACCATCAGACAAAACAGGCTGTAAACAAAGAGATGACAACATAACTTCATGATAATAAAAGGTTGCATTCATCAGAAAAACAAGAGTCTAACTTTGTATGCACCTAACATACAAAGCAAAAATTAACACAGCTGCAAGGAGAACTTGATAAATCCACCATCATGTGAGAGATTCTGACATACCTCTTTCAAAGAGATCAAGCTGCCCAAAAAAATGGTAGAACTATATTAACAATCATATGAATAAAGATGGTTCCATTATTAAGTTTGGTCCAGGAGACGTACATAGACCACAGCGTCCAGCAAATGGGGAAAGCACATTGTTTTCAAGCATACATGAAACATTTACAAAAAGCAGCCCCGTGATAGGCCAGTAGGATTACCTCAAAAAAATGACACCATACTGACTACGAGCTTGGACCACAATGCAGTTTGCAATTACACAAAGATAACAAGAAAACCCCATGACTG
Source organism: Panthera pardus (assembly GCF_024362965.1). NCBI lineage: Eukaryota > Metazoa > Chordata > Mammalia > Carnivora > Felidae > Panthera > Panthera pardus. Next base: position 4,454,545 of record NW_026526810.1, read on the forward strand.
GAAATGTAAGATACACTTCTAAATAACTCATGGATCAAAGAAGAAATCATAATAGAAATCTCAAAACACGTAAAAGTGAACCATAACAAAATAACTATAACCTGAGACATACAGGATTTAAGAAAATATCAATTAGATGGAAGTTTACAGCCTACAAAAGTTTACATTAGAAAATAAGAAATGTTGGGGCCTCTGGGTGGCTCAGTTGGTTAAGTGTCCGACTTTGGCTCAGGTTATGATCTCGTGGTTCATGGGTTTGAGCCCCACGTCGGGCTCTGTGCTGACAACTCAGAGCCTAGAGCCTGGAGCCTGCTTTGGATTCTATGTCTCCCTCTCTCTTCCTACCCCCCCCGCCCCCGACTCACACTGTCTCTCTCTCTCAAAATAAATAAGCATTAAAAAAAAAACAAATCATGGGGCGCCTGGGTGGCTCAGTCGATTAAGCGTCCGACTTCGGCTCAGGTCACGATCTCACGGTCCACGAGTTCGAGCCCCGCGTCGGGCTCTGGGCTTATGGCTCAGAGCCTGGAGCCTGCTTCCGATTCTGTGTTTCTCTCTCTCTCTGCCCCTCCCCCGTTCATGCTGTGTCTCTCTCTGTCTCAAAAATAAATAAACGTTAAAAAAAAATTTTTTTTTTAAAAAACAAATCTTAAAAAGAAAAGAAGAAATGTTGGGCACCTGGGTGGCTCACAGTTGGTTGAGCGTCCAACTCCTGATTTCAGCTCAGATCATGATCCCAGGGTCATGGGATTGAGCCTTGGGCTCTGGGCTTAGCGTAAAGCCTGCCTGAGATTCTCTCTCTCTCTCTCTCTCTCTCTCTCTCTCCCTCTGCCCCTCTCCCCCACTCATGCTCTCTCACTCTCTCTTTCTAAAGCAAAAAAATAATTTAAAAATATTTTTTAAGAAAATAAGAAACGTTACAAAATTAATGTGTTAGGGCTCAACTTCTGGAGGTAGAAAGAATCTATCTCCCTCACCTCCTCACTCTTGACTTCCCTCACACCTTACCTACACTTTTCCCTCCTCTTTTTCCCTGTGCTTACTGAGTTCTTCCTGTGTACCCGGCACTGCCTCTTCCCTCACCGTCTTCGTCATCAGTTCACTGACACTGTTCAGATTTCCCTCTGGTGTATGACTGGAAACATCCAGTGTACACAGTACCCAACATAACTGTCTTTGCACTCATTCAACACCAATACCTGCTGACTTCCAACACGCACCAAGATGGCGCAGACGCTATAGACACAGAAAGGAAGAAAGAAAGCCCAGTCCTTTCCCCCAGAGCAGAGGTCATCACAGGGTAGTCCCCAGACCACAACCATCATCATCAACTAGGTGCTTCTTTAAAAACGAAATTCTCAGGTCTACGCCTCACCTACTGAATCAGAAACTCTGGAGTGGGGCCTAATGCCCTGCCTTAACCAGCCCCCCAAAAGATGCTGGCACAATGCCGGAGGACTCTTGAGACCCACTGCCCAGAGGAGTTCAAAGTCCAGCAAACACAAACAAAAGAACACTTGGGGACAGCTGGAGAAGATATCACAGAAGGTGCAGGGGTATGAAGAGACAGGATCAGACAGACAGGATCGGGATCAGATCCTGAAAACCCTCGGTGCCTGCGGAAGGACTCTTTGCTTTGAGACCAATGAAGAGTCACTGAGAAGTAGGAAGGAGCTATAGAAATGTAAGCCATTATTAGTGATATCCAGAGTCATCACAGCCACACCAATTATACAGAATTTCCAAGCATATTTCTTCAGAAGCCAGGCATATGATGATTACCTTTTTATCAATGGGAATATTTGAAACAAAAATTGTCATTGGTAATGAATGTCCAGGGCCATCTGTCTCGGTGTTAAAGTGCTAGCATGATCTTACATCTGAGAGCAAGGATTGAATAATCTCACAGCTTTTTTTTTTTTTTTTTAATGTTTACTTATTTTTGAGAAGAGAAAAACAGAACGTGAGTGGGGGAGGGGGAGAGAGAGAGGGAGATACAGAATCCGAAGCCGGCTCCAGGCTCCACAGTGTTAGCACAGAGCCCAGATGTGGGGCTTGAACTCATGAACTGTGAGATCACCACCTGAGCTGAAGTTGGACTCTGAACTGACTGAGCCCCCCAAGTGCCCCCAGATAATCTCACAGTTTCGAAGGTATGCTTGCATTGCTTAGGCACTGAGGAGCCCATAATGCAAATGATGGTGATTAACTCAGATACCTCCGTTATGAACAAATATTCGTTCTATGGGAAGGCCTATCCATGGACCCTGATCTGGAGACACAAACCCCTTTGGATTCAGACGTAAGCATTTATTCAGACAAGGCTATCAAATTCATCTAAAAGCAGTTTTCCTTGAAGCTTTAGATAGCTGTGAAGGAGTGTTCCCTTGGAAGCCTGCACTTGAATAGCCGTTAAGAAGAGCAATGCATCAGGGGTGCCTGGGTGGCTCAGTTGGTTAAGCGTCCAACTTTGGCTCAGGTCATGATCTCAGGGTTCATGAGTTCGAGCCCAGCATCGGGCTCTGTGCTGACAGCTCAGAGCTTGATGCCTGCTTCTGATTCTGTGTCTCCCTCTCTCTGCCCCTCCCCTGCTCATGCTCTATCTCTATCTCTCTCTCTCTCTCTCAAAAATAAATAAACACTAAAAAAAAAATTTAAGGGATGTCTGGGTGGCTCAGTCAGCTAAACGACTCTTGGTTTTCAGATCAGGTCATGAGCTCACAGTTTCATGAGTTCGAGCCCCACATTGGGTTCTGTGTTGGCAGCGTGGAGCCTGTTTGGAATTCTCTCTCTCTCCCTCTCTCTCTGCCCCTCCCCCACTCATACTCTCTCAAAATAAATAAACTGTAAGAAATTAAAAAAAAAAAAAAGAGGAGCAGTGCATCAAGTCAAGGCTTTGTCCTTAAATTCATTTGGATGGAGCTTTTTCAGGTCAGTCTCTGAGTACTGCATAGATCTGATCCCCAAACTGCTGATAACATTCAGTTATTAAAAAATCCTTGGGGTAGTCAAAGAATCAGATCCGTTGTTAATCTCTACTGAGAGTCAAGAGAATTAACCAACCAAGTTTAATTTAATTTAAGTCTTTCTTACTGACTTAATTTAATAATTATTTGTAAGCACAAAGCATCCTTCCTTATGTAAGATCTGCAGGAAATTAATCACTTTTCCCTCTGGACAGGTTATTTGCATTCTTTTCAACATTTTTAAAGAGGAAGTACATAATGCTTGGTACAAAATGCAAAAGATATCAAAGAGCACATGGGGTGGAGGGGAAGGCACACAGCAAAAAGTACATCATCTGGTTCCCTCCCCCAGACACAGCCTCTGGCGACTATGGAAAGCATGTACATATGACCTGTTTTGGAATTTTTTTTTTTTTTTTTTGGTATTACATCAAAAGTAAAACAGTCTATACTGTTTTCAACACTGTAATGTTCTATTTTGGTGACTATTCTGTACCAGTTCAGGAGAGGCCCCATTTTTGTTATTCCACTGTGAGGTTATGTCTACTTTATATCACTGATCCCCTACACACAGACATTTAAATGGCTTCCAACCTTTTGCTACTTCAAACAGTGCTGAAAATTAAATCCTGGTATAAAAATCTATCCTCTGTACAAAAGGATAAACAAAAGGCAGTAAATACCTACAATGGAATATTATCCAACTTTAAAAAAAAAAAAAAAAGAAAAAAAGGACATTCAGAGGCACCTGGGTGGCTCAGTCAGTTAAGTGTCTGACTTCAGCTCAGGTCATGATCTCACGGTTTGTGGGTTCGAGCCCCACATGGGGCTGTCTGCTATCAGCACAGAGCCTGCTTCGGATCTTCAGTCCCCCTCTCTCTGCCCCTCCCCCACTCACACGCTCACATATGCACAGTCTCTCTCAAAAATAAATAAACATTAAAAAAAAAAATTCCTGGGGCGCCTGGGTAGCTCAGTCGGTTAAGCGTCTGACTTCAGCTCAGGTCACGATCTCGCGGTCCGTGAGTTCGAGCCCCACGTCGGGCTCTGGGCTGATGGCTCAGAGCCTGGAGCCTGCTTCCCATTCTGTGTCTCCCTCTTTCTCTGCCCCGCCACCGTTCATACTCTGTCTCTCTCTGTCTCAAAAATAAATAAACGTTTGGGGCGCCTGGGTGGCTCAGTTGGTTAAGCATCCGACTTCGGCTCAGGTCATGATCTCGTGGTTTGTGAGTTCAAGCCCCGCATCAGGCTCTGTACTGACAGCTCAGAGCCTGGAGCCTGTTTCAGATTCTGTGTCTCCCTGACCCTCCCCCGTTCATGCTCTGTCTCTCTCTGTCTCAAAAATAAATAAACGTTTAAAATAAATAAATAAATAAAAAATAAATAAATAAATAAACGTTAAAAAAAATTAAAAAAAAAAAAAAAGGACATTCGGACACATGCGATAACATGCATGATCCTTGAGGGCATTATGCTGAGTGAAGGAAGCCAGTCACAAAAGGACCAGTCCTGCATGATTCCACCGAACCTAAAGAAGTCAAACCCGTAGAGACGGAAAGCCAAATGGTAGTGACCAGAAGTGGGGGGGAGCGGGAAGTAGAGACTTGGTGGATAATGGGCACAGAGCTTCAGTTTCACAAGGTGAAAAATGTCCTGGAGACGGATGGCGGTGATGATGGAACAACAGTATGACCACACTTAATGCCACTGAACTGTACGCTGAGAAATGGTTAAGATTGTAAGTTGTATGTTATACGTATTTTACCACAATTTTTAAAAACCCATTTTCTTGGGGCGCCTGGGTGGCTCAGTCAGTTGAGGGTCTGACTCTTGATTTTGGCTCAGGTCATGATCTCACAGTTCGTAGGATCAAGCCCCACATCGGGCTCTGCATTTACAGCGTGGAGCCTGCTTGGAAGCCTCTCTCTCCTTTTGTCTCTGCCCCTGTCCTGCTCATGCTCTCTCTCTCTCAAAATAAACAAATAAACATTTACGGGGGGGGGGGGGTCCATTTTCTGTCCTCTTATGTATTTATTTATTCATTCATGCATTTGTTCAATCGTCCCTTAAACCTATGTATGCCAGGATCAGACAGTTAGGTAGTTTTATCCTCAGGTTGAGGAACACAAAAGGGAATTAAGTAGGCAAAGAAATGCCGCGAGCAGAAAGTTCCGAATGTGAAAAACCAGAATGCCACATTAGAGGAAAAAGGATAGAGAGGTAAGGAGGGGCCAGATATAAAGGCCTCGGGCATCGTACTAAAGGAGAGATTTTATTCTGTGAGAATAAATGATTATCCTGAAAGGTTTGGGGCAACATCAACCACCTGACCTGTGTGTTAGCAGAGCTGTGGCTTCCAGGTGGAGGCTGGACAGAGACTGAAGCTGACGGAGAATCCCTCCGTCCTGTTTTCCTCCATCGGGGGAAGAGGAACAGTGAAGGTTGGTGGATCTTGACCTGCCGGGAAAAGACAGAAAGGAAACAGAACTGCAATAAATTAGGGTAAAATTCACTGCTCAAGTAGTTTTCAAAGTGTGGTCTCTAGACCAACTACATTAGCATCCCCTGGGAGCTGGTTAGAAATGCAAATTCTCTGGCTCTCTCCCAGCCCCACTGAGTCAGACACTCTGGGGGTGGGGCCCCAACAACCTATGCTTTAACAAGCAGAGGTAATTCTGATGCAAGTTCACATTTAAAAATTTTTTTAACGTTTATTTAAAACTTTTGAGAGAGAGAAAGAGAGAGAGCATGCACACAAGTGGGGGAGGGACAGACAGGGAGACACAGAATCCGAAGCAGGCTCCAGGCTCTGAGCTGTCAGCACAGAGCCCGATGTGGGGCTCGAACCCACGAACCATGAGACCATGACCTGAGAAGTCGGACACAACCAACTAAGCCACCCAGGTGCCCTGAAAGGTCACATTTAAAACCATTCTCTACAACAGAATTCACCACAGATCTCTTTTAAATAGTACGCGTCTTACTTCTCCACCCAACTTGCCAGTAAAAGTTAACACTCTGGCTCCCTTTACTTTATTTGACATAGATAACATTATTGGGGCACCTGGGTGGCTCAGAGCTGAAGCGTCTGACTTCAGCTCAGGTCATGATCTCACAGCTCTGCTCGTGAGTTCGAGCCCCACATCAGGCTCCCTGCTGTCTTCGCAGAACCACACTGCATCCTCTCTCTTCCCCACCACCCACCCCCCCCCCCCGCCCCGCCACCACCCTCTCTCTCTGACACTCCTCCACGCTTTCTCTCTCTCAAAAATGAATAAACGTTAAAAATATATACATCAAATTTACCTGCCCATCCAAAATGTACTTGCATGAAGTTTTCAGGAACATAACACAAAGTACAACTGTTTCATACACTTCATATATGTTCTCCCTTGTTTCAAAAACCATTCGAGACAGCTGGTGTACACATAATTAATGTTTACCACAGTTCTCAAGTGTGCTTTCGGCAGATTGTTTCAAAATGTACTCCGTGAAAGATCTGAGGCTTTGTAGAGACTTACCTAAGGCTTTGGAGAGACTTAAAGACCAGAGCTTTCTAGGCCACAAAGTCCAAAAGCCTAGGAAATACAGGCCAAGAAAAAGCATCTGTGAACCCCCCCAGAAAGGCTGCATATCCAATAGTCCAGGGGCCTTCGAAATGAGAGCACTCACAGGTCCCCGGCTGCAGCATAAGCAACCCTCCGGGAATTCAGACGTTTTATTGAAATCTGAAGAGCCCCAGAGTACCCTCTCTAGTTCCAAAATATGTTTCCTGCCATTAAAGAGGGTTTTGTTCAAGCCCTCTGCAACCACTACAACAATCCCAGTTGTCCTATGGGTACAATTCATATGCTAAGTGGCAGAAATGCAGAAGCAGTGAGGCAGAGTTAAAAAACACAGGCTCTGTTTCCTGGTGTTGAATGAAGGGTCTTCCCTCTCTAGCCCCTGACCTTGGACAGACCGCTTTGCTCAGGCATCAAGTAGGCAGTGTTTTCACGTGTCTCCTACAGTACTTGAAGCAAGGCCAGAGCGCAACAAGTATCTATTATTCTTATTCGTGTATTGATTTCCTTCTGTGCCAGGAGCAGTGACAGACCTCCACCGTGAAGGGCAATCATTGACGATGAGCCCAGCGGGATAATAACATGAGTCACCACTAGATGGCAGTAACGGTGCTAAGTAATTAGTTATTAACGTTGGTTCTCCGAACTGAGCGCTATTTGTTGCTCAGTATTAACTCATTCACTCATTCAGGAAGTAATTATTCAATACCTACTATGTGCCTGGCACCACAAGGATCAGCAAAGGAAGACATAGCCTCTGTCCACAGACCTTACGGTTCTAGGTGAGAAAATGGACAAAGAATCACACCAGTAAAATATCACAAGGGTTGTGATACTGCACAAGGGGAGAGCCGGCCCCCTGGGGAGGAGAGCAACCCTGAGAACGAGGTGAGGCCAAGAAGGGGTAGCTGCTAAGGTCTGAAGAACAGGACTTGGTGGGTAAGGGGAGGGAAGGGAGCACTCAGATGGAGAGAAGAGCCTGTCAAAGGCTCCCAAGTGAGAGGGAGGACTGTAGCTGGAACCCACAGGATTGGGCAGTGGGCTGGGAGCTGCCCATCCTGGAGGGGTGAGCAGGAGCCAAGCCATGCAGGGCCTCATAAGCCTTGCTCACTCAGGGGATGTGGGTCTAGATCCAAAAAGCAATAGGTCACTGAAGGGTTCTGCACCCTGGGAAGGGACAGAGCTGGGTGGCTAAACTGGATTTGCCTTTGACAAGGTCAGAACTGCATTCTGACGGGGTCACTTGTCTCTGCTCCAGGGATTCCACTAAGGGCTAGCCAGGTGGATGTAGGGAGACCAGCTAGAGAACCGTCTATGGGGTCCAGGAAGGAAGGAGGAGCCTGGGATCAGGGTAGGGGCAATGGAGATAAAGAGACAGTTTGGTCAATGGCTAGGGGGTGGGCACGGGAAAGTGCCAGAGACGGTTCAGACAGCACAGGAGATGCAAGGGAAGCAGAGGCGGGGGAAGGGTCTTGAATAGTGGTTGGGTAGTGGGGAGTCATGAGCTCAGTGTTAGACGGCGCTATGAGGGGTTTCTGGGACATCTGGCAGAAACATCCAGAAGGGAAAGGAACATCTGAGTCTAGAGTTCAAAGACAGAACCATGTTGAGTCAGGTGGGCAGGGATGACACCACCATGGAGTGAAGACTGGAGAAGCATTGAGGCCATCTGGATGAAGACCAGCAAGTGGTAAAGGAAAGGAAGAGACACTGAAGGCAGCATTAGAAACCTGACTACAAGGGTGGCCTGGCTGGCTCAGTGGATGGGGCATGTGACTCTGGATCTCAGGGTTGTGGGTTTGAGCCCCACCTTGGATGTAGAGATTACTTAAAATTAAAATCTTAAATAAAAAAAAAATCTAACTGCAGGCAGAGGACAAAATACAGATAAGGGAAGGTTTCAAAAGAATCAAAGCCACAAAGAACAAAACGGGGAGAAAAGATTACAACTAGCATGTGGTTCCATTCCAGTCCCAGTAAACTGCTCATTCTACTTATTTACCTCTCTAAACCCTAAGTTCCTGAACTTTAAAATAGGAATGCTCTGCAATTCTCATATAAATAAAAAGAAAGTGAGAAGAGGGGCACCTGGGTTGGCTCAGTCGGTTGAGTGTCTGACTCTTGATTTCTGTTCAGGTCATGCTCCCAGGGTTGTGGGGTCCATGCTGAGCATGGAGCCTTCTTGGAATTCTCTCTTTTCCTCTGCCCCTCCCCCAGCTCGAACACTCTTTTAAAAAAAAGGGGGGGAGGGGAAAAGATAAAGCAAATGTGGCCAAATGTTAATTGGTGAATCTAAGTTAATGCTATGGCCATAGTCCTTTTGCAATATTATCAAATCAACACATTACCTAACTCAAACTTACATAATGTTATATATCAATTATACCTCAATGATAGTGGGAAAAATCGGTTAATCGCTGATACAGATGTTTGTGAGACTATTCTTGTAGTTTTTCAGTACCCCTGAAATTATCTAAATAAAAAGTGTTTAACAACAAAGAAATACCTGGTGGGGACCACGAGTACAGATTAAACAAGGTTGACTACTGGCTAAGAATTGTGGGTTGAGGGAAGCATGGGGGTTCATAACACTATTTTTTGCTTCTTTTTTTAAAGTAGGCTCCATGCCCAGTATGGGGCTCGAACTCACAACCCTGAGATTAAGAGTCTCGTGCTTTACCGACTGAGCCAGCCAGGCACCCCAATTTTCTACTTCTGTAGATTTTTTTTTTCATAACAGTAAGTTTTTTTAAAAAAAACAGTTGCTGGGGTTGGAGAGGGAAGATATGCAAAGTGCCAGCACCTGGTTCTGTTTGTTTAGTGGAGATGTGTTTCTATTTGTTCTTCCCTAGGGTCAAAGCTTATGCTATAATGCCATTTTCTTCTTGGATTTGCTATAAAATATAAGGTTTGGGTTGGAGTGGGGATTTTTTTGTTGTTTTTTGTTTTCGCCTTAAAACAGCTGATGACTGGGGCGCCTGGGTGGCTCAGTCGGTTAAGCGTCTGACTTCGGCTCAGGTCATGATCTCACAGTCTATGGGTTCGAGCCCCAGTCAGGCTCTGTGCTGACAGCTCGGAGCCTGCTTCAGATTCTGTCTCCTCTCTCTGCTCCCCCTCCCCCCAGCTCGTGCTCAGTCTCTCTCTCTCGTAAACATAAATAAACATTTTAAAAAATTAATTAAAAAACCAGCTGATGACTTAAACACTGCTGATGACTAATTGGAAGCTTTAGCCCAATTCCTTGGATTTTAGAGTCCGACAGCTGAGAGGCCTTCCCTTCCGGCAGGCATAGCAACCCTAAGGGGTAGAAAGCCACAGCAATGCTGGGGAGATAAATGTAGGAAGACAGAGGCCCCACTCGCCCTGCACTGCTCTGGTCACGCACCAGGTTCCTGGGCTCCTCCTTCCTGGCTGCTGAAGGGGACCTTACAGCACCAAGGTCCCTGCTCCAGTCTGTGGGCACAAGTGCCCACTTTTCTGCCTCATCTCCTGCCTCACTCCGCCATCACCCCGTGTTCCAGCCACCCTAGATAACAGGCAGTTCCCAGCAGGACTTGGCTCTCTGCCACAGGCATGTTTTTGACCTTGGCTCACACGATGGCTCATGCCTGAAATACCTGTGCCGGCATTTTCCCTGGCAACCCTGCCTGCTTCCCAGCTGGGCAAAAGTGAACTAGTTGCTTAACCTGCTAAAACTGTCTTTTCTTAGGGGATATTAATACCTTCCTCCTGGAATCGTTCTGCAGATCGGGAGAGACGGCATATAGGTGTAGCACTTAGTATGAAGAAACAGCTCAACAAATACTAACGCTTAAAAGACTCTACTAGGATTATCTAATTCCTTGCTGGACTGTAGGCTCCTTGAGAACAGGGAATGTATCTATTTATCTTTGCATCTCTAATGTCTATCATAATACATAGCAGAAGGATGGACTTGCAAATACCCGTGATTCAGAATCACATGTGGGTTTGCTTTCGCTTGCTTGCAAAATATGGATTCCTTGGCTCCAGGCCTATTGGGAACAGGGTTCTGATTAGTGCACCATAGCCACTGAGTCAAGACATCACCCTCTGTGATCCTTATCAGTACCCACCTCTAACATGGACAACCAATATTTGCTAAATCATATGGAAAATGCCACTAAGACACTTCAAAACAAGTTGTGTCCTACCCTGAACTGGTTTCCTAGAGCAGCAGGAAATTCCACAAACTGGATGACTTAGAGCAACAGAAATTTGTTCCCTCCAAGTTCTGAAGGCTAGCAGTCCAAAAAGAAGGTGTTGGTAGGGCTGTGCTCTCTCGGAAGGCTCTAAAGGAAAAGCTGTTCCGCGCCTTTCTCTTTGCCTCTGGTGTTACCAGCACTCTTTGGCATTCCTTACAGTGTAAACATGTCACTCCAATCTCCGCATCTGTAGTCATACGCTCTTCTGTCTCCTGCTTATGGGGATATGTGTGATGACAAGTAGGGTCCACCTTGACGATCCAAAATCTCCCCATCGTGAGATCCTTAACGTAATCACATCTGTAAGGGTTTTTTTGTTTGTTTGTTTTCTTGCTGTTATATTTTATTTTTTTATTTTTTTTGCCAGATGAGATAACATTCACAGGTTCCGGAAATTACGATGTCTTCTGGGAGAGGCCATCATTCAGCGTACCACACACCCAAACCCTGGTAGATTAAACTGAAGTCGATCTGTAAGCTTCTCATGTGATTCCAGCTGTGAAAACTACTGAGCTGAGCACTGACTACAGGTTTGTTGAATGAACGAACAAATGACTTCCTCTACTGTGCCAAATCTCTTTCACTGACTTTAGCTATAGCCCTCACAAGGAGAGAGACCTTTGTAGAATATTCCATACCTTAAAAAGGGGGGGCGTTTTTGCAGTTCCTGACTCCCCAAATACAGTGGGCCACAGACACCTCCCAGCATTTAGCTCTGCCAGCATGACCCCTCTGCTCATTTAGCTCCCTTCCTTTGCAGTGCAAGTTTCTTCCAGGGAGTGCGGGGTGGGCAGACAGCTCCCTGGGCTGCTCAGTTTCCCCCTTGCCCCAGAAATGCTTGTGCAATACAGAACAGACTCACCAGGAAAAACTCGTGACTCACCCCTAGTTTACAACTTAAGAGACTAGGACTGTTGAAACATCTTAGCCCAAGGCCACTATGGGACTCCTGACTCCAGGCACATCATCACAGGAGGCAACCCAAGAGGAGCAACATCCTTCTTGGGGCTTCTCCCAGCGGGGCTTCTGCTGTAGGATAACACACTGTGCTGATAAATGTTTAACAAACAGTTCCCCAGGGGCAAAAGCCTTGGATTTGTAGCTTTACCTATTCCTGACACATAAACAGCCCCATCATGCCAATTACAAGCTGCCAACATGATGTCACCAAGAGACAAGCACCTTCTCACCAGCCAAATCCCAGCCACTGACCTATGGAAAAACCACTCTTCTCTCAGTGAGGATTTGCAGGTCCAGGAACTGGACAGTGAAGCTTTCGGAGAATCACTACAGAGAGTCAATTTCCTACTTTCAGGGACCAAATGCTACCACTAGGAACAAATGTTTAAAATAAACACAAATCTTTACAATCCCTACCCAACAAGAAAGTTCTAGACACAAAACAACACTACCTCTTTATCCTGTCATCAAACTTTATTTCTTCATATTTTATTATGTGTTGTTTTTTTTTTTTAAGAATTCATCTAACATTGGGGCGCCTGGATGGTTCAGTCCGTGGGGTCGAGCATCCAGCTAGGTCATGCTCTCATGGTTAGGGAGTTAGAGCCCAGAGCCCACTTCAGATCTTCTGTCCCCCCCCCTCTTTGCCCCTGCCCGGCTCACTCTCTCTCTCAATCTGAAAAATAAACTTAAAAAAAATTTATCTGGGTCGCCTGGGTGGCTCAGTCGGTTAAGCGTCTGACTTCGGCTCAGGTCACGATCTCACGGTCCGTGAGTTCGAGCCCCACGTCGGGGTCTGTGCTGACAGCTCAGAGCCTGGAGCCTGTTTCAGATTCTGTGTCTCCCTCTCTCTCTGACCCTCCCCCGTTCATGCTCTGTCTCTCTGTGTCTCAAAAATAAATAAACGTTAAAAAAAATTTTTTTTTAATTTATCTAACATTGTGCCACACACTGTTCCAAGTGCAGTATACACCATGACTCAATTTACTCTCACAACAAGCCTGTGAGGCAAGTACTTTAAAGATCTGTTTCAACACACGAGCACACTGAAGCACTGCAAGGTTAAGTAAACACGCATAAAGTCACGCAGCCCTGGGGTGCCTGGGTGGCTTGGTAGGTTAAATGTCAGACTTTAGCTCAGGTCATGATCTCACGGCTTACGGGTTGGAGCCCCACGTTGGGCTCCGCGCTGACAGCTCAGAGCCTGGAGCCTGCTTTGGATCCTGTGTCTCTCCCTCTCCCTCTCTGCCCCTCCTCTGCTTGAGCACTGTCTCTCTCTCAAAAATAAACATTAAAAAAATTAAATTGAAAATTTTAAAAAGTCACACAGCCCTGAACTGTCTTTGCAATTTCCAACAAAGAGGAGAATAAATGACGCTCTCCCAACCCAGGAACTTCTATGTTTTAGATACTGATCTGCGTAAAAATAAGCAGCATTATGTATACATATGTAGTTGTAAAGTGAACCTAATAAACACATAAATACACCAATAAAATTTTTCACAATGATCAGTCTTGGATATAAGAGCACTTTGCCTTTTCGCATTCATCTTCAGTAAAGGGGCTCAAATCTCTTTGCAATTATCAATTAATCCTATATCAATATTCCTCAGAGGCTACACATTACATTTATGGTGTGTTTTATGGTCATTTTACTGCCGTGATTAGTAATGAAAACGAGAACAACGTTACGCAACATATAACGTGTCATGTAGAAAACAATTAGGCACGATCATTGTTTGAAGGTTTAAAACAGAAACTAAGTTTCTAAGAAATTAGTATTTCATTATTAATAACAAGACCTCAAATGTATACAGCATTTTACGTTTAAAAGTTTTTCATGTGTAGTCAATAGGGCACATGGAATATAACCTGCAGCCAGTCAGACCTGAATTCAAATTCTGGTTTCTGCTCTTAATACTATTCTGAGTATAATTCTTAACTGTTGATTTTATTCAGAGTAGGTCTGATTTATATGATTGAAATGCAAAAGCTACAAAGATTTACAGAAAAACGTTCCCAACTCAGTATCCCCGCCCAGCAACCTACCTCCTTTTCTTGGAGGTAAAAAAAAAATAAAATAAAATAAAATAAAATCACTTTTTGATATCCTTCCAGGGATATTTTACGCATATATGTTACAAGCAAACGGTACACATCAATCTTGTGCCGTTTTATACCAATGTTAGCATTCTACACTCATGGAAAGTCTGAGCTAGTTTCCTCTCCCGAAAAAGGGCGGTAGGGAAGATTCTATCAGAGACTTACGAAAATACCTAGCCATCGTGTGGCCTGGAGTCAGCCCTCAACAGTTTTCCTTCCCCTACCCTTAAAATGCCTGGGAGTTCAGGGGTCTTTAGCGTGCCTCACACACGATGCTTGCTAATCACAGACGGTCTCCTGCCTCCCCCACTTTCCAATTTAGGAAGTCTGGCGGAGGCCCCAGCAAGCCCCGTTTCCAATTTAGGAAGTCTGGCGGAGGCCCCGGCAAGTGCATCTCTAACCAACTCCTGATGCTGCAGGAGCTGCTGGTCACAGGGTCCCTTGGGAGCCTCCTGGCGGAGTGGGGACTCAGATGCTTGTGATTACAACTACAGGTTGCGCCACTGGCGCAAGTCATTCTCTGACCTTCTGTGTTTTTCTTGATAAATGGAACACCTCCCATCGCAAAGGCTGCTTGCAGATTACGCCAAGATGCACCACATGCACGGCCTCGATCTTAACACACGCTCATGAAAGGAAGCGCGAGAGACGTGGGGAGGGCAGGGGACCTCCTGGGACCCGGGAGCCGGAGCCCCCACCGCGGGGACAAACAGGGTCTGGAACACACACCTCCGAACACCGGGGTGGGGGCTCCTGCTTCAAAGCCTTCAGGTACACAGAGCACCGCGTACCCCGACCCCTCCATGCAACCGTACAGCGCTTACGGTTCAAACTGCGTGCAAGGATGCAGGTGACCCCGGTTGAACCCAAGCGCAACGTGGCCGCACAGGCGCGGGCGCCGCCGACAGCCCCGCCCACACGCGCCCTGCTGCGCTCGGGACTGGTCGCGCGCGCGGACGTGCGGCCGGCAAGGGAGGCAATGGCGGCGGGGGCGGGCGGGGCCCGGAGCGGCCGCCCGCCAGGGGGCAGTCGCGCGTCTGCGGGCCGCGGCCGGCTGGAACCGGCCTGGCCGGAAGTGGGGCGGCACCTTGGCTTCCGCAGCGACGTGCCACGTGCGCGGCCGGGAGGAACTGGAAAAAACAACAAGATGGCGGCGGCGTGGGGGCGGGGCCCACCGGGCGCCCCTGAGCTGTCGGGTCCCTTAAAGGGCATTGGTGTTCGTGGAACAGAGCAGACGTGTGGAGTAGGGCGCGGAGGAGTGTTTTGTCCCTTTGTCCGGCTGCGTCGGCTGTGTCTGTTCTGCGCTGGGGGACGAGCAGCCGCGCTAGGCTGTCAGGCCCGGCCCTCCCCGCAAGGTCACTGCGGCGCATTCGCTTGCAGTCGCCGACCTGCTTCGCAGTCACAATCCCGGTTGTTTTTTGTGGGTGTTTTGGCTTTTTGCTTTTGGGCTTGTTGGGCTTTTTTTTTTTTTTTCTGGCCTTGCGTTTGCTGCTCTCTACAAACTAGGACAGCAGAAACGCCTTTCTCGGGGCGTTTTCTTCCTGAGGGCGAGGTTAGGGGCGGCAGATCCAGCTGGACGAGTCCTAGTTGGCTCGAAATGCAGTCCCTCCTCTCTTTCCTGCAGTTTTGATTGCCCGTTTCCTGCCTTTGTTCAGAGTTAGAACTGCCTCCCTCCTGTTGGGGGGGGGGGGGACCTTCAGGGCTCTAGGCTTTAAAGTGGCCTCCCCGCCCTGTCCCAGTGTGGTGTGAATGAGTGTGCCCAGTGTGTACGCGGGAGCTGCCCTGCACCCCTAATGTGTGGCAGAAGCCGAAGCCCTGTTGTTCTCTATCATCCACCTTGGTCATGTTTTCAGAAAGAAATGTAGATGTGGGTGGTTGTGTATTACTGCAGGAAATAAAGAAGGCGAAGTCGCTTAGTTCTTGGCTTTTAGAGAAAAGCCTGCAGCTTCCCCTTGTGCGTGGATCTGGAGCTGGAAGACCCAGCCATTCAGCCTCTTTCTGGACAGTTGCCCCGGCTCGATATTCCTTCCTCGTCGTTTTATTTTACATGAGATTGAGACGCAAAAGAGCCAGTGTGGGTAAAAATAGTTAACTCAAGACATGCTGCTTATGATGGTATATTTAGAATAAAGGAGACGTTTGTCCTTAGTTTTATTTATAAATTTATCCCCTTATTTGCGTTTAGATGCTCTCATTCTTGGAAATTTGTGAGATCATTTAGTAAGTCTGTGAAATATTGTGACGGTTTGGCGGGTGCCGGGTTGATAAATTTGTCCTCTTGCTTTGAGATGCTCATTCTTGGTAATTTGTGAGGTCATTTAGCCAGTCTCCGAAATGAGACTGTTTGGGGGAGGAGGGCGGGGTTGTTTGTTTTTAAAACTTGCCTCCCATAGGTTTGGGAGGTTTAATTAGTAAAAATTTCTGAATGTACGAAGGGCCTGAATGAGGGCACGCTACAGTGACAAAGCTCAGGGAAGACATTACTTTGTTTTCGAAGGAGCCCTTATGGTTTTCTCGGTCTGGTGGGGTTTTTAACACTTATGCTGTGGCCAAAACTGCGTCGCTATTAAGTGACAGACTAGAAACGGCATAATGTGGTCAAGAGGGGAAAAAGGGGAAAAAGAAAGCTCGAGGCCTTTATCTTAAGGCTTAAGTGCAGATTTCTGACCCCAGCAAAGGTTTGAAAGAATTTCCCTTCGTCTCCTGCTTTTTGTATCCATGCCTTACAAGGTTTCAATGCAGATGCGGCCATCATTTTGCAAAAAAGGGCTGGACTGTTTCCAAAGGGTTCTTTCACCTGAAGGGGTAAGGACCCTCTCTCCCTTCAGCCTGGGAAAAGAATGCAAGCATGTGGTCAAAAGAGGCCTGCCCCATTTAGTCTTTGTATCTTGCAGTGATTACCCCCATTTTGTCTCCTTTTGTACACAGGATTCAGATCTTGGGCAACTTTTTTTCTGCAAAAAGCACTGAGCACAAGAATTAGTATCCTCAGGCCTTAAGTTGTTTGCCTCAAGAATTTCATTAGCACTGCCCTCCTGTTAAAAGGAGAAAATGGACTTTAAATTTTAGAATGAAATGTTATAGCAAATTTGATTTTTTTTTTTTAACAAAAAAAAATTTAGAAGAAAACTAAAAGAATCTGCACTCCAGTAATTCAGAGACACTTATTCAAGGCATTTTAAGTTTGTTTTGGGGGGATTATGTTGTGTGTACAATTTGGTACCTTTTAAATATATATTGCTTTAGTTTATATTACTAAAATAAATTATGCTCAATAGAAAACAGGAAAAGTACAGAAAAATACAAAGAAAATCACCCAGAATGCCACTATCAAAGTATAACCACTGTTAAACGAATGGTTTGTCTTAAAGTAATCCCATCCCTAGTTTTGCAACTCATGGTTTGTATTTAGCCACGTATAATGTACATTTTCTTAGGTCGAATTAGAATGTTAATGATTTTTAGAGCCCGCGTAATATTCTATCAAATGAATTAACCATTAACTACTTACTATTGAACACCGAATTTGTTTGCCAATTTTTGCTCTTGTAAGTAATATTGACACGAATACTTATGTACAAAAAGCTTTTCAGATTTTGAGAAATAAGGTTTACAATGAATCTGAGCTTTTAAGATTACTTGGTACATATTGCCTCCCCAAACTATGGAGTTAATAGCATTCCATCTTGAGCCTTCTAATTACTGTGCATCAGCCTGCCACCTAAGGTCAAATCCCATCTCTTGTGCTTTCATTGCTCTCTTCTTAATTTATTTGTTTTGATTATAAATCATTTATTCTTGGCACATTGCTTTTGATACGGATGCATGTCAAATATGTACCAGACATGAGTGTTTAGGTTAAACATTTAAAAGGCATCCTTTCACTGTTAAAAATACAGAGACCTCTTTTTCTTGGAACTACTTCATTTCTATGTATAAATGTGACACAAAAAGAAATTAATTGCTGAAGTTTTCTTTCCAGTGTGAGGCAAGTATATCAACTTTGTAGTTCTTGTTATAGAATAAATGAACTAAGGGAATATGAGGTTTTAGTTGAAAGGCCTCTAACCATCATATATCATTTTATTGTTTCCAGTGGTTTTGTTGTGGCTATACTGCTAGACCTTTAACCATGGGGACAGGAAAAACACCTCTGTTGGAAGCAAAATGACCAAGCCCAGTAGTTCTCAGGTTTCTGTAGATCACTGTGATGATACTGGGATACTCCTTACCAGGAAACCATTCTGGGGCTGCTTGGGTGGCTCAGTGGGTTAAGCGTCCAACTCTTGATTCTGGCTCAGGTCATGATCTCACGGTTCCTGAGAGCCCCATGTCGGGCTCTGTGGGCCGAGTGTGGTGCCTACTTGGGATTCTCTCTCTGTCTGTCTCTGCCTCTTCCCCACGTGCATGTGCACACCCTCTCTCTCAAAATAAATAAACTTTATAAAAAAATAAAAGGAAACTATTCTGTGTAGACCATTCTTCCAAAATTAACCTGTTTGCCACATTCTTCTCTCTAAAAATGCTTTAGAGAATACTGAGAAGTAAAAAAGGAGGGGCGCCTGGGTGGCTCAGTCGGTTGAGCGTCCGACTTCAGCTCAGGTCACGGTCTCACGGACCGTGAGTTCGAGCCCCGCGTCAGGCTCTGGGCTGATGGCTCAGAGCCTGGAGCCTGCTTCCAGTTCTGTGTCTCCCTCTCTCTCTGCCCCTCCCCCGTTCATGCTCTGTCTCTCTCTGTCTCAAAAATAAACGTTAAAAAAAAAAATAAAAAAGGAATTAGACAAATGTATGCATAAAGGATACGTATCAATCAGCAGCCATTCTGTGATCATCTCAGAATTATCTCAGAGAATGTGATGCTCTTTCCTGGGGCAATATCGGTTCTATTCATCCCTATACTTTAAACAACCTGTCTCAAAAAATAAATTAAACAACCCTAGTCTCTCTTTAAATGAAATCCTAATTACTAAACTTGAAATAAGATCCATTGCCCTAGAATAAATAACAGTTTAAGAATATTCAAACATTTGAGACTTGAAGAGCTACCATATGTGGCAATCATTATTATTCTAGAAGTCTTCCTTTTGGTGACAGTACCCCAGTGCAGAGGCTTATCTCTACTTAAGGACTATCGTTTTTTGAGACCAGCTACTCAATAGTCTGATTCTGCAGACAAACAGTAATAAACGTGAAGATTTTTTTTTTTTTTTTTTTGGTTCTACCAGTGCTGTGTATCTGAAATTAAAACCTGTTGTAAGAGAATCCTTCACTCCAATCCTTTTAAAAACAGCTCTAGGGGCGCCTGGGTGGCTCGGTCGGTTAAGCGTCCGACTTCAGCTCAGGTCATGATCTCACGGTCCGTGAGTTCGAGCCCCGTGTCGGGCTCTGTGCTGACAGCTCAGAGCCTGGAGCCTGTTTTGGATTCTGTGTCTCCCTCCCTCGTTCATGCTCTGTCTCTCTGTCTCAAAAAAATAAATAAAGGGGCGCCTGGGTGGCTCAGTCAGTTAAGCAGCCGACTTCGGCTCAGGTCATGATCTCCTGGTCCGTGAGTTCCAGCCCGGCGTCGGGCTCTGTGCTGACAGCTCAGAGCCTGGAGCCTGTTTCAGATTCTGTGTCTCCCTCTCTCTCTGCTCCTCCCCTGTTCATGCTCTGTCTCTCTCTGTCTCAAAAATAAATAAACGTTAAAAATAAAAAATAAAAAAATAAAACAGCTCTAGATTTTTTTCATTTTATCATTTGTGTTTCATAGATGATACCCAAGACAGCAAATGGATGAATATTTTACATTTTAGTTCTTTTAAGGGACCATGGACTTTGAGCAGCTTTTGAGAGCTCTATAGCTCTTAGAAACCTGTCTCCTTGGAATTGAAGTTTACACTTGATCTTAGCCAAAAGGCCGAGAACCGATGGAATTGAAGTTTAAAATCTGCTACTGATATAAACGAAGAAGGGGGCTGGGAGTAGGAAGAAGGAGGAGAAGGAGAATAAATATATTTTTGTAATACTTAAAGTTATTTAATATTCTTTAATCTTGAAAACATCCAGATTTCACTCTCAGGTACAGTTAGTGCTCAGCAATGAAAGGCAGAGGTCTGGTAAACTAGCCCCTCAAGTCAGCCCTGCCAGAAATAATAGAGGGAATCTAGGTTGTCTCTTGTCCTAGACTTTAGGCCCTAAAGTCTACACTGCTGTACTGGCAAGCTGTGGGCACGTTCCACCAGAGCCAGGGCTTTGTTAATGCATTATTACCTTCTAGTCTCCCCAAATCTCCTCTCCCCCATATCAGATAGCTCTAAAGTTCTCATTCTTTCAAGGCTCCATGGAGCAGTGGTTAATGGCTTAGCTGGATTTGGGTTCTAGTTCTGTGGAATTTACAAACTGTGACCTTGAGCAGGGTAACATCTCTGAGCCTCAGCTTCCATCCCTGTAAATTGGAGCTCTCTATTTCTTTGTGGTGAGAAGTAAATGATGGGCAGTACATAGCGCTTAGCACAGTGCCTGGCACAAATAAGCTCTTAGCAGAAGGCACTGATTATTAATCCTTCTACTTTAATCCACCTCCTACCTGCACTCTGTTCCTCATTCTCCTTTGACCAATTGCTTCCTAACCAGTCTGCAGCCGTCCTGCCTAGTGCCCTGAGCAGCTTGCTGTCCCTTGTGTCACTCTTTAAATATGCCCTTAGCTCTTTTATCTGCCTGGCAAACTCCTACTCATTCATCAAAACTCAAACCTTAATATCGTGAGGATGAAAGTATAAATCAATGTAACTCCTTAGAAGGGCAATGTTTATAATAACCGTCAACATTTAAATGCATCAACCTGTGGATCCAGGAATTCTATTTCTAGGAATACATCCAAAGGTAGCCTCACACATGTGGAAAAAAAAAAAGAATATATAAAAATACTATTTGTGATAGCAAAACAAAATATTGTAAAATCCTACATGTCCTGTAGACCACTGGTATAAAAATTATGATTTATCCTTATAATGAAATACAGGGCTATAAAAAAGAAGTGAGTAGATCCACAAGTACTGATTTCCAAAATATATTGTTACATTTTTAAAAATCGAGATATAAAAAGCTGAGTAGAAGACACCTCCACTTGTCTAAAAAGAAGAGAGAGGGCTGGTATATTTACATTACATTTATATTAATGTAATAGTGGTTGTTGCCTCTGATGGGCAGTCAAGGGTCTGGGTGAGGAAAGATTTTCTTTTCACTGTATATTTTCTTTTGTTCCATTGGGAAAATGACTATTTCTATAAAATATTACATTTTCTTTAAATTAAAAAAATACCTTAATTCCAAGCATCTGTTCTTTTGGGAAGCCTTGGCTGGCCCACTCCCTCCCTTCCCAGCCAATTTCTCCTTCCTTCCTACTTCCTGATTTGCCCAGGTGTTTTGAATGTAGTTCACCCCATTGTACTGAATGTAACTGCCTAAGAGACTGGATTCCCTAGAAAACCAAGAGCATATAGAAGGTAGGATTGATATTGTATTCATTTTTTTAAGTTTATTTATTTATTTTGAGAGAGAGTGAGAGGGAAAGAGAGAGAATCCCAAGCAGGCTCTGCACTGTCAGCACAGAGCCTGATGTGAGGCTTGAACTCACCAACCGAGAGATCACGACCTAAGCTGAAGTCAGATGCTTAACCAACCGACTGAGCCACCCAGGCACCACAATATTGTATTCGTTTTTAGGTTCCAAAGATCCAGGCCCAGATGATACACATGCACACACACTTTTTTTTTTTTTTTTTTTGGAGTGAATTGAAAAAGTCTAGCAACGGGTCTCTCCCACCACTGTCCTGATCCTATTCTGGTTGTCCAAAGGAGAGTTTGAGCTCTTGTAGACTCACCTTAATAATCTGGCCCCACCCTATATTATCAGATTTTCCCAGCAAACCCTCTCCGTAGCTCCAGCTACACCTGATTCTCATGGTTTTTTCCATTGTTGGTTTGTCCTGTTGTGTTTGATTTTTTTTTTTTTTTTTTAATCCAGTCTCTTCACACTTCTTGCCTTTGCACAAGCAGATTCCTCTACTAATGTCCTTTCCTACTTTCCTGGCTCAGTCTCTTTCAAAGTCCCTTCCTCTTTCGGGTTGGTGATACAGTGGTGAGCCCAGCCGTCTTCCAAAAGAATTTCCCCTTTGAAACCTGGCTGTTTTTCCTCTGCCTTAGTCAGATAAACTTGATGTTCTCATGGCTATCTATCAAACTTGGGATCACTAGTCATTGACTGCAATTATCAGTTCTCACGTTAGTTCACTTGACAAAAATAAGGACTCTTCTAAGACAGGGATTTTTACTTTTGCTTATCTTACTGGTCCTGGAATTTATGCCTGATGCACCGAAGGACTCAAAAAATAATTGTTGCACGAATGGATGAATGAACAAGGTAATAGTAAGTGCTCGTGATATTTTGATGGGCTGCATGTGATAGCCATCTGTTACTTATTTGTGGTAACATAGTTGTATGCTGTGTGTCATATTTCACACCTCAGCCTGGCATTTTGAACCGGGAGCTTTCAGTGGTCGTTACCACTCTAATGCAGATGGAGAAACCTAATTAAATGTGTCCTTTTTAGGTCCCTTAAAGTAGGATTTCCAGGGGCGCCTGGGTGGCTCAGTCAGTTAAGCATCCAACTCTTGCTTTTCGGCTCAGGTTGTCTTCTCACGGTTTAGTAAGTTTGAGCCCCACATCAGGCTCTGTGCTGACAGTGTGGAGCTTGCTTGGGATTCTCTCTTTCTCTGCCTCTCCCCCACTCACGCTCTCTCTCTCAAAATAAATAAATTAATTTTAGGGGCACCTGGGTGGCGCAGTCGGTTAAGCGTCCGACTTCAGCCAGGTCACGATCTCGCGGTCCGTGAGTTCGAGCCCCCCGTCAGGCTCTGGGCTAATGGCTCGGAGCCTGGAGCCTGTTTCCGATTCTGTGTCTCCCTCTCTCTCTGCCCCTGCCCCGTTCATGCTCTGTCTCTCTCTGTCCCAAAAATAAATAAAAAACGTTGAAAAAAAAAAAATTAAAAAAAATAAAAAAATAAATAAATTAATTAATTAATTTTAAAAAAAGTAAGATTGCCAGATTTAACAAATAAAAATGCAAGTTGCCCAGTCAAATTTTAATTTTCAGGAAACAACAATAGTTTTAGCGTAATTATGTCCCCAGTATTACTTCTAAAAAAAAATTATTCATTGTTTATCAGAAATCCAAATGTGACTGGATATTCTGTATTTTATCTGGCAACCCTACCACAAAGGCCGAATTCCCAAACCCTGTCTTCCTGTGTTCAGACCTGGGTGATTCTTCTTTGAGGATTGTGCGAACTATGCAGTCTTACCATCTTTCTTAAATAAACGACCCACATCTCCCAACTTGGCTTACTCATTTTTCTTTTTACATATTTAAAAACTTTGCTTCCTTCCAAAACTCCTTCATTTTAAACCATCAGAGTTAGATTCTAATTTATAGTAATTTAGACTCTTAGCCACTTAATTGCAGAATTGGATCTGAGAGGGAAAATCCATGTGACTCTTTCCATTTGAACTTTCTGTATGTCTTCTTTCCATCTCGAAACGGAGATTATGTCCCAGCACCGTAGGCTGCCCACAGGAGGCATCAGGGCTGCCCTCCGAGGTTAGAAACCTTTATCAACCTCCTCCAAAAGCTGTTCAGGTTGTAAAACGCCACTTCGCTGTGGAGGAAGGGTAGAAGCCACACTACCAAGCACTAGCACCTTCACTGGCCAGCTCAGCAGCCGTGAAGTATTATTGCAGACCAGGCCTTCCACGGCAAGACTCCGTAAAGAATTAGAAAAAGCATCTCATCTGACATGGGCATTTTCAGATTTCAGTCTCTTAGCCCTGGTAAATCTCGTAGGCCAAAAATGTAGACACGAGCAGCGCCTGCACATATTTTTGTTTCAAAGGAACATTTCCCCTGACATTAAAGCACATTCCCCTACAGCTTAGGAGCAACTGACAACTCTACACCACACACCTTTTTGTTACATGTAATTAGCTTTCCCTGTGGTTCTACAAAGTAAGATAATGTCACAAGTGTCCTCTCTTCTTTAACATCCCAACTTGAAACTTACAGGCTAAACGTTGTCCTACGCGTCTAAACTCGCGCAAAAAAAAAAAAAAAAAAAAAAAATCCTTAGTGCTCAAATATCACAGCTGTGAGTTCTGAAAAAAAACATAAACGTCCATCAAATTACTAAGAAGTGGTGACTGGAATGTGACAGAATTTACATTAGGAGGGGAAAAAGGGACATTTTAAAAAGGGCTTGGGGTGGCGACATAATGTGACTTAATAAGGCAAAAAAGCATAAGGAAAATGGCTCAGTCCTGGAGTGGAAAATCCATTTGCCAGGGCCACGACAAGCCTGGAACATCACCTTCACATTTCGCAAGGATCCATTCTGACACAGAGTCTGGGTACAGGAGTGAATGGGTATGCCCGATAGTTTACAAAGGAAAAGACAACTACTACCCAGCAAACCAACAGAGGAGGAACAGAATAAAGGACCATCTTTCATATTTTAAAACGGATTGAACAGAGATTCAATACGTCAAGAGCTTTACTTGGGGAAGGCCAATATTTCTTTTTCACCCTGATGTTTCCAGGATGGCTTCTAGTAAATATAGCTTGGTAAGGGGAATAAATTTAGAGCCACGGAGCGTAGTAGAATATATCCTAGATGTTTACCTTGCAAAAACCAGGAGAATTAGGTTATTTATTTGTTCTTTCAGAGAAGTAAGACAGCAATAAACCTATCCCATAACTTGTACATCATAAGAGTTTCGAACATGAAGAAAGTTCTTTGACGACTAAGAACCAGGAAAAATCTCATAGATTATTTATTCTACCGCAAAAACTGATCTATAAAGAGAGGATAAATTTTTGATGCACGTTGAACCCATCCTGTTGCCTCTTAAACACGTTTATCTTGTTTTTTGTAAGGTTTAGTGTGTTCTAATCTGTCAATCCATCTGTCAAAAATAGGTTTACTTTGCTTCAGAGCCGAATCATTTTTAAACTTGTTGCATAGTCTATGTAACTTTTTCCCTAAAGTTGTTCCTTTCATCCCGTTCTCATGTGTTTAGTGGCTCTCTTTACACCACAGCCGATATTTCAGGTGTTTGGGGTTTTCCCCCCTTTTCCTGGTTATATGGAAGCTTATTCATTTCGATATTATTTGCCTAATTATAGATTTAGTCCTATAGACCGCGAAATGAATTTATTTCCTCTAGGAAGATAAAATGGAGACTCCACATCTTAGCTTACAAGGGCCACTAGCGCAGGGGCTTCAGGTACGAAATGAGCTGGTGCCTTTAAGAGCAGCCGCGGTAATTTTCCACGGCCGGGACAGCCCCGCCCACGCGGCAGGGGGCAGGGTGCGACGGAGTGCGGCTGCGCGGCGCAACGCGCGCCTCCCGTTGCCAGGATACCGCCTCCTCTACCCCTGGCCCCCAAAGCCCTTTTGTTTCCAAGATGGCCTCCGAGTTCTGTTTTAATACGCACGGAACAAAGCCAATTGAACACCCTTAAGCTTAGCGGAAAGCGAGAATTGTACGACTGGCCTTAAGAGTGTCTGTTGTCAGTTTTTATTTACAATTAGAACTTTACAAAAGTCCTCTCTGTTGAGGTTGTCTGGATGGGAGAAAAATCGGGGATCGCCTCAGGGTGTGTGAGCCGTGGTCTCCTAGTCTTTTGGCTTCAAAGTTGGGGATACGTTCGTTTCTTTTGATAAGAATTCTGTTTTTTCCTGTTACGCTAGCTCAGGAAGAAGTGTTTTCAAATTTAAACCGGTCTATGACGCCCCATGTTAAAGACCATATAATTAAGTGGAGCTCAATCAGGGTAATTCCCCCTGGCCGTATCCGCTCTCCTTTAAGAATACCTGTTGATTTTTCTGTTTTTCTTTTTCCTGAAAGGTTAGGTTAAACCCAGATTAATCTCATGGTACCATTATCATTATTTTAAGATGGTAAATACCTCTGGGGATAGGAATTATGTTTTATTCATCTTTACGTCCCAGAGGCGTTTCTGTCTATAACAAATCTTGGAATAATGTTGCTAAATAATCCTAATTAATTTTTGAGGCTTTTTTACTAGCCAAGCACTGTGCTAAGAGGCGGGTACTACGAGATAGCTTTTCTCTCCTGTTTTACAGGTAGGGAAACTAAGGCACCAGGAGGTCGAGTAGTTGCCGGAAGCATCGCAGCTAGTAAATGAGGGAAACGGAGTCCAGCCCAGGCAGTCTAAGGAGAGCCTGCGCCAGGCTGCCGCTGTGCCACATACTGCCTCCGAAAACACAGCAGGGAGTCCATGATGTCTTCTAATT
Source organism: Panthera pardus (assembly GCF_024362965.1). NCBI lineage: Eukaryota > Metazoa > Chordata > Mammalia > Carnivora > Felidae > Panthera > Panthera pardus. The sequence continues at coordinate 4,480,711 of NW_026526810.1, forward strand.
GCAGCACTTTTGGGGGACGAGCGTGTAAGTCTCTTTCCCTGAAATAATGTTCCTCTTTGTTGTGAATAGACTTTTCACACTTGTATCAGGGCATTTAGACGCTTACCAGACCCCGAGCTGGAAGACACAAATTCAACTAACCTTGGTGGCAGGTGTTGGGCAAATAAAATTAAAAACAAAATCTTCTGCCAACACGAAGAAATCTTTGCATAAGTAGAAGAGAAAGACAACAGTTTCATCACTGAATAGAGAAAGCATTAAACCGAAATAGGACGTGCATCACATCAATCCATTGAGAGGTTGGAAGGACAGAAAGAAATTTCACCCTTTTGCACAGCTAAGCAGATACACCCTATCACATACCTGTTCTCAGAATAACTAGTTTTAAGTAAGAGGACTTGGCACCATTTGTCATACAGAGTTCATCTTGAACTCACCTTGGCAATTGGTAGCTGGAAATCGGTATTAGCTAATTCGCATTATCCAAAGGAAAAAGTAAACTTACACCTTTATCACAGGAGGTAGGTTTGTAACTTGGAACGGGGAACCTGAGTTAGACTCCTACCCTCCCACAGAAATAGGGATGCTCTCTTCCTTGCTGATTACATTTCAAAGAGATGGCTCCCAGGTCATTCCCGGGTTGTAAAAAGGGCAAGAGGCTTATTTAGCTTTTAAAAAGGTTTACATGCCTCTCAAAGGGGCAGAGAATTTACAATCACAAATTTTCTAAAGTAAATGTTTGACTTTAGAGACCCCCTTCTGTACTAGGGAAATTTATTTCTTTAGATTTATATTTACCCTGACACGAGATACAGAGACCACTCAGGTCAGCTCTTCCAATCAAGGAATCTACTTGGATTCAAATTTTCACCTCACCAGCCCACCTTTTCACACAGACATAATAATGAGTTAAAAAGTAGGAAGCCAGGAGAAGCATATTACCTAATGCTGAGGGTTAGGTTTTCTATTTTAATTCGAATTCTTACTTCCTGGTTACTTTGAAATTACATCTAATTTCCAGCAGATGCTGAGTGAATTTGCGTGCTGCACTAGACCATGAAAATGTGTCTAAGACCTGCCAAACAGACAACTGGCTTTCATGTACTTTTGAGTTCAGTCTTAACTCTTCTGTCTTCCCTCTTCATTGCACAGCCTTGGACATGTCTGACGGGGAGGACCTCCCCCTCCCCCAACCTCTTAAGCCTCCTCTGCCCGACCTCAGCTTCTTTAACAAAAGGCTCAGGTTGCTTGTGGCCTCCCTGCCTTAGCATAGGGTGATACCTGACACTGGACCTCCTTCCTCTACGTTTCTGCTTGTGTCACTCAACTAGCAAGACAGCTCAGCATACTTACTTTCTGGAATCATTTCCTGACCAGCCTCCCTGCCCACTAACCTGCATCTGACTTGGTCTCCCCTGGGCACACATAGACATGGGTGCCTAGTCATGTTAAATGTATTAGTCCATAAACTTCTTGAGATTGAAGATCTTTCTTTTTTTTTTTTTTAATTAAAAAAAATTTCAAGGTTTATTTCTGAGAGAGAGCAGGGGAGGGGCAGAAAGGGAGACCCAGAATCCTAAGCAGACTCCAGGCTCTGAGCTGTCCGCACAGAACCTGACGCAGGGCTCGAACTCACAAATCATGAGATCATGACGTGAGCTGAAGTCGGATGCTTAACCAACTGAGCCACTGAAGCACCCCAAGATCCAAGATCTTTCTAAAAAAAAAAACAAAAAAAAAAAAAAAAAAGGCTTTGAATTCCCAACACCTCACAGCAGGGTGCCTGACGCTCAAACTGGTGAATCACAGGCTTCATCCAGACCACCAAACTATTTTGTTTAACTCTTTTTAAAATTTGTTTTTTTAAAAATTCCAGATCACATTTTAAAATCTGGATTTACCTACAAACCAGGGTCTTTGACGTCTCTTTAAAATTAAGATGTGGCCATCCTGGGTCTGCTCCACCAGGTACCTGGTAAAGATACTGGCCACTTTATTGATTTATCTTTTGACGTTTATTTATTTTAAGAGACAGAGAGCATGAGTGGGAGAGGGGCAAAGAGAGAGAGAGAGGAGGAGAGAAAGAGAGAGAGAGAGGTACCTGTTTCCACCAGGTACCTGGTAAAAATACTGGCCACTTTATTGATTTATCTTTTGAAGTTTGTTTATTTTAAGAGACAGAGACAGAGAGCGTGAGTAGGAGAGGGGCAGAGAGAGAGAGAGAGAGAGAGAGAGAGAGAGAATCCCAAGCAGGCTCCACACTGTCGACACAGAGACTGACAAAGGACTCTATCTTAGGAACCCTGAGATCATGACCTGAGCTGAAATCAAGAGCCACGGACCCAGAGACCGCCACTTTAGACAGGACAGGAGCTCTCCACTCTGCCTCAGCCTTTGCCACTCCCTATAGTTTTCCCACTGAAGCCAAGTATGAGGTATCATTTATAGTGAGTGTGCACTGATATTTTTCTTAGAGTAAAATACTTCTCAGTACCAAAAGAGAGGCAGCAAGACTAAAGGATCTTCTGAGGATAGTGGGAGAGAGCCCATTTCATGGTGGGAGAGAAGAGTTGTCTCTGTGTTGATTAGACACATAAAATATGTCTGTCTCAATTTTTCTTAAAATCCACCTGCTTTGCTTATTTACATTTGTTCCTGGCCACTACGGATATTTGAGTTTTTGACCCGTACATAGATACTCAAAAGCTATTTGAAGAAGGGAGGGAAGAAAAGAGAAAAGAAAAATAAGTTCAGCAGATGGTTAGGATTCCAAACTTTTTAATTCAGCTACTTAAACAGACTTTCCAATTTACTACCATTATCCAGTCCTTCAGTTTCTCCCTGAGCATCTACCTCTTCTGACATTTGCGGCAGATTGGTCGAGCATGCATGTGATACTCAGATTCTGATAGCAATTTAGCAAAACCCAGTGAGGTAGATTCATACATATGCCCTCTCTTCTTGATGACTCCACAGGCATAGAATGCGCACAACAAAAAAGTTCACTTCATTCAGGTAATTGGTTTTCAGAAGCTTAATCACAGCACTTTAAAATAGATAATGTTTGATGGATAGAACTGATAACTATTCTGTAAAATTTCCTAATAAGAGAAAATTGTTAGTCCTGTTGCAATCTGTGTTTACATATCACAAGGAGCATCTAAATAAATACTAACTTTTCTCTCTAAACACCAGTGAGATAAGAATCACCGATGTGATGTGCGTACAAAGTAGAATATTGATGTTCTGTCTCACGTAAAACTGATCAAGATAACAAAACCTTACTTAAGAAGTTTCAAACATTGCTTAATAGAGCTTTTGTTTTCAAGGGAGGATTTTCAATTATCATTTCCTCCTAAATTGTCATAGCTTAGATTTACATTGTTTGAACGGGCATCCTATCTGGTTTAAAGGGAGTAGGGAATCTTTCTGAACACCTTGAGTGTTTGCTGTCCTTTAATGGCATTATTAAGTTGGAATGATAAAATGGAATGATAAAATGCAAAGTACTCCTTTCTGCCCTGAACGTGCTATGACATCATAAAATGAAGCTCAAGTCACCTGTCTCCTTTTCCTTGCCTGGATTTAAAAGCCATTAAGTTATTGTCTTGCCTGGCCGTACCTGTCCTTTTCAAATGTGTGGAGCTACTGGGCAGTGGTTGGTAGTGGGCTCTGTTAGGAAAAGCCTCACAGTTAATTCTGACATATGCTGTCTTTAAGAACCTCCAGTGTTCCTGTTAGGCCCACTTAAAAACAAGTGAAGGTTATACAGCAATTGGGGAGGGGTGTCTAAAGGAGAAGGGTGCGTTAGAGAATTTTACATTTGTTAACACTCGTTGTGAAAGACTTCTATGCACTTGGAGAAAAAACAATCGGCTATGCAAGTTGCGTTTCTTTTGGACTTGAGAAAACCCAAAAGAACCCACCACCCAATAGAAAGGACCTAAAAGCAAAGTTGGAGTCCTGAGACCTGTGATTTCTTGAAAAGACTCCGTGATTTCTTGAAAAGACACTGTAAGGTTTGGGTGAGGTGGCTCTGCTGCTGAGAAAATGGAAATAAATTGCCTCTTTCCGCACCTAGAAAGCTGCCCAGAAATTCACATTTCGTTCTGTGTTAGAAAATCCAGAGCACGTAGTAGGGTTTGTTTATTCTGCCATCTGATCACAGTCCTCCAGATATTTCAACAGTCATGCTCGATTATGTTGTTGGCACAAGGACCACACAATCTTTAGTAGCTAAGGAAGTTCGTTGGCAAATAGATTCCTTGTATGTGATGTAAAAACAGGCTTATTCAGAGAACTACACGTTTACTTGTGGCTTGATGTGAGAAACTGAAGCTTTGATTATTGCTGTTTCTCTAAGCATGCTGTAATAACTGTGTCCTGTCTACAAAAACGGAGAAATATTGAATCTTTGCAGATTCTCGTTAGCCTCAACAAAGGTAGCAGCACAAGTATTTTGATCCCTCGCTTTATTTTAAGGATACTGCCAATCGGCTGCCTAGGTGGCTCAGTTGGTTAAGCATCTGACTTTGGCTCAGGGCATGATCTTTCGGTGTGTGGGTTTGAGCCTCGCGTTGGGCTCTGTGCTGACAGCTCAGAGCCTGGAGCCTGCTTCAGATTTTGCGTCTCCCTCTCTCTCTGCCCCTCCCCTGTTACAGAGCCAGGCTGGATCACTGACGGAAGAACCAAGCGGCACTCCTGGAGCGGAGATCTTGGAGGATCGGAGATTTATTTACATTGATGGGCTCAGGGGAGACCGTTTCTCCAAAGATCTGAGCCCCGAGCAATTGATAATCTTACAGCTTCCGCATTTGTGCCCATGGCTGAGAGAGACAAACAAGCCAAGGAAGAGGGGGAGGGAGGACTGGCCTTCGGACAAATGGAGAAGGGCTAACCTAAGAATCTCGAGTGTGCCTGCCACATTCCTTTTTCTTTTTAGGTCAGGGTTTTGTTTTTCCCCCCGCATCATTCGCCCACTTTGATGCCTTTAAAAATCTTCCTTTTAGTAGGCGTCATCTTTCTGTCTTATCGATTGATATCCTTGAAGGGCTGAAATACACGCTGCAGTTTGGCATGTGGCAGTCTTTTCAATGAGGCACGCCAGGGTGTTTAGGATGCGTGGGCCAATGGTTACGAGCAAGGTTATGGAAAGGAGTGGTCCTGCCAGGGCAGGGAGCAAGGTGTCCAACTTGCAAAATCCCATCCTTTTCAAAGACTGTTACCCTTTTGTTGTCTGCGTTGAATTCTTTCTGTCAGTTCCCTGACTTTAGTTTTGATTACTCCTAATTGGTTTACAAAATAACAGCATTCCTCTCCTAGAAAGATGCAAGTGCCTATCTTTCCTGCAGTAAGGAGATTGAGGACTCGCCTATTTTGGAGGGCTACTGCTGCCAGGGAGCTTATTTGATTTTGTAAGGTCACCAGGGAGTCAGCGACCCGCTCCACATCCTCATTTAGTTCCTGGGATAGCTTGTGGTATAGTCCTACAGAAGAGTCTATGCCTCGTCTCCGGGTTCCTATCCCTGTAGCAATTCCTATTTGTCTTAGGACAGGTAGCCGGACTCCTGGTTTAGCCTGGGGCTTAGGGCTAAAGGCTGCCAGGAATTGGCCTTCAGTGTATACAGATATCTGGGGTGGGGGTGGGGGGTGTAGGAAGACTAGCGCATCTGAGTCCAGTTGGCCTCTAAGCATTGATAGGCTGAATTGGAGCATAGGCAGAAAACCCCGGGAGGTGAGCATAGGGTTTCATTTTTATCTATGGTTAGGTTTTTCCTGCATAGGGAGGTCCCGTCTGTATCCTCAGGGAGTATCCAAGTTAGATTAACAGCATTTGTGAGAAGAACCCCTGTAGCCAAGGGCCCAATTAAGACAGTAGCATTTGTTGTGAGATTTTCAGGAGCTTCCCAGTCCCAGGGGACAAGAGTGGCTAAGTAAGCCCTTCCAGGGGAGAGGCAAACGCATCCAGCAAATCTGGATGGTGTTTATGCCATGGAGGACCTGGTAGGTGGTGTTGGCCAGCGCCAGAGAGTGGGAAATCAGAAATCATTTGATGAAGGGCCGAGAGGTTTAGGCCCCAGTAGGGTGTTGGAGTGGTCGCCTTTATGGCTGTACCAGCTTGGCCTGTGTATTTTTTATAACCTTTTGAAGGGCCTTATCCTGCATTCCTCCCCCATCTGACATTCCCAACAGGGGAAGGTAAGTAAAGCAGGCTTTCTTCCCTTTTGTAAGGCCCTTGTTTTTGCAGAGTCCATCTGTTTTGATAATCTCTGTGGCCCAAAATTTACGTGACCCAGCGTCCTGTGACTGGCAAACAAAGCCCCGCCCCCCCGCCCAGCCTTGTAACATTTTCTATTGAGGTGAGGGAGCTGAATGCTTTTGTTTTCTCTGACTTTCCTCTTGTTACCATCTTATAACAATCCTCAGGACATTGTGGGTATGCAATAATTGTGAGGGTGAGAGAGGTTAGCATAAGATCTAAGGAATACATAATAGCCCTCCCATCCAGAGGAGGTAGGTGAGACCCAACATAAGCTTTTTGACCCATGTCCAATCTGTTGAGGCAACCTCTGCTAGTCCGATGGCAAGAAGCAAGGCAAGAGGCAGGGGTTGACAGAGTTGCTTGAACAGGGGTGTTAAGGATGGTCCAATTAATCCGTCGAATCCTCAGGCTTCGGCCAGGCTTAGACCAGCCAGCTTCTGGGACATGGCTGGAGCAGGGCTGAAGGTCTCAGGAGTTGGAGTCTTCCAGAGGGTTAGTTTGAGCAGGTCTACTGGGTCTGGGTCAGCTCTCCAGGTCAGAGACTCCTCAGGACTGGCTCTCTTGAGACCCTGGAATGATAAACCCATGGGGTGATGCCTGAAACCTTAAGGGCGGTAAGGGTGGTTAAGATAACAATGTGTGGCCCAGTCCACTGTGGTTTAAGAGGTTTCTTTTTCCAGTCCTTGACCCAGACTGAGCCTCTTAGCAAGAAGGGATGTACTAGGGACCCTAGGAGAATTGGGGCTCTTTCTATAATATATCTTTGTAACTCATTTAAGGTGGTCTCCAGTGCCTGAAGCTGTTCACTTATTCCTTTATCCCCAACCTGATGTAAGTTTCCTGAAAGATTTCCCAGGCATGAGGGAGGCCACCCATATATTAACTCGAAGGGGGAGAAACCTAATGTCCCAGGTGTGCAGCAAGCATGCTAGAGCTAAGGGCAGTAAATCTGGCCACGGGAGGCTAGTCTCTTGACAGGAACTTGCTAAGGTTTCTCTGAGGGTGCAATTCATCTGCTCTACTTTTCCTGAGCTCTGGGGCCAGTAAGCGGTGTGGAGTCCCCAGGTAATGTTGAGAGACTTAGTCAAGGTCTGCATAATATCCGCCACAAATGCGGGCCCATTGTCACTGTGACTTGTTAAGGGCAGGCCCAACCGGGGCACGATTTCCCGCAGGAGGACTTTAGCCAAGTCTTGGCTTCATTCCGTCCTGGTCGGGAAGGCTTCAACCCATCCAGAGTATGTGCACATTATCACCAGGAGGTATCTGAACCCCTTGCTTGGCCGCACATCTGTGAAGTCTATCTCTAGACCTTCAAAGCGGGTTAGCTCCTATTCTTTGGACACCTGGCAGGGGCCATGGTGCAGACTGAGCATTGTTTTTAGCACATATTATGCATTGTTCACTGGTAGCTTTGCATAGCGCTGGCCATTGGCTGATGTAGTAGTGTTATTTGAGGAGGGCCTCTAATGCAGTCTTTCCTAGATGAGCAAGTTGGTGATACTCCTTGACTAGGTGTCCCCCTGTTGCTGATGGAACGAAGACACATCCATCTGGCATAACCATCATACCTCCTCAGTCAGGGTGGCCCCTTCTGCCACGGCCCATTTTCTTTCTTCTCCAATGTAACTGGGTGGACGGGTTTTCACTGGAGACATCAGGGTCCTTGCAGGCCTATCTGTGTCTTTGCCGGCTGTGGCCTTGGTTGCTTCATCTACCAGGCGCTTTCCCCACGCTGTGGGGTAGTCTACCTTCCAGTGTCCCTTAAAGTGGAGGATTGCTGTTTCCTTTGGAAGCCAGATGGCGTCAAGGAGTTTTAGTATTTCTTTCTTGTTTTTGATAGCTTTCCCTGTGGCAGTAAGGAGCGCCCTTTCCTTATAGATGGCCCCATGTACAGGTACAGTAACAAAGGCATATCGAGAGTCAGTGTAAATGTTCGCTCGTTTGCCTTCACTGAGGGTGAGAGCTCGGACTAAGGCATATAGTTCAGCTCGTTGTGCTGACCACCCTTCAGGTAATGTCTTGGCTTCTAAGACTTCAGTAGTTGTGGTCACTACATAACCTGCTTTTTGGGCACCTTCCTGTAAGTAACCCCTACCGTCATTAAACAGGGTGAGCTCCGGATTTTTTATAGCTTGATCCCGTAGATCTGGGCAGCTAGCATAGACCTCATCTGTTACTTTGGAACAGTCATGGTCGGGTTCCCCCTCTTCCGTGGGGAGGAAAGTTGCTGGGTTTAATGTCCTTACTGTTTCGAGGGTGACCCACGGGTTTTCACAGAGGAGCCCTTGGTATCATGTTAGCCAAGAGTTGGAGAGGAAGCAGTGCCCCTGTGTGTTCATGAGGGACATAACTGTGTGTGGGACCTTGACATTAAGTCCTTGCCCCAGGGTAAGTTTGTCTGCTTTCTTAATGAGTAGGACTGTGGCCGCTAGTGCCCTAAGACATAGTGGCCACCCTGCGGCAACAGGATCCAGTTTCTTTGACAGGTATGCACCTGGCTGTGGCCAAGGTCCTACAGTCTGAGTGAGTAGTACCCTGAGTGCTATTTTGTCTTTTTCATGTACAAAGAGATTGAAGGGCTTTTCTGTGTCTGGGAGGCCCAGAGATGGAGCCGGCCTTATAGCTGTCTTTATTTCTGTGAAGGCTGTTCTCGCTTCCACACAGGGGGCTCCAGTCCACACAGGGGGCTTTTGATCTGTTCCCCCTAATAGATCATAGAGGGGTCTTGCCACTGCTGAGAACCCAGGGATCCAGATGTGGCATAATCCTGCAGCCTCCCAGGAATTCCTGCAGGCCCTTCTTTGTTTGGGGCTGTGGCAAAGAGATGATGACCTTCTTCCTTCCCAGCCCTAGTTCTCTCTTTCCCTGGGTGAGGAGGAAACCTCAGTATGGGACCTGCTGCTGGTAGATCTGTGCCTTCTTCCATGAGACTCGGTACTCCGAGTCTGACAGGAGCTGCAGGAGGGCCTTTGTGCCTCCTGTGCAGTTTTCTTGGGTGTCGCTGGCAAGGAGGAGGTCATCTACATACTGGAGGAGGGTGCATCTCGTGGCTTCTCTTGGAAAGTTGGCAAGGTCTGCAGCCAGCGCCTCCCCGAAGAGGGTTGGTGAGGTTTTGAACCCTTGTGGAAGGTGGGTCCAAGTGAGTTGCATTTGATGTCCTGTATTGGGTTCAGTCCATTCAAAAGCAAACAGTGGTTAGCTCTGGGAAACTAGGCTGAGACAGAAGGCATCCTTTTAGATCCAGGCAAGTGAACCATCTGGCTGATCCTGGAATTTGGCTGAGGAGCACGTATGGGTTCGGAACCACTGAATGCAGAGAAATAGTTATGTTGTTGATGGCCCATAGGTCTTGAACCGGTCAGTATCTTCCTCCTGGCTTCTTGACTGGCAAGAATGGGATATTCCGAGCTGAATGGCATTTAACTAGGATACCCGCCTCTTTCAGTTTGACCAGATGCTCTTGGATGACCATCTTAGCTTCTTGTGGAAGTGGGTACTGCCTCTGCCTCTGAGGCTGGGCTTCCGGGACGAGTTCAACAGTGATAGAGGGGCCTGATTTCGGGCTAGTCCAGGTGGGTTACCTTCAGCCCACACAGAAGGGAAGGCAAGCCTAAACTCTGGCGGGCTACAGGGTCGGGTCTGGGCACAGAAGAGTCTCCATTCTTCTCTCGGCATGGTGATTGTTAACATCAGGGTCTCTTCCTGCTTTGGGTTTCATCGGAGGCTGGTGTGTCCCGTGGGCTCAAAAGTTATTCGAGCCCCAGGCTTGGAAAGTAAATCTCAGCTCAGGAGGGGAATAGGGCAATCTGGTAGGTAGAGAAACTCATGTCAGACCTTGTGGCCCCAGAGTTCACATTGTTGAGCCTGACAGAAAGGCTGTTGTACTGCCCACGTCTCAGTAGCCCCAAGGATGGTTGCAGTCTTTGGCTGAAAGAGGCCACTGGGGAAGTGACGACTGAGTGCTCAGCTCCAGTGTTAACCATAAAAGTCACTGTTTGGTCCCCCACTTTCGTTCTGATCGTGGGCTCGTGGGGGCCAAGAGAGAGAGCCCGGTCCCCCTCAGTCTGAGTCTATTTCTGTGAGGCCGATGAGGTCTCCTTCTTGGGGTTCTTCCTTGTATCAGCTAGGCTTTTGGGTCCCCTTATGGTTAGGGCAGTCATTTTTCCAGTGTCCCTTTTCCTTACAATAGGCACATTGATCTTTCACCAAGGGGGCTCTGGGCTTCCCCCCTTTTGGTGGTTGAGGCTTCCCCATCTTTGTATTATCCTTTTCGTTTAGGGTAGCAGTGAGGAGGGTGACCTTTTTTTTTAATTTCTTTTCAGCTTCCCTTTCGACTGTGACCTCCCTGTTTACGTAGACCCTTTTGGCGACCTCTGTTAGCTGAGTGATATTCGTACCAGCAAAGCCTTCTAGTTTCTGAAGCTTCCTCGGGATGTCTGGGGGGGCCTGAGCCACAAAGGAGGGATTTACCATTTGTTGGCTTTCCTGTGCCTCAGGGTCGAATGGAGTGTAGACCCGGTGGGCTTCATAAAGTCTTTCGTAGTAGTCCCCGGGGGACTCCCCTGGTCGTGGGGTGACTGATGATGTCTTGGTCATGTTCATGGGTTTCTTGGCCCCTGCTCGGATTCCCCAGAGGAGGGTTTCCTGGTATCAGCGGATGTGGGCCTGTCCGTCGTCCGTGGTGAAGTCCCATGCTGGGTTTTCTTTGGGAGCGGCCGCCCTAGCCCAGGCAACAGGGTCAATGATTCCCGCGGGGGCATGCTCCTCTAGGTATCGCCGGGCCTCCTTCATCACCATCCTCTCTTCTCTGTTAATCAGGGTACAGAATAGCTGTTGGCAGTCTTCCCAAGTTGGCCGCTGAGTCTGGAAGAGGGACTCCATCAGATCCACCATTGCCTGTGGTTTCTCAGAGTAGGACGGGGTGTCGTGTTTCCGGTTGAGGAGGTCAGTGGTGGAGAAAGGCTGATAACACGTCATGGAACAGCCGGGCTGGATTGCTCCGTCTTCATTTTGCCTCTCGGTTCCCGCATCTCCTGTACCGGCATCTGGAGGGCGCTAGGACCAGGTCGGGGGCGTAGTCTGTCCCCCCCTCGCCCCCCAGGTGCGAGTGAATCCTCAGCACCCAGGGGGCAGAGTGGGGGGAGGAGGAGAGCCGAAAGGTGGATGGGTGTCAGGTCCCTGGGCAGCTACAGGGAGCTGTAGGCCTTGGTGGGTCATAGGGTGGGGGAAGGACAGGATCGTCCTCTGGGTCATCGGCCAACACTAGAGGAGAGCTGAGCCTCTGTTGTGTCTTTGGTTTTTCGGATGAGGTGGCTAGGACCCTTGCCTGGCCCTGTTTGCTATGGGTGAATCGCACCCAAGGGGCGGGGGGGGGGGGTGGGTTTGGGCAATTTCCAGCTAAGAGTAGATGTGTGGGAATTGGTCAGGGTGACCTGGATCCCTGGTGACTACCAGCTAGACTCGTTGGGTTATTTGGACATCTAACGTCCCTTCTAAGGGCCATCCTACACTGAACGTAGGCCATTCTAACTCATGTAGGGTCCTTAACTTTCCTGGCATTATCCTCATTCCATAATCATTTAAGAACCCCTTTTTGAAATTTTTGAGCATAGTCTAGAGGACTGTGGGCTTATTCTGTTTTGATCCCATTTCTGAGTCTCCCTATGTCTGGTGGCGCGAAGACAGACAAAGGGAGGGTGGTCCCTTCAAACGAGGAGACCAGATGCTTGACTGGCCGCGTCCGGAAGGAGCTTTGTTGAGGCTTAGCCGTAGTGGACTCAGCTTTGTGACTTACAGTCGGAGCCTATTTCTCATGCCGCCCTGGACCATATGCCTTTCATCACGACGCAGGAGAGCCCAATCAGACTCTGTAGACTTCTGGAGACCTTAAGGGTGCCCATCTGTGGAGCCATAAAGTCGAACTCGGCAGGCAAGCCAGACCGAGTTGCACACTCACACTCACATACACACCAGAGGTTATTACATTCCCTCCCACAGAATTCCTACTTGTGAGGTCTCTGAGGTCTCCGAGGAGTGATCAGGTCCCCCTTCTACCCCTATGGGCAGGCTTGACTGAATTGGGGCATAGTATCTTACCAGTTCCATCGTCGGGTCCAGGCCCTCACCTGCTAAGTCTCTTCGAGTCCGGTGGAAAGACGGAGCGGGGTCAGACGGAGGCAATAGGGTTTGGAAGCTGCCGAACAACCTGGCAGGAACACCCTTTTCCTCTGAGATTCCCCGTTCCATCACCACCCCACCATTGTCCCAGACCAGTGGCAACAAGGAGCCAGCGGGGTTGGGTTTCCCGGTTGGGGAACCAGGCTAAATCACTGACGGAAGAACCAAGCGGCACTCTTGGAGCGGAGATCTTGGAGGATCGGAGGTTTATTTACATTGATGAGCTCAGGAGAGACAGTTTCTCCAAAGATCTGAGCCCTGAGCAATTGATAATCTTACAGCTTCCGCATTTGTGCCCATGGCTGAGAGAGACAAACAAGCCAAGGAAGAGGGGGAGGGAGGACTGGCCTTCGGACAAATGGAGAAGGGCTAACCTAAGAATCTCGAGTGTGCCTGCCACGTTCCTTTTTCTTTTTAGGTCAGGGTTTGTTTGTTTGTTTTTTTCCCATCTCTTTCTCTCTCTCTCTCTGTCTCAAAAATGAATAAACATTAAAAAAAAATTTTTTTAAAGGATACTGACAATCAAAGAAAGATACTCAATTTGCCAAATTATAGCATTGGTTTGAAAGAGAGGGCAATTATTTTTTGTTATTTTGATTCTTTCCAATGCAGAATCTGCATGAGTTTCCATCCATGGTATGGAGTAGCCCTGTATATATCACAGGAAACCAGCCAAAACCAAACCAGTCTCCTATTGCTGCGGTGATTTGAAGGATATGTAAACTGACTGATGGTGATCACAATGACGGCATCTCTGCCATTTTATTAATCACCCAATTTAATCTTCACATCCCATGCATATTCCCTTTTCTTCAACACCAACTGTTCGTTTCCTTATTCTAAGTCAAACTGACTTGGAATCTATTCAGGGCCGTTACTTAATTTGATGAGGAAAACCCTCTGCTGTGTGCTAACCTCCCAGATTTGACTTGGAGCCTAGAACCTAAATCTGCACAGGACTTTTTTCTTGTCTTTCTATGTCTTCCTTTTGACCATTTTCCTGGAGATACCTAAACTGTAGATAAGGAAATGGAAAGGACCATGGAAACAAGAGTTCAAAATGTGTTGCGTGTGACCCAAATGCAGAAAAGTAGTACAATGTCTGTATAGTCAGGCTCTCAAGTTTTGGGGCTAAATTTATACTTATGGAAAGCAAGAGATCCCACAGTCCAGAAAAATCTACCAATCCAGTTTCCCAAGGAGCATAAAACTCGCTGACATCAAAGAAGGGTGCCATACAGGACAATCCGAGGTGGGGCATTACTATTAACATGCTACTTTAGAAATAGGGGTGCGGAAGACTCATCTGTGGGCTTCCGTGCATGTGCATCTTCAATTTGGCTCTGGGAAATGATCAGTCAAAATTTCCCTTTATACAATGCATGAGTCATACAAATCTAGTACTGAATCCGGTCAGAGCACAGGTTTAGGCAGACTAGAGGTTTAAACCAACTTTGCTTTGTGTTATAGGACCTGTCACACAGCTGTAAATGAAAGGACCCCTGGCTTTAGGCCTCTTTCTGTTTGTAGACCATAAATTTAAATCCTTTGTCCCTGCAGACCAACTCAAAGCAGTAACCTTGGCTACGGTTGCTGCAGAAGAAACACACTCTCCAGATTTCCAGTTCTATATTCAGTTTTAGAAAATTGGTTATGTTGAAAGGGAAGCAACAATTTTACTTTGCCTCGGTTATTGACAACCGAGAAGCACTCCTCAGACTGTTCAGAGGGGAAACAATGAGTCATTCATGCTGTCAGCCCAGGTGGTGCCTGAATTCCAGGCAGAGGCCTCCGAGTTAACCCCTGCAGGCCTCCTCCCTGCCTCCCTGAGCCTGCCTTGTGCTCCCTGCAGCCTCTGGGGGAAGCGGGGCGGCCACAGAGCAGGCCAGCCCGGGAAAGGAAGGTGAAGCCTGTAACCGAGGCCTCACCTCCGCTGTGCCAGTCCCCCGGGGGCCTCTGAGCTGTTTGTCACCGTGTGATTGGCTCCAGGAGAGGGGTGGAGAAATGAAAACATTCTGCCCAGGATATATTTAGTTGAAGTGCAGCTGGGGAGGCTCTTAAACAAGGGAGCTTTGTCCTTATGCTGAAGTGTTTTTCTTAACTCTACAAGGGTGAAAAACTTAAGCCACGCACCGATTTCTCCCACTCCATATTCTCTTGTTTGGTGGGGGTGGGGTGATGGGGGCAATGTTCTTATTCTGAAAGTCGAGAATTTTCTGCAGCTGGTCATATGAGAGGAAATGGGGCGATTCTGATGCCGAGTGGACACAAAAATGTAAAGCTCACGCTCGTGCTGGAAGGACACAGTTAAGAAATTCAGAAATTTTTTAAGGTGTTGTGTACGTTTGCATTCTTGCCATTAATTCTCTGTCGGTTCAAACTGGAAGTTAGGTGTTTTCAAACGTCTTTACTTGGATGAATTTATGGAGTTAGAAACATAATTAAGTTTTATAAGCTGACAGAACCCTGTTTCACTTGAGTTGATTCACATTTTCCAGTAATGAAAGATTTACTTCTGCGCTGATGAGCACAGCTTCTTTGCAACAGATAACTGATGAGCCATGTAATGGCTCCTGTTCCCGTCCTCCTCGCAAAACCGCTGAGAACTGCCACCTTGCTATGAGCTTTACAGCCACTATGTAAATGCTGGGTATTAGGGGTACATTGTCTATTATTAAGAAGTGGCACAGGAAATACGTTAAATGAAAATCCTATTTGTAGTTATGAACCAAGACAAAAACTTCCAAACAAGAAGTCTATGGTTTTGGTGGTATTTACGAAACCAGGTTGTATTAGTCAGGGATCTCTAGATAAACAGAACCTATGGGGAGAGAGAGAGATTTGTTTCAAGAAATTGGTTCCTGTGGTTATAAAGGGTGTCAGATCCAAAATCTGCAGGGTGAACGGACACTCTGGAGACCCAGGAAGAGTCAATATTGTAGTTCAAGTCTGAAAGCTGTCTGCTGGCGGACTTCCCTCTTGCTAGGGGAGGTCGGTCTTTGTTCTATTCAGTTGTTTAACCGGTTGCATGAGTCCTACCCACATTATGAAGGGCAATCTGCTTTACTTCTAGTTCCCTGGCTTAAATGTTAAGCTCATCCAAAAATACCCTCACACAAACATCCTGAATAATGGCCACACATCTGGACACACTGACAAAATTAACCACCACAGAGGTTAACACGCCTGGTTTGAAAAATTCACTCGCTTAATTATGAGGTTACTTACCAGGTTGAAGCCGTTGTGAGAGTTTAAAAATGGGAAAGACGTGATAACTTTTTTTTAATGTTTGTTTATTTTTGAGAAAGAGAGAGCACGAGTGGGGGGGGGGGGCGGCAGAGAGAGAGGGAGATAGAGAATCCCAAGCAGGCTCTGTGCTGTCAGCTCAGAGCATGATGTGAGGCTCAAACTCACAAACCTCAAGATCATGACCCGAGTGGAAATCAAGAGTTGCACACTTAACTGACTGAGCCACCCAATCGCCCCAAGACGTGATAACTCTTCATAACTCTCTTGATAACTCCTTTCAGGTATTCTCTCTCTCTCTCTCTCTACCTCTCTATCTCTTCCCCTTTCTCCCTCTCTCGCTTCCTCTATCTCCTCTCTTGGGAGGCTTGCACTGGGAACCAACCCAGGCACAGCACTGAGAAAGCCCGCGCCAAGCAGAGGAGCCACGTGAGGGGACTCCAGGCAACAGCCCCTGGCCAACGCCAACCTCATCTCTAGACATGTGGGTGGGCCAGCCCTCAGGCGCTCTCATCCCCAGCCTTTAGTTTTCCAGCCATGCCCAGACATGGTGGAGCAGACTGTGCCCTGAGCCAATTTCTGACCCACAGAAACTATGAGAGATTTTTTAAAAAGAAAAAAAAAAAAAAAAAAAAAGATGCACGCTATTTTAAACCACTAAATTTGGGGGCAATTTGCTACACAGCAATAGATAATTAATATAGTAAGATTGTGGGTAACTTTATAAGACACTACCAAACTGGTTTCCAAAGTGGTTTTACCGTTCTGCATTCCTTCCAGCAGTGTGTGTGGGTTCCAGACCATCCTTACGAACAGTGCGTATTTAGCAAGTGTGAGTTTAGCCCTTCTGACGCGTGTGGAGTTGTTTCTCATTGTGGTGTTAATTTGCATTTTCCTGCTGATGCCAGACTTACTTTGGATCAGAAATATCATGACCCAATTTAGAAACCAACCTTATTTACTAGGATATTTCATAGTCCTAATACCAACTCATCCCTACCCCTGATAATAGACAGCTTATTCTCGCATTTCCAATTTGTTTTAAAAGATCATTGCTACCAAATGAGTCTGTATCGTTAATAATTATCCCCACTGGGATTTATCCAGTTAGGTTGCAAGCCCTGGGAAGAGTGAGGAGTAAAAGCCATCTATTCACAGACGTGGGACTCGTGAGCCTCATTACACTAGCACCTGTTGTTAACTGGCATTGATATTATTATCATTTATTAAGAAATGCCCTGTGCCAGGCATTTTACATGTCAAAGCTCACTTGCCACAACACCACTATGAGGCTCATATTTTTATCCTCCTCTTATTCCCAAGGAGGAATAGGTTTAGAGAGGTCAAGAAACTGGGCTGTGGCCACACACTGAATCTGAACCCGATATTGTTTTATTTGATCCAAAACAGGCTTTTCCTCACTTCTTTCTAATTTTATACCAGAACATGAGAAAACATTTTGGCCTAAACAGTGGAAAATATTCTAGACTGGAGGTTGGGAGACTGGGTTATACTCCTGGCTGTGTCACTAATAAACAGTCAACTCTTGGGCAAGTCCCTCTCTGCTCTCTGGACCATAGTTCCTCATTATTAAAAATAAAAGGTTGGGTTAAGACCTTATCCAGCTCAAAAATTGCTATAGACCGGGCGCTATGCTAAGCATTTTATAGGTGGTAAGTTAGGTATATCTCATAAAATCCTTATTGTATAGGTACCATTATTGTGTCCATTTTTCAGGTGAATAAACTGAGTCAAAGACGTTGAATAACTTTTCCAAAGTTATTTAAACCCGGACAGTCTGGCTCCAGAGTCTATGGCCTTGCTAAACTAGGCAGCATTCACTGAAAGCTTAATTTTCACAACCACCCCATGTCATCTTTAGCAGAATTATTCTCTCCCCATCCTTACGTTCCCTCCTACTTTCTGAATGAAAGAATTGAGTGTTAGGGGCTCCTGGGTGGCTTAGTTGGTTAAGCGTCTGACTTGGGCTCAGGTCATGATCTTGAGGTTCGTGGGTTTGGGCCCCATGTCGGACTCTTTGCTGACAGCTCAGAGCCTGGAGCCTGCCTCAGATTCTGTGTCCCCCTCTCTCTCTCTGCCCCTCCCCTGCTCTCACTCTGTCTCTCTTTCTCTGCCTCTCAATAATAAATAAACATTAAAAAAAGGAAAAAGAAGAAAGAATGGAGTCTTAGAAATTTTATTATGTCCCAAGTCCCACAGCCAGTCAAGGGTAGAGCCAGGACAGGGAGGAAGCCCAGACAGCTTGCCATCAAAGGCTAGGGTCTAAGTGTCCCCGGGAGTCAGAATTCGAGACACCACAGCTCCATAACCCCCGGGAAATCTTGGCAGAGGCCCACTTGGAAACACCCACACTGACTGACATGGCCACACATTCCTTTCTAAACTCCAACCTGGGGGTCCCTGGGTGGCTCAGGCTGTTGAGCATTCAACTTTGGCTCAGGTCATCACCTCATGGTCTGTGAGTTCGAGCCCTGCCTCGGGCTCTGTGTTGACAGCTTGGAGCCTAGAGCCTGCTTGGGACTCTGTCTCTCTCTCTCTCTCTCTCTCTCTCCTCTCTCTCTCTCTCTCTCTCTCTCTCTCTCAAAAAATAAATGAATAAACAAACAAAAAAACCAAAACAACTCCAACCTGGCTGCATTTCCCCCTCTCTTTTCCTCCCCTCTAATCAAACCAGCTGCCTGGAAATCAGAAATGAGAGCTGTAAATGGTGCCCTTGGGCGCTGGTGGTAGTGGTGGTAATGCAGCTTCCCAAACAGACCCTGCTTCAGGCTGTGGGGGAGGGGTCTCCCTAGCAGGTCCTCACTATCTGCCATAAGCTGGTCTCTATTCCTCCAGGCCCGAGATTGAATTAATTACTGGGACTCACGTATCTGGGAGAAAAGGGAGCTTGGACACCTTGAATACTACAGTCCCCAGGCTGTTGCTTTGAGAATCTGGTCTCGTTTTTATTTTTTTGACATAAGTATGTCTTTTTAAATAGAAAATACACATATGGGGGCACCTGAGTGGCCCAGTCGGTTAAGTGTCTGACTCTTGATCTCACCTCAGGTCATGATCCCAAGGTCGTGGGATCGAGTCCTGCATCGGGCTTCATGTTGGGTGAGGAGCCTACTTGGGATTTTCTCTCTCCCCTGCTCGAGCACTCTCTCTCTCTCTCAAAAACAAAGTAAAAAATAAAAAAAGAAAAGAAAACATACACCTAATCAAAAGTCAAATAACAGAAAAAGCGTATTGTGTCTAGTGAGTAAGTCTTCATCCTACCCCTGCCCTCCTGCCCTCACCTTCTGAGTCAACCTCTTTCTGGTACATCCAAAGATAGTCTTGCATCTGTAGCCACAGAGGGATGTATTTTAAACCACACAAACGGGCACACACTATACACACTGTTCCCTCTCTCTTCCTTTTTATCTTTATTTAGCGATGCAGCTTGGAAATTCTTCCTTGTCAATACCTAAACACACTCTCCCTTTTTGAAAAAGAGGTTGTAAAGCTGTTGCAGGGCTCTGCCATGATTTGTACAACCAGTCTCCTGTAGTGACTGGTGAGGCCGTTTCTGATCCGGAGCTCCGACAGTCAGCGTACTGAATCTGCTCGTGCCTTTTGTCGCACTGCTGCGCAGGCCCCTCTGAGCTCTCGTATGTCACGTGTGTCAAGGAGGAAGGGAGCAGAGACTCTGGCCTGCCCTCCCCCAGCCAGAGAGGCATTATTACCGCTGGACTGTCCTCCATAGGACTGTAGTCAGAAGACAGTCCGTTCGTGGAGGGGCAGCTCAGAAAAGGCATCCGGACGTCAGCTTGACTGATCACTGAGATCGGGTAGCAGCAGCAATGAAAGGACACTGTGAGCCTCCCCAAATATGCCCTGCCAGATATGCCTCTGTCACCTTTCACAGCAGGACCTTCTGTGCCAGGGACTGGGCTGGTTCCGTGACTCCTGCCGCTGGAGGCACCGCCTGTGATTCTGAGTGATGTGGACCAACACATAAGGAGTGAGCAGGATGATGGCATTCTCTGAAGGCTACCGACCTATGGCTGTTTCTCAGCCATAGGTATGAAGGGACCTGAGCAACTTAAGTCAGCTCAGTTCTCACATTCTCTTCCCTGAGATGAAAGCTTTTGGGGAGGCTCCTTGAAAAGCAGACAGCCCGATGTCTGCCTCTGCCTGGCTTTGTTTGGAGATGGCTCGCTCCACTGTGGGCCCTGGGCGAGCCCCTCAGTGATTTCCCTTCCGAAAGAGGGACGGACACTGGGAAGGCCCGAATGCACTCTGCCTGGACTGATGAGAAACCTTTTTTTATATTGAGGCCATTGTCTCAGCCCTCCTCACAACAAAAATTCATTGAAAGCCTCGGATTCCCCCCCACCCCACCAACATCATGAAAATTCTGAAACACACAGAAAACTTGAGAGAATTTTGCAATGAACACCCATCTATTTACCACTTAGACTCTATCTACGATGAACATTTTGCTAGATTGGCTTTCCTTACAGAATATTCTTCTATTTCTCCAAGCCACTGATGCTTGAGGCTTTTTAAAAGCCTGGCCTAAAAATTCAATTCATCTGCTTTTAAAAACTTCAGAACAGGAAACTTTAACGCCTTGTTTCACGAACACAGAATAATTTAGTTCCATTCCAAATGAGGCTGCCTAGAAGGAAGAGAGAGAGGAGGGAGAGGAAAATGGAGAGGGGAAATACAGCTGTGGGAAGGCAAAGAGGAGGTGAGAGGAGAAAGGGGACGAGGGGGTGCGGGTGGGCAGACACAGGAAAGGTCTCGGGGTGGCAGATGAGCAGGGGCCAGGTCACTGGCATGACTCATGGCGAGCTGGGGTGTGCAGGTTGAGGACCCACTGGGCAGCTGTTTGTGTTAAGGATGCCGCTGGCCTCCCCCTGCCGCAGCGGGGACAGCTGCCTGCAGGCGTCCCAGGACAGTGCGGCTTGCATCATTGTTCCTCGAAGACTTCCTGGCCCGGGGGGCTCCAGCTCCACAGACAGCCGTAAAATGGAGCAGAGCCAGGATCTGGACAACCAGACACCGGCATTGAACCCCAGTTCTGTTGTTACTACCAACACGCAGGCCCTCGGGCAGCTATTGAACCTCTCTTAGCCACTGTGTTCTCATCTGGAAAATGGGCATATTAGGAATAGATGTCTCATGGGGTTGGTGACCAGGTGAACTCAGGTGAATGCATGTGTATAATACTGGCTGAAGCAGACTCAACACCAGCTGTGTGCCAGGCGTCGCGCTCAGTGGCTTGCACGCTTTATCTCTCCCCATCCTTGTGATGGCTCTAGGAGGTGGACATTACTACGGGCCTCATTTTAGAAATGTGGAAACTGAAACTTGGGGATGGTCAAGTCCTTTTAGCAGGCGGTGCCGCTGGTAACGGTGGAGCCGGGCCAGGACCCCCCGGTTGCTGTGCTGCCCTCAGCACTGTGCCTGGTACTAACCCTGTACAATGTGACGAAACAGGCCTGCCACAGAGGGTTCTCACAAGGTCAAAGTGCTAATACCCACCAGGTCCTTAAAAATGTTTGCTAAGGGGCGTCCCACTTTGGCTCAGGTCATTATCTCACGGTTCATGACATGGAGCCCTGTATCGGGCTCACTGCTGTCAGCGCAGAGCCCCCTTCAGATCTTCTGTCCCCGTCTCTTTCTCTGCCCCTCCCCCGCTCACACACACTCTCTCAAAAATAAACATTTAAGAATGTTTGCCGAGTGACTAACATTCGTAGCATCTGTTGGTGAGCGCGACAAATACTTGTCATATTCTTCAGCTGTTTTCTCTAGTCATTCATTCTATAGAAGCTTCCCTCTGATGGGGTAACCATGGTGGGAATCTCCCTAATCCTGTTTTGTACAAATGTCAGATTTAACAAATAAATTACAAGCGAGTTGATTTTCTTTGTGTTCTGACTTCATTTATATTAGAGAAACATTGAACCTATTATATTTTTTGCCTGTGATCAAACACCAGGGAAGTGGATGATAAATATCAGAATCTAGGGCAAGCCTACCCTTCTCCTGCCAGTTCCGACCTGGTATTGGACTTCTCTAGTGTGCCAAAGGCAACCCAACACCCAGGGCCGTCCTGGAGAACAGAACTGGGAGCCTCTTGCCTTGCCTTGCCTTGCCTTTGATAAGGCCTCTCCATGGACTGGTTGCTGTGGCATGCCTTCCCTGGTTGTTTTCCACCTTTTGTGATTGCCTTCACTTTCAAAACTTGTAAAATAATAACCCTATGAATTTATCTCTAAATGCAATGAAGAAGATACGGAGAATAAAGCGAGATCATATATGGAAAAGTGCTTTCAAACTTTTAAGAAAAATTTCTAGGCAAATGCAAGATTTTGAAAACCCGCTTAATAGCCAAAAGGTGGAAGTGACCCCAATGTCCTTCAGCAGATAAGCGGATACACAAAATGTGTGACGTATATACAATGGAATATTATTTGGCCTTGAAAATGAAAGAAATTCTGATACATGCTACAACACAGATGAATTTTGAGGACACTATGCTAAGTGAAGTGAGTCTGAAAAGGACAAATACTATAAGATTCCACTTATATGAGGTACTAGAGTAGTTAAATAATGGATTCAGACTGTAGGATGGTGATTGCCAGGGACTGGAGGGAAAGAGGAATAGGGAGTTACCGTTTCATGAAACAGAGTTTCGGTTTTGCGAGATGTTCTGGAGATGGATGATGGTTGCCCTGAGCTGTACCCTTAAAAATAGTTAAGATGGGGGGTGTGCCTGGGTGGCTCAGTGGGTTGAGTGTCTGACTCTTGATTTTGGCTCAGGTCATGATCGCAGGGTCATGGGATTGAGCCCTGCATTGAGCTCTGTACTGTACATGAAGCCTGCTTAAGATTCTGTCTCTCTCCCTCTGCCCCCCTCCTCCGCTTGTGCGTGCTTTCTCTCTAAAATGAAAATTAAAAAATGGTTAAGTTTTATGCTGCGTATTTTTCCCAAAATAGGAATAATTAACTAATTAAAAACAAGTTCATTTTCTCTACGATGGGGTTTTTTGTCTCATTTTTGCGTTAGCCAGTTAAGAGGACGCTGTATTTTGTACTTTTAATAAGATCCAGGGACCAGAGCTAGGACGGAGGCGCACTGTGACAAGGACAAAGTATAGGGTTTGGAGTCGAACTTAGGGCCCTTGTGCCTTGCTTGGGGTCCAAAGGCGATTCCAGTGCCCCTTGACTGCCCTTCCCTGGAGTAAGAGGTCACAGTAGTTTTGGGGACTAAGTGAATGATGCCTAACTGAGGAGTCTTCAGACTGAAGGGGGTTCAGAATGACAGGGGGCACCCAGGAGGGTTTGGGACCCCAGCGCTCTCCTCTGTGAAACGATGGGCCCGACACCACATGGGAGTCTGCATCTTGTAATTTCTAACCAACTGTCAGCACCAACAAAGAAACAACTCAGCCCATAAACCTCTGCATTGAGACAAGACCACATGAAACCAGTCCCTCAATTCCAAGAGATCCGCAATGTTTTGAGAGAGAGCAGAAAATCCCAAGTTAAGTGTTTATAATTTGCCCCTGTAGTTGTAAACACTCAACTGTGTTACCGTTCCTTCTCTCCCCCCACCTTCTCTCTCTCTCTCTCTCTCTCTCTCTCTCTCTCTCTCTCTCTCTCTCTCTCGTGTGTGTGTGTGTATGTGTGTGTGTGCGTGGTGATGATTTAAATATATCAGTAATTTTTGTATCACAGAACATTACATCTCTTTTCAGCTTTTCATTTCCAGGATAAACTAATCCAGTTTTCTGTTTGTTTGGTTTTTTTTAAAGGCCAAGGCTTTTAGCATGTCATTATGACCAGTTGCAATTTCCATTCCTGTGTGGAAAAGAGTTAAAAGCTTTTCTGTGTCCTTCATTACCTCTTTCCCAGAGGTGAAATGTAACTTAATGTTACAGCAACAATTCTGCAGGTAATGCCCCACGTGCTGACTTCCCCTCTGCACATTTACCGATGAGCCACAGCTGACAGATGACCCTCTTCAGCGCCGACTGCTGATAATGGTCACGTGTGGCATGGAAATGAGGGGAATCGTTGTCATCAGGTCCTATCTGGCTCTATCCCTTCATAGCTATGTGGCCTTGAGCCTCCCTCACCTGTACAATGGGAATAAAAGTGGGCTTCAGAACTGTAGAGAAGAGAAATTGAAATGACATCTTTTTTTTTTTTTTAAGCTTTTAAAATTTATTTTGAGAGAGAGTGAGCAAGCAATCAGGGGAGGGGCAGAGGGAGAGAGAGGGAGAGAGAGAATCCCAAGCAGGATCCACACTGTCAGCACAAAGCCCGATGTGGGGTTCGCACCCACAGACTGTGAGATGGTGACCTGAGCTGAAATCAAGAGTCGGATGCTTAACAGACTGAGCCACCTAGGCACCCCAAAATGACATCTTTAACCGTCGGCTCCCACCTCTCCTTCGTCCTCTTCTCCTTTTCCTTTATTCTCTTTGAAATGAGAATTTCTCTACTATCGGTCTCTTTGCTTTTTTCTTTCTCTTTCTCCTCCCTCTTTCTTTCTTTCTTTCTTACTCTTACCAATGGAAACAATGCAGAGACCACAATAAATACAGCACACTGTTCCTTCCTCCGCAATGACAAGGCATTTGTTTTATTTATTTTTTTTACTGGGCCACCTTTCCTGCCTTCTGGTCACAAGCTGGCAGTTGGCAATTGGTCATTTGTCCGTTGTTGCACAGAGAGCTACATACATGGGCTATTATGACCAGCATCTGAATCTTTATTTTCAAGCTCAATAAAATTTTCCAATTTCCTGCCATCTAGCCTACCGGCATCCCAGCAAACCTGTGGGTTTCCTTCATTAAGGAATTTTGCAGCAAAATCCTTTCAATCCGCTGGGAGAATTTTGCTCACTATGGTTTTCACTGAACCTTGTCCTTTTCATTCTCTCATTAAGAGACCTTATTTCCAGCTCTGCCTCCAATTCTGTTTTCACATTGGACCAGCCTCCTTTTCTGTTAGCTTTTTCACTAGGAGGGCCTAGTACTTCACTCCACATCAAACTGTTTCCTTCATTTCAGAAAGGAAAACAGATCTTTTCTTCAAAAGTTTCTTCAGTCTCTTCCTCAAGCTTTCCCCCTGCTTTGTACTTTGTACCAAATAGCAGCTGCACCTTCTGGAACAGTCCTGAACTGTCTTCTGCTACGCAATGCGGAGAATATACTTTCTCATAATCTGAAGTTGCTGGCAGAGCAGAAAGAAACAAAAAAACAAAAGCTGCATTTCAGGAACTCCATTTAGTGAAATATACTTCCTTTTGGTAGTATGCCAGCTAATTTCTTCAGCAGGCAATGATATTTTGAAAGTAAATGACTATGGGCGAGGGGAGGGAGTCAGTGAAGGGAATCAATATACCAAATCAAGTGATATTGTCCATTCATTCATGAAACTGTAGAAAAGAGATAAATTCACTGGTAAATGCATTGTGTTACTGTAACAATTTTGTTGCATGTTTCTCATGTACAGGAGAATAAAAACAAACAAA
Source organism: Panthera pardus (assembly GCF_024362965.1). Lineage (NCBI taxonomy): Eukaryota > Metazoa > Chordata > Mammalia > Carnivora > Felidae > Panthera > Panthera pardus. The sequence goes on from NW_026526810.1 coordinate 4,505,943, forward strand.
CAAACAAACAAACAAACATGTGTTTGATGATAAAGGAATTGCTGTAGATTACAAATACCTTACCAAGTGTGTTAAAACAAATCTAATCTCTTACAAATGCACAGAATAGACCTTATATTGAAATTTTTAAAATTTTGTAATAATTAAAACCTTGAGATTATCTCTATGTTTCCATACTTGCTCTGGAAGGGTCTTTAAATCAATTTATTAAGGTTACAAGTAGATGCATATGAATTAAAAGGGCATTTTGCATTTCCCTATATAGTTTCAAGAAAGAATTCCATCAATTATCTTGTTTTTTTCTTCTTTCCAGGTTAGCAATTTATGATATAAACAATAAGTGATATGCTTTAAAACACACAAATCAGCATTAAAGCAATACCCAGAACTATTGATTTTAACTTTTATGTTAACTAACTTCTATCTGAGCACCAAATTACATTATTTTCTATTCAACAAATATTTTTGAACACCCACTATGTGCCAGAATTGTGTATGCGCTATGGGAGAATACAAAGAAATATAAAACAGTCTCTTCCCTTGAAGAGTATTACACATTCAGGAAGACAAGACACCCATGAAATGACTTGACAACAACTAAAGACTTCTTTATAAGAAATAAAATTATTTATGTATCATGTACTTTCAAAACATGACCAAAATCAATGTTCACATTTAAAAAATTCAAGAAGGGGGGCGCCTGGGTGGCTCAGTCGGTTGGGCGGCCGACTTCGGCTCAGGTCACGATCTCGCGGTTCGTGAGTTCGAGCCCCGCGTCGGGCTCTGGGCTGATGGTTCAGAGCCTGGAGCCTGCTTCCGATTCTGTGTCTCCCTCTCTCTCTGCCCCTCCCCCGTTCATGCTCTGTCTCTCTCTGTCTCAAAAATAAATAAACAAATAAAAAATTCAAGAAGGTACAAGAGTGTAGTGAAAAGTAATTTTCCCTTCTCCCCCTCACCCAGATCTTTCCTAAAGACCATCTCTGTTATGAGTTCCTTGTGTATACTTCCAGTGTTGGTATAAGCAGATACAAGCATATGTAAGCTTATGTATAATCACATACATCTATTTACACAGATCTCAGTCCATGTTTTAAAGGAGATTAATCTATGGGATGCCTGCGTGGCTCAGTCAGTTGAACGCCTGACTTCCCCTCAGGTCATGATCTCTCCATTAATGAGTTCAAGCCTCGCATCGGGCTCTGTGCTGACAGCTCAGAGCCTGGAGACTGCTTCAGATTCTGTGACTCCCTCCCTCTCTCTGCCCCTCCCCCACTCGCATTCTGTCAGTTTCTCTCTCTCTCTCAAAAATAAACATTAAAAAAATTTTTTTAAAAAGATTAATCTAGAACAACTAGCCACTGTTTAGCAATCTCAGGAAATGATCACATAGTAGGCACTCAATAATTATTTGGATGGCTAAATGAGAATGGCATTCCTCTTTGGTAGGACATTTCAATTTCTAACTATTTGAAATAATGATGTGTGAAACATTTTTGTGATCCAACCCTTCTTTAGGTAGATTTTCAGAAGGTGAATTACTAGGTCAAGTCTTTTAGGTCTTACCAAATTGTGTTCCAATAGCTGTTTACCCCCATCAGGACCATCATGGTTATTTAATTTTTTTCCATCTTTGTTAATTTGGTAGATGAAAAGTGCAATCTCATCGTTGCTTCAGTTTGCATTTCTTGGAATTAGTGAAGCTGGACATTTTCCCAAATGTTTGCCGGTCATTTCTATTACCTGTTTTTGAGAAATGTCTGGTAGGATCCTTTGCATATTTAACTATCGAGGTTTTTCTTACTGAAGGTTATGAGCTCTTTAAATATTAAAACTATTAATTCTGTTCCTCATTATTAATAAATAGTTCCCCTCATCTAGTGTTTGCCTTTTGAGTTTTGATTTAATTAGCTTATTTTTGGCCCGGAAGATATACATTTTTATCTGTTCACTGCTATCCGTTGAGTCATTCATAATTCATTTCATTACCTTTGAGGCTAGAATAACCTACTTATTGCATCCTTTCAAGAACTGTGTAGAGACAGAAGGAAAGTCCACCTTACAGACAGAAGGAAAGTTCACCTTACAGTAATAATAGCCTGTCAATAGGGCAATTTTCTAAGGATTCATCTGTAGAGGTTAAGTTGAGAATTCATTCTCTTTTTTTGGATCTGATATATGTGGATTTAAGAAAACATCTTAGACATCCTTTTTGGGATGGCACCTTATTGGTGCCATTTCCAGGTGGGAAGCGAATCATTTGAAGTTGTCGACAGCCGTTATCTTTCTTCTCTCTTTCCCTACTACCCAGAGTGAAAAATTGCTAAAGATTGGGTTTCTAACTTCTCAATGTATTCATCTCAAATTCTTTATTCAGACAACTCAACCTGTTCTCTTGGCCACCATTAAGAATAAATCTGAATATATCAGTCAGAGTCCTTCCAAGAAATAGAATCAATAGGAATCATCATCATCATCATCATCATCATCATCATCATCATCATCATCTCTCTATCTAGAGAGGCTTATTTTAAGGAATCGGCTCATGTGATTGGTTGGGGTGGTTAGCAAGTCTAAAATCCGGACAGGATTTCCATGTTACAGTCTTGAGGCAGAATTCCTTCTTTTCTAGGAAACCTCAGTTTTTGCTCTTAAGAGCTTCAACTGATTTGAAGAGGCATTATTGAGAATAGTCTTTATTACTTAAGGTCAGCTCACTGTAAATGCTAATTAAATCTACAAAAAACGTTCACAACAACATCTGGACTAGTGTTTGATCAAACAACTGGGCGCCATAACCTGGCCAAGCTGACACATGAAATTAATCTTCACACCGAATCTTCCCACTGGGTGGATTTCTTTCTCAGATCGTGCTTCTGTGATTCCATAAGCTTGTTTGTGAGTATGTAGTCTCCTAGGTTTTATTAAATATAAGATACTGATAGTTCATTTATGAATACAATGATTGTCAGAATGTTTCTATGGCTGGTTCACTGGCTGTACAAAAGTACTGCTCCAAAATTTGGATTGAAGGGAATCCCATTCTAGAAATTAGGAATACATTATATATAGCTTGGACAACATGGTCATTGAACAGTTTCAGATCTAGTAGGACATGTGATAAGAGGAACTGTTGAGTGCTCAGTTGTGTACCCATTGTCTGGGGTGTTATGGAGGCCTGGGCTAAAACATCAGCTCTGCACCTGCTTAATAGTCGAGAGAACAAGGCAAGACCTGGGAAAGGGAGGCTGGAAGCATTAGTTGGCTGGGATGCCACCAGTTCAGAGGAAGAATATGGAGCCAGATGTGATAGCCTGTGATGGCAACCAGTCAGGTCCTGGGAGGGTGAGCGGCGGGAGCTCCTGCATCCTGGCAATGGGAATGGAATTATGTATGTAGCTGTTGCCGAGCTGGTAATGAAGAGGAGCCTATATATGAGGATCACAATAGAGTGAGACAAAGGACTCTCTACCACCAGCACTGGTGCTGGGGCAAGGGGACAGTCCTGTTCACAGGGACTTGTGTGGACAGAAGAAGCAAAGCTGGGCCTGCTTCTCACTCAAGCTGTTCAATAGGATACGCCAGTCCTCAGTCTCTCGGAGACACACGGTCTTGGGACTAAACGGTCACAAACACCTCCTGAGAAATGAATCTGACGTTCAGAGTGGGTAGGTCTCTCGCACAATGCCATGTAGTTATCTGTTAAGATAAACGTCTTCATATGTGTTATTGGTTGAACTATGTCCATCCCCCCCTAAGTTCATATGTCAAAATCTTAACCTCTGGAATCTTAGAATGAGGCCTTTTCACTGCAGATGTCATTAGTTAAGATGAGGTCCTACTGGAGTAGGGTGGGCCACTAATCCAATATGACTGGTGTCCTTATAAAAAGCAGCTGGGACGCCTGGGTGGCTCAGTCGGTTAAGCATCCCACTCTTGGTTTCGGCTCAGGTCATGATCTCATGGTTCATGAGTTTGGGCCCTGCATCGGGCTCTGTGCTGACAGCGAGGAGCCTGCTTGGGATTCTCTCTCCCTTTCTCCCTCCCCCTCCCCCACTCGTGCTCTCTCAAGGTAAATAAACTTTAAAAAGAAGGGGAGGGGATCTAGGACACAGACATTGCACACAGGGAGAATGCCATGTGAAGGTGATGTAGAGATTGGAGTGATGCTTCCAGAAGCCAAGAAACAGCAAAGATGCCAGCAACCACCAGAGGCTAGTGGAGAGGTGTGGAACAGATTTTTCTAATAATCTTCCAAAGGAACCAACCTCCACCAACACTTTTTCTTTTTTTTTTTAAGTTTACTTATTTTGAGAGAGCGTGGGAGGGGCAGAGAGAGACAGAGAGAGAAAATCCCAAGCAGGTTCCACATAGCACAGAGCCTGATGAGGGGATCGATCCCATGAACTGGGTGTGAGATCATGACCTGAGCCAAAACTGACTAAGCAAGCCACCCAGGTGCCCTGAGAAGTTCTTATAATTTAACAAAAATGGTGGCATGAAAATTCAGACTCTGAATATATATCTATCCTATAAAGAGACCAAAAGATTTCTCAATGAGATAATTTAAAGGTGTACATAGCTTTCCATTTATCCCTTCACCAAGTAAAGATGTTTAAAATGCCCACAAAAACTTTGAGAATCACCGAGTTAGAATCACAATACAGGATTATTCAGAAGTTTCAGAGACTTTCTTTGTAAGGGAAGCAGGAAACCAACATTCAAGTTTCTGAACAACCCACCCTAAGACTAAATTATATTTGTTTGGTCTTTATTTTCATGAGCATTTTTTCAATAACAGCTATTTTAAAAAATTATTTTTTATGTTCTATTTTTATTTTTGAGAGACAGAGTGCGGGGCGGGGGGGAGGGGTAGAGAGAGAGGGAGACACAGAAACCGAAGCGGCTCCAGGCTCTGAGCTGTCAGCACACAGCCCCATGAGGGGCTCGAACTCCCAAACCATGACATCATGACTTGAGCCGAAGTTGGACCATCAACTGACTAAGCCACCCATGTGCCCTGCAATAATAGCTATTTTAAAACTTACACTGAAATTTCATTTGAATGAGCTGAGATTTTTTTTTATTGAAGTGTAGTTGACATATTTTATTATATTGGTTTCAGATGAACAACATGGTGATTCAAGATTTATATACATTACGAAGTGATCACTGCAATAAATCTAGCTACCATCTGTTATCATACTAAGTTGTTACGTATTATTGACTATATTCCTCTATGCTGTACATTATATCCCGGTATCTTATTTATTTTATAACTGGAAGTCTATACCTTTTGATCCCCTGCCCTTATTTTGCCCATCCCCCAATTCCCTCTCACCTCTGGCAACCACCACATTGTTTTCTGCATCCATGAGCCTATCTCTGTTTTGTTTCATGTATAAGTAAATCAGATGGTATTTGTCTTTCTCTGACTTTTTTCACTTTAGATCCATCCAAATTGTCACAAATAGCAAAATCATTCTTTTTTTCGACTAATATTCCATTGTGTATACATACACACACACACACACACACACACACACACACACACACACATATACACACCATATTTTCATTCATTGATGGACACTTAGTTTGTTTCCGTATCTTAACTATTGTAAATAATGTTGCAATGAACATGGGTATGTACACATCTTTTCAAAGTGATATTTTCATTTACTTAGGGTAAATACCCAGAAGTAGGATTGCTAGGTCATATTGTAGTCCTATTTTTCAGTTTTTGAGGAACTTCCATACTGTTTTCCACAGTGGCTGCAGTGTTTTACATTCCCAACTGTGCACAAAGATTCACTTTTCTACACATACCCACCAACACTTGTAATTTTTTGTCTTTTTGATAATAGCCATTCTAAGATGTGTGAGGTGATACCACTTTGTGGTTTTGATTTGTGGAGAAGTTCATTTTAGTTAAGCTTATTTTTTTTTAACACGCTGGAATTTGTTTTTACAGATTGAAGGAATAAGTGTCTTTCCATATGTTCATCAACAGCAATTACCCAAGAAGAGCTTTGTTCCCTAGATCTCTGGATAGAGAGACATTTAATGTTTTCTATCACCCCACAGAATACTATGAAAGACACAACACTGATGCAAATACAAACACAAAATTAAAGGGAAGAGTTTCTTGGTGAAATCTATTGATGGAAAAGTTAAAGTTTCAAAGTAAAATTTGAAGTTATGTTTTTTTCTGCGTTTTTTTTTGTTTTTTTTTTTTTTTGCTTTTGCTTTTGTTTTGTTTTTGTCTTTGTCTTTGAAACAGCACATGGTCATAAGTAGTCAATCACAGTCATAATGCTCAAGCCAAAGGTAATTTGAACCATTCAAGGCTACCTTGGAAGTTTTGGCCTATTCTGTCGTCCTGTAAAATCCAAGGAAGGACTTTTGGTTTGAGCACTGTTTAGGGACCAGAAATGAGAAGTCACTTCAGTCTGGTTATTTACTTTTCCATCTGAAAATGGAATACATTACTGACAATCTGACAGAAAGAAAAGGGGGGGAAATATTTGTAGAGTATTTCAAAGTTAATGCATACCTTTTAAATTTAATATATTTTTTAAGTAATTCTTTTTTTAAATGTTTATTTATTTTAGAGAGAGAGAGAGAGAAAGAGAGAAAGCATGAGTGGGAGAGGAGCAGAGAGAGAGGGAGACACAGAATCCAAAGCAGGCTCCAGGCTCCGAGCTGTCAGCATAGAGCCCCATGCTGGACTCTAAAAGTCACGGACCACGAGATCATGACCTGAGCAGAAGTTGGACGCTTAACTGACTGAGCCACCCAGGGGCCCCTAAACTTATTATCTAATTAGATAAGCTACATGTTGTTTTAGTGTACTTTTCATAAAAATAATTCTATTGCAAATATTTTCTTCATAGACTAATTGCATTTTGAGCTCAAGATAATCTTAGTTGCAGTCACTAAAGATGATGGCTAACATGAAAATATTTAGATGATGAGACAAACTCCACCAAATTTATTTATGTTACATGCCTGAAAAGGAATGGCCATTGAATAATATGTTTTGATATTCAAAAGCATCCAAATTGCCTAGAAAGTTAGGAAACTGAGAAAATAAAAGGAAATTATGTAAAAGATGGTAGCAGGCAACATTCAGGAGACTGACCAGGTTTTTCACCAATCATCCTAGTACTGTGCCCAGAAAAAAGTCAGCCTACAAAGTTACTAAAGCAGCATGATCTTAAGATTTCCTTGTCTTGTGGGTCCCCAAGACCTTTCTCAACTTCAATAACTTGCTGGGAGGACTCGTAGAACCCCAGTATAAATGGTACCAAACAAAATCAGCAAAGAGAAAAGCCTCTCAAGTTGGCTCAGACCCCACTTCACCAACAGTGCCTCTATCATAGATAGAAATCATTTCTGCTGGGGTTTGTTTTGTTTTGTTTCCACCCTCTTGTGTTGACTTGGCCCCATCTCTTTCAAAGCTAAACGCAGAAACATCACCTCTGTTCCACCACCCACGTCTCTCCTTCCCTCTCTCTCCTCCCCCAGTAACATTAGCTGAGTCTCAGGGCATGTAAGACACAGCAGGCACTGTTCTAAGGACTTTATGTATTTACTCTACTAATCCTCACAGCCGCCCGATAAGTTGGGTGTTATTACCTCCATTTTACACAAGAGAAAATGGAGGCACAGAAGGTTAAGCAACCTCTCAAGGTCTTGAAGCCTCCATTCAAAGGCGCACAGTCTGGCTCCAGATCCAAGTTCTCAGCTCCTGTATTGACACTGCCTCTCAGAATAACTTACCCTGGGGCACAAGGCAGGCCCCCGTGGCCCTACCGGACCCACAGAAACACGGGAACACTAGAGAATCAAAGCCAATCCTCTGCTAACTGAAACCCTCTCCTTACAGGCTTTTCCAAATCTCCTGAATAGCCTTGATTCATGTTCTCAACAGTGACTAAACGAACCACAAAATCCTGTGCCTCATGAACTCTTAAAAAGCAGAGACAACAATGTGAATGTATGTTTTAAAATGATTAAAGGTGGTAAATCTTACCTTATATGTAGCTTACCACAATTTGTACAAAGCAGATATAAATTCGGGCAAAGGACTTCTGTGTATGTGCATTTTAGTGTGTCACAGATACCCCTTCTTCGTGCATCTAAGTAATCTTTGGGGGAAAGATGTTCTACTTTTGTTTGCTTGACTCTCTGGGCTGATCCTGCGAGCTCCCAGATCAAGCTGTGTTTGCTAATCCCTGCTCAAAGTGCAAGCTTGAAGATAAGCCAGTGCTAATTATTATCCCTTTCTGTGTATGTAACACAATGCTGCTTTAAAAGTGTTCTTTTCCTACATTAACTCATCAGACTTTCATAGTTAACTGTCCTGCAAAGAAACTGCAGCAGATATAATCATCTATATTGTATGGCAGAGGAAGTTGTGAGGGCGATGCCCCGGGAAACCCAGGTCTTGAAGCTTGTAAATGGCAGAGGTGAGGTCAGAGCCTGGAGCCAGCTTCGGATTCTGTGTCTGCCTCTCTCTCTGCCCCTCCCCCACTCACACTCTGTTTCTCTCTTTCTCTCTCTCAAAAATAAATCAACATTAAAACAAATTTAAGAAAAAGAAAAAGAGAAAGAAGCAAAGACTTTTCAGTAACCAGAGTCCCTTTTCTCAAATTCTAGAATTCCAAGAGGGCTGAGATTAGGGTGACACAAGTGAGGCACTTGCCTTGGGCACAAAATGTAAGAGGCACTAAATTAAGACAAAGAATGTTTTAAGGTAGTATCTTTAAAAGTTTAAAATTAATATTCAAATATCCCTGCTGAACAAAATATCAAAATTTTAAATGAAGGCCAGCTGCTTGCTTATTTCACAACCCTGCATTTTTGGGCAACGGGAATGGTTGTTTCCTATTAGCTTCAGGTTCCCAGACACCTGGGGCCGTCTCCTCCTTGTCCGGTGTATTTGTGAGGGTTGCCAAGGGTGTACAGACAGACTGAGTGATGCAGGATTCTCTATGGAGTCATGATTTTTTTTTTTTTTTTTTTTTTTTAATTGTAGAGGAAGTTCAGAACTGGGCTGGGGTCAGATGACCAGAGAATGGCTAAGTTCAGGTTGGATCCCAAAGTTCATGGTGCCATGGCCCCTGTGCTTTGCTTGCTGTTATGTTGCCTCTATCCACTCTGTCTGCCTAGTGCCTATACCTAGCAAGGAGAAAACACAGGTGAAGGAATCACTCTCCTACACACTGGAAATTAAAAGAGCCTGAATAAAGTCCAAAGGAGTGCTCAGGATGGAGATATTTCTGGTTGGCCAGTCATGGACTATTGCATAACATGACAGCAATTCCAGCGATTGTATCAGAGAGCTGGGGGCAAGATCTATTTTTCACTACCCACACACAGGGTGTGTCCTACTTTTAAGGAGCTCTGATAAGTGGAAACCTATATTTACATTAAAAGTACATTAAGTTGTGATGATTTACTTTGGCTAAATCACGATGAAGCCCATCCGATATCAAGTTCTCCAAATCTATTAAATGGAATTTGATCTATGGTTGGTGGGTATTTTGATGACCCGTTGGGTAATTTTATTGTAGCAAATCTTCAATCAGCTGTTATTTGAGCATCTACAGTTGTGCAGTGGTAAACAAAATAAAGTCTAAGTCAAGGTCTCTACCTCCGGTAAAGCCACGTGGAGTCTACTTAGGGAGATATGAGCCGTATACCCAAATAGACAAATATTAACTTATGATAAGGGCTACCTGAATACTGAATAGCATAGCCATTAACTCATAGAAATTCCAAGGAGGAAAAGCAATCACTTTGGAAGAGAGAAAACAGAACGGTTTGGCATGAACTGATTCTGTAGGATGGGTACCTAGTTGGAAATGTGAGCAGTGCATATTTGAGGTCTATGGGGAGGGCTGTGCAAAGGTAAGGGGCCATCAGGTGCCAGACAGGATCACGTGAGAGTGATACCATCAGTCCTGCTGAATAGCAGCTGTATCAAGCTGGCAGAACACCAATCTTAGACCTGAAAGTGGTCTCCTCTCTCACAGGACAGCTGTAAATGGATGAGATGTTCCAGGGAACTGATCAAGACCAGCTCCTGGGGGCTGTCTTCATGAGAAGAGCCAGGGGAGAGCAGGAAGGCAACCGAGAAGGTGATTGAGAAGAAATGGTAGAGCAGTCAGAAGAAAGCAAAGAGTGTGCAAAGTCAGAAAGGGCCAGGCCCCAAGAACTATAGGAGGTGAGTGGTCAGTGTGAGGTGCAGGGGAAAGGCCGAGAAACGTTTGAGACTGTGAGTCATAGTTTTATGGAAGGGGTTTCCTGGTGGCATGGCTTCCCGAGGACTGTACTGGTCTGTGTGACGTGAACATGCCCTTGATCCTGCAACCTTTTTGTTTGTTTGTGCCTTCGGCTAAGGGAGAAGAGATTGGCTTATTGTGCACATGTAACATTCAGCCACAACTGAGAACAGGATGTTCTCAGGTCCAAGGCAAAGGACCAAAAAGGACTGTTTAGGTATGAACAAGGAGAGTCTCTCAAAGATGGTTACTGTGATCAGATGGCAATGGATGTTCTAGATCCATTAGACAGGTTCTAGACAGTAGGCATGGAGTCCAACAATTGGCATCAGCGTCCCTAACCTATGGCTTTCTTTGTTTCTGCTCCTGGAGTTTCCACGGGTGCACAAGCTAGTGGCTTACTTGGACCTCTGCTTCATCTCTCTTCTTTTTCACTTTAGGCTGCACATTGGCTCTCATGGTGTGGAGGTTTCTAAGAAGATGGCCTTAAGGCCAAGAGCTTCAAGCCAACTGTGTTAGTCTAATTCATTTTAGTGGTGTGTTCCTTACAATAAAATGTGGAATATCTTTGGAAGGACACTAAAATCTGGGATGTCTTTAGAAGGAGTTAGGAAAATAGTTACATAAACTGCTTTCCCAGAGGGGTACTGGGTAAATGGGAACAGAGATGCGGAGTTTTCATTGTGTACCCTTTTGTACTCTTTGAATTTTGAACCAGGTGTTAACTGTTAAAAAAACTTAGGGGCACCTGGGTGGCTCAGTCGGTTGAGCATCCGACTTCAGCTCAGGTCATGATCTCACTGCTTGGCGGGTGAGTTCGAACTCCGCATCTGGCTTGCTGCTGTCAAGGCAGAGCCTGTTTTGGATCCTCTGTCCCTCTCTCTCTCTCTCTCTCTCTCTCTCTGCCCCTCCCCCATGCATGTTCTCTTGCTCTCTCTCTCTCAGTCTCTCTCTCTCAAAAATGAATAAACATTAAAAAACCTAAAAATTAAAAAAATCAAAGACTAGAACATGTGTGCCAGGAAAAAAAAAAGAATAAAATAAGAACAAACGTTTTAAGATTAAAATCTTCACAGGATGCTCCATCAAAAATAAGCAAACAGGCAAACTCTTCTGCCATTTAAAGAAGTGGCCTTGTTAAGGTATAGCTGACACATGGTAGCTTGCACATGTTGAAAGTGTACAATTTGGGGGGCGCCTGGGTGGCTCAGTCGGTTGAGCGTCCGACTTCGGCTCAGGTCACGATCTCGCGGTCTGTGAGTTCGAGCCCCGCGTCAGGCTCTGGGCTGATGGCTCGGAGCCTGAAGCCTGTTTCCGATTCTGTGTCTCCCTCTCTGTGACCCTCCCCCGTTCATGCTCTGTCTCTCTCTGTCTCAAAAATAAATAAATGTTAAAAAAAAAAAAATTAAAAAAAAATAAAAAATAATAAAAAATAAAAAAAAGAAAGTGTACAATTTGGTAAGTTTCGACACACATTTCCTTCTGTGAAACAATCAGCATAATAAAGATAATGAACCTATTCACTACCTTTGGAAGTTTTCTCATATCCTTTGGAATCCCTGCCTCCTACCTTTTCCCACCTTGTCTCCCATCCCCAGGCCACCAAAGCACTGATCTGCTTGCTATTGGTTTGAATTTTCTCAAGGTTTATATAAATGGAATTATATAGTATGTACTTTTGTGTCAGGCTTCTTTTACTCAAGCAAAGTTATTATTATTTTAGAGATTTTATTTTTAAGTAATCTCTGCACTCGATGTGGAGGTTGAACCCACAATCCCAAGATCAAGAGTCGCGCGCTCTACCCACTGAGCCAGTCAGGCGCCCCAGTCAAACTAACTTAGGTTTGAGATTCATCCATGTTGCATGTATCAGTAGTTCATTCATTAAAAGTCATTGAGTAGTATTTCATTTCACAGATACACCATTTGGGCAAATAAGAGTAGGGGTCATATGCTAAGTATGTTTAACTGTAAAAGAAACCTTTTTTGAAGTGCTGGTACCATTTTGCATTTTCGCCAACAAAATGGGAAGGAGAGTTCCACTTGCCCCACATCCTCACCCCCTGACAGGACTTCTCAGCTTTCTACTACGTGCATAGTAGTATCTCATTTTTAAAAATTTTTAAAAATTAATTATTGTTTTTTGGTTTTTTTTTGAGAGAGAGAGAGAGAGTGAGCAGGGGAAGGGCAGACAGAGAAGGAGACACAGAATCTGAAGCAGGCTCCAGGCTCTGAGCTGTCAGCACAGAGCCCAATGTGGGGCTCGAACCCACGAACAGTGAGATCGTGGCCTGAGCCAAAGTTGGACGCTTAGCTGACTGAGCCACCCAGGCGCCCCATCTCATTTTGGTTTTAATTAGGATTTCCTTAATAACTAAGGATACTGAAGATCTTTTCATGTGTTGTTTTTAAATGTTTATTTATTTTTGAGAGAGAGACAGAGAGAGAGAGAGAGAGAGAGAGAGAGGAAGAGAGTGGGGGAGGGGCAGAGACAGAGGGGGACAGAAGATCTGAATTTTCATGAACTGGGAGATCATGACTTACGCTGAAGTCAGACACTCAGGTGACTGAGCCACCCAGGGGCCCCAGATCTTTTCAATTGCTTATTAAACCATCTGTATATCCTCCTTGGTGAATGGTCTCTTCAAATATTTTGCCCAGGGTGCCTGGGTGGCTCAGTTGGTTAAGTGTTGGACTTTGACTCAGGTCATGATCTCACAGTTCATAGGTTTGAGCCCCACCTCAGGCTCTGTGCTGACAGCTTGGAGCCTGGAGCCTGCTTCAGATTCTGTGTCTCCCCCTCTCTCTGCCACTTCCCTGCTTACACTGTCTCTCTCTCTCTCTCAAAAATGAATAAATATTAAAAAAACAAATATTTTGCCCATTTACAAATATTTGTTTGTGATTACTGAATATTGAGAGTCCTTTATTCTGAATAAAAGACTTATTGCATATATATTGGCAAATATTTTGTCCCCATCTGTTGCATGTCTTTTCATTTTCTTAGTATTTTGAAAGAAATTCAAGACTTTTTAATGTTTATGAAGTCAAGCTGGTGTGGTAGCCAGCCTTCAAGATGGCCCCAGTGATACTCCCCCAGTCTGGTATTCCAGCTCTCCTCTGGTCCCCGTCATACGGAACACGGCTGATCTGTGTAATCAGGATGTGTGGCATCTGAGGCTAGATCATAACAGACATTACAAGTGCTGCCTTCTACCTCTGCTCTCTCTTGAATGGCTCACTCTGAGGGAAGCTAGCTACCCTATTGTGAAGACACTCAGACAGCCCTATGCGAGATCCATCTGGCAAGGAACTGAGGCCTCCTGCAAACAGCTTTGTGAGTGAACCACCTTGGAAGAGGATCCACCAGCTCCGGTCAAGCCTTCAGCTGACATCATGACTACAACCTCACGGGAGACCCGGAGACAGAATCACAAAGCTAGGCTGCTCTGATTACTGACCTACAGAAACCGTGTGAGATAATACGTGTACGTTATTGTTTCAGCCACAAAGTTTTGTGGAGATTTTTTAACATACTATAGATAACAGTGGGGTTTCTATCTTTTGTAATAGAAAAACTGATGATTAATACCCGTTTTGTGTTTTTTAATGACGAGTCTCTGGGGATGGGATGAGACCTTGGGATGATCTTTCACTTGGTGATAACTACCATGAAAACTTCCTACAAATAGGCTGAGTCCTTTATTTCTTATGATGTTCTCTCCTCCTTGGTCCCCAACCCATTCCTGTGACTTCTCTCCTTAACAGTCTATAGCCAACTGATTTGGGCAAATGTGATGGTGGCAGAAGACGTTGGACAGAAAGTCAGCTTGGGCAAAATCAGGGGTTTTGACACTTGCAATAATTCCTAGCTCACCCATCTCACAAGGCTAGCCTTCCTCAAACACTATCGATTTCAGTATAAAACAAGTTTCTTCTTGCCTTAGGTCTTTTTCAGTGGCTTTTCTCTCCTGGTTGGATCATTATTTTAAAAATTATCACTAACATAATTGAATTATAACAAAATTATCATATGAGGGTTTAAGAAACACAACAGACGAACGCAGGGGAAGGGAAGGAAAAATAAGCTACAAGCAGAGAAGGAGGCAAACCATGACAGACTTAAATACAGAGAACAAACTGAGAGTTGCTGGAGGGGAGGTGGGTGGGGGGATGGGCTAAATGGGCGACTGGCATTAAGGAGGGCTTGTTGGGATGAGTCCTGGTTGTTGTATGTAAGTGATGAATCACTAAATTCTACTCCTGAAACCTACATACTACACTCTATGTTAACTAACTTGAATTTAAATAAATAAATAAATAAATAAATAAAATTACCATCTGGAATGTTCTTACATACTGAAGAGTATATAAAGAGTATATTACCTACAGGTAAATAATAATACCCAAAGGCACACCCTGTCCCCACAGCCCAGCTTAAGAAATAAACTGTTAACAGTACACTTGCAGCCTCCTGGGTTCCCCTTCGTGACTGTGCCCCTCCCCCACCAGAGGTTACCCATTCCCCTGAGTTTTGAGTTAGGGTTAGTTGTTCTCTTGCTTTTATTTATAGTTCGAAAAAAAAAAATCAGCCACACAGGTCTCCCTGAATAGTTATGATTTAGTTTTGAAAAGCCGAGTAGCAAGCACACACCTTGCTGTAATAATAACGCCAGCGTCAGATGAAGGCGCCTCCAAGACAAAGGGAATGATCCCTAGGTTAGAGTCTGAATTCAGCTTCTCTGGGAATTTACCAGAACTTCTTCTAGGCAATGTCATGAGTGAATCCTGGGGAAAACAGAGTGCAGCACAGTTAGGGCACGGGTAGGGCAATAGTAGGAAGCAGGTGTTAGACGTGTGGCTGTTATGTGGTCGGGGGAGTGTGCCACTCTTGTTTTTATCTGCTTCTAAGCTCACCATAGCCTAGAAGTATGTCAAAGCAGATTGCTTCTGTGGGGGAAGACATGAGTCCTCCGGTGATCTAGGTGGCACTTTTCTCGATACATGGTCCAAGACAGGTCGAGGAACAGTAGAATCTGGGTCAGGTGCACCTGTGGATTTAGTCCTCAGTGAAAAGGAAGGAAGGATGGGTGGGAGCCCGTGGATGAAGCCATCCTCAACATGTCTGTCTCTTGGGTTATACTGTTCCAGCTCTGACTGGTGGCCATCTGGAGCACAGTTGACATCCTGGAATCTCTCTGTACCATCCACCTGGGGACTGTTTGCTTGCTTTCTGCAATGGATCTCCTCTGTCCTTGATCCTATTGCTTCCTCTTTCTTGGTTTAGTGCCCTGTGGACTCCATTCTCTAGCAGCTCCTTGAAAAAGCATGCCTGGCAGGTAAAATTTTTTGAGATTTTACATGAAAATCACCTTAATTCTATTCTCATAGTTACTAAATGATTTGGATAGGTAAAGAATTTTAAGTTGAAAATCATTTCCCCTTAGCATTTTTTAAATGTTTGTTTATTTTTGAGAGAGAGAGAGAGAGAGAGAGAACGCATGAATGGAGGAGGGGCAGAGAGAGAGGGAGACACAGAACCTGAAGCAGGCTCCAGGCTCTGAGCTGTCAGCACAGACACCAACACGTAGGGTTCAAACTCACAACTGGGAGATCATGACCTGAGCCAAAGTTGGATGCTTAACTGACTGAGCCACACAGTCAGGTACCCTCCCTTAGCAGTTTGAAGATGTTACTTGAATATCTTCTTGACTCCAGTGATGCTAGTGAGAACTCCAGGGGCACCTAGGTGGCTCAGTCCATTAAGTGTCTGACTTTGGCTCAGGTCATGACCTCACAGTTCCCGAGTTCAAGCCCCACATCCAGCTTGCTGCTGTCAGCACAGAGCCTACTTCAGATCCCCCACCTCCCAAAAATAAATAAAATATTAAAAAAAAAAAAAAAAGAACTCCAAAACTGTTAGATTTCTGGTCCTTCGTATGTGACTTTTTTTTTCTCTTGAAGCTGGTAGAATCTTTTCTTCATCCCCTGTATTTTATAGTTTCACAATGATGGGCCTTGGTGTGTGTTTGCATTCATCTGTTGGTCTTTTTCTTGATAAACATTTTCTGTCTGGAACTTGTATCCTTCACTTGTAGGAAATTTTCTTGAATTATTTAATTGATGATTCTTTGGGTTCATTATCTTTTTTCTTTTTCTTTTTCTGGAGTTTCTATTATTCAGATGTTGAACCTACATGACTTGGCCTCTAATTTTCTCTCCTATTTCCATCTCTACCTTTTTGTTTTACTTTCTGTGAATTTTCTCCAATCTTATCATTCTTTCTATTGAGTTTGCTGTTTCTGACATACCATTTTTTATTTCCGAGAATTCTTTTTGTTTCTTTGATTTTTTTTTTTTTTTTTTGAGAGAGAGAGATGGTGGGGAGGGGCAGAGGGAGAGGAAGAGAGAAAATCTCAAGCAGACTTGATGCCCAGTGCAGAACCCGGCCTGGGGCTTCATCTTGTGACTGAGTGATTATGGCCTGAGCTGAAATCAAGAGTCGGACACTTAACTGACCGAGCCACCTGGCCACCCGTGAATAATTTCTTTATATGGCCTCCTTTCCTATTTTCATGAATGCAATATTATTTTTTTTCCTTTTGAAAATACTAATGATAATTTTCTAAATTCATTTTTTGATGTCTTTTCCCTGCATGGTCTGTTTTTCCTTCAAGTTACTTTTTTTTTTTTTTTTTTCTGCTGGTTTTGGTCCTTATCCTTCACTGAGAAGCTTTCTTTAGCTGTTTGTCATTAGCCGTGTGCTCATGAATAAGAGTACAGTCTAAAGGCTCAAGACTTACATGGAGGTAGTGCATTTGGTGAGCGATCCAAAGAAGCAGGAATAAGGGATAGGGGGAGTGAAAAAAGACAGAAATTTATCCAGCTGGCCATTGATGTAGTGACTGGTGCTCCATTCCACGGGATGTTCTGGGTCTTAAGGAGAGTGTCTCAGAACTGTCCACCCAGGGGCTGAAAGAGGGAAAGAAACATTTATCCTCGAAGGTAGCTCCACAGACCTTATCATCCCTGAATTTCTGGGCTGCACATGCCTGAATGCTGATGCCGAGTGCTTTTGCACACCCACATGGGTATCAGAGAAGCTTTGGGATGGAAAGCAAGATTCAGGGCTGAGGTGAAACTCTGTTTGCTACATTAGCTAAGGTTCTCCAGAAAAACATAAACAACAGTAGATAGATATAGATATAAGGCATTGGCTCATGTGATTATGCTGAGAAGTCCCATGATCTCCCATGATTCTGCAAACTGGAGACCCTGAGAGCCAATGGTATAGTTCCAGTCCCTGTGCCTGGGATCCAAGACAGCCAATGGCATAAGTTCTCATCTCAGTGCAGGAGACCAATGCCTCATCTCAAAAATAATAAGGCAGAGAGAGAGGAAGAGAGTGCAACTTTTCCCTTCCTTCACCTTTTTGTTCTATTTAAGCTCTCAACAGTTTGGGCGAGGCCCACCCATATAGGGGAGGGCAATCTGCTTTACTCAGTCTACCAATTCAAGTGCTAATCTAATCAGAGATACCCTCAAAGACTCACCTACAAATAATGATTACTATCTAGGCATTTTGTGGCCTGGTCAGGTTGACACATAATATTAACCATCACACTTGCTCTGGGAAGATGCAAGGAACTTGATGGGGCAGTGCCTGCAACTGTGGGCAGAGTAAGAGGTGAGACCAAGAGGATGAGAAGTGGTGCACACGAGGTGTCTGGCACACTGACCCTGAGCTTCACTGAACGGTGACCTGATCGGATCAGTTGGGAGATGCCCCAGTGTCAGACTCTGTGGATCTTTCCTCAGAGGCTGATTAGATTCCTCTGGAAGAGGTTTCCAGTCTCTTATCTGGAAGGTGAAGATCGTATTGCCAGCATTCTGAGAGCCAAAATGGCACAAGATGGTTGGAGTTGCTGCATTTGCTATATATCTGGCCTCTGGATCCCCCAACCCCCCCATTTCTGCCATGGTTCTTATGTCCTCTGTGTGCCTGGCGTCCTCTAGATCAGAGATTCTCACTGCAGGATGAACCTCCAACCTTCTGCTGGGATCAGGGATGGGATGGGGGATCCAACTGCTTTTCAAATTGCTCTCACTCACTTAGCCTTCTCTTCTACCCTCAGTCCCAGTGATCCCTGGTTCTGGCAGTTTCTGAGCCTTTTGAGGTATTTACAGTAGAAGCTGGGATGCAGCTCAGCTTTCTCTGATCTGCTAAACCAGTTACCACCGGTTAGCCATCTATTTTCCAGTTTCTGAAATTGTGTTGCTCTTTTCTCCTGTTCTCCTTTCCTTCTGAGTTTATGACTTAAAAATAAAAAAATAAAATAAAAAAAAGAAGAAGAAAGAGAGAAAGAAAGAAAAGATTTGAAAAAAAAAGAAAAGAAAAGAAAATCTGTTTAGAGCAGTTTTGGGTTGGAGCAAAATTAGTTGCATGAATACCATCTGCCATCTTAGCCTGAAACTCACACACAGTTATACAGCTAGCTGTCTCCTTGGTGCGCTTCCTGCTTCAATTTAAACATCACCTCTTCAGAGAGGCCTTCCTTGACCACTCAGCTGAAATCAGGCCCCCGTCATTATGGCGCTTACCTGGTATTTTCTTACTTATGGACTCCTACCCCATTAGAATGTAAGCTCCATGAGAACAGGTACCTCGGCCCCCCCTCCCACCCCCCCCACCCCCCCCCCACCCCCCCCCCCCCGCTTGTAAAACAGTACTTCAAACATGGAAGAAGCTCATTATTGAGCACATTGTTATAACTGTGTTTGGAAATGATATTTGGAGTTTCAAATGAATGTCAATCCCGGGAGCAATGTACCCTGGGAAGAAGGAAGACTGTCACAAGGGAAGAAGGAGAGGGGTGGGTACAGAAGTAAGAGTCTGCATATAATCATGCAGAATAGAAGCGGCAAAACAAACAGCAGAGAGCAGGAGCAGAACTGTAGGAATCTGGAAAGGCCTATACTTGAAAACCGTGTCTCTGACTTGAGGCAAAGACATTCTGGGTTCTGTTGAGCCTCCATCATGAGCGGGGCTGATCACATAAGGGACACACCCCAGACCAAGGTAGACACAAAGGACAGAAAACGAAGAAAAGCAGACCCTGCTGGCGTCTCTGCCTCTTTTTTAATTGCCACAGGGAGCCAGGAGGGCAGAAACAGGGAAACAGATCTGGAGAGCTCCCAGGAAGCAGGGGCACAGTGGGAAGGACGGTTCTGCAGCGTATGAGACCATGTTACCTTGGGAATGAAAGCTGCTGACTCCATTTCATGTTCCAGGAATCCTTATCATCAAGCAGCGACTCCTTATTTTTTTAATTTATTTTTTTATTTTTAAAACTTTTTTTAATCTTTATTTATTTTTGAGACAGACTGAGCGGGGGAGGGGCAGAGAGCGAGGGAGACACAATCTGAAGCAGACTCCAGGCTCTGAGCGTGCAGCAAAGAGCTCATCGTGGGACTCGAAGTCATAAACTGGTAAGATCATGATCTGAGCCTGAGTTGGCCACTTAACTGACTGAGCCACCCAGGCGCCCCAACCAGGGACATTTTAAATGCTATTCACATCCCTGGAGGTACCAACCATTGCGTGACCTTTATTTCATTTTTTTTTTTAAAGTGTTTATTATAACAAATGCAGATGTCACAATTAAATAGTTAAAAGAAAAAGTTACCTTCCTGTCTGACAGTGTCAGCTTTTAGCTCAGCAGATTATTTGGATTTCAGGTTTTTCTTTTCTTTCTTTATTTAAAAAGGTATTACATTCACATGGTTCAAATTTCAAAAATCACCAGTGGGTATAAAGTGGAAAGTGACATTCCCAGTTCCTACTTCATTCTCTACCTTCGAGATCTCCGTGGAGGCAACCAGTGTAAACAAATCTTTGTATCCTTACAGAATATTCTCGGCCCATCCGTATTTTCATTCGGTCACAATTAAATAGGACCACAACTACTCAGAGCACACACAGAGGTCTTTCCTTCACGTGAGCCAAGGCTAAGGGCTCTTCATTTTCCCCTGTAAAGAAACAGCAGTAATAGAAGCCATTGTGGGGGAGGGAGGGATCTCTTCTCCATTCATTGGCAGATCACTTAGCCCGAAAAAGAACAGTGGAGGGGATAGGACGGGGTCCTCCAGGTGTCAGGTGCCTTTAATTTAGGGCAGAGCTAGTCTAACTTTAATGAAGGATGGCTAAAGACACGCTAAAGATATGTCAAAGGAAATTATGGCTGTCACGTGTGGCGGGGAATAAAGTTTCAACGTGGCCGATAAGGGCTTTCTCTGAAGAGGATGTTGTGTGGGATAGAAGCTTGGGAGAAGAAAGCTACTTTATGTAAGCTGCCTAAGGGAGTCACCCCACGGTTGAGCTGTGTGGGTCCACGCTCAAAGATAAAACAAAACAAGACCTAGATGTTTCCCACATGGCGTGCAAGGAGTTTGACAGTAACAGGGTGGGGCCTGCATCTGGGAACTCACCTAGGATAGACCAGATATTTCCCAACTGGAGGGAGGCCCAATTCTGAAGGTGGAACATTTCAATGAAGTCGAGGATGGGGCAGCTGGCAAATTAGACAGCCCCACATGACAGGGATCCAACTGAACTTCTCTGGCAAGGTGCAGTCTTCAAAAAGAAACTGGGAGAGGCTGAAGGGAATGGGTCCAGGGCCAGACCACCTGGGCTCGATCCTGGTTCTGGTAAGTCTTGTTGGTGCGAGCCTAGGCAAACTAAACTCCTTGCACCTCAGTTTCCTAATAAAGATAATGCAGAGGGATAATAATAGTCTCTCATAGGGGTGCTCAATTAATCTACAATGAGGGGTGAGAACAATGCCTGGCACATAGCTAACTCAAGGCTTTTCAGCTATTACTATTTTTTTCCCCCAATGTTTATTTATTTTTGAGAGAGAGAGAGAGAGAGAAAGGGAGAGAGCAGGGGAGGGGCAGACACGGAGGGAGACACAGAATCTGAAGCAGGCTCCAAGGCTCTGAGCTTTCAGCCCAGAGCCTGATGTGGGGCTCAAACTCATGGATGGTGATATCATGATCTGAGCTGAAGTCGGACACTTAACCATCTGAGCCACCCAAGGCGCCCCCAGACATTACTATTTTTAATAAAGGCCTGTTCAGGTCTGTTTTGCTGGCACAGAATACTTGGTGAAGCATATGGAAAAGTAGAATCACAGATGGATTTAAGGTAGTGGTAGGAAGGGGAAAAGGGGAGTGAACAATAGCATAGCAAGAACACACAGGGAAGAATGAAGAAAAAGGGTTCAGAGTGGCGCTAATTCAGAGAAAGAAGTCTTGTTGCGGGTGTACGGTGTTCAAAGCTAGACTGTATATGGGGACGTCTGTTGGAAATTAAATGGAGAAAATTTAATTAAAGAAGCACTCTGTTTGTGTGCCCACTTAGAACTAAACTTATATTGCTAGGGTGGATGGCCAGGTTGCATAGAAGGAATCCACAATCTATAAGTCAGGAGACTTAGGTTCTAGTCTTAGCTCTGCCCTAAGTAATTGATGCCAATTTGAGCCAAGGCAATTAACAACTATGGTATTTTTTTTTATTAAAAAATTGTTTTTAAATGTTTATTTTTGAGAGAGAGAGAGAGAGAGAGAGAGTGAGGGAGGGACAGAAAGAGAGAGGGAGACATAGAATCAGAAGCAGGGGGCTGTCGGACATGGGGCTCAAACCCGTAAAGGGTGAGATCATGACTTGAGCTGAAGTCAGGCACTCAACTGACTGAGCCACCCAGGTACCCTTCAACTGTGCTCTTTTTAAAAGAAGGACCAGAGCTAGTTCCTGGGCCTGATGAGTATTTAACATTCTAACCCAGGGGCAGGGTCTCTAGAGAATTTAATAGTTGCCCCAAGAATCAGCCTTGCAAATAAATCTGTTAAAACTAAGAGCCTCTGGTGTTCTCTTTCATTTCCCTAGATTCCCTGCCAAAAGAAGCAAGATTTCTATAGTGGTGGCAGTGGGAGAGAGCCACTTTTTCCTTTCTCATCCATTTCAGGGAAGTTTAGATTTTCAGTTATTCCTGTTGAATGCCTAGAATAGCTTCCAGATCAAAGTAGGAAGACATAGTGAAAAATAGTGAGATTTTCTTAAAGTAAATTAAGTTTATTTTGCCTGGTTTCTCAGGGAGAAGGTTGGACAGGTAGACTGTGACTGTTCAAGTTAAAATTACCCCTTTAAACAAATACTGCCCTAAAGGGTGGAATCAAGTCCAACCAAGATTATGAAATACTGATTCAGTAAGTTCTAAGGACACTGTACATTATGAATAGGCTGCCTCGCATAAATGGGCAACCGGAAGCTTACCAACCCTCAAGTAGATGGCAACTCAATTTGATTATTGGGCTTGGGGATATGTGCTTGGTTGTAAAAACCACTGGTCCTGACTTTGTGACCCTTAGGGAAAGACTGGTTGGTTAGATCTTGAGTTCTACAGCTGAGGAGACATGGCTGCTTGCCGAAGGGCTATGAACCTGCATCTTGTTTGCTTATCAACCTGTCAGTCATTTTCCTTTTTCTAAAAAAAGAAGACAAAAATCTGAGCTCAGAGGCACTGCATTCCGAGCTTTTTCCAGAAGTGAAGCTATTAAGCAGAAGTGAAGGTCTCTGTACTAAATCCTACCTGGCCTAGCCTGCGCCAGGAAACACCACCCGCACCCCTCCCCTCCCCAGCCAGCCTGGAGGGGTCCGCACTGCGGGGCGAAAAGCAACAGCTCAGCTCCAAACCCAAAGGTTCCATCACCAGCCAATCGCGGGCTGGTGCCCCTCAAGAAAACCAGAAACACCTAAGGGAGGTGAATGGCACTAAGGTCAGCCTATCCGCGTGGAGGCAGCCGAAGGGGTGGGATCAAAATTAGCCAATAGCACCGAAGTAGTTGTTGTTAGGAGGGAGGAAGACGCCTGCGAGCGTGCGTGAGGCCGCTCCCGGGAAGGGGTGGCAGGAAGCTCGCGGAGCCAATGGGCGAGGCGGGCGGGCGGCAGCGCGCGTGCGCGCTGGGACCAGGGGCTGCGGGCGGGAGGCGGGGAGAGTGGGGGAGGGGAGCGGGCAGGAGCGCGGTGGAGCTGCTGCTGCCGCCGCAGCCGCCGCCGCAGCGAAGAGGCCATGTTGTGTGGTGTGTGGGGCGGGGGGAGGAGGAGGAGGGAGTAAAGCCGAGAGAGGAGACGGGAGAGAGACACCACACACACACGGCACAAGATGGCCGGAGAGGCAGCAGCACCCCGAGCTGTCAGGCGCTCCGCCGCGGCCGCGGGGCCCGCCGGCCGGCGGGAAGCTGCGCCTGGGCGACCCTCAGGCCCGCGGGAGCGAAGCGGCCGCGGCCGAGGCGAGGCGGGCCGCGCGCCGGTATCGGAGCCCGCGGCAGAGGCGCCCGGGGCGGCCGGGCCCACGACGCCGAAAGCGCCGCTGCGGCAGCGGCCGCGGAGGCTCCCCGGGGCCCCGGCGACTCGACCCGGCGCGGGCGGGAGGCTCGGGCGGGCGGCACGGCGCGGAACGCGGGTGCGGGCGACCTGGAGGTGCCGACAGCCGCGCTCGGACCCGGTGAGTGGCTCCCCGGCTCCTTTTATTGTCCTTTGTCCTTGGGAGGAAAAGCAAAATGTCCTTGAGCGCGCGAGCAGGAGGGGGCGGCGGGCCGGGCCTCGCTGGCCGGCTCTCCCCAGGCGGCCCCGCCGGCGGCGCCCGCTGGCTCTCCGGGCGGGAAGCGCCGGGCGCCGCGGGGCCGGGGGGCGCGCGGGGCCCCGCGGCAGACCCCACGGGGGGCGGCCTCGCTGCCCGCAGCGGCCCGGCCGGGAAAGGGGCGGCGGCGGGGGACCGCAGGCGGGAGCCCGAAGGGGACCGCGCGAGGAGAGCCCCTTTCTGCCCGGGTGAGTTATTTTGATATTTAGGGTAAGGGGGAAAAAAAATCCTTTTCAGGTTCTCCAACGGGGGAGCTTTTTGACCTCTTTCCGGCGAGGTGGGAGCTCTCCTTCATGGTGGAATTTAAAAAGAACAATGGAACCCTGACTACGTTTAAACAAAAATAAAACTTGTGTGTTTTTTTTTTTTTCTTCTTTTGGGTGTTGGCTTTTAACTCTTTCAAAGCCGATTTTGAAAACGGCTGCAGTGTTACAGACAAGAAGGTACTTGCTGCTTATTAAAACCTTGATGACGTTAAGGTTGTCTTTTAAAAATGCAAGTTGGAGAAGTGCCGCTGGTATTTCAAAAATTACGAAGATAAGTTTACTATGCTGTCGTCTCGGCTGTTTAATGGAAATAAATAGGTTTTAATTACGAGAGTAGACGATGACGTTTGATCAAGATAGTTTATTTTGCGGACTAGTTACGCCAAGATTAGTTGACATTCTGATGTTTGAATAATGATTAAATATACTGTGGGGTACTTTTTAAAAGGTCATAAGGAGCCGTTATCTGTAACTTACCACACCTGAATGTTAGAACGTACTTGGATCAGTTCCTGGACTTCTAAAAGTTGAAGTTCATCATTTTATTATTTTTAAAAATAATGTATGTTAGCACAAGCCGTGGTCGACGAAACTTTTACAAAGGAATATTCTGACGCCAAATCTCTTTGTGAAGTTACTTTCTCTTAGTGTAAATATTAAAGTAGGACTGTTCTCGGTAATGGGCGATGAAGAGGAGCCATATTTGTTGCATTTGTTGCATGCATAAAAATCTAGATCTGCTGAAAACGGAAGAGTATTTTCATAATAAATACTGCTTTCTCAAGAATTTGCGGAGTCCTCTATAGTTTTGAGTTTAAAAAACTGAGAGGGAATTTAAGTTTAATGGTTTGAGGAGCAAACCACAAATGCACAAACCTTTGTGTATGTTATAACATATTTGTCTCCATTCTGCGGTAGCTCTCGTGTTGTAAAGGTGCAGATCTACGTAAAAACAGTGTTGGGCAGATTTACGTAGTACTTAGAAAATCAGAGTTACTGGTGTAATCGACCGTATTTCTGATGGTATTTTTTTTTGTCAGTGAAATTGCTTTATTTCTGAAAGGCATTCATATAGTGCTACATGTTACATCAGTTGCGCATATCTTGATTTACAGAATCTTAAGTATCAATTCTGGTTTTTCAAAACCGCATTTTTTATATTCGAACACTGAAAGAGAAGTTTTAAATGTATATTCTGAATCTGTTTTTTCAGGCTCCTTTTTTGAATAGTGAAATGCAAAATAATTGCTAGCAATTTAACCTCGTAGGATCTTTTTATGGGAGAAATGGGGGAAGGGAGAGACAAAATTTCCAAGACCCTGGTTTGAAATTGAATAAAGGTCATAGACACTACATGTTTTAGACTTGCTTAAAAGACAAAGCTAATATCTCACTTGGTGAGATCAAATAACTTGTGGTTTAAAAATTTAAAGTAACCAGTAGCCATTTTAACTTCACTAATTTCTCCTGGAGGAGTTAATTTTTAATTGTTTGTAATTGTAAAAGGTATTTCTAGATGGTTAATTTTTAAGATGATTTCAGTGTTTAAGCAGGGTAAACTTTTCCTTTGTTTTTGTGTATTGCCTGGCATCAAAAGAAAAATAAAAATGAGGTTATAATCTTAAATCTGTCTGGAGATATGAATTTTCTGTAGTTTATTTAATCTCCGTGCCTTAATCTCTAGTGTTTATTCATGCCACCAAAAGATGAGGAAAACAAAGACTGATAGATTATTAAGATAAGAAATAACTGCATCCTTAACTGTAAAGGTGGTGTGTCCATGAGCCGTCCCTAAATTTGTCCATAGATCATGTATTTGGAATATTTTCTTATTGTTTCATCACACTGAAACTTTGGCCAAGAAATGTTTAAAAATCAAAACATTGATACATCTTTTTTTTTTTTTTTTTTAAGGTAACTTACCAGATTAAATATGGTTGATGATGGTTCTGAACAAATACAGCTTTTATGAGGTAAGGCTGGGTAAATTTTAATTACTTTAACATAAAAAGCCTATTTGGTTTTTATTTTGCTCTTTGATAAATTTGTATTTCCAATGAGTAGTGATTATGAGTATGAATAACTGAATATCTGAAATAATTTGACAAAGCCTTTAAACCTTTCCGTTAAATGAAAAGTGTATGTGCTTAGCCATTGTAACTTAATGTGCCTTTTGAATAGTTTAAAATACTGAAGGTCCCTTAAGCCTTTGTTTAATTTGGGGAACAAGAAAAGACTGATTATATTTTGAGAAAAACCGTGAACCAAAGATACATTTTTTTCTTTGTAATTCTCTAATATACTGTGCAAATTAATTTTTTAAGTATTTAAAGAAATGAATTTATTGGAAAATTTGAGCTAGTTAGTATTCGTAGTAAGTAGATTTTAGGGAAGAACATTTTAAAAAATCAAGTTTTATGAGCATGGATTTTGTTTTTGTTTTCTTTACACAATAAAAGTTTTAAAACATTTCTACTTGCTATTTGTTGTTCCATCAATAAATTGTTTAGAATATTGGTGTATTTCCCCCTCCCCCCCAAAAGGTATGCCATTTTGAAGACTGAGACCGTGGAGTTTTATCCTTGAGGATAAAGGAAATATTTGCAAAAGTCTATTTTATATAGCAAGTAAGTAAATGTTTTATTCAACATCTGAAATTTAATAGCTACCAACATTTGAGTAGGAAAATATCACTAAGTTGGTCAATGAAACAAAATGTAGACTGTTCATCTCGAAAAAGAGACGAGAAAAAAGCCCATCAAATTCCTTTATCTCACATCAAAGCACTTTTGTATTATAAGAAAATAGTTGATACACATAATTTATATCAGAGCAGTAAGATGGTCATTACTTTCCAATAATCTGCTGCTTCAGGATTATGGTTAAATCAGTAGTTATCAGAGTTGTATGTCTTTATAATCTGAAATTCTTCAGCCATTTTTTGGATGATGAAGGTCACATTTTGGAAATGGCTTAGAATTTTGTATTTGCTGATCTTAACATTTCTTAAAAGAACTGTATTTTAAAAACTGAAGACACTTTCGTATTTTAGTTCTTATTAATGGAATTAATACGTTCATTTTAACTGTTGTTATGAGTTTGTTTTCAAACTCGTACTAAAGTGAGTTATCTTACAGGAAATTAGAATAACGCATCTAAAGAGACCTAATCTATAACTTTGTAATTGTTCTTAAAGCATAAAAGGAACAAATAATTTTCAACATGTATATAATACTTTCACATCTTAAAACTACATATGTGAATGAAAAAATACGTCTGCGGGTAATTTTCAAGAAAGGTGTTTTATAAGTTAACACTGAACATGGAAATTACTGTCAAGCTGATGTTGGGGATTTAGCAGAGGAAATATGTATATATAGTACCTTCGGAAATTTTAAGAATAGCCAAATTAGCCAAATAAGTAATATAAAGGCAAGTTTACCTTTGTCCTTGAAATGTGGAAATTCTTTTATCTGTTGATGTTGGCTAATTATATCATTGAGATAGGTGATAAAGGTAATATTTTTATTGCCTTTGTTTTAGCTTAATTTTTCCTTTTCAGTCATTTTGCAGTTTGATCAAATTTGTGTTTTAGTGTGCAAAAGAAAACTAAATGTTAGACCTGTAACTATAGTGTTTTTAAAGATCTTATATATATATAAAAAATCAAAATCTATTTCATCTTAACCTTTGACACAAATGCCAAGGTTACGGTTTCCTGTATGTAAATGATAACGATATTAGATTAGCATTCACATGTGGTTGGTCACTGTCATAAAAATTGAGAATTGGGCCTTTTGGACACAAATATATGTGAAGTGTAATGTAATTTTAAGTACAAATCAGCAGTAAATTTGTAATGGCCTATCAAAGGTGCAGTTTGACCCATTAAAATAAAAAGTGAATGGTTGAAGGTTAGAAATGTTAAATGATTTGGTTTTTATCTTTTTTACTCCAGTATCAAGAATTAAAAAAATATTTAAATGATACAGTAATTTCTACATTAATCCTCAATATAATGGATTGCAGCTTCTCTTTTATCACCAACAAGATAAACGATTATAGCAAGTCACATTTTAAAAAGGTCTTACATGTACTTGAACTTTAATGCTGATGCTGCTTATATTTAGTGTTTTGATATTTGCTGTAAAATATTGCTTGTAAGATAGGCAGTAGTTACCAGATTTCATATAAAAAGTAACTTTCTGGTTTACTGCTATATTCTGCTTAAGAACCAAGTGATGCTTAAATACTCGTTTTTATTTTGGCATTTTGAACTAATTTTTGGATCCTAAAAATCATTACTAGGTTGAACTGGCGATAGGTTTTATTGCATTTGTTATTATGGTACTATTTAAAAAATTACCTGAAATCCCACAGAAAGGAAAGCAGCCATGTTCTGCCCGTAGTTAATCACAAGATTTTCACGAACTATGGTATGACACTTAGAGGCTAGATTATGCGATAGAGGTATGTATGTTGAATATAAATTTTCTTTCAAGTTGAATTTACTGTTATTCTTAGTTTTTTGATTATTTAAAAATTTGGACTGTGGACAACCAATTAATTTACTTATTTGCTCCGGGTTTTTTCTTTGTTGAGAGGCTTAAGGGGAAACAGACTATGAGGACATCTCCATCTTCTTCATTCATGAGAGGTGTGTGTGATAAGAGTGGAAATCAGGAAATCGGCAATCAGGAAACCGAGCTTCTAAATGTAGATTAGCCCTGTAATCTTGATATTTCACTGCAGACCTTGTCTTCTAATCTCTAGAAAGTATTTGGAGTTTCTAATCTCTTAAAATATCTTTTAGCCTTTAATTGTGTGATAAAAATAATAGTAAGGAGTATCTTATACAAACTGGAGAATAGTTTTTATAATTTTGCATAATAAATATATGTGCTGTTTCTGTGAAGAAATGATTTGAATAACATGACCCCTGGGTGATAGTGTACCCGACTTTTTGATTGTAGGCATTCCAAAATATTAACAATCTAAATGCAGATGTTGGAAAATTGATCTTGAAAACCAGTTAAGGTGTGAAATTGTATTTAAACAAGTGAGATTTAGAATGCTGCAATAAAAAATTGCTGGGTTAAATAAATGTACTTAAAATCTAGTGTATTCAATGTAACACTTATAGCTGGCTATCACAACTATAAATAAGGATTTGTAGTTTACATGCTTGACATAATCTATTTAATTTCCTTTCAGAAATTTTTATATTTCAAAGACAGGAGCTATCTTCCCCTACTAGATTGAGTGGCTCAGTACAAACTTAATTTTCACATTTGGCTGTTATTTCTGAATGTAGTTAACCATTACAGTTTAAATTTGATGATGTTCTGAAGCTTATAAATAAAAACTGTAGGACTTGATTTTTTTCATAACATTCAAGTGGCATATTTCTTACAACAATTGGGTAAAGTTTTGATTTGTACAATATACAAAGTTAGATAGTTTTGTGTTTTGGAAAACAATCCTTTGCTTTTTGAAATAAGCTATTTATTTGATAAGGAATATTTCCCAAATAAGCAATATGCCCTTGATGTGTACTATATCGTGATCATAATCATTTTAATTCAGATTATCAAGGTAGTTTGCTTAACTTGAATGGTTTCTGAATTTTTTTACAAGTGGTAATGACTTTACTGCTACCTTATTTTTGTGGAAGATTTCATATATTCATTTCAAAAGTGCTGTCAGGTTTTATTCTTATATGTAAGAATTGCGTTAAGGACTTAAAAAGGTAACAAAGTCAATATTTTAAGAAAAGCCCAGATGGGCTAATAAAGATAACAGTCTTTGCCTTTTAATATATAAGTCAAAATGTACGTTACACTTAGAGCTTTATATTGAGAATCTATGGTATGGCAAAATATTACAGATAGGTAGGAATATGAGCAAAAGTACCTACTTTTGTAGTGTGCTGAAGCCAAACTTGGCTTCTCCCCACCATTTTTAAAGGAAGGCGGAATACTGCTTTCTCAATTTTGGGAAAGGAGATGATATGGCAGATTACATTGGTGTCAGTAATTTTTGAAGTGGTGCAAAGTGAACTCCCAAGTGAAACCCACAGGCGACAAACTTGTACTGGTAGGTAGCTTTTTAATCACATCACCAGCCCAGTGTGAAGGATTCCCTCAGACCTTTTTTTTCCACAAATAAAAGTCAATTCCACCATTCTCTTAAGAGTTAAATCAGTTTAGTTCACTTACTTGATTTAAGACTTGTCTTTGTTCACAATCTCTATTCTTATTAAGGTCAAATTAAATATGGAAGCTTAAAAGTAAATAATCCTTTTTCTTACAAATTGCTTCATTTGTTAACTTGCTAGGAGGATATTTTAGCATCTTAACTCTTAGAGATAATTTTGAAGCAGGTCTTTCCTGCATTTTTTGATTATGATTAGTCAAAATGACTAAACCGATTAAGATTTGGTAATATAATCAAGAACTTGATTTATAATTTGAAAAATTGAAATCTTAGTTATGGAACAACATTTGAATAGGTTAGTTTTAACTTAAATCCTAAACTATTGTGCTTTCTAAAAATCCTTAAATTACTACACTTTAATATTGAACTTAGAGCTTTTATGATAGCTCTACATAGTATGGTTATTATACTTCAGAGCAGGAGTGACTGAAAAAATACCTGTAGTCAGAGGGCATTTGAAATGTGAAATGGGGCATTTCAGTCTAATTAGTGGAAAGTATGGATATGGTATTTTTGTTAATGTATTTTAAAAAGGGTTAGAGTTAACTTGAGTAGGTCAATGCAGTTGGTGACAAAAGTCGTTTGAAATTTTGTCTAAAGGTTTCTATCACTTTATCTTAAAATAATTTGATTAAATATTGAACTAATAATAATAATAATAGAGAAACATGGCCTGCAGGTGGGTAATGGAAGTTTTCCTTTACGAGTCTTGAAAGTAGATTAGATGAAAGATCAGAAAATAATTCTGTACTGTTAAGAGGTGATGTTGGACTCTGAAACAACTAGTTCTCTACCATATAGGGAGGCCAGATTTTATCTGCTCTGTTGGGAGTTCTTGAGGGCTGAGACTTATGAATGGTTTTTGTAGTAACTTACTCTGTAGGTAAGTCTCCAAATAGCCAGATTGAAAATCCTTGGGGCTAGAGGAGCACCTGGGTGGCTCATTTGGTTGAGTGTCCACCTTCAGCTCAGGCCATGATCTTGTCGTTTGTGAGTTCAAGCCCCATGTTGGGCTCCGTGCTGACAGCTCAGAGCCTGGAGCCTGCTTCAGGTTCTGTGTCTCCCCCTCTCTCTGTCCCTCCCCTGTTTGTACTCTGTCTCTCTCACTTTCAAAAATAAATACTAAAATTAAGAGATAAAAATAAAAAATCCTTGGGGTTAGAACTTCTGCTTGGACTGTGTTGTTCATAAATAAGTGTATGTCTTGGTCTTCTGGTGGATCGTCATGTTGAAGTTTTCAAATAAAGGCATTTTAGTAGTCTAGTTTTATCTTTTTCTGTGCATAAAATTATATTCTTTTTGTTTCTTGCAGAAATGTGAATCCTGAGACTGAATTCTCTAAAGGGCCTGTACAACGTAATAGATGTTGGTGGAACCATTTAGTAAGTTTTGTTTAATTTTCATGTTTGATCGGTTTTTAAATTTTCATATGACTTTGGAAATTTGAATAATTGAATTACTTGTAAAAATATAGAGAGATTTGGTGAAGCTCAAAGCAGTACAAAAATAAAAAACATGATTAGATGTGTGTGAAGTTTATTAAAATTTTGCTTGTTTATTTACTCCAAGTTGTTATTTTCTTTCTTCACTTAAACTCCCTTACAGAATTCAAAGTAACTCACATTTGAACATACTTCTGACATTTCACCTTAGAGCTGGGTGTTGGTAACCTACCCCTAAAAATAAAGTTTTATTGGAACACAGCTCTGCTCTTTTATTTACACATTGTCTGTGTCAACTTTCCCACTATAGCTGCAGAGTTGAGAATAGTTGGTAGCTAATGGTCACAAACCCTGAAATATTTATTATCTTTTTCTGTAAAGAAAGCTTACCTGTCCTTGTCCTAGATCCATCCCTTGTGTCAACTTAATTCTTCCTAGAACTCAGAAGCCCTTGGGTTTTCTTTTGGTAATAGAACATACTTTTTAATGGATTTCAGCGTAATAATGTTAGTAAATTAAATAATTCTGAACTTTCCTTAAACTTGAAAGCCCAATACAAAATTCTTTTCACACTGGGATTATGCTTTGATGTTAGAAGACTTGGTTACTACTACTATGGAAGAGTTTATTCTAACTCCCAGCATGAGAAAGAATGGGGAAAGACTGTAGAAGTGAATTTGGATGAATTCTCTAAAGGTTTTATTATTGAGAGAACTTTTTGGTACTTTACATACTAGCTGTTTCATAAATTTGAATCCCATTTGGGAATCTACATTATAGATGATAATTTTGCTCTAATTAGTACTTCAATTTCTGTATAAATGTCTACTATTTCTTGGTTATGTTTCGATGGTGATGGTGAGGGCAGAGATGAAAACTTTTCTAATGTACAACCATTGATCTGCTGTCTTATGTTTTAAAGACATTAATTACCTGGCACATAGTGGATCCTCAATAAATACTTGTTGATTTATGGTATATAATTTCTGCCAAACATTATTTATCAACTAGTACTTTAGATTTAATTGAAAAAGAAGGTCAAATTCATTATGAAAATATACATTTTAATGCGGTATTTATTTTTACTGTCTAAAAACTAAAATTTTTGACTCAGTAAAAATTGAAAGTGATACAAACTACAACTTTGAGCCTCTTAACATGCATATATAGTCAGATTTTAAACTAATATATGGAAAATAAAGAAGATTTGATTTGATTGTAAAACTTTGAAGTACCATGATTCTTTTTCTTAGTTACCATAATCTTATTCTCTTAAGAGATCAGTAGCTGGCTGGTGTTTTTCAAATAATTTTGTAGTTAAGTTTTATCCCCATTGTATTTAGGACGCAGGCATATATTGTGATCCTATTGAGGATTGAAGTTACTTTTGGTAATAAAACTGTATATGTGAATTCACTATTAAATGTTTTCAAGTTTATTTTTTTTAATGTTCATTTATTTTTGAGAGGGAGTGGAGGAGGGGCAGAGAGAGAAAGAGACTGAGAATCCTAAGTAGGCTCCAGTGCTGTCAGCCTGGAGCCCGACAGGGGTCTCGAACTCATGAACCCAGAGATAATGACCTGAGCTGAAATCAAGAGTCAGACCTTTAACCGACTGAGCCATCCAGGAGCCCCAAATGGTTTCAAATTTAAAGATCAGAGCAAAGAAGATTGAAGTCGTCATAAGCACCAAGAATTTAAATTACATGATGGGAAGATTCGATTTTTGCTCCTCGTTTATACCCTTATGTCCCTTTGGTTTTGCAATAAGCATTTAAGTTTTAAAGTAATAAAAATTAACATTAATTTATTGTGGCATTATTAGAACCACCGACTTTAAAAATTAAGAGTCGTTCATCTTTTCTTTTTCCTTGTACTCTTCCCTGTCGCTCACATTTTTTGTTGCTAATAAAAGTGGGAGTTTGCTGGGAAGTAGAAGTAAGGCGATTACTTATCCTTAATTTAGGGGAGGCCCTCGTAAGCCTAGTTCAGTCAGGAGTTGCATTTCAACAGACAACTTCACTTGTATTTCAGCTAACTTACTTGATTTTACAATACCAGTGATTTTGGAACACATTTACTAAATTAGAATTTAAAGAGAAGATCTCCTTAATTTCATATTCTTAAATTTATGAATGTACAATATTTTGGGATTTTAAGGGGTAGCTTTATTTAGTGCCTCTTACCATAGAAGTCTTTGCTTTGGCTTTTGGGAATTTTTTTTAGAACAATTTCCTTAAAAAGGAGATATAAACTATGAACGTCATTGTGGAAAAATTCTACCTGTTCATGGAATGACCTTGGAGCCTGTATGTGAAGTAAACAAAAGATGAAGGTCTCATTGAGGATGGAATTCTATATCAAACCATCATCCTTTCAGTATGTCCGTAGGAATTCACAAGTTACTGGAGAGATGTAGAGTTAGTAGGGTTTTGATATCTGAACACTACTCAGATTTCTATACTGATCTTATTTTAATGCAAGATTAAATTATCTATTTATTTATTTTTTAAAAAGTTTGTTTGAGAGAGAGAGCACATAAGTGGGGGAGAGGGAGAGGGAGAATCCTAAGCAGGATCTGAACCACCAGTGTAGAGCTTGGTGCCAGGCTCAAACTCACACACCACAAGATCATGACCTGAGCCAAAGTTGGATGCTTAACTGAGCCACCAAAGTGCCCCTAAATTATCTTTTTAAAGCAGAAAGTGTTTGTCTTTAAACAGTTGATCCCATATGGGGTCAATCCATATCGTATGGATTTTTCACATTGTTGTTATTGGAATATAAATTATTTTGCTTCTGTAAGGTTAGTTTGTAGATCTCCATGTACGTTGGTTATTGTGGTATATGGGAATAATAGCTAAATAACATTTATTGAGGTCTTTCTATATGCCAGGTAATGTGAAAGCTCTAAATGTACTGACTCATTTAATTCTCACTATTGCCACATGAGGTAGGTACAATTTCCGTTTTACACATGAAGAACTGGATTTTGTTACCAAGAAAATTTCCAGGCTCACAGAAAGAACTCATGCCCACTTTATTTTTTAACATAATTTTGCTTATTTATAAATTCAGTTTTTGCAAGAATTTGGAATTCCATGAAGATAAATGGCTTACTCATAAACCCTCATTGCTCTTTTAGGTATTTTGATGCTTGACTGTGCACTTTTGCTTATTAACAAAATTCTCACTGTTGGCTTTTGATAGGCTTTGTAGGAGTGCAGACTGATCATGGCCTTACAATGTTATCAGAGTCTGCTTTCTCTTCAGCATTGGCTTTCCTCATTCCTCTTTGTTTAGCTGTCTTAAAACATAACAGTATATGTGATAGAATGATCAGTGTGCTAGTATTTTGTAATCTCTATTGTCACACAAACTAGTACATTTTATTAAGTAATTTTAGAATGATTTTAGTATCATTAGGTTTCTTTTGAATTTTTTTTTTAAATAATGATTTTTAAAATGAAATTTCATATAATGTCCTGGATGAATTTTACCTTTTGTCCTGTGGCAGAAGAATATAAAGCATTGAGTTTATCATTTAATTGTACTAAATTGAATATATTGCACCTATAGCCATTGAAATGATCATAACTTGTTCTCTGTACATTAGTGTCTTTTTCATCATAATTGTGTTTACATCCCCAATGTCATTTAGAGCTTGAACTGCCATTGTACCAGTAGAGATTGGGGACAAATTAGTTAATGGTGCAAGAGAACTGATGGTATTTTTATTTTTATACTTAAACATAGGAAGGATATGTTCCTTAATTTTGGAGTGAATAATTCAAATGGAAGGTATTTTATTGACAATAGTAATGAATGAGTTATGTAGTTCTTATTGTAGAGTGGAGAGAAATAAGGAAAGTATGTGAAGGAGAAAGATCTTACATCTGATGTTGTTACTGATGCTGTGACACTTACCCCATTTCTAACATGAGTGCCAGTGTCTCTTGGTTACCCAGTAGTTTACTGAGTAGACTTTTGTATTCTATACGTAGATAACAAATCCTAATGATAGTTTAAGAGGTAAGGATTGACTACCAGAAGATCAAAAGTATTTTTCACTTAATAATCTTCTAGTCACCCAGACTTGACTTCTGTAGATTTAGTTTGAGCTGCAAAACTGATTGAGAAGACTGGGGTTAAAACTCACTTTTATAGTTATGTTTGATCTTGATGGATCAGGATTATTTATTTAATAATACAGTATCCTGATTGCCCACCTAATAACTTTAGTTCAAATTATTTAAGTAATGGATTTGTTTTTTGTTGAGGAACATTTGGTATTTTGTCAATAGGAGTATTTTACTTGTGCTTAATTTGAAAACTGATAGCATTTTATGGCAGATACCAAAAAGTCAGTTTGCATTTTTGATCTCTTTGCTTCCTAGTTGCTACATATTTTCTGTATTCTCAAATAAGTAGCCGATGATGGTGACATCTCTGTTGGCCATTTGTGTTATCTAAACAAAATTAATTAACATCTGTTGGGCTGGAAAACTATGCTTTACCCACTGCCTTGGTTTCTTTTCTTTCCTTTTTTTTTTTTCTTAGGATTCTTTTCCATAACTAGTTTTATTTGAAGAAGCTTGGAAACTTTTCTGTCTTGAGATTTAGAATCCATAGTGTTGTTGTAATTTAGTTTTCCAGGATTTTGAATTTGAATTTTTATTTCATATTGACCATATAATAACATTACACATGTAAAAATTTGACTATTCACTACCACTTTTTTATAGTTACATATGTATCTGTGACAGTAGAACTTTGTTACTCGTTTGCAGTCTTTCCATGATTCCCTTCATTGAGAAGTGTGTGCAGTGCATACAACTTTAATATAGTACAGTTTCATAGTTGAAAGCTGTTACAAAATTAAAGCTTTGTGTATGTAAGAGTATCTTCAAGGTGGGTGGATGTTCTCTGTTTGAAGGAATAAGATGATTGGTATTCCAACAGCATTTTTTTCTTTTAATGTTTTCATCAAGCACCCAGTCAGCTTGAAGAGTCTCAAATGGACCCTACCACTGAGAAAACAAGATGGCAGTCCACTATGGGGAATTGAGGAAAATGGATTAATACAAGAGTGCTGTGATAATACACAACCAAGACAGGGTTCTTTTAACATGGATTTCATGAAATGAATGAAGACATAGGTTTCTTACCCAGCACAAATGGACTTTCTAAAGACTTTTTGTATCATTAAAACAAGCACATTTTTGACATTTGGAGAAGAAAGATGGCACATTAACACAAATGATAGTTTGTATGCCTGGAACTTTTTGCAGTTTGATTTGTATGAGTATGACCTTGTGAAATGTTAACTTTAATAAAATTTCTAACACTTTAAAATTTCTCAGTTTGGGCTTTTTTTTTTTTTTTAAAGCTGACGTTTCATTAAATGTTCAGTTACTGCCTGAAATAACACTTTGACCTTTACAGTTGCCCAGCAGGAAAGTGTACTGAATAAAGCTGGTAAAATGGAAATGGTGTGCTGGAAAATGTTTTACTTGGTTGATTAAGATTGGTCTTTTTTCACAAAGTTGTGGAAATTTATTTGTGCATTAAGAGATGGTCATTTGGTTGAAATGCTATTTTGTGCTTTTTTGAAATATCTTGGGGAAAAAACTTAACAAGGGGTAATAATAGGTCTTTAATTTGCCATGAGAGTGTAATGAGCTTATAAAATAAAACGCCTTTTGCCTCAGAATTCAGGATGAGCGATAAAGTATTTTTATAAGTTCTTTTGTGTTGATGGACAAGGTCTTTTTTACCTATGCTTTTTAATATTATAAGTGTCTTGCAGTTGAATATTCATCTAAAGATTTATATCAAACTGATGCTTTCTGTTGTTTTAATAGTTAATATTAGGGGAAGAAGTGTTGGATTTATATGGAAGTGTCCTTAGGGTATTCACAAAAGAACTTAAAATTTTGGTGGTGGTGATGTCTATAATACATTTTATATAAATGTGAAATAGGGCTTTTATCTTGTATTTTTATTCTGTACATTTAGGAATTTAGAATAAATGAATCGTACCGTGTAATTACTGTTTTTGGATTCTAGGTGAATACTGCTGTTCCATTTATTGATAAATGACTAATACCAGTTTTAGTAACTTATAAAAGTGGAGTAGGCTTTATTTTGATAGACCAAATGACTTGTTGATTATATTTTTCCCATTATACAGACAATAAAGAGTAGTTCAGCTTCAGTTTTTTGCTTTTGAGAAATCATTCTGCGATTTGTGATTGTCAAATATCATAGGGCAGATATCTCTGATCAGTACATGTGCAATATTCTCACTGACTGACTGGAGGTGGTTGGTCTGTATAAATCAGAAGTGGAATGTTGGATTTTGATTTTGGTAGAAAATCTTTTGTAGAAAGTACAGAATTGAAACTAGGTTTTGCTTATGGATTTTACTACCTTAGATGCAACATTGTTGCTTTTGTTAGGTATAAACCTAAAATGGATTTCTTCAGTGAGGGGAGGACATCGTCTTGGCATACTGTAATGTCAAGTGAGGAAAGTTGATTTTTTTGGATGTGTGAATGTTTTCTTGGGGTGCTTGTTGAAAGAAAAAGTGTTGAATAATTTGTTTTTGGCATTAGTACTCATTTTCTCATTTTGTTTCCGTATATCTCATGGTTTTGATATTTAGGAGAATTTGCCCTGTGACATTGCTCTGATAACTTTGCCATCAGATAGGACCGGTTGTTAATAACTTGCCTTGTTGAAATGTGTATGTATACTTAGAATTTGATTTGAAATACAAGGGAATGGTTGCGATATATCTGTTGTATTGGTTTGGAGGTGGAGTTTGTTGGGTTTGTTACTTAAGGGTGCCCATGGTAATTTCATGCTCTTAAATTTAAGAACTTTGTTTTGCCTGGCTCTGTGTGAAGTAAATATATTGTGGTCTTGAGAATTTTTTGGTGAAGTTTTCAAGGTTATATATAATGGGTTAAAGAATTTTGTGAAAGTTGAAAGAAAAATGGAGATTCTTGGATATAAACTAGTTGCATTAATTTTTGCCCTAATGCAACTGAACACTAGGGAGGCGCTGTTGAGTTGTACCCCCTTTTTCCAGTTGGGATGGAAAATCCCCCCTTACAATTTGTCTTTAGATAATTTTTAGACTTCATAAAGAAGGCAAGAGTTGAATTTAATTTATGAAATTGAGGTTTTGCTTTTATTTAGACAGCCATTTTACCCATGGGGGGGTTAATTTTTTAAAAGATTAGTACTTAAGCTTAGCTTTATATTCTCTAAGAATTATCCCTCTTTCAAAATGGCTTGATAAAACACCACTTCCTGTCCAGAGAGGAAGTTATTTTAGCTCAAGGACTGAAATATTTAGCAGATCTTTAGACAAAAGGAACAAATTACATTTCTCTCTGGCTTAAAAAGGGTGCTTGAGCCAGAGGGGGTTAAGAAACCCTCCCTCCTCCCCTTGATGGGGTGGTCTGGTGGGGCAGGGAGGTGTGGGGGTAGGGGTCTTCAGGCTCCCTGGGATGGAGGATCTTTTTTTTTTCTTTCTTTTTTTTTTTTTTTTTTTTTTTTTTTTTTTGGTGGAGATGAAGGGGTGGGTCTATGGTACATCACCTGAGTTGTGGGGTAAATGTAGAGAGTGTCAATCAAAGGCAGAGCTCTCAGAGCTGGGAAGGAGGCTCTAGATGGCGGCTGTGCCTTAGAGAGAGCGCGCTCTGCTCCCTGCCTTCGCCTCACTTTACGCAACTTTCCCTAACTTTCGGGCAGCCTCAGGGGGCCCCCGCAGCCCCCTGCCTCTCCTAGTGACTTACTGGGGTCGATTCGAACCTTTTTAAGGGAGAAAAGCAGCTTTTGGGAGCTTTCTTTTCGTGCCTTGTTGGAAAGAAGCAGCCGTACTGAGAGCCCAGGTCGTTGTTTTTTCCAGCTTAGAAGCCATGGCGCACCTCCATTTTTGTGCGCTCTCCTAATGAGGTTTTTTTTCTTCCGGACCCGTTTTAGTATTAATTGTTGCTCTATTTTTTTGACCAGTTAACATATTTGAGGATTATTGTATTTATTTTTCGTTTTTGTAACGGAGAATTTTGTTTTTATTTTTAATTATTTGGGATCTGATATTTTTCTACTACTAGATAGGACTCTTGCTTTGGACCTACTACATGGATCAGGTAAGTCCATGATCATTAGTGATAATTTTAAAGATTTAGATGTTTAAGTTTGCTTTATTTTCTGTAAATATGAGAAATTCCTGGATGACGCAATAAGATACAGAGATTGTTATTTGTATCCAGTGTGTTACTTTGAGAAACTTTCCTTATTGATAGTGATGATTCCTTCTGTTCGGTTTATCCGTTTTTGTGTTTTTTTTTTTTTAAAGAAAAAATAGAAATATTTTGTTTTTTGGTGCTTACCGCTGTTGTATTATAACAATATCGCTACATCGTCAGGACTTTGTTCCTGATAATAAAAACATCGATAGAAGCTGGGACCTTACCTTTCTTTCAACTTTTGACAGTAAATACCTGGGCACAGGACTTCAAAGCAAACACAGATTCCCCCTCCCCCTTAATATTTAAGAATTAAAAGATGATGAGAAATAAGGACAAAAGCCAAGAGGAGGACAGTTCGCTACACAGCAATGCATCGAGGTATGAGCTATCAACTTTCTTCCTTTTTTCTCTCTCTTTTTTGGGGGAAACCTCAGCTTACATTGTTTACCTTGACAGACAGGGATAGCTGTCTGTTTTATTTTAGGTATTTTACTAATTTGGATTCGTTTTTTAAAGCGTGACCTTGAGATTGCTAATATGCCACACCCTAATTTTTTGGTAGCAATTTATGAAAGTTGAGTTGTGACTTAAG
Organism: Panthera pardus; assembly: GCF_024362965.1. Classification (NCBI taxonomy): domain Eukaryota; kingdom Metazoa; phylum Chordata; class Mammalia; order Carnivora; family Felidae; genus Panthera; species Panthera pardus. The sequence goes on from NW_026526810.1 coordinate 4,546,711, forward strand.
GCCTCTTACAGCAGTCAAAAGGTAAGGTACCTTTATTCAAGGGGGCCTTTCCTGTAAACTCCAGTTTTTCTGTCAATAAATTTCAGTTTTTAGGTTTTTGTGCTGTAGAAAAATGACCTTGTCGGTTTAGCCATTGCTGCATTGCACCATTTTACATACAAGGCAAATTTTTTCTTTGAAGAATCTAGGATACCCAAACTTGTAACTGAAGGCCATAGAGGAGCCTTGTGGTAGTAAATTATAGTAAATAGATGTTTGAGAAAGTTATATGAATGAAAAAATGTACATTTTAAAACGAAATTGCAAAAAGGACCCTTTGACTGATGCCTCTCAGTTTGTATTTTTATTTGACTCTGTATTTCTTTTGATACTCTTGACATTTTAGGAAATTTTGATAAGATTTATCAAAACCTTTACTCGATGGGTACAGTTCCTGCATTTATGAAATCAAACCTGTGATCACAGAAATCCTGGAATACTCTTAATATACTTCTCTTTTGTGTTTGTTACTGTGATTCTATTTGTATATTTTACATTTAAAATATTTTAAGGTTTGCATTTATATGCTCATATTAAGACAGTACTTTCTGGTTGGTAGACCTGTATCTTTTGCATTTTAGTTGTAGCTGCTTTTAAATTTATTGATTTATTTTGACAGAGTCACCTGGAATGCTTTATCTTCTGAAGCTTACAAATACAGTTTGTTCAAATCACGATTTGTTTCATATTTGTTGGAGTACATTATTAGTGACTAAGTAATAAAGCCTCTGAGACATTTTGTTGTATGAACTGTATATTAATTTTTAAAAGTGCTTATGAATACATTTCTTGATGTGTGTTCTTATAAATTGTCATGAATTTTAAATCATGCAGTTAAGGATGTGATTGGTTATATGATTTTTTATCCAATTTTGTTTTTACTTCTATAATTTTATAGAAATAATATACTTTATTATTAGGCTAGTGAATTCAAAAGTTTTGAGATGGTTTATTGCAAGGTTGAAGTTTATTTATGTTTTATTATACTTAACAATATTTTGACCCTTTAAAAATACTTTCTAAATTCTTTTGCAAATTGAGTTGTCACACAGTTTGGACTGTCTTTTGAACTGAACTGCCCATGTAATTACCCAGGTTTGATTTAGGACAGGAAACTTATCTAACTGATCCTAAACTGCTTTTTCTGAGAAGTTAACACCAATTTTAAGAAACAGGAATCCCCAGGTGGATTTGACAAATTACTAAAGATCCAGTATCTAAAATTGTTACTCCCTTGAGTATTTATGATTTGCATAGTCTCACATAGGTTTTGGCTCTCTTATGCAAGGTTTGTGGTTAACATCATTGATGAGACTGCCTTCTAATTTAAAAAATTAAGCAGTGTTGCTATTCTTTCTTTTAATAATTTACTTACCTAGAAAACGACTTGGAAGTTATCATGACTTGGCCTGTTGGCAGTGGGGTTACAGCTTAACTGGAAGCGTGCACTGTACTTTCAAATGCATTTTGTCAAGTGTTTTGATTCACAAACCTGATGAATGTCCAAAAATATCTGATAGACTCCCTGAAGATGGGAGTTTTAAATTAGTTACCCGAAATTGCATATCTGAATACATGTACATAATTATGACATCACTTCCTTTTAAAATTATAAAGCTTAACAGGATGCTAGTGGTGTTTTATTGTAGTAGATTAATGTTACTTTTAGGAAGCTACAATTAAGGAGACTGTTTAGGTACTAGTACTTGGTCCCTTAATCCATTAGAATTTCCTCGCTAGGACCTAGTTTCTGTGGCACAAAGTCTAGTGTGCAGGGAATACTACAAAAATTTTGTATCCTGAGCCACAAGAGGGGAAGGGAGGAGTTTGCAGGTCAAGTAAACTTAGAATTACTTTAGATAGATATGAAAGGATTGAGTGCAAGTTTAGGTAAACCTGATACTTCCCTGTTTTGGAAATAATGCAGTCACTTAATAGTTATTACATAAAGTTGTATGTTACTCCTGTATTTTGTTAATGCTTTTAAGTATGTTACACGTTGCACATCGTGATTTCTGAAGATTAAAAAGTTCATTTTCAAAAAATACGAATTTAAAAATACCTTGATAGATTTGTCAAGTTTCTAAATATTTAAAACAAAGTTTTAGTGATGGACATACATGGAAATGTATACCACACACTTCTTACCCAAATAATTGGCAGTTTGGGATAACTCCAATAATATTAAAGAATGGAGATAGGAGAGAAGGGAATGTGATTGGAACTGTGTGTGCACACAAAGAGTTCTGTTTGTTCTAGGACGCTGCGTTTGCAATTTTATCTAAAAACACAGTTTATTAAATTTATCTCTAAATCGTCTGCCTTTGAACCAGATTTATTTTGTCAACCTCCGATGTGGGCAAATTTTAATCAGCCTTTTAGCAGTTATTCTAAAAGCCTGGGGCTAATTAGAAATGGCATAATGCAGTTGCTTGTGGACTGAACAGGCAGTTTTTTAAGTGGCAGCCATTTTATGATGCTGATAATTCTTAAGAATCGGGATTTTTGCGAAGACAAAATCGAACTGAAACTTGAAATATCAAAACTCCTTCCCACCCCCAGCCTCCCCTTTCTTGGTTCTCTGGTGCGAAAATAAGGGGCAGCTTGGTAGGTAGCGCGGGCAGCAGCTCCGTGAGCCCCTGGCATCTTGGTGCAGGTCCAGCTCAGTCACAAAATGGCTGTTCCTTTGTGCCGCAGCGCTGACAGACATACTGCATTGCACTGTGTACTCGCCAAACAGCAGGAAGTTGCCGTGCCGAGTTCAAAGGCCGGCCGGCGCCGGCGCCGGCGCATGCTGCTGATTGGCTGTGCGCACGCCTGGTAACAGCGGGTCAACAGCGGCGGCCTTCGGCAGGCCCCGCCCCGTGACGTCAGGCGCGTCCCCTCGCTCCTAGGAGGAGCGAACGCAGTGACGTAGGGCTGCGTGCGCAGCCGGGGTGCTGCCTCTTCGTCTGGGGAGCCGGCAGCTTTGGGGGCGCGGGGTAGGAAAGGGAAGGGGAAGCGACCCGGACTGGGGCTTTCCGGTGGGTGGTCACCCGGCCGATTTCGCCTCTGGCAGTCCTCTGCGCCCTTCCTCTTAGTCCACACCCTGCAGCGTGTATTTTCTTTGCCCTTCCCTCGGAAGGGTTGGCTTCTCAGAAAGCGGCTTCTACTTTTGGAGAAAGTAGAAGGCACTATTCGGAAGCCTTCAAATCGAAAACCTACCAGTTTTTACATTTTTCGCTTTCCTTTATCATATTCTATCGGGTCTTTTTTTTTTCCTTTTTTTACCTTTTTTGTTCAGCGTGAAGAGATTAGTAAACTCTGTCTTGTGTCACCATTGACCAAAACCTTTTCACTGTCAAGAGGAGATATTTTTGTTTACAGTGAAAGGTCTTAACGGGTGTTATAGCTGTTGGGTGATCATGGCTCATAAAAAAAGGGAGGATTATTTGAACTTGTCCCCGTCCCCGTGCATTTTTACTTGGTACCGTACATATTCTCAGTTGGCATTTGATGGAGGAAAACTCAGGTCAGTATGTGCAAAGTGGTTTATGATTAACGTTAACTCTGGAATAAGAAAGCAGCTTAGGAGTTTTCACAAAGTAACTATAAATATTAAGTTAGCTTTAAAAAATAAGACAGCATGAGGCATCCATTACTATGCAAACAAGTGTTAAAAAACAACTTTTAAGTGTTAGCAGCACTTTGCTAGAGAACGGTGACTCCCAAAACTTGGTTGATAGTGGAATGGATCACCCGGAAGAACCTCGGGAAACCTCTCAAATCTCCCATTCTGGAGATTTTACTTTGGTCCTGGTAAACTGATTACAGTGCTGTGGTTATGCTCATGGTCTGTCTCGTTTGGAAACCCTTTGCAGGGATTTCTGTTTGAAAAAAAAAAAAAAAATTAGAGGTTAGCGATGATGACTTCATTATTCAGTTACACGTAATGAATTTCAGCCTGAAGGAAAGGCTGTATTGTTTTCCTTCTGCACCTTAACAAAAAAAAAAAAAAAAAAAATTTTTTTCTGTGCTTTTGGAGTCCTTTTAGCACCGACAGGAGTGAGTTGTCACTTAGTTGGCCATATGTCAGAAGTTTCTTACCGAGTAAGATCTGTCACTTGCAGAGAGATGTGGACCATAGATAGAGGTTTACCTAGGCATACCTTAAGTTTCTGGAGAAGTTTATAAAGGGTAAAATTCACTGTACTAGTGGGTTTTATAGGTTCCCACAGTCTCGATTCTTCAGGAAGAATTCTTTGGATAGTTTATGGAAACATTAGGTGAAACAGGATTTTCGGTTTTATAGACTTGTTCATCAAAGATTTGATAATGGATTTTTAAATTGTATGCTCAATTATAAGTTATATATAAACGAATTAGCTTTAGATAGAGGTAAATTCTCATGGAACTTGATCACTAACTGGTGTTTGGAACTTCTGAAGTGCATCCAAAGCAACAAGAATGAAGGTTCTTTCTGTGTATTATTGAGATTGACTTCTTGTTAGTTGGATTAAATTTTTGTTATTCGCTAACTGTCCTTAAGTTTCTAAAAAACTGTGATAGAATTCAGTAGCATTGCAGTCATGTTCCAGGATATAAACTACTCTGTTGAAGGTGTTTAGTCCAAAATAGATACTGTGTGTGTTAAAATGCATATTTGAATAATAGCAATTTATCTATGAGCTGTTGGCATGCCACGTGGAACCAGTGAACTTTTTCAGGAGCCAGAGTGATTAGGTTTGTCCATTAAGACTTTTGTGCCTTTTTCTTCTGTCTTTAATCTCTTTGACTTCTCGGTTTTAAAACCTACAATTTCCAATTGATATTTGGCACCTTAGGAATTAGCATCTTCTGTAAAGATTAAGTCATCGCGGGAACGTCATCAGACAATATTTGATAAGGAGTGCTGTGCAAAGTTTACCAAGTTATTGCTTGAGAGGTGAATCTGGAAGGTCAGTTGAATTTTACCTGACAATTATCTGAAACTCACAGATTTTATAATCAGTTTATTCCTCTCCCCTCCCTCGTATAGCAAATCCCTAACAGTTGTGAAAGATGCTTCCTGAGGTCACTGAGCTTTCCAGACTCCTATCCTTTCTCCTGTAAGATGGGGTACTACTGTAAACTTGCTCCTAACACAAATTGTGAGTGACTGCTCTGTCACCTAGTAAGTTTTTTCTGCTTATGAGTTGTTTTTGTTTTCGCTTTTTTTAAAAAGGTGTTTTAGGTCCTTTGTAAAAAACCTTAGATTTCAATTGGCTTTCTTGAGGAACGGGGGGCACGTGAGCCAAGAAACTTTTTTTAATCGCCTAAGAATTAGTATACAAATAAACTCTACTGGGTGCTTGTCATAGCTGAGCAATTCCCTCCTGCTTTCCAGCCTGCCTGGGCACTGAATTGAAATTCATACCTTGGTAAAATTGGTTAAATTGCTGTTGCTTTGGAACTTCAGTGTTAATTAGTGTAAAGCCAGAACAACAAAATTTGACTCCATCATCAAATGCCCATCAAATACCAAATACCATCAAATATATCTATGCTTAAAGTCTGTTGTATGTTTACGTTGTGATCAGTAACTAAGCACAGTGTTGGAACACATTTTTTTTTTTTTAATGTCTGTTATGACCTTGTCTCCTACATAGTTTAATTAACAGGACAAGTCTGGGGAGAGGGACTTTTTTAAAAAAGCTCGAATGCAATTTATGAGGTGGGTAATAATGAGCCTTTTGTGAAATAAATCCCGGAGAACCTAGGTATATGGAAGGAAGCCTTTCATGCTACATTTTGAAACACTTGCGATTTAGTATTTTATTGTTACGATATTTGGTTAGGGTCACCTTTCTCCGTTATTTCAGTGACATCGTCTGGATTATGTTTCATACTGAAAAGTACTTTAAATTCCCTTTACAGGAAAGTCTCCATAGTTTCGGGGAAACGCTGGAGCTTTGGCGAAAGCATCATTTTAAGGATGGTTCTGATTTTATACTTTGAATTCAATCTAGGAAGTTATTTTGTTATTTGTGGTGTGTTTAACTGTTAACCTCAATGCCTGACAAGAGCTGTGTACCTAATACCCACCAGTGCAATGTTTCCTTGAGTACTGAAAACTTTCTCCAATTTAGGCCAGTGAAGTACTACTTGTTGGATTTTTAGGTTCCTGACTTTAAAAATGTGGATAATGATACTCTTCATTGGGTAATGAAGTTAAGTAATATAATGCCTATATAGTGATTCGCAAGGAGGCGGTTACGTTGAAAGTGCTTATTAAATGTAAGCTGTGAGTAATATTTTACTTCTAATGCTTTACTTTCTTCCCTCTCCTGTGCTTCATTAAGAGCCAAATGGTTCCTGAGAGTTGAAGTTGGCGTCCTGGCCTCCCACAAGAGGTCTTTTAGGCCACTTAGGAGAGAGGGTTGTTAAAATGATTTTAGAAGGCAAGTCTGGGGTGAGTTCGAGTCCCCACTTCAGTCTCTGTGCTGACAGCTCAGACCCTGCTTCTTCAGGTTCTGTGTCTCCCTCTTGCTCTCTGTCCCTCCCCTGCTCATGCTCTGTCTCAAACATAAACATGAAAAAAAAAAAAGGCAAGTCCGTTTTTGTTAGTTGAAACCTTGGGTATGTTTTGCAGTTAATCTTCTCCTAGAATTTCTTTCTGAGAAAGCCAGCCTTTTGAAGGGAGAGTATGATTCTTCCTGGACCAGAACAACTTCTTGTGTGAGTCACAGCCCTACCCGTGGCACTTAACTCTGACTAGATCCCTTTTACCCCTCTTCTGGAGCTAGTGGTTATTGCCCTGGTTTACCCTCTGCCTCATTTCCCCTCTCAAGCTGTGCAAGAGTGAATAATGAATACCAAGTAGCAGTGCTCTTTGGATGTAGATGTAATTGCAATATTTCCAACCAATGTCTACTTGGCTGTGGCTTGCTCTTAGTAATCCATTCTCAGCATATCATCATATATTGGACTCAGCATAACGTCCAGAGTTCAGTCTTATTCTGCTAGGACTGTAGTCTAGGCTTAAGATTTCTGTGTTGTTGGTTCCCCAACTTTCTTCATTTCCTTTCCTTTTGGTTTGTGAGGGAGTTGAATTCTGTTTTTTTGTTTCTGTATCAGGCTCTGGAGAGCATCTTAAAGTTCTTCAGCCCAGCTCCCCAGGATTGAGTTAATTTTCCAAAGCCCTCCATGTGTTTTACAGTTGCGTGTTTCCGTATGTTTGCATGTGTTTCGCCTCTTTTGACAGAGCACCTCTTGTATTCTCTTCTTCTTTTTTTTTTTTAACGTTTATTTATTTTTGAGACAGAGAGAGACAGAGCATGAATGGGGGAGGGGCAGAGAGAGGGAGACACAGAATCCGAAACAGGCTCTGGGCTCTGAGCTGTCAGCACAGAGCCCTACGCGGGGGTCGAACTCACGGACCGTGAGATCATGACCTGAGCCGAAGTCGGCCGCTCAACCGAGCCACCCAGGCGCCCCTCTTGTATTCTCTTCTAACTGTTGGTGTTCCCGTTGCCTCATTTTCTCTGTGCCCCTTTTGGGCAGTTTTACCAAAAACTTAGGTTTAGAGATCTGGAAGCAAAAGTGGGTGGGGCTCTCCTAAGGGTTGTTGTATGCTTGATGGAAGATGGACAGTTTCCGCATTAAATGTCATGCTGGATCCAGCAGTCGCATACCTTTAACAGTGAATGCTGATGGAGTTTTGACTCCAAGATTTTTGAATTCTTGTCCTAATTGCTTTAAATTCTAGTGCATCTCTTCTTTACTAGAATTCTCTACTTAAGCCCTTTTTAGATCCCTCTAAAAGTTTGGATTCCAGAGTTGACTTTTGAATGCAGGAATGCATTCCATTCAGAATCCCCTTTCCTTAACAGCTAATTCAGGTGACTGTTGAAAGCAGTGGACGTGGGCTCTGCTGTGAAGCAATTATTTACAGTGGTGGGTTGTGAATTGTCCCCAGCATTAAAAAAAATAAAAGAGAATACAATAGGATAATAAACCTCAGGAATGGCATTTGTATGGTTTATTTCTAAGTCAAGCAGTGCCTGTAATGCTGGTAATCTTTCATTTTGGATTGTATCATAAAGGAAAGCAGCATGTGGTAAGCATTTTGTGGGAAAATACTGGAATAGATTTATGCTTTTTGGAGTGGTTACTCTGTCAGGCACTGAGAGTGGGTTTTGTTTTTTTCTTTTTCATTGTGTATTTAATGTGATGGTTAGTGTAGCAGAAATGCTAGTGACCTTCTGGTTAGCCAGCTCCCCAGGTTAACTGTCACAGAACTCTCTTCCTTTGAAGGCCTGTGGGGGGTCCTACACCCTGCTGAGCTCTTTTATACCCATCCCATTGTGTTCCTTCACTTGCGTTGTATACATAACAAGGATTTGCAGATACTTCTCAGATTTATTTATGCTGGTTTCCCTTGTAATTTTGCATTTCAGTAACATACCAAACCAACAAATGAGATGATTGTGAGAGGTATTTCAATGGAAACTATGTTGTATGCTTTGGAAAGACACAATACCTATCATTTATAGTACCTACTGTGAGCTTGGAACTTGTTAGAACCAGTCCTCTGTATGTGTTAATTTGGGTAGTCTTCACAAGTCTGAGACAGGTGTGATTATCATTACCCTATTTTGCCGATAGAAAACAGGCATTAGGGGAAGCAGATGGTGGCATTGGATTTAAACACTGGCAGTTTGGTTTCAGGGTCACTTAAGCATCTTGTCAAAAATTGCCATCAAGGGGCACCTGGGTGGCTCAGTCGGTGAAGCGTCCTATTGTTGATCTTGGCTCAGGTCATTATCTCACACTTTGTGAGATGGAGCCCGAGTTGAGCTCTGCGCTCACAGCTGGGAGCCTACTTGGGATTTTCTCTGTCCTTTTCTCTCTCTGCCCCTCCCTCGCTTGTCCCACACTCTGTCTCTCAAACGTTAAAAAAAAAAAAAAAGTTGCCATCAAAAAAAAAAAAGAAAATTGTCATTTGATTAAATGGTTGCGAGGAAACTATAGTAGGGGAAAATAGTAAAAATCTAGAATAATCCTGTACTCTGTTTCTCTTAAAAAACTTAAACCGAAAACTCAAAATACATTTTAGGCTTGATTGATACTGGAAACAAAGTTCAAGAAGTCATTTTGCATAAAGAATTTCTAGTGAAGATGTTGCTGGTGAAGTAATTCCCACGGGGGTAGTTGGGGAAACGAGGAAAGACAGGTGTCTGGGAGGGGGAGGTACTGGGAATTGCAGAGGAACCCCATCCTTTTGCAGTCTGACTCCCATTGCTCCCCCACACACTTTGGGTTTGGCAGTGATTTATTTATGAAGACCAGGTTTCTAATTTGTTGTTTTGTTCTAAATTTAGTTCCCTTACTTACTTCCCAGATAGCATTTGCATCAGAATCACTTGAGAACTTTTAAAAGGCCCCTTACCTGATGGGATTTTAGGGGTCAAGTAGTAGTAGGGCAGGGGAGATAGCATTCCAGGTGGGTCTGTTGGCATAAATAGCCAGGGTTGGAAACAGTGTTCTAGAGACGTGCCCTGAAGGGAAATAGTTCTTGAATGTGGTGGGTGTGGAAAATCTTGAGTGTCTTCAGTTCCTGTATAAGGTTATTTGACATTCAAATAGAGCAGCATATGGCTGGGAAGTTGTGACTTTGAGGGCAGAGGGTGATGGGTCAGATTCTCCATTTCCCTTGCTTGATTTACCAAAACATAAAAAATAAAAAAAAAAATAAAAGTTCCTACTGAACTTAGCTTTACAGAGGCATTTAAGCCCCCAGATTTACTTGCTAAGAGCCACTTTGGGTGCTTGTTCAACGTACTCCCAGCCTTCTTGCCTGGATATTTGAGTTCAGTCAGGTCTGGGAGGACTTGTTCCAGGAATCTATCTTGAACAAAAACTATGGTGGTTTCTAGTGCTGATGCAGGTTTGGGAAATAAGAGCTAATTGGGACAAGAATTTTCATCTCTCTTCTGCTTTTTAGCTGTGTATGATCTTGGGCAAGAACCTCTGAGCTTGTTTCTTTATCTTTTAATAAAGGAAGAGTATGTGTCTCAGGGAAGTTAGAATTAAATAAAATAATACGTCTGAAAGCAGTGGTTTTCCACTAGGGACAACCCCTCCCTGACTTGGCAGTGTCTGGAGATCTTTTTGCTTGGAGCTACGGTACATCTGGTGTGTGCTAGGTAGAGGCTAGGGATGCTGCTAAACCTCTCGCAATGTGTAAGGACAGCCTCCCATAACAAAGAATGAATTAATCGGGCCCAAAGTGTCAGTAATGGCACACTTAAGAAACTGGTCTATAACATTTAGGAAAGTGCCTGCCACAGTGAGTATTGCCACCGTGAGTACTGAGAAAGTTGTGAGTTCGCACCGTTCTGATTGATTTCTGTGGCTTGATCCAAGGACCGTACTTCCGTCCTCTGACTCTGTGGGGGCAGAAGTTGCACTTACTATTGAGGTTAGCATTCAGGACTTTTAAATCTCCTTTGAACTGTTGGAGTTGTTATCTTTCGAAAGTCTAAATATCATAGCCTAAAGGTTAGTAAGGAAAGATAAGACTTTAAATATTCTGAAAGGAATTCAGACTAGTCCCATCTGTCCTCAGGGTTCTAGATGGTACCCACCTGAGATGATAGGTTTATAGGAACAGCTTTCCCCCTGGTACCTGTTTTCATTACTTGGTGGGTTAGAAAGTCTTCATGTTCTTTCCTGCAGAGAGCTTGTCCTATCCTTGTCTAGTCTTCGTGTCTTGCCAGATCTGAATTGGGTAGCTCTTTGTGAAACGATTATCTAGGTTTGTACCTCATCTAGGCTTCTTGCTATAGTTCACTTTTTTCCTAATGGTTTGTGTGCCTGAGTGCCATTTGTTTGATGCTTCCTAAGCTATTTAGGACTACTCAGTGTTATTTGGTTAGTGGAGGAGCAGAAGTAGCGTGATCAAGACAAGGTTTCTTCTGGCACCGGTTGAAAATGTTAGGAACATGCTTATCAAAGGTAGGTGTTTTTTCCACATTAGCACTGAGTTTCTTAATTTGGGAGGTACTGCAGGAAGGTCTGCTTCTGAATACTGATCAATTCTGCAATCTTAGAAACATAGCTCTTTTTTGAGAAATTCAGAAAAACTCAGAAAAATTGAAAGACTACAATTAAAGCTTTAAACAAGTTAGATACGGCTAAAATCCTATTTGCCCCTTCTCCTTAGTCACTTTCATGAACGTGGCATCTAAAAACCTTGGTATTTTAAAAATGTACATGGTTCATGTAATGTGCTTTTGTTTTAAAAATTGAATAGTTTTTGAAATTGTCATGGTGACATTTATAAATATAATCCCTACTAGGTCTAACTTGTATTTAATTGCACAGTATGAATCTAAATTTAGATTATTTCCTCCCCCCCCCCCTTTTTTTTATGAGCAAAGCCGTGAACATTTTTATACTTCCCACCTCCTGCACAAGTTCAATAATTTGCCAGGTTATATACTCACAGATTTAATTGCATGATTCATATGCATATTTTGAGGTTTACTGGAAAATGCCACGTTGCTTTGCAAAGCATCTGCTGATTGCTTTTTCAGTAATGGTGTATGAATACTGTCTCCCCTGTTTTCTCCCCATCACTTAATACTATCATACATTTTAATTTCTACAAAGCAGGTGAATGTGAACTAATCTGTTGTGATAATACATTTTCAAATTACCCCTGATGTTTAATTTCTTTTTATAAGTTTCTTGGCCATCTCAGTTTTTCTTCTGTAGTTGCATGTCCCTTTCCTTTCCCTAGTTTTCTACTGGATTTTTCTTTGATCTGTGGTTATTTTTATGTTCTCTGTAGAAATCCTTTGTTGTGCATACATTGAAATTTCTCAGTCTGTTACTTGTCTTTTAACCTTGTTTATAATGTAGCTTATTCTTCAGAATAGTAGGACTTGAACGAGAGGTGGAGGAGGTCTTAAAGGTCTTAAATGCAGTTCCATTTATTTAAGGAACTACACCCAGTATTTTTTTTATCAATAAGAAACTCATGGTTTAATGATCTTTGCCTTTTTGTACTCTTCAAACACATAGAAGTGATTGAGAAGGAATCATTCTGCATCAACCTTGGGTGGTTTAAGGATCTGTTTAACTGAAGAACGTATGTATGTGTGGCGGGGATAGCAATACCAGTTAGAGTTGAAGAGTGTAGATTCCATAATTCATACTGTGGGGCTGATGGATAACATATGTGTACACACTTGGGCTAAGACTTTCTATAAATGAGGATAATTTGTCTTAGAGGGTTTTTGTAGGGATTTAGAGGGCAATTTTTGCCCATGCCTGATGCGTAAGTGCTCCATAAATATCAGCTTTTATATCATTGGTAGAATGTAGTCTGGAAATAAGTTTTAAGGAGTTCCAGTGTAGATTGCTTTGTTTTTACCAGATTTTTCTATCATCAACACAAAAAAACCATCCTCTGCCAAGCAGTTCAGCCATTTTGTTAAGTGTTTAGGAAAGTAAACACTACCCAAAGCCTGAAATGGCAGCTCTCGGGCAGAGAACCCACAGGCTTTCTAACTGACATGTTGCTGTGCTGCCCTCTTGTGGCCATGTGGGAAACGGTAATAAATTAAAACTGGAACAAGAGCTATTCCAGTGCTGCTTGCTCTCAAAGTCCAGTTGTGAAATACACTTCACACTACATTTCTGCCACCTTCAAAAAGGATTTTGAAGAGCTACCAAATCCACTTCTATCTACAAGTGAGAAGTGTTAAGCTTTTTTTCATAAACATTTATTTCCTATTAGAATCTAAAATCACAGTTTTTTTTTTTTTTTTTTGTTTTTTTTAATTAACGTTTATTTATTTTTGAGACAGAGAGAGACAGAGCATGAACGGGGGAGGGGCAGAGAGAGAGGGAGACACAGAATCGGAAGCAGGCTCCAGGCTCTGAGCCATCAGCCCAGGGATCGACGCGGGGCTCGAACTTACGGATCGCGAGATCGTGACCTGAGCTGAAGTCGGAGGGCGCCCCTAAAATCACAGTTTTAACGAAAGTCCCTTTCATTATTTTTGCACTGATTTTCCCGTGTCGTGATTGTTCCATGAAAAATTACAAGACTTGTTTGCAAATTAGGTTTGGAGTAACTTTAAGATACACTTACTTTTCATGAGGATTTTGTATATGTGGTAGATTCTTGAGTACTCCTTTTTTTTATTTTAGGGCACGAGTGGGAAAGGGGAAGAGGGGGAGAGGTAGAGAATCTTAAGCAGGCTTCATGCTCAGCCTGGAGACTGATGTGGGTTTGGACCCTGTGACCCTGGGATCATGACCTGAGCTGAGGTCAACAGTCGGATGCTCAATTGACTGAGCCACCCAGGAACCCCCAGAATATTCCATTTTTAATTGCTTTATCCCTATTAATGCCTTTGAAATCTGTTCATTTTATTACTTTATTTGTTTAGGTGAAAGCCTGATTAAAGGTCTCCTCTCCTACTAACTCAGTTGGACCCCGGTACATCAGCATCATAAGCTACAATTTAGTATTGACAGTTATTTTGTATTATAGTTCGGCATTAATAGCAAGTCTGCGTAATATTTAATCTTGCCTTTGGAGGGAATAACTAGACTGTCAGTGTTTATAATTTTTGTTTCTTAAATATTCTTTTTTTAAAAAATACTCCTTTTTCAACATTTAGGAGCTTATGCTCCTAGGAAAGAAGTATGCAAATTAATTGAGTTGTACCTTTATTAAGACTCTTTTTCTTGTAAAGGTAATATCATTTTTTTTCCAGTTTTATTGAGAAACAGTTGGTATATGTCACTGTGTAAGTTTAAGGCATACAGCATGGTGTTTTAATTCACATATACTGTAAAATGATTATCACAGTGGGTTTGGCTAACATCCCATCTTCTTATACCGGTATAGTAAAAAAAAAAAAAAAAAAAAATTCTTGTAGTGAGAACTTGTAGGATTTACTCGCAACAACTTTCAGATAAATCCTACAGCAGTGTTAGCTATAGTCATCTGGTATATTATGTCCCTATTACTTACCTATCTCATAACTAGAAATTTGCACCTTTTTGGAAAGACCTTCCTCCAGTTCTCCCTCCTCTCAGTGCATCCAGCAACTATGAGTCTAATCTCTTTTTTCCTATGAGATTTTTTTTTTTTAACGTTTGTTTATTTTTGAGAGAGAACGTGAGTGGGGGAGGTGCAGTGAGAGAAGGGGATGGAGGACCCAAAGCGGGCTCTGCACTGACAGCAGAGCGCCTGAAGTGGGGCTGGTACCCATGAGCCATGAGATCGTGACCTGAGCCGAAGTCAGGTGTTTAATTGACTGAGCCACCCAGTCAGGCACCCCCTATGAGTTTATTTTATTTACTTTTTAGTTACTTTAGATTCCACGTGTGAGACTACACGGTATTTCTTTTTCTTAGATTGTTTCCATGTTTTGGTTATTGTAAATGCTGTCATGAACATGGAGGTGCAGGTATATCTTTTTGAGTTAGTGTTTTGGTTTCCTTTGGATATATTCCCAGAAGTGGGATTACTGGGTCATATGGTAGTTCTATTTTTAATTTTTTTGAGTATCCTCTGTGCTGTTTTCCATAGGGACTGTACCAATTTACAATTTCACCAGCAGTGGACAAGGATTCCCTTTTCTCAGTGTCCTCGTCAACACTTGTTACCTCTTTTTGTTGATGGCCATTCTGAACTCGTGTGAGGTGACGTCTCATTGTGGCTCTTAACATGCATTTCCCTACTGAGTAGTGATGTTGAGCACCTTTTCATGTACCTGTTGGGTTTTTGTATATCTTTGGAGAGATGTCTGTTGAGGTCCTTTACTCATTTTTAATTTCTTAAATAGTTTCTTTTTTTGCTATTGAGTTAGAGGAGTTCTTTGTATATTTTGGATGTTAACTCCTTATCAGATATATTATTTGCAAATATTTTTTTCCCATTCGGTAGGTTGTCTTTCACTTTGTTGATGGTTTCTTTTGCTGTGCAGAAGATAATTTATTTAGTTTTAAATGTTTGAGAGTGCGTGTGAGCGCATACACAAAGGGGAGGGTCAGAGAGAGAGGGAGAGAGAGAATCTCAGGCATTGTGGGGCTCCATCTCATGACCCTGGGATCATGACCTGAGCCAAAAGCAAGAATTGGATGCTTAATAGACTGTGAATCACCCAGGTGCCACCCAGTCACTTGTATATTTTTTATTTTGTTGCTTGTGCTTTAGGTGTCATATCCAAAAAATTATTACCAACATTACTGTCAAGCAGCTTTATTTCTGTTTTCTTCTGGGAGTTTCATGGTTTTAGGTCTTAAATTTATGGTTTTAGTTTATGTTTTGTATTAATTTTTGTTGAGTCGTGTAGCATATGGGTCCAATTTGATTCTTTTACATATGAATATCTAGTTATCCCAGTACCATTTATTGAAGAGAGGGTCTGTTCTCCCTTCATTTTTTTTTTGCTTTTTTTTTTTTTTGGCTTTCTTGTCAAATATTAGTTGATTGTGTATGCTTGGGTTTATTTCTGGGCTCTCACATTCTGTTCCGTTGGTCTGTTTGTCTGTTTAATGCCAGTATCCTGTTTTGATGCCTATAGCTTTATAATTTGAAATCAGGAAGTGTGATGCCTCCAACTTTATTCTTCTTTCTCAAGATTTTTAAAAAATTTTGTATTTATTTTTGGCTCTTTGGGGTCTTTTGTGGTTTCATATAAATTTTACAATTGCTTTTTCTCTTTCTGTAAAAAATGCCATGGGAATCTCGATAGGGATTGTATTGACTCTGTAGATGGTTTTTGATAATACTGACATTTTAACAGTATTCTTCCAAGTTATGAATACCAAATATTTTTCTTTTTTTTTTTAAAGATTTTATTTTTAAGTAATTTCTACATCCAATGTGGGGCTCGAATATATAACCTCAAGATCAAGGGTCACATGCTCCACTGGCTAAGCCAGCCAGGTGCCCACCATTTGTGTAGTCTTTTATTCTTTTCATTAATGTCTTGCAGTTTTCAGAATAGAGATCTTTAACCTACACAGTTAAATGTGTTCCTAAGTACTTTATTGTTGGTGATGCTATTGTAAGTGGGATCGATTTTCTTTTTTCAGAAAATTCATTTTTAGTGTATAAAAATAGGACTTATTTTTGTAGGTTAATTTTGTATCCTGCAACTTTAATGAATTCATTGATTAGACCCAACAACCTTTTGGTTGAGACTTTAGGATTTTCTCCATGTAAAATCATGCCATCTGCAAATAGAAGCAATTTCACTTCTTTTTCAGTTACTTTATATTTCCTTTTGTTGCCTGATTGTTCTAGGTAGGACTTAAAGTACTGTGTTGAGGAGGAGCAGTGAGAGTGGGCACACTTGACTTGTGCCTGATCTTTTAGGAAAAGCTTTCTGCCTTTTCAGTGACATTGAATATGATGTTAGCCTTTTTTTTTAAAAAAACACCTTTTTTCCCTAAATATTATTTTAAGTCTGCTAAATATGACTTTCTGGTTTCAAAAATAATTTAAAAAACACTTAGTCTTTCTTTCAAATCTGTAGCTCATTTTGTGTAGGATTGGGGTACTAGTATCTCTTGCCTTGCATTTGATTCTTTTGTCTGGATATATTATGAGACATTTAAGTGTTAAAAAGACTGATACTTATATAATGAGCAACTATGAACTCACCACTCAGCTTCAGTCATGTAACATCACCAATATTATTCTGTGATCACATCTGTCTCCCTCAGCCCCCAGAGGTAAGTGCAATTGTGAATTTGGTGTTTGTTTCTTTGGAGGTTTGGTTTTTCATGCTTACTTGATTTTTTTTTTTTTTTGAAATTACACAAGTAGTTGATGGTTTCCATTAATATACTTGAAATAACTCATCCAACAGAGTAAACCGCTCTTTAAATTTTTTTTTTTAACGTTTATTTGTTTTTGAGACAGAGAGAGACAGAGCATGAACGGGGGAGGGTCAGAGAGAGGGAGACACAGAATCTGAAACAGGCTCCAGGCTTTGAGCTGTCAGCACAGAGCCCGACGCGGGGCTCGAATTCACGGACCGCGAGATCATGACCTGAGCCGAAGTCGGCCGCTTAACCGACTGAGCCACCCAGGCGCCCCAACGTTTATTTATTTTTGAGACAGAGACCGAGCATGAGTGGGGGAGGGTCAGAGAGAGAGAGGGAGACACAGAATCTGAAACAGGCCCCAGGCTCTGCACTGTCAGCTCAGAGCTCTACAAGGGGCTCGAACTCATGGAGCATGAGATCATGACCTGAGCCAAAGTTGGACACTTAACCGGCTGAGCCACCCAGGCGCCCCCATGAATAAACCACTCTTAACAACATAGGTGGTGGTTTTTTCTTTCTTAAAAGGTATTGTGTGCACTGTTACATTTCTAGAGGTCGCTTCCCTCCACAAACACAAATGTACAGCTGCAGAAGGCATATACTAGGATAGGTATATTTTATTAGTTACGGTGAACATTTTGGAAATGTAAATATTCTACTCAGAAATATAGAAATATGGAAGTATATCAAGGATATCTGTGGCTTGTTGGTTAAGAGAACAATTTAAAAATAGTCTAAATGTCCCACTAATTGGGGACAGATTAAATAAAAGTAGAGTTTTCATAGTAACTGGGGCAATTTAAAGGGAGTGATGTAGCGTACATATACACATACCCCGTTGTGGGTGTTGGTTTGGGACGTTTCCATCACATCTGCAGTGATTCTTGCTTTTCAGCACAAAATGCTAACTGGACTATTAGCATTGGACTATTCTAGTTATCTTCAGCAGATGAATGCTATTTGTGACTTCCTGTGTCTTTAAAATTGGGAGTTGAATATTTTCTGTCTGGTTGTTGTTGGAATGTTTTGTGTTTCATGGCACTATATGGATCATACTAAGGTCTTGTGACAATTTTAGTTGGTGGTGATTGCCAAAATGAGATTTCAGCCTTAATCCCTTGTCTGGAGATACTATGCATTACAGTAATTAAAAAAACTATTCATTTCAAGTGTTTCAAAACGGTTGCATATTCTAGCAAAGTCAGTAAGTCCGCCTTTCCATTCTGTTCTCTAGCATGCATACTAGGCACAGCAAACGTCAAAGAAGACAGTTTAGCTCTCACATCTGTTAGGAAGGTCAACAAGTGACCAAATTACTTGCATAGGATGGGACAAATGGGGAGGCAAAGAGGCACGGATGTTAACAACTGGGGCTTTGGAGTCTATCCCCTAGGCTGGGATGTGTCATTGCTAAAAGTAACGAGAGCCGGGGTGCCTGGGTGGCTCAGTCTGTTGAGTGACCGACTTCAGCTCAGGTCATGATCTCACGGTTTGTGAGTTCGAGCCCCGCGTCGGGCTCTGTGCTGACAGCTCGGAGCCTGGAGCCTGCTTCCGATTCTGGGTCTCCCACTCTCTCTGCCCCTCCCACTCTCATGCTCTGTCTCTGTCTCAGAAGTAAATAAACATTAAAAAAAAAATAATAAAAGTAACGAGAGCCAGTGGTTGACGCGCAGACTGAAATGAGGCTGCCTCCTTGAGTGGCCTATGGGAGTAACTGCTCTGGCACAGTTGCTGTGGCAGAGTATTATGGAAGACTTAAAAGGTGCTGAGTTTAGGAATGGCGAGGGCACAAAGGATGTTTTCCTAGAGAAGGTAATACCTGAGGCTTTAAGAATTGGAGTGGTGTTTGTCACAAGCAGAGATTGGAGGTGAGCGATCCTAGGGCTCATTCTGTACTCAGTGGTTCAGTAAGGCTGGGGCAGTGGGGGGGAGGGGGAGGGGGAGGAATGGTTAGGCATTGAGTCCTGAGAACTTGACAGGTGGAGGCCAGGTTTCATCCGGCATGCTGAGACGTGATGGTTCCAGCATCAGGCCCAGGGTGGGTGAGGGGAGGTGGCCAGCTGACTCCTCACCCTCCAGGCCTCTCTAAGCACTCAGGGCTTTGGCTGTGTAAGTGCAACCTCCAGGTATGTTCCTAATTCCCCTTCTAAGTGAAAAGTGATTTCTTTATAAACTCCTTGTAAGGAAATTCTGGAGCTGCCTCTGGACGTTTAAAACTGTGAGCAGATGGTGGAGGCAAAAGTAATAACGTTTCCAGCTACTGCCATGGATTGTATGGTTCTGACTCACTAATAATGAGCACTAGCTGGGAAGAACTTTGTGTTAGAAGGGAAATGTGAAATTGTGAAATTCTGAAAAGTCTAATGTTTGGATAAGGCCCCGACATTTATAGAGTGCTGCTGTCATAGGTGCCATTTGTCATAGCTGTCTCATGACCTTACAGAGGATGGCACAGGTTAAAAAGTGGCATAGGCTGAGATAGGCTCGAGGACTGAGACCCGAGCTGTGGATGCTGCAGCCTGCACTTTTTAACTATACTGTCCAGCCTTCCTCTTTGTTTTCTTTGCCTGGTGGACTGCCTTATGCTTGGTCACAGGTGGAGGATAAGTGACTTCAGATGCTTTAGTCAGCTGGATCAGTCCGCCTTTACTGTTCAAAGGGCCAAGGAGTTAGTATGATGAGGCCTTGGAAGTGTGAATCACCTGTTAACAGGGATGCCTAGCTAGTTTTGGACATTGTATAACATGGAAAGGGTTTACTTTTTGAGTCTCTTAACGTTTTGAACCCTTGTGGTCAAATAGAATATGGACATTAGAGCCAGACTTGGGGGTTGGGATCCTTGCCCATCTCAGTTTTCTCATCCCTCACGTGGGGATAAAAATTCCCAATAGGGTGTTCTGGGAAATAAGCAAAATAATACATGTAAAGTACTTAGAGTAAGGCCAGGCACCTATTAGATGATTAGGTAATTAATACATGGTTTTTCCTTTCTTTTCCCCTCCCCAGGCTAGGACACCTCCCCCCCTCACTGACTGCATCATCTTAACTCAAAGGCGCCTTTGCTGTAATGCACTTACTGTGGATCATGTGGGATTTTGGAGGGTCAATCCCAGTTCCCAGTGTACTGCCCTGGTCATTGTGTGGACACGTTTGTCAATTGATAGGCCCTAATTTCTAGTTGGGAAGATACAGTGGGTGTAAATACGAAGCCTCTCTTCTTTAACCTTTTGGGCTTCATGCCGCGTGCCCTTTATCTCCTGGTTGCTGAACTCAAGGCCCTTTGGGTTAAGTTACAGTTACTCTAGCTTCTGGGTTGCTGCTAGCCTCCCCTCCTATGCTTTAGCTCTAAGCAGAAGAGTTGAACTGGCCACCTTTTTCTGGAGTCCATCCAGTTGAGGGCTTTTCCTTTATTTATTTATTTTTATTTTTTAAAATATAATTTATTGTCAAATTGGATAACATGCAGTGTTTACAATGTGCTCTTGGTTTTGGGGGTAGATTCCTGTGGTTCATTGCTTGTATACAACACCCAGTGCTCATTCCAACAGGTGCCCTCCTCAATGCCCATTACTCATTTTTCCCTCTTTCCCACCCCCCATCAACCCTCAGTTTTTTCTCTGCATTTAAGAGTCTCTTATGGTTTGCCTCCCTCCCTCTCTGTAACTATTTTTTCCCCCTTCCCTTCCCCCATGGTCTTCTGTTAAGTTTCTCAAGATCCACATGAGTGAAACATATGATATCTGACTTTCTCTACCTGACTTATTTCACTTAGCGTAATACCCTCCAGTTCCATCCACGTTGCTGCAAATGGCCAGATTTCATTCCTTCTCATTGTAGGGCTTTCCCTTTAAAGTGGCTTCACTGCTACCAGTGTGCCCCTGAATTGCTTTTTTACTGTTCGAAAATGGGCAGGGTATGTAGCCTCCTCGGCTTCCAGGATTGATACTCAGTCTTCCACAGCCTCTGGTGTTTGTGTTTTGTAGCTTCTGCTGTCATCTGCCTACTTAGGTCCCTCCCTCCTGAGGGGTGTTTGGAATGAGGAAGGGGTGGCATGTGTGGTAGCCCATAGCAGTCTTTATTTGTTTACGCTTTCACATCAGACTCAGAGTGCTCTTTTTGTTTATTTTTTTTCTGCTATCAGCTCTGGAACTCACTGCTGGAGATTCCCAGGCAGGACCTCTGGTTGGGGTTAGTGGGTGTGTTTTCAATACAACTCCCCAAATTTGCACCTATTGTTGATAACCAGTGATTAGATAATTGCATCCAGATTGCATTCTTACTCTTTGGGGAACTTCGCTTTGGTTTTGTTTTGTTCTGTGTTGATTTTTTCTTTGAGTGTGGGGAATATTTGTCTTGAGGACGGAAAGACTGATACTGAACAAATAAGACTTAGTGGATCCTGACAGATTGACCTGGTTTCAAATTCTGCTTGTGTCATCTTGGGATACTTGCTTAATTATTTCTGAGTTTTAGTTTTTCCTTACCTGTCATTAAGGTTTCATTTTTCAGTTTTTCCTCATATGAGTGAAGGAGAAAATAACATGCCCTTTTTGAGTTTAGTAAAAGAGCTAATTTATATAAATTAAGTGGTATATGGCATCATCTAAGCACTCAGGAAATGGTCGCTGCTAGGAATGTTTGGAACGATAATGACATTATTGGCAATATAAGAATGTAAAAGTGAATTTGAAGATTTTGATTGTGTATTACTAGAATTACTCTCAGCTGTCATTTTACCCCTTTTTAAAAAAGATTTATGTGGAATTTTTAAAAAACAGATTTATGTGGCAGTTCTTATATCTTGTACTTTTTTTTTTTTTTTAATTAAGTCACTCAGCATCTGAAGAGGCTTCGGGTTCAGACTCAGGCAGCCAGTCGGAGAGTGAGCAGGGCAGCGATCCAGGAAGTGGACATGGCAGTGAGTCAAATAGCAGTTCTGAATCTTCAGAGAGCCAGTCGGAATCTGAAAGTGAGTCGGCGGGTTCCAAATCCCAGCCAGTCCTTCCAGAAGCCAAAGAGAAGCCAGCCTCTAAGAAGGAACGGATAGCTGATGTGAAGAAGGTATCTACTTTGCTATACAGTGAAAATGTGCTGCTGGCTAGGACCAGCAAGCAGAACTTTATTTCACATGGAAAACTCACTAGTGTATTCGGATAATGAAAACTACCACCACCTTTTGTAATATACTGTCTGTGGATATAAAGATTGCTTTCTGTTCTACTCTTTGAATATAGTAGACACAGGGCCATAAGGGAAATAATTACACGAACCATCAAATTACAGGGCAAAAAGACAAATTTTTATAGTTTCGGTTTTTAACATTTAAAAAAGGTAATAGTACCGAACACTACAGAGTGAATTACTGACAGATTATGGAATGTAGTTGTGGAGCTTAGTTATGGATAATAACAGTTCAAGAATAAGGGCAATTTTTCTTCTCTGAAGGATGGAAGGAAGATACTTCTCACAGGAAAAAAAGTTACTTGCATCTAGGCAATATAGATTTTGTTTGCTTAACGGAGGAGTCTTGTAGCAAAGAATGCAAAAAGGCAAAAATTGAAGTGCATAGTGTCTTCTCATTGATGCACAAACTGGGATGCGTTCCTTTTGGGGAAAAATTAATGACTTGGCCTAATTAGTCACAAGAGCACAGCTTATCTTTTAAAATTCCATTTTGAGACAGTTAGGTGTAAATCACTGAAAATGCAAAAGAATATTCTTTTAGAAACTTAAAAGATGTCCTAATGAAAGTTTTATGCTAAATCAGTTTTTATTACTCTTAAGACAGAAATCTTCGTCTGAGCACTCAGATTTTGGTAGTAGTACGAATAACTTTAAATTACCTGCAGGTTCTACAGAATAGCTTTGATAGATGCTTCAACAGATGAAGCATCTGAAGCCGTTAGGGATAAGAAAATGAAAGCTGTCCTTGCTAATTCAGTCATCACCAGTGACTTAGACACTCAAGTATTGCACCTTGTCTACCTGCTCAGTGTGTCAGTGAACCTTTGACAAGTGGAAATGCAAAAACACCCTGCATGTAGATTACCACTGAAAGATTTTGCTCTGAGTATCACTAAACTCAGAAACTTACTCTCCAGGCTTGTAGCAGAAGGCTTTGCTTGGCAATCTTCAGAGGATAATGTCTGAGCCTGGTTTCCTCTACATCTAGACTGGGTATTTTTTTCAGAACACCACAACACACTTTTGAAGAAAGTATAATGGATAGAAAACATCTGAATATAACTTTCTTCTGTGCAGTGAGGAATTCTTTACTTGAAAAGGTAAAAGGAAACCATGGAAACTGTGACTTACATAGTGTTTAAAACTTCACTGAAATCTAGTTGACCGGGATTCTCAGCTGTTAACTATAAGACCGTGTGTATGAGTGTGTGTGTGTGTGTGTGTGTGTGTGTGTGTATATATATAATTTTTTTTAACCTTATATAAGTAGATAAAAGGGAATTAAGAAAGGAGAAATTATTACTAAGACTGAATTTCAAAATACAAGTAAAGTTTCAGACAGAAATATTAAAATACATTTTAGTTTAAAACTTTTTGAGGGAGAGTGTGTGTGCACGTGCGAGTTGGGTAGTGGGTAGAGGGAGGGGGGAAGGTCTTGAGCAGGTTCTGTGTTCTGCTCAGAGCCTGACGCTGGGTTGCATTTCAGGATCTTGAGATCATGAGCTGAGTCAAAATCAAGAGTTGGACACTTCCTGAGTCACCCAGGTGCTCCTAAAATACACTTTCAAAGTTAAGGCAATAAATTCCAAAAACTTAATAAGGTTAACAGGTAGATGGATGTACTAACTAGGTAGAATGATTGGATCGTGACTTTTTTTTTTTCAGTTTACTTACTTAGTTTTGAGAGAGGGAATAAGCAGGAGAGGGAGAGAGAGAGAGAATCCCAAGCAGGCTCTGCACTCTCAGTGCCGACCCTGATGCAGGACTCACCTCCAAACCATGAGCTCATGACCTAAGGTGAAATCAAGAGTCGGACGCTTAGCTGACCAGGCCACCCAGGCATCCTGATCAGATTGTGACTTTAATGATGCTATTCTAAAATGAGAACTTCTGAGGAAGGTTCTTTGTTTTCTGTATACGTCGCAGTTGTTTTTTTTTTATTTTTTTTTATTGAAGACTTGAATTAGATATCATAGCCTTCAAAAGGACAAAGATGAGCTCAGGATGATTTTAGTATGTGTGCATTACAGTATATCCTGTAATATAGTCTCAGCAGTTGAGCCTGAATGCCTAATATTTTAAAATGATAAAACTAACTGGTACAGTGACACTTAAATGATTTAGCTACCCCAGTTAATAAAAGCTCCTTAAATACCTGTGTTGAGTAATTTTGTACCTTTAGCAGAAGTCCAAAAAGGGGTAAGAGTTGGGGTTGGGGTCAGGGTCAGGGTCAGCAGGGCTAGAGTAAACTTTTTTGTCTCCTTCCTTTCTCTGCCAGATTTGTTTAGTGTCCTGCTGCCTGTCACCCAGATCCTGCCAGTTGGTTATTCCTAACTCCTCCTGGTTGGACCTTTGTCCTCCTGACTCTGAGATTATTCTAAGGCCATTATGGATTTGTCACCTTTATAAACTGGGAACACTGGGTTTCATGATTATGTTGGATTCTTGTTCTAAAGTGCCTTTTCCTGGAACATCTTGCTTGTTTTCTTTGGAGGCTTTGGTTTTATTCAGCCTACTTGGCACTTTGTTTTTTAAGGCACTGTTGATAATATCCTCCCTTGCCTTAGTGACATTCTGTCTTTTTGAATTGTCTTTCATCAGTTTTGTCTTTTTTGGGGTCCACTTTCTACACACTTCACGAGTCTCAGCCAGTGGCTTCTCCTGTGGCTTCACTTTCTAAATATTTTCATGACATTTGCTGTCACCTGTGTTTTGACAACAAGCCCACATTTCTAATCTTGGCTGTCCGGCATCTTTTCTACATGTTTAACTCCTATTAAACATCTTCATCTCAGTGTTCCACAATCCATCCAAATTCATTTTGCCGCTGTGTGACTGATTTCATTAGAAAAACACATGGTATGCTTGGTGTGAATTATCTTTGGGAAGGAGAGTGAGATTGGGGGATTAGACTGTTATCGTTAGAGGTTGGAAGGGTCTTTTACATTTTTTCTATACATCTGTTGATTTGCATCTTTTAAATAAGATGGTGTTGATATATTGAGAAAAAAAATTTCTCTTCAACGAATCTCTCCTTTCAACTTCATTTATGTATTTCTATTACCAGCGAGGATTGTAACTAAAAGTCAAGTCCTAAAGGTTAAGGGTAATTACTGCTGGAGAATACAGTGTACAGAGACAGGGTTCAGTGTACAGATGAGACAGTGGTTCTCATCTGAGAGCTTCTAGCTAAGTGTTGGAAGTGCCTAATTTGCGTACATCTGGCACGTTACACATTCCGAGGCAGTAGAGGAAATGTACAAATAGATGGTTGGAGCCCTGCTTGGTTTCTGATTTCCCAGATGGGTCAGTGTGTGGACATAGCTGATACTGGAAAGCATTAGGGACTTCAAATTCATCAGTAAAGATTTTGTCTTTAGCAGGAGCCTTGCCATATTATTCAATTGTAAGTTTATGTTTTAATGACGAGTATGTAGTGTGCTATGTAGTTGAAGAGCCATTCAGTAAAGAAGAGGCGTTGTTAAGCTTCAGTGTGTTTCGGAATAATAAAGATGGTACTTTATTGTCTCATAAACAAAACTGACACAAAACACCCTTTAGACATTTAGTTACTTGAATTTTCTTAAATTGAAATACGTGTTCCAGTAATGAAAATAGTAAATCAAAAAGGATTCACTCATGGTCTATTAATTTTACAGATGTGGGAAGAATATCCTGATGTTTATGGGGTTAGGCGGTCAAACCGAAGCAGACAAGAACCATCACGATTTAATATTAAGGAGGAGGTAAGAAAAAGACACGTTTTAAGGGGATACATTTAAACTCCTTATCTTACCTCATCCTTTTTGACTCTGGTATATGCTACCATTGACATGACTGAACTTGTTGCCTTGGAGTTAAGTGACTCTAATGTGAGCTTTCTCACCTTAATATGGCAAGGAAAACCACAGGTGGCTTTTAAAGGAAGAAACTTACCAGGAAGATTGTGTCATAATGAATGTCTTAGTAGAGTATTGTACAGATTGGCTTCAAATTTTTGTTTTTATTCTTTTTTAAGGTTTCCAAGTTTCAAGTGAAATTGATTATTATAAGAAGTTTACCTTTTAAAATACCTAGTTTCTAAATCTACATTTTGTAAAATGAGTCATTGCTTGGTAAACAAATGTAATAGTGGAAGTTGTTTCAGATTTATTTCTGAGAAAGGAAGGAAAATTTGCTTAAATACAGCGTTTTAACTAATTCAAATTTGCTTTCTGTTTTTAGTGTGCAGTATAAAATAATTCACACACATTTAGTCTGATCTAATTGTGAGAGATTGAGTAGTTTGTTTTTTAAAATTGGTAATTACTGGGTTCTATTGTTTCTATAGAATAGACTTTTCTCACCTTTCTCAGTTCATGTGGTAGTCTTGTCAATTCTTACCTCTGTAGTAGGTGTATAGACCACATTCTGAAGAGGTGCTCTTCTGTGCTTCAGTGAGATGTCCCCTTTCTGTATTCTTTTTTTTTTTTTTTTTAATTTTTTTTAACGTTTATTTATTTTTGAGAGAGAGACAGAGCATGAATGGGGGAGGGTCAGAGAGAGGGAGACACAGAATCCGAAACAGGCTCCAGGCTCCGAGCTGTCAGCACAGAGCCCGACGCGGGGCTCGAACTCACGGACCGCGAGATCATGACCTGAGCCGAAGTCGGCCGCTCAACCGACTGAGCCACCCAGGCACCCCCCCTTTCTGTATTCTTAAGAGGACTTTGCTTAACCAGCTGAACCACCCAGGCACTCCCCCTCCCCCCTTTAAAACAAATTTTTTTTTAATGCTTATTTTTGAGAGAGAGAGAAGGACTTTGCTATTCTTAAGTATGTAGCATTCTTCTGATGAAAGTTAATAGAGGTTAGTGAGTTGGAGGTGGGTTTTGGTAAGCATATTTTAAAAATCTAATTGACTGTTAACATCCATATTGCCTTTATGGTGTTTTATTTTGAATGACCTCTGAGCTGGTTTGCCCGAGTTTTCTTTTTCCACAGTGTCTAGGACAAGGTTGCTGAACCATGTTTGTTACAACCGGTCACGTAGTTGTGTCCGTAATTTCCTCTTTTATACGTCCATTAACACATTCTCTATAGGGCACAAGACAGCAATAGAAATAGTTTCCCTAATTTGGGGGGAAAAGAGACACTTAAATGTTTCTGACTATAAACCTTCCTTGGTCTAGTGCTGTCAGCAGGGCACTGTTGGCTCATGATTGAACATGCTCTGTAATGAGTCTAAAATGGGACAAATCAGCAGTCACCACCTTTAATGACACACTAAATGTTGTGGCATTTCACATGATGTTCTAGATCTGCAGTATCACGTTTGGTTGCCTCTAACATGTAGCTTTTAAAGTTTTTAATTAAAGTAAAATAAAATGAAAGATTCTGTTCCTTAGCCGCACTAGCCATGTTTCAGAGGCTCAGTAGTCACATGTGGCTCCTGGCCACTAGATTGTTCCCTGCAGATACAGAATATTTCCATCATCACAGAGAATTTTATTGGACTGAGCCCTTGTAGAAGTCAAGCTGAGGGAGGGTTTCCCGGTGTTAGAGGTAACTCTGTCATTACAGACAAATTAATTTTCAAAGGAAAAGAAGAGTGAGCACGATCAAACACAGGTTTCTTTTGTCTGAAAGCTCACATTGGATAATGTTATTATTGAGTAGATTGTGGAAGCAGGGGATCGTGTTGTCCCTATGAACTGTGAATTAAAGTCTGTAATCATTTTTCCCCTCTCACACACTGAAGGCAAGTAGCGGGTCTGAGAGTGGGAGCCCAAAAAGAAGAGGCCAGAGGCAGCTGAAGAAACAGTAAGTCTTTCATGGGGCAGTTACTTCCCCCAGGGGTTTTGAACATGTCAGCTTCTCTGGGGCTCCCTTCTCTGTGTGGTCGTCCGTCCCGGGTCCCGGAGTCTGCTTCTTCTCTTGCTGTCTTGGGTTGCAGTCCGTCACGACCCACTGCTGCCGCAGCCCTCAAAGCTCAGGGTTGCATGTGTTTCCATGTGCTTGGACTACTTCTTAGGGCAAACCCCAGCTTGTTCCATTTGGTTAGCCTGATTAGCACAATTGTTATTTTTCTTAAAAATGTGCACCAGTTCTATTCTGGTTGAGCAAGGAACAAATTTAGATTTGCTCTTTTTTCTTTTAATTTGTTCTTTGTGTGGGTGTGGCAACATTATATTTGTTGGACTGACACCCAATTTAGTATTAAATTTCAAAGTGTTATTACTGTATAATTTTAATACTGCAGTTTACAAACCAGAAAATTTTAATTCTTGGGCTTAACATGACATTCCTTTAGAACGTAGATTATATATTCATTATTTTAAAAATTCACAAATTATACTTAATTAAGGTGAAAAAAATTTGTTTTTGTTTTTGGGTTTTTTTTGGAATTAAAAAAATTACTTTTGGAGAGTGTCTGGATCTTTTTGACAGTCTAAATTCTATAGCCCACCTCTTGAGGAGCTTCATTTGAAAATGTAGCTATTGAAAACTTGGCAGACAAATTCAGGGGTTTCTCATGGTAAACGATTGTCCATGGTACCTATTAAAATAGAGCCCCAGTTATATGTATTTTCTGTTCTCAAATACTAATTTTAGAATTAGTAATTAGAATTAGTAATTAGTAATAGAATTACTAATTAGTAATCTTTCATAAGTATTTGGCCTAAGGCAAAGGAGCTTGAATTTTTTAAACCCATGTACTCATCTTCAAAATAGAGTAATACTCATTCTGCCAACCTAACAGGGTTATTGGGAACTGTGTTAGGAAAAGTTGAGTATTTAGTATGTCCTCTCCAGAGCACATACACTTTTCATTTGTGTTTGAAATACTTGTTAGAGTTGGAGGAAAAACTGTAGGCCAGCCTGTACTTCTTGGCATCTTAGAAGGCTTTTTTCTACCCCATTCCTTGGCCTGCGTGGGAAATTATTCTGATCTGATGGCCTTTTGGGGGCTTTTGGGAAGTCTGTGCATGTGTTCTTTCCTCTACCATCTGGCTATGTTCTTCTGGTCTCCTGACTGGGATCTAAATGGTGCTGTGCTTGAAAACCTCCAGTTTCTACTTCAGTGGCGTCTGGGTGTGCAGAAGCGCACTGGCCCCTGTGCTCACTTTCCTTCTGTCAATCCTAGACGTCTCTAAAGTTGACCGTTCTTAGAGGCCTTCTTTCCCTGAGTAGAACCTCTTCGTTCCTTGCAGGGGGTTGTATCTTCTGTAAGTGCCCTTCCTTTCCCCGGCCTCTTCCCTAGGAACTTAGCCAGAGCTGGGGGAGTTCTCTTCCTGTTTATTTGGGCCCTGGGCTGGCCTCGCTTCCTGCTATCCTCTGGGCAGCAGGTGAGTACTGGGGCTTACAGGGAGCTCTTTTCCTGAGTCCATTTAATTATAATTAGTAGGAGGAGGTGCAGTAGGTGCTGGCACTCCCTCTGCAAAGCCTCAGCACTAACGGGGGTCTGTGTGATGTGAGCAAGCATAACAGGACCTAGTGTGTGGGCATGTGGATTTCAGAATTGAGAGACTCAAAGGGGGCAGAGATTTTGAAGTATTAGCACAAGGAAAGGTTTTTCTGAAATGCTGCGCGCTGTACCACAGATTTTGAAGTTTTTAAAAAGCTATTTTGTTAAACTTTTTAAAAATTCAAAGTTTAAAAATGTTGTAAGAATAAAGCAGTAGTACAAAGACTGCCTGTGTATTTTGCCCAGATTTACCATTGGTTACCACTTTTGCCTCATTTGTTTTTATTGTTGTGAGTGCTTTCTTTGTAAATATTTATGTATGCATGCATATAATATTTTTTCTGAACCACTTAAGACTAAGATTGACACACATCATGGCCTTTTACCCCTAAATACTGAAGTGTGGATTTCCTAAGAATAAGGATACCCTGTTTCTTAAGCACAGGATAGTTTTACTACAAATAGATTTAACATTGCTAACATAGTTTTGTCTAATCCATATCCCCATTTGGTTACTTGACCCAGGAATGTCTTTTACAACATTTCCCACCTCCACTGCAGGGTCCCATCTAGGATTAGATACTGTATTAGTGGTCTTTCACAGCCCTTCTGTGCTATTATGACGTTGGCATCTTTGAAGAATACAGTCTTACAAGGGAATAACTCCCCAGAGTCATAATGTAAGTTAGCATTTAAAAAATTTAGAAGCTATAGAGCATAATGTTTCTGCACGATATTGAGAACATTTTTCAAGTTGGCAGTGTTGAAAATTTGAGGGATGATGCTTAAGAATTCAGAGTTTTAGATTTTTTTTTTTGAGAAAATCTGTCAGTACTGGTCCTCATAACAAGTGGTCTTTGTAATCTTCAGATACACTGGGAGTTCTCTGTTTTCACTCCATTTACAGTCCTTACCTGGCCCAAGTGGGTACTGGAGATGGTAACTCCTGACCTAGTCATGCTAACCAATAATTTTTCAAATTTTATTTGACCCACTCATGCTGTTTTGATTATTCAACCCTTTCCCATGCAGTACTTCTTAATATTGTCCAAATTTGTGAAATGTAGAGGACCTATGCTGGCTCATTATGGTACCATCAGTTTTTCAAGCCACTCTAGAATGGTTCCAGAACATCTTCTCCCAACTGGAATGAAAAAAAAAATGTGTTAGCCGTAAATCACTTGGAAGTTTTTCTTCTGGGACCATAGTTATTTTTTTCTTCCCAGTTCTTTGAATTGTAACTGTCAGAAACTTGTGACACAGTGGAGAATTTGCCCCAGAGTTTTCTTTTTCATTGAAACTTGCTCTTGAAAGGCGTTCTCTCTGGGAAAATGTACTGAAAATCAGTGAAGTTTAAGCAGTTATTTCCCTCTTTTCATGATCTGCCTTCTAAAGTGGAGGAGAAAGGAATCCTCTTCTCTGGGCTCTTAGAGATAGTTAGTAGAAAGCCTCAGTGACTCTTGGCCAGAATTTAGGCCCATTTTATTTACAAAGGAATTTTACAGTTATTTAGATTTGATTTCTGTCTTAGGGTTTGTGTTCTGCCAGCCACCTTTTTCCAATAAAGGAAGAAAACCATACTTCGTTAGCTTGCATTCTGACTTTTTCATATCTGTTTACATTGCCATGGGGCCTCAGTGGCCAGACCTTGGTATTTTTATCCCTAGTCCCCAAAATTTTGGTAAAAATTCCATTGATTCTCTCCTAGGGAATCCTGCCGATGCCCTCTTAGAGCTGGATCTGGCAATTCACATCTCCTATAACATATGAAAAAAATTTTTAAACACAACCTTATATTTTAGACAACTCCTCTTTGTAGCCCGACTTATACATATGGCTTAGTCAGGGAGTCGTGCTCATAAAGTTTGCATTATATAGAAGAAGCCAGTGATCTAGGAGAGCCCTCTACATCTACAGAGTTGGGAAGTAATCATTTTATAATGATCACTCTTTTCACCTTCCCTTTATTTTTTTTTTATTTAAAAAAAAATTTTTTTTTTTAACGTTTATTTATTTTTGAGACAGAGAGAGACAGAGCATGAATGGGGGAGGGGCAGAGAGAGAGAGAGAGAGAGAGAGAGAGAGAGAGACAGACACAGAATCGGAAACAGGCTCCAGGCTCTGAGCCGTCAGCACAGAGCCCGACGTGGGGCTCGAACTCACTGACCGTGAGATCATGACCTGAGCCGAAGTCGGCCGCTCAACCGACTGAGCCACCCAGGTGCCCCTCACCTTCCCTTTATACAAAGTGGCTTAGTATTGCTGATCTAACTTTTCCCTCTGTTCTTGAAAGTTAAAACAAAATTTAAAATAATCCAGCCAGTTTCAGATACACATGCATACTAACTCATTTAGGCCTTCTAAGCCTTCTGTTGTTCAGATCCTCCCAGAATGTGTAAGTCTGACTTTTCCTGATTTTGTGGTCTTCAGTGGATTGTCACTGAGAGGAGGAGGTCTGTAGGTTTGACATGTAATGCCAAACACCTTGTTCTCACTGGGTTTTAGTTTCCTGCTTTAGGAGGCGGACTTTGGACCAGTTGATTTGCTCAGTTTTTGTGCATTCTCATACTAGAAGTTTCTGAATCTTCCTGGCTGTCCATAAGTCTGTAGACCTCCAATTTAACTGGAGGACTCTAGCCTCAACACTGATTCTGTCAGTTTACTGCCACCTTAGTTCCATAAAGTCATAGAAGTGGACCTCATTAAGTGCCCTGATTTAGATTCTTAATTCCTGTGGAGTTCCGTAAATTACAACTAATATTTGTGCATCTTTCTCATCTGATCTGCTCTCCCTCACATCTTAATTGTTCATGTTCTTTCAAGCTTGTTAACTGTGAAACCACTTCTCTCCAGTTTGACTATGTGTGTCCCTTCTGAGAGCCAAACTGTTCTCCCAAAGGAGACTGCAGTCTCATGTGCCAATCTTCTAGTGCCTGGAGACATCTTGTTTCTTCCTTCCTGGCCGTCCCCATCTATTCGTTTGGTTCCTTAGCAAACATTTGTTGTGCTAGGTTCTAGGGAGGGGGACTAACATGCCTAGAGTTTAGTTAGATATAAGGAATTCTTTGTTTAAAAAGGGACCTGCAAGGATATTATGCAATATTAATAGGCCTTAGTGTCTCAGCAGTCTGTGTCCAAAAGAAAAGTACCCTACCTGTTTGTTAGGCTGATACGGTTCATTCTTTAATTATTTCTTTCCTCAACAAAGAAGTAGCTCCATTTGCTTGCCTTTGTGCTGAACTCTGGTACAAAGATGAAGACAAGTGGCCCTGCCTCCTGGAAGCAGTCACTTACTCTAAGGGAAACCGATATGAAACCAACAGTGCTAGTAGAACTTGAGTAATGTACATAAAAGTGCTGTACTGCCTTTTCATGCTTCCTGAAGTAGGGTGGTTCCTGGACTTTTTAGGAAGATTCTTAGGAATCTGTAGATAAGCCACCTTCTTGCAGTAAGCTCCTGCTATTCCTTTGACCTATTCTCCCGTGAAGAATATTAACTTGACTTTGATTCTGTGACAGTTGTCTTCAGCATAATCTTATTTCCTATGCATAGACCCAGAGGCACAGTGGTAGTTGTTTTATAAAACCTCAGATACTTGCCTGTGAGTTTTTTTTTTTCCTAGATATTTCATGCTCAGTGACTATTATGTGTTCTGTCCTTCTTCCCTAGAAATGAGCTAAGTCCCACGTTTGGTCTTTAAACCTCAAAAACTCTTTGGGGTGGTAGGAGAGAGCTATAAGGTACGGCCCTTTAAAGCCTTCTAAGATCTCAAGGAGCAAAGGAACACCTACTGTATCTAATAATTATTAAGAACTACATCTTTGGCT
This sequence comes from Panthera pardus, assembly GCF_024362965.1. NCBI lineage: Eukaryota > Metazoa > Chordata > Mammalia > Carnivora > Felidae > Panthera > Panthera pardus. Next base: position 4,580,033 of record NW_026526810.1, read on the forward strand.
GAATAGATTAGCTAGTAAGTGGTAGGTTTATCACTGAAAAATAATTTTAGGGACTTTTATCGAATATATTTTAAAGATGTTAGCATGTCTAGTATTATAGTAGTTTTAAAAGAAGTTTCTAACCAGTATTAGAATTTATTAAGATTCACATCATCTGTGAATTTGTTAAGATAAACATTTTTAGGCTTCGTATTAGACCTGCTAAATCAGAAACTGTGGCACTCGTCCAGAAATTTGTTTTAACAAGTTCTTCAGGTGGTTCTGATCATCTTACATTTGAGAACCACTGGTCTCGTATATATTACGACTTCAATCTGTTCAATGGTAGTGGTAAATAAAAATAGAGTAGAAGAGATTTAACAGCTTTTTTTTTTTTTCCAGAATAGTTTAAAAAATACTTTCTTCATTTCCATTTTCATTTATTTTTGTCACCAGAGAAAAAATAGGCATAGATATTACACAGTCTAGGAAGGAACATAGCCAGAGTTTAAATAGAGCTAGAATAAACCTTTTTTAGCCATAATACCTAAAATATACATGTTCTGCCTTTTGGAGAATCCTATTGAAATTGGTCCTGTCAGATTCTTCAAACTAAACAATCCTGAGGAGTTCATTTAGAAAAAAATCATTTTGCTTTGCTTTTGATCACAGAGAAAAATGGAAACGGGAGCCCTCAGAAGATGAACAGGAACAAGGCACCAGTGCAGAGAGCGAACCAGAGCAGAAAAAAGTGAAAGCCAGAAGACCTGTCCCCAGAAGGTGCAGTGTTTGCTTGAACTCTCTGCTTCTGGTGGAGCTTAGTTTGTGTTAGTTTGAGAAGGATGGTACAGTGGTAGAATGATGGCCTACGGTGTGCTGTGATTCGGGGCTTTGGAAGTCTCGGGCTCACTTCTTGCTAGGCTTCCTCGTTAGCAAGTGATTAGGTGATGAGGATGCTTGCATTTGACTGTGGGTATTTGCATGGTGTGTCGTGTAGAGCGAAGCTTCTGTTTCTTACTCCCTGACTTACTAGTTCCGAGGGGTGAACGTATCTTCTGCTTTTAAAAAAAGCTCCCTGTGTATTGGAGCAGTATGCAGGCTTTTTGGGGGAAGAACTAATTCCTAACTTTAAAATACTGTTTGGTTGAAAGCATGCTTCACTGTTTCTTACCTTGTTCTTAGAATCTGACATTAAGCAGAGAATCTGATTATGCAGGGAAAGAAGTAGGCGAGGTCGCAGGGAACTTTGGTAATTTAAAAAAAAAAAAATGTTTATTTGTTTTGAGAGGTGGGGCGATGGGCAGAGAAGGAGGGAGAGAGAGAATTCCAAGCAGGCTCCGTGCTGTCAGCACAGAGCCTGATGTGGGGCTTGATCTCACAAACCATGAGATCATGACCTGAGACAAAATCAAGAGTTGGATGCTTAAGTGATCCTAGCCACCCAGGTGCCCTGAAACTTTGGTAATTTCATTAGCTGGCTGGCAATGTAAGGTACTCATGTTGGGGAAAGGAGGGCAGGAGGCAGAGATCTCAGGGGAATTTTCCTCCTTGCAGTATTGCTTAGGATGGGGGTTGACAGGCTGTTGCCTTTGGGCCACATCCCACTCAATCACCTATTTCTGGATGGCCTGTGAGCTAAGTATAGCATTTAGAGATAAACATTTATAGTTTGATGATAGGCAACACTAAATTTGAACCTCAGTTCCGTGAAATGTTATCCCTTCAAAAAGAATTCAGTTCTTATCATTAGATGTGTATCCCATAAATCCTGTGATTATTATTTCATTTTGAGTTTTGTCAGTAAAAATTATGTGAAAATTTATTTTTTCTCGTTAAGTAAGTGCCTGCATAGTGGCCTCAATTTTGCGTCTTGTCTGGGAATGCCAACAGTTGTGCTCTGGACTTTTGCAGCCAACATTTGCCTGCCTCTGAGTTAGGACACTACACTGGCCCACCATGCTGGCAGGGAAATTTGTCAACTTAGTTTGGTCACAGGACTGGAAAGCCACTTCAGCTTTTTCTTCTAGAGTTTACCTGTCATTTATTGAATCCCTGATCATCTCTCTGTAGTGTTGCTTATGGAAGGTGTGAGAGAAACAGATAAGATTGTGAGTTTCCATCTGTCTCTTTCTCCTGTTTTCACCTTTTTACCACTGGTAGAGTATTTCGGGATTTCCTTACGGGAGTGCCTAGGCTGTGGTTCTCCGTCCTGGCTGTGTGTGAGTTCCCTTGGGTGGCCATCTCCTTAGTCTGTGTGGCAGGGTGTGGTTTCTCAGGTAGTCTTCCAGATATGTTTTGTACGTGTCACACACACTATTATGCGTGTAGTTATTTTTTGTCTTTTGCTCCTTTTATGCAGATAGCATTTCATGCATCTTCTTCTGCATTTAAAAAAAATATATATATATAGTTTAACATTTATTTATTATTGAGAGACAGAGAGACACAGAATGTGAACAGGGGAGGGGTAGAGAGAGGGGGAGACACAGAATCTGAAGCAAGCTCCAGGGTCTGAGCTGTTAGCACAGAGCCCGATGCGGGGCTCGAACTCACGAACTGTGAGATCATGACCTGAGCCAAAGTTGGATGCTTAACTGACTGAGCCACCCAGGCACCCCTGCGTTTTTCTTTAGTTATCTTGGAAATCTTCTCATATCAGTACATGGAAAAGTTTTTTGTTTTTTGTTTTTTTAATGCCTACCTAGTTATTCTGTTGAGTGAACTGATTCCAAGTTGATGAAGATTTAGAGTTTTCCTAGTCTTTTGTTAATTGCAAATAATACTACAGTGAATACCTTATTGTGCCGGTATCAGTGTATATCTGTAAGATCAACTCCCAGAAATGAAAAATGTTGACATTTCTAAGTTTGATAGATATTTCCAAGTTGTCTGCCAAAGAAGTACCATCAGTAACATGTTGCATGTATATTTTTATGTCAGGTAACCCTGAGGAGTAGTTGAGAACCATTGCCTCAGAATTCACTGAATCTCCTATATGTGTTTGAGGATTATCAGTATTACAATTACTTTTGTGTTGAAAATGCAGATTTCTAGTTGATTAGAATCTTAGCAAATGGGACTCAGGAATATACATTTCTGACATTCCCCAGGTTAATCCTATATATGTATTGTGGCTCTGGGAAATTATAGATTTGAAATAGACACCAAGTGATAGAATAAAAACTTTGCCCTTTTTTCTCTTCTCATTTTAGAACAGTGCCCAAACCTCGTGTTAAAAAGCAACCCAAGACTCAGCGTGGAAAGAGAAAAAGGCAAGATTCTTCTGATGACGATGATGAAGATGATGAAGCTCCTAAAAGGCAGACTCGTCGCAGAGCAGCTAAAAATGTTAGGTAGGTTGTGCCCCAGAAGTGTTTCATTAGTGTGAGGGTGATAGTTGGGTAGAACTTGGTTCAGGTGAGTCCACGATTCTGCATTTTTTTTTTTTTTTAAGTTTATTTTGACACAGAGAGAGAGAGAGAGAGAGTGCTTGTGTGCACACACTTGAGAGCATGAGTTGGTGGTGGCAGGGGAGGGGGCAGAGAGACAGAAGCCCAGGAAGGCCCCGTGCCGTAAGTGTGGAGCCCATTGTGGAGCTCATACCCACAAACTGAGATCATGGCCTGAGCCAAAACCAAGAGTCTGATGCTCAACTGACTGAGCCACCCAGGTGCCACCAGGATTTTGCAAAATTTTGGATTTTGATAGGCAAAAATAATGACCTGTGTCCTGAGGTTGTGTTTAGAAATTTCTTGCAAAAAAGAATGATGTTGGCCAGTGGGAATATGGAAGGAATAGCAGTGGTTCATTTCTGGCCTTCATTCCTGTAAAGAAAAGCACTTAGTGTTGATGTTCTATTGAGGTGGGTTAGTCAGTGATAACTGTCACCCTTTTTAAGGAAAGATGTTTGGATTATATTCTCACTTTTAAATTGCTCTTTCAATCAGACAGATTCTTCTGAGGATCACTTTATGTACTGGTATTTGGGTGTAATTTTATTAAGCTTACTAATAGGATATGGAGTATTACTAGAAAATTAAATAAAGGAATAGAAACATGCAGACATCAGTATTTTACTTTATATGAGTCCAAGGATATTTCATTTTCTTTCAGAGGATACACAGGTTTCTTTTGGTCTACTGAGAGATAGTGAAACTAAGTCCTGGAGATATTAACCTGTCCAGTGTGTCTAGTTAATGATTCAAAGGCTTGGACAATGTGCTGAATATGCCAAAGTGTACGTTTTCCTCCTTCAGCTCTTGTACATCCAGGATTGTGTTTTTCTCGTGTGACTCCCAAACCATTTGTTGTTTATATACGGTGAAAGGTTACATTGTGAAAGGTTACATTTTGATATTTCATTACCAGGAAGTATGTTTGTTGAAGTTTTCAACAGTTTGAGGATACTTAAATTTCATATTCTTATTATCAGACAAAATACAGGGTTGAAACATTTCATCTTAGAAATAGTGTTTCCTTTTTGCTTAATGAAACAGCTGTTTTTTCATTCAGTATATGTTTTCTTTGTAGTTTCCTTGTTTACATAGTAACCTCCTGTTGAAAAACAAAAGCATAGGCATGTCCTTGTAGTTTTCTGTATCTTGCTTACACAAATCACTACAAACAGTAGTGTGTTTTTATTTTGAACTGTAAGCCTTCCTACAGTTCTCCATGAACATGCATTAATACTTAAGTAGGAGGAAACAGGTACTTTGAGCCCACTTTATCTGTGGCTGATCTTAAAACAACATGCCGGAGACAAAAGGATATGGTTCTTGAACGTCGTTGTATTTGGTCTTTAATTCTGGAAAGGTAGTCTCTCATTTATCCAGCACTATTTCTCACGCAGCTATAAGGAAGATGACGACTTTGAGACTGACTCTGACGACCTCATCGAAATGACCGGAGAAGGAGCCGATGACCAGCAGGACAACAGTGAAACTATTGAGAAGGTCTTAGACTCAAGGCTGGGAAAGAAAGGAGGTATGTCTCTGTGGGGAGCAAATTATGTCTTACCTACTCAGGCCCAAATCTTCTGTATTTCAGCTCTCAAATGAAGAATTTCAGTCCATGCTCACAGTGGTCGTGAAAGGTGGAAGTTGTTCTGGCATAATGTCATGTTTCATTGCAGAGGATGTAGGGATGTGTCCCATATGTCTTTGAGACTTGAAACTTAAGATGTGTTTATAGCTTAAAAAGCAGTGATGTCGCAGATATTCTGGTTTATAAACCTGAAACAAATTTACCTTTAATTAGGTGTTTCTGAATCTCCTGGGTGATAGGGAATGAAGATTTTTTTATATCTAACTTGAGGTGTCTTATAACTTAGTTTCTTTAACCTTTCCATATAGAAAATATCAAAATACTGCTTAATTCCTTTTTCTTTTTTGTTTCCATCCAGCCTCACTTTTGGTTAAGAGTTAACACAGAACTTTGGGTGGATGGGTAATTGGTGTGGGGTGGTGGGGGGATCTTTCTTTCTTTCTTTCTTTCTTCTTTTTTTTTTTTTTTTTTTTTTTTATGTTTACTCATTTTTGAGAGACAGAGACAGAATGCAAGCAGGGGAGGAACGGAGAGAGAGAGGGAAACACAGAATCCGATGTAGGCTCCAAGCTCTGAGCTGTCAGCACAGAGCCCGACATGGGGTTTGAACTCATGAGCCATGAGATCATGGCCTGAGTTGAAGTTGGACACTCAACTGACTGAGCCACCCAGGCGCCCCTATTTCTTAGTATTCTTGGAGAGACAGATTTGTTTTCTGAGTTAGTAGGGACCAAACCAGAAGGGTGTTGCTCTTCCATTTCTCTTGTGTTTAGACACAAGGATTTCTTTGATTTCACCAACATATTTTGGAAAACATTTTAAAGTGTAGAAATTGGGTTTGCGTTTTGACAGTATTTGAAATTACGAATCTTGTTCATCCTGTATTGTTTGTGAATTTCTGCTTATTTTTCAGTCAACAGGATTTTGATGCTTCATCCAAAAAGAGATTCTTTAGCTGAATGTGTACTCAGGAAGCCTTTTCAGGGTCTGATTTAATATACTTTTAAATGTTTACCTGAATCCTTTTGCAGCTACGGGAGCTTCTACTACTGTATATGCGATTGAAGCTAATGGAGACCCAAGTGGCGACTTTGACACTGAAAAGGATGAGGGTGAAGTCCAGTACCTCATCAAGTGGAAGGGTTGGTCTTACATCCACAGCACATGGGAGAGTGAAGAATCCTTACAACAGCAGAAAGTGAAGGGTCTAAAAAAATTAGAGAACTTCAAGAAGAAAGAGGATGAAATCAAGCAATGGTACATTTTTCAAGCAATGGTATATTTGCAGCCTTGAGGGAAGGAAGGTTTTTAAAGAATGTGTGGAGCACATAGCTGTCTAGGAACTCAGATTTTGCCTTAATTATCTGAATACAGAGCTGGTCACAATTCCATTTTATAAAATTGTGACCTGAAGACACTATATATATATATGTTTTTGTATACGGCCACCAATTTTGCAGAGTTTGATAATAATAATAAGTAGCTTATGGAGCATTTTGCACACCCAGTGTTTTTTATCCTCATGATAAGCCCATGAGATTTGTACCCATTGTACAAGTGTACACACATTGTACCATTGTACACATTTTGTGGATAGGGAGAGTGAGGCACAAGGCAGCTTTTCCGGGAGGTCCCAGGATTGGAGTTCTGGCAGCCCAAATCCAGAGCTAAGTCTTAGGCACCCTGTCATTTTCCTATGATTACGCTGGGGTGGCTTAGATGTCAGGAGTTAATATTCCAGAACTGTCTGGGTTACAGTACACTTACCACTAATCTCGGTTTTCACAATTTGCAGAAATGATGTGACTGAAACAGATGAACTCCTGAAGCTCTGATAGACCATTGTTTTTAGTTTAATTTACTTACAACTTTGAAGGTGGTTAAGTTGCATATGAGAAATATGTGGGGCCTATAGCACCCACAGACCTAAAGTGACTAATTAGAGGTATCAGGTTCAACCCTGAAGACTGACCTGCCAGTGTAATGTGATCAGGTTATTTTGTGTTAGAAATAGGGCCAGATGGGTTCTAATTCCCAATTTTACTACTGTGCACCATGTGCTCCTTCAGTAAATCACTTATTTTTCCTTTAGGTATCCCTAAGAATGGGGTCGGTTGTAAAGCAATTACAAATTTAAAATCCTCGGAAGTACAGTAATAGTTCATTTCAGCTTGCCAGTATTGTCCTTCTATAGAATTTTAGTCCAAAGAATAACTAGCTTTGTGTAAAAGCTACATTTAATCTCTCCCAAAACACATACCTATATGAAAAAGGCATGTTTCCTTTTAAATCTGGAAGACAGTTTTATGGTCCTATTCTGTTTAGATATTGGAATTTATTACACAAAGTAATTATTTTTAGGTTTCTTTATAAAGAAGGAACAACTGGTATGTTTTATGAGTCTAAGGTTTCCTAAAAGTGTATGTTTTTTTATAAAATCTCTGGCTTAATTACTAGTGAAGGATTGCTAAAGGGACAGATGGAAGTAAAGGCTCAGTTTCCTTTGCTCTTCTTAGACTTTGCTTTGATAGATTTGTATGGATCTCCCAAATCTAATTGGAATGTATTTTTCTTTTCTTCTGTCTAGGTTAGGAAAAGTCTCTCCTGAAGATGTGGAATATTTCAACTGCCAACAAGAGCTGGCCTCAGAGTTGAACAAACAGTATCAGATAGTCGAAAGAATAATCGGTGAGCACATGGAAACTTATTTTAGCAGTGTTTGAGCTCCGCAAATAATGGCTTTTGGTTTTGGGGTATTGTAAATTTAAAAATGCATTTTGTAGACTTACTTGTAGAGAATAGATGTAGGGGAAAAAAGGCAAGAGAATACACGGCTATCTAGATTGATTTTGAAGGAAGAGTTAACAAGATTTGCTGGTAAATTTGGACGTGGGAGATGAGAGAAGGCGGTGTCAAGTACGATGCGAAGACTTATGACCCAGGCAAATAGGAGAACAGAGGTACCATTTACTGAAATGGAAAGGCTAAGGGAAGAACTGGCTTGGAGTGGAAATCAAGAGCTGGGTTTGATATTTGTAAGTTTGCTATTCTTCTTGGTTGACTAATTGGGGAGTATCGTGAAGGTTGTATGTAGCATATGTGAGCTTGGAGTTTAGAACTCTCAGTCTGCGCTGGAGATTTATATTTGGGAATTTATCAGTATGTAGATAGTATTTAAAGCCTAAGATTTACTGAGATTATCAGAAATAGTATACCTCGTGAGACTAGGAAGTTTGAGAGCATTCCAGGTTTTGGAAGTTAGGGAGAAGCCACAGGAGAAGAGAAAGAAAGTCTGGTGAGAGAGGAGGGGGGCTGAGAGCATGATGCTCTGGGGGGAAGGAGGACTGAGACTTGATCCTTGAACTTGGGCTGGTTCAGGATCTGTGGAGTGGTGGGGATGAGGCCTGATTGGGGTGGCTTCAAGAGAGAATGAGGGGGACACCGGGAGTGAAAACAACTCTCCTGGGGAGTTTTGTTGTAAAGGGGAACAGAAATGGGGTTGTAGCTACTCAGGGCTGTGAGAGCAAGACAGGTGTTCCTTTTTTTTTTTTTTTTAAATGATATCAGATTATAGAGTATATTTGTATTCTTATTCATAGGACCTAAAATGTCATTCTTTCCTTGATTATAGTGATAACTTTTCTGTCGTATTTTCCATTTGTGTAGCCGTGAAGACAAGCAAATCTACATTGGGTCAATCAGATTTTCCAGGTAAGCAAAAGATTTGGTTAACAAATGTTAGTGAGCATCTAAGAGCAGTTCAGGTTTTGCAGTGTATTTAGTTTTGCCACTTGGTGTTTCAATGGTCATGTGTAAAACAGTGACACTCCCCTTCTTTGATTGACAGTTGCTAATCTACTAATTTTTGTATACCAAACAGCTCACAGTCGGAAGCCGGCACCTTCAAATGAACCTGAATATCTATGCAAATGGATGGGACTGCCCTATTCAGAGTGCAGCTGGGAAGATGAAGCCTTGATTGGAAAGAAGTTCCAGAGCTGTATTGACAGCTTCCATAGTCGGAACAACTCAAAAACCATCCCAACGAGAGAATGCAAGGTGTGGTGATGGCTGGCTTTTGGTTTTTCGGGGGAAAGATGTGTTGGTGGGAAGGGTTGATCACATAGATATTGGGAAGAGAAAATGTACAAAAGTAAATGATAATTTCCATTTTGACGTGAAAGATGAATTAACCTTGACATCAAAGGAAAATATTAAAACAGAAGAAGATGAATTGTATAATGGCTTCGCTGACCTCTTTAATCTTAAAATTCACGGAACTGGATATGTCTAATTAGAGATATTGTGCAGGATATTTGAAAGAATTTAAGCACTTTAAAGAGACGTGACATTGTATGGTGGGGCGCCTGGGTGGTTCAGTCGGTTGAGTGACTGATGGTTGAGCAACTGGTGGTTCAGTTGGTTGAGCATCTGATTTTAGCTCAGGTCATGATCTCATGGTTTGTGAGTCCAAGCCCTGTGTCAGGCTCTGCGCTGATAGCACGGAGCCTATTTGGGATTTTCTCTCTCTCCCTGTCTCTGCCCCTCAATCACCCCAGCTCATACATTCTCTCTCTCTCTCTCTCAAAATAAATAAACTTAAATAAAATAAAGAAATGTGATGGGAAAGGGGAGAAGCTCTGAATTCTAAGTTAGAAACTAAACATATAGGCTTTTTATTTGCTTGATTGTTTGCATAAATCCTTTCCCTTTTTTGGAATTCATTCCACATGTAAAATGGTGTGCTTGGGTCCTTGGCAGAAGAAGTCTGTGTAAGACATGGGCTCTGTCTCTGAGGAGTTGACGTCCAGTTCATGGCACCAGACCTCCATCTGTGGAATTCAGTGTGTATTTGAGGGGGCAGTGAGTGTAAAAACGAACTGTGGTCAGAGAAATACAGAGGCAGGAGTCACTGAGCTCCAGTAGTCCATGAGGAGGTTTAAAGGGTTAAAGAGATTGCACTACTTGAATTGCCCTGGTTCTTGAAGAATGGGTTGGTGCTGGATAGACAGATGGAAGGGGGCCCAGGTTATTGCCCTCCCCTGAAAGGCATCAGGAGAAAGATGGTCTTGGGGCTGGAAGAGAGGAAGGTGTTATTGGCAAGTGCACTTAGGTCCGAGTGTGCATGTCTTGAATACCTTGGAGGGTAATGCTGGCTTTATCTGGTGGGTATGGACACGCCTACCTCCCTGAGAGAGAGCAGCATGATGGAAACAGTGTTGTATTCGGAAAACTTCGTGTAATGGCAGTGTGTAGTTAGGAAAGCCAGAAGGTCCAGCCAGAAACATGCCCTGGAAGTCCGTGAGGGAACCACAGTGTGCGGACAAGGGAAGTCACTGTGGGATGCAAGGATTGGAGGGGAGGAAGCTCTGGGGGAGCCGTGGCAGAAGTGGACGTGGGGCTCGGTGGCTGGGTGTGAGGAGTCAGGTTCTGTTCACTGCTGGGTGCTCACAGAGGAGAGGTGAGATGGTCGGTAATCACCTTAACCAAATACACTGTTAGGGCGGTACATCATGTAATAGGGTGCTGATGCCATAGAGCCCTAATCTTCAGAGAAATGCTCGCTATGAAAAGACTTTGTGGCCAAAGGACTTTGGGAAGCATTCCTAAATGAAGTTTTTCTGTAAATTCACAATAGGGACAAGCGTTTTAGACTTTGAAAAGTCACAGTAATGAAATTTATGTAACTTGTATTACATTGTTTCCCAAATGGATTTAGTCACAGAATCCACATTTTGTACCGTGCAAAGCATAGAGACATGACCTTACTAGACTGATGTTCTTCACATCCTTTCCTTTAGAAAACCAAACTCACACACTTGGGGGGTTCAAGGTCAGGGGGTTGGCATTTTGGAATTTTTAGATGTTCTCATGGTGACCTTCTGCTGTGTTTGGCATATACAGACTTTCCCAGTGGTCTTGTTTTGTACCGTTTAAATGAGATTATAAAGATGAAAATGGAGCACTCCCTGCCATATGATAGAGATGATGTAAAATTAGTGCTGTGTAAGGATGTTCACAGACTGACTTCAGGACAGGAGCACGTTAACCAAAGACTATTTCAGGATACATCTGGCTTCGGGAGTACAGACTTCAATGAAAGGAGGTGTGGGTGCGGTGGGGTAGGTGAGGTTGGTGATTCAGATGTGAAATGTAAACTTCTGTGCTTTAGTTCAGAGCACATAAATCATAGGTAGCATTTTAACATGGGAATAGGAAGAAAGTCTTTTTCAGACATGGGCTTTGTGAATTTTTTTGTCTTTCAGGCCTTGAAGCAGAGACCACGATTTGTGGCTTTAAAGAAACAGCCAGCATATTTAGGAGGGGAGAATCTGGAGCTTCGTGATTATCAGCTAGAAGGTCTCAACTGGCTTGCTCATTCCTGGTGCAAGTAGGTAGAAAATAGGTTTGAAATTCTCTGTACCGTTTTTGGCTTCTTTATTTTTAAGTGCAAATAATTATTTCTGTTGTGTATTATAGAAACAAAAATATGTGATTGAGAGAAGGCTTTGGTAGGAGTTCATATGTATGTGTAATACCATTTTAATCTGAAGTAAAGAATACTTTGTTAATTAGTTATTTGGGGATAATTTGTCCTAGCCAGAAACCTATGTCATAACATGTTGTTTATGAGTGTGAATATAAGTAGCAAGTTAATTTGCCCACATCTGTGATGTGGAAGTCATTTTTCTCGGGAAGAAAGAAGATGTCTGTTTTCCATTCATTTTCCTTCTAGGCCAGGGAAACCTTTCCCTTCATTTCTTGTGGTAGTGCTGAAGAATAGTGTGAAACACCCCCCCTCCCTCCTAAGGTTGCTGTACATACTATCCCATGTAGAGGAAGGTCTCTGATGGTTGAACCTATAAAATTGTCCTTACTTTTTGTAACAAAACCACCTTAATTTTGAAAAGGAAAGGTGTGACAATGAAAGCATTTGAAGTTTAAAGGTGCTTGGAGGCAGTACTCATGGATGTTGTCCATCAGATCAATTGCAAATCTAAGTAGTCTCTGATTACTATGTGTCAAGCCCCATCTAGGCCTGGACAGTTTTAACAGTGAACCACGACAGACCTAGTTTCCCTGTCCTCCCAGGGCATACAGTGTGGGAAGGATCTTTAATGCTTACCTACAAACTCCTTCCCCCACATGCAATTCTTAAGTGCTTCAGTGTTTTACAGTAAGGCAAAAATTCTTGTTTCCGAATTGAACTGCAGCCTGGAAATAAAACCATGTGAACTGGTTTTCTCAATGCCAAAAAGTGGTTTCTGGTTAGAGGTACATTTAGAATGCCTGCTTCCCAATGAAACTACCTATATTCTTTGTCCTGTAAAATCTAATACAGCATCTAGCATTCAGTTATGAACATTAGAGCCCTTGGTGAGCTTCAGTTTGTGTGACTAAGGATGTAAGTCTGATAGGACTATTCTAAATTGCGTAAAAACTGGTTTTGTTTCAGAGAACAGGGAGATCTCATCTTCCTAGAAGATCGTTCTAAAGCTAGGTGGAACCTCAAGAGGTTGTGTGATCCAGCCCTCTCATTTTGTACTTGAAGGGTCTTAGCCACAAAGATGTCATGTGCAGTCATGTCACGAACATCACTGTCACACTGTGTGCTGAAGAGGACCCAAACAGTTGTTAGGCCCTAGTCACAGGAACCTTACATTAAGTAATATGCTGTTTTGGCCTAGTTTTAGAAAAACAGGGAAATCCATTCAAATCTCTTTCAGCGTATGAACAATGGCAGTTTGTTAGGGAGAGGAAATGTTGGAGAAAATCCTGTTTCCTCCCTACTAGCGTGGAAAGGTGAGAGAAATAGGAGGGAAATTACACAAAGGAACATAACATATCTGAATAGTGCATAAATTATAGAGATTTAGAGATTTAGATTTAGATTCAGATTTATACAGAGGTATGGCCTCTTCCTTCTCCCCTGCCCCAGTATATTTGCCTTTGTCCTTTTCTTTTCCCATAAAACTAGCCATTCTGTGGAACACGGAATGTATTTTTAAAAATTCAGTCTCTTCTTGGTAAATTAAATGTCTTGTATTTCTAATCCGTTCAGTTCTTTGTAATTTGTCCATTATTTTTAGTTCTTTCTGGGTTATTGATTAAACATTTGTTATACATGTATAAACCTTTAATCGCCTGATTTTTCTAGAAACTCTTAATGTTTGCAGCCTTTTGCCATGTATATATTTCTAATTCCCTGCCAAAAGGGCTATTTTCTATTTCCTGAACATACTTTCCTACTCTGGCCATTTCTTCAAGTGTTTTTCTTCTAGCTGAACAATCCTCTCCTGTTAATATCCTGTTAAAATATCCAGACTGTCTCCTAGAGCAGTGTTTCTCAAAGTGTGGTCCAAGGAATACACCTGCATCAGAATATCCAGAAGTGTCTGTTAAAAGTACAGCTCTTTGAGCCCTTTCCCAGGTGTTCTGATTTGGTAGGTGTAGGGTGGATTCAGAAATCTGATTTGCAGCCTGTCTCTGCTGTAGACTGTGCTGTATTTAAAACAAGCTTCTGGGGCGCCTGGGTGGCTCAGTTGGTTAAGCGTCCGACTTCAGCTCAGGTCACGATCTCACGGTCCGTGAGTTCAAGCCCCGCGTCAGGCTCTGGGCTGATGGCTCAGAGCCTGGAGCCTGCTTCCGATTCTGTGTCTCCCTCTCTCTCTGCGCCTCCCCCGTTCATGCTCTGTCTGTCTCTGTCTCAAAAATAAATAAACGTTAAAAAAAAAAAAATTAAAAAAAAAACAACAAACCAAGCTCCAGATCTGCAGCACATAGGCCTGGGGAGGAGTGTATGTAGCATTAAACAACCCAGCGGCATGCAGTGGAGTAGGTGGGTGATCTGAGCAAAGGCACGTGGCCATCAGGCTGTAGGGTTCACCAGCAGTTGGGATAGCCAGTTTGCCCCCCTGCTTTCTGTAAAGGTGGAACCCAAGGTCATGTTCTTGGATACCCCCATAAAACAAAACCTGCCTTCTGTGTTACAAGGGGTAGATGTAAAAGAACAAAATGCAAGGTGAAGAATGTAGTCTGAGTAAGCTCTTAAAGTATTTCCAAAGCTTGACTGTACTTAGATCACTTGTTCTGCTATTTTGTAGTTTCTACTACAAAGGAAATACAGTTGAGGCTGGTAACCAGTGCCTTGCTTGGTGAATTGGGAGTCATTGGTGTCCTTGCTGTTTGTGCACATGCTGGTTTGTGTGTGTGTGTGTGTGTGTATGTGTGTGTGTGTGTACACGTACTAATGGTTTTGTTTTGTTTTGTTTTTATTTTTCTCTTCCTGCAGAAGTAACAGTGTAATCCTTGCTGATGAAATGGGCCTAGGAAAGACCATCCAGACCATATCATTCCTCTCCTACCTGTTCCACCAACACCAGCTGTATGGCCCCTTTCTTATAGTCGTCCCTTTATCCACCCTCACCTCATGGCAGAGGGAGTTTGAAATCTGGGCACCAGAGATTAACGTAGTGGTTTACATAGGTGACCTGATGAGCAGAAATACGGTGTGTAAACAAAAAGAATTGGGATAGAATCTGTGTTATAAATGTATTTTGGAAATTGACCTAAAACCATTATATTAGTAACATTATGATTCCGACACTGTAATGTGCCCCCACTGTTGGGAGATTTATGTATCACAAAAATGCAACTCACATATTCTTTAAAATATGCTTACTATATTAAAGGAAAGCAATAGCAGTATGTGAATGGGAATTTGTTTTAGTTGGATTGCAGTATTTAGTTTTTCTTCTCTTTGTCTCATATTTCTAAGACTATTTTATTTATAATGGATTATAAGATGGAGTTAATACCCTGTGGAATGTTAATATTATTTTTGCTGTTTGAACAGAGAGATACTACTAAAAATGATCAAGTTCTTAGAGTTTGTTTCCCAGCCTTTTAAAATGGTGAGGTTGCATAACTTAGTAAGGTAGGAATAATGAGAAAGGACAATGGACTTTGCTGGGGCTATAGAAATGAGAATTATTTGTCTGTTTTCAACCTTAACTTGAGCATAGGGAACTTAGAACAGAGAGGCTTGAGTTGATCTCTGTTTAGCGGTTCTTTTCTTGATTATGAGTAATTTTTTTAAAAGCACCTGTTGTGTGTGAGGGCTTGTCTGTGCTGGGTGCCTTTTACAGGTATATGACCTGTAATCCTCATGATAGTCCTCATGATAGTCCTCATGATAGTGGATGGTATTCTTTCTAACCGACCGAGGAAGAAAAGGACTCAGAGTTTAACACTTGTCCACAGGCCAGCTACAAAGTGGCAGAGCTGGGGTTGGGACAGAGATGTGTCTGGTCCCAGACCTTTGCTCTTTCATTACTGTGTGTTAGAGAAAACTGTTTCTGGTAGATTGCTTATCCCAAGAGAAAGCCATCAGGAATTCTCAAACTTTTGAGAGATATGTTATATATTATACCGATTGAAACTTACTTTTATTAAATATTTTCATTCAAGTCGTCTAACCTAAACCTGGTAGATTTGCAGATTTCCCTGCTCTAATTTTGAGTTTCTAAGCCGTTCTTAGCTTTGCTAATCTATTTGTTAACCATTACAAAAGAAAACACTTCCTAGATGATGCAAAATGGCTTCAAGCACTGCATTCAAAGGTGAAGACAAAGTGAACTCTGAAAATTGTGGAGTCAGGGAAATTTTCTTTTCTTTTCTTAAATTTTTTTGAAGTTTATTTATTTTTGAGAGAGAGAGAGACCCGAGTGCGAGTGGGGGAAGGGTCAGAGAGAGAGGGAGACACAGGACCTGAAGCAGGCTCCGGGCTTCAAGCTGTCAGCACAGAGCCCAATGCAGGGCTCGAACTCACGAACTGTGAGATCATGACCTGAGCCAGAATCGGATGCTCAACTGACTGAGCCACTCAGGCGCCCCGAGTCAGGGAAATTTTCTATGTGGACTCTCATACTCCTTTTCTTTGCTCTTCCCACTTGGTGGTGATTACCTGCACGTACTCCTTGTCCTGTTTCCCGGTCCCCAACTTGACAGCCAAACTACAGGAGCCTTGTTATGGGCCATCGTGCCTGCTGGGCGGCCGATCACACTGTAGTATGATGGGCCATGTGCCTGCCAGACTCCCGGTCACACTGCAGTATGATGGGCCATTGTGCCTGCTGCGTGTCCGGTCACACTGAAGTATGAATGTGTTAGTTTTTGTGTTCCTTTACATTAACATTATTTTCATGCATTTTACATTTTCATTCTGTAACCTTCCTTTTCCTTTTTCTTGGAGGCCACATCTTTCTGTTCTAGATTAATGAAATTTCTGACCAAGCCAGAGGTTGGGAATTGTTCTGTTTGTTAATAAAAGTATCGCACTACCAAAGAGCAAAGAATAATAAAATATTCCTTAAGAAAATTCACATTCTGGGAGGTTGCTAGATCAGTTCAAGTCACCAGGGTTTAACTGCAGATGGAATGGAATGCATTTTTTTGTCAGTTTTGTCAGATGTATTGGGATGGGGGCAGGGGGAAGTGATAGGTTATTTGAGTTCTGGCAGTAAAGTTTCTGCTGCTCAGTGATCTTTTAATTCTTTTACTGCTCTATAGTTTGGTTGCTTCAGTCAATTTAGAATGTATAAAATATTCATTAAATTCTAATCAGTTTTTTTATTTGGCATGTTTCTATGCATCTGTCACAAGACTGCTGGTGATAAGAAAGGTAAAAGTTGAAATTGTATCTTAATTACTGATTTCTCTTCTAGATACGGGAATATGAATGGATTCATTCTCAGACTAAAAGGCTGAAGTTCAATGCACTTATAACAACATATGAGATTCTCTTAAAAGATAAGGTGTGTAATTTGTAGTGTGACTTGTCCCAATGGTGGGCTCTGTGCTTCCCGCTTGCCATGTTGCTTTTCTTTATTTAGTTAAAAACAGACAAGTAAACAAACAAAAATCCACAAAGAATACTGAGCTTATAAATAAAAATCAGAACCTTACAGTTGAATGGGCCTTTAGATCGCTTAGTCCAATTGAATTAAATAATAGGATGAAAGGGTATTGAAGCCAGTAACTTACTTGAGATTCTAGTCAGCCATTGGAACCTGGGCTTGAGTGCCATCCCAGGCATTTCCCATCGTATCATCGTAAAGGAATTTCTCCACAACAGATGATGTGAATGGTCTCTGTGAGGAGGACGTAAAAATGAAGTTCTTCATATCCTCTCTTTTCTACAATTACTAAGAAATGTATGTGGCAGGTGGTCCCACTGGAGATAAGTGTAAATAAGTTCAATTTGGTGGCTTTTGTTGTTTCTGTGCTTCAGAGTTGGGGTGGAGAATAGGCAGAGGAGAATCTTAATTAAGGAGAGACTGCAAAATCACAGTTTTTGTTTCTGTATCATTTTTGCCCAGCATACCAATTTCTGTGTTCTTGCCGTGGGGCATGCAGCAGTACGTGGCATAAGAGATTCCCCCTCTCCCCCAAAACCTTTTGGATGGTGGTGTGCTCTTTCGAGTAGACACTAGTCTGGCAAAACACAGACTAAACAGAAGAGTCCTAATACAATTTTAAGTCCGTGAAGAACAAATGTTTCTGTGTATTACCTTTGTGATGGCATTTGTACAGAGATAATTAACACTTGAAAGTACTTTGGGTTTCCTTCTGACCTGGTGGCTCGTTCTGTTTTGTTTTTACTTTAGACTGTGCTGGGCAGTATTAACTGGGCCTTTCTGGGAGTGGATGAAGCCCATCGGTTGAAGAATGATGACTCTTTATTGTATAAAACTCTGATTGATTTCAAGTCCCACCATAGGCTCCTGATTACGGGGACCCCTCTGCAGAATTCCCTCAAAGAGCTCTGGTCCTTGCTGCACTTTATTATGCCGGAGAAGTAAGCTCCTTCCTATGTGTTTCGAAAGATGCTAGAATGTCTGAAATGCCAATGCTTTTTAACTTTTTAAAAATAGACCTTAGGGAAAACAGATGGCATGATTTGGGAACAGCAAAACATTAAACTGCTGCAGGAATAAAATTAGTAAAACGTTCCATAATAAATGTTAGGAGGCACAGAATTCAGCATGTCAAGGAGGAAGGCCTGTTATCTACAAGACATTTGAATCTGTTAATGCTTTGGGGAAATAATTGGTAAACAGGAAATGTTAGACCTTCTCACTGTTGTTATAAGGTAATCAAGAATTGAAATGAAGTATACAAGGTACTCAGTCTGACAGGTGTTAATATTTTAAACCCAAACCTGTGATAACAGAAGCAATCAGCATTAGCTATTACTCAGATCTGTAATTTACTAAAGAATCATAGAGGTCTTTATTGAAAAGATTTTTATGGGGGAGGTGGTATACACATTTCATAAAACTTAGTTATCCAGCAGTATTCAGTGATGCTTGAAATGAAACCTAAATTTGTTGCCCTACCTTGGGAGACCCCGCCCAGTGTGGCACCTCGATGGTACTCTTGATTCCTCCCATCCCATCCCAGAATGGCCAGCTGTTCTGCCAGCTTTCCGTACCTTTAACCTGCCAAGCCACTGCCACTCTTTATCTGGGATGGTCTTTCTCCTCATCTTCACATGGCCAGGAACATTTTTGCCTGAGCCTTTATGACCACCTCCTTTCAGATTCTTCTCAGACCACCTAACCTACAAAAGCCTGTCAGACATGCTTATCACCCTACCCAGTTTTTTTTTTTTCTATGTGGTACCTCACTGCTTTCCTTTCTTCCTCATTCATCTCATGTCATTAAATTTATGCATTCAGAAGTACCAAGGATCATGTTTACTTTATTCCTCAATGGTCCACATTGGCTGGAGTAGTATCTGGCATGCAGTAACTAGTCAGGAGTTGTCAGATTGACAGGGAAATGCTCCACAATTTTTTTTTTATAACTCAAAATATTTGAGTGCCTGCTATGTGCCATAAACTAAGCAAGGCATTTTGGATAGCATAATGAAAAACATGAGTGGTCTCTTCCCCCATGTGTTGTTAACTTTTTTGTAAACACTGTTGAGATGTAATTTACATATCATAAAATACATGATTGTAAGTATACAATTCGTTTTTTTTAGTAACTTTGTGTATTGGTGCAACCATCACCATAATCTAGTTCTAGAATAGTTTCTTCACCCAGAAAGTTCCCTCTTGCCTGTAGTTAAATCTGCTTTTGTGTCTAGTCTGAGGCAGTCACTAATCAGCTTTCATCTCTAGATTTAACTTTTTTAGAAATGTCATATAAATGGAATCCTAATAAGTAATCTTTTGTTTTTGGCTTGTTTCATTTGGCATAATATTTTTGAGATGTACCTGTGTCATAGAGATTTATTTATTCTCTTAAAGTGGAGTAATACTCCATTACATGTATCACCAGTTGATGGACATTTGAGTTGCTTCAGTTTTGGGCTATTGTGTCTATGTGTGGACATTTGTTTTTATTTATTTATTATTTTATTTATTTGTTTTTATTTATCTTGGTTGGATACTTAGTGAAATTGCTGGGTTGTTTGGAAAGTAGGTATTTACTTTCCATCTGCCATTCCTACCAGTTCTGTATACCAACACCAATACTTGGTATGTCATCAGTCTAGTCATTCTGGTGGGAGCGTAGTGGTATCTCAGTGTGGATTTTACTTGCGTTTCTTTAATGACTAAAAATGTTGAACATCTTTTCATGTGTTCATTAGCCCTTTGTGGATCTTTGGTGAAATGTCTGCTTAAATCTCTTGCCCAAGTTTTTATTCAGTTTCACCTATTTTCTAATTTCTTTTGTGTTTTTTTCTTTGTTGCATGGTTTTTGTTTGTTTGTTTTTTAAAGTGTGTTGGTTAATTTGAAATATTTAGGTTTTCCCAGATGACTTGTAATTGAATTTTGTTTTAGAGAACATGTTTTAAATGAATTCACTGTTATTTATATATGGTTTAGCATGTTGGGGTGCCTGGGTGGCTCAGTTGGTTGAGCGTCTGACTTCGGCTCAGGTCATGATCTCACAGTGCGTGGGTTCGAGCTCGTGTAGGGCTCTGTGTTGGCAGCTCGGAGCCTGGAGCCTGCTTTGGATACTGTGTCTGCCTCTCTCTCTCTACCCCTCCCCCACTCATGCTCTGTCTCTGTAAAAAATGAATAAATCTTAAAAAAAAACTTTTTTATATGGTTTAGTATGTTTTCTGTTTTGGAGAATGTTCTTTGTGTACTTGAATAATACTCTGCTTTCATAAGGTGGAGTTCTGTAAATGTCCATTAAGTCAACTTAGTTAATAAATAGTCTTATTCAAGTCTTACATACCTTTCCTGACATCATGGCTAGTTTTGTTATTGACAGTGAAATATTTTAATATTTAACTGTAGTTGTTGAGTGATCTGCTACTTTCAGTTCTGTTACTTTTTCCTTTGTGTATGTTGAGGGGTTCAGGTGTTAGGTTTGTGCATGCTTTTAATTGTTCTTTGTTCCTGATGTGTTGATCTTTTTATCATGAAATGTCCCTCTTTATCTCTAGTAATATTTCCTGTTCCTTAAGTCTATTTTGTGTGATGTGACAGCTCTTTAGCTGTCTTTTGGTAACTGTTTGCATGTTATGCTGTTTCTGTCCTTTTACTTCAATTGCTGTTTATGAGTTTAAAAATGTGTCTCTTGTAGACAACATGTAGTTGGATCTTCCCTTTTTAATTGAGTCTCTGCCTTTTGAAGAATTTAATTCATTCACATTTAATGTAATTATTGATATGGTTGGATTTATGTCTACGATTTTACTTTTCTCCCTAATATGTCTTACTCTTTTCTATTTCTCCTTTACTGCCTTTTTTGTCTCAACAAGTATTTTATAGTGTGCCACTTTAACTCTTCTGTTAACTGGTTTTTTTAAAAAGTTATTTTCTTACTGGTTGTTAGGGTTTTTAGTATGCATCTCATCCCAGTCTTCTTTAGATTAATATTAGTTTAATTCTGGTAAAATATAACAACTGTTCTCCAGGATGGCTTCGTTTTTATTTCCTTCCTTGTGTTGTAAACCCAAGAAGACAGTGATAAAAGTATTGCTTTATCCAGGTTTGTCTTTTAAAGTAATAAGAGAAAAACATATAGTCTTTCATATTGACACATTTATATTATCATTTCCAGTTATATTTATTTCTCCCTGTGGACTTTGTCACTGGGTTAAAATCACTTTTTAGCTTACAGGACTTCTTTAGTATTTCTTGTGAGGCAGGACTACTAGCAACAAATTCTCTATTTTCATTTGTTGGTGGCTGTCTTTTTTTGACTTTTGTTTTTCAAGGATAGTTTAAGACTCTTCAGAAGATGAGTAGAGAAGCTTGACCACTCTAACCATGCTGCCCTGACTACTGCGTTAGCAGATTAGGCTGAAACTATTTCTCTTTTTTTCAGGCACCCTCACTACGGTGTGCTTCTGGGAGTGGAGCTCCCTCGGCACCCCTCCTTTCTCTGCCTTCTCTCAGAGCAGAGTTTCTGAGTCTCAGCACTATTAACATTCTGGGCTGGATAATTCTTTTTTGCTGGGAGCTGTCCTTTGCATTATAGGTTATTGAGCAGCATCCCTCGCCACTACCCCAGTAGCTGCCCTCTTTCTCAGTGGTAACAACCAAAAATGTCTCCAGACATTCCCAGTGTCCCCCAGGGATTGGGGGACATTGGGCATCACCACCAGTCGAGAAACACTATGTTAGAGGTTCTTTTCCTGTCACACTGCACCCTGCCTATCCCATCTCCTTGTTGTCCTCTTGCCTGTCCTGTTTCTTCTCACCTGGGTCCTCTGTCCCTTCCACAGAGCTCTGTGAGTCGATAGTAGCCTGAGGATGGAGGCAGTTGCCCTCTTCTCGTCTTGAACAGTCTGTTGTACCTTCTGTAATGAGACCCTGTTCATCACATATTAGCATAAGGCCGAGTTTTTATAAAGCATGCTTTTCAAAGGTACAAGTGCCGTAAAACATAACGTAGAAAAGTTTAGAAATAGTCAAATTGTCAATTATTTATTATTAACCTTTGTTTTCTGAAATAGAGTGTTTTCCTGTGTATTACTTTATAGTTTTCATATTGGGTCTTTTTGATACACTGGAAGTATTTGCTTCAGAATGCTGACTTAGATGATGAAAATGTGTCCCTTATCATTCAATAAGTTGGATGGACTGAGGTCAGTTTCAGGTCTTCTATGACTAAGGTCAATAAATATCCTTTGGTCTTCAAATTCTAAGAGAAGAAGTACATCCTACATAGCACCACTGAGATGAGATGAGATGAGATGAGACTATTCTACATAGTAGGAGTCTTGAGGCACCATGCAACATCTGTGCTTGTCCCCTGAAAAAAGAATGTGGTGCATAGTTTCCACCAATGAATGGTTAGCTAGATTTGCCCTTTTGTACTTGACTACTGGAGTGGATGGTAGGGATTTTGGTTCCTAATTGGTCATAATTACTTTTTTGCTATTTAGCAACTGTGGCGTTCCTAGTAGACATGATTATTCTGATAGTTCATCCAAAGTGTTCTTTTGTGGCCAGTTGAATTACTTTTGGAATGATGGATTGGAGTTAGAGATGTAGTTTTGTGTGTGTGTAAGAGAACTTTTTCTCTTCGAAAGCTTTGTTTTTAAAGCATTGTTTTCGGGGTGCCTGGGTGGCTCCGTTGGGTAAGCATCTGACTTCGGCTCAGGTCATGATCTCACGGTCTCTGAGTTTGAGCCCCGTGTTGGGTTCTGTGTTGACAGAGCCTGGGGCCTGCTTCAAATTCTGTCTCTTCCTCTCTCTGCCCCTTCCCTGCTCGTGCTTTGTCTGTCTGTCTGTCTCTCTCTCTCTCAAAAATAATGAATAAACATGAAAAAAATTTTGTAAAACATTGTTTTCAAGCATATTTTTATTTTTTATTTTTTTTACGTGTTTATTTTTGAGAGGGAGAGAGAGAGTGCAAGCGTGGGATGGGGGAGGGACAGGCAGAGGGGGTGGACAGAGGATCTGAAGCAAGCTCTGTGCTGACAACAGCAAGCCTGATGCGGGACTCGAACTCATAAACCATGAGATCATGACCTGAACTGAAGTCAGGACGGTCAACTGACTGAGCCACCCAGGTGCTCCTCAAACATTTTTTAAAAGATTGTTTTTCCACAAAGATTCATGCAACTCCATTAGTTAAGGAATTAAGATTTACCTTTGTTTCTGCCTGAGCTTGGTATGCAGAGGACTAAAATCCAGTATTTTCCTCATCCTTAGCTGTAGTTCCTTCGATTCCAGATGGTGCTACAGAACCACTTGGTCCTGTCAAAGAAATGATCCACCGAAGAAAAATTATTGTACAGAGCGAAATTAAATTTGGTCAGATAACTTTTTTTTTTTTTTTAAATGTTTATTTAGTTTTTCAGAGAGATAGACAGAGCACGAACAGGGGAGGGGCAGAGAGAGAGGGAGGCACAGAATCTGAAGCAGGCTCTAGGCTCTCAGCTGTCAGCACAGAGCCCAACACAGGGTTTGAACTCACGGACCTATGAGATCATGACCTGAGCCGAAGTCAGACACTTAACTGACTGAGCCACCCAGGTGTCACTGAGCCACCCAGGTGCCCCTGGTCAGATAACTTTTGTACCTTCATCTCCTCAACTGTGACAGGCTATTACTGTGTTAAATTTTTTAAATTAATTAATTAATTTTTAAATTTACATCCAAGTTAGCATATAGTGCAACGGTTTCAGTAGTAGATTCTAGTGATTAATTCCCTGTGTATAACACCCACTGCTCATCCGAACAAGTGTCTTCCTTAATGCCCCTTTCCCATTTAGCCTATCCCTCCTCCCACTACCCTCCAGCAACCATTTGTTCTCTATATTTGAGAGTCTCTTACATTGTCCCCCTCCTTGTTTTTATATTATTTTTGCTTCCCTTCCCTTATGTTCATCTGTTTTGTATCCTAAATTCCTCATATGAGTGAAGCCATATGATACTTGTCTTTCTTTGACTAATTTTGCTTAGCATAATACCCTCTAGTTCGAGCCATGTAGTTGCAAATGGCAAGATTTCATTCTTTTTGATTGCTGGGTAATATTCCATTGTGTGTGTGTATATCACATCTTCTTTATTCATTCATCCGTTGATGGTTATTTGGGCTCTCTCCATATTTTGTCTATTGTTGCTTGTGCTGCTATAAACATTGGGGTGCATGTACCCCTTTGAAACAACACACCTATATCCCTTGGATAAATACCTAGTAGTGCAATTGCTGGATCGTAGGGTAGTTCAATTTTTAGTTTTTTGAGGAACCTCCATACTGTTTTCCAGTGGCTGCACCAGTTTGCATTCCCACCAGCAGTGAAAAAGGTTTCTTCTTTCTCCGCATCCTCGCCAACATCTGCTGTTTCTTGAGTTGTTAATTTTAGCTGTTGTGATAGGTGTGAGGTGGTATCTCATTGTGGTTTTAATTTGTATTTCCCTGATGATGAGTGATGTTGAGCATCTTTTCATGTGTCTGTTAGCCATCTGGATGTCTTCTTTTTTTTTTTTTTTTTTAACGTTTATTCATTTTTGAGAGATGGAGAGAGAGACAGAGCATGAGTGGAGGAGGGGCAAAGAGAGAGGGAAGAGCCCGATGCGAGGCTCAAACCCATGAACTGGAAGATTATGACCTGAGCCGAAGTCAGATACTTAATCGACTGAGCCATCCAGGCGCCCCTGGGTGTCTTCTTTAGAGAAGTGTCCATTCATGTCTTTTGCCCATTTCTTCACTGGAGTATTTGATTTTTGGGTGTTGAGTTTGATAACTTCTTTATAGATTTTGGGTACTAACCCTTTATCTGATATATTATTTGCAAATGTCTTCTCCCATTCTGTCGGTTGCCTTTTAGTTTTGCTGATTGTTTCCTTCGCTGGTCTATTACTGTTTTTTAAATCCGGAAGTTAGTTCTTTTTTTAACCAACTGTAATCTGTTTTCTTAGCACATGGTCTGTCCAGTCAGTTTTCCTGCATGGTGGCTCTGACCAGACTACTACCCTTTTTAGCAATTTGATCACTACCTTTATTAAAATATGTACCAGTCATTTACTTTGTAAGTACTGTTCTGCAAAGCATGGTGCTTGGTATTAAAAATACAAAAAGATAAAGCAAGCCCCAAGAATTGAGTGTATAATCACTTGCAAAATGTACTGCATACCCACTCCACAAAATAACTCAGTAGAGCAGATTTCAGAGATGTAACCTCTTGGTATAAGATTTGTTTTTTGTTCTGTTTTTGCTTCTGCTTCTGCCTCTGCTGTCTAGGCCAGTCTGAATTTGTTTGCATATTTATCACATGAATTCTAGCATACTGTTTTCATTCTTTTAATTTTCTTCTTTGTTATTCCTCAGTAGAGTGAACTTCTATTTTTCTAAAATCCCAAAGTCTGGAATATTTAAGCAATCCAAATTGTTCCTACTTTTGTGAGAGTCATATGTTATGTACACAAGTTGATAATAGGGATATATCTAAAATAACCTCTAGGCTGTGCATGGTGTTATTGTTAAGTTACTTACTGCTATAAGCCTATACCTTTTATGTATGTGGTATTTTAAGTTGACAGTATTCTGCTTTAGAGAACAGCAAACTTTTTCTTAAAGGGACCTGATAAGAAACATTTCCAGCTTATAGGCATTATGGTCTGTTACAGCTACTCATCTCTGCTGTTCAGAGGGAAAGCAACCATAGGCCATTCATAAACCATTCAGTGTATACATAAAGGGATTCTTAATGCTTTTTAGTAAGAATACACTAAATAGGTGAAAATATTTGTTGTCTAGCACAGTAGGGGAAGTAACTTATAAATAAGGTTTATATTTAAGTTTTTAGACTAGTATAGTTTTAATTAATGATAATGAACGTTAAGTAAATTGAAATGTTCTCTTAAATTTGTCTCCCAGCTCTTCAGAAAATAGCTTGATATGGTGATAGTTCCTGATGTCCAGTTGCTTCATACATTTTGTGTGTGATGTGCCATCCCTAGCATTGAGATAGTTCAGTTGGCCTTGTTCATTTTAGTCTTCTTCCTAGTTTTAATTCCTCATTTATTTTTGTTCCTGGAGTATTTTCATAGAAGTGTGACAAAATACAACTTAGGTTTATCAGGCTATAAGCTCTAGTGATGTGTTTAGATTTCTACCCCAAAAGATCTTTTTGCCTGAACTTCCTGAAGATGGCTGTTTTGTTCATTCCTAGGTGTTACCGAGGCAGGTGTTGACCCACCTCGCAGTGCCTGGTGAAATGCGTGGCCGTTTATCAGTTCAGAAATGGCAGCAGGCTCTCTTGATGCCAGTGCACACTAGCGGTGCTGGCATTTTCTCTCTGACTTTCCATTTTAGCAGAGAGTAGTTGCTTTGGAGTCTTACAGAGCTCTAGGAAATGTTGAGCTATTTATTCCGGAACATGACTGGCCTCAACAGAGGAGGGCTGCCTGGTATCAGAGGGCAGACCACGCAGCAGCGATCAACTGAGTGCTAGGCTTGGTCGATGGCATGCTCTCCCCTACTGAGCTTTAGTTTGCACACAGAACCCTGCTAGCTCCTCCAAGTGCATCATTGGCTTTCTAGTGGCAAAACCGTGTACTTCTTTCAATCCTCATGAAATAAATTTCCTTCATTTTTGGGGTTTGTTTTTGAAAGAAATCTGTTCACCGTGTCCTATTCTGGACTTCTGCCACAGGCCCGTTAGTAATCAAAGATGATTGAATTAAGATTGAAATGCAAGGGGGCACCTGGGTGGCTCAGTCAGTTGAGCGTCCGGCTTTGGCTCAGGTCACGATCTCACGGTTCATGGGTTCGAGCCCTGCATCAGGCTCTGTGTTGACAGCTCAGAGCCTGGAGCCTGCTTCAGCTTCTGTGTCTCCCTCTCTCTCTCTCTGCCCCTCCCCTGTTCATGCTCTGTCTCTCAAAAATAAATGAACATTGAAAAAAAGTTAAAAGATGTTGAAATGCAAGGAACTTTCCTCTATAGAGTTGAGGCAGAATTATTATGGTGACAAGTTTTTTAATTCATTAAAATTTTTTTTTAACATTTATTTTTGAGAGATAGAGTGGGAGAGGGGCAGAGAGAGAGGGGGACAGAGGATCCAAAGCAGGCTCTGAGCTGAGAGCAGACAGCTCCATGTGGGACTCAAACTCACAAACTGCAAGATCATGACCAGAGCCAAAGTTGGGCATGTAACTGACTGAGCCACCCAGACGCCCCTAAGTTTTAGAATTTATTGTTAATAAAATTTGTGTCTTCAAGTTCTAATACTATTAAATTGGTGTCACTTGTGTTACTGTTCTTATTTGGGGGCCATAGTTTGGTTACTGTCATCATAAATCCACTAATTTTTTAATCTATGAACAGTGAAGATTATTGATGGAAATTATGTAACTGACTTTACCTTTGAGTGGTGACAGCTGTAATATTGCCACTAATTCTCTTACCTTTGAATTTGTTTCCTAAGAAATTGCAGCTTATTAAAAGATAGCTTATTAGTTTTTCTGAAGAACATTTCATAACAATAACTTATGTATACTTACTCATTGCATGTTATACAGAAGTGTCCTGTGAACTCTAGATCCAGTCTAAGAATTGGAAACCCAGTGTTATCCAGTGTAGACTCATTGGATTGATTCAGTGGGTTTTCTCTGTAGACTCATTGGATTGATTCAGTGGTTTTCTCTTTCCTTACTGTTTTCCCCTCTCTTGTATTCCTGAGCTAGTGACTGATAAAATTTATCTTTCCTTATAGGGAAGAGTCTTATTTTGTTTGTTGTTTGTTTACAGATTATTTTTTCCATTTAGTTAATTGAAATTTTAGCTTGAAAAACTGCTTCTTTTTCTTCTCGGTTGCTTCTGTAATGAACACTGTCCTGTTTTATTTCCAGGTTTGAATTCTGGGAAGATTTTGAAGAGGACCATGGGAAAGGAAGGGAAAACGGCTATCAGAGTCTCCATAAGGTGTTGGAACCCTTCCTTCTCCGTAGGGTCAAAAAGGATGTAGAAAAATCCCTTCCTGCCAAAGTGGAACAGATCCTCAGGGTGGAGATGTCTGCTCTGCAGAAGCAGTATTACAAGTAAGCTGTGGGCCGGGTCAAGCCTCAGTGGGATTAACATCAGTACAGAGAAGCCATAAGATAGACAGTTGACAGACTGCTTTTTTCAGTGATGCCTCAACACAGATTTAAGAAGCAGTATACTCATGGTTAGAAAGAGGAAGTTTTATTCTTGCTTTTTTCTTTGGGTGAGAATTTGCACAGCACTTTTCATTATGTGGGTAGTCCGAAGTACATGTTAAATTTTAATGCTAATCCCCTTCCAATAAACAGGTATATTTCACCCAGTCATGTATTTCTTCTCTGCTACTCAATTCAGTCAGTTACTAAGATTCTACAAAGTGGCAGGCATTGTGCTAAATACTGGGAGTACGAAGATGGGTGGAACATGTTCCTGCCAGAAGTGTTGCTCAGTAGGGAAGACAGAGTAGAGACAAGTGGCTAAAACAGGTTTGTTTACTAACTGAGGCAGATGCAGGGGGCTGTGCGGGTTTAGAAGGAAAAGTGTTCCCCTCTGTGCTGATGGGGGAAGATGCTCTCCTTTCTGGCACCCCAAGTGGCCTGGCCAGGTTATGGACTTGGTTTAGGTTATGATGAGTTTAAGGCAAAATGCTGGATTTGGGACAGGGGGTAGTATATAATATGCTCGTAATGGGCTTTAGTTTTGATTATTTCAAGTTAAATCTGGAGTAATTATAACTACATACCGTGAAAATTATAGTCTAAGGTTAAAAGTTTGGTAATCTCTCTAATAATATGCCTTGCTTTTTTTTTTTTTTAATTCAAAACTTAAAAAATTTTTTAATTTTTTTTTAATTTATTAAAAAAATTTTTTTAATGTTTATTTATTTTTGAGACAGAGAGCGCGTGCATGAGCAGGGGAGGGGCAGAGAGGGGAGACACAGAATCTGAAGCAGGCTCCAGGCTCTGAGCTGTCAGCACAGAGCCCAACGTGGGGCTTGAACCCATGAAACGTGAGATCATAACCTGAGCCAAAGTCGGACGCTTAACCGACTGAGCCACCCAGGTGCCCCAAAAATATTTTTATTTTTGACAGAGAGAGGTGTGTGTGTGTGTGTGTGTGTGTGTGTGTGGTGGGGGCGGGTAACAGAATCTGAAGCAGGCTCCAGGCTCTGAGCTATTAGCACAGAGCCTGACGTGGAGCTCAAACTCATAGACCATGAGATCATGTCCTGAGCCAAAGTTGGATACTTAACTGACCGAGGCACCCAGTCCCTGCTTGTTTTTAATGAAACCAAAAAAACCACAGGATTTTAGTGGTCAAAAATTACTATCTGACCCTTTTGCCTAATACTAGCTTGACTTTTAAAAATCTTTTTATTCTGGGAAATCTCTGCTATGTACCGAAATAGAATAGGAGGTAGTCATGTACCCAGAGTCAACCCAGTTTCAGTTACCCACTCATAGCCAGCCTCAGTTCACCTGTATCTTCATTTGCACCCCCATTTCCACCCCTAGATTGTTTGAAACATGGTTCAGGTACTTATCAAATGTTTCTGTAGGTACCTAAAAGATAAGGACTAAAGTGAGACAAAACAACAGCAACAACAAAACCAAACTTACACATACAGAGAACAGAACAGTGGTTGCCGGGGGAGGGGGTGAGATGGGGGGTGAGAGGAATGGGTGAAGGGGGGGGGGTCAAAACATATAAACAAACTTCTGGTTATAAAATAAGTAAGTCATGAGGATGGAACATGCAGCATGGCAGTTATGATTAATAATACCATATTGTATATTTGAAACTTGTTAAGAGAATAGATCCTAAAAGTCCCCACCACCGAGGAAAAAGGTTTTTGTAACTGTGTAGGGTGATAGATGTTAGACTTA
Source organism: Panthera pardus (assembly GCF_024362965.1). Classification (NCBI taxonomy): domain Eukaryota; kingdom Metazoa; phylum Chordata; class Mammalia; order Carnivora; family Felidae; genus Panthera; species Panthera pardus. The sequence goes on from NW_026526810.1 coordinate 4,609,911, forward strand.
CCGTGGTGATCATTTTGCAGTATATACAAGTATCAAATCATGTTGTACACCTGAAGCTAATGCAGTGTTACATGTCAATCATACCTCAATAAAAACATAACTTCAATACTCTTATTATACTTAAAATATCAATAATTCCTTATTTTTATAATACTTAGTGTTAACATTTCCCTGGTTGTCATATACATAATATACACAGGCACATACACACATGCACACAGATGGCTTGTTTGCATTGGGATGTAAGTAAGCTCCATACATTATGACTGGTTGGCATGTCTCTTCAGTTTATTTGAACCCGTTTACCCCGTCCTTGTAAATTTTTTGAGAAGAAACTGAGTCTGTGTTCTCTAGATATTTTTCACAGCCTGGATTTTTCTGATTCTAGCTCCGTGGCATCATTTAATATTTTTATTTGATCCCTTCTCATTTCCAGATAAGTGTAGATGTTTGATTAGACTCAGATTCAGTATGAGTATTTCATAGAATGCAAAGGTACATTCTTTCATAGGAGATTGTCTTCTTGTGATATTAGCAAGTATTTGGTAAGCATTGCCTAGATCCATTACTTCATTAGGGATTACAAAGTGGTGCTATTCAAATTTTAGTACTCCTTTGTTTATTAGCTGGAACACTTCTACAAAAAGAAACTTCCCTGTTTCAACTGAGGAACAGTTCATATAGGAAAAACAGAATAAGTAAATGCATAATTCTTTTTGATTTTTGACATTTAAAAAACACTAATTTTTAAAAAAGTGTTTTTTATTTTAGAGCACAAGTGGGGAAGGGTCAAAGGGGGAGGGAGGGAGGGAGAGAGAGAGAGAGAGAGAGAGAGAGAGTGTGAGAGAGTGTGAGTCAGTGAGTCAGTCCCAAGTAGGCACCATGCTCAGTGCAGAGCTGGACACCAGGCTTGATCCCATGATCCTGGGGATTTCAAGCTGAAATCAAGAGTTGGATGCTCAACCGACTGAGCCACCCAGGCACCCCAACAAAATATAATTTTTTAAATTGAAATATGTTTGGGGTGCCTGGGTGGCTCATTTGGTTAAATGTCCGACCTCTGCTCAGGTCATGATCTCGTGGTTTGTGAGTTCAAGCCCCATGTCAGGCTCTGTGCTGACAGCTCAGAGCCTAGAACCTGCTTCAGAGTCTGTGTCCCCCTCTCTCTCTGTCCCCCCTCTGCTCGCTCTCTGACTCTCTCTCTCAAAAATAAACATTAAAAAATAAGTAAATTGAAACATGTTTGACATATAAAGTACAAATATAAGGTGTATAACATGTTACTTTGACATAGTTACATACTATAATATATTGTCATTGTAGTGTAGTTAGCATCGGTATCACATTACCTAATCCTTTCTTTTTAGTGGTTGGAGTCATTAAGTTCTAGTCTCGTAGTAGAGTGGATGAGTATATGATACTGTTGTCTGTATTCACTATGCCATGCATTAGATCTCTAGGGATCATTTACTACTCATTGCAGTTTGTACTTTTAAACAACATCTGTCCCATCCCCACATTTCCAGGTAACCACTATTTTACTTTGTGTTTTTATGAGTTTGGCTTTTTTAGATTCCACATATAAGTGATACTATATAGTACTTGTCTTTCTCTGTCTGACTTAGCACAGTGTGCTCGAGGTCCATTCATGTTGGATATTTGACATTTTTAAAAGAAACAATAGGTTATCTCCATGTCTTCAGAGGTTTTGACCAATGAGATTTGTTTTGGTATGATTGTGAACTCCTCAATAAGCAAATTTGTGCTTCATTCTGTGACAGGTATTGTTTTACACTCATGGTTAGAATGACTCCCATTTTTAGCTGGGAGGAGCTTATTCAAGTTGGTTCTGAGGCCTTTTGACATAATCCTAGCAGTAGTTGATAGCTTTTTGCTTTCTGAAATAATAAAATGTCCATGTTCATCTTGTACGTTTCCTGCCTCAGAACTAGAGTCAGCCATATATCCAGCATGCTCTGCATACTATTTTGTTGGAAAATGGAATTTGGAGACCACAAATTGGCTACTAGAGCTGTTATTTGCAGCTACATTGGACATCACTCACAGGCTTTTTCTGTGGACAGAATTAGAAAATTTGTTTTTAAACAGAAGAAAAATACATCATGATTTTTTTTTCCAATTAAACAGGACAACATAGAGATTTTATTTGACCTTAATAGTCTTAATACCCCTACCAAAAATTTGACTTCTCAACTGCACCAACCCAATTCATACTACACACACAGCTTTACAATAATTTTAATGCAAGGATTATTGTCAGCATTGTGAATAACAAAAACAGGTTAAGGGTTTTTTTTGTTTGTATTTTGTTTGTGTTCCATTGGAGGGGCACTTGGGTGGCTCAGTTGGTTGAGTGTCCCACTTTGGCTCAGGTCATGATCTCATGGTTCGTGAGTTCAGGTCCCACATCGGGCTCTGTGCTGACAGCTCAGAGCCTGGAGCCTGCTTCAGATTCTGTGTCTCCCTCTCTGTCTCTGCCCCTCCCCCACCCGTGCACACTCGCTCGCTCGCTCTCTGTCTCTCAAAAATAAATAAAATTTAAAGGTATATTCTATTAGAAATGGATAAGAGTCTTAAAAGCACTTGAGATCCTTTGTCTTGTGGATATGCTCCTAACTAGATACAATATTTGATTTCATTTTAGTTTTACTTTTTAAAGATGACTTTGCTTAATTTTTCTTCATAACTATAATATTTGTAGAGTTCCAAGGGCACAACTACAAAAGCTGGCATGTTCAAATATACCTAGCTTCTATCCTTGTCCCCTTCATTCTAGGCCTTTCTTCCCTTAGGTGATACCAAGTAAAATTCTTAATGTTTTTCTTTCTCTAATTTTTAAAATACAACCAAATACATTTTAACCATTTTGCTGTCTCCCTCCTCCTATATAAACAGCATACTGTATACATTTTTCTGTACCTTTTTTCACTCAGTGATGTGTGCTGAAGAACACTCCATAGTAGTTTATAAAGATACTCTCTTCTTTTTGCAACTGCATAATATTCCATTGTTGATTTGTAGCATAGTTTATTCAACCAGCCCTCGTGGAGGACATTTGGATTGTTTCAAATACTTGACTCTTTTTTTCTTTTTTAATCTATTATTTTTGAGAGGGAGGGCAAGTGGGGGAAGGGGCAAAGGGAGAGGGAGGCAGAGAATATTAAGCAGGCTCCACGCTCAGTGCAAAGCCCCATATGGGGCTCGATCTCACAACTGTGAGGTCATGACTTGAGCTGAAATTAGCAGTCTGATGCCCAACTAACTGAGCCACCCAGACAACCCTCAAATACTTTACTCTTACAAACTGTACTACAGTGAAAATCCTTGAACACTCTACTTTGAGATAGATTTCTAAAAGTAGGATTGTTAAAAGTGTAAAGAGGTTTCATTACTCAGAAAAAAAAGCACTTTTAATGTTTTATAGTGTATAGTTAAAGCTTATATATGGATATACATAAATACCTATGTATTTCTCCTTTTCTCTTTTAAAATTTAGATATAAAAGATAGTTACCATGAGCATTTTGTCATATAAAATGTCCTTCTACAACAGTTTGTAAATGGGTACATAGCTTCTGTCTCTTGGTAATCTTTATTTAACTAGTCTCCTACTATTAGGCAACTTATTTCCATTTTTATGTTGTGATAAAGAGTGCTTCGGTGACAGTCCTTGTTTCACATGTGTGTGTATATGTACATATATTTCACTGTTATTTCTTTTTAATATTCCTGTGTTCAGTCAGGTTGAAATGCCCAGTAGAACATGTTTACCCAGTGGTTAACACTCTGAACCAGACTCAAGCTGTGAGCAGTCCTGGTTGGGCGGCAGGAGATGGAAAGTGAAATATCCCTCCATGGTTTTTAACGGTCCTAGGCCTTTTTGGTCTTTATCTTTCCAGTAACTTTGCTCTCTCTTATAATCTGATGCCTCCGATTCTCTCTTTGAATTGAAGGTCATTATTTTAATTTGCAGATGGATTCTGACCAGGAATTACAAGGCTCTTGCCAAGGGAACACGAGGCAGCACGTCTGGTTTCCTGAACATTGTGATGGAATTGAAAAAATGCTGCAACCATTGCTACCTGATCAAACCCCCAGAAGACAGCGAGCGAGAGAACGGGCAGGAGGTTCTCCTGGTGCGTGGTCACCTCGTTTGTAATGAAGTCCTCAAGCACTTCAGTGTCTATAGATGCTTTTTATCAAAGTCTTTTCTTTCCTCCTTTGATGACTCTTCATGGAGCATCAAAAGAAGCTTTAAAAACAGATGAGGAAAGTTAAATAGGAGAAGTATGGAAAGTACAATGTCGCAGATAAACCAGGTGCAGAGCATTTGAGGAATTACTTGTCAGCCAGACTATATGGCGTTTCAGCCTAAAGATGGGTTTAAAATTTATTTTGAGAGAGACAGAGAGCGAAACTTGTACGAGAGGGGCAGGGCAGAGAGAGAGAGAGGCAGAGAGGATGGAAAGCCGGCTCTACACTGTCAGTGTAGAGCCCAGCTCGGAGCTCAATCCCACGAACAGTGAGATCATGTCGTGAGCCGAAATCAAGAGTTGGACACTAAACTGATTGAGCCACCCAGGTGCCCCTAAAGATGATTTTAAAAATAGGAACTCTTCAGGGCGCCTGGGTGGCTCAGTTGGTTAAGTATCTGACTTCGGCTCAGGTAATGAGCTAACGGTTCACGGGTTCGTGTCCCACATCGGGCTCTGTGCTGACAGCTCAGAGCCTGGAGCCTGCTTCAGATTCTGTGTCTCCCTCTCTGTTTGCCCTTCCCTTGCTTGTTCTCTGTCTCTGTCTCTCAAAAATAAATAAGCGTTAACAAAAATTGAAAATAAAGGAACTCTTTGTGATTAAGGGCAAATTGAAATACGGGCTGGTGTGTGATGATTGGAATGTCTTGTTAATCTCCAGTCCCTGATCAGGAGCAGTGGGAAGCTGATTCTATTAGATAAACTGTTGACAAGACTTCGAGAAAGGGGGAATAGAGTCCTTATCTTCTCCCAGATGGTCCGAATGTTGGACATCCTGGCTGAGTACCTGACTATCAAGCACTATCCTTTCCAGGTAAGGATGCTCAGAAATTGGAGTCCCTGCTTGCCTCTCTCCGGCTTATGTGCTTTGCTTGTTAAATTATCCTAAAGTTAGGAAACAAGTTTCCTAGCTGGAAACAAATTGAAATTAAGGTTCCAGGAGGGTCTTTATGTTTATTTCCATACCTTTAAGCTACCCTGTAATGAAAATGGTCATGTGAGGTCATTCTGTTTTGGGGGCGGGCCGGGGGGGCAGTAAAGAGGTGAGTAATAGAGGAAAAGCAGGCAAGAGAAATGTGTCAGATGGTTTCTTATGGCCCCATGTCTGGGGTAATAGTAGAGAGGAAGGAGTGTGGACCTAATTACAGAAGTCCAGTTCCTAGGAAGAAAGAGAGAGGTGATAGTTCTGTGTATTCATCCCAGAGGAAGCTGACCCTGGCTGTGAGGCTGGGACTCACAGGATCAGCACACGTGAAAAGTTTGCTGGGCCCTGAAGCAAGGTGGCCCCTCTCTTCTCTGTGGGATTGTTACCGTGGAGTTTTGTTTTCACTCAGTCATCTCCTACAGTGTAAGGAGAAAAACCAGATAAGAGGGAGAGGAGTTTCCTCAGCACAGTATTTTTTTGGGTATTAGACTGTGTGAAACTTCTCTCCGATTCATTTATGGACGTGTGTGCTGTTTATCTTGACTTTTGGCATAACCTTTAAGTGCTTTGATGTTTAAGATTGCCTGGGAAATATTCTTTCTTTGACTTTGAGTGGATGGACTCTCCAACCAACCTATGTAATTAGACTGGTATTGAAGAAACTTGGAGTTAGTGATTGTTTCTTAAGAAGGCCAAGCTTTAAACTCACTAACAGATTGTCTTTCAAAATGCCCTGAAAGGTGTTGTCATATCCATAATATCTTGTGTGGTCTTTCAGCAGCTGTCTTAGAATATGGTTTAATACTGGGTTATTATTTAAGAAATCAGCACGCTGCATAAAGACAGTTATCTCTCAGTGTGTCTGACGAGCTTTCAGGTCAAGCTCATCATTTAATATCAGGTAGAACAAAAATTCATTTCTATTCTCCGAAGGGAATGTTAGACTGCAGTCCACTTGGGTCTGGCATGTCTGCTGTTTTCTATTAATGGGAATTTTAAAGGAGAGCATTTAGGTTCTCTGATTTCAAATATAGGCTCTGAACCTGCCATTTAAACATATATTTGGGCTAAGGCTTTGAACAGAGTCGGTAAGTAAGAAAGGAGAAAGAGGGTTGCCAGGTGTGATCTGACGTGTGTTTCTGTGGCTCTGGGTCTGGTCAGCAGAGCTCTGAGCTGGGGAGGTGTAGGTCCTTCCATGGACTATGTCCCTGGCCACTCGCCCATCACTGGCCAGCTGACATCATCTCTTGGGTCAGTTTTGCCTTCTGTGAAATGAGATACTTTGTTCATCTCAAGTGGTGATTGTGAGGGGAAGACATGTGAATATGATTTTAAAGAGTAAGAAATGCTTTATGTGTACAGATGACAGGTGACAGTTCTCAAGTATTTTTTTGACATACGGTTTTCTATGGTGACATTAGGATCTAGAACTGACACATACTCTAATAAAAGAACTAGTTAATGCCAGAGGCTCTCTTGAATATGCGTTTTGGCTGCTTAAACATTTTGCTGTGATTTCAGAGTGTAATTTTTGGAAAAGCTGGGATATATGATCAACTTAATTTAAACACTTTTAATGTTATGGCAAAATGTTTCCAGACAAAATTTTTTGGTTTGTGTAGCCCTTAATAACTGTGCACCTTGTAGTCGCATTAGCTAAGAAGGACCATTTTCTGTATGAGCTAGTTATTAGGTGACCAGTGGTACAGTGTCCTGATCTCTTTAGTACCTATAGATGTAGAAGCAAACACAGCTTCTGAGCACAGCTTGAGTATTGCCATCTTTCTCCGTATAGGCCCCAGCAGCCATTCTGATCCTTGGATCAACCTAGATAGCCCTTTGAATCCAGAAGTTTCTGACCTTGAGTCTGTAACTGGAGAGCTTGGGCAAGTAGGATGTGCTGCTTAAGCACAGTCCCCTGACAGCATGTTGCCAGTGCATTCCGGTTATTTTTACTAAGTGGGTGTTGTTGGAATGATAAAGGTTGCAAGTCTGGTGTTTTGTTCAGAGTGTAGCTGATCTTTCTACCTTATGATTTTCTTGTGGTTTATTTTTACAGCGTCTGGATGGTTCCATCAAGGGAGAAATCCGAAAACAGGCCCTGGACCACTTCAATGCAGATGGGTCTGAGGTATACCATGCATGGCTTTGTTATCTGGGCAGCTTGGGTTCTGTGTCCAGGGGAAAGCCTTTCTGGCTTAATATATTTCATTTCAGAAACAGTTCGCTATAAATTTCTCCTGCTTTGAGAATGGAATGAGAAATCACTAATATAAAGGATGCCTCGTAATTTTGTTTATTATTCCAGAAAAGTATATGCATGCTTGTTTATCTCCCCTGGTCCGGATTACTGACAGAGTAGTTCTAATATCAACTGAGTGTTCTGTAGTCACTTCCAGATAGCAAATTTTTGGGCCTGGGAGAGCAGCAAGGCAAGGGTTGGGGATGGCTGGCCTGTAGGATTAATTTTACATGTGTGTTACATCAGAAGGTTCTGATATGTACTTTTTTGGTGACTGAGGCTTAAAAAATACATTTGCCAGGTCTCATACTTGTTGGATTGCTGGTACGAGATGGCTTAAATTATGTTGTCCACCTTAGATTTGCATTCTTAAGTATTTTGGCTTTAAGGCACATATAGAAGGGGTGCTTAGGAAAAGTTAGAAACCATAGTAATATTGTGGTTTGTGCATATCAAACTGTTAGATGCTGTGGGATTTGAGAGAAGCTGGGGAGAAGAGGTTTAGTGGAGAAAACACTGTAGCCCCGTGTGCGGGTAAAGGCATCAGCAGAGACAGCCAGAAGTAGAACTAGAGTTTCAGAGAGAACATGAGCGCTTCTGAAGCCTGGGCCACTACTTTGTATAGGTAGAACGGACTGAACATTCTGCTTTCTTTTGATTTTTTTCAAGTCAAGTTTCTTAAATTGAAGTGTCATGCATATAAAAAAGTACACACATTTTGGGGTGCCTCGATTGTTAAGCGTCTGACTCGAGCTCGGGTCACGATCTCATGGTTCTTGAGTTCGAACCTGCATTGGGCTCCGTGCTATCAGTGCACTCTCGCTCTCTCAAAAATAAAAGTATGCACATTTAAAAAAAAATTTTTTTTTTTAACATTTATTTATTTTTGAGACAGAGACAGAGCATGAACGGGGGAGGGTCAGAGAGAGAGGGAGACACAGAATCCGAAACAGGCTCCAGGCTCTGAGCCATCAGCCCAGAGCCCGACGTGGGGCCTGAACTCACGGACCGCGAGATCATGACCTGAGTCGAAGTCGGACGCTTAACCGACTGAGCCACCCAGGCGCCCCAAAAGTACGCACATTTTAAGTATAGAGTTTGATGAATGTTTACAAAGTGAAAACACCCATATAACTATCACCAAGAACAAAAAAATGAAACATAACGTTTAAAGTTATAAAAAGTTCTCTTACGTCTTTTTTTTTTTTTTCCATTTAAATTTTAGTTAACAATGTTCTGCTTTCTAAAGGGCTAAGTGCTAAATTCTTAGTGTTTATGTCTGTTTCTCCAAAATGGTATGTCTTCTGCCTCTAGAACTGCACATCGTAGTCCTAGTTAGACAAAAAGTATTTTGGCTTCTTTAGCCTAAAATGTTAGTGGATTAAATGCAGTAATCCACACATAGCAATCACTAGGCTCCTTGCCTGACACATAACTAGTACTCAGTAAATGCTAGCTATTTTTATTATTTAGTATTTATTGAAATTGGTTTTGTGTTCCCTACTCTTAGTTTACAAAATAATATGAGGGGTGCCTGTGTGGCTCAGTTGGTTAAGCATCTGACTCTTGATTTCGGCTCAGGTCATGATCTCATTATTCATGAGATGGAAACTGCATCGGGCTGTGTACTTACAACGCGGTGCCTGCTTGGGATTCTCTCTCCCTCTCTCTCTGCCCCTCCCCTGCTTGCACATTCTCAAAATAAATAAATAAACATTAAAAATATTTTGAATGTTTCATATTATCCTCTCTCAGAGAAAAGCTAAAGTTGCCGCCTTTTTTTTTTTTTTTTTTTTAAATCTCAATTCTTCACCCCGTGGCTGTATATAAGATACAGGTTTTCTACCATTTTTTGTTTTTTTGTTTTTGCACATCTGAGCCTTTTTTATTAAGAAAAATACTTTAACATTGGGGGGAAATATGCGATGCACATTTAGAAATTTAGGAGATAGTGAAGAGTACGAAGAAGAAAAATTGTACAAAACCCCCATTCCTGAGACAACTGGCTGCTCACATCATTGGGGTGTGTTTCCATTCATAATGGATGTAACTGTTTATTTCTCTGTATGTTTACCTAATTGGATCCTTTTGCATATAGTTGTCACTTTTCATTTAAAATTCTGTGAGCATTTTCCCATGTCATTAAAGATTAAAAACATTAATTTCTAGTATTTTCTCATGCTCGTGCCTTTATTTAACCTAATGTTTAAACCTGATCACATACTTTGTTGTCTTTGGATGTGTAGTCAAGAGCGTATGAGCATTTAAAAAAGGTTTTTGGTATACTTTGCTACATTTCCCAAAACTGTTTATATTCATACTCCTTGTGCATGAGTATTTCCATTTTTATGTCACCCTTAGCAGCATTGAATTTCATTGAGTTTCTCTCTTCAGTTTGATAGTAGACACAAATAACATCTTATAATTCATATTATCTTTGATAGAGAAAATTGTTTCTATGATTAATTCAGACCCCGTGTTTTATTTGGTGTAGGTATCTCATTCTGAAGTGTCCACTGTTTACCTGTAGGCTTCTGTAAATTAGAGTGTGGCGTGTCGCTTGGTATTTGTACCAAGCATCATGAAGTGTGTGCCTCAGCACACCTGTTGATCAGTCTTTACTGGAATCGTTTAAAGTTCTTCTGAGACCGCTATCTCTATTTTTAAAATTTTTATGGCCAAATGCTGGTGAGGGTGACTTAATTAGACTGTGGAGAGCTTTTCATCGTGTCTTTGTGTATTAAAGACACTCATTTATCAAAATGTAACTCAGAACTACCAATTTTTGAGTGTCACTTGTGTGCCAAAAAGGTGTCAGCCTTTGACATACATGATCAAATGCCCTAAAAATAGAAATCTGTTTGGCTTTCTTTTCTTCTGACTCACATAATTTATTCTCTGCCTCCTGCCCCATATTTTCTGAGCGCTCAGGTGCAGGCAGGTATACGTGGCTGCTTATTCTCTATTATTGGTGTGAAAACGAGTATGTCAGAGCCTGGGTCTTTTCCTGCACGTGACTCTTCAGCCACACACTTTTTTGTGCTCCGCGCATTTTTTTTCAGCTCAGTTTTTTTTGTGCGTGTGCTGTGCTGATCAGGGATCCTGTGCTTCTTGCTGGTCCCAGTGCATGTGATCTGTTGGTGCAGTGTCGCTGTGTTCCTCACCCACTTAACCGACTACCTTATGAGGCATAGTTCACCTTTACCCAGAAAATGAGTGTCTAGGCAACTTGCTGGAATGATCCCCTTGATAATGAAGTATCTCTGGATTTTGTTAACTGCTTGTAACACTAGTTTTAGCCGGGAGAAAACACTAATTCTTTGGTTCTGGTTGCCTTATTAGAATCGACTTTACTCCTTAGTGTACTGCACTGACTCTTTCAGCTTAATGAAACGAAAATTCACTCTACCATCAAGTCCCTGACATTCTTGTAGCCTCCATAAAGTTTGTCCATCATATCTCACTTTTCTTCACACCTGCAGGGGTTTCCAGGTGTAAGGGCTTATTGGACTGTGAAACTGTTTCTGAGAAGGCCACTGCATAAAGTAGTATATTGCATTGTGTACAGGACTTCTGTTTCCTGCTCTCGACAAGGGCTGGTGGCCTGGGAATCAATCTGGCTTCGGCAGACACGGTCGTCATCTTTGACTCTGACTGGAACCCCCAGAACGACTTGCAGGCACAAGCCCGAGCCCACAGAATTGGTCAGAAGAAGCAGGTCAGTGGAGAGAGACATCTGGATGTGGTTTGGGGGAGGCGGAAGAGTGGGGGGGGGGGTGTTATTTAGCCCTTCCAGGATGTTTGTAAAATGCTTTTTTCCTGGTTTGCTTTCATTTCCTTAAGTGTAGATGCCTGCTTGTTAATTAGTACAGAGAAGGCGTCTAAGGTGTTTTGGGGCTAAGATGAACTTCTTAGGAAACTGTTCTCTTTTGGTGTTTGAGAAGTACATCACCAATGACTTTCAGGTTTACCCCAGGAAAGAGATTTGATGAATAGATTTAGAACTGAAATTTTTCTCTATTTTAATGTGGGTAAGTTGTTAAATAATCTAACATTGTTTAAAATGGCCTATTTTTATTATACATGACAGTGTTCGCTCTGAGCTATGTTGGAAAAATACATGCTTTTTTTGTTTTTTTGTTTTTTGCTTTGAGATTCCATGTGAATCTCAAAATCTGCTCTAGTATCGGGTAATGCCTAAGTTTCATATTCGGCCAGAGGTTCAGTTTTGGTGAAGCTTTTCATCAGTGAAACTGATTATTCTTAGCAAGATTTTTATCATTAGAATAGGCTATAATAATAGTTCTTTAGAGGCAGTTTTATTTAAGATTGTAACTGGTTACGGTAAAAATATTGCATCTACTCAAGCCACCTGTTTGGATGGATGGCTTATAGTCATTTCTGGTAGGAGAGAGTAAGTCTTTTTTTATTTCTCTTCTTGGTTTTAGACAGAGGTAACGTGTGTGTGTGTGTGTGTGTGTGTGTGTGTGTGTGTGTGTGTGTGTGATCTGGTATAAACATAACCTTTCTCTTTGTACAGGTAAATATTTACCGGTTGGTTACAAAGGGGACTGTGGAGGAGGAGATCATTGAACGGGCCAAAAAGAAGATGGTATTGGACCATCTGGTGATTCAGCGCATGGATACCACTGGCCGGACAGTTCTAGAAAACAACTCAGGAAGGTCCAAGTAAGTGCCAGAAAGACAGAGGAGGTGGTCAGAGCCAAACTGATTTTACATCAACAGTTGATAGAATTCATCCTTCTAATAGGATTCTCTACAACTGGTGTTATTCATTAATTACCTAGAAAAGGCCAATTGAAGACCACAAGATGTCATTTTCATTTTTTTAATTTCTTTTTTTGCCTCTCAACCCTCTGCTCATGTGCTCTCCCTCTTTCTTGCCCCTCTGCTTGCCTTTTGGTTTTGTCTCCACATATGACATTTGACGCAGCAGCAGTGGCAGCCACATGCCCCTCCATCATACTTTCATCTTTCATCTCAGCACGAAGTCGCCTTAAACATTTCAGTAGTGAGAATCTGCCAGATGGGGTTGGCCGCTGTTTACTATTGGTGAAAAATGTTTGTGTGGAGATTGTTACTTTTCCTACTAAAAACAGAAAGGTCTAGAAGGAAGATAGTCAAGTTTCAGTTGGTTTTATTTAGGAGCACAATTATTTCTCTGATTGAGTTTACGTTTTGACCAAATTGCTGAGTGTCTTCTGAGGCCTCCCTGCAGCCTCTGTCACAAGTAGAAGTCAAATGAGCCCTTCCCTAAAAAGAATATTTTCAGGTCATTTTCCATTCAAGAGGAACCTAAATGGACAAAGCTTGGTTCTTTTGTTTTGGACCAAAGATGAGAGGTTGAAAATTCTTGGTAAACGATAACTTTCTGAGTCAAAGGACAAAGAGAAAAAAGAATTCTCTTCTTTCATGTTGCTAATTATGTTTCTTAACCCTGTAATGGATGAGCCGTCAGGAAAATAATTCATTTCTTAGTCTGCTGCTAGGTTAGCTTTACCAACACAGACTTATCCTGGGGATTAAAAAAAATGAAATCTTTGAGAGATCATTTTTCTTGGGGCAGAATTTACCAGTAATTTGACTCCTTTTTGAAGGGTAGCTATTTTATAGTAGAATTCCATAGAGGTTATTTGACATTCTTGAGAGATTACAACTACATTTTACTTCTACAGCTCAAATCCTTTTAATAAAGAAGAGCTGACAGCTATTTTGAAATTTGGAGCAGAGGATCTCTTCAAAGAACTTGAAGGGGAGGAGTCAGAGCCTCAGGTAATTAACAATGAGGAAAAAACGTTTTTGACAAGCATCCGTGGGAGTCTAAATTTTTCTGGAAGCAGATTTTGAGTCTGTGAGAGGTGTTTATAAAGAATAGTAATTACTTGAAGGGTATAGTTTCTTTTTTATTTTTAATAGAGCTCAAAGCTCTTACTAAATAGAATAGGAAAGAATGAGAAAAGCATTTGAGGATTCTGTCTTTGCTCTTTTTCATTCCAATTTTATTTCCTGTAATTTCCTAAGTTCACCTTGTCATTTGTATAAATAATCGTTTGAGACATTAGAGGTAAAGGAATAAGCTTGAGTACTGTAAAGGTAAATGAAGTATCAGAAAGGAGATTTGGTTTATTTGCACCAAACATCTGCAGTTCATGGTGATAACTGTTGCCCATTTACCATATTGTATTGTTGGTGTCCCTTTAGGAAATGGACATAGATGAAATTTTACGCTTGGCTGAAACTAGAGAGAATGAAGTGTCAACAAGTGCGACAGATGAGCTTCTGTCACAGTTTAAGGTATGAAAATTATTGTGGGAGGAAATCCTCAGCACTGATTTATTAACTACTACTAATTATCTGTGAGTACTTCCTGTGTGCAAGGTGCTCTACGTTTAATTTACCTCAGTTGACTCTTACCTTTCTTCTCCCGAGTTCCAGGTGTGTGTATAGATAGTTATTGTGAGTGTAGACTACAGATAGTCTTCTGTGTGGAGGTAGTCGCTTACGTGGTGTGTCCTGCCCAGTCAGAGTCAGTGGATAGAGAAAAGTTGGTGAAGGGGCTCAGAATATGTGTCAATGAGATATGTGGAGAAGCAGATAGTGTGGAGCTCTGGAAAGTGTGGAAGGGGTTGTGGAGAGACATTAATAGAATCAGATGACAAAAGAGGTCAAAGGTATGAAACAGAAGGTGACAGAAAGCTCTTGATGACTTGGTGGCTTTTTTTTTTTTTCTTAAGAGCAATATGGAGTGGTGTCTGATACAACAAAATTAAATGAGGTCAGATCTAAGTGCAGAAGCTGGGCACCAGATGAATAGGAAGGAGGTGGCAGCATTGAGTATAGACTTAATTTAAAAGCTTATAAAGAGTGTAGTGAAGGTGATTTATGAGGATAGAAGAGTCAAGGAAGGCAAGGGTTTTGAAAGATGTTATGTCTTTAGGTTGAGGAAAGAGCTTGAGAATAGGGAGATATTGGAGGTTCTAAGGAATGAAGGAAAATTTGATAACACATTGCCTTAGAAGAGAGTAGAAGGGATATAATCAAAAACATGGTGGTGGAGTTGGCCTTCAAAAGAAAAAGGAAGGTACGCTTCAGGGTCTAGGAGGGGAGAGAAGATGTGGGATTCCTTCCTTGGTGACTCTAATTACCAGTAAGTGAATAAAGTAGAAATGATTTGAGACAGCCGTAGGTGGGGCCAAGAGTTACGGGAGGAACTGAAGGGAGGAGTGAGCTGAATTTAGAAGATAGGACTTCAAGTTGGAGCCAGTCAGCAGGGTCATATGACTTCCTCCAGTGGTACTTGAGGCCAGAGGGATTGGTTCATTTGGTGGTCCCAAGGTGGGAGATTGGCTTGCGATACTGAGGATTGTCCACGTGGCAAAAGTTTCCTGAATTTGAGTGAGAACATGGTTGAAAGGATTGGCTATGGGCTGCTTCCATACAGGTTAGAGAAGCAGGGGACATCTGAAGGTTCCAGTGATGGTTAAATGCAGTACAACCTTTAGGATTGTGAGAGAGATGGGTGAAGTGTTGGGAAGGGAGCACTAGTATGTGACGAGGTCCAAGTTTGGCCACAGGTAGAAGTTGTCTCAGAGGAAGAACACAGAAGGAATTGAATAAACCAAAGGATCAGAGTAAGTGTGTTTGAGGCTCAAGGTGAATTATTACTATTTGTACTGGACTCCCACTTCTATGAATACTACTCTCTTTTAAAAAGTAATCTTCATGATGATGATTTGGTCAAAATATTATGTGATTATTTAGGTATAACAATTTCTGCATATTAACAGGTTAATCAGAAGTGGTCAGCATATTACTGGTGACCCTTGCCTTTCTAAAGCCTTTTTGGCTGTTACATTTCAGTACCTGATCAAGTGATTTGATTAACAGTAAGAGTCTGTCTACCCTAGAGGGGCTTTTTTATTTCTGGAGTGTTTGAACTGAATTGACTTTGTTTTTCCCACAAATCCTTTTTTATCCTAATTTAATATGTTGGAAAAGATAGTAAGCTTTTTTTGAGATAACTTAAGATTACTATTTTCTTAAGTAATAGTAATTGATATTTGGATACTTCAAGCCCTTTTACAACCCTAGGATGAAATAGATATTATTTTCTTCGTTTTATAGATAAGGCATCTTAGGCACAGAGGGGCTAAGTAGATTTCCTAAGGTGACACATATTAGAGTTATGATTACATCCTAGGCAGGGGGTCTGGCCTGTAGCGTGTGGCCTTTAACCACTTCGCGCTTTAACCACTTCACTTCCCGTCTGCATGAACCACTGACATATATATTTATATCATTTATGTTATTTTTATCTAGCTGTTTTAAAAGTCAGATCTAAAGTAATTACAGACAGTACTTAATTTAAGAGATTGGTCAAATGATTTTATAAAACAAAAATGTTAAATTTTCAGTCTAAGAAATTATACCTCTTGTTTTTGCCTTGGAATTATAAAAATCTTATCCTGAAGACCACAGTATCTTGTGGTGGAAGTTAGAATTAATTGTGGCCAAAAGTCATAAACTTCTGGCTTCACTGTCAGTTCTAAGTGACTTTGAGGAATGGAACCTCCAAAAGCTCTTTTGTACTTAATTTTAGCCTTAAAGACTAGATGGGAAGGTGTAAAAAGGATGTGAAGCCTGTGTCTGGGGCTTGCCCACCACTGCTCAGAGGCTGACCAGAGCTGTAGGATGTGTCTGTGTGTAGCCACAGTCTGAGTCTTTGAAATGCGTACACTTAGATGATTTTTGTTCTGGTGTACGTATATACATATACATAATACGTATACATACGCGTATATGTATGTGTACATATGTACAAATCGATGCCAGATAATAAATATTTGATATGTCACAAATGGAACATTCTTCCAGGTTTGTTTGAATTTTTTGTGTTTTGTATTCTCGTTTTCATTTCTAAGAGTAACGTGCACTTTTGAGTGTATGAAATCATTGCATACCTTTAGTTTCTATACTTCGGATAAAAATGAGTAAGGCAGCTGGTTGGGTATTGATTGCTTCTGCTTTGAGTTATGCATTATTTCCAATGAGCACGACTTAGTAGCAATTTATAATTTAGAATTGTAATTTCATAATGGATTGGTATTTAAGTAACTCTCTAAATTTTCCAGTTAGTATCATATTTAAGTGTGTATGACTTAACAACAAATCTTTGCATAAAACTTCTAAGACAATTTATATCTTTATATCTGTTTCCCTATTTCTCAGTAATATTTCTGATGAGGGTTTGGCAGGATGATTTAGGGAGAATAAGGGAGAGATTAGCAGATAATTGATTATCTGATTATATAATGTCACAGGAGTTCTGATATTACAGTGTCTTATTTGGATTAAAAATGCTGGCTGAGTTGGAGGTTTAGCAGAAGGTGTTTGGGAAATAGGGAAATGTCAGTCAGGCAATGAGTTGTCCATTTGTTTGAAGGTTGCCAACTTTGCAACAATGGAAGATGAAGAAGAGCTAGAAGAGCGGCCTCACAAGGACTGGGATGAGATCATTCCAGAGGAGCAAAGAAAAAAAGTAGAGGAGGAAGAGCGTCAGAAGGAGCTAGAAGAAATTTATATGTTGCCTCGAATTCGGAGTTCCACTAAAAAGGTGATCAAGTGAGATCAAGATAGGAAAGTGCTTCTTACTCTGCAAAGTACTAATTATTAAATTACTATGGAAGTACTGATTATTCAAGAAAGAGGCTTTACATTGTTGCCTTGACATGGGAGGAATATTTTAGAGTAAAATTCTCAGAGAAGGAGCACTCTGCATTGCTCATGAGTGCACCGGTTTGACATTTGATCTTTATAAATTGGTTCTTTGTGAGATGGATGGATGGGATTGGAGTTTGGCAGAAATGTGCATTTTCCTGTTGAGATTAGAACCAGTAATCCTAGCAACTTGGTTCTATTTGACCGTGCCTTTGACTTTTAGAGCCACCCTCCTTTTGCCTTTAAGTGTTTGTTCATGGCACTTGGTATAAATACTTCGTAAGAGATTGTATGACCGCAAACAGAGAACAAACACATACTTCACAGCTTATAAAGCACCATTACAAGCTCCATCTAATTTAATTGTTACAACAACATTGATATAGGTAGAACAAGTTTTATTACCCAGTTTGTTGGACATAACAGATTTGGCCAAGGTCATAGCAAATGAATATTAGTAATAGTAGCTACCGTTGATTGAGCACTAATTGTGTGCCAGGCATAGTCATGTTATTGTGCCTATTGACTCATTTAAATCTTCATGAAAACCCAAATAAGAGGTACTGTTCTCCCCATTTTACAAATGGAAAACGTAAGCACAAAGGGGGTAAAGTAACTTACCCAAGGAAGTAAACATGAACCTACAATTCAGATAGTTTTATTCCACTTCACTTGGCATTACGTTTCAGTATATCTCTGGAAATGTGAATATCCCAAGCAGGTCTACCTTCATGATGTGAAATCTGCCTCCTTATTTTCTTAAAGGAAAATGGACGTGTCCGATAGGATGAAAAGTTCCGGGCACTAAAGAATTAAGATGGGCTGGCTTTGGTCCTTTGGCCTCTTGTGCTTGGCACTAGCTACAGTGTGACTTTGCCCTTTCAGGCTCAGACAAATGACAGTGACTCTGACACTGAGTCCAAGAGGCAAGCCCAGAGATCCTCTGCCTCTGAGAGTGAGACCGATGACTCCGATGATGACAAGAAGCCAAAGCGCAGGGGGCGCCCCCGAAGCGTGCGGAAGGACCTTGTCGAGGGATTTACCGATGCAGAGATCCGAAGGTTGGTGGAGGCTCTGCTGTCTCTCACTCGAGTGTGTTTGGAGGGTATGCTGTGAGCCGTGGGCTGCTGGGATTCCTGGCACTTAAGATAGGGAGGGCAGAGGCTGACAATCTGCAAGGAAGGCAGGAGACGGAATCCTTCCCTGAGTCTCCAAAATGGTTCTTCCCTCTCCAGGGTTTTCCTCGCCTGAGCACTCTCTTGTTGGTTGCTCAGCTCTTTTTGTTTTCTTCTGTTCTCTGGTTAGTCTGAGCATTTTCACAAAGGAAGTCCAGCCAAGAGAAAAGACATAATTGGAGGTAAACTTGGGCTGAGCCTTTCTTTTTTTTTTCTTTATTTAAGAATAGGAATACAGGGACGCCTGGGTGGCTCAGTTGGTTAAGCACCCGCCTCTTGGTTTCAGTTCAGGTCATGATCTCATGGGTTGTAGGATTGAGCCCCTGTGTCAGGCTCTGTGCTGACAACACGGAGCCTGTTTGGGATTCTCTGTCTCTCACTCTCTGCCTCTCCTCAGTTTGAATTCTCTCTCTCAGAAAAAAAAAAAAAAAAAAGATTAGAATGCACACATGCCCAAGTGTCTGTGTATATAAAAGAAATAGTATGAATGTAAAAAATTAAAACAGTATGGATAATGCTACTTTCATACCCTTGGTCTTCCCAGCTCACTTCCCATCAAGCAGATACCCATTTGGTTGTGGTTTGGTTTATTAGTAGTATACCCAACATACTGGTTCTGCATCCTTTTCTCACTTGTAACTGATGCTAGATGTCTGTGTCCATACTTAGTGCACATTTGTTGGTATGTAATTCGTACACATCTGCCCTCCAAAAATGCTTGTAAGCATTTTTTCCCCCACTTTGCATGATGTTTTTTATTTTAGGCTGAAGAAAATAGTATGAAGATACTTCATATCAATTAGTCCTTCCAAGTTAATATAAACTGTGAGGTCTTTATTTTCCCCTGAATTGTTATAACTATCCTTTCCTTCTTTTTTTTATTATGGAACAGTGTAAATATATGCAAACATTGACAGAATAGAGTATATGTCCTCTCATACTTACGATGTTATCATCATAACCATTTTGAATTTGTAGGTAGTCTTATATGTATACCTTACATCCTCTTGCCTCCCTACCCTCAGTATTATTTTGAAAAGAATGTGGGGGCGCCTGGGTGGCTCAGTCGGTTAAGCGTCCAACTTCGGCTCAGGTCATGATCTCGTGGTTCGTGAGTTTGAGCCCCACATGGGGCTGTCTGCTGTCAGCACAGAGCTTGCTTCAGATCCTCTGTCTCCCCCTCTTTCTGTCCCTCCCCTGCTTGTGCGCTCGCTCTCTCTTTCAAAAATAATAAAATTTTTTAAAAAAGAACATATTCGGGGCGCCTGGGTGGCGCAGTCGGTTAAGCGTCCGACTTCAGCCAGGTCACGATCTCGCGGTCCGTGAGTTCGAGCCCCGCATCAGGCTCTGGGCTGATGGCTCGGAGCCTGGAGCCTGTTTCCGATTCTGTGTCTCCCTCTCTCTCTGCCCCTCCCCCGTTCATGCTCTGTCTCTCTCTGTCCCAAAAATAAATAAAAAACGTTGAAAAAAAATTAAAAAAAAAAAAAAAAAAAGAACATATTCTGTGATAGTTGGACACAACGTTCTACAGATGTTTGTTATGCCTGTTTGTTTCCATGTTGTCTGAGTCTTCCATTTCCTTACTGATCTGCATGAATTGGCCCTTTTATCATAAGATGTTCTCTTTTTTTTGTCTCTCATAATGATTTTTGTCCTAAAGTTCATTTTAACATATCTGATACTGGGGGCGACTGGGTGGCTCAGTTGGTTAAGCGTCTGACTCTGGTTTTGGCTCAGGTCATGATCTCGCAGTTTTGTGGGTTTGAGCACTGAGTCAGGCTCTGCACTGGCCGCGTGGAGCTTGCTTAGGATTCTCTCCCGCACTCTTTGCCCCTCCTCAACTTGCACTGTCTCTGTCTCTGTCGAATAAATAAAAAAAAAAAAAAAAATCTGTACCAGTGTTGCCACTTCAGCTCCTTTTGGATATTGTATGCACACTATCTTTTTCTCTTTTTTACTTCAGTATACTATCTTTGAACCTAGGTTGTGTCTCTTACAGACAGTATGTAGTTCTATCATATTTTAAAAATCTATTCTTTCAAGTTTTTCATTTTGGAGTCTTTAATCATATTTGCATTTCATGTAATTACTGAGAAGTTAGAATTTATGTCTGCATTTTGCCATTTGTTTTCTTTATGTCTTATGTTTTGTTTTTTTTTTTTTATTCCTAGGGCTACAAACTTTTGTGTTATGTAGGTGCTTTTTAGTATATCATTTTAATTCCCTTGTTTCTTTGTGTTTCTCATAATTTTCCCATGTAGTTTCGTTTACTGTGTTTTCAGTTATTTTCCTAGTGGTTTTCTTGGAGATTGTAATTAGTACCTTAACTTGAAACAGTTTTGTTTGGAGTATCATCAACTTAATTCCAGTGCTGTCTTAAAGTTTTACTCCAATATAGCTTTAATCCTCAACCCTCTTCTGTGCTATTATTGTTAAGCAAGTTATATTTTTACATGTTATAAACCCATCAACACAGTTTTATAATTACTGCTTTATGCAGTTGTTTTAAAAAATCAGCTGACAGAGCGGGAGGCTGTGCACCTGGGTGGCTCAGTTGGATAAGTGTCCAACTCTTGATTTTGGCTCGGGTCATGATCTCCTGGTTCATGAGATTGAGCCTCGTGTCAGCTTCTGCACATCTCCCACTCATGCTTGCTGTCTCTCTTAAAATAAATAAAACTTAAGAATGAATGAATGAGGGCCTCTGGATGGCTCAGTCGGTTAAACGTCTGATTTTAGTGATGTGGCAGATTACGGTGAGGACTATGATGTATCATGACATCCTGCTTTTTAGCTGTTGGGAGGGAAGCAGATGACACATGAGCCAGCATAGAACACAGTTAAGGGTAGAGATTTGTGGATCGATTGGATTTTTGTTTGCAGATAAGGTCGCACAGGAGGAGTCAGTAGAGTTTCCAAAATAGTTTTGCCTAAGAACTTTTAAATCATGTATTTACTTTGCCTTGTTCCCAGAAGTATTTGAGGCAGTCTTAAAAATCTTACAGTTGTGTTATTGACCAGAAAAGAATAAAAAATATTACCATGTGGAATCGATAGTAACAGTATTGAACTGAATAGAGAGGTTAGCCATATTGGAGTCTTATCCCAAGAGTTGTGGTGGTTGAATCATTTACTCCATATTGAACTCCACAAACTTGTACCTTCTAAAAAGGGTATTTTTAGAGTTAGGTCTCTGTTCTCTATAATGACCCTTTTCAGTTTCTTGCTCAGTCACTGAGAGTAAAATTGATCTTTACTTTGACTACATCTTTAGCACTCATTATTTTCAGTTGACAAGTTTCAGAGTCATTCAGCACTCTTTTAGTTAGTGGCAGTTGCAAGGATTGGGCTCAGTCTGTTTTGACAGTGTGTATGACGTGTTTCATCACAGGATGTGTTGTATTTGCATCAGCAGAGCTAAGAGCCTCTTTTTTAATGTGTTTTATTGATCCTGTTCTCAGGTTCATCAAGGCATATAAGAAGTTTGGTCTCCCTCTTGAACGGTAAGCTCCTTATCCACCTGTTTTTCATTTTTATTATGTAGCAGGGGTTTTTTTTTGGGGGGGGGGGAGGCACTACTTTCCATTTAGTACTAACGCTAAGAACATTTATTTTCCTGGAAACATTTTTTAACAAATATTAGCGTGTTGTGTGATTGTACACAGCCTTTTGGGGAGGGACGACAGAGGTGACCATCTGAAGAGAGATTTTGCTGGAATGGAAGATGTAGCAAGTACATTCAAAACTGTAATGCAAAGAAATAATTTCCAGAAGCGATGCTCACATAATTCCATTTGAAAGAATATATGTAGTAACTATTTGCAGCCTAGTTCTTATTCAGTAATGTACATTTGTGATTTTGTAGTCTTCTTCTTCTTAATAGGGTGTCATGAGGATTAAATGCAAATAGCTTGAGACCTTTCCAGTTGTAACTTACTAAAGGTTGACTGTCATTACTATTTCATTATTTTACGTGCATTCTGAAAATGAACTCAGAAGTTGGATTTCAGCAAGACTCTTTCAACCTAGTTTAGTACTTTGTCCAGAATTAGCAATATATCCTATAAATAATAGTACTGATTTGAAGGGAATACCAGATTCCTTTCTCTTATTCCTGATAAACTTCTGGAGTAGTAGAACATTACAAGCCTGTGTGTTTTTTGTCCTGTTTGGAGAGGAAGCAGTGACGTGTAGCAGTAGCAACAGTGAAACCAAGAAAGTTAGGTGCACCTTCCCAGGATTGTTGCTGATCCTCCAGGTCAGAATGCTTGTCTTTGAGCCTGGTACCATAAAAATCATCAGGGTCTGGGAAAGTGTGTCTAGCTCCTTTGGGCAGACTGATTTTTAGACGTTAACGTATTTGCATGCTTCATGTGAGATCAGTGAAACATACTGTAGCAGTAACTGTACTTTGCTTCTAGGAATATTGTAATGAATGAGAGTAGGGCTGGAGAAAGGATTGTGAGCTTGTCCAAAGCAGCAGAGTAGTGCAGTTTTTGGCACTTGACCTGCTACCATTGTCAGACAGCCCATCTAGTTAGTAAAGGAAGCCGACTCCTTTCCCCTGTGTTTTTTGAAATTACTTTGTTTTGTGAACTACTCCAAGGCACAGTTCTTAATGATGGAATGCGTACATTAGCCCTGCGTCACTGTTGGAAGGCTCTTGGTGGAGCCTTGACACAACCAGTGAGGAAAGGAGAGAAAGATGTCTTTGCAGGAGCAAGCATATAGGGGACCAGGTGGTAGCTCATGTGACATTAGAACAGTGGCCACAGGGCCTTGATGTTGTCCCCATATCTGTCCTTCCTCAGGCTGGAGTGCATAGCCCGCGATGCAGAACTGGTAGATAAGTCCGTAGCGGATCTGAAACGCCTGGGTGAGCTGATTCACAACAGCTGTGTATCAGCAATGCAGGAGTATGAAGAACAGCTGAAAGAAAATGCCAGCGAGGGTAAGTCAGCAAGTCCCTGCCCATGGTTCTCCTGGACCTGGCACTTGGGAATGGGAATTGTGCTAAGGGGCTGGTTTTTGAAGAACAGACTTCTATCCCATGCATCCCTAATCCTTTGAGGTGTGTATTCTGACCTTCCTTTCTGTGAGCTCAGTGTTGTGAGATCCCAGAGCTCAACTCACAAACGAAGTTGATTTGCAGAAGGTGGAGGTAATGAACAGCGTGAGTGCTTTCTTCTGATGTTGCTCCAGAAACCTTAGATTTGTGTTAACGCTCTAAAACCCTGAGTGGGCAGAGCTGACTGTATACATCTGTATTTCAGCTACAAATGAGCACCTTGTTGACAACGATCATCTCTAATTATCTGGGATATACAAACATGAGTTGTGTTGTGGCAGACTTAAAGGGATTAGAGAATTGGAATAAATAAAATAGGAGATGAATATTGTAAACATTTCTGTTACAGCGAGATTTTCGTGGCACTAGAATTTGTTACAGTTATGCGTGACAAGTTATACCCTCTCAATGGTCTCATTTGCTGAGAGTAACAGTGCCAGCCTCAGAGGTTAGAACGATTACTGCGTAATCCCATACCTGAAAAGTGCCTATTAGCATGTTGTCTGGCTTGCAGTGTTAGCTAAGATCAGTGAAGAGGTATTTGTGCTTTAGATTTTTTTAAGGGCATTATCGAAAGTAGTAGAATTTTAAAATATCTTCAGTCAGATGGGGCGCCTGGGTGGCTCAGTCAGTTAAGTGTCCAGTTTCGGCTCAAGTCATGATCTGATGGTTCGTGAGTTTGAGCCCCCTGTCAGGCTCTGTGCTGACAGCTCAGAGCCTGGAGCCTGCTTCAGATTCTGTGTCTCCCTCTCTCTGTGCCCCACCTCCACATGTGTGCATGTGTTCACACATGCTCTCTCTCTCTCTCTCTCTCTCTCAAAAATAAATATTAAAAAAATTAAAATATCTTCAGTAGAGTCAAAAATTTCTTTAGATGTCTTTTCCTTTTTTGTGAAAGAAACTTAAGTGGTTTGGACAGTGATCCCAGTTCGTGTTTTTATAGCACTCAGAATACACCCAAGAATAAACTTTAAGTTTACAGTGTTTTCTTTTTTCATTGTAATTGTTGTGAATAAATTTTACATTCACAGGGTTCAAAATTTAAAAACGGGTACCCTGTTTCTTGTATCTTTCTAGAAATAAGAAAATACATATTACAAAAAATGAATAGATGATATTTTCCCCCTTATTCCCACAAAAATGCAGCACGTGTTCTGTACCTTGCTATTCCTATCTCCCAGTATATTTTGGTGAGATTTCCTTGTAACAGTTCCCTGCCTCCCACATCCCTCTTTTTTGATTCATGTTCTCATTCTGGCTCCGGTTAATTGCTTCCTCCTGCCATTGGGTAACTTGTTCCCCCTATCTGTATTTGCCATGAACTCTGGGTTCAGGATGACCTTTCTCATTCAGATGTAAGATTGTCGATAACTCTTTCCTTAAGCGGGAAATTTTTGTTCCTAAAAAAGCTAACATAATTATGTATTTTTCTTTTCCTACATTGGACACATTTCTGAATATCGATACCAGTCTTACTCCTCAAAGTTTGATTTCTTTGCTTTTTTTCATCCCACTGGCTCTGGGCGGTCAAAATACTGTGTTTTAAAATTATTTGAAATTCTTCTTTTCTCTCTGCTGTTAGCTCACCCACTTAATAGCGCAACCCCTTTAAGTTTCATTTATTTTCAACTTTCAGGGGTTGCTTTTCTCATGTTGACTTAACTCTCATTTACATGGTCCAAAGCTCCAAAACTCTGAAACAAGTTTCATTTAGAGAATCTTACTTTCATCCCAGCCCCCAGTCCTGCTTTCTTCTTCCCCCATAGGTCGGTGTTTCTAATAATACTTTAGGGTTTATCTTTTTACTGTTTCTCTGTAAGAATTTCAGTGTGTGTGTGTGTTTCCCCTGTTGTGTTCCTCGTATTTTCACGTGCGGAGATCACTCCTTCCTTTTGCAATTGCAGTGCTCCGCCATGTAGTAGTAAATGTTAGTTCGGACTTCATTGTTCCCGAGCAACAAATATTTGGGTTGTTTTCAGTCTTTGGCCATTTTAAAGAAAGCCACAGTGAATTTGTAGTCTAATGGATATGCTGTTTCGTATCTCTGCCAGCGTATCTTTTGGATTGGTTTCTGGAAGGGGTTTGCTGGGTCCTGGGGAAGTATGACTTGGTTGGAATTTGCTAAATTCTCCTCCAACCGTCTGGTACCATTTATACTGCCACCAGCAATGGATATTGGTGGTGTTTACAGGCCTCACAAACAGGATATTGTCAAATGGTTGGGTTTTTGCCAAGATGATAGGTGAGAAATGGTGTCTTGTTTTTCTTTTAATGAGTAAGGTTTTTCTAAGAGCCATTTGTGAACCACCCATTTTCTACTTTGTTTTCTTTTGAGCTGTTGGTCTTAATTTTTAGGATCTCTTTTTCTGATGGAAGTTCCTGGTTTTCCCCTATAGTTTGTAATGTGTCTTTTTACTTTGCTTATGGCATTTTAAGAAAACTTAAATTTTTTATATAATCAGATGTATCAGTCTTTTTACCTTACTGTGTTTAGGTTTTGAGTCCGTTAAAAACATTTCCTCTACTCCCAGAATAAAAAGGAATTCACTGTGACTTTTTCTCCTCTTGTATGATTTCATTTACTTTTATATCTCTGACCCACTTGGACTTACCCAATTTTATTTATTTTTTGTATGGTTACTGTATATCTCAATACAATTAAAAATGATTCATCTTTTTCCCACTGCCTGATTTTTATTCTTTTTAAGACTTGCATAATCTGTTACTGATATACCGTATGTTAAGGGACATTCAGCTGTATAATCTTTTGCTTTACAGTGTTGTGGTAGATAATTGTGTATGCTTTCCATTTTGCACCATTCTCTCCCACCAAGCATTGAATGAGGGTGTTGGTCTCTTGGTCTCACCAACATAATTTTCTCAAATTTTTGAATTTTTCAACATGATAGGTCAGAAATGGTGGGGCGCCTGGGTGGCTCAGTCGGTTGAGCGGCCGACTTCGGCTCAGGTCAAGATCTCGCGGTCCGAGAGTTCGAGCTCCGCGTCGGGCTCTGAGCTGTCAGCTCAGAGCCTGGAGCCTGCTTCCGATTCTGTGTCTCCCTCTCTCTCTGACCCTCCCCCGTTCATGCTCTGTCTCTCTCTGTCTTAAAAATAAAAAATAAACGTTAAAAAAAAAAAAATTAAAAAAAAAAAAAAAGAAATGGTATGCATATATATTTAATTTGCATTTTTCTTCTTGTGAGTGAGGTTGAGTATTTTTCAAATGTTTCGGAATCATTTGTATTTGCTTCTCTGTGAGTTGTCTCTGTCCTTTGCCCGTATTTCTGTTGTAATCCTTTTATTTTAAGGTGGGGAAACTGATACTCAGGTTAATAACTAGAAGTGAGAATGAGAAAAGGGAAGGGAGGAAGGGGTACTATGTGCAGATTTGGGAATAAATCCAGATTTCTGAGTTTTAGAGAAGTGCCTTTCCCACTTCCTCACATTCTGTTCCAACTCTCTTCTGTATTGGGAATAGCATTTGCAAGTGAATTCTAGTGGGTTACAGAAGAGTATCTAAATAATGGTTTATAATCATAGCATCATTTCATCAACTTGAATGTTAACAAAAAAGAAATCTTTTTTTCAGGCTCTGAGCCATTTTTTTCTTTCATAGACAAGTGTCATCATCTTGTGCTGGACTATGACTAGATTTGACTGGGTTTCATCTTTAATTCTAGGATTATTTTAATCTGGCACTAGGGCTAAAGAAGTCTTTCCATGACACCTTATGTTCATCATTTCAGTTGGTATTAACTTGATCTACTTTTTTCATGGAGAAGATCATCTTTGTAACACTGGAGTTTCCTTGAGGCTCCTAGGTGGCTCAGTCGGTTAAGTGTCCTACTCTTGATGTGGGCTCAGGTCATGGTCTCTCAGTTTGTGAGCTTGGGATTCTTCCTCTCCTCTTTCTGCCCCTCCCCTGCTTGCACTCTCTTTGTCTGTCTGTCTGTCTCTCTCTCTCTCTCAAAATAAATAAATAAACATAAAAAAAATTTCAAGTTTTCTTGAATTGTTAAGAGGATAGTTAGAAAATGAAAGAAATCAGTATTACTATTCATCCTTCCAAATCTTCTTTTTTACTTTTAATTTTATAACCAAAGTATAAAACAAACAGGAAAGTTAAAAGAGAATTATAAATACCAGTGGATTAAAAAAAAATCCTAAATCTTAAAAATCTGAATTATTTGGAGGCTACTTTATAAACATTAATTGAGAAACTTTTGATTTTAGATTATATCTTTGAACTATAACAATAAGCCACAGATCGATTTCTAGTGAATAAGAGTTGGAACTCCAGCAAATTCTCACTTAACTGATGTCAAATTGGTGTTCTTCAGGGAAAGGACCAGGGAAAAAGAGAGGCCCAACAATCAAAATATCTGGGGTTCAGGTTAATGTGAAATCCATTATACAACATGAGGAAGAGTTTGAGATGCTGCATAAATCTATCCCCGTGGACCCTGAAGAAAAAAAAAAGTGAGTCTATCCTGTGCACACTCATGAGTGGTTGTGTTGTAAGAAAGTGGATTTGGGGTTAAGTCATGGATTGTCAGGTCATGCTTTCACTGTCTTTTGTAAAATGCATCAGGATACTTTGTGTCCCAAATTTGAAAGGGCCCCCCTCTCATGTCCTCCTGTTTTTGAAATCCCTCTAGATACTGCTTAACCTGTCGAGTGAAAGCTGCACATTTCGATGTCGAGTGGGGGGTAGAGGATGATTCACGTTTACTCCTGGGAATTTATGAGCATGGCTATGGAAACTGGGAGTTAATTAAAACGGATCCAGAGCTTAAGTTAACTGACAAAGTAAGTAAATCTGTGATGCTGGAGATTTCCAGATTTGTTGAATAATACATATTTTTTGATAACTTATTTTTAACTATTTTCTGGGGGGTGGGGGATCAAATTCGAAATTAGTACAGTAGTAAATTCCTGGGATTTCTTTGTTTTGGGGAATATTACCATCTTTGGTGGACTGGGGCACTGTTACATAGATGAAGATAATAGCCAGGTGAGATTTTGGGGAAATCACAGGAGAAATCTTAAAATTCTAATTCTTCTTGAAGGTACATCAAATGTCATTGCAACAAATACCAGGGTAAGATTATTAGTAATACAAGGATTCTTCGGCCTTAATTGTTGGCCGCCTGTTTAAAACTGTATTTGAAGCAGTCGTATTTCCATTCTGCACACAGAGTGAGCCACACCTTGGTGTTTTTTGTAATGGGATTAAACCTTGGCTGTATGTCTCCCACAAAATCGAGCCTCCCACCCTACCCGTTGCAGTCAGGCTACCAGACAGTGAGGCCGTGCTCAGAGCTGTAAGCAGGGAAAGCTGACTGGCTCAAACTTTAGTAGGACGCGCTCCACGTTGTGCTCCTGGCAGGGCTTTTCCTGGCACGTCAAACAATGCTCATCCCACGTGTGGTGTTCTGAGAGGGTGACAGCACCCTGCCATAAGCACTGAGACCAAATCCAGTCTGGCCCGAGAGGTCCCACCGTGGTAGCAGGGACGGACCACGTCCTGGCATAGCTCAGTGCTCTCCGGCAATGCTCTAAGAAGCATTTTCAATCTAAAACGAAGCTTTAACCTAGCTCCAGGGATTCCCTGCTCCTGGAAGGAGGAAATCCACGACGGCTGGGATGCTCTAGCAGATGAAGCCAACAAGCCCCTCCTACCTGAGTTGTTCTACCCTGTTAACAGCACAGGTAGGAGCCAGTGGGAGAGCTGGATTTCTCCATCCCATTTTGTAAAACGAGAACGGCTCATGAGGGATTTTCAGTGACCGGGAGCCATGGACGTGAGATAGGATCTGAGGTTTTATCTGTATTTCGGGTGGTTGGGGAGGGAAAGGACTGCTCAGTTCTTTGTTGTTTCTGTGTATCTGGATCCACTAACCGGGACATGGGTGGTGGCGGGTGCTTCTCTTCCTTTCCTGTTGAAGATTCTGCCCGTGGAGACGGATAAAAAGCCGCAGGGGAAGCAGCTGCAGACCCGGGCGGACTACTTGCTGAAGCTGCTCAGGAAGAGTCTGGAGAAGAAGGGGGCTGTGACGGGCGGGGAAGAGGTGAGTGGGGCAGCCGACCGGGCATCCTTCAGCGGGCCGAGGCTCCAACCCTGCAGAATTAGGTAGGAGAAGGGATGCTTGCCCTCTCCAGGAGGCACATTCCATAGTCAGGTGTTGCTTTTGAGGGTGCAATAATGATGTTTTGGTTGGTAATAATAGAAAAGTTCATTCGGTAATTGACCTAAACGTCTTGGCACCTTTCTTACAAGCCCACTGTCCTCCAGTATTGCCTCAAAACAGTCCTCACCTCTCCCAGCCCCACTCCAGACATATGCTTTTACTGTTTCTTTATGCTGCTTCCTCAATTTTGGAACAGGGTGCCGGTTGTTGTATGAGTACCACCAGGTTTACCTGGTGTAGCTAACTCTGGGCTGCTTGAATGATGGGTCCCGTAGGTCTAATGGATGGTTAATGGATTCGGTGGATTCAGAAACTGGCCTTCAGTTAGGACTGCCTTAGCTGCAGAATACCAGGTGAAGAATACCAGCAGAGTTGCCAGTGAACTCATCTAAACCTTAATCTGCTTTTATTTTCCCAATTTTTCATTTCAAATGAGAATCACAGTGAGGAGGAGAGAGGTTACATTTGGTACTAGCAGCCTTTGTAGGTGCTGGTTCCTAGTCCTCTGAGAGCTCTGCCGTTTGCATTCGTTTCCCTGTATTATAAACAAAACAAATTTTATATAAAGTCACATTTCATTTCTGATCATTTTTAATGTTATAGTGTCATAAGTAGTGCCATTCTCCAGATAGCATGTTGAGTATGAAGTGTACATTAGGTTCTGGAGGGACAGATTAAGTCATGTTTATACTTGTAGATTTCTGAACCATGTTGGAGTGGATCCATATTTTAACCTTTTTCCTAATATTTAGATAGAGTGTACTTCTCGATTTTCAAATGTCACTGTTAGGTCTCACATTAAATTTATTGGTATTTTTGTGCATAAAGGTGCTTTTCCTTCTTCTGTATTCTATCTTTAGTGTGAATTCCAAATACTGGAATCCATAGGTTCAAGGATGTGGAGGCTTTTATGTGGCATAGGGACCTGTATAGGGCCTACACGACTGTTCTCCTTTTTTTTCCCCCAGGTGGAATAAGTTGCATGCTTTGAATTGCCTTTGAATCTTCTCGTTTGAATTGTATGACTGCTCCTGCTCCGAAGAGTCCTAATGTTACCTGGTCATGCTTTTTAAGGGACTTGATTTGTGGTTTTAACATCATTTTCTCTCTCTTCCAGGCCAAATTAAAGAAGCGGAAGCCTCGAGTAAAGAAAGAAAACAAAGAGCCCAGGCTGAAAGATGAGCATGGGATTGAGTTTTCATCACCTAGACACTCAGACAATCCATCGGAAGAGGGAGAAGTAAAGGTATGCGGCTGGATTTCAGTTGACAGTTTGCTTGTAGGCTACATTTATTTTGCCAACTGGTATATATAAAACCATTCAAGATGTGTTTGGTTTATATGCAGAGTCAACAAAGTGAAAATAGAATCTGTATGTCTTTGCTTAACCCGTGAGAGGGGAATCGGTTCATTTAAGTCGGCCATTGCAGAGTCCTAGATAGTGGAAGTAAATGAAGGGACCCGTGCAAGGTGAAGTGATAAATGGCACATGACACCAAGCCTTGCGGTGAGAAAGGTTAGGGAGTGGTAGGGACTGTGGCTCACCAGGGGCCTTGTGCCTGATGCTGAGGGGCAGCGGCTCTGCTGTTCAGTGCGTCGTGGGCTAACAGAACGCTTCTGTGGGTCAGGTTTGGCCCGGGGCCTGGCAGCTTGTGAGACCTCTGGCCTGAGCAAACTGAAAAATTGGTAGCATTTGGTGTGTTGTTTCAGGGAGTAACAACTTTATGGGATTTTATGTCGTTTCCCTTTGGGTGTGATGGCACTTTGAGATTAGCTCCAAGAGGATCAGCAGTGAGTGCAGAAAGTGGCATGGGTTTGTCATGCATACGCGAATTCAAAAACTAGCAACCTTGACAGTTACTAGGTGGCGGGTATATAACATCTCTGGGCCTCAGTTTTTTCTGTCTGTAAAATGGGAATGATAATGCCTCTGGTTGAAGGGTTGCTGTGAGAATTAGAGAGATGTGAGTCAAGAGCATCTGCGGCTCCAGGCTTAACTGGTTATTTATCATTGGGGAGTTTAGAGTTGTGTGAGTGCATGCATTAAGGCTGTAAGCGTGAAAACAAGCTTCCAAGTGTAGATGTAGTGATGAACCAATACAGACGGTTGCTCCTCTCTCTAGAAAGTAGGCGAGTAGATACAAAGTTTGTGGCTAAAGCTCATAGCCCTGTTTGTTTTCTAGGATGATGGCTTAGAAAAAAGTCCAATGAAAAAGAAACAGAAGAAGAAAGAGAACAAGGAGAACAAGGAGAAACAAATGAGTTCTAGGAAAGACAAAGAAGGGGACAAGGAGAGGAAGAAGTCAAAAGATAAGAAAGAGAAGGTATCAGTGTCCTTCTACTTACTGAGATACCCACAGCCTCTGAAATTTCTTCTAGGATTTAGAATGGGGTTTGAGGGTCCGGAAATCATCGTCTCTTTATGGGCACATCTAAGAAGGAAGGGTGGGGTTGTCAGGGGGATGCTCGCACCTCCTCTTACAGAGAGGGGAATGTGCAGTTTGGGTTTTTTTTTTTGTTTTGTTTTTTTTTTTAATATAGAAGGCCTTTGATCTCTCATAACATTTCAGAGGGGAAGTTTTGAATGACATAGGACAGGTGAGAGAAATCTGCATTCACAGGTAATGACTTGAAATATGTTCTTACGTTCATGGTAGAAGAATATAATCCATAGATGAATTTGAATATTTGACGGGTTTAGGAGTTGAACCAAATATATCCAATGAAGTGTTTAGAGTAGAAATGGATGAAAAACGCTGCTATTCTAGAACCTTTGCTTTGGGAGTTTTAAGAAGTTAATTCTAAACCACAGACTTCTGGTAGAGTGTTGCTTGTATGCTTGCTGACTTCTGATGAAATTATTTTGTAATTCACTCTTAATCATTAAAACATACAAACAAATATCTACTATAATCCCATCATCCAGTGATCTCTGTAGTAGATTTCTTGATGAGTCCCTTTTGAACTTTTGTTTTATACGGATGAGTATAAAATGAAGATCAACTCAGACTCTTTGGGTAGTCCTTTCTCCCAAATTCAGCAGTACATCAGAAACAACATTCCAAGTGAATAAGTGTTAAAATCACTTTGAATAAAGAAGGTTCTGTTTGGTTATATATCTTGGAAGCAATTTAAGCTTCCCATATTGAAATCACTTTGAAATTTTTTATGTTAGGAAAACCTGTGCCAGATACCTTTGCATCTGTGCTCCCGCAGAAAGATACTCAGTTTTTTTTTTTTAAGTGAAACATTTCCAAAATAAAAGCACGAGGAACAGTGTACCAAACATCCACTCATCCACCACCCATGTATAACTGTTACCAACATTTTTTCATGTTTATTCCAAGTGCCTTTTGTTTGGCTGGTGTATTTTGTGTTTTGTGCACACCTTACCGGCACTGTTGAAGCCCCCTCCATTCCTTCTACCTGATTTCCTGACTCTGCCTTCCTGTTTTTTCCTCTCATGGTTTGAAACCTTCCTATCTGTGTTTTTATACTTTTACCATGTATTAAAGAATCGTAAACAAAGCATACTATTAGGTTTTCAAATGTTCATACGTGAAGTCAGTGTATAAGTATGTATATCCATCCTTCTGCATCCTTTCATGGATAAATGAGATTTATCCATGTGGATTTGTGTGCATTTCAGTCATTTACAGTACTAAAGTTAATACAGATTTCTTGATCAAAGTGTATGTTCATAAGCTCTTAATAAAAGTTGCTACATGATACTTTACAAGAGCTTTGGCAATTTATAATCTTAGCCTGTTGATGACGTTTTTGTGCATTTTATGGTGAGGGGATAGAAGCCAAAATAGCATTGTTCTGAAGCTGAAGTTATAATTGGTTTTTTGGAGAAAGAAATGGAAATGATGTGTGATTAAGCCATTTGTTAATTGTGTAGATTTGATTACATGGTGTTTCTGAAGACTTCATCTTACCCTTTTTATAAACTGAGTCCGTCACATTTCCCCACTGGAGTGATGTGACATAGGTAAGAAGTCCAGCTTACAAGGCAGGATTGCACAAATGACAATGATTCCTTGTAACTCTTTTTTAAAAGCCTAAAGGAGGTGATGCCAAATCTTCAAGTAAATCAAAGCGATCTCAGGGTCCTGTCCATATTACAGCAGGAAGTGAGCCTGTCCCCATTGGAGAGGATGAGGACGATGATCTGGACCAGGAGACATTCAGCATAGTAAGTCTTAAAATTGAGGGGTGCTGGTGTGTTTGGCCACAGTGCTTGCCGTGGCTCCGTCTTTCTCAGGTCAGCCACACAACCGCAGTTGGCCTGAGTGTTTGTATATTACTTTGGAACACATTGCTTCTACTGTCTGAAGACCTTTTGCTCTGGAACAGGCTGGAAGGAAGAGATTTTCTTACTCACTCTCTGGGGAGAGAGTTTGGGGGATCGATTTCATATCTTGTGCTCCCACTCAGAAAGGCTGCAAGCGGCCCTTAGAGGCATTTGGGAAACCCTAGTGTTAACTGAGGTAACATTTCCTAAATACTTTCTGTGTGCCAGCCCCTGGAGTTAACCTACTGTGTTGCAAAGGGGACTGTTTCTGTCACTGCAGACTTTACATTTGAGTGGGGGAGATAGTCAGATAGGCACATGGATTGTGCTTGTGCTACTGTGATGGGGACGTGCGGGAGGGACAGCAGATTCTCTGAAGATCCTGTGAGAAGGGGAGCGGACCCAGGCAGAGGCTATTGGGAAGGCATGTTTAAGGAGGTGATGTTCAAATTGGGTTCTGAAGGAAGAGGAAGAAGTCACAGGAGACGAGGGCAGAGAAGAACGTGCCAGGGCAAGGCAGCAGCATGCACAAAGGCTGTGTGACAGAACTGCCTATGGTGCAGTAAGGGGGTTACAGAAGGCCACTGTGGCTTGTGTGGTGAGAACAAGGGGACAGCATGACATGAGACGCGGCCGGGGTCCTGGCTGAGTGCACTGGAGCAGTGGTGAGCCTGGTGTTACCTTCCATGCTCTGTACTGCGGTGCTAGGGGCTAAGTCACGGCCCAGGTCTCATGTGGGATTGGAAACAGTCCAGTGTGTCCTTAAGGGCGACCGTAGCCCCTCACCGGAGCTGCAGGTTCTTCACTGGACTGTGTGCTCCATGAGTCCCCTCACCTCCTCTGCCCAACCTTGCATAAATCACAGCTCGCTAGAGCAGTTAATTCAGTCTCAAAGAGAACCTGGTCTTCCAAATCTCAAAATACTCCTGCTGTGTGGCAGCAGAGGGTAGGATACTGACCTCATCCTGTAAGGTAGTCTTCTCGTTACTCCTGTCTCTGTGTTCCCCCCAAATCTATACACACATATCTATTTTTTATTCTTCCTTCTCATTTATCTTACTCCTCTGTTACTGTTCTGCCCTGAGCTCTCTGATGGGGACTACTTTCTTATGTCAAGTACACTTAGGTGTAAGAAGTGTATCTGAAGAAGTATCTCTAAAGTAAAAGATACATCAGTATTTGAGTATTTAAGCTATCTGAAAGGGGTAAGTTCACTGTACAGCCAGCCATCTGATCTGTATCCTGGTTTGTCCTTAGCCCAGTATTTCTGAGAGGAAACCCCAGCTAGTGCTTCTGTGTACCATTTTCGTTTTCAGAATGATCTTACATATTGGCTCTTTTAATTGTGCTAAGGATTATGAAATCCTTAAAAAATGTAGAAAAATGTAAAGAATACGAGAGACATTGATACAGGTACCATGAAGCCTTGTCAAATGTGAGTTTTTAAGACTGAGGGTAAAGTTGAAGTCCCTGGTGTTTCTGACTCTAAACCCACACCTCTCCTTTCTTACCTCCCCAGGAATAAGGGTGGTTTTAGGTCCAGTTGTCATTCTTGTGCTTGGTTTGAGAGTTTTAGGACTTTTGTTTGTCTATAAAGACCATAATGGGTCACATAAACAGCCAGGCACTGTTTGTGTGCATTTAGGTCTTTTTCTCCACAACAATCTTATGAGGTAGGTAGTTATCTCCACTCTACTTACTAAAAAATAAGGTAAAGAGAGTCACATAAGTTGTCCAGTGTCACCACAGTTAAGATGTGGCACAGAGGTTTGACCCAGACAGTTGGGCATGAATGCCTGGGTTCTTAACTGTTCTACTGCACAGCCTCCTAAGTTCCATACGCAGCACATTATCTTGCTCTCCGTATTCAAAGACTTGATATAAATGCCACGCTGTGTATGTCATGTAACTTGATTTTCCTCTCTCAGCATCTCTATTTTTTGAGGTTTATCCATGTTAGTAGTTTAAACTTTCGGGGCACCTGGCTGGCTTAGTTGGTGTAGCATGCAACTCTCGATCTCGTGGTCTAGAGTTCAGGTCCCACGTTGGATGTAGAGCTTGCTTAACAAAAAAATTAAAAATTAAAATAATTTTTTTCGTATTATTCTGTATTAAGACTTCTATAATTCATGGTTTCTCCTGTAGATGAACCTTGAGGTTTTCCAAATGTTTACTACTAAAAATAGCAAAATTGTTTTAAATATTTTATTAAAAAATTTTTTTTTAAATGTTTATTTTTGAGAGACACAGAGACAGAATGCGAGTGGGTTAGGGGCAGAGAGGGAGGGAGACACGAATCCGAAGTAGACTCCAGGCTCTGAGCTGTCAGTACAGAGCCTGACGCGGGGCTTGAACTCACGAGCTGCGAGATCATGACCTGAGCCGAAGTTGGATGCTCAACCAACTGAGCCACCCAGGCACCCCAAAAAATGTAAATATTTTCATTTGCACATGTAAACGTTTCTCTAGTTCTGGGTCTTCCTAGGGCTTGCATGCACACCCATCACTTTCCTAGGTACTGTTGAATTAACCTTGAAAGCAATTATGGAGATTTATACACTCCTTTTCACAGTGAACTTGAGTTCCAGTTGCTTCCCAGTCTTAGAAACACTTGGTAATTTCTGACTTCCTAATTTTTGCTTATCTGAGAAGTATGAACTGTTGATCAGTGGCATAGGTGAACACTTGTTTTCGTATCTGTTAGGCATTCATGTTTCTAATGAATTGCCTGTGCATATCCTTTGCCTATTTTAGGGTAATTTGTTTGTTCTTACCTTTTCTATAGTGCCCTTTATACATTCATGATAATTTGTTACTCATAACAGTTGTTCTAGGTATCTTCCAGGTTGTGGTACACTTTTCTATTTTGTGTCCTTTTTCTTAAAATTGAGGTATAACTCTGAAAAGTAAACAGAAGGAATTATCACAGAGTGATAGAAGTTTGTGGGGTTTTCATCATTCTGAAATGTCATGATCTTGTGCCTTAGTAGTTTGTTGTGCCAAGTATCTAAGCCATTGACAACCATTCTCTGTGGGTCCGAAAAAGTTTTCTTGAATTATTTTGTGGTAATTTCTTCCTAATTCTTGGTTTTAACTTTATGGGACTTTCTGTTTTGGATATTGAACTCTTGGGATGGTTCCCAATATTACTACCTTTTTTATTTTCCATTTCTGCTTTTTAGATTCTACTTTCTAGGAGATGCCCTTCACTTTATCTCACATTATGTCTTTTCTACTTCTTTTTTTCTTTTTTTTTTTGAGAGAGAGCACAAGTGGGGGAGAGAGGCAGAGGAAGGGAGAGAAAGAATCTTAAGCAGGCTCCACACCCTGCACGGCTTAATGCGGGGCTCAATCCCATGATCATAAGATCTTGACCTGAGCCGAAATCAAGAGTTGGATACTTAACCGACTGAGCCACCCGGGCATGCCTCACATTATTTCTTTCAGGCTTTTTACTTCTCTTGTCATGTTTTATTTCCCAGATCTCCCCCCCACCCCCACCCCTTCATGGTTCTCTTGAATGTTTTTATATTTCTGTTGAATTTGTTTTCCATCATTCATGTTAGATATTTTTTCAAATGGCTTGGTTATCATTGTCTGCACACATATTTAGGAGTAGGGGCCTAGCCATCTGACGTGGGTGGAGCCTGATCAAGTTTGAGTGCTCACCATGGGTGATGTGGTAGGGCTGCTGCCTTGGGAGGCTTCCAGTGTGTAGTTCCTCCTCTTAGATGGTCAGATTTTGTGGAGAAGAATCCTCCCATCTCCTGAGTGGAGGGCGAAGGCCTGGCTGTCTTCATTCTGGAGTCTGGGAGGCAGAAGGCCAGGTGATGGCTCATCTAGTGTGCATATGTCCATATGCTCCTGTTTCAGTGCGGCAGCCTTGTCTCTTGGCTGTGCCCACGTAGCCCAGTTCAGAGACCTTTCCTTCATACTCTCCAGAGAATAACTTCCACATCTTTTGCTGGGCAGAGTTGGAGATTTGGGCGTCTCTTGTGACTCTGGGTATCAGTTACTTCTAAGCATTGTTGAAAAGACCCAATCCTTAGTTTTCACCCTCTCCTACTTGCAGAGGTGTCTAGAGAGACTCTGGGGGGAATTTTGTAGTATAAACCAGGTTGGTTCGCCTGTTAGGTCTGTTGAGTGATTTCCCTTGCTGCCAATATTTTGTGGCTCTTGTTTTCTCTCTCATTTTCCCTTGTCTTTATGGGCTTATCTCTTTTTAAGACCCTCCCTTTACTGTTGTGTTAGTGGAGTTGGGCAGGAGGAGAAAATCATTCTGGTGTTTAGCCCACCATCTTTATCTGGAAGCTACCCACGTAGTTCCTTATAAGCCTGAAGGACTTGTAAATATTTTATCCTGCAGTTTTAGATAGTTTAGATGGTGGTGAGAAGTTTCTAGGTTAGGTCTGTGATTTCGCTTCTCATCGGATCTTCATAATGGACTTAAGAGGCATTATCATGCCCCTGTTGCAGGTGAGGAAACAGAAGCATTTTGAGCTATAATAAAGGAAAGGTGTAGAGGTCTTCACTCTAAGAGATGCTGTTGGGACCTGCACCTCAGGTTTTCCTGACTTAATACTTACACTTGTTCCCCTGACTCTAACCCATTCCTCCTCTAGGGTAACATGGCGTGAGAGTGGGCCGGGTTTTCTCTGGGAATTTAGGGCACAGGAACCCAAGACAAGGTGTCTTTGCTGCAAGTGTTTTATATCTCTACTCTGTTGGCCTGTTCCAGTGCAAAGAGAGGATGAGGCCCGTGAAAAAGGCACTGAAACAGCTGGACAAACCCGACAAGGGGCTCAATGTGCAGGAACAGCTGGAGCATACCCGAAATTGCCTGCTGAAAATCGGAGACCGGATAGCCGAGTGCCTTAAAGCCTACTCAGACCAGGAGCACATCAAACTGTGGAGGAGGTGAGTGGCCTTGGTCTCAGAATGCCTTGTTTGATTTGACAGTGTATGGGCGGGGGGGAGGGGCGGGGGCGGAATCTGTTCTTGTTTTATAAAGGGTGACATAACCACCTAATGAAAATCTTTCCCCCAATAAAAATCATCTATTGGCAACATACCTGCAGGCTTCAATTTCATTTTCCTGCAGTAGGTCATTCCACTGAGACCAGTCTTTGAAATAGGTAGGATGATGTCATTATTTTACAAGAGAACAGCAGGAGTACCGAATTTGCTGGCCTATTCTCAGAACAAGGACTTGGTCTGTAAGCCTGGAAGGGATAAAAATCATCTGGTCTCACTACTTCACCCACCTCAGGTTGCTAGTCAGATATAAAAACTATTTGATCAGTTCTTTACTAACACACGAGGTGAAGCAAAGGTTAAAATCACCAGAACTGTGATTTCTCTATCCTGATAATTAGAAAGAACGCTAGTAGTCATTTGTATTAATACAGTTTAATACAGAACTTCAGTTTTTAAGGCATATCATGGCTCGTATATATTCATTTATGTATTCACTTAACGATATTTTACAAAAACAACT
This sequence comes from Panthera pardus, assembly GCF_024362965.1. Lineage (NCBI taxonomy): Eukaryota > Metazoa > Chordata > Mammalia > Carnivora > Felidae > Panthera > Panthera pardus. The sequence continues at coordinate 4,649,317 of NW_026526810.1, forward strand.
GGAGTGTCTTCCTCAAAAATCATTGTAACACTGAGTCTCTAAAATCCACAGTCTTTGAACTCCTATACTTCATGGTTAATATAATTATTTAGGTATAATATGCCCAATCTCAGTGGATTGGTTTTGAGTGAAAAATAGATTTAAGAAAACTTCGCCATGATGCTATCTGTAGCATGCTTCACAGCCATTAAAAAGATATTAAGCTTCAAATGTTACTTTTATTCCCCTTTATGCTGTTAACCAGCTTCTTCCTATACCTAGCTAGCCTCTGGGATGTATTTCTACCCAACTTAATCTCTGTTGGAAGATAACAAAAGGTCATCCTAGTACATAGTCTGTGAAGCTAGGATTCCTCCCGTGACCTGGGGCCTGTCTGTGTTTAATTGTGCCAGGTACTGTGGTCCTGGCTAACAGTAGTTCGTAAGAAGGTCTTTGTCCACTCAGAAGAGACGGCCCTTGATGAAGTGGTGATTGTGAGACCATGTGTGTGGTAGGTGTTCGAGAAGGAGGAAGGGCCTGCAAAGAGCAGTCGGAGGAAACTCTCTGAGAGGCAGGCGAGTGGGCATGGGCAGGGTGGACTTGCTCAGATGAGGAGAGTTTTCCGGCTTTGGCGAAGGCTTCAAAGTGAGACAGTGAGAAGGGGGGCTGGGAGGTTTTTAGGGTTTAAAGGCAGTTTGTTAAGACCACTGATGGCTTTGCACCTGATGCAGCAGGTTTACTACTTAGGGAACCCGTGGTTCCTGTGGGTGGCGTGACCTGGTGAAACTCTTCTCTTCAGTGTGTGGAGAGAGGGGAGACTCCTTTTCCAGCTCACTGCCAGTACCCCTGCCTCCTTGTTCTAGACACCTGTTTTGCCCAGCACTCTCCTGTTCACTGTAATGCCTTGCTGGGGTGGATGGGGTGGAATTACAGTGGAGGCGCCCCTTGGGAGCTTTCAGGAAGAAAGGATAGACTTTGTGGTGACAGCTGGGAGGAGAAGGGGCAGGAGCACGGAGATGCCCGAGTGTATGGAGGTCTCCACCTGGAAGATGGTAATGACGGGTTGGGTGGCAGAATCCAGGAAGTGCAGAACGTGGAGGAAGACTCCAGGGCTTTCCTGAGTGCCAGTGAAATAAGGGATTTTAGCTCGGAAACAGAGCCTTCATCTCCAGACTCCTCAGTCAAACTCTGTGGACACGGCATCTGAAGGAGTGTTAATGAAACACAGACCTGAAAGAATGTTTCTGTTATTTAATTTCTACACTTGGAGAGTATCCATTGCAGAATTCAGTAGCTTGCCATCCATAAAGAGAATAAAAAGTTATTTTAAAATTCTGTAATTTACTAGAACTATTATTATTTTTTTTTTTTAGGAACCTATGGATTTTTGTTTCCAAGTTTACAGAATTTGATGCTCGAAAATTGCATAAATTGTACAAGATGGCTCATAAGAAAAGATCTCAAGAAGAGGAGGTAAAATACAAATTTAATCCTAATTCGTACTAACAGATAATAGCCAGTTTTGCACAGAGCCAATTCCTTAGTTACTGTTTTTCCCTGGGGAGATGGTCACGGAATGATACTTTTGGTGCTAGAAGGGTCCCTCGTTCTCCGCCCTCCCCTCACAGACGGATGTTCAGGTCCACCACAGCCCTGCCTCCCTGTACTGTGTGCTCCTATGCCATATTAGCTCTGCGCTTTCTCAGCACACTGCACTGGTAGTGAAAGTGACAGACTCGGTGGCTGAAATAGCCAATCTGTTAGAACCAAAGAGTGTTAAAATTCTGACAAGGTGTTGTTACCTGCATTCTTTTTTTTAATTTTATTTTTGAGAGAGAGCAAGAGAGCGAGAGAGAGAGAGAGTGAGGGAGGGAGGGAGGGTAAGGGGCAGAAAGAGAAGTAGACACAGAGTCTGAAGCAGGCTCCAGGCTCTGAGCTGTCAGCATGGAGACTGACGCAGGGCTCGAACTCATGGACTGTGAGATTATGACCTGAGCCGAAGTCAGACGCTTAACCAACTGAGCCACCCAAGCGCCCCTACCCTGCGTTCTTATGCCCATAATCATTTATTCTCTCGTCTTGTGGTAGTTTATAAACGTGGCTCTTGATAAGTCATGTGGGCGGAAAATACTTGTTTTGTTCTTTTCTGGGTCACGTATACTTGGTGTTCCTTCCCGCGTTTGTATGTAACATCCCAGCTACTCACGTAAAGGAGCCAACATGAGAAGGTGCCCAGAAGTTCCTTCCCTTCTTTGGCATAGGGGGATGGGCACATAAATGCCTTAGCTGATTTTGAAGACATGCCCATTCACAGATCTGCTGACCTGCCACATCAGCCCTTTAGGGCCCCCAAATCAGCCATTTAGAGCCAGTCTCTGGACATTTAATACCTCCTCCACTAACCTGTCAGCTCCTCAAAGGCAGAGATATTATGCTTCTCATCCTCTGCTATATCCTCAGTGCCTGGAAAGGTACTGGGCACAGCGAAGGTGCTTAGAAGTATTTGTTGCATGAACTTAACATGCTTAGTAGTGTGTTGTACTGTAGAATAGTATGCTCAAGTAGCTTATAATTTAGAAGAATATGGTATGGTAGTAATATATAGAGATAATATACTAGTATCATCGAACGTTAATGTAAATTTTAAGCAGTATAAAAGTTTGCAAGGATAGTCAGGAAAAGCCTGAGGAGGGAATGAAATAGTGGGAAAGACCCTGTGGTGGGGAGTGAAAGTTACGATGAGGGTTTATAGCTGAACACACGATGGTAAAGGGGCCACGTTAGTCTAAGTATCAGCAATTAGCATATTGAACAAAAATAGTGGTCCTGCTGCTGGGGTGTGCACTATCACAGCCTTCTGGAGGCACAGTTCAGTCAGATTTGTCAAAAGACAAAAACAGTTCTTCTGAGAATTTAATGAGGTAATTAAGGATTTAAACATGTTTATTGTGGAAATGACTTGAATGCCCAACAATAAAAAATAGATTAACTAGATTATGATATATTCATGCTGGGGAATATTATTCGGCCATAATACAATAGTGTAAGTAAGTGTTTACATGAGAAAATTTTCATAATGTGTTAAGTGAAAGAAGAATACCAAATAATATTTTTGTTGTTAAAAAAAAAAAAAATAACACACACACATATAAACACAAGCTTAGAAAGATATGGACCAAATCGCAGACATTAATTTCTTTGGTAGTGAGATTTTAGGGCACTTTACATTATTTTTTGCTGTTGCTGTTCTTATTATATTTTCTAATATTTTTCTATTACATATTCTTGTGTGGTAAAGAAGTAAATAAACATTGAGATGTTTAGCTTGATGACTTTGGCGTAGGAACTGGTTCCCACTGGGCTAGTCAGAGGTTGTTTGCTCTAGTTAGTCTAGGAAAGTTGTGTTCCTACTTTTACATGGTCCAAGATGAGTCTCTGAGAAGGCTGACAGCCCGGGCATCTGTCCTGGGCGGGCCCTGTGCAGTGGCACCCAGCAGCCCATGCACACGGTCTTACAGTGACTTGCCAGGGGAGCGTGACTTTCTTGTCAGAGCAGCAGGGGGAGTTCAGGGAAACTTATGAACATGGTTTATAAGAATATAGTAGATGGCAGGTTGGAAGCCAGAAGAGGGGCAAGAGGGTAATACTTAGAGGTGGTGACCTCTGTACTATTCTTGGGAATTCAGCCTGGGGTCTTAAGATTCTTTGGTTTCCTTTTATTCTCAGGAGCAAAAGAAGAAAGATGATGTGATTGGTGGTAAGAAGCCATTTCGACCAGAGGCCTCAGGCTCCAGCCGGGACTCCCTGATATCTCAGTCCCACACCCCACACAACCTTCACCCTCAGAAGCCTCACTTGCCTGCCTCCCATGGCCCACAGATGCACGGACACCCAAGAGATAACTATAATCACCCCAACAAAAGACACTTTAGTAATGCAGGTAGGTCATTAAGTGGAGTTTTAAAAAGAGATGCCAAAAGAATCATTGTATTTTCCGAAAATAGCTAGACCTTTGTACTTTATTCTCCTTCAACACTTTACTGTCTTCTTTTGTCTTAGTGACACAGCACATGAAGTAAAGATCCAAAAGGCTCCAGCTCTAAGAAGAACATGGCCACCATCATAAACAAATGACAGACTGAGAGAAACAATTTACATTATATAGGACAGTCACATGGTTAAAACTGCTAATACTGAAAGAGCCTTGTAAATTGGTAACAAAAGAATAACCAAATAGAAAAATGGGCAAAGGTTAGGAGTTGGGAATTCATACAGAAGAGGAAATTCAAATGGCCAATATGACAAGATGGCCAGCATTGCTGTTAGGGAAGTGTAAATTAAAGCAATGGTAAGCTAACCATTTTTTTTTTTTTTTTCGGCCATTCAGATCAACAAAAGTTAAAAGGGTGAAATGCATACAAATTGCTAAGAGTGTGAATTGCTACAATCTTTCCAAGAATTAATCTCAAATATCTTAAATACATAAGCCCCTTTTCTGTATGTATGAGGATGCCATTCAGTCTTAGAATGGCAAAAAGTTGGAAATAACTTGAATATCCATTAATAGGAGAATCATTGGATAAATAGTAGGACATTTGTACTCTAAGTATTATCATCAATTATTAAAAAGAATGAGTTGACTTTATAGATCAGCAACAAAATCTGTATGTCTGTGTTTAAATTTATTGAGGTGACAATCATATAACATAAACTTTACCATTTTATTTTTTATTTCTTTTTAAATGTATTCATTTTTTTTCCTGTTTTTGACATTTAGTTTTAAAATTTATCTACTTGTTTATTTTTAAATTTACATCCAAGTTAGCATATAGTGCAATAATGATTTCAGGAGTAGATTCCAGTGATTCATCCCCTATTTATAACACCCAGTGCTCATCCCAACAAGTGTCTTCCTTAATGCCCCTTACCCATTTATCCCATCCCCCTACCTATAACCCCTCCAGCAACCCTCAATTTGTTCTCTATATTTAGGAATCTCTTATTTTGTCCCCCTCCCTGTTTTTATATTATTTTTGCTTCCCTTCCCTTACATTCATCTGTTTTGTATCTTAAGTTAAACTTTACCATTTTAAATACCCAATTCAATGGCATTTAGTACACTCAGTGTTGTGCAACCACCACTTCTATCTTAGTTGCAAAACATTTCCATCACCTCAAATGGAAATCCCACATCCAGGAGACAGTTTGTCCCCATTCCTTCTTCTCAGCCTCCGCAGTCCCCAGTCTGTATCCTGTCTATCTGGATTCATGTATTTTGGACATTGCATATTAATGGAATCATACTATGTGTGTCTGACTTCTGTTTTCAAGGTTTATGTTTTGTTTGTTTGTTTGTTTTTATAATATAACTTTATTTTTTACTTTTAAAAATTTACATCCAAATTAGTATATAGTGAAGCAACGATTTCAGGAGTAGATTCCTTAATGCCCCTTACCCATTTAGCCCACCCCCCCTTCCCACAACCCCTCCAGCAACCCTCAGTTTGTTCTCCATATTTATGAGTCTCTTTTGTCCCCCTCCCTGTTTCTATATTATTTTTGTTTCCCTTCCCTTATGTTCATCTGTTTTGTCTCTTAAAGTCCTCATATGAGTGAAGTCATATGATTTTTGTCTTTCTCTGACTAATTTCACTTAACATAATACCCTCCAGTTCCATCCACGTAGTTGCAAATGGCAAGATTTCATTCTTTTTGATTGCCGAGTAATACTCCATTGCATATATATACCACATTCATCCATCGATGGACATTTGAGCTCTTTCCATACTTTGGTTATTATGGATAGTGCTGCTATAAACATGGGGGTGCATGTGTCCCTTTGAAACAGCATACCTGTATCCCTTGGATAAATGCCTAGCAGTGCAATTGCTGGGTCGTAGGGTAGTTCTGTTTTTAGTTTTTTGAGAAACCTCCATACTGTTTTCCAGAGTGGCTGCACCAGCTTGCATTCCCACCAACAATGCAAAAGAGATCCTCTTTCTCCACATCCTCACCAACATCTGTGGTTGCCTGAGTTGTTAATGTGAGCCATTCTGACAGGTGTAAGGTGGTATCTCATTGTGGTTTGGATTTGTATTTTCCTGATGATGAGTGATGTGGAGCATTTTTTCATGTGTTGGTTGGCCATCTGGATGTCTTCTTTGGAGAAGTGTCTATTCATGTCTTTGCCCATTTCCTCACTGGATTATTTGTTTTTTTGGCTGTTTTGTATGTTGTTTTTTTTAAATAGTTCATTATTCTTAATGTATGTTTTTAGTTTATTCTCAAGTTAGTTAACACACAGTGTGGTCTTGTCTTCAGGAATAGATTTCTGTGATTCATCTCTTACATATGACACCCAGTGCTCATTCTAACAAGTGCCCTCCTCAATGCCCATCACCCATTTTCCCCATGCCCCCCAACCCCCTACCCCATCAACCCTCAGTTTGTTCTCTGTATTTATATGGTTTGCTTCCCTCTCTGTTCTTATTTCTCTTTCCCTTTCCCTTTCCCTTTCCCTTTCCCTTTCCCTTTCCCTTTCCCTTTCCCTATGGTCATCTGTTAAGTTTCTCAAATTCCATATATGAGTGATATCATATGATATGTATCTTTCTCTGACTGACTTATTTTGCTTAGCATAAAACCCTCCAGTTCCATCCATGTTGTTGCAGATGGCAAGATTTCATTCTTTTTCATCATCGAGTAGTATTCCATTGTGAATGTATGTACCACATCTTCTTTATCCACTCATCAGTCAATGGACATTTGCGCTCTTTCCATAATTGGACTATTGTTGAAAGCGCTGCTATAAACATTGGGGTACATGTGCCCCTTCAAATGACACCTGTATCCTTTGGATAAATTCCTAGTAGTGCAATTGCTGGGTCATAGAGTAGTTCTATTTTTAAGCTTTTGAGGAACCTCCACACTTTTCCAGGGTGGCTGCACCAGTTTGCATTCCCACCAACAGTGCAAGAGGATTCCCCTTACTCCACATCCTCGCCAACATGTGTTGTTTCTTGAGTTGTTAATTTTAGCCATTGTGACAGGCGTGAGGTGGTATCTCAATGTGGTTTTGTAGGTCTGTCTGTGTTGTAATGGGTATCAGTACCTCACTCCTTCCTGTGGCTGAATAACATCGCATTGTGTGGGTACACACCACAGTCTGTTATCCATTCATCTGTTGGGGTTGTTTCTACTTTTTGGCTATTGTGAATAGTACTGCTGTGAAAATCTGTGTGTAAGTTACTTTTGAGTACCTATTTTCAGTTCTTTTGGGTATATACCTAGTAGTGGAATTGCTGGGTTATGTGGTAATTCTAATTTAATTTTTTGAGGAACCATCAAACGTTTTCTGTAGTGTATGTTTGAATGTTGTTTTGAATGCTTATTCAGAACAATACTGTGTTTGAATTAGTATCGAGAAAGTTGTGAAAACACACACTATATATAGCATACATAGAAGTCCTAGTATAGGATTTTGCAAAGAATCAAATATTCCATAATAATCTTAATGAAGTGTACATTTCTTTCTAAACTTCAGTTTTAGGATTTCCATTTGATTTCTTTTGAAAAATACATTTCATTCTTCTGGTAAAATTCTCAGGCTTTTAGAAAACTTGATTTTCTTCATCTTTTCCTCTGTTTTTGAGCATACGAATTAAGTTATTTAAAAATCTTTGCTAAGTCCAGTATCTCAATTCTTGTGAATCATTTTCTGTTGTGTGTTTTATTTTTCTTGGTTTTCATCCATATATTTCTGTCTTTGGCATGCCTAGTTATTTTTGATTAAGTGGGGGAACCTATGTTTTAAAAATTGTGGAAGCTCCAGGAGCACCTGGGTGGCTCAGTCAGTCAAGCATCCAATTCTTGATCTCGGTTCAGGTCTGATCTCAGCGTCGTAAGTTCAAGCCCCATGCCAGGCTCCATGCAGGGTGTGGAGCCTACTTGAAAAAAAAATGAAGCTTCAGATGGTGTTGCTTTCCTAGAGAGGATTCATTCTTTCCTCCCCAAGGGCACATGGAGTGTAAGGCGATCATTCTGGTCTAGTCGTCTGGGCTCCCCTGTTCCTGGGGCTTAGCTCTTGAGAGTGCTCAGCAGAGGGCCTGGAGCATTTTCTGCCCCTCATCTTCTGCAGGCCCTAGACTCGAATCTTGGTTTTCTCAGCACCATGAGACTACCTGGACTGCTCTGCTCTTCTGAGGCTTAGGTCTTCAGCCTTCTGCTCCCTGCAGATTCAGCACTTACCTTAAGGGAAGACTGGATGTGTGTTTGAGCCCTTCAAGTCTGCCATGTCCCTCTAGCCTAGAAAGACCACCGAAGGCTCAGCTTGTGCTGGTAAAAGCTCAGATATTCAGCCCCTTGCCTGTGCTCAGAATCACAGGCCTCCCCAATGACTACAGCGGTCACCTTACCTCTCTAAGGTTTTCTGCTCTTCAGTCTTAATGCCTTCTAGTCTAGTCCTGAATGCCCTGTCTACTCTTTGATGTCCTCAAACAGGTAATTTTTGTTTATCTGGCCTTTCTTACTGTCCTTGGCGGAGCGTAATTCTGCTGTAAGCTACCCTGAATTGCCTGGAAGCACAAGTGCCAGGTCTTCTAATGTTACAAATCTAAGTAGTTCTGAGTTAATTGATCCCCATTTGATTCAGGGGGACAAAAGGTAATTACTCTACAAGAGTAATTCCTCTCGAGAGGAAGAGAGAGGGAGAGAGGGAGAGCGAGCGAGATATATCCATGTTCGTAGATCTGATTGTATTCTCTGTATTGACTTTTTCCTGGGATCAGACTGGTTTTGTGTTATTCGTGTGATGTCACTGATTTTGTATTCTGATCCTTTGAAAGAACTCTTCTTATATCACTGTAGTCTTTTATTTAAGTCTTGGATTCTTCACCCATCTCCTAAATAGCTCAGTACTTCCTAACAGCGACCTACCTCATGATGGGTTCAAGAAGAAAGAAAAGCACTGTTCAGTTCCTCTGGAAATAAATGAGTTGGCTTGATTTGTAAGCCTCTCCATGATACCGCAGACACTGACACCCCATTTGAAATACTACTTTCCATTTGAAGCCATCGCCAAGTGATTGGTTTTCATGTTGTGAAGGTGTCTCTTTTTGTTGTTGTCTGTTAAGTTATTAGGTTGAATAGTTAAAGTTTTTTTACTTCTTGGTCGTCTGGCCTGATCCACAACCAGAGCAGCAGGGAATTTAAGCCACTGGCTGAGTGTGTTATCAGTTCCTAAGCTGTCAGGTTCCTTCATTATTCTTTGGCTCTATAGAAAAGTATTTAGAAGACCGGCAGCATGAGTAGAGGGGTATCTACTTGGTGGCTTATTTTTGGTGTTAATATAGTTGTAGATAGAAGACGAATTTCCCATGAGGCCACGTAGTTCTTCTGGGTAAGCCTGTGTCCCAGTTTCCTAAGGCGCCACAAACTGGGAAATGTATTTTTACACACTTTTGGAGGCCAGAAGTCTGCACTGAGTGTCGGTCGGGTTGTCTCTCTCTGGGGGATGTGGGGGAGGATCTGGTCCCTGCCTCTCTCCTGGCTTGTAGTGGCCACCAGCAGCCCTTGTTGCTGCTTGACTTCTGGTTGCATTCTTCCCGTCTCTGCCTCCATCTCTAGTGTCTCCTTGTCTCAGACCTCCCTCTGCCTTTCTCTTAGAAGAATATCTGTCATTGGGTTTAGGGCCCAACCTACATCTAAGATGATCTCATCTCAGAATCCTTAATTACATATATAAAGACCCAGTTTCCCGGTAAAGTCACTTACAGATTCTGAGTGGACATACATTTTGGGGGTCACACTTAAACCCACTATAGCCTCCATTCCTGGACTTTTATGTGTTTACTGCCTTTCTGATTAAAATAAGTGTGATTCTTCTGAAGGAAAAGGGAGGCTATAGAAGCTGAAACAGATATCAGTTTGGCCCTACCTTTGAGAGTTAGTGTATTGATCCAAATCCAACGTTAGAGGATTCACTTTTTATAGGAGGAGGTTTATCTCCTTGATGTGGGCTGGGAAAGAGTAGTAGTAGAATCAGTATGAATATTTTCAGAGACCAGGAAATATTTTCAGAGACCAGGCACTGGCTGACCATGTTATCTGTAGCAGTGGGTAAATAAAGTTGAGATGTGTAAACAGAAGATACCAGTTTATGGCTATGAAACTCAGCAGTTCTGTTTTCTGAATTAATGTTTAGGTTTTTTTTTGTTTTTTGTTTCTGGGTTTTTTTTGAGTGAAATCTCGTTTTAAGGGTCTGCCCCAGATTGGAGGGTAAAGAGGCAAGGAAAAGAAAAAGCAGTAATTTTTATGATTTCATAAGGAGAAAAGCAGTGAGTTTTCTTTTGCCTTCAAAGTTGAGGGAGAGAAGGTTGGGACTCATTACTGGTATGTTTACCAGCAGCAAAAAGGCTAGGAAGGAGGAAATTTAATGTCTATTTATATAACGTGTCAGCCTTTGAGTTTAAACTTCAGTGGGTGTGAAATTCAGCCATTTTTTGAAGTCACGAAACTGTTCTTTCTTTTCTTGCAGATCGAGGAGACTGGCAGAGGGAAAGAAAGTTCAACTATGGTGGTGGCAACAGCAATCCTCCGTGGGGTAGTGACCGGCACCACCAGTATGAGCAGCACTGGTACAAGGACCACCATTATGGGGACCGGCGACACATGGACGCCCACCGCTCTGGGAGCTACAGACCCAACAATCTGTCCAGAAAAAGACCTTATGACCAGTACAGTAGCGACCGAGACCACAGGGGACACAGAGATTATTATGACAGGTAGGCAGAAGGTCCCGAGACACCAGGCCGACCTCTGCCAGGAGTCTCACTGGTTAAGGGGAAGAGATAAGTGACATACACATTAATGTACTTATTAAATGTTCACTGAACATCTCATCCTGTGCCAGTCATGGTCCCTAGTCTGAACCAATGTTTTTGCCATCAGGACATCCTCAGGGTGTTGGGGAGGAATTACGGTGTAGACAGCTGATATGGTGTGCTAAGTGGATGATTGAAAGTAGAGGTTTTGAGTTTTTCCTGAGGACTGAGGCAGAGAGGAAGTTGCTGATTGTTGATTTGAGCCTTGAAGAGTCTGCTAAACAGAAAGGGGAATGGGTATCACAGGCCCAGGCCAAGGGTGAGCATCCAAAGAGGGAAGTCCAGAAGATGGACACATTGGATAGTATGAAGGCCTTGAATGCCAGATTATAGGTCTTAAGTTGTGTTCTCTGGGTCATAGGGAGCCATTTGCAGTTTTATCCTTCTACTTGTACAGGAAAAGAGTTTTGTGTCTTCTTCTGTGGAAATGTAGGAAAGTGGTAGCTTTGAAACATTAGAGCCCACGACCAAAATTATTGAGCTTGATGTGAGGCTCTCAGATACACTGGGTAGCAGGGATCCTGAGATGGGTCCCAGCCTGTGGACCTTGCCTGGCACCAGTCCACAGTTTAGGGGTGAAAGACTTGTGAAGTTTTACCCTGTCTACAGCTATACACTACCATTAATGAGCCAAGATTGTAACTTGGGAGAGTTACCAAGTATATAGGAAGGGCTAAAGTTTTCTGTATTCTTCCTAGAATAGGACTTGACTATATTTTAACCTCACAGCAACTTTGGCTTTTCTTAGGCTAACGACATGCTTTGCTTGGACTTGAATTTAAATTTGGAAAATTTCCTATTCAGCATCTCCCTTTTTGGAGGATCTGGTAACACATTATATAGCCACGTAGCAGCTGTCTCCTTTAGAGGAGGTTTCAACTGAACCCCTTTGCCCCCACCCTTCTGTCTCATCTTGTGTGGCTCCAGTGGGCATTTGCCCTGCATTTCTTTGTGTAGATCTGTATTTCTATTCAGCATCACTCTTTTTCTGCCCAAAGGACTTTTATTTTAGTATGGGTCCGCTGGGGATAAATTCTTCCAGCATTTGTATGTCTGAGAGAGTCTTTAGTTTGCCTTCATTTGTGAAAGATACTTTGCTGGGTATAAATTCCCAGGTTAACACTTTCCGTACTTTAAAGATGTTCCTCTTCTGTCTGCTTGCTCTGTTTCTGATGGAAAATCTGTCGTCTTTATAAAACATGTCTTTTTTTCCTTCATTACTGGTTTTTAGCCATTTGGTTGTAGTGCTGCATCCTGCTGTATTTTTCCTCATGTTTGTTTTGTTTGGGAAGTGTTGAACTTGGATCTGTGGGTTTGTCTTTCCTATCAAATTAGGAAGATTTTTTTTTTTTTCAACCATTATTTCATCAGTGTTTTCCTGTCCTACCTCCCTCATCTCCTGTGGAGATCCCACTTAAACCTGTATTAAGCTGTTTGCATTGATTGCTGTCACAGCTCACTAATGCTCTGCTTATTTTTTTTTAATTTTGTTTTCTTTCTGTCTCAGTCGGATAGTTTCTGTTGGCTGTGTCTACAAGTTCACTAAGATTTTCTTTTTCAATGTCTAACCTGCCTTGAACCCCATACAATATATTTTGCATTTCATACATTATAGTTGTATTTCTAGAAGTTGTATTTGAGCTTTTTTTTTTTTTTTAACTTAAATCTTTCTAACCTTTTGAAATCTGGAATATAGTTTAAAAATAGTTTTTAGGGCACCTGGGCGACTTGGTTGCGTGTCCGACTCTTGATTCAGCTCAGGTCATGATCCCCAGGTCGTGGGATCAATCCCCTTGTCGGGCTCCATGCTCTGTGTAGAGCCTGCTTAAGATTAAGATTCTCTCTAGGGGTGCCTGGGTGGGTCAGTTGGTTGAGCATCTGACTTTGGCTCAGGTCATGATCTTGCAGTTCGTGGGTTCCAGCGCTGTGTCAGGGGCTCTGTGCTGATAGCTCGGAGCCTGGAGCCTGCTTCGGATTCTGTGTTTCCCTCTCTCTCTGCCCATCTGCTGCTCACTCTCTGTCTCTCAAAAATAAATAAACATTAAAAAAATTAAAAAAACAAACTTCTTTCTCTTTCTGCTCCTCTCCCACCACTCTCTCTAAAACAAATAAATAAAATGAAATAAAAGTAAAAGCAGCAGCTCTCAAAGATGATAGTTCTCCTTTTAAATATAAAAAAAATAGTTTTTATATCATTGTTGTCTGATTCTACCATTTGGATTGGTTGTAGCTGATTAACTTATCTCCTCATTATGGTCCTTCCTCTTTTTTCCATGCCTAGTAATTTTTGATTAGATGCCTCACTGAGTGCTGGATATTTTGTATTCCTATAAATATTCTGGAACTCTGTTCTGAGAAATAGGTTATCTAGAGGCAGTTTGATTCTTTCAGCTCTTGCTGTTAAGATTTGTCAGAATGAGAATAATGCTCTGGCAGTCTAATTGTTCCCCCTCACTAGGGTAAGAACACTTTGTTGTACTCCACTGATGTCCCTTGAAGCTTGAGGCTTTTTGGTGTGGCTGGTGAGAACAGGGCCCTTGTACCTCTAATCTTCTGGGTGGTTCTTTTCCTGGCCTTGGATAGTTTCTTCACATATACACACTTTATAGTGCTCAATTGAATACCCAAGGGGAACCCTTTACAGGTCTTTGAACTTCTTTCTGGGTGCAGAATTCTCTTTTGCATTCCATCCTGTGAGCTCCAGCTGCCTTGGTTCTGCCCCCTGCCTCTCAACTGAGGACGTCTCCCCTTCCCTGTGCTGAGGCCTGGAAACTGTCTCAGGGCAATGAGTGGGGTTGTTATAAGCCTCATCTCACTAGTTTTCCATCCCTCAGGGAATCGCTGGTCTTTGTTAATGGACATCTGGTATCTTTAAAACCATTTTTTGTCCCTTTCTGCTTGTTCCAGGTAGGAGGGTGAGTCTAGTTCCCCGTATTCCACCTTGACTGGAAGTTGAAGTCACCAGCTCTCTCTCTGTTGTTTAATGAGGGGAAATTCACATAAACTGAATTAACTGTTTTAAAGCAAACAATTCAGTGACCTTTAATACATCCACAATGTTGTGCAACCACCGCTGGTGTTAAGTTCCAGACGCTTTCATTGTCCTGAAGAAAACCCCATGGCCCTTAACAGTCACTGCATTCTATCTCTGCAGCTCCAGATAATCACCAATCTGTATTTTGTTTTTATGGATTTACTTGTCTTGGATATTTTGTATAAATGAAATCAAGCAAGATGTGGCCTTTTGTGACTGGCTTCTTTGGACACTTAGCATAATGCTTGAGTCTCATCCACACTGTAGCTTGCATTGTAGTACTTCTTTTTGTGGCTGAGTAATATTCCATTGTATATATATGCCACAGTTTGTTCATCCATTCATTGATGGACATTTGAATTGTTTCCACCTTTGGCCATTGTACATAGTGCTGCTATGAACATGAGCGCAAAATTATTTGTTGGAATATCTGTTTTCAGTTCTTTTGGGTCTATACCTAAGAGGTAATTGTTAGTTGTATGGGAATTCTACATTTGGCTTCTTAGAAACCACCTGTTTTCCACAGTGGCTGAAACATTTTACATTCCTACTAGCATTGTATGAGAGTTGCAATTTTCCCACATCTTTGCCAACACTTACTTTCTGTGTGTGTGTGTGTGTGTGTGTGTGTGTGTGTGTGTGTGTGTGTGTTCAACATGACCATCCTAGTGGGTGTGAATCCGGTAAGTAGCTCCTTGTGGTTTGATTTGCATTTCCCTGATGATCAGTATTCTTTAAAGATGTTGAGCGTCTTTTCATGTGCTTAGTGGCCATTTGTAGATCTTTGGAGAAATGTTTGTTTCAGTCCTTTCCCCATTTTTGAGTTGGGTTGTTTGTCTTTTTGTTGTTGACTTGTACCAATTTTCTTTTAATAAGATAACAAGCAGTTTACTGTGGTGCTAAGTAAAAATTTTACTATTCTTTACATGGAGTCAATTTATTAAATACTTTAACTCTGCATTTATTGTTGAATGTTTGGGTTGATTGTGGCTTTTGCTGTTACTAATAACTTCTCGAATAATTTCTGTGGCTCTTTTTCCCCTCAGGCCAGGTCAAAGAATATGAAAATGTTTGTAGGTCTGGCCAGTTTTCCTGAAGGGAGTGCATCTTTACAGAACCTCCAGTGATTCAAGGGTGTCCTTGTTTCATTGCAGACTTGAGGTGTATGTCATTTTGTAGGGTAGGATTGGCCAATAAGTGTAAAATAGCCCTTTGTTATTACTTTTGGTTTTTTTTGTTTGTTTGTTTTTGATTCCTAGTAATGTGAACATTTGTGAACTCTGAGTCCTTTGGAAGGGTCCTTGGGTATGAGCGTGTGAGGGTGAGCCAGGTGGGCGAGGAGGAGGGGGTGGGCTTGAGCTGTCAGCTAAGCCTTGTGTCTCTGTTTCAGGCACCATCATGACTCCAAGCGGAGGAGAGCCGATGAATTTCGGCCTCAAAATTACCACCAGCAGGATTTCCGACGAATGTCTGATCACCGCCCCCCTGTGGGCTACCATGGCCAGGGACCCTCGGACCATTACCGCTCTTTCCACACAGACAAACTGGGGGAGTATAAACAACCCCTGCCCCCCCTGCACCCCGCCGTCTCAGACCCTCGCTCGCCCCCTTCTCAGAAATCCCCCCACGATTCCAAGTCACCCCTGGATCACAGGTCTCCTTTGGAGAGATCACTAGAACAGAAAAACAACCCAGATTATAACTGGAATGTTCGGAAAACATAAAGGACAGCTGGGAATGAAGGGGAGAGCAAGAGTCATTAAGCACCTGGATATTTTTGGTCTGATCCAGTAGGAGCCAGTTATCTAGACCAGTGAGTGGAGTTTCTGGACATGCTGCTGCTGTCAGCTCGCCGGTGGAAGGAGCACCTCAAGGAGCGGGGGGCCTTTCACTTGGTCCAGCTTGGGTTTGGGTCGCCACTCCTGCACTTTGACACCCCCTCCCATTCCAGCCTGGTCCTGGCCTCCCACTGCGAGGAGTGCTAGGAGGAAGACGTGACTTTTGCGTCCCAGCTTCGTGGGCTGTGTTTCCCCAGTGAAGGAAGAAGGGATCTCAGAGTCACGAGGATTTTGTTGCTGGGTCCGTGTGCTCTGGGCCCATGTGCAGTGGGCTGGGAAGGAGCGTGTATGTGAAGGTTGACGGGACCTGCTGGGCCACGCGTGATCTGCTTCACTGTGATGTGACGGATGCTGCTGACGGGGCGGGGCGTGGGTGTCGCCTCATAAGACTTGAAGGGGAGCAGGTACACTCCTCACATGTGTTCTTGGGAGAACCATACACTTGGGCCTCCTTGTGATGCCTTTGGTGCAGGGGCTGGTGGGGAGCAGCTTCCACAGTGGCCCCTTCCCTACAACACTAACCTTTCCCACACTATCTGGACATTTCAGAGGTTCAGTCTCCTGAGCGGGTCTCCTTTGCCCTGGTCCAGGGGAGAGTCAGGCCCATCTGGCTGACTTGTGCGTACTGTGAGTTTTCGGCAGTGTTGGAGCTGGCGTGGGTCTTCCTTGGCTGGGAGTGGGGGGAGAGGGGTGAGAGAGGGGCTAGAGGGGCGGTGTGGCCAGGGACCCGGAATCCCCGGTGGGGTTCTGATTCCTGGGATGAGCAGTCTGAGGGCAGGGCCTGGAGAGGAGGGGAAGCTTGCTGCAAGCACGCGCCCAGGCAGGGGTGTGGGTGGCAGGCATGCTTCCCGGGGGAGGTGGGGGGGGGGGGGCTTCAGTGTTGCGCCAGGTCAGCGTTTGCAGCCACGCTCGTTACTTCAGTTCCCTTCGCACAGCTTGAAGAAGTAGACTTGCACAGAACGTGCAACTCCTGACGCCACAGGGCGGGTGGACAGATGAAGTCTGGGTCCCTGTTGGGAACAGGCTCCCACTCCCAGTCGGAGATCGTTAGACTTGAACTCCATTGGTTTTAGAATGAGATCAAATAAGGCGTACACCTAAGGTAAAGTTTTTCCAAAATAGGAAGCCTCCAAGGACAGGGGACTGAGCTGCAGACAGTAAGAGTCCTACTCGGGTTGAACAGAGTCAGAAGTGGGAAGGCGAGTCAGTTGTACCAATTAATCATGCTCCTTTCACCTTACATTTTACGGATACTGGGCCTTCCATTTTATTCCCTTTAAATATAGCTTGCCAGTATTGTTTGACTGTCCAAAGGCCTTTCTAGGTGGAATAACTGACTTGAACCTACACTGTGCCTATATGCGTCCAGGCTCAGAGCTGGTGACCACCTTTCCATTGGGTGTGCACAGGGTTAAACTCCCTGAACTGACCTGTGAGGACTTCATAAAACTGTTATCGCTTACTTGCTGGTAACCTGGGCAGCACCATTTTTGCCTTTACTGAGAAATTCCCAAGTCAGCTCGCCCTGGGGAAGCAGATGTGGCTTTGGTGGGTCATCGCTCGTGGGGCTGGCCGGGCGTGAGTTCCACATGAGAGTCTGGGTCCTCACAGCTTATGTTGGGAGCTTAGTAGGTCTGTCCCTTCCTTATTTATCTCCTCTCGGGACTGGGATTGTTCACCGTGGGCTCGTATCCGGTGAACATGCCCTGGACCACGGCCCAAAGAATGCCCGGGAGCCTCTGGCCACAGCCACTCCACTGGGCACATGCTGTGACTGCTTGGGAGAGAAGAGGGTGTCTGCTGTGGCCTCCACCAACTTAACTTCTTGCTGACACTACCCTGTGTCTTTCTTGCCCAGGCCAAAGAGGAGGGCTAGGTTGGCTTGTCCCTTCCTGTGGTGGGAGGAAGGGAGGGAGGGATGAGCCCCAGGATGTCTTCCCCTGTGGGAGGGAAGTCAGGCTGTGTCCCCTGGGAAGCCAGGAAAGTCACTGGAGGCCCTGTGTTTCAATACTCATCAGGGTTTTTTTTCCTCTGAAGTTGATAGGAGATGTTATTCCCAAAGATGTCTCATCATGAAGAAAAAGGAACTTCCTTTTGTTTACATTCAGGACTTACTGTGCCATATGATGTAGCAAAAGGCAATATTAGCCAGATCAGTGTTAAATTGATTATAAAATTACAGTATCCCCATAAAAGCATCTATTTTAGGTGTTGAGGTATGTTTAAAGAGTCAGGAAAAAGGAGGCATTTCCTCACTGACCTAAATCAGTATGAATATTGTATGCTTTTATCAAAAACAGATTTGCACAGATAGGAATTCTCTCCCTTGTGGATAGGATAAAGTACCCCAGGAACCTGTGAGGGCGATATCACAGAGCCTAGCTTTGAAAGATTCAGTAATTGGGTGGAGACTGCAGGGGTTGAGGAAGAGGGGAGTTGGCATCACCTGAAGTCTGAGTGTGGAACAAGGGTTAGCATGGTATCCCACAGCCCTGGGAAGGGGTGCGGTGAGAGCCCCAGGCATCACTGTGGTCTTTCAGAGATGCTGGAGAGAAGCCGCCAGGCCCTCTGCAGAGCCCCATCTTACGGCCCCTGGTCCCCCTCTCTCCTAGTCCTTGCGTTGGCCCTTTCACGGGAAGCCAGAACACTTCTCGCATCGTGCTGCAGGCACTCTAGCCTGATGGCTGAGAGCTATATCAGGATGTGTGGTGCACACGCGATTCGGTTACGAATTCACATGGGGACACTGGAATCCTACAGACCAAAATCCACTCGTCAGCAGGAATGGTGGCCCGGGGCCCAGCACTGGTGGTCTTCCGGGCTCGTCTGAGGGCCACAGTGTCAGGCGGAGAGAGCCAGGCCAAGGGTCCAGGCTGCTTTAGTCCATCTGACCCCACTCGTTTGGGGATAGATGGTTTTTCTTTATTGTAAAATTGTGGACTTTTCAAACCTGTTGACTAAACAGTAATTAATTTATATTTGTGAAAAATGCCACTGTCCTAGTGATTTCTGATGTAAATAATGTTGTTTATATAGTATGTATTAAATTTTCCTACATTGTACAACTGCTGTACTTTTGATTCTTGTATATTAAACAGTGTTACTAAGGATTTTTAGAATTGGGCGGACACGTTGCATCGCGTTGCATCGGCGTGAAACGTGACCAGATACGCGTCCAGCTCTCTTCCCCTGGCTGCCGGGTCATTTGGCCTGTTCGACAGCTTGTGAAATGGAGCCTTTTGAAGTTGCAGTGTTCTTCCTACCAGCACCAGCGTGTTGCTGGGTCTAGGACCCTCACAGGTTCCGGAGGTTTTCCCTGCGTGGCCACTGCCAAGGGTAGTGGTCCCTGGCTGGGCAGCTCCCCGCATCTGACGGGATTACCCGGACCAGTGACAGTCCCTGGTGGAGCAGAGCGGCCCACCCTTTCCCACGTTGGTTGTGCCGGAGAAGGAGCCCTGGAGACCTGGAAGGTGCATTTTGAAGACCTGTGTCATCCAGATAGGGTCCTGTAGCTCCCCTTCCAACCAGAGGAAGTGAAAGCACAGTGTCTGCCAGTCCACAGCAGTGAGGGTGATTTAACAGTTGGGTTATATATTCATGAAGAGGGAAAAAGGCATTTTATAATGGAAACACTGACACGAATGTTAACTCTAGCAATTTGGCACGGGCAGGCCCGGCTCCTACGAGGCCCAGACAGGAGGGGTGGCCCAGCCCTCGGGTGGAGATCCCGTCTGAGTAGGAGCTGGAGAAGGTTGCCAGACCCAAGGGGTTTTGCTAATGCTTGGGGGGATTTCAAAACCAAACTCCTAGTCTTCTCGAACCTCCTTATTCTTGATACCCAATAAACCCATAACGTTCGCTCAGTTAACTCCCCGGTTGGGACTCTCAACCCGGGAGACCCGGCCGCGGGGGCCCTCCCTCAGCCTGTCCTGTGCGGGAGGGAGAGGCTGGGATATTTGGTGCACAAGAGTTCTTGAGTCCAAGACTCAAAAGAAGAGTTGAGGGCTCCTCCTGCCGATAAACAACTCAACAATCGTGTTGCAACTCACAGCTCAGCTGGAACATCTTTGGGAAACTTTTAAGAACAAGCACTGCAATAATCAGCTCAGGATTTACAATAGCAACGCGGCTTCTACACCGACCGCTGCCAAGAAGCCTGCCTTTTACTGGAAGAAGCAGGCGCAAGGCCCCCTCCCTCCTCCCTGGCGGGGCCTCAAGTGTCTGGCATGAAGGCAAGCCCTCCTCAATTAGCACCGACTGAAAGGTCACTTACTGAAACACAAGGCCCCGTGGTTTGCCAGACCAGTCTGGACTCCGGATGCCGACCTGTGGCTCTTTAAAGGAGCAGGACCAGGTTTGCCACCAGAGGATGTGCCTTTGCTGTGTCGGCGTCCCCCCCGACCCCCTGCCGGTCACATTCGAAGGCTGCAATGCCACTCAGCCCGTCGCCTCCCAACCTGCCTCCGCTGTTTGTTCTGCTAGGTGATTTGGGAAAGGGACAGAGCCCGAGTGAATAAAAGCTCTTCATCCCGTAGAAGCCTGGGCCCTCGTGGTGCATGGGGCACCCTGTCCCAGGCTTGACGTCTGGGAGTTTCCCGGTCAGTTCTGTGGCCATGTGATCTGGCTTTGTGTGGGAACATGACACATCTGCCCTACAGGCAGCCTTCTCACCTCAGAAACAGGTAGGGTTATCTACTTCTTGGGGCCAGCTGCCTCATGGAGTGTTCGAACACGGTATCTTCCTAAATTTTGTGTGCATGTGTGACCCCAAAGGGGGCTGTCCTTGCTGAAACTCAGTCCTTGCCGATCACGTGCACCATGGTGGCTTTGGCGGGGGGGAGAGGGGACCTCGATGGTCTAAAGGGGCTGGCAGGAAGGTCAGTGTGTTGTCTCCGTGGGGGCCCCGCCCTGTGTGCAGTTGGGCAGATGGCCTCCACATCCACATCCTCATTTGCACACCAGGAAGGCAGCTTCTAGACGTGAGAAGCTCACACAGTGGAAAAGGGGAAGGTTTGTAAACCCTTAAAGCTGCCCAGAGGGACACAGTGTTCATCAGTCCCTGCTGGGAGGTGGGGGAAGATGGGGACACCGTGGAGGGCACTTGCTGGGCAGGCCCAGCTTAGCGTTCTGCCCCAGCAGCTGTCAGCCCAGGACCAGCTCATCAGAGGGGCCCAGGAAGAGGCCTTGCTCTAGGGGGAGACTGGACCCCAACAGCAAGGCCCTGCAGGGAGCTCACAGTCCGATGGGGACGGGACAGTCACTAGAGAGAAAGTTTGTCCCTCGACCAAGATCTTGAGCATCTCCTGTGGGCCAGGCCCTGTTCTAAAAGGTGGGGACGCATGCAGGGTGAAGCAGGATGAGGGCCCCACCCTCTTCAACGGAGAGGTGGTGAGGCACACCTAGACCAACAATAAGAGGACAAAATGTCACTTCAGTGCCGGGACATGGGAGCGGGAACAGGTGGTGGTAGCGGAGCCCAGAGGAGGCGGGGAAGGCGTGCGTGTAGGAAGTGGGCAGAGCTGGGTCTGAACCAACTGGCATTCTTGGGCTTACTCTCTAGCTCTCTGAGCCTCCCTGTTGGAGAATACCAGCCTGTGGGGGGGTGAGGGAGATGGCTTGGTGGCCATCATCAGTGTCGGAGGGCGGCCTTGGAACATCCTGAGGCTCCTCAGAGACCCCTCATGCCACCAGACCTGGGGCCCGAGTTGTATTTGGAAATTGAGCGGTAGTTCCCCGTTCATTCCCTGACCGAGGGTCCTGAGTGAATGTGGTTCTAGAATCTTCCTGCAGGGGGCAGAAGATTTCCACAAACAGCCTGCCTCACTGCCAACACTTACATTTACAGAACCCCCCCTGGGGAGGCTTACCGTCGTTTCTCCGCCCTGGTGGGGCCGCCTCCCTTGGCTGCGGAACCCACGCTGGAGCCAGAGACGTGGAGCCACCTCATCCCCGCAGGAAGCGTGACAGGGGATGGGGAAGAGGAGAGGCTGCAGGAAGAAGCCAGCCTCACCTGCTCCACGAGCAGGAGGCCCAGGGGGCAGTGCTGGCCAGTGGCGGCCTAGGCCTCTCAGCCAGCACAGGGGGCTCTCTCCCCACCAGCCAGCCCCGAATGTACTGACACGTCCAGCGATTATTCCGGGATACACAGGCTCCTTCCTGCCCCTTCCGGATCCAGCCTCTCCTCCCCCTCCCCTCCGTGCGGCCGCCAGAGGGACGTCCTGAGCCGCAAGGCCCAGGCATCACTCTGCTGCTCCCTGTGTGTAACCTTCACCTTAGCCGCAAGCTCCCTGGCTTGGGTCCGAAGCCCTCTACGACCTGCCCTTGCTGGCCACTCGGAACGTCCCCGTCTCTTGGAGCCCCCTGCCCGCCGCCAGCCAAGCCTTCAGGGAGCTCAATCTTAAAGGGTGATAGCCAGAGCGGGTAGTAAGGAGAGGCAGCTCACCAGCCGCCGTGGTGCTATTTCAGTGGGGCAGGGTCTGGGATGGCTCCGCTGGGGCAGGGGGCTGGCTCCACGGCCCCAGCTGCCTTAGCCCAGGCCCTGGCCGGGGACTCTGTGCAGCAGGCAGAAGGGTGAGGAGGCAGGAAGGTGTGAAGGTGGCGGCAGCAGGCGCAAAGCCGAGTGGGCTCACACAAGAGGGACCTCAGTCCCAGCGAGGAGACCCAGGGCCCCGGCGGCAGCTGAGCTGAGAGCATGGGCTCCGGAGACAGCGTCCACCTTCAAGTCAGGGTTCACCCCCGACTGTCGCGAGCTGGGCCAGGGGTTAACCTTCAGAGGGAATAGTTCCACCCAAACCTGGTGGGGGAGCAGTGCCTGGCACGTGCTAAGGACAGTGCAAGGTGGACCATCATCACTGTGGCCAACTCCTCGAGGCTCGGGGTCCTCGGCGTGGCCCCGCCTAAGCCTGGTAACCTGTCCTGGGGTCAAGCCCACACCCTGCCCCTCCCTGCCCCCGAGAGCCTAGAGATGAAGCCTCTGTGGGCCTCCCTGGCTCCTCTTCCCACATTTCAGGGGGCCCCACCACAGAGCCTGTGGGCCTCCTCTGAGCCCCATCCCACACGTCACTGTGTCCCCACTGCCCCAGAGCGTTCTTTCCTTCCCTGAAATCCTCTCTGAGGCCTGCTCTGCCAGCGGGTACAAATAGTAATCAGA
The DNA here is from genome assembly GCF_024362965.1 of Panthera pardus. Lineage (NCBI taxonomy): Eukaryota > Metazoa > Chordata > Mammalia > Carnivora > Felidae > Panthera > Panthera pardus. Next base: position 4,672,198 of record NW_026526810.1, read on the forward strand.
TGAGCTAATTCCCTCTGGACTGCACACTGGCTTGGTGTTTCCCAAACTTGGGGCCTACAGACGTATGATGGGGCGGGTCGTTCTTAGAGATACCTGGAAGAATTTAAAATTTTTCTGTTTTCCTTTTGATGAACATTAAAAAAAAATACTTTGAGAGAGAGAGAGAGAGCTCGAACAGGGGGACGGGCCGAGAGAGAGAGAGAGAGAGAGGGCTCAGTGCAGAGCCTGATGTGGGGCTCGATCCCATGACCACGAGATCATGACCTGCTGAAATCAAGAGTCAACACTTAACCAACTGAGCCACCCAGGTGCCCCTTGGAGAACACTTTAAAGAATTAATCTAAGCGAATCCTGGATGATCTGGAAGAATGGGGAGAAGAAAGGAACCCAGGACTCTGGTGTTATATTGGCACAAAGCGGTCAGTGCTACTTACCCAGGTGGACAGAGGGACACAAGGCAACAAGTTCGACGGGGTCTGAAGAGTGAAAAGAAGGCGGGGTCCGGAGTCACTGCCTGGCAGCAATGACAGGGGCCGGACAACCTCACCTTCGTCACACGAAGAGGGCCCACTCGGCGTCCGGAAAACAGTGTCATTCATCACTGCAATTTAATGCGATTTGTTTGCATTTGGTTTCGGCTTGATTGGTAAGTGTGTCTGGATTTATAGTTGAAAGGAGCTATAATTACAATTCATTACAATTAAGAATTTATACCTAGCCTCATGAATTATAAAAACTCCAGCCATGGGGGGACTGGAGAAACACTGGCTCCCGGAAGGGGTCTGCATGCCACGTATGTTTGGGAACCTTGAGCTGTTTGTGACCTGAACTTAAGACTAAATGAAGCAGCCCCATGGGATGTGCTTGTGAGAGCAAAAGCCACCGTCTGCAGATGGCTACTGGGTGTCAGGCTCCAGGCCCTTTGCTTGATTGTATTTTTTTAATGTTTATTTATTTTTGAGAGAGAGAGAGAGAGAGAACATGAACAGGGGAGGGGCAGAGAGAGAGAGGGGGACAGAGGATTCAAAGCCGGCTCTGTGCTGACAGCCACGGGCCCCACGCGGGGCTCAAACTCACAAACCGTGCGATCACAACCTGAGCCGAGAGTCAGATGCTTCACTGAGCCACCCAGCAGCCCCTGCTTTATTGTATTTTTAGAATCACGTCCTCATGAAAATGCTAGGAGGCAGGATTTATCCCCATTTTCCAGTGGAGCATCACGAGGCCCCGAGACTTTAGAAAATGTGCCCAAGGTCACATGTCTAGTGAGGGGTGGAGCTCAGACTCCACGCCAGCTCCCCCCACCTCTCAGGGCCACCTCGTCACTGCCTCCTTCAATGGCTTCCCCTACTGTCACCCAAGTACCATCCCACGGGTGTCATCTTATCCCTGCAGGCCCTGGGACTCAGCCCTAACCTTCCCCCTGTTATCGATGAGCAGGCTCAGAAGCCATGTGTGACTGGCTCGGGGACAGAGGACTAACAAGTGGGGAGAACCGGTGTATCATCCCCGTGGCCATTCTGCACTCCCTTCCCTGCTCTGCTCACAGCAAACTAACTCGTGCACTGTCCGCCTCTCTCTCAAGAAGTCGGTCCCGCTCGGGCAGGCACATTCATCTGCTGGGGTCAACTGCACTGCTCGATCCCCAACACGGAGCCTCGTGCCGACACCCCACAGGGCCTCAGTGATTATTATGTGGAATAAACAAATGGATCCCCCAAGCCCAGACCATGATGGGACACATAAGGGATGCTCCTAAAATGTTTGTGCAAGGAAGGGAGGGAGGGAGAGAAAGGAAGGCAGGAATGCCTTTGTGGCTGTGTTAGACCTACAGAGTGGACACCCCAGAGGGACGAGGCTGGGGCCACTTGCCTTAGGGGTTCATCCCTGATGGTTAACAAAGGAAAAGTTGTGTTAGGTCAACATGCAGTTGTCCTGCAGTGCCCAGGGGAGAGGGGCCCTGGCCCTGTACCTTGGCATTTGGTTTGTGGTGGTCAAGGCTGGGGGCCTGAAGGCCACTCGGGAGCCCTGCTCACCAAGGTTCTAGGATGGAGCCTGGGCTTCAAGCCACCTGAACTCCAGGAGGGAGGTGGCTAGAAGGGGGCTCCCCCATGATAAATCACTACTGGAATCAAACACTTGGCAGGGTGCCTGGCAGGTGGCAGGTGGCCAAAAAATGTAGCTGTCATGCTGGGGTGACTCCAGTCTCCATGCAAATGGGGGCGGGTCCATACCAGCAGCTGGATCATGTCTGGGATTGCTGAGAAGGCTTGTCCCCCACCTGGGGAAGCTGATGACCACCCCTGGACTGTGGTGACTCAGCCAAGAACTCTCTGGAAACCTGGGGCCATCTCCTTCTTGGACTCTAAGCCTCTCAGCCTTCAAATCTGAGGGACCCTCTCTCCCATCCTCCTTCTCTTCAGGGTCCAGGTTTGAAGTCCCTCTACCCACCCAGCCTCCAGGCAGGGGTCTGGCCCCAGTCCCTGCTCACCCAGGACCAGAACCCTGGGTTGACTCCACCGATGTTTGGGGGCTCTCGAACCCCTTCTCTGCCCTCAAGAGAAGAGCAGGTAGGTGGCATGGGTGTGGGTGTTCATCTGGAAACTAGGCAATGGCAACTACCTTCCAGGGTGTCGTGAAAATTGTCAAGGCAATTGCAAGACTCAAGGTCAGGTTCGTACGTAGGTATTTCATCTTTAGGAGGATCTCATGGTTGAGAGGGAGCTGAGGCTGAGAACAATTACATCTCACCCTTGTCACACGGTCAGTAGGTTTGACCACTGCTTTGGACAAAGCAAACTCATCTGGCCTGGGGAAGGTTCTGGCTCCTGCCAGAGGGAGGCATCAGGTGAGTCGGGATGGCTTCAAATGTGGAAGAATCCGTGGGCCATCACAGCACTCCTCTGGGCAAGGATGAAATGAGGCCAGGTCATGTGCCCTCGTTGGCCTCAGGATCTAGGCTGCCTGGGACTCTGTCCCCTGATCCTAGAAACCCCCACACTTCCACCACACCATGCCTTGTATATCCACCACTGCCATCTCTTAATTAAGTCCATTCTGCTGGAACTTTCTGAGAATACTCCTTTCTGTTCCTCTCCTTCAGGGTACTAGGCACTTCCCCATGTCCTAGGCAGGAAATGATTAAATGGTCAAAGGTGCAGAAAGCCCAAAGTTAGCTAAGAGGAAGCTGTTGAAACAGGTGGTGGGGCTTCAGCCTACACATTCAGGAGGTGGCGGTTTCCCAGGGCAACAAGCGCCTCCATGGAATTAGAGGTCCTTGGACTCCTGATTAGGGTGTGCGGGGTTCCCACTGACCCCTGGCCAGAACACCAAGCTTCTCTGGCCCAAGTAGGAGCTGGATAAAGAGCTCTTCAATTCTTTCTTCCTTCTTTTTTTTTTTTTTTTTTTTCTTTCTTTTTTTCTTTCTTTCTTTCTTTCTTTCTTTCTTTCTTTCTTTCTTTCTTTCTTTCTCTTTCAGAGAGAGTGAGCAAGCCAGGGAGGGGCAGAGAGAGAGAGAGAGAGAGAGAGAGAGAGAAAGAATCCCAAGCAGGGTCCACACTGTCAGCACAGAGCCTGATGCGGGGCTTGAGCTCATGAACTGTGAGATCATGACTTAAGCCAAAACCCAGAGTTGGACGCTCAACCGACTGAGTCACCCAGGCGCCCTGCTCTTCAATTATTTCGGGAGTTGGACAGCTAAAGCTAATCAGACCAAAGAGATGTGATTTTAAGACCACACCTAAGAGACGAACACACGGAGCAGAGTAGGGTCCCCACCCACCTTTAGTGTCTGGTGGGAGACACAGAACGTATGAGGCTACAGGCTGGGCCTTTGCTTCAAGTGCCCTCTCTCCAGGTCTCAGTCAGCCTGGGGCAGGCAGGACCAGGGGCTTCCCCCTGGATGCCAGCTCAGGCCATGAACCCATGAAAGCGGTGTGACCCGTGGGATGGGAAGGGGAGGGACTAAATGCTTGTCGGGGTCTATGGCTTGCTTGGGGAGCGCTCCCTATATTCTGTTATTCCTTGTACCGGTCTTCCCAGGTATCCCTGCGGGATGGCCACCACCTTCATAATGCAGACGAGGGGACTGGGGTTCCAGGTCACTCAGCCAGCAAGTGGCAAGGCCAGGAGCAAGTGGCCTCCTTCTAGCCCACGGAGGCTACCAGCCAGGAGCCGCGGGGAGTTGATATCGCCCCTCCCAGGGGTCCTTGCTATTCTCTGAAGTTTCTGTTTTACAGTTTCAACACCGTGCTCCCCACCCGGATCAGAACTTCAGTCCGTGCACAATTGGGTATTTGGGGTAAAGCCCCATCTCGGTCAGCCAGTTGTCCTTTCCCACGCACGTGGCCCAGGGTCACCCGGAGCCACGGGGAGTGTGGCCTTGGGCCTAGCCACCAAGTGACAACCGGTAGACCCCCCCTGCCAGTCTTACCAACCACAGCCCTGCCACCGGCTTGTTCAGCGACGGCATCTTCCCTTAGCTTCGCAAGTTTCTTCTATGAGGGCTGCACCCCTTAAACATTTGCTCCTGGGAAGTGTACGTCATTTAATTGAACAATTAAAGACAGTCCAGCTGCGTGTGGTTTCTGATGTGTCCCAAAGTACGATTTTTGTCCCCAAATAACGTGTCCCAAACCCGCTGCTCCCGTGGCTCAGTAAGCGGCGCCACAGTTTACCCAGGCGCTCAGCGCCCACACCTGGTTTTCCCACTCGGCCAACCGGCCGGCAGCACCTCCATATTCTACCCCAAAGCAGATCATTCCTGGCACCTCCGGCACCACCCCGGCCTTCCCGCTTCCCGCTAGCTTTGCGCTGGTGCCCCCAACCCCCTCTCTCTACCCCACCTCACCATGGCCGAGACGATTCCTTTAAAACCCAAGTCGGACACATGCTGCCCCTGCTCGGAGCTGCAGATGGCTTCCTCGGACCCCTGGCACAAAACATCACGCCCCCTTCTCCGGTCCGCCAGTCTGCAGTGCTCCCTCCCTGGGCCCTGCAGCCTCACCAGGACCCCGGTCCGCCCGCTCACTGCGTCCAGCCCCATTATATTCTGCTGCCCCTGAAACTCTGCCGCTGCCGGGCCAGGCTCCCTGTGCTCCCCGACTTCTCTGCACAGAAGGCTCTCCCCGGATCTTGGCCAGGCTCATTCCCAAAATCCACCCAGGTGATCTGGAAAAAGGTGCCCTCCACCCCCCCCCCCCCCCCCCCCCCCCGCCCCAGATGGAGGCTCCTCCCCGCCTGCCTGCAATCCGGGTGGGCCTCTTGTAGATGAACCTGCTTCCCTTTCCTTTGTGGTGCTTGGTCAGCGCGGGACATTCGACCGTGTCCCTGTGCTGTGTAGTGACTGGTCTCCCCAGCGACAACGTGTGGCCTCTGCCGAATGCCCTCAGTGCCCGCGATCACGAAAGAATTATCCAGTGAAGGGGCGCCTGGGTCGCTCAGTCGGTTAAGCGTCCGACTCTTGGTTTCTGCTCAGGTCATGATCTCCTAGTCCTGTGAGTTTGAGGCCCGCGTCGGGCTCTGCGCTGATAGTGTGGAGCCTGCTTGGGATCCTCTCTCTCTGCCCCTCCCTCACTCGTACTCTCCCTCTCTCAAAATAAATATACTTACAAAGTTTTAAGAATTGTCAAATGGATAAAGGAGCACCTGCCCCTGCAGTGGGAGAGGACCTCCATTTCTGGTGGCCTCTCTGGGCTGCGCTAGGGCCCAGGTGCGAGGCAATTTATGAGCATTAGCTCATTGGATTTCAATAATGACCTTGGGAGGCAGGTACTCCTAATTCTGTTTTACAAATAAGGAATCTGAGGCTCCAAAAATCCGAGGGAGACCACACAGCTAGCGACAGGCAGAGCCAGTTTGGACGCCAAGTGGGCCCGCAGCCCAAGCCCGAGGGCCGCCTCCTGCTCCACGCCGCTGGCCGGCATCGCTCTGACGAGCCCCACTGGTGCCTGGCTCCACTGCTGCCCTGCCCAAGGGTCCCGGGAACTCTCTTCATCCCAGAACCCACCCCCTTCGTTATACAGGACCCTCCTTTCATTTGCTTCCCCCCTTCCTTTCTCCCCTGTCTTCTCTCCTTACAAATTCTAGTCCGCCGCCCAACGTCTCCGAGTTTCTGCCACATGTCGGAACGCCGGGACGCAGCGAGGTATGGCACCTCCATCCGCCAGTGCATTTCCCTCCAGGCCGGCTGGCCTCCGACCCACGGCCACAGAGGACACCGCGCTCCGAACCCAGCCCGCGGTGCAAGACGAAGCCACTTCTTGGGCATCTTTTAGCTGAAGACTGTGTTCCATATTCATGATGAAATGCAAATTTCCATGTTCATGGGCAACTACCAGCATGGTACTGGGAAAGAATTCCAGCTGGTTAAATTTAGGGGCCTGTACAGATTCCAAACCAAGAATACTTTCTGGCGAGGGCCGTCGCATTTTCATCTGATGGCAAACGGGATTTTTTATTTTCAATCTTGTGCGCCCTGGCTTCTCAGTAATCGGTTCTTCTGCGCTGGCCCAGTGCCAGGGGCTCTGTTGGCCCCGTGTCGTTCCCTCCCGGCTGCTACTGACAGAGAGGCCTGTGGGTGCTGACAGTTCGGGCAATGGGGTCAGATGCATAGGTACATTTGGTCTTGTTAGTCTGGTTCTTCCTCCCAAAGCCCAGGAGTCCCGTGTTCCTTCTGGGAGCCTGTGTGAGAGCTGGGTTCTAGAAAGTTTTCCCTTCCTGCCTTTGACCTTCTTCTCCCGTTTGGACGGGTTACATGCTCATTCAGTGGATTCCTTCCCTCGCTAGCTTTTCGGTTTGCTTCTCTCCCAACCTCTCCCAGGTTCCAAGGGCCTGTGTGGCCCTCCCCACTCTCCTCCCATTCAGTGCCTCACGCGACCCCTCCTGCTCTGGGAAAACAGACAGCAGCACTGGACGCCCCCACTGGACGCCCCCACGTACTTTGATAGGAATTAACCCTGTGTGATAGATACTCCCCACTTCACAGAGGCAGAAACAAAGGCTCAGAGAGGTGAAGTGACTTGCTCAAGGTCACAGGGCCAGGAAAGTGGAGAGCCCAGGATGTGGCCTAGCTTAACAGTGCTGCTATCGTACCTCATATTTGGCGTTAAGAGCAGACACAGGGCAAAAGGACCTAGGTGTATACTTGGTGGCCCTGCCCTCGCTAAGGACCCTAGGCAAGTCGATCCATTTCTCTGGAGTCTCTGTTTCTTTGTCTGTAAAATGGGCATGAATTTGTTCCTGATTCATTGGGTAGTTTTAAGAGATGAAAGGTGATGACAGCCAGCGGTGAACCTGGCCCCCCAAGCAAGCCTCGGTCCCCTCTGTGGAGCCATCATTGCGTACCTGGGCTATGTGAGTAGGGGACCTGCAGGGAGGGTGGCGGCCGAGAGGGCGTCACCCTGGATCTGAGGCCAGCCCACCCAACCTCGCGCCCCCCACCCCCTTCATGTTCCTCTGCCACGTGGCCATCTGTCTCCAACACTGTTCCAGCCTTACCAAGGCAAGAAAACTCGGACGCCTCATGCCCCGTAAGAAGAAAAAATAATTTCAGAGAAGTAGGGGCCCTGTGTTAAACTGCTCTCCCCTCCACAAGCATGCACGACTGCCGCGTAAGCGCATGCGCGCACACGCGCTAAGCCCCACCCAAATGTCCGCACGGTGAGGGGACGCCCAGCAGTGTGCCCCACTCTCCACCCCTGCAAAGGATCCAGTCTATTCAGAAAGCAAACTCCAACACGCAGTCCAAAAGGAAGTAACAAAACAAAAAAAACCCAAACTTTACTTGCATTTAGCCGTTAATAAATAATTTACAATATGTACATGCGGTGACACTCTACACAGGTCGCAGACACAAGGACGCAGTGAGGGGTCCCCACTTCCAAGCAGAACGCGATCAAACACAACCAAAATAAAGTGCTTCACTTTTTACTTCCGACATAGGGACCATCTAAAGACCAGCAGGGCGGGCCGGGGCCGTGCCTCCCACCCGCCTGCCCTGCCCGGGGTTGGGCAGAGAGAGGGGACCTCTTGGGGAGGAGGCGGGGAGCCTCCCGGGCCAGTGTATGAGAGGTCCCTGGGGAACAGCAGAGGGGCCGGACAGTGCGGGGCTGCGGGAACCGCCCGCCGCGGGCACCGCACCCTCGGGCGTGGAGCCCAGCCCGGGGTCGGTCCCTGGGTTCTCCGGAACAGCAGCAGAGGCGGGACCGGTTCGGGGCTCCTCGGATCGGCGGCCTGGGCTGACAGGAGGTGGGAGCCGGGGCTCTCGGAGGCAAGCCTCTCCTGGTTTGTGCGGCCATGGGCTTAAGGGAGGGGACTAGAGGGATGAGACCGTCCAGGGACGCTCAGGGCAGGGAGCGTCTGACCCTGACCGGCAGACGCCGCTCCTCTCCCCAGCACGCAGACCTGGGTGGACGGGCGGGGAGCAGGGCTCCGGGGGAGCAGGTGAGGAGGACGAAGAGAATCAGGGCAGGCCAGCTGGCCCCGTCCACTGCGCCTCCTGCCCACGCCCTGCAGCCCACGCTCCCCCACCCAGGAGGCTCTTGCCACCTGCTGGAGAGAAGGGAACAGAAATCGAGGTGGGGGCGCGGCGAGTTCTGTTTAGACATTTAGAAATGAGGACGAGACCTCCTAAGCACGGTGGAGAATGGGGGACGGGGAGGGAAGGAACCAGAGGAGGGCACCTGAGCCCACGAGTGGCGTCAGCCGCAGGCTGTCAGGCAGGGGGCCTGGGAACCAAAGCAGGGGCACAGCGGCCACACTGCACACGGTCTCCTCGGCTCACAGGGAGGCCACGGGCGGGCAGGAAGGCACCAGGCGGGCACAACCTCTCAGTCAAAGGGTCACGATTCCCGGGGGGTCGTCCTAAGGCCCAGGGGGAAAGGAGGCCCTGCCTGGGGAGGGAGTCCAGCCTCTCAGATGCCTCAGCCCCTCAGCTTAGTGTGCGCGAGTGTGCTCGTGTGTGTGTGTGCGTGTGGCGGGCGTGGGCAGCAGTCGGCTGGGCCTGTTTCAGTGCATTGCGGGGTGGGGGGGGCGGAGGAGCTCGACTCTGATCAATCCCAGTGTCTCTGGCGGGGCGGGGCGGGGTGGGGTGGGGGGCTTCGGCCCGAGGGGCTCTGTTTTGCACATTCACACTGCGGGGCGGTGGAGGGGAGCGGCTCCCCCTCTCACACAGCTCTATTGTCACAAACATCACAGCACCGGTCACCACAACCTCTCGCGGCCTCCCCCCGACGACAATGACACGTTGGGGGCAGAGTGGGGGGGGGAGGCCGCCCCCCTGCCCCAGCCCTTGCCGGCAGACGGCCCAGGGCAGCTGTGAGGTAACCGTCCACAGTCCACTGGCCAGCGGCCGCCTCGGCTCCTGACCGCCCCCCCCCCCCCGGGGGAGGATGCCCTCCCTCCCCCCGATGGCCCCGGTCTCCCTGCAGCCGCTCCCCCCACCCCCACCCCCCCGGCTCAGGGACAGGCAGCGCCCGCCTCTCTGCCCTACGCGGCGACAGCCTCCAGGACGGCGGGGAGCAGCGTGAGGAGCAGGAGGCTGCCCAGGAGCGGCCGGGGGGCGGGGGGCATCCCCACCGCGGCGGCCCGGCCCGGCGGCTCCCGAGTCCTCTCGTACAGGTGAAGCCTGTCTTTGTTGGAGTGCAGCATCTTGACGTCCTCCAGGGCGTAGTAGGCGGCCAGCGTGAAGTTCACGTCGCCCGTGGTGAGCAGGTCGAAGACGCAGGCCTGGTAGTAGAGGTCCTCCACGGGCAGCTTCTCCTTGCACTTGGCCACGGCCGTCTCGTACGGGAAGGTGTCGGGGGCCGCGGGCGCGGGGCTGGCGGCGGCCGGCCTGCGGGTGCCGGGGCCCTCGGCGTTGGCGCGGAAGGCCTGGAAGTCGATCTGCTGGTTGAGGGGGCAGCCGCGCAGGCAGAGGTAGAGGCCCTGGCTGTCCCGGTCCTCCACGGCGTTGACCACCTCCTCCGGCATGCGGACGGCGAAAGTCAGGTATCGGCCCACCTGGCGGACCACGATGGTGGTGCCGATGTACTTGGCCTGGATCTCCACGTGCTGGCCCGACACCTTCTCCGTGATCTTCAGGCTGTTGGCTCCGTGCTTGTCCCCACCGTTCTTGGAGCCGTCGGCGAAGGCGGCCGGGAGCTCGTCCATCTCAGCCTGGTACACCTTCTGGTCCACGCACTCCTGGAAGTTCTTGAAGATGATGGTGAGCTGGGGGGGAGGGGGGGCAGGAAAGGGGTGGAGAGAGGGGGTTAGGTGGTGCTGAGATGGTGGCGGCGGGGGGGTCAGAGGGGAAGGCCCAGCCCCATGCTGGCGATGCTGGGGACAGGAGGAGCCCCCAAGATGCCCCGATTCCCCATTTTGGTCACCTTTCGGTGCCACCTGCATTATTATGCACTTAGTACTTTTCCTTAAAACAACTAGTTTTACTGTAAGACAAAGGGGGGACAAAAGGAGAGAGGGAAACCAAGAAACAGAGTCTTACTAGAGAACAAACTGATGGTTACTAGAGGGGAGGTGGGTGGGGGGATGGGGGAAATAGGTGATGGGGATTAAGAGGACACTTAATAGGGCATCTGGGTGGCTTAGTCGGTTAAACGCGCAACTCTTGGTTTTGGCTCAGGTCACAGTCTCATGGTTGGTGGGTTCAAGCCCCACGTTGGGCTCTGTGCTGATGGTGTGGTGCCTGCTTGGGATTCTCTCTCTCTCTCTCTCTCTCTCTCAAAATAAATGAACTTAAAAAATTAAAAAAAAAAACCTTAAAAAGAATATGCTTATCATGATGAGCATTGATTATAGAATTCTTGAATCACTACATTGTACAGCTGAAACGAATATAACACTGTATGTTAACTATACTGGAATAAAACTGAAAAACTTTGGGGTGCCTGGGTGGCTCAGTCGGTTAAGCATCCGACTTCGGCTCAGGTCACGATCTTACAGTTTGTGAGTTTGAGCCCCACATCGGGCTCTGTGCTGACAGCTCGGAGCCTGGAGCCTGCTTCGGATTCTGTGTCTCCCTCTCTCTCTGCCCCCCCGACCCCCGACTCATACTCTGTCCCTCTCTTTCAAAAATAAACATTAAAAAAATTAAAATTAAAAACAAAGTAAAAAAAACCCCACACTTGTTTTACTTTAAAAAAACAAAACAAAACAAAACAAAACAACTGACTTAGAAGGGGAACTTTAGATCACTACCCTAAATAGGACACCAGATCATTTACTACATAGAGAGGTGAACCATAAAAAGAAAAGCATAGCTAATTAAAAATAAAAGTTCATTATCTACTATAGTAGGCTGAGTAATGACCCCCAGGATATCAGGCCCTAATCCCTGCAACTGTGAATGTTACCTTATATGCAAAAGGGACTTTGCAGATGTGATTATGTTAAGGATACTGAGATGGAGAGGTCATCCTGGATTATCTGGGTGGGCCCTAAATATAATCACACGTATCCTCCTAAGAGGGAGGCAGGGGGAGATCTGACCACAGAAAAGGCGAGGGCTCTCTCCATGGAGGCGGAGACGGGAGGGATGTGACCACAGCCCAGGGGTGCCGGCAGCCACCAGAGGCTGGAAGAGGCACTGAACAGATTCTCCTGGGAGCCTCTAGAAGGACTGGCCCTCCTAACACCCTCGTGTTAGCCCTGAAAGACTCATTTCAGGTTTCTCGCCTCCAGAGCTACGAGAGATAAATCTCTGCTTGTTTGAAACACTGAGTTTGTGGTATTCGTTACAGCAGCCGTAGGAAACGAATACGGTCCACAATCATCTAGCACAATCTTTCAAGCCGCCAGCGGACCTGCAGCCAAATTCCTTCGAGAAGACTGTGAGCCACTGGTTGAACATAACAGAGAAAGAATGAGCAGGCAGAGGCCAGCAGAGGCTGCTGTGGTAGGGCCTGCCCTGAGGGCCACCTAGCTGGGCCTTGGAGGTGAGCAGGAGGAAGTGGAGGAAGGAAGACAGGGGTGGGGTTCCATGCTGAGCATGCAGCCCTGGCCAGGGCTGGAGCGGGAAGGCCCATTTCTGCTGGCGCCTGCAGCTGGGGGTGAGGGGCTGGGCTGAGCTGCTGGGGGAGAAGCAGGCGGCTGGGTGGCTGGGTGGCTCCACCAGTAACTGTCCTCCTGGGAACCACAGACATGGGCACTGCCGCTGGCTGCATCTGCCGTGCCGGGCCCTGTGTGTTTTGCTTCTAGCCCTGTGTGTCACTGCCAGGGACAAGGACAGGACCTCCCATTTACGGTGCGGGAAATTCAGGCTCAGAGAGGTACAATGGCTCACACAGGCAGCAAAAAGCAGAGCTGGGTTTAGTCTCTTGGTTTCCAGCCCCTGGGCTCTTTTCAGCCACAAGCCCGCGGGGTGGGAGGCCTGGGAGAAGGAGGAGAGACAAACGGGACGAGGGAGTGAGTGCTTTCCCCGCATTGTCCTGGGTGAGGTGCTCCCTTCCCTGCTCCTTCCTGCATGATCCCAACCGGGAAGACGGCATGGGCTGGAGACATGAGTCAAATCTGGGAGAGCAACCACCACCCCTCCTTCATTCCTGTTCCCAGGTGCCAGCTTTTAACCACTGGTGGCTCCGGGTGCCTCTAAGGCCACTGCCCCCTGAGCCAAGGGCAGCTGGAACCCGGACTCCAGACCAAACCCAGGGAGGCAGGTGGGGTCATGGGGCAAGATGGCACCCAAGGCCTTTTGGGGCTCCCTGCTTACCCCCACCCCTAATCCCTGCCCTACCCCTGGCCACTATTCCTAGAACTTGTCCCTCCCTTCTCCCCGCCCCAGCCACCAAGCCCCAACCTCCTGCCCCCCAGGAGCTGTCCTCCTCGCCAGTTGAGGGGGTAACACACCTCAGAGGGGCCCCAGGTCCAGGGGGCCCTGGTAAGAGGCAGGCCGCTGCTGACAACACGGACACCCTGGCTGTGGCTGAATTCTGTGCCTGGCACCCTGGTCGACGTGGCAGCGGATGACTGCCTGGGGGGTCCTCGGGGTAGAGGGTGGGTGACGCTGTGAAGCCCTATGGGAGTTTCTGGTCAAACAGTGGGTGTATGACAAGGGCGAGGCCCAGGCACGTTAGAAACTGCAAGCAGGTCCTACCGGCAGGGGGAGGCAGGACAGCTGTGAAGGACCTCAGCTCAGGCTGAGGGGCGGGAAAGGCCAGGGCTGAGGGTGGGGTCTGGAGCCGGCCCCAGGCCAGACGGTGCGGCTGCAATTCCGGGGGTGCAGGCGTGGCCCTGGGGCACAGACAGGAGGCTGAGGGGGACGCGGCAGAGAGCCATCAGCTTGGGGCCTCAGGAGCAGAGCTAGGGGAACAGACTAAGGACTGGACGGGGTGGCCCAGGGGGCCACAGAAAGTTCTAGGCCGGGCAAACCAACACGGTAGCCAGGGCCCAGCTGGAGGTGTCCAGGGCTGTCTCATCGCTGCTCCGTGGGCGCCCCCACACTGTAAAGCGTAGGGGTGACCAGGCTGGGAGAGCAGGAGGGCCTGGGCCTTCAGAGAGAAACTCCCCCTTGTCACCCCAGTACTCAGAAAGGTGAGGAGGAGAGATGGACAGTTGCACTTTTGGGGGCTCCAGGCTCTTGGGCCTTTGTGGGCCCCTTCCTCCCTCCAAAATACTAAAACTACATTTTGTGACTGCATTGGGATCCAGGCCAAGACAGTCTCGGTTGGCTTATGCTGATTTTTTCCTTCCAACTTTAAAACAAATGAAAGCTTTCTCGCGGGTCCCCGGCAGTCTTGGGGCCCTCGGTGTTGTACCTGTGGGGCCCGGGGAACGGTCAGGACGGAGGGGGGCACATTCTGCCATCCACACGGGACACAAGGAGGGGCTGGTGCTCCCAGGCTGGAGGCTGGGGACCTGGCCAGAGTCCGTGGAGCGCTGCACCAGAGGCCCGGCTGTGCACAGCCCGTCGGGCACTGGCCCCCAGTTCCCCAACCCTCCCTCTGAGGTCACCGCCTGGTCCCGGGAAGCAGCGCACTCCTGGTTTGCTGTGGGATGTCAAAGGTGGCCATGGCTTCTCCATCCTGCTTTGAGCCCTACTCTCTGAGCCCCGGGGGGGCCTCGGCCACTGCCATCTGCCCATCTGCCGTCGCTGGCCTACCAAAATGGCGACCTCACAGTTCCACCTCCTGCCTCTACCTCCTGCTGTTTCCTTCTCTCCATCCCGCGGCTCCCGCCCTGATGTGGAGGCTGCCTGTGGGGGGCCGGGAGGTGCAGCCAGGGTGGTCTGGACAGTGGGTGGTCCTGCCATTGGGAAGGGGGTGAGGGACGAGGGGCTCTGGTGTCCCTGCCTAGTGTGCTGGGGGGGGGTGTGGGGAGGGGGGTGCTGCTGCTTTCCAAGTGCCATCAGCCTCCTGGAACAGGAAAGGCTGGTTTCCCTCTAACCGTCATCTCTCGTGGAGACAGACTCCTGGAAGGCTGACAGGCTGCTAGACTCTTCTTGGTACCAGTGCCAGGGACTCAACCACAAGTAACAGCATGAAGGGGCCTGTCGAAAGCCGGGCGGCTCGCTGCCAGCATGGCCACGGGTGCGGCTGCCACTCCTGTCTTTGCTGCCCCCCTGCCCAGAGGGGTCTGAGCCCCCCCCGCCCCCCCCCCCCCCAGGCCCGGCACTGGGAGCTGTATCCACATGAGGGGGCCGAAAAGTCCAAGGAGCTGTCCTCAAGGAGCTCACACTCTAGGGGTGACACATCAAATAGATGAGTGGGGCAGTGGGACACATGGTAAGTTTTAGAGGGGAGGGGGAGGGCAGAGCAGAGACCCCAGTTCCTCTCCTCCCTGAGCCTCAGTTTTCACATCTGTGCAATGGGGTGCTACCAGCACAGTGAAGCTGGGGGCTGGGCACAGAAGGAAGCCGGGGGAAGTGGGGGCGGGAAGCTGGCTGAAATATCAGCTTGGCCTAGAAAACCCTACATCTTGATCACCTACGAGAACACGGGGCCGGGCTGGATGATGCCTGTATAACAGGAAACGAGCCAAGGCCCTCTGGGTGAGGGGCGGGCCGAGAACAGCGGGTTCAAGTGGGCAGAAGAGACAGGCAGAAGGCTCTCGTGGGGAGGCACGAAGGCCCCTCAGAGATAACAGCCTCTTGGCTTCCGCTGCCTCCCCCGAGGCTCCAGGCTGCCCTCCCATCTCTCCTCCAGGCTTCTGCTCCCGTCCCTCCATGCCAGGCTCCGCAGAAGGACGTGGAGGAGGCCCCGCCCGGTGCTCTGGGCAGAGCCGGGGGCACCCAAGGGCGTCGGCATCCTGCACCCACCTCAGGCACCCCTCGGCCAGCTTTGTTCTCCATCCTCGGCCTGGGAGGTGCCAGGAGGGGAGGAGGCACCTAGCACCGAGGCTGCCGCAAAAGGGGTGTTTCGTCAACGTTTGCCGAATCAATGAATGAACAAAACCAACACACCTGCGTGGTGCAGACCTAAAAAAACAGGCGCGGGCAGGCCCAGGGCGCTGGAAACCGGCCACCAATGTTTCTCAGCCGGGTACCCTGTCTGCCCCGAGGCCTGAGACAGACTGAGCCCGTCACAGCCGGGTGTCCGGCCGGGCCTCCTGCTGCCTCCTGGCTGATGAGGGCTTAATAGAAGGTGGCTGGGCTCTCAGCCTGCCGGATGACCGAGGTGACCCCAGGTCACAGCAGAAGGGGGCTGGGTCGGTCGAGCTCTGCTGCAGAGCTCCCTACTTTCTAGAACTTCCATGCCCGGACAGGGCGAGAGGTGCTCCCATCCCTGTCCGGGCACCTCTCCCGGCCACAGGGCCCAGCGGGCCTCTGGAGCACGGCGGGCGTCTGAACAGATAGCACACAAGAACGAATGGGCGACTGATCCACTTGGTCTGGGAACAGCATCGCTGGGCTCGGGGTCCCAGCGTGTGCCAGTGAATCACGGGGGGTGGCATCCAGGGGTTCTAAGCCCAGGCACGTCACCCCAGCCTGTACGACCCAACGGGAAGTGGCCTAAAGGCTCTCGCTCCAGCCTGTCACGCCCCCCTCCCCCACCCCCACGGGGCGGTGGGGAGCAGAGGCCCACGATTCCTCCCACGATTCTTCCCACGATTCTTCCCAGGTCTGTGCTTGGCTCTGTTATCACATTTGGTGCTCACACCGCCCTGGGTTAGGAGGGGCGGGGCTTCCAAGGCCCGCGTCGCTCTCACACCCTCAGACTCCCCTGTGTGGCCCTGCCAGGACGCGACAGGGAGGCGAGGTCCCCTCCCGCGGGATGTTTGCTGCTGGATTTAGAAGCTGCAGCCTCAGGCTCCTGGCGTTCATTTATCTTGGCTCTAGGGAAGGAGGGAGGTGGGTAGGTGCAGGGGCCGCAGGGAAGGCGGCTGGGTCCTTGACGCGGGCCCTGCTGTCCGTGGAGGGCTGAGAGGGCGGACGGGGTGGAGAGGGCGCTGGCCACAACCCTGCCGCCCACTAGGCTTCACGGCCTGGTGCCAGGACCCTGCTAGGGCAGCCACGGGGCAAAGACCCACTTGTTGCCGCCCCTGCAGATGGGCCCGGGAAGAGACCCTCTGGAGGCAGCAAGGGCCACCGGAGCAGGGGGAGATGGCGGGAATTTTCCTGGCTGCCAGGTCACCTCACTGTCCTCCTTTTGGGCGTGGAGGGACAGGAAGGAACAGAAACGCCCTTGTGGACCAGCCTGGCATTGCCCAACGTGCCGCCTTGCAACGTGCTCTTCCTAGGAAAACAGACTCACTGCCAACCCGGAAAGGCCTGGGGGCTGCGGTGGGCCAGGCCCTGAGGAGGCACACGTATCCCCATCCCCTGGGCTCCCAGAGCCCACCAGCCTCCTGGCCTTGAGGCTGTGCCCCGTGGCCCAGTCTCAGAAGGAGGCCACAGGAGACTCTCTTGGAAGTGGGGAGGGGAGGGAGGGTCTGTGGAGGATGGGGATGGCCAAAGGCCTGGGCCACAGGCCACATTCGTGGCTGCTTCTGGCTGTGGCCCTGTGAGCAGGACTTGAGTCTTGCCACCCAGATACTGAGGCCTCCTTGGGTCAGAAGACAACCGGCTGTCAGCGGCCTCTGGGGCTCCAGATGGTTCGGAAACGCCTCTGATGGCAACGAGAATGTGGCCGACTTCTAGAGCCACCCGGCCCAGGTCAACGCTAGCTCGCCGTTCCCAGCCGACTGCACTCTGGGTGGAGAGGCACATCCCATTTGGGGGCTGGCCCGAGGGAGGAGAGGAAAGCTGTGTGGGTGGCCCCTGGGGTGCTCTGGGAGCTGCTTCTCTGTCCTCACCTGTTCCACCTCCCCCTGTTCCCAGACACCACCGCCCTCTCTGCTCTGGGGCTGCGGCCTCTCCATATAGGCGTGGGGCAAAGAGAGGGCAGGACGGTACCCCACAGCCCTGCTGACCCCATCAGCGTCCTATAGCCCTGGCCCCCAACCCGGCGTCCCTCACCTGCTCCACGAGCCAACACTGGGGGCTTTAAAAAAAGAACACGTGCCTGACCCAACCCAGAGATCTGGTGTCACACAGGCCTGGAGGGGGTGGGGGTGGGGCCAGAATCACCATCTTCTAAAATCTGTTCACGCTGCAACAGTGCAGCCACGTGAGACGCCCCGGGCAGGACCGTCACCTCCAGGGGCTGGTCGGGGACACTTGTCCAGGGCGACAGGAGTGCGCCCTCCTTGAGAGTGATGATGGAAACATACCTGTAGAGAGGCTCCTCTTTCATTGGGTTTTAATACTGGAATTCTACCACCATACAGTCTGGGGGCAAGAAAGGAATATCCCAAAAGTCCGAAACTGAGTACTCTGGCGAGTGTTTCTAAAATTTGTGGACAAGTGGCAGAGTGGATGGGGGTGCCACCTGCTTCGGCTCAGGTCGTGATCTCATGCTTTGTGGGTTCGAGCCCTGCGTCGGGCTCTGTGCTGACAGCTCGGAGCCCGGGGCCTGCTTCGGATTCTGTCTCTCCCTCTCTCTCTGCCCCTCCCCTGTTCACGCTCTGTCTCTCTCTCTCAAAAATAAATAAACAAATAAATAGAAGTTGTGGACAATAACCCCAGTAAGAAATCCACGTTAACAGCTGGACCCAGCATTTGCACTGATATGCATACATGTGTGCACACATACTGAGCTTCCTGAAACGTGTCCCCTTACCACATACAATGCATTCACAACCTGCCTTTTCTATCGGTGTTGGGTTATGCCATCTTGTTCTACCCTGCCCAATTAAAAAAAAAAAAAAAGGTGACATTTGCATGCTGGTTCCTGACCCCAGAAAACTGATGTCACAAACCCCTGGTGGGCAGTATCCAGCAGTTTGAGAAATACCAGACTCCAGGCAGCATGAAGAGGGGGTTCCTGGTTGGTTTATCTCAGGACAAAGATTCTCTGGACATTCCTAAGTCATCAGCCCATTTACTGAAAATAAGAACACTGGGAGGGTGCAGGAGATGTCTGGTCTGGGCCCTGGTCACAGCAGGGACGCCCACGCCTCAGCCTCAGCTTACCTTGCTGGTGGCGGTGGCGGCCGAGCCGGGCAGCACGGGCGTGTTGGTGACCTGTACGTTCAGGTAATTGTTGTCGATGAGAGGCCAGGCGCCCTGCACCTTGCAGGTCTGGAAGCGGTCAGTGAAAGTCCTGAGGTGCGGGTCCCCGAAGAGGCCGCAGTGCGTGTAGTTGGGGGCCGCCGCATGCTTGTGGAAGCTCTTCTCGTAGTGGCAGATCTCGGGGCTGTCGGAGCGCTCCTGGCTGTCGCCCGGCGGCGGGAGGGTGCGCAGGCGCGGCTGCGACGTGGGGCCATCCTTGGAGCAGTTGTACTGGCTCATGAGGTCCTCTATGCCATGGACGGCCGAGTGGTAGGCCAGGTCGCCCCGGCAGGTGCGGGCCGTGCGCCGCGTGCACAGGGCGTAGGTGCGCAGGGCCGCGCAGAACTCGGGGGCGTCGTCCGAGGTGGGGGAGTGGCTGCCCGCCGTGGCGCTCCAGAACTCAGAGTTGCACTTGAGGATCTTGCACGCGGACGTGGCTGTGGGGAAAGGGAGGGACACGCCGTCAAGATCCCTGGGTGAGCTCCGCCCCCTCACCCCTGGGGGCCAGCGCCGCAGGCGCACGCACAAGGACATCCCTTCCCAGGGGGCGCCACCTGCGCTGCACGTTTGCACGCAGAAGGCAAAGAGTCCCCTCACCCTGCCGCCTTGGACATCTGCTGATGCTTTCACAGTGATCCGCAAGCATTTTGGCAAAAGCAAAAGAAATTTGGCTGGGAATTAAGCCCCACTATTCAGTATGTGGCCTGGCCTCTGCTACTGTGTGACCTTGGACAAATCACTGGATGTCTCTGTGCCTCATTATACTTCTGTAGAAAACGGGATGATGGTAGCATGTACCTTATGAGGCTGCTCAGAGTGTTAGGGCACTAAGGACCGCACTGACGTAGATCAGAAGCTCCATGAATGTTGGCCAGTTGACGGTGAGCTTTGGTCACAGAAGACCCGGTTACCGTCACCCTGTCTGCAAAGCAAGAGTAGCTTCCCTGTTGGTCGCCACAGTTCCATCCCTCCTTTATCCTGCTCGGGAGGGGACGCTGGGAAGCAACCGACAGTAATAACCTTGGATCTGCCTTAAGTTGTGTTTTTAAAAAAGTCACTGACAAGCTTTGAGACCTTAGTGATAATTAGCTACAAAAGACCGCGCCTGAAAAACTGGGGCTTTGACACACCTGCATCTTGTACCTGGACACGTAGAACCTGCCCTTTCCCGGCCTCCCAGATTCTTTTGCACAGTCTGTAGTGACTTCAGTGGCCAGGCATGCAGCCCAGCAGCAGGAGAGAACATTCTACGCAGCCTCTAGCAGTGAAAGGGGCTGGCGGACCAGCGGAGGTGGTGGGGGGGGGGAGGGAGAGGGGGCAGCTGCAGCCCAGGGCTGGAGCGATCAGCAGGAGAACGGGGCTGTTGCTTCAGCCAGTCCTGCCCAGGCCACTAGCCTGGCTCATGAACCCTTGGAAAACTGCTTCTCTGGTGCTGGCTTCTGACCTACAAAATCAAGTTGCAAATAAAACCTGGGACAGAAATACGCGGGGGAGGCACCTGAACAGCTGCCTTGTGCGTGGGCACCTGGATGGCCCATCTCTGGGAGATCTGCCACCTCCATAGGCACCTGCCTGGAGCTGAGGCTGACCTGGCCAGGTCACACACCTGGGTATGGGCAGCCAGCGCTTGTCCCGAAATTCAGGCCCCTCCCCTAACTTCTCCTGTGTTTGTCACACTGCCGGCCAATTCAGCTGTTTCAGGTGGAATCTGGGTGGGCGTTTTTTTTCTTTTGAGAAGTCACATATTTACTTCAACGTGTATGAGGACAGATAAAACCAACAGAATAGAAGAGCCGCGGATTTTCCATTTTAATAGCTTTCAAGTTGAAGAAGTGTGCTGACTTAAGCAGACTTGGCTAATAACAGGGCACCTGGGGGAACACGGGAAAAGCTGTGGGTGAGACAGCCACCCCACCCCCACCCTGCATGGTGGTCTCCCTCCCACAGAAACCTGCTCCTGGGGGTAGGTGTCCTTTGAAAGGCAGCTGGAAGAGTCTCCAGCCATGCTGTCTTCCTATTTCTTTTTTTTCCAAGTTTTTTCTTAATGTGTATGTACTTTTGAGAGAGAGAGAGAGAGAGAGAGAGAGAGACAGAGGACCCGTGGGAGAGGGGCAGAGAGAGAGGGAGACAGAATCCGAAGCGGGCTCCAGGCTCCGAGCTGTCAGCACAGAGCCCCACGTGGGGCTTGAACTCAGGAACAAGGAGATCATGACCTGAGCCGAAGTCGGAGGCTTAACTGACAGAGCCACCCAGGCGCTCCTGCTGTCTTCGTATTTTGCCAACCTACAGAAGACACCCAAGACCCAACCTACCCCAAATGCTAAGGTGGCCTACGTGAGGGAAGGTAGAGGAGCCCCTCGTGGTGGGGGGGGGGGGGAAGAGCGGGGGGCTCTGCAGCGCCCGCTCAGGCAGCCTCACCCATTCCGGGTGTGCTGACCGGAGACGCTGCTTTCTCAGAATCCTGGAGACACGGCATCAAAGACAACTGTCTGAATGGGGCACAGGCTGCTGCTGAGTGGCAGTCGCCTGGGCTATGCCCACCGCTTGCCCACCAGCCTCGGGAGCCCGGCCCGCAGCCGGGTGTGGGTGCCCCTCCGGCCCTCACCGTGCCCAAAGCGGAGAGAGGAGACCCCTAGCCCCTTTATAACCAGACCACTGCACCCCGAGCACGACTTGCACCGGCCTCAGCTCCCGCCGAAGCTGACCCAGGACGGCAGAGAGTGAAGTCACAGCTACTCAGTCTCGGGCCAGGGCCTCACCCCAGCCAGCCCTCCCGGCAGCCCCGAGGCCAAAGCCAGGCTCAGCACGGCTGCTTCTCTGGCCCGAGGCCTCCCTGAAGAAGCTGAAGCAGGACTTGAATCTGGCCTGTTGGGCCTAAGAGCCCATGCAGTGGGCAGTTCCAAAAGTCATCACATAAGTTAGCACGTTCACGACTGCCCCCGCCAGCCGCCGAGTGGGTCGGGGCACGCTTTGCCGCAAAGCGACCCTCAGCCTCTCCCCGAGGACCCCACCAGCTGGCAGGCCCGTGGTCCACAGGCTCTCCGTGGCCTTGCCCCCAGTTCCCAGAGGCCACAGCTCAGGGTCCAGCCCACAGGCTGGGCAGGGGCTGGAAGGCAGGGGTCAGGAATGGGGCCTAGGGCAGGACCAGCCCGCACACAGACAATGTGGGATAGGCAAGGTGTCTCACTCCTGACTGCCACTGGTGGCTCTAACCCCACAAATGGGGGACCCCTGGGGGACCCCCCCACCCCCCCCCCCCCGCCAGGGGTGATGAGAGTCTCGTATCTTCACAGCCTTGAAAATGGCCCCGAGCAGGGTCCCAGCTGCAGAGCTCTCCAGTGTGTCTGGAGTTCATGCCTGAAGTCCTACCGAGGTGCCCCGAAAGGGAGTCCCTTGCATGCTCTGGGGTCACCACAGATGTGGCCCTTACTACTCTGTTCAGAGCAGCGTTCCTGGGATGACGCCTTGCACCCCAACGGCCTGGGCTAGGGCAGCAGGGCCTCCGCGGGCCCGACGTGTCTGTCAGGGGCCCAAGGGAGGCCCGTGCTGCTGGTCCGCAGGCCACTCTTCTTTAGAGTTGGGCCATTTTCTTTTCAAACGGTCACTGAAGGGCCAAGCTGGAACCCCGCTGGAGACCAGGCAGTCTGGAGTGTGTGAATGGGGCATTTCCTTCGGGTGGGAGGGGGGTGCAGAGGGGGGCAAAGAGAAGAGACAGTTCTCCCAAGGAGCAAACCCTAAGCAGCCCTGGACGACCCCAGGCCCCCAGCCCTCGGAGACCAGGCCTTTCACCTCTCAGTTCAAACTCCGCAGGGCTCCTTCACCTGCTCCCCTCCCCCTCCCAGAGCCGCAGGGGAACAGGGCCACCCCGCCTCTGAAGAGCCAGCTCTGCCCACCACCCGCAGGGGGCGACCCTGAGGTCACCCTTGGGCTGCCCTTGCACCCAGGAGCTAGGCCTTCCATCTGAGGCAGGGTCCACACAGAGGTGACCTGGGACTCCTCCAACCCCTCCCTCCCCCTAAGTGCTGCCCATCCCAATTCTCAGCCATCTACAGAATGTTCCCGATGCTATCACCCGGGACTAGGACGGAAATGCAAAGGTGTGAGGGTGACAATGGCCAGATGGGGTGGTGGGCAGTGGGCACTGGAGGGAGAGTGGTTCAAAGTCCCACTCCGTCCCCTGCCAGTAGTTGTGGGAAATCGGCTCTACCTCTGTGTCCTTATCTGTGAATCGGGGCTAGCAACCGCCTTAGAGAGCTGCTGAGGGTTAAACAGGATGCACGGAATCTGCCTGGGACCCAGTGGCCCCGACAAAGGTCCCAGAGGGAGATAAACACTGCCCCCGCCCCACCGTGAGGTAAGAGGTTAGAAGTCACAGGTGGGGACAGGAAAAGGGACAGGAAGGGCGCTGGAGCATCCCTCCCTCTACCCCTCCCTGGCCGCCACACTTCCCAAGGGGGGCACCCAGGATAGCTTCACCGCCACCTTGCTCACCACCTCTCACCAGCGAGGGTGCTGTGGACTGAATGTGTTTTCCCCAAATTCCTTCGCTGAAGCCCCAACCCCAGTGTAACGGCACTTGGATGGGGGGTGATGGGCCTCTGGGGGATGATTAGGGTCAGATGAGGTCGTGAGGTGCAGCCCCCATGATGGGATTAGGGTCCTTCTAGGAAGAGACACAGGGGCACAGGCACACACTGTCACGTGAGGACACGGCGAGAAGGCGGCCGTCTGCAAGCCAGCAAGAGAGCTCTCACCAGAACCCGACCACGCTGGCACCCTGACTTGCAGCCTCCAGAACTGCAAGCCTTGCCCCCCATCTCTCCTCCCCTTCCTGGGCCCTCCGGCATCCCCCCTGCAGAAGCCAGGATCACTGGAGACGTTCGCGTGGCCAGGGGCCAAAAAATCAGGTGGGTTCCACTTCACCTATTCCATTGTCCCTTCTCCTCACAAGGACCTGTGGTCGCAGGGGTGACCCAGGCTGGGACGACTCTCCTGGCTCTTGAAGGCGGAGAGGACATCCAGGAGGAAGAGACGAACCGAGCCCTCATCTCCTGCTGGCGTTCCTCTGTCCTGCTGGCGTCCCTCTGTCCTGCCAGCCTCTGTGACCCAGTCTCCACGTGTGGCCCTTCCTCCTGCCACAGTCCCTTCCCCCCTTGTTGCCAAGGCGCCCACAATCCCTCTTCCACCCATTTCCTGGGAGATGGCGCAATCAGAAACTTTGGGTCCCAAAGCACAATTTCTACAAGTTCGCCTTTACTCTTGTTAATGAACAAACGCACAGACCTCGGGTTCTGTGAGACACAGAAAAACGAAGGCCCTGGCAATTTCGCTATCCAGAGACCAGACCGGGGTCAAGTCAGTGTCAACAAGCTGCCTGTGACAGATTTTGTGTCACTGGGCACTGCCGAGTTGGAAACGGGGGCCCTCGCTTTGGGAGGCAGTAGTGGTGGGGAGGGCTTCAGGGGATGTGCCCTGGGGGCAGATGATCATGCTCGAGTCGTGCAGTTGTGCAGCTCAGTGGCTGTGTGGCCAGGGGCCACACGGCGCTGCTCTCTGTGCTGCCGACATGCATCAGTGCCTCGATCAGTATACACTTCAGGGACCAGCGGAGCTGACGGCAGCAAACCCTGAGAACACTGGAAGGAAGCTTGGTGGAAGGCAGCTTTGTGTTAACTTTGGTTAAATGAGAATTTGTGGGGGAGGCTAAGGTCTCCCTAACAGCTAATGTGTACTGAGCACTTACTAGGTACAACGCATTGTACACGTACCTCCATTCACCTATGACAGCCCTAGGACGATCTGTTATCCCCATTCCACAGACAGGCAAACTGAGTCCTAGAGGCATTAAATAGCCCCCTCCTCCCAGGTGCTCTGATAGAGCCCCCCAGCCGCTTCCCCCTCCTCTTTCACCTTCTGTACCTGCGTGCGCGCACACACACACACACACACACACACACACACACCAGGCTGAGCCCATTTGCTGTGAGGCCACAAAGACAATAAAGAGGAGGTTCTGCCCTTCCGGGGGTTGAGCGCGCAGGGGCGGTGCACCCCTGGGTAGAGCTAGGGGTGGACACACAGGCAGAGCCTCACCTCCAAGAAAGAAATAATGGTAATAACGCCCGGACTTCCTGAACCTGTGCAGACTACAAATTGCTTGAAGGCCAGGCCCTCACTGCTATTCTGAATCAACGGGCAGGAATTTTATCCTCATTTGATAGACGCACATACATGTGGCTCACACCGCCACAGGCTTTGGGGCTCTTTCTATGCCTTTCTTTCTTTCTTAAAATTTGTTTTTAATGTTTATTTACCTGAGAGAGAGAGAGAGAGAGAGAGAGAGAGAGAGAGTATGTGAATAGGCAAGGGGCAGAGAGAGAGGGAGACACAGAATCTGAAGCAGGCTCCAGGCTCTGAGCTGTCAGCACAAAGCTGGATGCGGGGCTTGAACCTACAAACTGTGAGATCATGACCTGAGCCAAAGTTGGATGCTTAAACGACCGAACCACCCAGGCGCCCCTCCTTCTATGCTTTTCAAAGTGCGTTTGCCATACCTTTCTTGGGACACCAGCCAAGAATGATCCAGGTCCTGAAATCCCCAAAAGCAAGATGTGTTTTCTTTGACCACGCCCAGTTCCTGACACACAGTCATCGCTACCTGTCTGTTCCCAGGGCAGTGACCACCCTCCAAGTGGATGGCAACCCTTCCCTGCAGAAAGGCCTGCATGGAGATACCAGGAGCAAGTCCTAATGCAAAATGATCTCCCTGCCAATTGCTGGGTTTCCTTGGCTGCCCCAAACCCTTGGGGGACTCTGAGCCAGCCTTTCACACCTTCCTGATAGTTTAAGGGCAAGTCCAAGTACCTCCCACCATAGATGGAGGAGCTATAGCTCAGGGTTGGGGGGTCAGTGACTGCCTGGGACCAAGGTCGGGGGCTCCCGTGCCCCTCTGCCTTATCTCCAGGCAGTAACCCAGCTCTCCTGGGCCTGTCTGCCTCTAGTGGTCATGCATGAGCTGTCATTTCCTGGGGGTCACAGAAGGGCTTTAGGCATGCCAGAGCTGGACGGTCCCCACGGGTGGCGAGCTGAGGGGCCCTTGACCCCTCGCTGGAGTCATCCTGCCGCCCCGTATCCACTCCACTAAATCACGGGCTGAAGGCCACCCCAGGTCAGAGACCTGGATGTAATCTGGCCCAGCATCAAAAGGAAAAGCTTGTAGCCACAGTGTCACCTGCCAAAGAAACCACAGAGGGACTGATTTTTATGTACCGTATCTTAAAAAAAAAGAAAAGAAAAAAGCAGGAGACTTCGTTCCAGGCAGGAAACCTTGGACTTGTTTCTGCTCTGAACATCCAAGGAAGGAAGCAAGGAGAGGAAAGTGTGTTTGCAACCCACACAGGCAGAAGGGGAGGCCAGCTCTGCAGGGAGAGCCACCCCTTGCCACTTTTGGGGTGACGAGAAGGCCTCGGCTGTCCCCTCCCTGCCTGGTTCCTGCAGGTGGCAGAGCGGACCCTTCTGGTCCTTTTGGCTACCCCTGGGTGGACCCAAGACAGCCAATATGCACAGAGCCAGGGGAGGAAGAACCTGATGGGAAGTAAGAATTTCTCCTGAATTTCATTTCTATCTTAGCCGCTCTAGTCCTCGGGCAAGGCTCCTCTGGGACCTGGGGCTCCACCTCAGACACCCAGGGAAATGCAAAGGTGCCGCACAGAAGAACTTTATGCTCCTTAGAAGCACAATCTGCGTTGTCTGGGTTTGACCCAGGCCTCGGGAGACTGAGAACTTCAGGATGAGCTAGTGGGGGACGAACCGAGGGGAATGCAGAGGCGAAGACAGTGGCTGGCTGGGACTCATGACAGGAAGCCCCTGAACTCCCTCCAGTGCCCCTGAGGTGGGCGTGCTGGCTTTAAGGGTGGGGCGTAGGCAAAGCCTAGAGGGTGGGTGGCCCCTTGGGTCTCAGACGGCCACCCCGGCAAGCATCAGACCCATCTGCCTCCAACTGCAGTTGGGGCTGGAATCCCTTGCCTCTTTGTGCAACCTACTTAATCAAGATCACTTTATCTACTCAACACTTGGTGACCAAACTATGTTGGCTTCTCAAGGTGCCCCACGGAGTTTTAGAGCCCGGGGCCTGAGGCTACCAAGTGTCACTGGTCACTGGTTTCCACCTCCAGGCAGCCTCCACGGCAGAAGCATGGAATCTCCCTCCCTGTAACATCCCTCCCCGGTGGGCATCCGGCCTCCGCCACCACCAGAGATCTGCCAGGGCAGGGCTGGCCCCTCCTGTGCTAGACAGCTCCAGCTGTGGACCCGCATCTGCCTCCAGGGATGGCCGAGGGGCCTCAGCTCTCCTCTAGAGCCACACAGAAAAGCCTCAAATGTTAACCACCCTGCAAATTTTGCAGATGGCCCCTCAGCTCCCCTGGGTGTCCCCTGGCTGCTGTGGGCCTCACTGAACAGTCTGTGTCATCCATGGAGGGCCCAGCTGAGGTGTCCCCCTCCTGCCCGCAGACCCCGCGAGTAGGGGTCCCTCATTTTCCACACCCTACTCTCAAAACATCTTGGGAGATTTGATGCCTTTTTATTTATTTATTTTTTAAGTTTACTCCCTTTTGAAAGAGATGGACAGTGAGTGAGCGAGCAGGGGACGGGCAGACACAGGAGACACAGAATCTGAAGCAGGCTCCAGGCCCCGAGCTGTCAGCACGGAGCTCCATGCGGGGCTCCAGCCTACAAACCCTGAGATCATGACGTGTGTCGAAGTCAGATGCTTAACTGACTGAGCCACCCAGGCGCTCGACTGGATGCCTTTTTAAAGCCCCCAACCCAGTGCTCTGCTAGGTCTGCGGGGGAGGCTGGCGGCTTCCATGTGCCCCGACACCCCACATATGTAACATTTCACTTGTTGGGGAGGTCGGCTCCGGACCTCCTCCTTTGTGCACGGAGACGTGCCAGCGAGAGAAATCACAGCCTCACAGCCTCACAGCCTGCGCGACTGAATTCCTTTCCTTTAACTAGCGGCCCAGTGCCTCTCAGAAACAGACGGGGGCTGGGAGCTCGGAGTATCAGCTGCACTTACCCGGGCGGGAGGGAAATATTTATGCACCAGTGCGGCATTAGCTGCTTTCAGAGACCTCCTTTGAACTGTTAATCAAGCCCAATCTTTCAGAAGAATAGCCTGATTATTACCGCCCTGTTTGCATAACAAAGAAGCCCAATAAAACTTATTTCACTGTGCACCGAGGGGGTGTGAAGGATCGCCCTGAGAAGCGAGTCTCAGGAATGCGGGGAGCTGCTCCGCGGCCCGAACCCAGGAATAAAGACAATGCAATTTGCCACCAAGAAAAGCCCAATAGACCAATAAATTACCCGCGTGCAAAGGGATTAGATCAGGTTTCAGTTGCTGTGCAGGAGGAGGAGCGGGGTGAGCCGGGAAAGGGGGAAACCTGCCTCCTCTTAAAGGGGTAAGGCTCGTTTTGAACACACGCCCCACGGTCAAGTTGGTTCTGTCCCACTCTGTGGCTGGCATGGCACCTGCCTGCCTGGAGTCATTTACTTGCTGGAAGTTCTAGACCCTACCCTGGGCTTCATGCTGTTCCTGCAACAAGCCTCAGGTGGTTTCTCTGCTCAGGTGGAGACAGCTATCAAACTTCTAGAATGCGAAGCCAACACGTTGCATCCGAATACTGAGTCACAAGGAAGATGTAAGGGTGGAGGCACGAGAGGGGACCAGGGGCAGTTCAGCCAGGTCTCGGACGGCCAGTGGGATTTGCCAGCTGAGGCGAGACAGAGATGCGGAAGCACAGGGGCCTCCGAAACAGCTGAGGTTGGCTGGAGGGGACACGCTGCTTGCATGCTGGTAGCCAATGTCGCTCAGCTCCAAAGTGCTTTCCTCTGCTGTGGGGAGGTGGTGGGGGGGGACCGGAGGGACTTCAAACCCCTTTCCTCTCGTCCCCCAGCTCTGTTAGACTCCACCACAAGGGGGCGCTGTCCCCAGGCTGTTTCCATCACTGTACTTTCAAAGTACCCTCCTCTAGAGACCTGGCCCCCAGCTTCTCTCTTCCTTTTGCCTCCCAAGCGAAGCCGCTTCCTACAATGTGTGTGTTCCTCCGTGGTCCCCGGTGGCCTTTCCGGTGCTCCCACAAACGCCCAACAATCCCCTACATTAAGGTCCCTCCATGGAAATACCCCATGCGGTTTTGTTGTCCTGACTGGACCCTGACCTACCAGCCTAAGGATTTCAGACTAGATGCAGTTGATGGTAGGGAGCCCCGCGATAATTTCCAGGAAGTGCATGGCATGATCACAATCCTATTTTAGGAGGTGGTGGCTTTAGTCCGGGTAGAAGCAGGCAGAGCACAGAATGAGCAGAAGCAGAAGCAGAATGAGCAGTCACTGATCAACCTCTGTGCCAAGGTCAGCACTGAAGCCCGACACCTCCTGTTCCTGTCCCTACGGCCTGTCTCACATCCATCCTGGACAGCAGAGGCCCTGGGGCTCCCCTCTCTTGTCATCAAGCTGTGACAGGGGGTCCTGAAGGAGGAGGGGAGGGCAGCACCAAACCAGGAGCGCCAGCCTGCCTGCACTCAGCATGGGGACAGTTGGCCACTCCCCACCCTCTTGGGGGAATCAAGGAGGGGGACGCCATCAGATCTAGTGCCAACATGTGGCAAACTCTGGCCTGGGCGGTATTCTGGAGTCTTCCTGAGTTAAGAGATGCCTAAAGCTGGGCAGCTGGGTGGCTCGGTGGGTCAATCGAGTGTCCGACTTCCGCTCAGGGCATGATCTTGCAGTTTGTGAGTCTGAGTCCTACATCAGCTTTGGTTCCTCTGTCTCCCTCTCTCTGCCCCTCCCCCACAGGCGCTCTCCCAAATATAAATAAGTGTTTTACTTTGTTTTTTTAAAGAGAGAGACGTCTAAAGCTGCCTGTTCATGTCACTCCCGCAGGAACCGCTCCTGGTGCCAGGTGTTTGACATCAGATTCCTACAGGAACACAGCCAGGTGACAGACTGAAGATTTTGTCAGCTACAGCAGAATTCACCTTACTTAACCTGCACGAAGTCGCAAGTGATCATCCTTCCTAAAAAGCATTCCTCCCTATGCAGCCCAAGGCGGTCTGGGGGGAACCGGCCTAGCCTGTGAGTCCCTCAAAGGTGCTGGGACTTTTCCGGAAACCCCGTTGTCCGGGAACTGGCCTACAGGATAAAGAAGCAGGCAAGAGGGAGATTCTCAGAGAGTCTCGACTGCTCTAGGAAGGGGAGGTGGGGAGGCCAGGGAGCTGGGGGTTAACTCACTGTCCAGTGTGGGAAGAGGTGGCTGAATGCCACCTACTGAGCTGAGGCAGGAGGCACTGCCCCTTGTCACACTTGTCACACTCTGCCAGGGCTGCTCTGCCCCAGCCATCACACACGCCAAGTTGCTACAAGAAACCACACCGAGTGCCAAGGAAAAGGGCACACTGCAGCTTTCCAAACTGGGCACCCTCCCCCGACTCCCACTGGGGCCACATGGAACCAGATCAATGGCAGACAGGACATTCAGAAGCACCTGTGTTCACCAAGGCCACAAGCAGGCCTGTCAAATCAGGTGGCTGAGGGCTTCTGGGTAAAAGGGGGCCCTGATGGGGGCGCCTGGGTGGCTCAGTTGGTTAAGTGTCTGACTCTTGATTACGGCTCAGGTTTGTGGGTATCTCATGGTTCCTGGGTTCGAGCCCCACTTGGGGCTTGGCACTGGCATCGTGGAGCCTGCTTGGGATCGTCTGTCTCCTTCTTTCTCTCTCAAAATAAACAACAATGACAACAAAAACTTAAAAGAGGGACCCATAATGACCAAGGGCTGAGCCGGGCGCAAGATTCCAGACCAATACCATCTTGTCTTAGGGCACAGAACGAAGCTACTCCAGGTTCCACAAGCAGAGTGGTTACGGGCAAAGACATCACTTTCCAGATATCAATGAAGCTTTCAGGTGAGCAGTGTGTTCTTCCCGCTTGGAGGCATAACCCCTTTTCCCGAGTCCAGGGCTGGCTCTAGAAATGATAATTTTCCATCCTGGCTCTGCCTCCAGCAACCCTCGGCTCATCTGCTTGGCCGCTCCACATCTAGATTCATTTGAAGTGGCTTTTTCTCTCTCACCGCCATCCGCAGGCGGGCCTCCCTCCTCCACCTTCCTCATGCAGTGGGAGGGCAAATGCATGCCAGCTGGGCACACGCCCGGCTGGCGCACACGTGTGTGAGCCTGTGTTCATGGGACATTCCTTAGCATGCGGACCAATAATGGGCTCCTTTCTGCGGGGACCTGGGTGCAGACGGATCACTTTAATAGGCGTCTCGGTATTTCGACTGCTCGGGTGAAATGGTGCATGAAATGAATAAATAAGCAAAACCCAAAAGACATAAATCTGACTTGGGAAAATTTGCACAATGACAGCCCTTGCCAACTTCTTTGCCTGACCTATGGCTGGGTGGCATCTTCTTTGAAATGTTAAGCCAGGACAGACAGGCAGCAGAGAGGGCCTTTGGGAGGAGGCAAAAAAAAAAAAAAAACCCCAAAAACCGCTAGGTCCACAGAATCCGTGGTCAGCTTTTCACTCTGCTATCTAATACCTCCAAATTTGGGGTCTTATTTCCCCCCGCCACCTTGAAGCCTTATATGCTGCACAGCACAAACTCGAATATGCTCCGAAGCAAATCTAAGGAGTATGTTTATTCACAATATGGGATACGGAAAAGGGTCGGGAGTCTGTGTTCTACTCCCGGCTTGGCCACCGGCTAGCTGTGTAATGTCAGGCAACCTCTGTGACCCTCTGTTTCCTCTTCGGTACTTTCTCTTCCGTGAGGAAGGTGTGGTGATCTCGCGAGGTGTTGTACTCAAAGCGTTTGGCCGAGTGCCCAGGATACTGTGGCCGCTCAATAAACGAGGAGAGCTTTAAAAATGATTGTCCTCCTTCAAACGATCATACTTTGGAGAGAACAGTAGAAGGTATTACGTCTCAAAGGATGTTCATAATCTTAAGTAGTGATGTGATAGGTTGTCTGTGGGAGGTCGGCGTTTGGGTTATTCTCACGTACTTATTTGCCCTTTATGGTTTTTAGCTTTGAAAACGAGTATTGCTTTTATAACCCCGAAAAAATTATTTTAGAAAAAAGGTTGGGGAATCTGGGGGAAAAAAAGCCTGTGGTCTCTGTCTCTTGAGAAAACACGTATAACAGAAATGCAAAAAGACCCAAGGGCCCTCCAATTCCCAGGATGCTGCTGGGTGTGTTCAGTGTGTCCAGAAAGGAGAAGGGGATAAAGGAACAGAAAATGCGGTTCTTCTACCCTTATAGACAGAACTGGTGATTTGGAAGAGAGCAAAACCCCAAGACCTGCAAAGCAGCGAAACTGGGAGGAAGCACAGGTGTCTGCAGCCAAGGGGACAGGTGTCTAGGTCATTGGAGGGATGGCACTGGACCCCAACAGACAGCACTGAACTTGGGCCTCGATTAGGTGGGGAGCAGCATTGGGCAAGGAAGGCCTGGGAAGGCGGGTGGGTGGTGGTGGAGTAGGGGGGCAGGCAGGGGTGACCTGGAGTCTCGGGATGTTCCAGAAGCCATGCAAATGAGGCCCGGGAAAAGTGTGGGGCCAGAAATCAGAGGGTCCTCCCTTTTGGATGCTCTAGAGGGCTACGAGGAGGGATGAGTTCCTGAGCAGGACTTTTGTTCTAAAAGGAGGGTTTGGGGGGGGGGTGCCCAGAGGAAGGTCCTAGGGCTGGTCAGCTGTTTGTAGCAAGGTGACAACGGGAACAGGCAGGAAAAGGTGGAGGAAGGAGGCCCAGCCCCAAGCAACTGCACTGAATGGAGAGGCCCACCGGACATTCAGGGCTTCACCGTTCTGGACAGCGGGCTCCTTAACGGACTCAAACCAGGCACTAGTCTCGGGGGGCAGGTGGGAGAGGAGTGGAGGGTGACCAACCATCTTGGTGTGCCTAGGACTGAGAGGGTGGCTAAGGACTCGGGACTTTCAGCTTTAAACCTCTAAGAGTCCAGGGGAGATACTAGATGAGCTGGTCGCCCTAGAAGAAACAGCGCCTGCAGTTTTAGGCAGGTTGAATTCAGCCAAGCAGGAAAACAGCACGGTAGCTACCACTCAACCAGAGCACAAAGCTGGGGTTCTCAGCCCAGTTCTGTCCAGGGCCTTGCACATTTCACTCAAGAGAGGGTTTGGCACAGGAACCACACGTCGCCCCCAACACATAAACTGGTCCCACCCCATCCTCTTACCTCCACAGGGTCCTGAGGCCCCGTCTTCCCCACCTCCCGGAGCATCCTTATCTGAGCCTGTCCCCACCTGTCCTCTGAGATGGGGGCGATCGCTAGCAATGACTGGAACCCTGCAGGCAGCCTTCCCTTCTTCAACCATAAGACCACCTCCTCACCTCAGGGGTGAGGGGGCAAATGGTCCATAGGACTCTCCGTCTCACTCTGCCTGGAAGCCAACGCTCTTCCCTGCAGACCCCTTAGCTGCTAGCTGGCTCAGCTGTCATCTGGCTCTTGCAACCAGACATCACTTTATTCTCTGCCTTTGGGACACGAAGTCCCACTGGGAAGACAAAAATGTGGTACGCAAATTGACTTGCTTGCACATTTCTGAACAGCAGCTCTGGCGGAACTATTCTCATCTCCATAATGACAGAGATGCACTTGGACATAGCAGAGAGACTTGGTCTCCCCAAGCTGGAGTTTCTCCCCTGAGGATTAACATTTCTGGGACAGGTGCAATTGAAAAGTAAAGGGAAAGCAACGAGGGAAAGAGAAAGGCCGCGGGGCAATAATTCTTAGCAACAGCAGCCCTCACACCTGAGTGTGCATCAGAACCCCCTAG
Source organism: Panthera pardus (assembly GCF_024362965.1). Lineage (NCBI taxonomy): Eukaryota > Metazoa > Chordata > Mammalia > Carnivora > Felidae > Panthera > Panthera pardus. The sequence continues at coordinate 4,705,582 of NW_026526810.1, forward strand.
CGGGCCTGGTGAAGTACAGAACCAGGGTCCCACCCCCGGAGCATGGCTTCAGTGAGTCTGGGGAGGAGGAGCCTCCCAGGGGAGGCTGATGCTGCTGGGGGAGGAACCACACTTTAGGAACCACTGTGCTGGGAGTACAGCAGCCACATGAAATTAACGGGAAGCATGCCAGCGTATCTACAACATAGGTCTTTGATGGGTTTCTCTTGGAAATCTGAGGGGCGCCTGGGTGGCTCAGAGGGTTAAGCGTCCGACTGTGGCTCAGGTCATGATCTAGTGTTCCTGGGTTCGAGCCCTGCGTTAGGCTCTGTGCTGACCGCTATGGAGCCTGCTTTGGATTCTATGTCTCCCTCTCTTTCTGCCCCTCCCCTGCTTGTGTGTGCTCTCTCTCTCAAAAATTAACATTCAAAAATTAAAAAAAAAATCTGTTGTATTAAGTCACAAAGCTTTCAAAGTCTAAGAATAAGAAGGATCTATTAATTGGGTCTTGAACAAGCTGTTATTTGTGGAAGATTCCTCCTGAGAAGGCTTTTTTTGGGCCTCCTCCTTCCCGCCCCACTCCTTGCCCCAGCTAGACGAGGCCACCAGTCCATCCACTGTGGGCACGGCATCGTCCAAGCGCACGCCCTTAGCGCCCTAGGGACACTGCAGACCCCTCACCCTTTAGGAGTTGGGGGTTCTGCCGGCCCTGCATGGAGGAGGGCCCCGACTGCCGTCACTGAGTCTGGAACACAGCAGGTATGTCATACCCACTGGGTAAGTCCACGTGAACACTCTCAAAAGACCAAACCCTCTCAGTCCACGGAGGTGAAGGCATCTTTCTCCACATAACTACGTCCAATTTGAGTTGCACTCCTATGGGTTTACTCCTGGCAGTCATTCAAGTTCACCAGCCCTGAACAAGCCTATGCTTTCACGTGGCTGCTCGAGCTGGATTCCACCTGCCTTCAGTGGGCAGCACGCAGGGCCCCTGGGGGTCTCTGTACCTGCACTGGCCAAGGCTTCGTGTTTTCCCCAGCACCCACCAGGCCCTCCCTGCCCTGACCTCTGCCACACCTGCAGTGTCTCTGACTTTCTTCCAAAGCAGTCCCTCTGTCCTTGGGTCAAAGACTAGGACAGTCCATCTCTTCGTTGTGAAAATGACCCATTTGATCTCTTACTTAGGAAACGGTCTTCTGACCCAGGTTTCTTGATCATACGAGTTTTTGGAGCCCCCGGTGCATTTGGTTTGGGGAGGCCTGGAAGCTGTTTTCAGTAAGGTGGGCAATTTTGACTAAAGGCAGCTGTCAAGTCCTCAAATGAGAAGAAACGGGAGCCAGCTGGCATGACAGGGCAACAGCTATCTGTTCTATCTGCCAGGTTTTAGTTACCAGCCTTGAAGCCAAAAAAGAAATGGGCTTCTAGGAAACAAAAGTGATGGAATTCGCATTCTGAATTCTATAACCCACCAGCTTTGCTCTGACTGGGGGCGGCGGGGGGGTGGATGCTTTAAAATAAAGGTTTTGAGCTGGAGATGTGAAAGCAGCAACAAAAACACCACCACTGGGGTGCTGGCAGCCGCCGGACTCCTGAGTACCTCCCACCAGCCCTCCCTTTCCTCTCCCCAATTCAAGAAGTTAACAAGTGCTGCCCCTTTAAGAGCGGGAAGGTGTTGTTTTAAGGGCCTCTAAGCCCCCCTTCTCAATTTCAGCTCGGAGCTGAGATCACATCCCCCAAGGCAGCCAAGGGACAAAAGCTATTTATCAACCCATCTGATAAAACTTCCAACGGGCTGGATCTTTATCTGGACCAAACCGAGATGCACACGCATTGCAAAGTCCTGCTTCTCCAGAAGGTGGATTTCTTTTTAAAGATGATGGTCCTATTTATTTATTTATTTATTTATTTATTTTTTCAGTTTTGGTAAGGGAACCAAATCAGCCTTTCAGCAAAACCTTTCTGTGCATGGGGAAACTGCCTTTTAAAAGGTGTGTGTGTGTGAAGAAGGAGTAGGCCACCTGGCTGCTGGACTCACTACAGAGGTGTTAATATACCGGGGCGGGGGCCCTTTGGGGCAACTGACACCCCCCATCTTGTCCTCAGCCGGGGCCTCCCCGGTGGAATCCACAGCTGGGAGCAGGTTGAGGCTGTCCGGGACGCCCTTGGGGCGCGGGCAGCTGCTGAGTGAGCTGGGCGCGCTGGATTGGGTTGGCGCGGGAGGCCCCGAAGCGGGGCTGGGGCGAGAAGGTAAACTGATCCTTTGGCCCTTACCGCTGCCAGCACGGTCCGCCCGCCCGCCCGCGCGCCCGCAGCCCCAAGTTGCAGCCAGGCCGAGCCCGGACTGCCCAGTTCCGCCAGTTCCTGAAACCCAGTTGGCTGGGAAGCAAAACAAAACAACCCAATCCCAGGCTAACTGAAATCCTTTCTTGCAAAGAGCTCGGTGGTGCGCGGGGCTGCGGATCCGCGTCGGGGCCGAAAAGACACCTCTGCGCCCCGCAACACGATGGACGCGGCCGGCAGATCCCGCCTTGCAAAGGGGGCCATTTGGCCCGTGACACTGGGTTTATTTGTATTTTTAGCAAGAGAAAAGTGGGTATAAAGGGTTTAACTGGCGTTTCCAGGCTGTGAGTAGCATATGGCCAAAATGAAATAAAGTTTTATGAAACATTATAAAGAAAACAGACCGGGGATTTAAGTTTCGTGCCTTCCCCCTCCCCCCGAAAGGGGGGGGAGGGAAAAAAAGTAAAGAAACTGGAGCGTTTGGGAAGGAACAAATGCTTCTCTGTGGAGTTGGTCTCCCTTCCCCCAACAAAAACAAGAGGTCCGGGCTCGGAGGAATTTGAAAGCAGCGATCTGCCAAAAACATTGTGAAAAACTATGGGGGATTCATTGGAAACAGATGGCTTTTTCAGCTTTAATTCTGAAATTCTCTCCCTTTCTGACACAATAAAAACAAACAGGGGGCGACGCGGAATGTTATCAAACAGGAACCCGGGCTCGCGGGAGCCCAGGCCGTGGGCATCCCCGCGTGGGCCGGCGCGTGGGGGCGGGACGGCGTCCCGGAGGAGGGGGCGGCCGGGGACTCGCCTGGGACCTCCGGGGCGGCCCCGGCTCCACCCCTGGGCACACGGCAGGTCTGCACACTGGTGGGCGAGCAGCGGGAGAAAGTGCCCCCTGCTGCGAGTCGGTGCTCCCCAGCCCACCCCACCCCTCCTTCGGGGCCCCTAAGGGGCGCGTCCCCGGCACCCCCTCTCCCGCAAGGAGGGAGACGCCCCCGGCCTCTGCGACCTCCCGGCTCCCTCTCACTGCAGCCGGGGCGGGGGCCTGCCACCTCCTCGGTCCCCTCGGGGGTGCATCGCGCCCTCGGCGGGGCGCGGGGGAAACAAAGACCAGTGGAGACGGGAGGCGGGGGTCCAGGGGGCGCCGGCGGATTTCAGTTCCACTGGCTCCCGGACGCGGGGCCGAGCGCAGCGACGAGGCCCGGGGAGCGGGCCCGGCCGGCCATCCTTGCGCCGGGGGCAGTGCCTTACCTGCGGGGAAGCTGCAGAGAAGGAAGGCGAGGGTCGGCCAGAATCCCAGGGCTGAACGTCCTGCCCCTCTCCCCATACCCATCCATCCAGCTCGGCCTGTTACCACTAGCCTCTCCCTGGAAGAAGAGTTTAGAAGAAAAGAAGAGGAAAATCAATCACGCTGCGGAGAAAGGGCAGCCTCGCTCCGCCGGCGGGAGCAGCGAGCCGGGAGGCTCGGTCCCCCTCGGCCGCGGGCGCCCGGCGCGCCCCCCCCTCCCCGCGCGCCCCTCCCTCGCCCTCCCTTCCCCCGGGTCCCCTCCAATGTCGGCGCGGCCCCGCCGCCCCAGCCGCCGCGCGGCCCGCCCCCTCGAGCTCGGGTTTCAGCGCGGCGCGTGAGGGGTGGGGTGGGGTGGGGGGCAGGCTGGGCGGGGACCGAGGCGGCGGGGCTCCGACGCTGGTCGCGGGGAGCTCGGGAACCCGGGCCCGGGGGCGCAGGGCGCGCCCCGGCTCCCCGACCCCAGCGGCAGCCCAGGCCGAAGAGGCCCAGCCTCCGGACCGCCTGCCGAGAGCCCCCCTCCCCCATCCAACCTGTAAATATCCAACTCGGGTAGACACTGCGCTTGCAGCCAAACCCCAGGACCCCGTTTCCAACCAGACCGCGTCCAGAAGCCGCCACTGACACCCCCTGGTTCATTGTTCTACTCAGATGGGTCCCCCATGCAGGGGGCCGAAAAATCCGAGGGTGTCCGGGATGGCCCGCTGGGTCTCAGCCACTAACGCACCTCGCGGCTCCCTCCCAGATCCCGCCGGGCCACCCACCCGGCCTGGGCTCAGGGCCTCCGGCATCCCCTTCTAGCACCTCGCTGCCTCGCCAGTACTTGCCCTGGCTGCACTCCAGAGTTGGGGGCCTTCGAGCCTGATGGAGGCGGCAGGACGGCTGCCACCCCGGAGGAGGTGTGGATACTGCGGTCCCCGCGGTGCACAGGGCCCAGCCGCCTGGGGTTGCCAGGGCAAGGCCACCAAGGCCGCTCCTGGGAGGGCATCAGGGTGGTGACTTCCCTTAACTCGGCCGCTTATTTTTCCAGGAGAAATATGTCTCCTTCCTCCCCAAGGTTCCCTAGGACCTGAGGCTCTTCTGCCTCTGGTTGGGATATTTAAGCGACTGGCAACCTTCCCTGGGAAACATCTTTTGGACGGAACACAAATAGGCCAGAGCAAGTGTTTTGAGTCGAACCAATTCCCCCCGTGGCCCCCCCTCACCTCTCCTCCAAGCCTACTCATCTGGTTCTTTGAGGGGGAAAAAAAATCTGAATTTTTATCCAATTCTGATGTTTCCCTTAAGCACTATCGCAGTCCTCACTCGCAGACGGCCACACAGGCTGCAGGGCTGCTTGGGGCGCTGCCTGCCAGGAGGGCAGGTCTGGAGGAGCAAGCTTTGGGCAAGGGGAAGAAAGCCCTAAGTCCCTGAGGTCCCACGCCAAGCAGAAGTGCTTCTGAATCTGGGATCTGCAGACCAGGTAAGAAAGGGGACTGAGGTCTCTCAGCCAGGTATGTCATGGGGCAAAAGGAAGCTGTCTTTCCTTGGCATTTCCAAATGCCACGAAGGTACTGCTCACCTTTAACGTTATAGTGCCGCGGCTTTTCCCCCAAATAGTTAGCTCTCAGCCCAACAGGCTCTAATTATCCATCGCTCCCCCAAACTGGGGTCCACTTTAAGCCCTGATTTGCAAAACTAATGCAGTTTTGCCCAGTGAGAGCCCAGCAACCTCACGATCCAGGGCTCTGATGGCATTCCTCTCCAGCGGGGCCTGTCCTTGGGCCAGACCTAAGGATTCAGTCCACAGAATGGTAGGATAACATTGGCACACGGGGGCAGGCACGGAGCCAGACGGCACAGAGGCACCTTTGAGGTCCATCAATGAACACCGTTTGCTGGATTGTGCCTTTCACGGTTAGTTCTAAAGCTTCTCACTAATGAGAGAGAAGGGATCCGTCAGCCATCCCCAGCAGTGAATTCATCGCAGCTGCTGTGGCAACATCTCCAGTGGCAGATAGGCTGTGCAGCCTTCAGAAGACCTCAACGCAGGCCTTTCCAACACGGTCCTGGCCTGAGGGTAGACCTTTGGAAGCAGGACTTGGAGCCTCTACACCTCAATTTCTTTGTCTGTAAGGGGCAGGCTGATAATACTGTCACCCAGCGGCTGCAACTGAATACAGTCTGGGAGAGGCCCTGGGAACTCCCCACAGTTCCTGCTCCAAGACTGGCCGCCATTTTGTGAGGACATCCAATTCTTACGACGTAAGCAAATAATTTGGGAAAGGGACGCAAAGGACTTCTTTTCCTCCTCACGAGGAGAGATGTGTGAGGCTGATTTTGGACATCACCGAAGTGGAGATTTGGCTTTTACATAGTTTAGACTATCAAGAGAAATCCAGCCCCCAGTAGAGCAGTATGGGGTTTTGCTGACCTGGAACAATCTGTCTGTACTGGCCAAACCAGCCAGCTTATTGACAACTCCCCAGGTCTTTGCAATAAGAAATCCCTAAACCACTGGGTTAAGGAACTCAGCACTTCATTCGCCACAGAAATGGACTTAACTCAAAGTGTAGCTGACTTCATACAGACAGTTCCCATTATAGAGTCTGACCACTTATGGGTTCTCCCCTAGGTTGTTCTCTGGGCTTCGGGTTAGAGATTTTCCCTTGCACGGCTCTTGCTCCCTGTTCCCCAGCCCTAGCTGTGGAGGCCCCAGCACTGGGGCCTCATGGCCCCATGGTCCAGGCAGTGGGGCTGTGGGGGGAGGGGCACGGGGCTTCGGAAAAGGCAAGGTTCTGAATAAGGCTAATGCCTCCCAGGAGTGAGGGGTGTCAGGGACTCTAGCTTTCCCTGCCTCTGGGTACGGACAGGGTGTTCCCAAATCCAGGGTCTGAGTCATCAGTCAATAAATATATACTCAGGACTACTGCATGCCAGTCCCTGGGGGCTAAAGAAATAAGACAGCTCCTATCTTTGAATCGCTGGTAGAAACAGACGATAGAGGAAGGTGAGGGGTGATCGGCCAACCGCCCAGGGAAGGCTTTACCAAAAAGATGGTGTGTCCTGTGAGTTGTCTTGAAGGATTCATTTTTAGTAAGAATGACAGCAACTATGGCCAAGGTGTCCCTGTGCTGTCACATTATGTCCAGGGCTGGCTAAGTACTTTACATTTCTAGACACTTAAAGCGAAGGTACGTTCTAGTGTCATCCTCATTTTGCAGATGGGGAAACTGAGGCTGAGTGCAGTTAAGTACTCACCCAATTATTGGCTAATAAACTGTAGAGTGGAACACACCAAGCCCATGCCTGATGTGCTCTATGTGCCATTAATTCCAGTGATGCAAGTCCGCACTGGGCTTAAAGTCAAGGCTAGACAGATAACTTAACAATCACTTTCAATAAAGCATAACACAGACTCTGACAGCAGAGGCACAGAACACAGGCGCCAGGGGCCTCCAGCCCAGACCCAGGTGCAGGGTGGGGAGAGAAGTTTCTCCTAGTGTGGGAGAGTGCCGGGGGAGATGGTGGGCGAAGGAGGGGGGGCAGGGCAAGGATTCCAGGCGGAAGGAACATTCAGTATAACATGTACCAAGGTGTGGCCTGCCTGAGGGGCTGGAAAGCTTGAGGATGGCTGTAGGAGGAGACTAGGCTGCAGAAAGACAGAACAGGAGCCTGAGAAAGCTCGAGAATGGCCAGCACAGGCTCTGAGAGGGTGTCCATGTTTATCGCAGCTGGAAGCCCCACCTGAGGTCTCAAGAAGAGGAGAGACATATTCTTTTGGGAGACCACTGTGGGGGCTAACCAGTACCACTGCCCAGGACCCATTCCAGAGCAGCTGAATCTGCATCCCTGAGTACAGCCTGGGCATCAGCATTTTTAATGAGCTCTCCCAGGTGACTCATGTGTAGGGATTCGCTAGGTCTGTAAGTTGCATCACGCTTCATCAACCCTGGGTGCACATTAATACTCAGGCTGAGTCGATCAGTTTATCCTCTTGGATTTAAAGTCAAGGCAAGGCAGAGAACCTAACAAGTACTTTCAATAAAGTGGTGACTGGCACATGACCCAAGCTGACCAATCAGAATCTGTCCTGAGACTGTTGCTATGGGGGAGCCGCATCCTGGTCTCTGATCCCTACATGATGAGTCTGCGGGTAGCAATCTGATGTGAAGGCCAGTGTTGATGAGTGTTGCAGGTGGAGGATGTGTCTGCAGAGTTAGCGTGCTGTTTTTACTAAAATCGCATTTTATCTGGTGAGCTTTTCTGGGACGGTTGGAGATTTTCAGGGCTCCCCATGCCACTCTCCCTGTAGCTCCTCCTCCCTGGTCCGGCTACGGGAGACGAGAGAGTTCCTCATTTTGCCGAAACTGGTTTGATTTAGGTTTCTCTCACTTGTGTGCACAGACTTGTAACAAGGAGGAAGCTGATGGCCCAGCACTGGTCCCAAGAAGTATTTTCACCAACCTCACAAGCCCAGGGATATGTCGTCAATAGCTCCCAACTCATTCGTTTACTGGAAGAACTTCTTGGGTCTACTCCCATTGCCTCCACCCCCTACCTTTGAACAGATTTTGCTTATACCAAGTCTTGAGGAGCTCGGTTGGTTTTGCCTACAACTGAGGGGGGGACCCACTCCTCTTTAATCGAAATAAAACTTAATCTCAAGTTCCTATTTCAGACTTCAAGGGCTCCCGTGGGTCTGGGGTTTGATGAGCTAGACCTTGTTCACCCTCTCTGTAATGGTGCTGAGCAGCCGGAGCTGGTGTGTTGCATTAAGAATATGCATATTAAAGGGGCGCCTGGGTGGCCCAGTCGGTTATACAGTCAAGTGTCTGGCTTTGGCTCAGGTCATGACCTCACGGTTCATGGGTTCAAGCCCTGCTTCAGGCTCTGTGCTGATAGCTCAGAGCCTGGAGTCTGCTTTGGATTCTGTGTCTCCCTCTCTCTCTGCCTCTCCCCCACTCACGCTCTCTTTCTCTCTCAAAGTAAATAAAAACACTAAAAAAAAAAAAAGAATATGCAGTTTATGATTGGCTGAACGGGGAGGCAAAAGCACCCCCATGGGGTCGGCAGGCAGGAGTTCCCTCAGCACCCAAGCTCCCCGCTTTGGGCAAGTGAAGCCCATAAAGTCATTTTGATGGAAGGTGTAGTTTCAATAATGTACAAAAAGAATTAGAGTCGTGAGATGTATTGCATACAGGCCCCAGAAAGAGTGGGATGGTGGGGTGCACAGTGGGCCAGGCCAGGGGCATTCCCTCATCCCAGATCGTGAACAGGAGACAGACGGTGGGGTGGCAGGCACTTATATATAAGGGGGTGGAGGTGAAGGTCACTAACTCTTCTTTAGGCTCAACTCTAAGGGTTATTTCAAAAGGTACCCTGGCAAAGCAGGAGCTTAAGGCAGGAACCCTAAACTTGAGTCCTTACCTGAATGTCCACAGCAGGGTTCTCATAATGTAAAACGCAGCAACTCAGAAAAACTAAAGTTGGTTTTCTCATCACAGTAACTTCCAAAGTTTTATAGACTTTGACCATATCATCTTTGGGGTTTCATCTTTCCACCCTAAAGCTCTTAAAGAACAAAGCAGCCCAGCTTCTCAAGGAAGTCTTCTACCTGGGTGATTACTTAACCTTTCTACAGTTCTGCGGTATTTTTCTCTAGGGCAAAGTCGTAAAACCGCCAGGTTTGGGTACAGCCCAGGGAGAATCCTATCTTTGGCTTAGCTCCCAATGCCATTTCTGAAAGCATTTTAGCACCTTCTGAACACTGGGTCCTGCACGATCGTTATCCCACAAACATTTTGCAAAGACCCCCAAGATCCCATTTTGGGGCTATCAACAGACTGGACAGAGTCCATTTTGCTATGATTTGGATATGTTCTCCCATATCCAACTGAGGCCTGCCCCGCCCCCCCTCCCTGCCCGAAGTTTAAATATGCATTTGCTTGCTAACTCGTAAGCTTGTCCTCTAGCTTATCCACTATTTGTTTTGCCATTTGTTTCCGGACCCTTCAATTCATCCACAGGCCTGGAAGCATCTGAGCATTCGCTCCTTCAGATGATCCATGGACATTTAAGCTAAGTCTGGGAGCACCAGCGATCCTTGGGGATCCCCACGGTTTATAATTCTTCATCCAGAAAAGTACCTGATTATCCCATCTTTTGTTTCCTGTCTCTGAGGACAGTTCCAATCTGTGGTGATTCCCCCCACCTTCCCCACCCGGCACATTCTGGAGCGACTTAACTATTGCGAATGACCCCCGGGGTGGAACTTAGTCGGAAGGAATTTTGAAAGTCTAAACATAATTCATCCCTGGGTTTCTCCCTCGTCTCCGGGCCTGTTTCTACCTCCTCAAAGAATGCTAATAGATTTCTCCGGTTTCATCTTCTCTTTTCAGGAAGTGTGCTGTGCTCTGTCCAGTTCATTGGGACTTTAAAACGTGCCTGGTGATATTACTTTCTTAGTATATGTTCCACAAAGTGGCTATGAAAAGGGCCCCTTCCTAGATGGGTGGGCTCCCTTTGTGGGCAGGGAGACCAGGGTTGTATGCCCTTGGGCGCAGGCCCGGTGTGGAAGCTCAGTGCGCATTCTGGCCACCAGGACGTGGCTGCCATCTTTAATTACCCCTGCTCCTCTCTGTCCAGATGGTTGGGGGTTGGTGGCCATAGAGTTTCCTTGACCTGTTTCCATGACGATTTAGGAGACGGCCTCTGTTTGCTTCTCTTCTTCCCAAGCATTTGTGAGTCTCAGACTCTGGCAGGGAGGGACCCCTTCCCTGTAGATCTCAGAATGTCTTAGTGTCCTCCTTCTTTGGCCCATCTTGTTTTCTTCGCTTCTGCTGCAGGCTTCCTTTCCTCTCCGTGTGCTTCTGTGCTGCCTCCCTCACCACGAGGGATGCTTATTCTTGGTGAATAAAATGGAGAGATTGTACTCCAATATTTTAGTGGTGTTTTGAAATAGAATTTCCTGACATTCCACCAGCTCTCTTTAGGAACTGAAGAAGTATCTCACTTTTTCTTTGGATTCTTTCTTATGACTTTCATACATGAGCAGATTTTATTTGCTCTTGGACATGGCTTTAAATGTACGTGATCAGATCAGTAACACTGTCTTCCCCCACACAAGGGAGATTCTTTTTATTTATTTATTGTGTTTCTGTTTTACTCACTCAAGGAGCACTCACCAAGTACTTGAACACTCAGCTCTGGGATTGGGGGGGGGCGGTGGTTGGGGATTCTCACACAAGCAACAGACAGTCCTGGCCCCCTCCTGGCAGCCCAGGGGAGCAGTCAGGTGTAGAGACAAATGATTTCCACTACCATGTGCTCAGAACTCTGAGATGGGTGTTGATGCGCTTTCTCCGTGTCTCAGGAGCTGAGAGCCCTGCATCGATTCCCCGTCATCCTTACTGCACATCAACTAGGGCCTTTACAGAACGGGTGAGTGTCTCAGAGTTGGTGTGCGGGGGCGGGGGGAGTCTCTGTCAGGAACTTCCTTAACAAACGGGACCACTGACGGCAAAGATTGGTGACATCCACCATTGCCATCAGCTTCACCCTGTCTGGAACACCTTCTGTCAAACTTCCGCCTGTTAGGAATCTACACAGACTGTCCCATGGGCTGGCATTTCCACTCATGATTCCAATTTCGGGAACAGAGCCTGGAGCACTGGCTGGGCTTGGGACATCGGTATGGAGTGGCCCCCTTAGAACCTCCCAGAAACTCACCCCTGATGGTAGGCATGGGCACAGTCACTGTGCTGGGAAGATATACCAGGAATTTTTTTTTTTTTTTCAAAGAAAATGCTAGAAGGAACAAATTTTCTGGGCTTTCCATTTCCTTCTGTCTAGCATCAAATTTCGTAAAAAAATTCAAACAGCAATATAGGCACATGATCCAAACCAATCAACTTCCTGTCAAATGAAATTAGGTGACTCTCCCTGGAGGCAATAACTATTAACAGTTTCATGTGCATCCTTCTAGATATTTCCATGCGCATGTAAGCACATATAAAATCAATCAGCCTAGCTCATTCGCTATCATTTCGCCAAGAATGATTAGCAACCTTCTGACTGCTCTCTCCCAGTAGGTATTTCCTGTTAAATAGTGCTGTGAACTCCCCCATCATGGTAGGAGCTAAGCAATCAGAGAAGAACTGAGATCACCAGCCAAGGAGGATTGACAGATGTACATACAGACAGATTGTATCCTTTCCTCTTCCTGGACTTCGATTCCCGTTTAAAGATGCTTATTCCGTCCCCTGTCATTTGGAAGTCAGACAACTCACATCTACCCCCACTTACACTGCGGAAGGTCAGTAACCTGTCTGAGGTCACCCAGCTGGCTGGGTGGCAGAGTGGGGTTTGGGTGACTCGCGGCTGTCACACTACCTCTGCTGAGCCCACCAACTCCTTCCCAGGCTCAGCGACGTCACGTCTTCCCTCTGCCTCTCCTAACCCCACTCCACCTTCTGTGTTCATCTTCTCGCTCAGACTCCCTCTGTGTCGTCTCTGCCTAACCCAGGCTGGGTTGGAGCCCTCCTGATCGCCTGCTAACAGTTTCTGGCGGTGCATTTCCATGGTCTTTGGATTTGAGCAGCCCCTCTGCCTTTCCTCGCCTCTCTTTCTTGACTTCTGGGTTTCTCAGGAAACGCTTGGAGAAGCCAACGCGTTTTCTTTTGATCCGTCTCCCACTTCTCCCTGCAGGGATTACAAACCAGTGTATAACTGGAGTGTCACCTACGAAAGTCTCGCTTCCTATTGGGTCTCGGGACTGTGACTCTGGCACACACCCACCATCTGGTCCACAGCTTACAAATTCTTCTGCCCACAAAGCCAGTATGAAAATGATAGCATTTGTGAAGTGCTTAATTGTCAGTGTCGAGATTGAGGCTTTCTAGACATTGCAGTGGATCTGGGGAAAGAGAGAGACGGGGCATTTGGGGTGGCTCCACCTCTAACTTTGTGGCCCCTGAATGTTCTGTCCTGTTTCTGGACCCCCAGACGCCATTGCAATCTGCAGAACTGTGGCCTGGCCGCCCAGGAGGGGTCTCTAGGGATCCGGTCAACTGGTGTTAGCTCTGTAACTAACTGGCTTTGCCTACACCTGACTCCAAGGAGCCATTCTGGGGCCTCCTCTGTCACATTTCTGGGTTCCCCAAGTAAAAACGTGGCTGAGCAAATTCTTCAGCGATAATCCCCAGCAATTCTACCCTACACCTGAAACCATGCCTTCCGAACATGGAATAACCTCTTGTTTTAAAGAAACTTTTGGGTAACCATACCAAGAAACACCAGGTTCCTGTAATGGAGAACAGACCACCCAGTGTTTACTTCTCCCCATTCCAGAAAGTCCTGGGGAGAATAACCAGCTTGGAACCATTTATTCACCAAATGGCAACTGTCTGAACTGACAGGGAGTCTGTCTCTCTCTCTCTCCACCAGCAGAAGGCTGGAGTATTTGGATTAATGAACAATTTGGTGCCAAGCACGAATACCATAGACATTTAGCAATAGGAACAGATAACCAAGTTATTCATCAAATTCAAAATTGTTTAGAATGGCTAATGCAAAGCTGAAATACCGAAGATCCCTGGATGATGGGAGGTGGGGACGAGCGCCAATGCAGAAGCAAGAACAAATGTGTTGCTTTATGTGACAGCCTCCTCCTCCACCGTTGTTTTCTTTTTTGCATTTGTTGGAGGCTTCACTTGGATGTGAGAGAGTCAATACAGCCTTCTGGCTAAGAACATGCCATCTGAACACCGACCCTTTACATCTGTTAAGTGGGGATAGACTTTAGCTCCCACAGAGGGTTCTTGTGAGGACGTAAATGAGTTGACACAATATAGACAGACCACTTAGGACAGATGCCTGGCACAGAGTAAGTGCTGCTAAGTAGCTGACAACATCACAGACAGGAACCATTGTCTGGATTATAACAGAGTGTCTACTGTGCACCCGATTCTGCTAGAGTCTTCGTACATGTGGGAACTGGGGGGAAATCTGCAGAATCCCCCAAGCACTCTTGGATAACCTTGACTCCTGGGTGGGTTCTAAGTGCATTACTAGTTATATGCAAGTTCTGTTGAGCAACCACTAAAACACAAAGTCTCCCACATAACCATTGAGTCATCTCAACCGTGTGGCGGGCACAGTTGTCTCCATTTCACAAACGAGGGCACCGAAACTCTGGGAGATTAAGTGATTTGTCCAAGGTCACTAAGAATAGCGAGGGCAGGGAGAGCCTCAGAACCTGGCCTCGTGATGCCAAGTTCAGTGTTTCCCCACCAAACTACAGCTGCTTCACATCTCTTCTCGTGTTCACCTGGCATTTACTTTTTTCTGTTGGTCAAATAATATGCTCCATTTATAGAATGGTGGGTCATGTGTTAGAAATGAGAGTATGTCTGGAGATATGCTGTCTTCCAGAAACAAAATTTTCAAAACGTTTTCAGAAAAGAACAATTTGCCTGAACAATCTCCCCCTCCCCTTTAAAGATTTAGGAAGTTGAAAGAGTTATAGAATTCCTTTCCTTTCTTTAGGATACTAAATGGTATTTGGGGGGCAAGTTTTCATAAAGTGCTTAATTGGATGTAGCCTCTGAATGACAGGTAAATATTACACAACAGGATATTTCGATAAAACTATCTATAGTCTCAATTCATTGCAGTCCTTTCAGATAACAAGCCATTCAGACCGTGTCTCCAATTCAAAGCCGGGCGGGCTCCTGCCCCTAGAGATTGGTCACTGACCCAGAAAGGCAGGCCTTGGGCGCCATCTTGGCTTGGGTTTGCTTTGTCCTCATTGACTCCTGGCTCAGGCTCAGGGGAGGTAAATATATTTCTAACTAGGCCTGAAGTCTGTAGATTCTGCCAATAGCATCCATTTACACATAAAGAAATCAGACACGTGGACTTTAGGGATCTCCTTTCTTTTTCCTTTTTTTTTTCTTTTTTAACATTTATTTATTTTTGAGAGAGAGAGAGAGAGAGAGCATGAACAAGGGAGGGTCAGAGGAAGAGGGAGACACAGAATCCAAAACAGGCTCCAGGCTCTGAGCTGTCAGCACAGAGCCCGATGCGGGGCTCGAACCCACAGACCGCGAGATCATGACCTGAGCTGAAGTCGGACGCTCAACCGACTGAGCGCCCCAGGCGCCCCTGGGATCTCCTTTCTTAACATGCTCTTAGCAGAGGAAAATAAAAGCAAGCTAAAACCCTCACAGCAGAGAAAAGGGTGGCATTGGCTTTTCCCTACCATATGCTCTTGAGATACGTGAAGATACAAAGCCGAATGTGTGCTTCAGGATAGGAAGGTAAGCGATTTTGAAGTCAGTATTCTGAGTATCAGACTATTTTAGCGGCACAAAAGGACATGAAGCGCCATAAATTAATGTCCCGTGATTCCCTTGTTCTGAGGCAAAATGACCTAGCAAACTTAGCAGTGGGGGGGGTTACTGGTGGGTCCGGACCTGTGAAGAGATGCCATCGTGAACCTCATAATGTCTACAGGTAAGCCTGGCCTCTGCGCTCTATATTTCTTGCTGTTTTGCGTCTCTTGCATAAATGGAAGCCCATCTGGGAAAATGCAATTGCATTTAAAAAGTCTATTTATTATTTATACTCTACCGCTTTCCATAACGGATATTAAATTAAATGTAAATGAAAGTACACACCCAAATTTCCAAACCCACGTTAAATCGTATTGTTTCCAAGCTACCAACTGGGTTGAGGAAACCCTACAGCGTTTATGGCTCTGTGGGGGGGGATACGCATTTCCATGTGCTTTTCTGGTATGAATCTGTCAAATGAACCCTTGTCAAGTGGGGCACGGGAGGTGAGCCACAGTTCAACGACAGACCGCAGGAGAAACTAAAATGGAGACGTTGATTATTCACAGATCTAGACAAAGCATGCCGCATACCTTGAGGGGCCACGTGGGGTGGTCAAGGGAGGGTGCAGGGAGAGAGGCAGGACTGGGGCTCATGCCTTTATTAGGGTCCACGGTAGAGCGTTTGAGGGTTTCTGTGCTGAGGCTAGATCGGTCAATTCAGACCAAAAGAGTGGGCTTCTGGGGAGCCCCGTGGGGGTCTTTTCTAAGGGGTGCATAAAGAGAAAGGCCTGGGAGGTGGGGGAGATGGTTTATCACGGGGGCCGTGGGGGACGTCATCAGGAGTTCCATTTGCTTGGGACTCTGTGGCTGCTATCTAGGGCATGCCCTCGCACGAGGGGGCTCTGGTCAATTTAATATCCCCACAGGCCACGTGGCCAAAGCAAACGGCTGCAGAGACCGTAACACCACGGAGTAGCCTAAAGTCTCCGTATCCAGGGGACATATTCTTATGAGAGCAATCCGTTCTCCAGGATGCCACTGACAGTGTCAGGAGCTGAAAATGGGCACTGGCAGCAAATCTCGAAGTCACTTTCGCCCAGCAGATGTCTTCTGAGCAAGCCTCTTTGAGAGCCAGTGAAACAGCGTCCCGGCAGGGGGGTAACTAGCAACATCTTGGGATCTCACGAGAGGATCAGACTCTGACAGAGGATAAAGCTTTGTGGAAGTGTGTGGAACAATGCGGTATTATGGTTTAAAAAATTGTTTTTCAATGTTTATTTATATTTGAGAGAGAGAGAGAGAACGAGAATGAGTGGGGGAGGGGCAGAGAGAGAGGGGGACGTAGAATCCGAAGCAGGCTCCAGGCCCCGAGGTGTCAGCACAGAGCCCGACGGGGGGGGGGGGGGGGGGGGGGACTCAAACTCACAAGCCATGAGATGATGACCTAAGCGGAAGTGGATGCTTAACCGACTGAGCCACCCATGTGCCCCAAGGTATCATGGTTTTTAAATACCTGACTGGAGGGAAGAGATCCACGTGGTACAGATCAGTGAAACGTATCAAAAACTAGCAGGAGACTGAACTCTGAGGTAGAGCGTCTGCGTTGTGGCCGACAAGGCTCACCACGAACGTTCAGGAGGCCACCGGGGCAAGTCGTTGTACGTTTGTGCGTTTCCACCTAATCTCGTTTCAAAAAGTCATCAGGGAGAGAAGTCCTCACAACTCCAAAAGAGGATGAAAAAAATAGTCTGTGTCCATCTTCAGAGGAACAGCATACTAAGAATAAAATAACCGTACTGAGACTCTTATCGAGGACTTGGCCAGAGTATCTCTGCTCACGAGGGCACAAGAGCTGAGCATTACCAGGAAACGAGCCAAAATGTTGCTGTCAACCAGGCAAAGACCCGGAGTGGGAGAGTTCCCGAAGATGGAAAAATGAAACATACAAAGTGGCAGCCACAAGGGCTGGTAATTACTAAGCAAGGCCTCACAGATGCAAATCAGTAAGTTTTAGGGCATTTTTCACTCCTATCTGCTGATCTCTGCTATGCCCCGTGGAGGACACAGAATCTACAGGAATTGGCCTTGGTCTACCAGACAGATGACAGAAGCTTTTGTTTTCAAGTTTTTGCCAGATTTCCAGACTCTGGCAAATCTAGTGTCTTGATTCTAGAAAGTTCTTCACCTCGTGGTGTTGCTTTTTTTTTTTTTTTTAAATTTTTTTTTTTTCAACGTTTTTTATTTATTTTTGGGACAGAGAGAGACAGAGCATGAACGGGGGAGGGGCAGAGAGAGAGGGAGACACAGAATCAGAAACAGGCTCCAGGCTCCGAGCCATCAGCCCAGAGCCTGACGCGGGGCTCGAACTCACGGACCGCGAGATCATGACCTGGCTGAAGTCGGACGCTTAACCGACTGCGCCACCCAGGCGCCCCTCGTGGTGTTGCTTTAAACAAACAACTGGAGAACACGAAGTAAACTCAAGCAGTAGTTCTGTAATTTTTTTCTGCATAAACAGTGTTTGCTACACTTGAGTTCTTTACTGTAGTAATCTGGATATAATTTTATAGGTCAAGTAAGTACGTAGGGCATTTTTACATCCATCAAGTAGAAGTGCCTTGAAATTTTTTAAATGAGGCTATAAAAGATATTTGCATTTGCTTTGTTAATTTCTGCCCAAGTTTCAAAATTTCTTCTTCTTGCTGCCCTGAGAATTATAAAAGATTTCACATCTCACTCAGTAGGCATTCTTGCCTCGACCCCTAGGCTCTAATATGATACTGCATTTTTTTCCCTGTAAAGTTTATTTATTTTGAGAGAGAGAATGAGAGAGAGAGAGAGAGAGAGAGAGCACGTGAGTGGGGAGGGGCAGAGAGAGAGGGGGACAGAGGATATGAAGCAGGCTCCGGGCTCTGAGATATCAGCACAGAGCCCAACGCGGGGGTCGAACCCATGAACCATGAGATCATGACCTGAGCGGAAGTCGGACACTTAACTGACTGAGCCACCCAGGCATCCTGATGCTGCGTTTTCTACTCATAGGGTCACACCTGGCTAAGAAACCGGGGATCCTTTTAAAAGATGTTTATTTGTCACCAAGGAGATCGACTTCTGCCTGACCATGTATGCACACTCAGGTGAGACAGTCCTTAGTTTTTCCACTGAAAGGAAAAGAGGCTGAAAATGCACTGCCGTTGGGTCAAAATTAGGAAAACAGGAGTCTGTCTTTTGAATAGGGCTGGATACCAGGCAGGTGGGAGAGTCTGGAGCCTTCCTTCTTCGGGTTAAATTTATGTTAAGTCTGTTGAATGAATAAATGATGCATGTTGTTTGAAAACCCAAGCCATCCTCCGAAAGAGCCACAGAAACACCACTGATGCTGAAAAGTTATTTGAACTTACCTTTGGGTTATTATAAGTCAGGTTCTAGAACAATGATCTTTATGGAGTAGTGCCTTTTCATTTCACAGAACTAACAGATTCACGTGAGCCTGCACTGGTTTCTGGTAATCCTAGTTTGTTTATGTTCGGTTTCACTTGGGGATATCCAATCTTCCCTGGATGGCAGACTTCTCAAGAGATCGGTGATCATACCTCCTGAGGCATGACTGAATTTGGGGACCACACGTGGGAAAAGCAAATGCTTGAATTTAATTCATTTGGCAGCAAGGTTGAAGGGAAAAAAGCACTTTAAACCCACAGAACCTGGGCTATACTTCTCTGGACATCCATTTCTCTAGCGAGATCTAGACGCCATCACTGGTCTGGTGAGCATCACTACAACAATGACTGGAAAAAACTTCCTGTCCCAATGTCAGGGATGCTCAGTACCTATCATTTTATTCAGCATCTTCATCTAAGAGTTCCTGTATTTGGCCCCACATGGGATGGCTGGCCGAAGGGCTGGGCCAAGGGTCGTATTAAATAGGAGCCTCTGATGGCTCTACTCTGTATGATCACACACACTGGGGAGGCAGCAGTCACACCTTGTAAGGCGTTTCTTAGCAAAGGTCAGAGAAGCCCGCCTTGAATAAGATGCCGGGTCACTGCAAGACCCTTTCTGTCACAAATCTGGTTATTAAATAAACGCCTGCAAAGGGAGAGACAGCATGGGGGGAGGCAGAAACGCCACCTACCACTCTACATGTCTATTTAGAATGTAAGCACCTGTCTTTCACCTGGAAGGGAAAAGGGAGGGGCAGGGCTCTTGTTAAAAGGAATCTGGGAGGTGCTTGGGTGGCTCCCTCGGTTAAGCTTTCGACTTCGGCTCAGGTCACGATCTCATGGTTTGTGGGTTCGAGCCCTGCATCCAGCTCTGTGCTGACAGCTGGGAGCCTGGAGCCTGCTTCAGATTCTGTGTCTCCCTCTCTCTCTGCCCCTCCCCTGCTCATGCTCTGTCTCTCAAAAATAAATAAATGTTAAAAAAAATTCTATCGGGGTGCCTGGGTGGCTCAGTCGGTTAAGTGTCCGACTTTGGCTCAGGTCATGATCTCGCAGTTTGTGAGTTCGAGCCCTGCGTCGGGCTCTGTGCTGACAACGCGGAGCCTGGAGCCTGCTTCGGGTTCTGTGTCTCCTTCGCTCTCTGCCCCTCCCCCACTTGTCCTCTGTCTCTATCAAAAATAAATAAAATGTAAGAAAAAATTTATTTTTATTAAAAACAAAAGGAATCTGGGACCTTCCTCCCCATCACCACCACGAAGAGGATCTCAAGGGGGCAAGGGTCTTCACCGCAGGGGGACCACCGTGCTGTTCTACAAGGAACCAACCTATCCTTTAGAATAGGGAGAAGCCGGCTGGCGTGGCTAATATCCTCTGGCCTGTAAGGTGGCAGCAAAAACGAGCCACAGAGAACGTGGAGCCCGCCTGGGTGTGTGGGTGCTCCACCCAGAGCCTTTGTCCGCTCTGCTGGTCAGGCAGCAAAGTAATTCCCTGTTGTTCCCAGGAGATCATGTCCCTTGTAAAGGGGGCCTGCTTGTCATCTGCTGCAGCAGTGGAACTTTCAGAAGCCCTTTGTATGTGTAAAAAAAAAAAAAATGCTATTCTGGCCTGGTCTGCAAGAGGCCCTTTCCCACTTCTCCTTCAGCTGTCTTCGGTCAATCTCTTTCCTCGGGGTCATGGCTTGAGATTCGCCTGAAAAATCACTCCTCTGTGACGTCCTGGAGAAGAGCAAAGTGCGCGCATGTTTTTTCCCCCCCCTGCGACTGATGCCCGAACAATGGGTGTCCACCTACCGGAAGGTAACATTTTCTGTTTTTGCTGGAGGACCCTAAAGCCAGATGGAGAAGGTGACAGATCTCCTCGAGGTGCCAGCCTGCCACTCGGCACAACCTGTAATTCTGTCCCTTGAGCTTGGCGCACTGAGCTGGGGGTGTCGGGGCGTTCCCGCTCACGCAGACTGTAGACACACGGATAACTAGGATAACCACCCTTCCTGGGAGGGCTCAGCCCGCTCTCTACCTGGCGCTGGAGTCCCGTACTTTGAAAACACCCAACTTCGCGGCGAAAAGGAAGGCGCGGCTTACCATTTCCGCTAGATGGCGCGATTTCCCCTACTCCGCCCTCGAGACACCCGAATTGTAAAATAAATACAACCCAACGCCTTCCGAAACCACAGACATAATAGCAACTCGCAGGCTCCCATTAAAAATCTCAATTTGGGGGAATTGATTCTGCCCCGGAGCAAATCTAATGCAATTACATTAACAGGATGCAATCAAGAATTGCAACTGAGCGCCCCTCCCCGCCCCCCGCTCCAACACACGTCGGTCCTCCCCCTAAATACACCTGTCCCCCTGTTTCAGCTAGTTCTCCCGCGTGAGCCACGGCTCGAGCCGGGCGCGGAATCGTCTCTGTGCCCCGCCCGTCGGGCCCACCCCTCCACTTAGGAACGCCGGGGCCACTCGGGAGTCCGATCCCTTAGCACTGAACCCAAGTCCCGCACCTTCCTGCATACAGATGCTCCCAGTTCAAAGGACCGCTGGGACCCGAGCCCAGAAGGTGCAGCACCGACGCCCCCCCCCCCCCCCCCCCGGGGGCCGGCGCTTGTCCCGCGGCTCTGCAGCTGGCCTAGGCAGCCAGGCGCGGAGCTGGAGGAGGGGGACCCGGGTGAGTCGGGCCAATGGGGGTTCACGGCGGGACATCCCAGGGTGCGCGGGCCGGGCGGTGACCGCGCCGGAGAAAGGGAGCTCCCAGCCCGCGCACGGTGGAAGAGACGCTCGCCGGGTCTGTCCAAGCACGCGCGCTGCCGGCTGCCCGGGGAGAGCATTTTAGGAAAAAAGAGCAAAGACTAAACCACAAAAACTTTACTGCTGCCAAGAGCTAAAGCGATCGAGGCTCAGCAAAGCTCCAACTGTGGACAAGACGGGAGCAAGAAGAGACGCGGGGCTGGAGAGGACCCGCAAGTGCCGGCGGCGCCTCGGGGATGTCAGGGCCGGGTCCGCCCCGCTCCCGGCCCGCGCTTACCTTGGCGGCTGCATGAGCCCCTGCGGCCCGCGGGGGGTGGGGGGGGTGGCGCTGGCGGGGCTGCGGGCGAAGAGGGGGTGCCGGAGCGCAGCTCGCGGGCCCCGGGGCAAGGTGGGAGGGGCTCGGCAGGCGCTGGTCCCCGCCGCCCCGGCCGGCTCAGCACCGGCCCGGGGCGCGCCGCCTGCTCCCGGGCTGCATGCCTGCGAGCGCCTGGAGGAGCCGGCCCGGGAGCCAACCGCTAGCGCTTCCCCAGCCCAGCGGCTCGGGCGGCGCAGCCCGCGCTCGGGAGACAACTGCGGAGTCGGGGCTGCTCGGGCCCGCCCCCTCCCTCGCCCGGCCCCCGCCCGCCGCCGCCGCGCGCGGCGTCGAGAGGTTCGTTTGCGCGCTAGGGGAGGGGGCGGGCCGGGCGCCCCGGGCGCGGGCGGGGGGCGAGCGCGGGCGGGAGAAGAGGTGGGGGCGCGTGCTCGGCTGGCCCCGCCCCGGCAGCGGCCGCACCCTCCGGCACCAGCACCCGCACCCGCACCCGCACCCGCACCCGCTGGGTGGGTGGGGGGTGCGCACGCGGTAAAGTCAAGGCTTGCGGGAATGCACCGGTAAGGGGGGCGCGGGCGGCAAGTGCGGCGACCCTCGAGGCGCCTCCAACTTTCCAAATTTCCCTCGTGGATGCTGCGGAATGCACGTTTTCCACCCTCAGCTCTGTGCTGGTCAGCGGGGGAGTTGCTCTGAGGTTTCTGGAATAGACCGTCACATCCAGAAGAAACGCTTGTCTCTGCGGAGACGCACCTTTGTTCTATTGAGATGTTAGGTTAAGCTTTTTCTTTTAAAAAATGCATACGTATGCATTAAATGTGCAATACACAAACACGTTCTCGTGTACAGTTTTACACCACTCAGGCATATCTAGAGTGAAAAGCGGGCCGTGTCATATCCCCTCCCCACTGCAGCAGCTCCCCAGGGGTAACCTCGCGTCAGCGTGGGCTCCTCCGTGCTTCCTTCCAGTCCCTGCCCTGCGCTCTTACAGGCAAACGCACAGACTGCACGTGGATTCTCACGGGCTTTTCAAAAGGATGTTTCACCCTGCGGCAACGCAGGCACGCACTGGCGAGAACAGCGGTAAATCTCCGGAGGCTTCCGGAGTCCAGGGAGAGACCCTTGCAGTGCAACGGTAAAGAGCCACCCAATCGCCATGTGCGAATCTGAAACCCCAGCTGGGCCATGAAGTCAGCCTCAACACACAGCTCACGCCCAAATTAGCATTGCACGGTTAGAGAGATTTTTGCCAGTGCGTTTCAGACAGGGTTATGACCTTCCCGTTTGTACAGAAAACAAACTGCCTCGGATTTTGATATGTGAACTTGGATTTGCAAAATGAAAAGGTTCCATCCACGTTAAAACACGATCGTTATTTATGCTTGTGGTCTTGAGGGATGTGGTTTTAACTCAATATTCTGCGTTTTATTGGCCAAAGGTATTGAAATAATCTATGGTTGGGATGTAAATAAAATCCATGTGATTTAGCGGGAAGGGATTAGATATTGGGATCGCCGGTTTCTATAATTAGCTCTGGCTGGGCCCCGTTTCTCCCGCTATAAACAGGGGAGTTGTACTCGATGTGGGTGTGCGTGCGCATTTGTGTGCAAATGCGCGCTCCGGCCCTAATAGCCGTTGAAGAACTAATTTCTCCCCACGTTCATCTTTCAGCTCAGCTCCAATATCTCTCCTTTAGGGAAAGGCTCCCCCAGCACCCCACGCGTTTCCTGCCAAACGCTGATCTCACCTATTCCTTAGGGTGACCTTTCCATGAATGTAGGTGTCTCCCACCATACTGTAGGCACCATGAGGGTAGGTCATGATCGCACCCCCAGTGTCCGGCACTTAAGAGGCATGCCACGAGATTCTCTGAATGACTACCACCCAGATAGTGGATTTCTTACCGCTCTTCCAAATCGCTTGGCATCTGCAAAAGATCTGTAAGTGGAAGCATCTCGTTTTTACAAAGAAACCTTCGGAAAGTACCCAGCAGGGTTTTCCCATCTTGGGGGACAAAGAGTTGCCTGTCTGGATGAGGACAGACAATTCTTAGTTCAACCACAGACTCTGGATACAGCCCACAGATATTTACCTTGATGAGCGTAGGCTCCCATGGAGATGACAACGAATATTAATGCTGCTCATTAAGTACTTGATTAAGTTGGAACCATGCGTAGGTAGTTACAAGACACACATGAGCACTCAGAGTTAAATGAGGCCATGGGGTGTGTTTAGGGTGCAAATTAACAAATGTACATGCTTTCCACCAACACTCTAGAAACATTCCTAATATAAAGCTCCAGGGGATGCTTGTCTTTCTTTACTGCCGAGGGCCTGGATTCCTTACAAATATGAACAGGAAACAGGCTAACCTGGGCTCAAGTGTTAAAAAAAAGAAAAAGAAAAAAAAAAAAAGTAAGGCCGTTAAGAAACAAGGGGTAGGGGAAGTGAGTATAGAATGCAGTGCAAGAGTCATGTCTGTATCAGCTCCTCTCTTGTCCCACACGCAGAGTTGCCAAGGGAGAGGTTAAAATCTGGCCTCACATTTGTTTTTGTTATTTTTTTCATGTTTATGTTTTGAGAGAGAGAGAGAGAGCAGGGAAGAGGCAGAGAAAAACAGAGTTACAGAATCCGAAGCAGGCTCCAGGTTCTGAGCTGTCCGCACAGGTATCCTGACTCAGGGCTTGAACTCATGAGCCCTGGCCTCACATTGTTGTAGGCAAACGGGAGAGCTGTGGCTTCCACCCTTTCTTGGCCTCTCTCTCTCTCTCTCTGTCTCTCTCTCTGTCTCTCTCTCTCTTTCTTTTTTTTTTAGGTTAGGGATATGTGCAGTGGCTGGATGTATCTTCAGGCTGCTTCTGGAAGCCCTTACTCCATGGGGAGAGCGTTAGCCTGCCGAGAAGGGCACAGTGATCAGTCCAGCCCTTGGGGCTCCAGCTGGTGGAACGAGGCACCACACCCACTACCAGGGTGTGGGCTGATCTGCTGTCTCTGGCTGTTTCAAATACAGGGTGGCGCCTGCTGGCCTCAAGCACACCCTCAGAAGGTGGATTCCTGGGGAAAGTGATGAAGGATTTCTTCCCAGCTGACAAAACAACGTGGAGTGCATTGGCGGGACCCTTCACTCGGGGCTGGCATCGGGGGCTGTCTCTTTGGATTGGGGGCCACGCCATTATGTCTTTCTGGGTAAAGGTAGGTTCAAAAGGAAAAGAGCAGCTTCAAGGAGGAGTGGGACACGAGCTCTCACAGAAGCTTGTTAGAGGAAGAGGGACAGACTGTCCCCTGCTTGGCCTCGGTGAGACGCCAGGAGGGACTGGGTGCTGGGGACCTGCTTGTTTTGCACTGAAGAAGCTGCACAGGCTGGACGCGTCCCAGGGGCGTGTCTGCTCTTACGATCCCAACCTGCTTGATGTCAGGATGCTGTTGTTTGTGCTCGACCCTGCAGCAGGTGTCCCCTCAGGGAACACAGCCTCTACCCGTAAGCTGCTTGCAGTCCAGGGGCGCCTGGTGGCTCAGTTGGTTAAGCAGCAGACTCTTGATTTCCGCTCAGGTCATGATATCATGGTTCATGAGTTTGAACCTTGCTTCAGGCTCCACACTGACAGCGCGGAGCCTGCTTGGGATTCTCTCTCTTCCTCTCTCTCTGCCCCTCCCCAGCTTGCATGCACGCTCTCTCTCAAAAGAAATAAACTTAAAAAAAAAAAGGCACTTGCAGACCAGTGGGAGAAAGAAAAGAAGGCCAAGAAGGCTTCAGTAGCTGTGTGGCGTGGCGGGGGACGGGGGAGGGTTGGTTTGTGCCTGAGCCGCTCTGTCTGACCTTCTCCCTTCTCATGTAATTCTAGTAAAACCAGTGCTTTCTCAAGTAGGGGTTTAAGCCCAGTCTCCCGGCCTTCCCTTCCAACCAGACGGTGCTCAGAAGCATTTAGGAGTTGACTGTAAGGTAGAGGGGAACAAGAGACAGAAGAAAAGTGCAAATACAATGTCATGAGATTTAGAAGTTAGGTTGGAAGGATGGAGAAAGTCCTTATGGAAGATGTGTCCTTTGAGATGGTCTCTGATGGATGGCTCTGAGTTCGGGGTGTGAACGAATGTCAAGGAGGCTGAGGACTCCAGGCAGAGGAATCACATGAAAAAGGCATGGAGATAGCAAGAGGTGGGCAAGTTCAATAAGGAGGGAGTGATGAAGTCTGGTTGGAATGTGGGTGCTGGAGGAGAGATGTGATTGAGAAGACAGGTTAGCGCCATATGGTGGAAAATCTTGGTTGCAGAATGAGCAACAGGGAGCCATCGAAGGTTATTGAGCGGGGTGGGGGGAATGACGTAAATGAAGCTGCACTTTCAGTAGGCCAATGGAAGATGGTTTGGAGAAACAGGAGGTGGAGACCAGCTAGAAGACGCTAATAATCTTGGCATGATGTTATCGAGAGCATGACTCAAGGGGCTAAGGACACATATGGAAGCAGTGGCTGATTGAACACCTGGCTGCTTCATCGGGAGATGGAGGGGTATCGAGGTGCTGGGGACGGTGAGGGCTCAGTGCAGAGGCTGGGGAGTCATGAGGAGAAGCTTGGAAGGAGTGGGGGTGATGGCCATCATACCAACCATCATGGTCTCAGCATGGGGGGAGGGGAGCCTCAAAACTGTACGGAGGAAATTACTTGCTTTTCCATATTTGATATTATGTACATCTGTTTAAGCTAAAAACCCAGTACCTGTGCCCATTACAAAAAAGACCGAATTAATCCATTGTCTCTCTTTAGCCTCTTTCCCAGACACCAGCCATTTGTTTTCTAATGGTGAGGACCATAATGAAGGCAAAAGCATGATTTTTGTTTTGTTTTGATTTTGTTTGTGAATGATCAGCTTCAGGAGTAGAAGGCAAACAGGGCTTTCCCTCATTGTTGTTCATGAATTTGGACAACAAAATAAGGTGACTGGAAAGCAGACTTTTCCATGAGGCCTTGACTGTGCTTTGCTGCCTGGTTTAGCCACGAGGATACTTGGAAGGTTTGGGCAGCCACAGCTGCAGGACAACGCTGGGATGTGGTCAGTGAGCATATGTTCCTGCCCCACAACAGCACCCACAGAAGCCCGTCCTTGACAATTTAGAAACCTTGAGGCCAGCTGGCATGCCGTGTTCCTTCATGGCGACTTGGCAAAGGGGCCAGGCTTGCTGAGTTCCTTATCTCGAGGCAGGATGAGCTTGGGTTTTGTTTTGCGGTCATTTCCCGAGGGCCGAGCCTGCCAGAACATTCTATCTGTGTTATGGATGCCTCCTTAGTCCCCATGACACTCTGTGAGGTGGGTATAAGTACTGATGTTTTATAGGGAACCGAGGTTCAAAGAAGTTAAATGAGTTGATGAGCACAGAGTCGAGTCAGGATTGGGATCCATACCCATCCGAGTCCCAAACCGGTACATTTCCCACCAAGCATGTGGCCCCCCTTTTTCTTACTGTCCTTTCCCCATTTGGACCCTTTGGGAAGAAACTCACTGGCTGACATAAATAAATTCTCATCGTGATCAACCAGGGTTTTTGTCTTGCTCGCTGACTAACCCACCACAATTTTGAAAAGTAAAATGATTCATTAACATTTGAAGACCAGATCCCACGTTCCCCCAAGAGCTGGACTCTCTGGAACGAGCCCAATTCAAAACAAAACAAAACAAACAAACAAACAAACAAACAAACAAAATAACTCTCTTTTCTCTAGCAGATTTAATATTAGAATGCATGACTTTTAAAATTTTGCTTTCAATTGTTGAGCATTTATTAAGAAAGAATACAATACTTCAAATATTTGTTTATAAATAATATGTAAAAAATTTGTTTCTCGTGCATGGCGATGGAGGTCTTATTAATTTTGGTTTCCAACTCAAACTGGGTTTGAAAGGTACTCTTCGGAGAGCATGAGGCATTGACTTGAGTGCACAGACTGGAGAAATTCAGCCATGGACAGAAGTGGGGAAACTCAAGGATCTGTGCGTTTTCTAGAAGTATTGATTGAGGGGCTCAATGACTGTTTAACAAGAGAGGTCGCTGGTATTTAAAATATGTAGATCACGTTGAGGTGATGCATCGGTTAAGGTAAGGCAGGACTGCTGTACAAAGAGACCTGACAGTAGGATCACTTAAAGATTAAAGCTTATATGCTTTCTGTCTCACGGAAAGGTCTGGGTGGGCTTTGCAGGCTGGGGGCAGACTCAGCTCGGTGTGGCCATTCAAGGGCTTCAGCTTCCTTCCAAGTCATTGTTCCACAATCCCCCGAAGCCTTATTGTGATCTGCATAATTGAAGCTGGCTTCCCGCCAAGCCTGGCTTGCTGCCTGCAGGGAGGGGAAAGCGGGTGGAGGAAGCCAGGTTTCTGTTTGCATCGTCATTTCTCCTAATATTTCACTGGAGAAAGGAGCACGTCCACACCTAGCTGCAAGGGAGGCCGGGAAATTAATGTCGGCCGGCAGCCATTGTTCTCCTTTGGGGGAACAGAGGAGCTGAGATTTCAGGGCACAGCTAGCGGTATTTGGTAGTCAGCCAGCAACCGGGGTACATCTTGGTCATCCAGCGTGGCACAGAGGAGGATGTGCCGGCCCTGGACCCTGAAGACCTGGGTTTGAATCCTTGCCGGCAGAGGGGCAGGCTGCCTCACCTCTCTGAGCTTTGCTTGTGTCCAGTGCCGCGGACACAAGCAGTGTCCTTGAAGGGCTCTTGGGAGGATTGGAACCCAGCAGGTGTTCGATGGCCTCAGTCAGGGTTGCGAGAAGTGAAGACCGGCCTGAGGTAGGTTGAGGAAAGGGAGATTTCGTTTATGGGGCAAGGAACCCCACAGAAGCCAAAGGCGGGAGGTAACGATGATCCTTGGGAGGACAGGACTGGCCGTAGAGCTGGGAGCATCCGAGGGGGAACAGGAGGAAAGAGGGGGAAGTCCTTGGAGTCATCCATACGCTAGCAAATACAGTTGGTACTCGCTCCAAAATAAATCCTGACTGCGTCCATTTCTCTCCACATCCACCTCCTGCCTTAAGCCTGGCTTGGATGATTGCAGCGGCTCCAGTGACTGGTGTCCCTGCCTCCATTCTTTGTGCTCTTAAATCCATTCTTCTCACACGGTGGCCAGAGTGACGTTTAGTGACATTAATGAGATCATACCTCCCGCTCGAGCCCTACAATGTCTTCCCATAGCACGTAGAATAAAATCCCAGCTCCTCACCCTGGTTTGTCAAACACCACATGATCCAGCCCCTAGCCCCTCTCTGGCCTCGCCTACCACTCTGCCTCTCTTTCACTTTGCTTTAGCCACAGGTCCTGGCTATATCTAAACATGTCATCTAAAGCTCCATCTTGCCTTAAGACCTTTGCACGAGCTATTTTCTATGTCTGGAACACTCTCCTTGCTTCCTCCTTCTCGTTATTCAGATCTCAGTATAAAATTCAGAAAGATCTTGGGGCGCCTGGGTGGCGCAGTCGGTTAAGCGTCCGACTTCAGCCAGGTCACGATCTCGCGGTCCGTGAGTTCGAGCCCCGCGTCAGGCTCTGGGCTGATGGCTCGGAGCCTGGAGCCTGTTTCAGATTCTGTGTCTCCCTCTCTCTCTGCCCCTCCCCCGTTCATGCTCTGTCTCTCTCTGTCCCAAAAATAAATAAAAAACGTTGAAAAAAAAATTAAAAAAAAAAAATTCAGAAAGATCTCTATTATGTCACCTACTTTATTATTATTATTATTATTTATTTTGGAGAGAGTGTGCATGAGCAGGGGAGAGGGGCAGAGGGAGAGAGAGAGAGAGAGAGAGAGAGAGAGAGAGAGAGAGAGAGAGAATCTTAAGCAGGTTCTGAGCTGTGAGCCAGGAGCCCGACTCAGGGCTCAATGTCACAACCACGGGATCATGACCTGAACTGAAATCAAGAGTCAGATGCTCAAACCAACTGAGCCACCCAGGCCCCCTATGTCACCTACTCTAATCTCCTGTATATCAGTTCTCATACTATAATTGTCTCACCGACTTAGTTATTTTTTGTTATCCAACCCGCAGACACCGCCCCCCCTCGCCCTGGTAAACGCAATCTTTAGAACACCAAGGAACTATCTATCTTGATCTTTGATGCATTCTTCTTGCTTAGTAATATTTATTGATTGAAATAATGGGTTAACCAAAAAAAAAAAAAAATGTAAGCTTACTGTTTTTGAAACTCTTTTACAACTTAACAACTTAACTGTTTTCCATTTCAACAAATACACAGCTACCATATCATGTAAGCTTCGTTCCATTACTTAGGTATACCATAGCTGATTTAAACAACTCCCTGTTGTTGGATACTTGGAGAACACCCTTACATAAAGACATCTTGTGTGTTCTTTATTATTTCCTAGAATACATTTGTGCACGTGAAACCATGGAGTCAAAGCAGAGGCATGTTTCTGAGGTTTGCTCTGTAGAGAAAAACTGACTTCCAGAAAGACTGTAATTGTTTCTCTTCCTGCTGTGGGGTCGATTTCCTCCGACCCCAGGAAACAAGATCTATTGTAACATTATTTTGCAGGCAGGATGTACTAAACATGGTAACTCACTGTATCGATTTACATTTTTTAAAAAGTTACCATTGGTAGGGCCCCTGGGTGGCTCGGTTGGTTGGGTGACCGTCCCTTGATTTTGGCTCAGGTCATGTTATGAGTTGGAGCCCCATGTCTGGCTCCATGCTGTCAGCTCAGAGTCTGCTTGGGACCCTCTCTCTTTCTCGGCCCCTCCCCTGTTTGATTTCTCTCCCTGCCCAACCCCCTCAAAAAAAAAAAAAGTCACCAGTGGTGCTAAATATTTTAGATCGGTTTGTCGGCCATTTGCATTTATGTCTTTAGTCTTTTCCTAACGGCCTGTTCATCTCCTTGTTCCCCCTTTTTTTTTTTAATTTTTTTTTTAATGTTTATTTATTTTTTTGAGACAGAGAGAGAGACACAGCATGAACGGGGGAGGGGCAGGGAGAGAGGGAGACACAGAATCGGAAGCAGGCTCCAGGCTCTGAGCCATCAGCCCAGAGCCCGACGCGGGGCTCGAACTCGCAGACCGCGAGATCGTGACCTGAGCTGAAGTCGGACGCTTAACCGACTGAGCCACCCAGGCGCCCCCTTGTTCCCCTTTTAAAAAGAGCTTTGTCTTCATGTATTATTTCCCGGTCGTCAGGTTCCTCCTTCATCCTCAGAAGCACACATTCAGGTGGGCGAATATTTGCAGGGAGAAGGGAAATTGATTCTTGCCACTCACGCCAAGCTCCCAAGGGGCCTTGTCCTTCCTCCCGTTAGAATATAAATTGGACAGTGCCTATGCTCGGAAGGTGCATTTGTGAAAAAAAAGTCAGGTGTGACTAAGAGGCCAGGATTATACAACCCTGGTCACCGGTGCGTCCCCCTTTCAAAGACCTCCAATCCCTTACAAATTGCTTTGGAGTGACGATGGGGCTCCCCGCCTGGTACAAAGCTGGGGTGTCAGCGTCTTTATCAGAACGAAGGCGTCCATTTCTCCATTCTTCAGGTCTGCTGTTGCTCTCCACTGAGCCCCCAAAGTTTTGCAGACCGGTTGGGGGCTAGAGATGCCTTTTGAGGGGGACATTAGGAGTGACTTGGGCCTTACGGTAGGAGGAAAGCAGGTGCACTTCCTTCCATGCTGATGCCGGAGCAGATCACACCACAGTGCTGGCCCCCCTCTCGGGACAGGCCTCTATCTCCACCGAGACGGAATCAGAAGCTTCAGACTTAAGCCGACCTTGGAAACCCACACTGGTGGGCGGTGAGCGGTGGGTAAGGAATGGGCATCACGTTTTGGTCACTAGTCTTTCATGTTTCTGCTCTTTCTCCAGGGAGGGGATGACTTTCGGGGGAGTTGATTCATTCTTATGTACATTTCCTGGAGAAGTTCACAGCAGAACTTCGGGCCCTCAAGCCCACTCATCATCTTTGCTAGACGGAGATGTAGCCTAGGTCCCCACACGTTGCCAAGGGAGGGGGCTGGTACCCCAAATTAGGACTTCTCCAACAGTGGTTGGCTTTTTCAGAAAGCTCCAGGTTCATTGTTAACTCACAGGCTCTTCGTTACTCTGAGAGTTTCTCTTTCTGCACATGTGGGCATGCATGTATGTGCATGAGTTAAAGCATTCCTCCTCCTCCTCCTCCTCCTCCCCTCCCCTCCCCTCCTCCTGCCCCTCCTCCTCCTCCCCCTCCTCCTCTGCCGCCTTCTTCTTCTTCTTTTTCTTCTTCTTCTTCTCCTTTGCCTTCTCCTCCTCCTCCTCCTCCTCCTCCTCCTTCTTCTTCTTCTTCTTCTTCTTCTTCTTCTTCTTCTTCTTCTTCTTCTTCTTCTCCTCCTCCTCCTCCTCCTCCTCCTCCTCCTCCTTCTTCTTCTCCTTCTCCTTCTCCTTCTCCTTCTCCTTCCCCTCCTCCTCCTCCTCCTCCTCCTTCTTCTTCTTCTTCTTCTTCTTCTTCTTCTTCTTCTTCTTCTTCTGTTTATTCAACAAGCATTTATTGTGCACATTAACATGGCAGACACGATTCCAGGCACTAGAACACAAGCTGGAAATAAGCCAAGGTCCCCAGGAGATATGCTAGACAAAAAAGCAAATACTTGGGGCGCCTGGGTGGTGCAGTCGGTTAAGTGTCCGACTTCAGCCAGGTCACGATCTCGCGGTCCGTGAGTTCGAGCCCCGCGTCAGGCTCTGGGCTGATGGCTCGGAGCCTGGAGCCTGTTTCCGATTCTGTGTCTCCCTCTCTCTCTGCCCCTCCCCCGTT
The DNA here is from genome assembly GCF_024362965.1 of Panthera pardus. Lineage (NCBI taxonomy): Eukaryota > Metazoa > Chordata > Mammalia > Carnivora > Felidae > Panthera > Panthera pardus. The sequence continues at coordinate 4,737,695 of NW_026526810.1, forward strand.
CATGCTCTGTCTCTCTCTGTCCCAAAAATAAATAAAAAACGTTGAAAAAAAAATTAAAAAAAAAAAAACAAATACTCTCAGATAGTTTTAATTGCCAGGAAAGTGTTAAAAGACAAAATTCAAGTAAATCTGAAGATCTAATTGGTAAAGCATTCCTTCTGAAAAAGTGCTAGTAGAAAGTGGTTCTTTTAAAAATATCCTTTCTTGGCACAATCAAAAGTTAGCAAATGTGTATATATTTCTTCATGTTTAAAAAAAAAAAATCTGTGAACTCCCCAAATCATTGGATCTACTGATTTCAGTAATGGGATCTCCATGTCATTGTGGCTGTGACATTCTGTTTTGATGGGAAGCCTGGGGGGCCTTTCTGCAGTGAGCCCCCAAATAATGACACCAACTCACGTCAGACGCTAGGAAGGTCTCTTCCTTACCCCCAGTGGGGCATAGGCCTCCCCTGGCATCACTCCAAGGAGGGGGCAGTGCTGCTAAACTCAGGTGGGCCTCCCTAGACCCACAGCTGTGGGAGATGGTACAGGGTGAGGCGGTGGCAATGGGAGGTCCTTTGATCACAGGCCTGAGAAGATTCTGGAAGGAAAATCAAGGATGCAAAATGAGGGCAGTATCTCCTCAATTACCATTTCTCTCTCTTTCCTTTCCTACCTCCCAGCTTCCTCGGATGGCTTCATTTTAGGAATCTCGGGGCCTCCAGGGAAATTATTTAAAGGGCCGTTTTCTGCAGCGGAAGTTAACTTGCCTGTTTTTAAATAGCCAGGGTCTGGACATTGGGTTTTTTAATTTTAGAAAACTCCAAAAATAAGGCAAAAGGATAAATCTAAGGAAAACGAAGCTTCACGATTTTTCCTGTGGTTGGAAAAAGCACGATTGGGCTCTCGGAGCTCAGAGCTGGGAAACATACACAGTCAATTAAGTGATGCAGAGTGATGGCGGGCAGGGGGCCCAGGTCCCTGTGTCCTCATCTTTGCTGATTCTCAGTGCAGGAGACTTGGGGGTATTATTACGAGGTAAGAGGCCAGGCTCATATTCCTGGGAGAACAGTTCCCTCTGGTCTGCAGGAAGGTCCTGGATTTGACCTACGGTTTCTGTGCCACAAAGGAACGGTGACTGCAATTCAGTCATAGAACAGGCCAAGCCTGCTCTTCCTTCCCTCTCTCCCTCCCTCCCAAGAATAACCTCAATTTCCTTGGAATTATATTCAGGGAGCCATCTTGTAAGATACCAGAGGCAAGGCTGGAATCCACATTCATACCCCACTGTGTGCTGTGTTAGATGTTGAAAGGCGTAGCTGGGTGCTTCCCAGTGGCACGGCGTCCTTGGGAGGCCCCGTGGTTTGCATTTCTGCCCATCTTGGGGCTTCGCTTGGTTTCATATTCCAGAGCTGGGGATGGAGGTAGGGTTGGGGTGCGGGTGTTGTACATTTGGAGAGCAGAAGGGCTTAGAAAATGTAATTTTGTAATCTTCGTAAAGGGAGCAAAGGAGATCTCATAGGAGTGCTGACCACACTGGGGTGCACAGTCAGCGCTGTCTGCCCCAGAGGGCCGGGGCCCAGTGATGGATGCCCCGTGGAGGGGGTCCAGGCACAGCTTGGGGGGGTTAGAGGGGATCAGCCCTTGGGCTGGTGGGAAGGAGATTCTCAAATTCAGCGGGAAGAACTGCAGCCACCTGTTACCTGCAGAGGAATTGGTTGGGGGTGGGGGGACCCGGGGGCAGGCGGAAGGCAGGGAATCTCCCAGGAAGACAGCAGGTGGAAGAGTGCCTTCAGTGAAAGAATATCCGGGGGACCCGAGAGCCGGCACTTAAGCCCGACAGACACCCCTCGTCCCTGGGAAGACGAGCTAGCCAGAAGTCAGGGCCACTTCTAGACGGTGAACCATTCTGCACGCTTTTACAGGCATTTGGCTGCTTTTATTATCTGATTGAAAGGTAATCATTATGGGAAAATCTGAAAATCAACACCTTTAAACGGGTTTGGGAAATAATAAGCAAATCTATGCATAACTGCAAAATAGCAGGTAGGTGTGTGAGTGTGTCCCGTGCTTTGGAAAATGCTTGGTGTGCGTGTGGATGGGCGGGTCCTTTGCAGCTGTCTTCAGACTCCGTTTTCGAAAAAAATTGATAACGTTTGAACGTGTACATGTTTTAAAATTTATTTTGGTGTGGTGAAATATACATACCATGAAATTTACCACTGTAACCGTTTTTCAGTGGACAGTTCTGGGGCATTAAGTACGTTCACGTTGTTGTGCACTGTCCCCACTGTCCATCCAGACCTTATGCATCTTCCCCAACTCACTCTGTACCCATTAAATACTAAGCTCCCCTTCTCCCTTCCCCCATCCATTTGAAAAAAACACCGAACCCTCCTGAGCATCGCATCACCCACAGCTCCTCCTCTGTCAGTGTCCCTGAGCTGGCAGGGCCCATGTGCCGCGGTCCTGGGAACCCTGTCGTGGCCTCTCAAGCCCCTGGGGCCTCTGTCGATGTTATCCCCTTGTTGGGATACCCTGCAGATTCTGTTTCAGCGTCCTTCCAAGGACTGGGAGGGGACAAATGTGTTCCCATGGCCATACGTTTTTGCAAATTTGCAAAAATCAAATATTATAGCTGCAATGAGGAGTCACCTCGGGTATTTCCTTCCCTTGTCACCCGCTGCCCCTGCCTAAAGGTGTTGTATCTGTTACAGGTTTTCTTTTCAGGTTGGCCGAGCTTGCATTTTTCTTTCGAGAGTGTGAGTGTGATGAGGATGTCTGTCCAAGGCGAAGCTGTTCGAGTCTTGCAGTGTGGAATGTGTTAAGGCCTCTAGAATATATTTTTGAACACTTGGAAGAGGAGACTGAACATAAACGAGGGGCATAAAGCTTACTTGAAAAGTTGATAAACTTTAAATACGCTTTTTTCTTAGAATTTGGAAAGGTGGTTTGGAACATTTCAATAAAAAGTGAGAGATCACAGACTTCCTAGTTTGGGTGAAAGTGAACCTATTGTGTCATCTTTAAATTTATTTATTAAAGAACCAAGAGCAGCATAACTTCCAGGGAAATGAGATCCCCATGTTGTACGCCCAAAACTAACCTAACGTCGTGTGTCAACTCTGCTCAAATAAACAAAGAAAAATAATGCAAAACCAAACAAAAAAAGGACTGAGAGCAAATTCAGGTAAACTTAATGGATTATATGCAAAATGTGGTAAAAAACAACAACAACAACCCACAATGAAAGCAATAGAAATCATCCTGACGGTAAAAAATTGTAAAACTTAGGGCACATGGGTGGCTCGTCAGTTAAACTTCCACCTGTTGATTTCGGCTCAGGTCATGATCTCACCGCCCGGTGACACGGAGCCCTGAGTTGGGCTCTGCGCTGCCAGTGCGAAGCCTGCTTGGGATTCTCTCTCTCTCCCTCTCTCTCTGCCCCTCTCCTGCTCGTGCATGTGTATTGGCTCTCTAATAAATAAATATTAAAAAAATAAAATAAAAAATTGTAAAGCTTTTTAAAAGATATGTCAAGGCAGAAATACATTAAGAGAGATTCTGTTTCTTTCCTTTCCTTTCCTTTCCTTTCCTTTCCTTTCCTTTCCTTTCCTTTCCTTTCCTTTCCTTTCCTTTCCTTTCTTTCCTCTCCTCTCCTCTTTCTTTCTTTCTTTCTTTCTTTCTTTCTTTCTTTCTTTCTTTCACTGGGTACAGTATACTTTATTGATGGTACATGACAAGGTAGGACTCCCCAAGTCCCTCCCCTTCTTCAAGGGGTCTGGGATGGAAAATGGAGGTCGGCAGGTTCTCAGTGTGTTGGGGGATGAATTGGGTCTAGAATTTCCTCCTCTTCCTCTTGCAGGGGCTCATGGTCCGGGAGGTTCTTACTCCGGAGACCATTCTATTTCTAATGGAAGTCATGACTAAGCCCTCAGATTTTTGGGATAATCCAGCTAATTAAGAGGAGCCAGTCATTTGAATACATTGGGCAAGATTTAAGTTTCTTGCTGATTTGCCCCCAAATACATCAACAACACAATTTAAACGTATTTTTAGAAAAGCAATTAAACTTATTTTTAAAAAATGTTTCTTTATTTTTGAAAGAGAGAGAGCATGAGTGAGGGAGGGGCAGAGAGAGAGGGGAACAGATCCAAAGCGGGCTTTGCCTTGACAACAGAGAGCCCAATGTGGGGCTTGAACTCATGATCCGTGAGATCATGACCTGAGCCGAAGTTGGATGCTTAACCTACTGAGCCGCCCAGGCAACCCCATAATTTGAACTTATGCCTGCTGTAAAGAGGGAATCCACAACAAGCTGGCTAATGAGTTTCACCAATTCATAAAATTTGAGGACCACAAGATGAGTCACTGCATAAGAAAACTTGGAACACCCTGAAATCTCACAGCTCATATAGAAACCTTCAGTGCTTTTCTCAGTTTTGACAACAATCCTGAGATTTACATGACCAAGCCAGAAATTAGTGGGAAGTGCAAAGAATTTGTTCTAAACTGTTAAGAATAAAAATAAAATTTCTACCGACCGTGTCAGAGGAAGGACTCCATTATCCATTTTCACTGTAAAAATTATTGCATTGTCATAGGGGGAGGCAATCAAAGAGTGGGTGGGACAAAAAGTAGTGTAGAAGTGGGTTAGGCAGATCCTGAATAAAAAGATTGTGTTTCTCTCTCTCTCTCTTTTAAGATAGTGTAATGTTTGCAGTCGTTGATCAACTTTTAAAAATTTGTGGTGTGGTGTTTTCTTGTTCTAGTAATATGATTCAGTATTCAAAGTAAGTATTCATTTGGGCACCTAATTTTGTGTTCATAATTTTGTATTTTATTTTTTTTTTATTTTTATTAAAAAAAAATTTTTTTTTAACATTTATTTATTTTTGAGACAGAGAGAGACACAGCATGAACGGGGGAGGGGCAGAGAGAGAGGGAGACACAGAATTGGAAGCAAGCTCCAGGCTCTGAGCCATCAGCCCAGAGCCCGACGCGGGGCTCGAACTCGCGGACCGCGAGATCGTGACCTGAGCTGAAGTCGGATGCTCAACCGACTGAGCCACCCAGGCGCCCCCATAATTTTGTATTTTAAAAGACACCCCCACATTACATTAGCTTCAGGCCCTGTAAACCTGGACCTACCCATGCCCCACTTTTTCGCTCACCTGTCTTAGCTGCATAACTGTCAGGCACGTTCTAAGACTCCTGTCTCATATTGCCCCTCCGGATACATTAAAAAACAAACCCCAAAAGGCCTTTGCATATGCTTTTATTTTCCTTACTATAGACAGTATCATCTGATGGACAAGAGCACATACTCAGGCCCCTGCAGCCTGGGTTTGAATTCCAACTGGCCTGGGAGCTTTGTGACCTCAGGCAAAGCCCTTCTGCTCTACGCCTCAACGTTTTCTTCTGTGAACCAGGGATAACAGTTACATATCTTAAAGTACCATTGTGAAGATAGTGATTTTAAAAAGCCTGGCATGTGTTCCCTGGTACCTGCCAAGGTGTCTGGCAGAAAGCCTGGCACATTCTAGGTGCTTAATAAGGGTTGGATTAAGCTGAGCGTGTGGTCTGGTTGCAGAGCGGCCGAGGTCCGTGGCTTAATAGGGTCTGACCTTCAGGAAATTTCTCTCTCTAGTCCTGGATTTCATTGACAGGAAACAGTGGTCTCCAAATTGAGATCCTAGTTCTAAAATCCTGTGACTTAGTAGACATAAAATAATACGTGACTTTATTACTCGCTGGAGTGAATATTCCATGAAGCTCAATTTTAGTTCTCTTGACAATTTCTGGATTTTTGCTCTTGACTCTGAGTCTTCAAATATGTTCTGTAAGCAAGCAGGGTGTAAATAGAAACAGCATTCCAACTCCAGACTCTGTGATTACAAGTTCATAGTAATATTATTAACAGTTGTCAATCTTCAACATCCTTACATTCCTCCCCTTGAGGGTATCTATAGTAAATTGCATTTTTTATAAATCTCTTAAGATTTGGAAGTGTAGATTTGTGTGTTTGTGATAGTTACTTTTTTGTGTCTCCTTAGCGAGGCTATGCTGTCCAGTTTGGTCAAACACTAGCCTAGATATTGTTGGGAAGTTCTTTTTCAGATATGATTAACATTCCCAGTCAGTTGACTTCATTTTTATTTTTATTTTTTTAAGTTTATTTATTTATTTTTGAGAGAGAGACAGAGAGTGAGAGGGGAGGGACAGAGAGAGAGAGAGAGAGAGAGAGAGAATCTCAAGCAGGCTCTGCACTGTCAGCATGGAACCCGATGTGGGGCTTGAACTCACAAACCATGAGATCGAGACCTGAGCCGAAACAGAGTCGGACGCTTAACTGACTGAGCCACCCAGGCATCCCTCGGTCCGTTGACTTTAAATAACACAGATTATCTTCCATGATGTAGATGGGCCTTATCTAACTAGCTGAAGGCCTTCAGAGGAAAGACGGGTTTGGGAATAAGAAGGGGTTCTGCCCTAACACTGAAAGGCCTAGAAACCTCGCCTGAGTTTCCAGCCTCCTGGCCTGCCCAGCAATTTTTTTTTGCTAGCACCCACAATCCTAGGAGCCAGTTTCTTAAAATTAATATCTGCTTCTATATATAGGATTCTGTGTCTCTGGACAACCTGACTCATACAGCACTCAAATAGGTCAGCTCAAGACATATGAGGAGTATTCATTCATTCATTCGTTCATTCATTCATTCATTCATTCATCTACCGAGATAAACATGTATATGGCATTCCGGAGGGCATCGGACACGATTTGTAAAACACCACAAGAAGCACGTGGTAGTTCATACTATGGTCCCTGAAAACACCCAGTAGAATCTCATTTAAGCAACAAGGGGAGAAGTGTTACAGGAGCTTGTGGACGCACTGCAGGTTTAGTCAGACAAAGCCTTTGTAGGAACTCCAGAGTCTAAATACCTCATGGCTGGAAGATGAGACATTTAGCAGAATGTTCCAAAAACGAGATTCTGACATTTGCTATAACATGGGTGGACCTCGAGGCCATTGTGCTAAGTGAAATAAGCCGGTCACAGAGGGACAGACACTGTACGATTCCACTCGTATGAGGTCCTTGGGGGTCGTCAAATACATAGAGACAGAAAGGAAGGTGGCCGCCGGGGGCTGGGGGAGGGAGAATGGGCACAGTTTGGGATGGCAGAAAAGTTCTGGAGACAGGTGGTGGCGAAGGTAGTACAACAGTGAGAATGCGCTTAATGCCGCTGAACTATACTCCTGGAAATGGTTAAAATGGTAAAGGTGGTAAGTTTTATGTTATATGTATTTTATTACTCTCTTCTTCCCCCCCACCCCCACCCCAGTAAAGTTCATAGGCTTTTCCAATGCAACGAGTAGTCTGGGAACTTAAAATTAAGACTACTTCACTATCCCAAAAGCTTATTTTCTATTCTTTTGCCCCCTAGCTTACCCTGCACCCTTCTCCCCAGCACCACCCTCTCAAGGCATCCATTTTTAATTTATTTTTTATTAAAAATTTTTAAATGTTGGGGCACCTGGGTGGCTCAGTCGGTTGGGTGTCCGACTTCGGCTCAGGTCATGATCTTGCAGTCCGTGAGTTCGAGCCCCGCATTGGGCTCTGTGCTGACAACTCAGAGCCTGGAGCCTGTTTCAGATTCTGTGTCTCCCTCTCTCTCTGACCCTCCCCCATTCATGCTCTGTCTCTCTCTGTCTCAAAAATAAGTAAACGTTAAAAAAATTAAAAAAATTTTTTTAAATGTTTATTTATTTTTGAGAGAGAGAGAGAGAGAGAGAGGGAGCGTGCAAGCTGGGAGGGGCAGAAAGAAAGGGAGACAAAGAATCTGAAGCAAGCTCCAGGCTCTGAGCCATCAGCACAGAGCCCGATGCAGGTTTGAACCCACAAACCCGGAGATCGTGACATGAGCTGAAGTTGGACGCTTAACTGACTGAGCCACCCAGGAACCCCTCAAGGCATCCATTTAGAGAGGAACGTGGCCATAATTAGGGCAAACCCAGCGTGCCGTGGACAAAATGGTGGCAGCACTGGGAGGCAGAAAAGTTCAGCGAGGAGAGCTGGTGGAGGGCCTTCCTTCAAGCCACAACACTCCTGCCTCCCCATCCTCTCTGCCCGTCATCTTGGAAGGTGAGGACAGCACTGCTTGGGGGAAGTGACCACCAGACCCCCTTGTGTTTCCGAGACCACACTCCCCCATCCGTAAGGATGGGGCCCAGCCTTCTCTCCGTCACTGAGCTGCCAGCTCTGCCATTAAGCAGTCGGGACTACCATTTCTGGGGCACCTCACTGTCCCCTCCTTGAAGGGCTGGGGGAAACTGGAGCCTGCAGCCTTCCTCCTGGGAGACAAAATATGGTGGCTGTGGGAGATGGAAGGTCAAGAAGGAAACACAGGGCAGATTCCCAGGGACCTGCAGCTCTCTCAGCAGCCATCTGGTGCTGACTGAAGCCAGAGCTACGTTTTCCCGCAGGCCTCTCACTTCCCCCAACTGGAAATGTTGCCCTTGAATCAAGACAGTGGTTACATACCTCTAAATAATTAACCGTTCTCTTGAACTGGTGTTCTCGGCCTGCTTCTGCTTTTCTGGTTGATTTTGCTTGTCTTTTTCCCTTTTTGATCCAAAGGTGGTATTAATAGTTTATGAGGAAATGTGTGGTCACACACACTCCTGCTCACATGCAGAGGGAGGGGAGGCCCCTCCTTTACTCTGCATGTCCAAATCAATACGAGGGAAGTGAGAGCCTCCAACATCAGGCTCTTTCCTGCTCTTCTTGGAACAGAAATGAGGGTCAAGTCTATGTATAGGTTTGGCCTGAATCAAGTTCAAGAGCTTTTTGTTCCGTTCAACAACGTTGACAGGCGCGGGGTCCCCACAGACCTTAAACAGAGCAATAATACATTCTGTGACAAAGAGCACCGAGGGAGAGAAGTTAGGAAATGGAAAATGGAACGTTATTTTTTATTCAGCGAGGACTTCAAAAGAGGGGGAGTAAGGGAATCTGAATCTAGTAAGTTGGTACTGGGAGGCAGAGTTGCTGGGGGAGAAGACTCTGGAACATTCGGAGTCCTTGTTACTGAAGCAGGTGGCTCCAGAGAAAAGGGAAGTAAAGCAGGATTGGACCCGGCACAGGGAACCGCTGGTGAACATTTGACGTGGGCAGGTAAGGGACATCCTAAAGAAAATAGGATCATACCTATGTGTGCAGGATGCCCCATTTACAAAACGTCTGCAGGGGGCAAATGAGAAAGTGGTAGACGAGATTGCTCTTACAAGGGCAATGGGGCCAGGGACCCGGGTGGTCAGGAGATTCGCTTTTACCTAGAATGTTTCAGAACCTTAAATATTTGTGCCATTTGCGTGTGTTACTTTCCTAGAAAAACCAGGAAACAGATAAAGACGTGAGTGGAAGAACTGGGGGCAGCTTTAAAGAGGCTTGTTTGTGGTGAACGAAAAGAAGGCAGAAATGCACAGATTGAGAGGGGGCTTTTTTCTGGCTTGCAAACATTTTTACAAACTAAGTCTTAGGAAGATGGAAAACATAGCTAAATTAGGCTGCACCACACCAGATGACTTGACTCGTAGGTCAGAAATGGTAGAATATCGGCCGTTTCTCGTGGTTCAAGCCCGGGTTCCTCAATCTTGGCGGCGTGGACATTTCGATGATTGTTTATGGTGTCGTGGGGGCCGTCCTCTGTGTTACAGGACGTTTAGCAGCATCCCTGGCCTTTACCTGCTAGGATGTTAGCAGCACCTCTCGAGCTGTGATAATCTTTGATGGTTTCTATGTCTCCAGCGGGGCTGGCAACATAATTTGTGGGGCCCCGTGCAAAATAAAAATGTGGAACCTCTTATACAAAAACTATTAAACATTTCAAGACAGTGAAGGCAGAGCATTAAATCAAGCGTGGGGCTGGGGCCCTTCTAATCACGGTGCGTCATTTGACTGCGTAAAATAGACACCTATGAAGCCGACCCTGGTCTCCAGACACTGCCAAATGTGAGAACCACTGGTTTAATCTAATATATTTAGGTCTCCTTATACACATACTCAGAGTCATAGAGAAAGTCCACCTTTGTTTCCTTTTTTTTTTTAATTTAATTTTTTATTTTTTAAAGTTTACATCCAAATTAGTTAGCATAGAGTGCAACAATGATTTCAGGAGTAGATTCCTTAGTGCCCCTGACCCATGTAGCCCATCCTCCCTCCCACAACCCCTCCAGCAACCCTCTGTTTGTTCTGCATATTTAAGAGTCTCTTACGTTTTGTTTCCCTCCCTGTTTTTATATTATTTTTGTTTCCCTTCCCTCATGTTCATCTGTTTTGTCTCTCAAAGTCCTCCTATGAGTGAAGTCATATGATTTTTGTCTTTCTCTGCCTGACTAATTTAACTTAGCAAAATACCCTCCAGTTCCATCCACGTAGTTGCAGATGGCAAGATTTCATTCTTTTTGGTTGTCGAGTAATACTCCATTGTATATATATACCACATTTTCTTTATCCATTCATCCATCAATGGACATCTGGGCTCTTTCCATACTTTGGCTATTGTTGATAGTGCTGCTATAAACATAGGGGTGCATATGTCCCTTTGAAACAGCACACCTGTATCCTGTGGATAAATGCCTAGCAGTGCAATTGCTGGGTCGTAGGGTAGTTCTATTTTTAGTTTTTTGAGGAACCTCCCTACTGTTTTCCAGAGTGGCTGCACCAGCTTGCATTCCCATGTTTTCTTTTTTTTTTTTTTTGAAAGAATAAACTTTCATGAAGTCTTTAGAAATGCTATACTGGAACATCAAGTATCAGAAAGTTTGCATGGCAGCCACATCTGGCCCACCACCTGTTTTTGTAAATAAAGTTTTATTGAAACACAGCCATGCTCATTTGTTTACATATTGTCTGTAGCTGCTTTCCCTTATGATAGCAGGTTTGAGAAGTTGTAACAGAGACCATGGGGCCTGCCTAAAATGTTTATTATTTGTCCTTTTACAGAAAAAGTTTGCTGACCCTGTTCTAGACAATTGAGTTTTCAACCTGTGGTGGTGGTAGTAGTGAAACAGATGGAATTATCTAGAAGCCCTTGGGTGTGTGATCCTCTAGCCCCTATCATCCACACAAGGCAGAGCAGTTAGGGTTCTTTTCTTTTTTAATATTTACTTTTGAGAGGCAGAGAGAGAGAGCGCGCAAATGGGGGAAGGGCAGAGAGGAAGGGGAACAGAGCTTCCGAAGCAGGCTCTGCATTGACAGCAGAGAACCCGATGTGGGGCTTGAACTCATGAACAGTGAAATCACACCTGAGCTGAAGTCGGGTGTTCAACCAGCTGAGCCACCCAGACACTCCAACAGAGCAGTTAGGGTTCTTGTTGCAGAGACAGTAGAGAACTACTCGGGCTTATGTGAGGGGAGGAGAATTTATAGGAAGGATATCGGGGGGACTCAGAATCGGTGGGTGGTTTAATTCATGAAGTGTGTGGAGGGCACGAGAAGTAATGCCTTGGTTTCTCTTGGTGTCCAGCTTCCCTGCTCTCAGAGTGCACAGGAGAGAAAATGATCAGGACGGAGCTGGTTTGAGTGATAAAAAGAGTCGTGGGCTGAACAAATGGAGAGTCTAGGTGAGTTTTTATTTTATCTGAACAGCTTCGTTTCATTCCTAATATTCTTTTACATTTCAGCTATTTCTCTCCCTTCCCCCCATTTAAGTAAATATGACATTTCTTGGAAGAATTGTTTGGTGAAAGCAAATGAAAGCAAGGGGGTCTAATGGGAACTCAAACAGTTTTGAAGGAATAATAATAATTATATTGATAGGTTTCTTGCCTAAGCCTTCTCAGTGGGCAGTATTTACAAATTAACCACACTATGAAATATTCAGCCCCTTGCCACATCTTAGTTGATTTGTATAATCCCCTGCCCAGGCTCTGGGGTGAGCTATTCCCTAATTAATTATTAAATTCCCATCTGTACAGTGTGAACGGGATAATGAAATTCCAGCAGGCCCTAGGAAAAGCCAAGCACTGCCTTCTGGGGAAGGCTTCTGGTTTTCCAGGGCTTGGGTCCTTCTTCCAGGCCAGGGTCCCTTCCCGCGCGTCTCCCCCAAGGACTAATTGTAGATTTGGCTGGTGGCCAGAGTAGTTCCGACCTTCCTATAACCCGGGATTCCACGGTTCTGGTCTCAGCCCCATACCACCCACAGCTCGGCCACCAAGGAATCACCATATGGCTTTATAAGGACATTCTCAAACCCATTCTAGGCTTGCTTTATGGACAGCCCCTAAGCTTCATGGCTATTCCCCTATTACTTCATTTTTGGGTGCGTTTTTCCATGTGGCTGAAGACGGTTTTCCTCCAGTTGTTCAGCAAGGAGTTTGAAAGACACGACACCCTACAGCTCTGTGAGAAACAGACCCAGAGCACTTGCAGAAGGTTCGGTGGGCGTGTTGGGTGAAGAGGCAGGGTCGCCGTGGCAGACGACGCTAATGGCTGAGTGTAGGGGCACTGAGGGCTCAGGTGTGTTCGGGGGCCCCCAAAAGTAGGCTCCCTCGTCTGCAAACTGAAGTTTCTGAGACATTTCACTGCGGTCCCCTCGGTCCCCAAGGGCCACAGCTCTTGCTTGGGAGCTGTGTTTCTGGGTTGATTATATTGTACTTAAAAACCAGCACTCACTGGTCAATATCGTCTTCAGATACAACGAAGCGAATTGATCACACGGTGGCTGATATTTGAGATCTCTTGGAGGTCATGCGGTCCAGCTCTCAAAATTGCCTGTGCACACAAATCACCTGACAATTTTGTTAATGGGCAGATTCTGACGCATTGAGTCTGTGTGGGGCCTGAGACCCCACATTCCTGGGAAACCCTGCTATCTACTGCTGGTCCATGGACCACACATTGAGTAGCGAGAGGCCGTGAGGCAAGATCATACTTGTAAAGAGAGAAGAAATCAGACTCACCAAAAAAGGGAAAGATCCAACGTGTTAAGCTCATGTGCACGTACGTTTTGGTAGCTTTTTAACTCAAGGCGTGATTCGTAGGGATTAGAGCAAAGCCAGCCTTAAACTTGTTTCCTTCTGTTTATTACAGTAATTTTTTTTTTTTTTCATTTCAACTAAGCCTGCGTTCAAATTTAGACGTGGATCTAGAACTGCTTCTTGGGTCTGAGTCTGTGATGTAATCGTGAACGCCGCTGTTTTACAGGTTGGGTGTGATGCTCAGGAAGCTTTGTAAGCTGTCTGACCTCTTTTGCCGTCTGTAACATGGGGATCCTAGTAGCGCTCAGGAAGGTTGGACAGCTGGTATCATTGGGGGTGGACTCTGGAATTGCTTTGGCTTGGGTTCAGTTGCTAGGTTGACTATTTGAGTGTTTTTCCCCTTCTCGGGGCCTTGTTCTTCTCATCGGTAGTATAGGACAGTTTGGGACCTGTCTTAGAAGATTGTTGTGAAGATGCTATGAGGAGGGGACCCGGTGCGTGGCAGGCACTCAGTGACAGTGGGGCTAGCAGAGATCTCTCCATTCTGTGGAAACCTGACCTTGCAGCTGGCTAAGATGCCTGCAAAGAGGCAAGGAGGAAAGAGTGTGTTGAAGGTTGGGGAGGCCATTTTGTCCTTCCATTTCACATGTATGGAGCGTTTACTAATGTGCAAATGCTGCGTGAGGTTCCGTGGGGCCCTTGAAGAACAAGCAGAAAGGGATCCGCTAAGAAAGGAGTAGAAATTCTGACGGAAGAAAAAGAAATGCCAAATCGGAAAACTGAAAACTAGTCTCTTTCTGGGAGGCCGACTGATCTGTGTGGCCCATGGGTTGATCCAGATCCTGAGGTTATTCTACTGGGAGCTGTGAGGACACAGGAATTACGGAAGGGGAGGGAGTCGTGCTGAAGTAGGAAGCCTGGTTGCCGAAGGCCACCATTTGTGTGTTTGACTGCTCAGAAACTCTGGTTCTCCGAGAGGTAGCCCTCAAAGCAATGCAGGCAGAACACTAGGAAACCTTAGGTTTCACCCCGTTCTCCACATGGCGAAATGACGCCATGTGAATCGGCAGGGGGCGCTGGAGCAGAGTTAGATCAATTTGCCCTGGTCGATCCGATGTCCCTGGAGTGGGCCTGCATCAGAGGTTACACACTGTGAACCATAGGCCAAGTTCAGCTCGCAAATGTATTTGGCCCTCAGCTGTTGTTGTTGTTGTTGTTGTTGTTGTTGTTTTAATGTTTATTAGCTGCCAACATTGAAAATATTGGAGGCTTTTTATTGAAGTGGAGATTTCCAACTTTAAAAATAAAATTTGTAATTCTGGGCCTGTGTTCCTACGTAGTAGCAATCTGTCAGCTCTGAATAAAGGAGGGGCCCTTTAGGTGACCACACCTTCTCAGGTGGTTCACAGTCCCTGCCTGACCTGCTTTAACCATGCCCGGGCCCCGCCTGGCCTCTGTAGGCCTTTTAACTTGTGACTGCATTATATTTTGGGCACCTCTGCCCACAATTTATCATCTAATCTTCTGTTTGAGGGCAAGGAAGCCATGTTCTAGACTTCCACCCTCCCAATATCTTCATTTCCTTAAAGCCTTGTTCCCTGTGGCCACTGAAAGGTGAAAGGGACACCAGACTCAGACTCAAAAGATCTGGGTGTGCGTGTAGGTGTGGACACTTAACCAGCACTGAGACTCTGGGCAGACACCATCTTCCCAAGTCTCAGCTTCTTTATTTGTGAAGCACAGGCTCATAATCATAATGACTAATCGGGCAGGAAGTGACAGTGAGCTCTAGAGGGTGGGAGAGAAATCGAGAACCTAAGTAATGTGATGCCTCCAGGCTGGTGAGGGAGACAACTGATGTAGATAGGTAGATGAGATCATAAGTGCTATTATACAAAGATGGTCGTGGTGGGGGGATGATGCTTGATTCAGCTTCAAGGTGGGAGGTGGTCAGATAGGGCTTCATGGAGGAGGTGATCAGCTGAGACTTGAAGGAATGTTTGGCTTTGCCAACATGACCAGATAATCCAATGCTTCTAATAACTACAATGCACAGGCTTCCAAGAGGGATAGTTAGGAGGTAATTCTAGCGTCACAGGTTACCCACTAGCTGTGGGGGAAAGAGGGTTCTGGTCAACTTTCTGGACACCCCTCCGATGTCCTGGTGGAAGCTGGCCCTCTAAAGCTGGCTTGGGAGGTCCAAACTGACAGACTGACATTCTCCCCACCAAATCTCCTTTGTTCTTGGTGAGAAAGGAATATTAGCATTTGGGAAAAAGTACCTTTGTGAGAAATTTTAGGCAATTGGTTAGTGTGAGAGTCAAGACAGAGTTAAAAACAGGATTTTGGCCCTTTCCTTCTGGAACCATCACTGTGCATTGATGGCTGGAGAAAATAGTATAATCTGATTGTTCCATTGGGTCATTTCTGGGAACATGAAGACATGTTTCCAAAACTTGAAGTCCGTGTGCATTGAGAGAGTACCTCGATGCTTGGTCCCGCATCCTCCCTTGGCCTCCTCTTCTCTGGCCCCCTGCTCTGTCCACAGCAGACACTAGTTCCCTGTGAAACTCAACTTAAATAGATGCGACCCAGTTTTTGCTACATAGAACGAACTCTGCTGGGGTTGAAGATGCATTTGGCTGCCCGAGAAAACCCCAGCCTTCTTCTCCTCACTGCATCGCATTTGGCAAATGTCTTCTGCAGAAGGAATGCCGAGAATTTCCCTTTTCATCATGTCAGATCATCTGGCTTGGGCTGGCCCTTCCCCAAGAGCCCAGCGGACACAGCTGGAGCAGGGCGGGGCCCAGGCGGATTGTTGAGCTGGGAGCCCTGGCCTTCCCTTGGCTTGACGGCCACAGCGGAACAAGGCTGAGGCCAGTGGGTCCCACGGGGTTGGGGAAGGCACCTAGCCTGATGTACAAGTGGAAGGACGCTGGGCACAGGGTGACCTTGGCTTTAATCCCAATCTAAGCGGGAATCCTGAGATTATGACCTATAAATTCCCCAAGAATGCCTCGCTATTTCACAAGGAGATCTCTAAGAGAAGTTATTTCTCCAGGGGTGGATCTAGGTTTTGGGTGGCCTGAAGTTCTTACAATTTTTGGAGTCCTTTTTGAGAAAAGAAAATTATGGATGCAGAATTAAGTACAAGGGCCCTTGCCAGGGAGGGGCCTTGACGCCCCAGCCATGTTAATGTCATGGTGAACCCGCCTTTTCAATTTCCGTTCTAATAGAAAAGGCAGCCACAACAGGAAGACGTTTTGGATCGGGCTTTGGTTGTTAATTTATGGACTGCTCTTGCTGGCCTGCTGCAGTTGGGGGATCCCTGACAGGGGGGAGAGGGTGGGGGGTGAGGCCCAGAGGCCCTGGTGTTTGTAGGGAGGTCCCCGGGAGATAGTACACGCTGGGGAAAGCCAGGGGGAGCAGTCCAATGTCAGCTGACTGACAGATGTCAACCAGGTGCCAACAGCAGGGGATCAGAATGTCATTCAGAGGGGCCAGCCTGGTGTTTGCTAGATTTCACACAACAGTTTAGAGGTCCAGAGTTGTCCGGTCAGAGCCTCGCACGCCCGCCTGTCAATGTAGGCCGAACGGCCTCTCCTTGCCCGGGTGGCCAGATCATTTCTTCAGTTGCAGGCATGACTCCTGGAAGGACGTTTGCCTCAGGAAGCTGACAGTTTCCAGCCCTGAGTCTGTCGCTTCCCGGCATTGAGCTTTACGTTTCTTCACGTGTGAGACTCCTGTCACACACGTCGGCAGAGTTGTGCTAATCAAAATAACTGATACAGGTGAAGCCCTATTACTGTAATATATTTTTTTTAACGTTTATTTATTTTTGAGACAGAGAGAGACACAGCATGAACGGGGGAGGGGCAGAGAGAGAGGGAAACACAGAATCGGAAGCAGGCCCCAGGCTCCGAGCCATCGCCTCAGAGCCCGACGCGGGGCTCGAACCCGCAGACCGCGAGATCATGACCTGAGCCGAAGTCGGACGCTTAACCGACTGAGCCACCCAGGCGCCCCCCCTATTACTGTAATATTAAACACAATTCTTTCTTACTTATTTTTTTTAAAGTGACTTTATTTTTTAAATATAATTTATTATCAGATTGTAAGCACAATTCTTTAGAAACCAGATTAAATAGACACATGTTCCTAAGCATATGCCACTTACGTGTCCATCTAATAGACTAAGGCGGAACTCCATCTACAGAGACAATGCATATTCTCAGGCCCGCCTGGAACATTTCCACGAGCCGACCGCATCCTGGGTCTCAAAGTCTTAAGCCTCAGAAATATACATCATACTGGGCGCCTGGGTGGCTCAGTCAGTTAAGTGCCTGACTTAGGTTCAGGTCATGCTCTCACGGTTCATGGGTTTGAGCCCCACGTCGGGCTCTGTGCTGACACCTCAGAGCCCGCTTCAGATTCTGTGTCTCCCTCTCTCTCTGCCCTCCCCTGCTTGCACTCTGTCTCTCTCTCTCAAAAATAAACATTAAATTTTTTTTTTTAAATGCACAGGGGGCGCCTGGGTGGCTCAGTCGGTTGAGCAACTGTCTTTGGCTCAGGTCATGAGCTCACGGTTTGTGAGTTTGAGCCCCACATGGGGCTCCGTGCTGACAGCTCAGAGCCTGGAGCCTGTTTCAGATTCTGTGTCTCCCTCTTTCTCTGACCCTCCCCTGTTCATGCTCTCTCTCTGTCTCAAAAATAAATAAATGTTAAAAAAAAAAATTAAAAAAAAAAGAAAGAAAATAAAAAGGTCTGAAATAAATGCAGTAAATCTATATATGTTAAATCTAGCCTATGTCTAATGAGAGGATTGTCATATCCCCGACTTCATATCGCTTTATGTTGAGAATTAGAAAGAAAAAGGGTCAAGGTTGGGCACATCAATGGTGTTCAGCAAGTGCTAAGTTTTGGCTGGACCAGGTTTTTTTTTTTTTTTTTTTTTAATTTTTAAATTTATTTTGAGAGAGAGAGAGAAAGAGAGGGGGAGGGACAAAGAGAGAGAGGGAGACACAGAATCTGAAGGAGGCTCTAGGCTCTGAGCTGTCAGCACAGAGCCTGATGCGGGGCTCGAACCCACCAGCCGTGAGATCATGACCTGAGCCCAAGTGGGACGCTCAACCGACTGAGTCACCCAGGTGCCCCTGACTGGATCAGGTTTTCAGAGAGCATTTAATGAGCTAGTGTGGGTGAAAGTTCCTGGGGCAGGTGCCCAGGATGGGTCTGTCCCCTTCGTCCCCATCTTTGTGTTCTGGTGCAGCCTCTCCCCTGTATGGGCCAGGCTGACTTTTGGGGCTGCACACGGGTCTTCTCCTCCATAGTCTGGAAGGCTCCCTGGGTACTGGCGACATCGGAGAGGCAGCAGCAAGATTCAGAGGCTGGGAAGCTGGGCATTAGTCCATGGCTGATCCTCATGCCCTTGAATCCAATGGGTCAGTGAGACACTGTACTTCCAGACCTGCATATCAGCCCTGAGTGGCAGGTCAGGGAGAGATAGACACTCCTAGCCACCCCATTCCTCCCTTGGCTTGCTGTATTACTCGCTAATACCCACCCTGATCTCTCCTGAGGCAGTGGGCTTTCTTACCTTTTTAGGATAATTAGCAAACCTATTGTACAATAAAAACATGGCTTGGTTTCCATGGTGATTTGCATGTTGTGTCTCATGATGCCTTCTAAGGAGCCTATCTTAATCTTCATCAGCCCTACTGAGACTAGTCTCTGCCATATCTCATTACAGGGAAAATTTCCTTAAGAGAACATTGTATTTTCCTAATGTTCCTTTCACTGGGGCAGAAATCCCAGTGTATTGCATGATGACTCTAGTTAACAATTTTGTATTGTATACTTGAAATTTGCTTAGAGAGTGGATCTTAAATGTTCTGAACACACATACATACACACGATGGAAACTATTCGAAGTGATGGATGTGTTAATTGATTTTATTGTGGTAATCATTTCACAATACACACATATGTCAAATCATCACGTTGTACACTTTATATAATTTTATTTGTCAATTACATCTCCATGAAGCTGGGAAAAAATAAAATTTGCACTTCGGAAACAAAGACATCTTAAGTTCAAATTCACCGATTTGCCCCTAATGCATCCTATAATGGAGAGTAACTTGTTTCTAATCACGAGTTATAGTATCATCGAGAGATGGTAAACACTTAGCATACATGCTGTTAGGCAGCTTAAAAACACTTAGGATGTGGGTCTGTGCGACCACTCGACAGATATGTGCAGCGAAACCTTGAAGGCTGTGTTCAGAGACCTGTAAGAAATCCCCTGAGGGATTTCGGCGTCCTCAAACAGCAAGTTCGCAGATGGGCAAAGCACCGAGAACTATCGGGTTTGTGGGAACAAATCAGTTTGAGTCAGACCCAGTGGGAGCCATGCTGTGTGGGCAACCTCGTAATGAATATAGACTTGCACCATCCTGTGTGTTATTACCCCAGCTGTGCCTATTACTCTTTCAATAATTGAAGGCAATTTGTTACAGGGGTACCTTGGCTGATGGCAATCAATAAGCCAGAAGTCTAGAATCCAATCCAAACTGGATGAGGGCCCCGGCGGGTCTTCTAGGAACACGACGCCTCTCTCTTAACCCGTTCTGCTCCTGGAACATCTCGAGAGTGGTCTTACCGAATGCCTGTCTCCTCATCCAGCACTGGGATGCCTTTGGCAGATTCCCTTCGTTGGGCTGCTCAGTGTGGTCCACGGATTGGCTGACTCCATTTTGGCATCAGTATCACCTGGCCCTCGTTAGGCCAGATGTCAATCCTCCGCCCGGCCTCAGACCTACTAAAGCAGAAACTTCCCGGGTGGGGCCCCAGAAGCTGGGTTGTCACAAACCCTCCAGACAATTCTGATGCCCGCTCACGTTTGAGAACCACTGGATGAGGGGAAAACCAAGTGTTAAGATAACAACAGAAAGCGTGAGTAGAATTCAGTTTTTAATTGCACGTCTCCTTTCTCCGCGCAAGGCGCGCGTCTCCTCCTCCCACCGCCAGCAGGTCCCCACGCCCCGCTGCCCGCGTGGCCTTCCAGCACCGTCTCCGCTGGGGCAGCCTGCCTCCCTCTGGCTTTGCCCCACGGCCCCGCCAAGCATGGCCGTCCCTTTCACACCCCACGGCGAGAGTGCTGGCTTTGCACACATTGCAACTGCCAGAACTGACACAAGTGACACTTATTATAAAACATGGATTTCATTTTATCCCATCCCCCAACCAACCAACCATGACATTCCTTCCGGCCCCCAGATGGGTCTAGGAACGGCATGAGTTCGGAAAGTAGGTTTTGAGAGCAACGTTTCTTGATTGGCCTCCGCTCTCCCGTGACAGAGGAGTGGCTCTTACCTCAGTAATTGAGTGAATTGTCAGCGTTTCATCTATCATCACTTAGAATTAATCACGATCTGTACTCCCCCCCCCCCACCCCCCAACAAGAACAAGAGCATCAACGTACTTAAAAAATACAGGACTGCTTTAATGAGATGTAATTCACATACCATACTGTTTCCCCCTTGAAGTATTCAATTTAATGAATTCAACAAATTTTTTAAATGTTTATTTATTTTTGAGAGACGGTGCGAGTTGGGGAGGGGCAGAGAGAGAGAGAGAGATAGAGAGGGGGGGACACAGAATCAGAAGCAGGCTCCAGGCTCTGAGCCATCAGCACAGAGCCCGACGCGGGGCTCAAATCCCCAAGCCATGAGATCATGACCTGAGCCGAAGTTGGACGCTCAACCGACTGAGCTACCCAGGCACCCCTCAATGAGTTTCAGTATATTCCCAAAGTTGCGCAACCATCAGCACCATTAATTCTCCAATTAATCATCTAGAATTTTTTCATCCCCTTCAGAACACACCCTGGACCCTTTCATCATGCCCCCCCTCTCTACCCCTGCACTCCCGCTCCCCCATGTCTACGAATCCGCCTTCTGTCTCCATGGATTTATCCATTGGAGGCATTTTGTTTATGTCATGTAAATGGGCTTATATGATGTCTGGTTTTCTAGAGCTGGCTTGTTCTGTTCGCTCAGGAGGTAGCGGGCATCAGCACTATTCCTTCTCATGGCTGAATCTCAGCCAGTTTTACCCTGCGGCTCCTTCGTCATCATTGCCTTGTCACTTGCTAAGTTGGATTTTAGCCCCAGACCGTGTGTGTACGTATATTTAGTTTATTTTTCAAATAAACAATGGTTATTTATCATCAGTTTCAACAGCCACATCATCTCCTCTTCTTCTGCCCCCGTCCCCCACGGTGGGGACCAGACTCTTACACTGAGTGATCACCCAGCGGTTTGGATCTTATGCCAGGCTCTGAGCTTAAGGAATCAGGACTTACTACATAATTTTCTTAAACCCTTCCCCCTTGTAGGCTTCCTGGTGGCCTTGCCTGCACCACAGCTTGAAGCACACGAACTGCAGACGTGTGCGTCCCACCTGCTTCCTTGACCTCGCTACGCCGGTGTCTCAAACATGAAATGTCCAACAGAAGATGCCGATTGTCCCCTCCCCCAAAATGACTCCTCCCTGCACTCATCCTGTCCATCTTATAAATGGCACCACGTCCCCTTGCTGCTCAAGTGAGGAGGCATCCTTGACGCCGTTTAAAAAAATTATTATTGAAGTATAGCGGACATATAATATTATGTTCATTTCAGGTGCACAACCGAGCGATTGGACGATTCTTCACATGGCTCCTGATGCTCTGTCGTCTCTCCCCTCCCACACTGCATTCACTGGTGTTCCCCAAAGGTACATCTGAAATCTGTTCCTGAGCTGCCCATCTCCAGAGCCACCCCCAGACTAACTTCCTTAGTTGCTGGACCTACAATAACTTTAACTGATCTCCTTGCTTCTATTGTTGTCCTCCAAGAATCCATTCTTTCCCTAACTGCCCGATGGCCCATTCAAAGCATGTACCAGAGTGTCACTTTCTAGCTTAAGAGCCCCTGATGACCGCTGCTGTTCCTAGAATGAAATCCAGACTCCTTTCCCCCACCTCCCCATTTTTTTTCAAACATATTTTAAAAAGTTTATTTATTTATTTTGAGAGAGAGTGAGAGATGGGGAGGGGCAGAGAGAGAGAGGGAGAGAGAGTCCCTGACATTGCAGAGCCTGATGCGGGGCTTGAATTCGTGAACTGTGAGATCGTGACCTGAGCCAGCAAGCAAGAGTCGGGGTGCTTAACCAACTGAGCCACCCTGGCGCCTTGACTCCTCTCCCCTTTAAGACACTTGCCAGTCTTGTCTACGCCCGCCATCTCTCAGTAGAGTAAGTCGTCTTTGAGCAGGGACTCTTCTGTCCCGTGCACACTCAGCCTGCAGGGCCTGGCATGTAATGGAGCTTTAGTAGCTGTTGATCGACTGATTCACTGTTTCTGCTCCTGTCTCAGCCTCCCTGCTACTCAGTCTGACCACCTGACTCCAAATTTGCTGTGGGCTTGGGGGTTCGAGCTTTGAGCAAAGGCTGATGGTGGGGTGGGGTGGTGACTCTTGTGAGAATATCACTCATTTGAGAATATCACTTCCAAGTGTTGCATGATGCCTCTGGTAAGATATCACTTGGTGTTTTGGAATTCGTTGAGTAGAGTGGATTCTTTCCCCCTCATCTCTTACTTCTTTTTCATCTGGAAGCTAAGTTGTCTTCTGAGCTGGAGTCTCTGGGATTTGGGGGCCGCATCCTGGTGATTTTTCCAGAGGTCAGGCTGGGGATCTTGAACAGTCCATCCTGTAGATTACGCTCATGGGAGGTGACCCTCTGGGAATGAAGACAGGTCTCCAGGGTAAGGACTCACTCACATTTCTGCATTTGAGGAGAACAGCAAGCACGAAACCATGAAATGTTTCTGGCTAATGGAATAGAAAGAAAAAGACCCGTGAAAGCAACATTCCCTATGCTCATAAATACCAAGCAGTGTTCCTAGGTAACCAGAGAGAATGCATGGGGACAAGAGGAGTTTTCTGGGAGCATACTGGGCTTGGTAGGGCTAGGGAAGGGGCTTTCACATATCCTTTTCCCCTAAAGGGCAGGCTCCCCTACTACAAGCTTTTCGGAGCACCTTCCTTTAGTCCAGCAGTCTGAGCTGCCCCATGGATTCTTGTCCACAGGGCTCCGTGCACCAAGACTGGCTGCATTCTGAGGTCAGTTGGGGAGGCATCTTAAGGCCAAGTGCCACATTATTGATAAGGCAGAAACTCTCCTTCTGATCCTTAGTTGGATGGGATTTCCTGAATGTTGCTTAGATGCTGGGGATCCGGCCAGGGGTAAAACCTGGAGCTCATGTTCCTAATGAGCAAGAAATGAAGGACCACAGGGCACACGGCAAATGTAATGCTAGAGGAAGGTTTGAGTTATGGGGGACACAGAAGATGGAGTGATCAACACTGAGGGTGGGGAAAGGTGCCAGGGAAGGTGGCTTTCTGGAGGAGCATGCAGCCTGAACGAGGGTCTGCAGGCTTGAAACACCCTGGGGGAACTGTAGGCGGATCTATCTGGCCGGAGCCCTGGGTTTGGAAGCAGAGTTCATATAGAAGGTCAGCACTGGACAGGTCAGGGTTGGGTTTACATTTTCTTTCCTTTTCTTTTTATTTTTTGTTGAGGTTTCTTTTTATTTTAATTTTTTTAGCTTTTTAATTTTAACTTTTAATTTTTAAAATATAATTCATTGTCAAGCTAGCTAACATACAGTATGTACTGTGTGCTCTTGACTTTGGGAGTAGATTCCCCCGATTCATCGCTTCCATACAACACCCAGTGCTCATCCCAACAAGTGACCTCCTTGCTGCCCATCACCCATTTTCCCCTCTCCCTCATGCCCTCATCAACACTCAGTTTGTTCTCTGTATTTAAGAGACTCTTATGGTTTGCCTCCCTCTGTTTGTAACTATTTTTTCCCCTTCCCTTCCCCCATGGTCTTCTGTTAAGTTTCTCAAGATCCACATGAGTGAAAACATAAGGTATCTGTCTTTCTCTGACGGACTTATTTCACCCGGCATAATACCCTCCAGCTCCATCCACGTTGCTGCAAATGGCGGGATTTCATTCTTCCTCATTGCCAAGTAGTATTCCATTGTATATATAAACCACATCTTCTTTATCCATTCGTCAGTTGATGGACACTTAGGCTCTTTCCGTAATTTGGCTATTGTTGAAAGTGCTGCTGTCAACATTGGGGTACAAGTGCCCCTATGCTTCAGCACTCCCGTATCCTTTGGATAAATTCCTAGTAGTGCTGTTGCTGGGTTGTAGGGTAGTTCTATTTTTAATTTTTTGAGGAACCTCTACACTGTGGGTTTGCATTTTGGAGGTCATGCTGGCTGTAGGGTGAAAAGTGGATGGGAGGGGAAACGGGGGATCAGTTGGAAGGCTGTGCTCTAGCTGTGGGGAGGAGAAAAGTGAGGGGCAAAGAGATAACGAGCATTTAGCACTAACAGGCTCGGCGTTGACAGTTGGTTGTGGAAGAGTTGACAATGATTTTCATGAATCTGCCTTGAGCTCATGCATGGTTCAGTACAACTGAAACAGGAGACATGCATTAGGTTCTGGGGGACGTACTGAGTTTGGACGTACTGAGTTCCGTTTTGGACGTACTGAGTTTGAGGCATCTGAAGGTTATCTGAAAATGTCCTGAAGGTAGACAGCTGCAGTTTGGGGCTCAAAGACATTGTCACCTCAGACCTGGGCACAGAGCTTCAGAGCAGGAATGGATTCCATGGTGGATGGGATTGCGCAGGGAGGTGACAGATAAATGGACACCGAGCCTCACTGGTCAACAGTAGTCGCATTTAAAATTTCTCACACCCTCTGCCCTGATCACATTGAGAGAGGCATCCCTTGTCCCCGGGAGAGAAACTGTCTCACGATAAGGGCCAGCCAGCCCCTCGAACTGCATGGAAATCTTGCCAGTGCGGTAGGACGCCTGGGTAAGCAGGGCCACGGTTTCTCGGTAGAGGGAAGCGGCTCTGAATTCAGTGTATTCAGTATCAGAGTGGCTGTTTGTGGGGTGAATGAATACCTAAGCTGGGAGATGGGCGGTGGCCAAATCTTGGGCCCTTGGGATGCAGATCATTTGAAACAAAGAAAATCTGTCTCATGTACTTAGTTCTTGTTTCTTTCCCAGGGTGGGGGCTGCCCTCCTTCTGTCCCAACACGGCAGGGGGCAAAATGCTCAGCACTCAGGAGGAGGCCCTGATGAGCTATTGGTTTCGTGAACCTAGCAGCATGACAACAACCAATAGTTTTCCTCACCAGTTAAGTGTCCCCCATCAGCTCTGCCTCACGTGTTTCTACCCGGGAATGACAGGTGCACCCACCGGACAGAGCTGTGCCGCAGGCACTGAAAAGAAACATGTTGGAAGGGCTTGGCAGCAGAAGTTTCGAGTTACATTGTAATTCTGGGCAACCTCTCCATCACCGTAGGGCCCTGGTGTAATGAGGACGGGAGCCTGCTGGGGGCAGGTGGGGTCCAGCTAAGTTTTACCGGGGTTCAGTCAGGACACTGGGTTTAGAGGGGTCTGGGGTAGGTTAGCTGGAAGGATGCCTGAATGGGTGGAAGGAGGTCAAGGCCCAAGTCCAGACCCAGGACGACGGCAGTAGATTTTAGACTTGATGGCACAGTGTGGCCTGGTGATGTCTCAGGGTTCGGGTGGCTGCTGAATATGGGGGGGGGGGGTGCGGAAATCTGGCAACTCAATCGAGCTTCGACCAAAGTCACACCTTGTGTGACTTTGCATAATAGGCTCCCATTGAAAGAAAGGATTTCATTGTGCAGAAAGTCTCAAAAAGTCCACTGGATGAGGGTGGTGGGAAATCTGCATCTCAGATGCCTGCTACTGCACGGAGGGGGTGTCGTATTGCTGCCACCATGACAGGCTCAGGCCCTGGGGTAGCTCCCGAAGGAGTGCCCGGCTGAGAAGGAGGGCACATTGTTAGTAAAGTCACCCAAGTGTCCTGGATGGCGTGTGATCAACAGGGTGTTACAATAGTGGATTCTACAGAGACTTTAGCTACCGTGGAGGCTCTGTAGGCAAAGGGAGGTGCTCGGTTGTATCACTGACTTTCCAAGTAGGCATTCGGGAATGGTTTCAGACTCCTGAGCCCCTCCGTGACTGCCCTGAGGGGCTAGAAAGGTGCAGAGTCCTTAAGGGGAGGGTTTGTGAGGGGGTCTCCTTAGAGAAGGCTGTGGGGGGGGCAGGTCAAGAAGGGGTGTGGGTGGATGGAGGTCTCCTCGTCTTAAGCTTTGCTGGAAAGGGCAGTCCTTACAGGGACCTTTGGAGAGTCCATCACCACCTGGATTTGGGGACACCAAGGACTGAGGTCTGAGTTCTGTCCCGGGAGTCGTGAGGTGCAGGAGTGATGTCAGCTGGACTACAACACCCAGAAAACAGGTCTAGACCCTTCTCCCCTACGAGGCTTTGCCCAGCAGGGCCAGTAACCAGATACGACCTGGAGAAGGAGAGAAACTCTGGACAAGGAGGAGAGAAGGGAAGAGTCATGCTTCCCTTTTTCCCTCCACAAGCAGGCAGTCCAGCACGGACAGGGGAGAAGGGTTGGTATTGAAGCAAATTTGGAGCCACTGCCGTTAACTTGCCCTCCTACTAGCTCTAGTGTGTGTGTGTTACATATACATGAATAGTTGTTTACCTACAAGATACAACATCAAGCTCTTACAATTTGGTTTTTAAATTTTTAATAGTAAAAGAGTAAATTGTAATTAATTTTTTACAGACTTTGAGATGTTTAAAAGTATATTTTCTTAATATTTATTTATTTTTGAGAGAGAGAGAGAGAGAGAGAGCAGGGGAGGGGCAGAGAGAGGGAGACACGGAATCTGAAGCAGGCTCCAGGCTCTGAGCTGTCAGTACAGAGCCTGACGCGGGGCTCGAACCCATGAACCATGAGATCGGGACCTGAGCCGGAGTCGGATGCTTCACTGACTGAGCCACCCCAGCGCCCCCATGGTGTAATTTGTTAACACATCCCTCGTGAGTGTGCTCCTAGGTTCCCAGTTTCCTCTGTCCTAGCGCCACTGCTCTGGCCAGTCCCACATTAACTCACTGCAATCAGCCTGCTGGAGCCCACAGTCTCCTGGGAGCCGTGTGGACTGTCCATTCTGTTCCCGGTCCTCATGCCTCTTGTCCTTTTGGGAGCATGTGACACGGTTACCTCCCTCCTTTGGATTTCTGTGCTCCTCTCTCCATCTGTTCTGCTCAATACCTTATGGCAGTTGATTTCCTTCCCGCTTATACTTTCCCTGGACGGTCCCCTCCGTTTCCTAGTCACCTGCCCTCTTGCCCTGATGCCTTCTGGATCGGCACCCAGCTCAGACCTCTGCCAGCCTCTGCCTCCAGACGTGGAATCACCGCGGGCCCTTGTCGGCACTCACCCCAGAGCTGACCGCCCCGTCCATGCTCCCTAGCTCAGGAATCAACGCTGCCATCCGCCAGGCCCCTGCAGTTGGCCCTTCGCATCTCGCTGCTCCTCCAGTATCCACAGCACCTTGCGTTGCCCACCCCACACCTACAGTGCGTCAAAGACATCACGTGGTGTCTGGGGCCGTGCAAACACTCGCGAGGCCAGGCAGGTCAGGCCTTGCTCTTGCCCTTCGATGCCTCTTCCCAACCTGTATTTGAAAGGGAATATAGTCAAAGGGACTGCCTCACCCCAGGCTCTTCCTTAAAATGCCCGTTATGACTACACACCCACCGAGTTAGAATTACTCCGCTGCGGTGGGGTGGGGGGCACCTGGGTGGCTCAGTTGGTTAAGCGTCTGATTCTCGATTTTAGCTCAGGTCATGATTTCACGGTTGGTGGGATCGAGCCCCTTGTCGGGCTCTGTGCTGACAGCATGGAGCCTGCTTGAGATTCTCTCTCTCTCTCTCTCTCTCTCTCTCTCTCTCTCTCTCTGCCCATCCCCCCTTCCTCTCTCAAAATAAATAAACTTAAAAAAAAAAAAAAGGAATTCCTCTGCAGGGGCCCGGGAATCTGCATTTCGAATGCATTCCTAAGGTGATTCAAGGGTCTGCTAATTTTGGATCCAGTGCTAAGAACAAAGTCAAGGCTCTCTCCTGGCACATCCAAGGCTCTCTCTGGAGCTGCATTCAGTATCTCTACCTCCAAATTAGAACTCAGTTCTTGCTTGGAAATCTTGGGGTTATGAAATGAGCCCATGAAACGCAGGGCACAGTGTGACACGTGGAAGGCACCACAGGACGTGAGCACCTCCATCCTGGTTAAGGCGCGTGCGTTTTTGCTGGCTTCTGGAAACAGCAGCTCACCGGGTCGTGGAGGAGACCCGCAGGCAGGTGCCGTGTGCGCCCTGGGCTTGCGGGGTCAACCGTGTCTGCGTGTGGCTTCTCGGTGCTTGTGATCCACGGTAGTCTTTCGTTCTGTCACAGCCCCTGGTGGACTCTCCCAGGGTACTACTACCTGGCTTGCGTGGCCGAAGCATTTCACTGCGACACGGCTCCAACCGCCAAAGCCATGCTGAGTTCTGAGGGCAGAACGGAGTCCTCTGAGCTCCGCACTCAGTATCCAGGATGAACTGATGATTTGCCGTGTATTAGTTATTCTTCCTTCGCCCCCCCCGCCCGAGCCCCCGTTTGTGCTCTGCCCTCCTCTGCTCTGGGATCCAGGAGGCTGACCCCTAAGTACCGTGTGGCCTTGTTGTTTTGTCTGCTGGATTCCAGCTGGGGAGTCGTGTGCGCTCGCGTGGGCTGCTGTGAACAGATAACCCAGACTGGGAGGCCGAGGCCGGAGTTGTTTTCTCTCGCGGTCCTGGAGGCTGGGGATCCGAGACCCAGGTGTCAGCAGGTCGGCGTCTGTCTGCTCAGGTCTCTCTCCTTGGCCTGCAGATGCTGCTGTCTCCTTCTCTTTGTGCCTTCCCATGGCCCCGTCCGCCCCTGCCCTGGGGATCTGTGTCCAAATCTCCTCTTCGTAGAAGGACTCCAGTCCTGTTGTACTGGGTCGGCCCTAATGACCACATTTACCGTAATTCCCTCTTTTGGCCCCATCTCCAGATACAGTCACATTCTGAGGTTGGGGGGAGGTGTTAAGACTCAACTTATCGGTTTGGGTCGGGGAGCACGGCTCAGCCTGGCAGGGGCTGGAGATCAGAGGGAGGAGGAGGGGCTGGCACACCCACCACCTCTTCTGCTCCTGCACCTCCAATGGGTGATGGCAGCATCTCTTCCTGCCCCCTGTGCCCTTCCTGTACAACCCTCCTCTCCCCTCCCCTGGGAGTGGTCACCGCTCCCCACAAACCCGCATTCGGTATTCGCCTCTGGGCACCTGAGCACGTCTGTTCTCTCGACCCTGCCCGCACCTCTGAAACTCGCCCTCAGTAGAGTCTCTGTATCTCATCTGCCGAGCCGGATTCTGTTTTCTGCTGGAGCACTGATGGGTATGGTTCGTTCGCTCACGATTTTCTGCAGGAACGCTTGTCCGCGTGTCCTCGGTACCCAGGCACATCGCTCCCAGTGAACACAGAGGGATGGGAGCCACTGGTCACGGAACGCCTCCCTTAGGAGCGACAGATTGCTTCCTTCTCTAATGTGAAGGAAGGCTTCCTGGAGGAAGAAGCACTGAGGCTCTACGGGTTGGGGGCCGAGTTTGGCGATTAAAGAAGGCAGGTTACATGGCACAGAAGTTACAGCAAAAGCCAGAGCCGAGAGCTGTCAAAGCAAGGGTGGCTTTGTCCTGGCTGGGTCCACGGTGTCACCATCCATGCAGTCACAGGGCTAGAAACATTGGCATGGCCGTCAACCCTTCCCCTTCCCTCCCCTTCCCTGCCTGGTCTGTCTCCTTCTGACATGCTGCTCCCCTGGCCATTCGCCTTTTCTCTATCTCTTCTGCCACTCCTGCACTGTAGCTGGGGGGAGGGGGGGGGGGGGTTGTGGGTGGTCGGAGAGGGGGGAGGGGGGATGTAGTCCAGCTACTGAATGACCCAAACCAGTGCAAAGAGATGAACCTTTTTGGGGGGTGCCTACTTGATGCCTTCCACTATGCTAGCTGGGTTAAGTGTATTATCTTCAACTTTTCATAACCTTCCTGAGAGGTAAGGCTGGGGATTAAGGGTTAACTAACCACATGGTTCCCTCTGCTTTGAAGGTGCCTTTGAACATTGGCAAGAGGGGGAGAAGACGATTGGCCAGTGTCTGTGCTCCCCCCTCGCCTGAGTCTCTGGGACCGGACTAGCAAGTTCCTGGGGCTGAGGCATTGATCAGCTGCTTAGAGACAGAGTTGTGGGAGGAATGTCCAGAGCCAGCTGGAGACAAAACCTTGCAGGAGATCTGGAAGGTCCATGAAGGGAGGTTTTATTTCCCGGGGCAACTCTAGGTGCATTTTCACCCAGTGGGCCCCAGGGGGGAGGCTAGAGCAGATTTTTTTTTTTTTTTTTTTTTTTTTTTTTGGTCCCGATTGCTTGTGAAATTGAGAATATTTTTAGCGGATTTGAAAGCTTTGGAGACAGATCCCATTCGTCAGGGCCCTGCTCATAGCAGGCACTCAATGAACCTTTGTTGAACGTTGCTGAATGTTACTCATTGGCACAAATGATCCTTTGGTGAAATGTACACATTAGGGCATTTGATGAAGGTGTCAGCCAGCCTGACCGTAAAAAGTAATCTTTACGATGCCATAAAAAGGAACATGGACAATAGCTCGAATGTCATTCGTGAACACAATTAAGTATTTCCCTGAAGTTCCTCTGCCCATCAGGAAACCACATCACATGCACTTTCAAAACCAGTGGCCCCTTTCAGCTGTATGTAAAATGCCAGCTTTTTTATGGGAGCTGATTGGGTTTGCAATTAACCAAAGTGCACAATAATCGTGTCCCCCTAGATTGATTTATGGGACACAGAGTGTGCTTTAGAGAGTTACGAAAGGGATGGTGGGCGATCAGGATTTTAAGCACTGCCAAACGCAGTCACTTCGGCTCCAGAATACTGCTCGCGGAATGGATTACAGAAAAGGGCACATCTATCTACGGTGGGTGGTGTGGAAGCTTTACTCACCGGTCAGCCGGGCTTGCTGATTGCCTGCCTGTCTCTGGCCTGGTGCTAGGGACGCAGACCTGAGAAGACAGAGGTCCTACCCTCAGGGACCCACAGCCCAGCGGCAGGCAGGGGGTGACAACAAAGCGTCATCAAGGCTGGGAGAGGGGCATGCCCAAGTCACTAGGAGAAGACAGGGAACAACAAAATGTGTCTTGAACGGGCAAGGAGCCATTCGGGAAAATTGGAGGGACGACTGGGGGTTGCTGCAGAGAGCAGGTGGGGGTGTGTCTGGCCAGGCACAGACATGTTGGAAGCCTGGCACCATGGGGGCTGGACGAAGGGAGGCTGGGGTTGTTGAGACTGGACAGGTAGCCAGGCACTAGGGCAGGGTGTCCGTGACTGTCAAAGAGCCTGCACGTCACCCTCACAGTTGTCATGGAGACTCTGGTGGCCTGATCCCTCCTAACCCTGGCCATGACCCTTCCGTTGCTTTAGGGAAGTCTGTGTTGCTGACAGCGCATAGCCTCAGTGACAGCCGTTGCGCTCAAGTGTCCCGGCAAAGTCAGGCTCTGTGGCTGCTATCCAAAGCCATCACTTTTACAGCACACGTGAAGTCCAACTTCCTCCCAGCTCCTTCGGCTTCCTGAATGATGTCACTGTTCTATTGTGAAGAACGGAGGGAAAGTTGTGTTACTCTCCCTCTCGTCCTTTGCGATCAAGCATCCTCTGGGCAAACGTGACCTCGGCTGAAGGACCTGCCTGGGGAAGCCTGGTGTGCTTGGGGTGAGGAGGCGTTCAGTGCCGCCCTGTCCCTTCCCTTTGCGCTGGAAGGTGGCCAGGGTGTGGCTGAGAGCTTTGAGGCATGGCCTAGGGTTCTTGTTTTCTCAGTGCCGATAAAGGAAGGGTCCCTGGGCCTCTGCGGGCCAAGCTTCCCATCTGGCCAAGGGGCTACTCAGCAGGGCGTGATGACCTTAGTTTCACTTCAGAGAGGAGTGTTCCCGGCAGCACTGGGCTTGGGCTCATCTCCAGGCATGGATGCCCTGGCTGGCCACGCTGCCCATCTCTGGGGACAGGGGCAAGTTTGCTTTCCAGACTTTGCTAAAGCCTAGGTTCTTCCGCCTTCCTCCCTCCCCGACCATGCTCCCTCTACCCCCACCACCCCAAGTGAGCTGTTTAGGACAGCATATCCTAGAAGCATATCACAGTGGCTGTTTTAAATACACAACCTCAGGTAGGGCGCCTGGGTGGCTCAGTCGGTTGAGCATCCGACTTCGGCTCAGGTCATGATCTCGTGGTTTGTGAGTTTGAGCCCTGCGTCGGGCTCTGTGCTGACAGCTCGGAGCCTGGAACCTGCTTTGGATTCTGTGTCTCCTACTCTCTCTGCCCCTCCCCCTGCTTGTGCTCTGTTTCTCTCTGTCTCTCGAAAATAAATAAATAAATGTAAAAAAAAAATTTAAATACACAGCCTCAGGTATGTGAGTTCGAGCCAATCTCTGGCCCACACTGTTTACGGATGGTACCAGTTAGCCCTTCTTGGCTGGATCTAGCATTAAACAGCCAGTTCTGGGCAGGCCCTGGGAGGCAGGGACCCCGGAGTGCTGTGTTGGACGGGCCACCAAGGCCACTCTTTAGAAGATGGTAATATGGCTTCGGGCAGAACATGGACCGGCAGCTGGTCCATGTGGTTAGAAAGCATCCTCAGGTGGAATTGAACTCCACCTCCCTGAGGCTGGAGATTAGCGACCCTCGTTCTGGCATCTTCTAGATCCCAGAAGAAGCCCCTCCTTTCTTTAATCACTACTACTATTATTTATAGCTTACCTTTGTATGGAGTTGATGGTTGCAAAGGATACCTCTTTTTTTCTTATGTGTTCGTGTAGTTAATTAATTCATTAATTAATTAATTTAAATGTACATCGAGTTAGTTAACATATAGTCCAATAATGATCTCAGGAGTAGAATTTAGTGATTCACCACTTACATATGACACCCAGTGCTCATCCCAACAAGTGTCCTCCTCAATGCCCATCACCCATGTAGCCCATCCCCCCACCCAACACCCCCTCCAGTAACCCTCTGTTTGTTCTCCATTTTTAAGAGTCTCTTATGTTTTGTCCCCCTCCCCATTTTTATATTCTTTTTGCTTCCCTTCCCTTATGTTCATCTGTTTTGTATCTTAAATTCCTCGTATGAATGAAATCATATGATATTTATCTTTCTCTGACCGACTTATTTTGCTTAGCATAATACACTCTAGTTCCATCCACACTGTTGCAAATGGCAACAACAAGTAGTATTCCATGTATATATATATATATGGATATATATATATATATATGGATATATATATATATATGGATATATCCATATATATATATATATATGCATACATACACACACACACACACACATATATATATACACACATATATATATATACCACATCTTCTTTATCCATTCATCCACTGATGGACATTTGGGCTCTTTAAATATGTGATAAGTGCCTCCTAACTCTTCCCCTGGGTCAAATATCACAGCCTCCTCCTCACATTCCTTCAATGGCAAATTTTCCTTTCCATACAAAACCACAGTATCCATTTTAATGTTAAAATTTATTTTCTAGGGGCACCTGGGTGGCTCAGTTGGTTAAGCGTCCGACTTTTGCTCAGGTGATGATCTCGCGGTTCATGAGTTCAAGCCCCGTGTCGGGCTCTGTGCTGACAGCTTAGAGCCCGAAGCCTGCTTCGCATTCTGTGTCTCCCTCTCTCTCTGTTCCTCCCCCACTCGCTCTCTGTCTCTGTCTCTGTCTCTCTCAAAAATAAACATTAAAAAAACCATTAAGATTTATTGTCTGTTTATAAAAGTAATATATGCTGCTTGTAGAAAATTAGGAAAATAGAGATTCTGTGTCTCGCATTCTGTGTCTCCCTCTCTCTCTGTTCCTCCCCCACTCGCTCTCTGTCTCTGTCTCTGTCTCTCTCAAAAATAAACATTAAAAAAACCATTAAGATTTATTGTCTGTTTATAAAAGTAATATATGCTGCTTGTAGAAAATTAGGAAAATAGAGACAATTAAAAAAAAGAAAGAAAAAAATATACCCAGTTTGTTGGGCACCTCTTGCCGCCAAGCTCTGGGATGGTCTGGCCCTGTAGTGGCCTCCTGTTGCCGTGAGTTTCCAATATTTGGGCCAGTTTAATAGTTCCACTCCATTTTGAGGCAGCTCCTTCAATGCTTTGGGACAGGGACATCTTCCTTCTGTCACTCAGTCCCTGGTGTCTCCTTTTCTACCTATCGGTACTCCCTCTCTGGCAGGCATGAGAATCCTGGTGACCTTGTGGGCAAACAGAGGAGTTATCTGGGGGAAACCGGGGAGCCCCTGCCTTCCAGGTGGGGCACCAGCCCTCCAGGTGGCCCACAGCACATGCGGGCATCCTTGCTGTGGCAAATGGCAGGACTGTGTACTCCCTCCTGACTCCCCAGAAGCTGTCATGGTCTTTTGTGGTGCTGTTGAATTCAATGTGCTAATATTGAATTAGGATTTAATTACAGTCTTTGTATCTTTATTTCTTTTTATTTTAAAGTTTATTTATTTATTTTGAGAGAGAGAGAGATAGAGAGAGAGAGAATCCCAAGCAGGCTCCACTCTGTGGCACAGAGCCCTATTCAGGGATTGAACTCCAGAACTGTGAGATCATGACCTGAGTGGAAACCAAGAGTCAAACGCTCAACTGAGCCACCTAGGTGCCAGGTATCCCTTTATCTTTATTTCTTATTGGAATTAATTGATTCACTTTTCTGCTATATCCTTTTTTTTTTTTTTAAGGTTTTGTTCTTAATGCTGTGCTAGGTTTATAAAATACATCAGATCATTTTCTATCTTTTTCTGTACTTTGGAACAGTTTATATAATGCAATAATTATCTGTTCCATGAACATTTGAAAGAACACGCTGTGACAATAGTCTGACCCCAAAGCCTTTCGGGGGGAGGCAGTTCTTTGAAATTAGTTTGCTTTCCTCTGTGCTTGTTGGTCAGGGCAGATTTTTTAAACCTCTTTTTGGGACAAATTTAGTAATTTGCATTTTCTCAGAAAATGATTCATTTCATTGAGAGTTTCAAGTATATTAGTATGGAGTTGTACCATTGTATTTTCTT
Organism: Panthera pardus; assembly: GCF_024362965.1. Taxonomy (NCBI): domain Eukaryota; kingdom Metazoa; phylum Chordata; class Mammalia; order Carnivora; family Felidae; genus Panthera; species Panthera pardus. The sequence continues at coordinate 4,772,840 of NW_026526810.1, forward strand.
ATAGCAAAAAAAAAATCTCTTCATATCTGTTCTTACATCTCATTTTACATTTCCTTTTTTTGTGTGATCTCTTTCACTCTTTTCTTTCTTTTTTAATCTCAGGTTTTTCAGATGTTTCTCTGTTGAAATGCATGTTTGTAGAAGCTGGTCTTGGAATTTTTGATCATTTTTACTAGCTGTTAATTTCCTTCCTTCCTTCCTTCCTCCCTCCCTCCCTCCCTCCCCCATCTTTCTTTCTTTCTTTCTTTCTTTCTTTCTTTCTTTCTTTCTTTCTTTCTCCTTGATTCCTGCTTTATCTTTATCATACCCTCTCATCTATTCTCTTTGGGCTTAAAAATTCTCAATTTGAATGGTTTCTGTATTATTTTTAATTAATGGGAACATTGAAATATATGGCTTTATTCCCAGACTACAACCTTGTCCCTTTCTGTTGGCCCCCAGCTCTCACAGTCTTGCAGACCTTCAGCAGACTCGGCAAAACCCATCCCCCTCTTCCCAGACTACCATCATACCATCAGCCCCGCGCTCACGAATCCCCCTTACTTTAATGCCGCGTGCTTTGGGGTGGCTACTGTTGCACTTGGTAGGTGGCCTTGGGCGCACTTGAGCTGCATCTGCTGCCTTTACTTCTCCAGCTGGCCCCTCCTGCAAGGAGCACGCGCACGCTTTCGCTGTCCTCGCCTCTGCAGTCATGCTCGGTGGAACTAGATTCTCAGAAGGTAGCACGCATTCTAGAACATTTCACCATGAGATGGAAATGGCACCTCCAATTAATGGCCAAATCTGGCTTGCGTGGAACTTGGTTAATGACCTAACTGTACGGCCGGCCCCTCAGACATCCAGAATTGGACCAGTAAGATCATGCCCGCCCAGGTGGCTGTCTATGGAAATAAATGCAAGGGCCTGATCACCAGTTTGATCCTTATCTTGCTCATGTACATGTCATACGTGTTACACATGTCACAACGTACCCGGAACAAAGCAAGCAGTCAGCACGGGAGACTATCACCTCTACTCCATCCCTCTGGATCCGTGCTGGAATCCGCTGCCGGACCCTCAGAGCCCTCATGCCGGACAGGGATGCTGAAGGAGAAAGCCTGTGGCTATACGGCACCCGTGACAGCATCTCCGGTGACAACTTCCACGGAGCCCGTTGTCCTGACTGGCTCTGGCAACTGTATACTTTTCCTTTCTTCCACACAGGACACGTTTAAAGAGGAACTTCATACTTTTTTTTTTTTTTTTTTTGTATCTGCTTTGACCTCAGCGGATCGATGGTAATTTATGAGTTATGTCATCTGAGGGTTCACATTGCTCAGGTTGAGGCCATCTGAATAGACATGCACTTGGAATGACTTTGCCTTGGGTGGTTCTGCAGGCCCCTCCCCTGTGTCCAAGATCCCTGATGATGACAAATGGTAGCACCTGGGTCCTTACAGACTTTCTCACTGGGGAGAAAGGAGGGACTGTCTGGCTCATCCCCCAAGCTCGGGGAGAGAGACCTCGATTAGAAAGATGAGCATGTCTGTCCTGGGGGAGTGTGTGAAGGGCCAGTGCTGGGGGGGGTGGTATATGAATAATCGTTCTTCCAGGCCTGGGTATGCCCTGCCCGAAATGGCTTTCCATGCGTGCCCTAGGCAGGGCCTCAATGCCATCTGCTCCTGAGGGGGGATGTGTCCGCCATCGATCTGACATAACGAAGAGGAAACTTCTTGATGCCTTGCTCCCAGACAAAGCTAAGGAAACCACTAATCCCGGTGTCAGCCAGAGCCTGGGGAAGCACACGGAGTGAATAAATCTCCGGGAGCCCCAGGAGCGGACTGAGGAGGCTCATTTCCTCCTCCCTTTCGGCGGCATCTCGGCGAGCCGGCTTAGCAGCAGGCCTGAGCTAGGTCAATGGCAGAATCGTTGGAGCGAGCCTCAGAATTTCGGGCGCTGCCTGCTTTCTCTGAGCAGGAACTTTCTCTTGCCACACAGTTACCAAAGTACAGTAAAAACCTTGGATTGCGAGGAACTTCTGCACGTGTTCCACAAGACGAGCAAACATTTCTCATCAATGTTAACTTGATAAACGAGTGATCGCTTGCAATACGAGTGTTACAGGATGCCGAATGTCACGTGATCGCAACTGAGCCAATGGGTTCTCTCTCTCTCTCTCTCTCTCTCTCTCTCTCTCTCACTCTCTGTGGGATGGTGGGTGATCGTCTCCCATGCTCAGTCTCAGAATGAGGTGTTTGGCAGAAATCAGTGATTTTTCAGAACATGAAGGTGGCAGGAGTGTATTTTTTGTCACTTCAAAACACCTATGGACACTCGTTGCATTTCCATACAAGAGTAAGCTTAGGAATGGTTTGCTACATTCTAGGTCATTGGGTAGGTGCCTTGTTTAAGTTACAAGAAAAGAAAAAGATTCCATAGATAGATACAGTTGAGCTGATGGATAGCAGCGATTCCATTAGTGATAGTGAAACGACCCTCCTCTCTCCTGTGTCCCTCACACCAGCCACAAAGGTTTTCAAAGGTAAGTGCAGGGCAATTTCTGTATTTTTCTTTCTATTTTGTATTTTCTTTATTAGTTTGTATTACATTACAGAATTGTAACCATTTTTATATGAATATTTTTGGGTTTTGGAGCCAATCATCTGAGTTTCCATTATTCTTTTTTTTTAATGTTTATTTTTGAGAGAGAGACAGACAGAGAGAGGAGAGGGGCAGAGAGAGGGAGAGAATCTGAAGCAGGCTACAAGCTCTGAGCTGTCAGCACAGAGCCTGACACGGGGCTCAAACTCATGAACTGTGAGATCATGACCTGAGTCGAAACTGGATGCTTAACCCCCTGAGCCGCCCAGGCGCCCCAGTTTCCAGTATTTCTTATGGGGAAATTCGCGTTGATGTACAAGTGCTTTGGATTACAAGTCTGCTTCCAGAACTAATTACGCTCGCAAACCAAGGTTTTACTGTACCTATCTCTAGCTGCCCATGACCCTATAAATATGTGGACCATAATGGGGAGGGGTTTCTCTCTTCCTGGAGCTTTGGTCTTGGGGCATGCAGTCCGCTCTTGCCTGACCTAGGCTGGGGTGACAGTTTGTGGGATCCCTTGTGCTGCTTCCCCACGTCCCCTGCTCCCAAATATCCCCCAAAGAACCCTATTTGATATCTGTACCATGTGGTGCTAGTGTGTGTTGTGTGATAACTCTGACGTTGCGGCTGCCACCCTCCCATACCCATACTGCCGTGGTCTCTGTCCTGTGGCTGTGGGGGTTTGTCTCGAATCTGTGTATGATCTCTCACAGTAATAGCTAAGACTTTTCTCTGCTTCTTAGAGCTTTATATGTATTAACTCACTTAAGCAGATGGGTACAATGGTCTTTTCTACGCATTTTCTTTCTTTCTTTCTTTCTTTCTTTCTTTCTTTCTTTCTTTCTTTCTTTCTCCCTCTCTCTCTTTCTCTTTCTTCCTTTCTTCCTTTCTCTTTCTTTCTTTCTTTCTTTCTTTCTCTCTCTCTCTTTCTTTCTTTCTTTCTTTCTTTCTTTCTTTCTTTCTTTCTCTCTCCCCCTCCCTCCCTCCTTTCCTCCCCCTCTCTCTTTCTCTCTCTTTCTTGCTTTCTTAAGGAAACAAGCACAGAAAGGTTAATAATTTGTCCAAGGTCACACAGCTGTAAGGGGTAAGGTCAGAATTTAAACTCAGGCAGTCTGCCTCTGGAGCCCGTGTTATCAAACTTTGTGCTGCTGATTTGCAGGTGGGCTGGAGGGAGGCTTTCAGGGTAAAAAGATAGTCTTTTGGTTATCTTTAAAAACAGTACCCCAGAGTCCAAGATTGTTAGGCTATTTTCTGATCCCCCAAGAAAGATCTCCTTACTTTCTCTTAACCCACAGACTTGCTTCTTGTGCATGACAAAGCCCTCTGCCTGCCACCAATTATACCCCCAGCACACCCCCGATATGCCCTGATTTCACTTCTTCCAAGATTTTGGTAGGCAGGTCTGCTAGGAGTCTCGGACTCTCAGTGGTGCTATAGTTTCTGGGGTTTTTGTTTGTTTGTTTGTTTTATTTTGTTGTTGTTGTTTTGTGTTTTGTTTTTGTGTGTGTGTGTGTTTTTTGTTTTATTGCTTTTTTGTTTTCTTGCTTTGTTTTTGGTTTTTGGTTTTGATTTGTTTTTGCTTGCTTGCTTTTCTGTGTATTCCCAGAGACCTAAGTGGGAAGTGGGGGCGGGGGGGGGGTCCGCCCTGCAGACAGAACTGCCACACCCCGCCTGGGAGGCTGCTGAGCTACAGGCTTCCCATCCATGTGGACTCCTCGCAGCTCGGGCTTCCCCTGCACGGACGCACCCCCGAGACATGGAAGGAGAGGGTGACAGCATGTTGCGGGGGGGCTATGCTTGCACCGCTTCTTCCTGATTCTGGAGGCGCTAGACTGCCCTGTGGGTCCGGCAAGGGTGGAGGGCCCGGGCAGGGTATGAGGTGGCCCCAGGGCCAGCAGCCGAGACGGTGGCCCTCCTCGTGACCTGGCTTCTCAGTCATGACTGAGGCGGAGGCTGCTTGTCTGGAGTGGTTTCTGGAAGCTCAGCTCTGGGCCTGCTCCTCCAGCCCCACCACCGGTTTTCTCAGGACCTGACTCCCTTTCCATGTTGGGCCCATGAGGAGCTATAGACTTCGGGTTTCTTTTCCCATGAATACTCTGAGGATAGGCATCTTCTGTTCAGGGAGTGTTGAGACCCGTTGAACTCCCCTCCACTGGGCCCGCCAACCAGCAGGTGAGGTCCTTTCGAGTCCCTGTCTTCATGGGAAGCCTGCCACCAAGAACCACACTGTTCCCCCCGCCCAAACCTTGTCCCGTGCCTCCATGATGCTGTCTCCAACTGGGTTTCTGTCAGGGATTTTCTTGGCTTGCTCTCTGCTCCTGGGAAGGAACAGCCTGGTCCCTCTAATGCTGTGCTCACCAGGGGAGCCCATCAGTGCGTGTACCTTTGTCTCTCAGGTGACCGCAGGGTTACTGACTTTGGTAGCTCTCTTCCCTTCCCCTGGGGGTTCACGTGCATCCACATTGCTCCAGAGGCTATCCTGCAGAGACTTGCCTATGCTATATGAGCAGGACCGTTAAGTATAGTCTCGTTGCAGGGTGCCTGAGTGGCTCAGTCCGTTAACTGCCTGACTCTTGATTTTGGGTCGGGTCATGATCTCATGGTTCTTCAGTTCAAGCCCCACATCAGGTTCCGTGCTGATGGCACAGGACCTGCTTGGGATTCTCTGTCCCTCTCTCTGCCTCTCCCCACCCCTCTCACAAATAAATAAATGCACTTTAAGAAAAAGTAGAGTCTGGTTGCCTTTTCCCTCAAAATTCCTTTTGGAAAGGTGTCTTTTCTAACACGGAGACCTCTCAGGGCGGTCTCAGTGTTTCCACATTGCATTTTATGACACTTTAAGAGGATATAAAGTAGATTTAGAGAATTGAACCAACACTGAATATAGAGTCCGTTATAAATAGGAAGAGTATTGTCTTGAGTATCTTTTGTTTTAGTTGTAGGTGTGTGCATATGTATAGCTTTCAGGGTTCCACCGGCGAAACAGAACAGGGAGGAAATATATATATATGGATATATAGGTATACATATGAATATATATGAAATATACATATTAAATATATGTATATATATATATATATATACACATCGATCTGTATACATCTCTATATACATATATTAATACAGATCTGTATATGTGAGAGGGAGAGAGAGAGAGAGAAAGATTGATTTATTGTGAGGAATTCCCTTCTGTGATTGTGGGGGCTGCCTAGGCAAAACCATAGCACAGGCCTGGAGCGAAAGCAGGCCAGAGCTCTCAGGCACAGGCTGAAGCTTCTGTCCATAGGCAGGATTTCTTCTACTTCAGGAAAGCTTCAACTCTGCTTGTGGGGCCTTTCACCTGATCAAACCAGGCCCATGCAGATCATCGAGGATAATCGTTTTTATTTAAATATTATAGTCTTCAGTCGCATCTCCAGAATACCTTCATGGCGACCCTTAGCTTCGTGTTTCGATCACTGGGGACTGTCACCTGGACAAATTGGCCCATGAAACTGACCATCAGAATAAGTGTGAGTGTATGCTGATGGTGATTAAACATGAATTCCTTCCTGTAAAATATAATTTGAAAGTGCAGGGGGACAATCACGACCTTCTCCTGCCCTCTGTTTTGGGGTGGGCACATTCAGATCTGTCCCCTTTCCTCTGACACACACACCAGGACTTTCAGGCCTTGGGCGAGAAGCAAGGGTGCTGTTGTTTATTTCAGTGACGCCGAACCTTTCAGCTTCCTCCAAGGAAGGAAGGTCAGCCACACAGAGCAACACCCGACACACAGGAGCAGACTCACCGGACTGTGGGCAAACTGGAACTCGGTGAACACTCACATCCAAGCTCTAGGAGGGAGCCGAAGTGTGGTCGGGGCACAAAAGGAAGAAGCTGCTTCCTGTGCATTCAGGGTGGATCCTAAAATCCCAAGACCCACAAGAGGAAATTGGTGAGCAGCCCCTGAGTGGAGAAGCTTGCAATCACACAAAACTTGCAGAGCCTGATATGTCAGAAAAGGAAGCATCACGAAGGAAGCAATTTGGGGACGATAGGAAAAGGATTGCTTCCCTTTCTGTGGTTTCTCATCTCCTCTGAGTTACTTTATAAAGGAACAGCTTACTCACAATTTCCAAGCCGAAGATACTTCCAAGGAAGTGATATGTGACATCACGGATAAGCCAAGAAGTCCCAAATTGTTAATGTATATAATAGGAGAGGATCACGAGCAGGGGCTCTTTAAATGGTATGTCTTCCTTAGGGAGCAATTCATCATCCCAGAGTGCTGGTGGGCCAGGCAGCATGTGAGGCGCTGGGGCCGTGAGGCTGCCCAGGACCGGCCTACAAACTGCCCGCGAGGAGGCGGACGGAGGCAGAACGGAAGCTCAGTACAGCCATGGCAAGCACATGCTCAGGACAGTGGTGGGCCAGGCCAGGCGGTGAACGTGTGACCTCGTGAGCCCCTGCTCTGCTCCAGGCACCGTACTAGATGCTGGGAATTGAGTGGCAGGTAGGACAGAGATGGAGCTCAGGACCCAGGGAGGGAGACATTGTTGGTCACCCAGCAGATGGAAAATACCCCTGGCACAGGCACGCCCGGCCACGAGGCCGTGCTTCATGTCCGGCGTGTGCCATCGTGCCAAGGTTCAGGTGTCTCATGGGACTCCCATTCTGGAGGGGCCCTACCAGCGCCCTCCAGACCCCAGCCTGTGTAGGGTTTTATCCAAGGAAGTAACATCCCCCGGGTAACGTCACTGGGTTGGAGAAATTCCGCAGGTTCTCCTTGACAGTCGGGTCCCTGTGACCAACGGGCTTAATCATGAGTTTTGTGCGAAAGAACCATTCCATTTGGTTTTAGAAACACACCCCTGATCCCTCTCTTCTCTGTCTCTCCAAAGAGCTTTCTTGGCTTATTGCATCTGAATACTTATTAGATTTTGCTTCTCCACCCCCCCCCCCTTTCTATTTATAACTTTAAGCTGTTGGCAGGTCTGGAGCGCTGGGCCTCTGGGGAGGCATACGTAGACCCAGATGCCTGTGAGTTGTCTGGGAACACGGGCTGGGGTGATGTAGACACCCAGGCCAGGCTTCTCTCTCAGAATTTACGGCGAAAAGTTGGATTTGAGAGCCAGGGGTCTGTGATGGACAACGGTCCCGTGTCTGTAATGCAGGGAGGTGGGGAAGGCACATTCCGCGTCAGCTGGAACTGGCTGAAACCAGCTTTTCTGACTCCCAAATTAGTCAATAACTTTCTAGCAAAAATTAGAAATAGTGGTTTCAGTTACAAGTTGCCTTGGCGAAAGCGACTTTGGTCTTTAAAACACAAAGTGGGCTATTTGAGATGACATGTAAACAAGGGTTTTGGGCAGAGAGGGTTTTCTGGACAGACGATGGAACCGAAATTGGCTCCTTTTGTGGTGTGTAAATGGGTTGGTGAGAAGTGTGCTGGAGGGGAGGCGGGCTTTAGTGGAGGTGGAGACTGATGGCTGCTTCGGGCTGGATTCAGGTTGAAATCATCCCTATTTGGCCCGCCTCGATTAGCGCAAATACGGTAGTCTTCCCTGACCCGGGATCGCTTTCCACATTCAGTCACTGGAGGCGTGGTCTGGAGGCAGATGACCCTCCTTCTGACGTCAGAAGGTCAGTTACACTACATCACAGTGCCTATGTGATTCCTTCCTTCATTTTGCCCCCGGGGGCATTTTATCGTCTCCGTCAGCCCAAGAAGGAGGGGGATGACAGGGCAATAAGAGATTTTAAAAGAGAGGGAAAGACCACAGTCACATAACTTTAAAGCTATTTTTTTTAATTAATTTTTTTTTTAACGTTTATTTATCTTTGGGACAGAGAGAGACAGAGCATGAATGGGGGAGGGGGAGAGAGAGAGAGACACAGAATCAGAAGCAGGCTCCAGGCTCTGAGCCATCAGCCCAGAGCCTAACGCGGGGCTCGAACTCGCGGACCGCGAGATCGTGACCTGAGCTGAAGTCGGACGCTTAACCGACTGAGCCACCCAGGTGCCCCTCACATAACTTTAAAAAAACATTTTTTTAATGTTTATTTATTTTTGAGAGAGAGACAGAGAGAGAGCAAGCAAGAGAGGGGGAGGAAAGGAGGGAGGAAGGGGGAGAGAGAAAGAAAGAAAGAAAGAAAGAAAGAAAGAAAGAAAGAAAGAGAAAGAGAGAGAGGGAGGGAGGGGCAGAGAGAGAGGGAGACACAAAATCTGAAGCAGGCTCCGGGCTCTGAGCTGTCAGCACAGAGCCTGATGTGGGGCTCGAACTCACGAACCTCGAGATCATGACCTTAGCCGAAGTCGGATGCTTAACCAACTGAACCACCCAGGTGCCCCTCACGTAACTGTTATCACAGTATATTGTTATATGTTCTATTTTATTATGTTATTGTTGTTCATCTCTTACCATGCCTAATTTATAAATCAAACTTTATCAGAGGTGCGTATGTGGAGGACATAGTGCACACAGGGTTCGTACGACCCAGGGTTTCAGGCATGCTCTGGGGGCCTCAGAATGTGGTCCTTGCAGAGAAGGGCTCCTGTCATTCCAACTTGACTACTTGACTGCCGATTCATTCCCAGGTGTTGGGAAAGCTACCCGCTCATTGCCAAGGCCCAAGACAAACACCATTTGAGAACTTGTCCCCAAAAGTCTGACTTTCTTCATCTGGAAAGTTGCTGGTGAAGTTCTTCCTTTCAACTATGTGATTCACAGTTTTAGCTGACCGTTCCGTTTGGATCCTGACTCTTGTTTGGACAATGAATGAAGAGATCCTATTGTAGCATTGTTATCCTGACTTCTGGGATTTTTTTTTTTAATATCTGTTCCTGGGATTTATACTGATGTATTTTTTTTTTTTCCATTCCATAGAGTCTCAGATTGAAAAATGTGTTTCTGATGTTCAGTATCTTGGCCTGTGAGGAGCCTACAGGGAGGCCTTCCTCCCCCAGATTTGTCTCAGGCTTTAGCATGTTGAAGCTAGTTACAGTCAAAGTCAGCAGAGCCCCAGACCTCCAGTCTGGGAGATTGGGGTGTGGTGTGTTGGCTCATTTGGTGGGGAGCCCGTGCACTACAGAGAGGCCTCAGTTCATGCATGGACCCAGGCAAAGTGCCTGGAGGTCAAAATATTGTATCCAGAAAGCCCTGTCAAAATGGATCTGTGTTTACTGGAAGGAGAGAAGTGGTAAATTTTTGTCTCCAATTGTGTAGAGTCCCTGATGTGAACAAGGCAAACATTTATTACTCCTGCTTCAGTGCTCTTTGTTCATACAGCTGGGTGAGTTTTCAACCCAGAGAGTCACAACAATTTGTGCATACTTTTCCCTCTTCTGGCTGATACCGGCCCCTAGAGGGCAGGGGGTATCTTTTAGGCCAATCCTCTGTCTCCGGGCTGGCGAGTAAGGAATAGTTGGCATCGATAGATGGTTGTTGAATGACTAAGTGAGTGTATGATGGTTAATTTTATGTGCCAACCTGACTGGGCTGAGAGTTGCCCAGATACCTGGTAAAACATTTCTGGGTATGTGTGTGAGGGCGTTTCCAGAAATGATTAGTAGTGTTAACAGACTGAGTAAAGACGATCACGGTCACCAACGTAGGTGGGGCATCATCCAATCCACTGAGGACCTGAACTGAATGAAAAGGTGGAGGAAGGGCGACTTTGCTCTCTCTACTTGGGCTGGGTCATCCAGGTTCTCCGGCCCTTGGGTTCCCCAAACTTCAGACTTGGGCTGGGACTTAGACTATCGTGCCCCTCCCCCTCTGATTCTTGGGCCTTTGAACTTGAACTTAACACCAATCGCTCTTCTCATTCTCGGGCCTTTGGACTCCCGCTGAATTATACCACTGGCTTTCCTGGTTCTCCAGTCTGCAGATGGCAGGTCGTGGAACTTCTCAGCCCCCATAATGGTGTGAGCCAATTCTTATAATAAATATCCATTTATCTATCCTCTTAGTTGTGCTGAGAGCTGTAATGGAGAGTGAATGATCCATCCCTGCCCTGGAGGCCAAGGTCATTGTTATGCTGTTTACTTCATTTCGTACTTACCCTAAACCAGGGAGGTTCTGAGTAGGCCATCAGGGGCAAGGGCAGGGCCAGGCTGCAGGGGGCAAAGGGCACAGAGATGGGGGTTTCCAGAGATGCATTGGGTGACACCTGCCCCTTCATCTTGACCTTTCAGAGCCTCTGTTCCCTCATTCGTAAAAGGACCTAAGATAAGATGGTTTCACCAAATCCTGGTACAGTGAGTCCCCTAAGGAACTCATTGGGTATCTAATTACTTTTTATAATATTTCTGTAAAGCAGAGGGAGAGAGGGAAACTGGCCATTTGTGCCCTGCAGTGGTGGATATGAGATAGTGGTGGTCGGTAAACCAGGCAGGTGACAGGTGACCCTGTCAGACCTGCCTCCCATTTCCATGGCAATTGTGTTGCCATGCCTTCTCTACTCTCCTGAAATGAAATCCAGAGTCTATATGGCCTATTTACCCAGATAATTTTAATTTTTTAAAAATGTTTATTTATTTTAGAGAGAGAGAGACACACACAGCACGAGTGGGGGAGGGGCAGAGAGAGAGGGAAACAGAATCTGAAGCAGCTCCAGGCTCCGAGCTGTCAGCACAGAGCCCGATGTGGGGCTCGAACCCATGAACCTTGAGATCATGACCTGAGCCCAAGTCGGACGATTAACCGACTGAGCCACCCAGGCGCCCCAATGCATCTGTCTGTTAAGCAGTTAAATTTGTGGAATTTGTTCCACAGCAGTAGGAAGTGAACACAGCCGTTTTCATGCTGAGGCTGACCCTCAGGCGTTTGAAAGAGAGCTGCCAGGAGTAACAGGTACCAAATGCACATCCAGAAGGAGGAAGAGGGACCACTTCACCCCAAAGTCCCCAGAACACATCCTCTCACGTCTTGGTGACTGACAGAGTTGGGTCAATGTGCTGGCTCTTGAGTCAGTTGCCGATGACAGGACTGGTATTTACCATGGTTTCTTATACAAGGTCCAGTTTCAAAAGGAGATGATGAAAAATATACTTGAAATTAAAAAAAAAAAATTCTGGCAGTCAGGTGATAAGATGCAAATCTGTCAGATATTTAAGCCTCCTTGTGCATTCCATATTCCCATTGGCGGCCCGCTTTCCAGGCATATACAATGTTCCCAAATCCCATGAAATATGGATCTTTGCATTTCATGGATTTTTAAAATGTGTAGGAGGATCGGATAAAGTGTCTTCTTTTGGGAAGAGTCCAGGTTCTGGGCCAGTTTTGTGTATGTGGAGTTCTGGAGGCATTTATGAGACACTGAGGCAAAAGTGTTGAGTGTGCAGTTGGAAATGATGAGTCGTGAACTGAGCAGTGAACGGCAGCAATAGACTTGGGGGTCCCTGGGGGGCTCCCTTTTAAGAGATACTCTTTTTTCCTGTTCAGATCCCCCGGCAGCATTTCTGGATTGGAGTATTGACGGCTCTTGGGTAAAAGTACGTTCTTTGTTTGTAAGGTCGCTTGACGGCAGACTTAAAACATCTTTTAGAAGTTATGTATTTATCTACCCAGGGTAAAGCTATCCAGTAATTCTACAACAGCGAACATTTTCATCTATCTCATACCTGCCCTTAGGTCTATGAACTAGTATTTTGTCTCTCACCGAGAGTAAGTGTTTGTTTGTTTGTTTCTTTCTTTGTTTTTAATTTTTTCATGTTAACTTATTTTTGAGAGAGAGAGAGAGAGCACGCAAGCGGGAGAGGGGCAGAGAGAGAAGGAGACACAGAAACTGAAGCAGGCTCCGGGCTCCGAGCTGTCAGCACAGAGCCTGACGTGGGGCTTGAACTCACAAACTGTGAGATCATGACCTGAGCCAAAGTCAAGCACTTAACTGACTGAGCCACCCAGGTGCCCCTGTTTCTTTCTTTAAGTTTATCTATTTTGAGAGAGATGGCATGTGAGTAGGAGAGAGGCAGAGAGAGAGAGAGAGAGAGAGAGAGAGAATCCCAAGCAGGCTCCATGTGGTCAGTGTGCAGAGCCCGACGTGGGGCTCACACTCACGAAACCATGAGATCACGACCTGAGCTAAAATGAAGAGTCAGATGTTTAACCGATGAGCCACTCAGGTGCATCTGAGGTTTTGTTTCCAATAGAACAGGACAAAGTAGGTGTGGCTTGCAGAAGATTCACGAGATCCGTGTGAATCGTGTCTCAGAGCCCTGGCAGGGTACAGGTGACACATACAAAACGCGTGGCTGGCAAGCTTTCGTGGAAGGACAATTTAAACGCGAGCAGTGCTAAGGGGAGCCGACTGGGAGCAGTGAAGCCCTCTGGGGCCAGCAGCAGCAGGGAGCTCTTAGCACCCGGCCGACGCGGGTCCTGGGACTGCAGTTCTAGCTTTAGGAAATACACGGCCACTGCCCAACCTCAGCCTGGACCGCGGGGCGCTGGACAGCAAATACCCTGACTTCTCCGTTTTTTGACCTCCAGTCTTCAGAGGATGTGAAGCAGTCTGTAGAGACCAGCCCCCTGGGCACAGCACGGCAGGGGGACAGTGGATTTGGAAAGGGCGATGAAGACTGTCCAGCATAGGTTATGCAAAACACATCTGTACATACTCTTCTTTGTGATTTTGGTTGGACATAGAAAGACATTATTGGTCTATTATCTATCTATCTACCGTCATCTATATCCATCCATCCATCCATCCATCCATCCATATATCCATTATTTATATATCATCTATATACAGCCATCATCTATGTATGTATGTGTGTAGGTATTGATATCTATATCCATCCATCCATCCATCCATCATCTATATCCATGTATCCTCTCTCTCTTTTTAAAAATAGTAGCTTTGGGGCGCCTGGGTGGCTCAGTCGGTTAAGCGGCCGACTTCGGCTCAGGTCACGATCTCGCGGTCTGTGAGTTTGAGCCCCGCGTCGGGCTCTGTGCTGACAGCTCGGAGCCTGGAGCCTGTTTCGGATTCTGTGTCTCCCTCTCTCTGACCCTCCCCCATTCATGCTCTGTCTCTCTCTGTCTCAAAAATAAAAATACACGTTAAAAAAAATTAAAAAAAAATAGTAGCTTTGTTGAGATACAAGTCACACGAAATAACCATAAAACTTTCCGTTTTAAAAAGTGTATATACTTAGGTGACTGGTTAGTATATACATAGTGTTCTTGACTTTTTAAAAGAGGAACAGATGGGTTCCCTTGGATTCTGGAAACAGAACTGTTCAGGTTAAGGAAGATTTTTTTTTTTTATTGTGGAAAAAATATATACGATATGCCATTTTAACTATTTTTCAATGTACATAGGAAAGATTGTAAGAGCCCTGTGGTGTGCCCCAAAGTGTGCAGGCAGGGTAGGGAAACTAATGAAGCAGTGGTTCTTAAACTGAGCCCAGAGGCCAGTGTTCACATTTCCAAATGCTGGGAGACTGATATGTGGTCCTAGCACACGTGACTGGTCGCAGCCGGGGCCACGTGCACGTCCTCTGCACTTGAGTTCAATGATGCCCAAATGGATTTGCACCCTGTTCGACCGGCCAGGGCCGTTGATCTCATGCTGGCCGCCGTGGCAATTTCACGTGGCTACCCACGTCCCTAAATGCTCACTCTCAGTTTATGGACCAGTGAGAACAGGTCTCCCGCCAGCACTGATCCATGAATCACACTTCCAGTAACACTGCACTGGAGCCTCCTAGAGAATTCGTATCCTTACGGTTTTCATCCTGGTTCTTTTACTTACATACAGATTCTCTTCTCCTAGAGGATTCCCAAGTGCGTTAGTCGGTCGCTTCCTGGGCTCAGCTGTGGCCTCCCGACTGCCCAGCAAAGCCACAGAAAATCCCCTTCCAGAGGTGAGTCTTGACCCCAATGACAAGCAGGGCAGACACTGAGCTGACATGCCTCCGGGAGCCAGTTCCTTGTCTGCAGGGTCCGGTCCTCCTGTGCAAACACGCATGGTCTCTGCATTTTTCTGATCTCTGGGTTCGCTCATTCGTTCTCAGATGCTCAGCAGTTTGGGGACCAGGGGAAGAAGCAGAGCAGGGAGCTTCTAGGCCCTCAGGCAACGGTTAAAGAGAGGGCAGTGGCTAGGTGAGGACAGTTGCCCAAGCACAAAATTGCACTAACAACAGAGGACTGGGAAACCTTTATTGAGATGTAGCAGTCAAACCACAGTTGTTAAACCACCATAACGAGGTCTTAAATAATCAGTTCAGCTGGTCTCTATTTAATATAATAGCTGCCTATTAAACCTAAATTAAGTACAGAGTGAAATGTCTCTCGGATGCAGAAACCCCAAAGTGCCTGCCAAACCCAGAATGAAATTTCTGGCTGGAGTAGCCACGAACACGTCTGCCTGGTCTGGGCATGCTCTGGTTTAGATACAGCAGAAGCCCCATCCCAGTGCCCAGCTGTCTGTGCTTGAAGAATAATCCTTCCCCGGGTTGGGGTAGGGTGGAGCACAGGCTGTGCAATGCGCTTCAGTCCTGATTATGTCCTATAAAGTTGTGAGTTTCAGAGACGTTCCCGACGATGCCAGAAATATAGAAATGCCTCCAAGGAGCACTGCAAGGCCTCTAGGGCCTCGAGTATGCCAGAATGATGGCAAGTTCTGTGCCTCCTCTCCACTCCCATTCCCCTGCCACGGACGGGTCCCTATCCTCTGCTCAGACCGCGGCAAGGGACTTCCAGCCCCCTAACCTCCTTCCAAACCACTCTGTTCCCTGCCACTATCGCTTCCTTCCTTCTGGAAATACTTTGCACCCCCTATGCATGAACACTTGGGAAGCAATACAGTAGCAGCGAAAACAGACCCGGGAGCTTGCGTTTTAGTAGGAGAGGTAGCTGTTGATCAAAATGCTCCAAGAGGCCATCTGACCACTGACCCTTTGGATTTTTCTCCCCAATCTCTTAGCCTCCAGGAATACAGGGCCCTGTTTTCTTCTCTACTCTCATTTCCTGCGTCTTCTTCCTCACATCCTGGAGGACAGCCATGCACACCCAGCTAAGCGGTGTTTCTCAGGGCTCCTTCTGGGACCACCTGCCTAGAAATTATCTGGGATGACAGCTAAAAATGCATATTCCCAGGTTCCTCCCCAGGTCAACAGAGCTAGCTTCTGTCATTGTTGTCAGGCTCGAGAATCAGGCTTTAATTTGTAATCAGGCTCCCAGGCGACATTGCTGTGTGCTAAGACCAGAGATCCGCCCTGTTTACTGTATTCTTCAGGCCTTTGCTCCAAGCCTCCTTCTGCCTGGAAGTGCCCTCCGTCCTCTCGGCCTGCTTGGGGACTTGCGTCTGTCAAGGCTCACCTCAGTGCCACACACCTCTATCGCTTTTCTTGACTCTCCCCTCCAGGGTCCTGCCCTCCTCCCACCGATGCACATACCTGTAGAGATGGCTGGTAAAGCGCCGTCGGGCCTCGAATCAGTGCAGAGCTCTGTTGATGCGGCTGTGTTCACTAGAGCGGGAGCCCCGCGGACCGGCTCCTCCTCACAGAGCCCAGCCCTCAGGTGGGAACAGGCATACCGCCAGCTCCCTTGGTTCACAGCTGAGTGAGGCAAGTACTGCAGGGATTAAGAGAAGTGGTTCAAGTCCTGGCTCCTCTGCTCTGTGGCACTGGGCACGTAGGCTCTCTGAACCTGCTTCCCCAAGTGTAAATGGGGATAATCCACCTGACTTATAGGATGTCCTGAAGAATCGGGAATAAATGCATATGATGCCTTCTCCAAATGAATGCCTTCAGACTTGAAAGTGCCCGTGAACCACCTACGTGTCTTGTTAAAATGTAGGCTCTGATTCAGCAAATCCGAGGTTCTGCATCTCCGGCTAGTTCCCAGGTGACACCCGAGGTTCTGCATCTCTGGCTTGTTCCCAGGTGACAGCAATGCTGTTGCTGCCGGGATCCCACTTTGAGTAGCCGTGGCTCCGAAGGTTGGTTACTAGTGGTGTTCTTGATAAGAAAGGCAGTGGGCATGTGAGAGAAGACAGTGAAATTTTCATTGAAGTACAAACGGAAAGCGAAACCCCCACAGGTCTGCTACCAGTCAGCTGGGCTCAGCACAGGGGCCAGAAAGTGGCCCCCATTTCCTGCCAGTAAGACACCGCCTGACATGCTACTGTTGTGTCCTCCCTGCTCCCCTGGGGGAGGTGGGCTGAGAGAGTGGGATAGGGACCGCTCTGTGCCGGGGACAGACCGTGAGATCATGACCTGAGTCAAAGGCAAGAGTCTGACGCTTAACTGACTGAGCCCCCCAGGCACCCCTGTTATTTTGGTTTTGAGTATCCCCTGATTTCTCCTCTACTGAAGGAGACTGGTAAAGTCAAATGTCCCTCAAAGTTGAGGACGAGCTATGGATTTCACCTTCTTGCTGTGAGGATAAATTGTTGCATTCAATATGGTAGGACACCATTCTTGTGGGATGGCTTAAACCAATTAGTCCATACTTGGTTGTCTCTTATGGAATGTGACTGGGGTTCTTTTCTTACGACCAGTCCTGAGTGTAGGCATTGCTGTTTCATGTGGGTAACCAGACTGCTAAGGAGAGGAACAAGAAGTCATCAGTGTCAGTGACGCAATCAAATTTGCTTTTCACATTTTAGTAGCAAATTCATTAGCTCTCTCTATTAGATTGGACTCATGTTTTCTTTGTTCATCCATTTCCTCATTTGGGAAGATCTATTTGGGGGAGTAATTCTTGGTTCGTTGAGGAGACAGTATAACCCACAGCGACACATTTTCCATCTTCATGCTTGTGCTGAGGACTGCACGAGGGTAAGAATTCTGAACGGAGAATGGAGAACGACACAGCGTACTCTCATCCTTGGCTCCGAAGGGCTTGCCTGGAGCAGGCGTCACAGCCCTCAACTCACCTGTGTGGGCTGAAACCCTGGGTTTTACTTAGCCTTTTGTGTTAAATGCTGGGTCCAAGGCACAATTCTTAGTCTGTAGTTTAATTGAGCTGGTAGGCAATCTTGGTTTCAAATTCTAGTTATGCCTCTTACTAGCTGTGCCTTCTTTGGTAAGTTACTAGCCTTTTCTTTGCTGTGGTTTCCTCAAGTATAAATTGGGGCCCATGATATTACTTCCTGTTAACGTTGTGAGGATTAGACAAGCTGGTGTACATCGTAAAACTTCACGAGACCTTGTCCTTGGTGGCCATCCTTCTTTTTGACAACATCCTCCATTTTTTTCTCCTGCTTCTTCCTTCTCATTGTTCTTTTTTGGGCATTCTGCCTCTTTCTGCACGCCCTCCCCGCCATGGACTTTTCCGAAGGTTCTTTTATCCTTCATCTATATCCCCCCTTCCATTCCCCATTTATAAGTTTGGTGGTGATTTAATTTAATCTTGTATCAAATCTCTTATCCTTCATTATGACCCCCCAGTCTGGGCCTCTGGGCCACCCCCTTCATCACAAAGCTCAGACCACTTTGCCAAAGGTCTGCTGGGCATTTCCACATGGACGTCCACGGGCACCTCCAGGTCTGAACTCCTCTTTCCAGCCCACCCCCTGTCTTCAACACCACCAACTCAGTTTTCTCTCCTCCCTTGGTGTCTTGTTTCTACTTCCTCAATACCTGGTCATTGCCTTGGAAAATCCATCAGTCCCTTAATGTTTCCCTTAATAATAATCATACTAATACCTGACATCTAATATTTTTTAAAAAGTAAATCGGATGATAAGACTCTTTTTTCTTAAAACATAGCAATACCTTCTGAAGGAAAAACGGTTTCCTTCTGTTCACTGAATACTTCCGACACCAAATGGGCGGGTTTTCCACACCGACCAACTCTCAATTCTGTTCTGACACTATCTACCTGGGGTTAGTGGAGACCCTGCAGGTTTAGGGCTCAGTCCCACAAGACACACTCCCCCCCCATCCCCCGCTGCTGCCCCATTCAGATGCCAATCCAAAGTAGTGGGTCTCCGGGTTACTTACGTCTTCTGTCCAACTTGGCTACCAGTTGGAGGTCCCTATAACCTCCTCCATGGGTTTGGTAATTTGTTAGAATGGCTCGCGGAACTCAGAAAAACAGGTGACTTGCTAGACTATTAGTTTATTATAAAAGTATACCATTCAGGAAGAGCTAGATGGGAGAGATGCATAGGGCAAGGTATGGGGGATGGGGTGTGGAGCTTCCATGCCCTCTCTGGGCGGGGGGGTACCATCCTCCCAGTAGCTCTAAGCATTTGGCAACTGGGAAGCTCTTCAAACCTTTCAGTTAGGATTTTTCTTAATGGAAGCTTCATCACATAGCGTGATTGATTAAGTCATTGCTCATTAGTGGTTAACTCAATCTCCAGTCCCTCCTCCTACGAGGAGGCCAGGGTGTGAGGCTGGAAGTTCTAACTCTCTAATCACATTGTTGGTTTCCCTGGCAGCCAGCCCCCTTCCTTTAAGGGTCACTCATTAGCACAATCCCTATCAAAATAACACCAGCATTCTTCACAGAGCTAGAACAATCCTAAAATTTGTATGCAACCAGAAAAGACCCCAAATAGCCAAAGGAATCTTGAAAAAGAAAACCAAAGCGGGAGGCATCACAATCCCTGACTTCAAGATATATTACAAAGCTGTAATCATCAAGACAGTATGGTACTGGCACAAGAACAGACACTCAGATCAATGGAACAGAATAGAGAACCCAGAAATGGACCCACAAACATATGGCCAACTAATCTTTGACAAAGCAGGAAAGAATATCCAATCGAATAAAGACAGTCTCTTCAGCAAGTGGTGCTGGGAAAACTGGACAGCGACATGCAGAAGAATGAACCTGGACCACTTTCTTACACCATACACAAAAATAAACTCAAAATGGATGAAAGACCTCAATGTAAGACAAGAAGCCATCAAAATCCTCGAGAAGAAAGCAGGCAAAAACCTCTTTGATCTTGGCCGCAGCAACTTCTTACTCAACACGTCTCAGGAGACAAGGGAAACAAAAGCAAAAATGAACTATTGAGACCTGATCAAAATAAAAAGCTTCTGCACAGCGAAGGAAACAATTAGTGAAACTAAGAGGCAACCAACGGAATGGGAGAAGATATTTGCAAAAGATATATCAGATAAAGGGTTAGTATCCAAAATCTATAAAGAACTTATCAAACTCAACACCCAAGAAACAAATAATCCAGTGAAGAAATGGGCAAAAGACATGAATAGACACTTCTCCAAAGAAGACATCCAGATGGCCAATCGACACATGAAAAAATGCTCAGTATCACTCATCATCAGAGAAATACAAATCAAAACCACATTGAGATACCACCTCACACCTGTCAGAATGGCTCACATTAACAACTCAGGCAACAACAGATGTTGGTGAGGATGTAGGGAAAGAGGATCTCTTTTGCACTCTTGGTGGGAATGCAAAATGGAAAACAGTATGGAGGTTCCTCAAAAAATTAAAAATAGAACTACCCGATGACCCAGCAATTGCACTACTAGGTATCTATCCATGGGATACAGATGTGCTGTTTTGAAGAGACACATGCACCCCAATGTTTATATCAGCATTATCAATAATAACCAATGTATGGAAAGAGCCCAAATGTCATCGACAGATGAATGGATAAAGAAGATGTGGTCTATCTATACAATGGAGTATTACTCAGCAACAAAAAGAATGAAATCTTGCCATTTGCAGCTATGTGGATGGAACTGGATGGTATTATGCTAAGCGAAATTAGTCAGTCAGAGAAAGACAAATATCATATGACTTCACCCATATGAGGACTTTAAGAGACAAAATAGATGAACATAAGGGAAGGGAAAAAATATAAAGATAGGAAGGGGGACAAAACATGAGACTCTTAAATATGGAAAACAGAGGGTGGCTGGAGGGTTGTGGGAGGGGGGATGGGCTACATGGGTAAGGGACATTAAGGAATCTACTCCTGAAATCATTGTTGCACTATATGCTAACTAACTTGGATGTAAATTAAAAAAGAAAAAAAAAGTCACTCATTAGCATAAATTCAGGTATGGTTGAAAGGGGCTTATGAATAACAAAAGACATTCTCCTTAACCCTATCATTCAGAAATTCCAAGGGTTTTAGGAGCTCTGTCCAGGAACTGGGGATGAAAGGAAAATATATATCTCTTAATATATCAGAATATCACACTTTTTTTTTTTTTTTTTTTGCATGTCAATGATGTAAAAATTCTTCACCGTGACCTCCTAGAGGGTTTTATTCTATTGTCCTCCACTGGTTGAGCATTGATAGAGTCTATTGTTGAGCCATCCCAAGTGAAACAAGCAAGTGGGGAAATGATTCTTTTCTTTAAAGAACAATGCCTTTCTGCCAAAAGCAGAGCTTCCGAAGGATTCACAACTTAGGACACAGACAAGGAATCTCAGGCAATCAGAAATCAAAGTTACTTTTGAAAATAGACAAAGGGGTGATAAATAGAAGCCTGGATAATGTCAACTCATCTCCTAGCTTGCTGTTCAAACATCCAGAGAGCCAAGGGGATCCACAAAATTTCAGCTAATGCTTTAAGCCCTAACATGAGAATTAGAAGAGTGTGAATTTCATCTTGGCTTTTCCTCGAACAAGCCACTTTTTAATCTCTGAACCTCTGTTTATACCTTTATAATTAAGGGGGTTGGGCTACACACTGGTGCTCCTAGGGAACATTTTGGATATTGTGGGGACATTTCTGATTGTCACAGCGATGGGAATGGTTCTACTGTAGGCATTTAGTGGGTGGAGGCCCGGGAGTCCTGTAGTGCACAAGGCATCCTGAGCCACATCCCAGCACCTTTTCTCAAGGAGGTGAAAAGCTTGTATGGAATCACCTGGGTCTTGAAGGCAACTCTGTTTTGCATATAAACTCACACCATTGTTTCATGGTTTGAATATACACTGAATGTTCTGGAAAGGCAAGTAACATGTAAATGGAGAAGGCATGTACTTTGTCTTGTTTGTTGCTTTGCCAAGACTTGTTCACCATGTTGAAAAACTCAAGTCACCGATGGCCATGCCATTCTTAGTGTTTAAGGGGCCAATATAGTACTTTAACTCTGCACCTGTAGGCGCTGAATTCTTGGTGGTTCGTATAGAATCTTGTTAATGCCCGTGTTTACTTCTTAGTTCAAAATGTCAACTAGAAAGAATAAGTGCGGATAATACATCAAAACTAGATAAAAGCATCTGATTTATTCATTGTGTCTTACATTTTTTCACAAGCATTGACATAGTGAAATTCATCTTATTTCATCAGAGATTACTTTATTTCTCACTTATATTATTTATATTATGGGCCATTATATTGATGTTTAAAATTATGTGGGTAGGGAGGTTGTACATCTACAATTCCATTTAAGAATAACAAGGGCGGGGCCCCTGGGTGGCTCATTCGGTTGAGCGTCTGACTCTTGATTTCGGCTCAGGTCATAATCTCAGGGTCGTGAGATCAAGCCCTGTGCATGGGACTCTGTGCTGAGTGTGGAGCCTGCTTGATTCTCTCTCTCTCTCTTTCTTTCTCCTTTTGCCCCTTCCCTGCTCACACACACTCTCTCTCTCAAAAAATAAAATAAAAAAAAAAAATAGCAAGGGGGATATTGCAAAATATTGGCTATACAAATAGGATGCTGGGTCTAATAGAATTAGAAACTTTCCTAATATTTTAGGAAAATGAGTTACCATCAAATAAAACAAAAAGGTCAGCCAGAACTCGTAACAAAAGGGATGAACAGCACACTAACCAGAGGTCGTATCTGCCCTTCATGGGGGTAAGCCCGCCTGCCCCCCCTGCTCCCCTGCCCTCCTGCCCCCCTGCCCGATTCAAACAAATACCAATTATACAGCCCTCTGTATCTTCATCCCCACTGGGACTTGAGTCCTCATAATCTTGCCTGACAACGGTTGCTAGGAAGATGCAGCCTCTCCAGCTGACCTTCCAAAGACTTGAGATCATAGCCGGTTGTTTCCCAGCTGCCGATGAGATCAAATCTGCTCAGAGAGAGCCATGGAGAAATACACAAACAGCACAAATAGCAACAACATGCAGCGTGTGCCAGGGACGATGTATAAGACGTGGCGATCAGGAGATGCTTGGCTATTGCCTTCCATTTCTGGATGCTCAGGAGGAAAAACAGCTAGATTAAAAATCTGTGCATTTCAGGGGCGCCTGGGTGGCTCAGTCGGTTGAGCGTCCGACTTCAGCTCAGGTCACGATCTCACAGCTCGTGAGATCGAGCCCCGTGTGGGGATCTGTGCTGACACCTCGGAGCCTGGAGGCTGCTTCCGATTCTGTGTCTCCCTCTCTCTCTGTGCCCCTCCCCTGCTCACGCTCTGTCTCTCCTGTCTGTCAAAAAATTTAAAAAAATTTAAAAATATCTATCCATTCTACTCTCCTGTTAATACAGTGATAGAGACATTACCAGGCAATCTGCTAACTCAGCCCCTTTCGTTAAGGCTGGGGGGAGTCCGTGCCTGCAGGCAAAGTCCACGTTCCACTGCTTCGACTTTGGCTACTCCCTTCTTCTGATAGAGCTGACTAGTGATAATGATTATGTGATGGTAATGACAGCTACCATTCATTGATACTTGCTTTGTTCCTAGCGTTGTCCTAAGTGATTTTCATGAATTCCCTCCTTTAATCCTCATGGCAGCCCCTGGAGGGACACGTCACCAACTTACCTACTTTGTGCTCTGTGCTTTATGTACTGATTTTGATCATTTGGTCTGCCACGTACAAATAACTGTGCATGCAGAAAGATTCATTCATTCATTCATTCATTCATCTACCATCATATGTGACCCAAGCCTTTGATTGCTGCCGAGCCAACTGGGAACTTGGTGAATGAGACCCACACCCTTCCCCAGGGAGCTGAGGGTCCAGTTCTGTGCAGAATTGAGCTTTGACTGCATGCTTGCTCCTGGAAGCACATGGCCTCTTTGAGGTGTGTGAGGGGAGGGGCAGGGGGGAGTACTGGATGCACTCTGCAGACTGGTTGGATGTTTGGCTGTACAAGTGGTCATGTAACGTGGATTTATTGTTTATCTTCCACCTTCAACCCGCCCCAGGATGCAGACCTTAGGATCAAGGGGTTCTGAACCAAAGTCACACTGACAAAAAGTCAGAAGCCAACATTTGCCTGGTGCTGCTTGGGTCTATGCCTGATGTGGGGCTTGAACCCACGAACCGTGAGATCGTGACCTGAGATGAAATCAAGAGTCAGACACTTAGCCGACTGAGCCACCCAGACGCCCTGACATACATTTTTAATACATAAATATCTATGAGCAGGACTGTTGGGTTATATGGAAACTGCCAAACCTTTCCGAAGTGGCTGTACCATTGCACACTCCCACCAACAATATATGAGAGTGCTGGTTACCCCTTTTCCTCCCCAGCACTTGGTATTGCCAGTTAAAAAAATTATTCAAGGGGCACCTGGCTGGCTCAGTCGGTAGAGCATGCGACTCTTGATCTCAGGGTTGTAAGTTCAAGCCCCACGTTGGGTGTAGAGATTCCTTAAAAATAAAATCTTGAAAAAAATTATTTAAGCCATTCTGACAGGTATGGAATGGTATCTTATTGTGTTTTTTTCTAATTTTTTAAATGTTTATTTATTTTTGAGAGAGAGAGAGAGAGACAGAGTACAAGCGGGGGAGGGTCAGAGAGAGGGAGACACAGAATCAGAAGCAGGCTCCAGGCTCTGAGCTGTCAGCACAGAGCCCGACATGGGGCTCAAATTCACGAACTGTGAGATCATGACCTGAGCCGAAGTCGGATGCTTAACCGACCGAGACACCCAGGCGCCCCTGTGTGGTTTTTTTTTTTTTAAGGTTTATTTATTTATTTTATGAGAGAGAGAGAGAGAGAGAGAGAGAGAGAGAGAAAGAGAGCAAGAGAGGGAGGGGCAGAGAGAGGGAGAGAGAGAATCCCATTTGGGGCTCGAACTCATGAATTGTGAGATCATGACCTGAGCCAAAATCAAGAGTCAGAAGCCTAACTGACTGAGCCACCCGGGCACTCCAACTGTGGTTTTAATTTCCATTTCTGTAATGACTAATGACGTTGAGTATCTCTTCATGTAATTATTTGCAATTCACATGTCTTCTTTGGTGAAGGCTCTTTAACACTTTTACTTATTAAAAACATAGGGTAGTTTGTTTCTTATTATTGAATATTGAGAGTGTTAAAAAATATATTCTGGATTGGAGTCAGATATGGGATTTGCAAATATTCACCACCATCCTCCCCCACTGTGACCCCCAGTTTGGCCTTGAAGTGACATATGTTGTTTCCACTTGCGATCTGTTGGCCAGGAGTGGTCATGTGGTCAGATGCGGTCACAAGGAAGCGATTCTAGCTGGTGCCTGGAAAGGCAGAGGCCTGGAGATGTTTGGTGAACAGCATGTGACCACCCCACATATTCCTCATGCTACCTTAGAGTCTGTTTGACAATAGTTCAGGAAGGTTCTTCCACGTTCACCAGACACAGGCCAAAAATGGCCTGCTATCTTTTTTCCCTTAGCCAGTGAGCTAAGAATGCTTTTTACACAGGAACGTTTGAAATCGATTTGGCAATAAGAAAACCTGACTTCGAATCCCAATTAAGCAAAATGTTATTAGTGCAAAAAGAATTAGATTATCCTCACTAGTAGGCCAATATCAGAAAATCATCATACTCAGTCATTCTTGCATGTTGAATTTGTCAATGAATGTTTGTGGGAGTTTGTTTTCTTTCGTTTTCAGAAGTACTACATAAGTACCGCATGATTTTGCCTCTTGACCCACGAAGCCTAAAATATTTACTCTGACACTTGATAGGAAGTGTTTGCTGAAGGCTGTTGTATAGAATGGCTTCTCAGAGCAGCGTAATATTCTAGATTTGTACATATTGTAACATTCTTGTGCTCATAATTTTCAACTGCATTGTTTCTAGATTTTTCCTATTTCGACAACACAGGCATACAGATGCTTGTACATATGTCACAAAGATAAGCATTGATTATTTCCTTAGAATATTTTCCTAGAAGCAGAGCCACTGAGTCACAGGACGGTACATTTTACGGGGTTTGATTCAGTATTTCTAAGAAATCTGCCAGAAAGGTGCCATTTCACCTCCCTGCCTCCAGGGGATAAAGGTATTTGTTTACATGTCTCCTTTCCACAACTGTTGGTATAATTCTAGAATATCAGTCGTGATTTGATTGGTGAGAAAATGGTTACTTATTGTCATGTTGATTTGCCTTGTTAGAAATTATTGCTGAAGTAATACATCATTTTATATGTTTTAAAGCCATTTCACCTCTTCCTTTGTTTTGTTTTTCTTTGTTTTTAAGTTTATTTATTTATTTATTTTTGAGAGAGACAGAGAGGGTGAGGTGGGGGGGGGGTGGTGGTGGTTGTGAGCAGAGAGAGAGGGAGAATTCCCAGCAGGCTCCATGTGGTCAGTGCAGAGCCGGATGAGGGGCTCAAACTCAGGAACCAAACTTGAGATCAGGACCTGAGCCGAAATAAATCAAGAGCTGGATGCTTAACCAACCAACTGAACCACCCGGGTGCCCTCACCTCTTCTTTCGTAATTGGCTTCCTTAGGTGCTTTGTTTATTTTTCTCTGGGATAATTTTAAATTCTTTATTCATCATGCCCTGGACAAGTGGCTGAAAAGTTACCTGCAAAACTGAATTAAATCTAGCCCAGATATTTTTCAGGGGAGCCACCCAGCTACATTCTCTGATTAAAGGCAAACTGAGTTACTTTCCTCTGTTAGGCTCATCTGCGCTGTGCGTTAAAAAGAGCCTGTCCCCTTCAGGCAGCGGATGGACGTCAGCTACTTAGCAAGAAGGCACAGGCTCCATTTGCCTCATCGGGCAAGCTCTGAGCAGTAAGAACGTTGCAAATACGGTGCAAAAGAGTCTTCTGGCTTGGGATTCATGAGAATTTCTTGGCTCCCAACCAGACCTAACAGGGTCAGTGGTGGGCAGTGGTGGCCGGCGGCCGGGAAGATGTGGGGAACACCGCCTGGCTGTGAGAAGCTTAGGATAGTTCCCTCTGATTAGAAACACAGTCGAATCTGTGTGTTTCAAAAGTGGCGAGATGTACATGGGGAATAGAAGTGAGCGTCCCCATTTTATAGTTGAGGATCCTGCGGCTCGTTCCGGGGTCAGTGATCGTTTGGGAGTTGAAGGAGGAAGCCAAGTGTCTCTGAGCCAGCCTGGCTTGGTAGTAACCAGACCACCCTGAACTGGGGAGGCCAGAGTCACTGCAGAGGAGAATCTCTCGTGTATGTTCCGATCCTTAGGTGACCCAATTCATTTCCTTTTATGCTCGGTGTGTTTAAGGCTGTGCGTGGGAAGAAGACCTTTTCCGACGCTTATCCTGGTCACCGCTGATGTCTGGAACTGAATTAAAAAAATTTCCAGACAAAACGTCCACCTTCATTTTGGGTTAGCTCTCCATCAATTTAGTTGTTCCCTGCAGCGTTAGGATTCTGAGTTCCAACTGAGTCCTCGACACCGGTTAGCAGGTTCATTCCAATTTCTTTGGGTTTGGAGGTGTGGAGGGACACGGAAGGGAAGCACAGTCTTTGCTTTCAAGGTGCTCGTAGTTGGAGGCGGGGAACACAGTGAAGCCATGATTCCAGTACTGGGTGAACGGAGTCTAGAGATTTATGTCCAAGTTGTTCTGGCATCCCTTAGAGGAAGTGGGGAGAGGGGGGCAGGTGCTAGGAGAAGGGCTTTCCAGAAAAGGGAAATGTGCATTCAGTTAAAAAAACAAAGCAGACCCCCCCCCCCCCCCCGCCCAAAACCCAGGTAAGGCAGGGGACAGGTGGAAAGATGGGCAGAGAGGAGAGTGGGTCCAGGCTTTCACTGACTCAGCTATCAGCTAACCCAAATATTTCTAAAATTTTTATGACACCAGGCACTGCCCTCTGTGCTGTGTTACAACAATGTTCTCTAAATGAGCCTCGGTTGAAATTTTTGGTATCACTCAGCTTCCTTGTTGCGTCCTACCCCATACAAATTTCCTGGCTGGTGGGAATGGAATTTGTCAGAAAAGAGCATAGTAGACTGAAAAAAAAAAAACAAACCAAAAAAACTCTGCATTCCCTATTTTCCTGGAACGTTCCCCAGGAATAGACTGCCAGGCCCAGGACAATATATGTTAAAACCTTGATTTGTGAGCGTAATTCGTTCCGGAAACATGCCTGTAATCCAAAGCACTTGTATATCAAAGCGAATTTCCCCATAAGAAAAAATAGAAACTCAGCTGGTATGTTCCGTGACCCAAAAATATTCATACAAAAATGATAACAATACTGTATGATAATACAAAATAATAAAGTACAAAATATAAAGAAAAAGAAACAAATGCACCTGCACTTGCCTTTGAAAACCTTCACGGCTGGTGCGAGGGCAACAAGAGAGAGGAGGGTTGTTGTGTAGGACGACTTTCATTGTCACTAATGGATGTTGACTACAGGACAGTATTAATAAAGTCTTACCATGTACTGTATTTAATGTAACTGGCAATAAGGCACCAGAGGAAAGGATCTATATTTGGAGGCAGCCTGACTTAGAATGAATCATTCTTACCCTCACTCTTGGATGGAAAAGCAAAGGACTGTCCACAGGTGCTCTGAAGTGACAAAAAATACACTAGAGCCAGTTGTGGGCACCTTCCAACGTTCTGAAAAATCACTGATTTCTGCCAAACACCATGGCCTGGGACCGAGCATCCAAACATGGGAAATGATCACCAATACTCCTGCAGAGAGAGAGAGAGAGAGAGAGAGACAGAACCATTGGCTCAGTCGTGATCATGTGACATTCGGTGTCACTTACTACTTGCATTGCAAGACATTGCTCATTTATCAAGTTAAAATTGATTAGAAATGTTTGCTCGTCTTGCGGAACGCTGGCAGAACAAGTTACTCACGATCCAAGGTTTTGCTGTATATGTGAGCCCCCCTCCAAAATGTTTGCCGGCCCACTAATCTCAACGTACCAGAGCCTTTTGTTAATAACACTCTGTCACAGACCAGAATCGATGGCAGTGTGCGGGCCTGCCCCGACCCTCTTTCAAGGGAGGTTGTCACTGACTTACTACAAATTCGATTTTCAGGAAGGGGCTTGAAAACAGAATGAGATAGGTTCACAGACATTGCACCAGGGCAGCTGGGAGCCACGGCTCTGCCCTGAAGGATGAAAGTTCGGCTGTTCTAGAAAGATGCTCAAATGCTTCAGAAGAATAAAAAAAAAAGTCTCATCTGTGCAGAGCCCTTTACTGTTTACAAACCGAGCCCTTCACTCACTTGGAGGCCAGGCTCACATTTGTCTCGAATATGCAGGTGTAGAAATTGGGGCTTGAGGGGGGACGTCATGATCTGCTATTAAGGAGCCAGGACCCGAACCTTGGCCACTGGTTCTGGACCTGCTGTATCCTCTCCTTGCATACATACTCACTGAAATCTCCAGAGAGACCCTGTTTTCTGTAAAACTTGATGGGACAGCGTCTCTCTGTCTTGAAAGAACCTTCAGCTACTTAAGGGTGAAATGAACTCTGGGTCGATATTGTCTTTCGAAGTCTGGCACTCAATTCTCGAAGTTTCTGTTCTAAACGCGACGTGGCTTTGCAGTTAGGAGGCTCGCCTTGGTGTTCAGAGTTTGTTCTCCGAATGTTGAGGGATCGCCTCAGGGTAACTTTGGGGCCAGGCAGGAGGAAGTTGTTGGTGTGCATTGAGAAGACTGGTAATTTTGCTGCTCATCTTGGTTTCCCTGGAGCCAGGTCTCCAGTCCAGCAGGAGCCAAGAAATCAGGTCTTCTGAGCAGAAAGGGGGATGGGAGAACCGCAAGGGCAGCTGGGAAGGAAGGCACGCAGAGCTTGCAGGCAGGACACGGACAGGCCGGGGACAGAGCCAGGCCGGAGAAGGAGAGAACGCAAGTCTCTTTATTCGGCTGGTCCTCCCTGGGCCTAGGGAGCCTGGCTCAGTGTTTCCAGGGTGAGGTGCCTCATCCGTAGTTACTCAGGGACTGAGGCTGGGGAGACAGGAATCCTGAATGGCGATTCTGGAATTCTCTTAGGGAGAAGGGCAACCGAAAGGCAGAGGCACTGGCTCACACGTCTGGACTTTCTAATGTTCAAGCGCGGGTGTAGAGAGCAGAGGCGCCAAAAGGCCGCTCCCAGGATCCTTCCGCCAGCACCCTCTTACTTCCTCTCCCTCCACCCGCAGCGGCTGCGTCCCCACCACATCCAACTCTGCCGTCCTTACCGCTACGACCACCACCAGCACCTGTCACTATTGTCACCACCTCCACTGCCACCAGCTCGTCAAACACAGGTGCCACCCGTTAGGGCCCTTGTGACATGCCCAACACCATGCTGCTGGCTTCCCGTGGATTTGAGCCTCATGACATCCACCGTGAGAATTCGTAGTCCCCGTTTTACAGTGGAGGGGACTGAGGCTCAGAGAAGTTAGGTAATTAGTTCAAGGTCACACAGCAGAGAGCTGTAGAGCTAGGATTTCGGCCCAGGCCTGCATGTCCTTCTGATGGGCAAGGCACAGGGCCTCAGAAGGACGCACTGTTGGGGATGAGGCACCTTCCGGGGGCTTCTCTTATGTATTACTGAGCCGCAATATTTGGGTCCGAGAGGCTCCTGGTGGGCTGTGACCAGGCCTGACAATCTGTTTCTCCTTCCTTTTTCTGACTCTCTCGCACACGTTCTGGATCGTATGGCTTTTTTCAGGTCAGAACAAATAAAAATGTTTTATGTCCCCTCTTTTTCCGAGCTTTGGATGTTACTGTTTGCACACAGTTCTGGAAGCAGATGGAGTCTGATGGAGATCCCAGATGATAACTCCGTCATGCACGCTCTGTGGAAACACCCACATAGCATAAATACCTCTGAGAATAAGAGAGAGAGAGAGAGAGAGAGACCGAGAGGGACAGAGACAAAGGCAGAGTGAGAGAAAGAGAGAAAGACACACATAGGGAGAGAGACAGAGACGCACATCCAGAGACACAGAGATAGAGACATGGAGAAAGAGAGAGAGTGAGAGTGAGCACATCCGCTGTTAATGCTCTCGGTCTAGTTCTGTGAGTTTCACCCCTGAGCACCTGAGCCAATCGATCCCCAGTAGTTTCTTTCTGTCCGTTGCTGCTGAAAGAATAGGACATAAAGCCCTTAGCTGAGTGTCTGGTACCCAGGAGGGGTCAAAGGGTAACTACTGATGGCAGGAACAAAGCCATTGCTCCCCCCGTTGGTGCCGACACCTGCTGACCCCCCTCTGCGTGCCTGGCCTTCTCTCAGGGTGAACGGGACACACGTCCCTCGGCAGAGTCCCTGGCGATGTCAGAGTCAGGAGCGTCCACGGGGACGAAGTGCGTTGCCTGGTGCACAACATGAACTTGGGGACACCCGGGAGTGGGGTGGGGGAGGCACGCCCTGAAACTGTTATTTCAAGTTACTACCTGCAGCGTGTCAAAGGCGGCTGGGAGCGCTGTGCTGAAATCACCCACAGTTCTGTTGAAACTGGAGCTTGGTTAGGGTTCTGACCCATAATAAATCACCTGGGGGAGGGCTGCGCGGCTGCCTACTTGGTCCTGGGGGGAGGGGCCCGGCTGCCTCATTTTTCTGGAAGCCTGTGGCTCAGAACCTTTCGTGATTGTTGGCGTGGAGCCCTCACTGTGGATAACCTCGCCGGAGAAGGAATTGTGGGCAGAGATGCGTTTTTCTGCTGTCCTCACTCTGGATTTTCCTTCAGGGCTTCTCTATCACCTGTTCCATCCGTTTCACTTTCTTTATTTCTCCTCCGGCCTGAGCTCTTCGGGGTGGCCCAGGGCCGTCAGAGAAGGTGGCAGGTGGAGTCTAGAGTGGAAAGCCTGAGTCGACCTTCACCCCGCCTCCCTCTACGAGACTCTATTGGAGCCTCCTTTGTAAAAATGGGCACAATGGGAGCCTTTCTGCTTATCTCACAGGACAGTTTGAAGGACAGGAAGAAATAAGTCTTGAGGTGCTTCACAAAGGGTAAAGCCCTGTTCAAAAGTCTAGGGGTAATACTTGTGTTGTTTTTATTTGTGGCTGTTTGGGGGCGGGAGGAACCATCAGCAGTTGGTAGAAATAATGCAAGGGACTCTTCTGTATGACCTTGACCTCTATGAGTTTGGCCAAGGTATCTAGAGCCTAGATACCTTCATCGATAAAATTGGGAAATAGTGCTATCATTTTCTGTGCTGATGACCCTATGATGTCAGGCTCCAAAGCCAGGATGCAAAGCAGGGGTATGACAGGCTGTCATCAACTAGCTAATGAAAGTCACATTTGGAAGAGGGAAGAAAGAATTCACCCCCAGGGGCTGCTCTCAGGGTGGGGACGATCATGAGCTTTAAAAAATTTGTTTTACTTGGTCCTTTCTAAATTTTCCTTAATGGCCACCTAAAATTCCCGTAAGGCATT
Source organism: Panthera pardus (assembly GCF_024362965.1). Taxonomy (NCBI): domain Eukaryota; kingdom Metazoa; phylum Chordata; class Mammalia; order Carnivora; family Felidae; genus Panthera; species Panthera pardus. The sequence continues at coordinate 4,804,845 of NW_026526810.1, forward strand.
ACCTTTAAAGTTCGGAGGTTTAATGGAACATCAAATTTATGTCTGTAGCTAATTTCCCAGTCTCCTGCTGCCCACCTGCCTCCTTCCCAGGCACCCTGCCCCAGCCAGACTCCCTGCTGAGCTCCTGCCCTGCACCGGCATCCCTGGAGCAGCATCTCATTTAATCTTTTCATCGGCCCAGAGAGGAGCTGATTGATTGCCACCAGCCCCATTGATTTGCCACTTCGGCTCAGGTCATGATCACGGTCCATGAGCTTGAGCCCCGCGTCGGGCTCTGTGCTGACAGTGAAAATCCTGTTTGAGATTCTCCTTCTCTCTCTCCCTCTGCCCTACTCGTGCTCTCTCTCTCTCTCTCTCAAAATAATTTAATAACCAAACTTTAAAAAGTTAAAAAAAAAAAAAAAAGAAAAGAAAGAATGTGTAGGATTTGAAGCCATGACTCTCTGGGTTCAAAATCGCTTGGTGGTTCCATATTACCTTGTTTCCCTAGGCCCAGACAGGAGAAATAGTCCTTCCAAAGTAAAAATAGTCCAAGGCGAGGAGAGAGCCACCAGCCGTCGCTCGCAGCCATGAAGGAGCACAGTTTTCCTTTGACCTCACTCCTGGGATGCGTTCCTCCCTTCCCGCGAGGACAGGGCACCCCAGGCATCTGCCTTTGATCGGGACGGGGCCGCGGCCCTGCAGAGACAGGACACATACCTGTGGTCTGGGGCCTCTCTCACACCCCGAGAAATGCCATTTGCAGATGGGGAAGACAGAGAAAATGTGAGAAGACAGGAAGGAGAAAAATCAACAGACACATGGCAGGCGTCCTGGGAGGTAGGGTCACGGCCCGGGGAGAGAAAATGGGCCTCAACCACGGGTCAGGGCGTAAACACAGAGGCACCAAGGCCTGATTTGTTGGAAGAAACCGCGCTGGGCTGGGTTGGGGAGAAGAGGTTTGCCACGTGTGCCGAAAGAAGCTTCAGAGGGATCCCAGCTGCCGAGAAGCAGGGCTCCTGAGCAAAAGCAAAGAGGAGCAAACCTTTCAGAGGGGCTGGGCCCCCCACGTCTCCCCGTCACTGTGCTTCTGGCTCCGGCCTCCCACAGGGCCAAACACAGGCCTCAGTGTGTTTGGGGAGCAGAGGCCTGCCTGTAACACTGTCAGGAAAGAACATTCTGGCCAGGAGGGACCCAAGGAAGAGATCCATGGGGTCGTGGCAACTGCGGGGCAGTGAGTGCCTCAGACCGTCTCTTTTCTTCTCTGCCTTTTCTAGTCAAAAACAACGCTGTTGACCTGCTGATACTCTGAGCTGTCTGGGTGTGGAGATAGACGGCTTCCAATCGCTTCTTCCTTCGTCCTGGGACTGGCTGACTGCTCGGTTCAAGGGCAGTGTTGGGTGCCGTGGGGGGAAAACAAGAGTACCTCCTGGGGGCACTTTGTGGGGTCGGCTCACTCGGCCCCCGGTAACCCTCTCCTCAGGTACGAAGACACTGTGGAGAGATGTTTCCTGATGTGGCTGGGAATGGGTGCACGGCCTGTATCGGGTCCCAGAACAACACTGGGACTGTGGGGGATGCCAGGAGAGAGCCTCCCCAGAGAGAACACTCAGGGGGCCTGCTCTTACCCACTTGTAGATTAAACGGAGGCAGCCACAGCATGTTCTCTCGCCTTTCTGCGCCAAGAGCGGAGGACGTGGAGTCAGGAGGCCTGGGCCGTAGCCCTCACGCTCCTGATTGCTCTCAGGGTAAAGCTGCAGCCTTCACATCAGGAAGCGGGGGTTGAGGTGGGGAAGGTGATAGTAATCGCCATCGTCATAATCATGGTACCTGCTCTCCTCGCGGCCCTGGCTGACTCTACAGCCCGATGAGGTGACAAACGTGATTCTTCCCTGTGGGCCGTCAACCATGATTCACTTGTGTCACGGACTGAATCATTGCCCCCTCAAATTCACGTGTTGAACTCCTAATCCGCGCCGCCTCAGAACGTGACTGTATTTGGAGGTGAGGTCTCTAAAATTTTCCTTGAGGAAATTCAAGTAAAATGAGGTTCGAATCCAATGTGACTGGAGTCCTGATAAAAAGGGGAGATTAGGACAGACACACACAGAGGGAAGACCATGAGAAGACACAAGGAGGAGACGGCCATCTGCAAACAGAGGAGAAAGACCTCCGGGGACACCACTCATGCCGACCCCTTGACCTTAGACTTCCAGCCCCCAGAACTGTGAGGAAGTACCTTCCTGTTGTTTAACGCCCCCCCCCCCCCCCCCGCCCCAGCCTGTGGTAATTTTGTGACAGCCCGGGGTCGCTGAGACAACACATCAGGACTCCAGACATACCCAGACACAGGTGAAGAGTGACAGCCAGCGCCTGGGTGGCTATGACAGGCTCCAGAGAAGGGTGGGAAGTGACAGGAAGGCACAAAACCGTCATCCAAGGGCAGTCAGGGAAGGCTTCCCGGAGGAGGCCAACTTAACTGTGGTTTTCTAGACTATAAAATGGGGATGACGATAGTTCCTTTCTCAGAGCAGTTGGGAAGACACAATGAAGGAATCCATGGAAAATGGGCCTAGAGGGTACATGTGGCGAATTTCACTATAATGTTGGCTCTTACTGTTATTGAAGTGTGCCGCGAGCTGGGGGTAGAGAATGGAGAAGTATGGGGAAAGATGGAACATCGAAGAGGGGACAGAGAGAAACCTTGCTGGCCTAGGAAGGGCAGACTCATATGGTGAGTGGAGGAACTGGAAGGGATTGTTACAGACATCAGGAGGGTGGTGATTATGAACGTAATCATGTGAACGGAACTTCTCCCGAGACTTTTTTTTTTTTTTTTTAATGTTTTTATTTATTTTTGAGAGAGAGGGACAGAGTGCAAGCAGGGGAGGGGCAGAGAGAGTGGGAGACACAGAATCTGAAACAGGCTCCAAGCTGTCACCACAGAGCCCGATGTGGGGCTCGAACCCACGAACCACAAGATCGTGACCTGAGCCGAAGTCAGACACTTAACCCACTTAGCCGCCCAGATGCCCCACAAGACCAGTTTTGAATGTTCCTGTCTGGTCCAATTCCCCAGTGCCATAGTCACCCATAAAAATGTAAGATCTCAAAAAGCAGCGAAAGAGGAAACCACGGTTGTATATGGGCAGGCCCTCAACATCTCCGTGGATCCTGTGTTACAGGTGAAAATCCTCATTTGGGATTCATCAGCCATTTTATATGAGGATCTGGGGGCCAGGCTTTTCACAACCCACTCATCACTAGATTGGCCCAATATCAATTCATTCATTCATTCATTCATGTCACAGATATATGTTAGTCCTTTTATGCGCTGGGCCCTTCAGCTGTATGCTGGACATCGGGCAGACAGGTGCATGGACCATACACAGCTCCTTGTTTCATGTGGTGTTTATCTTACTTCAGTCTGTGGAGGACTGTCTGCCTCCTGTCTAGGTCCCCTGACTGGAGGGGTTCCTGTAGAGGGGCAAGGGGAACAGGAAATCTCTTCCACTGCCCGTGCGACCCAGGCCCCGGTGCTGAGTTCCTGAACGTGTGCTCAGTAAGAGAGTGAGGTCCTCTGTGGGCACTCGGGGAGGAACTGTAAGAGGAAGGCATGAAGAATGTAAAGTCAGGTCTGGGATGGTTGCCATCAATAACACTCTGGCTTTTAATCCTGCTTTAATCTTAATGACTGCTGTGACAACAGTTGTATGATGAAGGCTAATAATAGTCAGTGTCTAATGGAAGGAAGGAGTATAGTTTATTATGGTAAGACCTCTTGCCAGAAGCTGCAGACTAATATCCTGTAGTCTGGAATGGCTATGAAGCTCACCTTGGCCCTTGATCAGGGTCAGCAAATACATGTTAAACATATCATTATTACTCCCATTCCTGCACCCGTGGCAGGCAGCACTAATCAACCTGCTGATCCCATGATCTCTCTCAGAAAAGCCACCACCTGCTGAAATTAGCACAGGGATCAAGCTGATGGATTGTCTCCCCTGGGTGCTAGGGGCTTGTCTTAGTTTATACCACAGACTGGATAGCTTACACACAGCGGAAATTTATTTCCCACAGTTATGGAACCTGGGAAGTCCAAGGTCAAAGTGCTGGCATGGTTGTATTCTGGTGAGAGCGCTCTTCCTGGTTCATAGCTGGTGTCTTCTCACCAAGTCCTCACATGGCGGAAGGAGCTGGGTGGGGGGGGCTCTGTGGGGTCTCTTTTATAACAACACTAATCCCTTTCGTGGGGTCTCCACCTTCATGACCTAAGCACCCCCCAAAGGCCTCATCTCCTAACAACTGCATTGGGGGTTGGGATTTCAAAGTAGGAATTTTGGGGCACACAAACATTCAGGTCATAGCAGGGATTTTATGCTGACCTAACCCCAAGATCCCAGGACCTCATTTCTCAAACAAGTCCATCAGAACCATTAAGGTCCTGGGACTTGTTAAAATGCAGATTCCTGGGATCGACCCCAGAGCTATGGAATCAGAATCTTTGGAGTGGGGACCTCAGAATTTTTATTTCACAGAAGCTGCTCAGGTAGGGGACTCTTCTACAGATACCGCTAACCACCACCCTAGGGACCAGGAGTCATACTAACTAGGTGCTTTCTTTTTGGCTGCGCGCTGGAGGGGGTGTGTACTGGGAGCTGTGTGGAAGTCTTGAGGCTCGCTGTGCAGGGTTAGTTCTGGTGACGACTGTTTTCAGGTACAAGGTCTCATTCATGCTGCTCTTATAAATTGTTGGCTCTTTATGGGTGGAAGGGGCAAGATCAGGTAAGAGTTAAGAGCACAGGTTCTGGCTGCCTTCTGTCCAGGTTCAAATTTCAACCATGCCACTCACTAGTGGTGAGACCCTGGGCAGTTTCCTTAGTCTTTTCGCCTCAGTGTCCCCATCTGTAAAATGAGAATGCTCGCAGTACTCACCACAGGTGGTGCGGGGGATTAGACGGGTCCAAACATGGGAAGCACTTGGAATAATAGTAGGGAGCCTCCCCCGGTAAGTGTTCGCTCTTTTTAAAGTATCTTTCAGGGGCGCCTGGGTGGCTCAGTAGGTCGAGCGTCCGACTTTAGCTCAGATCATGATCTCACAGTTGTAAGTTGGAGGCCCATGTTGGGCTCACTGCTGTCAGCGCCCAGCCCGCTTTGGATCCTCTGTCCCCCTGTCTCTCTGCCTCTCCCCTGCTCACACACACTCTCTCTCTCTCTCTCAAAAATAAATAAAACATTAAAAAATTTTTTTCTTAAATTATCTTTGAGAAGGAAGGAACTTCCCAGTTGTCTTGTCCCTTCTGTAGCTTCCAGGAAACCCACCACGTAAAGTGAGACGTACCAAAGTTAATAGCTTACATGGTCAGTACGTTCTTACCTATTTCTGCTCAAAATACTGCTTAAAAAACACATCCTGGGGCGCCTGGGTGGCTCAGTCGGTTGAGCATCCGACTTCGGCTCAGGTCATGATCTCACAGTCCGTGAGTTCGAGCCCCGCATCGGGCTCTGTGCTGATGGCTCAGAGCCTGGAGCCTGCTTCTGATTCTGTGTCTCCCTCTCTCTCTGCCCCTTCCCTGCTCATGCTCTGTCTCTCTCTGTCTCAAAAATAAATAAAAACATTAAGAAAAAAAAAATTAAAAAAAAAACCACATCCTTAGGGGAAATGGAGAACAGGGGGCCCTAGACATGGTGTGAACTCCCTCTACCTCAGTGGTTCTTAACCATAGTTGATTTTGTCCCCTGCAGACATTTGGCTGGGTCTAGAGACAGTTTTGGTTATCACAGCTTGCAGGGGTTGGAGATACTACTGGCTTCTAGTGGGTTGAGGCCAGGGATGCTGCTAAACATCTTACAGTGCACAGGACAGCCTTCCCAATAAAGAATTGTCTGGTCCCAAATAACAATAGTGCTGTTGAGAAATCATGCCGCCTCAACAGGAGGCAGTCTTTAAAGTGGAAAAAGTATGGGCTTTAGAGCCCGCGAGGCTGGGGTTTGCCTTCTGACCCTGCATGTATCCACTATGCTCCTGGAACAAGTTCCCAACCCCCCCCCCCCCCAGATATCTGCTGTGTCACCCATAGAAAAGTATGGAGATCACTACAGCCTGCTTTGAAGGGTTACTGTAAGTTATGTGAGACAATGTATAGAAAACGCTAAACATGGTGCCCAGCACATGAAATTCACTCAAGAAATTCCTCACTCCTTTCTTCAGTGGAAGATGATTTCTTGTTCTCCCTTCAGCCTCCTACATCAGGAGGAAGATTCCTGGTGTGCGTTAACCTGCCATCGTTGATCTCATTTTGTAATTCTTTGGTCATCTTTGTTGTGTTCTGCTGAATTCTGTCCAATTTTCTCCAGTCCTTCTGTTATGGAACTCGATTCAGATCCTCAGGGCTAAGGAATGGGTGAATCATTGCAAAATTCCCATCTATACACTTGTGAACACCGTCCGAATGTCAACCTTGCCCTGCTGACACATCATAATCTGGGCCCTCTGGGCTTTCCACCTGCCTCTCTCTCTATCCATTCCTTTTAGTTATACAGCTTCTTGGTCTCCCAAATTTTGTAAAGAAGAATGATCACTGATCATTGATAAGGAGATAGAAATAAAAACAGGTCAAGAGACAAATGTAAACAGATAGGCACAAGAAAGCTATAGTTAAACAAAAGGCGGCTCAGGGAGGCTTCTGGTAGGAAAGAGAAGAGAACTGAATGAAGACAGAATTATATAGCAAGTTGAAGGGCAACTTTGGGGGTCACTAACCAGCCTTCGCTGGGCATTGGAGAAGCGATGTGATGGTGACACAAGGGAGTCGTGTGGCCGGGAAGGAATGCCAGTCCATCCCTGTGGACTCATGGCCAGTCTGCCCTTTGGGATTCCCTTGGGAGCCCTGAGGCCTCAGTCCCTGGCATGATGCCGTAGGACAGGGCAGTCATCAGAGCTTGGGCTCTGTAATCAGATAGACCTTAACTGGATCTAGCCTTCACCGCTAACCACCCTGAATGAACAAGGGCAAAGTAGCTCCCTTATCGAGACTCCAAGTTTGCAATGGTGAAATTGCGAAATTGGCAGTATTAATGAGATCTTTTCCTAGGAGTGAGTTGTAAAGTAACACATATAAAACATTGACCACAGGGCTCAACACATTGTAAATGCGCCATAAATATTATTGATGATGAAGAAGATGATGGCGACATGATTACCTACTCATGCGTATCTGCCCTGGCTGTCCTGTCTGGTTATTTATACACACGTACAGGACTACATGTGCTTGAAAAGCTGAAATACAAACATATATGTGTGTATATATGCATACATGTATATACACACACACGTGTCCATATGTACACGTAGGTACGTACATGAGCCTTCCAAGCACGTGCAGTTTTGTCCTGGATCTGGCTTATAGGCATCCCTTCTCAGCTCTGGGGTCAGTGACATCAGGTTGGTAGCTTGGCCACGGCGGGACTATTTTATAGTGTGGAAACTGTCAAACCCATACATCAAGGGTTCCCCCCGCCACCCTCCACCCCCCCCCACCACCTCCAGAGAGCCGGCATACCACTGTGTGCGCGTCCCTTGCATCTCCAATTAGATTCTGAATTCCTTTAGGGCTCTGAATGTGGTGCATTTCGCCCTCTGATCCCCACAGGGCTTTGCGTGTGTCCTTTGTACAGTAGGCTTCAAAGGATGGAATGAGTCAATAGGATGAAGGGTGAGTGGATGAAAGCAAAGGAGAGGATGTAGCAGAAGGGGGCTTAATAAAAGGGAGAGAAAGTTACTTCAGAAAAAGTGGTAGATGAGCCCCCAAGAAGGGGGTGAAGATCCAGAAGGGGAGCGTTTGGATGCGGAAAATGGTTTCGTGACCGAAACGAAGGGATCTGGAAATTTTAGAAAGTCCAGAGAGAAGAATGAAATTTAGGTCAAGAGTGGATTCCACCTGGCTTCAGATCACTGTTGGCAGTGTGATTTTTTGAGTTCTAGTCTTTTAGATGAGTGGCACTGTTTCAAAATATTGAGACAATTAAGGAATTATTTATGGGTGAAAACTTGGAGTCAATCTAATGCCCAAGAGTAGGAGACTGGTCAACTAAATGCAGTACATTCATTTTATAAAATACTTTGAGGTCATAAAAAAAATGACAAACTCCAGTGAAGTCAGAGCAATGATAAAAAGCGTGGAAAACTAGAACGATGTTATTCCTCATGGTAAAGCAGGTTAAAAACAGTGTGTACAACCACGCTTTTGTGTAAATATGTGTGGAGGGAGAAATGTCTGGAGGAGAACATTAGGACATTCAAGGTAGTTATTTCTGGCAGGGTGATTTTTTTCTTCCTTTTTTTGTTTTTGGAATTTTCTATTTTTTCCCTTATTTACAATATGTCTTTAATTAAAAAATAAAAGCATTTCAAATGTGTTTTTCAGTTTGCCCCCCCCCCACATTTATATATATTTGTGTGTGTAAATGCACACACACATATGCACACTTGTCTTCCTTGACTTTCCTTTTTTTAAAATATATTCCTTTAATTTTTATTAAGAGAAGTTTCCAACATGCATCCAAGGAGAGCCATTAGCATAATAAACCAACGTGTATCCATCATCCATCTTCAAAAATTAAAAACTGGGCCAATCATTAAAAAATGTTTTTAATGTTTATTTTCGAGAGAGAGCACGAGTGGGTGGGGGAGGGGCAGAGAGAGAGAGAGAGAGAGAGAGAGAGAGAGAGAGGCTCGGAAGCAGGGTCTTTGCTGACAGCAGAGAGCCCCTTGGGGGGGGGGGGGTGGCTCAAGCTCATGAACTGTGAGATCATGACCCGAGCTGAAGTCTGATGTTCAACCGGCTGAGCCACCCAGGTGCCCCCTGGCCAATTATTTTTAAACTATACGTATCCCTTATAGCCTTTCCATTTCTTCTTTTTCCTTATTGACTTTCGAGGTCATGGTTTCCTTAAGATTATTAGCAGGGTGACTAAGGATTTTCTCTGACTTGAGAATTGATCTGTATAAAATGATTTCTATTGATCCCACAAAGCACCGTGGTAACTCTGGAACCCTTAGCAAATTGCTTTGATTGGGAAAAAGTCATCTTCACGAAACTGGGACCGTCCCAAAGAATTACCAAGTCTGCATCAGCACTGAGGGAGGAGGCACTGTCGGACAAGGACTCCCCAGAGCAGCCGGAAAAGCTGGAGGCTTCCAGCAGAATGACAAGATCATTCCAAACACACCAGCCTCCCAGAAATGAAGCGCTGGTGGGCTGAAGACCTCCAGGTCCCGGGAAAGCACCCCTGGGTTCAGTGTGCAGTGGATGGCAGGGGTGAGAATGCAGGCAGAGGTCCCCGGGGCCGATCCTGGGTCATAGACGGAAAATGTAGTTCTGCCCTCCAGGAACAAGTTGAGCGGGAGGCAGACCAGCAAGCTGTGATTTCCAGTAATGTGCGGTTAGAGCCGTGAACGACAAGGCACAGGGGAGAGCGCCTAGCGGGTTTCTCAGTCTATCTTCTGGTCGAACAATGGAAGAATTGGGAATTGTCTTCATGTTCCGTTTTTCTGAGAGGCAGGATGGCGTGGTGGCCAGGAGACTGGTGTCTGGAACTGGAGCGAAGGGGTTTAAGTTCTGGCTCTGTGTGCATCTTGGGTGGATGATGTAAACACTCTGTACCTCAATTTAACGATCTGTGACACAGATATAGTAAGAGTCTCGGCCTCATAGGGCTTTGTGAGGGTCAAGGGAGGCAACGTTCATGAGGAACTTAGAACAGTGCCTGGTGCCCTGGAAATGTTTGCTGTATTATTATTACTCCTCGGTTTCTTCTTTCTTTTTCCCTCCCTCCATCATTCTTTTCTCCTTTTCCTTCCCCTCTTTCTACGCCTCTCTGCGTCTCTTATCCTTCCCACCGCGTCAGTGCCATCATCAGTGGATTAACCCTTGCCTTCCAAAAGAAAATGCAATCTTTCTCTGAGGTTCTTTTCTTCTAGGGTAAGACCTCACCTTTTGATATTGGTGCTGACAGGGCCAGGGTGCCTCTTCACACGATTTAACCAAGTGATTTTACTAGCAAATACTTATTTGCTAAGTGAATGCTTCCTTACTTTCCCCAGCACCTTGCATATGCTGGGCATGAGACTGTTTGCCCAACATTATTTCTACATTATCATCCTAGCCTCGGGAAGGTTAGGTGACACATTCAAGGTCTAACAGGTGTTAGTTCCTGCCATTGCGCCAATGCCAGACAAGAGCTGGCGACACCCAGCTCTCTATGGGGCAGATGACCTCCGTGCCTGGCCACGTGGATCAAGCCCAAGGTCTTTCTCCCAGACTCTCTCAGTGATGGCACAGTGGTGAGCATCCTATCCTCCAGGGCTAGCCAGTGTTGGTTTGCTACAGCTCTTATGAATTCACCAGCACATGAACTAAGGAAAGAATGTTCTCCTGCATCAGAAGAGGGATCTTTGCATTTTTTTTTTAACCAATCCATATATCATAGGAATAATCTAGCTAATGGAAACTCCATGCGGTCTAGAACACTATCAATTAAGTGAGGGAGAATATCGTGCATGCTGGGTAGGTGGTGGGTGGTGGGCACGTCATGGGGGCAGTGAACGTGTGTGTGGAGGGGGTGGGCACACACCCTGGGAATACGTGAGGCTGGCATTGGACACAGGACTGAAACGTGATGGATCCACAGTTTCAGATACATTTAGTAATGTTGCTGCTGATTTTTGGGGGGGCGTGGTGAGGCAGTGAAGAATCCTGGGGAGGGTATACCATAAGGTATACAGCCTTGTTTCCCCCTTCCTTCCTCCCCTTCTTCCCTGTAACATTTCCTCCCGTAAGCGGAAGAGGCCTGTCCACACTCAGGCTCTAGAGACTCAGATCCTACCCTGCAAAAAGTTTTAGCGAAGACTTTTCACTTTTTCTCAAAGTAGCTGCGTCTGTCTGCAAGGAGAGATTCTTCTCCTGCTGCCTTGACAGGGAGACGATCACGGCAACAGCAAAAGGCACGTTTCGCTCTATTTTTATGAAGCTTAGGAATTTTTAACGTATTTTTATGTTTATCATTTTAGTCAACTATCAGCGTGTTGTTTTTTTTTTAAAGGTGTTCAGAGACGTGTCTTGTTCAAGGTCATGTTGTCATTGGGTAAAAGGGCACATGCGATTTAAATTGTTGATGCGCTCAATCAAAACGCCTTCCCCAAAGGCTGCACCAATTTTCACTCCCGTATCCAGCGTGCAAGTGTCCTCGTTTTCTCACATGCTGGCAACAAAGTCTTTACGTGCTAATTTGATGGATTAAAACTGCCTCACTATGTTAAATAACACTGCTGCAGGTACTGCTGAGGCTGATTATCTTTTTATCCATTTATCACCCGTTTGTATTTCGTTTTTGAAGATTATTTGTTCCTACTCTTCAGTCGTTTTCCCACTGATGTGCCAAACCGACATCCTTTCATGCGCCATTGTAATTCCCTTGTTGCCTCTTTTACCGTATATCTTGGGACTGTTTTCTTAGTGGTTGCCCTGGGCTCACCATTAACATCTTAATTTATGACGATGTGGTTAATATCAATATAAATTAATGTCAATTTAATTACAACAGGATACGAAAACTGTGCTCTGTGATATCTTTGTTTCTTCTCCCTCTTTATGCTGTTAATACCACAAATTACATACATTATGTGACCATCAACGTAGCACATTTACAGTCACTATTTATTTATTTATTTATTTATTTATCTATTTATTTGTTTAATTTTATTTCTTGGGGAGGCTTCATGCCCAGAGTGGAGCCCAACACAGGGCTTGAATTCACGACCCTGAGAGCCAGATCTGAGCTGAGATCAAGAGTCAGATGCTTAACCAACCGAGCCACACAGGTGCACCTATAATCACTTTTAAATAAACTTTTTTATACTATGTTAATTTTCTATATGCTTTTATAAACTTTTAATGTACTTTTACAACTTCTAGAGCCACGTATACTTTATTTTACTCAGTTGTCTCTTAAATCAGGTAAGGGGAGAAAAAAGGCTTACCGACAAAAAATCAATTTATACTGTCATTTGTATTTACCTATACAGTTGCCTGTATCAGTACTCTGTATTTCTTCATGTGGATTTGAATTGCTGTTTAGTGTTCTTTCATTTGTGCCTAAAGGAGGACTCTATTATTTCTTTTAGGGCAAGTCTGCTCGTGAAGAATTCTCTCAGTTTTTGTTTATCTGGGAATGTCTTAGTTTCTCTTTCATTTGTTTTTCTGGATAATCCTCTGTGGCTTCATATAATGAAGTCCCTATGGCTTAATACAACAAAAGTTTACTAATGTTAGCATAAGAAAAGTTAAAATTCCAATATGAACGTATCAAGGAGGCCGCTGTCCTGCTCCCTAGCTCTCCTTGCAGTTCAGAGCCCGACATTCTTCTGATCGTGGGGTTCTGCGTCTTCCTAGGCTGTTTTGCCTTTTTGCTTCAGGCCATGATATTGGAAAGAACACAAGATTCCCACATGGGTTGGATCTGTGTTACTTCTGTTCATCTTCAGTGAGCCCGTGTTCAGGCACATGGTCCCAGCTAACTGCACAGAAGACTGGGCACTGTTGTCTAATTGTGTGCCCAGAAGCAAGGGGAGAGGGTCTGGTGACCAGCTGGCCATCCCCTGCCTCTTCTAGCAGTAAATGGAGGCTTTGTCTTTTATTCTCTTGTGTTGATAATGACAGATTTACAGGGAAGGGACCTCTGATGGTATCTTTGTCTCTTTTATTTTTGAAGGATAATCTTGCCAGGTAAAGAATTCTTGGTTGACAGCTTTCTTTCTCCTTGCAGCTCTTTGAATATCATTCCATTGTATTCTGGCCTCTCTGGTTTCTGATAAGAAATCACAGTTAATCTTATTGAGGGTCCCTTATGGATGAGTCACTTTGGTCTTGTGGGTTCAAGACTCTCTTCTGTCTTTTGACTACTTTATGATGATGTCTGGGTGTGGATCTCTTTGGATTTATCCCATGTGGAGTTCACTGAGTTTCTTAGATACATGTTTTTCATCAAATTTGGGAAGCTTCGGGTAATTATTTCTTCAAACAGTCTTTCTACTCCTTTCTCTTCTTTTGGGACTCTCATTATTTCCATGTTGGTACACTTGATGGTGTCCCATACCTCTCCGAGGCTCTGTTCATTTTCCTTCAATTTTTTTTCTGTTCCTTAGATGGGATGAGTGGAACTGACCTATCTTCATGTTTGTTAATTCTTTCTTCTATCTGCTCAAATCTGTTACCGAGCCCTTCGAGTGGATTTCCATTTTAGATATTGTATTTTCAAATCCAGAATTCCTATTTGGCTCCTTTTTATGCTTTCTGTGTCTTCACTGATGTTCTCCACTTGAGTAGACAGTATCCTCATACTTTCCTTTAGGTTTTTAAAGTTTATTTATTTAAAGTTTCTCTCTTTGAGAGAGAGAGAGAGAGAATATGAATCCCAAGTTGGCTCTGAGCTGTCAGTGGAGAGCGTAATGTGGGGCTCGAACTCATGACCTGTGAGATCATGACCTGAGTCAAAACCAAGAGGCAGGTGTTTAACTGACTGAACCACCCAGGAGCCCCTCCTTTAGTTTTTTTGGACATGCTTTCCTTCAGCTCTTTGCACATGTTTATTTATTTATTAAAAAATTTTATTTATTTATTTATTTATTTATTTATTTATTTATTTTTGAGATTGAGAGAGAGAGACAGGGTGTGATTGGGGGAGGGGCAGAGAGAGGGGGAGACACAGAATCTCAAGCAGGCTCCAGGCTCTGAGCTGGCAGCACAGAGCCCGACACGGGGCTCGAACTCACAGACCACGAGATCATGACCTGAGCTGAAGCCGGACGCTCAACCAACTGAGCCACCCAGGTGCCTCACTTTGAACATATTTAAAATAGCATATTTAAAATGTTTGTCTGATTAGTCCAACGTGTGGACTTCCTCAGGACCTGTTTCTGTTTATTTCTTTTTTTTCTCTTGTGAATGGGCCATACTTCTTTTTTTATTTGTTTACATGTTTTGTAATTTTTTTAATTAAAAACTGGACGTTTAAAATCATATGATGTGGCAATTTTGGAAGTCAGATTCTCTCCTCTCCCCATGGTTTGTTATCTTTTTGCTATTTATTGTGCTAGTGGTTGTCTGTTTATAAACTCTTTTGATATAATTCTGTAAAGTCTGTTCTCTTTGTAACGTGTGGCCACTGAGTCTTGTACTCAGCTTAGTGGGCAGCTAATGGTTTGAAGAGAGATTTTCTTAAGTGCTTGGAACTAATAAACCTTCCAGTATTTGCCAAAGCTCTCTCTGTACGCATTGAGAGCATGCTTTAGTACTCAGGCAGGAGGTGTCCAACCCTGCCTTCACCTTCTCTCTGTGCACAGCGTCAGGGCCAGCCAGAGGTGAGCGCTTACAGCATTCTCTTTACCAGACTCGTACGTGACCGTAGGTATGTGCACAGCCCTACGTGTGCATGTGGCCTTTCAGATTCCCAGGAATATATTGGACTGTTTCAAAGGCCCTATGGACATCTTACTCCTCAGCTTTTCCTTTTAATTGTTTAGAAAAGGTTTTGGCCAGGTGGTTGTTTGCCCCAACTGTTATTACTGCCTCGGGCAACTATAATGTTAAAAAATTGCTGCTGACGTTTTTGATAAAGGCTTAGGGAAATCCTATTTGTTACGGGGCAAGCTCCGAGTCAGGTCAAGTAAAGACAAACTCTATGAGTGGGATTTCCCAGGGAGGTATCAGATAGGATAAATTATGACAGATCTCTGGGAACGAGGCTTTGTAGGAGCTCCAACCTCATTCTGTCTCCTCTAGTGGCTGCTGGGCTGCTAGCTTTTACTGTGATTGCAAGGCTGTTGGTTTTCCAGGCTACAGCAGGGCTGGGGACGGAAGCCTGGGTAGAGGGCAAGGTGAAATGCTATAAGGATCACCGTTCGGACTGAGATTTAGTCATTTCTTCTTCTTCTGTTTTTCTTTTTAGAGAGAGGGTGAGTGAGAGAGGGGCAGAGAGAGAGAGAGAGCGAGAGAGAGAGGGCAAGAGAGAGAATCTTAAGCAGGCTCCACGCTCAGTGCAGAGCCTGACACGGGCTTGACTCTGTGACCCTGGGATCTTGACCTGAGCTGAAATCAAGAGTCAGATGTTCAACTGACTGAGCCACCCAGGTCACCTGCCATCTCTTCTTGAATAAAATCTCCACGGACTGCTGCAAGCCTTTGGTAAAACGTCAAAGTTCTGAAAAAGTGGACTTTGACAATTTTTTGCTAGGTTTTCATTTCTTTAATAGAGGAGAGGAACCACAGAGGTCCTTATTCCACGATTTCTTCTGATGTTACTTCTTATTAATGAAAAACATTTTTTATATTTATTTATTTTTGAGAGAGAGTGGGGGGGGGGGGAGGAGGGGCAGAGAGAGGGAGACACAGAATCCGAAGCAGGCTCCAGGCTCTGAGCTGTCAGCACAGAGCCCAACGAAGGGCTTGAACCCACGAACTGCGAGATCATGACCTGAGCCGAAGTTGACGCTTAACTGACTGAGCCACCCAGGTGCCCCTTACTAATTTTTAATTGCATGTGTAGATATAAATAAGTGTGATGCAAATAAACACATGCACACACATACACAGAGTTATGCATTTTCTCCTAAGAACTGCCATGGCTATGCCTCATGAGTTTTGATATGCTGTGCCTTCATTATCATTTATTAATAAACATTTTCTCGTTTTCTTAATTGTTTTAAATTTATCATTCTCCTCATCTGCTTTTATCTTCTCACATATAATAATATTCAAGGGGGGCTTATCATTTCTTCTTGTGTATTTATTTAGACTAAGTAAATTATTTAGTTTTATTTAGACTCAGTATTTATTGAGATTAAGTTATCAGGTCTATCCACTTGTTAACCATCCACCATTTGTTAACCCCATATCTTTCTGTTTCTTAATTACTTTTCCATTGTTTTCAGTATTCTTGAATAACTCTTCAGTCAGAGCCTGGATGTAAACATTCTGAGTTAATGACTAAAAAAGGTCTTCATTTTATGGTATAAGCAGGTTTTTGCTGGATGTAGAATTGTAGGTTCAGAATAATTTTCTCTGACTTAGGTGCTCTTCTCTTTCAGAATCCAGTGTTGTTGAAGAAGTCTCATGGTCTGTTTCTTGTTTCTTTAAAGGTGAGTTGCTTTTCTTTCTAGACACTTTTTAGAAATGTCTTCGTATCTTAGGTGTACTAACATTTCATCAAGCATAATACCTCATTTATTACTCATCATAAGGACTTGG
The DNA here is from genome assembly GCF_024362965.1 of Panthera pardus. Taxonomy (NCBI): domain Eukaryota; kingdom Metazoa; phylum Chordata; class Mammalia; order Carnivora; family Felidae; genus Panthera; species Panthera pardus. The sequence continues at coordinate 4,821,128 of NW_026526810.1, forward strand.
GCTGGTGTTTTTAGTATCTCTGTAATAATCGCCTCAACGGTAGCATGGGGGAAATGATGATTCCAAACTCAGGTTTGCTGTGAGAATTAAAATACATACTGCCTGTAAACCAGTTAGCCCAGTGCCTCGCTCTGAAAGAGATCAGTATTTTTCTTTTTGTTATAATTTATGCTGTTGTTCTCATTGGGCTATTTTAAGCTGAAGACTCAGGCTTTTTTTCCATTGAGCATTTTTTTCCCTGTTTCCTGATTTCTCTCTTTGCCCATCTCTCTTTTCTCCTCCCTGTGAACAGAAGTTGGACTTCTCAGATAAATTCTTTTTTTTTTTAAGTTTATTTATTTAATTTGAGAGAGACAGGGAGAGGGCACAAGCAGGGGAGAGGCAGAGAGAGAAGGGGACAGAGGATCCAAAGCAGGCTCTGTGCTGATAGCAGAGAGCCTGATGTGGGGCTCAAACTCATGAACCATGAGATCATGACCTGAGCCAAAGTCAGGTGCTTAACCAGCTGAGCCACCCAGGTGCCCCTCAGATAAATTTTTTTAAACGTCTTTTTCTCATATTTGAAAATCGGCCTTTTCCCTATGTCCTGGGAGATTTTACCTTCATCCTCAACCTTCACGTGATTGCTTTCCCCTAAGTATCTAGGGATCTCATTTGCTTACTGTATTTCTCACTGTGTTTAGTCTATGGATGGTATCTTTCTATTTGTCAGAGCTTTTACGAATTTATTCCCAAACCAATAACCACAGCAGAAACACCAAAGCCGTTCTTTATCATTTAAAGAGATGAGGGAGGGGAGCACCTGGGTGGTGCGACTTCAGCTCAGGTCACGATCTCCCAGTTCGTGAGTTCGAGCCCCGCGTCGGGCTCTGTGCTAGCAGCTCAGAGTCTGGAGTCTGCTTTGGATTCTGTGTCTCCCTCTCTCTCTGCCTCTCCCCCACTCATGCTCTGTCTTTCTCTCTCTCTCTCAAAAATTAAAAAAAAAAAAAAAATTAAAGAGATCAGGGTGAGAGCATAAGTAGTTAATATCTTAAGTCGCCATTTTGATTTCCTCTCTTGCTTCTCCCTCCCTCCCAAAGACAGTTTTGAGACGACTTTGGCTTTTTTCAGTAGATTCCAGAGGTCCTGTTCTCTGTAGAAATTTTGTAAGATTAAAAGAAACACAAGTGAGAAATAAACATTGCTATTAATCCCACCACCTTTCTAAAGATAATATTAGCATTTTCTTGTTTTTTCCTTCCAGTATTGTTATGCATCTGAGAAATAGAATCCTACTGTGCTTTTGTTCTTATAACATGTTGTGTTTATGTTACATACATTGTGGGCATACTTACATATGAAACGTCTAAGCATTATTTCTTAGTAAATGTATAATATGTGCGTATATCAACATTTATTGACTCAATCCCCTCATTGTTGAACATTTCTGTTTCATTAGTGCGACAATGTGCATCCTCACAGATAAATATTTGCACAAGCCTATGGCTATTTTCTTAAAATATGTGAGTGAAACCTCTTGCACAGACTTTACCCTTATTATTCCAAAAGCATGTCAGGAGAAAGTCCTGTGAAATTATGATCCTATCGGCAATGAGGGCTGTGATTTAACGTAAGAATTCCTTAACTTTGGTGGGAGATATGAAGAAGGAACACAACTTCATCCGACGCTGGGCTTTCCAAAGCTGGTCAGTCATCCAGTCATCTGGGGTGCTTATTTAAACCGCAGATTCTTGGACCCACCTTTGGAAATTCTGATTCACGAGGTCTAGTGCTGGCCCCAGGAATCTATAGTTTTAACAAGCTCCCAGGTGATTCTAATAATTAAATGAGTTTAGGAAACAGGATTTAGCAACTGGAGCAGGGGAAGGGCACAGGTGGGGCGGACGTTAAGGGGGTGTCCCGGCTGTTTCTCAGTGGGGGAGGGAGTGATGGTAAGAACAAGAAAAGGGCATTTGGAAGGTTGGATTGACCCCTTTGGAGACTGTTCGGATGCGAAGAGTAAAGGGGCAAGCTCTCAACGAAGTCTTGAAGTTTGGAGCACGTGAGATTCTGGTGACCATGGTGTTGCCAGGTGTTTGGGGGAATGAGGAGAGCCCCGGAAGCAAGACCTGGATTCCCCACCAGCTCTGCTAATGTGTGCCACGCGAGGCTGGGAACTCCCTTTCCATCTCTGGTCTGTGAGTGCAAGGGGTTGGATCACATCAGGGGCTTTTCAAAGCACGGGAGCCCAACGTCACAGTGGTGGAGGGGGTAGCCAAGCAGGGGACCGTCCAGGCTTTGCCCCACCCCACCCTCCCCTAGAGTCACCAGCTCTATCTGCCTTCCATTGGGGTCATATTTAAGATTTTGTTTCAGACAGTGGAAAAAAAGTCTGCCCAAAAGTCTGAAAATCTCCAGGCTAGATGACCTCTGAGTTCTAGAAAGCCATATAGTGTTGTCAACGAAGGTCAGAGGGAGGAGGAACAGTCCAGGACATGGGATTGAATGAATCAGAAGGGCAAGCGAGAACGAACACTTGAGACCTCATTTTCCTCCGAGGGCTGACCCTTTGGGTTGTGGCGGTAGCTCCCCCTTTCCATCTCAGAATCATTATATTGCCTGAGTCAACACAGATGACCTCCAAGGGGAACGGTGGCTGCCTTCCCATTAGATTCTTACATTAAACTTGCTGGGGGAAGTCCCTTACTTCATAGGACCCTGAAGCCCAGACAATCATGGAGGATCCTCTGCTAATACTTTGGTCACGTCTTGCCGTGTTCACATTTTTCACCAGCACAGTCTGTCTGACCTTCTTTCAGCCTCCTTTCAAGCTGGGAATTCAAGGTGTTCCGCTGAATTCTGAGCAAACAAAGCTTCGGCTAGCTTTGCGGCTTTGATCTCTGAGTATTCATAGGAGCAAGAAGGGAAGAGAAGAGCCAGGGGCCCTGGAGGAATTAACTGTAAAAACCTGGCCAGGCTTTGTTGGACGGGGAAGCTGGGGTGGGGTGTTGGGTGTCTGGGGAACAGATGTGAGTCGGACTTGATCTCCTGCAGCTGCAGGCAGAGGTTTGCCAGAGGTGAACGCGAGTTCCCGCAGCGGCCAAACTTCCTCTCAGCGTCGCCCACCAGTGGTCTGTCCTCCCACCGGGCCTGGAGTTAGTGCAGGATTTTTGCAATTTGATTCCAGCGGCTAACAGGTTGGATGGAGAAAGGGTTTCTTTTGAGAAGCCAGGGATTTGATGGGTTTTATCTCTGTGTTATTGCATTCATTTCTAAACATTCCAGAGAGGTGATGGAGGGACGAAACCAGCCTTCCTCAGTAACCTTTTATTGCTTTCTGATCTCTGTTAAAATGATGGGCCGGGCAAGGTGGGACTGGGTTAGAAAATGAGCTCCTTCCTCCAGAGCAGCGTGTCCCTGAGTTTGTTCCTCTGGACACTAGTCCCGAAAGGTGCTCCAAAAGGTTCACCATCAAATAGGTTCAGGAAATTTTGCACGTTGTGTTTTTCTCCTCTGGAGATTCACAAAAATTCTGAATACCTAAGGCTCTGAAATGTGCCATCCTCCAAAGTAGTCTTTGACTTTAGTGAACCAAAAATGACTTGAACTTAATTGACCAGGGAATCACAGTCTCTTCTTGGTGGGGAAGGGGCCCCAGCTGATAGAAAGTGGATCACACTTTCAGGAAGCCTGGTCTACAGATCAGGGAAAGAGGCAGAGGGTTCTACCCGGTATCCCCAGGGTGGGAGTTCCTGAAGCTTCTCCCTTTTTCCATGGTGCATCAATAATTTGGGAGTTCTTTCTTAGGAACCCACCCCTCTGCGTTATTCTAGATAGAGTAGGTCTGCTTTCAATTTCATTTGAAGAAAAAAAAAATCTGTAAGTTGAAACAAGACAGAGTCAGATTCTCACATAGAGGAAAAAAAAAATCAGGACTTAGAATGAGGCAGGTCCTTTTTTATTAAAAGATTTTTTTTAAGCTTATTTGTTTATTTTGAGAGACAGAGAGTGTGAGTCGGGGAAGAGAGAGGAGAAAGAACACCAAGCAGGCTCTGTGCTGTCAGCGCAGGGCCCCGCGTGGGGCTCGAACTCACGGACCATCAGATCATGACCTGTGCAGGGATTCTGAATAAGACGCTTAACCAACTGAGCCACCCATGTGCCCCCAGAACGAGGCAGTTTCTAATCCCCAGCTCCATATATTCTTCTTCCCAAAGGAGTCAGAAGTGGCCAGAATGTGGCAACCTCTTGGTCACAAGAAATGTTTCCGGAATGGGCAGTTGACCCATAAACCAATCAGACCCAAATAGAACTTATCTCAGGACTTTTGGTTGAACAACCTATAAATGAGTACTGTCTTTTCCACTGCACTTTGAGCTGTGACGATGTGAACCGAGTGACCCCCATCTTGCCACAAGGGAGAGCCTAATAAAGGAACCAGCCAAGTGATGGAGAGTGGTTGCTTTCTCATGTGCCTAGATCCAGCCGCACCTGAAGTCTATGCTATTTGGCTGTGCCAGTTTGAGTTGAGTTTTCTATCCTTTGAAACTCGAAGAGTATTTATGATACACTCCTCATGAGAGACTTTCTCTTGGAATCAAAACCTGAGAGGACAAGAATTCACTTCCACACATCTCTCCGTTTTCCTCCATCCCTAAAACCAGAGCAAGCGATATTAAAGCATTTTAAGTTATGATAGTAATCATGGATTGATAAGAATTAACTCCCTTTTTTTTTCCCCCCTTGAAGGTACTTGAACGTTTATCTTGTCCAAAGCCTCATTTGATCCTTCAGTTACTTCTATAGAATATCCGCCAAGAAGTTTTCTGGCTTCTACTTAAATACTCTTAGGGTCAGACAGCTCAGTAATTCTGAAATTTTTTTTTTTATGTTCACTTATTTCTTTTGAGAGAGAGAGAGTGCAAACAGGGGAGGGGCAGAGAGAGAGGGAGAGAAAGAATTCCAAGCAGGCTCCGTGCTCAACGTGGAGCCTGACACGGGGCTTGATCTCATGAACCATGAGATCATGACCTGAGCCAAAATCAAGAGTCAGATGCTCAACATGACTGAGCCACCCAGGGGTCCAGCTTGGTACTTCTTGAGGAAACATGTACCATTCTCGGGCAGCTCCACTCAGGCTAATTTGAATTTGCCTGTCTATCATTTCACATTTTGGTCCTGGGCTGGATGCAGACCGACTCAAATCCCTCCTCCGCAGGAGAGGCTTCCAAATGTCTGCAACTATTTAAGCCGTCTCTCTTCCACCCCAAACACATCCCCGGCCTTACCTTGGAGAGCCAACTTCAGTCTTCCTCACTGCCCCTCTGTGAGCACACTCTACATGGCTTGTGAATTTGTTGGTTACAATCTGGATTGCTTTCAGGGGTGCCTGGGTGGCTCTTTCGGTTGAGCATCCGACTTCAGCTCAGGTCATGATCTCACGGTTTGTGGGTTCCAGCCCCACGTCGGGCTCTGTGCTCACAGCTCAGAGCCTGGAGCCTGCTCCGGATTCTGTGTCTCCCTCTCTCTCTCTGCTCCTCCCCTACTTGCACTGTCTCTCCCTGTCTCTCAAAAATAAATAAACGTTAAAAAACTAAAAAAAACCCAACTTGGATAGCTTTTATTTATGATGCCTGATGTGGGACAGGTCCATTGCAGAATACTTGGAAGAGTAAGAAGAAGAAAATGAAAACTCACCAGGGATTGAGGTGCCAAGAGATGATCTTTGTTGACATTTTGGGCGACCAGTCATCTATTCTTTTTACGCATGTAGACAGGCACACGCATGGCCATGCGGGACCTTGACCCCCCCTTCTCTTTCCCTCTCTCTGCCTGGGAGGCTGGTGTGCAGTGGATCGCACCTGCTGGGGGCAAGGTGGGGGGCGGGCTTCTATGCTTTCCATCTCCAGGGTGTAGACAGTGGGATGCTCAGGGCACAGATCTGGCAGAGAAGAGTGGTCAGGGTGCTTATGTCCCTGATTCCTCCTGGTGAAGTTGCCTGCGGCTGTTGTGTCCCTCGCTGAGTCACTGCTCCTTCCAGGGCAGCCTGCTCAATGCTCCACTCTCTTTCTGTGGCGCCTGCCATTGTTTCTGCCCTTGACCCTTTGCTACTAGCTCTGGGCTGCTGTGCTATCCTTTGTGGTCCCTCGCTCCCACCCCTTTGTTCATAGACCACCTTCCAGGTGTTCTGAGTGTGTCATCTATTGCCAGTGGGGACTCTGACTGCTAGAGTCGTAGTTTACAAATATGAAATGTTCTCTGCAGGCTTGTTTATAATCTGCTATGCCTTTTATTTTAACCTTGAGAGGTTATTATGTCAACCCTGAGAATTAGAAAATTATTTTTTTCTCTAATTTTTTCCTATTAATTTGGAAGTGAATACTCTTTTTTTTTTTTAAATTAAAAAAATTTTGGGGGCGCCTGGGTGGCGCAGTCGGTTAAGCGTCCGACTTCAACCAGGTCACGATCTCGCGGTCCGTGAGTTCGAGCCCCGCGTCGGGCTCTGGGCTGATGGCTCGGAGCCTGGAGCCTGTTTCCGATTCTGTGTCTCCCTCTCTCTCTGCCCCTCCCCCGTTCATGCTCTGTCTCTCTCTGTCCCAAAAATAAATAAAAAACGTTGAAAAAAAAAAATTAAAAAAAAAAAAAATTTTGGGGGCGCCTGGGTGGCTCAGCCGGTTAAGTTTCCGACTTCGGCGCAGGTCATGATCTCGTGGTTTGTGAGTTCCAGCCCCGTGTCAGGCTCTGTGCTGACAGCTCAGAGCCTGGAACCTGCTTCGGATTCTGTCTCCTTCTCTCTCTGCCCCTCCCCCACTTGCTCTCTCTGTCTCTCTCTCTGTCTCTCTCTCAAAAATAAATAAATGTAAAAAAAAATTAAAAAAATAAAAAATTTTTTGTTTTTATTTTAGTGAGAGAGCGAGGCAGTGGGGGAGAGGAGCGGGGGGGGGGGGGGGGAATCTTAAGCAGGTTCCACACTCAGTACAGAGCCCAATGTGGGGCTCAATCTCATGACTCTGGGATCATGATCTGAGTCAATATCAAGAGTAGGATGCTCAACCAACTGACCCAGGCACCTCGGAAGTGAATGCTCTTGTAGGTAAATCTTTGTGTGTACTCATGATTACTTCCTTAGGATAACGTTGGAGAAATAAAATTCCTGGGTGGATAGAAATGAGCATTTGAAACACTTTCGCTGTAGGTTGCCAGACTGCCCTCCAAAAAAATTTTTTTTTTTTTAATGTGTATTTATTTTTGAGAGAGAGACAGAGTGTGAGTGGAGGAGAGGCAGAGAGAGAGGGAGGCACAGAATCCAAAGGCGGCTCCAGGTTCTGAGCTGTCAGCACAGAGCCTGACATGGGGCTCGAACTCATGAGCCGTGAGATCGTGACGTGAGCCCAAGTCAGATGCTTAACCAACTAAGCCACCCAGGCGCCCCTGCCCTCCAAAATGTTTTATAACCGTTTACGCCATTTCCAATGATGTGTAGAAAGATTTGTGTCCCACTGTCTCCACCATCTAATATTATAGTAAAATAATACTGTGTGTGCAGTGTGGTAGGATGTCTGAGTTCCTTTTTAAATGTGCTGCCTAGTAGTGAATATGTACTCCAGAACAGAGAGGAGCAGGATCATCACTTTCCTGGGCTTCATACCTTTATTGATGTAGCCCAAGATGACAGTCACTGTGGTGGGCTGAATAATGGTCCCCGGAGAGGTCCTGATACCTGAAATCCGTGAATACGTTACCTTGCATGGTGAAAGGGACTTTGCAGATGTGATTACGTTACAGATCTTGAAATGGAAGCAATTATACTGCATTCTCCACGAGGATTTAGTGTAATCGCAAGGGTCCTTATGAGAGAGAAAAAGATGGTGTGACAATGGAAACAGAGAGCGGTTGGAAGATGCTATGTCACTGGCTCTGAAGCTGGAGGGGGCGGGGTCACAGCCAAAGAAGGCAGGTGGCCTCTACATGCTGGAAAGTGCAAGGGCATAAACTCTTCCCATAAGCCTCTGAAGGATATACAACCTGGCTGACACCTTGATTTTCAGCTTGGGCTTCCAGAACAGTAAAAGAATAAATTTGTGTTGGTTCCATCCACTGAATTTGTGGTAATTTGTTGCAGCAGCAACAGCACACAAATACAGGGGCACCTGGGGGGCTCAGTCGGTTGGGCGGCCGACTTTGGCTCAGGTCATGATCTCATGGTCTGTGGGTTCAAGCCCCGCGTCGGGCTCTGTGCTGATGGCTCAGAGCCTGGAGCCTGTTTCGGATTCTGTGTCTCCCTCTCTCTCTGACCCTCCCCCGTTCATGCTCTGTCTCTCCCTGTCTCAAAAATAAATAAAAACTTTAAAAAAAAAAAGAGCACACTAATACAGTCACTTTCTTGTTTCCTGTTGGACTCACGTTAAGAAGAACGTTTGTTTTTGTTTTTGGACACGTTCTATTGCAAAGCCGTATCAACCCTCTCTTCTATTGCGCCCTTGGTTCTAGGACCTTGGTGTGGAAGTACCTTTGTTTCTGTGTTTGGAGTCAGGGGCCTCAGAGCCATCCCATACGTGTGACGTTGATGCAGATGGCCGCAGGGAGCCAGGTACGATGTGTTTAGGAAAATGGCTTCCAGCTCTCTCTGCTGCCGGAAGGGGCCCCGTTTTGTAAGCCCTCTCAATTTTATTCCCAAACCATCTTTTCAAATCTATAATCCGAGTTTCTTTCCCACACTTTCATTCCTCTTTTCCATAATTCATTACTCTTCCTATTTGATCATCAGAATGTAACAAAATAATATAAGCCCTAAGATTTATAGAGGGGTTTTCTATTACCGAGTGCTTTCCCATAAATGATCTCATTGAATGTTCCCAGCACAGTGCTTGGCAAGTAGTAGGTGTTCAATTAATGACAATGTCCCTTTCCCACCGGGAGACATTTTTTCACGCTCAGGATATTCCTGTATGTGACCCTAAGGCCCTGGGGATCAGTAGCCCAGGAATAGAGGCATGCACCTATGAGCCTTCTCCCTTGGACCTACACACTGCGTGTTACTTCTCTGGGTTCAGCTAATATTTTAGAAGAGATACCTTGTACAAAGAGAACTATCACTGTTTTGTAAGTCCTAGTAGTGAAAGAGACCCAGAAGTCCCTGATCTGTTGGTGACCGGAAAAAGTAAATCACAAACTCTGTCACCAGGACATGCACAGATCATACATTCCCAGTGAGGGCTCAGGCTTAGCTTGGGTGAGTCCAGCCTATGACTGGAGGGGGCAGGAGCAGTCCAGAACCTACTCCCTCTGCCGGCTGACCCCCTCAGTCTGATATTGAGCATTTCCGAGCCTCCTCCCTGCTCTTGGGGCTTCTGGCTTGAGCTCATGACAACTTAAAGCATGAGAGGAGCCTCTGGGACCTGAATTCCCATTGTTTGTACCTAAAGCAGTGCCTAAAAGCTGCATCTTACTTAGCTTGTCTTGAGAATCTCTTGAGATTTCCATACCTTTGAAGTTGGAAAACCGGACATCCAATAATGATGGTTCCAGAGGGCTTAATCCAGACCTAGGCTCCCCATGGGCGCCGAGGAAGGACCTGCTGATCAATGTCTTATGACACCTCGTCACATTCAATTTTCTGTTTTGAAACAGCTTTGCTAAGGATGTCCAGAGCCCTGCTCTCCAGCTTTATTTTTTTTGGAGTCCAGAAATCAGATAATGGTGCTGTTTGGTCCCCAGCAGCCTAGAAAGGCAGCAGCCTAAGCATTTCTCAGGGGCTACACTTTGAGTGAGCCCTAGGCAGACAGTGGGGAGGCCCACCCGCCACGTTCTACACGTTTCCCCAGGGCCCGGTCACCACGCGCACTCTTGGCCAAGTTGTGAGCTTTCAGAGGTTAAGAGGAGAGCTGTTTGCCGAGTTTTCTGATATTTGTAACGCTAAACTGGCCAGACGTGTGGTCTGTTCGGAGAAGAGGCTTATAGTTAAGTAAGAGCCAAGTACAACGAATTTCTAACTAATAGGACTTATTTCGGAGAGGCTGTATGGTGAAGCGGAAAGAACTCAAAAATTGGGTTTGGGAGACCCTGGGTCCGAGCACTGTGGTCTCACCTTGCTAGCTGTGTGATCCTGGACCGGTTACTTTGTGCCTCAGTGTCCTCACTTGTGTCACAGGTGTCCTCACCTGTGAAATGGGTATAATAATAATCATAACTCATAGGGTGGTTTGGAGCCTCAAAGAAGAAATCTGAAAGCACGTGGTGTCTGAGTTTCGGGTTCTACTAAAGTTTGATTTTTGCTAGTGGACATATCCTACTTTGACCAATTCCTGTATAGAGCATCTACTCGGTGAGATTCTACTGACTCAAGAAAATTCCCGATTAATGCACAACTGAAGTTAGGAGCTGATTCTTTGGGCATGAGTATTTTCCTTAAAGCTTCCCAGATGATTCTAAGTACAACCCCAGCTGGGTGCTCTGGAAGATGACTGGGGATAACTCATTGCAATACGATGTTCTTTATTGGCTGAGCAATCCATGGAAACATGGGCAGGAATAAATGGGACTAGAAGACTCCTGGTACTTTTTTTTTTTTCCCTTAACTCCTCTCTCAGAACTACGAATTTTGAAATTTAGATTTTTATTAGTATTCTTACCAGGTGTGAGAACCATATCAGTAAGTGTTCCCTTGCTTTATTGCTTTAGAAATAAAAAAAAATATGTAATGTTTTGGCCAGGATTAAGTTGTTATGTTCTTGTGGCTCTCCCAAGAACATGCTGTTGCCATTTCATCTTAAAACATTGAGAGAAGCTTCCAGCGCTGTGTTAATGTTTTTATGTATACTTATTTGTCAACTGGGGGAGCCGAGTGGGATCTTACATGCCAAAATTATAGCACAGCTGTTTCTTACCAACCCTATTGACATAACGGCGATCACTCTATCATGATTCACCACAGCTGATCAGCCTAATTGGTTTTAGCAACACATCTGACATAACTCCAGTTACATCATTGAGGCTGGGCTTGCTTGGGTGAGTTTCCCGAAGATCTTTTCGGTTTCACGTCTGAATTTGCCAACTGGTTGTTTGTGTAAATCTGTCCTAGTTTTCATAGTGGGGCATTTGTCCTACTTTATCAGTTTACTCTTCTTATTTCCAGAAACCTAATGATAGTTGCTCATTTCGCTTATTCAATCAACAAAACTTTGTGGTGCATCTACCCAGCCCCAGGCACCACGCTAAGTCTGATTGGGAATTAGACTTCATGGTGCACGCCGACCCCAACTGTTGATTGCATTGTGTTGAAAAGCGTTCTGAATATCTGCCTAGGCTCAGTGGGGAAGAACATTGCCATCACATAGTCACGTCTGCCATAGACACGGGAGGAGAGGATGGGGTCCCAGGTGCCAGAAACTGGGAATATAAAGATGACTAACATTTATTCCAGCAGAGAAGACAGCCCCCAAAACTTAGGAAATCATGTGATAAAGTTGTATGAAACTGGTTTTAGAGAAAGTTCTATAGAAACGCAGAGGAGGAAGCATTTGATAGAGCCTGGGAGGGTGGACACGATGGTGGTAGAGGGTCAGGGGAATATGAAGATGTTGTCACAGAAGTTATATTTCAAGGGGATCAGGAAGGAGTTGTAGGAATTCAGAAAATGAAGAAGAACATCCTTTGTGTGTGTGCTTTTTCATCCATTGACACACTGGTATCAGAGTAAATGGAGCTGATTAATGCTATCCGTAAAGTTAGATACCTTGAAAAGACTTGCACCTGATACACACAGTCGAATCTGGTATCTATTTATGAGAAATTCAAAGCCCTTTGCAAATTCTGGCTCACTTTCATTTTCTTTTTTGTTTCATTTTATTAGATTGTTCGTCTTTTGCTCAAGCACTGAGGTTTATATATATGAACTGAGAACACTGCGTGGTACATAGTAGGCAACACATACGTGCTGAATCAATGAATGAACACATTCATATTCATTCATATTCACATGTTTAGGGTGAGTAACTGAGTTTCTCCTTCACACATGCTTTTACATGTAAATTCATATTGTACATATTTTCTACATCATAAATATTCTCAAGCATAGTTTTTACCTACCATAAGACTGTAACTTGTTTGCTCCATGACGCCCTGTTCCTACGTGTGTTCAATCCTTTGCCGTTTGAGTCTGTCATGAGCCTTCTGTTCCTAAGTTCTTCCTCTTCTCCCCTTCTCCCTGCCCCCCCGCCCCCGCCCACCATCTTTCCGGAAGTGGTCTTGCTGTACCAAAAGGCATGACCAGTTGAGTTCTGGATCCACACAGCAAACTGTGGAGCCTCATTTTGAGGTGGGATTGCTTTCTTCTTGTCATCTTGCCTGGTGAGGGGCATGTTCTTACTTTTGGGGAGGCACAGACCACATGGGGTCGGGTCAGCTAAAGGATGGATGGCCAGCCGCTGGGTGTACTGGGGCCTGTGGTTAGGATGTGGGCCGTGGTGCCGTGACATGATTTACAGGCAAGTAGAGGGGTGGGATAGAATGTGGAGATGGGCTGGGATGACCTAATGGTGACCCACTGTGACCAATGGGAAGCAGCTTTGAGATTGGGATGGGTCCCAGGGCATCTTAGAGTACTGCAAACAGCATGCACGGGGATCGGGTCACAATGCCGGGGTTCCCATCCCGCCCTTTCATCGAGCAACTCTGTGACCCTGAGCAGGGGACAATCTGTGAGCCCCAGTGTCCTGTCCATAAGGTGGGGGTGATAATGTCCCTGAGACCAGGTGTGGAAGATGATTCCTTCATGAAATCATCAGGCTCTGCCTGTCTGAATAAAAGGCCTAGTTATGCTTCCTGTCTTAGTACATTCTGGCTGCTCTAACAAAATGCCATTGACTGGATGGTTTATGAACACAGTTCTACGGTCTGGAAGTCCAAGATCATGGTTGCAGCATGGTCAGGTTCTGGTGAAGGCCTTCTTCCTGGTTGTGGACTGCTGACTTTTTGCTGTGTCTTCATGGGGTGAAAAGGGCTAGGGAGCTCTCTGGGGTCTATATATAAGGGCACTAATCCCATTCATGGGGTCTCCACCCTCATGATGTAATCACTTCCCAAAGGCCCCACCTCCTAATACGATCACATTGGGCATTAGGATTTTATCATACCCTAATTTTGGGGGCACACAAACATTCTGACCACAGTGCTCCCTAAGGAAGATCTGCTTCCCAATTCTGTAGTTTTTTTTTAAAAAAAAAAAATATATATATAATGTTTTATTTATTTTTGAGACTGAGAGTGAGAGAGAGAGAGAGAGAGCAGGGGAGTGGCAGAGAGAGAAGGAGACACAGAATCCAAAGCAGGCTCCAGGCTCTGAGCTGTCAGCACAGAGCCCGATGTGAGGCTTAAACCCACAGACTGCGAGGTCATGATCCTGAGCAGAGGTCGGATGATTAACCGACTGAGCCACCAGGCACCCCCAATTCTGAAGTTTTAAAGATGAGTTTTAAGCTTGAATTCTGTATGTACTACAATCTCTATGTGTTAGTTGCAAATTCAAGCATCTCAGAAGAAATGCCGATGATTCCGGGTCAAGACCGCCTCCCTCTCTCCCTGTCTGTCTCCTGAGAGAGGACACGTTTCTATACCTCCCTTTAGTGTCCTGACAGGCCCGTGAGGAGTGGGGTGTGTGGGGAGAGCTGTAGGCCTGGCCAGTGTTTGCGTGGGCAGCTCAGGGTCTGCAGGTGAACGTGGCCAGTTCATTTCCCATGAGTACCCGCATGTTAGGAGGCCTTAGAGACTTGTTGATGACACTGGAAAACTGCTATTCTTAGCGGCAAACTGTCATCCAGCCGTTTTGAAAAAGGAGAGAAACCACTCAGCCAGGATCTAAAAATACTTAGGGATGGACAACCAGCTCCAGCCAGAGTTGGGCCTGGAGCCTGGTTTGGGGAGAACTGAGTAGGCAAAGGTACCTACTTTGCCTGTTAAAGCATATCAGTGGGACTCTGCAAGACCACAGAAGCCACAGCTTAAACAAACAAACAAAAACCCAAATGCTTTTCTGTCTCTATGGCCTTTTAGTTATTATTTATTATAATTAACAATAAAGTTTGTCAATACCTCACGGTGAGAATAGTAATGAGAAAAACTGCTTACGGGGTATTTCCAATATGGTGGACCTTGTCCTAAGCCATTACGGACATTATTTGACTGAGCCCCCAGTACCGCTGTGGGGTGGACAGTATTATTATTGCCATTTACCAATGAGGAAACTGGGTCTCTCTGGTTAGCCCGGAGACAGAATCTAATATATGGAATGGCCTGGAATTGGCCTTTAACTTCTACCTCTCCTTTTTGGCAGTTGTGAGGTGCTTGCTATTGTTTTCCGAGTTGTTGCATAAGCTGCTCCCTTTCAACATCCCTGGGGAAAACCTTGGTTGCTGGACCTCTTGGGAAGAATGCTTGGCAGTGACTTGACTTTGGGTGTCTTTGCGGAATTTATGCCTCATAGTCAGTTGAGCACAATGGTCTGGCTTAATGAAGCCTGTTTCAATTTGCATAGTGATGATGCTCCCCTTCCGCCGGCCAGAAAGAAAGAGGCAACTGTCAGCCCTGTTGCTTGTGGGTTGGCTTAGTGTCGGAAGTCACCATTTCCTGCGGGTATGTTTATAGGCTTTATCTTTATTTGAGCCAATTAGTTTTCCCCTCCTGCATGCTGTAGCATGGTGGAAGCCTCCAAGGCTTTAGGGCGAAGTTGACATGGGTTCAATTCTAGCTCATCAGAGTCCCCACGTGACAGCCGTTGTGTAGGCATGCTCATTTCTTTCCTTCTGCATTTCTATTTCAGAGGGTGTCTGGGAGGGACAGAGATGAGGACGGGGTGGGTCTCAGGCTGCCATCTTTGACTGGGAGCCTGTGCCTTCCCAATCTGTTTACGTCTGCTTGGTTCTGGTATTTTTTATTCATAATTTCTGCTTTATGGTTTCCTCGCAGCCACATCAAATTCTCCGTGGAAGGGGTTGGGCACCGATTAATAAAGACATACCCCAAACACACACAAAAATGGCAACCATGGCTCCTGAGTTTGAAAAAGCTGCCTGCCACATCAGTGCTTCTTTTCTAGCAGGCAAAGGGAGGGGGGAGGGAAACAAGGGAGAAATCCTTTGCAGATGCTGATGATATTACTAAGTCAAAGTCTCCAAGGAAGATCCCTTCTCAGTGTCTCAGTGTGAAAAGGAGCCAAGGAGAGAAGACATCAAAAAACAAGATGGAGGCACTGACGTGGCAGATGGCATCCTGTTTGGACCACCTTCTCCCTGCTGCCTTTCTGCCTTGTTCTGGGGTGTGGTCTGTTGACAGTGACTTCGGTTGATTCACCCTGTGTTCTTTTGGATTAAATTTCGTCTAGAGGAAACTGACTTAAAGTAATCAATGGCCATTCTCTGCAAATCAACACAGATGAATTCTTCATTAGCCCCTTCCCTCACTGGGGACCCATCAGCAGACCCTAACAACTGGGATCAGCCCATCAAGGAGGGGTTGGAGCTGCGAGGAGAGGGCATATTTTCCTAGGGTGCAATTATGATGCACACTTCAGGGCTGCCCTCTGTGGCATGCACACTTCTCCCTGAATTTCACCATCCATAAATGCCTCTTTGGACAGGATCTCACCTGCTTTGACTTCTCGCTTCTCAGAACTGTTAATAAACTAACTGCTTCAAAGGTGGGTCCTAGGTGATGGCTGGGCAGAAGAGGGCGGAGGCTAGGCAAGCCTGTTCTTCTGGAAGAAAGGGGCACAGGGCAGACAAAGCAAGCTTTCTGAAGTGTTGGCTAAAAGGGAAAGAAAGAAGGCAGACATCTTTCATAACCCCCAGATGTGTCAGCCACCATAGAAAATGATCGTTTCTGGGTGGCTTTCAGAGTTTCTTTCCCAAGAAGTAGGAGAAAGTCTCCAAAATAAAAAAGAAGCTAATCTTAAATGGTTTGTGTATCTACGGACCTCTCTCTTACAGCAATCCATAGGGCCACAACATAGAAAGCACTGATTAATTCAGGACGTTTAGGCAACTTACGGATGTTAGAATAGTTGGAACTATGCACACGGTGATCATTCAACATATCTATTCTCTTAGCATCTTCAAGTGTCTTCTGTGGAAGGACATAAGACAAGGCCAATGGGGAAGAAATGTGAGAGCCAGTGATGACTCTGGCACTTTTTCTTGCATCCTGTGTCACTGTATTCCTCCTCCCCCTGTCCCCCCCTCCCCCTTCCCTTCTCCCCTTTCCTGCCCCCTCCTCCCTTCTCCCTTCCCCTTCACCCCTTCCTCTCCTCCCTTCCCCCTTCTTTTTGTCTTTTTGTTTTATTCGAATGCTCAAACCATGTTCCTTCTTTCATTACACTTTCTGCCCCCTCTCCATCTCTTGTTTTCTTTGCTCTTACTTCCATCTGAGAAGACATTTAAAATCAGATTCAAACATCTTGGAGGAAGTTTGTTTACACTTGGCACATTGTTGCTTCCTATGTCTTAGACAAAAGAAAAGAAGGCTTTAAAATGTCATAAAATGTCTGGGAAGGTTTTCTGGATGTCAAGTAGCTGTTTCCTCACACCATGTGAATGAGTTCAGTGTAGAAGAATCAGAAATAGATTAAATTTCACTGAAAATCCACATGTGTCGGTAAAATATGCCCGGAGCCAAACCTGATCTGGGATCAAAAGAGAATTCTTACATGTTGGGGGAAGGTGGAAAAGTCCAGAGGCAACTGGGTGTATCTGCTCAGTCTTCACCAGGACTCTTGGGGTCACATGTCCCTCCTGGGATGACCCAGGCCAGCCCCTGTTCAAAAAGGGATAACCCAGAAGCATAGGCCAGGAGGACTTAGGGACACCAGTGCTGGCCCTCTTCTCCTACACAGTGTGCAAAGGAGAAGGAGCCTGTGTCTGGGAACATTCTGGTCCCATTGGCAGGAGCAGCCCTAGGGCAGATGCATTCTTCCAAGTGTCCAGCCTAGTGCCATTAAATGGTTGAGGAATAGAGCCAGTCCTCGTTGTTGTTATTCTAGGATCTCAGAATTCTCCTGGTGGTCCCACCATCTGTGTGGAGCCCAAGCCAGGAGGAGCCTGGCAGTTGACCTCCATGCCTTTCTCTCTGCCTTCTTTCCCATTTCTTTGGTTGACTGTACTTACCAGAGGTCCCGGGGATCATCCTAGCTCCCGTCCTCTCCACCGCTGCTCCTCTAGCCCAGGCCACCATCATCTCTCCCCAGATTTCAGGGCCCCCCCTCCCCCTATCAGCCTCGCCGGCCTCTAGTACATTTGCCACAAGGCTCGTGAGACGAGGTTTTTAGAACTCACACCATCTCCTACCACCACCAGCTCGAACCCCTTCAGGGGCTGCTTCGCTGCCTGCAGATTCTTTATATGATGTGCGTGGACCTTCATGATTTGGGCCCCTGCCCGCTTTTCGATCTCTGGACAACCTGTGCCTACCCCCTCATTCCCACCACCTCCCTGGGCCCCACCCCACCCCACAACGTGCTATAATCATTTTGAACCACGTTCGGCCGCTCGCTAGCTGTGGGACCTTGGGGAAGTCAGTTGACCTCCCCGTGCCTCAGTTTCTTTCTTTGTAAAGTGGAGATAATAGGAGCACCCTCCCAAAGTTGTTGAGGATAAGCTAATTAACACAGGCGCCGTGCTTTGATCAGGGCCAGGCATGGACCATGCCGCCTTCTCTTGCGTCTTTCTATGTACAGGCTGCATGTCTTGAACTTCCTCTTACTTTCTGTCGCTCGCTTCTGTTCGCTCTTGTGGTCTCAGCTAATCGTAACCCAGAAACCCACGTCCTCAACTGGGCCAGGATCCCCAGCAGCAGAGTGATCACCACTTCGGTAAAAAGGGTCGCAGTCCGTGTTATGTCTTGACCATCTGAGTCCTAGCTGTCCCCAGACCAGACCGAAAGCTCTTTGAGGGCAGGGACCATTTCTCAGGCACCTTGTGGCCCCTCGATAAATATTTGCTGACATAAAGAGCAGAAGTGGGTTAGAGGGAGAGACTGAGACAGCCTCCAGGTGGATGCCCGTCGGCTCTGGGAGGGTCATATTGCTTTTCATAAATGCATAAACGATTATCCTCTCTTCACAAGCCAAAGGAAAGACAAATTTGCCAAAGAGGCATTTAGCAAAAGCCGTTTTGATATCTAAAGATGTTCCCGGTTCTGGAACTCAGAATGACCTCACACTTTAAAATGTCATCGTAAGGTTGCCGGACTGATTATGTTTGCTTTTTGGCTCTTGCCTCTTACCACCAACCCCCCACCCCCACCCCGCCCCCAGCCCATTTCCTGCCTCAGCTGGTGTTCCCCCAGCGCACTTGAACTTCCGCTAGAATGCCATGCTCGCTGCTCTCCAACGTAGCCTGAGTTTCTCCCGGAAGCAGCTGGGAAAAGGCACTTTACATTTGGGTCTCATGCAGATGTGACTGAACACAGGGTGGTGTCCCTGGGAGGAGGCTGCTTCTGTCACCCGGGGCCAGCCCAGCCGTGGCAGCATTCGACATGGCTGAAGGATTCCGTCACTCCAGCTGGTGTGGCTCATTGAAATGCGTGGGCTTGCTGGGGACTGATATTTCCATATCGCTGCTGCTCCCAGGGCCGTGGAAAGATTCCGGTGGGTCTTTTCCAATGTGTCTGATTTGTTCGTGGTCACAGGAGTTGGAGAGCAGAGGAGAGCGTGTCACACAGAGGGGCGCTGTTCAAAAATTTGCCTCCGGAACCTCCTTCTGGGGATGTGTAATCTCTTACCTGTCCTCAACTTGCAGGATTTAAAAGAAAAACCTGTTTGGTCATTTGCGCACGTTACGGGTCACAAACATTGAATTTAAGAATGTTTAGACTTTGTTTTCACGTCTGA
This sequence comes from Panthera pardus, assembly GCF_024362965.1. Classification (NCBI taxonomy): domain Eukaryota; kingdom Metazoa; phylum Chordata; class Mammalia; order Carnivora; family Felidae; genus Panthera; species Panthera pardus. The sequence continues at coordinate 4,839,984 of NW_026526810.1, forward strand.
TAAGTGACACGGGCTTTTTCATTTACTTTAAATTAATTATGCAAAAAAAAAAAAAAAACCCACCATGATTTGTCAACAAATACACTCACAGATTACATAGTTTATCATACCTGGTTGGGAAACACAGGGTTCAAATGCAGATGGAAACTTAATTATGTTTTAGCACTAAAGATAGGCAGGACCTGTGTTTGTGACCTCTGTTTGGACTTCCTGCATCTTGACTTAAGAAAAAGTCAACTGGATAATTAGTGGGAGTTTGAGTCTTATATCTAAGGGTTGACAGAAAAGAGGAGACGAGGGCAAATTTAGAGATTAGGCTCAGAGAGACGTAGGAGGGAATTGGCAGAATTATCATTTTTAGGCTCCCTGTGTGGAAGGCAGAGCTTCTGAGAAGGTTCATTCCCTTGGCGTGTGGGCTGGACCTTGTGACTTACTTCTAATGCAGAGATGGGATCTCACTTCCAAGGTTAGGTTGTAAAGGACTGTCACCTCTCTTTGCCCCCCCCTCTTTTTCTTCTCTCTCTTGCTCATGCCGATGAAACTACCCGCCATACTGTAAGGAAGCCTTCACCCCCACCCCCCCGCCATCCTCCAAGGTGGCCCACAGCCCATGGCTGGTGGAGAACTGAGGCCTTCAGTCCAATGTCCTGTGAGGAGCCGGATCCTACCCACAGTCACAGAGTGAACTTGGACGTGGATCACTTCCCCGTTGAGACTTTCGATGACCAGTGAGCACCTTAAGTGCAGCTGAATTGGCCAGATACCTGAGTCTCACAAATAATGTGAGATAATCAGGGTTTTGTTTTAATCCATTGGGTTTGGGGCTACTTGTTATGCTGCAGTAGACAATTCATGTACCATGCCGCTTCCTTGGTGAATTTCAACATCACTCTTCCTTATGCTTCCTTGTCTTTAACCAGTGGGTAAACATTGAGGGGTACCTGGCAGCTAGTCCGGGCAGCTGAGCAGCAAATCACATAAGGGTCTGAACCAGGAGTGTGCTCGTGTGCTTCCTCAAACAATCACACTAAAAATGCACAAAGAGGCGCTCACATAGCTTCACTTGGTTTAAAGAGAAAACATGTTTATCTCCTTGCTTAATTTATTAATTTTTTTTGCTGTTTGCTTATTATTTTGAAAGAGAGAGAGACAGAGCGTGAGCAGCCAGAGTGTGAGCAGGGGGAGGGGCAGAGTGAGAGGGAGACACAGAATCGGAAGCAGGCTCCAGGCTCTGAACTGTCAGCACAGAGCCCGGGGTGGGGCTCGAATGCACGGGCTGTGAGATCATGACCTGAGCTGAAGTTGCTCGCTTAACTGACTGAGCCACCCAGGCATCCCTTTCCTTGCTTAATTTCAAAAAGGATGCCTTTGTCACCTTTCATGATGTGAACCTGGATGATGGCCGAGGGGGAAGGAAAAGAAGCATCCAGCTGGCAGCCAGGAAAAGAGATCGCACATGATCCCGTGGATCCTGTGGGAGGTTTTGATAGGCCAGGACTGCCAGTGGCAAATATCCCCTCTGGTCACCTTTGGTGAGCAGAATTCAGTCACATGGCTACAGAACACTGTGAAGGAAGCTGGAAAATACTGGCTAGGGCTGTGCCCGGCCAGGAGGAGACAGGTGTTTAGTAACACATAGCATTGTCTGCCAAAGCGATTAACTCTGGACTCTACTGGGTGAAGTTTAATTGAGCACCTAGGATGTGCAGACACCAGACTCAGCATTACGGATACAAACAAGGGAGAAGAGTGTAGATCTCATTCTCAAAGACGGCACAGTCTCGCTGGAGGAGTCTGCTGAGGAGAGGTGGTCTGGAAACAAAGTCTTCACGCCAGCTTCCACCATCCCCATGTGAAACACAGTGGCAGCTACAGAGTGTTCTGTTCATGGGCTGAACCATCCAAGTTCATCCTGGGGAAGTGTTATCCCCAAAGCGGGGTGGGGGCGGGGGGTGGCACAAAACCACTCATCTTAAGACACTCTCTGTTGGGAATTGTGTACACGACAAAACCCTTGCTTGCCCTGGTGGAGTGTTTGCGACCATGACCTTCCAGGTGGCATACGTGGGAGGCGATTTGGCCAGTGAAGTTCCAAAACTCCAGCAACCTCTACTTGCCGGAATAACATTCTCGAAGATGGGACTCAGTGTTTCTGCCAAGAAGTGGGAAGTCGGAGTGTAAACGGGAACAAGCTGTTTGAACAGAATTTGGGACTGTAGACTAAAGCCAAAAATATGCACAACATGTGGCAAAGCAGTGTGCTCCTGGCTCATGCCCTGGGGGGGAGGGGGTCTTTGATCCTGTACATCGTTTGCAGGGCCATCGCGAACAGTGCAAAAATGGCAACAGGACCGATGTCCCTCAATGGCGGAGCAAATTACGGTACAGCCACGCAGGGGAATATTATATGGTGGTGAATGTGGTAAATTATCGCCTCGTGCATCGACAGGAGTAAATCTCAAAGACATAATGCTGGGTGTAGGAGCGCCTGGGTGGCTCAGTCAGTTAAGCATTCGACTTTGGCTCAGGTCATGGTCTCAGGGTTCATGGGTTCAAGCCCCACATCGGGCTCCGTGCTGACAGCTCAGAGCCTGGAGCTGCTTCAGATTCTGCGTCTCCCTCTCTCTCTGCCCCTCCCCCACTTGTGCTCTGTCTCTCTGTCTCTCTCTCAAAAATAAATAAACATTAAAAAATTATAATGCTGGGTGTAAAACGCGAGTCATATAGGAATATATTAGGATGATTTCATTTACGTAAAGTTCAAAAACAAACCAAAGGAAACAATTTATTGGTATTTATTGGTATAGGTATGTGTAGGTAGTGATTCGTGCTAGCACCCTCCTATGTTCTGGGGGACACGGGTGAGGCGTGGAGAGATCAGGCCTCCAGATTACTCTGTCTGTTTGCCCGTTTCTGAACTTTTACCTTCAGAAAAATAAACTTCCGTGGCCCTCCTGCCCCTCCTGTCAAGCCCTGCATTATAGTATGGTCCCCGTCAAAGAAAGTCCCAGAGGGAGAGTGGAAGGAAGACAGATTAAAGAGACAGAGACAGATAGGAAGAGATGTGTGTGTGTGTGTGTGTGTGTGTGTGTGTGTGTGCGCGTGTGCATGTGTGTGTGTAGGATAGTATGGTTAGAGAATGGAAGAGAGATCCAGGTTTTCTGGCCCTACCGACATGTTAAAAAATGCATATGTGGGGGCGCCTGGGTGGCTCAGTCAGTTGAGCATCCCATTCTTGGTTTCAGCTCAGGTCAGGTTCCCATTTTGCAAACTAGTAATGTAAAGCTCAGGAAGCTTCAGGAACTTACCGAAGGTCATTGCTGTGGGGATGGGAATTTGGTGTTCGGCCTCAAAATGTATGGGTGCGGAAGTCCAGAGAACATGCTTGCAAAAATCTAGCCAAGTATACCTTCATCTCAACTGTTGCCCCTTTGAACATCGTCATCTTGCCCTGCAAACCCCCTTCCCCACTTTAATTTAAGTATTTTTGGGGGCGCCTGGGTGGCTGAGTCATTAAGCTTCTGACTCCGGGTCAGGTCATGGTCTCATTGTTCGTGAGTTTGAGTCCCCCATCAGGTGAGCTCGAGCCCCACTTCAGGCAAAAACACGAGCCCTGCTTCGGACGAGCCCCGCTTCTCTTTCTCTCTCTCTGCCCCTCGCTCACTTGTGCCCTCTCTCTCTCTCTCAAAAAAACAAAAGAGAAAAGAAAAGAAAAATATTTTTTGCTACAGGGTGCAGCGGTTAGAGTGCAAATAAAGCATTAGCAGCGTTCTCCTTGCATTGGTTCTGGAGGCCCGTGCCTCTGAGCAGGTGGCTTGGTGCTCGCAGATGTGGCTGAACTTGCACATCTGGCAAGCATTAGTTGGTGGGCAGAACATGTTATTACACAGCCCTAATGAAATTTGGGTCCTGCTGCATTTTAATAAACCATCCAAAGAAGCAAGACTCCTGGCATTTTGTTGGCAGCAAGGGCCTGGAAGAAATAGAAAAATTTCTACCATCGTGATGGATTAGGTTGTTTTCATCTTGTACAAAGTTGCACACAGTTGAACGGTTGGACGAGATAGCTCTTGATTTAATGAAACTCGTGTCTGACTAGTACGTAAATTATGCAGGAGAGCAGCAGAAAAATCTGAGTGTGCTTTTATTAGCTCGGTCCCTATCATGGTTTAACTTGGGTTGAGAAACTTTTTTTTTTTTTTTTAATCTGCATATGTCAATGGCTGCACAGTTGAAACATTTCCTTGAAGGAATATTCTAGTAGGAGACTGAGTTCTGGTAACGGGCATTTCTGCTTTAGCTCTTGCCACGTTCGTCCTGGCAATTGTACTGATCTGTTTTGGGCTTGGTAATCTACGAGTCCTGTCCCTTTTGTACTCACACCCAAGGGTCCTATTCCTTTCTTTTAATTTTTTTTTTATGTTTATTTATTTTTGAGAGAGACAGAGACAGAATACGAGTGGGTTAGGGGCAGAGAGAGAGAGAGAGAGAGGGAGACACGGAATCGGAAGCAGGCTCCAGGCTCCGAGCTGTCAGCACAGAGCCCGACGCGGGGCTCGAACTCACGGGCCGCGAAATCATGACCTGAGCCGAAGTCGGATGCCCAACCGACTGAGCCACCCAGGCGCCCCTTATTTGTTTATTTTGAGGGAGAACATGCACATGTGCAGGAGAGGGGCAGAGGGAGAGAGAGAATCCCACACGGGCTCCACACTGTCAGCACAGAGGCTGATGTGGCGCTTGATCCCATGAACTGTGAGATCATGACTTGAGCCAAGATCAAGAGTCAGATGCGTAACTGACTGAGCCACCCAGGTGCCCCGCAAGGGTCCTATTTCTATATCACGCGGGGCTTTTTGTTTGAGCCTGTGGGATGCCTTCCTCATCCTTATCCATCCATCCCATATAAGAAGTAGAATTTCCTCTTTCCCCACCAACCAATAAGCTAGCTAATTCAAATGGGGGAGGACAGCTCAGTCAGGTGGACCCAGCTGCATTCTATCTCCTGGGAATATGAATTTAGAAGATAATCGTAGCAAATAATGTAGTTCAACAAACATTCCTGGTTCTCCTTCTGAACATGTGGTAGGGCTGCATTTCTTAGCTTCGTTGTGCTTGGATAGAGCCTTTGAAGAGTTATAACCAAAGAGCTGTGAGCAGAAGCAACGCAGGTTACTTCAAGGACATAAAAGACCCTCAGAAACGTTTTTCCCTTTGGCATGGCAATCCTCTGGGGCTCCACAGCAGCTGTGACGAGTAGAGCCCATGCCAATATACCACAGACTATAAAATAAGTGAGAAATGAAACTTTGTTTTCCTACAGCTACTCAATGGGATTGTTTGTTGCTGCAGCAGCATCTAGCTTTTACTGACGGATACACAGAGAAGGGAGAATAAAATATGGGTGACCAAGAAAAAGAAGAGTAATCAAAGAGAGCTCTTTTTATGTCTCTCTGCGGGAATGCACTTGGGAGTTGTGCACTTGGGAGTTGTATAGGCACTTGGGAGTTGTGGTTGTCTATTCACACACTACATAGCCTTATGAGTCTGGTTTCTTTCACTGAGCATAAAGCATTTGTGATTGTATGTATAATTTGAGAGAGAGAGAGAGAGAGAGTATGTGAGCAAAGGAGAGGGGCAGAGGGAGAGAGAGTGAATCCCAAGCAGACTCCATGCTCAGCACAGAGCCCAACGCGGGGCTTGATCCCACGACCCCTGGGATCGTGACCAGAGCCGAAATCAAGAGTTGGATGCTCATCCTGACTGAGCCATCCAGGCACCCCTATTTGTGATTTATATATGTTGTTGCATATAAAAGTAGTTTGTTTCTTTTTATTGCTAATTTGGAATAAGTAGCAGAGGAAGCTACCCCACAGGAGCCTCACAGTCTCTGCCTTGTCAAATTTTCTACCCTAAACGTTTGCAACCCCAAGATAACACTGACGCTTTATCTTGCCGTTGGTAAAATTTATAGTTTTTTTTTTTTTTTAACTAGGAATCCAGAGGCTTCCAGATCATCCATGGAGCACTGGACAGGATCCATCATTTCCAGGATGATCATGAGGTTTAGTTAACATTATGAGTGTATGTCTCAAACTGCAGTACATGTACTCAGGTCAAGGGTTATTTGAAGCTCCCAGTGTATGTTCCTGGAGCACTTGACTTAAATATTTAGAATAAACGCTTAATATCTTTTTTATTAAAAAATTTTAATTTGAAAGTATAACATAGGGGCACCTGGGTGGCTCTGGTTAAGTGTCCAACTTCGGTTCAGGTCACGATCTCATGGATCCTGAGTTAGAACCCCTCATTGGGCTCTATGCTTCAGTGTGGAACCTGCTTGGGATTCTCTCTCTCTTCCTCTCTCTCTGCCCCTCCCCCACTTGCACCTCCTCTCTTAAAATAAATACACTTAAAAAAAAGAAGTACACATATAGAAAAGTACATAAATGAGAAGGGTTTTCACCGAGTTTTCAAAAACTGAACACACCCTTATAGCATAAAACTCAAATCAAGAAGCAGTTACTACTCTCTCAAGAGTCACCACTCTTGAGAGTCCTTCTGACATTGAGGATTTTTTTAAAAAAAATTTTTAACGTTTATTTATTATTGGGAGAAAGAGAGAGATACACACAGAGCATGAGCAGGGGAGGGGCAGACACAGAATCTGAAGAAGACTCCAGGCTCCGAGCTGTCAGCACAGAGCCTGATGCGGGGCTTGAGCTCACAAACTGTGAGATCATGACCTGAGCCGAAGTCGGTCGCTCAACCAACTGAGCCACCCAGGCGCCCCGAGGATTTGTTTTGACTGTGTGTGTACTTTATATGAATGAAATCGGGCAGTAAGTATCCTTTGGCGTCCACTTATGCTCAGCATTGATGGTGCGATCTGTCCATGTTTCGAGTATAGCTTAGTTTGTCCTCATTGTCTTATGGTACCGCACTCTGTGACTTGTGTCACATTTTACTGGGCCACTCTACACTTGGTGCACCTGTGGGTAGCTTTCTGGGTTTTGGCCACAACACAGTGCTGCTCTGAGCATTACAAAGCCTACATTTTGGTGAATGTATGTAAGCATTTCTCTGGGCATCTAGATCTAGGAGTGAAAATGCTGACTTGTAAGGTAACTATGACCAAACAGGTTTCCCAAGGGGCGTTTTTTTATTCTTATTTTATTTTATTTTATTTATTTTTAAAAAAATTTTTTTTTTTAATGTTTATTTATCTTTGAGACAGAGAGAGACAGAGCATGAACAGGGGAGGGGCAGAGAGAGAGGGAGACACAGAATCTGAAACAGGCTCCAGGCTCCGAGCTGTCAGCACAGAGCCCGACGCGGGGCTCGAACTCATGGACCGTGAGATCATGACCTGAGCTGAAGTCAGACGCTTAACTGACCAAGCCCCCCAGGTGCCCCGGTGTTTTTTTATTCTTAAAACAATTTACATACAGTACGTTTATATGGATGTACAACAGTTGACTTATTCATTTATATCACAAAGGACACTGTGGTTGATAACTTTTGATGATTATGAGTAATGCTGTCACAAACATTTGTATTTTTTTAATGTTTATTTATTTTGGGGGGGGTGAGGAGCAGAGAGAGAGGGAGAAAGAGAATCTGCTCTGTCAGTATAGAACTGTCAGTTCAGAGCGGGGCTTGAACTCACGAACCAGGAGATCATAACCTGAGCTGAAATCAAGAGTCAGACACTTAACTGACTGAGCCACCCAGGTGCCCCAGTTGTCGTTTCCTTAGGATAAACGCCTAGGGTGTGGGATCGCGGAGTAATATAGGAAGCATGTATTTCACTTTGTAAGATAGTGTTTTCCAGAGTGGCCATACACACTGCCTTTCCACCAGCAATCTATGATTTCAGCTACACCAAATCCTCATGAGCAATTGGTAGCGTTAATTTTCAACTTAAAAAAAAATTCAGCCATTATTTTAATGTGATAGTGGTATCTCTTGTAATAATTTGCATTTCCTTAATGACTAATGATCTTGAGCATCTTTTTTAAAAACTTTTTTTAATTCTTATTTATTTTTTGAGAGAGAGAGAGAGAGAGAGACAGAGCATAAGCGAGGGAGGGGCAGAGAGAGAGAGGGAGACTCAGAATCTGAAGCAGGCTCCAGGCTCCGACCTGTCAGCACAGTGTCCCACGTGGGGCTTGAACTCACAAACCGCAAGATCATGACCTGAGCTGAAGTCAGACGCTCAACCGACCGAGCCACTCAGGTGTCCCTTGAGCATCTTTTCATGTGCTTATTTTTTATTTGTATATCTCCTTTGGTGGAGAATATTCAAGTCTTTTGCCCATTTTTGTATTTGTTTCCTTCTTCTTGTATTTTCAGAGGCTGTAAATACAGTCCGGACACGAGTCCTTTTTCAGGTATATGTAACATGTTTTCTTCCCGTATATAACTTGTATTTTCATTCTCTTAAGACTGTCTTGGATGAAGTCCAATTTGTTGATTTCTTTCTTTTATTCATCATGATCTTGGTGTCAAACCTAAAAAGTCTTGTTTCAGGCAAGGTCACAAAAATGTTCTCCCAAGTTTTCCTCCAAAGTTTTGTAATTTTATGTCTCACGTGAACTCTATTATCCATTTTGAGTGAATTTTTATATATAGAAGTCATAGGTCAAAGTTCTCATTCTTTCTTTCTTGGCATATGGATGTCTATTTCTTTCAGGACCGTTGGTTGAAAAGAATGTCCTTTCTCCATTTTTAACCTTCGTAAAACAATCCATTGACTATATTTGTGTAGTCTTACATCTGTACTTTTCAGTCTGTTCCATTCTTTAACATTTTAATTTTGCTAATACACATCCTGATTATTATAGATACACAGTAACTTTGTATTTTTTCTCACAGTGAATTTTTAAGTTGACTAGTGTGAATCCTCTAGGCTTTTTGCTTTTCAAAATTGTTTTCACTATTCTAGCTCATTTTTCCTTTCCATATAAATTTTATTTTATTTTATGTATTTTTAAAAGTTTATGTTGAGAGAGAGAGAGAGAGAGAGAGAGCATGCACATGCATAAGCTGGGAGGGGCAGAAAGAGGGAGAGAGAGAATCCCAAGCAGGCTCTGTGCTATTAGCAAGGAGCCTGATGCGGGGCTTGAACTCACAAACTATGAGATCATGACCCGAGCCGAAATCAGGAGTTGGACGGTTAGCCAACTGAGCCACTCAGGGACCCCCATATAAATTTTAGGATCAGCTTGTCTAAATACATAAGAAAAGCCTTCTGGGATTTTTATCGTGGTTATATTTAAATCTATAAGGTCAATTTGGGGAATATTGATAATTTCACTGCTGAGTCTTCTAAGACTTTGTATCATGCAACCTTGATAAACTCAGTAGTTATGGCAACTCTTCTGTAGATTCCCTGACATTTTCTTTATCAGTCTGGCTGGAAGTATATCAGTTTTACTGAGCTTGCCAAAGAAACACTATTTAGTTTCATTGGTTTTCTGTATTGATTTTCTGTTTTCAATATTATTGATTTTGTTCTTCTCTTTGTTATTTCCTTCCTTCGCTTATTTTGGGTTTATCTTGCTCTTCTTTGTCTAAGTTTATGAGATGGAAACTTAATAATGTACGACCTTTCTTCCATATATATATACATATATATATAATCAATGTTATAATTTTTCCTGTATACACTGCTTTAACTGCATCCCAGGATTTTTTTTAATGTTTACTTATTCTTGAGAGAGAGAGGGAGAAAAGAGAGCCAGAGTGTGAGCAAGGGAGGGGTTAGAGAGAGGCGGGGACACAGGATCTGAAGCAGGCTCCAGGCTCGGAGCTGTCAGCACAGAGCCTGATGCTGGGCTTGAACTCACAGACTGCAAGATTAGGACCTGAGCTGAAGTCAGACGCTTAATCGACTTAGCGACCCAGACATCCCTGCATCCCTGAATTTTGATCTGTTGTAATTTCATTAAAAAATGTTTTTTAATGTTTATTCATTTTTGGGGGGAGGGGAGGAGCAGAGGGGGGTGGGTGGGGAGAGAGAGGGAGCCACAAAATCTGAAGCAGGCTCCAGGCTCTGAGCTGTGAGCACAGAGCTCAATGTGGCCTCGAACTCACAAGCTGTGAGTTCATGACCTGAGCCGAAGTCGGACACTTATCCGACTGAGACATCCAGGTGCGCCCCAATTGTTATAAATTCATTTTTAATTCAGTTCAAACTATTTTCTAATTCTCCTTGAGATTTCCTCCTTTGTCTCAAGGATAACTCTGAAGTGTGCTGTTGAATTTCCAAGCATTTGGGGGACTTTCCGCGTACCTTTATGATATTGTTTCTACTTTATTTCCGTTATGGTCAGTAGAACGTATTTTGTATGATGTGAATTAGCGAAAATTACAGAGAGTTCCTAAATACACCTCGCCCTCATGTACAGCCTTCCCCACCACCAGCATCGAGCACCAGAGTGGTACACTTGTGATGGCCAACGAACCTATGTCGACACGTCATTATCACTAAAAGTCCATGGTTTCTATTAGGGCTTCCTCTTGGTGTACATATGGGTTTTGACAAATAGGAGATGAAATGTACCCACCATGCTAGTGGCGGAATAGTTCCTGTGTGTATTAGTTCGTTTGCCAAATGTGAGTCGCACTATTTTGACCCTCTGCATTTACATTCTTTCCAGGGGCAAGTTTGGGACCTGAGTGACCATCTGGACCTTCGTTCATTTCTCAGAGCCTTTGGTACGTTGCTTGAGGTCCGTCCCACGCGTACACGGTTAGAGACGGCATACAGGTGCGTCCACCCCTTTCTGTGATCTATTTCTGAAAGCTCCATCCACTCCATGACTCCCCCGAGACCCCCTAGGTCTCTGGATTCCCTTTCTTGCTCCTGGAGCTAGGAAGGTGAGGTTTTAGCTTCTCAGCATGGTTGTGCATTTCCTGTGACCGGGTCTGGCTCCGAAGTGTAGCATCAAGAGGGAAGGGAGAAAACGACACCATCAGGATTCCCTCTTGCTTTTTCATCCTCCTGGTCACAAAGCAGGATGTTCTGTCAGAGTCGTAGGCACGTTTACGGCTGCTGCCAATGCCATCACAAGCATACAGCTTTGGGACATTTGCCCGGGCAGGCCACACAGAGAAAGAAAAGAAAAACAACAACAACCAGGGGGAGCTCCTCACTCTGTTCTCTGGCCATAAAGAGGTGGCGTCTCTTGGGCCTTTTCCCCTTGGCGACTGCTGAGCGCTTCTGGGACTTGACCTTTCTCCCAAGTGTGAGTTGGAAGAAACAACTGGGGGAACTCATGGCCCCGTCCATGACTCTGAGGCCATGACTCTGAGGGTCGACCCTCCCTCCATCCGCCTGCCATGGTTTCCTTTTTAGACTGCTGACTGTGTTATGCATCCCGTCCGGGGTTCTTAGTTGTAATCACTGGGAGAGAGAGAGTGGTGTGCGTGTTCCCTCTTAACCAGGGCCACAAGTCTGCTTGATGTTCAACTGCAAGGGGCCTTTTAGACTTATTTCCATGTGAAAACATGCTGAGTAAGACTGCAAGATTGGCGCAAACATTCCAGATACGGCTCACGTCTTTGAGAGCGTTTAGGCTCGTAGGGGGCTGCGTCCCCTCTGCTCCGAGAGAAGACAAGACGAAAAGAGGGTGCTCTCGCCAGTACAGACCCCACGGCTCCCTGTGGGATCCACCAGCCTTTCAGAAGGCTGCGGGCCCCCTTTCCTCATAAAGACTTTTCTTCAGAGATTCTCTGCCTCTCTCCTTTTCCCTGATGCCTGGTCCCATCAGAAGTTCCACCCAGACTTACCAGTCCTGGAAAACAGCAGAAAGTACCCCTGTCTGCACGGAACATGGCATCTGGTGGGACCTTTCCTCTCTCCCGGCATAACCGTCTGAGAGACAGATGTCAGCGGGAACTTCATCTCCCTGACATCTTTGCCCCGGGCTTGAAGAGCATCTCTTGCCGTAACAATGTATTCAAGTTATGTTTTCAGATGCGATTTCTTGGGGGAAAATGTCGTTTTGTTGTACAGATGCTTCTTGTTGGAGAACAGGGACCAGGTGGGGATGCTAAGGGCTGACAGGTGCACCCTCGGGGCGGAGGCGGGAGTGATGGCCCCCTGATGACTTGGTGCTGAGACCCAGTAAGGGCAGAGGGAAAGGAAGGGAGAGAGCAAAGGAGACAGGGAAGATAAGGCAGCAGAGGACTCCCGGAGGCTGACTCCCTACAGGGGACCGAATGAAACACAAAATAGCGAACACTTTGCTTTGTATTGGTGACCAGCCGCCAGGGAGCACGTAGTACCCGATGACCTTCACAAGCAGCCCATGTACCTGGAAGCGGAGTAGGTTTTTCAGGAGTGAAGAATTTCCTCGTTTTCGTTCTCATCTTGTTGAATGTTGTTGATGGGCGAGGTGAAGAGACACCCGTACCTCTTCTCAAGCTACTCTTGGCTTCTGAATATTACAGGCAAGTCTTTGCCTGTTGTTTTCTTTTTTATGCCCGGTGGTCTAGGGCTCGGAAAGACCCTGCCAACTCCCAGAACCTTGCCCTGGAAGGTGACCACGGCAACGGGCACCTCGATTCCTGCGGTCATTTCCGTGAGATGGCTACTTCTGAGCACTGGGGCTGTAATTTGAAATCGGATAATCTTAGGTGTTGGACCTTTGGCTGCCTTTAATATCTGGTGCCATTTTGTGGACTCTCCTAATGATAGAATGCAAGGTTTGTCTCAAGTTTCTATCTGTTGCTTGCCCCACATCGGCTTATTGTGACTGTTTAAAAGCTGCCATTTCTGTTCTTATCTTTAGATGTCAAAGGATGCCTTGCCCTCAGCTCTCCATTTGCTGTGTCCTCTCTCTGCCTTCAGACCGTTAGCATCACTTGCACTTGGGTCATGTAGAAAGCCACATGTGTGGAAGGAGCTGGTGTTGTGAAGACAAGAGAAAGAAAAGCCCACCCTTCTTTTGTTCAGTGGTTCTTGTTGTGGAAACACTTGTCCTGAAAGCTGCCAAGAAACAAAAATGGCGGGAGAGAAGACAGGAGATGGGGAGGAGGCTGATCCCCTGAACAATACAGGAAAATGGTGAGCCACAGGAGAAGGAAAGGAATAAAAAAATTCCTGGGGTGTGGAATTTGTGGGGGGAGGGGACTGACTCAGATATGGTTGGCTGGGGTAAACCTCAGGGAAGCAGGAAGGGATGGAGGGAATTTTCCACAGTCAACAACGGCCCTTCTTGTGAGGGGTGAAGTAGGGATTACCTGGTTTATTGCCCAGGTCTCTGGGCTTAGTGGTGGTCGGCAAGAAGGAAAGATCAGTGATAGACCTTAAATGGGGGTTTCTTAGTCTTGGCTGAACACTTGACTAACTTGGGGAACTGAAAACAATTCCTGGGCTCTACTCCCAGACCAGTGCTTCTTGAACTCTACGGTGCATTAGAATGATCTGAAACTCTTGTTGAAATACAGATTCTGGTGAGTTCGGTCACAGGTAGGGCTGAAATCCTGTACGTCGAACAAGCACCCGGTGATGCTGTTGCTGCTGGCTCAAGCATTGTACTTTGAGCAGCAAGGATCCAGAACAATTAAATCATAATCTCTTGGGGGTAGGTCCCAGCCATGGATGTTTTTAAAATTCCCCAGATTTTCAGGGTTGAGACCCATTGCTCTGGAGCCTAATAAAAGAAAAGAATGCAAGGACTTGGAGGGGCGGCCATGATGAAAGTTGGCCTTTCTGTGAGGATGTGGCAGATAGAGAGTGAGTTAGAAGGATATGGCAGCCGGCTTGGAGGAGTCACAGATAATTCATCACAGCAGGTGGCAGTGGCTTCGGGGTACTTGTGGGTTCAGGGTACTCTCAGCTAAGTCTGCGTCAAGGACTTCTGACACGAGTGTGTCTCTTGGTGGTGGGAGAGGGAGTCACGAAGCTTCCTGAGTTCTGGTCCTATTACTCTGGTTCTTTTTTAGAGACAACCCCAAGGGCTTTTTTTTTTTTTTTTTTAAACTTCAAAGACTTCACCTCAATCCTCAAAATGGCCCTGTCAGGTCTCAGTCATTATGGAAGAAGAAACCATACCTAGAGCTGTCAAGTTAGAACTTAGACTCGAAGCAGAATTGAAATGAAAACACTTTGGAGGGAGAAGGAAGTAAAGACAAAACTGAAAACTGAACAGATATGGCTATTCGGGGGGTCATTTTGTAGCCCATCAAATGTCCACCCAACTTCTTGGTCTGTCATCTATTTCCGGGCTGCTATTGGCCTTGCACACCTATTGCTTTCTTCAAGCAATTGAAACAACTGGCTTGGATATTATTTGACTTGCTGCGTGGGCCCTACTGTCCCTCCTCTGGAAGCCAGAATTTACCCGCCTTCCAGCATATCCTCGGGCCCTATAACTCATTCTGATTTTGATTGCCCTGTCGTTCTGTGACTTTGGATAATAGGCCATTATTCTAGGAATTGCCGTTATATTCTATTAATAAGAGCCGGGAGAATTTATAGCAGCGAAACGTGGCAAGATTTGCAAGTGGAGCCCTCGTATGTCTTGTAAAATACAACTCCGTCGGCCAGCCCACGCGATGGATGAAGACAGCGCACGCTTCCTTCCTGCTTCCCTCCCTGAGCGGCCAGACCTTGGTCCTGGGGACCTTTGACCGAGCCTGGCTCGGGGCCTCCCTGAAGGGGACGTGTGTGGGATGGGCGTGTGACACACAGGGCTTCGAGTGGCGTGGCCACTCACACCTGCTGCTGGGATCATGGTCAAAACTCCAAGCAAGGGCCTCTGAAGGAGAAGGCTATACACATGTCTGCAATATTTTTCATGGCGTTGCCCCTGATGATCCAGAAAATAGCTGCTTCTCATCACAGACGTCTTTGGGACGTCGTGAAAAGGGAAGAGTTAAAGACATGTGCTATTTAGAGGCAATCCCAAAGCTTACATGTTGGCATATTTCCTCTCGGTTTATATTCTTGTGAAGCTTTTTTTCTTTATATAGTTACGTTCATTCTATCTACACGATTCTGTAGGCTCTTCTGCTTCGTATGGCATTGCACGAACCCAAATCATTAACCCTTCCTAAATAGCATTTTAGGCAGCTGCGTTAGTGTGCTAGCATCTAGTTAAGTAATGCTTTACTTACCCCTATGCATAGTCGCCATCTGTCAGGAGGGACCTGTTCCCCGAAAGCACTGTGCTCGGGGAAACTCCCATCAGTCACCTGGGTCAGACTTCGGCTCTAGATTTGTGGCCAAATCCCCCATGTGGTTGTGGGTAACATGGGACTCATATAATTAGCGATGCCGAGTGGCTGTATTTTTGAAAGAAGATCGTTGCCATAAGGCATCGGCACACAGTAAGTGCTTTTTAAATCCGAACAAATCCATGGCACCAGAATTGTGTCTTCGCGTTCGCTGTTCCCTCTATGTGGAACGCTTTTCCCCCTGGGAATCTGCTTAGAAATGTACTTTGGTTTTCTGTATTAGAAAAGCTTCTCAGGACACTCAATACACAGAGATAATGACCCCCTCATTCCTACTTCTGCTTTATTCTTTGTCGTGAACCTTACCACCACCTGGTATGTTATCTGCAGATTTATCCAGCTATGGCCTGTCTCTCCACTCCAGAGTGGGAGTGCCATGACAGCAGCGGACTTGAGGACTTTGCTCGCTGCTGTATCCCCAGCATCTAGGATGCTGCCGGCCTGTAGTAAGTGCTCAATAAACAGATGTGTAATGAATGAATAAGTTGCTTGGGCACTGAGGGTGAAAATGCAAACTCTGGGCCTCACACAAGCCTTGTCTCCGGGAACGTGACTCCCAAATCTGTTTTTAAGATCCACCCCCAGCCTCAGTCGGTTAAGCGTCCGACTTCGGCTCAGGTCGTGATCTCATGGTTCGTGGGTTCGAGCCCCGCCTCAGGCTCTGTGCTGACAGCTCGGAGCCTGGAGCCTACTTTGGATTCTGTGTCTCCCTCTCTCTCTGACCCTACCCTGCTCTCACTCTGTCTCTCTCTCTCTCTCCTTTCTCTCTCTCAAAAAAAAATTTAATGTCCACCCCCAGAGGTGTTTCTGCCCTCCGAAATCTGAGCCCCTCTTTCTTGAACTATAGTTCTGTCCCCAGCTTCTTTCAGTGAAACAATGTTCATGCAATCTGGCTTCATTTTCCTGTTCTTTCAAAACCTACTTGACTCCAAATAGGTAACAATAATTTAAATGACCTCAATAATATTCCTCGCTGCAACATGTTGAGTACCTTGTCATATTTCCTACTCAGAGGCATTTGCTTCAAAGATCACAGTGACAAGGGGTGCCTGGCTGGCTCAATCGGTTAAACATCAGGCTCTTGATTTTGGCTCAGGTCATGATCTCACAGTTGGTGGGTTTGAGACCCGCATCGGGCTCTGTGCTGACCGCTCGGAGCCTGCTTCGGATTCTGTGTCTCCCTCTCCCTCTCTCTGTCCATTTCCCACACGCTCTCTATCTCTCTCTCAAAATAAAGAAATAGAATAAACATTCTAAGATCGCAGTGACAAGATAGCCAGTTTTTAGCGGGGAGCGGGACGTATGTGGGTTTGTTCAGTGCAGTTATTCTGCGTGGCCACCTTGCTTCGACTCTACAAAGGAGAGAAAAACGAGGTATTCTTTTGTGTGTTTTATGCAAAGCTCTTATCTCTCCTCCACTTGGCCCTCATTCCCTGACTGGCCCCTTCCTCCTTCCTCACCCTTGGTAACAGCACTGCATCCAATGTGTTTTACTTTTTTTTTTTTTTAAGTTTTTATTTATTTATTTTGAGACAGAGAGAGAGAGAGCAAGAGAGAGAGGGAGTGAGAGAATCCCAAGCAGGCTCTGCACTGTCAGAGCGGAACTTGATTCGGGCCTCAAACTCGTGAGCCCTGAGACCGTGACCTGAGCTGAAGTCCGATGCTTAACCGACTGAGCCACCCAGGTGCCCCTCGACGTGTTTTACTTTCTCACATTGTCAGAACGGCTAAGACTCCAGGCCCCAAGGTGTGTGGACCCAGGCTGGGTGGTCCACACTGCATTCACACGGGAGGTGTGGAGCCCAGGGGTGGAGGGACTGCCATGTTGCTGAGCAGAGCTGGGCTCCCTTTTTCCTCCCTCCCTTCACAGCCTGTTGCCTCTCCCTGCATTTGTAAACTGGGGGCAACTAAGAGAATGTTCCTCATAGGTTGTCCTGAGGCCTGAATGAGACAAAACAACTAAAAAGCCTAACTCAGTGTCTGCTCAGCAGAAAACGTGCAATGAAAGAGGAGGAGTCCTGTTTTCAAAACGTGGTGACGCGAATTCCTTTTCTTTCATCTTCTGGAACGATCCAGCATGGAGGTCGTTTGGTTTCTGTGACTACTAACATGCACTGGGGTCTTCTTTGGGAGAAGCATTGCGCTAGGTGCCGGGGGTACAAAGATAATACCTCAGTCCCTGTTATGGGACATCGTAGAATTTTAATACAATGTATAATAAGGTTCTCTATTTCTCTGGTAATAGGTTTTGAATGAAGAGTTAAATCTTTCCATTTTGGGCGAAACCCGGGAAGGGCCGATCTGAACGACAGCGTATTTCAGAATAGTCTCATTACTTGGACGCATTATAGGAAACTCGGTACCTGCAGATTTGAATTAAATTGAACTTAATCTTCCTCAAATACACACTGTAGTTGGAACTAGGTTAACAAGTGGTATCTAATAAAGAGATCCTTGGTGAGAACCGGTCAGAATGACTATAATTAGTGATTGTTTATCATTGTCAGTTTAAGTCCTAAAGGACTTAGAGGGACTTAAAAACTGTTTGCCCTCTTAAGAGGCTTTAAAAGCCTTCTCCCTACAATCTTGTTCACACAGTTAATTAACAGAACAATAGATACAACCCGCTTTCTTCTCAAGTTGTGCTGGGGGAAACCTCAGTCGCAGCACAATTACTTCCAACATTCCAGTGTGTGAAATGAAGGTGAGCGGGTGTGGTATGTGCATGGTCTTAGTTCGGGTTCCTAATGAGCTGCAAAAAAAAAAAAAAAAAATTGACTCCAGGCATCCCCCGCCCCCACCCTCCAACCCAGTTCTGCCCAGTGATTTTCTTGTTCCAAATGTTTCAGGGTTCTCAATTTTTTCCATGCAACTGCTTTTACTTGTAATACCTCTTGACATGGTGATCTCCATTCTCAAATGAACCATTAACTAGGGGAGCTATGATTTTTTTTTTTTTTGGTGGCCACTGTTCCTGACAAGGAAGGCAGTTATGAGCGTCAGATCTGTGGATCGGGAGTTCAAAATATAAACAAACCTCACAGGCTGAAAATATTAATTATCTGGGTGGAACCAGCTGTAAATGATGCAAAATCTGTACGTTTTGTTTCTACACACCCGAAGGTGCGTTACAGATAACGTGCGGCTTTGTTCACAGCGGTTTTTGTTGATAGAAGCTGAAGGGAGACGAAAGGATGGGGGGGGGCAGGGGGTTTTTAATGGACGGTGGGGTGTCTGAAAGTGTGGTCCTGGAGTCTTCTGGAAATCTCCAGGTCTGTGGGGAGGCCTGTTTCTCTCCAGGCAGCATTGCATGCTTCTCTCTCTTCTGGACCTGAGTCACATGTGCTGGGATTGAAGTCGGCCTGCCAGACCCCTTTGCCACTTGGCTGCCAATATATTTGGAGGCTTTGCCAGCCCCCTGGGGAGACACTGGGCTTTGCCACAGCTGGGCTCTCTCCGTCAGCAGGGCAGTGGGAGGAAGGAGGCCCTTCTTGCAGCTTGGGACAAACACTGGGTTCTAACTATATAAATATAGCCCTTGTATAAAAACTTAAGAAAGAAAAAGGAAAGAAAAATAGAAAAGATCGTTGGCAGATGAAAAGTGGGTTTGAATTGACTTTGACTTTCCCCTGCCCCGCATGCATCCAATGGCCAGGAGGTACTAGAAGGGAAATGCCTGGGCAGTGGTCCTCAGGTGTGGTCCTGGACTTACAGCATCAGCATCGTCTAGATCTTGACAGTAATGCACGTCCTTGGGCCCCTCCCCGGAACTTATGGCATTAGATGCTCCTCGGTGATGCAGATGTAGTAGATGTTTGTGAACCCCTGGTGTAAATTTGTTTAATGTTTTTATTTATTTTTGAAAGAGGGAGAGCATGAGTGGGGGAGGGTGACGGTTAAGCATCCAACTTCGACTCAGATCATGATCTCACGGCTCCTGAGTTTGAGCTCCGCATCGAACTCGCTGCTGTCAGCGCAGAGCCCGCTTCAGATCCTCTGTCCCGCTCTCTCTCTGCTCCTCCCTGGCCACACGCTCTCTCTCCCCAAAATAAATACAGCGTTTAAAAAAGGAAGCGGTCGTTCCCAAATTTGTCTGCACCCTGGAATCACCTGGGGAGCCTCAAAAAATATCAACGCCTGGGCCACGCCCCTAGAGATTGTGACTTAGTTAAATTTCAAATATTGGGGTCATCCTAACGTGGGATAATTTTGGGAACTACCGAACTGGAAGAAGGTGAGAGCGCATGGAGCTCAGAAGGGGGGAAGAGGGGTGGAGAGGGGTGTGGGGTTGCCAGGCTGTGCATCAGGTGAAGCATCTAGTTTCTGTCCTAGGGGCGGGGGACGCAGGGCTCTAAGCAGAAGGAGGACCCAGGAAGATCTGTACATGGAAAAGATCACACTCACACACCCTGGCAGCTGGACAGAAAAGGAACAGGTGGGGAGTAGTGGTCCATTGGAGGAGGGGGTGGAGATAAAGACAGATCTGAGGCAATCGACCCGTCTCAGCATAGAGCTCGAGGGAGATGGGGGAACTCACGATGGCCCTTGATCTCTGACTTGCAGATGTGCGAAGACGGGGGTAGAGGACCAGGCTCGGGGGGAAGTCGTGCATTTGGTTCTGGATGTGTTGAGTTCCATGCAAGTGGCCAAAAAATGCAATAAACATGGCTTAAACAAGTAAGGGGTTCATTAGGGATAGCAAGAAGGATGAGGTCGCGGTTCGAGGGCTTGAATGATGGCTCCAGGATGCCTTTAAACATTTAAACTCTTGGCACTTTTCTGCTCTGCCACCTTTGTGCTTATGTTTGTGGCTTCGGGTCATAGGTGGTCACTCTACCTCTAGCTTCTTATCCCCACAGCAGGCAGGAAGAAGCAGGAAGGGGAGAGTGGGGGTGTGGGGGGGGAATAGGAGCCCGTATCAAGGAAGTGCGGGCTTTCCCCAAAACCCTCTGCCTGTGTCTGCGTGGCTATCACTGTGCTCACGGCCGAACCTACTGGAAAGCCAATGTGGGGAACGCACTGCACCCCAGACAAAAATCAAGATTCCGTTCATTAGGGATAAAGGGGGATAGATAGTGGGTAACTAGCACAGCAATATATACCTAAGATGCTTTTTCCAGCCAAGATGAGATGTCCGATCGGTAGTCGAATATAGGAATCGCTTTAGGGTCCATCAGTGAAAAAAGGAAGTTTTATTAGTGTTACCTTAGTGAAGAGTGTTCAAGATAAACGAGTCAGTAATCTTGCCATAGTAAGTAATCTCAAGGATCATATGATCCTGGGGCTTATAAATGTCTGGCTGCCTGATGTAACTTGAATCTTACAGTCATCAAAATAAATGTCCGGATGTCTACTAGGCTAAGCACTACATTAAACTCCTGAGCACTGTGTGTGTGTGTATGTGTGTGTGTGTGTGTGCGTGTGTCTGTACAGACTCAGTTCTGGGTATATGTGGTGGACTATAAAAATGACCCCCACTTTCCCCTGTCCTGGCCACCTGTATGTGATAGGATTTTGCTGATCTTCCCTTCAAGAAGAGGAGTCTCTTCTCCACCTCTTTTTATTTTTTGAGAGAGAGAGAGAGAGAGAGAAAGAGAATCTTAAGAAGACTCCTTTCCCAGCGCAGAGCCCAATGCAGAGCTTGATCTCAGGACTGCGAGATCATGACCTGAGCTGAAATCAAGAGTCAGATGCTTAACGGACTGAGCTACCCAGGCGCCCCTCTTTCTCCGCCTCTTGAAGCTGACCTAGGCCACGTGACGTTAGCAGATGTGATGTAAATAAAGGCTTATCAAACTTCTGTGTATTGAGGCTTACCCTCCCGTTGGGGAATCCTGGCTCAGCCGTGGGAATGAGTACAGGCTAGACTGTGTTGAGTTTGCTCCTGTCACCCTGGTTAATATCAATCCAACACCACACCCATAAATTGAGGTCATTCTGGACCACTCAGCCCCGCCCAGAAAATCCATACACCATAGAATCACGAGGAACGATAAATATTGTTTTAGCTGCTAAGTCGGGCTTTGGGGATGGCTTGTTACACAGCAAAAGCTAGGTGATACATGAATATCTCATGAGTATTTTCTTTTACTGCATTGTTACTACTGGAAGGCAGTGTTTGGTATAAGCTGTGCACATGGGTTTAACCTTGTGGGCTTAACCTTCTGGGTTTAAAATCGGGCTTACACATTTCGTAACTGTGTGACTTATTGGCTCTGTGCTCATTTTCCTCATCAGTCGGACAGGAAAATAAGAGTCGTGACCTCTTAGGTTGCAGGGAAGATTAAGGGAGTCAGTGGGTTGACAATATCCTGTGCTGGATCTGACGTATTTCAGATGTTCAACAATGTTCTTTATCGCTGTGCTAGTTGTTAGTAGTGGCCTTGGGGTTTACTGCTCAGTAGATACTCATGGTTGTATGACTTTCGTGAGACAGGGTTGGTTCTAAGGCAGACTGTTCTGTTCCTTTCACCCATCTGCATCTTATCGCGGGGACACAGTGTTCAGTCATGGACATGAACACCAAAGGCAGCCGAGGAGGAGAAAAATGTCGGAAAAGAGAAAGGAAGGCCTGAGCAGTAGGACCCATAGAATTTTCCCTCCCTCCAGCTACCCAGGACTCAATGAAAGACGGAGTAATCTTAGGCTCCTTCATCAAATGGATGCGGAGACAAGGCCAAGCAAGCAAAGCTTGGGCGGGTGCTGGGAACTCCAGGGTTGGTTCCCAGGTGCCCCTTCTTCCAGCCCGGCATACGCTGTCACCTAACCCCTCTGCCCCTTGCCGGGCCATCCTCCCTCTACCAGGCCTCAGAGACAGTGAATTGCAACTTGCTCCCCTTAAATTGTGAAACCCCGCAAACCTCTGTAGACCCCAAGGCAAGCAAGGCTGGGCTGTGGGCTGGGGCTAAACAGTCATGTGCTGTCATTCTCCACGTTTCCCTTCCAGTGTGGCTCTTGGAGGTGGCTTCCTTCAGGCCCGGCCATTTTTGCCCGTTCATTCCACCTCATCCAGCTGGGTGTGGGGCTTTCTCTGTGCCCCTGGGCTTTGTTCCCCTCCTCCATTTTTAACACTGTGTTCACCCCTGTGAGGATGTGGCCTTCCAGCTAGAGACCCGCAAAGCCCCGTGGTTCTGACTCTCTGGCCTGCCTCCCCTCTCCCTGAAATCTGCTTGTCCACTTGGTGAGGAGTACAGTTCCCTAGCAACACCTCTTTGCTGTTTCTTCGCCGGGGTCCTGGTTTTTTCCCCCACTGCCCACACTATCTACAGGGCAACTCAGTTTTACTATTCATGCCTCCCCATCTGGCAGCTGATGCGTGGTGTGGGAGAGGACACTGCAGGTGGGAAATCTGACCCTGTGTATGTGGCCTGCCTGGGAGGCCACCTACTGGTAGCCCCTTTTGGGCAGACCCTGGAGTCCCCTTGGGTCTGCCACGCCTCCTGATGGGCTGTTCATCACTGGCTCTTACCCATCATTGGGAGGACACTGAATCAAGTTGGCTGATTGCCAAGGATATGCTGACCTTTGCAGACCCAAGAGGAGAGGCCTGCTCTCTCTTCAAGTTATCAGTCTTGTCTTGCTCTTGGAGCACAGAACCAACTCTACAACCAACACGTTGAGCTGACAGATGGTGCCAGAAGAGGAAAGTGGGCGGGGGCAGGCTCATTTTGTCTACTGGGGGCTTTTAGTATTTTCGCTCTGAACAAATAAAGAGTTTGCTTTCGAAGCATGAAACTCTAAACGGTCCTCGAAAATTCTAGAGGAATTTTTCTGGGCATACTTAGTCTCTGCTGTCCCCAGAGCAGCGAGTTTAAGGCCCTGAAGAATTTGAAGCCGATGTGTCCGATAGATATATCTTAGGCTTGAACCAAAGCAGAGCATGCCGGCAGCTCACTAGGACCCTGTCCTCACGAGCAGGTGGGTGTTGCCACGAACAGGTGGGTGCCCCGACCTGTTCCGGACCCTGAGGCCAGCACCTGGGCAGTGGTCTGGCCCTGCCCCATGCGATAGTCAGCCCGTCTGAAGGGTAGGCCTTCGCCCCGGTTCCTACTTGTTCCACTGCAAGGCAAGAGCACTGACAAGTAGTCTAAATCGGATTTGTCCCTTATTTGAGAGCTGGGACCTGTTGCCTGTCCACCCATCTGATGGGCCTCTTCTTCAAGTCCGCCGGGCTTCCCAGTTGGGACTACTGCCAACCAACCCCGGGGGCGAAAGATGGACCCACAGCACAGCCCTCATCACAGGGTTCTCAGTCCTGACCGCACGGGAGAGGCGGGTGGGGGATATTGAAAAAGATACAGGGGCCTGATCTCTCCCAGACCATTTAAGACATGCCCTTTGGGGACGGGAGTTGGGCTTCTGCGTTTTCTTTTGAAAGGTCCTCTGTTGGTATAAGATGCTTCCGTGTTGGAGAACCACTGCCTTCCATCCATGGTCAACGGTGTATTTGCTTGAGGGCCAGTCAGATGAAGTGAAAATATTTAGGGGAAGTCTTTCTAAAAAGTGTGAAAAGAAAAATAAGGACAGTCTTGATTCCCGTGGGGTCATTTTGTCGGCAACCACTGCTCCCTATGCAGCAGCCAAGCTCTGAAGACACGGAGGTCAACAGAACACCTATAGCTCTGGTGGCTCTGAGTCTGGCGGTGGAGACCTGGGTAGGAAAAATTACCCAAACACGTAATTAACAGCTGTAATAAGAGGCAAAGATGGAAGACGTAAGGTGTTAAGGGAACAGTTCCGCTCCAGAGGGCTGGGCAGTCACGGAGTGGGGCCAGGCTCTCTTCTGCATGGGGTGCTTATGTGAATTCGGTTACTCTTCCTGTATCCCCCTGTTACAGACCCAGAGACTCGGGCTCACGGAAGCAGGATTTGGACCCACGCAATCCGGCTCTGACAAGACGTCCTTAACTTCCGATGCGAGGCTGCTTCTGCGTCAGGACAGCTGGTGTTCCAGAGCCCAGTGTGTCGTGGAGGGGACTTGGGGGGTGCCCAGGGCAGCACGAGAGATCTGTCTCCCTGGGAAGGCTGATGGACAGGAAAAACCACAAGACGCTTACTCACTTTTCCGACGACCTCGCCCCAAATGGAAGTGCCTCGTGTTCGGTTCGGAAGGATCATTTCTGTCAGACGCGGACGAGTTGGCTGATAGAGGAATCCACGTTGCCTACCCGATTCTCCCTGTGGTAGGCTTGGCCCTGTAATCCTGCCCTGCCCAGTAATTTAGAGGAATAGCAGTAATGATGAAAACCAAAGCCAGTTGGATCTGCCGGGAGAGTCCTAGGAGGCAAACTATAATTATCCAAATTAGACTCTGAGGGGGACTTGACTTTTACAACCTGATGTTCCCTGCCACAGAAAGTACTGTTGCTAATGTCTCTTTTTGCTCAGGGTGTGGCTGGCAGCAAAGTGCCTCGTGGCCACCTTCCAGGTGATTCCTAAAACGGCATTGTTTGCCAGAGCCTACTCAGGGAGGTCATTGTGTCTCGGTGACGTTTGAGAGAGCAGCTTCTAGAAACTTCTGAGAGTTCCCATGTTTGGGAGGGACCCATTTAGGCCTTCTCCTCAGTTATATTCCCATTTGGGAGCAAATGGTTCTTGCATATTCTGACACCTTAAGTTAATCATTCCTTCAACGTTCCCACAAGGTGGCTTTTATTTATTTATTTATTTAGTCACTGGACAGCGCTTTTCTACAAAGTGATTTCTTTTCTAGTGGTTTTTATGCCCCTTCTCAGGAGTTGCCACTCCCTCAGGACCAGGAGAGACCCATGACGCCAAGGACAGCTCGGCTGCCTCACCAGCTAGCTGTCCCCCTCTTGCTCACCAGCTCCACGGGGCTTACCCCAAATCAGCACCTCAGCGAAATTACAGGAACCAACCGAAAACCTGAATCGAACCTGGGCTTTGTAGTGTGGCACGCTGGTGTTTAAATCTAGGCTCTGCCTTGTTGATAGTACAGCCATGTGTGAGGTACTAACCTCTGGAAGGTACGAGCTGTGAACTCCCACACAGCACAGAGCACTTGCCCGAACACCGTGCTGAGAAGCTTCGGCCTGGCTTCCGGCCTTGCTAGATCGTGTCCCTAAAAGTGATGCCAGCCCCGTGGTCAGTTTTTGTTCTAGAAAGTACAATACCATCACCTCACAAAATGTGCGTTGTCCCCACGCACTTTGCCAAACCATCTCCCATAATTCTCCTCTCTCTCCATTGCTGTAGTTTTCCATTTTCGCCTCGTCCTTCTTTTGTTTCTCCTTTTTTTTTTTCAGTATATGAAGTTTATTGTCAAATTGGTTTCCATACAACACCCAGTGCTCATCCCAAAATGTGCCCTCTTCAATGCCCATCACCTCCCCTCCCCTCCCTCCCACCCCCCATCAACCCTCAGTTTGTTCTCAGTTTTTAAGAGTCTCTTATGCTTTGGCTCTCTCCCACTCTAACCTCTTTTTTTTTTTCCTTCCCCTCCCCCATGGTTTCTGTTAAGTTTCTCAGGATCCACATAAGAGTGAAACCATATGGAATCTGTCTTTCTCTGTATGACTTATTTCACTTAGCATCACACTCTCCAGTTCCATCCATATTGCTACAAAGGGCCATATTTCATTCTTTCTCATTGCCACGTAGTACTCCATTGTGTATATAAACCACAATTTCTTTATCCATTCATCAGTTGATGGACATTTAGGCTCTTTCCATAATTTGGCTATTGTTGAGAGTGCTGCTATAAACATTGGGGTACAAGTGCCCTATGCATCAGCACTCCTGTATCCCTGGGGTAACTGTTTCTCCTTTTCATGTCCCCAAAGTCCTTGTTTCATTCCGTGTCTGTCACTCCTTTACAAATTCAGGTAACTTTCTTTGTCTTAACTGGAGCTGAGCTCAGTTTATACGGGAGTCTCTCTCTTCTGTGGCAGTAGTGTGAATAAAATCTGTCTTGCTGCCTTTAACATGTGTCGAGGACTGGTTTTCTCTGACCAAGGCTCAGCTTCCCCACCTGCAAAATGGAGATATTAGAGTTGCTTCCTTTTCTACGTACTGCTCTTTGATTACGATTATACTGACAGCAATGTGTCACAGGCCATTAGGATTGTCTCCCCAAGTGGAAACCCTGTTGTAATTGTGCAAATATCAGTGGTGTACTGAGTAGGGGGAAAACAAAATCCCAACAACTCAGAGGCAAAAGGAGTAGTTAAAAGAATCTTCACATTTGCCTCCTAAGAAGGAAGATGAGGGTATCTTCAAAGTGTGAACAATGTATGCCAGGCAGACTTGTGGATGGACGTGAGGGCTTATGTAGCGGAACAGAGGCAGAAAGGTTGGGATTAGGTTGTAGAGGAAGGGCCTTGTGCACCAGAG
This sequence comes from Panthera pardus, assembly GCF_024362965.1. Taxonomy (NCBI): domain Eukaryota; kingdom Metazoa; phylum Chordata; class Mammalia; order Carnivora; family Felidae; genus Panthera; species Panthera pardus. The sequence continues at coordinate 4,866,585 of NW_026526810.1, forward strand.
TGACGTGCTTTGATTTCGTCCTTGGCCGGGAGGAGGACTGAAGCCACGGGGGAAGCTTTGCTTGCCGGGACAGGATAGTTGCAGTGGTACAGTGGGAAGAGTCTAGTGGAAGGTGGAAACCACAGGCAGAAAAGAGATGGATTTGATTCCATCGAGATGAATGCTGTCTGGTCAAGTCACCCTGGACAAAGTTAACAGATGACAGAATTGGAGAAGATGTATCTAGGCAGTGCAAGAAAAGCCTCCCATCAACAGGAAAAAGATAGCTTGTAACGAAACAGGAAAAGACGATGATAGTCAGTTTTTAGAGGAGGAAGTCCCCCATGCCGGCTAATAAACACACAAAGAAGCACTTAGCATCATTAGTAACCAGTTAGATGAAAAACCAAGCAACCGTGAGAGATGTCCCTTTATAGCTCTATCAGAATGCTGGATAGGGGCGCCTGGGTGGCTCAGTCGGTTAAGCGTCCGGCTCTTGGTCTCCGCTCAGGTCACGATCTCACGGTTCGTGAGTTCAAGCCCCACATCGCTCTATGCTGACAGCTCAGAGCCTGGAGCCTGTTTCAGATTCTGTGTCTCTCCTTCTCTCTGCCCCCTCACCCCCCAGCTCTCTCTCTCAAAAATAAATGAACTTAAAAAGAACATGCATGCAAATATACACTCCTTTTAAGGAATACCTACAAAAGGCTATATATCGAACAGAATAAAATAGTTGCCTGTAAGCAGGGAGGAGGTGAATGTGAGTAGGGAGTGAAGCTGAAAGGAAATAAATCAGTAATGGGAGTGGAGGCTTGTGTGGGCCGTGCTGATCACGGTCCGTGAGTGTAAGGATCTCCGCGCACCTGAGATTCACACGAACAAGAAAGGCGGTGTTTCGGAGGCAAAGGATTACCTTTTGTTCATTCCGTGCTTTCCCGGAGCCTGGCAAGATGCCCACACATGCTACCTAATGAAGACTTTTATTAATCATGCCCTATGATGTTCACAGGGTGTTCAGAGCCCTTGCACATAGGATCCGCCCCGCGGAGCGTTGGGACAACTACATAAAGTTGTTGGAGGGTGCATCTATTTTTAGACAACGAGGAGCCACAGGCTCCGAGGGGTAAAGGGGGTTGCCTGGAGTCACACAGCAGGAAAGTGGCAACATCTGAGGGGTCTCAGGTCCCCAGGGAGTATCACTGCACCAAACAGAAGATCTTTGTCTCTTTGAGGAAATAAGAATGTAAAATGTCACTTGGCTGGGATGATTATTATTATTTTTTTCATATGTACTTTTCTGTTTCCACTGATTTCTTTTTATTTAGATTTGGTTGTTGTTCTTGAGGGAGACATTTTTGTATTCCCTAGACATTCCTAAATCAATAGTTGTTAGCTCACCAACAGAGTGTAGTGAGCTTAATAGAACCAGCAGGCTATTTTAGGGGCGCCTGGGTGGCTCAGTCAGTTGAGAGTCCGACTTCGGCTCAGGTCATGATCTCATGGCTCTTGGTTTCGAGCCCGGCAACGGGCTCTGGGCTGACAGCTCGGAGCCTGGAGCCTGGTTCAGATTCTGTGTCTCCCCCTCTCTGCCCCTAACCCACTCGCATTCTGTCTCCGTCTCTCTCAAAAATAAGTAAACACTAAAAAAATTTAATAGAACCAGTAGGCTATTTTAAATTTAGAAGTATCTTTTTTTTTTTTAATTTTGAAAATAATTTCTGCTCCAGGGAAATCTTCCTTCGTTCTACCATCCAGCAATTATCACTGTTAAATGACTGAAATTCTCCTAGATCTTTCCTCCCTCCACCACCCACAGGCCCCCCCCCCCCCCCCCCGGAAATTGAAAGTTGAATTTTCTTCCTTCTTCAGGAAGGAAAAGAAGTGAAATCTGTAACTGGATTACAGTCTTGGGGGTGGTAATTCTGACAAAATGGGGTCTGATTTAGCCAAGTAGGAGGAGAGGCCTCCGAGACTGGAGAGTCAGAAATTGTTGACTTTGTCTTCACAAAGCGACTTGACATTTTTAGACACAGCTGGGCCCTAGGACCGGAAGTTCAGTTCCCCGGAGGGCAGGAGCTCTTGGTATCTTAGACGTGTGGGAAGTCCGAACGGTCGGGGAGGCCGTGAGCTTGCCTGAAGAGAGTCGCAGCCTTCAGAGTCGATACAAATTTAGCTCAGCTTCTAAGCAGCGTTCCCATCAAAGAGAGATTTCCTGGTGGCTTCAGGATTGGGCTCGCTGGGGGATTTCTCGTGTGCAGTTAACGAGGTGCCGTCGTTTCTCGGCGGTGGGACCACAGATTTGCTTAAGATCTCTGTTTTGACGATTTGAGGGCTGGTGACTTATGTGGTATTAGGGACATCTGTTGGTTTTGGATTTTGCCTGCGAGCATCCGCACCGTGTTTTTGGTGTTTTTTTTTGTTTTTTTCTGGTGTCCGTACCCCATTTTAATTCCGGGTTACCACCTGTACTGGGTTGATGAGTGTCTCTCCCCGCCCTGCCCTGCCCCCCCCCCCCATTGTGTGTACTTGGAAACTCAGAATGTGACTTTATGTGGAAGAAGGGTCTTTGCAGATATAATTAATTGAGGTGAGGTCATACTGGATTAAGGCGGGCCCTCCATCCAGCGACTGGTGTTAGTATGTGACAGTCACGTGAAGACATGGAGAAACTCTGTCTGGAGGCAGAGATTGGAGTGACACAGTGAAGGAACCCCTAGAGCGGCTGGAAACACAGATCTGGGAGAAAGGCATGCAACAGATTCTTCCTCAGAGCTTCCAGAAGCTCTGACACCTTGATTTTGGCTGGACTCCGGAAGTGTGAAAGAATAAGTTTCGGTTGTCCAAGCCACCCAGTCTGTGGTCCTCTGTTATGACAGTTCCCCGGGAAGCCAACATACCACTCTTCCCTCTGCGGAGGGGACCTGGTGGCTGAGCTGAATCCCCGGCTTCGGGATGGCCCATCACGCAGGAATGAGCAGGTCACAGCAATGCAGTCAGGGACAGGCACATCACTCCCTCTGGGTCATTAAGAATCAGCCCTGGGATTTTCCTAGATTGTTCGGGAAACAGGATCCCTTTTTCTGCCGGGTCTGTCAACCTGGAATTTCCAGGTCTGCCCAAGAGTGAAGCCAAGGGGAGCCCGGGGGGCTTAGTTAAGGGTCTGACTCTTGATTTCAGCTCAGGTCATGATCTTGCAGTTTGTGAAATCGAGCCCCACGTCCACCTTTGTGCTGACAGCATGGAGCCTGCTTGGGATTCTCTCTCTCTCTCTCTCTGCCTCTCTCTCTCTCTGTCCCTCCCCTGCTCACACACACATACATTCTTTCTCTCTCTAAAAAGAAATAAATAAACATTAATAAAACAAAATTAAGCCAATGAAAAGCAGAATGAACATAGAAACAAATTCCAGACAATTATCACTTGAGTACCTAGATCCAGCTATGCCTGAATCCCACCGGACTGTTTCGTTAAGGAAGTTTTAATACCTTAGAAGGCCACTTTGAACTGGGGTTCTTGTCACTTATAACCAAAGGATCCTGGCTAACAAGTGTGACTTAGAGACAAGCCTTCATGATCACGATCTTTAAATGATTTTCCACAGAAGCCCCTGGATGACTCTGTTGGTTTGTCGTTGCAGTTTCTTTGGGAAGATAGGAAAAAAAGAAAAATAACCCAGGAAAAAGAAAACATTTATTGAGTGCCTCCTGCCTGCTAAGACCTGTGCTAAGAACATTAAAGATTTTTTTTTTCTTTTTTTAACCCCCTAACAATAAAACCTTCTTCCCCATCTTGCAGATGAAGAAACAGAGGCTCGGAGTACAACACCTGTCTCAGTGCTGTCAATCAGGAATGGTCAAGGGAAGTACAGGAAAAGCTCAGATGGCGAGGAACTTGTCCTGCGAGCGTTCCTCGAGACGAGCAAACATTTCTAATCAGTTTTAACTTGATTAACGGGCTATGTCTTGCCATGCGAGGAGTACGTGATGCCCAAAGTCATGTGATCACAACTGAACCAATGGTTCTTGACATTCGCTTTGACAAACGAGTGCTTTGGATCAAGAGCGTGTTTCCCGACTGGATTATGCTCTCAAACCAGAGTTTTACTGTATTTAAAACTAGGCGTGCTGTGTCCTCGCTATTCGAAGGTAGTCTGTGGGCCAGCAGCCTGAGGGCGCCTGGTAGGCAGAGTCCTGTCTCTCCTCCCCTCCCTTGTTGCCATTAAGATTCGGAGAACCAACAGCTCCAGGGGAGCCCTGTGGTGTGGACACTCACAGGCTGTGTGCCCAGAAGGGCCAGGCTGGCCTCTATTATGGAGGAGAAAAAAGTCTCATCCCAGAGCCTGAGGTTAGAGGGGCCAGCCGAGAAGTGGTGAGCCCTCAGCCCCTCTCCGTGTGGCCGGGAGAGTGGAGGCTTCTGCGGTGAGCGAGCCGTGCTGAAGGTCCACAGAACACCCCTCTCTCTGCTGCTGCGGGTTCATCCCAGCCCACCTCGGCCTGTGTCCTCGCCACCTGGGCCCAGCTGGAGGGCCAGCTGCTTTGTTCACCAGGGATTATGGCCGGATAGCTTCCTGCAGCAGCTCTGGGGATTCCTTGCTAAGCTGCTCTGGGAACAAAGGGCCTGCAGAAGATCCCCAGGATGGAGGGAGGGATAAAAGTGAGAGCCACATCTGTCACAAGGAATGTGGGAATAGCTCTTTGCCAGGAGAGATGGGGGGAATGCTCTGCCCCGGACTGGCTTTGGTACTCCGGGGTTGAAATGCTTTTCTTGACTGTGGGGTCAGTAGCTGCTATTTACTGAAGTCTGCTGTGCATGGGGCTCTGTCTTCCGGGTCGGCCCACGGGCAGCGTGGCCACCTGAAGAGGCACAGGTTATCGTCTACCCCGGGGCAGGTGGGGAAACCCAGGTTAGAGCAGTGAAGTGACTGTCACACAGGCTGGAGGTTCACACCCTGGACATCTGGCCCCAGACTCCTGCTTCTGTTCAGAGACATTCTCTGATGCTATGGGGCAGCTAAGCAAAAAGGGAAGTTCCCTGGATATTGACATTTTTGTGCATGACAGCGGGGGGGGGGAGGGTGTCAAATCAATTTGTAAAAGAAATCTGTGATCTATTTCTTTTTGTAACGATAGTTACTTATTTTGGGGAGACAGAGTGCAAGCGGGGGCGGAGAGGGGCACAGAGAGAGGGGAGACACAGAATCTGAAGCAGGCTCCAGGCTCTGAGCTGTCAGCACAGAGCCTGTGGTGGGGCTTGAACTCATGAACTGTGAGATCATGACCTGAACCGAAGTCGGACGCTTAGCTGACTGAGCCGGGATTCCTCCTCCCGAAGACATGCTGATGTAACTGTTCAAGGTGGTCTGAGCGTGGAGGTTGTTGAAGCTCCTCGGGGATTTCTATGCGCGGTTGCGAAACAGTATCCTGAAGGCAGTTCTGGGGGAAGGCGTGGCAAAAATCCCCCATCGTTTTGGAGGGTCAGTTCTCCTGGAGGCCTGTGCTGCTTGGAAGCTACTTGTAATTAGTTGCCGAGAGAAGTGTAGACATTGAGCATCCAGACGCTTCTATGGCGCCTCCATACGGTCACACCGTTAATTCTTAGGACTTGGCCCCAGCCTTGTGGGACCAGAATCATTTAAGTAAGATTTCCAGGTGATTCATACGCACATCGATGTTTGAAAAGGGCTGGTCTAAGTCATCTTCTTCAGGAATTAATTTAAATATTGGGTCCACCATATTGTAGGACTGTACAAGTGTTCTACTGTAGGTTAAGACTGGCAAGCTCCTATAGATCCTTCAAAACCTTGCACAATATCTTCCCCCGCTTGGTCATGCCTCTCCTGATCCTCCCAGGCAACTCACCCTCTCCTCTTTGCTACTTCATCACATACAAACTTCTCATTTTGCATTGATCACATTTCCATACAGACATCTGCTTACGGGAGAGTCTCCTTAACGGCAAAGTTGCGTTGTCGCCATCTTGGGCCGCCAGCACCCGATTCTCTGCCTGGCACAATTAGGTTCTCAGGAAAGTTTGCTGAAGTGAATGGAGAGGTAGAAAAAAAACCAGCTTCCTCTTTGCTTTTCTCATGGCCACATTGGAGAGGCATAGGGAACGTGTAGGCGTGCTTTATTTTTTTCGGAAGCTCGTAATCTTGGTCCCAGCCTAGCTGAATATCTGTTCATTTGCTGAGAGGGACATTCCTTTTTACCAGGGCTGGCTTCAAAGTATTCCCAAGGGACAGCAGCCAATTCTCCCCACCTGCTTCCAGTGATCTGGGGACGTCTCTCGCAGTCATCGCGTGGAATGGATGTGTGTTCTCCTTCCCCCTGTTCCCTGCAAGGAACGGGTGGGTACTCTGGGCTGCTCACCCCGTCTTGGGTGAAAGCCATCTTGGGGTGTACCCAATTCTAATGCAGGTGAAAAACGGCTTCAAGTTGTCACGGAAAATCTGAGGCAAGAATGAAAAATGTTTGGTGTTTCTTTTAATCCTCAAAAATGTGTTTCTTCTTTTTTCCTCTCTGGCTGTTCTTTTCTTTCCTCTGTGGGGGTTGTGCCGGAGAGCATGTCTAGCATTGACTAGAATGCCTGCCACATCTATAGGTGTTCAGAGGCTACATCTTCCCCTCGGGCCTTTGGACCAAAGAAGACCCACTAAGAGTCGAGGTCGAAGAAGAGACTGTGCTCTGGAGTAGAGAATATTGTTGTTTTTATGGAAAGAATTCATTTTTCTTTCTTTCTTTTTTTTTTTTTTTTTGGTCAGAAGTTTTTGTGCATTAACTATTATGGATTTCTTTGCATATTTATTAAACAACCGTTATGTGCCTGTTTGAGGGGTCAATTAGAAGGGACTCCACACTGGGAGGGATGCCTCACTGGAGGCTTCAGACATGACGACAGGTTCACCGGTGGAAGACTGGAAGGAAAGAGTTTCTGGCAGGGAGAACAGTTTTGCGTGGGCTCAGAGGCATGAAAGCATATGGCTGTTGTATCAGACATAGATTTAGCTGTCCAAAAGAGAAAACCAAGTAAGTGGCTTCAGTTAAACGAAGGCTTACTTCTCTCTCATAAGGAAGCCCCAAAGCAGGCAATTTAGGGGTAGTATGGAGGCAGCTTCTCAATCTCTGCCTTGGCCATCTTTGGCATGTGACTTCTATCCTCCAGGTCACAGGATGGCTGCTGGAGCTCCAGCCAGGATGTCTGTGCTCCAAGAGGAGGGAAGGGAGAAGGGCAAGGGGCAAAAAGTTATTCCTTCCATCTGAATCAGCCCCTTAGAGAGAGACTTCTCAGTCTCTGCCTAGATTCAAGGGAGGCAGTAAAATATAGTCTTTTAGCTGAGCACATTGCAGCCTTGAATAAATCCCAAGGTCTGTTACTCAGGAAGAAGAGGAGAATGGATACTGGGGAGGCTGCCATGGTATGCGTGGAGGAACGTCAAGTGCTCGGTTCTTGGTATTGCCAGAGCCTAAGGTGCCGGGGGCGTGTGGCAGGAGGAATGCGGCGCTGGCTTGTAGGGCAGCAATAGTGGGGTGTGGGAAGGCACTGGGAGATCCCTGTGCACGAAGTGTGAAGAGAAAGTTCAGGGACGTGGCGGTGGTTGGTCTGAGCCTTAAATGTGAACTTGCCTGGCAGAGTCCATGGCACTGGAGTGTCCCAGTGTCCTCCCTCCCTCCAAGTGCAAGGGAGCACTTTGTGGTCTCTTCTTCCTTCTCCGTTCCCCTCTCTCCTGGCAGGGTCTGTAGGATTTGGGTAAGTCAGAAGGAGAAGAGAGGAAGGCTTTGTGGCAAGAGATGGGGAGGAGCCCGAGGGCATGCCGGCAATGCTAGGGAAGAAGTTTCCATGGATGCAAAAGCCTGGGATCCAGGCTAGAGATACTCACTTAGGAGTCGCAGGGAACAGAGAGACATCACAGAATTCTGGGCAGTGGATAAACGCAGAGTTAAGGGAAGTAAGTCTGTTGGGAATGGCAGCTTCTCTAAATTGCAGTTTAGGGGCGCCTGGGTGGTGCAGTCGGTTAAGCCTCCGACTTCAGCCAGGTCACGATCTCGCGGTCCGTGAGTTCGAGCCCCGCGTCAGGCTCTGTGCTGACCGCTCGGAGCCTGGAGCCTGTTTCCGATTCTGTGTCTCCCTCTCTCTCTGCCCCTCCCCCGTTCATGCTCTGTCTCTCTCTGTCCCAAAAATAAATAAAAAAACGTTGAAAAAAAAAATTTAAAAAAAAAAAAATAAATTGCAGTTTAATTTTTATTCTCTTGGCTCAGAGAGAAGAACCCACCATATAAAAGCTGCTATTGCATCTTTAGGGAGTGATACCACCAACGACTTTGTGCCTGGTATATCTCCCAGTGCCTCTGCATGAAATCCCAGAAGGGTCACTTGTTGATGTGGAACTGGGAAAGAACAGCTCTCCTTGAGAAGCTCATGGCTTCTTCTCCATTAATGAAAATTACCCAGCACATCTGACTCCCTTTGTCTCATGGCTTCCAGAAAAGAAGGAGGCGAATGGCTGGATTGCTTGTGTTTCTCTTTTCTTCAGCTCTCCTTTTCTGTTTTCACTAGTATTTCAAATGCTTCGTTGGATAATCTTTCGATATGTGGAACATGGCAGGAAACCCAGTTATATTAAACAGGAGAGAAGAGAAACAGGTGTAGCTGCCCTGATGTGCGCCGGGGTGGGGACCCAGCGATTGTCGTGGTCTCCAGGTGGGAGGTGGTGTGGTCACGCTGGGAGGAAAGTTTGGGTGGATCCAAGAGAAGTCAAAGAGACCCCATGGCATGACTCCGGGCTGTGTCAGTTTCACAAGGATGATGGCGGCAGGTGCCTAGGCACGTCCAGAGGTGAAGCTGTTGTCTCAGGACCAGAATGGAAGCTTCGGGCACCCAAGCTAGGCTGTTTTTTGAAGTCTTTTGATTTTTACCACTGGTCTTTTCTCTCGATAGCTATACTCTTCAAGAAGAGACTTCCTTACATTTATACTAAACCAATCCAAAAATGCTTTGCTGGGCAGTTATTGGTCACTTCATCACCTTTTAGGGAACACATTAACTAGAGTGCTTGATGGGGGCAATGCTTTGACCTAAAAGAATGACATAAATAATAGGGATTTGGATACCATTTAAGTGCCTCCATCATGGTGATGGATACATGTAAAAAGAGCATTTTGGTCGAGTGTAAGTTTCATGAGCCCAGGACTAAATGGCCCCACGCCTACCCACTATGTGTCTGAGGGACTCCTCATGGCCAACCCCAGTTCCCCTCCGACTCCATCCCCCACCGACCCATTCACTACCTAACCATCCATCCAGGTAAGCAGTCACTTCAACATACCTCCATTCAGGTCCAGCATTCAACTCTAAGAAATACAGAAAAATGTAATTTTCGGTATTCCAGGGGACAGATATTTGGTTTCTTCTAGTTCTGGGCCATGTTTCCCTTTTTCTTCTGGCCATTTATCCATTCTTTAACTCCTTCATACAATCATTCATTTCTGATACATTTATTCAACATGCCAGTACATCACGGAGCATCTGTTATGTGCCAGACTCTGTGCTGATGTCAGAGAGAAGAGAAGAGACATAGTTTCTGTCCTCATGAAGGTCACATTCTAGTCTAGCATTTTTCTATTGCCCTTTTGGAGTAAAAATTATTTACTGGGATGGTGCCTGCATCACAGGACATTTAGCATCGCGGATGTTACCCTACAAGTTCCAACAGCATGACCTCTTCCCATTGCAGCAACAAAAAAAGGCACCCGTACATTTCTTTAATGTTTATTTATTTTTGAGAGAGAGAGAGAGAGAGAGAGAGAGAGAGAGAGAGACAGAACATGAGAGGGGGAGGGGCAGAGAGAGAAGGAGACACAGAATCCAAAGCAGAGGCTCCAGGCTCTGAGCTGTCAGCAAAGAGCCCAACGCGGGGCTTAAACTCATGAACCGCGAGTTCGTGACCTGAGCGGAAGTCAGACGCTTACCTGACTGAGCCACCCAGGTGCTCCTTAGTTATTACTCTAAAAGCTCTATCTTCAAATGCTGTCATATTGGGGGTTAAGGCTTCAGCCTATGAATTTTGGGGGAATGCAGGTTAGTCAATAACACAGAGGGAAGTCTGTGATGTAGCTTTGCCTGGCAGATGCATCTGCCTGAGATCTGGATGCTGGAGTGAGTGAGGTGTGGGGGTGAGCTTCTGTAGATATTCTGCAGGGTGTGGTGGTGGAGGTCTCTGTTCTAGGGCCACTGTGAGTTTTTACCATCCTGGCTAGTATTGCAGGTGTTGAGTGGGGGATTGTAGCAACACAGGTTTCTTTAGAACAAACCCAGGGTGCGGGTGGGTGTTTCTCCTGGTTCTATCTTCCCTGTTCTGCTACATCCAGTGTCACCTCAGTCATCCTTCTGTCCTCCTTCCTTCTGAAGATTCCATGCACCATTATTGAAATCGTCTTTTGGGGGCGACTGGGTGGCTCGGTGGGTTAAGCGTCTGACTTCGGCTCCGGTCATGATCTCGCAGTTTGGGAGTTCGAGCCCCATGTCGGGCTCTGTGCTGATGGCTCGGAGCCTGGAGCCTGCTTCGGATTCTGTATCTCCCTCCCTCTCTGTCCCTCCTCTGTTTGCACGTTATCTCTCTTTCTCAAAAATAAATAAGCATAAAAAAAATAAATTGTCTTTTTGCTTTAAACTAGCTAGAGTGGATTCTATTGTCTGCAACTAACAGCTCTAATACAAGGAGAAAATCCCCCAAATAGACCAAATAATAATGTAGTGAGCTCTGGGTAGAGTTCTGTCCAGGATTTTATGGACACTTAGAAAAAAAATACCTGTTATCCTTAGCATTCATCTAGTTTTAGCCCTGCCTTCCAACCCCTTGGGTGTTGCTGCCTCTTCCATTAAGAAGTTTCTTGCTAGAGGGGCATCTGGAGGCTCAGCTGGGTAAGCATCTGACTCTTGGTTTGGCTCCAGTCATGATCTCACAGTTCATGAGTTTGAGCCCTGCATCGGGCTCTGTGCTGACAGCATGGAGCCTGCTTGGGATTCTCTCTCTCTCTCTCTCTCTCTCTCTCTCTCAGAATAAATAAATAAACTTAAAAAATAAAATAAAAGAAGATAGATTTTAGATTTATCTGGTCATCCATTCATCCAAGAATGAGTCTCCAATTTAGTAACCTAGTAACTAGTGACTTCAGCAACTTATCCACCAATCAGCTTGTAAGGCCATTTATTTATACGCGAGAAGCTGTTCCCGTAATCGTGGAGTGAGACTTAGGATAACAGATGTTGAGCCTGAGCTCTGCATCTTTCTAGTTGTCCCACCTTCAGCTGGTCACTTTTGCTCCATGGGTCACACTTTCCTCAATGGTAACGTAAGAATCAAGCAATCCCGGAGGCCCTTCTCAGCATCGCCATGCTGCACGAGACAGCAGTTCTCTAGTGGGGGCCAAAGCGCATGAATGTGCCTGTAGGAATGAGTGGCACCTTGCTGCAGAATGGGCCGTGAGGTAGGGACGGACATCAGTCCGCCATCTTAGAAACACAAGTGTCTGGGGGCTGCTCCAGTTTCGTGGTGAAGGAAAGTGGTGAAAAGAGAAGCCACAGCTAAAAAGGCTTTTCCAGAGTGTGTTCTTCAGTGCACCAACCCCAGTGACCCCACTAACCCTCCTTCAAAAAGAGCTCCACAGTGAGCCAGCTTTGGGAAATGCTACATACATACGCTGTTGCCATCCTGGATGTTCATAGTGAGCACTGGTAGGTTGAGGCCCAAAGGAGGCTTGCCGTGAGGAACCCCATGTATCAATCCTTTTCCAGATATATGGCACCGACGGGACCCTTCATTTCTCGTGTAGCGTCAACCCGCATCCCAGGCGATACCACGTTCGGGGCAACAGTGAACTAAGGTGATCTTGACGTCTTCTAGAATAAGCGCAGATCTTGAGAGGGTCTCTTTGGGATGGTGAGTCGGGCCTGTGGCTTCCCTTGCTTCTGACTAAACCATGGGCCTCTCTGTGTTCTCAGCAGCAGGAGGCAATGTTAGAGTCCCACACGTGCGGGGGCCACATGAACATGGTGCTGATATCAGGGGTGAGTCATGAGAGCCCACATTTGACGCATGACCGTTAGACGTGAGTCATGGCCATATGGAAACCTTATTCACATCTACCTTCCTTTGGTCCCTAATCCTTTGTAATGCCCTGGTTTCATGATGTAACTTGGGGGGGAATTAAGCTTGGACAGCAAAATGATGTAATTAATTTAACTCAGCCTCAATTAAAGTCTTCCGCTAGCATGACATCTGACCGTGTCAGTTTCACAGGGTGATGGTGGCAGGTGGCCGGTCATGTCCAGACATGTGTGTGTGCCAACTGGGGAGGAAGTCTGCCACAGGGGTTTCGTTCTGGGTTTGGCTCCCGTTCCTGGTGTTGACCATCTAGGGTTTCCCTGAGGATACGCTTTTCCAACAATTCTTGGCTGAGCTACTAACTCAGGACTCATTTGGAGATTTTAAGCACTGGTTAGGGGTTCGGCTGTTTTCCGAAGCCTTTTGAATCTCACAACTGGTCTTTCCTGCCCATGGCTACTCTCTTCAGAACGAAATTGCCTTCTATTAATTCAAAAGCAATAATAATTAAAAATTATTAAAGTTTTAAAAAATATTTTTTGTAAATTTTAATTTACAATTAAAGAAGCTTCTGGAATAGGTGAACATCTCCTTAGCCTGGGACGTACCTGAGCCAGCCGTCTCTGCTCTCTGTCCAGCTGGTCCCTCTGGACACGTCCTTCCAGGCCTTCAGTCACCCTGCCTGCTGTGGCTCCTGACGCTGTCTCTCGTTGGGGAGGTTGACAGCTCTGGCCTGGCTGGAACCGTGCAGGGCTGGAGCCAACGCTGCCGAGGCTTGAGCTGGGGGAGTGTGCAGTAGGCCCTGCTTGGCCTCTGCTGCCTCTGGGGAGTCCAAATGGCTAAGCAAGGATGAAAGAAAGCAAGACGAGCACTGGCTTGGGGAGCCCACGGACGCAGCTCAGGGCCCCGAGGGTGAGTGGTCTTAGCCAGACTCTGATATAAGGATGACTCTTAGAGGAAGAGACATGCCCCACAGGCCTGGGGGATGAGCAGGAGTGAGGAAGGCAAAGGAGGACAGAGGGAATCACATGTACAAAGAAAAAAAAAGGCGGAGAACGAGGTCGCACATTCAGGAAAGCAATGCGCCTCGTGCAGAGCAAATGTCGGCTAATCTTTGTGCACCTAATGAAAGGATGCCCGGCCGGGCCTCTGACCCACATCTAGTTCCAGTGGGGCAGGGTCCTTTCAGGGCATCAAGTAGGGGAAGGCACACTCCGATCTGGTGTTTGGAAAGGTCTCTCTGGCAGGATGGAGATCGGGTGGGCGTGAACAGGAAGGTGGCACAGCCCAGTTAAATCTTCCCTTGCTGGGCAGAAAGACTGTGCTTTTCAAGAGTCCTGTTCACTAGAGTTCTAAAGGTGGAAGTAATTCAGGGATCTGTTATGAAAAAGCCAGGGAGAAACTTTGAGGACACCAAAAGTGATATCCCAATTTTGGAATGAAAATATCATGGTGAAGATGTGGAGAAAAGGAAACCATGTGCACTGTTGGCTGGGATGTAAATTGGTGCAGCCACTACGGAAAACAGTAAGGAGGCTCCTCCAAAAATTAAAAATGGAAGTATCATATGATCCAACCAATCTACTTCTGGGTATTAATCAGAAGAAAGTGAAAACATTAACTCAAAAAGATATCTGCGCCCCCATGTTCATTGCAGCATTATTTACAATACTCAAGATATGAAAACAGCCTGAGCACCCACCAATGGATGAACGGATGAAGGAAATGTGATATCTATATCATCTATATCTATATATCTCTATGTCTATCTATCTATACCTACAGTAACATCATCTTGGATTGTGAGTAACTTGTTCTGCGCATGTTCTGAGTGTTCTGCAAGGCAAGCAAACATTTCTGATAAATTTTAACTTGATAAACGAGCGATGTCTCGCAACACAAGGAGTACGTGACACCAAATGTTACATGATCACAACGAATCTTGTGATTCTTGACGTTTGCTTTGACGCACGAGTGCTTTGGATTACAAGCATGTTTCCGGAATGAATTATGCTCCCAAACCAAGGTCTTACTGTATATGTAATGGGATATTATTTAGCCATAAAAAGAAGGAAATCTTGCCATTTGTGACAACACAGACAGACTTCGAGGTATTATGCTGAGTGAGACAAGTCAGACATAAAAAGACAAGTGCCATATGATCTTACCTATATATGGAATCTAAAACGAAGCACAACACAGCCCATATATACAGAAAACAGATTGGTGGTTGCCAGAGATGGGGTGGGGGAGCGAGTGAAATGGGTAAAGGGGTTCAAAAGGTACAACCCTCCAGTTACAAGTCATGGGATGTAATGTACAGCATGGCAACTATGATTAATAAGGCTGTATTTTATATTTGAAGGTTGCTAAGAGAATAGATCTTAAAAGTTCTTATCACAACAAAACAATGTTATGACTATGCGTGGTGACTAATGGTAACTAGATTCGTTGTGGTGATCATTTCACAATATATACAGATATTGAATCATTATGTTGTACACCTGAAAGTAATTAATGTTGTATGTCAATTATATCTCAAAACGTGTCAATAGAAGAAACAGAAATGCTGCCCATGTTCATCCTTCAGTAAAGAGGGGTGATTGATTTTGGGGTGTCCATTGGGCTGATAAAAAAATTCCTGAGAGACAATCTCCGCATGATTGGAACTTCCAAACAGCAGGTTTCTGGTATCTCATCGTTATCGTATGGGTTTGGATTTGAGAGTTTACCAAACTGGAAACTTTTGCAGATTGTGGCCAAAGTGGAATTTTCAGGAATATTTCAGGAATATTCAGGAGGAAAAGAGCCTAGGAGTCACTGAGAGTCTTCAGGTGGCAGGTGACAGGCATTGACTTTTACACTGCGTGTTCCAACCTGGATTGGCTTTGGAGTCAGACCCACCAGAGTCTCTACACTCCTGCTTGCTAATGACCTGGCATGGGCAGAGCCCCCAGCAGCTCTGCATTCATTTCTTATCTATTAAGTGGAGATAAAATCAGTACCTATTTCATAGGTAGTCATGTGAGAAAGATATTAAATAATGCTCATTGGGTTTATGGTCCATTATATTAGTCAGGATTCTCCAGAGAAGCAGAACTAATAGGAGATAGATAGATAGTTAGATAGTTAGATAGTTAGATAGATAGATAGATAGATATTTATGGTGGGGGGATATGCTTGCTCAGTTATGGAGACTGACAAGTCCCATGATCTGCTGTCTGAAAGCTGGAGAATGAACACAACCAGTGATGTAATTCAGTCCACAGTCTAAAGACCACTGGGGAAAGTTCTGGAATAGGAAAGGCCTGAGTGCTGATATCCCAGGGCAGGAGAAAATGGATATCTGAGCTCAGAAGACAGAAAAAATTCCCTCTTCCTCTGACTTGATCCTATTTGCTCTCAGGATTGGATGGGTAAGGGTGGATCTTCTCACAGTCTACAAATTTAAATGCTAATCTCTTCTGGATACAGCCTCATGGACACATCCAGAAATCATGTTTTACAAGCTATCTGGGCATCCTATGGCCCAGCCAAGTTGACACCATAAGATATCATCAGGAGTTCACCCCTTGTCAACTTGACAGCTATACCCATCACCTTAAACCGTACTTAGCCTTCAAATAAAGACAACAAAAAGGTCAGAATTCCACTTAACATGATACAACTGTCCTGTGTACAACTGCAAGTGCACTAATTCCTTGCTGAAAAGAGGAGGTAAAGTTTTCGAGTAATATTTACTCTTCCCTGATAACCGGTAACCTGAGTAGTATGATGTAGAACTAACAACAAATACTGATTTGAAGTCAATGCATCTTATATTACATAATAAGGGCAAAAGAGAGGAAAAAACCCAATACAATACAATACAATAACCAAAAACATCTCATGTCTTCATTTCTATAATGCTGGAACAGACACTCCCCTTTCTGCTATTTTCTGTATTTGGTGCATTTTTAAAATACTTTTAATTTCAGATACTTTTGTTAAGTGCCTTTTCTGCTCAACCAACCTGAGCCTCTGGTCTGGTCCACGGAACTCTCTTTACCGAAGGGGCACGTCCACATGCACAGGAAGATGACCTTCCCGCATGCATCAGAGGAGTATTGGGCTCAGAGAAAGGGCTCTGCAGTCAGTCTCGGAATTGAACCCCCTCACTAACTGGCTGGGTTAGGGGGAGCTACTTAACCACCATGAGGATCAGTTTCCCAAACTCTGAAAGTGCGTAATAATAATAATCTCTACTGAGTGGAGTGGTTGGGAAGATTATTCAAGTTCATGGTTGTCGAGGGCATTGAACCCTGTCTGGATACACTGTAAGTGCTGTGCAAGAGCTCTCTTCAATAATGAGACCTCTTCCCAGTAAGTTCTCCCAATTCCTCGCTCCCTAGGTCACTAGTTTCCATGGAAAGTAGCCCTTCGTGGAAGACATTACTCAGTGACCTATTTTCCATTCTAGGGTGATAGCACCAGCTCTCTTCCTCATGAATGGTGGTTTGGAATTTGTATTAGAAGGAGAAGCAGTTTCTCTAGAACACTACACTTGGAGCAAACTCCCCCCACCTTTAAACATACCAGTGGCTATCAGGTGCCTAGCTTCTACCTTGGCCAGACTCTGTGTGCCTCTCAGTACTCCTCACAACTGCCGTAGGAAGTGGCCACGATCATCACCATTCTATACACACAGAAACCGAAGCTCAAGTTCACACAATTAGTAAGTAACAGTGTTGGCATTAAAACTTCAATCTGGCTGCCAAGCAGGGTTCTTTCCAATAAACCATGTGACTCTGTGCCCAAGGGTGGATGGGTTCTATTGAATTTAACTAATTGCTCCCCAAATCATCAATTAACAAGTGTGACTATGGAAGGGTCTTTTCTTTGTAGACAGAAAAGCTGAGGCCCCATTAGCTTTAATTGGGACAGCATCAGGTCTTTTTTTGGAAAGAGACGGGGGAGGTGATTCTCAAGAAAACAGCTGGCTCTTCCGGCTGCATTGTCTTAAATCTGGCACTTTGGAAGATCATGGTGACTAGTCATTGGGAGAGGCTTCTGTTGCCTGATGACACCCGGGTTTGCACGGAGACTTCTGAGTAAGGCGGAGAGGTGAGGTTTTTACCTGTTGTGTGTGCACGACTTTATGTCCTTCGTGTCACGTGACTAATTGGAAATGAGACCAGACGGACTGAGGGCTGTTTAGAGAGCCGGCTCTTCATGTGCATGTCATGTGCAGTGGCACATCCCGACATGCAGGTTTCAGACCCTGAAGATGATCCTTCCCTTTGACCCCGTGTTTCCTCCCGGGAAAAGTAGGGGAAACACACAAAACATGTTTTCTCACAGAGTATTTTTTCCCCTCTTTTAAAATGGGATTCAATTACCTCATTACCTTGTAATAAGGTTGTTAGAAGTGAGGAAATTGGAGTGATAGAGGCATTCACAGTCAACCAAGGCAAAATGGCTTCTCTTTCAGAGTGTTTCAGGTTCCTTTTGTGAAAGTAAAATTATTCCCTCCCCCCAAGTCCACTTTATTTTTTTTAAAAAAAAATTTTTTTTAACATTTATTTTTGAGACAGAGAGAGACAGAACATGAACGGTGGGGGGGGGGGGTGCAGAGAGAGAAGGAGACACAGAATTGGAAGCAGGCTCCAGGCTCTGAGCCATCAGCCCAGAGCCCGACGCGGGGCTCGAACTCACGGACCGTGAGATTGTGACCTGAGCTGAAGTCGGACGCTTAACCGACTGAGCCACCCAGGCACCCCATCCCCAAGTCCACTTTAGATGGATACTCAAAATAAAAGCCGTTGGCAGCGGGGCTGACCTGAGTGTTATGAAATCAGAGGCCGGAGCCCTGTTCACTGCCTTCCTTCAGGAGCCCTTACAATTCCCCCCTTGAACCCTCCCAGTTTTTTGGAACAGGGTTTGAGAACCCTTGATATACTCTATTGCCTATTTCTTAAAAATACAGATGCTAAACTAGTCATTTCGGTCTGTGTTTAAAGAATGGTCTATTCCAGGGGCGTGTGGGTGGCTCAGTCGGTTGAGCATCTGACTCTTGATTTCGGCTCAGGTAGTGACCTCATGGTGGTGAGCTCAAGCCCCGGGTGAGCTCAAGCCCCAGGTGAGCTCAAGCTCCACTCTGGACGTGGGGCCTGCTTAAAAGTCTCTCCCTCTCTCTGCCCCAAGTCAGCTCATGCATGCACTCTCTCTCTATCACACACACATACACACACACACACACACACACACACACTCACACACAAGGGTCTATTCCAAATCTTCCATGCAGAAGAATTCCAAGTAATGTATGCAAATTCTACATTGTTTTTTTAAAAAAAATTTTTTTAACGTTTATTCATTTTTGAAAGACAGAGACAGAGCACAAGCAGGGGTGGGGCAGAGAGAGACTGAGGGGGACACAGAATCTGAAGCAGGCTCCAGGCTCTGAGCTGTCAGCACAGAGCCCGACACGAAGCTCGAACTCAGGAACCGCGAGATCATGACCTGAGCCGAAGTCGGACACTTAACCGACTGAGCCACCCAGTTGCCCCATGTAGATACTATGTTCTTAATGAGGTTGGCCATATCCTCCCACTCCTGAAGCATTAGGTTGTACGTGGTGATTTCTTTCCAAGGAGCAGAGGACAAAAGAGTACCTCGGTAGTAGGGAGACCTGAACAATGTTGCTTCAGCCAGGTGATCAAGGTCAACACCAACAGTGATAGTCATGCTGGTAGGCTCCACCCTTGGTGCTGTGTGATGAGAATAGCACTTTACCTCTGTGGTTCTCCCCTCAAAAACACAGAATCCTAATCAAATCATAAAAGAAAAAAAATCGAGGGACATTCCACAGAATACCTGATCAGTATCTCTCAAATCCATCAGGACCATCACAAAGAAGGAAGATCTGGGAAACTGGAAACAGAGCCAGTGGTGCTCTGGGGGTGGAGATCCTGGAAGAGAAGAAGGACGTTAGGAAGAAAGTAAGGAAATCTGAATAAGATCATGGACTTCAGCTGATGATAATGCACTGATGTTAATTCATTAATGGTAACAAATGTTCCACAGTAACGCAGAACGTTGATGATGCTGATAACGGGTCAACTAAGTGAGAAGGTACATGAGAACTCTGTACTGTGGTTGGCAATTAAAAAAAAAATCCAAAACCATTCTAAAATTCAAAGTTTATTTAAAAAAAAAAGTCTTATTCCATTACGCAATATTTCCTACTGTAGGAAAAGGGTATTTTGGTTCAGTCTAGTCCTTTCTGGTCATACATGGAGGCTAAAGGGATTTAAAATACTGTGACAAGGGTCTAGACATTAGCTTGTATAATTCATGTCTCACTTCACCAGTTTGGGGTACAGAATAAGGTCACATCTTTCTAAGCATGTCTTAATGGGCTCCCATCCCCCTCCGGTAGCTGGAGAATCTTGTTCTCCCAGGTTCCCCAGGCCTGGCGCTGTCCTCCCTGGTGGGGTGGGGGTGGGGTGGGGGTTGCTCCACGGGTCTGGGAGAGGCCAGGAGAACCACCCTGCCCATGGCATCTGTGCGGCTTTGCTTCAGGCCTGGGTCCCTAATGGCCCGGGCTCTTTCGGTTACCCAGCTTTCCAGGCCATGAAAACACAGGCATGTCTCCCCACCCGGGGTCCTCAGCACCCTCTCTGGCCTCAGTTGCCAGAAAGCCTTGACGACTTCAGAATGAAAATATTATCCTTTCCCCTCAATTTCAAGCCTGCCCATTTCCCGCTCCAGCGTGAGTGAGATCCCTGCCCTCCTTCCCCCAGGGGAGTGCTTCCCTAGATTTCCCTGCTATTTTTGTTCTGTCGTGGGTGGAGAAAGCCATTGCTGCCTGGCGTCTGTGGGACTTGGAGAGATGTGGCTCACTCTCTCTTAGACCTGGGAGGAGGCAGCGAGATGGGGTGCTTCTTGCACTGGAAGAGAAAGGACTTGGGTTTGGGGCTGGGTTCACCCAGCTCTGTGAGTTTATCACATTTAATCTTCCTGGACCTCAGTTTTCTCATGTGCAAATTGGGGAGAGGAGAGGAAGCACTGGAAGAGTCACACTTCATCGTTAAATGTGTTCTCTGTTCCATCCAGTGGTGTTCCCCGGAGGCCCAAGCTGGAGCCCAGGCTCTGGGGCTCAGGGCAGTATTCCCTGGCTGGGAGGCTGCCGGCTCAGCCTCAGGGATGGGTGGGGAGAGGCGAGCCTAGCTCTGACCCCACCTTAACCCTCACCCCCTTCCGAGGCTTGCTGGCTATTGTTCTCTAAAGTTAGCTTCAAGAGAATACTGTTCCTTAGAAGCCCTAAGATCCTTTCCAAGGAATAAGTGATTCCCTCCCCCACGAGAGAGCACATTCACTAGATGGGGTTAGAATTTACTTTTTTGTTTGCAAAACCCATGTCTTTTCACTTTTCTCCTCCAAAGGGATGAAAAGGAAGCCGGTGCCGGGCAAGTCCCAAGGAAGATGAAAGCAGCTTTCCTGAGGTTCAATTCTTCCAGAAACAATCTTCCTCTTCCCTCCTCCCCCCCATCCCCAACTTTCAATGTGCCCAAGTGTATATATTGTTTTTAAATGTCAAAGAGAAAAAGCCAAAGAAAAAGGGAGACGGAGAGAAAACCCTCTCCCTCCTGCGTGTCACATTCTGGGGAGGAGAAAAGGGAGAAGAACGAGGGACAGAATTAAAGAGATGCAGATTTTTTTTTTTTTGTCTCCTCCGCCCTATTCAGGTCTCTCCTGTCCCTCCCAACTCCCCTCCCCGGGGTCGCATTGAAATGTCAAATGCAGCAGTTTGCAGCTGAAAGGGGGTGGGGGGGGGGGTCCCTGGTGGGAACAGACTGCCCTTCTAACCTGCAGATCCACACCGCTCCCTCTGCCCTTGTAGTTGCTTTTTCCTTCTTCCCCTTTCTTCCCGGAGGCTTTCTCCAGCAGATGTTGTTTGGGACGGAGGAGGCCCCTCGGGGAGCGCAGTGACCGCCACCTGGGAGTGTGAAGGAGGCCAGCTAGGACACCCTGGGCCCCCGCCCCCCCCCCACTTCCCCCAACCTCCAGCTGGCACACAAAGACATCCTTTCCTGGGGGGTCTCTTCATTTTCCATCCCTGAACGGAAAGGCCTGGGAGGGATGCTCCTGTGTGCCCCGAGTGCCCGGCTCGCTGTCGGGTCACTTCTGTCCAGGCACGTCTGGGGTCAAGACGCAGCCGAACAGTGACGTGCTTTATTGAAAATGGGTGAGACGGTTTCCAAAGCCCGGAGTTGGTGAGGGTGTGGGAAACAGGGGTTTCCCTAAACTACTAAGGGAGCCTATTTGGGCCGGGCTTTCTGGAGATGATAGGGATCAACAACCTTGGAGAGAGTGCACACGCTAGACTGGGTAATTCCGCCTCTGGGGATTTCTCCCAAGAAAATAATGAAACACGTGAGGAAAGAGCACAAGGATGTTTGTCTCAAGAATGCTCTTAATGCAGCATGATTGGAAACATCCTGACTTTCTCTCTGTAGGATTCAAAACAAAACGTTGGCACAGCATTTACGGGCATAGTACAGAGCTGTTAAAAACGATTGTGTAGATTTATATTTCCTGATGCGAAAGGCTAGCCACAACAACAACAACAACAAAACAGCAAAGGAAATAGGCTATAACACACTGTGGGTAGTTCTTTCTTATTTCTTTACATCAACTGATACAGGTGAGTGGAAAAAAGTCTGTAAGGATGGGCACGCAGATTTTTATGCCTGGGTGGTAGGATTATGGACGATATTTATCATCTCCTTTATCATTTCTAGTGTTTTCTGACTTTTAGACACTCCTGTTACAAGTATTCCTGTTATAATCAGATCAACAAAGTTGTTGTTTAAAAGTCTAAACTCGGGGCGCCTGGGTGGCTCAGTCGGTTAAGCGTCCGACTTCGGCTCAGGTCATGATCTCATGGTCCGTGGGTTCGAGCCCCGCTCTGTGCTGACAGCTCAGAGCCTGGAGCCTGTTTCGGATTCTGTGTCTCCTTCTCTCTGTGACCCTCCCCCGTTCATGCTCTGTCTCTCTCTGTCTCAAAAATAAATAAACGTTAAAAAAAAAAATTAATAAAAAAAAAAAAGTCTAAACTCACTTTTGCCCCTTAGGTACTGTAATCCCATTTTTTCCCCTTATGTCGTACCAATAAAAATTTTCTAGGAATCAAAATCCCTCCATTATAACACACAAGCAGAAATTCATTGTTTTTGGCACTCCAGAAGCAAAGCAACTAATAACTAATAGATTGTAAAACACAGTAAAGTCTTATAATTTTTTCTCTGGTCACCAATTTATTTTTTAATTTATTTTTTAAGTTTTCTTGTTTATTTTGAGAGAGGGGGAGGGGCAGATGGAGGGAAGGAGACAGAATCCCAAGCAGGCTCTGTACTGTCCGCATAGAGCCCGCTGTGGGGCTCGAAGTCTTGAATGGTGAGATCATGACCTAAGTCGAAATCAAGAGTCAAGGCTCAACCCACTAAGCCACCCAGCCACCCCTCTCTGGTCACCAATGTAAACTTGATGGCTTTTTTAGTAAAGAATGATTGTTACTTCTCCTGGGCTCCAAGCTAGACTGTACCCGCTTACCCAATGTCTCCTAGCCTGAAGTCAGCCTTTCTGCTCATTATCTTTGCACAACCACCTCCAACCCCTATATCAGGGTATCTCCATCAATCCGTTTAAAAGGAGACTGCTGTGGACATCACAGCAAGACATACCCTTTGAATATTGAGAGATTTCTATAAGCCTCCCAGCTTCTCCTGCCCAATACTGCTTTCCAAATGCGCTAAAAGTTATTATTTGAATTTATGTGATTTTCCCCTAAGAGTTAAAACTGGGTCCCTTTCGTAACATGCCCCATGGTAAGGTAAGGTCTTGGCTTTGGATATAATATATCATGAAGGTCAAAGTCCTGACTCTTCTCTTCTAAATATAAATTGGTATTTCTGGGAAACATGCTGCAGGATTGACATGCGTTTCCAATTTGTGTTCAACTGGGAGTGGCTGGAGGAAATAGGAGAAGAGATGCACTTGGGATCTCAGCCGCCATATTGGAAAGTTGGAGCCATGGCTTGAATGAGTGGGGCTGACACTTGGAGTTCACATTCCTGCCAACCTGGAGCTGGGCAGTAGTTGGAGTGGTAAACAAACAAACAAACAAACAAACAGATTATATTCAGGAACTATTGCAATAGGGGAAAAGAGACTTCAGTAGAGAACTGGGTTCAGTTCTGAATGTAATACGTACGGACAAGTGGGGATTTACAGTCAATGAGCAGAGTAGGGGTCAGGGGATGGGAAATTACTAAGAAAAACATCAGGGATAAAGAGGGATTCTTGCTGAAGGCGGGCCAGGGTGATCAGATATCACCTGGGAAATCGTGGGGGATGTGGAATTTGATCAGATATTTACAGTGGATCAGTTATTGAGGATGGGGCATTGTGACTAAACTGACTTAACAGGATTCTTGTTGATGCTGAGCAACGCCCAGGCAGACACAGAGGCCAAGAGTGGAGGTCTAGATGAGAAGACAGTTGAGAGGAGCCTGACTGGTTTATCCAAGAAGAGCCTCTCCATCAAGCTTTCTGGTGTGGCATCTGAAGACTAACCTCTTGCGCGATGGTAAGGGGTTGGGGGAGCGAGAGAGCAGAAAAAGGAAAGGCAGCCTTTATTTGTGCTTATTCTTCTGCTGGGACACGTGTCAGGGAGGGCTGTGGAGCAGTTCAGATGACTTTGGCTGCTATTTGGGGTTTCTCTCTGCCCCGGTGCTGACCATCACCTGCACAGAAGAGGGTGTGTGTAGCTAGCTCTTGGCCATCCCCTCAGGGGAGACCTTCCCTGAGGGCCATGGAATGGAAAGATTAACCCAGGAAAAGCTCTTCGTGTCTCTCGCCAGGATGCCCGTGGCTGTGACCTATTCAGAGCTTAGGATGACCCAAGGTCAACCAGCCTCCAAAGTGTCTCTCTAGTACCAGTCCCCATGTGTGCCTGGTGATGAAGACACAGTCCAGTATGGGGAAGACAAGAACTGGCGGGGAAGAGCCAGGGGCTGCTGCCTTCCTGGCAAAGAACAGCTTTGGGGAAATGGAAACAGCAGGGCGCTTCTGTGGACGCTTTCATTTGTTAACACAGGCCATGCTAAGCAACAACTAGAAGGAGCCTTGGGCATCCGCGTCTGGCCAGAGAACAATTCTTTGTTTTTCCCCAGAAATAAGGGACCTTTTTCTAGGACTGAGATGTAGTCTCGAAATTTGTCTTTAGTTAGCGCTTTTAGTTGTCTTTTCTGATTCTCTATGGTTCTTAGGTCTTTACAATACTGCGGACTGAAGAAAAGCATAGCTTGAAAAAAAAAAAAAAAACATTTCTAATGATTACCAAATACCTAGTCTCAGCTCTTCAAGCTTTGCTGATCTTTTTTTTAGTTATTAAAAAAAATTTTTTTTTAAGTGTTTATTTATTTTTGAGACAGAGCATGAACAGGGGAGGGTCAGAGAGAGAGAGAAAGACACAGAATCCGAAGCAGGTTCCAGGCTCAGAGCTGTTAGCACAGAGCCTGACACGGGGCTCGAACTCACGGACCGTGAGATCATGACCTGAGCCGAAGTCGGACGCTTAACCGACTGAGCCACCCAGGCGCCCCAAGCTTTGCTGGTCTTAAATTTTCTTCACATTTCACACCAGGACTGTAGTACCTTCCTCAGGGGGTCATGGAGCTCCTGTGGCTGATTACAAATGAGGTGGTTCTGAGTAGCGTTCTCTCCCCATGTCATTTGCCCCAGCATTTCAGGACACACTGACGTCCCTGCTCTTTCCTACATCAACAGGGTCGTTCACACCTTTTTACCTCTATACCTGCTCCTTCCTCTGCCTGTTCACTCCCTGACTTGCTTACCTCTCAAACATCTCATCCTCTAATGGTTATAACAGACAGTGGTCTTCTCTGATACGTGTCTGCTTCTCTTCACCCCTGCTGGAGCTTCTCATTCTCTTTTTTTTTTGCCGGAAACCTTTCCTGAAAATCCTCCCTTTCCCCAACTAGTCTCTGAGCTTCTCAGGGACGTGGAATATTTATTGCTGAATGGATCAACAGATTATTTAGGTGCTGTATGAAAAGTAGCTGCTTTTCTCCAGTCCCTGTCCTAAGGAGTCTTTAATCCCAGATGAACAAAAATGATGTCATCACATTCTCGTAAAATAATTCTATCAGGAATAGGTGTTCTGACTCCCTGTCTCCTGCTTTTAATGAAGCCCCTAGATCAGTGGTCTTCAAAGTTGATTCAGATGTGGAACATTTGGAAGTTACTGTATTCTTCAGGGGGGCGGGGGGCACTAGGAAATGTTAATATACTTGCCTTCATCTTTTAAACTAGAAATAATTCATTACTGGAATACACGGGGAGTGTAAGCTATGTAAGATTCCACCTAAGGGCACATATGTGTGTCCATAAAAAACAAACAAACAAAAACCAAACTCTCCAAAATCCAAGCCCTTAAACTAATCGTAAGTGTATGCCTTCAAAATTTTTATTAATATTTATTTGGCGCTTATTTATTTATTCATTCATTCATTTGCTCTGTGAGTGCTCATTCGTAAAGAAGCAAAAATGGGCGATAAGTGTTTAAGGAAAAAAAATTTTGGAGAACAACTTAAAATGGAAAACATTCTATCCATTAATCATTACTCCATTTTGACGGCTTAATAGTCTTGCTTAGTAATGCTAATTGGGTCCTTATGATGTTGGAGACATGGTGCTAAGGGCTTTGCCTGGTCTATCCCATTTCTCCTCCCCCTTCCCCCTTGAAGTGGGCATTTTCTTATTTTCATCATACCGATGAAGTGGAGGCTTGGTCTTAAAGGATGCATGTCTGCAAAAAGCAAAATCATGACCTGTATACACATATAAAATGAATACAGGCCAAAGGTTTTATTTAACTCATTAATTAATGAGAGAACCAGTGAGATGTAACAAGAGGTTCCAAGGAGAATCCAAAGACCAGAGCGCACACCAGCCACGGAGAATGCTGAAACACCTCTGAACTCATCAATATCCACGGGACGACAATCAATCGATGGCCTTTCTGTAGGACGTATCGGCAGAGTAGTGCAACGCACAGGCTTGTAAAGTCGCTTTAAGCCAACGCAAGATGTCCAAACGTAACTCAGAGGATACACAAGGCAGAACTCCCACTTATCTTTTTCTGTCCATTTCAAAGCCTTTCCCAGGTTTTCAGGGTTGGAAAAAGTGAGGGATTACTTTCACATCACATAGTCAGGAGACAAATCCCAGCAATCCACAGCCAGTGTCCCTAACAACTGCCTGTTGCTAGAAAAGTTTAAGAGCAGCCAGATCAACTCTTTTTGGGGGTTGCTATTCTGCTATTGTTTGATCTCTCTAGAGACATATTCTGTGCAAAAGCACTGGACTGTACATGTTTAAGTTTTAGGAAATAGAAGGAACTCACATTTATTGAGTCCTTAACAGGTGTCACATATTGTGGCAAATGCCTGAAGTCCAAGATCTCCCTTTAGCTTAACAATGGCCACATAAGGGAGGTATCAGTGACCCTCATTTTACAGATGAGCAAGCAGGTTTAGAGAGATTCTCCAAGTTGCAAGGCTAGTGTCATGGAGCTGTGTTTCAAACCCATGCCCCTCCGAACCAAGGCCATACTCTTCTAGCTGAGTCAGTCACTATTCTAACAAGGAATTCGCATTGTTCCCACTGTTTGGAGGCTGTGTCCTTTGCTGTGTTGTGGACCGGGGGATAACTTCAAAGAAGACAGCTTTGAAAATAAACCACTTTTTGGGGGGTCTTCTGCTCAGGAGACCCAAATTTGTGCTCAGTGACCTCAAAGTGACGCAAGTTCTGGGCCCAGCCCTGATCCATGCCAATGCTCAGATATTGGGTAGGACATTGATTTTGGAATGGCAGTGGCTTTTTTCACCTGTGCACAGGCTGGGTTAGCAGGACAAAGTAATCCCCTTAAGGCATTGGGAGTATTTTTAAACGCTACACGCTGCTGAATTTGCCCCACGACATCGGCTCTGAGCTGTCGCCCCTCCCCCAAAGAAATCATGCAGGCTTTTCCAGCACTCACTCACCCCAGGACTGACATTTTGAACCTGCACACGGAGACTTCCTTCGGGTTCTCCAAGCATGGCCCCTTCATCACCTTCATCAAAATGACCTGATGTTTGTATAAAATGCTGTTTGTCAATAGCCTTTGAGGTTTTCTGCATCAGAAACACAAGGAGATGAGGGCTGAAAAGTGTCTGTTTTCAAGGTCCATCCAGAGGGATTTGGAGGACCCCACAAATAGAAATTCTGGCGCTCTGGATTCAGACAGGCCTGAATGTGATCCTGGCCACACTGTGTGACGTTGGACAAGTTAATTCAGCTCTTGAAGACCTGCTTTTCTCATTTGAAAAATGGGGATAATTATAGTTGTGAAGAGTGAAGGAGATAATCTATGGGAAGCATTTGGCACAGGGCCTGGCACCGGCTATGTTCCCAGTAAGTGTCAGCTATTAATGTATTTTATTGATCCTAAGATGCTCCCCCCTCCCCGCCCATATTAACATCTCTGAAATCGGTCTGCTTCTTAAAATTGATGGCATGTCATGGTCTCAATGGTGGCATTTTTCCCTTCTTAGTGGCCTCTGAAGCAACGGTGCATCTTACAATAGATGGTGTCTTAGATGGTGCGACATGGTGTATCTAAGGGCTCGTGGGGCATAGTGTGGTGTCCACAGGGTCTCCTGGAGGAGAGGTGTAATTTGGGGAGTCTCTGGTCCGTCCGCACCCTGGCCCTGTGCGTCTCTCCCACCGGGCTGGTCCTGAGTTATAAAGTCTCCGCTGCTCCCACAAGTCCGTTCGTCCCGTAATCATTTGCATCTCCTGTAATTTTCCGACCTCTCCAACAATTCTTGGTATTTTCATTGTCATCACCCTCACAATTCCCCGTTCTCTCTCACAATTCTTTTTTCGTTCTGATAATTCTCCACTCTCTCACAGTTCTCTTCTGCACACGGCTCCCACTTGACTTCCATAATTCCTTCTCGTCTCCCATAATCCCCCTCGGCTCCCATAATTCCCCCTCTCCCAGAATTCTCTTCTCTCCCAGACTTCCCTCTCATTTCCCATGATTCCCTCATCTCCCACAATTC
Organism: Panthera pardus; assembly: GCF_024362965.1. NCBI lineage: Eukaryota > Metazoa > Chordata > Mammalia > Carnivora > Felidae > Panthera > Panthera pardus. The sequence continues at coordinate 4,894,842 of NW_026526810.1, forward strand.
CCTCTCATCTCTCATAATTCCCTCGTCTCCCATAATTCCCCCTCTCCCAGAATTCTCTTCTCTCCCACAATTCCCTCTCATCTCTCATAACTCCCTCGTCTCCCATAATTCCCCCTCTCCCAGAATTCTCTTCTCTCCCAGACTTCCCTCTCGTCTCCCATGATTCCCTCATCTCCCACAATTCCCTCCCATCTCTCATAATTCCCTCGTCTGCCATAATTCCCCCGTCTCCCATAATTCCCCTCTCCCAGCATTCTCTTCTCTCCCAGACTTCCCTCTCATCTCCCATGATTCCTTCATCTCCCACAATTCCCTCCCGTCTCTCATAATTCCCTCGTCTCCCATAATTCCCTCTCTCTTCCCCTTGGCTCCTGAACAGGAGCAAGTGAAATGAAAGCTGAATAAAAATGTCGGCGGGTTCGCCCCTCCCTGGAGGAATGTCCACGGCTTCAGGGACACTTGTTGAGCCTTCCCTTTGTGGGCCCTGCTCATGTTTCCCTTTAGGACCCTTCAAACCAGGACAGCTTGAACTGGGTGGGGCAGGGGAGGTGCGGCCACCGCTTACCTGGTTGTCTCCCCCCATCTCCAAATCTGCCTTGTTAGATTTCTCTGCGCCTCTTGGCTTCGATGTCCTCCCTTTTCATTTTCCTTTGGGTCCTTTTTTCAGGGAAGGATTTTGAGGCCAAAGCCAGGGTGCACAAGGAGCCAGTAAAATCCCCGAACACCGCTCGCCCCAAGATAGCAAATCAGGGAGAAAAAGCCACCTCCTTCCGCCCAGTGACCCCTACTTTGCTCATGGCTTTCCTCCTCTCAGCTGTGTGACCAAAATGGGATTTGGCGGCACGATCGCGGTGGGGGAATGTTTTGCTCCGTGTGGCCTTTTTTAAGGTGATCTGAGCGACAGAATCGGCTTGATGAGCGGCTTGCTTCCTTAGAAAAAGCACCATCTGGGTTTCGATTTCATATTTACTATTTTAAACCCTTTCAATTAGACCCCTGGGGCTTCCCAGGCCTGCCTGGGGGAGTCTTTCTTCCAGCTTCCCTTCCCTTCGTTCCCAAACCCCGGGACAAATGTTTGTTTTTCTCACATATTCATCATGGCCCAGCCTTCAGAAAGTACTGAGGAGCTCAGCAGTGGCATGGGAACCTGGTGCCTGCCGGCGATGGGGGTAGGGGTGTTGCACTGAGAACAGGGCTTGGCAGGCTCACTTCCTGCCCCACGCAGGCATTCACCATGGAAAGCTGGGGAGGGTGGTCTTGGCACATTAGCCGAGCCCACTGGAAGCCCTCAATTTTGAGAGGGAAAGGGACTTTCTCATGGGTTTTCCGCTCCAAGTGTATCAATCAGCCTCCGAGAAACACAAGGGAGGCAAGAAGTGGTTTCCTAGCAGGAACAGTGATTACAAAGGCCACCGGCTCCCTTTGTATCTTTTGTTCCTGCTGGCGCCTTAGAATTTTGGGGCCGCCCAAGTAGAGCAGGCTTTGCTTGCCTGGGTCCGCTGATCCTGGAAGTCAGGCAGGAGGGACGAAGGAAAAGGTGCTCAGAGTAGCAGAGGGAGAGAGAGAGAGAGAGAGAGAGAGAGAGAGAGAGATCCCAGCTCTGGAATCTTTGCTGTGGCTCCTCTCCCTCTCTCTTGCATGATGGATGGCTTTCTGCAAACGTCTGGGCTGCTGATTCTTGACATGTCACCAGGGAACATCAGACCAATCTCTCCTGGTTGTGAAATTTACGTGGGCGTCGCAATCTGCTGGGCACTTCGTCAGTGCCCCTTATATATTACTTCCTGCCTGCGCTTTTACCCTCCCTCTGTCCTTGGAGGGTAGGATTCATATCTAATGCCATTTAAGTGATATTTGAAATGGTAGTTGAAGCAGGGGACTGAAGGAGGAAAACAAAGAGGAAGACAGTAATATCATCCCCTCCCCACCCTACCTCCCCCCATTACCTCCCCACCAAAACTTGTTTCATTTTACATGTGTTATTGGCCGAAGATGCACATCTGTGACTGGTTACTATGTTTCCTTGCCCCAAGTTGCCTCTGCGGATCCCGCCCTGCTGGTGGGATTTTTGCCCGCTGAGCTGTGGGGTGCGGGGTTAAAGGACCCTTGCCAAAGCCAAGAGTTTTATCTGGCTTCCTGACAGCTGTGAGAAATCCTGATTGACAATAGGGCAGAGTCTAGGCAGGGAGCTGGGAGGAGGGCACAATGTGAAGAAGCCCTGAGGCAGGAGACAGGTCCCCACGTGTCAGTTTTGAGAGGCATTATTGGTTTCAGATAGATTTCATTCCCATACTGGAAAGGAGTGCTTTTTTAATATGGGATCAAAAAAATATCGAAGACTATCATGAAGGGCAGAGAATGGTCTGTATACAAATGATGACCCAACTACTGGGTGGAATACGTGGGCTTTGTGTTAATAAGAGTATTTGAATGTAGAGCAATAGCTTTGTGCTATGAATGGCTCTTGAAAGCCGCCAGCTTCTGGGGAAGAGACGCAGAGGGTTTCTAATATGCAGATGAAGCCGGGTCTGAAGCCCCCAGGATAAAAAAGTCACATAAGTCTCATTCATCATTTTTATACAGGTGGGCTCCTGGACTGATTTGGAGATTTCCATCAGCGTGCAAATTAATTAAGCCATTAAAAGGTGACACAGAAGCATGCACAGGCATCTTCGGCCCTTCCCTGACAAGGAGCACGTTGCTCTGGGTCTAATTGTCAGAATAGTTATTTTCTCCCCTGCAAACTACTGGCAGAAAATTCAGCATGGTGCATTGGTGTGCTTTTAATTACCCACAGGATCTGAGGATGGGGGCTTCGCGGGGTACATGTTTATGAACTATCTAGATTTGTACATGTGCAAAAATACCTATTAATCCTTCCCAGCTGGATTCATTTATTTTAAGCAAATCGTGGTGGCCGGAGATAGCTTTGGGGCTTGGGGGGGCTTGAACGGAGGGATGTTTACCTTCATGATATGTGGATTTCATCTTAATTTGTCTGAGTGATGAAAAAAAAAAAGCTTTTCTCAAACGGCACTCGCTGCCCGCAAGGCAGATTTTTAGTGGGCATTGTCATAATTGGCATTAACAAGACATTTCAAAAATACAGGCTAAGGGCCAAAACAGAGCAATGGAAGTAAAATTCATCTGTTCTGTGGAAATGAAAACCGTCTGGGCCAAGCATGCAAGTGTCATACTGAGAACAACACAGGTAACAACATCAGGATGTCTTTCCTGTATCCAGTCTCCACTTATTAATTTGGGAAATTGTTGTTGGCACCTAGCATGTGCCCATCCCTGAGCTCGGTGCTAGGGATATACAGTGAAGTGTTACCAAGAACACCAGTCATATTGGATGAGGGCCCACCCTCATAATCTTATTTTAACTTAATTACTTCTTAAAATACCTTATCTCCAAATACGGATACGCTCTGAGCTACTTGGGATTGAGGCTTCAACATAGGAATCTTGAGGGGGACACAAGTGCACCCATAACACTCTATGAGGAAATGGAATACGCATTTCTGAGATTCAAAATCGAAGGCTAGAACCGATGTAATTTGTGAGAGGAGTGATAGCGTTTAAAGAAATTTAATCCCCCCCCCCATGAATTGTTATGAATGGGTTGAAAATTCCAGCTGTAACACAGAAACATTGGAAGGAGGAGGGGCATCTTACTCAGGGAAATGCAAACTTGGGGAATGAGATTCATGAAGTGAAAACCCTCCTGATAAAACCTACAGGGATAGACGTGGTGGTTGTGCAGCATTGCGAATGCACTAAATTGTCACCGGATTGTTCCCTTTAAAATGGTCCATTCATGTTGTGTGAATTAAAAAAAAATTTTTATGTTTATTTTTATTTTTGAGAGAGAGACAAAGCACGAGAGGGGGAGGGGCAGAGAGAGAGAGAGGAGAGAGAGAGAGAGAGAGAAGCCCAAGCAGGCTCCGTACTGTCAGCACAGAGCCCGATTTGGGGCTCGAACCACGACCCCATGAGATCATGACCTGAGCCCAAGTCGGATGCTTAACGGACTGAGGCCCCCCCCAGGCGCCCCCATGTTGTGTGAATTTCACCTCAATAAGTAAAACAAAACTAAAAACAAACCAAAGCAAAACAAAGTTAAAGGCAGCCACTGGTAGAATTTTTTAAATGTCGATCATAAAGTTTACAACCCTAGAGTAGGTTAAAACACAAAAAGATAAGGGCGCCTGGGTGGCACAGTTGGTTAAGCGATAGACTCCGGCTCAGGTCACGATCTCGCAGTTTGTGAGTTCAAGCCCCACGTCGGGCTCTGTGCTGACAGCTCAGAGCCTGGAGCCTGCTTTGGATTCTGTGTCTCCCTCTCTCTCTCCCCCTTCTCTGCTCACGCTCTGTGTCTCTCTGTCTCTCAATAGTAAATAAATGTTAAAAAAAAATTAAAAAAAAAAAAGACCATACATGCAAATGACAGCAAATAAATACAGCATGACAGCCTCACAGCCAAAATGCACCAAATGATTTGACAGACGTGAGACGACTATGAGCTAAGACGATAAGTGATTTACACTCTTTACAAAGGTTTTCAAATTGTATTGAAAAACTAGTGTGTAATCCTCTGTTAACATGGATAAAATCTGAAATAAAATGTGGTGAGATTGAAAATACAATAACGAATGAAGGCTGGCTAGGAAACAGAGATTCAAAGAAAGCAGGGTTGACAGTGTCCCTTTCACAAAAATGATCTTCAAGGCAAGAAGCATTAAACGGGAAACGGAGTCATTTTGTGTCGATATGTTGCATGTTCTACATGGCCGTGCTTTTGGAGTGTGGACTCTGTCCCGATTACTATGCTGGGCATGCGTCATGCATTATCTCTTGAAAGTCCTGTAAGGTGTGTGCTGTATTATCATCCCTATTTCAGAGGATTAGAGAATCTCACCACTAATCGGGGACCGACTAGGAATCTGATCTCAGAGCCTGAAGCTTGGTCACCACAGCGTACTTCATGCACTCAGCAGCCTAACCGAATACATGCCAACCCGTGTTTAAAATACAAGTCAATGATAAAGTAGTGTAATGTGTTCTACAATCTTTACCAACTTTTGTCAGAAGTGATTAAAAGATATGTGGCCGCAAAGGAAATATCAGCAGATTCCAAACTGATTGTGGAAACTGTACAAGCCACATTCTCTGACTCCAATGCCATAAAAATCGAAACTACTAATAAAAGATTAAACAAAAATATCTATCCAATCACTTAAGAAATAAAACAAGAGAACACCCAGCCCTCTCCAGAACTCAAACCCATTTTCTTAACTTGGAAATTATTAGGAAGGGAATACTTCTATCAAAAACAAGAAACGTAGGTCAAGTTTTACTTAGTGGCAACATGATGACAGCAAATGATTTCATTTTTTTAAAAAGAAAGAATACAAATACAAAGAAATAGCTAGCATATTCATCTCAAGAAAAGAGGTAAAATAACAATAAGAATGCAAGTCAAACTGTGGAAAAGAAATGGTAATTTAATCAGAAATTCTGATTTAAAAAGGAGAGAACCTCCCTAGTGTAATTGATATTAATAGTCGACTAAGAGCTGGTTTTCTGGTTGAATTTCTGGAAAACTTAAAAAAAAAGAGAAGACAGAAATTTAGAAAAACAAGCAGCTGTAATCATAGATTTGGAAGGGATTTTAAAATTATTAGAGAATTAATACTATGGAAAAAATGGAAAATTTCAATGAAGTGGATGGTTTTGCTGGGAAAAATAAACATTGATGTAATAATGAAAACTTCAAACAAATCAATGTACATACAAGAAATGTAAAAATAGTTAAAGAACTTAGGCTAAAATTTATCCTAGGACCAGACAAATTTGTGTGTTTTTTAAACTTTTAAGGAAGAACTAATTTCTGTGCTGAAAAAAAAAAAAAAAAGGAAAAAACCCTATAGTTTTATAAAGCTAGCTTAATCTTTTTTTTAATGCTTCTCTATTTATTTTTGAGAGAGAAATAGAGGGAGAGAGTGAGGGAGAGAGAGGGAGAGAGAGCGCGAGCAGGGGAGGGGCAGAGAGAGTGGGAGACACAGAATCCCAAGCAGGTTCCTCACTGTCAGGGCAGGGCATGACCCTGGCTCAAACCCACGAACCATGAGATCATGACCTGAGCCAAAGTAGGACGTGTAACCGACTGAGTCACCCGGGCGCCCCATGTATGTGGAAATTCTTCTGATTGGTCATGCCATCTGACACCAAACCAAACTGGCAATATCAACTGATGCTGAAACATAATTGATACACACACACACACACACACACACACACACACACACACACTTATGATTATAAAAGGCTCAGCCCAGAAAATATACTAAAATTAACAGCTAGTTTTGCCATATATGAGGTCAAACAATAATAGGGAGACATAATAGAGAAAATGATTGTATCCAGCTAGCAACAAAAATCATAGGAGTAATACTATCAAGAAATGTGTGAAACCCTTACATGAAAACTCCCAAATTTTATTAAGAGATAGTAAAAGAGATTCAAATGATAGGGAGATCTATCATCTGATCTGACTTAATGATGCAAAGATACTAGTTTGTCCCAAGTTTCCAATCCAGTCACAATTCTGAGTCACACTCCCCAATGTAATTTTTTGGGGGGAGGAATTTGACAAAATAAATCTAAACTACACGGGCTGAGGGAGATAGGGATAAAAAATGAAATGATAGTCAGATACATAAAATGCAGAAAGCTCCAGTAATCGAACCGGGAGACCTGTTAGTGATAGGCTGAGTGGTTAGTCTTTAAACTCAAATCTATGTAAGAGCTTAGGGTATAAACAAGGACACATGAGACAATGGGAAATAGATTGAATCTTTCAACAAACGGTATTGGGTCTTTGTGGGAAGAATCAAGTCAGAGTTGCTCCCGACTTCAAACACCAAAATAAATTCCAGATGGAGTCAAGATTTAAATGCAAAAATATTCTTCTGCTTTAGTAATCAAGCAATGCAAATTAAAACGAAATGTTACTTTCTTTTTCGGTGATATTGGCAAAGATTAAAAAAAAACACTTGATTTTGGGAGAGTGTGGTGAGGAGGGACCTTCACAGATTTCTGGTCTGAATTTAAAAGAATTCAGATCTTCTCGAAGAGTGATATTTATTAACAACTTCTAAAAACGTTCAAACTCTGTGACCTACAGATTCCATGTCTTGGCATCTGTCCCAGGGAAAGATATGGAGAGATAACTAGATGATAGATAGATAGATAGATAGATAGTTGATAGATAGGCAGAGAGATAGACAGCAGATAGTCAGATAGGCAGACAGATATGGAGACAGAGATTTACCAACAAGTATTGTTATTTCAGTCATATTTGTCATAAGGTCCAGTATCTAGGTATTTGTTAAGTATCATATTATTCCTAGGATAAAATATTTCTTTATATTTTTATAAATGAAATATTCAAATCATTCATTCATTCACTCATTTATTGATTGGGTTTAACTAATCTCTACATCCTACCTGGGGCTTGAACTCACGATCTTGAGATCGAGAGTTGTATGTTCCACTGACTGAGCCAGCTAGGTGCCCCACAAATGAAAATTTTGAAGACTATGTAATGACATAATAAGATACTTATGATGTAATGTTAAACAAAAGGGATGACACAAGCTATAGGCACATATATATGTATATCTAAAACTCAATTTTATTAAAAATACGTAAGAGCACAAAAAAATTGCAAATATACACAGGAAAATATTAGCAGTGGTCATCCCATGGGTTAGATCAGAAAAAATTTTTTATAGTGATAATGGTTTTCAAATTTTCTAACTTGGAAATTCAGTAATTTTGTGAATAGAAAAAGAATTTAAAAAAACACCAAGTGAAACAACAAAAAAAAAGAGCTAAAGGTAAAGAGATGACGAAAAAAAGGGGGACGAGGGAGAAATAAATGTTTTAAGGCACGTAGAAGAATTTGAAGGCATGAGAGAAGTGGAAAAATCATAAACACAATTGTTCATAGATGTAATGCTCATAAATTAAAAGCTAATTGAACGTCAAAGCCAAAATTAAAAGCTCTCACCAAGCTGAAAAAAATACTTGCAATGAAATTGAGAAGACCCGAATAAATGAGAAGAAAAACCCAACACACCTTTAAATATAAAAACGGCCAAATTATATTAGCAGATAATTTGATAATAGAAAAAAAATCAAAATTGTTTAGTATGCACAAGAAAAAAATGTTTCCAGAAATCAAAGGAATACGTATTAAAATTAGACGGAAATATCATATCTTCAAAAAAATATTTACAGGCATGGCAAATGTTTGTATCACATTCAGAATGAAGAGGTGAACAAGTTATGTGGTCAATTTTATGCAAATAAATGATTTATAAAATGAATGGAAGGAAATACACCAGATATAACACCTATGGCTATTTCTAGTTAGGTAGATAGGAGGCTATTTTGAATTTCCTCTTTAATGGCGTTCTAAGGATTCTGTCCATGGCAAATATTGCTTTAGAAGCAATTATGAACCAAGAATTTGGTCATATACAAATGCATCCATCATCCCTCTCTTTGATGGGAAGGACACATCCTGAAAAACGGACGGGACTTCTAAAGAATAGAGCGTCAGCATCTTGACAGAAATCTGCACCAACTGGGAACAAAGAAAGGTCGCCAAGCATTTACCACTGGCCTAAATTTTCCTGCTTTTCAACAGGGCTTCCTGAAGGCCTCAGCTGCTCGGTGGCGTTTCTCTGGGGAACTGATTTAACAACGCTGACTCACACATCAGTCCTGGCCTATGGGAACCCACAGAACAAACTTAATCCTTTTCCTTTTTTCACATTAGAGTCTCTTCATTACAGAAAATATAGATAAACAGCAGGAAGAAAATAGCAAGCAGTTGGAATCCAGCCATCTAAATATAACCGAGGTGAACATCTCCGGGTAGGCATGCCATAATGTTTGTCGTCGGCTTTTCAAAAAATGAAGTACGGGTGAAGATATTTCTTTTTAAACTTCATTTTTTAAACTTGCCAGTATACAGACATCTCCCACGGAACTTCAGGTATTACTTAGTGACTGTCTCAATTTTTGTATGAAAATGCTCATTAGGACTACATGGCTCATTATTTAATTTATTTATTTGTTTATTTCTTAAGTGTATTTATTTATTTTGAAAGAGACAGAGACAGTGCAAGTGGGGGAGGGGCAGAGAGAGGGAGACAGAGAATCCCCAGCAGGCTCCCCTCTGCCAGCGCAGAGCCGGATGCGGGGGCTTGAACTCACGAAACCGGGAGATCATGACCTGAGCCGAAACCCAGAGTCGGGCGCTCAACCCACTGAGCCACCCAGGGGCCCCATTGCTCATCGTTTTAAATGGGAAAAGTTGTACTGGTTATCCATCAGTTGCAAACTTATAGCCTATTTCCAGGGCTGTTGCGAGAATTAATAATAACCAATGTGATAGGCGTGAGTGTTACTGGAGAAACACGGTCCCTGTTGGCTAGTAAGCTCTGTCCTTGTTGCTTATTCTTCTAAGGGAGAGCGAGGCAAAATGCTGGCTCAGTCCTGGGGAGAGTCACGGGGTCCGTGAGACCGAGCTGGTTCTCTGTATCACCCTTGTGGGAGCTTTGGGGTCATCTCTTCTCTTGTCACATGCCTTCCTGTGGCCTCAGACCCGGGCCTTGCGATGCCTCTCAGATGTTCGTAGATAAACGTTTCCTCTGCTCTTGCACACGTGGTTCTGAGCCAAGGATACGACTGCAGGGGCCAGGCTGGGTAAGTCCGGTAGAAATTATAATGATGATTGACACAGCGTCTTGGGATTCATCTCTATTATTATTGTTCTTTTAAACTTTTGAAATGTTTATTTATTTACTTTTGAGAGAGAGAGAGAGAGGGAGCACATAAGCAGGGGAGGGGCAGAGAGAGAAAGGGAGCCACAGAATCCAAAGCAGGTTCCAGGCTCCGAGCTGTCAGCACAGAGCCCGACGCGGGGCTCGAACCTACAAACCGTGAGATCGTGACCTGAGCCGAAGTCGGAGGCTCAACCGACTGAGTCACCCAGGCGCCCTTCATCTTTATTTACTGCGGAGTAAAGAGTATGGCTGAGTAGAAGGAGGTGAATATCGCCACCCTCATGTATTTCTTTAGCCGTGTGGGTTTAGAAATTCTACTTGTAAAGCCCTGCTGTGTGACACTCGGTCAGAAAGTCCAGAAGAGCAGGAACCAGGCCTGGCCGGCTGGCAGGAAAGCCAGGTTCCCATGGGTTTTTCTAACACGGGTGATAAACAATGCTGGCAGGCACCTGGGCCTCCTGGTGAAACACGCTCATTGTGCAAGCGCGTGTGGGTGGTAGTGTGCGGTGAGAGGAGCAGCTGTGGGGTGCACGCATGGTTATGCCAGGTCTGAGTCATCGCTTGAAACCATCTGAGCCTACCCCGGGGGACAAAAGGCACAGACCATGGCCCCTGCTCCTTTAAGTCACGGCCTCCAGCTGAGGTCCCACAAATTTGAAAGAAGGGAGGGCCCAGCTGGTGCCTGGCCCGGAAGCCACTTGCCTGTCTGAGCATCAGGAGACATCTCACTCTCCTGGGAACACACGGGGCCAACGCTTTGCGTGGAATCTAACTGGATTTTTAAGGTGATGTTTTGCAAGCTTGCGTCCATACTTTAAAGAATCATCTTTGGGGGCGCCTGGGTGGCGCAGTCGGTTAAGCGTCCGACTTCAGCCAGGTCACCATCTCGCGGTCCGTGAGTTCGAGCCCCGCATCAGGCTCTGGGCTGATGGCTCGGAGCCTGGAGCCTGTTTCCGATTCTTTGTCTCCCTCTCTCTCTGCCCCTCCCCTGTTCATGCTCTGTCTCTCTCTGTCCCAAAAATAAATAAAAAACGTTGAAAAAAAAAATTAAAAAAAAAAAAAAAAAAGAATCATCTTTGGAGCTCTGATTGGCCCCCTACTCTCCATGCGTTGTGTCCGCCCTGCTTTAGAGGCTTGGCTTCAGGAGCAATGACTCTGCATCTGACGGCTGGAGAAAGCCCAAAGCAGCCATCCAGTGAGTCCGTTGGTCTCTAGACAGGCCTGGCCTCAGTGTCCCAGCCAAATGTGCAGAGAGGTCCGGCTTGGCAGTGATTCCTGACATCTTGGGGCCTATGAGAACAATACTGAGGCTGAAGGCTACTGAGGGCTGGAGGTGCCAGGCACCGGGGTAAACATTTACGTGAATGACAGATGTCTGACAGCTGGCTTGGTTCAGATCCTCACTCTCCTGTTTACCACTCTCCTGTTACCATTACCTGGGTGATGGTGGACGTGTCCTGCCTCTGTTTCCTTTTCTGTGCAGTGTGTGTGTGTGTGTGTACACGTGTGCGTGTATACGTAGATGCGCGTGTATGTGTGTAATTGGAGTAACTACTTCATAGAGTTGTCATGAGACCCCATGCCTTAAACACGGAATGTTCTAGAACTTCATTCCAGCAACAATGTGAGGTAGTGCTACTGCTGTGACTCTCACGTGGTGGGTGATGGTGACACATGGGGAGCACGTGCCCTGCCCTAAGTCGGGCATCTCCTAAGAGTTTGAATCAAGATTAGAATCCGAGCGGCGGGGCACTGTGTCAACACTAACCCCCGATCCTCTCTCCAGCTTAACTGAATTGAACTGATTTAACCTTGGTCACTCTTTCCATGGCGACTGATGTTTAAATTCAGTGTTTCTTATGATAATTTAAGACCTTCACCACTTACCTTGCCCTTAATGGGTTAAAAAAAAAAGTCTGTTTAGGGTTCCTTGTCCCATATTCTGTTCTCTTGGAGAGTTTAATAAGGTTTGGCCTCAGCATTTCCTACCTCTGATACAGAGGGTTTGGATTTTCTGCACTAGGCTTGGAAACAGACTTCTCCACTCACGGCCACCTTACACGCTGCAGAGGAGACAAATCTGCTTGCCTGGTGCCTGTGATGCCCATTCCCATGCAGACACACCGGGGAGGGATAAGGCAGACTTGATCTGACTCGCCCTGATTTTCATCTGGTTCAACCTGATTTGCTCAGCCTTGGGGAAGAGGGCTAGCTAGTCCTTGTGAATTTTACTGTGGTTTTGGTCTTCCCTCCAGGGCCTTTCCCTCCTACCACAAAGCTCTTGGTTGTGTTAGGATACACCTGAGTTCTCTGCGTCAGACCCCCAACTCACCGCAGCGCTGGGAGGATGGTGAGCACAGAGGCAGGCATCTCACTACGTAGCCGCAAGGCCTGGGACACACGAGTCCCAGCAGCACATTGCTGAGCGCCTCATAGTCCGTGGGAGTGTGTTAGGATCTCCAAGGGTTACTCTAAAGTTACTCTAGCTGGGCGGAAAAAACCAGATGGCCATTTTCCCCACCATGCACATGATCTTGCCAATGCCTCCAGTTGAAATTTACTTACAGATTCTTCCTTCTGCAGCTGGAAAACTGATACTTGTTTTTGGCTGCATTTACCGAGATGCTAGCCACCCCAGAATTAATTAAATCTGCTTGTTCAGCATAGCCCAGGCCCGTCAGCAGTCGGTGATGAGAGACTTTTGGGAAGTCTAAGACAATGATGGGTGAGCAAGGAGAAGGGAGAGCGCAGAGTGCTGACCCCTGAATCTGAGACCCGAGTTCAAGCTCATGCCAGTCATGATGTGTATTCTTGGTCGAGTCCGTTCATCGTCTTGGGCCTTGGCTGAACATGGTGATTTCTAGCAAGGTCCTTTCTAGCTGTCAAAGGCCACGATTGTCGGATTTGGGAAGAACCACACTTTCTGGATTATTCTGGAAGCATGGGCCGTGGCTTCTGAGCCAGAACTGTGTTATAATCTAGCTTAGTCTCTCTCTGCTTTTGTGGCTTCGGGCTCTTGTTGTTTCGTCTTTCACGTGGGGATGATGCTTCTTGTTTTGCAGAATTGTCGGAGGACCAGTGCTCATGTACAAAGAGAATCTCGCCCAGACTCAGCGTATGGCAGGCACCCAGTGCATTGAGGGCTCCCGTGCTAGCCAGGTGTCCGCCTGGCGACTCATTTGTATTTACGAATGCCCAGCAGCAGCACGAAGGCAGAGTGGCCATTGGTGATAGAGACAAAGGCAACGTTAGAAAGAAAAAGAAAAGATTGTTCTCAGTGCCTTCCCATGGGGCTCCTTAATCAGCGTTGGCCACTTTCTCCCACGTGTGCTGTTGTTGTGTAATTAGTGTCCCAGGCAAAGCCAAGCCTGGGGCACACTGAGTGCCTTTGTTTTAGTCCTGTAAATTTCAACACAGGTTGGATGGAACAAAACCCCAATTCATTTGAGAGATACTCCAAATCTGGTTCCCCAAGCTGAGCCAAGGGAGAAAATGCCCGACGGCCTCAGGAGTGGATGGTGGGTTGGGCAGCTCAGGCAGTAGAAAGATCTTGAGGAGGCTGAGAGATGCAGAAGAGGTGCCTTTTGATGATAATTGGCAGACGGTGGCCAGTGTCGGGGTCCTGGTGATGCGGTCTGTCCGGGGAAAGTGCCCAGGATCCCTGTTCGAGAAGAGACCCGAGGGCAATGCTTTTTTTGTTGTTTCGTTTTGTTCCCCTTGAGGAAGGGTAGCCTGATATCTTTCAAGCCAAACGCTCTGAGAATCACTGACTTAAACTTGACAAACACTGATATCACAGAGATCACGGAAGCTACAGAGCTGAGTCGCACATCCTGATGCAGGTGCAGAAATTTGCAAGGTGAAGGAGTTAGGCTGCAAAACGGGAGTTCCGGTAACGACGGCAGTGGGAGAGAAATTCAGAAGTGTGGCACCTGTCACATACGTAGGAGGGTGGCATTCTCCATCTGCATGAGGGGAACGACCCAGGGTGACCGGATCATAGGGCGCAAACAGAGGTGTGAGGGGGGAAGAACTCGCCCTCAGTGAATGTGCGTGGCTGGATATCAAGTTGGGAGTCCCTGCTTGAGATGAAGCTGGACCGCTGGGGTCCCCAAATGCCTGATGCCCAACAAGCTGGTGAGTAGGTCCATTAGAGGTGTATTTGCAAGGGGGTCAGGGGGCCTCCTAGGAGACAATTTGCCTTAAAGGAAGTGGGGGGTCAGCAATGACAAATGTGATTAGAAGAAGAACCTTGGTTATTGAATGCAGGACGTGGCGATTCTGAGCACAGGGTAGGGTTTGTTCCTCAGATTACCCCCTGCCAAGACCTGCAAGGAAAAATGTCTGTGTTCTGTGGACATTCAAGGGCCTGGGGCAAGGGGATGTGACAAATAAAATATGAAAGTCGTCTCTTTTAACAAATCCTGGTGCTCCCCTACGGGCCAAGCAGTACTGCTTTGCTGTCTTCCCAATAGACAGAAGAACATTCTCCCCGCGTTGCAACTGTCCACAGAGCACGGACTCTGGAGGCAGGTGGATACACCTGACAGGCACAGAATGACTTGGCAGAACTGGTGGCTGTGGCCGGCAGACCCCTGGAGCTACAGGTGTCACTGGCAACTCACTGCATGTGTCTGTAAACTCATGGGAATTGCTTCCTGGAGACTCCCAGAATTATTTGGGGACGCATTTGCAAAGAACTGATTCTGTATTCGCATGTGGGGTAAAAAAAAAAAAGGCAGCAAAAGACAGATTATACTTGATTTTGATGCTTTAGGAATCTGTCTTCTGCAGCGTGGTAGGCACTGTTGATCGTTCCCTTAGTATCTACTTCCTCGCTTCTAACAAAATCCTGATTTTGTTCGGGTAGCCTCCCTTCATGCATGGGAGGTAATCCTATTCATAGGGATTACAGGTGAGTCTGGTTGGTTTAAGAGTCATTCCACTTCTGTCCCCAGTGATTGGCTAGCATTGGTCATATTTGGTCTAATAAAATACGGAGACAGGCTAGCTATGCGCATTTGAAACATTCATTTATCTGCATTCTCCCAGGACGGTGTCTAGGAGCAGCCCAGTCATTTTTCCTCTGGAAATGGTCGTGTACGAATAGGAGGGCCAGACTAGCTGCCACGTGCTTTCTGTCCAGCTAGGATGGAAGAGAGATAGGCCAGAGAATGGTTGGAAATGTATGCGGAGCCTCGGACTTAGGCCAACTCTAAAGATTGCTATTCTTTTGGAACCTCCAGGTATATGCGTCAGTAAATTTCTTTATTGTTTATGGAAGTTTGCCTTGAGTTTTCTATTATTCGAATCTGAAACTGTTTCCTGATAAATGTGGTTTGGTCACTGTCTTTATGTTTCCAGGACAGGTGTCCTGGACCAGAAGGACAGTGTGTTCTAGTCAAGGATATATACATTCGAACTGAGAAGATCCCTCCCTGTCACTCTCATGTGGGACGTATTATTTCTCCCCTCAGAGCTTGCCATGGGATTGTTTGGGATTATCAGCCGTCTCTGACCATCCCCAAGCTTCCCGTCGAGAGATGGGGTTTGTGTCCCCTCTTTTTGAATCCGAGTTGACCATAATGACGTGGTTTACCCAACACAATACAGAGTAAGTGATGCTGTACCCTTCCTGAGGTTGGGTCAGAAGAGGCTATGCATCCCCCCCCCCCCCCCCCGCCCCGGCCCCGGTTCTTGGGGTGCTCGCTCTGGGAGAAGCAGCTGCCATACGTGAAGTCTAGTTACCTGAGGTGGCCGTGCTGGAGAAGCCACGTAGAGGTGCTTTGTTTGAAAGCCCCGGCTGGGCTCCCAGTGGACAGCCTGAGTCAATTGCCAGCCACGTGAGCGAGCCATCTCGCATGTCCAGCCCAGAGAAGCTGGACTGAAGTCCTAAGATTGCATCCCCAGCGCACGTCTGGCTACAGTAGCACGAGAGAACTCCAGTGAGAGCTGCCTGGCTGAGCTTTTCCTAAATTCCACGCAACCGTGAGCAACATAAAATGATTGTTTTAAGCTATTAAGTTCCCAGATAATTTGTTACGGCAGAGTAACCATAATAGAGCTGCTGGTTGTTGTGTTTTGCTTTGGATTTGTGCTATTAGCTTCCCAATAATTATGTGGAAAGGATTTCTTCTTTTCTCTTTCTCAGATGTAGAAATCCAGAGCAACAGTCTCAGAATTTCGTCTTATCTCGGGCTGTTTTGCTTACAAGTCAGAGTGAAACTTGCAAAGTAGCTTAAGTGAGAAAGGGGAATGTGTTGGAACAACCGAGAGTCTCAGGAGTCCCAAAGGCGGGTGGGCAGCCTCTCTCTCATCCTCGTGGAGTGTCCTCTGACATTGTGCCAGCACTGGCCTGTGCGGAATATGGCAGAAGCGATGGCATGTTGTTCCAATACGAGGTTATAAAATACTGCAGCCTTTGTTTTAGGCTCTCTCTCTCTCTTTCTCTTGGATCACCCACTCTGGCGGAAAGCCATGTCACCGGCAGCCCCCTGGAGGGGCCTGTGTGAGGAAATGAGGCCTCCCACCAACAGCCGCTTTGGAAGTGAATCCTCCAGCCCCGGTCAAGCCTTCAGATAACCACTGCCCAGCCCAGCCTCCTGACGGACACCTCGCGAGAGATCCTAAACCAAAACCACTCAGCTAAGCCTTTCTGATTTCCTGACCCTCAGAAAGCTGTGAGAGGTACAAAATGTTTTGAGTGTAACTGCTATATTTTGGGGGATGTTTTGTTGTGCAGCAACATTAGGTGCGGTAGATACAAAGTCTTGCAACCCTTTCTGTCTGGTGAGAAACAGCATATGGAAATCCCGGAAGGATACTTAGCCGGTAACTTTTAGTCAGCGTCCAGTACATTAAATTTTTTTTAATGTGTATTTTTTTAAAATTTTTTTTAACTTTTTTTTTATATTTATTTTTGAGACAGGAAGAGACAGAGCATGAACAGGGGAGGGTCAGAGAGAGGGAGACACAGAATCTGAAACAGGCTCCAGGCTCTGAGCCGTCAGCCCAGAGCCCGACGCGGGGCTCGAACTCACAGACCGCGAGATCATGACCTGAGCCAAAGTTGGCCGCTTAACCGACTGAACCACCCAGGAGACCCTTTAATGTGTATTTTTTATTTTTATTTTTTTTGAGAGAGAGAGAGCGAGTGCATAAGTGGGGAAGAGGCAGAGAGGCAAAGGAGACACAGAATCCGAGCTGTCAGCACAGAGCCTGACATGGGGCGCAAACTCAGGAACCATGAGATCATGACCTGAGCCGAAGTTGGCCACTTAACCTACAGCCACCCAGGAGCCCCAGCTCCCAGTACGCTGAAATGGTGGAGAAAAAGAAATGTTACTTTTTTCACCTTGTTCTAGGTAGTGTTCCCCAACCCAATCGTGTCACCCCTCTCCCCCCGACACGTGCCAGATACAGAATTCTGTTCACAGTCTCCACGTGGGATATATATATATTGTTATACATTTTCGTATTTGTCTGTGTGTGTGTGTGTGTGTTTTTACAGGGAAAGAAAAACATCTATTGATTCTTTTTATGTGTCAAGCAGTATGGTAGATACTTTGTGTACTTTAATGGAGAGAAAAAGCAAGTCAACCCCAAACCTGCTGATAGTTCTTCTGTCTTCCAAGGGCAAGGGGGTGATAACAATTCACATCAGTGGGACACCGATCATACATTTAGAGATTGCTGTGGAAAGGAGAAAGTGTGTCTGAAGCTCTCATAGTTATCCTGGGGTTTTAGGGGTGAGGGACATAGCAAGGGACCTTTAGTTTAGGAAAAACATGGAGTCTATGACCTTGGAACTAGAAGCATCAGGGTGATAAACTAGATTGTCCTGTATATTATGGAAACGAAGATGGAGCTTCTGGGGGTAGCTTGAGGAGGAAGGACCCCAGGAAACAGAGAAGGAAGGAGATGTGAGAGGACTCCCAGGAAGGGAGGGGTGCCTATGGGAATCGCAAGAAGGGATGGGTAGGTTACATATGTACCTATGTAAGCAGGCCACGTGTGGGGGGCCTGGCGTGTCTGTGCTCCAGTCAGAGGTTATTTGCGGACACCAACGTTTCCATTGTATGTAGTTTTCATGTGCTAGGAACTATTATTCTTAAACCTTTTTTTTTTTTTTAAATGTTACACTTGAAAAGCGTAAAAACCATTCTTCACTTGTGGGCCGTATGAAACCAGGCGGCGGGTTGGATCTGGCCCACGGACGGTCGTATGCAGGTCCCTACACTACACCACTTAGTTATTTATCAGTTCGTAAGTGAACCAACAGATCAACAAGAGAGCTTTAAAGAGGAAAGAGGAGTGGTAGGCATTCACTAGATAAAGAGGGGCCATCATAGTCTTTTTTCCTAGGACGTGTTTACTGAGATCCACAAAAGGCTCTTCCCCGGCAGATTAGTGCATTGGAATCCTTGCACCTTTTAACCTACAGGTCAGCATCTGTTCCCTTGGATGATTCACACTTTCTCTCTTGACCTCACTTGCTGTGTGTGTGTGTGTGTGTGTGTGTGTGTGTGTGTGTGCATGTCTATCTGTATGCATATGTGTGTGTGTATGTGTTTAATGAGAAGGCGTGACTAGGTACCTTCAAGGTCCCTCCTGGCTCTGAAACTCTAGGATTTCAACAAAATGTGTCTGATTTTTAGGGTGAGTTTTTTTTTGCCCGGTCTCTTGCCCCCCTCTTGTTCTCTTCTCTTTGATTCTGTGAACATCCTCCCTTTCCAACCTTTGACCTTCTTCCTTTCTGATACTCTATGTCAAGACTGCTGGGATGATCATATCCAAAAGCATCCCAGGGAAAACCAGCTGGACTATCCAGGATAATAAAACAAGCCGGCAAGAGGTGAAGGGGTGTGTAATTGCGTTCTTTGTGTCGACTCTCAAAGCCGCATGCTTCAACCATCTCAGGATGGCAGAGAGTTTTCTGTGTTTCTGAAAGGCTGATGTAATACCCTCATGTTTTTCTTTTTCTTTTTTTTTTTTCTTCAGGGAAAAAATAAGAAGAATTCATTTTCATTGGGATTAACGAATCTTTCTTCTTTTATGTTGGCAACACGAGGTCTTAGCAGATCTCTGATCTGGTGCTGAATAAAAAATACAGCATTACAATAGAGCACCGAGGCTGGGGGCTTGAACCCAATTTGGATTACTGTGCACAGCAGCAGGCGTTCTGTAACTAATCGGGGGGGTGGGGATCTTTGGAGCTGGTCTGAGGGACAGTCCCTAGGACCAAGCCCCACACGCCCGGCCTATTGTTTCACCCTAATCTGGGGCCAGTCATGGGGAGGCTGGACTTACAATCAGATGCTCAGAGCGCTGGGCTGGCTTCAAGCTGTCAGCCAGGTGGATAAGAGGCACGGCTGTGCAAAAGCAGGATTGGCGTTGAACCAGGAGATGTAAGAAGGGTGGGGCGTTGGTTAAAGCATTTAGCCTCTCCAGTCTCAGTTTCTCTATGTACAGACTTGGGTCAGTCAATCATTTTTACCCCAAGGCCTCACTAACCTGGAGGTACAGAAAGGATCATGGCGATACCGTGGGGTGGAAGAAGGGCTGGGGTTTCTGTGGAGGCTCCCAGGGCAGAGGAGAGAACCAGTAAGGAGAAAGAGGAGGCGAGGTTGGGGGGAGAGCAGCCGTCATCTCTCGGAGAGCCGCTATCTCTCACATGCTGGCAGCTCCCTGTGTCAGATTCGAGGGAATAGTTTACGATGATTTGGGGTGCTCGTTTAGAAATATCCCCATGATAGGTAATAGGGCATTAAGACCAGCTCATAGTTTCTACATTGCAGGGCTGTTGTAAGAATCAAGAGACGTTGGGTCTGCTACCTTGAAGGTGGTGATGGTGATGCCTGCTCTTTCCTTAGCATCCTCTGACGGTGTTTCTACTTCCTTTATTTCCAGTTCCACTCTATTTCTTAAAATCGGAAGGAAATCCGAGCACTGCTTTGCTCACCTGCTCTGATATCTTGATTCCTCCCAACAGAATATCAAACTCCCGTGACCCACAGCCAGGAGCCTCCTGACTTTGGCCCAGACTACGCCCTCGGCTCTGTTTCTCTGTCTCTCCTATATAACTGCTCTGTCTGGCAAAACTAATTCTTACTCATATAATAATGCTCATATAATAATGACCCTCATATAATAATGACCCTCATATAATAATGCTGAATGTTTATGGAGGTTCCCCAAAAAATTAAAAATAGAACTACCCTACAACCCCCCAATTGTACTACTAGGTATCTATCCGTGGGATCCAGGTGTGCTGTTTTCAAGAGACACATGCACCCCAATGTTTATAGCAGCACTATCGACAATAGTCAAAGTACGGAAAGAGCCCAAATGTCCATCGACTGGTGGATGGATAAAGAAGACGTGGTGTATATATACAACGGAATATTCTTCGGCAATCGTAAAGAATGAAATCTTGCCATGGGCAACAATGTGGATGGAACTAGAGTATATTATGCTAAAGTGAAGTAAGTCAGTCAAAGAAAGACAAATATCATACGATTTCAGCCATAGGTGGAATTGAAGAAGCAAAACAGATGAACGTAGGGGAGAGGAAGGAAAAATAATATACAAACAGGGAGGGAGGCAAACCATAAGAGACTCCTAAATACAGGCAACAAACTGAGGGTTGCTCGCAAGGTTTTGGATGGGGGGATGGGCTAAGTGGGTGATGGGCACGAAGGAGGGCGCTCGCTGGGATGGGCACTGGGTGTTGCATGCAAGTGATAAACCACTAAATTCAGTTCCTAAAACCATTATGATACTATGAGTTCACTAACTGGGATTTAAATTTTTAAAAAAGTCCATAAAAATAATACCAAATATCTTCTTTTTCATTTCTCTGCGTCTCTGTTCCCTCATCTATTTGTCACGGCTGTAATGATAATTCAATGAGATAGTTAAAATTATCTGAGCCATGGAACAGGCCCAGGCAGTGTCTGGCCACGGTAAATGCTCTGTATGTGTTAAAAGGGATCCCTCGTACCTCTGCACCTTTTTAAAAAAAATTTGTTTTAATGTTTATTTATTTTTGAGAGAGAGAGAGAGAGAGAGAGAGTGAGAGGGAGAGAATCCCAACCAGGCTCCTCGCTATCATCACAGAGTCTGGCCTGGGGCTCGATCCCACGAACCGTGAGATCATGACAGGAGCCGGGATCAGGAGTCTGATGTTTAATCGGCTGAGCCACCCAGGTTCTCTAATTTTGTGTCTTCTCCCAATGCTCAGCACACTGTAGGAATGCCCGAACTGGCTAGAAGTTAGATGTGAATGTTCAAATGGCCTCCTGGAGGGGATAATGGCTTCTGCTCACCCTTCAAGACTGAACATGGCTTAGTGCTTCTTCCCCAACAGTTCTGTCTCCAATTGTCCTCCTTGCTTATACAGCTCCTAGTTAGAACAAGTGAGAATTTCATGGCTGCCTGCCTGTTTCATGGTATTTTCTCCTTCCCAGCTGTACTTCCAGCCCCCAGAAGGTCAAATATCTTCTGTGTCTGGAACGGTCCTAGCATTTACCATTTGCTTTAATCCAGGATAGGCTTTGTGCTTGATGGCAGCTATCTGGCAGCCTCCACGCACAGTGAGGCATATAGGAGAAATGACCGCTAAGTTTACAGGTGACATTTTCATGACTACGGAATTAATCCTTTGGATGAAGGGGTCTGGATAAATTTCGGATGTCGTTGTCTGGGTTCTAGTTGTGGATTCAAAGGATGCTTTCATTGTTCTTTTAGGAAAAATTAATCCTGTGTGCAATGAAAACAAACAGAAGAATTTTAAAATTAAATATTTTGTGGGGTGCCTGGGTGGCTCAGTCAGTTAAGCATCGAGCTTCGGCCCAGGTCATGATCTCACAGTTCATGAGTTCAAGCCCTGCATCAGGCTATCTGCTGTTGGCACAGGACCTGCTTCAGATCCTCTCTCCCCACTCTCTCTCTGCCCCTTCCCTGATCCCATGCTTTCTCTGTGTCTCTGAAAAACGATAAATAAAAAAATTAAAAAAAATTTTTAATGTTTATTTATTTTTGAAAGAGAGAGAGAAAGTGTGAGCGAGCATGGGACGGGCAGAGAGAGAGGGAGACACAGACTCTGAAGCAAGCTCCAGGCTCTGGAGCAGTCAGCACAGACCCCGACGCGGGGCTTGAACCCACGAACCGCGAGATCATGACCTGAGCCAAAGTCGGAGGCTTAACCGACTAAGCCACCCAGGCGCCCCAAAATGAAAAAAAATTTAAATTAAATATTTTGTTTATGTGGTTACTGTAAATCAGGCCCTGGATACCTGTGTTTATAATTTTAATCTGTATTTCTTGCAGAAATATTGGAACAACATTAAAATGGAAATTGAGGTCAAAAACATACAATGCCACTACTCTAAACAAATTGACAGCTTACAGTTTTCCATGGCTCATTCTGGTTCCCTTTACTAGGCATGCATGTGATTTTTGCATAGTGAGAGCCATAACAGAGCCAGAAATGGTAATTCTCATAAAAAGTAAAGCCATCATTTATGACTACTGAATATTTGCCAGGCCAAAAGGGTTCATGGGTACTTTTGAATCTCGAGTCGTCCCACCAATCCTATGAGATAGGTATCTTATTATCCCATCTTAAAGATGAGAACACTAAGGGTTAGGGAGGGTGATGCGTTCCAAGCCCACGTGTCTGGAGCGGTGGGGCTCGTATGTGATCTTTTCTTCGCTCTATTGAACCGGCCTGCAGCCTGGGAGGCAGCATCGACACGATTATGGTCCAAGCCGACCCCAACCCTCTGCCCCACGCTGGCAGCTCCTGGACTCACTTCCCCGGTGTCGAGGGGGGAGGCTGGGGACTGCTGTCCCCACACAGTGGCGGAGGAAAAGCCGCCCTTGGAAGTCAGATCATCGCCTGAAAAGGTTTACGACATTTGTTCCAAATGTGTGGAAGATACGTGTCAGCTTGACTCACCTGACTCCTCGAAAGAGCTGGAGAATTCCAGCCTCGAGGAAGCCAGAAGGGAGCCCGGCACCGTGAGCCCATCCTTGCCTTGGTCATCCAAACACAAAAGGTCCTCGTGCCGTGTCTTGGGTTTCAGGCTGTGTCGTCGAGTTTTGGGAAATGAAGGTACATGGATGGAGGCCGAGGGAGTGTGTCTGGGACGCCCCGATGTCCAGGAGCAGTGCAGCCTCTCAGGCACACGCGGGGGGCCAGTGGCTTTGCCTGGTGGCCCTTGAGGACTTCAGTGCTTGGCACGTGTCAGACCCTCTGCAAATGTCTGAGCGGATGGATGGACAGACGCAGTTGCTTATATCAAACTGGCGCACTCCCTCTTGCTCGATCAAGACTAAAATACAGGTCAGCAGTGGAAAGCTGAGTGGGTGTGTACCTGAGCTTGTGAGTGCGTGTGAGTGTGTGTGTGCGAGTACGAGAGGCTGTGAGTGTGTGTAGCTCTGGAGAGAATGAAGAGGTGGGCAAAGCCCTCAACAACGCTACGTGGTAGATATTGCGATTTGCATTTTACTAGGTGTGGGAATAAGATTCGGAGAGACGAACGAAGTACCCTGCCCAAGGTCATTCCAGTGAGTGGCGGCACTGAGCCTTGACCCACCCTCGCTAAAGCTGGTGGCCTCCTTGTCATACTGTGCCGAGCTGCTCTGGGAGACGTACTGGGGCCAGTGTTGCAGGGTGAAGGAGTTGGGAGTCCCGGGGAGGCGGGGGGTGGCGGGAGGAAGCTCGTAGGGGTGTCTCGGGGGCAAGGGCTCAGGGAGGGCTCAAAGCTAAAACCTTCGGCCCATGTGTGAGCGCTCCTGGGAGAATCAGAATGTTGACAGGAAGGCGTCCAGAGAGACAGATGCCTCCCTGCAGTGTAGACGGGAGGATTTGGGTGGCTGGAAATTTCCATTAATGCTTCAGCCTTTGTGCCTGGCGTCAGCCGGGCTGCGGGCCCCACGAGCACCTGTACAACAAATGTCCTGGTGACTCCCCTTCTCTAGCTTGCCTTGAATAAGGCCCAGAAGGGGCCTTCCCAGAAGGGAAGGTCCCCGACCCGGAGCAAGTAAGTGGAAAAAGGCACCGTTTGTAAAGCGCAAAGCAAACCCTTCACCCTTTTACGGCTAAAATCCCAGTATCCATGACAACTGGCCAGAGCGAAGAAAATGGCTGTCTCCTCCCCATTTCATTGTTTACCTTGCAAGTTCCTCCAGCAACTGAGGATCCGGGGCGGCCAGATTCGTGGACGCATTCTTGTTTCTCAGCCCTCCCTCCCCCCCCCCCCCCCCCCCCCCCCGCCTTTATTGCAGGCCTCGTCAGTGCCAACTTTGCTTTGTCCTTCTCTGGAGAAGACTGTGAGAACCAGGGTGGGCAAAGTGTCAGGCTCTTGGTGCTGTTGAAAATCCTTTGAGATGGGAGAAGTCGCTAGAACAAAGGGGTCGGAGAACAAAAAAGCCCCCAAACAGCTTGGCCCCTGCCTCTTGGGGTCTTTATCATTTGAAACCCTGGGATTTGAGAGTGTCTGACTTGGCCTTTCCCAGGGATGGTTTGGCAGGGATACAGAGGGAGTGGTGGCTAGGAAACTGGTCGGACAGCAGTCTCGACGGAGAGAACTTCTCAGGCCGACAAAGCCTTGTTGCTTTGGACGTTGGTCTTTCTCTGCCTTCCTTCTTTCCCTCTCTTTCTCTCTCTCCCTCCCCCCTTCCTTCCCTCTCTTGCATATGCTTCTAGTTAATGATCTGCCACTTGAAGAAACTCTACACAATGGGGTAAAGCTTCAAAATCTTGTGCCTTCCGATAATTTGCCCTCAGGAATCAGTGCCTTCCGATAATCTGCCCTCAGGAAATAATGGGGTGTTTGCACAAAGAATCCTCAGTGATTCCCTGCAATGTTGCTACATTCGTGAAACAGTGGAAGAAGTCCACATGGCCAGAAATAAGACCAGTCAATTGCATTATGGCTTATTTTTACTTTAGCAAAGGGATTGATGTTTGCTTATTCATTCTACAGTTGGATATTAGCTCTGTGCTGGTTGCTGGAGATCCATGGGGGTCAAAAAAGATATGGTCCCTGACCTAATGATGTTAAAAGATATAGTCAGACGATGCGGAAAGAAACACAAATCACAAATCATGACGAGTGCCATGTGGAAAATGATGGGATATGAAAAGAGGGTGTATTGATGACACTGAACCTCAGCCAGAGATGGGGAAGAATTTCTTTAAAAGCCAACGGTCTTTGAACTGTGAGTTGAAGGATGAGCCAGAGAAACATGGTGGATGGATAGAGTGACTGCCATGCCTATTGTGAGCCCCAGTTCTGGGAAGAGCATGGCTTGTCCAGAAAGCCAAGAGAGGGAGGCCAGAGAGGGCTGTGCAGGGCAGGAGAGGAAGGCAGAGCCGGGGTCTAGAGGCTTTGCCTTCTGGATTATGACAGGAGTCTGCTTTCTATCCTAAGAACAATGGGCAGTTTCAGGGTGGCCAGGAGTGAGAAGGCAAGGGGCAGTCAGGGCTGTGTGACAAAGTCAGATTTGCAAAAAAAAAAAAAAAAAAAAAAAAAAAAATCTCATGTCTACAGCATGGTGCAAAGCTTACTGGAGGCTCAGGAGGGGTGCAGAGGCCAATTAGTTCCTGAGACGAGGGGCATTTGGACCCGTGGTGGTGGATTGGAGATATTTGGGAGGCAAAAGTGATTGTGCATGGTGATGGATTGGATATTGTCATGGGAGGGGCCAGTCTAAGAGGGAATGAAGGGTCGAGGACAATGCACGAGTTTCCGATGGCTGCTATAACAAAATACCACACACTGGGTGGCTTAAACAATAGAAATGTATCATCTCACAGTTCTGGAGGCTAGACCTCCAAAATCAAGGTGTTGGCCCAGTTGGTTCCTTGTGAGATCTTTGAACGAGAGCCCGTTCCAGGCGTCTCCCCTCGCTTCTGGTGCCTTGCTGCCGATCTTTGGCACTCCCTGCCCATAGAAGCATCACCCGGTTGCTGCCTTCATGTTTCCACGGCACTCTCCCTGTGTGTATGTGTCTCCGGGCCCAAATTGGCCCTTTTCAAAATGGCGGTCATGCTGGGGGCGCCTGGGTGGCTCCGCTGGTCAAGCGTCTGACTCTTGATTTCAGCTCATGTCATGATCCCAGCAATATGGGATCGAGCCCCTCGTGGGGCTCTGTGCTGAGCACGGAGCTTGCTTAAGATTCTTTCTCTCTCTCCCTCTCTCTCTTTCCCTCTGACCCTCCCTCTCACTTGTGTGCGCGCTCTCTCTCTCTCTAAAATAAAAACAAATTTTTTTTAAGACAACAAATGATGGTCCCATTGGATTAAGGACCCACCTAGTATGACCCACATCAGTATGCCCTCACCTGAACTAATTATATCTGTGATGACCCTGTTCCCAAATGAGGTCACTTCCTGCGATATTGTGGGCTATGTGTCAATATATCCTTTTTGAGGGGGACACAAGTCAACCCATAACAGACTACTTCTAAGCTTCTGATCATGCTCCTGGGTGGCCATGTCGATGAGAGCAGTGCCAGTCGATGAGAGTAGAGCCCCTGGATGAAAACCACATTTCAGGGAGAAGGTGTTGAGTTCAGTCTTAGATCTTTTGAGTTAGGGGTCCCTTAACTCATTCATTTATCTTCAAGTGTTTTGAGTGGCAGGCACTGTGCTGAGGGCCGTGGACGCAGATATGAGAGCAAACCAAACTCCTGCCCTTGAGGAGAGCTCAGAACCTGGCGGGGATAAACGTAAGACACACCAGCAGGTATAAAGTTGCAGGTGTAACATGTGTCACGAGGGAAAAGCAGTATGAGAGCCACCAACAGAGAGGTTTGGTCTAGTAAGAGAGGTTAAGAAAGGGTTTCTTGCGAAAGAGATACTTCAAGAGAAGCAACTAGAAAAAAGGGGGACAAGAATATTCTAGATGGGGAGAACAAGCGAGCCGGGGCAGAAAGAGGACGAAGAATAGAAATGCCAAGTGTGGCAGGGATGCAGAGGGAGAAAGCAGTGTTGGGCCAGGTGAGCAGCCGCCAGGCTTCGCAGGGCCATGGACGCCAGTTTGAGGACCTTTATTTACTCAAAGAGCCTGGGGAGCCATTGAAGGTATGAGCCAGGGAGCGGCATGATTTAGCTGGGAGAAGAGGCTGGAAGCCTGCTGGATCTTTCCACCTTGAGCTCAGGGGAGATCTTGGCCAGGTGGGGGAAGGTGGGACCCAGAGTAAGTTCGGGGTTGGCAAGGCAAGCTAGCAAAAGACTGGCTCTTCCGGAAACACGGGCACGTGTTTTGCAGGAGAGGTTTGCAGGTTTGATAACAGGAGATTGGGGAGTTTCTTCTTTATGATCGTTTCTGTGTTTTTCTGAGAAGGAAGAGGGGAGGCTATGTGTTTCAAGCGAGAGGGGGGCAGGCAGGATGGGAGGCTGGTGGGGGGATTGGCAGAGAAGGTTTGGGAATAATGTAGGAGAGCAGTGATATGGGGAAAAGTCTGCAATATGTTTTAGGCAAAACAGAGACTAGAAAAGAGAGCGCATGCGTGACTTCAGTTCGGGGCAGGAAAAGTAAAACGGTGACACGTATACACCCTTCCTGATTAGTTGGATGATGCGCCATTTAGTGAAATTCTTCACTTTGTGCTTTTTCTGTACTTTGCAAACGTACTAAAATGAACGTGGGTTGCTTCTGCAGTCAGAAAAAGAACCATTTCTGAAAAGGTTATTCACTTCACGCGTGACATGCCATGGGGAAGTGAGGCCTTAAATCTAGGGCCTGGGCAGTATGTGTGCACAGACACCCTCCAGTGTGATGCCCCAGAACCCTCCTTGGGCCACAGCGCGTGGGCTTGTTTCCGGCACAGGCTGCTTCTCCCAAAGAAGACACACGGTGAGCTTCGCACAGGTGCCCCAGTGCGACACAGGGTGACCAGGGAGCCCAGCCAGAGGGACTCTCTATTGTCGCTTCCCTGGGCTGCCCCGGCCAGGAGGCAGAGGTGGGGAGAAGGGAAGATCGACTCTTTAAAAAAAATTTTTTTAGTTTAATTTTATTTATTTTTTATTAATTGTTTTTTTAAATTAAAAGATATCTTTTAAATTTATTTTTATTTTATTTTTTTTTTGAGAAAGACAGAGGAAGTATGAGCAGGGGAGGGGCAGAGAGAGAGGCGCAATCTCAAGCAGGCTCCGCGCTGTCAGCACAGAGCCCGACATGGGGCTCGAACTCACGAACCTGAGATCACAACATGAGCTGAAATCAAGAGTGGGATGCTTAACTGACTAAGGCACCCAGGCACCCCGAAGTCAACTCTTCTGAAGCTGGCAGGGGAAATCCTGACGGAAGAGGCCCTATCCTTTAAAGCAAAACATGTTCTGTCAATATAGCCCTTGGAGGAAAGTGTCCCGGCTTAGGATCTGACTTAATCCCTATATTTAGCATAAAAAGGGTTACAGACACCCAGACCTGACTCTGACTGAGCCTGGGACCACAGACAGACCTGCTCCTGCTACAGCTTTGTCACTTTGTAGCCTTGTGTCCTTGGCTACAGATTTCTGTAATCCCCATTTCCTAACATAGTCAGCTGGGGCTAACATGTGCATGGTTCCGTTTCCAGAACTCCTGCCTCCCGAGTAGATACTTAGTTGAAATTAATGAAGAGTGAGGATGAATCTGATCATTCCATTCTCTTTCCAAGTTTAAAAACAGAAAAACAAAAAACACTCGGGGTGCCTGGGTGGCTCCGTCGGTTTAGCATCCGGCTTTGGCTCAGGTCATGATCTCAAGGTTCCCAAGTTCGAGCCCCGCATCAGGCTCTGTGCTGACAGCTCGGAGCCTGGAGCCTGCTTCAGATTCTGTGTCTCCCTCTCTCTGCCCCTCCCCTACTCACCCTCTCTCTCTCTCTCCTTCAAAAATAAATAAAAATATTCAAAAAAAAACCACTCATGTAAGAAAATCTTCTGGCTTTGGAAGCTTATAACTGACTGGGCTCACATTTTAGAGTGTTCCCCTTAACGGGACGCTTACCTAGTTTCAGAGTTCTTTCCCTTAAATGATCTCCCAAGCCCTAACAAGTTTGTCCCAGAAAGAACTTTTCTGTCACTTACAAATCTCCCAGCCCCAGAAGAACCGATGCCTTCCCACCCTGCCCAGTGGCATCTCTGAACACAGCGTTCCTACCCAGGGTCCCCTAAACCCCATGCACACCAAGCCCATCCTTCTTTCTCCTTTTTCCCCAGCAGAGATACCAAGGAGGGCAGGAAAAGTGTTGATATGGGGGAAGGGGACCACTTGTTAGGGAAGTCCTAAGAGAATTCGAGGGCCCAGTAGGAGAATGGACTAGTATTCCTCGAAATGTAACCCTTGTCTGTCACCCCGGCAAGACTGATGACATTGGATTCACTCGCTGCCCAACCCCCGAGTCTCACTAGTGGCCGACATCTTCGGGGAATAACAGAAAAGTTCCTTTCCCACAGAGTCACATGGGCCGAGAAACCCTTTGACAGTAAGGATGCTCTGAGCGACTCTAATTTCTTCCCGAACATAATAGATGGGGGGAAATACAATTACTTGCCTGCATTTAATTTCGTATCTAACGGAACTAGAGCCTTTGTAATTAAAATCACTTTAAATGGATCCAATAAATTATGAAAAGTTACGCCTGGTGAAGCAATTCTGTGATCATTGTTAACTAGAACTACTTAACCAGGAGCTGGGCTCCTCTGGGAGGATGGGAGACTGAAAAAAAAAAAGTTACTTTGTGTGAGGCAGAAATTCCTTTGGCTCATGTGGCTAAGGAAACCCGGTGGAAGGAACGGGAACGTGGAACTCGGGTGCGTGAGGCTCCCTGAGTCGCAACCAGAGGCGGAGCTTGCTGAGGCGCTGGCCTAAGCACTTATATGGGGATAGTTCACTTTTCTTCAGGGTAGCCTTATAAGGAAGCACCATCACCCATTTTACAGATGAGGAAACTGAGCCACATGGAGTCAAGATTGGACGCAGGCAGCCTGGCTCCGTGCACCGAGGGACAATCCTCTTAGCCCTTCGGTATCTCGTAGCTGGAAGGCAGGCAGGTTGCAGGGCAGAAAGGTCAGGTCCGAATCATTACCCAAAGCTCACTCGAGTGAACTTGAGGTCTTGAACGGTCCCCTGTGAACAGAGGGGCCCGGGCTGCTGGGCTAGAGACGGTGTTTCCTAGCACCTGCTCACAGCAAATTCTTGATAGACGTGAACTGAAATCAAGCCTAAATACACGAGCTGCTGGCCCTGTCTCCCCAGTTCACCAAAACTTATTCTTATTTCTTTGATCCCTCCTCAACTGGGGAAACCACGGAAAATGTGTTTTCCTTCAAAAAGATCGTCCACCTTGTTGGTGTTTCAGCGAAAACCCCAAGATGCTTGGCTCAGAGGCTGGAGCTGGGCACCCTGGCTGGTGTTTAGAGCTCGCTGAAGGGGCGCCCTCCCCTCTACCACCCCTCCTGTCCCGGCCACCCCCCAGCTGTCCCCACTCCCCCTCCCCCGGGGTGAAGCATGAATATTTTCACAGTGAGGTGTAGGTCTATCTGTGGCACTGCCCACAAAGTAACAGGATTCCAGGGAGGAAAGAGCCTGCCCAGAGTCTCCCCGGTGCTGGCCACAGGTATGCCAGCAGGAAGTCGGGGGTGGGGGGAGGGAGGGACGCTGGGCTTGCAAACATGCAGGATGCAGGGGGGGGCGCGCTGCCAGCCAGGTAACTTGCTATCATCTGTTTTCGCAATGTCCCCCCTCCCTGCTCTGCCCCGGCCGTGGCTGTGGTTCAAGTGCAGTCAGACGGGGCAGCCAGCACCTGGGATGAAGCCGCCTCTCCCTCTGCTTTGTTCAGTGAGCTGCGTTCCTGGTCCCTTTCACCGCCCTGATCCATTCTGTGGGTGCTCTGCCCATGAGTGCGGGGACTGGGTCCGCCTTTGTTCGCCTGGGTCCCAGGGAGAGAGGTGGGAGGGCGCCTTGGAGAGCTCACGACCTTCCCAGCAGAGGATTTCTTACTCTCGGGTTGAAATTGCTTGCCCTTTATGGTCACCGCTCTCAGAAATGCCTTCTTCAAAAAGCCAGCTTGTGTGAGAGCCAGGCATAGACTCTGAGCCCAGTAGGCACAGACTATATGCACGTGCTGGGGCTGCAGCCTAGGTGCCCAGGGGACCCCAGTCACAACAGTTCCACCAGTAGCCTGGGGCCATCGGGCAGGTTGGCCGAAAGGAGGTGGACACCTTTTCCACGTTGGCCAGCCTCCCAGAGTCAAGCATCTGTGTACTCCTACCCTAGCTTAACCTCGGTCAGTGGCTGCCCATGGCCTGTAGGACAAAGGTCAGGCTACCACCTGTGGCCTCCGAGCCCCTCTGCGCCCTGGCCCTGCCAAGCCCTCTTCCCCGGGGCTCACTTCTCTCCCTGCAGCCCCCACCCCCACCCGTTCCGGCTGTCGTGAGCCATGTGCTGCTTTGCGTCCGTCATCTAGGTGGTCCCAGGCTGCACACGTGAGCCTCCTCAGTGTGGATGCCCTTCCCTGGTTTTTACTTCTCACTCACGTGCCCTCACCCTCAGGGCTGGCTCGGCTGTCCCTCCACCTGAGAGTCCGGCCCTCACCTCGCAGGCTGGATCTGCCCCCTCTGCTTCCGCTGTCGCTGGACTCATGGAGGATGAGAGTCCCCAGAAAGAAGCAAGAAGACGTCAGAATGGACTGGGGTTCAAATCCAAGCTTATGTCCTCTGGGGCAAGTTAGTAATTTCTCTGGAGCTTAGTTCCATCATGTGTAAAATGACGATATTAAGAGTAGACTTAGGGGGTTGTTTGAGGAGTAGGTGAGCTGAAGTACATCGAGTGCTGTAATCGGTTGAACTGTGACCCTCCGAAGGTACGTCCGCTTGGAACCTCAGAATAAAGGGCTTTGCAGATGGACTTGCGTTAAGGATCTCAAGATGAGATCGCCTGGGATTTTGACTGGACCTTAAGTCCCATGGCAGGTCGCTTGTAGGAGTCAGGCAGAGGGAGATCTGAGATACACCGAGGGAAGGTCAAGTGAAGCCGGAGGCAGAGACTTGAGTGATGTGGCCACAAGTTAAGGAACACCTGGGAGCACCAGAGGCCGGGAAAGGCAAGAGGAAGGATTCTTGCTAGAGCTTTCTGAGGGAGCAGGACCCTGCTGCCATCCTGATTTTGGACTTGGGGCCTCCAGAACTGCCAGGGGGTGAAATTCTGTTGTTTCACGCCACGAGGTGTGTGGTCATCTGTTACAGGAGCCCCAGGAACAGACACCCTTTAGCATGCCTATGTGGCACATTGTAGGGGTCCGTCAGAGTGTCCTGCTTTTAGTACTGCTGTTTTGGGGACCAAGGGAGGGGAGGGGCCCAGTGTGAAGGGCATCATGAGACAGAATCGGTAGGTGTATTCGTTTGCCAACGTTGGCTCCTTCCGAGGAAGAACTTTCTCGGGTCTTTCTCCTGGCTTCTGGTGGCGTATTAGCAGTCGTGGCTGCTCCCCCAGGCATCACTGCGTCTGTCTCTGCCTCCATCTTTACGTGGTGTTGTCCCCGACGGTGTGTCTGTGTCCAAATATAAGGACACTGGTCATATTGGATGGGGGGCTCTCCTACAACAGCATGACCGCATCTGAACCAATTACATCAGCAGCAACCCTATTTCCAAATGAGGGCACATACTCAAGTACTCGGGTTAGGACTTCTACATAGGACTTTGGTAGGGAAGGCACACTTCCAGCCATCACAGCAGATGTAAACATTCTTTTGTGAACTGGATCATGTACAAGGACTCGAACTTCAGGAATTTTGGTTTCTCCATTTTAGAGATAAAGTGTTTGGGTTTTTTTGTTTTTTTTTTGTTTTTTTTTGTTTTTTGCAGTGAAATCAACACCCAAGTTTCCGAGCTTTGGGCGAATCATGTTATGCAAAGGAACTCTGGGGATGTTGACAAAACCAGAAAAACAGATGTCTCTGGTCGACTGGAGATCATTCTGAGCCGAGCGGAAGCTTGGGAAACTCAGGTGAACAATCCATAAAGAATTGGGTCTTGGTTGTCCTTTCACTTGCCGTCCGCTTTAACCCCCTTAATTCACCGCTGATGCTTTTGGCAGAGTTAATGCCCTGAGATTTCACAAGAGAACACTCACAGGATCATGGGGCAGCACAGAGACGGTTTAAAATAACCGTATACATGCTCCTGACAAATTGTACAGGACTTTAGTCCTCCCTCCCTTCCTTCCTTCCTTCATTCCTTCCTCCTCCCTTCCTCCCTCACCTCCTTCCCTCCCTTCCCTCCCTTCCCTCCTTCCTTTATTCCTTCCTCCTCTCTTCCTCCCTTCCCTTCTTTCCCTTCCTTCCTTCCTTCTCCCTTCCTTCCTTCTCCTTTCCTTCCTTCCTCCCTCCCTTCTTTACTCCTTTCCCTTCTCTACTTCCTTGCACTTCTTTCAATTTTCTTTCTTTCTGGGCTCAATTGTCAGTGCCTGCCTTTGCTTGTTAATTGTTCTTTTGCGATTTTTGTTTGTAGCAGTTACAATCAGTGGTGGTTTGGTAACTGGCTGCCATGACCTCCAGATGAGAAAGGTGTTTTCGCTTTCTGCCAGCAGCTGCCTGCCTTCCCTTCCAACCGCCTGTACTGGACCGGAGGGGGCGGGAGTGGGGAGGGTCTCGGGCTGCACACAATTCCCTCCCCCTACCCCCCAGCATAGAGGAGGCCCTCTGCTCACAATGGCACCTTACCCCTCCTGCCTTCCAGCTGCAAGCGTCGGGGGCGGGGCTGCTCTCCCCCTTACTGACTCCGGGATCTCCTACAGGCCCCTCAGTGCACATTTCCAAGCTGGAATCTGGACAGTGTTATTCCAGACAATTCGATCCCTGCCAGAAAGGTACTGTCTCCCCCAAGGTTGTCTGTCTGCTTCCCCCCCCCCCCCCCACCTTTTTTTGGGCCAAAGGGACTTTCCTTGGAATTTTTAATTTCTTAAAATATGGTTTATGTTCCAAATGGGAACACCTGTATCTCTTGTCAAAACAAAAGTTAAAAGAAAACAAAGAACAATCCTCAAAGCCGAAAACCCATGGGTTGTCCTCTCTAAGATTCTCCATCTGTCCTTTCCACCTCCCCTCGCCCCACCCCCCAAAACCCTTATGGACTTGAAATAAAACCCAGGTGAGGATCTCCAACTGGAAACACAGAGCTGTGTTTGTAATCCACTGTTACCAGAAGTTGAGCTTCTGGGGAAAAGTAAAAGGGTCTCAAGGTGTGATTTGCTGTTCTACCTTTTTGGTCTTGACTCCTCTTCCTCCAGCCTCTTTGATTTGAGGGCTTTAGATTTTGGACCAACTAATGGGCCTGCCTCCAAGGGACTGGAGGAGTGTGTGATACTCTTCCTGACTCGGATCTGTACTCAGGTGGCTGGACTCTGACTCCCTGAAAGCAGTAAGACTATTTCCAGGGCACCCCCACCCTTACCTCCACCACCAGCGCTGGCCCCGAGGTCAGCCCAGAGTGGACTCAGAAGCCCAGATACATGTGTGGTGTTCTCAAATTCCCCAGAAGTACTCTGAACACCAGAAACAAGTCAACGTCCAACCCTCATCCCATGCCACCCCCACTCTCAGATCTGAGGAGGGGATAGTCATTGAAGTAGTTCAGCAGAGGTATGACCTTTATTCAGAATCTCTCGGGGCGCCTGGGTGACTCAGTTGGTTGAGCGTCCGTCTTCAGCTCAGGTTAGGATCTCACCATTCATGGGTTCAAGCCCCGCATCGGGCTATGTACTAATGGCTCAGAGCCTGGAGCCTATTTCAGATTCTGTGTCTCCCTCTCTCCCTGCCCCTCCCCTGCTCACACTGTCTCTCTCTCTCAAAAATAAATAAACATTAAAAAAATTTTAAAAAAGAATGTCTTTTTTTTTAATTAAAAAAAATTCTTGTAAGTGTGGTACTCTGCTCCCAGGCAGATGGTCCTGTGTCTCTTAAGACCAGGAAATAGGCAGGTAGTTGGAGGGGAAAGAGCATTTGAATTATCATCAGATCTGGGCTGCCTCATGGAAGAGGTGCAAGAACCCTTTCCAAAACTATTTACTTATTTGTGACAAGCTCAGCTGTTGTCGTTGGCCGTGAGTCTTCATAAAATAAATGGAAATCCTCAGAGTGAGTCCTGAAGAAAATGCACGATCTAGGTTTTCAAACAAAAGACCAAACTCGGGTTAAAAATCACAAATTGATCTGTAACATTTGCATGAATCCACTCAGGAGTCTTGCTTTCAGTGTTTCCGTTAAGTCTACGAAATTTCTTCTTCTCTCATGCAGTCTCGATGCTCTACCAAGGGTCTTAGTAATAATATCTCTAAGTTAGAAAATTGTGAGGATTAACTTAGGAATGGCCAACACTTGGCTGGCATGTAGACATCATTGACAAATGTAGCTCTAATTAGCATTTCTGCAGGTTGTTCTAGAAGGTGAAGAGAACAGAGTAGACCACGTTAAACGTATTTGAGTGTTGTATGTAAGCGCTGAATCACGGGAATCTACCCCCAAAACCAAGAGCACACTGTATACACTGTATGTTAGCCAACTTGACAATAAATTATATATATATAAAAAAATAAAGTTTAATGAGCTGCAAATCCATGACTATACACACAAATTAGAAGAAAAAAAAGAAATGAATTCGAGGCTCTGGTTTTCCTTGATTTCCTTAGATCAGTGGTCCTCAACCAGGGCTGATTTTTACCCCCAAGAGACATTTGGCAACACCTGGAAACTTTTGGTTGTCAAGACATGGGGTTGGGGGGCATGAGGGAGGGAGGAGGGTGTGTGTGCGTGTGTGTGCGTGTGTGTGCATGCTGCTGGCATCTAATGACCAGAGAGGCCAGGGATGCTGTTAAACTCCCTTCAGTGCACATGGCAACCCCCACAGCAAAGTTCCCTGGTCCAAATGTCAATAGTGTTGAGGTGGAAGAAAACACTGCCTTATATGGATCCTGGTTTCCTTAGGCTGTGTGTGTGAGGGAAAGATTTTTCTTCGGCAAATTAGACCAGTCCTGAGTTTTGAAAGGCTATCAACCCATGATCTTTTTTTTTTTTTTTTTAACTTTTTAAAGTTTATTTTTGAGAGACAGAGACAGAGAGTGAGTCGGGGAGGAACAGAGAGAGGGGGAGTCGCAGAATCTGAAGCAGGCTCCAGGCTCCGAGCTGTCAGCACAGAGCCTGAGATGGGGCTCAAGCCCACGAACCATGAGATCATCACTTGAGCTGAAGTCAGATGCTTAACCAAGTGAGCCACCTAAGCACCCCTGTGATCTTTCAGGAAAATATATAAAGCTTCATAAAAAGTTCTTTGATCTTAGCATCTCAGCATTTTTTTATCACAATGGTGACAGAGTGGCCACGTTTTTATGTTTTACTAAAAAAACAAACAACAAAACAAAAACAAAATCCAAACAAATTCAAGTTAGGGGCACCTGGGTGGCTCAGTCGGTCAAGCGGCCAACTCTTGATTTTGGCTCAGGTCATGATCTCACGGTTTGTGAGTTCAAGCCCTGCATTGGACTCTGTGCTCACTGCGTGGAGCCTGCTTTGGATCCTCTGTCTCCCTCTTTCTGCCCCGTCCCTGCTCGCTCTCTCTCTCTCAAAAGTAAATAAACGTTAACAAAACCCAAGTTATGGCTGTGAAATCTAACTTGTTTGCCGTGAACTTAAAACTGTTCTAAAAATGAAGTCTTTAAAAAAAAAAAGTCTGGGGCGCCTGGGTGGCTCAGTTGGTTAAGCGTCCAACTTTGGCTCAGGTCATGATCTCATGGTCCGTGGGTTCGAGCCCCGCGTTGGGCTCTGTACTGTCGGTTCAGAGCCTGGAACCTGCTTCGGATTCTGTGTCTCCCTCTCTCTCTGCCCCTCCCACACTCACTCTCTGTCTATCCAAAAATGAATAAACATTAAAACAAATTTAAAAAGAAGTCTAATGTGAATAGAATAGTGATTGTGGTCAGTGGAGGTTTGTGATTTATGTCCGACTCTTTCCTAGGTGAAAAGTTACATAAGCTAATAACCCTGTACAATATGCAGGAAAGTTGATAAGAGGGGAAAGCCAACGGGTTCTCCTCACAAGAAGAAAATCTTTTTTCTTTCTTTTCTTTTTTATTGTATCTCGATGAGAAGACGGATGTTAGCTGAGCCTAGTGCAATGATCGTTTCCCAATATATGTAAATCAAACCATCACGCTGCGTGCCTTCAACTTATAACAGCGATATATGTCAATTATAACTCAATGAAACTGGAAAAAAAGGAGGTTATGGTCAAATGAGTTCCAAGAATAAAATTTATTTTTAATAAGATTATTCAGATTCTTCACATCTTTTCTAATCATTGGATTAAACAAAAAAAAGGGTCTCAGTTCGATTTAATCAGATCTGGGAATAAAATTCTCAACTGTCAAGCTGTTCAGGGGATTGCAGATCTTTAATATCCAGCACAAATTACGATTCTGTGTTCTTAATCCTTTTGCCGCTCCCCTCATGGTTCTGTATTTATTACTTTGTTGATCGCTTAATTATGTTGGGTCTCAGTTTACTCATCAGAAACATTAGGGGTCAGAGAAGGAACCAGCCGAGTTCCTCACAACACTGAGAGTCTATGCTCTTGGGAAGAATTGTTATGTGTGTATGTTTAGCGGGGTTGGCAGAGGAAGAGGCGTATTTTGAGCGGGCATCTCTATGGAGGGTCTTGATACATAAATATGCTGGTGCTTGTGACCCCTGGAATTCAGAGGGACCCCGAAGCTGTCAGGGCCCCCTTTTGCTCTTCCCAAATGACCACCTAGCCCTTATGGATCTGTCTTCCTGTAGCATCTTTTTTTCCTTTCTAATCCTGGTGTCTGGATTGTGAATCATTGGGTGACCTGGGTCCCGGGTCCCTGTTTCCTGCAACTTTGCACAGGCAGGCTGTGAGGGGGCTCGGGCCCCATCTTGACCCAGTGGATTGTGGTCCCAGGAGCTGGGGTAGGCTTGGAGTGGAGGCTCTGGCTGTCAGCAGAGGTGACTCCTCCCTGGGGCTCCTAGCTAAGCTTGGTTTCTCTGTGAAGGATGGAGACAGGTGGTGGGGGGGGGGGGCAGCTTCTCACTCAACCTCCTTTCTGCCTGAGCTTCATCTAACATCAGATCTGGGATCAGTCAGAGAAGAGATTGTTTCAGTGTTTGGCCCTGTGAACCACGCCTCTTGATACCCATGCCCTGTGTGGTTTCCCCCCCACATTGCTCTGGGCAGGCCAAATGACTCGCCTTGGTCAATTGGACATGAGTAGCCATGAGACAAGCAGAAGCTTGATAAACCTTTGTATTGGGGACTTGCTCTCTGAGACCACACAAAGAGAGAAACCCAGGAAACAGACAGCGTCAGCAGTCAGGCATGTGAGTCCAGCCACACTAGACCATCCCGCCCCAGCTGAGCTGCCAGATGGCTGTACACATGAATGATCCCAGGAAAGACCACAAAAGAACAGCTCTCCTGAGCCCAGCCCAAATTGCCAACGCACAACATTAGGAGCCATAATAAATATTTTGGGTGGCTTCCTATAAAGAAATTGATAACCGATATTTGAGCTGGTTGCTATTGAGCCGTTTGAGTATGGGGTCTGGAGGCCTGGGAAAATCCACTCCTGCCTCTGCCCTGCTCCCTTGTCTCCCTTATTAGCCACCTCTTTGTTTCCTATGATTTATACGCTCTTCTCTGTGCTCCCAGAAAGCTCTGTGCCCATTGGTCATCAAATTGCATTCATCGATCATTTCATTGCTTCTCTGTGTCTCTCTTTGGCCTGATCCCCTCAAGGACAAGGACTGTCTCCTTTTCAATGTAGTATTTCCAGAGCCCAAGACAGAGCTTTGCAAAAAGTTCGTGCTCAGTAGACAAATGAAGAAAGAGGCTGTGAAGCACAGCCATTGGTTCTCATTACAGAAAACTTGTAGGGGCAGACATGGCCTTGACCCTTGAAGCCTTCCCAATGCACCAACTTGCTATGCAGCTGTTGACCCACCAAGTCAAGCTATGAATCTTTTGTAACTAGTCATGGTGGTTAATCGGGACTCTTTTAACTCTGATCCTCACCCAACCTCCATTCTGCCTCAGTTTCTGCCAGCTCTGGACTTTGAGCTCTTTGGAATATCCATGCTGAGCTGGGGCTCCTGGCTCAGGTCACAGCCCTCACCAGTGACTTGCTCTGGCTCATTACTTGGGACTTCCAGCAGCAGGACACTGCCTCCAGCCTTTGCCCTCCATTCCATTCCATTCCATTCCACATCTCTCTTTGTCCCCTGACCTCTGCAATTTAATGAGGGACTGTTAGGGACAAAGTCATTTGTGTTAAGTGGGAAAAGCAGTGACATTAAGACAAGGGACAAGGTGAAGGCTACTGTGTGCTCTGGCTCCAGTCCTATTTTATTTCTCTTTGTTACTTCTTTTTTTTCCTTCTCTGTCAATGACAAAAATACCCAATCTTATGAGGTGCTTTGCTTGAATGGGAGCCTCGAATAATATCAGTATGGCAGGTGGCCCCAAGAAAGGTGCAAAGTAATAAATGGCCATAGGCTTGTTTGATGTTTTATGTTGGAACTCCCCACTTTGGTATTTGTCTCTAAAGGAGACAATGGTTTTGCATCCAGCGAGGCTGAGAATGTTTAGGAGCTGATGGAATCCTTCTGGAACATTGAAGAAGAAGCATCTGGTCCTATTTATACTACTATAATCTATTATCATTTCTTCAGGTTTTAAGTTTATAAAAATCTCATGAATTACTGATCTCTGGATCCATTATAAAACACATGTATAACTCTGCGTTAGAAAATAGTAATTTACACACACACACACACACACACATAAAAAATAAATCATGTCAACAAAGTAAACCAAGCCAACAAATGTGTTTTGTTTCAAACCTGGAAGTTCTTTCATTCTGAGGCTTGTAGGATTAAAAGGAAGACAGGAGATTTAACATATGTGTTTTCAAAGGAGACTCTTGTCTGGTCTTTTACACCAGAAACAAAATCTAATTTAAGACTTGTCACGATCTTAATTGTTCCGCGAATCTTTAAGGAGACTGATAGTAGCAGAAGGTAGTGACGGGGCTGGTATTTACAACCACCTTGCAGAAATCCAAAGCCCATTTTTAAACTCCCGTTACCTCCCCAAATTATAGTTAGCAATCTTTGGAAAACGTGTCATCTATAATCTGCTGGGAGGGCAAGTGTGCAGGAATAGGCACCAGGCGTTTAGGACAACCAAGTTTTAGATCAGTCCTCTGTCCTGGTGTGAGGCCCATGAAAGTGCTTGGTATGACATCAGTGGCAGAGAAAACTCAAATTTGTCCACTTCAAGTTCATGGGCCCTTCGCCAGCACAGGATGTTCCCTGGCAAGTGGCTGCTGAGGCACAGAGGTTACTTAGTTTCACCTGTGAGTAGAAA
This sequence comes from Panthera pardus, assembly GCF_024362965.1. Lineage (NCBI taxonomy): Eukaryota > Metazoa > Chordata > Mammalia > Carnivora > Felidae > Panthera > Panthera pardus. Next base: position 4,935,141 of record NW_026526810.1, read on the forward strand.
TGGTGGGGGCACCTGGGTGGCTCTGTCGGTTAAGCAACTTGATTTAGACTCGGGTCATGATCTCACAGTTCAGGAGATGGAGCCCCGCATTGGGCTCTGCGCTGACAGCGTGGAGCCTGCTTGGGATTCTCTGTCTCTCCCACTCTCTCTCTCTCTGCCCCTCGGCCACTCATACTTGCTTTCTCTCTCTCTCTCTCCCCAAATAAAGGTGACCCTGAGGTGAGTTTGGAAAGTGCCTGTAGGAGCTCGCTGAGCCTCTGCCCAGGTCCCTGAACAGACCTCCCCCCTCCTCCACCCCAACCATGAACAAAGACACTGAAGTGTCACCGGGGTGAGGATTATCTTTTTATGGTTAAACCACTGCAATTTGTTTGTCACAACAGTTAACATTACCCTAAGAAAAACACACTGTTCTCTGTGTTTCTTTTAGGAGGCAGGGGTACACTGTGAGCCCAAATAAGGTTGATAGAACAGCTGGAAGAAGGGTGGGGCGCCTTTTCTCTCCCCAGAGAGATTCTCCAGTTATCTAGTTTTGAAGAAGCGTGTGGAAAGCCAGACTTCGTTTTAACTGTGAGCCATCCCAGAGAAAAGTGAACGAAAGTAGATGTCTTTAAGATGTCTTGAAAATGAAGGCGCAAAGGTACCCTGGACAAATGACTTTTGGACAGCTTTGGACCTTATGTCTGATACACCAGACAGGGGTCTATTTCCCTTACTACCCCCTGCCCCCCATCTTGGGTTCTCTTCTGCAAAGAAAAAGATTAAAAGCTCATGTTTTTCCCCCTCCATAACATAAATCTCCAGTCTCTTCCCTTCTTTGGAAGGATGTGCTTCTCTGAGCACTAAGGTGATTGAATATTGATTTGGTTAAAAATGGAGAACATCTTTGCTGAAACCCGACAGTTCACCGTTCCTCCGGTTCTCCACATAACTTCTATTACATTTCCTGAAAATCAATTGAGTTAAAAATGCCACGTATGGTTTACTGAATTTCATCTAAAGAATTAATAATAAAAAGAAAGATCGCTTGGTCCCATAACCAAGCAAATAGATATTTAGATATTTAGTCTGGGGAGAAAGAAAACTCATAGTTTAAACATCACTTAATGAGAACTCTCTATTTTTCAAGTGCAGTGGTGGAAAAGAGCACATCTTTATTTGATAATGAAAAATACTGAGAGTTACTTAAAGCAGCCCGTTGAAGTACCTGCGTGAGATCTACATGTTTCTTGGTGGGGAGCTATTTCTCCTTGTAACAATTAGATGTCACCTACCAGGTCTATTTCAGAGACGAGTGATGAGAAAATTACATAATAGAAGGATATTTTCAATTATGCTGTGAATTTGTTAATGACAATAGTACTTTATTGATCACAGAAATAAAGCTCTGAATTTTTGACTCATCTTGGGGGAGAGAGTTCTTTGGTCTTAAGAGAGAGCAAAGAGAAGCGATCGTTCTTTTCTTAGACACCAACAGGATGCACATAGGGCGCCTGGGTGGCTCAGTAGGTTAAGCGTCTGACTTCGGCTCAGGTCATGGGGGTTCGAGCCCTGCCTCAGGCTCTGTGCTGACCGCTCGGAGCCTGGAGCCTGCTTCTGATTCTGTGTCTCCCTCTCTCTCTGCCCCTCCCCTGCTCACTCTCTGTCTCTCAAAAGTAAATAAAACATTGGGAAAAAAATTAAAAAAAGAAAAATGTGTACAGGCAGTCATCTTTCTACCATGAGGGGAACTGGCTTTGAAAGGAACCGAGTAATGTCAACAGCAGAGAAGAGAATCTTCTGCAACAGGGGTTTTACAACTTTGGCGTAGCTGACATTTTAGGCCAGATAATTCTTTGTCATTCAGTCTGTCCTGTGCATTATGGGATGTTCGACGGCGTCTCTGGCCTCTACCCCATAGATGTCCATAGTACCTTCCAACCCCCGTCATGACAATCAAACATGGCTCTGGACATTGCCAAATATATCCAGGGGGACAAAATTGTTCTAAGGCAGGCCTGTCCTGTAGAAATATAATGTGAATCACATATGCAATTTAAAATTTTCTTGGAGCCGTGTTAGAAAAACAAAAGAAACCGGTGAGATTAATTTAAATAATATATTTTAACTTAGTTTATTAAAAATATAGTTTTGATATGTAATAATATAAAGTAATTAATGTTTTACTTTTCTGGCACAAAGTCTCTGAGTTCAGTGAGTAGCATACATTTAAAACGTATCTTGGGGCGCCTGGTGGCTCAGTTGGTTGAGCATCCGACTTTGGCTCAGGTCATGATCTCTTAGGGCTTGTGAGTTCCAGCCCCGAGGTGGGCTCTGGGCCGACAGCTCGGAGCCTGGAGCCTGCTTTGGATTCTGTGTCTCCTGCTCTCTCTGCCCCTCCCCCACTCACCCCCTGTCTGTCTCTCTCTCAAAAACAAATAAACATCAAAAAAATTTTAAAAGAATAATTACAACGTATCTCAGTGATCACTAGCCACATTTTAAGTGCTCAGTAGGCAAATGTGGATGCTGCAAGTCTAAAGCAACCAGCACAGGAATTTGCCCTATCTTTGGAGTTCTAGTTCTTTGTGTCCTTAAATTTCCTTTTTTTTTTTTTTTTTTTAACAGGTCGATTTGGGTAAAACTTAGGGTATCTTTGCTAGCATTTCGTCTGTACTATGCATTGGCCATCAGTGGGTTTTAGTCTTGTGTGCTGCTAAGGAGTTGTTTCTGCCCAGGAACCTGGGCCATCTGCCTGAATGCTCAGTGCTTGTCGACGAGCCATACTTGATTGTCTTTGCATTTTCTTGAGTCCTTTGGTCATGGACTTTATTGTTTGACTGCTAGGTCCTGGCTTGCCTCTTCCCCAGATGTAGTGTTTTTTTTTTTTTTTCTTCTTTTTTTTGTGCCTGTGAGCCCTGCCACAGGCTCACCTCAACATATTTCTGGAGTGATGGACACAAATGAGAGATGGTATTTCTTAAATTTGATAAGGCACCTGAACTACCCCTGGAATTGCAGTAAAACCGGAGGAGGGACTTCTTGCACATTTGTCAAAGTCAGAAACCGATAGAAACTTCATAAGGAAGTTGTTCTAGGAGATTTTTTTCCCCCCAGCTGCAACAGCCTTAGGTAATTGAAAATTTTGGTCTTGAAACCCAGGGTTTTATATGAGAACTAGAAATGTTAGGAAAAAAAATCACAGTCTAATCCCCCTTCCCATTTTACAGATGAGAAAACTAGAGTTTAGGAGATCTGGTAATTGGCCCAAGTCTCTGCAGTGTTAGTAACAGATTCAGGACCATAACCTGTTCCCTACTCACCAAGTGTTGCCGTCTCATGCAGCCTCCTTTATTTATTTAGAGTTTATTCAAATAAGTTCTGTACTCCCCACCCCCAAGTGGTTTTAAAAAATTCAATCTGTTTTTCCGAAATCATTTTAGACATACATAGAAGTTACAAAAATTAATACAGCTTCCATATCCTTCACTCAGCTTCCCCATGATAAGATCTAACCCAAAAGACAGGACCTTGACACTGACCTCAGATCTTACTCAGCTTTTATTAGTTTTCACATGAACACCTTTTAAAAAAAATTTCAGAGTACGTTCTATGAAATTTTCACCACATTTGGATGGTCACCACCACAATCAGAAAAGAGAACTGTTTGATCATCCCCCAGAAAACCTCCTTGACCCCTTTATAGGCATAGCATCCCCAGCTTAACTCCCGCCACTGATCTGTTCATCAATGACCTCTAGACTTTCGTCAGTTTGAGATTGTTATATAAAAGGAAGAATATAGCCACTTTTTGAGACCGGCTTTTCTTTTACTCAGCACAATGGCCCTGAGATCCCTTCGAGCTACTACACGTATCAATGATCCATTCTCCTTTGTTGCAGAGGGGGGTTCCATTATACGGGTTCACTACATTTTGTTTGACCAGTTAGGCTGGTCAACTGAAAGGCATTTGGTTTGTTTTCAGTTTTGGGCGCCTTTTAGAAATGAGTTGCTACAGACATTCCAAATTCACTTTTAATCATTTTGCAGTGCGGGAGGCTGAGTTTTTAAAATGAGTTTCCTGCCATCACTCTTAGTTTGCAACAATCTTTATCTGAATGGCAGGACAAAAAAAGAAACAAAGGCACGCATGTTGCAAACTGTTGATCCCCCCCCCCCCCCCCCCCCCCCCCCCCCCCCCCCCCCCCCGGTTTGGGACATGTTAGCATGAAATTCAATTGCCTGCAGAGCCTAGACTTAATTAACACTAATGAAGAAATTTGTCATTAAGATCAGTGGTTCTTACAAAGGGTCCCTGGGCCAGTAGCATCAGCATCACCTGGGAACGGGTTGGAAATGTATATTTTCAGGTCCTAATCCAGACCCACTGCATCGGAACCTCCGGGGATGGGGCCCAGCAATCTGTGCTTCAACCTTCTGCGAACAATGACTTAAGCTAAGAGCTGAAAGACTCCATGTTTTCACCAAAAGGGAGGCTGTGTACCCATGGCCTGACTCCATGGAAGTGTGTTCCCTCTGGGCTGGGTGGGCAGTGGTCTGGACGCCCCCCTTTCTTCTTTTTGGCAAAGAGTGCCTGGTGGGTCCAAATATTCTGGTACATTTTGGAACAACCTGTGTTTTAAATGTTTCTGTTTCCTCATTTAAACGGTGTGGGAAGATGTATGTGACTTTTGAGGCACAGTGGGGATGATGTGCCTGTGGAAGGAAAAAGCTCATGGAGAGGCCCCTTTAGATCAATGGCTAGTTCTCATTCGATTTTAATGTTTATTTATTTTTGAGAGAGAGAGAGAGCGTGCGCAGGGGAGAGGCAGACAGAGAATGCAAAGCAGGTTCTAAGTTCTGAGCTGTCAGCACAGAGCCCGATGCGGGGCTTGAACCCATGAACTGTGAGATCATGACCTGAGCCAAAGTCAGATGCCCAACCGGCTGAGCCAACTCAGGCGCCCAGATATTTCTCATTTGAATAGATATGCTTACAAATCACACAAGGCTCTTGTGTTGGTGGGTTTTTGAGCATTTGATGTGCCACACTTAGGAGACCGAATACAAGAAGACCCATTCTGGCCTCGGGCACAACTGAGAAGCAGGAAACGCTGCCTTGTTGGCTTGCTTCTGCATTGTGGTTCTCTCCTGTGCCCTGACCTCTTGTAGGATCCCTCGGAGCTTTCTAGTCTCCCTGCTGCCTCGCCCCACCTCTCCCAGAGTTCATCGAAACTTGCTCTTTTTTTTGGCAAGCTGGTCAGGCCCTTTCCTCTGCCAGGTGACGCTAGATTAATTAGACAGGTGAATCCCTCAATTTTGTTATAAATTTGGCACATTATCCTGAAGACATGCTGTCACTTTATTACATACTCCCTGCTTTTCTTGGAATGAAGTCGTTATGGGATGACAGTAAATGCTAGGTATTTTCGGCATGCTGTAGGAGGCATATGGGTGATATTCTTCCCAGCAGAGTGACTTAAAATACTTCCAATTACTCAGAGGGTGCCAATCGGTCAGGTTTGTCCCATAAATAGTTTTGGATGCCTAGGATTTGAGTGTTTGTGTGTGAGTATGTGTGTGTGCATGTATGTGTGTAGGTAGTGCGTGCCAGTGTGTGCACATGTATGTGTGTTTCCATGTCATTGTGTGCTGACGCATGCGTGTATGAATGTGTGCATTGTGTGTGTATATGTGTGTGTATGTGTGTGCATGTGCGTGTATTTGCATGTGTCTATGTGTGTGCACGTGTGTGAGGGTGCCCGTGCTGCGCGTGTATATGTGTACATGCATGTCATTGTGTGTTCATGCGTATGTGTTCAGGTGTGTGCATGTGTGTGTGCATGTGTATGAGTGTCATTGTGCATGTGTATGTATGTGGTGTGTATGTATGTGCATGTGCCCAAGTGTGTGTGTGTGCACATGGGTATGTGTGCGAGTGTGCCTGTATGTGTGTGCACATGTGTTGGTGTGTGCATGTGCCCGAGTGTGTATATGTGCACATACATGTGTATGTGTGCATGTGTGAGTGTGTGTGTGCACGTGTGTATGCGTGTGCATGTGTGTACGTGTATGTGTGTATGGGTGTGTGCACATGTGCCTGAGTGTGTATATGTGTGCATATGCGCATACATGTGTGTGCATGTGCGTATGTGTGCGTGTGTGTGCATATGCCCTAGTGTGTATATGCGTGTACATGCGTATGTGTGAGTGTGTGTGCGCACACGTGTATATTTGTGTGCACGTGTGTATGTGTGTGCATGTGCCCTAGTGTGTATATGTGCAGATGCGCATGCATGTGTATGTGTGCACTTGTGGGTGTGTGTGCATGTGCTTGAGTGTGTATATGTGTGCATATGTGCATACATGTGTATGTGTGCACGTGTGAGTGTGCGTGCATGCATGTCAGTGTGTTTGCATGTGCACACGTGTGTGTGAGTGCGTGTGTGCAGGTATATCAGTGTGTGTGCATGCGTATGTGCACGTGTGCGCGCGCGCGTGTGGTGTGGCGTAGTCCTGAATGGAGGAGAGGCATTTATATGCTTTACCCAGACTGTAAGGAGGCTGTTCATCTTCAGGTCCAATGTCTGGGGAGAAACTGTTTCAAGTAAAAGGTAAATGCTCAGGTCAAGTTAATCCCAATCATTTGTTTTCATTTTTTCCCCCTAGTGCTTTCTGGTTGATTTTAATGACTGTTCCTTTTGAATTCATTCTCCTCTGTTGAAAAGAGAAAGGTTGCAACTTGGCTGTACTCACGGCTCAGGTCCTGTTCTGGAAAGTTCTCGTCCTGGCCTGAGGCAGGGGCTGAGGGGGAGGTGGTTGGGGTGCAAGGACCCGCGCCAGCTCGGGGATCCAGAACCCAGAGGGCTGAGGGACCATCACCCCGGGTTTATCCTAACTCCCAAATAAACTTCTGAAATAGATCCTTTGTGTGTTTGTGCAAACCCACGCTCCGCTCTGCCCCTTTCCCCAGAGCACAGAGAATAGAAGGCACCGGATGATGGAGCCGCTTCATAGGGCAGACTCTGATTTCTTTCTGTGAAGGCTGACCTGAAATTCAAAGAAGCGTTATTACTTCATCCAATTTAAAACTCTGCCCGCTGCTGAATGAGCAAGCACCCAATTTCACCTTTGGAGGCAAATGGGAAGCTTTTTGTGTTGAAAGACAGAAGAAGAGAAAAGAGGATTTCTGGAGGATAATTGAATGGAAATCCCTTTAAGGTGCCAGAAAATGGCTTCCATCCAAAGGGATGAAACGAGGTCAAACCATGTTTGTTAAAAGTCTGGGGCATGAAAGCCTTAATTATTTCTTTGCAAAGTCGTGACTCTAACGACTTAGACAAAAGCTTCAAGAAGGTAGAAGCTGGGAGAAATTGCCCGTGGCTTCAGAGAAGGTGGAACCAGAGGAAGGCAGTGACTAGAGAACAATACTGTGTTAGCTGGGATTATTCCTCCAGATTTGGGGCCCCTGCCTGGGGTTTAGGATGGGATCTGGTAAAAGATGGCCTGACGGTGTGCCTAGAAGTGGGAGTTAGAGGGGACTGGGTCACGCTGACTGTGCAGGCTGGGAGAGCTGGGCTTGCTGGCCAAGGAGGCGAAGAAATAGTCCTTACTTTTTTTTTTTTTTTAATTTTTAGGGCGAGAAGAGAGAGAGGGAGGGAAAGAGAACGTTAAGGCCCGAACTCACGACCCTGGGATCATGACCTGAGCCGAAACCAAGCTCGACGGACGGAGCTACCCAGGCTCCCCCGTCCTTGCTTCTTAGACTGTGAGACTATGATTTCCCTTGGAGCAGAATGGTGAACTGTGTAGTGATGCTCTTCGGATTTAGACAGATGCGTATTCGAATTTCCAGTCCTTCGTTTACTAGCCTTATGACCTTTGCCACGCTCCTTCTTCGTCACCTTCCTCCTTTGTGACATGAGGGAAATATCACCTGCCCCAGAGGGTGAAAATGCACTCAGGTAACGTGGGGTCTGGTACATAATAGACGCCCAGGGGAGTCAGTGCTCTGGGTTCCTTGTCATGCCTCTGCTTCGTTTGACTTCTGGGCAGGCTCCCTGCGGCCCACAGGGGCTCTGGCTCTTGAGCTTATGGTGGGTCCCTGATGCCCCGCGTTCTCATCCTTGCACGGCCCTTGGTTCTGTTGGCAAGGTTCAGGGGTGGCCACCTTCTTTTCATTTTTCCCTCCAGATCCTTGGCTACCTGTGTTCTGGCTTCCCTGTGGGAGTTTCCTAACCGTCAAGGATCCATAACCACCCCCAATATTAACAGGACGCTGGACTGACTCTACATTCCTGCCACCTTCCTATTCATTGAGATCCGGGGCAGTTTTTTTCTCCAGGGAAGAGGGCGCACTGGCTAAAATAATTCCTACTGTGCCCTTGGATGGTTTTGTGGCACATAGAACGCCCCCGTGAGTGTCTGCTTTGTATATATATTCTGTTCTGCGATGCAGCGGGGAGTGCTTTCTGCCTTATCATCAGTCGCTTCTCATGGCAGGAACTGACAGTCCAGCCGAACCTTCTCCATGTGCCTCCTCTTACTGACTGACATGACAGCTCAGACCTGGGGTCCAGACAGTGTGTTGGGGTTCCCCAGTAATTCAGCTGTGGATTGACAGATCAGTGCATAGAGGGGAGCAGGGATCCCTCTTGAGGAGCCGGGAGGCCTCTTTGAAAAGATTACCCAGCCCTGGGGCGCCTGGGTGGCTTAGTCGGTTAAGCATCTGACTTCCGCTCAGGTCTTTATCTCACGGCTTGTGGGTTCGAGCCCCGCATTGGGCTCTGTGCTGATGGCTCAGAGCCCGGAGCCTGCTTCGGATTCTGTGTCTCCCTCTCTGTCTGCCTTTCTCTCTTTCTCAAAAATAAATAAACAAAAACATTTTCTTAAATTTAAAATTGAAAAGATTACCCAGCCCTGTTAAAAACAGGCACACAAAAGGTTTAAGCAGGAAAGCAGGCAAGATTTCCCAAACATGTCTAAGAGTAGATGATAAGCACAGCTTTTTAGGCTACTGTGAATTCAGAGACAAGAGCCTGTGCCCGGTTAGCTGCATGGGGAAGAATTTCTACAGTACACGCAGGCTTTGCAGGCATTGGTTTTCCTTGTCTGCCCTTAGGAAGTCAGATAGAGACCATCTTTTTTTCTGACAAGAATTGGCAAGAAATAACAACCATGTCCTACTTTCCCAAGGATTTCTGGGCAATTTGATTTTTTTTTTGCTCATTTGAAGAGGCTACACACATTATCAGAGATAAGAATGCAAAAGTCGTCCTAGGGACGCCCTGGATTTCGTAGGAATCAGGTGTTGGACAGCCTGGAAGAGGAAATGTAGGATATTAGAGAAGCAACAGCCACTGGATATTCCAATTAAGTCCCTCCTTTGTGGGCCCAAAGGAAATCCATCTTTAATCCCTTGACTTGTCCTTTTTTTCTAAATTGGTAGAACTCCCCTCCTGAGGCAGGTTGAGTGCTGTATAAAAGAATGGCTTTTGGTGAATTCTGGAACAATGGTATTCAGTGCAGAATCTCAGAGGCCTCTGGAGTGGAGAATCCATTGAGGGAAGCCATGACAATGGTGCCATTACTCTTCTCTCTTACCCTCTCTTGCCAAGGTACATGTGACTAAGGAGTATTTGTATCAGTAAGATCTAGTGAAGTCTGATCATTGTTGGGTATAATCAACAGACCAGACAACAGGAAATGTCTGTCTTTCTTTTTCTATCAATTTACTCAATAAGAAATTTGAAAGCTGTTAACTAAAGTCTTCTGAGTGAGTCAGCCGTTATTGTGACCTTGCTGAAAATGGACCAGGCTGGTAAAAGATGTGGCCATAAAATGTTGAGGCCGTTTTCATGGTCTTCAAGCATGAAGTTAATCTGGATTTTGGTTAGTTGTCTAGGAATAGCATCGGATTTATGTTCACTAGTCTGTCTCAGTCAAGTCTAGCTGCTATAACAAAATACTGTAGATTGGATGGCTGGAACAACAGACATTTATTTTCTCATAGTTCTGGAGGCTAGAAGCCTGAGATCAGTGTATTAACATGGTCAGCTTCGTGGTGAGGGCTCGCTTCTTGGCTGGCAGATGGCCTTCTTGTTATGTCCCCACGTGGTGGAGAGAGAGAGAGCTCTGGTGTCTCTTCCTTTTATAAGGAGACTAATCCCATTACGGGGGCTCCGCCTTCATGACCTAATCTAAACCGAATTACTTCCCAAAGGTCCTACCTCCAAATATCATCCCATTGAGAAGTAGGGCTTCAATATATGAATTTTGGGAAGATGCCACCATGTAGATTCTACATGGCTTCTCAAACAACACTGTCTGGGATGTGGGACTTATTTGAAAAATTCATGGGTGACTGAACTGATCTATAGTGAAATGGTAAACTTATATATGGTAAACCAGTTGTCTGTCATGGACTCATGCGCAAGAGACGAGAAGAAAGAAGGGCAGAGATGAGTCATTATTATCAAGTAATGATAATGGGCATGAACCCATTGGTGGGATCACTGAGCTGGCCCACATGAGGGACCTATCTTCTGCGTTTTCTTTTCTTAGCATCATCTCTAACCAATGGGCTTTCAAATGTTAGTGCATTTTAGAATAAAGGGGCAAAGATATCTATACAAATTATGTGGGAATTGTTAGGACTCGGCCTAAGGGTGTGGAATACATATAGGGCCATGTCACAGAAATACAGCACTTGCCTTCAAAACGGAGGTTTGGATTCATCGTCAGCTCTGACAACTTGTTGCCAACATATCCTCGTTCATGGAAGGGGGACAAGAAAGGTGGGCTCGGTTCCTAGAGTTATATAAAGAAAGAGGAGTGGGACGGTGCAGGGATTCCAGAAGATTGTCAGCGCGAGTCTGTAATATGTGACAATATTTTCTCTGGTTTGTGACAAGGAGGCAGAATCGGTGCATGCAGTAACAGGCCTGTTATGCAGTGGAGACAACTAACTCCAACCTCTCCCTACACTTTCATTTCTGAGGACATCCTTCCTCTCATGCTTTCTGCCTGTCAAAATCAAATCTACACACACCAAGATTCAAATAGTCCAGCCCCAAGATTCAGAAACTCTTGTTATGCCTCCCCTACTCTTGTTCTGCCTCATACCTTAGGCTGTAGGAAGGGAGAGAGAAGACACACACACACACACACACACACACACTCCTTTCTTGGTGAGGGAGGTATCTTAGTTTACTTTTTTGGTGATAATGTGTCCTTCCTTAGATAAAATGTAGGTGATAGCAGAGGGCAGTGTCTGAGCAAGCCTGCAGGCCCTCCTGGAGAGTTTTTACTGAGGGACTAAGGAGCTTCCCAGAAAAGAGCTCTTTCTAAGGGCACGAGGGGACAGAGAAATGGCCTTGATATCATGACCAAGCTTCGGCCATTGGAAGGAAGCCAATACATTATACGTGGCCTGAAGACTCTCATTTGGATTTGTCTATGGTCCAGCACCACAACGACCTATGTCTAGGTCTTCTGGAGACAGAGGGCTGTGAGTAAAGACTGAAATAGCTTGTTTTCACTAAAAATCTCGTTAAGCTCTACAGCACAGCTGTGCTGCTCTGATAAGCCTCCAGCAGCATTTAGCATAAAAAGAGGAAGGGGCATTTCCTTTTAATTTGCTGATCAGGTGAAGGAAACCAGTAGATATGGTCTACCCAGTAGGAGTGACAGTGATGGCTGCCAGGCTTGATCGTCCCCAGGAGGGACAGCATCCAAGGCACTGATGCAGGAAGCAATAGTTCTGGGCAGAAGTGGTTCATCTTGGTCACGGGGCACAGGGCAAGATGCATTGATACAGGACACAGCCTGGCAGGCAATGGTGGCCTGAACTTTGGGCATTCTTTTTTTAAATTTTTTTTTAATGTTTATTTATTTTTGAGACAGGGAGAGACAGAGCATGAACGGGGCAGGGTCAGAGAGAGAGGGAGACACAGAATCCGAAGCAGGCTCCAGGCTCTGAGCTGTCAGCACAGAGCCCGACGCGGGGCTCGAACTCATGGACCGTGAGATCATGACCTGAGCCGAAGTCGGACGCTTCACCGACTGAGCCACCCAGGCACCCCTCAACTTTGGGCATTCTTGAAGAGGTAAGGATATAGTCATTCGTGTGTTTTTTGTGGGGGAGTATATGTGATATGCACATTTTGGGTCTCCCTTGGCAGGGGACCCTGGCACATCAGGAGTTGGTGGGAAATAATCACTAAATATGGCGTGCTATTATTGACGTGAACATATTTTTCGATGCAGGGCTTTATGGGATCTGTGGGAAGTGGTAAGTAGTCAAGAACAGCCTGCCATGGTCACCACTAATCCAGAGTTTGGGGAGAAGGTGAGATTTCAGGAGATTTCGGAAGACGGCAGAGTTAAGTGGGTTAGCAGAAGAAATGCATTTCCAGCCCCCAAGCACTGTTGTAGAGAGTGCTACAGTTTTTAGCCACATCTTTGCAGTCAGAGGTTATATGCTCATTTTGGAGCCTGTTAGAGATGATTCATCCAATACGAGGAAACCGTCGGTGGCCATCCTTGGCCTCTGGGGATTTGGATCAAGAGGGAGAGGCGGCCACTCTATCCCAGTGCTTGGGATGGAGAAAGCCTATACTGCACCATTTCCTGGGAAGCCACGGAAGAGTTCTGGACTAACAACAGCTGCTTCTAGAACCTTAAGGTCATTTCTACGATGGCCTTGACCAAGAAGCCTTTCTTTTAGAGTGAGATTGAATTCAGAGATTCCTGATGATTTCTCTACTAAGGAGCATTTATTTCATTCAAGATTCTTTGTCTACCAGTCTTGTGTTTAGAAAGAGTCCCCTCCCCCACTAGCCATGCTATTTTGCTATCTTCCTCAGTTTTATTTCAATAAGAGATACATCTCTCGTCTGCAGGCCTTTGATCTGTGTGAGCTTGCTAGTTATTCCAGATTGAGACGACAATGTGTTGGGCCAAAACAGAGAAATATGACAATGTCACCAGCCTGTGTAGCGCTCCTATGGGTCAAGGCATGGATTTTATTAGCATTTTAAAAATGCCGAATATAGTTGGGAACATTCACCTTCTCTTCCTTTGAACCTCGAGCTGGGAACAAGCCCCCCTTTTTTTTTTTTGAGGTTGTTCTGCCTCGTGGTCTGAGTGGGGGAAAGGACAAAGAGCTGAGAGGGATCCGTGTGTCCCATCCGGGGCCCTCCATGGTGGGGCGAGTTCCTGACGTACATCTAGCATCGCCACAATATTTGGAGGGATGGTCAACATGTTTGGCTGGCTTGGCCTTGAACCCACTTACTGTGTTGTGTGGGGGCAATAATGGTCGCTCCACGGGCACAGACGCCAGTGACCCTGTCGCTTGTCTTCCAGAGACGTTCCCAACCAGGTGAAGGGTGAGGCAGACAGAGGAGGGAAAGAGGCAAAAGAATGGGTGGGGAGAGGTGGCAAGATGGGGCGTGCGAGAGGCCGAGCCTGGAGCAGTTGCCAAGGAGGAAGAAGAAAGACGATCATGCGGACGTTGCCCTCAAATAATTGCAGTTACCAAGAAGGAAACCACGACCGATGACAGCAAATTATTGAGTGACAGAGTCAAAGATGCAAGACGTAAGTGAAAAAAGCAGTGCAGGTCAGAGAGAGAGAGGGAGAGAGAGAGGGACAGAGAGAGAGAGAGAGAGAGAGAGGGAGGTGGGGGAGGGATGGGAAGGTGGTGTTTCTATTGAAGTGTCCATTCTCCCTTGTATTAGATCAAAGTGCTTTTACCTTTTCTTTGCTTTTCTACTTAGAGAAATAGAAACATAAGGCCACCTTGGTGGCCCAGTCAGGTGAGCGTCCGACTTTGGCTCAGGTCATGGTCTCACGGTTTGTGGGTTCGAGCCCCACATCCGGCTCTCTGCCATCAACCTGTCGGCGCTGAGCCCGCTTCGGATCCTCTGTCCCCGTCTCTCTCTGCCCCTCCCCTGCTTATGCTCGCTCCCTCTCAGAAAAATAAATAAAACATTAAAAAAAAGAGACAACCCCCCCCCCAAATATATATATTATAATTACAGAACAAAAATCCATGGCTATGTTTCATAATTTACCCAGATGATTTACTGTGGTTTTGGCCACCCCATTACATGCCCAACAGTGGTGAAATTCTTGTTTTGCCCTCAGTGGGAGGTTGGGGGATAGGAACATCTGCCCTCCCAGCCCCCCTCCTTGCTCTGTTCCTATTTCCTGGGCATTGAGGAGCAAGATTGCTGGTGGGGACAAGCGGCTTAACTTCCTAGTTGACGGGTTGTTTGTTGAACCAATGGCTCTTCTGTGGTGGCGCCCTGCCTCGTTCCCGGCTTCCCCTGGAGATCGGCTGTCTTTCTGTCACGGCTGCTTGGCTGACTGTGACTAGGGCAGGGAATCTTGGTTGGCACAAGAGGAGGAGATTGGGTGGGATGGAGCGTGGAGCCCTTCGACACTTTCCTCTGGGCCCTGGAGAGAAGAGTGTGGGGTCTGAGGACGAGGGTAGGGGGCCATGTGTTGCACCATAAAATCCTAGGAACGTTCCATCTGTACTGCAGACCTCAGAATACCTAGCGTGACAGTGTATATAAAATTTCTGGCTTATGCTTCTTAATACCAGTCTATAAAAATAACAGTCCAACTGGATGAGATCATGGCGAGGTTGCGTGGGGCCATATGCCGTGGGCCGAGTTGGTGCTGACGGATGTTTGGAGGCTTATGTCCTGGGGCTTGTTGGTTCGAGAAGAAGAGGTCAGAGGGTGGGGCTGGGGCCCTGAAGTAGGGGACAGAGAATGAGGAAGAGGATGAGCCTATCTTTTTTTTTCTTTAATTTTTTAAATGTTTTATTTATTTTTGAGACAGAAAGAGACAGAGCATGAGCAGGGGAGGGGCAGAGAGAGAGGGAGACACAGAATTGGAAGCAAGCTCCAGGCTCTGAGCCATCAGCACAGTGCCTGATGTGGGGCTTGAACTCACAAACCGCGAGATCATGACCTGAGCCAAAGTCGGACGCTCAACCGACTGAGCCACCCAGGCGCCCAAGGATGCTCCTATCTTAGCAGAAGAGAAGCTCATCAATTAAAGCATAATGAGGAAGGGGGAGGGTAATATTACCACTTATTGGGCATCGAATGTGCCAGAGAATGTTTATGTTGGCGTTTGGTCTCATTTAATCTTCTGTACAATAGGTCAGACTCTGTGAAGTTCCATTTTCCAAAGGAGATAAATTGAATTTAGACCTAAGTGAGTATCTGAGATTTGACTCAAGGCTATTAAGGGGGTAGAGACAATATTCAAGCTGGGGACTTCATGACCCTAAGGCTCTGATCACTGTTATGTGACAGGATATTCACTATGGGGTGAAGTCAGTTTTGTTGTGAATGTCTCGATGGCTGTTGGGAACTGTTCTAGGTGATTCTAGTCTACTGAACTGAGTGGTTGGCTTGGGATCCTGTGGGTGAAGCCTTTCTCATCTTTCTGGGATCCAGTGAGGTGCTATGGGCCTTACGGACAAATATGGTTGCTGTTGGGTCAGTCTGTTCAGGATGAATGACCAGTGACCAGGGCCGGTGGTCAGCCTCTGAGAAAGTACCTCAGCTTCCTCAGGGGGTAGTTCAGACAGATGCAGCTCTGACAGATGGATGTGTGCAGACAACTGACCAGGCTTGTCATGGCAGAAGGCGGAAGACCCTTTTGGCATGGTTGTGGAAGGATCCCTTCCTCTGAACAAGAGAGAGAGAGAAAGCAGGGGAGGAGCAGAGTGAGTGAGAAAGAGAGAATCCCAAGCAGGCTCCCCAGTGCCAGCACAGAGCCTGACACAGGCGTCGAACCCACAAACCATGAGATCACGACTGGAGCCGAAATCAAAAGTTGACTCTTGACTGAGCCACCCTGGCGCCCCCAAAGCAATTTTAGAACTGGGTCCCGGTGCATCTATATTATATTCCAATAAAAATATAGCAGCTCCTGACATCTTTTATGTCTCAGATGCTTTATATGCATGATGAATTTTAATTTTCACAACTCCCATGTCTGCTTGGTGGAATTGGCTCCCTTTTATGGAAGAGAAAACAGAGGCTCGGAGAGGACAAGTAAGCTGCCCAGAGCAATACTATGATTAAGCTGTTGATCTGTGATTTGAATTCCATCTGCCTGATTTGAGAAATTCTTTTCCAACAGTGTCTCTCCCATCTCACGGGGAACCGGGGAGGATCTTGTCTCCTTAAGTACCTTGGGTGTGCTTTGGTTAAAACGGGGTCCAAGATCGTATTTGTCACCAACTTAATAAATTATGTTGAGAATTTATTAGAAAATCTTGTATAATCCAACTGTGGAATGGCGCTGTTGCTTAAATTGGAAACAATTTTTTTTCTCTCTTCCTTGAAAGTGGCTCACATTTTTTAAAACAAAATCACATGTTTCAGAACAGCTTTATAGAGATATAATTCACCTACCGTACAATTCTCCCATTGAAAATGTCCAATTTAGTGGTTTCTCGTATGTTCGCAGGGGCGTACCGTCACCTCTGTGAACATACTAAACCACATTTCTATAATTTATGAACATTTTCATTTCCGTTAAATTTTTCTTAATGTTTATTTATTTTTGAGAGAGAGAGGGCAAGACAGAATGCGAGTGGGAGAGGGGCAGAGAGAGAGGGAGACACAGAATTGGAAGCAGGTTCCATGCTCTGAGCTGTCAGCGCAGAGCCCAATGCGGGGCTTGAACTCGTGAACTGTGAGATCACGACCTGAGCTGAAGTCGGACGCTTAACCGACTGAGCCACCCAGGCGCCCCTCATTTCCATTTTTAATTACAGAAAAGAAGATAACATCAAATAAAACTGAGAGAAAGAGGACCTCTCCCTTTCTAGTCTCTGTGTGCTCAAGATACAGAGTAACAGTCACTATCCGCCTGTGCATATTGTTTTATATCTGCTTTTTTTAAGGTGACATTTCTCGTGTTGTTACCTTGCATTTATCAGTGACCCACCATATTCTCTCACGCTGATGGGCAATAATTTACTAACTCACCCCCTTTTGCTGAGCCATTAGGTTTTTTTTCCCCCATCATAAATAATGTTGCAGCGAGCATCTTTGCACATAAAGCTTATTTCACTGGTTGAATATATTTCTTGGGGTGGCGCTCCCAAGAGTGGGATTACTGAGTCAAAGGGTATCAGTATTCTATGTCCCTCTCTCCCTTCTCCCGTGCTTAGCCCTAAAGAGGTGGCTTTGTTTCACAAAATTAAAAAAAAAAGTATAATATATATATAAGACGTTATACACAAGCAATCCTTCAATATTACCAAGGTTTTGCTCTCATGATATAAATCAGAGGCAGGCGAAAATCCGCGAGGTCAAACATCATCCATTTCTTGAGAACCAAGAAAGATTGTCCTTTATATGTCCCACCTGGTGATTTAAATAACTTTACCATTTCTCTTAGAAAATTATTCCCATGGAAAATGATTCCCTCAACCTCCTGACCTTTTATTGGTCGCTGTCAGCCTGGGGGCAGCACTTTGTTTCCAGCTGTTCTTAAAAGCTTCTTCTCCAGCTTTAACCCTTTGAAGGCTCGCAGGGGTGACTGGGGGTGGGGGATGGGTGGGGGGGAAGGGTCACCTTACACATCTGTATCCCCACGACTTCAGGTCAGAGTGAGCCACACCGGACACATACAGTGGTGGCTGGGAAAAAAAAAATAGAACAACCCCAACTCGTTCTGTTGTAAATAGCAACCATTTGGGAAGTTCTGATGTGGGCGGATCTTTAGTGTCCATCCAAGAGGAGCTCCTAGCAGTGAGAGCGAAGGTGAATTACTGAGAGGAACTTGGTAAGGCTCACGTGTATTCACCCCTGACGCCCCATCTTCCTGGAAGCACATTTGGAGTTTCAGGGTTTGTGACATTCTTCGACGTCACCTAAGACCATCCAGAATCCTTACCGGCTTCGTGAAATTCTGCGCGGGTTACTGTTTCTTCTCTCTGCTTTCCAGGGCACGCAGACAGCCTGCTTCAGGGTCTCCCCCAAGAACACTCAGCGCTTCCCTGCCTTGTTTTCTAGATGTCTTATCTTTCCTTCCATTTTTGCCACCCAGTCGGGGGTGTCCTAGGTGCTAACAGGGAGATGCCTGCGTTTCATCACAATAGCCATTGGATATTCCTCTTTTTGGACAGAAAAGGAGCCCTAAACCTGAGCTGGGTCAGGTGCACATGTAAAGCACAGATGGAGGGAGGGCTGACAGGCAGCCTCTGCTGGAGCCCCACTGGGGAGCCCGGTGGATGGCCCCGGAGGAAGGAGACTGAGCTGAGGGCTAGTCCAGGAGGCAGCAGCCAGGGTGGAGACCATGGTGTGAGCTCTGCGGAACCAGCTGTGTGCTTCTAGAACAACTCCCTGCGCTTCAGAGACATGGTGCTGGGCGTCTGCAGCCTGGAGGGGAAAGAAACCCTTCTGGAAGGGAACTACACCTGCTCTCCTTTGGAAGCGTGTGATTATCCCCAAAGGAACAGGAGGCCTTGGAGACCCGGAGAGAGACTGAGGGCTTCTCCACTGGATGCTCCCACCCGTGGCTGTGTGTTCTGGGGGAAGGTGCCTCCGCGTTCTAGGCCTGACTTTCTTCATTTGTTTGGGGACCCCTGTTTGCAAGGGTGAGAGCTGGTACGATCTCTGAGATCTACAAGCTATAAACCCCTTCTAGGGAGTTAATTGTTAACTCAATTGTAAACTGTTGGTGGCGGTGGGTGTGACCCCCTCCTGGGTGATTTGCATTTTATAACGCACTCCTAGGAGACCAGAATTCCTTGAAGACCCTAAAAGAATGGAGTCTTAATGGTGGCATGAAGTGAGTGTGTGTGTGTGTGTGTGTGTGTGTGTGTGTATGTGTGTGTGTGTGTGTGTGAGAGAGAGAGAGAGAGAGAGAGAGAGGGAGACAGGGTAGGGGAGGGAGAGAGAAAATGGGGGTGGGGAGGGAGGGAGAGAGATGGTTTTGTTTAAAATTCCTCATATCTTGGGATGAGCACTGGGTGTTGTATGGAAACCAATTTGACAATAAATTTCATATATTGAAAAAATAAAATAACATTCCTCATATCTTCGATCTGTCCCAGCTATACTGAAGGGTGAGGATTTTATGACTCTTCTGTGATACTCAGACCCAGGGGACACTCATGGTGAGATGTGCAGGAACTTTTAAAAATATTTTGATTTAACTACAACAATTCCATAGGAGCTAACTGGGTATTAAGGCAGTGTGATCGTCATTTCATGGTTGTCTGGGATTCTGGAAGTGTGGGATTACCAGATGGGGGCCAGGAGATTAGGTGATGCCTCAAGTCTCTTCAGTTGCACGAAGTGGCCCTGTGAGCCAGGTCTAGCGTGTATTCTCTCGTTTCTTACCCCTTATCTTTGCCACAGGGTCCCGCATGTGTTCACCGCCAGAACATAAGTGCCTCCAGGCTGAAGCTTGTCTGGCCAGTTCGCTGCTGGGAGCTACAGCCTGGCAGACAACAGGTGCTCAGTGACTTGTGGTCGACACCTGCTGTTATTATCTGCTTCACAGGTAAGACTCTTGAGACTCTGAGAAGTTCCTTCAGCTGGAGAGGGGTCCGTGCAGGCAGCTCTTGGATCTGTGGGGCCGGAAGGCCTCCCAGGTAGGTGGTCGCAGGACAGGCCGAGCTTGTCCTCTGCTGCTGAGTGAGGGGTCTGAACCGGGCTTCCCTCCCTCTCCAGGCCAGGCTGTCTCGGCTGCTGGCCTTGGTAGCTCTTCAGGACAGAGTCTTTGAGGCTGAAAGTAAACCACCCCCCCCACCCCGCAACCCAGCACCTCCCACCTCACTTTCTCTGAGATGAAAAAAGCGAGCTTGTCATTTCAAAGAAAAGGGCCGACAGTATGTCAGTGATATAATGATGCAAACTTTCAAGCAAATATGAGAATTTTGGAAGACTTACGTCCACCATCGCAAGCTTGATAGCTTCCCGACACTTCAAGACTCTTCTGATGAGGTTGGTAGTGATATTAACAAACGTGCCTTTTTTTGATACTGTGTAATGATATATGTCAACATACAGAAGATCTGTTCAGCTCTGTGAATTAATATTTCCCAAATGATCAATGAACAGTGCTACAAAACCATACGTGGATAAAGATCCATTGTGCAAGATAGTCCAGTGAGATTTTACTGAACAGGATGCAGAAAGCTCATTGATGTAATTTTGGATTCCGCGTTGCAAATAGCCCTTAGGAAACTACCATGTATGAGTTGTAGTGTATTATTAAAGAAGAATATCTAAAATTATCGACAAAGGCTATTAAAATACTCCTTTCTTTCCCGACTGTGTATCTTCATATACTTTAACCCAAACAATGCAGTACAACCAGTAGAATGCAGTATCCGATTGTCATTTACTAAGGGACACATTGAAAAAATTTGGAAAAAATGAAAACACAATGCTTCTCTCCGCACCAAATCACTTGTTTTAGAAAGTATTGTTATGTCTTGGGGTGCCTGGGTGGCTCAGTTGGTTAAGCATCTGACTCTTGATTTCAGCTCAGGTCACGATCTCGCGGGTCATGAATTTGAGCCCCCCATTGGGTGAGCTCCGTGTAATAAGACAGGATCCCAACAGTAAAAAAAAAATGGGCAGAGGACACAAACAGGTAATTTATATTAAAAAAAAAATAACAACAGGCATATGAATAGTTGCTTGAACTCTATTAATCAGAGAAATACAAGTAAAAATGTAACACTACTTTATACGTACCATTGGCAAGGGTAGAGAACCATGTAATGACAAGTGGTGGAGGGCTGTGAGGACCGAGGAAACTCTTGTTGGCAGTGAGAAAAGTACAGCCATTCTGGGAAGCAATTTACTAGTTGTGCTTTCGGTTAAATATACATGGTCCTTCTGACCTAGCAATCCTACTTTGAGGGTCTATGAACAAAAGAAATGGTCACACAGTCGTTTGACCCATGTCTACTTGCTTATCCCAAGCTGTGGTGGAAATAGGTGCTGGGAGCCTTCCAGGCGCCCCTCACTGTGGGTGGATTGGGACCAGGTGAATACACACTAGCGGATGTACATATGCCACGGGTCTGTCACAAAGAAAGTGCCAGGAGAAATGCGAAGGAAGCAGAAGTGACCCCATCACAATCTTATTTGTGTAACTTGAGATTATAGTCGTAGAGAGCAATTCATGTTTTGCAAGAAAACAAATGGTAAGGTCTTGTATGAGGTTTCTAGGGGTGCTAGAAAATATCACAGACTGAGTGGCCTAAAACAAGAGAAATTTATTCTCTTGTTCTAGAGGCCAGAAGTCTGAAATCAAAGTGTCGGTATGGTTGTTCTGGAGACTCTGAGAAAGAATCTATTCCATGACTCTCTCCTTGCTTCTGGTGGTGGTTGGTAATCTTTGGTGTTCTTTGGCTTGTGGATACATCACTCCGGTCTCTGCCTTTGTCTTCCTTCTGTGTGTGTCTGTGTCTTTCTCTGTGTCCACATTTCTCTCTTCTTATAAGGACACTGGTCATGTTGGATTTAAGGCCAACTGTGATCTAGGATGACCTGACTGTGGCTTGATTATAGCTGCAAAGAGCCTATTTTCAAATAAGGTCTGGGTAGACATGAATTTTTTGGTGGGGTAACTATTCAACTGAGTATATCCATCAGACACATGAGAATGGTTGGCCATATCAGGGAAGGGGATGAGAATGGGAAACGGTGGTAAATAGGTTTAAACAAGCAAGCAAACAAGAAGTAAACAAAAGATGGGCCTTTAGGGAATCAAGGATTGTCCACACAGTCAATCCCATGAAAAAGAAACTTCCTTGCATCAGTCTTGGCTCTAGATTCAGGAATACAACAGCGACAACAACTAACCCTAAATAAAGTGTCCCTTGAGAATTTTTAACTGCAATCTGGGCTTCGAATGGGTTTAGAGCGAGAATTTACACTGACTGCAAGATCCAAGGGACCACAAGAAGAGAAGTCATTGAGTTTGAGGTAGTAATGATTTGGGGGAACCTCCTGCCATTTGGCTTAAGTAAATACAAATGCTCTTGGAAGAAAAAAAAAACAAACCTCTTTATTCAGGTCTTAGAGAACTTCCAGAGATAGTTTCTTAAAAACCAAGAGGGATACATAGTGCATGGAACTTCTACACATGTAGAGAAAGAAAATTAAGGCAAATTACAATCATTGTTAAAGATGGTAAACAGAGGGGAAAAAAATAACTTGGAAAAAACAACTTACAGAAAGCACAAAAAGAGTAAAATGAATTCGAATATTTTAGTATTTACCATCTATACGTATATGTGCATGTGTGTGTGTGTGTGTGTGTGCAGGTGTGTGTGTATATTCTAAACTTGGTTTGTACAGATTGTCAGAATGGCTTAAACGTAAGTAAAAAGCAGTGATATGCATTTTAACTGAAACACCAGAACACATAAGCATAAACATGAAAAGATTTATTAGCAAATAGTCTGTAAAGGCTCATTCAAATAGCTCATTCATGGAGCTATATTCATGTCAGGCAGAATATGCTTTACAGTGAAAAGGTTTTACTAGAGTAAACCCAGAATGTAAGATTAAGTTAGATGGGAAATTAATGGTGTTCATTAGATTACAGAAATTAAGGAAGAAAAAGCATATAAACTTTGCAATTGATATAGAGGAGTTATTCAATACAATTTAGCATTTATTCGTGATAAATATTCGCAGTGAAGTAGGAGAACTTTTAAAATCTGATAAAGGCACTTCCCTAAATAATCCATGGCAAGTCTCATACTTAATGATGAACCTTTAGAAACACTTTAAAATAAGAAGCAGGACAAGGATGCCTACTCAAGCTGCATCTTTTAAACTTTGTACTGCAATCCTAGACAAAGCAACAAATTAAATGAAATGAAGAAAGAACGTTATTACTTAGACATGAAATTCTATACAGAAAGCCTAAAAGATCTACAGGCAAATTATTAAAATTATTAATAGTTTCTGTGAATATAAAATGAACACAATTTAAGTTGCATTTCTAGGTAGCCATCAGAATATGTGATAGCATTTAAAACAAATAGAAATACAGTACCTGGGAGATAAATCTAAAACCAGATATGTAAGACTCTTGCAGATGAAATATATAAAAGTTCATTTAGGTCTTTAGATTGTGCAATTTGTTGGCATCTGATTGCTCATAATATTCTCTTATTATTGCTTGTATTTCTGTGGTGTGGGTTGTGATCTCTCCTCTTTCATTCGTGACCTGATTTATTTGGGTCCTTTCCTTTTTCTTTTTGATAAATCTGGCTAGGGGTTTATCAATTTTGTTAGGTCTTTAAAAAATACCTAAGTAAATGAAAATACATACCATGTTTATGGATAGGATAATTGAATACCATAAGGGAGATAATGTTCCCCAAATTGATCTATAACAATTCCAAATGGAATTTCCATTGGTGTATCACAAACTGAAGTTTTCAATAGAAGATCAAGGGACCGCCAAGGCCTCCCTGAAGAAGCACAAACTGGGGAGGATATTCACTGGATACAAAGATTTAAGATGAAGCTAGAATAATTAATATCTTGAGGATCCTCTTGGATGGGACCTTTGGCTGGCTCTTCCCCGCAAACAGCAACCACAAAACCCCACTTACCTTTGCCAGCTACCTGTGGAAGTAAACCTTGGTCCAGTGCTGGGCCACCAGGCAGGGAGGATGAATCACGGCCTTTCATCCTTAGTCTCTCCCCAGGAAGGTGTAGATGCCAATCCCTATGACTCCTAAATGCTCCGTGTTAACACTCAAAACATTTTTTTTAAATGTTTATTTACATGTGTGTGTGAAAGACAGAGAGAGAGAGAGAGAGTGGAGAAGGGGCACAGAGAGAGGGAGAGAGAGAATCCTAAGCAGGCTCTGTGCTGTCAGTGCAGAGCCCAACACAGGACTTGATCCCACGAACCGTGAGATCATGACCTGAGCTGAAATCAAGAGTCAGACGCTCAACCGCGGGAGCCACCCGGGTGCCCCTGTGTTAACGTTTTTGAAGTTTCTTCACGCAGCTTGAGATCGAGCGACAGAGCCCACATACTGTGGAGGTGTGTGGGAACCCCTACAGCCCAGCTCAACTCCTCTGAAGAAACTTTCTCTCTCTTGCCACCTTTTGAAGGAAGGAGGTGGGTGACCGGCCCTTGCAGGCAGAGGTGGCATTCTGCCTCCTGCACGCACAGCCTGCTATGTCCACCACATGACTTCGTGATGGGGGCGCCCAGCGTCACTGCTGTTTTCAGCTTTTCAGGCCCCTTGGGGTCCTGCCCAAACAGAAAACTCTGAGACAAAAAGGAGTTGCATATCGTGTGCTATTACAGTGATTCTAAAATAGTTGGGGCTGTGACGAACAGGACCAGAGCAACTCCTGCTGACTGCTCATCTCTGTTTCCTTTGCGTGTGCCTTTTTTGCTTGGCGGGGACAGTGGTTATTTATCAGCAGAGATCACTGAACGTATTGAAGCACGGAATTAGGGGTTGTGCTGGGCTCGTCTTCAAGTGACGGTGATTTGTGGCCTGCATCAAGAGAAATGGCGAGTGCCGAGGCCCAGGCTCGGGAGGATGTGACAGATATGGATCTGAATTTCGGCTCTAAGCAATCCAGCTGTAGAGCTTGTGTTACTTAACTTTTCTGAGCCTCAGTTTTCCTATTTGTTAAATGAGGACAGTGACGCCCCCTTGCAGGGACATGTGTGACACTTTCAAAGCCCAGAATAGAGGGCTGAGGTTGTGAAGTGGTGGCTTAAGGCATCATCTTCTCTTTCCTTTGCTAAGCCTGGAAGAGAGCAAAGGTGTGTGTGTGTGTGTGTGTGTGTGTGTGTGTGTGTGTACATGTTCTTCTGTTTGTGTCTGTGGGTCTGTATGACTCTGTTTCTCTCTATTCCCTATGTACTGCACATAAACAGTATCAGATAGCAATCATGGTAACAGATGGGGATATTGGCCAACTAAAGTTACAAGAGAGTGGCTCTTGCCTTTGTTTTAGACCATACCTGCTGAAGCTCACCTTCTATGATAAGGAATCCCTGATACCCCTACCTTCCTCTTCCCTATTTGCTGGCAGCAGCCTAGCATCTGGGTCCTACGTGTTGGAAGTGATAGATTACCCTTTCTGTGCATGAGCGCAAGAGAAATAGGTGGAGAGAGGGAGGGACGAGCACTGAGGAAAAGTTACTAAAACAAACACTCCTGGAGTGTCCTACTGCTTTCTTGGGACTCTGGGCATTGTAACCCTGGGATGTTTCCTCTCCTAAGGAGAAGGCTTCCGGGATTGAGTGAACAGAATTTTTTTTTTTTACTGCAATTTCACGGCTCTCCTTTGGTGGGTGTGATGTCTTAATATCTTGGGGGTATTTGAGCCTTAAAGAGCACTTCCCCGATAAGACTTGTTCTACCCCCTTCCCTGAATCAGACACTTCTCTCAATGCAATTGCCTTACTTTGGACCTAGGCTGAGATCTATCTCCAGACTTCTTGTCCAGCTGCATGAAGGCAGCAATGGTCACGAAGCATCAAGGGACAAGTGGGGTGATTCCCGTGAGTGAGAAGCATGGCATCCATGTGAAGGGCTGACATGAAGAGGGCACAGGTCCCCATGGAGACGCGTTGGGATCCCCTCATCCAGAAAACCAGCTACAGAGGAAGGAACCACAGGGAGATGGTCTAAGGAAGGGATTTGGATGATCAGAGCTCTCTACAGATGACAAGGCTAACATCAAGAGGCAAACGTTTCCTTATTGGATGTGAACAAAAATGACATGGGGACCACGTAGTGGAGCTATGGTAGGAGGGTCCCAATTGTCAGATGAGATGCTGGCTCAAGTAGTTTTATATTTCCTATCAACTCTGGAGGGCATGGATTCTAGGGTCTGGTGTTATTCTCGCCCTGTCCCCATTCAGGACCTCATGGCCTTTTCTTCAGTCTTTGTGGGATGGTTTTGGCCGGATCCTATTGAAAGAACTGAGGTACATTTGGAGGAGACACTGGCCGTGATAGTCTGTGTTGGAGTGTGATGCTTTGTAGGTTGCAGTGAAATATTTACCCGGAAGAGCTGGGATTTGTATCATCGAAAGGCTAAGTTCAAGTCCTGGGAGCACAGTGAGGCCTTTCATAGGAAAAGGGGACAAAAGGAAGGGCCAGGAAGAAAATGAGGTGTAAAGTGGGTAAAAGTGAAGGGTTGGGGCAAGTGGAGGGAGAAAGCAAAAGGGAGGGAGGGGGAGACAGCCCGTCTGAGCAGCAGCAGGGCACCTGCAGGCGTGGGGGCAGCCCATGGCTGGTCTGTTCTGGGGCAGTGGTCCCCAGACAGCAGGATTGCCCTTGGAAGTCAGGATTGCCCTGACCCCACCCATCAGGAGTGCGGGTCCTGTGTGGAAGGTTTCATGTGGTGCCCAGGGCAGTTACTGAAGAGCAGTCAAGAGTAATTCTGGAATAGGCACTTCTCTAAAGAAGACATCCGGATGGCCAACAGGCACATGAAAAGATGCTCAATGTCGCTCCTCATCAGGGAAATACAAATCAAAACCACACTCAGATACCACCTCACGCCAGTCAGAGTGGCTAAAGTGAACAAATCAGGAGACTATAGATGCTGGAGAGGACGTGGAGAAACGGGAACCCTCTTGCACTGTTGGTGGGAATGCAAATTGGTGCAGCCGCTCTGGAAAGCAGTGTGGAGGTTCCTCAAAAAATTAAAAATAGACCTACCCTATGACCCAGCAATAGCACTGCTAGGAATTTACCCAAGGGATCCAGGAGTGCTGATGCATAGGGGCACTTGTACCCCAATGTTGATAGCAGCACTTTCAACAATAGCCAAATTATGGAAAGGGCCTAAATGCCCATCAACTGATGAGTGGATAAAGAAGATGTGGTTTATATACACAATGGAGTACTACATGGCAATGAGAAAGAATGAAATATGGCCTTTTGTAGCAACGTGGATGGACCTGGAGAGTGTGATGCTAAGTGAAATAAGTCATACAGAGAAAGACAGATACCATATGTTTTCACTCTTATGTGGATCCTGAGAAACTTAACAGAAGACCATGGGGGAGGGGAGGAAAAAAAAGAGAGGGAGCTGAGCCAAACCATAAGAGACTCTTAAAAAATTGATAATAAACTGAGGGTTGATGGGGGGTGGAAGGGAGAGGGGAAAGTGGGTGATGGGCATTGAGGAGGGCACCTGTTAGGATGAGCACTGGGGGTTGTATGGAAACCAACTTGACAATAAACTTCATATTAAAAAAAAAAGAGTAATTCTGGATAATTGAGAGGTAAACTCTCAAAGGGAGCACAAGGCCTGGGTAGTTCGGTTAGAATGACAGAGGAACTTTGCAGGCTCAACTCATTTCCCAGGGGATGATTAGTGAAAGCAGCCCTCCGGGGGCACTTACCCCCTTGCCAGGCATGCCCCCCACAGGAATCCCTTAGTGGCCACAACATTTCAAAACGACAGCTGTTTTTCATTTGAGTTTCACATTCGATGAGACAGAAATGCAGGAGGAAGAAAGGGAGGGTCAGAGCCATACAGCCACTAAGCAGCCAAGCTGGGCATCAAGTCTGGGTCAGCCTGACCCGGGGTCCTCAGGCCACAGAGTGTTCAGGCTGGAGAAGACACTTGAGCGTCTGTCTCCCAATCTGCTGTGTTTACAGAGGGAAAACCGAGGCCTTGCAGAGGGAAATGCAGGGCGTTCCTTGAAGGCTCACATTTGGGCAGAGCTGGGATTTGAAGGCCTGGAAGCTTGACCTAGGTCCCCTGCTCTTTCTCTTTTGGTCTGGGTACTGAGCAGCCCGGCTTCCTGCCCCGGTTCCCTCATCGACGGCTGAGCAAACCCCAGCCTATTTCCTCGGGTGTAAACGAGAGTCCTTCAGCGCCGTGAATTCCTGGCTCAGGGCTGCTATTATCAGGACTGATTACATGGCTGGGGAGTGCTGAGCCTTTTCTTTTCTTTTTTTTAAATTAAAAAAAAAATATTTATTTATTTTTGGGACACAGAGAGACAGAGTGCAAGCAGGGGAGGGGCAGAGAGAGAGGAAGACACAGAATCGGAAGCAGGCTCCAGGCTCCAAGCTGTCAGCACAGAGCCTGACGCGGGGCTTGAACCCTGCATGGGATCATGACCTGGGCCAAAGTCAGACGCTTAACCGACTGAGCCTCCCAGGCGCTCCGTGCGGAGCCTTTTCTTAGGGTTTAAAGGCCACTTAAAAAACACTATTAAACATTATTAGTTTTTTAAACTACCTTGATCTGTTTGTAACCAGCACCACTTAGAACGATGTGTATTTAAAAGTAGAGAAATGATCCAAAATTTAAACTACAATTCTTGTCGTTTCTTGGTCGGCATAAGGAATATTGAGTTTTCTAAGTGCTCATATGAGATATGAAATACCTGGGCAGCAGAAGCAATTTGCTACTGAAATTGGAACCTTGCAAATCAATTATCAGGAAGTAGAGCATGCATTTTCTCCTCAGCCAAAAAATTTATTCTTCAGAGTGACATCTGGCTGCTCACCGCACATCATAATCAAACGACGGGGATCTCCTGCAAGGTGGCTCTGCATCTGGGTGAAGCCAGAAAGAAAAACTTCTTATCTGAAAAGCTGTGAATCTTTTAAGGCATATGATTTTGTATTTTCAAGACTGAAACAGCCTTAGGAATTTGAGGGGTTTCAGAAAGCCAAATTTAACTGCAATTCATCCCCTAATTGAATCATGCCAAGCAAAAATCCCGAGTTCCTCTGGGTGACACTTCATTGCAATTTTGGCAGGTCTAGGGCCCGGGGCAGAGGCTCAGATGGCAGGAAGCTGGCCCCAAGAGGGCTGTCTCCAGGCACCCAGTGGAGGCTGCTCTCTTTCAATGCTATGGGGATATGTCATAATACAAGATTGGGAAAGGAGCTTAGGGTTTCTTGGCAGGGTGATTCTCAGTTCTGGCTGCACAGTGGAATTTCCCGGGATGCTTTTTTTATTTCTTATAAATGTTTAAAATGTTTATTTGTTTTGAGAGAGAGGAAGAGAGCAGGGGTGGGGCAGAGAGAGAGAGAGAGAGAGAGAGAGAGAGAGAATGAGAATCCCAAGCAGGCTCCATGCTGTCAGCACAGAGCCTGACGTGGGGCTTGATCCCTCGAACCATGATGTGAGATTATGACTTGAGGTGAAATCAAGAGTTGGATGCTTAACCAACGGAGCCAACCAGGCACCCCTGGGATGCTTTTTAAAACCCATGGATGCAGGGCCCTACTTCTAGAGACTGCGATTCAGGTGAGGCCGTTGGAGCTCAGCATCTGTATTATTTAAAGGATCCCCGGGTGATTCTAAGGTGCAGGCAGTGTTGGAACCCTGGCTTCTCACAGAGAAGTAATGTGGGGATTAAATGAGGAAAAGAAGAAAAAGCATACCCAGAACAGTTCCTGGTACCTAGGTGCTGAAACATGGTGGCTTCCCTCCCCTGGTCTCCTGTGGTGACCACTGTCTTTGCCCCTCCCCCATTCCATTGATCTCCTTCTTCCCATTGTTCCTGTTCCCTGCCCCCTCTGGGTTCCTGATGAACTCATATAGGCAAAAACCTTTGCAAATCCCATCTAAGTGCGACCCTGTGTATGTGTGTGTGTGTGTGTGGCACAAGCACATGTGTGCAGAGTGGATTCCATACCCTCTTCAGAGGCAGGTGGCTGGGTGGGAAGCGTGGATTCTCTGATTTCCAGCAGGGCGCAGGGAGCTCATCCTTTGTCCACCAGGGGAACTTCTTGGAACATTCGCTGACATTGTAACTTGGGCGTCTAGTCTGCCAGAGCAGACTGTCCTCGGCTGGAGACGGGGGGCCTGAATGGGGGGAGAGGTGCATGTTCCTATGGCTTGGAGATGGACGCTTGGGAGTGAAGAAGGGAGGGTGATTCCAGGCCCGAGCTCAGCATTGTCCAAACACCCTGCGTGGGAGGGGTGGGCAGCCCGGAGTGCTACTGGCTGGAGACAGGGCAGCAGAAGCTAGGAGGTCCAGGCATGCGTAGGCAGTCGGTGCCAAGGCATCTTGCTTTTTTTTCTTGCTACCTTTAGGTCCTTGGGCCTTGGTGCTATTGCATATTTAGGCACCTGGGCCAAGAAGACATGCACCGAAGTGTCCTTTTCTAGCGTGAGGCACGGGCTCTTTCATCTCTCGAAGGGTCACAGGAGAAGCCACCTGAGCCAGGGTGTGAGATGTTCTTGCTTCATCATGGCTGATCTCAGGGAGCAGAGGCACACAAAGCCCAGGCTGCCCCTACTCAGTGCTGTGGCAAATGGAATATGAATTATTTTCAGGGTGGCCATGGGGAACTTGTTTCTCTGCTGGCTAGCTGCATTGGCCTAGAGACCCAACCAGCCTCTTCAAACAGCCGATAAACTACCCTATGTAGCTTTCCCACCTTGGCCTGTCCCTCAAATGCCCTTCTCTTCAGGTACCAGGTGAGAGACCTTTCTTGGAACAGCTAATTTCTCTGATATGGCTCCCTCCTTATGTATGTCCTCCTCGTATACAAATATGCTGTCCATATAGGTGATGTGATAACGCTCCTGTTAAACATTTATTTGATGACTTGTTTGCCTTTGTAGTTAAGAAGTGGCTTTGGCTCTGCTTTTTAGTTTCCTTTAAATTGTAGAGGATTTCAGAAAGCCCGAATAACCTTGGAAGACTGTTTGAAACGAGCTTAACTTTATGTTTAAGATGAGCTTTAATTGACCATAAAGATGAAAGATTCTTACCAAAGACGGGTATTGGAAAGACATACATCCATGGTTTTATTTCCTTATTACTGTTTGTATTGGAATTAAACTCTTCCAAATGAAGAGTGTAGGAGTAAAATTATGGGCCACTTCTGAGATTAACGCCCTTAATATGGCGCATCTAGACATAGAGAGAGCTTTTCATCAATACTCTGCCAATACAAGTCTGCTGCCCTCCGGGGTGAAATCGCCCGGGGCTGGGAGAGTAATTTGATCTTGGAGTGACTTTAATCAATGTGCTCCTGTTAAGCAAATATTTCCAATTTTTTCAGCAGGTTTGTTTGCTGTGTAAATTTCTTTTCTCTGCCAACATGCTGAGCTGGCGCCATTAATTTCCACAGGTGGGATGGGGTTGTTGGCTTCCCTGGGTTACTTCTTGGTGTGCTGGGAGCTGGGATAGAATTTCATGAGCCATTCCAGCCAGCTGCTGAGCACCTGGGGCAACGTTTACAAATGACTTGGGGTGACCACCCTCTAGCACCAAGTGCCCCCCACGTTGATGAGGAAGGTTCAGTTGTCTGAGGTTTACTTTGGATGCATTTTTAATCATAGTGGTTGGCAGAGACAGGAAGTCTGGGCCAGGAATGAAATCTCTGAGAGCCACAGATGTTCAAGCTCGGGGGAACTTTCTGGAATGACTTCTCCTGCAGATTCTGCCTATGGCAGTGGAGGAGATTATCTGAGGTCTGTTCCTAAGTCAGTAGCTTAGGAGGCAGAATTTCGAGATTCTGTGCCCCCATGTTTCAAGCTATAGAAGCTGACTGCATACACATTGCTAAAGCATCGTTGAATCCATTTTTGTCTGCTCTAGTTTTAGCCTTCAGTGGGCACAGGAACATTCCTTTTCAGTGTGTCCCTAGATTTATGTTGTTAGGAGAAAAAAAAAGCAAAGCTGAAGTTCCACAGAGGGAACGGGACAGAGAAGTGCTTGTGCCCATGTCCCCATATAACACCCACACGGAGTCATGCCTGGCCCAAGAGGCCAGCCTGACTCCATGGGGCTCTGGGGGGGGGGGGTCAACTCTTACCTTTTTCTGATAATTTTGCTGGTGAAAGGGAAGTGACTCCCCGCCCCCGCCCGCTGCAACGTATTTGCTTCCAGTTTCCCGTCTTCAAATTTTGCCCATCTTCAAGGCTCCCCCCAGATGCTGGGCTTAGTAAGCTCAAAGCTCTGTATTCTGTACTCTTATGGAGCTGGGCATTGGCTGCCTTATTCCATTGCCTTTGGTAGCTGTTTTGAAGACAAGGACTCTCTTTTGAGTTGGGTTTCCAGCTCCTAGCTCAGTGTCATGCACGTGGAGAAAGCCCTTCAACCTGAAGCTCTGAGTAACCATCTTTGGCCCCTGCTCACCTCCAGCAAGTTGGCCCAGCAGCTGGCGTGTGCACTTCTGTTGGCCAACACCTGTGGCAAGAAATGCACCTTCTACAGGTTGGTGGCTGACTGGGCATCATCACAACGGAAGCCAGGTTTCTAGTCAACTTTTTAGAAGATAGTGCAGACTGGAGAACATAATAGCTATAATAGATCATGGTCTTTTGACAAAGATAGTGGCTTGGGGTGAGAATTTTTCACTTGTGACAATGATCAAAGCCACCTCTTTTGAGTGCCTTTTCTGAGTTGGCCAGCGCTTTCAAGAACGTTCTCTAAATTTCCCAACCAATCTATGGGGTAGATGGGAAGAGGCACACTTCAATAATGAGCAGTTAGGTTTGTGAGGTTTTAGAGGTGAAATTAATTTCCAACACTAGACCTAGACCTGGTGAGATCAGGGCTGCTTGGTTTCAGAGCCCTTGCTGACCTGCATTCCGGTCCTAAAACACTTCTTTGTCCAGAATTTGGGTTTCAAGGTATGTAGAAGCTGGAGATAAAGACCAAAGTCTCACTGATGATCCACTGACTCTTCATGTGTGAGATTTGAGTTAGAGTTTTGCATACAGATGGGGGCTCATTCCTTAAATATTTTTTTTTAATGTTATTTTTGAGAGAGAGCGAGAGTGAGTGAGCAAGCTGGGCAGGAGCAGAGAGAGACGAAGACACAGAATCTGAAGCAGACTCCAAGCTCTGAGCTGTCAATACAGAGTCAGATGTGGGGCTTGAACTTACGGACCATGAGATCATGACCTGAGCTGAAGTTGAACACTTAACCGACTGAGCCACCGGGGTGCCGAATGGGGCTCATTCTAATCTGGCTTCCTGGTCACCTCTTTCACACTGGTCTACAGAGGATTAAACCTTCCACAACTAGTTGAGTCGAGGTATGCTGCAGACCATTGTTTCCGTTGGACATACCAATAAATATTCAAAATTTGGTTCTTATGACGGACCAAGGAAGATACACAAGAAATTTTTTATTTTCCCTACATGTCTGTTTCCCGCATTAGAGTTCTTTGACAACTTTGCTGCTCTAGGTGAGACATTTCCAATCTGATGGACACAGTGGTGAACTAGAGTGTTTTGTCCCCTAAAGCCAGAAGAACTTATGTGTTGATTTCCAAATTGCCAAAGCAAGGGCTTGTAATACTTGGGTCTATAGATAATTGGTTGGTATAAATTAATGGATAAAATGTTCCTAACACATAAATGAGGCCAGCTATATGATAAAACACACAACAGCAGCTTATAGACGGTTTGCATATTGAAGGGGGTATTTGAAATGATGCCATGAAACATGAAGCAGAACACACACACACACACACACACACCCACACACATGCACACACTGGCAGACACTGCAGTAAATACCTGTGAAAGAACTTAGTACTTGCTCATAGTAGTAAAGACCTTGATTAGCAAAACAGGACACCTTACTGGAAAGTGCACGGCTCTTGACCTCCCTGACCCCGTTTCCAGGGTTATATGTCAAAAGCAGGACTTTTGGGTTAAGAGAGCACACTGAGAAAACACATTTCTCCCCTCCCTGATTTCCGCTGGAAAATAAAACAGAAGCTACCTCAGCGCTCTAGTGTGGCATCCACATTCTGGAAACTTCGAGGAATTTCTGCTGCAACGATATTCCTGGATCGAGGAGGAATTTGCCGGCCATTTCACTTCCTTAAAGAAACAGCTTGCTTGGGCCATGAGTCTGCAGGGGGGCGGCGCGGGCGGGGGGGGGGGGTGTGCAGTAAGAGATCTCAATGAAACTCCTAGTATAGGCCTGAGGTCCCATATATGCAATTCCAAAATGTGAGTCGGTTTGAGAAAGCAGTTTCTAATTTTTAAAAATTTAATGTTTATTTATTTAAAGAGTGCAGGGGAGGGGCACAGAGAGGGAGGGAGAGAGAGAGAATCCCAAGCAGGCTCCAGGCTGTCAGTGCAGAGCCCCATGTAGGGCTCCATCTCAATAGGCGTGAGATCATGACCTGAGACGAAATCAGAGAGTTGGACGCTCAACTGAGCCACCCAGGCGCCCCAAGAAAGCGTAGCTTTGTTTCCAAACTTGACACCAAAATGGATTTGGCCGCATAAATCTAACCTGAACTGCAATGGGTCAGGGCCGTGACATTGTGACCACAGAAGAAAAAATTCCCATTGAGGAAGCGTGAAGGGGTAATTGAGCCTTTGGCCAGCACACATCTACCCAAAGAGCTGAGACAGGGGCTCTTTACTCCGTGAGGGACTGTTTAGGTAGAAGCTTGTGCTTGCTGAGAACAAAGGCACAGGGACAACTTTGCATGTGAATGACCCAGCCACAAACCCAAGCTTTCACTGTACCTTCCTCTCTTGCCCTGTGAACACGGCATGTTCACACTGGTGGGGTGGTCTATTTGCAGGACAACAGACCCAGGGAAGAGACTCATCCTGGTCACAGAAGTGGGCTTGGGGGGTCACTGGACAAAGAACTTGGGTTCCCAGGTACCCAGAGTGAGGTCCAGGCGTGGAACGGGAGGCTCAGGCTGCGGGCTGCATGTGGCCCTGGCCCCATTCAGTCCCTGCTCTGTGTTTCCTCCATCCATGACCACCCCCGGGAGTGGGTGACTTCAGCACAGCATCTAAACTCTTAAGATGCAGCTTATTCGTGGCAAGATTAACACCTTCTGTATCTTGGAGAGTTGCTGTGACAATTAACTTATTAATTTATGATCTATGAAGACACTTGTGGAATAAATGCTCCAGCTATACACAGTCTAATGGGATTGTTACCCTTTATGAACACTTCCCTGACTGTTGCATTGAGGCGTGGTCTGTGGCAAGGTCTGTTGGTGCCCTGATGTTTTCTTAAAAAGTTCTCTCTTCCTAGCTTCGTATGCTCTTCCATAGACCTATTTCTGAAATGTTTTTAAAATTACTAAAAACTCTATCGGTATGTTCTAAACTTCTTGGGGAAAGTGTCCCATATATTGGTTACCCATTCATTGTGCGTCAGGTTTCTCATCGCCAGGGTATTGATGGGCTCTTCCTGGTTAAGATCTCTTCTCAACCCCAGAGGGCACTGTGGTTAGCGCAGGATTTGTAGGGCCGCCCTAAAAGATTTGCTTTTGTTCAGTGTCTTTCTAAATTGGGGTATAATTACTTAAAGCAAAATAGCTTGGGGGGTTTTGACCAATATGTTTGACACCCATGTAGCCAATCAAGATGTAGGGCATTGCCATTACCCTAGAGCAAGATTTCTTGCACTATTATTGACATGTGGGGGTGGATCTTTCTTTGTTGGGGGCTGTCCTGTTAATTGTGGGGTACTTAACAGCATCTGGGCGCTAACTGCCAGAAGCACGAAGATCAAAATGTCTCCAGACATTGCTAAATGTCCCCTGGGAGGCAAAATCAACCCCCCCCCCCCCCCCCCCCCGTCTCTCCCCTCCCCCAGGTTAGAACCACTGCCATAGAATATTCCTTCCTGGCCCTTTTCCATCAATCCCGCTCCCTCCCAGAGGTAACACCTTTCTGATTTCTAGCTCTATAGAGGAGTCTTGCTGTCCTTGAACTTTACATAAATGAAAGCACACAGTATGCACTCTTTTGTGTCTGGCATCTTGATCTCAACATACTGTCCGTGAGATTCGTCTGGGTCATTGTATCAGTCTCGCTATATCAATATACCAAGGAATGTCATCCGTTTCCCCTGCTGATGGACGTTTGGGTTGTTTCCAGTGCTTGGCTATTATGAACAAAGCAGCTGTGAACATTCTGGTACAAGCCTATGTGTAAACCCATGTGTTCATTTCTCTTGGGCAAATGCCCAAGTCGTACGGTAGGTAAATGTTTAATTCTGTGACAAAGTGCCAGACTGTTTTCCAAAATGGTCCCATCACTTTATACTCCCTCCAGCAGTGCACTTAGACGTGCCGATGGCTCGTCATCCTCACCAACACTTGGTGGCACCTGTCTTTTTAATGTTAGCTAGTCTAGTGGGCAAGTGTCGTCATTGTGGTTCTAATTTGCATTCCTGTAATGACTCATGATATTGAGCGTCTTTAAATGCGTTTCGAATACACAGGGCTGACAAAAGAATATGTAAAGAACCCTTAGAAATCAGTAATAAAAAGACAAAGCGTCCAATGACAGTG
The DNA here is from genome assembly GCF_024362965.1 of Panthera pardus. Lineage (NCBI taxonomy): Eukaryota > Metazoa > Chordata > Mammalia > Carnivora > Felidae > Panthera > Panthera pardus. Next base: position 4,971,413 of record NW_026526810.1, read on the forward strand.
GGCAAAATACTTGAACAGACACTTCACAAAAGAAGCCAGTATGAAAACCGTATCTTTGGCTTTGTACCCTTCTCCAATTCACACTTGTCACTTGTGTGTTGCACGTTGTTCTTTGTTTAACAACGGTGCTTCAACGTGCCAAACACGTTCCAAGCGCTTGACAGTGTTAACTCACTGATTCCTCAATATTAACCTATCTCGTTCTCAAAGCAACCTTATCAGGTATTATCTTCATTTCACAGAGGAAGAAACCGAGACCTAGCGAGGCTAGGAGGTTGCTTGCTAAAAAGAGCAGCTCGTCCACGGAGGATCTAGATCCCAGCCCAGGCAGCCTGCCTCCAAGCTCTTAACCACTACGCATGCTTCTCGCTGCAAGGGGGGAGGCCACAAGGGATGTCTGCTGCAGTTTTTCAAGTTGAATTTGCAACCGTTTATGAGATCAGGAGCACTGGGGTTTAGATACCCAGAACGCAGGATCTTTATTTTTATTTTCATAGCTGTTTCTATTTCTGATGGCGACGATGCAAATTTTCACAGTGGAGGTGCCTTTTAAAGTCTCCCACAGTTGGGACTTCGATGCCCCCAGGAAGGTGTCTTTCAACTGTAGTGCTTCTTGTGGTACTGAGAAAGGCTTTGTAATGGTTTTTCAGGAAGAAAAAAGGACAAAAAGCCTCTGTCTGAGGGTTGTCCAGAAAAGATTTGTTCACTCTAATCAAAACCTTTTCCTCGATGGCATTTTCCAATATCCTTACAAATCCCTCCCATCCCCTGCCCATGTCAGCAGTAGTGATTGAGGTTAAAAGCTGCCTTTGTGCAGCGAGATTCTGGCTCACCTGGGCTTTCTGCCTTACTGCTCCCTACCCACTACATGGGGGTGGGGGGGCTTAAGCACCATTTTACTGGATACTACTAGCACTTTCCTAAAATAAAAGAAAAACATTTAATGAGTCAGCCTCTTCTGAATATTCTTACCCCTTTGGATTGGCCTCATTTTAATACAGCAATATTTCCATTTGCACTTAGGAAAGACTATTAAGTATGTAGACGTAGGTCTTTCTATAATCACAGAGGAGTATTTCTGTAAATGAAGGGAACTTTATGCATCCAATGAATCCAACAAATATTTATTGAGTACTTGCTAAGGTGCCAGGCACTGTGGGAAGAAACAAATTGGAGTGTAATTGGGCTCCTGCCATCAATATGGTGGAAACATGGGGTCGGATATGTTAAATGTCAATTACCACGGAGTTTCAAAAGTTCTTCACCAGGGAGGGAGGCGATAGGGAGAGCTTAGAAGAGAGCATGGTGGGAGTATCCCTTCACGGCCCAGATCTCCAGATGTCCTACGTCATGGTAGCTAAGCACCTGGGCGTTGACAGACTGGTTGGATTTAGAATGGTGACAAATAGGCAGGTGTGAGGCAGCACCACAGGTACCTAGGGGAGCACGGTTAAAGACCTGGAGTTGCTTGTCCGGTTTGTTTTCACAGAGGTTGAGAGCTGGGAAGACGACGGCTGACAGCATGGAGGGCCCGCAGTGGCACTGGGCAAGGGAATGTTCCATGGCAGACATGCACAGACCACTCCTACAGTCTCCACACAGTAGGAGGTAGGAGGTGAGAAGTAGACAAGGGTCTTGTACATCCTCTGGATCACTTCTTAAAAAAAATGTTTCATGCTTATTTTTGAAAAAGAGAGAGACAGAGCGTGAGCAGGGGAGGGGCAGGGAGAGAGGGAGACACTGAATCAGAAGCAGGCTCCGGGCTCTGAGCTGTCAGCACAGAGCCCGATGTGGGGCTCGAACTCACCAACTGTGAGATCATGACCTGAGCCGAAGTTGGACACTTCACTGAGCCACCTGGGCGCCCCTAGGATCACTTTTTTTTTTTTTTCCTGAGGCCACATGTGAATATTAAAAAGGCTTCAGAATTCAGGGGGTAATGAAACTGCCAGTTACAATATTGAGGATGAAGATTTCTCTCCACATAGGCATGTTCTCTAGTGATAAAGAAAAAAATAGTGAAGCTGTTTAGGTTCCCTCTTCTGATGCAGCCTTTGGCCTACTCTTTTGCTTTTTCTTTGAATATTTTGGAGGAAGTGTTGACATCTGAGAGTTTTCAAACAAACAAACAAACAAACAAACAAACAAACAAAAAACCAAATACTCCCATGCAAGGGGATACGGCCAAGGAATTGGGTTTTGTGTTCAGGGCAGCCTCTGAAAGGGCCCGGACTTCCCCGAAACCTATTGCAAAGGGTAAGTTGATTTGGCATAAGAGATTGAAATTTAGCAAAAGGAAATGTGCCCCAGAGTAACCAGTGGCCCCAAATTATGAACAACTGAAATCATTCCCTCTCCCAGCCTGAAGGGTCTGGTTGCACCATGCCAAACAGCCTGGGTGTCGGCTTCGTACACAATGTCGTTTTTGGCTCACAGAACATTGCAATCGGCAGGGACACAGAGAATTCCTTCCGGTATCCGGTGCAGAGAGAAGTAGCAACACCACACTCTCCAACCTCTGCTCCACAGCTTGGTGCCTTTTAAGGTGAGCTGTGCGTTGAATAGTCTGGGCTTTTCTTCCAGGGCTCATTAGGGTGAAGACACAGTATGGAAGGTGGCACATTTTTCCACCAAGCGAAGTGTTCATTAAATAAGACGCTCTTTTTCCTCCATTTATCCATAGAGCCAGGCAGCCCACGCATGGCACCGACTCCCAGTAGAAGCCCTCACTGCCACGGGCAGGGCACTGCAGTGGACACAGTGGGCCCCAAAACATATACAGTATGGTCTCTGAACATGGACATGACACCTTGGGTTTGGAGGAAAGATGTACATCCTTCAACACATGTAAGATTTACCAGCGTGGTATGAACTGGGTGAGAACAGAGGGCCCGAGGTAATAATCGTTGGGCTGGGCAGCTGGGAAATGCTTCCATGTTGAAAGGACACTTGGCCTTGATTTGTGGGGGGATCTGGCTTTTGCCAGGTGGATAAGGAGGAAATTCTAGAGGGCATACCCATACCCAGTCTGTGGGAAGATACAAAGTACCCCGAGTTTGGGTGACAGGAGTGGGGAGGCAGGAAGAGCTGAAAGATGAAGTTGGTAAGGCTTTGCTTTGGGGCCATATTGTCAGAGGTCTTACCATATGAGATAGGATTTAGACCTGGTCTGGCAAGTCTTTTGGGGGGTGGGGGGAGCGGTAACACTGGACATGCTCTCCGGGGAAGTACGATGAGAGCAATATTTTGGATAGACTCTGGTAACAAAGGGGAGGGGACTCTCTGGCTCATGGCAGGGGCTGGGAACGAGAAACTGCTCTGGGAAGCTAGTTCGCTTGTGATTAAACGTCAGTGGTTTGCGGCGTGGGGAGCACGGGCTCTGACCCCCGACTTCTTGGGTTTGAATCCCGGCTCTGCCACTTACTGTTTGCATATTCTTGTGCATGTCACCTAGTCTCTCTGTGCCTTGGTTTTATTATCTATAAAATGGGGACAATAGGAGCAACCAGAGGAGAGTTTCTCGTATTGGAATGTGAACACACATCGGCTTCTTACAGTGCAGATCCTGATGTACTTGGCCTGTAGCAGAGCCCGAGATTCTGCATCTTCAATTAGCTCCCAGGTGGTGTTAATGATGCTGGTTCACAGACCACAGGCTGAGTGGCTCAGTGGCTCTTAATGGTTGTTTTGAAGATTATGTGAGTCCACACATGTAATAAACACCAAGAACAGCACCTGCCATAATAAGTAGCCATTGTTAGGACCCATAAGAAAGACTGGAAGTGTATCTCAATTATTGCTTTACATGTGCTTTGCCCACTAGAAAGTTTTCTAAAGACATTTACTTGCTACCTAAGCTCTCTTTCTGGCCAGATACCTGCAGAGGGTTAGCGTGGCTTTATTCTGGAGGGAGAATCCAAGCCACCCACAGCGATGGGCCAGATGATTCAGCCACCGGGAAAAATAACTTCACAGTGGACAAAAGTTATCACTGCGGATCTTCCAGCTCTCCATCAAGTTGGAAGACGGGACACCTGGCCTTTTCTTTCTGAGCAGGACATGGGACTTTCCGTGTGCAAACAGCTAGGTAGACAGTGGAGGATCCTTTCAAACCCCAGGGTTTGGGCTCAAAAGTCCGGGACAACGTCCAGCAGCTTCTACCCTTTTTCTTTGCAGGAATTTTAGCTACGGGCACTGTTGGGGTCGGGATAGCCAACTGCTTGGCTTTCCGTTATAAGAGGGAGCAACGCAGTGCAAACGCATGGCCTTGAATTTTGCGGAGAACCTGGAAAAACAGGCATATGGGCCTGGATAACAAAGAACGCATCAGTCACACTTTGTAAGTACTTGGAATTTTGTTTGCAAAAGTGAGGTTCTGGCCGAGAAAAGGACCCCCAAATCTCTACCCTCCCCCTCCCCCAGTCATCCCCGTTTTCACGTTCATCTGCTCTTGCTTCTGCTGTGAAGAATCAGCTCCCTGTGGGGAGTGAAGAGTGGTTCTCTGGCAAAGAGCAACACAAGAACCCCTCGCAAAGTGCTTTAGAAAGCCACTATACACGGGAAGGAAAGAGGTTCTGTTTCCAGCAGAACTTCTACACCGTGGACCCCCGACTCTCAGCAAAAGGCCAGCGCTGCTGAAAAGAAAAGGAAAAACAAAATTCCACTAAGAAAAAGGAGCATTGGCTTTGGAGATCCAGGCCACAGATCATTTCTCTATGGCATTTCCAGTATGTGGAAGGAAAAGTAAAATAGGAATTACCCGGCTTGAGATTTGGCTAATCTCCTGATATTTCATTGGAAGACCATGATCGCTTAACTATCACCCGGACCAAGTGCCCGAGCCTCAGTGTTAATGTCTGCACAATGAAGATGAAATTCAAGACTCATTGTGAGCATTCCTAATGCTCCTCATGTACCTGGTACATTCTAGGCACTCCAAAAATGTTTGTTGAATGAATGAATGAACAAAGGGATGGATAGATGGATGGATGGATGGATGGATGGACAAAACTTGACAAGCAGCACTTTGTTTACGTTTTAAAGCCCTGTGTATCTTTAAAGGTTATTTTTATTTATTTTTTATTTTTTTAATGTTTATTTATTTTTGAGAGAGAGAGAGAGAGAGAGAGAGGGACAGAGCATGAGTGGGGGAGGGGCAGAGAGAAGGAGACACAGAATCCGGAGCAGGCTCCAGGCTCTGAGCTGTCAGCACAGAGCCTGATGCGGGGCTCGAACTCACAAACCGGGAGATCATGACCTGAGCCGAAGTCGGTTGCTCAACAGACTGAGCCACCCAGGCGCCCCTCTTTTTATTTTCAAAGGCTAATTTTAATTGCCACTTCCTCCCAGAAGCCCCTTCCATTTTTCCTGCCCACCTTGCCCTCCATCCCTGCATGACATCATAGCGATAAGCAATTCTCGAGTGTGTGTGCCAGCCGCCGTGCCAAGTGCTCTGAACACACGACTCCAGCACTCACACACACAACAGTGAGAAATTCCTCTTGCTTCATGGGCAAAGACACAGGCCCAGGGAGTTAATGTTTCTGACTCAAGCTAGCAGTTTGGTGGGTCCAGTGTCCCCAGACTCAGGTGTGGGGGATGCCCAAACTTAAGAGAACCTTGGCGCTTTTGCATGGAATTACAGAGACCACCCGAGGGCCACGTTTTGCAGGGCAGCTATTTGAGGCTGTCACTATTTCCTCCATCACTCCTTGCTTTCCTCCGAGAGATCCCTGGAGAGCGTAGGAGGTAGGAGGCTACCTTTGGGTCTGTACGTGTAGTTTATGCCTGTGATGTGGGGAAGGCAAGTTTTCTATTTCAGCTTCTGGAGGATCTCACGCTTCCCGTGCCCTCCCTGGGCAGTCAGACATGGAGCCCAAGGGGGTACTGGGGTTCTGATTTGTCCTTTTGGGGAGACTTTCCATAATGGGGTTTCTCACACTTGACATTCTCCCGTGAGATGGGGGCTGACCAACGAGGAGTTTGAAGAAGTCTTGGGAAACCTCGACTCCTTGCCTCCCCGGTTAAAACTTGGTTATTAGAGTGCAGAAAATCTTATTTTTGCTGTAAAAAGAAAAATAAAACAGAGGGCTTGCTAAGGCTCCTATGGTTGCTTTTTGTTGTTGTTGTTTATAAGAAATCTTTGGTACATCCCCTTTTCCTCATGGTATTATTGCCATGCCTCAGTTTATCCCCTCACTCTTGAGTTGGTGGGCAGAATTTTACCACTGGTGCTGCCCCTTCCTTGGCCTTGGTTCTGCCCTTGACCGAGGCATGTCTCTCAAAACCACTCTGTTAGAGACCCTGACTCAATTTTCAGCCTTTTCTTCTTGAAACTCCCTCCTCTCTTTTCTTCCATGATCTTTCTGCTTCTCTGCTCTTTGAAGCCAACCTCCCTGTCCTTTAAGAGACGGGAATTCTCCAGAATCATGGCCTCAGTGCCCGGGCCACCCTTCTCTCCCAAGCTTATCTTATACGTGCCCATGGTGTTCCCCCATATTCCCGGCTTATACACGTTCCTTACACGTGCCACATCAGTTCCCCCATATTCCCGGCTGCTCCCCGGAGTACTAGTCTTGTACGTGAAGATGCTTTCACTTTGCTGGAACTTTTTGGTTGACACACTGATCTCAGTGCCCCTAAATCGACTCCTGCTCTGCCCCCCACTCAACACTGTCTCTTCTGTCTATGTTTGAGTTCCGTTTCCATTTCTCAAAGCCGGTTATCTAATGAAAACACGTCTCAAATATTCGTCAGTCATCTACAGAGGCCAGCTGTCTGAAAATGTGAGTGTTCGTTGGGGAGGGAGAGGAAGACAGTGTCCCTGCCCTCAAGGAGCTCACAGTCTAGCGGGGGAAGCGGACATGCCAGCCCGTGGGGACGCAGCAGCAGGACACGTGCGGTGGATCCGAGCCCGGCTGGGGGAGGGGAGGCGAGGAGGGCAAACATTTGTTCTGTCCGGCTGGGCTGCACGTGGGCCGGGAGACTCCTAGCAGGTATAAGGCCCGGTTGGAAGTCTGTAAAGCCCGCATTCGCAGCATTGGCCTAGGCTCCGTGAGGGACAGCCTCTCATGCAGAGGTTTATGTGACAGGGGACAGCAGGACATTGTGATTCGGCTCACTAAGGAAATGCAGCTTCACTTCTGCATTTTTTCCTTCTTGACATACATCTTTTTTACAGTCGTTCTTGTTTGTTGGTTTGTTTTGTTTTTTGTGTGTTTTGTTTGTTTGTGTTTGTTTTGTTTTGTTTTGTTTTGTTTTAAACTCTAACGCTACTCTGAACCCTGAGGGTGCTGCTTGGGGTCAACTTTACCACTTCCTGAAATCTAATGACATCTTTGAAACAGGGCATTTCTGTGAGTGTAACTTTCCTATGTTTCTCAGTGTATTAAATCCAGAAGATGGATCTGTCTCCTTTAAAAAATAAAATCAGCTTCCTAAAGAGAGGCCTCCAGAGGACTCAAAGGCCAAGCCTCCCATTTTATAGACAAGAACACTGAGGCCCACTGACATCATCCTTTGTTTGCATGTGGCCAGTGACTGGACCAAGCTGGGGCTCAGAAGGAGTCCCCCTCAGTTCTCCATCTACATTACTTTTTAGGGACGGGCAAGTCACAGAGGGCCCTATGCGTCTGCTGGGCACCTGGCCCTATAGCACTGGCTGAGGGTAGGCCGGCCTGGCAGGCAGGATGGGGCCCTCCTGCCCAGTCCAGCTAGATAGGGAGCTGGGAGACCCCCGGGTGGCGTATGCTAAGGTCTGAGAGAAAATCAGCGCGGGTGATGTGCACCCAGAGGAGGGCATCGTTTCTCCTCACATGGGGGAAGCTTCTGGACTATTAATAGGCTCCACTTATGGAACCCTTCCCGTGAACCCAGGGTGGGCCAAGAAAGGGACATAAATGACCTCACATACCATCCCTGTGAAATATGGACCATTTTTGCTTTACAGAAGAGGAAACTGAGGCACAGAGCAGAGCTCTAGAATTAGTTCCAGAACTGAGGTTCAAACCTAAAGTGCATCCCTCCTCTGGTGGACGCTTTGCCCTCTGGGACAGAGGGGCCACCAAAGGCCCGGCCTCCTGCACCTCCGCTCTTCATTTCAATCCTCTCTTTCTCCAGAAAGTCTCAACTCAGCCCCTCAGTTCAGCCCTTCCTTCCTGTCTTCGTGTGGTTTCTGCCTGGGCGGCTGGTCAACTTGTTTCTTTTTCCCTCTGCTATCGCTGCCTGGGACAGCCAAACACCAGTGAAACTTTCTTTGGGCCGAGTCCCTGACGCCTTTTCTGGGGGATCCGGCTCCCCAGTTTCCTGGCGGTGATTTCTCCTGCCTCCCCACCCCTTTTCTCATGTTACTTTCACCTCCCCATATGGAGGTGAGCTCCCGTCCCCCACCTCCCTTGCTGGGCCTGTCCCCAAGGGATTGACTGGGACGGTCCCTGGGGGTGGGGGTGGGGGGGTTGGCTAATGATTCTGCTGGTGACTGCTGGTTCTCAGGGCCTCCCACTGGAGAATTTGAGAAACAGAGACTGTCCTGGGGCAGGGCTGTGTGCGGCGGCCTGCGGACCTCCCCAGGGCGGCCCGTGTGGAAACAGGCAGGCTCCTCTGGCCCCAGGGACCCTGGGAAGACCTGCAAGTATTGCGTGAGACAGAGATGGAGACGCTGAGACAGCTCTTCCGGTTTCTGTTCTCTGTTTTGTGATAAGTCTCCTTTCTGCTCAACTGGGATCCCTCTTTTGCAAGTGCCGGTCTGGCTGGCTTTCTGTTTTCCTGTTCTATCATTGCACTAAACTCCTTCCTCAGGCTCCATGTGGGGTATTTTTTTTTTTTTTTTTTATGACAGACACAGGGCATGAGCGGGGGAGGGGCAGAGAGAGAGAGAGAGAGAGAGAGAGAGGGAGACACAGAATCCGAAGCAGGCTCCAGGCTCCGAGCGGTCAGCACAGCGCCCGACGCGGGGCTCGAACCCACGGACCTCGAGATCGTGACCTGACACGAAGTCAGACGCTCAACCGGCTGAGCCGGCCAGGCGCCCCTGGAGTTTTTGCCCATTCACCGTCCTAAGGGATTTGCGGGTCCTCAGTGGGGCTTTTGACTGGTGGCTGCTGGGGCCTCCCTGTGAGAGAGCTCCTCTGCCTCCGGAGACCCGGTTTCATCAGGGAAGCATCGCCAGCCAATGGTCGCTTGGCCCGACCACTATTGTTGCCAAGAGCAGGTGATGGTGTCTCAGACCATCTTCTTCCCCTTCTTCTTCCCCTTCATCTAGAAAGATGAGGCACACGTGCAAGACTCCTGTCGTGGGGGCCGTCAGAAGGGCTTCCGTCTGGATGGCTGGACAGAGGCTTTGCCAAAGTTTGTGTCGCTGAGGCCTGGCTTGGGGGCCTGGCCAAGCAGAGCGGGCAGCCAGAACAGAGCCTCGCTGCAGAGCCAGGAGGCTGGGCGAAGAGGGACCTGTTTAGGTCGTTTGGCAATGGAGATGGGTAGGGAGTCAGCTTCCAGAAGCAGGTGCTTTACATTGTTTGTAAGACCCGGTCTTGAGGGGCTGCCCCACGCTACGGGATGATGCACTCTTGTGTGTACGAGGGTGTATGGGGAAAGGCCCCTGGAACCCCGGCTGGGCGAAGGGCAGATATGAGAAACCGAACTGGTCCTGGGGACACACGAAGTCTCTGGGCATCAGGAAATCAGACCGAGGAGAGGGGCGCAGGGGGACAACCCCGGGAAAGATGATCAAGGCCCCGAAGGCAGTGAATCGGGAAGAAGTTCTGAGTGGAAGACATCCCCGGGAAGGATTCAAAACCAGTATCACTGCCCCATTGAGGAGGGCAGAACCCTAAAGCTTCTTGGAGGCTCTGATGGGGCACATGAGAAGCAAACCCTCAGGCAGAAGTGGAAAGCTGGAGACCACGAGAGAGAGTGTGTGCGGTGTGGGGGGCGGGGACAGGTCCGTGAACTTTGTAGTTCTATTTTCAGGATTCTGAAATACACACAAGTCCGACTTAACGCCTTCATTGGATGGATCTGAACGACAATAATAATAATAATAAAACCCAGCAAAAACATTTATAACTCTACAGGCCCGTGATTCCTGCTCTGATAGGCATTCTTGAATGTGGGGAGGAAACGATCACTACTCTTGGAATCGCGTGTGGCTGGCCCCCTTAGCTTTCAATCTGAATAAAGCAATGAAAGCCTTCTCCTTCTTAGGACACCAGTCTTGCCCTTCATATGATTTTACTTCCTAAACCTTGTTTTCAGAGCCAGGGATAAATTCCTTATAAGTTTCCGGATAACAGCCTTGTCTCTGTTCCAGTAACATTGGGTAGTAACAGGGCTACAGTGAGCTGGTTCCAATAAAACCCATGCCACCCAAGCTTCATTTTGTCCAATCTTTGGTGCACAAGGACAATTGCTGATTGGACAGTGTTTTGTACTCTAGGAAAAGCAAAAGAGAATGGAGTTGAGGATACACCCTTACGTAGCTCGTAGCAAATGTCGCAGAGACACTTACGAAGGGAATGGTCATTCCTAAAACCTCCTCCAGCCTGGCACCTTCTCTCTGTCACCTGCTAATTTGAAGGTGGGGCATTGCTCCCTGGCTTGGGTCAGTCCCTCCAGGGGCATCCATTTTCTATAGACCGCCCCCCCACCCCACTCCCACTTCCTCACAATTAGACTGTGAACCCCTCGGGGGCAGGGACTGCTTTTTAACCCACTACCCGTCCTTGCACATGGCCCATAATGAGCACGCAGTAAATGTTGGTGGGAGGAAAATGCTTTGCAAAATTCCACAAGTGTTGGCTTTGAAGCTTTGGCTTTTTGCCTCAGAGCACGCGCATTTTTAACCATCAAGTGTGATTATGAAGGGCAGCACTAGACCCGGACCTTGACATATGGTGTTGACATGTTCTGCCCCCCAGAGGTGTCTCCGAGAATCCCCGCGTGGAGGAAGGGGGGCCCGCTGAGTCCCCACAGGGAAGCCTTCTCAGTCTGAGCGTTAGGTTCAAGGGGAGCCTGGAGACCATCAAGATGCCAAAGTCTCTAACTTCCATTACAGGAAAAGGGACCTACAGTTTCTAGGATTTTCATGTTTGTTTGTTTGTTTTTCTCTGAGACTCAGACAAGAATGCCACTTCCAGTATAGCCTGGAGTATTTGCACCCTAATCTCTACGTATGGTGCAAAGGAAGATCCAGTCTGGTGAGTTCCTTCCTTCTCAAACTCTCCACGTACACCCTTGGTCTCATCCCCTTCTGCCCGAGTCCAGCTCCAGCAGGTCCAGGGGTTCCCAAAGGAAGAACGGCGTCGGTGAAAAGAAAATAAAACTAGAATAAAAAACTGGAAAATAAAAAACTAAAACTAAAATAAAAATGGACACAGACAACGGCAGTGTGTTGAACTGGCCGATTTATCGCAGTGAACGTGGCATTATATATGCTAGTGACTTCCTTGTAGCATCCGTCAACGATGTTTTTCTAACATTACCTAATTTTGAAAATGTTCCTATGTATGAGCGACCTTTCAGAAATAACATGGTGATTTTCCCCTAACTTTCCCGCATACCCTTTGATTATAGATTAATTTCTTGCATTATTCCATTATGCATCTGCGTTTATCTATAATCTACAAAGCGTTTGCTTTGCCGTTCTCGTGAAAGGCCCTCCATCTCTCAACACCTCAAGTGGAACAGTTACAGGGACATGACCTCTTAACCACAGGAGGCCAGAAGAACAATGTGTTTGCCTCGGCCCGAGGTGCCAGAAAGGGGCCGAAAAAGCCTTAGAAACCCATGCCTCATACATTCTGAGAGAGACCATGCACCTAGGAACCAATGAACCATTCTGTAGCTTAACCGACTAGGTTCAGTCATCATCTGGAATGCCTCCGGGGGGCCAGGTGGGCCTAGGGGTTGAAGTCACCCGTGCCCAGAGATACACTCCTTAGTTGCCGGAGTGGGGCTTTCAAATCCATAGGTCTCTCCTTTACGGGCCCTCTTTGCTGGCAAATGCGTGAGGCTATCCTTCCTGCAAGTAGAGGGGTCTCCATAGGGGATGGCAAGGGCTAAACGTAAGGCCGCACACTTTCTTGCGGAGCCTTATTTTCTTCCCTAATGGTTCTTTTCCCAGGGGGCCTGCCGAGCGCAATTCCCCAACAGACGATACCCCAGGTACTTTTAAGGCCAAATTGCCTAAAAGCGGGACGACAAGAAGCTTCACTGTCGGCGGGCCGCCCTGCGGTCGCCAATCCGTCCACAGCCCGGGCCCTGCCACTCAGGCTGGGTGGCTCGGCTTCCAGCACCCTTCCTTCATTCAGAGGATGATAAGAGACACGGCGTGGTGTCCAGCCCATCAGGAGAGAAAAACAATCCTGAGAGATGTGTATGTGGCGTGCTTGGAGGAAAGCAGCCTGGGTTCTCTTCTGGAAAGGCCTCCGCAGGTGCCTGACTCTGGGGGAGCAAGAATCTGAAGGCTAGACCTCCTTCCCCAGGGCTCAGCAGGGACACCTCGAGCTGAGCTCGGATTGTCCGCTCCCAGCCAGTAGCGGCTTCTGCTACTTACTCTGGGGCTTCCTCTTCATGTGCTTGGACATACTTCTAGAGAACCCTCTCTCCAAGGGGGCAGGAGGAAGGCTCTAGCTATTGAGTGTTTTATGACGAGATGCTGGAGGTAATAGATCCAGCATTGGCCCACTGAAGCCCGGGCTTGATAAGAGGACCAACGCACAATCAAAGTCGAGTTTATCGGAAAAGACACAAAAGAACCCACCCCCAAGATATTTTGCCTTGGAAAGAGCAGCTCATGAACAGAGGAGGTGGGGCCGGCGTGCGTCCCTGCAGAGTTGGGACTCATCCAGGAGTACCTCCTTCCAGGTCACTTCATTCTACCTCTACCTTCCCCTGTCGGCTCCGGGAGATGTGGCTGAGCCTTTGTTCACGGGCTTCAAACACTTCAGGATTGTGCCCTTTCTCTTTATTCCCATCCCGCTTCAGGCAAAGGGGAGCACTACCAAACCATGGGATAAAAACACTCCAACAGATTGAGAGGAGAGCCCACTCTACCCCCCGCCCCTGCTGGGGTATTTCTGCTCAGCAGGTGAAAATATTTACGTGAGTTTACAATTCTGACTCTGTCCGCGTGCATTGCGTATTCCCACGTTAAAGGCCTCACACTTTTCAAAATCAAAAACGGTGCTTAGTCCATGGCACGTGCTCAGAAAGCAAGTGTTTGATTTGCTAAACTGAGCCCCACTCAGGTTTTTAGCTCCAGCGGGTAGACTTAAAATGTGAATCCAGCCCCCGCCTCGCTCCTTAGAATAAGCCAGTTTGTCTACCGCTGTGGGGAGCACGTTTGAGTCTCCCCAGAGGCCCCTCCGTGAATTCTCACAACAAGGCGTGGTGCTTCGTCAATGTTTGTGGAGGGTAGTGCGAGGCACTGAAGATTTTTTTGGAGTGTCTGGGGAGATTTATTTCAACTTGACATAGAGAAGCATGCAACATTTAGATATCATAAGAGAAATTATACGACAGCCTCCATCGGGTTGCTGAAATTCTCGTTGTGCCCTGGGCGGCAAACACATAAATGGGTTTTAAAAGAAGATTGAGAAGGAAGGAATGTCAAAAGCAAGGACCTTCTAGAAGAAGCGGTTGGGCCCGGCTCTGCCCTGGCACGAAACGTCATGATGCCCAAAGCTGAATATTTCTTGGGGCAGGGAGGCCTGGGTGGGGTGTGGATGTATGCCAAGGAAAATGAGAGTGATGAACAGGCATCACTATCATTCTTTTTTGGTTCACAGCATCTCATGAAAGCAGAGGAAAAGGGAGGGGAGGAGAAGGAAGGGGAAGGGACTCATCCAACAGATGCAGGGAGGGACAAAACCCCAGCCATCGCGGGGTGGGGGTGACAACCCACCCTTCTCTGGATTCTCAGGGTCAGGGAAGGCCTGTGACACGGAAGGGGTTTTCTGGGTGGAGAAAAGGGGTTGGGATCTGAAAGATGGGGGTCCTCTGCCCGGCGGGAGGAAGGCAGGGGGGCAAAGGCCGGTGCCCAGGATGTGGTGCCGACAGGCGTCATCCCGGCGACGCCTTCTCTTTCTCTGCCTCATGCCCACCTCTCCCTGCCCCTTCCCCTCCTGCCGGGGCTCAGCGACCATTCACCTCAACAACTCATAAACATCATGGAGAGAGGCAGGTGCAGGGGTTCAGGGAAGACAGCCATGGAGAGGGATGCAGGCCGGGTCCTCCCACGCCCGGCCTGGCCTCCCTGAGACTTTGCTGGACATCCAGCTCCCTATGCGGGCACAGCAGCAGCCACCTTGCAGCCTCCCCTGGGGGACGGGGAAGGGGGAGGAGGACCCCTCGGATCAATTCTATATTCCTTCAAAGAAAGCTGGGGGCCGTGCTGCATTTCCTTGAGCCTCACAACTGTGTCCAGTTCATTCTGGAGTTAACACAGAGTGGGGCCAGTGCCCGTGTGGGAAGGGTCAGGACCAAGGAACACAGCGCCTCTGTGTCTCCTTCTGGAACAGCTAAACCATTTCGGTTCTGAAGGTTCTCTTGTTCTCACACTTTTGGGGACCAAAGGCCAGCCAGGAACCAGGCAGAACGCCTGGTTTGGAAAGGGCCCTGGTTGCTTTAGGGGACCTTAGGACGTTGCTGCTAATGGACGCACCATCCATGGAGCTTCTGTGAAGCTGCTGGTACGTGTCAGCTGAAGGAAGTGAGCTGAGGACTTGTTGGATTTGGGGGCGTCCCAAATTCTGTCCCGATGGACAGAATCTCAGAGTGATATGTATGGGCCTGGGCTGCGTGGGACTGGGGACCAGAGAGCCACTGGAGAGCTTGTCCCAAGAAGCTCTGGCAGGTGACGGTGGCGGGGGGGGGGGGGTAGGGGGTCGTGGTGCATAGTTTTGGGGATGTCAGAGCTGACTGGTAAGTAGCAGCGAGTAGGAGGGCCCAGGGCCGGGAGTTTCCAGAAGGCTGTGTCTAGCACCTGTGTTTTCCTCCACAGGCTATCACGCCTGTATTTGTCAGAATCTCTTTCTCAAACCACTGCTAATCCACTCTCCCTCCTTCATCAACCCACTTGAGAAGGGCCGGGATGGTGGTTGTAATGTTCATGTTGCCTACAGTCAATGTGGAGTGGCCAAGGCATTCGTCCTCTGATAGATGTGACAACTTTATCTTCCAGATGAATTTCGGCATGAAGTTTTCAAGTCTTACAATGGACACCGCTGAGTATTAATTAGTATCGCCAACCCACGTGATATTTGGACGCCTTTACCTCATTACAATTGACGGCAATAGCTCTCCAATTTTTCCTGCTTCTCTTTTTTCCCTTTGATAATTTTGAGGCCTTCTTTGCTTTAAGCGAATCACTTTGAAGATGGGTAAATCATCCACTATTTATTATCTTTCGTTACAAACGTAGGGGTGGAACTCGGTCACCATATTATCCAACTGTTTCATTAAGCATATAGGAATGCAATTATTTTTGCAGAAATAAATCTTAGTTTACTCTCTTCTTCTGGGGCTGACGTATTTAGAGCAAGCGTGTTGTGACATGGGCTAGAAGGTAGTTTCTAGTCTTCATTCTGTCCCTTTATGACTTTTGGCAAACCACTTAACGACTCTAAGACTTAGTTCCTTATTTGCAAATAGGATGGCAATACGTGTCCTTTACCTCGATACATAGACTTGGGTTGGAGAATTATGCACATAGACCCACGTCCACAACAAAGTTTCTGTGCCTGAGATGCCTGGTGTGTGTGTGTGTGTGTGTGTGTGTGTGTGTGTGTGTGTTTTCTCTCTTCCATAATTGATGCCCAGGGAATAAGCATAGGGATTCCCTACTACTGATGGATTATGGAGCCCGACCCCCTTGCTTATGAATATACATACACTCATCTTTTCCTAGGATGTGCATTATTGGACCTTGTGTATTTGCCTCCTGCAAAGGTCTTGCCAACGGCTGCCTGTGTTTTTGCCTTCGGCATCAAGACCAGAACCATTCAACATGAACTCCCAACATAAAAATTCTACCTGCCCTTTATGAGCGTTCGTGGTTTGGCCCATGCCTGCCTCTCCAGCCTCATTTCTCCCAGGCCTCTCTGAGCTCCCGCCCCCTGCCCCACTGTGGACATTTTAGATCTGCCACGTTTCCTCTCTGCACTTAGACATTTCTCCTGAAGTTCCTTCTGCCTAGAGCACCATTGCCCTCCCTCTCCTCACACCCTTTTCAACTAGGTAATTCCTACTCATCTTCCAGATTCCACCTCCATTGTTCTTAGAGAAGCCCTATACCTACATTACATTGGGGCTTAAAGCTCTCCAAGTGCCATGAACTGTGCCTTTAAGATACCTAACACGGAGAAGTATTATAGAGTTACTTGTAATCTCCATTAGGCAGGGGCTGTCCTTCTGTTCACTATTATACTCCTCAAGTCCAGCACACGATAGGTACCCAATAAGTATTTGTTGAGTGACCGAATGAATGAGTGAATGAATGAATGAGTGGGTTTAGTATTTGGAACTTGTGTTTGTGCCTCTAGAGAGGACGCCTCTGGACTTGAGGTTATCCTGATTCCGAATGAACATCTTTTGCAAAGCTCTAGAGTCAGAAGCAGCCATGGTCCCTGCTTGTGGAGCAAAGAGTCTGTTAGCCATTGGCTGCAGAAAAGACTCTGAGCCTTGTCTTTTCCAGGACAGGCCCCCAGCAGAGCCATACAGAGTGGCCAGTTTGCCTTCTGGCCCATTGGCGTCTTTGGGTTCCCACCCCTACAATGTGCCCCGGACCCTCAGATCTTCTTCCATATCTTGGCAGGCTCCTATGCCTGCATTTCTGTTCTGTTCTGTCTCCAGAAACCTTTTCCATCCCTGGCTGTGGGGCCTCCGGGGACCTTCTGCTCTCTGAGCTCCTCTTTGGGGTGTCTGTGTCCTTCCCCGGACACAGGGAAGGCTCCAACGGTTGCCTTCAACTGCCGTCAGAATGTTCTATCCTTAAAATTCTCAGGGGTTGGTGCCTGCCCTCTGCAGCTAGGTGGACTCCAAGGCTTTGAGCCCAAAGTCTAGGCTTTCACCTTGACGGTTGGCTCAGCCTTCAATAACCACACAGCCATGCATGGCGATTCGATTTTCTGACCAAATTCTTACTCAACTTTTTCAAGGCAGTCATGGCTGCCTGCCTGAGCCCTCTGGCGTGGTTTCACAACCTCACTGGACTCTCCCTGCCTTAGCTGAAAAGAACCCTCTCGTGGGAACTTTGGCAGACCCAGCTGAGGGAAATTGGGGGGCCAAAGCACTTCCCGTCGCCTCACGTGGTCCAGCCCCTGCAAGGCAACTCTGACCCCAGGGTGCAGCAGCCCTTGGTTGCAACTGTCCCAAAGCAGCGTCTACTCCTAAGACTGGAACCACATCGGCCTCTCTATCCCAGGGCTGGGGCCACACCTTGAGGAGGAGGGAAGGCCATGTTCATGGCTCAAAGAGACAGTGCAAATGTGTCATTTAGAGTGGCTTCCCCTTGGTCACAAACGTGTTTATCTTTAAGAAATATGAGCTTGTCTTCCCTACCCCTTAAATCCTTCAGGCTTGGCCGTCTTTCTTCTGAGGTTCTATCTCAGCTGTGCAAGTTGGGGCTTCCTCTCTTATTTGATTGTGTCTTTAATAAAACCCTGGGCTAAAGGCCCATCTGCTCCGAGTTGGCTTTGGGCCCTGGGTCTTAGTCTGGCCACTCTTGGTGCTCCTGGGACAGGGCATAGTGTGCTCCTCTCTCATTCATGCATTCATTCATCCATTCGTTCATTTAATATCTGTTGAACTCCTATGTGCCAAGCACTAGCTAGGTCCTGGGGATACCAAAAGTGTCAGGCAAATAGAAACGGGTGCTGATCCTTAGAGAACCCCTTGTCTAACGAAGGGGGCTCTTGGATGTGGGGAGGTATGTGAGTGAGCCATGCAAGCTGGGGATAAAAGTCAAGAGGCTGTGAGAACTTGTAGATCGGGTTTGAAATTTTCGTGTTTTGTCCTAGAAGCCTCAGGGAACCATGGAAAGATTTTAAGCAGCGGAGAGAAATGGTCACATTTGGGTTTTTGGAAAAAGACCCTAGCTGCTGTGTGGTTTTTGGGAAAAGACCTTAGCTTCTAACACCAGTTAGAAGGGGGAGGGGAGTGGGGATCGGTCAGGGAACCCATCAGGAAAGGCCAGTGTCTAGGATTGGAGGGGCTTGGGGAGAAGGGGTTGAGAACATAACCCACGTAGAGGAGGATGGCAGACCGTGGGTGTAGATTGCAGAGGCAGTTGACCAACACTGAAGGCAGACACTGGAGCAGGGACACAACTGCCAGGCGTGGAGCGTATTGAGTTGAGGTGCCTTTGAAAGGAGGCGATATTCAGGTCAAAAGCTCAGGGGAGAGGTGTGGCCTATAGATAGCCATTGGTGAATTATCTGCTATATGTAGTTACTCCATAGGAATGGTGGAACTTGCCAGGGAGACAGACTGGAAAAGCGAGGGTGCCTTGGGGTCAGGGAGGTGCATCTGTCCAAGGAGGTTGAGGAGGAATGGCCAGAGAAGTAGGAGGGATGCCAGGGAGTGGTAGGGTCACAATAGCCTTGAAGGAGTATCTCTGTGTTTCTCCACGACCATTTGCCTTAATCACAAACACATCTCCTTCATCCTGCATGTTAGATGTAGGGATCAGGGGGCAAACTAGTCTGGTGCTAATGCCCTCTGGAAAGGGCATGTGGGCCCTCAGCCTGGGCAGGAGGGCCAAGGAGGATTCTGGCAAACTCCGTGAGATTAGGTGGCAACGGCAGGCACATCAGAGAGTTGGGGACAGGCATGGAGAAGCTTGTGGCAGTTCAAGGCTGGGTGGGAGAATTTTCTCTGTCTACAGGTCCATGGACTGTGAGTTCAGGGACATTATAAAGAAAGAGAACAAGGAGACCAAGGGACAGGAGATGCGGGGTCTCTTTGGAGGTTGTGGGGACTAACAAGCTCGATTTGGGAGAGGTAGTGAGAGGGAAGAGCAAGGCCAGTTCTGACCACTGGCTTCCAAGAAGGCCAGCTTCCATGGCCTGTTGGGTCTTGAGATAGAAGCTATTTCCCACCCCTTGTCATATGGGCATGTTTCTTGGAGAAGCAAGGAGTAAGAGTTTGTCAAGGTAAGAGAACAATCAGAGGGGAGGAGAAGATCACATAAGGGAAACCAGTGAGGATCTGAAAGGGAACAGGCCAGTACTCCAGGACTGTTGTCCCAAATGTATTCAGGCACCGAGAAAATTTCTAAAGCCCCTCTAGCCTTTTTTAGAGCTGCTCAAAGCATATGGGGCATGCCTAGGGCCCAGAGAAAAGGGGCAGTGGAGAGGCAGGCTGAAAGAAGCAGGGAGGGTCAGCGTGGGCCACAGGTTAAGACGACTTCAGCAGATAGAGGCAACCATCAGATCCTCTCCACCACTCTCTGGGCCAGCATACCACAGCTAGCACGGACAGACTCCTTCACCCCTCGCCAAAGCACTGGGTCTGGCTGCCATCTTGTGTCTGGCTATTTCAGACAGCCCCCAACTGGAGTCCCTCACGGTAAAGCCTTACCACGGAAAGAGCAGTCCTGCCAAAGTGCAGGCTTAAGTCCATGGACGGGGAAGAAAGAGTACTTTCAGACCCCCTTTGGAGTGTGGCTTCCTCATGACTTCCAAGGCAAGATACATTGGGACAAAGAAATAGGTTTTCAGGGGGAAACAGGAGACTCAGTGTGGGTACCAGAGATGGCCACCATGACCCTGAAGGGACAATTTTGGAGTGGTTCTCCCCAGGATGGGGGGCAGGGGGCAGGCAATGCTTGCACTTCCAGCCCTCAATTTCCCCACTTGTAGAACGGGGGGTCATGGAAGAGTCTACCTGAGAGAAATGTTGAGGATTTTACGAGTTAATTTTTATATAGGATACTTAGAACAGCCAGACACATCACAAATGATAGTAAATACTATCACGATTTCACGAGACACTGTCCATTTACATGAAATTCTTGGACTTTGTGGGCACATAACACATTTCCTACCGATGTGACTCTACACTGCTCGAAAAGTAGGCATTCCAGTTTAATGATTTAATAGTAATGAGGAGATTTAATTCCAGAATTACATATTGGGATCATTTTGAAGAACTTTTCCACGAATGCTTATTAGAGTGGAAAGGATACAGAGTCAGGTGTCAGAAGACCGCAGATATTTGTTCTAGCATCTTCCATATGCTAGACTTCAATGGCCACTGTGATAGAAATGGTACTTGCATTAACAGAGCTGATGACTCAGTTGGGGAGACAAAAGTTTTTAAAAAGTTACAAATTAGGATTAGTGCCACCAAGGGGAAAATCCCCAAGGGGAAGAATAACAGAGAAGGCATCTAACTTTAGGTCATGAAGATCTTCTCTGATAAGTTGACATGAAGCCAACTTTTGGCCACTCAAAAGTGGTTATGGAGGTGTCTGGGAGGTGGGGGGTATTCTGGGTTAGAAAATGATTTCCTTTCCCAATCTTAGGCAACCCTGCGAGCACCAATTTCTAC
This sequence comes from Panthera pardus, assembly GCF_024362965.1. NCBI lineage: Eukaryota > Metazoa > Chordata > Mammalia > Carnivora > Felidae > Panthera > Panthera pardus. The sequence continues at coordinate 4,991,960 of NW_026526810.1, forward strand.
ATTTGTAAAATGAAGATAAGCCTACCTATCCAACTGACCACAACAGAGCTGAGGTGAGGATACAATGAAATGATGTGAAAGAATTTTGTTAAGCACAGACAGATGCACAAAGAATCTAGGAGGGAAGAACTCACTGACAATTTCCTTTCACTTTTTCTATGCATTCAATTTGGTTTCTGTGTCTAACACGACTGTAGTACACGAGGTCTGTCCGGGAGGGGCAGTGGCTAAAGACCATGTTGAGAATATGTGACCTTGGCGTCATGAAGAGCTGTGCAAGGTGAGAGGGGTGTGGAAGGGACACAAAGGTGATTCTCTGGAGAGAAGATGGCTGAGCTGAGCTGTAGGAGACGAGTGGGAGAGACTCCAGTTTTTTGTAAAGCTTAAAAGCTGGAGAAATTTTAGTGTGGGGTAGTTGGTACATATTGCAGTGCTCAGTAGACACGAACCCTTCTGGGACCCATCCTCAGGGAAGGGCATAGTCAACGTTATTTAATCTTTGCCAAGCTTCGCCACGAAGTTCTGGAAATAGGCAGACATGCTTTTCCCGGGGTACTCAGAGCTGTGACTTCCATCCAGTAGGTAATTACCAAATGTTTGATGCACTGAAGGACACTCCAAGATGGGAGGCATCCAGGGGGAGCACTGCCAGGTTACCCTGCAATTTCTGGGCTATAAAGGAGTCTGGGAGACGGGGATGAAAACTATCTGTGGGTTTGCAAAAAACCATCTTATTCCACACTCACAGTGAAGCAGGACAAGTGCTACAGATGAGTGAATCCAGGAACTGCCGTACTCTGGGGAGGAGGTATACCCCTGGGCTGGACGGTGGGGCATCAGACATTGCCATGGTTCCTCTTTTAATATGAAGCCCATGGAAGATGCTGTGCTGCTCATGATATCATAGTGTCACTGCTGGGCATTGGTGACTACCCAGCCTGTGTCTACAGTTTCCAGGTGGAGTTTTCTGATTGTTATTGTATTGGTGATTTTGAGAACATTTAAGGGGAAATAAACATCAACCAGTTGAAGATGTTGCCTAAACAGGACTTGGCAAGATCATGTCCCGATAAAGACATTTTCTCAGCTACTCTTTCAAAAGACAAAAGCACCAAAACAAACATTCTAGTGGAGGGGCTCTCAGATGCCCTTCAGTTGAGAGGGGAACCCTCTGGAAGGGAAGGAAATGGTTAAGGGGGCGGGGAGAGGGTCTTTTTCTTCCAGGAAGGGAAGGTCAGAAGGAGAAGGGACTGACTTTTGTGACACCATAGGTTTCTGTTTGTGGCTATTCCTTGCAGAGTCTGGGCCCCATGTTCAAGGGCACTTCCACAAGGGTCCATGGAAAACCCCTCAAGCTAAAAGCGACTTTGACTTTTGGAACTGAAAATGTGAACTTGTATGAATGGCCTTGTGTAGGTAAAGAGGAGGGACTAAGGAAGGCATTTGGAAGAGAAAAGTATAGAAGGGGCCAAGAGAAACTAAGGGCTCTGAACAAGAAGGGGAGCTGGGTCAAGGGAAGGAAACCAAACTTATTCAGGATTAGCGGAAATGACAGAATGGCAAAGGAAATCAGGAGGAGAAACTGGGAGGCCAGCTCAGAGCTGCTTGGGCTTGTAGGGGAGCATTGTGCAGGGACAGGGGGCCGGACATGAAGGGTCTAACCATTTCCTGTCTTGCACCTGTCTCTTTTTCCACTAACAGCCACCTGTCAGCAGTGCGTGGGCAGACTCCCGACTCCACAAGAATGGAGGGAACTCAGTGCATCTCATGGAAGGAAGACCTCACATTGCCAAGTTGTCAGTCCTCCCCGAATGGATCCCTGCCTTTGACCCAATTCCGATGAAAATTGCAGTGAGAGCTTTGTGCACTTGGAAAGGTATTTCTAATATGTATTTGGAAGAATTCATTTTGGAGAAACAAAAACTCCCGTGTGCACGCGCACACACACACTCTAAGATCAACAAGTAAAAGCTTGCATTGTTAGATTCTGAAACACGCTTTAAATTTGAAATCTTTTGAACGGTAAGAAGCTAGTGGCCAAAGAGGCCAACGATAAAGAATACAAAGCCCAGATATGGGTTTATTTTTGCCTTATCTGTCATTTCCATTTAGGACTTTGAGTACAATAGATGCATCACTGTTCGGAGCAAAGCAAGGTAAGTGCCCCCCGTTCATTGCCGTTGTGGCGCAAAGACTAGGGTGAGGGCAACACCAGCCAAGAGCGCCATTGTTTCACATCATGTCATGCTGTGTTCAGCGGCTTAGCAATCTTCCTTTTGGTCTTTACTACTTTTTATAGCTGGAACCCTGAGAGCTGTGAGTTCTGTGTTTGCTGACTAGCTGGTGTTCTTGGTTTTCTTTAAAGGTGTGAACACAAAGGCGAAGGAGGGCAGCGTGAGGCCTCTAACATCCTACAGAGCCGGGGCAAGCGAATGCCGTGTCTCCACATTCACTCGCCGCTTCTGAAAATGGTTTTCCTGTTTTCTGAAATGCATCTGCGCGCTCTCTACCCCCGCCCCGCACCAACCTGGCCACCCTGTAGATTATAAACGAAGGCCCGTATCCTTCAGTATATTGAGTCGGTGATTTCACTGAATGAACGTGGCATTCCAAGTCAGCGGGTAAGTGTACGTCATACAATCATTGGCCCAGAAATTACATTATTATTATTTTTATTATTATTATTTTTCGGTGAGTAATTACTGAGTGCCTGCTCGGGGGCAAGCTGGGCATTGTTGTGGGTGTTGCAAACCAGCACGTGAACAAAACAAATGAAGTCTTTGCTGTCCCAGGGAGCGGCCAGTTTTTAGGGAAGGAGAGGCACAGTGAACTAGGAACCACCCCAGAAGGTGAATCTGGCTGTGGAGACAGAAGCTGCTGGCTGTGGTCAAGGAAGACTTCTTGGGTGAACTGGGGCACTTGGGAAGACGCCAGAGGACGTGCAGGTGCATGCCATGTTGCTATCTGGGCGACAACGTTCCGGGAAGTGGGTGTCGCAAATGAAAAGGAACAACGGGTGGATTGGCTGCCCGAAGTGGGTCAGTTTTTATACCTCTTCCTCTGTCCAGTAATTAGTGTCAGTAATCGTGCAATAACTAGAAATTGTCGTCTTGATGCCCTCTTTGGTTTTAAATCAATTTAAAGAGGTTACATTTCATTTTCAAGATAATATTCAATTTCAGAAAAATATTGCATAATGACCTTAATTATGTATATTTGCCCTTCACCCCCAACCCCCCCCCCAAAAAAAACCCAACCCCTACATCTTAAAGAATCACGCCGTGTTCACCTCTGAAACTAAACACAAAGAACTCCAAGGGGTCAGATGGAATGACAGAATGAAGGAAGTCTGATTCTGATCCTTTGACTCTGTAATCATTGTGCTATGGTTGTGTCTTTTGGGTCTATTGTTTAAAGCTCAAACTCAGAGAAATGTAGGGCAGGGGACTGGAGAGCCCAACTGTGCCCAAAGCAAGCTCCAATGATTCTGAACCATTATCAACGAAACTGCGAAATGCTGTCGATGAATCCATGGTTATGTAGACCTAATATTTATTTGTCTTTGTGTGTACGTGTGTGTGTGCATGTGTGAGTCTGTGAGCATGTGTGACCTGCCTGCCTGCTCCCCAACTCTCCAGTATGTGCCTAGTCCCAGCATTTGCCAATCTACAGTGTGCAGATTTTCCTTAATCACGTCTGTGGCTGAAGTTAGGTTAAGTCCAGTAGCTCTCAGGGCACCTCCCAGCTTGTGGAAGGTTCTTTGGACCTGTATTTCTATGGCTCTGATGGGAAGAATGAAAAATTTATGTTCATCAAGCTTAGCTCCCTGAGGTTTTTGTGTTTCGGACTCTCCCACAGAATTTACTGTGAGGGAGCCTCTTCCTTTCCTTTCCTTTCCTTTCCTTTCCTTTCCTTTCCTTTCCTTTCCTTTCCTTTCCTTTCCTTCCCTTCCCTTCCCTTCCCTTCCCTTCCCTTCCCTTCCCTTTCTTCTTCTTCTTTGTTTATTTTCTTTTTTTTAAATTTTATTATTATTTTTTTCTTTGTTTATTTTCGAGAGAGAGAGAGAGAGAGAGAAAGAGAGACAGAGCATAAGTGGGGAAGTGGGGGAGGGGCAGAGAGAGAAGGAGACACAGAATCTGAGACAGACTCCAGGTTCTGAGCTGTCAGCACAGAACCCGACGTGGGGCTTGAACCCACAAACCGTGAACTCATGACCTGAGCCGAAGTTGGATGCTCAGCCAACTGAGCCACCCAGACGCCCCTTGAAGGATCTTATTTCTATGTCACATCTTGCAGCTGCTTACCCTGTCCTGTCTTTGCTGGCTTCCCCGGGCTCCTGTTTCCTGGGAGTTTCAGTGCCATAGTGGAGCAACCAGATGAACAGAGGTTGTGGGTGAGAGTATCGTGATGCCTGCCTCAAGGGCATCCATTGTGCAGAAGAGAGACAGCCACCTACCGTTCTGTTTGGATGGATCCCAACTCTCTGATTGGGTAGACTTGCAGGGGGTGGGCTAAATGTTTTCCTTTTCTTTTTTTTTTAAAGACAATAAAGCAGCATTATTTCATATGGTTGAAAAATACAGCGGCTTTGGTTGTTTTCATTTAAACTAACCTAAGTTGGCAGAAGTTTCTAAATGCCGCTCCGTTTACCTGAAGATTGCCTCTCAGTCATAGTGCATATATGTCTCCATGTTAGCTTTACCTGTTTGAGAATGTAGTAGGACAACAGGGTAACGGAAGTTCTGGGTGCCTGGTCAAATCATTTTCTTGAACCGTAATTTACGTTAGTGCCTCTGCTGGGGAGAAGCTGGAAGGGGTAAGGCTAAGAGGGACTTTATGTCTCATCACGTCTCTGCAGGCAACAGATAAGATGGCACCTGAGAACATTACCCCTCAGTTTGCTCACAGAGGGTGGTACAACCCCAGTCCAGTGAGTCGATGCCTTTAACGGAGGGCCTTTCCCTGGAACATGGCTGACATCGGTACCCTTCAGGGATGCTGTTTCTATGTCTATAATGTCCCGTTGTTGTTGGCTTTAAGGTGAAGGTTTTACATACAGGAGTTTATTTGCTTAGAAGCTGGACGTTGCATGATTTGGGATAAGCCAACTGGGCTGACAGAACTTACCTCTACCTTTAGGTGGATGCTTGAGTTACACTGGGGATGAGTACACTGGGAAAATGACCCCAGCTGCCTCGGGTCTCTGCCCACAGGGTATGAAGGAAACTCAGGCTATTCATTTTTTTTTTTCTCTAGAAAAAAATATGTTTACAAATGTGAGCTCTGAAGAAAGGAGACTTTGGTAGCCAGTGGAGGCCACTGTGTTCCGAGACCTCAGATGGCCTTCAGCGTGAAGTAAGCCTTAACTGAAGAGCTTCACTTCTGCCCAGCCAGGACACTTTCAGCTTGTCTCTCAGTCTCCGGGGAAGTAATCTTGTTTAATGTCCTGTATTTTTCTCTCACAGCCTCTTGTCCATTGGGTGACAGGAAAAACACTAACTTGGGTTTTGCGTTATTTACTTTCTAAGATCCTAATTAAACTCCATCTGGTGCTGTTTATGGAAGGGAAGAGGCCTCTGATAAGCACAGCTGGGGAGAAGATTTCCCAGTGCTGCTGTCCCGTGATTTTGTTCACTTGCTCTCAGCACAGAGGCCCCTCAGTGAAAGGAAACCCGAAGACAAGATATCTGTTCAGAATTTCATCAAGTCCTCGGATTTGGGTGGAGATAGATGCATGACGTGGTATGGAACTGGAGACCCAGAAGATTCTGGAGAGTCTAGAACTCACTGCCTTTAAAGGCCCACCTGTCTTTCCCTTTCAACTCCATGCCAATGCTCATTCATGGCCCGACTGAAGAAACAAAAGGAAAATTAAGCTATTTGTGATCAGAATGTTGGGTCTTTAGATTGGGGAGGGACCAGAGAAGACATTCCACCCAATATCCTATTTTTCATAGACTGATCTAAGGCCTATTTACCCCCATGACACGCTTGTGTGTGATCAACACTGGCCTGCCGATAATGTGTCAGAAATTATTGCAAAGGACAATAGTTTCCTTCCTCAATGGCCAGGGATATGTGGGGCTAGGATCAGAACTCTGGGTCTTTAAAAACTATCCTATTTTTTTTTAAACATATGAACTGGATAAAAGTTATAAATAAATCAAAGTTCTTATTTTCTCTGTGGTGAATTCTCCTACCTGGGCCTGGAGGCAGAGTCTGCGCCGTGGCCACATTTCTGCTCCTCTCGGGGTCCGTGGGACCGTGTTCTGTGACAGGCGAGGTCCCTAGGGACCCAGGCAGCCATTCAGACAACCTTGACATTTGATGGGATGCGGTCATGAGTGTTCTCTGTGGAAGAAGGTGCTTACCTGGCGATGTGGGAGCAGATTGCCGCTGAAAAGCTCACGTGGTGAGGAAGCTGGGCATCCCCTTCCAGTCAGTAACGGCTTATAAGATGCTTCTGTGCCTCTTTCATGAGGAATGTGGCAATTCCAGAGACGAGGTTACCTGACAGTCTTATAAATATGAGGGTAAAGGGGAAACGGTGTGTGAATGTGGGAGCTAGAGGTGGTGGGGGGCATAGGAAGGACGTAACTCGGGGAGCAGAGAAGCACAGCAGGCTCTGTGGTCAAGAAGCGTCTGGGGGGGATGCTGGGGACCATTAAGGGCCTAGGGCTTCTTGGAGGGGGGACAGTTACAATGTAAAGTGATCTGAGCCCTCAGTCTGAGCATCAAACACATCATTCTCAAAGCAACGATATAACATGTCCTCCCTTCACGTCACTTCCTGGCACCACTTTCACAGGGACCCTTTCTATTTCTGGTTGAGGCATGAAGGCAATAGGCTGTGTGTGTGCGTGTGTGTGTGTGTTGAAGCTAAAATATCAATTCAAACTGACTGCTATAAATTTAGGAGATCAATTGTGATCGGTGCAATATTTAAGAAATAACTAAATATCTAAAGTATATAGGTATATATTCAAAAACGATAGGAAATAAAGAGAAAACAGCTCACAACAATGAAATCAATGAAACTCAAAAGAACATAGTATTGGAGTAGACAAATATAATCAAAGAGAGGGGTGCCCGGGTAGCTCAGTCGGTTCAGCGGTCTGACTTTAGGTCAGGTCATGATCTCACGGTTTGCGAGTTTGAGTCCTGCACTGGGCTCTGTGCCGTCAGCATGGAGCCTGCTTTGGATCTTCTGTCCCCCTCTCTCTGCCCCTCCCCTGCTGGATTGCTCATTCTGTCTCTCAAAAATAACTAAACATTAAAAAAAAAAAAAAAGAAGAAATCAAAGAGAAAAATGGCAGAGGTCCTCTTTAGTAATTACAGGTAATGTGTTAAAGTTTCCAAAATTCAGTGAGTGACGGAATGGAAGGGAAACACCAAGATCCAATTTTGTCTTGTCCACCTATAATTTGCTTTAGATGTCACATTGAGAAAAGGTGAAAATGAAAGTATGAGAAAAGATGTTCTAGGTAAGGAGTGAAAGAGAAGAGAGATGTGAGGTCTATAATAATTGAAAAAAAAAATTGACTCGAAGTCAAAAACTCTTACAATAGACAAAGAAGGGTATAAGGTATTGGTAAGGGTAAATTACCAAAAATACATATACGTATGTAAAACATTTGAAAACACCCATGAAAGTTACCCCCCAAAGCGGGGGGTGGGCACCTGTTTGGCTAAGTCAGAGGAGCGTTTATGACTCTTGATCTCAGGCTCGTGAGATCGAGCTCCATGTTGGGTGGAGAGATTACTTAAAAACAAACAAGTAAGTAACCTTTAGGAAAAAAAAAAGTCCTCCAAATATAGGAGTAAATATCAACTGAATTGAAAGAGAAATAGTTGCATGCTAATATCGAAGACTTCAAGAGCCCAATTTGAAATGGGGAGCACATCACATCAAAATCAATAAGGAAAAGCGGACAAGCATAGCAGTAAATGTATCTAATAGCCAAAAAAACAAAACAAACAAACAAACAAAAAAAACCAAAAAAAACACACACACCAGACTTTGAAGGCAATTTTTTTGAGAATTTTTCTTGAAAAGAACTTTGCTGAGGACACTTTACTTCCTCATACAGAGCAAGAAGCGCGCGCGCGCGCGTGTGTGTGTGTGTGTGTGTGTGGTGTTGATCACTTCAGGTCAACAAAAACGTGTAAAAAAAGTTACACATGTCACTTTCAGTAAGAACCACAGTGGCTGGTGCCTGGCTCCTATTTTGAGTAAAAGACAGGAAACGAGCCAGGCAGGTGTGGGTGAAGGTGGCTGTTTTGCCTGCATAGCGTTTCCAGAGTGGGTTGGGGCAAAGAAGGTTGTTTTTGTGCACCAGTGGTGGGCCCTGTGTGAATCCAGATGTGAGGTTATCTAAGGACTCGTTTGGAAGGACTCACCGTGAAGGCAACTGGAACTCCGTGGGGAGAGGCTGAAGGGGGTGCTGGCTTCCGGGGGACCACAGGAGTAAGGGGTCATCTGAAGAAGCCAAGCGTCTGAGCACCTAAAAGAAAGCGATGGTTTCTGATGGTCCGGAGGTGAGTTCTAAAGGATGGTGAAAGTGTCCCATCAGGTAGAAACATCAGCCACGCCCAGGACACCGGGCCAGCTTCTCACAGTGCTGGGGGCAGTAAGAACTTTCCTTATTTCTCCCTCTGTTTCATCCAGCCAACCCTGGAGGGGTCAGCACTGCATGTATTTGCAGAGGGAGAGGTGAACGGGGAAGAGGGGAGGAGCAGAGCTCACACCATTGTCCTGTCCACGGGTCTCTGCCTCCCTGCAGGCCCTGGCTGGGGGTCCTGGGGGACAGGGGTCAATATGGAAGAAGACTGAACTGTAAAGTATGCTATGACGTGACATTTTAACTTCTGGACTGAGAAGGTTCTATGACAAAGCGACCGCAGGACTCCGTGTTTCTTAAGAGTGGCCACAAAAGTCATGGGAAGGCTGGCTTTTCTTGGTGGAACGGTGTAAAAGGACCCTTGATGAAGCGCTGGTATGAGAACTGAGTACAGTTCATTTGTAATTGAGTCCAATTTCAGATCTTGCCAAATGAGCTTACACACGTCGATGACATCCTAAGTCCAAATCTGGCTCACCGTGAGCTTGGGAAGACCGTGGCAAAGTTCACCGAGGAAGAAAGAAAAAGTGCAGGAAAGAATAAAAACAGGTGCAGCTTACCTTGCCAGAGGGTGAATCAAATCCTAATATTTGCAGGAACTCACGGGCTTACTGCAAAGACCCAGGGATGGGCTGGTGAACCAATACGGTTAGTTCAGGACAGATAACCGTCTATGTGACAGTTAAGGATATACAGATCACGGCACAAACCGGAAACAAATTGCTCACCTTTAAGTGCCAAGACAAATGGTTGTCTATTTTGAAAAACATAAATTTGGATCTTTCAGAAAATCAAATGATCAAATAGATAAATATAAATAATGAAGCTATAAAGTATATGGGACAAAACAACCCCCGGAGAATTATTATTTTGTTTTGGATCACTTAATATGAAGCAATGATAGTAGATACAAAGGAAAAGGATGTTAAAATGCGCTTCATTGAATTCTCTTTGTCAGGGTGCCTGGGGGGCTCAGTCGGTTAAGCCTCTGACTCTTGATTTCGGCTCAGGTCCCGATCTCATGGTTCGTGAGACCTAGCACTGCGTCAGGCTCGGCGTTGACAGTGCAGAGCCTGCTTGGGATTCTCTCTCTCCCTCTATCTCTGTCCTTCCCCCACTCTCTCTCTCTCCCTCCCTCAAAATAAATAAATAAAAACTTAAAAAAAAGAAATATCTTTGCCAAACACGTTAGAGTCAAAATTAAGAATCTGGTGATATTTGGGTTTCTGCCAGGATGATGAACGAGGCATTTGGAATGGCTCTGTCGCTGAACACAGCTAGAAATATTGGAGCAAATGTATTTTTTAAAATCCCCAGATGCGTACATGATGACACACAATATAAAGAACATGAAGGCAAAAATACAATGAATGTCATGTCTTCGAAGAGTTAAGATCCTAAGTTAGGTGTTGGCTTAGGCCATTGCTTGCATGGTTTCCAAAGTCATGGGTAGGACTCAATTCCCAACATCCATGCAGGTTGCAGGTTTGAATAGGAGATCCCCTCCATGCAATTGTGATTCTAAAGAAATTATCCTTTTAAGGGCAAACCGGAAAAACCCACCTCCCACATCTGCAGGGGACTGCAAAAATAACCATTGGACGTTGGACGTAACACTTGGAATCGAATTGAGGAGCTGGGACTTTCCCTGAGAAATTGTAACAAACTTCACCGTTTGCCTGTTTGCTGCCCCCAACGCCTGCCACCTGACAGGTCTCTAGAGTCTCAGTTTGAGAATTTAGCTTAAGTGATTCTGGACTGGAAATTTCCATACATGTCTGGCAGAAGCAAACGCCGATTCCATCTGGAAGAATTCATCCTCCCTCTCAATTAAATTCTGGAAGAAAATCAGCAGCTCACAATAAAAAAAAAATTACAAGACACACGCAGAAACAAACTACCTGGAGTGAAAGCCAGCAGACACAGAAACATCAGATTCTTGAAGGTTTCAGATATGGAAGTTATCGGATGCAGAAAAACACATCTGTTAAATAAGTTTCAAAATGCAAAAGAACAACCTGAAACTGAATACAGGACAAAGAGATTTGTAAAAGAATCAGATAGTCCAGAAATTAAAGATAACTGAAATTTGAAACTCAAGGGTTAGATGTTTTTGCGTGCAGTCAGAATTGAGTGACAGGTACCAGATTTTTATACTGTTGCCTTAAACAACTAGAAAAGGAGGCCAAACATAAGAAACACGAGTTTTTAGACATTGGGCAGCAGGCAGACAAGGACCTCTCAGCCCTCAACAAGAATTAGAATAATTTGGTTCCCATCAAGCAGAGTGGAAAGCCCTCATAATATATGAGACGTCAGAATAATCCTCAAAAGGGTATCACCTTAATAATGGATCTAAATTAATACTACACTAGGGGCTCCTGGGTGGCTTAGTTGGTTGAGCGCCCGACTCTTGATTTTGGCTCGGGTCATGATCTCATGCATGATTCGTGAGTTCGAGTCCTCAGTTGGGCTCTGCACTGACAGTGTAGAGCCTGCCTGAGATACTCTCTCTTTCTCTCTCTCCGTCCCCCCACCCCGCTCAAAAATATGTAAGCAGTTAAAAAAAGAATGCAAAAGAAGGCAGGGAAAAAATTTAAAAAGAGACAAACAGAAGACAGAATAAGTAGAAAACGAATGACAAAATGACAGATTTAAGCCCAGCTATATTCATAATTACATGAGCTGTAAATGATATAAACAGTGCAATCAAAAGACAGATAGTTACGGATGAACAAAAGGAACGCTTGATTATCTGCCGCCTGTGAGAAACACACCTTAACATAATGATACAGATAGTTTACAAGCAAAAGGATGAAAACATACATCCTGTGCAAACACTAATCAAACTACTACCATTGGCATGTTAATATCAGCCAAAGTAAAATTCAGAACAAGGAATGTCACCAGTGATAAAAAGGGCCATTTTCATACTGATCAGGATGATATAACAGCCCCAAACGTGCATGCTCATGAGAACAGAGCTTCAAAATATGCTACCCAAAAACTTTTAGAACTGAAAGGACACATAGACAAATCCGTGATTCCTGTCGGTGATTTCAGCACTAATATATCCGGAATTGAATGAACAAGTTGCCAGAACATCAGTAAGGGTATGGAAGACTTGAACAAGCCCAAAACCAATGTGCTCCAACTGATATTTATAAATCGCCCAAACTGGAAAGAGACACATTCATTTCAAGTGTACGAGGAACATTCACCAACATGGACCATAACACTGAACAAAACACGTCTCGATAAATGTAAGGTATCGAAGTCGCACAAAGTGCGTTTTCTGCCTACAAAAACATGAACCCACAAAGAAGAAACAGAGACAGGTCTGAAGAAAATTCCCCAAATGTTTGGAAAGTAAACAAAATCATTCTAAATAAACCATGGGTCAAGGACAAAGTCACAAAGAAGATTTGAACTTGTTTTGAAGGGAATGAAGAGAAAAAAAGATACCATATCAAAATTTGGGGTGTGCAGCTGAAACAATGGTTAGAGAGGGACGTGTGGCATTGCATATTTACTGTTACGAACTGAACTGTGTCTCTTCCCCTCGTCCCCCTCTCATCCCTATGTTGAAATCCTAATCCCCTGTACCTCAGAATTTGAAGTTGGAGAGTGTCTTTAAAGAGGTAAATAAGTTAAAATGAGGCCATTAGACTGGGCTCCAACCCAATAGGATTGGCGTCCCTATAAGAAGAGGAGATAGGACACAGACACACACAGAAGGAAGACACATGGGGAGAAGATGGCCAGTTGCAAGCCAAGGAGAGAGGCCTCGGATGGAACCGACCCTGCTGATACCTTGATCTTGATCTTCCGGCCTCCAGAATTGTGAGAAAATAAATTTCAGTTGCTTATGCTGCTTACTCTCTGGTGCCTTGTTGTGGTGGCCCTTGCAAATTCATATACTTATTAGAAAAGAATGAAAGTTCCCAAGTCAAAAATCTACAGATCCACCTTATGAAAATAGACCTATATAGAGGGGTGGCTCAGTTGGTCAAGCTTCCGACTTCAGCTCAGGTCGTGATCTCAGGTTCGTGAGTTCGAGCCCCGCATCAGACGTTTTGTTGTCAGTGCAGAGCCCATCAGATACTCTGTCTCCCTCTCTCTCTGTACCTCTTTCACCCGTGCTCAATCTCTCTCTCTCTCTTCTTGCTCTCTCTCAAAAATAAATAAACATTTAAAAACAATTAAAACAAAAAAATAGAATAAAAGTGAAGCAGGAATCTATAAAATAGAAAAACAGGAGAGAAAAATCAATACACCCCAAATCTGGTTCTTTGAAAAGGGAAATAAAACTGATAAATCTAAGTCAGTTAACCCAAAAGCTGGTTCTCTGAAAGCAGTAATAAAACTGATAAGACATGAGCCAGGGTGATTAAGAGGCAAAAGTAAAAACTCAAGTGAATGTCTGGGTTGATAAAGCACTGACAGGGATCCTAAGAGTATGAGGATGATAAGAATACCGTGAACAACATTATGCCGATATTTGCAACAAGTTAGATGAAACGGACACATTCTTAGAAAGACACAGACTACCAGAGCTCACTGAAGAAGAAATAAATAACCCGAAGAGCTTTCTATCTACTCAGTAATTCTAATTTATGGTGAAAAACCTTCCTACAGAGAGGGGCTTCTCAGTTTACTTTAGTAAACAATTCTACACAACCTCTTCCCAGCAAATAGAAGAGGAGGGTACATCCCCTCACTCACTTTATAAGTTCAGCCTGACCTTGAGACCAAAACAACACAAATCCAGTTCAAGAAAAGCAAGCTACAGACTGATTCACCTCGCGGACAAGGAGGCAAAGTTAATTAACAAATTAACAAATTTTAGCAAATCAAATTTAACAACATATAAACAGAATAAGAGATCATTACCAAGTGGAGTTCATGCCAAGAATACATGATTAGTTTAACATTCACAAAACATTGTAGTTTACCATATTAACAGAGCAAAAAAAAAAAAATCATCTTGATAGATCCTGAAAAAAATTGATACAGTTTAATATATATTCATCATAACAATTCTTAGGAAACTAGTAATAGAAGAGAACTTCCTCGACATGATAAGGGACATGTATAATAAAATCCCTACAGCTCACATCCTACTTAATGGTAAAAGAGTGAATGCTTCTTTTTCTAAGACCGGTAACTAGGTAAGGCTATTCTTTTTCATTGTCCCTTGTATTCAGTATTATTCTGGAGGTCCTAGTCAGTGCAGTCCAGGCAAAGCAAGGAAATAAAAGGTATACAGATGGAAAATAAAGGAATAAGACTGTCTTTATTCACAGAGAGCATAACTGTTTATGTAGAAAATCCTAGGGAACTTACAGAGCTATGACTAGCATGAATAGGTGAATTTGGCAAAAGGTCTCGGAACCAAAAGAGTCCGTTGTGCTTCTACATACTAGCAAGACACTCAGAAATGGAAATTTAAAAAATATCATTAAAAAATATCATTTAAAATATTATCAATACCTAAAGCATTGAGAGATCACTTAAAAAACATATGCAATGCCTATGCATTAAAAATGATGAAATATTACCAAGAGCAATGAAAGGAAAGCTACATAAAAGCAATGATCATAGATTGAAAAACTTACTATCATCAGGCTATCGATTTTCCAAAATTTGACCTATCTCTATGTCCGTTGGAACCTCAAAGTCCCTGCAAGCTTTTTTAAAAACAGAAGGTCAGCAGCAAATTCTCAAATTTATGTGGAAATGCAAAGTACCTCGAAGAGACCAAAACAATTTTGAGAAAGAACAAATTGGGAAAAATTGCACAATCTGATTTAAAGACCGACTATAAATTTATAGTAGTCAGGGGGTGTGCTATTGGCATAAGGATAAAGATATAGAACAATAAAACCTGATAGAGAACTTAGAAATAGATCCATTTGGTTAATTAATTTTTTACAAAGATGCCAAGGTGATTTAGTGAGGAAAGGACCAATTTTTCAACAACTCTTACTTGAACCACCGGATATCCATATTTATAAAAGCGAACCCTGGCTCTTATCTCACATCGTGCACTAAATTAACTCAAAGTGGAAAACAAATCTAGATATAAGAGGTAAAGTGACAAAATGTCTAGAAGAAAATATAGCAGAAGATTTTTTACTGTGAGTTTGGAGTAGTCAAAGATTTCATAGTTTGGACATAAAACCATCAAAGAAAACAATGATAAATCACACTTCATCAAAAGTAAAAACTCTGTTCCTAAGTAGACACTGTTAAGAAAATGAAAAGGCAATCAATAAAATGAAGGAAAATACACGTAAAACAGAACCCTGATAAAGTACTTGTAGCCAGAATAAATTAAGAACATTTACAACTCAATAATAAGAAATAACAACCCAAGTAAAAAACGGACAGAAGTTTCAATACACACTTCACCAAGATGTGCAATTGGAAAATAACCACCTGAAAAGATGCTGAACATCATTAGTATTAGGGAAATGCAAAATCAAACCATAATGAAACGGGGTGCCTGGCTGGCTCGGTCAGTAGAGCATGCGATTCTGGACCTCGTGTTTGTAAGTTCGAGTCCCGTGTTGTCTGTAGAGATTACTTAAAAATAAAGTCTTAAAAAAATACCCATAATGAAATGGGTACCACTACAAATTCATTAGGATGGCTACAATTATTATTATTATTTTTTTAAATTTTTATATTTATTTACTTCTGATAGAGACAGGGCACAAGTGGGGGAGGGGCAGAGAGAGAGAGAGAGAGAGAGTGAGACAGAGAGACAGAATCTGAAGCAGGCTCCAGCTCTGAGCTGTCAGCACAGAGCCCGACGCGGGGCTCGAACTCACAAACCAAGAGATCATGACCTGAGCCAAAGTCGGACGCTTAACTGACTGAGCCACCCAGCTGCCCCAGGATGGCTACAATTAAAATGACTGACCATGGCAAGTGTTGGTAAGCACATGTAGCAACAGGGATTCTCATATATGACTGGCTGGAATATCAAATGGTACAGAAACGTTGGAAAAACAGTTTACTTACTCACTGGAAATGGAAGCATGTATTCACGCAAAAATTTGTGCTCGAAAGTTTGGAGCAGTTGTGTTCACAATAGCTGAAAATTGCCAACACCCCAAATCTTCATCAACAAGTGAATGGATAAACATTGTAGTATAGCAATAAAAGGGAATAAAAAGGAAGGAGGAACCACAGATACGCGACAAAGATGAATTTTAAAGGCATTATGATCAGTAAAAGAATACGGATGCAAAAGAATATGTATTGTATTCGAAATTTTCCCTGTATGTGAATGAAATTCTATCCAAGGAAGAAGGATAGTGATGGAAAGCAGATCAGTGATTTCTAAGCCTCAAGGGGCAGGGAATTCACTGAAAGAGCCACAATGGAACTTTTTGGTGGTGATGGATGTATTCTACAATTCTCATGATTGTGGTCACACAACTGAGTACATTTTCCAAAGCTCACTGAAATACACACATACCCTTGGTGTATCTTGTGTGTAAATTGTGCCTCACTAATGCTATCATATACATATACAGTTATATACACATACATATATGTATGTGTATATATACATATACATATACAGTTAATCATATACACAAACAGGATGAACTGAGATATTCTCAGAGATATTCTCCTTCTTGCATTTCAGAAGGAGAACAGGGAAAAAAATCAGGATAGCAGCAATATTGGAAATGGTTAACAATTTTCAAGAACTTTGAAAGACATCAATGCACAGACATGAGAAGCCAAATGCGTTCTGAGCATAAGAAAACAAACCCACATCTAGAAACGTCTTGGAAAAACTGGATATTACCCAAGACAGGGGGATCTTAAAAAAGCCTGTGAGAATGTATTGAATATCTTAAATGACAGCCAAACTATATAATACTACTGAACAGCAACAATAAAATATGTAAGTTTGTGGGCTAGGGGAAGGCAATTGAGAAACTAGAATTATATACTCAGCAAAAATATCTTTTATAAATGGGGGCAAATGAAAGCCGTGTCACCCAAACATAAACACAAACTTTTTTTTTTTTTCCCTAATACGCTTTTCCTAAATTAGTCAAGTGTCAAGAACGCAACACAAGCAGATAGAAAACGATGCCAGATGGGAGATTTGAGAGATAGGAGCAAATTAAGGGTATTAAAATCTGTGGCTTAACATAAGCAGTCTTTGACTATGTAAGAAAAGAATAATACTCCGTGGGACTCAAAAAGGAGCAAACTAAAACACTAGACAGTCACGGGAGAGGAGGCATTTTGTGAGAAGTTCTTGCATGTGTGAGCCAGGAGGAATAAACGAGACTGTTCATGACAGCACTATGGATGATAACAACAGCTGAAAATAACTCTAACGTCATCAATAATAGGACGGATAAGTATGTATAGTCATACAATGGCGTATTTTACAGCATGAATTATAGCCTTGCGCAGCAACCTGGTTGAACTCCAAGAAAATAAAATGGAGTTAAAAAAAATCAAAGCAAGCGAGAGAGGAATATATATTGCGTCTTTGACATCATTAAAATTTAAAAACATGCAGAAGGGGTGCATGCAGGCAAACAATGTGGTAAGATTACACAGAACGGCAAAAGTCAGCAGAGTGGCTACATTTGGTGAGGACGGAATGAATGCACGGTATCTCAAAAGGACTGAAAGGGATTTCAGAGACCATTTTATTGTTCGTTTTCCTACCCTGGAGGGGAGTCCGTGGGTGCTCATTAGTTTAGGACTCTTTGTATCTTATGTGTATTATCTCTACTATCTCTCTATCTCTATCTCTATCTATCTATCTATCTATTCTGTTTTGCCAATCGGTTTCTAATTTAAAAGCACCAGCGAATCTGGACCATTCCATGTGGTTTCCAACGCCCCCAATTACCAGACTGGTGTGCTTTGGTTTAAGATTGATGAAAAGATCATGTGAGTGCAGGCCACATCAGTACGGGAGAAGCCACCAGGATGGGGTGGAAGGAAAGAGGGATGCTGGGAAGTTGGTAGGGAGGGGCCTCTCAGATGAAATGCTATTTGGGTATAAAACCCCTGTAAGAATAGGTGGCTAGTTTCCAACCTTGAAAGGAGCTAAAGTCTAAAATACAAGTGATACTAAGAGATTCATTGAGCGTGTATATCATTTCTATGGAATGGAGCTTTCTTTTTGGCTTACCAATCTTCATCAAGTGTTGGGCCAGTTGAGGACTTTAGGTAATTTTCCCTAAATAATTTTTTTTTTTTTTTGTCTAGAAAATGATCATCCATGTAAGTTTTATTTTCATTTAATTCTATTCAACATCTACTATAGGGCATATGTTCAATTACAGGATTAGAATCTACCAATTCACTCCCTTACAATAAAAAATTCCTTAGTGTCTTAACTTTGTTGATGGAAATCTTTGTTAAATGTGTTGTGTGCTCGCCTTCCTTCTTAAATAGATGGTAACATAACTTACCATTTTCTTGCTAATGTAAGGTCATCATGATGGACATGAGTCGGGTCTTGTGCTGAAGCACGGTCATTGTAAGGCTTTTGCCCTTCTACAAATATCCCCATTGCTGTGCATTTTCAGCCTGCCGTTACATGCTTTTTTCCCCCTTTCCCTGACAGATTAGGCTGTTAGCTAATACATAACAGCTTTCTTGCCTCTGTAGTTTGCTGCATTTTGTGTATTTTGATCAGGAAGCAAGGCAACTTGTTAGAATTACGTGTAAACTAAGAGTAAATAGGCTATGAAGGAAGGCATTCTTTTTCTTAACCAAATTTAATGGCGATTATATTAGATTTTCTCTTGGATCTTTTCCAGATAATATTTTCTAAACTTCTTCTAAATAACATATATTGACATCTAAGTAAGGTGAAGTTCGGCATAGGGGTTAAGGGAACTTTGGAGCGAAATTGTTTGGACAAATCCCTTACTCTTTGCTTCACTTTCCTCCCCCCTAAAGTAGGAGTGATTAAATAATATTTACCACTTCAAAGGATCCTTAGGAAGATCAGTCAAGCTAGTGTCTATCAAGCACTGAGCACATTTTGGGATCTAAAATGCTATGAATTAATCACTCAGGATTCAGAAACGAGGTTGATGACCTTTGTAGGATAGCCTGCGAAAGCTTTCCTAGCCCATAAGGCTGCTGAATTGCAGGGCTGGCTGTAGGATAAGATTTAACCCGAGGCTCTGCAGCAGTCAGCCCTGGTGAGGATCCGGGCCCCGGGGGCCGTGTCTACCGTTTGCTTTTGCAAATCTTGGTTTCCTCCCTCATCCCACCTGTGCTGGACGCAGAAGGCTGACGTCTGCACGCTGCTGACGGCCTGTTAGGGAAAGACAGATACTAAAAAAACCCTACAGGATCTGACTGAAAGAATAAAAAGGAAAGGCGATCAAAAGCTGGGGGCAGAGAGCACAGAGGGGAACCCAGCTCTTTGTGGGCCACCTGGAGGAGGTGGGAATTACGCGGCTGTTTGCAAACCTGGCAGAAGTTCGATGGGCGGGTGGAACAAAATCAGAAACCGTTGGGGACGGAAAACTGATAGTGCCTGGTGCCTGCTGACAGCAGCAGAGAGGGGAGACTGCTAGGCAGTTCCCAGGTTTTCATGAGATTTCGAATAAATGGGGAGAGAGAAACTACTCCCCCCCATCCCCCGCCCCGGCCGCACCCCAGTCCCCCAGGCAGTGTGTGGATTCTATGAGGTGATGTTTGGGCCCCGCCAACACACAGTAGGATCCCCATAAATGTTAGCTCATTGTCTCCTGGGACGGGTAAGTTCTAAATTTATTGTTGGGAAATTAAATGAAGACATCGGGGCTACAGCATGGCTAAGTTTGCAGCTGAATTTTGGATTACTGCTGCGCTGCCTTTGGCTGATGAAGCTGGGCCTTTCTTGCTGAAGTTGTTCTCAGCAGATTTAGCTCTGCTAAGCCTTTTTTTTTTAAGTGGCCTTATGGGGGACTGACAAGTCGATTATCATAAGAGACTGGGTAGGGGCACCTCGGTGGCTCAGTCGGTTGAGCTGCCAACTTCGGCTCAGGTCATGATCTCGCGGTCCGTGAGTTCGAGCCCCGTGTCGGGCTCTGTGCTGACAGCTCAGAGCCAGGAGCCTGTTTCAGATTCTGTGTCTCCCTCTCTCTGACCCTCCCCCGTTCATGCTCTGTCTCTTTCTGTCTCAAAAATAAATAAATGTTAAAAAAAAAAAATTAAAAAAAAAAATAAGAGACTGGGAGGAGGGGGGGATGGTAAGAAGGAAACGTTGCATCTGATGGCACAGGGTCATTCGTGTTTTGTGTGAAGGTTGCAAGCAGAGGTTTTGGTTCTGCCCAGAGGAACCCTCTCTCTCCCTGGGGGTGGCTTTGCCTGTCGATTATCAGCAGTAGGGGGCTCTTGGCTACACCTCTCAGGGGCCCAGTTCCTCTGATAGCACTGGGGTCCCCACCCTCGTCACCATTTTGCTGGGGCAGGAAAATGGCTCTGTGTCCGCTGGGCCTCCTGCTTCTTTCCGATTCCAGCACTCGGGACTGCCTTCAGATATCCAGCAGCGGAGAGGTCCCTGTTACCGCCTGTCCCTCCTCCCGGCATTTGAACCCCGGAATCCCAGGCACCCAGGGTCCCTCTGTCCCGCTCCCAAGCCTGCCCAGGGCTAACAGGGCCGCCTGCCCAACCAGGAGAGATTTCCCAATTCAGACGAGCTGGCTGGTTCCCGTTCTCAGGTGCGAGGCTGGTGGGGGAGGGCGGGGGTGGCGAGCTCCCGGCCCTTTGGCAGTGACACTGTCTCTAAGGAGAGGGGCGGGTGGGGACCAGGAGGGGGAAACTCAATCACAGTTGCAGGAGGAGGGAGGAGGCTTTTAGTCAAAGTGCCCGTCACCGGGGGCAGCTGATAGCATCGCCCGCCCTGGTCTGGTTACACCTCCCTGCCTCCCCAGAGCGCTAATGAGAAGCCCGCAGTGGACACCAGAGAAGGTGGTCCCCACGAGCGGGCGGCGGGGGGGTGCTGGGACACAGGGCAGGGGGAGGCAGGGAGGGGGGCGTAGGATTCCAGAAAAAGCATTTTGTAGTTTTGCCTCAACTCATTCCCTTCCCCAGTGATGGAGATGGCTTCCTTCTCTTCGAAGTGCCTGAGAAAAGGGCCATTTCTTTTAAGGACACGATGTTCTGTTTCTTCCAGGACAGAGAAGGCATGGAGCCTTTCTCAGCTACACCAATTGTGGCTTGCATTTGGCCCTGCCCTTGCTGGACAGTGTGTGGGGCCTTCTCTTCCCTTCCATCAGCCGCTGGTTACTGAGGGCATGTGACAGCCACGCTCTGGCCAAACCCTATTGCAAACCCCTCTCCAGCCTGGTGGCAAGGGAGACCGGGACCCTGGGATTCTGGATGAGTCCATTTAATTCTCTGTTCATTGATGTGGAACTAAAGTCAGATGCCTCTTGCTGTGCAGTGTCACGTTTCCCCCCAAAAGGAGACATTTCTTCCTTCCTTCCTTCCTTTTTCTTTTTTCTTCTTTCTTTTTTCTTTCTTTCTTTCTTTCCTTTCTTTTTTCTTTTCTTTTCTTTTCTTTTCTTTTCTTTTCTTTTCTTCTCTTCTCTTTTCTTTCTTTTCAGAATGGAGTGTTTTCTCTAGGCCTAGCGCTAATTAAATGCTTCCCATGCATTATCTCATGGGTCCTCGAAATAATCCTACCCTGATGGGCATAGCTTTTCATCCTCCACTGTGCAGATAAGGAAACTGAGGTCTAGAGAGGTTAAGTCACATGCCCAAGGTAGTGACATAGCTGAGGTGCGAGATAACCTAAGCTTTCTGACTCCCAAGCCTTTTGACCCAAAAGCGTCACTGAGTGAGTATCTGGTATCTGTCGCCACTTGTGACTTGCGACAACCCCCCCCCCCCCCCCCACCTTTTCTTCATCCGCTCATCTTACTGAAGTAGCTATACCATCCGCCAGTGCTGGGGACGGAGATGTGCAAGAGGAAGGCTCTGTGCCTGAGGATGTGGCGGGGAGCTGAACCCAGCGCTCCCACCGAAGAGGACCCCAGTGCTGTAGGAACACGGATGAAAGAAGGCTGACTGCCCAGGCCGATGAGTCAGGGTGGCTACAAGGAAGCTTCCAGAGAAGCCCAGCATGGCCAGATGCCCCTGCAGGGGGTTGGAGGGCGGTCATTAGGGGGGGACCTGGGGTGGGCTGCACGGAGCCAAATCAGGAAGGGCCCCCCTTCCTCGGGACTGGGGGGGCGGGGTTGGGGTTTAACGAGTGTTTGCAGCTTACCTCACTGTACGGGCCCTTCTATTTCCAGACCTGGTGTGAGCGCCCTCCCTCCACCTCTACTCTGTTTGCAGGTGTTTTTTTCTCCCTGGTCTCTACATGGGCTGTGTTCCTCCCAGGCTGGAAGGAAATCCCCTGGGAGTTCCAGGCCTGCGTCGGGGCGCGTACTCTGCTGGGGAACAAGAGCCCGGGCCACTGTCAGGCTGACTCCAGCCCCGAGGGCTGCTGAAGCATAAAGATGCCTCCGAAGAGCTCTGCAAGGGGTCTCCTTGCCACACCGGACCCGTGTTTCATTTTCCATGCAGGAAGGGTTTGGTGGTTGGTTTTTTTTGTTTCCCCCCACCATCCAAAAAATGCAACATGTTGAGGGAATTTAGTTCAGGCAAGGGAAGAACTTGGAGAGGAAACGTCAAGGCTTTGCCTGAGGATTTGTCCGCATGGTTTCTACAAGACAAGCCATCATAATCATGCACGGAAAGCATCTGTAGGGCCTGGGGAGGTCCCTTCTCCATGTGCCCCATTCAGTTGGGGAGGCACCAAGGCCCTGATTAAAAATGAAAATTATGAAACGCTATGGGCAGTTTTGAGTTACTTTGAATGATTTGTGTCGTTCCTTCGCGGGTCTCCCCGACGCTCATGGCTCAATGGACTCTGAGTCAGCTGACCCAGGTTTCTCAGCTACGACGCTATTGGCATGTGGGGCTGGATAAATTTTTGTTGCAGGGGTTGTCTTGTGGATTATAGGATGTTTAGCTGCGTCGCTGGAATCTACACGCCAGACACGAATAGCGGCACCCCGCCGCGACAACCCAAAACATCTCCAGACTTTGACGCAGTTCCCCGGAGGACAAAGTCACCCCCGCGTGAGAATCACTAGTTTCCCCTTTATTCTACGCTTCGCCATGTTATTTCTCAGTTGCACGGTCTTTGGCGAGTTACCCAAAACTCCAAGAACCCCAGTTTACCCACTTGGACACTGGCGATCACCGCGTCTGCCCTTCACGGTCACCGCGAGTTAACGCTGGTCGAATGCTGACCGACCCCTTCACTCAATTCCCAGAAAACCCGAGTCTGTCTTCCCCACCTCCAACCCAACGTCCCATGGTGTAGGAACCCCTTCCACCGTGCATCCACAGGCTGGATCTCCTTCGAGGTGTCTCTACAATGAAATGGCCAAAATGAGCCACCTAAAAGGGCAAGGGAGCGGACTCCCTCGATAATTTGCTGGGTGTGCCTGCTCTGTGTGCTTCCACGGCTCGGTGTCTCTTTGGAGGCAGGCACTGCGAGCTGGCCGCTGGCCCCGGTAACGGACAGGGTTTGCTCTGAGTTCGTTTGCCTCCAATCCCCATTCTTCCTTGTCTACTTTCCACACATTCAGGATTAGAAGTTTGTTTGTCTGTTTGTGTTCTATTTTGGAACCTTGCTCTCTACGTCCTTCGTTCCCTCCCTCTCTGGCTTGCGCAGTGCACAAATGGTTAAGGGCATTCGGCCTGGCTGCCTCCCCAGTCCCTGTAGACTACCTTGGAGGGACTGAATGAAATTGATAGTCCTAACATTACATCGCTCAAATCCCCAAAGAAAGAGTAGCTGGGCGGATAGAAGGAATGACCCCGGAGAAAACAGCTGTCAAGGGCAGCTATTGGTTTATCTTTCACGGAAAGAGAGACATAATTAGCAACTAGAGGGAGAGTGTTTTCTCGGTCGGGCAGGGGTCCTGCCGCACACGCAGGCACTCCAGAAGTTCCGACTGCCGTCTCGCTTGCACGGAGTCCTGGGACCGTCTGTGAGCCTGACCACGTTTGGGGAAGGCTGTTGGCCTATCTCGCAGACGAATGCCCCCTAAAGGCCTGGGCGTCTGCGTGTCCTTGGCACGAGCACTGCCAGCGCAGGCCCGTCCGTGGGAGGTGGGCCGCACATAAGCAGGGTCCGGACCCAGGCTCCTTTACTGTGACTCTTCTCCCTCCTCCTTATGTGTGCTTCTGCTTCTCCAGGAACAGGCATCTGCAGGGGCTCTGTAGGGGAGGTCACGAGTTTAAGAAGGGGTCGGACTTCGTTGGCCAACCGACCCTGACTCAGAACTTGGCTCACTTACCTGTTACTTATGTGACCCTCAGCAAGCTACATCATCTCTTGGAGACTCAGTTTCTTAATCTTTAAAATGGGGACAAAATAACGTTAACACCTTTGAGAGTTTTTAGAAGTTTCAGACCCAAGGCATATGGAGTCTAGCTCACGATGTCGCTCAGACCACTGGTCCAGGGAAGGAAGCTGGAATTCTTATTTGCCAGTGAGAAGTAAGGTTCAGTGCCTGGAAGAGACTTGGGTGTTGTCTCCTGGCCAGGGAGTGGCAGAGCAGGGACTCAAGAGCTATGCTCTTGGGGCGCCTGGGTGGCTCAGTCGGTTAAGCGTCCGATTTTGGCTCAGGTCGTGATGTCACAGTTTGTGGGTTCGAGCCCTGTGTCAGGCTCTCTGCTCTAAGTGTGGAGCCTGCCTCGGATCCTCTGTTCCCCTCTGTCTCTGCCTGTCCCCTGCTTGTGTTCTCTCTCTGTCTCTCCAAAATAAATAAGCATTTAAAAACAAATCCAGGAACGCCTGGGTGGCTCGGTCGGTTGAGTGTCTGACTTCGGCTCCCGTCATGATCTCACAGCTCGTGAGTTCGAGCCCCACATTGGGCTCTGTGCTGACAGCTCGGAGCCTGGAGCCTGCTTCGGCTTCTGTGTCTCCCTCTCTCTCTGCCCCTAACCCACTCGCATTCTGTCTCTGTCTCTCTCAAAAATAAATAGACCTTAAAAAAAATTAAAAACAAACCCAAAAAATTTTCTAAAAAATAAAAAAAAAAAGAACTATGCTCTTTCTCTCAGCCTGTGGCAGCCAAACTTTCGGACACAAAAGCACCAAGCAAACTGGCCTATTGTGCTGAGAACAAGGAATTAGATCTTAGGATGGGGTTTCTACATCCCTACCCATGACATGTGGGGATCAGCACCGGTAGCCTACTTTAATCCAGATTCTTGGCACCTGGTCAGATAGCAGCTTGTATGGAGGGCGGGAGTGTTTCTTCCATGAGACTCCAGGAAGCATAGTCGGGTTGGGACCTCACTGGTGAGAATGATAAGATCCCTCACCGAGGCAAATCTGTTCACGTATAAACGGTGCGTTTGGTCGGTGGTGAAGGCTAAAACCACACCATTAATGGTATTGAGTTAATGCCCCACCTTGGGTAGCGAAAGGGCTAAGGAAAGTAAGCTTCAAAGCTGCTTGAAAACCACTGTTCTGACTCCAACAACGCTTCCATTGCTTTAAGGTTCTCGGGTCTGAAAAGGCACGGGGGTGGGGAAGGGCAGCGACGGCCAGCGGCAGCGCAGGGAGGCGGCGTGGACCGTAGCAGTGGACGGGGACAGTGGGATCTGTCGGGTGTGGGCTCAAAGTCTGAGGCTGGCCGGAAGGGTCAGGGTGTAGCCTGGCAGACAGAGTGCAAGCAGGGTAGCTCCAGACTTGCTTGGACTGTAGCTTTGACTCTGCTACTTGGCAGACAGGGTGGCTTTGCTCTAGAGCTTGGCCTCTTCGAGGCTCAGTGCTCTTATCTGCAGAATGGGAACGCAGCACCAATCTCTAGACGGCTGAGGGAATTGGGTGACGAGGCGAGGGCCTGGCGGACGCAGGCTCTGGTGTGAGGGTCACAGCTTCTCGGGGTGAGTCAGATGACTTGAGGCGGCCTCGCCCTTGACTTTCCCACGAGGCAACGTGCACAGCCCCCTTACAGTTGTTGCTTCTGTGAATGGGGTAGGTAAAGGGTTCTCTGGGAGCAGGTCTTTCAGATGTAGGAGGACAGGTGTTTCTGATGTCCTGGGGACCCAAGCTTCCGTTTTATCTGGCCTCTGCCCGCATCCAAAATGCCCCCCTCTCTCCCTCCCCCCGCTGTCTGGTCTTCATTCTTCTTGGGACATATTAAGCTTGTTCTTGCCCCAGTGTCTTTGCACTGATGAGCCTCTCTCGCTGGGGCAGTCTGTCTTGCTTCTTTTGGGCGGGCAGCTCCAGGGCCAGGCCCTGACTGAGAGGGAGCCCTCCCACGTGGCTGACTGTGAGGGCCAGGCCTTCTAGGAGCTGTGTATCCCGCAGCTTTCTTTCTGAGACCGCCCCATCAGGGTGCTATGTCAACCCTCCTTCCCCCGGAGCACGTGACCATCTCATTCCTGCTCTCGTGTGCTGGGTTGCACCTTCCGCCTGTCTCCCTCTTGCAGCCTGGTTCTCTCTCCCCAGACTCGACCTCACAGATTTGGCTCCAGGTCTGTGTTTCATATTCAGACATTTCCTAAGGGGAAAAGGAGGGACAGAATCAGCGCTGGCTTGGTCCCCTTCGCCTCCGCTCCAAACCTGGGCCTCTGCATTCTCGTCCCGCTCTCTACCCCCTCATGCAGACCGCCTTGGCACTCACAGGTGTTCCTGTGGTTAGCCCTCCAGGGCTGTGGGGCTTTAGGGAGAGAGCCATGCTGGCCAATGCCGTGAACTGGAGTTAGTCTGGCCAAGAAGACAGTGATTGTTGTCTGTGTGACAGCCAGAGTCATTTTCTAAGACCTGTGCTCGCTGCCGTGACAGACCCCGTTTGCACCAGATTGGAGCTCAAGACCTTAAGTCTGGGTGGCTTGTCCTTCTGTGTCCCAGGAAGTCACGTTACCTCTCCGCCTCGGGGTCACAGGCTTTCGGTGCGGCCAGCCTGGAGACCACATCTTCGTCCTACAAACTGCAAATGACGAGATCGGCCTCTCCACAGGCAACCCAGCTGATGCTATATATGCTCTAAGAGCTGAGAACTCATGTCGTGGAAAATATCCTTAGAGTTCTATTCCTCTGAACAACTGCCATGGCTGGGACCAGCGATGTAATTTGTGGGGGCCGGTGCAAAAGAAAACATGGCCCCATGTTAAAAAAGGGTTAACGGTTTCAAGACAGCGATAGCGGAGCCTTAAGCCAACCGCAGAGGCTTCGAGTGCAGCCCCTGAGTGACTGAACGTGTCACTCAGTCGTGGAGTTTGCTACAGTCACGACCCCTCTAGAGCATTTCAAGGTCACGTGCCTCCTTGTGTTCCTGAACACCGGGAGCCTCTTTGTTTTCAAATGTAAGAGCCTGTCCAAGTTTGGTTACTTGGGAGGCGTGGGTCCCTTTCCCGTGGATGGGTGCTTGACCAGTATTCATTCAAAAGCGAACAGGTAAGATTGATGTGTGAAGAACTAAGGTGAGAGAGTCCCAGGCTTCTGTCTGCTGCACCCTTCTTTCTGTATGCACACTTTCAGTGTTCCCAAGGAGAGCCGCGGTTCACCATTTCATGTCTGTGTTCTTTGTTTTCAGAGCAGGAGCCCTTTACCTTGGTTAAGTGGCCTAATTGTTCTTTGTCGCTTTCCTTGCATGATAAGTAGGGACCGCTCAGGGCCTTGTGTTGTGGATGAAAAGAAATGGCTCCCACAATGTTCTTGGAAGAAGCGAAGTGAGCCGTTGAGAAATTTTATGGGCAAGGAGGGACAGACCCATGGGATGATGGGAATGGATGGCCTCCAGAGTTCATCCTGTTTTTGGTTCTTAACATGTATCAGAACCACTTGGAGAGTTTTCAAGAAACACATGCCAAGTCCCCAGCCCCAGAAGTGCCAGATTCAAGGTGTCCCGAATAACATTTGGCTTGAGAAGTTGATATTTTCAGGAGATTCAATTAAGCACTGCTGGGCTAGTGCACCTCCTACATTTCAGACAGAAGGGAGCTAAGAGCTGGAATCATACCCTTCCAAATTCAGAGGTCGATTCCAGTTAGGGACAAAAATAACATTCACAGCTTGAGGATTTTTGAAAAAAAAATTTAATGTTTATTTATTTTTGAGATAGAGAGAGAGAGACAGAGTGAGAGCAGGGGAAGGGCAGAGAGAGAGGAAGACACAGAATCCGAAGCAGGCTCCAGGCTCTGAGCTGTCTGCACGGAGCTCGACGTGGGGCTTGAACTCAAGAACCGTGAGATCGTGACCTGAGCCGAAGTCAGACGCTTAACCGACTGAGCCACCCAGGCGCCCCGAGGATTTTTAAAATGATAAAATCCCATCGATGCAAACGGTAATGGTCATAAGGTTTGGGCTCATGGGACCATTTTCCAGCAGAGTTGGTAAGTAAGAGAATCGACTAACGTCATACAGTTAGTAAATGTTAGAAACAGGACTAGAACCTGGGTTACCTGAATCTCGAAGTAGTTTTTCTTTCCAGTCTGTTCTCTTGTCTTCTGTTTGGCTTAGCGCTAAGTCCATCTAGTCAGTGAATTGAATTGATTAACTCTGGTGCCAGCAGTATGGTCCGTCTTGATGAGCAGCTCATTTGTTTCTAATTCCAAAGTTAATGTTGACTTTGTTGGGAAGTTTAGATTGATTTCCATTTTCCCTTACTGTGGAGGGCCAGAATTGAGCACTCCCTGGGCTCAGATGATCAGTTTTCTGGGGTATAGGGGGCACAGTTCTCCAAAAAAGCAGCTGGTGAGATGATGTCCCTACTTTGTACCTTGGTTGTCTTTCTTGGTTAGGCCCTAGGGCACACGGCCGCCCATCTCCCTGGTAACGCCACGGTGATGATGATTTTTCCACTCCGTGTCACCAAAATGTACATGTGATTTCCTAAGTGAAAGTGGCACTTTCGGATTCCTTGAAAATACTCGCTGTTTTAGCCAGGTTCACACACTTCCACCTTTTTTCGATGTCTTTGATTAAACCCTGAAAAGGTCCTTTGCCCTGAAGAACAAACGGGGCTAAGGGCCCTTTTACGAACACATTCACCTCTGGAGTGAAACGCTTCCATGCTGTGATTAAATGCAGATTGGTGCTTAAGAATAATTAGCCGAGGTGGCTCGTAAGCTAGCGGGCACCCTCACCTAATGACTTCTTGGCTTTGCAAGAGCTGGAATCACATTCTCCTGACGGGAGGAATCGATTTTAGACAGGATCAAAATAAACATCCATAATTTGAGGATGTTTTAAAAAATAAAATCACATCGAGGCAGATGGAAAGGGACACAGGTTTTGAGTTCGTGTAATCATTTCCCAGCAGAGACCAATTAGCTCTAGGTACAGGTCAGCAGAATAATTTTTCCTCCAGAAGGCATGGTCCGGGTTATCCACAAACGCAGTGAGCCTGGCTCAGTAGCACGTGCCATGGCAGATTTCTTAGCCCTCGGCCTCCGCCATCAGACAGGCTTCTCGGATAACCTGTTATTCACGGTCCCCTGTTGCTCTGAATGCTAACAACTGCCACAGCCAAACCCTTCTGCGTCAGGCCCTGTAGGAGACGCTTGGGGTGTTTTATTTTCATTTAATTCACACGGCCCCTCTGTGAGAAAGGTAGGGCTATCATCATTTTACACACGGGGAAACTGAGGCACAGAGTGATAAAATACCCAAGATTACAAAGCTAATAAATGGCCAGCTTACGAGTCCATAGCATTTGTCCGAAAAGTGCTGGATAACAGAATGTGGCTGCGTCAGCATAAACTCCAACAGGAGCAGGTAAATGGTTCACTAACTGCCTTACCGTGGCTGAATCCGTCGCGTCTTTAGAAAGGGACAGTATACAGCAGCGAATGCGTCAATGTCTGTGTCGTGAGCCGCTGCATCTGAAAGGGGCAGTCATGCCCCTCCCCGCTCCACGTGTATCTCTGAACAGTAATGAAGTTCACATCCTTTAGATTCATAGGACTTGGGGGAAAAAGTTCAATTACCGTTTGTGTAATAAAGGGACTGAAAAATTGTCAACCAGGCTGCAATGAACACTTTCCGTTATAGCGTCTTTGAAAAGAGAGACAAAAAGAGGGAAAATGTCGTGTCATCTGACTAAGATACCCCCGTTTGCATTTTGGTATATGTTCCCGTAATTCTTTCCTCTGTTATATGTATTCGTTGTCTATGGCTGCGTAGCAGATGGTCCTAAAACGAGTGGCTTAAAAACAACAGGCACTGTTATTTCAAAGTTTCTGCCGGTCGAGCCTCCCAGGGTGGTTTATCTGGGGGGCTTTGATGGCCTCTCTCATGATGCCACAGCCAAGCTGTCGGCCAGGGCTGCTTCAAGGCTCGACTGGGGAAGGATCCGTTTTTGAGCTCACGCACGTGGTTGTCGGGTGGCCTCGGTCTCTCAGCACGAGTCGGCTTTCCACAGGCTGCCTCAGTGTCCACACGTGGCAGGTGCCTCTCCATTAGGCAGGATGGCCTTTCGGGAGGGTTGTCTCCAGAGCGAGTGGAGGAGAGGCAGGAAGTGCGGGGAGAGACTGAACCCCCACTTGGAAACGGCAGTCCGTGTTAGAGTCGACACTCCTCTACTTCTACCGGGTTCTGCCCACGAGAAGCAGGTCGCTGAGTTCCACTCGGGCTCCAGGAAGGAGGGATTACGTTCCATTCTTGAAAAGTAAGGAGTAGCAGAGAAGGTGTGGGCATCCCTTGGAAAGCAGCACGCCGTATCTTTAAAATATGTACTATTGTAGTACATATACAGTTGCTTTTTATCTTTTAAAATATTTATTTAGAAAGAGAGAGCAAGGGAGGGGCAGAGAGAGAGAGAGAGAGAGGGAGACAGAATCCCAAGCAGGTTCCGCACTGTCAGCACAGAACCCGACGCGGGGCTCCAACCCACAAACCGTGAGATCATGACTTGAGCCAAAATCACGTGTCCGACGCTGAACCAACTGGGTCACCCAGGTGCCCCCCTTTTTTTCCCCTTTTAACATAATGAAAAAAATGTTTCACAGCTGCACACTATACCATAAAGTGGATTTTCATAACTTCCCCCAATACATAGCTCTACATATGTACATACATACATTCTTGTCATAGGTCAAAAGTCTATTACCAGAAGTGATGCTCGATACACATTTTTTGGTCGTAGTTCTTTGTATTATTTCACTGGGATAGATCTCTGCAGGTGTGAAAACAGGGTCAAAGGCATGGCTGTCTTTTAGGAACCTTTTTATACTTCTTGCTATTTCCCCTTCTTTGTTAAAAAAAATGTTTATTTTTGAGACAGAGAGAGAGAGACAGAGAGAGTGTGTTAGTGTGTGTGTGTGAGTGGGGGAGGGGTAGAGAGAGAGGGGGACAGAGGATCTGAAGCAGGCTCTGAGCGGATAGCCGAGAGCCCGATGCAGGGCTCGAACTCACAAACCATGAGATCGTGACCTGAGCCGAAGTCCGACGCTTAACTGACTGAGCCTCCCAGGTGCCCCGCTATTTACCTTTCTTAAGGGCTTGGGCCAGTTTATACTCCCACCTGCCATGTAACAGATCTGCGGTAGCAGTTCAAAATCATGTTGTAAATCTTGCAGTGATATATCCACTTCGCTGCAATGACTCCTTTACCCTCCAAGAGCCCTGACTGCTCCTTTAACATCCTGGGTCACATAGGCAGATACTGACACTCAAGATTTACAATAAGCAGATAGACTTGGCAAAATAAAATTGTAACAATAATGCAACAATATAGTGTTCCCTCCATGTACAGATAGAAAATTTATTCTTCATTTCACTGGAAAATTTTATTTATTTATTTTATTTTCGTTATTACGTTTTTAAAGATTTTATTTTTAAGTCATCTCTACACCCTGCATGGGGCTCAAAACTTACAACCCCAGGATCAAGAGTCGCATGCTCTACAGACTGAATCAGCCAGGATCCCTTCAGTGGAAAATCTTAAAAAATGTATTGCTGAGGTAGTCAAACTGCTGCTAATACAGTTTTTAAATATCTCCTTCCCAAACTCTAGTCGTTATGAAAAGGGCTGTTTGCTTAGTTCTTAAAAATAACTGTTTGATGAGGAAACTATCAATGCAACTTAGTTCTTTCTGTTAATGTCACAGCTTCATTGAGTTGTGATTCACATATCACACAATTCATTTTTTTTAGCACATTCACAGAATTGTAGACACACAATAACAGATCATTTTCATTACCCTAAAAAGAAACCCAGTACCCATCTGCAGTGTGACTTAATTCCTTTATTTTAAAAAGAAATTGTAATAAATACCTTTTTTTTTTTATGGGTACCTGAAACAGTTTTTCTGTCTTTTTGTGATCTGATTACAAATATGGAGTGTGAGTGACCTCAGAACGTTGCAGAAAATCTGTTGTCCGACACGGGAACAAAAGTCAACGCTCTGAATCTGATGCCATTGTTCTTGGCTTAAAAGGATCAGCCCTTTACTTCCATTTTGCTCGTACTGGGGAGTTAAAGATTTTTTTTTTTTTAACCTCCGAAAGGTTGTATGTTTCAGACACATGGGTCATATTCTAGCAAACGTCTTGATGAAATTTTTAATAGAAAGTTAGGCCACATGCTGAAAAAAAGGAGTTGTAGGCAATCGGCAATATGCCTGGCATCTCTTTACTGGCCAGAATTTAAACATATCTTGAACCGTCGATTTCTCTTAAATTCTGGTGATTTCACTTTTAGGTCAACGAAATCACTGCCTACTGGTGTCAATAGCAAAATAATGAAAAAAGAAACCCTTTTGCCCACAAACAGAATGGAATGTCAGCTTGTGACCCGGGGCCTCTGAGGGGGGAAGGGGGGTGTAATTCACTTCCTCCAAAAGCAGAGGACGCCAATTTCCTCCCCAGGAGGTCAGTAGCGCGAGGTGTAGGGTTACCATGGAGTCTAGATTCCGAGAGAAGTTTGAAATGTAATTGCCCTGCTGGTTTTGTTTAGCCACAAGGTTACTGTTAGATGTAGGGCAATAATGAGGAAATAATAGTGGAATGGGCCTGAGTTGACCCCTGCAGAGAAAGATGAACTTTTTTTTTTTTCTTTAATACAGGGGGGGTGGTCATTATAGATCGCCCTTTCTTCCAAATCCATTTGGCATTGGTGGTCAACTGAATGAGACCAGGATTCTTAGGTCAGTCCATTTCCCTGAATCACGAGACATAAATCAAAGCCGAGCATGGAAACTTCAGACTGTGACTCTGCACGTCTATAAATGGGGATGAGAGCTTCCGCTCTGGCCCTTGGGCAGATGCCTGCCTATTTGTATTCAGTGATTGAATTGGGGTCCTGGTGACATAATCTGTGCTGATTTCCCAGCAGTAAATAATTCTAATGAGAAGACTGCTATAGGGCCCAAAGCTATAGATATTTCCATAACGTAAGCCAATAAGCCGAGCGGGAGAGACCCTTTAAGGCCCGTCGAGGACACCCACACAGTGAGACTCTTTTTTGCCAGCGAAGGAAACCCACACACATCTTGCAGGAAACTCAGACATTGCCTGCCTGTAATTCCTTCTAGTGGGGAGAAAGCAGAGACTGTTCTGTCCCTTTTACTGATTCTTTACCTGAACCTGAACCCACATTGAAACACTTGAAAATTTTGATAAAGATACCTTTCCTGGTCTCAAAATAGAAATGTAGATTTTGAAAGCCAGACAGTGTTTTAAAATGAATTCTTCTGGAAAAACAGCTCTTGTCAAAGCAAAATGGCTCTGTTCAAGGGATGTAGAAACAGTGCAGAATTTTCCACCTCTCTAAAAGGTCAGAAGACTCTCTCTTTGAGATTAGACTTGTGGTCATTGGTTATTGGCCCAATCTAAGGTCAAAATCTTGAATTTCTGGAAAGACTTTGTAAAATTTCAAAGTATTCTTATTATTGCCCCTTTGCAAGAAAACCTGTGTGCTCACATTCCCTTGTTAATCTCTCATTCAGATTTTATTTATTTAAAAAATTTTTTTAGTGCTTATTTTTGACAGAGAGAGACAGAGCATGAGCAGGGGACATGAGCAGAGCATGAGCAGGGAGAGAGGGAGACCTAGAATTCGGGGCAGGCTCCAGGCTCTGAGCTGTCAGCACAGGGCCCAAGTAGGGACTCGAACTCATGAACTGTGAGATCATGACCTGAGCCGAAGTTGGGCACTTAACTGACTAAGCCACCCAGGTGCCCCTTTTATTCAGATTTCAAAAATCAATTTAAAAAAATCAGCATCTAGCATTTTTCTTAATAATGGAGACATTTCTATTTTATCTTATTTTATCTTACTTTATCTTATTTTATTTTATTTTATTTTTTTATTACATGTTTATTCATTTTTGAGAGAGAGAGTGAATGAGTGGGGTAGGGGCAGAGAGAGGGGAACAGAAGATCCAAAAGTGGGTTCTGATGTGGGGCTCAAATTCACAAACCCTGAATTTATGACTGGAGCTGAAGCTGGTGCTTAACCTACTGCGAAACCCAGGCACCACCCCCCTTTTTTTGCAGACAGTTCAATATTATATAAAATCTGCATCTTCTATCATAGACTGTATTTTGATCAGGAAACAGCCCTTTTGGAGAATGCAGTTTGATAATAATACCAGCCCTGCTCAATTAAAAATGCCATTTTGAAGAGCAAAGGATAACATTTAAAAAGTGTTAGACTATAGTCAGTGTTTTCTTTTGTCTGTTATTAATCTTCGTACTGTTAAGGAACACACTGTGAAATGTGTTCCCCTGCTGTCCTAAAATTTTATAAGAAACTTCAGTATTTTGGAAGCATAGCCATTTGTGATGTCTTCAAGTATCTTCCGAGCAATCTTTGAGGGCTCAGCAAAGATATTTAGACCAGCAGGTTCAGCCTTGCTTTTTATCTTTTATTTGATATTGTAATAGACAGGAAAATAGGTTTGCCAGAGAGATCCAGGAGTATTGTTATTGTTTCCCTGGCACTTCCTCCATGGGACTGTGATATTAACAAAGGTGTGTAATTTACTTGTGGTCAGTGGCTAAATGGCCAAGTACCGCTGAAACAGAAAGACATCTGAGAAATATTTGGCACATCCCAATGGCCTTTTAAAATAGCCCAAGATGGGGGCACCTGGGTGGCTCGGTCTGTTGAACGTCCTACTTCTGCTCAGGTCACGAACCCACGGTTTGTGAGTTGGAGCCCCACATCAGGCTCACTGCTGTCAGCGCAGAGCCCGCTTCAGATCCTCTGACCTCTCTCTCTCTGCCCCTCCCCTGCACACAAACACACACACACACACACACACACACACACAGTCTCTCTCTCTCTCTCTCTCTCTCTCAAAAATAAATAAAACATTGAAAAGAAAAATAGCCCCAAACGGCAGAACTCCATCTAGCAGGATGGAGTTGGAGGTCCCCATAGCAACTCTTCAAACCTCTCTCCACGCAAAGGTTGAACTTGACTCTGACTTTGGGAATGCTGCGTATCGATTGTTACTGTCTTTCTATGACCACTGAACTTAGCTCACCCCCTCAGCTTGGCTCTTGCCTCTCAGTCCAGATGTGCTGCGCTGGCTACTCTCTGTGTGAACTCTTGGGGGTGGGCCTGCTTTTTTTCTTTCTGGCTTCATGGGGCTGCATTCAGCAATTCATGCCTAATTACCGACCTTGGTCAGGGAAACACTCCTCTTTGGTTGGATTTACCTAATAATAGTCAAGCCCACTGGTTTACTTTAAGCTGACAGGCCTGATGTACAGAAATGGGTTCTAATAACATAGAAGCAAGGAGAAAGGGTTATTGACCCATCAGGAATGGAGAAGTTCAGCAGGCAAGCTTGGATTGCTTTAAAGGGCAGTTAGGCACCTGGGGACGTAGTCTTCCTTTCTTCCTTTCCCCCTTTCCCCCTTCCTTCCTTTCTTTTTTCCTTCCTTCCTTCCTTCCTTCCTTCCTTCCTTCCTTCCTTCCTTCCTCCTTCTTTTCAATTTCTTTCTTTCTTTCTTTCTTTCTTTCTTTCTTTCTTTCTTTCTTTCTTTCTTTCTTTCTGTTTGTTTCTTTCTTTCTCTCTTAGTTTGGGGTTGGAGATGAAGGAATTGGTGATCTGTACAATAAGTTAATTTCCAGCATTGTGGAGATTTTTAAAAACAGCTTCTTGGGGCGCCTGGGTGGCTCAGTCGGTTAAGCGTCTGACTTCGGCTCAGGTCACGATCTCATGGTCCGTGAGTTCGAGCCCCGCGTCGGGCTCTGGGCTGATGGCTCAGAGCCTGGAGCCTGCTTCCAATTCTGTGTCTCCCTCTCTCCCTGCCCCTCCCCATTCATGCTCTGTCTCTCTCTGTCTCAAAAATAAATAAAAACGTTAAAAAAAATTTTAAAAACAGCTTCTTTATGTTCTAATTCTCAATCAACTGCTTCAAATAGTGCAGAAAGACTGTTATAAGTTAAATCGTATCCTCCCAAAATATGTTGGAGTCCTCACCCTTAATATCTCTGAATGTGACCTTATTTGGAGATAAGGTATTTATACAGGTAATCATACTAAGATAAGGTCTTTAGGGGAGATCCTAATGCCATATGACTGGTGTCCTTATGTAAATGGGAAATGTGGACACAGAGATGCATAGAAGGAAGATGATGTTCAGAAGGGAAGGTGGCCATCTATCTGCACATCAGGGAGAGAGGCCTCAGAATGAACCAACCCTGAAGACACCTTGAATTCAGACTTCTTTAGTCTGAATTCATAGTTCCTCCAGAACTATGAGGAAATAAGTGTCTGTTGTTTAAGCCATTCAATCTGTGGTATTTTGCCACAGCAACCCAAGAAAATTAATGTGAAGACCTATGAAGAATTTTGATTATAGTACTGAAAGGAGATTTGTGAATATTGAAAACTTTGGTATCAACCAATTAAGGTTTCTAAAAAGGAGGTGGGGGCACCTGGGTGGCTCAGTCAGTTAAGCATCTGACTTCTGCTCAGGTCATGATCTCGCCATGCTGAGCCCCCGCGTCGGGCTCTGTGCTGACAGCTCAGAGCCTGGAGCCCGCTTCCGTTTCTGTGTCTCCCTCTCTCTCTGCCCCTCCCTTGCTCGTGCTCTGTCTCTCTCTGTCTCTCAAAAATAACTAAACATTAAAAGAAATTTGAAAAAAAGAAGGACGTGAATAGAAGAAAGAAGTTTGAAAACACAGATGGTTTTTAAAACACAAGATATGATCTGTAGGGCAGATCCATGACTCAAGACCAGCCCAAGCCAAACTACCACTTTGTATAAAGAGAATGACTAAGGTGAGAGCAATCCCTCCTCTTGGGTATTTTGGGCATTTTGGGTGCTGCTCCAATGGCACCAGTGGGTTTGCTGAGCCCTGGGGCCATGTAAGCAAGTTCTCTCTTACTTTCTTTCTGGTTCCTGGAGTTTATTTTTTTTCACCGTCCTTTGGGAAATAGCAGTTGCAAAGGCATTTTGAAGAATGCCCATGAGGGTATATCTAGGGCTACCTTTTCATGGGCTAAAGAGGCAGCAAAGGGATCAGGAATCATAAAGAAAATCCACACAGCCTAGCTTTTATTCTTCAACAGACATTTCCAGCGTGCCCGTTCTGCTGCAGGAGCTGGCTGGATCTGGGGGCCAACGCGTGGCTGAGTAGAAACTGTGGAGTCCCCTGCTCACATGGTACTTAGATCTATTATTTCAGAAGCAAGCTGGGACCTGAGCAGCACAGGTGGGGGGAGTTCAGATTCAAGAGGCAAGTACTTTGAGTGATGGCTGGCTGGGGAGAAAATGGTGAGGGCAAGAAATGGGGAATGTTGGGAGGGCTGGTCAGATAAGGGCCCTCAATCCCTGCCCTTGAGTCAGCTCAGGCTCTTCTGAATCCACGTGCTTCCATGGTTAGCTTCCCTCTGTAGGAAACTGGCCTCGTCTTCAGGGGACTTGTGAGTTCTGGAAGAGAGGGATGGGCTTGGAATGGCAATGTCTGTGTCCCCATTGCTGTCTTCCCTGTGCGTGAGAAGGAAAGGCGTGAGCCCCGAGACTGGGGGAGAAGCAAGTTTTCTCTGATACATTTCATTTGAAAAGTAAAATTTATCCGTTTGTTTCTAGATTGTTCTTTCCTCCCACCTTAAAGAAAATTCATTTCTGAAAGTGTTTTTTCTCCCCCTTCTGCCGAGCAGCTTTTTATCTAGAAACAAAGGCGAGCCTTTAAACAGGTGTTGCAATATGTACACTTTCAGGCATGAAAATGGAGTCTTGAAGAATCTTGTAGATACTTGTGAGCTTCAGGAAACCCTGGCCCAGCATTACCTCATACTCTACAAAAGCCAGAAGGGGCCAAGTCTCAATGGAGAGCCCACAGAGCACAGTGCAGGTAGAGCCTAAGCATGTCTATGGTTTCAGATTTCTCAGATTTCTATGGCTCTGTCACAGGGAGCTTTTACCCCTCTGGGGGGTTGTTAGGAAAATCTTCCGAGGCCACCAGGAGGCCCAACAGTGCTCAGGAACTTCTGGAAGTCATGAAGCTGGGAGGCGCTGAATCCCAACCCCAAGACAGGCCTTGATTTCCCCTGGGCTGTTAGTTACCTGGTCTGAGTCCTCCCCTTCCTGCCTCTCCCTTTTCCCTTCCTCTGCTACCCACACATTTGTGCTTTCTAGCAAGGCACCTTGGTTGTAAGCATCTGTTTGACTTAGCCCTTCAAGACTCCTGTTAAATTAAACAAGGTGGGTCACAGACCTAGGTGACTCTAATGCCACAGTGGCCTATGTAAGCCAACCACAAGCTAAGCCAGTAAACGCCCCAGTGTTCTGAAATCCAAACCCTAATGATGATCAATCCTGGACAGCCAACGAGGCTTTCAGCTACAGCCAATCAAATAATTTCCTTTCTTTGTTTCCGAACTTTGTAAATCTTTCCTCTAGCTCCTGTCTGGGGAGTGCTCCCTGACCACCTGATTGCGATCAATTTTTGCTCAACCAAACTCTTCGGAAAACATTTTCAGTATGTCTCAGTTTCTCTTTTAACACCCCCGATCTGAACTTTCTACCTGGGAATTCGAGAACAACAAAACTGTCACACCTGATGGACGTTCCAACCAAAGAGCTCTTTTTTTTTCTTTTTCTTTCTGTATTGTAGCAGCTTTCCACTACCTACTTGGTATCTTAGAATGATCTAGAAAGGCGAAGGAAGCCAGAGAACCCTTAAACCTGAGGAAGGAGGCTGACTTGAACTTTCAGTCATTTGATCACTGCGGAGAGCCCGTACATGTGCCCAGTTCGGGACCTTAACCGTTTAGCAGGGAAGAGAAAATCCAAGCGGCTAAAAGACAATGCAGTACAGTGTCATAGAGCCCCTCCCAAGATGCCAGGGGCACCTGTATGGGGCCTGGGGATAGAAGAGCAGAAAAAAAGATGCTTAAAGACCTGGAGAACATGGCCCATCCTGCAAAGTGGAAGGGGTGGGGGCAGGGTGACCGGTAGGGAGAATATGACGAGGTAGGGGCAGGAATGAGGGCAGGAAGGGTAGACTGGGCAGAGACCAGAGGGAGCCTTGTGTGGACCGGAACTTTACCATACAGTTGATGAGCCACACGGGAGGAACACAGGGTCAGGTTCGTGTTTCAGGGAGAGCCTGTTGATAGCACGTTGGGGTTAGATTGGAGCTCGGGGAGCCTGGGGGGAGGGGAGTAGGAACAAGGCCCTAAAGGTCCCAGTGATTCATAGATTCAGGTGTGGGCAATATGACCTCAGGTAGGTCTCTTACTGTCATGTCAGGAGCATTCGCCCTGTCACCTTGACCACCTCTGATAGGACACACTCGACTTAATTCCAGATTGACCGG
The DNA here is from genome assembly GCF_024362965.1 of Panthera pardus. Lineage (NCBI taxonomy): Eukaryota > Metazoa > Chordata > Mammalia > Carnivora > Felidae > Panthera > Panthera pardus. Next base: position 5,031,384 of record NW_026526810.1, read on the forward strand.
ACCAGTGGTTCAATAAGCATACTAGTGGCTTTTCTGTGTATCTTAACTGTGACACTCAATATTCTGGTTTCATAGCCCACAGAAAACAGACTGGTCACGAGGATCATCCCTGGCGATGGGGACACAGCAGTGAGTGAATTGGACTAAAGTCGCTTCCCTGGAAGAGCTCACATACTACTGGGGTGATGCAGGAACATAAGTAATCCACATTAGACTAGGTAGCAATGAAGGCAGTGGCCAATAATATACATGGGAGAAGACCAGGAAGTCCCAGGATGAAGGGGGCTTACAATTTCTTTCTTTCCTTCTTCCTTCCTTCCTTCCTTCCTTCCTTCCTTCCTTCCTCCCTCCCTTCCTCCCTCCCTCCCTTTTTCTTTCTTTCTTTCTTTCTTATTTTCTTTTTCTTTCTTTCTTTCTTTCTTTCTTTCTTTCTTCATTTTTGAGAGAGAGAGAGAGACAGACCAAGCAATAGCAGGGGAGGGACAGAGAGCGAGGGAGACACAGAATCCGAAGCAGGCTCCAGGCTCTGAGCTGTCAGCACAGAGCCCGACGTTCGGCTCAGACCCACAAACCGTGAGATCATGACCTGAGCTGAAGTCTCCCACTTAACTGACTGAGCCACCCAGGCATCCCAGGGCTTACAATTTCAAGAGGCATCAGAACAGCTTCAATGAGGTGATAATTTTAACAAATATGATCCCTGAGATCTTCACTTCAAGGGTTAAGTTGTCTAAGGGGAGGCCACCTGTGATCCAATAGCGTTTGCAGAGAATCTTGGGACCCTAATGGTGCCAGAAGGTTCTGCTTTCTGTCTCCGGGGTGGGCCGCCATGTTGGCTAAACAAGACCTACCCCTGGTAACCTTGCTGGAAAGAGGTTCTAATAACTACTCTCCATTTCTCAGCTCGGAGCTGCCCTTGAGTATTTCAAACAAGTCACCACTCCCTCCTCCCTCCTTGGGCTGGCCCCCAATTTATTTACTAAAAAAAATGTTCAGCTCAGCTGTAGCATCTGTTTCCCAGGGAGGCCCCTGTTTCTTACTCAATTTCCCAGCTGGTTTGACTTATCAGGACACAAGCAGGTCACCTGACTGGCCCAAGGCCACACAGTGAGCAAAGGGCTCAGCCAAACATAAACCCGACCTTATTATTATTTTTTTAAGTTACACAGTTTCTGGAAACTCCATAGTTGTGGCAGATGGGATGTTAACCGCATTCACTGACAACTTAACACAAGGAGCCTCGGCGCAGATCGCTTCATCTGGCTCAAGGAGTACGCGCGAACTGGATACAAAAGCAGGGAAATGCCCCCCGCCCCCCGATTAAGAGGCCATTTTGCGCATGACTTGACGGCTGCCTCAATCAGTTGCCACAGTTCCAGGGCAGCAGCATTTTGGGTTGGCATCTTCTTCAAAGATCATACCTCAGGGGCTCAGCCTTGCCTGATTAAATTATCTTTTCTTTTCCAGCCCGCTTCTCCACGTCCGCCCTCCCCACCCCACCCCACCCCAGCGCCCTTCCTATAGGCAGTTGTGAGTTCATAACCAAACTCCTCCAGTGCGATGCAATTTCTGGGTGCAAATTGCATGCAGTTGTGGGGCAAGATCTTAGGGATAATTGCAGTGAGGTGGAGGGTGATGCAAGTTTAGAAACTTTGCAAAGTACCTTTTGGGCCCTCATTTGTGACTCTCCTTTATGTTTTCATTCACCTTTGGGTTACCTTTTTCAAGCGAATGCATTCAGTTTTAATTATCTAAATCTTTGATTTTTGTGTCTTGGTCAAATGAAGATTAATGCAAACACTTGGTGTTTTATGGAAGATCCATTACATCCCTGCCTGATAGGCTTTTCCATTTTCCTCCCCACCCATCAGCACCCCTTTGTGATTCAGGGTGCCATGGGACAGTAAGGAAAGGTCTTTAGCTCTCTGGGCCTCAGTGTTCTTACCTGTCATTTGGACACAATTACATATACTTCATGGAATCTGTGATGATAAAGTTTAATGAGATGATGCATTGTGATGTGTGTGTGTGTGTGTTTTCCATACCACTAAGCAATTCTCTGACACAAGCCGGATGTCCTACAATTCAACTTGACTCTGATACAGTCTACCTGGAGATAGCATCAGATCCTACAGGTTAAGGGCTCAGTCCCTACAAGGCTATCCCCTCTTTCAGATGCCAATCTCAAGTTCAAGTTTTCACCTGGGTTTCTGACCAACCAGCTATATATAGGAGCTTCCCATAACCCTCCCCTTGGGTTTGACTGATTTGCTAGAGAGGCTCACAAAACTCGGAGAAACATCTTACTTACTAGATTACCAGGTTATTATAAAAGCGTATAACTCAGGAACAACCAGATGGAAGAGGGTAGGATATGGGGAAAGGGTGTGGAACTTCCATGTTCTTCCTGAGCTTTCCTGAGCATGCTACTCTCCCAGGACTTCCAGGCGTTCCTCAGCCTGAAAGTTCTCGGAAGCCTGTCCTTTTGCTTTTTACAATGGCTTCCTTACAAAGCTCACTTGATGAAACCATTGGCCATCGGTGATTGAACCCAATCTCCAGCCCTCCGCCTGCCAAAGTTGGGGGGGGGTGGGGCTGAAAGTTTCAACCCTCTCATCACATGGTTGGTTACCCTGGTAACCAGCTCTCATCTTCAGGTTATCAGGGAGCTTTCCAAAGTCACCTCGTTAACATAAATTTCGAGGGTTTTAGGAGCTCTGTGCTAAGAATAGGGATGAAGACAAAATATATATTTCTTATTTGAAGTCACAGTATCACATGCATACATAACGACTTCAGACGAAGCCCCATTATCCCAAGGAGTTCATTTCTTGGCATTATCATTTTTTCCGTCTTTAAAAAAAAAATTTTTTTAACGTTTATTTATTTTTGAGACAGAGAGAGACAGAGCATGAACGGGGGAGGGGCAGAGAGAGGGAGACACAGAATCTGAAACAGGCTCCAGGCTCTGAGCTGTCAGCACAGAGCCCGACGCGGGGCTCGAACTCACAGACCGCGAGATCATGACCTGAGCCGAAGTCGGCCGCTTAACCGACTAAGCCACCCAGGCGCCCCAATTCCCTGTCTTTTTAGGTATCCCCAACACTCTCATTCCAGACCATTCCCTTCCAGGCTCTCTTCTCCACTCTTCCTCTTGAAACCCCAACACCCACCAACATATTTTTTTTCCTTTAAAATTTTTTTAAAGTTTATTTTGAGAGAGAGACAGAGAGAGAGAGACAGAGAGAGAGACAGAGAGAGAGAGAGAGAGAGGAAGAGAGGCAGAGAGAGAGGGAGAGAGAATCCCAAGCTGGCTCTGAACTGCCAATGTGGAGCCCAACGTGGGGCGAGAACCCACAAACTGTGAGATCATGACCTGAGCTGAAGTCAGTTGCTTAACTGACTGAGCCACCCAGGTGCCCCCACGAACGGCCTATTTAAGGCCTGGTGAATTTTGAGTGCCTCAAATATACTCAGTGCCATTTTAAGTATTCCATCCTGCCCACGTACCCCCAGTATGCACCAGCATGCCCCACTTACTTCCTCTGTGTTTAGTGTGTCTCCCCAGGGCCTTGTGTCTCTACTTTATCTCCTCTGTCCTCATTGGTCTGTTTCTCTTATTTTCTAGAGTCAAACTGAACATCCTTAGACAATCCAGCAAACATATAAGGCATCACGCACTGCGGTTCTTGTGTGAAACAGGCCTGGACTGAGAACCGAAGCACAGAGAGGGAGAGGACAGAGCCCTCCTCACTGTTTTAGTCTAGCGCCCCCTTCACTGTTCTAGAACCTTCTTCTTGTTCTCAGATTGGGATGAGAAGGTTTGAGGGAAAGAACGGAGACCAGGCTCTGCCATTAGAAACAGGCAAGCAACCCAGCCCCACGCTGGGTCTTTCGGAATAAATCTGGAGGCAAAAGGAACATATCCCTGCATGGCAACCTTTTGCAGGCCATGTGATGTGGTGAGAAAAATCCAGATAGCCCCGGATCGAAACCCCAGGTGTTTCCATTTGGCTGAGTAACATGACCTTGGGGGAATTGCCTAATCTCCCAAAGCATCCTTTCCCTTGCTGATGAAATAAGGAGAATAGAGTTGTCAGGAGAACATATGAGAAGCATGCAATGTGCGAAGTGTCCCGACTGGTCTTCAGCTGAGACGCCAATAAATAGGAGTTCTGCTGTTTTTTTCACGTGTTTCCCACGTCTTCATTCTAGGCTTCAAATGGTCCCCAAGATTCCTGCTGCAGTTTTGACTCAGAGTAATAATAGGTCAGGATGCTGGCTTTGGGGTCCTCTGGCAGTGAGGGGGTTCACCTCTTCTGCACGGACACCAATGGCTGCTTCCAGTGGGGTCTGGGCAGGGGATGCTTCTTTCTAGACCAAACTTGCTTTAAAGAAGGACAGGACAAATCACGCTCGGGGCTGTCAGCCGTGGCTGCCAAGGACAGAGCTGCGGACGGCAGCCTTCCTTGTTCCTTTAGAAGCGCTCTGGGCCCCTGGGGTAAAGTTTCCTGTAAGTGTGGGTGTTAAAGTGGTTTGTTTTGGTGTTGTTTTTGATATGTGCAACTCCTTCCAGAGGCTAAGACATGAAAAGCCCCGCCAGAAAATCATCACAGAGGAATAAATAATAACCTAACCGCATCCTGAGGCCCCAGTCGTTCTCCACGCTCTCGCCACCGCTCCCCCCAACGCCCCTCCTCTGCTCTCCAGCTCCAAACTTGCTGGGGTTTCAGCAAAGAGGCGCGAGGCACAAAAAAATGTTCCAAAGCTGTTTTGGCTCAGCAGGGCCCGCCCATGCTGGGATGGGGAGAATTCCAAACTAAACAGGCTGCCTTATCATTCCAGACTTTCTTGGCTCGGACAGACTGTTTCCAGCCCCGAAACCTATTCTGTGTGGATAATGGACAACCAGTCACAGAGTAAACATGGGAGGAGTGGGCAGGTGCTATGTTCTTTGAATTAGCCAACCAGATGTTCTTCTCTGGGACTTGCCTTTTGCCCCCCTGGGCACCCTGAGCTGCGCAGAAATGTCACTCTTTCTTGACCTTTTCAATGAAATAAAGCAAAGCTCTCCTGGGAGATTTCCTAAAATGTGCTGTCGATTTCACTTGCAAGCCCTTCATCCATTTGTGTCAATTTCTTCTTCTTTTTCTTCCTCTTTTTTTTTTTGAACCCCCATCTGGATTAGGCCAAGAAACACCAGTCAAAATAAACATGTAAATCTTGACCTTTAAAAAAGTAACTACTATAGCAGAACTATCAAAGTTACCCTGGGGAACTTAGGCTGCACAATTCATGCCCACGTCCTCGTGCTCTGGCTTGGCACGGGCGTCCTAGATCCTGAGCACCCAGAGCTGTAAACCAAGGCCAAAGCTGGGAGGTGCCTGTGCTATTTCTACCGCTCCTGGTCAAGATGTCCCACATGCTGGGGACACTTGGGGATATGTGGACGGCATGTTCTCTCTCTTTTTGGCCGAGTGTGCTGTGGATCTTTGGGTCAGTTTGGAGAAGGCTGAGTGCTTCTAGAATGTCTGACAGATTGAGGGAGGCAGTGAAGTGAATGTATTGGGGTTTCGAAGCAGAGACTTCAACACAAGCCACTTTCAAGTTCAGTCTCATGTGTCATTAGCCTAAAAAGATTTCACCTGGTTCTTTTATTTAAAAAAATTTTTTTAAATGTTTATTTATTTTTGAGAGCGAGAGAGGGAGAGAGAGAGAGAGAGAGAGAGAGAGAGAGTAGAGAAGGGGCAGAGAGAGGGAGACACAGAATCCAAAGCAGGCTCCAGGCTCTGAGCTGTCAGCACAGAGCCCGACACGGGGTTCAAACCCATGAACCTTGAGATCGTGACCTGAGCCAAAGTCAGCTGCTTAACCAACTGAGCCACCACCCAGGCACCCCTCACCTGGTTCTTGAATAAGTCTTGGCCTGAGCATCGAACTGGCTTGACCAGAGCAAGGGGAAGATTACATGAGGACCCCCCTGGCCATTGAACCTTAGAATTCCCGGGGGCAGAAGGGAGCTACTCATTCTTCTATCCCTCCTTCCCCAGTCCGGGGGTAGCATCATCCCTCCTCAGTTGCCGAGCCTTAGAGTCATCTGATCTTCCTAGGAGGATCCTAGAAAGATCCTCCAGTCTTTCCCCCGCTGGTGATACAAGGAGGTGGTCCTAACACATCCTAGCACTTAAAGGTTGATTATGGAAAATGCGCACAGCATAGTTTGGCTGCATAAGAAATTCAGTGTCACACATGCTGTGTGCTCTTTGGAGCACTGTAGTTATAAGATCTTATTCCTGATCTTATTTGATCCTTATTAATAATACCTTATGCTACCAGAAGGAGCTGTCGTTATAAAATACTTTGGATTTTCTTTATGTAGGACAAATTTATGAGGCAGGTGGAATTTGTTCCCCTTCTGCAGGTGAATTAACTGGGTCTCAGGGAAGTGATGTGATTTACCCAAAGGGCTATGCCGGTCCGCAGCGAAACCAAACACCAATGTTAACCTCTTACCTCTAAATCCAGTCCTTTCCCCAGCAGGTTGGGCGTTCAGTGGGCTGGGTGCCACTGTTCACGTGGAGAGGAAAATGCTGAGCAGAGTTAAATAACTTTGCCTGCAAAAGGTAGCTTATGACAGTGCCTAAGAAGCCACTCTTCCTGACTCCTAGTCCGGTGTTTTCTCCAGGTGCCCCAAAAGCCTTGAGGGGGAATCAGGGAAGGCAGGAGAGAGTTTGAGATCATAGGAAAAGAAATCCGATCTGTAAATCCTACTCTAGAGGCGATTACACATTTAGAGTGTGTATATCATCGGAAGGCGTAAAATCCTATGACTCGTCTGTTTCATTTATGGAATCTATTGTCCAATGATGCCTTTGTGTTATTGCAATATTTGTGTGTGGAATGTGTCTGCCCCGAGAAAGCAGTAATTTTGTATTCAAGACATGATGGGTAATTATATACAGAAGTTGCACTTAGGTTTCCTGTCTACTGACAGAAATGATGGAGTCAGTCACAGCCTTTCAACGAAACACATTTGTTTTCCTTTCCAATTAGAGTTTTATGAACAAGATGCAAGGGTGGCTCTAGACTGACAGAGAAAACGGTGACTCTGGAATTCGTTCTGTCACACGCAGGCTCACATCCCTTGCTGTCAATGTGCATTCAGATGGAAAAGCACATCTACAAGAGGCGTAGCAACTCCGGGTGATGAGACCTGCTTCGTGGAAGGTTGGCGATTGGGTTTGCTTGGACCTCGTGTAAGTGGGCTTGCCGGATGTGATAGCAGGAGGCAACTCATTTCTAGGGTGTAGACCCCATTTGCCCAGGCCAGGTGTAGAGTGTCTGTTACGGAGCTTCTCTGCCACCACACTTGTTGTATTGTCTGGCCTCCTGACTCTTCTATCAAAGCCTCGTGTGTCCATTTTCATCATGATTTATACTCTGAGGCTCTAACACAGTGCCTGGCATCCTGCAGGGACTGAACTAAAGTTGCCAAATAAAGGCATAAGAATGACAAAGAATGACAAAGGAACCTTAAATACGGCATGATAGTGATGCTTGGTGTGTCCCTAGAGAGTAGATGTTTCCATATCCACTCAGAATTCAGCCCATCCTGAAAGCGTGCAGCGTTGAATTCCCTAAGCAAAAGGAAGTAGCTCTTTGTTTGTTGATAGACTTGCTCTTGGACCAAACCTAAGGGCTTACCCACGGTTTTAGATCAATGGATGTTCTTAGCTTGATCTATGGAGTCACAAGCCCCTGGAATATCTGCAACCCAGCTCAGGTGCTGGCAGATACTGGGGGTCCAGTAAGGTTTTGATGACTGAGGGAGACCAACAAGTGAACAAATGGTCTGAGATTCTCCTGCTAGGGTGTAGGCTGACCATTGGCTTCAGTCAATCAATTTGCTTATGGTTAGCCATCTTTTTAATTTTTATTTATTTAATTAATTAAAATTTTTTTTTTAATGTTTATTTATTTTTGAGAGAGAAAGACAGAGCGTGAGTTGGGGAAGGGCAGAGAGAGAGGGAGACACAGAATCTGAAGCAGGCTCCAGGCTCTGAGCCATTAGCACAGAGCCCGATGCGGGGCTCGAACCCACCAACCATGGGATCATGACCTGGGCCGAAGTCAGTAGCTCAACCGACTGAGCCACCCAGGCGCCCCTTGCCATCTGTTTTTTAAATACCTTCCCCTATGCATTTCTTTTCCCTGTCTCTGTGTAATCCCTAAACATTGGAGACACTAATTCTTAAGGTATCGTGAAACGTGATCCAGGGAAGTTTAGAAACTTTGTGAAATATGGCACCAAGTAAAGGCTTGCTGGTTATTTTTAAATCTGACTTTCCTTCCTTGGGTTTCTAGCATCCGAGATCATTAAAAATAGATAACATTGTAGAACATTTTAAACACCTACCTTCCATTATTTCCACCATTAATTTTGCTTGTTCCTCCTGCGGTTCTCCGAGGTTGAAGAGAGAAACCTCAAGGTCACTTTCAATATCAGACAGTTTCCCTGCTCAGGCCCCACCTTCTTGTTAACAGGCGACTTTATTCTCACATCCTGCACCGTCTCGTTGAAAAGATGGTTCGTAGGATTGGATCTTAGGGTTCTAAAATTTGGAGCTCTGAGATTAACATAGCTGCTCAAGTATCATTTAGACTTAAAATGTGGAGGGACTATTCGACAATGTGATCTATCTGGTGATGAGATGAAATTCAAGCTTTCTGTTGACATTAGCATTTCCACACGGACTGGACTGCAGAACAGGTCTCTCCTCCGATCCTAATATTCTCTCTCTTTAACAATCCATCTGGGACTGGACTGAAAATCATTCTTCCCCCAGCACCCATGCAGCTCAGACCACATTCCCTGCTTTCTCCTTCCTCACCTACTTTAATTTTCTTCTGCAGGACATTTGCACCCAAGTCCACTTTCCTTTCTCGATTGTAAGGTTCCTTGAGACAAGGACTCCCCACCCCCCGTTTTTTTAAAAGTTTATTGATTTATTTTGAGAGAGTGAACGAGGGCAAGCAGGGATGAGGCAGAGAGAGAGAGAGAGAGAGAGAGAGACTCCCAAGCAGGCTCCATGCGCAGCACGGAGCACCACACGGGACTTGATCTCATGGACTGTGAGATCATGACCTGAGCTGAAATCAAGAGACGGATGCTTAACAGACGGAGTCACCCAGCTGCCGTGAGGCAAGGAGTCTTCTTCTCCCCACCCCAACGCCTATCATGATGTGTTACAAATGTCTACTGAGTGAACACAAGACTTCCTCAAAAGGATAAGAGATCCCACCCACCCCCAGAGGACCAAAGACAGAAGCGTCGGAGCATGTTGACATTTTTATTCTGCTTGAATCTTGTCAACACCAATGCCTGGAGGCCTTCTCTTTCGCTTTCCTTCAACCTTCCTTTTTCCCTGTCTGAGCACTCAATGTATGTTTGTTAAAATAATGAAAATGTTGACTGGCCGCGTCATTGATCGAATCTCAGAGAGTGAGAAAACAAACCTCAGAGGGCCTGGCTCTGCTTTCCAAGGCACCAGCTCCCCGCTGCCAGTGCAAGGTCCTTTGTGCAAGGTGGGCGGAGTGCCTGACAAGCTGCAAAGGCACACGTTTCCACTTGTGCTCTGAAACAGTGTCTGAAATCAATACCCATCGCACAGAACGTGACAGAGGGTCGGAGGCTGGCTGTGTTGCTTCTGACATTTCAAGAGCGTCGTGGCTGTCCCCAAGGGGAGTCTGACCTCATGCAAGCCCAGTGTGGTGAGGGGTGGGGCCGGCGGAGGGGTAGGGGCACACAGGGCTCGATCCACACAGACGAGCAGGCTGATTTTGTTCTAGCAAGATCTATCTTAATGCATGGTAGGATTGATTCGTAGGGCTGACGTCACAAAAAGAGTGATTCATTTTGCTGCTGTGAGAGAAATGAAAAGGGCTGTTTTTCGTAGATCCCTAGGGTTGGAGCCATGCAAGAAATGGACGTCTGTCCTCACCAGTGGGCAAGGACACTTCCTCCTGAGCATTAGAGCCCTACTCCAATGCTGTCACATCAAAGTCTTTTACAGGAGTTAATAGAGGTGTGTCCCAATTTTAAACAAGATATACATAAAGCCCATGTATACTTACGTATGCCCAGGTATACTCAGGGAGCTGTTCTTGGCACGTCTCACTGGCCACTTAGTATCCAGTTTCTCTTGTGGGGTTGGGGTACCCCTTTTCTCCCTGATCCCTTTCCCCCCGCAACTCTCGGCACCCCCAACTGTTTACCTGACGTGTCCCGAGGCTGACAGTTCTCCTAGCATATGGTGACAGGACTTCCTAAGTGGTCTTTCTGGCCCCAAATTCTTCTGTCTTCTCTGCTTTCAGTCCCTCCTGTGCCTTCAGAGCGCTCGTTCTAACACAGGCCCACTTTCACCTCCAGTTATGCTCTCCAGTGCCTTTCATTGGTATCTGTAGAGTGTTTCCAAAAACATTTGAATTGGGTCACTGCATTTTTGACTCAGGCTACATACCAAGCCCTGTCTCTGGACTCTCTTTTCCCTAATTTCTTTTCGAGGAATAGGACTGTGTGTCTCACCCTAGACATCAACGTGCTGTGAACGCACATGTAGGGCAAGTTCCTCTCCATCCATCAAGATGTGGCTCAAATGCCATTTCATTTCTGTAACTCTTCATGCTTCCTTGATATGAAGAATTAGTCATTCCACTCTTTTCTGGTCCAACAATGCTTCACATATCTTTATGGTAATGTTTATTATTCATAAGGCTATTTATGTATTATTTATAATATTGATTATATCATATAATATATAACATATATATCATAAAATATACCATATATGATCATATCATATAATAATAACACTGTATTGTTTAATTATACATATCATTTATTTAATATATTATTTAATATTTAATAATTATTTAATATATTATTTAATTATATCAATGTATTATATTTATCATATCATATTAATATGATATATTAATTATACTAATATATTATATTAATTATATTAATATACATTAAATATAATATAATTATATTTAATGAATGTATCATATATCATATTATTATATTATATTATATAAAATATACAATACATAATATTATATTATATATCACATAGAATATAGAATATTCTATAGACTATAGAATATGTTATATAATATATCAAAAACATATTTACTTATATAAAGAATATTACTATTATTATTAATGTTAATTTACTATTAATATGTACTTTCATAAAATCATCCATAAGAAGCTGTGAAGGAACTTCACAGTTCCTTCTGTTAAAGAACTCCACCGTAATTCCTGCTTGAATTTCTTGTGCCCATTTGTGTCTGCTAGTTGTCTGGTAGAGTCTTTGAGAAAAGCCTGGATTGAATCTCCAGATTTGAGGCCCTTGTGGTCCTTGGGTTTGGCCATTCATGAATATGAAACATTGGCGTATTGATACTTATTGATCATTGATTCTGCTTTGGGGGCTGGATATAGATAGTAAGCCATCTTAGAATCGGAACCTATTGGATCCTGGAATTAAAAGTTTCTTGACAGGCTTCTAGATCCCTGTACTTCTTTTGGTTTAGAACGGTGCTTCTTAAATTTTTTGATGCCAAAAAGTCTGAGCCCTGATGCGTGTGTAATTCTGAATATGTTAATAAAGTGTCCACAGACTTCTTAAAGTGTATGCAAGAGATAGACTTACTTAGGAATCTCTGATAGAGAAGAATCTTTTAGAAAGAGGACTCCATGTTGATTTTTTCTGCTTGGTGACTTGTTCATGAGGAAGATCAGCTTATTGGTGGAGAAGTTAGGTTTCATGATTTATTATTACCTGGGACCAGCCTGAGACTAATCTGTCAGGCACTGAAATCAGCATGGTCCTCAGGGGATCAGATGCTTTCATAGGACTGGTCTAATTAACTGAGGCATAATTCCTGATGGGAAGGAACACAGGCTTTGGAGTCAGAGTGCCTGAATTCTTATCCCAGCTCCGCTAAGGGGAGTGAGCTTAGGCAAATTACTTACCGTGTTCTTCAGTTTCCTCATTTATAACATGGCAATAATAAAAATTGCCATGGGAGAGAAGATCACAATATGACATATTATAGGACAGCAAAAGATCTATGTAGAAGGCTTGATTTGGTGCCTGATAGAGCCTGAAAAAATGAGCTATTTAGCTGATTATTTTTATTCGGTGCTCTCTGCATTGAGCTGGCTCTTCTAGATTTGGTTTTGACTTATTTTTCATACATTTAGTAAGTGTTAATATTTGGCAAAAGGGAATGGGTGATTTGAATGTTTACAATTGCCATGCTTTAAAATAACACACATCCTATAAACAAGATAATTTTAGGGCATGAAGTATCAGGCAAAAAAAAAAAAAAAAAGGTCAGCCAACATTGTTTTGGCAACAGTTTGCCAAATTTTAAGAAGTTAGCATTAGAAGTTTATTTCTTATGAAACTACTGTTCCATAGCTTTTGTATTTTCTTGAAGCACAAACATAACCCTACCTATATTAGTGAGTGATCTGTGTCCTAATTCTTTCACTTTTTCTTTACCCTTGTAACTGTTCAGTAGGGAAGAGAAGCTGAAAACAAATTCTGGTCTCAGTTCTCGTATGATGTTAGAGAAACCCAGTGAAAAAATGTATGTGAAGGAATTAATGCATACCATATGAACTACTGCCTTCCTATATAATGTCTCAAATTTCCTACAGTTGTGAGACTGGTCTTGTTACTTGATTTTAGAGGTGAGGAAATTAAGGCCTGGAGTGGTTATAAAATGATCGTTTTATAAGAAAAAGATACTTTTCTATTGAATTAACATTAATTTGTTCCCCCCCCCCCCCCCCGCCCTGGTTTTATTGATCGCAGGTGAGAAGGGTGAGAGAACGTGGTAGACGAATTCTCTTATTTGAACGTCATGGATTTTTACAGCCTGCTTTGTCAGGATAAACATTCCTTTGCATTTTGCTTTTTGTTAAAAACAGAAATCATCCTATGAAATGCTTCTGATTTGGCTGCAGAGCAAGCGGCAACATGCCCTCCAGAAATATCGAGGAAGGAGAAGCCTCACTGCCTGGCAAATTGCCTCCACTTGTCATGCAAAATAGACCTTGAACTGAGGCTATGCCAAAGTCTGTTCCACGTTCCTAACTGTTCCACGTTGAGGGGGGTTTAGAGATGATCTCTTTGGAATAATATGAACAACACCGTTTGCCTAAATACATTTCTAAAAATGTTTATTTATTAATTTTGAGAGAGAGAGAGAGAGAGAGAGAGAGCAGGAGAGAGAGGGGGGGAGAGGGAGAGAATCCCAAGCAGAGTCCGAGCTGTCAGCACAGAGCCCCACATGAGTCTTGATCGTGAGATCATGACCTGAGCCAAAATTAAGAGTTGGACGCCACCCAGGGGCCCTTCATTTGCCTAAATATTACTTTCACGCCATTGTATATTTGTCATTAGTAATGCATTTGAAAAGGTAGCTTTCTATAATGGAGTAAGAGGCCTTTTTATCTGGGTGTGGTTCTCAAACAGGGGTCAGGTTAGCCTCTGAGGGGGACATTTCACAACGTCTGGAGACATTTTTGGCTTGCCCAACTAGGCATTGGTACTGGCATCTGGTGGGTAGAGGCCAAGGTTGACCACTGCTAAACATCCTTCAGTGCACAAGACAGTGCCCCCACCCTCCCGACAGAAGATTTTCTTGCCCAGAATGTCAGTTCTGCCGAGAAACCCTGAGTTGAGACTGAACGGCCTCAAAATCGCTCCTCCATTTCTCATCTGAACCTATTCAAAAATATGTCTCCCTTTTGGCACCAGCAGAGTTAATGCGGTGCTGAATTCTGCGGCTTTGTCTCAACTCCCATGTCTGAGGAGATGATCAATGCCTCGGATTCTTTCCTCACTGTCAGTTATCGACTTTCCCTCAGCCTCTGGTGGCCGAGCTCTTGTTGCCGGGGAATGCTCGCGGGAGAGGTTGAACCATATCCCACCTCTCTGAAATGTGCCTTTAATTAGATAGAAGGAAATCATCTAATAAAATAAATTTACACCAGGCCAATGAAGAGATTAAGGAGACAGAAATAGATGATCTTGCTGATAAGCATTAGAAATATGACCTGAGTAGTTTTGAGGAAATAATTTATTTATGGGGTGGATAGATTCCTCTCAAATCATTTAAAAATATGACTGTTACATTCCTAAGACTAAGAATCCCCCCATTTACCTGCCAAACATTCTGGGTGTTTCCCCTGGCGGTCGGTCCTCCATTTCCAGTACACTAAGTGAAATACAGATGCTCTTGTGGTTATTTTGGGTCAAATTTCAATCCAACTTGCAATCCTCGTCTGCATTCATGCATTAATTAACAAATTAATTTTTTAAACCACGTTTTTTTATGCCCTACGTATTTCAGCACTCTGTTAACCCTTGAGCATTGCAAATGTGAACAGAATACGGTTCTTGCACTTGAGAAACTGATGAAGTCCAGTGGAAGAGAAAGGTTTTGAAGCAAATATTTACATTTAAGGGGATCAGTGCTATTCAAGGAGAAATGCAAAGCCCTCTGGGAACACACACAGAACAAATTCTGTTTAGGGAACTGAGAGAGATTTAACACAAGGTAACACATGAGTCGGGTGGTGAAGAACAAGGAGGAAAATGAACCTTTCCAGGCAGAAGAGTTACCGACAGAGGCAAGAAGATATTGAAGAGTGTGGATTGAGATAAGGTGGCAGCAGTGTGACGTGATTTGGGATGGATGGCAGGAGTTGGAGCTGGATTTTATCCTCCAAAGTATGGTGAGATGTTTTGGGGGAAGGAGCTCAGCTTTATATATATATATATATATATATATATATATATATATATATGTATGTATATATTTTGTACATATACAAAATATATGTATATATTTTGTAACCCCAGGGCTTATAGCATCTCATCAACATCAGTAACAACATCGACACTGACAAAGGATTGTCGATCGCAGGCGCCACGTCTGTACGCAGAGAAATGACACGATTAGCGTTGGAGGTACTGGGAGAAGGTAGCTAGAACAGAGGGACAAGTCTGATCATAAGGAAACTATGATCTGGACAAGTAGTGATAAGGACGAGGACGGAAGGAAAGAAGGGAATAGGTGGGATTCTGGAGATACTTGGTGGAGAAACCCAATAGGACTTGGTAAGCAGAAGAAGTTGGAGCGCGGTGTAAGGGGTAGTTGGAGGTACCATCGTTCATAGCTCACGGGGAGTATGCCGAGAGTCCTCTAACCTTCATAATGTTGTATTTGAGATAACACCTTTAGTACCACGGATAAGCAGTGCTGTGGTTGAGAGACCCTGGTGCATCCATCCACTGTTAACGAATCTCTACATAGAGCCAAATTCTCTTACATTTGCTCCTTATGACCAGGTAATTGTGATCAATATAATACTACAAAGAGGACACGTGAGAGTTTTGATATCCCTGCCCCCAGAAGGAAGGCTGTCTGCATTGACTGTGTCAACAGAAAGGAGAGTGGACTCAGGCACGGGGTGGTTAATCGAAGTCTCCTGCAGGCTCTACCTATTGCTAGCAGGCGTCCTGCTCAGTCTCTGACATCATCATCCCCATGAGTTCTGCCCTGCGCCCAGCTGAGGAAGGGTCTGAGTTTTTTTGGGGCTGGGTGAATGCCACTCAGTGACTCAGATAAGGACATTACACAACTGGGTTGCTTGTTCCTAACTAACGTTCAGTTTGTAGTTATTAGAGTTTTCTGTGAGTAGTCTAGGCTGGTCTAGTTCATGTTTAACTACAACTTCATCCCAAGAAAGGATTTAAGCAGTTTTTGGAATATAATAATCGCAAGATTAAATGGGGGATAATGGGAAAATAAAATGAAGGTAGGAGTAAGTCAACACACAAAATGTATATCTCAAAGACTCATCACCATTGAACACCATAAATGTTGGCACAGAAAGTTCGTGGGGGCTTGTTTCCCAGATTCCTGGCTTTCAGGTGGCACTACACGTGGCTCTGAGCTGAAGACTGTACCTACTTATGATGTCCTTGGGACAGTTTATTCTTCGTCTGCTGGTGCATGGTTTCGAGGCTGCGATTTGCAGAGTCCTGCCAGGTCATCATTTCCAAATGGTTTGCGGTTGGAGGACGTGTTGAAGGAGAGTAACAACGAAGAAAGCGTAGGCACAGGATGTTCTGGGGTAGTCACAGGTTGTATTGTTGTACCAGGACTCTGGATCAGAAGCAAACTGTCCTGCCATTCCAAAGCATGACACTGGAGGCGTGAACCAGGACCCTATTTATAGAGAGGCTGTCTAGCCCAGTGGTTAGGAACATAGACCATAGGTAAAGTAAGACAGAACGAATCATGCCTGTGCTACTTACTAGTGGAGTTACCTTAGGTAAGACATTTAATTTCATCAGCTCGAAGACAGAGAGGCTTTCCATACTATGCCTTACTGCAAAGTTCCCTGAGAACATAGTTTAAAGTGAAAACACTTAAAATGGCTAGTTTTAACACAAACTAATGCTAGAACGTGTACATACATGTTTTCAGACACCTATTATCCAAAGGTTTGATCCATCCACGCTGCCAAGAAATGATTAAAAATCACTTACTAAGCCTGCACAAGTCATGAGGACACAATAAGAGGCTTCGTCAATCACTTTTAACTTACAAATGTTAACTCTTGGCCTGAGGCAGGAATCATGGTTCTTGGGAGACTTCAGTAAATGTATAACCTGGAGAAAGGAGTGAATTAGGGATGGGAGTAAAGTGGAAGGGAGAATGGTGAGGACCCATATTCACCTTTTCCAACTTCTTGGCATTTAGGAAGGTAGACATAGATGGATGGTGACAAATGACATTTTATTGTCAGGAGATTATTTTCTTTTGAACATTTTTGGAGAAGAAAAAATAATGACTGTAACTTCAACCTCTTTCTACTATGGGTGTTAGTGACTCTGGGCTAATACTTTAAAAATATATTCTACCAATATATTTTATCCTCTATAAATGATGCTGTCCTAAGGGCAACTCACAGACCCAAAACACTAATTTTTTTAAAGGTGCACTTAGATCGAGGAGGTCAATGCTCACTTTTGAATTTCAGAACAGATTTTCTCGAGTCTTTGTTGAAAGCTGGAAGAGAAAGAGAAAATAGTTCTCTAAATTCCATTCATATCCCCCATGAATGGTCAAGACCGTACAAAGAGGAGGTAAGCATGCAGTTTAAAGATATGTCCTATAAGATGGGAATGGTAGAAAGCTCTTCTATGTGGAAAGGAGGAACTGAGCCAAAGGCAGCAAGAGTCCAGGGTGAAATGCTTATGGTGTCACTCACAGGGACCCAGTGACTCTGTCACCTGGAGGCAGGTGGGGCGGATAAAGAAGTAAGCCTGAAGAGGGAAGCCAAAGTAAAGGTTTGGGGGAAAAGAGGGCACTGGTGTTCAACTTCTGTGCCATTCTTCTTAGGCAAATTCTAGGGGACCATCTAGCAGAAAGCTCCAGACCAAGATGATGATGTGACTGTCAATAACTAGAAAGGAGTTGGAGAAAGTAAGGTGGAGAGAATCTGAGCTAGTTTCCATGGCCCGTGTGTGGTCTCTACGAGATCCTTATCTGAGATCCTCTGGGTCAAGGGACCTGTAAGGTGGTTGAGAACTAAGGTGTCTATAAACAGTATAAATTCCAAACAAATGTTGGTGCCATCATCTAGATCTCCTGAACTGACTTCTTTCCAGACTATTATAAGGATTAACTTAGACATTGTGTGTATGTTTGTGTGTGCATATAAGTATTACTTTAGTTTCTGTATACCATGTGTTCAGTACAGGTCTAGAAAAGAACAAGTAGTCAATAAATGGCATCTAACTTTATTGTTACCGATGCCGAATGGGCATTGGTTGGCAGGCAGTGGTTGACTTGGAAAGTTCCAGTGTAATTACTCTGGGGCCTTCATCCAAAAAAGTCTGAAAAATATCCTAGGTTAAGAGCAATTCTGGTTTGGTTGGTCATAGGTGAATAAGAGGTGGGAGTGTGAGGGAGGGTCTACATGGGATAAAGGAAGTGATGTCTTCATGGGCACACTCATGAGGGTAAATGTGACATCGTACCCTGAGACAGGCCAGGCTAGTGTAAACTCATGGGCCTAATGCACCCTGGACTGTACCTTGGGATAAGGGTTGGGACAGGATGGACAAATGAAGTTGATTCTCCTACAAGTAGGGATTCGTGGGTCAAAAAAGCATGTTGGATGGAGTAGGGATAACATTGTCTTTCTATGGTGTGAGAGCAACTTGAGGGGAGAGACCACGTTTATTCAGTGTTATAGCCCCCCAAAAGTTCACACAGTGCTTGTGCATATTAGGTACCTATTGGGCCCTCAATTAATGATTGTGGAAAGAATGGCTGTAGATAATGGTGAATGGGACCCAACTAACAGAGCAGGACAGAGGGTGGTTTGGCAATCTTAGCCGTGCTGCTTGTTAAAACTTTATAGAATGGGGCATAGCCGGAGGATTTCAACTTTAAAACAAGACTCAGGAGACCAAATATGGGCTCCAGGACTTCGTCACTATGTGATGTACCATGTACGTACATGGTACATGCATGAGTACGGACTAGAGGAATGTCGGGGGATTTCCACCAAATTCAATGGCAATCTTTAATGTACTTCTTATTAGGGGGCCCAGTTCTGCAGAATAAAATCCTGACATTTGACCCTCTTCTGCTGACAGATGTGATTTTAAAACAAACTTAGAGATTTCAGGGTCTCATTGAGAATAAAAGAAGAAAGTCTTTAAAATGAAAGATTCATTCGTAGAACGTCAGTCCTATTATCGTTTGTTTCACGCACCCCGGTGCTGCGAGAGGGTAAGTCCTCAATAAGTATTAGCTGAATTTCAGTTACTTAATAGATAATTCTGTAGTGCCTCGTGTGCTGGGTCATTGCGCCAGGTACAGACGCACCCCCTTCAACAGGGGGCTTAGGGTCTACCGGAGGAGGGAGGTAAATAAAGAGATAATGGCTGTGTGACATGGTACATGTCATGACAAAGCAATAAACAGGATTTTTATGAGAGCAGAGGTCTTCTTCCAAATCGCAGACCATCAAATGGTCTCAATGCCACCTGTACATGTCTTTGATTCTCCCAGCATTGACCAACTCAGCATAAAAAAAAAAATGTTTTCGCTCTATTGTTGGTGTTGGCAAATCAGTTTTGTTTTCCTGTGAAAATCTGAATTACCAAATTTTCTTGAAAATTCAGAAGGCTTGGCAACCCCCATTTCCACGTGGCAGTGATTTGGGGGCTGGATGATGGAAGCTCCATTCAGATGGGACACGTGCTCCCCAGACCATTCCCCGCCAGCCCCTCAACACTGAGGCTACTATTGGTGGCCACTAACAGCCAGGCTCGTCGTGTTCTTCCATTGTGTCATAGAGTTACAGGGGGGTTGAAATATTTCCTTTACTCATCTCCGTCTGAATTGGAGTATTGCAAGATGCATAGAGAGGGCACTATGTTGCAAGCAAGCAACGCGGAGGGCAAATTTCTTTGTAGATATGAAACACACTCCTGGGCGGGCAAACCAATTGTACGGGGGCCAAGTGACATCGCTGAAGACAACCTTAAGAAATAATCACATCAAGAACCACGGGCCGAACTAAAAATAAAATTACTAGAATTTCAACAGCTTTTGCATCTGACTGAAAATAAACGACGATGCTGTAAAATTCAGTAAGCGGGAGACAATTTCCTGGGCACCAAAGCTTTTAAGAGATAGCAAGTTTACAAAAGAGGGCTGGCAGAAATCTCGAGTCACGAGCAAATATAAACACGTACGACGAGAAATATTGCTACGAGTGCACTGAATGTTCGAGATCACGACCAACTTCGTAGGCGTGGCTCTGTGCTTAGGGTTTAGTGCTCTGTGGTTGCCATCTTAAAATTCTGATTCGTTTCATCTTTGAACTTGTGATGTGGGAATGAAGCCTGAGATGGGCCAATGGCATGTGCATCAGGTTTGGTCCCTGATGAGGCGTTTGCGGTCTGTGACACCCCAGAAGCCAGGTAATCCGCTGTGTCTCCTGTAGTACAGGGCTGCTATTTTCAAACAATTATTCCGATTCTCTGAATGATCGTTAACATGTAAATGTGAGTCATAAAGCACTGACACGAATCCTTGATGATTGCATTTTCAGCTATTAATTCATGCTTTGGACCATCTGATCATAAACCTGCTCTCCTTTTTCTGCCGTAACTGGTAACCTGGTCCAGTGAGTCTCAACCCGGTAGCCCCTGAGAATGTTTAAAGTCATTGTGTTGACTTCACTGTTTATTGACTTTTTATTATTTAAGAGTTAAAAAAAAAAAACAGCAACTAATTGAACACTCCGTGAAATATTTTTCCTCTTACTAAGAAAATATGTTGGTGGCTGGCTAGGGGCTTGTATTCAGGGGAATCCTGGAGTGGCTGAGCTCTGTTTGGCTGTGTATACCGTGAGCTATATTTGCACTGTGAGGCTTCTTGGTTTCACTAGTACAGAAAGCTGTGTTGCCTTCCCCTTGTGAGTTGGAAGCATTCCTCATATTAATTAAACAGGGGAAGAAATTAGAGAAGTCTAAGAAGTCTAAATAAAATCTTGATGATTCATTGTTATGGGAGAGAATATTAATCTGATTTATCGAATCTCCCTCCTGCCCCTTTTAATGAAAATAATTTTATTGCTTTCGATGACAAAGAACACTTCTAACCAACTGCTAAACTTAGAAAAAAAGTTGGTGCTGCCACACAGAAGGCCTACTGGGACTAGTTAAGGAATAAAAAGGTTTATTTATAATTAAAATTGTTCCTCGGCGGCAAATTAACTTGTATGTCCTTAACCAAATTTCTCTATGCGTGTACGTGTGCGTGCGCGGGTGTGCAGGTTAAACAGCTACTGTATCTGCTCGCGGTATTGATTTGCAAAGGGAACCCTCTTCCTCAGTAAACCAAGGCAAAGTCCAGCCCAGCGAAGGAGCACATATTCCGAAGTATTGGTGTCAGATCATCGAGTATGTCCCATAATTAAACACCCCACTTCCCCGCCTGGGTTTTGAACCAACTGAGAAATAAGGTAAAGAAGGAGGTAAGTGGAGAACAAAGTACTACCCTTATTAGTGGCAAAAGCAAGGACTTTGAAATGCGGCTTGGGGATGAGAGCCAAATGAACTCCTCAGTAGCAAACCTCTGCGGTTGGCAGACCTCTGCATTCCAGGCACAGATGGTTCTAGATGGGGCCGGTCTCTCCATATGGGAAGCATAACTTGATGCTGAAGTTATCAAGGAACGTGGACGTTCTGGAAAGGGGCAACGCAGGTCTGTTGAGATATGTAGAGAGGAGAAAGGGGGATGTGAGGAGATAGTAGATAGAGCACAGGATTTAAAGCCAGATGAACCAACGTTAGGATTCTAGGTCTATCACTTGCTAATGAACTGGGTTTACCCTCTGGGGGCATCTGTTTCCTCCTTTCAAAAAGTATTATCTACTTTGTGAAGATTGGCCTGGTACATACACATGACGAGTAAGGACTAAAGAAGGCCTTCAAGAAGCTGTAGTGATTATTACAGGATTGGAGAGTGTGATAAAATAGATCTGTTATTCAGATTTGAAATGACAAGGGTCTACTGGCGAAAAGTGACTTAATGAATAAATGGGAAGAAGAAATGAATTCATGTCCTGTTATTTCTGTGTTTGAACAACTTCACAGGTGTTATCACCAATAAGAGGATCTTTTGTCAGCTATTAAGAATAGTTTTGTGCAGGGGCGTCTGGGTGGCTCAGTTGGTTAAGCGTGCAACTTTGGCTCAGGTCATGATCTCGTGGCTCATGGGTTCAAGCCCTGCATCGGGCTGTGTGCTAATGGCTCAGAGCCCAGAGCCTGCTTCGGATTCTGTGTCTCCCTCTCTCTCTGCCCCTCCCCTGCTTGTGCTCTGTCTCTCTCTCTATCTCAAAAATAAATCAACATTAAAAAAATTAAAAAAAAAAAAGAATATCTCTGTGCAGAGCTGGGGTGGGGGGAAGAATTTCAGACCTTTCCTTAGGGAGGCATCACCATTATTATTATTTTTTAAATGTTTGTTTATTTTTAAGAGAAAGAGAGAGTGCGGGTGGGGGAGGTTGCAGGCAGAGAGTGGGAGAGAGGATCTGAAACAGGCTGTATGCCGATAGCCGTGACCTCCATGCAGGGCTCATACTCATGAGCTGGGGGGATCATGGCCTGATCCGAAGTTGGATGCTCAATGGACTGAGCTACCCAGGTGCTTAGGGAGGCATCATTATGAACATGAATTTGGCCTGCGTGGGACCACTAAGACTAGTATGAATAATGTATATATGTTCTTTTCCTAGGTTTGTTTGTTCAGTGTCCTGTCCATAAGTTACGTACTTGAATTGACCAGAACTGGTAAAAATGTACATAGCGATTCGATGTAATGTGTTTTACACCTTCCACGCAGAAGTAGAAGATTGTTAGACCAAAACCTTTTGCTTAATTGACTCTATGATATTGCTTTAGTGACAGTGTCTGTTGGAACTCAGTTTCCATCTGCTACTTATAACAGAGATCTCAGTTTAGCATCCATATAAATCAGCAGTCTCATTAGGATAGCCCAATGTGTGGTGGTATAGTCCAGTTTTACATCTGGGTGTACTTGAGCAGGAAACTTCCAGGGTAATTATGGGCTCTGTGGTGTCCTCAGTAAATTGATTTATGACAATTGCATAGACTAGATTAAGAGTAGCATGAGAGGGGCACCTGGGTGGCTCAATCAGTTGGGCGGCTGACTACAGCTCAGGTCATGATCTAGAGGTCTGTGAGTTTGAGCCTCGCATCGAGCTCTGTGCTGACAGCTCAGAGCCTGGAGCCTGCTTCAGATTCTGTGTCTCCCTCTCTCTCTGCCCCTCCCCTGCTCATGCTCTGTCTCTCTCTCTCTCTCTCTGTCAAAAATAATAAGCATTAAAAAAATTTAAAAAAAAGAATAGCATGAGAAATATTTAAGGGATTTTTTTAATGGAAGGGAAGCACACAAATATTTATAAACAAAACGTCAGAGAAGTTAACAGTTTTAAAAAATTCTTATACTTTTGAAAAAACCATCCAGAACATTTAGAGACATCGATTTCTGTAGTTCCCTTCTCTCTTCCAAAATGGATTTAACTTTCTGCCATCTGTCAGAAATGCCAATATTCTGCCCAGAAAAGGGGCCAACTAGTTTATACTATTCCCTGAAGGACCCAGTTATTTCTGATCATTCAGAAATAAAAGCAGAAAAAGTGTTTTAAAGAAATTTCTCAGATTAACCTCAGACCGGCGTTTTGCCATGATGGCTGAGCTCATGATGGGTGGAACTCAAATTTCTGTGAAAACACAGGAATTCAGGGTCTGGAGATTTCAGTGAAGTATAATGATCCCCTCTACTTCCAAATGATGCTGGGAGACTCCCAGATAATCTTGCCTCAGCAGGCCAAGACCTTGGTCACTGGTTTTATCAACTGCTCCCTTATCTGCTGGCTTAAGGACTCAATGAAACTCACCAAAACAGCACGGTAGAACAAGGCTTGAGCCATTCTATGGAGTTAAATGTACTCACGTGATATTCTCTATGGCTTGGAGTGGGAATGAACGTATGAGATACTCTTTTTACACCTTGTACTATGTGTGGAGAATATACATGTATATGCTTACCTTGTTTTTAAATTTTTTATTATAAAAAATTTCAACTATATATAAAAGTAAGGAGAATAATCTTCTCCTCCAAACACACCAGGTGCCTGTCACCAAGCTTCACCAATGATGAACAATCTTGTTTCACTTACACTGTACTTACCTACTCCCCCTTCACCCCATCTGGATTATTTTAAAACAAATATCGGACTTCACATAATTTTACCCACAAAATGTATTTCCAAAAGACATTAAGATATGCAACCCATTGCCATTATCATGCTAACAAAATTCACAGCAACTTCTTAGTGTTATCTGTCAGCATTCATATTTTCCCTCGTGTCCTTATATGTGTGTGTGTGTGTATTTTATTTATTTATTAAATTTTTTAACATGTTTATTTAGAGAGAGAGACAAAGAGACAGAGGGAGAGAGAGAGAATCCCAAGAAGGCTCCATACTGTCAGCACAGAGCCCGACACAGGGCTCAGTCTCAGAAAACGTGAGATCATGACTTGAGCAGAGATCAAAAGTCAGATGCTTAACCGACTGAGTCGCCCAGGCGCCCCAAGAGCTCCGTTATTTAGTTTTAATCTGGTTTTAGCTTTATTGGGGTATGATGAACTGGAAATTGTATCATACAATAAACTGCACATAGTTTTTGACAGATGTTTACGGCTATGAAATCATCACCACAATCAAGATCCTGAACATATCCATCAACAGCTCGCTAAAGTTGACAAACGACCTCCCCACATACCCTCTACCACTATCCCAGGAAAGCCGCTGATCTGCCTTCTGTCTCATTAGAGGAGCTGGCATTCTCCACAATTTTATACGAATGAAATCAAACAGTGTGTACTCTTTTTCTTTTATTGAAATAAAATTCACATAACGCAAAACAAACCATTTTAAGGCGGACAATTCAATGTCATTTAGTACATTTACAGTGTTATGCAACCAAAAGTTTGATCTAGTTCTAAAACATTTGTATCCACCTCCCCCCCCCCAAAAAAAAAAACACCTCTGCATTTCCCCCTTTCCCTCCCTTTTCCACCCGTGGCAGCCATGAACCTGCTTTCTATCTCTATGGATTTACCTCTTCTTAGTATTTCATATAAAATGAACCATACACTATGTGGCCTTTTGCCTGTCTGCTTCTTTTTGAGGCATATCCATGTGGCAGCATGCACGAATGAATACTACATTTCCATTTATGTCTGAATAATGTTCCACTGGATGGGTATGGTTCGTTCATTCGTATGTTAACGTACCCTTGGATTGCTTCCACTTTTTGGCTCTTCTGAAGAGTGCTGCTATGAACATTCATGGATAAGAGTTTGTTTCCATCCCCGTTTTCAGTATTTTGGGGCATCTATTTAGGAGTAGAATTGCTGGGTTGTGTTGTAATTCTGTGCTCAACCGTTTTCCATAGCAGCTGCATCATTTTTTCCTTCCCATCAGCAATATAGGGGTCTTCTAGCTTCTCCACATCCTCCACAACACCTGTTATTTTCCACTAAAAAGAAAAGTTATAGCCATCCTTATGGGGAGAGTTGGTATTTCACATGGCCTTGATTTACATTTCCTTAATGAGTAATGGTGTTGGGCAACTTTTCATGCATTGTTGACCATTTGTATATCTTCAGGAAAATGTCTGTTCGTGTCCTTTGCCCATTTTCTAACTGGGTTGTGTGTCTTTCTGTTGTTGAGTTGTAGTGTTCTATATATATTCTAGATTTTAGACCGTTATCAGATACAAGGCTTGCAAATATTTTCTTTTATTCTGTTGGTTGTCTTTTCCCTTCCTTAGTAGTGTTCTTTGATGTGCAAAAGTTTTAAATCTGGATCGAGTATAATTTATCTATTTTTTCTTTTAGTGCTTGGTGCTTTGGTGCTTTTCATATCTAAGAATCCATTGCCTAGTCCAAGGTCATGAAGCTTTACAGCTGTTTTCGTCTAAGAATGTTAGAGTTTTATCTCTTACATTTATGTCTTTGATCCATTTTGAGTTTAGTTTGGTATGTGGAGTGAGGTAGGGGTTTGACTTCATTCTTTTACATATGACTGTCCAGTTATCCCATTACGAGTTGTTGAAAAGACTGTCCATTCCCCACTGAATGCTATTGGCACCTTTGACAATAATAAATTGAACATAGATGCATGGGTTTATTTCTGGACTGTCAATGCTATTCTATTAATCTGTCTGTCCTTATGCCAATACCAGGCTGTTTTGATTACTATGTCTTTGTAGTAATTTAAAGTCAGGAAGTGTGAATCCTCAAGCTTCGTTTTTCTTTTCCAAGCTTGTTGTGGTTATTTGGGGTCACTTGCAATGCCAAATGACTTTTAGTGTCATTTTTTTTTTCATTTCTACAAATTTTTTTATTTTTTTTGCTGGAATTTTGATAGAGGTGGCATTGAATCTGTGTACTCTGTCTTGTTTCATTCACCCGGCATAATTATATTGAGATTGTAAAAACGGTTCTTATTGTTGAGTGGTCTATCTATTATATAGATATACCACAATTTGTTTATGTATTCATCTCTTCGTGGCTATTCGGTTTGTTTCTAGTGTTTGGCCATTAAAAATGAAGCTGTTGTGAACATTTATTTACAAGTCTTTGTGTAGACATAGGCTTTTACTTTTGGGGGGTAAATACTTATGAGTGGAATGGCTGAGTCTTATGGTAGGTTTATGTTTAAACTGTTTATCAAAGGGGTTGTAGCATTTTATATTCCCACCAGCAGTTGCTTCATATCCTTGCAAACACTCTGTACGTTCAGTAATTTTAAGTTGACATGTTCTAAATGACAACATATTGTGGCTTTAATTTGCATTTCCCTAAAAATTAATGATGTTAAGCACCTTTTCATATGCTTATCACCTGTATATCCTCTTTGAAAGGACTATTCAAATCTTCCACACATTAAAAAATTTTTTTTATAGTTACATTTTGAGAGTTCTTTGTATATTCTGAACATGGCTTTTATCAGCTCTGTGATTTGCAAATACATTCTCCCACTCTGTGGCTTATTTTTACTTTTTAACAGGCTCTTTTGAAGAGTAGAGGTTCTGAATTTGTATGGGGTCCCATTTTTTAAATCATGCTTTTGATATATCTAAGAAATCTCTGCCTAGCTCAAGATTACAAATGCTTTCTCTTATCTTTTAGAAGGTTTATATTTTTAGGTTTTACACTGAGGTCTGTGATTCATTTTTAGTTCATTTTTCTTTAGGAATGAAGTGCAGACTGAAGTTCTTTTTCTCTTTTTGCATATAAATATCCAAGTTAATGCATCATTTGTTGAAAAGACTATTGTTTCTCCAATATCTTTGTACCTTTGTTGGAAACCAATTATCCATTTAAGTATGAAGTTAGCCTGCATTTTTTACTATGTTTCACTGGTCTAATTGTCTATCTTTATGCTAATATTAGATGTGCTGCACCTTTTTGGTAAGGATTTAAATTTGATCGTGATAGTGTTTCAACTATGTTTTTCTTTTTCAAAGTTGTTTTGGCTTTTTTAGGTTGATTGTTTCATAAATTTCCTGTGAGTTGGTCCTATACCATACATATTTTAGAGTCAGCTTGCCGTTTTCTTTATAAAAATCGTCTTGATAAATTTCTCCATTTACTTGCATCTTTTCTAAATTCTTTCAGTAGCGCTTTGGGGTTTTCAGTACAGAAATCTTTTATACGTTTTGTTAAACATCTTGAAGTGTTTCATATATACTCATGCTATAAAAATGGTAGTTTAAAAAATATTTTCAATTTCTGATTCTTTGTTGCCAGTATGGGGAAATGCAACTGATTTCTTTATGTTGACCCTGTATCCTGCAAATGTATGAAACTCACTCGTTAGTTTTAGACACTTTTTTTGGGTCAATTTCATAAGATTTTATTCGTAGAGAATCATGTCATCTATAAATGTAGTTTTATGTTTTCCTTTCCAGTCTTGATGTCATTTGTATGTTTGTGTATGTATGAATTTTTTGATTTATTTATGGAGCCTTATTGCATAGGTTATAAATAGAAGTGATGAGAGGGGCACCTGGGTGGCTCAGTTGGTTAAGCCTCCGACTTCAGCTCAGGTCATGATATCACGATTCGTGGGTTCGAGCCCCGTGTCAGGCTCTGTGCTGACAGCTTGGAGCCTGGAGCCAGCTTCGGATTCTTTGTGTCCCTCTCTCTCTCTGCCCCTTCCCCACTCACGCTCTGTCTTTGTCTCTCAAAACCAAAAAAAAAAAAAAAAAAAAAGAGATGTGATGAGAGTGGGTACACTTGCCTTATTTCAGATGTCAGGCTAAAGCATTCAGTCTTAGGGGGCCTGTCCCATGTATTGTAGAATGACTAGTACCTCATAAGATGCCCGTAGTTCCTGACTGCATTATAGCAACCAAAAACGTATCCAGAAATGGCCAAATGTCCCTTGCTGGGCAAAACAGGTCCTGATTGAGAACTACTATATAGGGCTCTTTTGGCTATTGATTCATTTATTCTGAAGTGAGCTTATACAAGTTTGTGTCATTTAAAGGTTTTTTTTAATTTTCATCTAAGTTGTTGAATTTATCGTTATATAATTATCCATATTATTTTCTTATCATCCTTTTGAAAGCTTTATGATTCGTGTTTGTGTCAGCCCTTTCATTCCAGAGATTGGTAATTTAACTACTCCGGGTGGAGTGCTCGTTCTCAACGGGTAGAAATGTTGCCACAGATCCCACAACCTGGCACAACACAGCAGTGTGCACTGCTGTTGGTCATTACTTCCAGGCTACAGCTAGAAAAATGTGTTTCCAAAGATAAAATAAATGATGGGCTCATTCTCATACTTCAATTTAAATTTAGAAATAGAAGTTTTTAACTTAATTTCATCAGTCTGACATCTGTATCTCTTTTCTCCGTGTCAAGAATCCGGATTCTCAAAGGCAACAAAATAGTTGTAGGTTTGTTCCACAATATATGCAAAAGAATCTTGGGATGCTGATCTCACTATTATCAACAATATACCTGCAGAAAAACCGGTTAAGATTAAAAAAAATTTTTTTTTTTGTGCGCAGAGTATCACAGCAGGATCCAACACTTAAATTGCTACGTTTCAGTGCCAACTGGAATAGCTCTTTGCATCGTTGTGTCCTCAACTCAGCACACATTTTGGCACATTTATTTTATTCTGTTTGCAATTTCCAGGAAGTACTTATTGAATTTAATTTGGTTTCACAATGATATAAAATGTTACTATGATTTCAGTATCAAATCAATAAATATTCTGAGAAAGGTGGCTTTTATCTTTATCCCCTACGTCCTCCTTCTCCCTTTGGTAATATTTAACAATTTTAAGTTACTGTTCCAGCAGTGAATGAATATATATATATATACATATATGTGTGTGTGTGTGTGTGTGTGTGTGTGTGTATTCCCCATTCTTACACTCATGGTAGACACATACTACCCACACTTTTTTCCACTTTGCATATTTCACTTTCTACTATATGTATTACATCCTAGAATTAATTCATGCACTATATGGAGATATACCTCATTCCCTTTGATGGTTTCGGATTACTTCATTGTTTTGATGTATCATAATTTTTCAGCCAGTCCCCTATTGACGCACATTTGGGATTGTGAGTCTTCTGTTGCTAAATCTGTGCTCCAATGAATATGCTTGTCCACGCATCCTTATATATATTTTGCCAGTGTATATTTGGGATAGATTCCAGAAGTTGTACCCCAGGATCCGAGAGTAAATTTATACCCAGTTTCACTTGATGTTAATCAAATTCCTCTCCACAGGTATCACAGTATTTTTAAATTCTCTTAACAATGTATGACTGGGCCTGTTTTCCCACATCTTTCATCCGAAAATAAAAATTTGCAGTCAAACTTTTGGATATTCACCAATTTTATTTATCTCGGTGAAATTTTAACAGGCCTGTTTCGAGTAAGGCATCAGCCAGGGTCTAATTTAAAAATCAGAACCGTTAGGAAACATATATAATGAGCAACGATTTTATATACTTGACCTAACACAATTGTGAGAGCCGCTTAGACAATTTATATATGGCTGTTGCTTCTGGGTGCGGTGCTGTGGCCCCAAGTCAACAGGGCAGGCAGTTTCGAAAATAAAGAACATGAAGTTGGGAAACAAAAATAAGCAGGAACCTGGAAGGCTGTTCCAGAATCTATGAGGTTGGACTGAAACCTGAATTCGTCTCTAAGTTCTGTCTAAACGTGGGACTTCAATAGTGAGGTGGTCGGTTAGCTTCAAGGGGAACTCTTTCCCTTCGACACAGAGCTAAAATGCACTTGGCCCGGGAGAGTGAGAAGCTTCCAGGAGTGGGAATGGCTGCAGCCTGGCTGTAAACCTACCACACGGCAAGTCAGCAGCCACAAGCAAGGTTGATCGTCTTTCTCTGCAGTCGAGGATCTCATGCCTTTTTCAGCCATGGACTGTCTCTCTTATCTCTAATCCATTTCTTGAAAATAAAGCGATGGCTTTTCCTTCCCCATTTGAGAAGCTCTTAATACATATGGGATAATAATGCTTTATTTGTCTGTAATAGAAGCTGCGATGCCTACTTTTTCAAACGTTTCTCACAAAGGGAACAAAGAAGCCAGCTTCTTTGTGCCCCAAGTAAAAGGAACAACCCAAATTGAATTCAATCACTGTGCATCATCATGATTACTGGAGAAGCGCCAAACTCTCTTCCATGAAGAACAGGAACGACCAACTTGTCTCTAAAGACCGGAGTACTCCTAAGATCGTGTTGGGATGGAAATAGATCATGAATGCTGAGTGGTCCTTTCAGATAGCTCAAGAATGAAGACTGTGCCAAGAAATGAATTTAGGCAGAATATGAGTGCCATTTACTGTTATCTCAACTAAACAATGATAGTAATTTGTAAAAAATCCTTTTTTTTTTTTTTTTTTTTTTTTTTTTGCTGCGTCTATCTCATTTAACAAAGCCTAGCAGAAATCCTTCTGGGTAAAGTGGCTTGGCTTTTTTTTTTTTAATTTTTTTTTTTTTACGTTTATTTTTGAGACAGAGAGAGACAGAGCATGAACGGGGAAGGGGCAGAGAGAGAGGGAGACACAGAATCAGAAGCAGGCTCCAGGCTCTGAGCCATCAGCCCAGAGCCCGACGCGGGGCTCAAACTCACGGTCTGTGAGATCATGACCTGAGCTGAAGTCGGACGCTTAACTGACTGACCCACCCAGGCACCCCATAAAGTGGCTTGGCTTTAATTCATTCTTCACAATGACTGTGTAATCCTTCTGTGATACAGAAGTACCGTGATTCACTCAACTATCTTCTCATTGAGGGTCCTTGACTTCATTTCAATTCCTTTGCCACTGTTTGTGTGATATAGACATTACCTGTTTATCTGTCATTTGCATGGAGATATTTTTTCCCACCTGTTTCATTTGTATTAGTGTATATTTATAACAGATAAATATTTTCAACTTCTGACATATTAAAAAAAAGTCTATAATTTATTCTTTTCATGTTTCTTGCCTCGATTAATGTGTTCTACTCATCTATACATTGTACAGCAGGCTCCTGAGTTTTCTTCTAAGGTTTTTAGTTGTTGTAATTGTAGCTGTTTTTGTATGCAACCTCTATTCCATTAGAAATTTGTATTTTGTATAGGGTATGAGATCTGGAGGCCAATATGTTTTCTTTCTAATAAATAACTAGCTACCCCAGTACTATTTATTAAATAAACCTTTCTGCTTCTATTCAATTTTTGTAACAATAGTATAGTATAGAGGTTGCTGCCTCCATTTTATTAGCGAGGAAGCTGATAGATTAAGTACCCTTTCCAAAGCCATGCAACTCAAAAAAACGATGTAGCTGTGATTGAAGCTAGATCGGGCTCCTGACCTGGTGCTTGTAATAACTCTACTGGTAAGTTCTTTCCAGGCCACCGCACTGTCAAACAACAAAGAAGGCAAAAATTAAAATTCTGGGTGAAACCCAACCAAGTAGGTTTCTTCACTGTGTGAATGCGAAGAGTCTTTAGCCCTGACCTATTATCGCCCCCACCCTCCAGCTTGTGTAGATGTTGGTTGTTCTTATGGAAGAAGGATCACAGATTCAGTATTCTGAAATACAGCTTTCGTGGCTTATGTAAATCTTTACGCAAGCCAAAGAGAGAGGTGTGACCATCAGCCAGAAGTTGGGTTAGTGCCGCCCTAGTTTTTAGAAAATTGCTTTTATAGTTTTGTTTTACATATGGGTACAAGCCTCTCCCCCCAACCCCTCGGTATCAATACCTATACCCCTTTTAGGAGTTCCTTGTGATACACAAGAGAGGGGGTCTGGGACTCACATGTGAAAAAGCCATTGGAGCCTATTGAGAGGAAAAACCAATGATACACGCCCAGAAAGAGCAAAATGCATGCACAACATGTTTTGTTGATGGTGGAAGGTCTCATTTCCTGGTTACTGTGAATCCAAGCAAGTCTCGCACGTTCCCCTTTGGAGGTCCATTATTCACAATTTTAGCTTTCACTGTGTGCATTAGTTCACTGAAAATGGAAGATAAAGCCTCTGAGCTAGGTTCTATTATTGTCTTCATTTTATAGAGGCTTCGAATGTCAAATAACTTGCCCTAGCAACACAGTTTCTAAGTGGTAGCACTCGTGTTTGAACCAGATAATCAGACTCCAGAGTCACTGACAGTAAACACCACACAACAGTCAAGAGTTGCATTAACACTCACCCTCTCTTCTTCGTGATTACTGTGTAATTAAAATTGTACTTTCTATTTGTATTGCAAATAAAATTTGGATGCATGTTTGAATGTGTGCACACATATTAATATATAAGTTCACGTACACAAAATCACTCAACTAATACTTTGCACTTAGATAAAGGAATTTTCAAGACTAATTTTGTTATATAAAATCTTTGCCTGATGTACTGACATTACAACCTACTATCCTGAAAGATCATATTCCCTGCATTGAATTATAACATCGAGTCTTAGAAATTACCTTAAGAATTTTGATTTTGGCTTTAGGAGCAATGAGTAACCATCGAAGTGATGTAAGCAGGGAAGCGTCATGATCAAAATCATTCATGTTTTAAAGAACCCCGCTATTTGCGTCGTTTTAAATAGTGAGAGTCGGGTGGGCAAGAGTGAGGAGTAGGAATGTAAGGTAGATGCTAGTGAAGAAAGCTAGATGAGTGATGATGTTAACCTGGACTTGAGAGATGGTGGTGGGGACAGAGGCCCTGCAAAGATTTAACATAAAAAAAATGTCAGAGGGAGGATGGACAGGCCTTGGTCTTAGGTGGTTGGGTGCGAAGGGTGGCAGAGAAGCAGGTGGCAAGAATGACACCCAGGGGTCATGGGTAGGCTGTGTGGGTAGAGTTTCTGGGTTGACAGATACTAGGGGCACTGGAGGAGGATCTGGTTTGTGGGGGGGGGGGGCAATTCTGAGCTTTAGATATAAAGTGTCTTTGAAATAGCTAAGTGGGTGTATCCAGTTGGTAGTTGTTCTGGAGCTCAGGAGAGAGGAGATAAATTTAGGCGTCAATGAAATTTAGATGGTAATTGTGGGTAACCGGGCAAAAGTGAGACCGAATATGCCGAGGAAGAATACAAGGAACTCCAACCTTTGATTCTATTTAGAGGAGTTTGCCCTGAGGAGGAGAAAACAAGAGAGGGAGGGAGACGTAGGAGAAAAACTAAGCAGTAAGACTGCCAAAGGAAGATACAGTTTCGAGACGGAGGGGATTGTCAACGTTGCTGAATGCTACTGAGAGGTCAAGCAGGAGGAGAATTGATTGGTGCTCTCTGGAGGTGATATATCTCAGCAAGCATCATTTCAGCGGGGAAGATGGGGTGGAATCCAGATTGGGGGTGGGATGAAGAATGAGTAAGAGGTGAGCACATTGAGAGAACAAAGCTAGACGACACTGGAAATAAGTGGAAGACAGCGAGGGACGCATGAGAGCAGGAGGCAGAGGGAGGTGGGGGAGGGAGGAGGACAGTAGCGAGTGCGACAAGAATGTAATGGACTCCCAAGAATGGACCGTCGCATCTCCCGAAGCTGGCTTGACTTTGCTCTTTCTGTTTCAGAGAGGAGCACTCCTTTCTCCCGCAATGGTTCTGAACACGAGCTGCCAATCCAAAGTCTAAACAGTCGTCATGACTTGTGAGCCAGCCTACTTGTTAACTAACCGTCCCCCAAGCTCTACATGTCATTACTAATCTTTCTCCAGACCACGTTTGTCTACTCATGATTTAGCTTGTTCCCTTACAGTAGAAGACTGTCATGACTTCTCAGGCTCTATGTCTGGAATCTTTCAAAACTTATTCGATTTTGCCCTTAAAACTGCTCTGTCCCTCAATTAACTGTTTCACAAATCCTAGCTGAACACTTGTAGCCTGACCCATCTTTGTAAACCAGGCGTCTCCTTTCAGCTAGTCTTTAGGGGGCTGCTTGTCCCTTAGTCTAAGGTCACGTGGTACAACACAAGCTTTTGGTCGGTTTGGGATGGAAGTATGAGTTCTCAGACATCATAAAGCTCTGTCTGTTTTAAAAATGCTTCCATTAATTCCAAGAGACTTTAGCATCGACACTAATAATGGCAGTGGGGCCAAGGCAATCATTTATAAATATAAGGACTTTCAGTGCACCTTTTCTCCAATGAGTTTTTTTTCATATTAATATGAATATGGTTTCTGGAGACAATTGTTACTTGTCTACCAGCACTATGTACAGAATTTATGCCGTAAAAACGGCTCTAAATCCCGAGATTAGGATTGAAAAATAATTCACTCTTCAAAGACGACTTTGAAAATCTCTGGACTAAATTTTTCTTTTATGCACTCATAAATCTTCCCAATAAGAATACCTCAAAAAATCTAGTTTTAAGCTTTATTTCAAGGAGTGAGGCCAAACATGTACGGGTTTCATATATAACCCACTTGTGTGCTTATTAATCAATTTGCTTTTTCCATGTCTCCTTTAGATTTGCCCTGGAGAAGCATTAACTGTTGTTCAATAAATAAATCACAACTCATTCTGCAACATGGCACTGAAAGTGCCCATCTGACAAGTATACACCATCATAAATCACCCCTGCGATTTGGCATGTCCTTGTGACTTTGATTGGGAGCTCACGTTTAAAACTGCTGGCAGTTTTTGTTTTGTTTTGTTTTTGCTTTGCTCATAGTTTCTTAATACCTACGGTGAGTTTCTACATATATATACTGAGTCTGTCATTGTAATTGAGTTTCAGCTGCTCTGGGGGATGTCTTCAAACTGCACCCCTCCCAAGACCTTTCAACATAAATGTTCACATATACACTAGGGTCTTCATTATTTATCTATCTATCTATCTATCTATTTATTTATTTATTTGTAAATGTTTACTCCTTTTGAGAGAGAGGAACACACAGAGCCGAGCGGGGGAGGGGCAGAGAGAGAGAGGGAGACACAGAATCAGAAGGAGGCTCCGGGCTCTGAGCTGTCAGCACAGAACCCGATGCGGGGCTTGAACTCACGAACCGTGAGATCATGACCTGAGCCCCAGTCGACACTTAACCGACTGAGCCCCCCCCCCTGGGGGCGCCCCGCTAGAGTCTTTCCGTTGATATATAGTTTCAATCCTACTCTTCATGTATTTTAAGAATATGTACAGCAGTTTTCATCGGACATGGTCATTTCAAAAAAAGGTAAGCACTTATTTATTTATTTATTGCATGCATGCATGTATATCAACTGATGAATGGGAAAACAAAATGCAGTGCATTGTTGAGACAGTGGGCCAGGGGGAACAGCATCGTTCGTCAGGCAATGGGGACACCTGTGTGTCCAGACACAACTTTGCCCTGGACTTGGTTTAATACTGAGCAGGTCACATCACTCTTCTCTGCCTCAATCATTTAGCAAATATGTAAAATGAGAAGGTTGGAACAGATGACCTCAAGTTCTTTTTTATCCCCCCCCCCCCCCAAATCTTCACTGCTCATTTTGTAGCTCACAGTGCGTTGGATATGCTTCTATGTTCCGCCTTGATTTCCCAGTGGGTCAGTGAAGTGAGCTCGAGATAGAAACAGACGTCGTCTCAGCAAAACGCATCTGGCGTGCCTTGCCCGTGCACTTTGTCATCCCTGGCGCTCAAACGGTTTTATGTAACTATGTGCTGTCTTTTTCATTATACCAAAATAGTCCCTGTGTCACTGTGTCGTGGAAGAAAACCCTGCTCTCTGCCTAAGCCTTGCTGTAAGCTTGCATCCGGCTCCCAAGATGCAACAGTCTCTTCTTCAGGCTGATCGAAGTCTCTAGCTGCTGAGTTTTAGAAATAGGGGAAGGGTCACAAGTGTCCTCCCTCTGGGCCCTTGGAAAGCTGCCTTGCTCCAGAAGTTCCAGTCCGAGGCATTTCATGATTCATCTCTGGTCTTTTATCCCACACAGAAAAGGTCTACTTTGCTCTAGACTGTTCCATTTGCTCATACCCATTTCCTGCCAAAGTCACTATTTCCCCCAAAGAAAATAAAAGATGTTCCGAGTCGAGTCGTTCATTAATTTCTGCATGTGGAATGAATGAGGAATTGATGTGAGGAGCCCAGCAGTAATGAGGTGAGGAGCAAAATGGATAGGACGACCCAAGAAGCAATCCCTCGCAATGAACAATTACTTATTAAAAATTGGAGCCCAAGTCCATTATATTACTAAATCAATCAGCCTGGGCTTACAGTCTCATTAAAATTAGCGAGTTTAAAGCCGACTTATTAGAAATGGACTACTATTTTCCATTTGAAGCCTATACCATGTGCTAGAGAGAATTAAGATTTGGGCAATCCCGTCTTCTCCTGGTTGTGAGCATACCACCATTAGTAGATTATTTACGGAAGCTTTATACATATGCATGGCTGTGTCTTTCCTTTTCCTTTCTAAAAGCACAGAACAGATTGTCTGTGCTCAGTGCTGAGCGTTTTAGTAGAATACAGCGCTCGCTTTCCCCCAAGACAATCGTTCCTATCAGAAAACAAGCAAACAGACATATTTGTAAGGGAAAGTGTGTCTTTCTTAAAGGTCTGAAGATGACATGCCCACAAATGAATACATAATGACTGAATAGTTGTTGGCTAATAGAATGATATTCTTTGAAGGAATAGAAAAATTAGCATGTATGAGTTTGAGAACCATGTATGTGGCTCAGCAAACGTCTTACACCTGAAAATATTTGAAGTCAAAATAGTTCTGATTCTTGTGAAAATTTATGGTCTTTACTTTGCAGCTTTCTCTGTCTTGTTTCCTCCTTGCCAAGTTTCCCTTTTGATTTAGTACTTTTGCAAAATCTCCTTCCTCTTTTATAGTCCTTTCAGTCCAC
Source organism: Panthera pardus (assembly GCF_024362965.1). NCBI lineage: Eukaryota > Metazoa > Chordata > Mammalia > Carnivora > Felidae > Panthera > Panthera pardus. The sequence continues at coordinate 5,068,481 of NW_026526810.1, forward strand.
ACTGAACACCAAAAGTAGTTGTCAGGACGGGGATTGTCCAGTAGCAAAAAGCAGTGTTTATATGCAAATAACTGCAATAAAGACGCCTTCTCTACACGACAACAATAAACCCCCCAATGTCTATGGTTTCTGCAAATAACTTCTCTTTTTTCTTGAACTGGGGATTTGCTCTTCTATAAGGAGCCAAGGTCAAAAGCTTTCTTACTCTACAATCATAAGGGGGCAAGTTTGGAAATCTTACACACACACAAAGCTTATTTTCGGGCTTACCTTTTATGTGTTCACATAATATCGGACAGCACTTGAAACAATGTAGGAATGTTTGAGGCCTCTTCCAAAGGCTGGAAGTATGAAGATGTTGAACAGTCCTCACTAGAAAATGCGAGCTCCATGAAGGCAGGGATTTTTATCTATTTTGATCACAGTGGTGTTTTCTGTGCCTAGAGTTGTGCCTGACACATAGCAGCCACTCAATAAATATTTCAAAAATGAAAAGGGCAGTTAACGGCATGGGTCCAAAGAGAAAATCCTAAGATATTTATTTTAAGGTCTCTTGGCAGTAAGTTCTATTGGTTCCCTTTAATGCAAAATCCTTGCTTTTAGGAAGTGACTTTTTGAACTAGTAATAAAATTTCCTTTAAAAATTAGGAAATGTTTGACCCACACTGATTTCCTATTTCAGCTTTTAAAATTTGTAAAAAATTTTTTTAATGTTTATTTTTGACAGAGAGAGAGACAGAGCACGAGTGGGGTGGTAGGGTGGGGTGGGGTGGGCAGAGAGAGGGAGGGAGACACAGAACCTGAAGCAGGCTCCAGGCTCTGAGCTGTCAGCACAGAGCCCGACACGGGGCTCAAACTCACGGATTGTTAGATGCTGACCTGAGCCGAAGCCAGACGCTCCACCGACAGAGCCACCCAGGCGGCCCTCCTATTTCAGCTTTTAAAGTCCAGGTGCTTTATTTATTTAATTTTAGAGTTGTATTAAGAAAAAAGGGAAGACTGAATCCTGTCAAAATGTCAATTCACCCTAAACTGACCATAGCTTCTACACACTCCAATAAAGAATGTTGCTGAAATTTACAACCTATTCTGAAATGTACATAGTAATCGAAGGACCTGGAAGAGCCAAAACAATCTTGAGAAATATGGACAAAGTTGAGGGACTTACAGTACTTCATTTCAAGACGTATTATACAGCTATATACATCAAGACGGAGGTATTGGCGTAAGGATAGACAGATCCACGGAACACCGTAGAGAGCCCAGAAACAGACCCAAGCATCCATGGTCAATTGACTTCTGACAAAGGTGTATGCCAAAGCCATTTACTGAGAAAAGGAAATTCTTTTCAACAAAGGATGCAGGAATAACTGGATCTCTACATGGAAAAGAAAAGAGGTTTGACCTATACTTCAAAACATACACGAAGATAAATTTAGATGGATCACAGGCCTAAGCCTATAAGCTCAAACTCTACAATTTCTAGGAGAAAACAAAAAAGAATACTGTTTGGGATGATGGGGAAGACAGAAATCAGGCAGGACACAGAAAGCAACAACTTTTATGTAAAAGGAAGAAGTAGAATTTGGATTTTATCAAAACTAAAAATTTTGCTCTGCGGAACACCGCAAAAAGAACGAAAAGACAATTCACGGAGTGGGAGAAAAGATTTGCAGATCAAATAGCTCACAGAGAACTTGTGTCCAGAATATGTAAGTAACTCCCAATTATGTAACAACAGCAAGTTAAAAGACACGATTAAAAATGGGCAAAAGTCGGTAGGGGTGCCTGGATGGCTCAGTCGGTTAAGCATCCGACTTCACCTCAGGTCATGATCTTGCGGTCATGAGTTCAATCCCCACGTAGGGCTCTGTGCTGACAGCTCAGAGCCTGGAGACTGCTTCGGATTCTGTGTCTCCCCCTCTCTCTCTCTGCCCCTCCCCCACACATGCTCGCTCTCTCTCTCAAAAATAAATAAGCATTAAAAAATTAAAAAAATAAAAATGGGCAAAAGACTTGAACAGACATGTCATAAAAATGGCCATTAAGCACTAGAAAAAGCTCCACATCAGCAGTGTCAGGGATTGCGATTTTTTTTTTTTTAATGTTTATTTATGTTGAGGGAGAGAGAGACAGAGAACAAGCAGGGGAGGGGCAGAGAGAGAGGGAGACACAGAATCCGAAGAAGGCTCCAGGCTTTGAGCTGTCAGCACAGAGCCTGATGCGGAACTTGAACTCACTAACTGCGAGATCGTGACCTGAGCTGAAGTCGGACGCTTAACCGACTCAGCCACCCAGGCGCCCGGAGGATTGCAATTTAAAACCATATGAGGCAGGAGGCTGGGGGCCGGGAGAATGGGCGAAATGAGTGTAGGGGGTCAAAAGATACAAACCTCTCATTTTAAAATAAGACTTGGGGATATAATGTATTTACTATAGTTAATAATACTGCACTGTATATTTGAAAGTTGCTAAGAGAGCACATCTTAAGACTTCTTACCACATACAAATTTGTAACTATAAATGATGACACATGTTAACTAGACTTATTGCCGTCATCATTTTGCAATATATATGGAAACACTGAATCGTTATGTTGTACTTCCGAAACTAATGTAATGTTATAGGCCTATTCTATTTCAGTCAAAAAGCTCTATGCTACAGCCCTGTATACCTACAAGAAAGGTTAAAATTAAAACCAGGGACAATACCAAATGTTGGTAAGGATGTACAGCCACCAGATCTCTAGTGTAGGGCCGGTAGGACTTGAAAATGGTACAAAGCACACTTTGTATGACTGGTCATTTTTTTAATCCAGTGTAATCTATATCTACCTTATAATCGATGTTTTTCCCCCAGGAGAGGTAAAAGTGGACCTCCACGAAAAGACTGTTTAAGAATATTCACAGCAGCATTATTTGTAAGAGCCCCAAACTGGAAACCACCAAAATGTCCATCCTCAAGAGAATGAATAAATAAATAAATTGTGTAATATTTATTTAATGAATACTGCTCAGTAATAAAAAAGGAACAGATTAATGATAAGCCAATCAACACAGATGAGTCTCAAAAAGCAATATGCGAAGTAAAAGAAGTCAGACATAAGGGATAACATACAGTTTGGTTCCATTGGTGATATCCTAAAACAGAAAAGTTACATTATGAAGAAAGAAATATGAGGGGTGCATGGGTGGCTCAGTCGGTTAAGCCTCCGACTTCGGCTCAGGTCACGATCTCACGGCTAGTGGGTTGGAGCCTCGTGTCGGGCTCTGTGCTGACAGCTCAGATTCTGTGTCTCCCCCTTCTTCCGTCCCTCCCCCAATCTCTCTCTCAAAAAATAAATAAATATTAAAAAAAAAAGAAAGAAATAGGGACAGTGTTTATCTATAGGTGGTAAAAATGAGAGCACTTTCTGGAGTGATAGAAATACCCTATGTCTTATGTTGATTTCCCAAGTATATGAATTTATGAAAACAAATTAAGTTATAGCTTAAGTATATATATATATATATATATATATATATATATATATATGTACCCAACAATTTATATCATAGAAGGTAGATTCTCTTTTTTGTGTAGAAGCAGATAATGAGTATGGAAACTATCATAATCTATGAAAAATAATTTCGTGGGCTCCATAAAAACATAACTGTTGGAAGATATTAAAAGGAGATTTTAGGGGCGCCTGGGTGGCTCAGTCGGCTAAGTGTCCAACTTCGGCTCAGGTCACAATCTCGCGGTCCGTGAGTTCGAGCCCCGCGTCGGGCTCTGTGCTGACAGCCTGGAGCCTGTTTCGGATTCTGTGTCTCCCTTTCTCTGACCCTCCCCCATTCATGCTCTGTCTCTCTCTGTCTCAAAAATAAATAAACGTTAAAAAAAAAAAGGAGATTTTAAAATAGAGAAAGGTAAGGGTGCCTGGGTGGCTCAGTTAGTTGAGCTTCTGACTCTGGACTTTGGCTCAGGTCATGATCTCACAGTTTGTGGGTTCGAGCCCCACATTGGGCTGTGTGCTGGCAGAGTGTGGAACCTGCTTGGGATTCTCTCTTCCTGCCTGTCCCTGACTCATGTTCTCTCTCTCTCTCTCTCTCAAAATAAATAAATAAAAATAGAGAAAGGTATAAGAAAATAACCTGTCATCAAGCCACCCTTAGAAACATGTGTCAGCTTTGCAATCCACTCCTAAAGGAGTATGGAAGTCAAGTCAAACTTTGAAAGGTAAGGTATTGAAGAAAAAAACCAAATGTTCCAGAACTTAAGTAACTCATTGTGGGAATACACTTATGTTCCTGGTTTGTACTCTGCCTCCTAAGGCTTTGGAATTTTCTTCAGCAGAGCAAGGGAATACTGGTTAGGATAAAGAAAGACTAAAGCCAATGTCTTCTGTACCACAATCATACTAAAGAATTTATTTTTCAGTAAGAACATGAGAAGGAAAGTTCCTTAGCAGAACCTAATGCCTATTACCTAAGGTAGTTACAACAGTCAGGAATTTTCTGCTGCCATAATTAAATGTTTTCTTGTGCATTGAAATCACACACTTTTCTAAGTTTTCTTTACATTCAATCCTGTGATACTAATTTGGGGGAAATGTGAAGTTCTGCATTTAGTTAAGACTTTGAGTCTTAGGTTGGATTCCCCAGAAGCGGACTCCAGGCTTGAGGCTTCATATGCAAGAGCTTATTCAGGAGGTGCTCACAGGGAAACTCTTAAAGGCACTGAGGCAGAGGGGTGGGACAGGAACACCAGCAAGAAGGCAACCGTGGGCAATGTCCACTTCATGAGCGGTGACTTCAGCCCAGCCCTTCTGGAGAAATTTGGAGAGTAAACCTCACCTCAGTTATCCAGGACTCAAGCAAGTCCTGAAAGCTGGTGACCTTGCAGACTCCTGCTCGTAGCCATCATTCCCAGCTACTTGGTCTTGTCACTCAGCTTCCATTTTGCTCTAGAAACCACTCCATCCCAGGGCTAGTTGAGTTTTTAATTTTCTTCAAATGTTTATTTATTTATTTTTAAGAGATAGAGAGAGAGCACAAGTGGGAGAAGGACAGAGAGAGAGAGGGAGACACAGAATCTGAAGCAGGTTCCAGGCTCCGAGGTGTCAGCACAGAGCCTGATGCAGGGCTTGAACTCACGACCCGTGAGACCATGACCTGAGCCAAAGTCAGACACTCAACCGACTGAGCCACCCAGGTGCCCCTGGCTAGATGAGTTTTTAAAAAGAAGCTCTATCTTTTCTTTCTAGTTGTGGATATGTTTGCATTTTGAACTTCACACACTCAAGTTTCCTGGTTTCATCCCCCTCTAGCTAGTCCTACTTAGAAATGACACAGAATAATAACACTGCTGCCATGTTCTGGGTTCTGGGATTCTCAGAGCCACCATGGACTTGGCCACTGGGTGCTTGGTCACTGGGTGGGTGTCCAGGCAGCCTCTCTGGCTCCCTTGACATGTAGATGGAACCATCATGGCCAAGAGGCCATGTAAAAGGATTACACACACACACACACACACACACACACACACACACACACCCATATGCATTTTTTTTTATTTGAAAGGGAGTTAAGAATTTAACTATGATTTTTCCTAGGTTTTAAGAATTACTTGTACTTTTTTTTGCTGTGTTGTTTATATGTATACGTGTGTGTGTGTGGGTGTAAACATAGTATATAAATATGAGTTGCACTTCCGTGGTGAAATCCCAAGAAAAGACTCTTCTTTGATTAGCTGACTATATGTTTCAAGTGCAGATGAGAAATTGGTCATCAATTCGGTGCAAACTACCATGCCAAAGCCAGAGAAAGAAAGGGGCAATGACATCAGTAATGACAGAGGTATTATTTTTTCATAGTTAATTCTTCTGGAAGCTTCATCAGATTAGAACAACAAAAAGCAAAGTATGCACAGAGATGCACCACCTCCATGCACTCCCCACCCCCAACCATTGGGCACACTGGGTAGATTTGTAAGAGCCCCTAGAAATAGAGTCTCGGACAACAAGCTAAATACTAAAGACTTGTAACTGCCTCTTCCAGAAGGGGGAAACCCTCATAAATGAGTTGTTGACTAGATGTTTATAGCTGGGAAATACTGTAGCCCTATAATTTGGCTTCTGAAGGCCACATTCTTCCTTAGGACAGAAGCCACAGGTCAATTATCACAGTTGGTGAGCTTTTCTTTTGGGCATGAGTCAGGACCAATTTTGCATGAAAGAAGGGTTTCCCTTCTGGCACTGGCTCATGACAATTATGGAATCCTATCATGGGGTTTTGGACAACAGTATTCTCTGGGGAGCTCCTGGGGGACCCTGTGAGGTTACTCATGGGACACTCTGCCTTGGGAACGATTTACCACAGCAGCATCCAGCTTCTCCTCTCCATGACCCTCTCTTTTAATTTCTTCTCCTTTTCCAACATTTTAGATTCTAGAATCACAAATCACCCTTTACTACACTCAGAGCTGTGGTTATTTACTCATCCTGGGGATCAAGGAACACTCTGGCTTGAGTTACCTTGGCTTATATGTATCTCTTTCTACCTATAGGAATACATGCTCCTTCCTTCCCGCTTCCCTTTTTTTCTGCAATTATTGATAAACCTGCTATATGAAAGGCATTCTCTGATGCGGTGTTACACTCACATTGTGCGTCTAGGGTTAATTAACTTTTACACTTTTTCTGGTGTGATTCTCATGACAGCCCCGGGGGATGGAGAAAGAATGGTATCTCTGGAAAGAGATACTCTTGGAGAGAATCTGAGCTTGAGAGACATATGGGGATTCAAACTTTTCCCCACGTGTACCACATATTTGATATGGAAAATTATTCCTTCATTTTGAGCCTCCGTATCCACGTCTGTAAATCAGCAAAAATAACATTTCCTTCATAGCATTGCTTTGAAAATTGGAGATATTTCAAAAAAGTGCCTTGCATATTGCCTAACACACCCAAGGACTTTGTTATCATTATCCTTTTTATTATTAGTCTGAATTTAGACATAAGGAAACTGAGCCTTGATGGGAGAAGTAACTTGGCAGAGAGAACACAAAGATAACAAGAGGCAGAGCCAGTAACGGGTCTAGAGCCTTTGGACCCCCACCCCCATCATTCATCATCCCTCTTTATGTGGGATGTGTCCAAGGATAGAGGTGGGTGGACAGCGCCAGTGTCCCCATTGTGTCCTTTCTTCAAAATGACTTTACGGCTAAAAAAAGGCTTTTCTTTGTGTGTTTGAGAGGGAAGGGGATTCGTTGCTTGGGTTTGTGCCTCCCTTTCTGGGCTTTTGTGACTTAAAATGCATGAAACTTTTTTTCAATCTTCAGAGAAAACCCAGGGGATGGTTCTCTGGGTGGTGAGAGAGCCCATGGAAGGTCCTGGGGAAGACAGAAGACCCCTTCAACTGCGGGGGTTATCATCCTCAGGGAGGTGGGCCGTGGTCCCAAGCTGCCCGAATGAGCAGGTCGTGAAGGATGCCGGTTTATTTATACTTTCTACTACGCCCTCTTCTTCACTCGTCTGAGATGTGTCACAGTTTTTCCCGAGAGTTGACCCTGAGCAGCAACAGAGCGGTATTCCAAGGAGCTGACCGTAGGCTTTTTCTCTCTTTAACACAAGTCAGATAAATAACAAAGATGATTTATTGCAGGCCCTCTGCTTCAACGACACAACAAGGCAGAAGGTAACTTCAAAGCAGATACACACTTTACATTGTATGGTTTGGAGTTGCTCCTTTGCACGACTCTGTTCAGAGGGGTGGGTGGTTGTTTCCAATACTAATGATGCCTATTTCTACCTATGGTGTATCCACGTTAGATACTGTTGTGGGAGGCAAGCAACTGTCTTGTGTATTTGAAAACGCTAGAATTACCCATGTCGATGCTTGGACTAAGTATGATCTCTTTGTTGTCAAAAAAAAAAAAATAAATAAATAAAAAGAAAGAAAGAAAGAAAGAAAGAAAAGAAAAAAAGGAAAACGTCCCTAAGCACATTACTTTAGCATAAGAAGCCCTGACAGATTGCTTGGGGAACTACGTCTTTCATACCTTGCTGTACTTTGAAAACTCACCCAATTACAGTCCCTGAGTTCGGTCATTAGGGTTTTATTTTCTTCTATCTATCTCTCTTCTCCCCCAACTCCCACACATCCAAAACACTCTCTGGCAACTTCCTTTGACCTCAAGAGGCAACAGCCCTGAAACCTTTGTTATGTAAACAGTGTTGAGACAAGGGACTCCAGGCTGTTTCAAAAGACATTTTTTTTTTTTTTTTTCCAGAATGACTTAGAACTGGCTAGAAAAAAAAATGTCATCCGGGTATATTTAGGATTTTGAATGAATCACTTCTTTTGTGTTTGTACCTTGGAAGGCAGACCTGGGGTTTTCAATGTAGAGAACAAAAAACGACAGAACATGCAGGGATAACGCACCCTCATAGTTACGCTGTCACATGAACTTGAGTACTAAGATGTACAGATGGGACATTTCGAATAATATTAAAATTTCCTCTTGTGGCAAATAATACGAAAAGGCTAACTGAGGATTTGTTGTTTTGGAATTTTTGGTGGCTAACATACTACATTTATACGAAGACATATTTGCCTATTTAATCATTTCTTACATTTCCTTGAACGATCTGAAGGATAAGGTTACTTGAAGAGTACCACAAAAATCGGAGTCAAGAAAACACACCAAAAACCATTTATTCATGTGAATATGGTGGAGGAATTTCTTCTGAGCTTCTTGCTAGTTCAGTGAGGTAGGCATCGTCTCCATTTTATGGGTGAGGAAAATGATTCATACAGAAGAAAAGTAAAAATCCCAGGATTTAGTACTTAAAAAAATTTTTTTTAGTGTTTGTCTATTTTTGAGAGAGACAGAGAGAGAGAGAGACAGAGAGAGAGAGACAGAGCATGAGCAGGGGAGGGGCAGAGACAAGGAGACACAGAATCTGAAGCAGGCTCCTGGTTCTGGGCTGTCAGCACCGAGCCCAAAGCGGAGCTCGAACTCACGAACTGCGAGATCATGACCTGAGCCGAAGGAGGACGCTTAACTGACTGAGCCACCCAGGTGTCCCTATTACTTTTTTTTTTTTTTTAAGTTTATTTATTTATTTTGAGAGAGAGAGAGAGAGAGAGAGGAATCCCAAGCAGGTTCTGAGCTGTCAGCACAGAGCCCAGTGTGGAGGCTGGATCTCACGAATCGTGAGATCGTGACCTGAGCTGAAATCAAGAGTCAGTCACTCCATTGACTGAGCCACCCAGGCGCCCCAGGCTTTATTACTTTATGAGCTGCAGGGTATTAAAGCCAATCTACATCTTATTTCAGAGATCAAGCTTCTGACAATCACACAAGTGTCACTTCCTCAAAGATCTTTTTCCTGATAATACATAGCAAAGTGAAATTCTCACTTGTCCTGGGCAATACAAAAGACAAATGTCCTAGTTTATGCAGTCAGGCAGGAGGATTTCCCTCTTACTTAGCCTTTTGTTTGACTCAGATCTTTAACTGGTGTGGTGTGGCCCACTGGCATTAGGGAGGGCAATCCGCTTCACTCAGGCCACTGATGCAAATATTATTCTCCTCCACAAACACTCTCACAGACACACCCAGAATAATGTTTTACACATGTCCGGGTACCTCATGGCCCAGTCAAATTGACACATAAAGTTGACTGTTAGAAGTGAGCGCCATAGACTGAATATTTGTGCCTCCTTCGAATTCCTATGTTGGAGCCCTAACCCCCAATGTGATGGTAGTGGGAACGGGGTCCCTGGGAAGTCATGAGGTTTAGATAAGGTCACGGGGGCAGGGCTCCCGTGATGGAATTATTGCACTTACGCGAGAAGATTCCAGGATTCTCTCTCTCTCTCTCTAGGACACCTAAGTACACAGTGGGAAGGAAGCCATCTGCAAACTAGGAAGAAGGCCCTCACCAGAAGTGCCCCGTGCTGGCACTCTGCCCTTGGACTTTCAGCAACCGTGAGACCATAGATTTCTGTTAGTTTGGCCACCTAGTTTGTGTTTTGCTGTGGCTCCTGAGCTAAGACGCTATCTCTAACAGTTAGGAATACATTGAGCTGCAAGGTATAGAAAACCCGACAATGAGTCAAATGGACAGATGTGTCAATGTTTCTCATGCTGTAAGAAATCTGGTGGGAGATGGCAGCCCAGGGCTCAAGAGTGACATAGTCTCTCCACCCCCAGAACTTTTCCTTGCATTTACCTCAGGTACGTGATCACCCTGACCTGCGAGAGATGTTGGAGATTTGAACATTTTGCCTTTTAACTTCCAGCAGAGGAGAATTTGGACACGTCTTAAACGGGACGACACCCAATACCCGCCCCATTGTCAACGAAAGAGTTGGAACAGAAGAGCTGCACAAAATCTAAATTAGCGAGGTCAAAATGCAAAGGGCACATCGCTTTTATTTTTTATTCCCTGTTTGTTACCTAAATAGGAGAGTGTCAGATCATCATGAGGTAAAAATCATGTGGGCAGATATGTCCTTTCTAACAAATATAAAAATCAGTTGATAAGTGTTTAATGAACACTTAGTATATTTCTATATGAAATCCAGTGTTTCATATATTGTCATTCTCTCTGGCCATTTGTCTATTAAGCCCAGCATAATATTCGTCAGACTATAAACTGTATCCAACTAGATTCAAAGCCAACTCTGCCTGTTCTAGGCTACATCTTAAAAAGTGATTCGTTCATGCTAGAGCCTCTGGTTTCCTTTCTTAATCTAGCTCTTTCCAGCCCTGTTCCTCTCTCTCCCCTTAATTATCCTCCGTGGAAGACAGTCCTGATTTTACCCACATTCTGTCCTCATCCTGGGATGGACCGACCTTTGTCTCCATATCCCTGTCACTTTGTCCCAGATCTTCCTAGTTCAGGCTCAACCACACCCCGAATGGATTGCTCACTGATGGTGAGTCCCAGACTTCTGTCCCCACTTCTCCAGTAGGCTCATGAGACTAGCGATTCCCTTCCAGCTGTTCCCCTAATTCGTCCTCATGGAGACTCTTGTCTGTCCTCTTCTATCCAGGTGAGTCCTGGGAATATCCCTGTTCCCATCTGCACTCTAACTCCTAGGTGCCCACTGGTTTATTTTTCTCCCTTGTTTAACTTCTACTCAGCTAACCCTCTGGCTTGCTCCTTCCAACTTTTCCCCACAGGTCCACCAACTTGGGGAAAAGTCATAGCACAGGGCTGTGGTGGTGACGGTCATGAGGATGCCTTTGGAGGAAGTCTGCCATGCCGTGTTTGCTTGTCAACCTAACAGTGGCAAGTCCTGAAGGTCAAATAGAAGAGTAGGCAATCCCACTTTGTAAAAACAATGATTTTGTCTCTGCCGGTGATTATCAATTGGAGACCAAATGTTTGCCAATAAGCAATTTTGTCCTCTGGCTCCCTATAGTGTCAGGCCATGGTCTCAGATGGTGGTACTTGAGGTAACTTAATGTCCAACAGGACAGAAGTTCTCCTGGTGGGGAGGCGGGTATTCAGGGTCTAGTTTTGTGGCCATACATCAGCTTCTAGTCGTAGTAGCAGTGCTGGAACTAATTCCTTCCTTCTACTTGCCAAACCTGACCCGATGGAGCCAGGTCCATTGTAGCCCTGCAAGCTGGCTCACTAGCTAATTCAGATCAGAATCACTTTTGCAAATAAACTGATTCCACATGATTAGATGGTCGACCAGGAAGCCCATTTGTTTATTTATGAGGCTGTTACCTAACATCAGGGCTTGTTCAATCCTCTCTTGTCTCACTTCAATGAAAGCAAGATACTTGCACTTTCTAGATAAAGGTCCTCACGCTGGGGTCCACGGAGCTTCGTCCAGCGATACGCACAACTGAGGAGCTGGCCAGTGTCCGGCACATTGCCAGTGTTCCCAACAGATGTTTGTTAAAGGAATGGGTGTGTGAGTCAATGAGAGCTCATTTTGTCAGAGACAATGGGGCGGCATCATTTCAGGAAATCTGTACGTCCATGCACTTATATAGACATCACTTTTCTGTGATCCAATGCCTACCCCACACACTGGTACTTGAGATCTAAGAGGTAGATCCCATTTCAACTCACGGAGATTGCTTTTTGTGCATTGACAAAGGTGTGCTTTACATATCGTGTGTAATATATATATATGACATATATTATATATATACGTTTCTTGAGTGAGGAGAAGCGGAACTATGTCTTATGGCATCTGCCTCTGCCCTTCCTTGAGCCATCCACGCGTGCTGGTTCTTCGAATGACACATTTGGTTCTCAGGTGATCATTCTGTTTCCCGTGAGTCTTTTGAAAGCAATTATGAGGGAAAGCAAAGAAAACACAGCGCGATGTGGGGCGATGACTGGGGCACGAGTCCTGACCACACCAAGTCCTGACACACCAAGTCCTGGGCAGGGTTTTCGGGAGAGCACAGGTTTATTAAGGATGAATACGGGTAAAGGTACTTGGTAAGGTCAATATGAATATTACCTAAGCCATTACATATAAAAGTACATAATACACTGCAAAACGTAACCTTGTTCTAAAAAAACCTAACATTATGACTTTTGTTATTATCAGCAGAAAACTTTCCACAATCAGGAAGTGATGTGAATGGCCAAAGTAGAGCTTCCGGTGAGCCACCAGAGAGAGGAAGGTGACGAGCTTGTAGCACGAGCTCCCTTGTGACCCGTAGCCAAGCTGAGACTACACAGTGGTGCAGTGGTGGTCCTGCACCCTAACAGCCACAAAGTCAAGGCCCAGGTGTGGTGGGACCAGTTGGACCAAGGCACGATCCAGCAGAAGTTCATGTGGTCATAATTTTCCTACGATGCCCACTTCACCTTCTGTGTCCCCTTCGCTATTTTTATGTGCTCTCCTGCCACTCCACAGCCAATTCAGTTTAACAAACAGTTCCTGAGGACTGAGAAAAAGCCAGAAATATTCATGAGCTGACCACGACCACCACGTTCCTTCTATTCCCAGGAGGAGACCCGTCCATCTCTTCTGTTGTGATTTCTTCCTTTTCGTTTAAGATAGAAAATTATCCCTTTCCAGAAGTCTGGTAGAGATCATATAGAATATTCTTTTTCTTTTTTATTTATTTATTTATTTAAAAAAAATTTTTTTTTCAACGTTTTTTATTTATTTTTGGGACAGAGAGAGACAGAGCATGAACGGGGGAGGGGCAGAGAGAGAGGGAGACACAGAATCGGAAACAGGCTCCAGGCTCCGAGCCATCAGCCCAGAGCCTGACGCGGGGCTCGAACTCACGGACCGCGAGATCGTGACCTGGCTGAAGTCGGACGCTTAACCGACGGCACCACCCAGGCGCCCCAAGAATATTCTTTTTCTTAAAATGCAGTTTTAAATTTGCCTGTAACTCTCACAATTAAGAAATATTGAGTGTCAACTCTGTGCTTAGTAGAGTGGGATGTTTATTTTGGTTTAAGTGTGGTATGAAAGTCTATTTCTCCAAATTATTATCAGTCTGCAAACCTCTTATTGACTAAATGCATGGATGTGTGCGAATTGTTAACCATTTCTCCTTATTACAAAGTGACTTTTTCCTTCAGTTTCTCCATCTGTCATTTGTGGCAATATCAAACAAGTGTTAGGACTACTCTTCTATAATATGCATTGCTATCACGTAAGATCGCTCCTTCTTCGTCAGACATTTTCAAATGTCTAATTTTATTTGAATATATATATTTATTACATATATATTTTTATAATTATATTTATTTTTATATTTACTCTATACATTTTTACTTTATATTTACTCTACAGTAGAATTTTATTTAATCTATACTTACTCCATAAATATTTCTTCCTGGTGACATTTAGAGCAAGTAAAAAAAAAAACATGTTGCGATTTAGATTCAATTTATATGAAATATAAATGTTTTGGGAAAGTTGGTCCTTTTAAAATAAGTCATGGTGTTCTTCTCCACGGACTCAAGTCTTTATTTGTGTCTTTTGGTAAAATATTGCAGAGTTATTCATGTAGACCACACATACTTCTCAGGTGAAAGAGATTTTTTTCCCATTACAACTTCAGCTATACTATGAGAATTGGTGTGTATGTGTGTGTAGGTGTGTGTGTGTCTGTGTATGTGTGTGTGTGTATGCTTCTGCGTATGTATATAGGAATGCGTGTGTGTATGTGTGTGTGTGCACTTATCTTCTACCAGGTTACCTATAAGATTTTATTAATTAAAACAGTTTCAGGGGCACCTGGGTGGCTCAGTCAGTTAGGTGCCCAACTTCGGCTCCGGTCATGATCTCTGGCTTGTGGGTTCAAGCCCCGTGTAGGGCTCTGTGCTGACAGCTCAGAGCCTGGAGCCTCCTTCAGATTGTGTCTCCCTTCCTCTCTGCCCCTCCCCCACTTGCGCGCTCTCAAAAATAAATACATATTTAAAAAAAACAGTTTCTTAGCTTATCCTCTTGGGTTATCTGACTATAAAATCAGACCGTCTCCCATTTCTTATCACTTATTTTTCAATAATCTAGCCCTCCCTGCTATCTTATCTTTGCTTTTAGTGAACAGAATATTTCTGCAATATTAATAACAGTGAAAACAAACACAGTTACTTAACCAGGGATATGGCTTTTAGATTGAAATAGATGGCCTTTATTGTGGCAGAGCTGTTTTCTTCTATTCCTGTATTTTAGTATTTTATCAAACAATGTCACCCATTTTTAACATTCTTTCTATTTATGCTAGGAACATTAATCCACTTAGGATAGGCATTATGTGTATTTAGATCATATTTTTCTTCTTTAATCTACTTGTGTCAAACATTATATTAATAGATGTCCTAATCTATTTATAGCGCTTCTTCCTGAAAAGAAAAACATGAAGAATGCATCTTAGTAAGAGATTTTCTCATATGAGGTCACCCTTGAAATAAGTATCCCAAGTGTCAGGGTGTGTGTCCCTAGGATCAGCTCATCTGAGCTGCCATATTGAAAGTAAATTTGTATGGAGCACCCGGGTGGCTCAGTCGGTTAAGCGCTGACTTCTGCTCAGGTCATGATCTCACGGTTCGTGAGTTCGAGCCCCGCATTGGGCTCTGTGCTGACAGCTCAAAGCCTGGAGCCTGCTTTGGATTCTGTGTCTCCCTCTCTCTGACCCTCCCCCATTCATGCTCTGTCTTTGTCTCTCAAAAATAAATATTTAAAAAAATTTAAAAAAGAAAGAAAGAAAGTAAATTTGTAGTTTTCAACTCTAGCCAGAGGAAGGGGCTCCTTTTGAGAAGCCTATGGACTAAGGGTCCACCTAAGAGGTCTGAGCTGTTCCAGAAACAACCCTCCATTCCCAAGGCTTGGTTTTGTGATACTGGTTTTAAGTTGCTCATTTTGGGCCCTAAGGGCAGCCAATACGACTGTTCTTTTTTCCTCTACTCCTGGAGGAAATCAGCCTGGAGAACAGAGAGGATTTGGTGGTTCCTCAGTTTTGCTGTAAACAGTTACCCGAGTCATCTGCTCCAAGTGGCATGATTTCCCAAACAGGGCTCCATGGCATCTTGTAGAGGGGATGGATGCAAGTATTAACAAATAATTAAAGGGTTTGGGCATCTGTCTTCTCTCTCTCTCTCTCTCTCTCTCCCCACTTCTCTCTCATGGTTAACTGTTCATATTCTCTTTTATCTATTTCCATGTTGTTGGACACTTGTCTGTCAAGATGGCGGAATTGGTGGCCATATCTATTTCCGTGTTGTTGGACACTTGTCTGTCAAGATGGCGGAGCTGCTGTCCATAAGACCTCACAAGCTCCGAATGCTGAAAGCTACAGAACTTCACAAATTCCCATCGCCACTCTTGAAACAGTGCGATGGGGTGCTTTGAAACATGGCTGAATTTCAGAATCACCTGAGGATCCTCTCAAACATGCTGAGGCGTGGGCCCGCCACACACCAGTTAGTTAAGTCAGCGTTGTGTCTGCCACTCCCTCCAGGGCTGACTGCACGTAGGGAGTTCTCACTCAGGTCTCCCGTGCTTGCATGGTGGCTCCATGGGAGCTGTCTTTCCAGGGAGGCCGGTCATCTTAGATATAACTGCCACTTCTTGCTTCCCTTCCCAGGATAACTAACTTCTTCAGGTACTTGCTTTCAATTTTATAAGTGATAGTTGTTAGCTGATTTATTTGATTTGTCGCCTCGGGGGCAGACGGTCGAGTTCGCCACTCTGTTCAGCTCATGATACGCCATTATCATGGTTAATGGGCATCTCTGCTTCCTCCTCACCCTTTCCTGATCTTGTCCTTAGTTTTTATCTAAGGTCCCCTTTCTGTTTCAGGCTCCTATCTACCTGTGGTTATCCTGTCTCCTTAAGTTCCTCTTGGCTAGGATAGTTTCTCAAGCTTTCCTTGTTTTTGATGACCTTGCCAGTGTTGAGGAATACTGGTCAGGTATTTTGTAGGCTGTCCCTCGGTTGGGATTTATTTGATATTTTCCTCACGATTGTACCTGGGTTATGGGTTTTAGGGATGAAGACCGCAGAAGTCAAGTCATTTTTGTCCCAGGATGTCAAGGGTACGTACCATCAACATGACCCGTCACTGTTGATGTTGACTTTGACGACCTGGCCTAGGTCGTGTTTTTCAGATTTCTCACCGCTAAGTTACTCTCTTTTCCTCCCTTTCCATGCCGTCTGCTTTGGAAGGATGCCACGACACACAGTCCACTGTTAAGGAGTGGGAACTTGTATGCCACCATCATTGAGGCAGAGAATCTATATAAACTATCTGGAATTCCTTTCAGGGGAGCCATCTATTCTCCTCACCTCTAGTTATTTATTTAATCATTTATTTATATCAGTGCGAGCTCATTAATATTTATTTCATACTTTGGGCTATAATCCAATACTACTTTATTTTGTCACCCAAATTAAATTGTGTTAGCTCTGGCCTCAGAGAACGCTCTCAGTTGGCTTTTGGGTCCTTCTGACATTCAACATCTCCCCCCCGCCCCCCCCCACCCCCACCCCACCTTCTGTCTTTTACCACTTCTTTCTCTCTCTCTCTTTTCATGACGTCCTGCTTTTCTGTCACTTTGTAGTGCTCTAAGTTCACCTGGAGCATTCCCTGCTTCTGTCCTCGAACCAGCCGCTTCTCCAAGGATCCCTGGATCTTTTATTGAAGGTGTTATCAAAAACCATGATCTTGGCACGAGGTATCCTTACTGTTACCGGGGTGTTGTCCCTCCAGGCCTTTGCAGTTGACAGAGCAGGGAAAAATATGTGCCTATACACATGTAGCTACGTATGACCACTCGGATCTCTATTAAGCTAAATTTGAGTTTATACTGATATCTCTATCAGTATATCTCTATCAACTGCTGGCACACGGATCACTGGAACCTCCTCCTCTTCCTTATCCATAACGTCTCCCTCAGTAGCGAGAAACCCGACTCCAGGGGCGCCTGGGTGGCTCAGGCAGTTAAGCGTCCGGCTCCCGGTTTTGGCTCAGGTCACGATCTCGCGGTTTCGTGAGTTCGAGTCCCGCGTCGGGCTCTGTGCACACCGTGCGGAGGCTGCTTGGGAATCTCTCTCCCTCTCTCTCTCTCTCTGCCTCTCCCCAACTTGTGCTGTCTCTGTGCCTCTCAAAATAAACAAATCAACTTAAAAGAAGGTTAAAAATAAGGAAGCCTGGCTCCCACCATCCACCATGCACTTACTGAACGGTCCTATTCCAGAATAGATTTATAGCAGTGTCAGAATTATCAGCCCCTTACTCCCATGGAAAACGACTTTATTAACTAGGTCCAGTGCTATGTGCAGTTTCCTTTGCCTTCAATCTTCCAGATTTCATTCGTTTCCAAAGTTCCTTGGATCAGCACCTTTATCTTCCACGCACTTTGCTGAGGTTATTTCATACATTTGTAATACAGTTAGATTCATTTGCCACATTCTGCATTCCATCTTGGGATCCCTTGGCCTCCTAAGTGATTTTTTAAACGTACATACATTAAGATTCGCTGTGCCATAAAGTTCGATGGTTTTTTTAAAAAAAATTTTAATGTTTTTTTTTTTATTTTTGAGAGAGAGGGAGACAGAGTGTGAGTGGGGGAGGGACAGAGACAGGGAGGGAGACACAGAATCCGAAGCAGGCTCCAGGCTCTGAGGTGTCAGTGCAGAGCCCAACGCGGGGCTCACACTCGCGACCCGTGAGATCATGACCCGAGCCGAAGTCAGCCACTTACCCGACGGAGCCACCCAGGTGCCCCCCGATGGGTTTTGTTAAATGCGTAGTGTCTCTGTCACAGACAACCACCTTTGGAATAACCTTTTATAATAAAAATTTATTATGTGTTAATCTTCACCTAAAAGTTTGTTATCCTGGATTCATACACAATTTTCCCCACAAATAAAGTATTTCTTTATTTAATAAACACAGACATAGTTCTTATCATGTCCAGGCACTACCCATATATAGCTCTTACCATGTTCAGGCACTATTTTAAGTGCTTTACAAGTGTTGTTTTGTTTTTTTTTTTAATAGGAAATTTATTGTCAAATTGGTTTCCATACAACACCCAGTGCTCATTCCAACAGGTGCCCTCCTCAATACCCATCACCCACCCTCTACAAGTGTTTTTTTAATTTAATCCTTATAATGTTTCCATGAGATAGGTGCTATTATTAGCCTTATATCACAGATAAGGAAACTGAGGCAAAGAATGGTTGAATAGCTCGCCAAGGTCACACAGCTAGTATGTGTTTATTAGCCAAGGCAACCAGTAAACACGGTTTCTGATTAGATGCTCAGATCACATTGGTAACTGGCTGAAGCTGAGCAGATCTCGGAGGCCTCCTGCTTGGCTGACCTGCGGTGAAGGTGTGCTCTGGGACAGAGGCCTTCCGGTACACAGCGAACAGAAGCTGACAGTGATGCTTTGCACAGTTTCCTCCGGCGGTTGGGAAACTGATGAAATCGAATCCTTGATGGTGGCTTTACTGACTAATTTACCAATCAAATCATCCCGAAAAGCAGTACGAGGTGAAATGGGGAAACAAGGGAGAAATGAACGTGCACCAGGAAGGATCAATAAGAACGAGCAAGGCTGAACACTGCCTGCCGGGACCGGGTATGTTGAAGGAAGACAGGTCTCTCTGCTGGCTTCGCTTCTGACTTCAGAAGGCAGAATGTGCTAGATGCTGGCCACACAGCGCTGTCTGTCCTCTCTGCGTGAATGTCTAACTTATTGCCTCGGGTACAGAGCAGCTCTTGGCGTCAGGATTCGTCTATAGATTCCACTAGATCCTCGATGCAAATGGCATGACTTCTAACAATCACTTGAAGAACACTTGGCAATTGATACAGGATTTTGCCTGCCGGTTGTCTCCTTTAATCCGTACAACTGCTTTTAACGTCAACGTCACTATCTGTACCTCACAGGTGAGGACCAATGCACAAGAGGGGTAACCTGTCCTGCTCAGTCTCCAACTTCTGACTGCAAATTCCCTTCTTTCCACTCTTCTCTGGTTGCCCTCGCCTCATATGCCACAGGGAAAGAAAAATCTGATCCAAGTCAAAGAGCTGGCTGGCTGTGATAACAACTCCATTAATTTTCGTCATTTCTGCATTCTTTACCCCATCTATTATCCCACGTAGACATTTGTGTAATATCACTTGGGAATCAAAGACATTTCCCTTGTAGTATAACTTCAAGATTAAACGGCCATTTCCAACGTTTATTTTTCTAATCTTGTTTTGTGCCTGCACCATGAGCACTTTTGCTGCTCTCCAGGTTTTTGTAGCAACTTATCTTAATTAACTGAGAAGAAGCCAGAGTGACCGGGCAAAGAGAAATGACACTGGCTTTAGAGTCAACTCGGACAAAGAAATAGATGGAATAGAACTTTCTGGAAGGGTCCTGCAGATAGCCTCATGGCTCCTTTTGGAGAATCTCGAGAGAATTGTACCTGGGAAATAGTCCAGCCTAGTTTTCCATTTCGCATGGTTGAGATTCCAGATGATTTTTATACAATAACGGTAATGACCACTCATTCTGCATACTAATGTACAAGTCACAAAGTGCCTGAGTCAGGATTTGAATATCAATTGGACACGTCCGGATTCCTTCCGCTTCTTACGGCACGTGCTGAAAGCATTTATTTTACCTAAATAAATGGGCCATGACCAAGTGCGTCAGATTTCTTTGCTCAGTAAAATTTATCTTCAGTTGACCTATATGCGGTAGCAATATTTGAGCATCACACAATTCCTTTCCGTGTGTCGAGGCTAGTTTGACCATCTAGCTCAATTTTAAACAAACCGGGTTTGGGACCAGTAGCTTTGAGATATTAATATTGATACACTGAAGAATAATCTAATGGGAGACGTTAGAAAGGAGATTTGGTTCCAAAATAACTGGTCACGTTATGCAAATGATGGGCCATGATGTAGTCAGTTTCACAAGGATATTAGCACTGAAAAGGAGAACTCCGATTTCTGTCTTACATGTTCTGAATACTGCTCATCAAAGTTGCAGCAATGATCAGAGGTCAGGTCCATCATGGGCCATTTTTTCTTTTGGGGATCCCGTGGATAACTGGCTATGATTATCAACCCACCGTCTTTAACTTTTGCTCTGAAGATGAGAAGCTTAGCAGCATAGGGCTTGCTCATAATTGTTCCCATTGCTTGTTTGAAACACCATAGATGAAGGGGCAGCTGTGTGCTTTATGTCCTTTCCCCCACTGCTGGTCAGCTGATATCTGTCTATAAAAATCTCCCCAAATTAAGAAGTTTGGGTGCAAAATAGGATTCTTGCTTATTTTATTTTAGGATAAGAGATCCTTTCAATCTCTCAGCTTGCTCCAAGTCTTTAAATTTCTGTAAAGCCCTATTTTATTGTAAATTACCTGGGGAGAGCTTCAGCTTAAAAGAATGAATTATTACAGTAACATGCAAATAACCTCCTCCCAATGTCTTCTTTTTGTGTTTCTAGTTAGCGTTTGGCTACAATACTTTTTTTTTTTTTTTAATTTTAAAAGGAAGTCTAAATACCTTTCTTTGGAATATCAAGTACAATAAGAGATTATACAGGTGAAAAGATAACTAGAAAGACTACTTTCTCTCGCAGGTTAGCAGCTTCTGTCATAGTAATAACCCAAGTCATAACAGTATACAAAGAAAAGATGTATTTCTTACTCATGCTACATATCCACCATGGGTTGGCTGGGGGCTCTGCTCCACTTTTGCTCAGGCATCTGGAGTGTCACAGCCACTGACGACAGTGACTGTATCGGAGCGAAAGAGAACGGTGCAGGATGCCTTGGGGTGTTAAGGCATCTTGGGTGCTTCTACTTGGAAATTACTAGGTTGAAATGTACTTTGGACATTTCATTGTCTAAAGCAAGTCACAGAATCATACCTAAGTTCAAGGAGGTTGGGACAGTGTACTGATACCTTGCATGGCTTTTGTTGGACAGAGCTAATGACATTGTATTGGTTTTCGTTCTTAAAACTGCCACTGTCTTCTCTCCATTTATAGATTCGTTTATTCTTTTTTTTAAACATTTAATTTATTTTTTAAATTTATATCCAAGTTAGTTAGCATATAGTGCAACAATGATTTTAGGGGTAGGTTCCCTAGTGCCCCTTACCCATTTAACCCGTCTCCCCTCCCACAACCCCTCCAGTAACCCTCTATTTGTTCTCCATATTTAAGAGTCTCCTATGTTTTGTCCCCCTCCCTGTTTTTATACTATTTTTTGCTTCCTTTCCCTTATCTTCATCTGTGTTGTTAGTTTTGTTTATTCTTAAGCCCACCCAACACTGTTTCAATTATTAGGACTTTTCAGTATTCTCTGGCACCTCTTGGAGTAAGGCCCTTTTTATCATTTGCAAATGTTGGGGAGATATTTGCATAACTGACAAAAATTTGAATAATTTTGTCAAGTTACATAAAAATAATCCTTTGAGAATTATGGCTGAGATTGACTTAAATATATAACTTCGTTTATAGGGAATTGATTTATTAAAAATTGAGTCTTCAGCAACGTCAGGTTTCTGTACTTTTCAGTCTTCATCTAGGTATGGAGGTGAATTTCTATTGTCTACAACTACAAATTTCTCTGTAAATTAGCTCTGTGAGCTTTTGTATTAGCATTCCATTCTAAATACTTCTTAATTTCCTTTTTTAACACAAATTATTTTGTTACTGTGACCAAGTTACTAAATGTATAGGCTCTTTTTAGCTTTCGGTTTACTACTTATTTTTAATTTTACTGAATAAAATCAGGGAACAGAGTATGTGTGATGTCTATTCTTTGGAATGGATTAAGACTTGCTTTTCTGACTTATTACATGTTCTATTTTTGTTATTCCTCTTAAAAAGAGATGGACTTTTTATTTCTTTGTTATGATTAATTGTATGGTTCAGCTCTTGGAAATTTCTTATGTTTCTGGTACTTGTTTCGAGATGGATGCATTAAGATCTTCAACTGTACTTGATAATTTAACTATGTACCCCTGTGTTTCTGTGAGCTATTGATTTTTATATTTTGAGACTATTTTGTTAAGAGCATACCTGAAAAAACAGATTTTAAAGCAAACGTTATGTTTTTTTTTTTTCCTGTTACATGTTTCTTGATAACTTATGTGTGTGTTAAAATTTAGTTTCTTTCCAATATTAGGATTGGAAACCCAGCTCGTTTTTGCCTTAGATTTGTCCGGTGTATTTTTTGATAGTCTTTTTATTTTATTTTATTTTATTTTTTAAATGTTTATTTATTTTTAAGAGAGAGAGAGAGAGAGAGAGAGAGAATGAGTGGGGGAGGGACAGACAGAGAGGGAAGTATAGAATCTGAAGCAGGCTCCACGCTCTGAGCTGTCAGCACAAAGCCTGATGGGCTTTGAACCCATGAACCATGAGATCATGACCTGAGCTGAAGTTGGATGCTTAACTGACTGAGCCACCCTGATGCCCCAACAGTCTTTTTAGTTTTGAACCGGTGTGTCTCTTATAGACAATATTTTAACCTTGTTTTTGTTAGCCAATTCAGTAGTTTCTGTCTTTAATTGGTGAGATTAACCTATTTACATTTATCATAAATGCCATTCTGTTAGTGTTTATTTCTGCCATTTTGTTTCATATTCTCCTTTTATTGTACCCTTTCCCTCCCTCCCTTTCTGTTTCTCTCTCCATATGTATATCTTTTTATTTTCTATTGGATAGATTTTATTTTCTTCTACTAGTTTAAAGATATTACATTCTATTTTTTGTTCTCATGATGGTTGTCCCTAACTTAAGATCACTATGGTGTATATTTTACCCTAGGGATTCTGTGGGCTCATAGACCGATTCAAGAGATTTTTTTCTCCTTCTCAAAAATATTGTTAGCTTATATGATATTGGAAGTATCTCTTTCTTGCAGGTTTTGGCGTTAAAACTCTGGTCTTAGTGTTATTTTTTATAGTGATACTTTCAAAAGTATGAGTGTAAGTTTGCTCATGTTGTCTAATATGCTAAAATCAATACTAGACAACATATGTTTTCTAGGAAATAACTGATTTTATTTAGATTTAAGTGTAGTGTTGGAGTGTTATAGCTACCATTTTCATATAATTTTTAAAAATCTTTAGGTTTTCTTTATCTATGGTATTTTTCTCGTGTTTAGTGCTTTTAACTGGACCATCAAACATTTTCTCTTAACATATATGCCAACGATTCATTCATTTTATTTTTTTGGAGGAAGGGTCTTTTCAAAGAATAAGCTCTTGGTTTTGTTAATTAAGTGCTTGTTTTGTTTCCTACGTTAAGTTAAAAAATTTTTAAGGTTTTATTTATTTAGTTAGACAGAAAGAGAGCACATGAGCTGGGGGAGGGGTAGAAAGAGAGGGAGAGAGAGAATCCCAAGCAGGCTCCATGCTGTCAGCACAGAGCCAGACGTGGGGCTCAGTCCCACGAACCACAAGATTGTGACCTGGGCCGAAACCAAGAGTCAGATGCTTACCCGAGTCACCCACGTGCCGCCATCAAGTTAAATTTTTAATAATTATTGATTAATTTCTGATACTTTCCGTGGGTACAATTTGCAGTTTGTTTCCTAGCTTCTGGTATCTAATATGTAACTCTTATTTAGTTTTACCTTTTTTATAAGAAATGTGCTCAAATTTACACCAGTTACTTTGAATAACACTTTGGCACATCTGACAGGTTTATAAATGTGATACTTTCACTGCTGTTCATTTTGACATGTATTATTTTAGCCCTGTCTTCCTGTTTTACCAAAAAGCATATTAAAAGTTTTTTCATTTGTTTCTAATTTCTAGAAGACTGGATATACTTTTGGTTATCCCTTTTTATTATTAGCTTTATATTCAATAAATTCAGCCTTTTGAGATTCTTTGTGGCTTAATAGTCAGGATTTTGGAATGTTCATATGCATTATAAAACAAGCATATTTTGTTTGTTAAGTACAAAGTTGTATAAACAATTTGTCTCTCTTGTACATGCACACATGCACACACACACTTTCAGAGGAAGTTTCTTTGCTGAGTTATTAAATTCTTCTATCAGCCTACCAATTTTTATCTATTTTTACCAAGGGAAGAATTTTTGAATCTGAATTTATCAATTCCTCTTTCATTCCAAAATTTATGCCGCAAATATTTTGATTCTACATTTTTAGTTACATAAAGTTCATGAATATTATAATATATCATTTTGATTTTACATTACATCATCATAAAATATCTCTCTTTGCCCTAGTTCTTGCTTTTGACTTTGTATCATTTTTGTCTCACATAGAGTTTTTCCAGGTCTATTTTGTTTTTCAATTTTATTTGGTTCATTCTTTTCCATTTTTATACATTCCTTTTTTCAACTTTTTAAAATGTTTATTTACTTATTTATTTAAACTTTTGTTACCATTTATTTATTATTGAGAGACAGACAGAGCATGAGCATGGGATGGGCAGAGAGAGAGGGAGACACAGAATCCGAAGCAGGCTACAGGCTCTGAGCTGTTAGCACAGAGCCCGATGCGGGGCTTGAACTCACAAACCACGAGATCATGACCTAAGCTGAAGTTGGACGCTTTACTGACTGAGCCACCCAGGTGCCCCTTAATGTTTATTTATTATTGAGAGCCAGAGAGAGACAGAGCATGAGCAGGGGAGGGGCAGAGAGAGGGGGAGACACAGAATCCAAAGCAGGCTGCAGGCTCTGAGCTGTCAGCACACAGCCTGACGTGGGGCTTGAACCCACGAATGGTGAGATCATGACCTGAGCTGAAGTTGGACACTTAACTGACTGAGCCACCCAGGGACCCCTCCATTTTTATAAATTCTTAACGTTTTTATGTCATTCTGTTTTAGATATGTCCCTCATTCATAACACAATGCTGGAGTTTTATTTATTTATTTAAAAAATCTCATTTTGCTAAGCACTTCTTAATAAGGAAGTTTAAGCCACTTACATTTATTATCAGTGGCTTCATATTTTATACTTTTTCTAGACACTGTGTTCCTTTTTCATTTCTCTAATTTATTGGCTTTTTATGTATGTGTGTATGTGTTTGTGCAGGTTTTTTAAGACTATATGTGTGTGTGTGTGTGTGTGCGTGTTTGCGTGTGTGCATGTGTATTGCCCTTGTACTGTTATGTTATTTTGACTGTGTATAGAATTCTCAGGTCCAACAATTTACCCTTAAAACTTCAAACACATTGCTTCTGATTTGTAGTAATTATCTAGCAATGCTGATGAAAAGCAAAATGTAAATTTTCTCAGGGGCCCCTGCTCATTTCTTTAAAAATGTTATGCTTTTGTTGTTATCCATGGGATTCCAGTTTTACGAGGATACACTTTATATGACTCATTTATAAATTTCTAAATTTGTTAACATGTATTCAGTGTGTTTTCCAGTACGAAGAGCCATGATTTTCTTCACGGCAAGGACGTTTCTTTTTCTGATATTAATTGATTAATGAATCTCTTCTTTTCATGTCTCCATGCTTTCGAATTCTTACTCAATGGAAGTAAGGTTTTCTAGATGAATCCTCTAGCATTTAGCATCGTGCCTTTAGGGTACTGGATGCATCATGAAGTCACTTAAAGTAAAAATGCCCTCAGTGAAGAACACAATGCCTGATTCTTGATGGGTTCATTAAAGAAGAGTTCATAACATTAAGTGCACCTTGAAAACAGCCAGATTACAATAGCTGGAAAAAGAATTTGACAGGAAAATAATGGCTTGAGCAAAGGTGTGGAGCTAGAGAGGCACAAGGGAGGTTCGGGCCGCCGGGACGGCCTTGCCAGAATAGAAGGTATGGACTGAGAAGTAGGAAAAGACACAGCGCCTAAAATGGATGCCAAGATCCAGAGGGTTTTGAACGCTACATAAAGAGATTTTTGTGTTTTGCGAAGTGGACAGTGAGAAGCCACGGGAGGGACACTATTCATACGATGCTACAAAGAAAATGAATCTGACTGAGTCGTTATAGGTGACTGATTTGGACCAGAAAGGCTGGAAGGGAATCAGTTCAGAAGTACCACAGTCTGTCTGATGGCAGACGATGAGGGTCTGGCCCAGCACAATGGCGTTAATCATGGAAAGGAGGGAATGGGTTGTGAACAGATGGGCAAGGAGACAGAAAACGAGCTGATAATGCCAAAGATCGTTCCTGGGAAGGGTAACACAAGGAAAAGTCAGAACTTAAAGAAGTAGGGGACGGTCAACAAGCTGACTTGATTTTGGTAGAAAGACGATTCCACCTTCAGACGTATTGATGTTCTGGTTCCTGTAGACTGTCCACATGGGGAAATCCAACAGGCAGAAAGTGCATATTAGACATGGGGGAGGGGCAACCCTTCATAACAGTGTGAAGGCTGTTATAAGACGTCTTATGAGGTATAGTTATTTTTTATTCCTCAAGGGGCTTAAAATCTGCTTGTGACGGGGCGCCTGGGTGGCGCAGTCGGTTAAGCGTCCGACTTCAGCCAGGTCACGATCTCGCGGTCTGTGAGTTCGAGCCCCGCGTCAGGCTCTGGGCTGATGGCTCGGAGCCTGGAGCCTGTTTCCGATTCTGTGTCTCCCTCTCTCTCTGCCCCTCCCCCGTTCATGCTCTGTCTCTCTCTGTCCCAAAAATAAATAAAAACGTTGAAAAAAAAAATTAAAAAAAAAAATCTGCTTGTGAGGTCAAGGTAGTGCTTTAGAGGCAGCAACAATAAAAAGAACATAATTGAGGGCTAAATTGGTATGGCATACTTCCTTTGTTGTAGAATTTAGGGGCAAAGGGAATTAACGACTTCTTAGAGACGCTGAGAACTTGTGTTGGCCTTGACGGGTGGGGAGGGTTTAGTTGGGTGCAAGAACCGGGAAGGTTGACATTGATGCTATCTTGTAAAATTAGTAGGTAGCTATAGCATACAGTAGAAGCCTTGGTAACTCACTCGTCCTGCTGAAGGGCACGCATGGGATCCCCAGAGATTTGGGCTGTCTGTACTTCGTGACCTACTTTGGTGTTGCACGTAGTGCCATCCACACTAAATCTGAAGTGGGTCTGTGCCTTAGGACCGCAGCTGGCACTGTGTGGCGAGCTTAACGACAGATGCAAAACGTGGAACTGGCAGGGATTTATGCCCCTGGAAACAGGAAGGCGCTTAATCCCTCGGAAAGTAACGCAATGCGAGATTTCACAGTCTTTAGGTGATTTTCTTTCTCAGGAAAGCCTAACGTGAATGATACAGCTGTATACCCTCAGGACTGGCATCAATATACCAAAAAAAAAAAAAAAAAAAAAAAAAAGAAAAGTCCATTTCCCTCCCCCACTAACAAACAGACTGTAATCTTGCCTCATGTTTCCCACAGCATTCTCTCTCTGCGTTTTAGTAAGATGCATGATTGATTGATTGATTGTGTGTGTGTATGAGAGAGAGAGAGGGAGAGAGAGAGAGGCGGGGGTGGGGGGAGATGTGGTATTTGCTAAGAGCTCCACAGAGCAACATGGAGAAGTCCCATTTCCTCCGAGGTCTCACTGGTTCCTGTATGAAACATTTGGCCTAACGTTCCCCAGCCCCTGCTCCCTCTGGGGATCACGTTAGGGGATAGTCTCGAATCGCTTCCTCTGCAAAGAAAGTATTGCTCCCCTCTCCCTGGACAGCCCTTGCTTGTCTTTCATGACTCAGTTCAAGAGTCATGACTTCAAAAGAAGTCCTTGCCCCGACCCACACTTGGCCCCGTGTCTCTTCACCCTGTTCCTTCACTTG
Organism: Panthera pardus; assembly: GCF_024362965.1. Taxonomy (NCBI): domain Eukaryota; kingdom Metazoa; phylum Chordata; class Mammalia; order Carnivora; family Felidae; genus Panthera; species Panthera pardus. The sequence goes on from NW_026526810.1 coordinate 5,096,697, forward strand.
CACTTAAAGCACTGACCTGTCTTCGCTGCTGGTTGAATTGTCTGTAGACTTTGGAATTCGTTGAGTGTGCCGAGTCTGGTTTAGATGTCTCTGGATGCTCCCCTCTAGGACCTGTGCTTGGCCATTACAATCTCTCCACAAAGGCTGGCGAGTGGCTGGATGAATGGAAGGATGGCATTAAAACGTGGGCTCTGCTACGTTTTGAGTCCACGTTCATGAGCGAGCTGATTATTGTCGCTTTGCGTGAAGAGATAAAGAGGTGGGATCTATATACAATGGAATATTACTCAGCCATAAAAAAGAATGAGCTCTTGCCATTTGCAGCACCATGGATGAACTAGAGAGTATTACGCCAGGTGAAAATAAGTCGGTCAGAGAAAGACAAATACTATATGATTTCACTCGTAGGTGGAGTTTAAGAAACAAAGCAAAGGGTCAAAGGAATAAAGGAGACAAATCATAAAACAGCCGCTTCACTCTGGAGAACAAACTGCTGTTTACCAGAGGGGAGGTGGGTGGGGGGAAATGGGTGCAACAGGTGGAGGGCTGAGAAATGTATACGATTGGTGAATCGCTATATCCTACACCTGAAACTAACATTGCTACTCTGGGAAGTCTTAACTCAGTCTTTGCAACCATTCCACAAGGGTAAAATAGTATTCCAGCCTGTCCACAAGTTGCCTGACATTATAATCAAATGATCTTACCTTCTCAATTCGATCATAACACTCTTGGCCCCAGTCCCACGGCCGGTTGGAACCCAGCTTTAGGGCGGGTGCGGCACCTGCGCCGTCTCCGGCCGTGGCCTGAGGGCGATGCCAGAAGAGAGCTGTGGCAATAATCTGCCATCTGGGTCTCTGGAATAGCTAAGCGGCCCTCTGGCTTTCAGAAAGACCTGAGCCAGCAGCCCTACGGGATGCTGCAGATCTTTGCGTCCAGGCAGAGGACCTGCCCCCTCTGCTCCTTGCTGGCGATTTGGGTGGATTGAGATGCAAGTTCTGAGGGTGTCTGTGTCCCCCTCTTCCTCACGTGGAAGGATACAGAACTCACGCGGAAGGATACAGAACTCACGCGGAAGGATACAGAACTCACGCGGAAGGATACAGAACTCACGCGGAAGGATACAGAACTCACACGGGAAGAACAGTGAGAATAGCCTTCTCTGCAGGTTTGAATAAACTTGCAACTTTTCACTCCATTGCAATCAGAGAAAATTTTCACTGCACAGATAGAAGCAGGCAACCCCCCCCCCCCCCCGACATTTTCTTTTGTCTCCACTTTGGAGACAATACCAGGTGGAAAGTGAGATGCCAGTGGCTCCCCTGCCCTAAGTAGACCGAGATCAACGGTTTGGCGCCCTTGCGATACCTCTGCTTGCAAATTATCCCAGGGCTCCTATTGCGCTGTCCTTGAAACATTCCTCTTTTGCTTTCCTGGGAGTGGATGTTAGTGAAATGGACATACGGAGACCTCTGAAAATGCTCTTTCCCTGGGACAATGTGCTACGACAAAGTGCTCTCTGTGGGGCTCCATGCAGGAAGATGGATGCACGGCATTGTCACTATTATCCTTAGCGGTGTTCCAAGATGTCTATTCACACACTTGCAACAGCCACCAAAGTAGTATTATACGGCTAGGGAGATATTATGGATTCCTCATTTTCTATTTTAGGAGGTGGTAGAAGGATAAATATGTGGAAACTGTATTTTTTAGTTTTTAAATGTTTTTCATTTATTTTTGAGAGACAGAGAGAGAGCGCGAGTAAGGGAGGGGCAGAGAGAGAAGGGACATGGAATCAGAAGCAGGTTCCAGGTTCTGAGCTGTCACCACAGAGCCCGATTCGGGGCTCTAACTCAGGACCCATGAGATCATGACCCGAGCTGAAGTCAGACGCTTAACCGATTGAGCCACCCAGGCGCCCCTGTGGAAGCTGAATTCAAAGAATTTTCGCATTAGGGTAGAAACAGACAAGAAGCTCTGTGAATTGATGAAGGCTTTGGACCAGGAATGGAGGTTATGTGCTGATTTGAAGCTCACTGGGGCCCCCCAGTCTTAAGAGTTTCCAACAGTTTTCTCCCCCCCTCAATGAGCGTGGAATCATGAGCAAATCCAGCTGTGTTTCAGGCTACTGAATTAACCTTTCAAGAAGGATAATGCGTCATTAGCTGACTTCCGTAGCAGTGCAACGAGATGATGATACCTCGTGGGTGTCAAGTGCCTCGCAACAACACGTGGGGGTGCTGATGAAGATGATGATTTATCAGCAGAAATTCTGGCCCAGAGGTGTTCTTCCCAAATCAGTCCAGTGGGGAAGTAAAAGGTTCATACTTTATGCACATACACATTCTCCCTCTCCCCACACCCATATTCGTAGTCATCCACACATACCAATGGTCGTGCAGTAAGGGGGGACAGAGTTAGGGGAACAGATTTATCTGTGCGTAGTTATTACACTTAACCTTTCTCTTCCACTGTGTTTTTGCCTTTCCCTCCATCTCTACCTCCTTCCTTGACTGTTCTTTGCAAAGGAATTATTTTCATTTTTTATATGCGTCGTTTGCTTTGCCTCACATGTAGTGTATTGCTCAAATTGCCATTCATCTACTTTTTTGATTAACTCAAGTGAAGAAAGGGCTTCTCAAGAAAAAACTGATGTGGGGGGATATTTTTGTATTTCTGCGGCTTCTCTCAGTACCAGATCATCCAGCCACACTTGAATCGTGAAATCTGTTGGGACGAGATTCATCTCTTTGGATGTTCACGTGGAGGATGGAATGACTATAGCAAGTAGTGCCCTGTGACCTGCCCACCAGCTTTTTCCTTGGTCCCCTTTTTTGGAGATAGGAAGGGAAAGCCAGGCTTGGGTTAGTTCCAGTGCTGGAACTAATGGCCCCTGGGAAGGAAGGATTCTACAGCTGCACACAGAGCCAAGCAATTGACTTTTCATTTTGTCTTAGTCGAAAAAACTATTGGTTCAAAGACATTGACTCTACCTCCTTACATGGCATCAGGCACGTGCATTTTGCAACTTCTCTTTAGCAGCTCAGCCCAAAGAGATGACATTGAAATACGCTGTGGCATCCCTTCTGTCATCTACAAGACGTCTTTGATTTTTGCACAGCCCTGAATGTTTAGTTCCTTGCCTTCTTATGCCATCCAGATCTGAAGCTCTCCAGGAACACAGAAGGGCCTCCTGCCTCTTGCAGATCTTACGAGAGGGAGCTGAAGCCTGGGCTGATTGTAGTGGACGCCCACAGAAACTCAGTGGATTTTGCATCACAAACGGAACTCATACTTTCAGAAGACAGAAAAAGATTGGAAATAAAGCCAGGCACTGAAAAAAAGAGACATGTCTGATTTCTTTTCAGAGGATATTTACAAACAAGAATATTTTCTCCGAATCATGGCCTCACTATTTCACATCGGGAACATATGTAACTCGCCAGGATGGCCGGAAATGGGGGCCAGCAGGGACGGAAAGAGGAAGAGTGGGTGAGCCGGCTATAGGTGGGGTTGGGAAAGGCAAAAGGATGAAGTTCGAGTGCACAGACTCTTGCTTCGTGTGTGTGTGTGTGTGTGTGTGTGTGTGTTTCCTTTTAGTTTTGTGCCACTATTCCAGTTTTCCTGTTAAGCTGGAGAGGCAAATGGATACAGTTTAAGAGTGGGTGTATCTGACCCACTCTTCCATCTCAATTGCAGTTGAGTGAAACTATATGCAAGGGCCTGGATTTGAGCCTCATTAACAATATTTACGATACCCCTGGGGTTGTGGTAAGAATTAGATAAGATTAGGTAAGATTAAAAAGGATAGGAAAGCCCATCGCTAATTATGAGGAACGATGCAGCCACTAATTATACTTAATTGATTAATAAAGTCCCTTAAAATATGGAATTCTTTTTATGGAAATGTTATAAAATGGATATTATTCTATGGGCACAAACTTAGTCGAGAGGAGGGGAAGTCAATTTGCCTTTAAAACTTCTCCAAGTAGGGGCGCCTGGGTGGCTCAGTCAGTTAAGCGTCCGACTTCAGCTCAGGTCACGATCTGGCCATCTCGCGGTCCGTGAGTTCGAGCCCCGCGTCGGGCTCTGGGCTGATGGCTCAGAGCCTGGAGCCTGCTTCCGATTCTGTGTCTCCCTCTCTCTCTGCCCCTCCCCCGTTCATGCTCTGTCTCTCTCTGTCTCAAAAATAAAATAAACGTTAAAAAAAAAACATTTTAAACTTCTCCAAGAAGAGGCCAACGGCCCAGGAGGTGATCGGAAAATCAGAAATTAATCGGTTTCCAAGCCAACCAGGGACTCCTGCTAGAGTCTTTCACGGGGGTCTACTTCTCAAGAGCAGGTCCAGCCCCAAGGACATTTTTACTCCCCTGGGGATTTCAGCCCCCCAGGGACTTGGGGGGCAAGGAAGCCCTCAGAGGGAGCAAAATGAGAAGTAAGATAATTAGCAAGAGTTAAGAGAAAAGACTGAAATAGGTAAAGTCAGAGGCTTCATGGGCTTTACCTCACTTAATTCTCACTTCCGCCCTGTGAAGAGTGTCACCCACATCCTCAAGCCCTCCACCCTCTCCGGCCAGAAGTTGGGGTCATGTCTTGTCACTCAGGCAGCCGAGAGCCCATTTCAGCATCTCCACAGATTTTGTTTTGTTGGATTTTGTTTGGGGGTGTTTTGTTTTGATCTCTTCCTCCTAACTCGGTCATTTCCAGCTCTGTTATTGTCATTTATTCTGTTTTTTTGCTTCAGCGCTCTCTCTTTTTCTTTTTCTTTTTTTGAACCTGGATTGTAACCATTACTCCTTCATTTCTGGGGCTGCCATCTTTCTTCCACACTGCCTTACCGCCACAGTAGTCCCTTCTTTCTTTTTATAATCCCCCGCAATCCCGCTACCATGAGGTCCACTGTGAGTGGCAAACATTTACTGGAAGTTGGAGGAGTATTCAGGGGGAGGTATGTATGAGGACAGCGGAGTAGTGCATGAAATACCCTCAAACTTGATATTTGCTTTTGATTGGGAATTATCACTGGGGCCGCGTGTCTTTGTAGGTCCCTGCTCAGGGCTGTGGCCACCTTAGGTACCTTTGCCTAAAGGCATATCATCCAGGGCATATGATTTGGATTGACTCGAACAGAATTCCAGGTTGCCTTGCCTCGCCTCCCCCTTGCTGGCCACTTCATGCGGGACCCATGTGCTTATGCTTCTTTGGTGGGCCTGCTACTGCCTCTCGTCCAACCTTGGGGTACCCCTCGTTGACCCTCTCTTTCTCTCTCCCTCTTTTCTCTCTGTTTCTGAACGCTTCTCCCCGATCTGGGGTTACCTGGGGAATGCTAGCACGCCTCGTGCATTGTTGGGCGTGGAAATTTGAGTCTTCCAAAGTCTTGGTCTACTTGGGCATCATCTTTATCAACCCCAAATGATGGATCAAGCCCAGACTGTAGCATTTTTCTATATACCCCAGAAAGTTCTTTTGCCGGCCGCACAAAGTAGAAATGGCTGCAGTTTAAGTACTTAAAAATTTACTTATTTTTTTGTTTTTCATTTTTATTTTTTTCAGTTTATTTATTTTGAGAGAGACAGAGAGAGAGAGAATGTGCAGGGGAAGGGCAGAGAGGGAGAAAGAGGATCCAAAGCGGGCTCTGTGCTGACAGCAGAGGCCCCGATGCAAGGCTCGAACTCATCAACCGTGAGATAGTGACCTGAGCCGAAGTCAGACCCTTAACCGACTGAACCACCTAGGCGCCCCTAAGTATTTTATTTTTATTTTACTTTTTTTTTTTTAAAGCTTACCTTTTTTTCATAAGTTTTTTCTCCAGTTATATATGAACAGCCCATTTTAGCAAACAAACAAACAAAAGACCCCAGGGGCTCAATGAATCTAAACCACCTTCCCAGCTAATTAGGATGCTAATTACTACGAAAGACGGCACTGGAACAGTCGAGGCTGCAGGCGCCAAGTCCCATTATTTTTCCATTTGCTCCCTGGTCTGTAGATTCAGCTTCAGGCCAGCTGATGTCCGCATGTGGTGCTCAGTCAACTTCACGGGAGCAACCCTGTGGCTGATGCAACCACGCTGTCTGCAGATGGACACTTTGGGGACATCGGGATGGACTTCAGGGGCCGCCTGGTTTCTCTAGGAGATAGGATGAGAGCAAGCCTCGAACGAGTGCAGACTATCAGCCACCTCGGGCATGGCATGGTCCCCTGTCTCTCTCCCTGGAGTCCGCAGCACGTAAGGCCAGGCAATGATACCCAGTCAGCCCTACGCCTTAAATCTTCATGGCCTAGTGGCATTCATAGCTAAACTTTGTCACAAGGAAACACTCATTTCAATAACTCACTGCAAAGAAATGCGTCCCAGGAATGTTGGGCCTGAAACCCATTTGCAAAGGCAACCTGAGAACGGAAGAAAATGAGAAGCGAACAATCTTTCCAGTATGTTCCAGACTCTGATATTTGGTGCGAGGAGTAAAAGAAAAAAGAAAAAAACCCAAATTAGGTTGAAGTACTTGGGGCGCATAACGAAAGCGGGTGAGCCGGGATGAAATTCCAGCTGCTTTTCTTAAAAGATTTTGTAGAAATCCACAGGGACGCTTTTGAGACCATTTTAATTTTTGTTCTCCTCAAATGGCCTCTGCTCTCCCCAGTCAGTGATCAGTACATTTCGTGAGGTGGAAATGTCCCTTCACGGACCCAGGGCACAAGGGATGCCACCCTCAAAGGACAGGACAAGGGATGTATGGTTCCTTTGGTGAGTGACACAACAGAGCATCAGAGAACTCACTTTTAATAAAAGATCTTTGATGAGGACAGCCCGTGATACTGAGACACATACGTTTTTAAGACCTGAACATGATGAGGATGTTGGTTTTTGTTTTGTGTATTTGCACATGTATTTTTTAAAGGTTATTTCTTTCTTATTTATTTATTTTTGAGAGAGAGAGAGACAGAGAGAGAGAGAGGGAGACAGCATCAGCTGGGGAGGGGCAGAGAGAGGGGGAGAGCATTTCAAGCAGGCTCTGCACAGTCAGCATAGAGCCCCATAGGGGGCTTGATCTCGAGATCGAGAGTCAGGTGCTTAACTGAGTGAGCCACCCAGATGCCCCTACGCATATAATTTTTAACTGATTTTTTTCTCTTCCTCCCAAAACCTTAATGCCCTTTTGTATTCTGTAACATTTAAAACATTTTATTAATGCTGAGTTTTCCTTTGGGTGATCTGTGAAGCTTGTAGTTATCCATAAGGGAAAAGGAAGAGGGCTGGGTTGTGGAATTAGATAGCCATGGGTTTAGGCCATCAGGTAATTACTCTCTTTTGTTACTTAACTTGAACCTTTGTTTTCTCAATTTTGAGATGAGGATATCAATCGGTATCTAATAGGATTGCTCCGAGGATGAAAATACAGAGCTTATGTAAAGGGCCTCAGATACTGCCTGGCACACAGTATGTGTTTAAATGGTCGTTCTCGGGGCGCCTGGGCGGCTCAGTCGGTTGAGCATCTGACTTCAGCTCGGGTCATGATCTCGCGGTTTGTGGGTTCAGGCCCCGCGTCAGGCTCTGCTGACAGCTCAGAGCCTGGAGCCTGCTTCGGATTCTGTGTCTCCTTTTTCTGCTGCACCCCCACTTGTGCTCTGTCTCTCTCTGTCTCTCAAAAATAAACAAATGTAAAAATAAATTTAAATGGTCACCCTCTTCTGTCATTGATAGTTATTATGATAATAAATATCATGAGTGCCTCATAATCACTATCATTGCCAATTGATTCTTCGACACAATGTTTTAAGAACATCAGAGGTAATCAGATGAGCTTTTGATGAAACTCATGTATCACCACATTTGTTTGTTCAATATATATTTATTAATTCCAGATATATTAAATGGAGTGAGCCACAGTAAAATGTATTTATTTGCCATGGTAATTTCTTTAGTCCTGGGATTTAAGTTCCCTTGACTTTGAGTCTAAAAATTCTACTGTTTTCTGAACATCCAGGAGTATCTTTGGGATTCAATGGATTCAAACCTATAGAGGAAGAAGAAGCTAACATAAAATTTTGTTGTCAGTTGACTGATATATTTTATTTCTACCTTTGGTGAACATCTATCTGCGTGTGATGCAAGGGGCCCATCTTAGCAGGAAAGGTTTCCTGGCTTACCTTTGAAATCACATCGATAAGAATTAAGAGTGACATACGTTCTGGTTTTTCTCATTTATGGTTGATTTATATCTACTGACTTGATGTAATGGTTAATAAAACCTTTCTTTACTTGCAAAAGTATTCTAGGAGATGATATATTACACGGTCTTCTCTCAGGAACAGTGGTTTTGTGGCTCCTTTTGAAAGGTCCTGGGAAGCAGTTTCCTTGACCATTTCCTTTTCAGAGTCTGGGATTCCATCGCGAAAGCCTCTGGAATGGCAGAACTAGGCTGTCCGAGGGGTCACTGTGATGAATGGGAACTTAACGGGGCACCTGAAGTTGGAAGAGTCAGGAAACTAATGGCCAATTTTGCAGGATGCATCAATGTTAACAGTTCACTGCTAACTAGTTAAAGACCAGCCTTGTGAAAAATGACTTTCCATTTCCAAGCTATAATGAGAGTAAAAGTCTACAAAGACGGATGAGACCACGCTCTGAGTAATTCTTGATGAAGCTGGTTTGAGAAACAAAACCATTTGTCTCTCTCCTTCTACTGGCTCTTGGTATATGAAACAGCCGTGTAATCATCTTAAGCCAGGATGGACTGAAAGGGCCACAGGACAGAAACCTCTGAGTCTTACGTTTCTGTCATCCACAGCTGCTCCAACAAGAGAAGGAGCAAATGTTCCAACAAGCGCTTTCTCATGACAATGCTGGACGTTCAGGCGTAACTTGAAAAAACCCAAGCCTGCCATTTTGTGAGCACTGGTGCCCTGAATTTGGCTGAGTAGCTCGCCTCGATCAAAAAAACATCAGGAAGCAAGTCTTGGCCAGGAGCGTGTTGTCACCCTGAATGAGTTAGCCCTGGAGCCCAGCTCATTTCCAACCATTTAATTATTTCCCATTCAAATGCCTGGTGCTTGCAACATCTGCCCTGCCTTCCACTGAGTCGGCCGTGTTGATAACCCAATCAGTTATTAACAGTCTAAACAACAGAAGACTTTGGGGGGAGAAAGTATGGTCCATTGGAGAAAACCCTGGAAAAGGAGTCCGGTGGCATGTCTTTCTCACTCTGCAACCTGGAGAGTGTCACCTTGCTTCCATATGATCCCCTTTTATCACCTGTAAACAGGACTCACCTGACTCACAGAAGGGCTTTGATCCAAAACATCAGCGGTTCTGTCTACATACCCTGCCCTCCTCGTGCCCTTGACTGGACTCCTGGATTGTCCTCCCCACCACTCTTTATTCTAAAATGAACAATATTTTGAGATGCAACTCAAATGCCAGCTTTACCATGGGACAGGTCTTATTCTTCTCCCAGCTCCTTTAAAGGAAATGATGTCTATTTCTTCTGAGGTCATTAACGGGTTATTTCTGCTATTTCATGGCGATATCACTGTAACCACTTCTTGTGTTTTATTATTATTTTCAAGAGCACGTTGGATGTCCTGGTGGGCTGGACCTGTTGCAGCTCCTGGTTTTACCTGGTTGCCAGAGATAGAAACTTTGCAAGTTTTCCTTGCTGATCTATCCACTGTCTTCAGCTTTCCTTCCCAATCTCCACCCTGGGTGCAATCAGGACAGTGGCTTCTAGTTCCTTCGTTTGGACCCTTCTGCACATCTCTAATCCTGCTCTTACTGGCTGCTTTGTTCTGAAACTCCTTCTCCTCTTTCGTGGCTGGTGCACTTTTCTTCCAAGAGATTTGCCTAGGCCTTCTGCTAACCGTTGTCTACCCTAAATTTACAGTGATTGTCCTTAAAGATCTTTCTTAAATTGATCTACCAAGTACCCTTGGTTGCCTTTACTGGGGGTGACAGCACAGGTGAGCAACCATGCAGGGACACAGGGCCCCCTGCTGGGTTTACTGTTCTGTGGTCATCATCTTGAACTTCTTAATAATTTTTGTATTTTTTAAATAATTTTTTAATTCCTTTTTTGTCTTTTTTTTAAAGTTTGTTTATTTTGAGACAGAGAGAGAAAGAAAGAGAGAGAGAGAGAGTGTGTGTGTGTGTGTGTGTGTGTGTGTGTGTGTGTAAGTGAGTGGGGGAGGGGCAGAGAGAGGGAGAGAGAGAGAATCCAAAGCATAGAGCCCCATGTGGGGCTCGAACTCACGAACCATGAGATCGGGACCTGAGTGGAAATCAGACGCCTAACCGACTGAGCCACGCAGGTGTCCCTTTATTTTTTTAAATTAATTTATTTATTTTTGAGAGGGGGGAAGGGTAGAGGGAGAATCCCAAGCAGGCTCCACCCTGTCAGTGCAGAGCCTCGTGTGGGGCTCAAACTCATGAACCATGATGATATCATGACCTGAGCCGAAATCAAGAGTTGGACGCTTCAGGCTGATTGAGCCACCCAGGCGCCCCTTAACAATCTTTAAATGAGAGGCCATGAAATTTGATTTTGCATGGGCTCCACAAATTGTATTTCTGGTCCTGTCTTGGGTGTAGAATCCAAGTCCAGTAAAAGGCTTTTCTGGTTCGCGTGACTGCCCCTCACTGGGAACACCCTGGCCACAATTCTCTGACCTCAACCCTTGTCCTTTTCTGCTTCTTTCCATGCACCCTCCCCAGCAACCATGCTGTTTGGTCTATTTGGTGTCATTTATGCAACAATTCATCCCATGCCTATCTAGTGCGTGCTAGAGACTGTAGTAGGACACTGGGAATACACAGAGGAGAGCAGAGACCTGGTCTCAAGGAGGACACTGACTACACACAGGTAAGTCCCACGCCATGTGGGATGTGCAATAAAAGAGAGCTGAAGGTCTTATAAGCCAGTTACACAGACACACAGGACTTCTATTTGTTTGATTTTACCGAAATAGAATGTGTATTGTACATATTATCTTGAGCTGGTATCTACCTTTTGACATTTTTTTCTCCATGTTTATGGAAGAGCTTTCTCACTGTTTGCTTTTCAAACACCCGCATTATATACATTCTTCTCTTCTTCCTTTTCTTGCTCAATAATTCCGTGTGTAAATGTCTCTTAAATCAATAAATCAAACTAGGTTGGGATTATTTTAAGAATCCCCTTTTAATCATTTCTTTGTCTCCATCATTAGAATAGCTAGCTGAAAGCTCGTTTTCATTCCACTGCTTTGGAAAGGGCCATTGAAGACCAGCTCTGTTCCAACTTGAGCTATTTGCTTATTGAAATTAGACACTCGATGCCACTCTTGTATTTATTCTTTCAATTAGGCAAACCAGCATATTATTTGGAAAGTTTTTTGTAAAGGCTGGCTTTCCCTTGCAATTTTGTGCTTGAAGCATCTGTTTAAGGAGGAAGCATGTAAGTCATAAAAGAATTCCATAAATAATATTCAGATGAAAACTTGGCCAGCTCAGCCGGATTTTGGAGCCTCGTTACAAATATTCTGCTTAATGATTTTAACTGGCATTTTGGTCTCTTGTCACTTTCCTCTTTCAGGGGGAATCCAGTTTTGCCGAATGCTCCCCTTCCTCCCTCCATGGGGCTCTAGGTCACTGCTGACTCCACGGTTCCCTGTGTGCATTCACCAAGACCCACCTGTGCCAATCACACCAAACTCAGCTTTTCTTGCTCCGCCAGGGGGCAGTTAGGGAACTGAGCCTGACCTCTTCCACTAGATGGGCAAAGGGTGGCAGTTTTCATTTGAATTTTAGGAATTAAAAATCCTTCTGTTTGTTTCATTAGGCTGAGAGACCTTGGGTAAGACCTAATTTTGATTAGGAGCCTGGGAATGTAGCAGGGAGTAGGAGAAATCAGAACGCAGAATCTCTTTAGGCTTGAAAACAAGGTGGATGCAGGGAAACTGGTGGACATTCTGGGATCTTCTCTTCCTCCTGCTCTCTCCCTGCCTCTATCTTTGTACATTGAACACCCTGTACCTGCTCCGCCCTGCACCAATGCCACACACACACACCTTCTTCCATGATCATTCAGTCCTCCACCTAAACTCCACTTCTTGGGGCACCTGGGTGGCTCAGTTGGTTAAATGTCCGACTTTGGTTCAGGTCATGATCTCACAGTTCATGGGCTCGAGTCCTGCATCAGGGTCTGTGCTAATGGCTCAGCGCCTGGAGCTGCTTCAGCTTCTGTGTCTCCCTCGCTCTCTGCCCCTCCCCCACTCTCACTCTGTCTCTGTCTCACAAAAGAAATAAAAACATTTTTAAAAAACCCCCACAAAAACTCCACTTCTCAAAGTGATGTCTCAAAGTGAAGTCTGGGGCACTCCGGGAAGTCAGTCCACACACTGAAGTCTCTCCAAGCATCCAGCACCTTCCCTTTGGATCCCTATCACCAACTCTTACCACTGTTTATTTGAAGGAATATTGGCTTTGTCTGCCTCCCTCCTGGGTCATCTGCTCTTTGAAGGCAGGGCGTACCACACAGAACAAAACATATAAAGGCACATAGAAGGGCTTTATGTGAGTTTCATAGAACTTCTGCAGTAGTAGAGATGTCCTATATCCGTGCTGTCTGTTATGGTAGCCACAAACTGGCGAGTATTTGAAATGTGGCCAGTATGACTGAGCAATAGAGTTTTCACTTCTCTTTAATTTTAATTCATGTAAATTTAAGTTCGAATAGCCCCATATGGCTTCTGTATTGGACGGCACTGCCCGGGAACTCAGCTGGAGGATGTGTGGATGGAACCACACCGACACCGAGTGGGTGAGTGGCTGGGTGTGGAAGCAAAGGAGAGTCAAAGTCATCGCAGGTGATATTTTTGCATTTTTGACACTCAACGTAGACACTCATCCACACACATTCACACAACCGTGTGGTTGGACTGACCTGAAATCAGGAGCAGGACATTTATAGCCTCTCCAGTTGGCTCCAATGTCTTCTCTGGCACTGAGCGAAACCCTACTGCAATCGAACGGGGTAAGCTCATTCTCAGCCCCATGTCACCCTTGCACACGGTCTTGTCTTTCTCTGGCGCAAGGAGACCGTCGTGGGTCCAAGTATATTGGTGTGGTCTCCCGAGTCACAAAGCCACAAATCCTCCCTGGGGGAGTTCCCTGAACGAGAAGGATATCCTTAACGTGCTACAACCTGAAAAAGCACATGTTTACCTTGTAGCATAAAAGACCTGTGTTGGCCATACAGTACTTGTTAACCCAGGCCCTTCTTTAAGCCTGACTCGGTAGGTGGTAAGTAAAGGAATGTATTTACCCTCTGGTTCCTGTAACCCACCGGCAGCACCTGCCCTGACTGGAGGCTGGGTTTTGCTTTCCCCAGGGGTATGTTTCCAACGGGACATTGAGGTGTGTCTGTCAAAGAGTCCCTTCCCTTAGATAATAACAGGAGGTCACAACCCAGTCGGCCCCGTTCGCTGTTTACAAGAGCCAAATGTGAAAGGGCTGGCGTGGAATGTTCCCACTTTCGAAAGCTGTGTTAGCAGGACGGCCTCAGCCCACTTTTCTGCGTGCTAGCTTCTACAAATGTCTCCGGCCCCAGAACATGGAGGTTTTGCTGTCAAACGAGATGCCTGTCTCCGGGCGACCTGAGCGAGAAAAAGCTTCCTTGACCTTACTGAACCCAACACAAATATTTCAACAGCCTTTTCAATTACCTGTGTACCCGTTTTTTTCTGTTGCTGGTGCAATCTGGGGGTGCGGGGCATAAGTAGTTGGGACACGACAGCAGAATTGTCTTCAGGAAATCTGCCGTTTCTATGGCTGGTCGAAGGTATTCAAAGGATGTTTAATTTATTTAGTCAGAGGAAACCGAAAATTCCAGGGGGTGAAGTATATATTATTTTTGGTTTCATAAGGTTGTGGAATCAAGTAATTGCTATATGCAGTTTTATTCCACTGAATTTCTGTCTCTTTCTTTCTTTCTTTCTTTCATTATTTTTTAATGTTTATTCATTTTTTGAGAGACAGAGAGAGACAGAGTGTGAGCAGGGGAGGGGCAGAGCGAGAGGGAGACACAGAATTCGAAACAGGCTCTAGGCCTGAGCTGTCAGAACAAAGCCCGATGCAGGGCTTGAACTCACAAACCATGAGATCATGACCTGAGCCGAAGTCGGACGCTTAACTGACTGAGCCACCCAGGCGCCCCTCTGCACCCTTTCAAATGGCTCCAGCTGCTTGCAAGGGGGCCCTGACGTCAACTCATATGTCTATGGGAACTCAGTGTACAAGTAGAATAGCACTTTGTCTTAGAAGGAAAAATAATGAATTGATGTAAATGTTTTAGGGGCAGTTCGTCAACTATCTGAAAAATTACCCCACAACATATACAAAGATGATCGAGATCGTTTTCAACACAACCTTAAGAAAATAAACAAACGGCAGTGGCAATTCTTGAAAAAAAAAAGGGAGATTTTCACTTTAAGCACTTTTGAGCAGGAAAAGCTTTCCTGAGGAACGTACGAAAACCAAATTTTGTAGAGAAAAAGATAAAAAGGTTTTACCACCGCAAAAGCTCGATACGTTTATCTGATGCAAACCATCATCAATGAAAGACAAACAAGGAGGTGAGATATTTTATCAGCAACAAAAAATACAGTGGTTAATATTCAGAATAAAGAATTCTTGTAGATTCCTAAGAAAAAGACAAATGTCAATGAGTAAGAAAAGGAGCAAATAGCACGAGCAAGTGGATAAAATGCGCATGGCGAAGAAGCAGGTGAAAAAAATGTTCAGCTTTGCTAATAATCACACGAATGCAACCCCAAGTAATATATTATGCTTATATTAACCTATTATCAGAGCAAAAGATTGTTACACGATGTCCAGTGCTGGGGAAGATGGGCGTATCCTGTGGCTTGTGGGAATCTGTATTAGCTCAGATTTATTTATTGACACATATTATAATTAATATATGTATTGATATAACTTATAATTTATTATTTATTAATATATTTATCAATATAATTTATTGTCGAGTTGGCTAACCTACAGCGTATACGGTGTGTTCTTGGTTTTGGGGGTAGGTTCCCGTGGTTCATCGCTTCCCTACCACACCCAGTTCTCATCCCAACCAGTGCCCTCCTCAACGCCTGTCACCCATTTTCCCCTCTCCCCCGCCCCGCCCCAACAACAACCCTCAGTTTGTTCTCTCTATTGAAGAGTCTCTATGGTTTGCCTCCCTCCCTCTCTGTTTGTAACTATTTCTTCCCCCTACCCTTCCGCCATGGTCTTCTGTTAAGTTTCTTAAGTTCCACCCAGGAGTGAAAACATATGATACCTGTCTTTCTCTGACTGACTTATTTCACTCAGCACAATACCCACCAGTTCCTACTTGGATAGAAAATCCACATTATTAAAATTCTAAGTGGACTTGGCCTCTGATCTCTCTAATTCTCTTACAGGAATACAAGTGCACAGTTCTTCATTGATATGAAAAATCTGAACTAAGAGAAAGGCTGTGAATAGGAACCAGCCATATGACAGTGAGTCTGTTGTTCAGCACCACATCTTCCATTTTTGTGTAGGTCTCCCCTTTTTTATTATTACGAGATGACGAGGATAATAACATTGGGCCACCAAGAAACCTTAGAGCTACTCGATCGAGATTCCACTGGGTTCCAGGTACGCTCCCCACTGGTAGTTGAAATTATGCAAACCACTCCACAGTTCTGCAGTCTGTGTGTTTCTTTTAGCCTCTACCTTGGTCTACATTTTATTCCTATTAACCTTCCTTGACCCCTATGCCCCGCCCCCCTTTCAACAGATGCCCCCTTCTGAACAATCCTGCCGACCCAATACCATATAGTTGTGTTAACTAAAGTTTCTGGCTCTCTTACATTCCGAACAAATGGAGAGACCCAGTGAATCGACTGAGGGTAGCGACAAGGATCAAAGTTCTTGGAAGCTGTCGATGTTCCACCTCTGCCAGGCTTGTTTCTCTTCCCATGACCTTCCCCTTCCCTTCTTCTTGGCTTGCGGAAACATGCAACCGTGGGTGATCTGAGGGCACAGCTGAAGAAAAGCAAATGGAGAAATGACATTTTATAATCCAGGTGGTTTGTGGGTTTAGGATCATAGGCATCAGTGCTGGAGAGGGCCTTCCAGATGACCTGGTCCCACCCCCACATTTCTTTCTTTTTTTTTTTTTACGTTTATTTATGTATTTTTGAGAGACAGAGAGAGCAAGTGGGGGAGGGGCAGAGAGAGAGGGAGAGAGAGAATCTCAAGCAGGCACCGCACCGTTAGCCTGGAGCCCCACGCAGGGCTCGAACTCACAAACCGTGAGATCATGACCTGAGTGGAAACCATGAGTCTGATGCTTAACTGACTGAGGCACCCAGGCGCTCCCCACCCCCATAAGAAGCTTAAGCGACCCTCTCAACAGCACATCCGTAGAGTTGAGACTTAAGCAAAATCAACAGAAGTCGCTTCCAGAACGTTCAACTGAGACAGATGCAGTTATCACTGGAATCAGTGATAAAATGAACCTCCTAACTGAAGTTTGAAATGAAGGCAGGGCGTTGTGCTTCTTTGCATACTCTTCATTATGCAAAATAATAAAATTAATTTATGCAAAATAATACTGCCACTTTAATTGTATAAGCTGATTTATAATTACCCAAGCATTTTGCTGTAAATCCCCATTTAATATTCATGACAACCGTGCAAAGTCTGAATTATGACTCTGATTTTGCACTTTAATTATTATAGGTTCACTGAGGTTAACTGGCCATCACATTAACTCAGAGCTGCTCAGTAGTGAAACAAAACATTCAGATATGAGGCCCATCACCCCAAAGGGAGCACCAACTAGATGATCCCAAGCAGTAAAGGCACCTCCAACACCAACGATACATCACCTAATGTTTCCAGCAGAATTAAATCAGTGATCCCCTTTCCCGCTCTGCTAAGCCTCCTTTTGGGGTCCACCAGCTCTCATTCTTGGTGTGATCCCAGTGATTAAGGAGACCAGAGGAGATCATGAGACAGCATGTTTCTTTCAACAGTTATAGCTTCAAATGTCAATAATGACAACGGAAGCCAAGAATGAAGTCAGATTATATTAGTTTGTTTTTTTTTTTTAAATCGAAGCTCCTCTTCCTGGCCTTTTTATTTATAATATCATTAAATTTGAATCAGGTTTGACTGTTCGGTCAGCCGAAACTATCCAACTGATTATGCATTTGAGAAGAGAAAGTGTAAATAAAGCAAATGTTATTTTATGTCTAATTATAGGCAGCTGAAGAGGTTTCAGGGGATTGATTGAAGGCTCCTGACTCAGTGTCCAAAAGCATCCGACTCCTTTTTAATCCTCTTGGTATATTCCTATAATCTATCTCCCTACACCGGAATGATTCGATTTCACACGTATTTTTGCCCATGATGTATCCAGAGTGGTGCCAACCATTCATGTCAGAGAGAGAAAGACACACGCTTCCTTCGCTGGAATTTCAGAAGCCATTCCGTGCAAAGTCAAACCCGTGCAAAACTGGAAACTTCAGGGTGACTTGTGGTTCACAGCTTTAAGTGATCACAGACGCTGCCCGGTTGCACCGTTTTATGCTGTTTTGGGTGGAATAAGGACTCTGAGGGGTTAAGTGAGACAGCCTGGGTTTTCCTGGCAATTTCCTCGAGAAACAGTGATACTCAGTGGCAGAACTGAGTCTATAGTACGTTTGTGCAGGTCCAAATCACGTGGTTTTTCTCACTACCTCTTGTTCCAAGTTTTAGTCTGTTTTGTACTCCTGACATGTCATGATACCGGGGACAAGTTCCTCCTTCTGTCTCTTTCCTTATCTATGAATTGTGATACATGGCTTCTCTTTGTCAGACTGCCACTGAAGAAAATCTTCCCAGATCATACTTTGTATACTTATTTTTAAAATGGCACTTTTCTACTTAATTCTTCCACCGAGTTATTAGGGCGACAGGCTCGGCGATCGTTCCTTAAATTGATCATCGACTGACACATTTTCCCCTCTTCCAGAGCACATACCACATGGTATCGTAGTTTTCTTTTTTCGTTTTTTAATGTTTATTTATTTCTAAGAGGGAGACACAGAATCTGAAGCAGGCTCCAGGCTCTGAGCTGTCAGCACAGAGCCCGAACCCATGAACCATGAGATCATGACCTGAGCCGGAGTCAGACGCTTGACTGACTGAGCCACCCAGTCACCCCATGGGATTGTAGTTTTCTGTTTTCTGTCCTGGACTTCACTGGGTCCACACACACAAAACAACCTCATGGAATATCTGCTGTATCTTTCTTCCATTTTCTGAATCTGCACAATGCAGGCGAACTGGGTTGTGTCACAATATCACATTCTTTTTTTTTTTTTAAAGGTTATTTACTTATTTTGAGAAAGAGAGAGAGTGCATGTGAGCAGAGGAGGCGCAGAGAGAGAGGGAGAGAATCTCAACCAGACTCTGCACTGTCAGAGCAGAGCCTGATGTGGGGCTCAAACTCACAAATTGTGAAATCATGACCTGAGCAGAAACCAGGAGTCGGATGCTTAACCGACTGAGCCGCCCAGGCGCCCCAAACATCATCAGGTGCTGACTGGGCTCAGTGTTAACATTTGACATCTATCGTCTCATTAAAGAAGCCCACAACCCCACGAGATGGGGACTATCATTAGTTCCATGAATAGCTGAAGAAATGGAGGCTGAAAGTAGTTAAGGACGTTTCCTCAGGTCCCAGGCTGTAGTGGTGCAACCCGGAACAAGCTGATTTCACTCACCCTGATATTGTGCCTCCGACATGAAGTCATGGGATCCCAGGAGGAGCGAAGGATGCCTTGGAATCTAGGCTTTGTTCCGTGTTTCAATTCCTTCTTCAACATGCCCACCGAGTGGCCATTTTGATTTATGCTGTCCCATCTTTACGTGTTAGCAAGGTCATCCTTATGTCCCAGGCAAACCTGCCTCCTTTGTAAATACTGGTTCTGCCTGCTGGGCTCATGGAGAATAATCTAACTTTTCTTCTTGAGCACGAATTTCAAAACTTCTGAGACCTCATTGTTTTTCTGATCGATCCCCAGTTAATAACCTAGTCTGTGTGTATCTGGAATTCACAAAGTGGTACCTCTGCATCCAACATCCTCAGTTTGCTCCTAATGAAAACATGAACACCACTTCCCCAACACTTGGGTATGGGCTTTTCCAAAAGCTGACCGTGCTTCCCTCATCAGAGCACACACCTCCCTTTAGTTCAAAAACTAGCTGTGCTCAGGGAGATCAGAGTCAATGGTTTTGCTGGGAAAAGAGAAGAATGAGGAGCTTCTCATCAGACGAGTGTTGTGTGCGTTTTCAGGTTCCCTTTGTGTCTCCTCTGTGGTGTATCAGCTGCCCCCCAGACCTCTCATGGCCCTCTAATGCCACCCAGTTTCTCCTCTGGCTCTGATTGGTCCCTACCTACTGACACTTGTCTAACATTCCCCTTGTGCTCTTTGGGTTGCTTAATATTTTGACATCTTTACATCCTGGTGTTTGTTTTTTTGAAAATGGTGAGAAAGAACGAAATATGGCCCTTTGTAGCAACGTGGATGGAACTGGAGAGTGTGATGCTAAGTGAAATAAGCCATACAGAGAAAGACAGATACCATATGGTTTCACTCTTATGTGGATCCTGAGAAACTTAACAGAAACCCATGGGGGAGGGGAAGGAAAAAAAAAAAAGAGGTTAGAGTGGGAGAGAGCCAAAGCATAAGAGACTCTTAAAAACTGAGAACAAACTGAGGGTTGATGGGGGGTGGGAGGGAGGGGAGGGTGGGTGATGGGTATTGAGGAGGGCACCTTTTGGGATGAGCACTGGGTGTTGTATGGAAACCAATTTGACAATAAATTTCATATATTGAAAAAAAAACCAACATAATGCCTTAAAAAAAAAAAAAGAAAGAAAATGGTGGTGGTTGAGAATTTTCCATAATTACTCAGGGAATATTTTCCTTCCTTCCTCCTTTCTCTGCTCTCTCCTCTCCCTTCCTGTCCCTTTTCTCCCTGCTCCTCTCCTTCCACCCTTCTCCTCCCCTTCCTTCTTTCCTCCCTTCTTCTCCTCTTAGTCTTCCTTCCTTCCTCCCTCCCTCTCCCCTGCCTTATTTATTTCAAAACATACATGCCAACTTCTTCAACCACCTCAAATTATGATATTTTGTTGGAGAGAAGGAGCAAGAACACATAGTTCGAAAAACGTCCCTTGGTACTTGTGCTGTATAACACTCCATGTCATTTCCTTACTTATACTCATTGTTTTTCACTCAAAAAGTCTGGAAGTCTCTTAATACTGTATAATACAATGTGTTTATATTATTCTACATAGAAGTATGTCTAAGAGATTCAACACTATTTCAAACAATCAAAACTTTACTGAACACTAAGCTAATGGAGTTGGGAATGTTAGATAAAAATTGCCAGTATTAAAAAATCTTTTATGTGACCACTAGACTTTAAAAATTATAAATTTCCTTTTGAATGTTTGAATTCCGGTAAGAGGGTCCCATCAGGATTGGGGAAATGATGGGAAAAGGTTTTAGATTTGATGAATCAGAGCCATAGGAAGTCAAAAGGAAAAGGAAGTTTTGGTAAGTTCCCTCTTCTGGGGAAAAGGGGACATGTTTTATAGGGGTGTCTCTTTAGGCTTCCTGATAAAGGTAATGAAGGGAGCAGTTGAAGGTAATGAACTTACTGAAACAAAAGAGATAAAAAATAGATAAAAATGGGGCACCTGGGTGGCTCAGTCGGTTAAGCATCAGACTTTGGCTCAGGTCATGATCTCGTGGTTCCGTGGGGTCAAGCCCCACATCGGGCTCTCTGCTGTCAGTGTGGAGCCCACTTTGGATCCTCTGTTCCTCTCTCTCTGCCCTTACCCTGCTTGTGCGTGTGCTCTCTACCTCTCTCTCCAAACTAAATGAACATTAAAAAAAATAGATAAAAAGCAGGAAGCTATGAACAGGAGTTGACAGAACTCAGAAAAGGAACTAAAGAAAGTTATAATAACCATCTCAGAATAAAGGGTAAATTAAAAAGTGCTCAAAGAAAAATAGATATGGAAAAGACAACAGAGAGATCAATATAAATCATACATGTGGAAAAGGCTAAAAATATTAAGGAAACTTCCTGTTCTGGTACTGATAGAGGGATAGTTATAAGACTTATGCTTCTGCCAGAAACCATTAGAGAATGAAATGAAATATATGAAGCAAACTGGTTTCAGGTACTACTGAACAACAAGCAACGGAGGTCTTTAATCTTTGAAAGAATGACAACATTCAAGGAAATCTCCACACTCACTGTGGATTTCTGCTTGGGGCACGTCCTAAAGTAAAGCACGGTGACTCAGAACTTAAATAGAGAGTGAGAGTTTTTCTGGGTAAAATTAATAAAGATCAGATTTGAGGGCTTCTATGATGCTGGAATATAAAGATTCTGGTACCAGAGAAGAGAAATTTTCAGGGAATGGACTTCATAAATCTGCATGAAGACCCCTTCTATTATTGGCAAAATACTGAGCTGCACATGCTATTCCTTGAATCCTGGCAAAAACAAACAAACAAAAAACAAAAACAAAACTGAACTAAGATTTTAGTGATCACACAGTATTGAGAGCTGGTAAGTTTCTGACTAGTAAGGCATGTCAACCAGGTCGTTAGCTGAGATGTTCCCATCCCAAATCCTGCGTTTTAGTACCATTACACTTTCCCTAGGATAAGGCTTTCTTTGGACCCTAGAAAGAAAGGCCTAAAAATAAACCATGGCTGGAGCAAGTTTATCTTTAGAAAAGCTACGTGTCTGCCAGAATAAAACTCAACATTTTTCATAGAGAATGTAAAATCCAGATTCAGAATGTCTTCACATACACAATGTCCAGCATACAAAGGAAAATAACTAGATATGAGAAGAAAGAAGAAAATGTGAGCCAAAACCAAAAGAAAAATTACACAAGGAGAACTAGGCTCAAGGATAAGACATATGCTGGCATTAACAGGCAAAGACTTCAAAACAATTACAATATACATGAAATTAACAGATGGAGAATAATGGCAGAAAAATGGAATCTATAAAAAACGACCCAAATGGAAATAGAACTGAAATATAAAATACCCATTTTTAGACAGAATCAGCAACAGATTGGCAACGATAGAACAGAAATCAGTGAATTTGAATAAAGGACAGCAAAAACCATACAAAGTATAGTACAGAGAAAAACAAATACTGAAAACATATGACAGGGTGTATTGGTGACCTAGGAATCAATAATTAGCAGGCTCATAGGGAGGTAATTGGTGACCAGGAAGAAGAGGAAATAAATTGGGCCAGAAAGAAGATTTGAAGAGATAATAGCAAAACTTTTTTCCCCCCAATTTGATAAAAAAATACCAACCTACAAATCCAAGAAGCTCAACAAACACCAAGAAGGATAGACTCCAAGAAAACTGTTTCCAGCTAAAATCCAGTCGAATTGCCCGAAACTATAGATAAGGAAAAATTCTTAAAAGCAGCCTGGGAGGGAGAGTGAGGTGGTGTGGAAGAGATTAACATCTGGGAACGTCAATAAGAAATACTAAAGACTTCATTTAAAACATGATAGAGGCTCTAAAGCAATGATTCTTTAAAGATGCTGGAGTGAGTGGGAACTATCAACCTAGAATACAAAAATATGAAAGAAAGACATTTTCAGATACATAAGAGCTGAGAATTTATCAACCGTGGGCTTCTACTGTGAAGAATGCTGAAGGAAGTTCATAGAAATAAAATCAAATGTAAATTCAGATCTCCATGAAAAAATGAAGAGTGTGACACATGGTTAACATGTGGGTAAAGATTTTTAAAAAATCTTTTCATTAACTTCTTAATATATTTAAGAGGCATTTTATTACTTCAAGTAAAAATAATCACCAACTATTATGGTGTTTGTAACCTATGCTGAAGAAAAATTATAGAGCAAAAATAGCACAAAGGACAGGAGGTGGTAAATGAAAGTATGTTATAAGATTCTCACATTATACATGAAGGGATAAACATATATATATATTATATATTTACTTAGAGAGAGAGTTGGGAAGGGGCAGGAGAGAGAGAGAGAGAGAGAGAGAATCCCAAGCAGATTTCACACTGCTAGCTTGGAGCTTGATGCAAGGCTTGAACTCATGAACCACGAGATCATGACGTGAGCTGAAATCTAGAGTTGGATGCTTAACTGACTGAGCCACCCAGGCACCCCGAAGGGATATAATATTAACCCAAGGTGGAACTAGGTAAGTTATTGATACAACTGTAATTCCTAGAGTAAGCACAAAACAAGGAAGCAAATAAATAAAGAAAGGGATATAGTTAAAAATCAGTAGAAGAGGTGAAACGAAATTGTATATAACCATTCAGTTGCAGAGCTTTAAAATACAAGAAGCAGTAAGTGACAGACTGGAGATAGGAATAGACAAATCCATAATTTTCGATGGCTATTTTAACAATCTTTTCCCTATAATGGATTTATAGATTCAACATTCTCCAAGTCAAAATTTCAGCAAATTTTTCTGCAGAATTTGAAAAAAAAAATTATATGGATAGGGTGTCTGGATGGTTCAGTTGGTTGAGCATCCTCTTCTTGATTTTCAGCTCAGGTCATGATCCCAGGGTCATGGGTTTGAGCTCTGTGTTGAACTCCACGTTGAACATGGAGCCTGCTTAAGATTCTCTCTCTCTCCCCACCTCTGTCCCTCTCCCCTGCTCACAGCACTCTCTCTCTAAAAAAAAAAATTATATGGATATGCAAAGAAACTATAATTGTCAAAATAATAAAAAAGAAGAACATTGAGGACGTATACTATTTTTTTTAAGACTTATTTAAAGCTATATTAATCAAGGCAGTGTAGTATTGGCATTAAAATAGACAAATAGATCAATGGAACAGATTACAGGCTCCAGAAATAGAACTACACTGACATGACCAAAATACTTTTGACAGTGATGTGATGTGGCTGATGAAAATCAGCAAAGAAAAACCTTTCAACATATGTTGCTGGAACAACTAGCTATTTATATGAAACAAAATCAACCTTGAGTCATTTCTTATGGCATCGGTAAATGCTAATTTGGGAAGGGTCATACACTGGAAGATTAAGTTTAGGACTGCAAAGCTTCTAGAAGAAAACACAGAACAATATCTTTACCACTTCAAAGTGAGCAAAATTTTCTTAGAGCACCAAAGACATTAACAATAATTTATTTTAATTGATAAATTGGACGTTATCAACCTTAGAACATACTGCTTCTCAAAACACATCAACAAGAAAGTGAACTAGCCAGGAGAAATTATTCACAGCACGTTTGCCAAAGGATTTGTACCTGGAATATGTAAATAACCCTTACAACTCAATAATAAAGTCAAATAACCCAATTTAAAATGACCAAGAAAGCTTGAGAAGAAGAATGAAAGGCTGAAAGGCATGCAGAAAAGGGGCTTAAGGTCTTCAGTAATCAGGGAGATGCAAATTAACCATAAGACACTCTTACACAACCCTTAGAGTGACAAAAGACTTAAAATATCAATAAGATTTCACAGAACTGTAATTTTCAGGCAGTGCTATTGAGAATGGAAAACGGTACTACCACTTTAAAACGTTTTGATAGTTTCTCATAAACTGAAACATGACCTTACATTATGACCTAATAATTGCACTACTAGGTATTTTCCTAGGAGAAATAAAACATGTATATTCCCAACCGACTTAGAATAATTATAGAAGCTTTATTCGTGAGATCTCTAAACAGGGAAAAACCCAAATGATCTTCCACAGTATAATGGATAAATAAATTGTCATCTATTCACTGGGATACTATTAGCGATAAAAATCATAAGTGACACAACAGCATGGACAAATCTGAAAACAGAATACTCAGTAAAAGAAGAGACACAAAAAAGTATATGCTGTATGATTCCATTTATAGAGTCCTAGGAATGCCAATACCATCCTGTGGTGATAGAAATCGGAGCAGAAATTGCTTCTGGAAGGGTGAGAAGAAGCGTGAGGAAATTTTCTGTGTGAAGGAAATATTCTGTATCTGAACATGCCAGTGGGTTACTCTGATATATGTATTTATCAAACTGTATACTTTGAGTCTGTGTATTTCATAGCAAATACATTCTACCTCAGTTAATATAGAAAAATAAAGAGCAAAATGAAGGCAGGAGGGATTAATAGGTACCTGTAAATTTACATTGTTTGTTGCAGCTGGAATTTGACTCCAGATTTGTTTGTCATGCAGTCTTTTTGTTAAAAAAAATTTGAAAAGGGGGGCGCCTGGGTGGATCAGTTGGTTAAGCGTCTGACTTCGGCTCAGGTCATGATATCACAGTTCGTGGGTTTGAGCCCAGTGTCAGGATTCTGTGTCTCCCTCTCTCTCCGCTCCTTCCCTGCTTGTGTTTTCTCTCCCCCGCTCCCTCTCTCTCTCTCTCTCTAAGTATATAAATAAGCATTAAAAAAATTAAAAAGGGATCACAAGCAGGCAGACAAATGGAAAAGCCGAGCAAAAAGATCCAACATGATTATAATAAATATATTTGTAGAAGAAAAATAAAACAAAAGAATAAACCTAACCTTCAAATTTATAATTCAGGAAACCCTTTTTTTTTTTTAAAGCCACGGATGAATATATTGAAAGCATCCACCATGTACCTAGAAAAATGATCAATTTTAAGACACAGCCTAGTAAAAAATGTTATACTTTTGAGATACAGTAAAAAAATGTTTGGCCTCCAGGAATAAAAGCTGTTTCTTAATAAAGAAAAGAAAATCATCTTGGTATCAGATGCCATTTTCTAATCACAATGCAAATTGACACGAACAAGTGGAAAGACGTCATGAATGTGTCAATCCTATGTTAATACATAAAATTTAATATAATTTCAATGAAAAACCACTTTTTCCCCTGAAGATTATAATAAAGCTCATATGGAAAAAGACAATTAAGCAAGAATAGCCAGGACAAAACGATAAGAGAAGAGAATAGGGGTGCCTGGGTGCCTCAGTCGGTTAAGCGCCCGACTCTTGATTTCGACTCAGGTCATGATCTCAAGATTCGTGAGTTCAAGCCCCACGTGGGCTGACAGCATGGAGCCTGCTTGGGATTCTCTGTCTCTGTGTCTGTCTCTCTCTCTCTCTTTCTCTGAGCCTTCCCCACTTATACTCTCTCTCCCTCAAAAATAAATAAATAAACATTTAAAAAATAGAAGAGAATAATGTTAGGGTGGGGCTAGTCTTACAAGATATTATCACATACTAAAAAGCCTCTTTACTTATGTTGTATGGCTCTGGCACATAAATAGACAAAATAAACCAATGACACACTGCAGAAAGTCCGGAAAGAGACCAAATACATGTGAAAAGTTGGTGTGTCGTAAATGTGGCACCGAAATCGATGGAGAAACATTGACCCTTCAGTAAATGGTGTTGGGGCAACTTGGTAAGGAAGACTTGAGCCTAAACTCCAAATGAATCTAAGAATTACATGTCAAAACTGAAAACAGAGGTGAGATGTGAGGAGAGCCTTTCCAAATGGGTCTCGAAATCCAACAGCAATGGTACGATTATCGGTAACTACGGTTACGTAAAGAGTTTGGACGGCATCGAGACTGTAAGCAAAGTCTAAAGCATATATATCACAAAATGTTTTTTTCTGCAATATATGGAAAAAAATTAAAAATTAAGATGAATTCTGGGGTGCTGGTGAAGTTGGTTGATCGTTGAGCTGTACTCTTAAGATGTGTATTTAATAAACATTATTTATTGAATAAATGTCAATGATAAATAAACGTTAAAAAAAACAAAAAACAAAAAAAAACCCCATGAGTTGTTTTCTTTGTGTTGATTTTGTAATTCCAAGAACTTAATAAGTTGGATGTTTAGATCAGTAAGCCTTAATTTTTCTTTTGTTCTTCTTTAATCATTAATGGCTATAGTTTCCTCAATATATACTGCCAGCTCTAGATCGCAAGTTTTGAAATGTAACATTTCTATTATTATTTATGATAAATATTTCTCAATTCCATATTTTTCTTTCTTGACTCATGAGTTATTTGAAAGCATATTCTTGATTTTTCTATGCATATATTTTTCCAGTAATTATCTTGTTATGTATTTTAACTGGATGATAGAGAATTTTGTCTGTATGGCATCTTTTTTTTTAAACTTCTTAAATGTTTATTTATTTTTTGAGAGAGAGAGAAAGAGAGAGAGAGAGAGAGAGAGTGAGACCGCATGAGCAGGGGAGGGGGAGAGAGAGAGGGAGAAACAGAATCCAAAACAGGCTCCAGACTCCGAGCTGTCAGCACAGAGCCCGATGCGGGGTTCAAACTCACAGACCGCGAGATCATGACCTGAGCCGGAGTCGGACACTCAACCGACTGAGCCACCCAGGCGCCCCTAGATAGGGTTTTTAACTGTCTGATTAATAACTTAATACCTGAGATATGTATGTTAGTTTTTCTTTATAAATTTCATTTTATTATGGCAAGAACTCTTGACATGAGATCTACCCTTCTCACTGATTTTTAAATGTATGATACATTCTTGTTGACGTAGGTACAATATCATACAGCTTATTCTAGAGCTTATTCATCTTGCTTAACTGAAACTTTATGCCTGTTGATGAGTAACTTTCATTCCCCTCCTCCCCCAGCCCATGAAAAACACCATTCGATTCTTTGATTCTATAAATTTAACTATTTTGGAAACCTTGTATCTGTGGAATCAGACAGAAAGTATTTGTGTTTCTGTGACTGGCTTATTTCACTTAACATAACGTCCTCAAGGTTCCTCCATGCATTTGTATATAGCAGAATCTCCTTTTTTAAGACTAAAAATACTCCATTGTATGTATATAACATAATTTCTTTATCCACGTATCTGCCCGTGGACATTTAAGTTGTTTCCACACCGTGGCTATTATGACTAGTGCTTCAATAAATATAGGAATGTGGATTTCAGTTTTTTGGGGTAACTATGCAGAAGTGGGATTCTTGGATCATATAGTAGCTCTGTTTTCAATTTTTTGAGGAACCTCCATACTGGTTTCCATAGGGGCTGCACTGACTTTTGCAACCTCAACAACAGGATACGAGTGATCCAATTTTTCCATATCCTCAATACCTCGTGTCTTTTGTTTTTAATAGTCATTTTGTTATCGCATTGTGGTTTTGATTCTATGCTTCTACTCTACTGATGGATTTTTCAGTTCTCTGTGTAGTTCCATTGATTTTTGCTTCTTATACCTTGAGGCTAAGTCAATATTTTCTTCTTAGAAGTTTTTAATTGTTTTGAAATTATCTTGGTCACATTTTATAGTGCCATGTTTATTTCTGTGTTTTTAAAAATGTATCTCAGTCCCTTCTAATTCTTCAAACAAACTAAGCATACGAATTTTGTGTTGTGTCTGATGATTGTGAAAGGGTTATTCCTTAGGCTGCCGCTTTTGTCCTTTATGTATTCTTATTTAATTTCGTGCTGGCATTATCTCCCCCAGAGAGGAATTCTACTCTCTTTCTTGCAGATACACGAAACAATAACAATCGAAGACAACTTTAATATAAATTCTTGGCTGGAGGTGTTTTGGACACATATAGTGTAACTCTGCCTTCAAATTCTAATCAGGTCTGACTTCGATGTACAAAGCCTCAGAGGAATTTCCCCCTCTTCTGCCTCACACCATACTTAGAATTTGGCAAATTTCTTGCTCTTCTTTTTGCTTTGTGCCTTTTTTCCCCCTTGTTCACCTAAACATTGAGGGAATAGGCCTTGGGAATCTCACGTTTCCGCAGGCATTTCATGGTTGACAGCCACCCTTTGGGCAAACCTGGGATTATTCTGTTCTCCATGCTGCATAGATGTCTGGAGATAAAAACCATGGGTCATCAAGGTTGATGAATCCAGGATTAAGAACTAAATTCAGAAATTGCTTGCCTTTTTGGATTCCTGCTTTTTCTACAAGTTCGTTTTGAAGAATGACTATTTTTTTTTTACTTTCTTGTGAATAAAGTGATTTGTTTAAATTATGAGCGTATCCTTGTGTGTGCATGTGTGTGCATGTGTGTGTGCGTGTGTATGTCTGTGTGTACATACACATGTATATACCCACATTTTTTGGTTATTTTTCCACAATGGCTTTTTTTTTTAGAATATGTAAGCTAGCATCCTGTCAGAGAGTGTGACTTTTTACTTTAATTTCAATCATATATCAAATTTTAATATGTGTATGGATTTAATACTGCCTATTTTTTCCATATTTAATTTATTCCTTGCACACATTTTAATCATCATACTTTGTAGCCTGAATTAAAATTGGGTTATCAGGTTCTTGCACGTTGTACTTCGTCTGGAAAATTATCTTAGTTATATTTTGCCTTTCCTTTTTCTTTTTTTTTTTTTTAACGTTTATTTTATTTTTGAGACAGAGAGAGACAGAGCATGAACAGGGGAGGAGCAGAGAGAGAGGGAGACACAGAATCCGAAACAGGCTCCAGGCTCTGAGCTGTCAGCACAGAGCCCGACGCGGGGCTCGAACTCACGGACCGTGAGATCATGACCTGAGCCGAAGTCGGACACTTAACCGACCAAGCCACCCAGGTGCCCCTGCCTTTCCTTTTTCAAATCAATTTTAGGGTCAGTTTGTCAAGCCTTATAAAAATTTTGTTGCTATTTGATCAGTGTGTATATCAGTTTTCATATTGTATATTAGTTGTATATTAATCTTCTTCATTATAATCTGTTCTGATATTTTGCCAGTAGATTGTCTAATAATTGGTCATTAGATTTATGTATACCTATATATAAGATTTATATACAAAAACATTTACATATAAAAAATACACATATACGTATGCAAATATCTGTCTATTTATCTCTATATCTATATAATCAACAACCTCTAAATAACGAGAGTAAATCTTAATCATTCAAAGTTTCATAATTCATTTCTTTGCCTTATTGTGCTGCATTGGCTGGTAAACTATATGTTTGTGTTTATATTCATTATGGATTCTGAGGTGAAACTTATAGACATTCTAACTTCTTCTGGATCATATCCAAAATGTGGAAACACACACACACGCACACACACACACACACACGCACACACACACACACACACACACAAACTTGAAGGCCATAACAGACCTAAAGAAATAATTTGGAACTAGTGAACATTTGAAAACACTGGGTAATCTAGTTTTGTTTTTCATGTTATTAAAGAAAATTCTAAAGTCTGAACCTTTAGTTTGATGATATCTGTAGAGTTTTTGATAGAAATGGGTAATCAGGCTGCTTTTGAGATTTCCTCTTTGTCTTTGGTTTGAGTGACTTTACTACAAAGTTCCTAGGTTTGGTCGTCTTTGAATTCATCCTGCTTTATTTTAAAACATTTCTTGAATCTGTGATTTGATGTCTTATGTCTACTTTAGAAATTTCCTAAATGTTATCTGTTTAAATGCTACCTCATTATCCTCCGTTTTATGGGTCCTTTACTTACATGCACATTAGAATTTTTTTTTACTATGTCCCATATATTTTTTAATACTATTTTCTGCATTTTCCACTTTCATTCTCTCTGGGTTTCAATCTAATATATCTACTGATTTATCTTTCAATTCACTAGTTCTCTATGCTGCAAACCCATCTTCTGAGCTTTTAATTTCAGTAAATCATTTTCTCAGTTCTAAAATTTCTTTTGGAATCTTTTAAATAGAGTTCAGTTCCCTGGTAAAATTCTGCATCTATTTCTCCGTTTTCTTTTTTTAAGTTTATTTTTTTACTTTATTTATTTTATTTATTTATTTATTTATTTATTTATTTATTTATTTTGAGAGAAAGAGAGAGAGAGTGTGTGTGCTAGTGGAAGAGGGCCAGAGAGAGAGGGAAAGAAAGAATCCCAAGCAGGCTCCTTACTGCCAGCACAGAGCCCAATGCTGGGCTTGAATTCGTGAGCCATGAGATCATGACCTGAGCTGAAATCAAGAGTTGGACACTTAACCGACTGAGCCACTCAGGTGCCCCTCTCCATTTCTTAATCATATATATTATAGTTTATTTTTTTTAAAAATATCCTTTTCTGATGATTATAATCACTGTATCACTTATGAGTCTATTTTTATTGTCTATTTTGGTCAGTTGTTCCTGTTTCTGTCGTGCTTTATAATTTTTGATTGAATGCTAGGCATTGCTTATGAACTATTTTAAAGACCTTGGATGATGTAACCTTCCTACATAGAGAATTTAAACTTTCTGTTGGGCAGTAAGAATATTGGACGACTATCATGATCCAATCAAAGCTGAGTTTCAGGCCTTGCAGGCCTGGTCTGTTTTTCAATTGAACTTACTTCTGGGTGATGCACTGAGATTTTGTTTTCACTTTGTCTCAGACTTGGCAGAAGTTGGTAAGCTAGTGTTAGAATGATAGTCTAATAATTCTCCCCAGAAATACAAAGTCTGGTCATATTTGTATTCTTGTGGTCTCTGAGGTTAAGATTCTTAATTATTTTGCAGTGCCCCATAACTTCATGGACCACAAACGAAATATGAGAAAAAGCAAACCTGGAAGCCCATGGTGACCATGAAGAAATGACTTTAAATTCGGAATACTTGGAATTTATGTACCAACAGTGTAATAATTTTGTTGTCCAGGAAACAACCTGGCAACTACTTCTTAGGTCCAGTTTCACTAATTTTATCCCCGCCTGGCTAGCGGGTCTAGGGAAAATGTAAATTACATTTGTTAGTGTAGACTGAAATAAATGAGCTAAGCTAACTGTATATCATAAAGCTTTGGGACAAGATAGATGTCCAATTTAATGGTTTTCTTCTGGCAAGAGTTAGAATGCTCTCACTTGATACACTTTTGCCCATTTCTAACGTTACTGGTTCGTTTTTTTGGCTGTCACAGAGAGCTCTCGGCGAATATCCACTTCAGAGTTTCTCAGTGGCATATAATCTGGATGTGACCCTCCACCAGCTGCACACTCAGAGGGATATAAAGCACATTTGTGTTTCCCTTTTCTGTTTGTTTGTCTCTGGTGCGTTTTAATGGTTTTACCACAGGCGTGATGCAGGCGATCTTTTTCAGCCACAAAATTGCTGTTGTGTTTCCCCTGTAATATGAATAATTTGACTTCAGGCATGCATGCTGTCTGGTTATGGTTAATTTCAGACTCTATTGAAAACCCTCTGCCCTAGTGTGGCACAGAGTCTCTTCTCATGAATTCTCAGACACTTGTTTCACAGAAGGCAAAACTTCCAAGGGTGAGGACAAACCCCCAGCCAGATGGCTACAGAATAATGGGGAAGTTTAGCTGTTAGAGACCAACGTGTATTCCAGGGAGCAGCTACGGCTGGGCTGGTGTGTTAAGGTGGTGAGATACTTAGAAAATGAAATACGTCAGATCGCTGATTTTGGCCAGCTGCTCACCATCTCCAGATGGACAGAAAGAGTTCAATTTCCCCCTTGTCTTCTGTGACAAACAATACCTTATTATAAATTAACTTTTATTCAGAAATGTGCACAACAGCTGCAGGGTGTCTGTTATAGTATAAGCATACTAAAAAAAAGATAAGCATACTAAAAAAAAAAAGCCTAATGTGAAGTTTTCAAAAAGAGGGAATTGTCAGCCTCCACCAAGTAGACAATTCACTTTGGCTGTGTCTTGTGAGCTGCTTGCTTGTTTTGTCTCTTGTGCCTTTTCAAAATATGATGCTAAATCCTTGTGTCTGTAGAGGGATTTTTTTGCTGGTGCTGTTCGCTTATAATCTTACGCCCAAAGAAATTTTATTCGCTTTGTTTTGGAGGGCAGAGTTTGCAATAAGCCATAAGGGAGAAACTCACAGAGGTTTTTTTTTTGTTTGTTTGTTTTTGTTTTTTAATGAGCTATCGTGTCTTGTTCACTTCCAAACTCTTTCACTATTTGTCCCTGAAAAACCGGTTTCATGAACAAATGAGTTAAAGCAAGTTTACTTGTTCTTGGGAAAACAAACACACCTATCTATGCTATGAATCAAACTTCAGGTTTTTTTTTCTTTTCTTTTCTTTCTTTCTTTCTTTCTTTCTTTCTTTCTTTTTTTGATTTTGAAACCTTCTGGGATGAGATTGTGTTGGGAAGAAACTGAAAGCTTAATTTCTATTTCAAATTTGCATGTACTGTGTAGAGAATAGAGTTATCCTTTTGAAATCACTTTCCTCTTGGATCTGTCTGGAATAAATGGATATGATTTAGAGAGCCTGAGGCACTTGATGACTTTCAGATGCATTGCTGGACTTTCCCAAGGCAATTGCACGGGGAGAGAGAACTCATGGATTCTCTTTTCCATGGGTTCTCAATCCAAGGTAATAATGGTCTGCTTCCTTTTAGCTCTTTATTTCAATTCCAGAGAAGCTACAGATGAGAAACTTAACCCATGTAATTAATGGCTCTGAAAGAGGTCACCCTGCCCAGTTTGTTTTTAAAATAAATATATGTCCTCTTTCCACCATAATGTGGGACTGAAATGTCCTTGGTTTAGGGAGACAATGTCTTTAGGACTAAGATTTTTAGCCTATCATGTTGGCTCACCTATGTGCCTATTGAGGATCAAATGCATTTTCTTCTCTCTTCCCTGTAAATACACGCATACCCAAAATTTAGCATAAAATATGCAGGGGTTCTGAGGCTTCTCGAAGTTATTTTATGCACATCAAGTGCAGAATCCCTGCTTTAGAGGCATATGAAGTAGATGTTAAGGTTCAGGCTTTGCAGCTGGACAGACGTGATTCTGAAATTCAGTTCTGCCACTTAATAACTGTGGGAATTTAGACAAAATATTTAAAATCATAGCACATGAATTTCCTCATCGATAAAATGAGTATTATAGTACGTACCCAATGGATTAGTTATGGTGGATATCAAAGTGCTGTATAAACCATGAGAATTGAAAACAGAAACAGAACAGCTCAAAATCTTGTTCTGCAACTCACAAAA
This sequence comes from Panthera pardus, assembly GCF_024362965.1. Classification (NCBI taxonomy): domain Eukaryota; kingdom Metazoa; phylum Chordata; class Mammalia; order Carnivora; family Felidae; genus Panthera; species Panthera pardus. The sequence continues at coordinate 5,130,734 of NW_026526810.1, forward strand.
CCGATAAAATGTCTCAAACGATGATGTGCAACGAAACTATTAAAACTCTAGTTGTTCAAACACCAGCTCCTTCAGACCAGTATGTTCCAAGATGAGACCATGAGAAACTGCTTCACCAGTAACTCAGTCTGGATGTATGTGTTCCAAAGATAAGAGCACTGACTGCGCCACGCAATTGGCTTAATTTGTAGGTTCCGATTAGTCCCTGCCCAGGCTTGATTAATCCCTGGCCTAAAACCAGTCTATAACTTCCCCTTCCTAATTTCCCACTCTGATATACTACTGATACTTTATGTGATTCATGGATTCTCCAGTGGTCTTTGTGTGTTTGCTTCAATGACTACTAAGAGCCCCTGGAGTGCCGATGTTGTCGTTTTAAGTTCTCTTTTGAAGTATTACCTTCCAAAGTCCAATTTTATTTTATTTTTATTTTTAAATATAATTTATTGTCAAATAGGCTTCCATACAACACCCAGTGCTCATCCCAACAGGTGCCCTCCTCAATGCCCATCACCCACTTTCCCCTCTCCCCCACCCTCCATCAACCCTCAGTTTGTTCTCTGTATTTAAGAGTCTCTTATCGTTTGCCTCCCTCCCTCACTGTTTGTAACTTTTTTTTCTCCCTTCCCCTTCCCCCATGGTCTTCTGTTAAGTTTCTTAAGATCCACATATGAATGAAAACATATGGTATCTGTCTTTCTCTGACTGACTTATTTCACTCAGCAAAATACCCTCCCAGTTCCATCCACGTTGCTGCAAATGGTCAGATTTCATTCTTTCTCATTGCCAAGTAGTATTCCATTGTGTGTATATACCATATCTTCTTTATCCATTCATCAGTTGGTGGACATTTGGGCTCTTTCCATAATTTGGCTATTGTTGAAAGTGCTACTATAAACATTGGGGTACGTGTGCCCCTATGCACCAGCACTCCTGTATCCCTTGGGTAAATTCCTAATAGTGCTATTGCTGGGTCATAGGGCGCGTCACTCATCATCAGGGAAATACAAATCAAAGCCACACTGAGATATCACCTCACGCCGGTCAGAGTGGCTAAAATGAACAAATCAGGAGACTATAGATGCTGGAGAGAATGTGGCAAAACGGGAACCCTCTTGGACTGCTGGTGGGAATGCAAACTGGTGCAGCCGCTCTGGAAAACAGTGTGGAGTTTCCTCAAAAAAAAAAATACTAAAAACAAAGTCCAGTTTTAATTTGGGGACAAGTGCTCCTCCCAAGAGTGCTGAGTTTGTTCCCTATTCTCATGCATAGGACCACTTCCACGTAAAAGAAAAGAACAAGACTGAATGTGAGACTACTTAATACTGGGTTATCAGCAGCCTTTTCCTGTGAATAATCAATATATTTTGCCTATTTCTCTTGAGCTGTTGGTCTTTTTATTTCTAGGAACTTCTTATACATTAGGAAGATTAACCTATCATCTATGATATGAATTGCAAATATTTGTTCCCCGGTTCTCATATGTCTTTTGACTCCCCTCATAGAATTTCGTTTCCTTGAGTTTCAGAAGAACTTACTATCATATAGCCAAATGCAGTAATCTTTTACTAGTTTCTACATTTTCAGTTGGATTTATAAAGGTCTTTCCCACCAAAGATGAAGTCTGTTGGGAAAAAAATGGGCAATCAAAAATGGCAAGACATTTTTTTTTAAAAGAAAAGCAAACAGTCAAGACGAGCCCATATCAGGTAGGAAAGCAATTTTAAAGATATGGTAATGGCATAGGATAGCAGCATAGTGAGCGATGGAATGGAAAAAAAAAACACGAGAGGAAACGAAAAGCGAGAACTCGAAGGAATTTACTCTTTAATACAGGTAGCCTCTCCAACGAGGAGGAAAAGTGTGGGCTATTTGCAAAATAGAATTGAAACAATTGGGTTGCCATCTGGAACAAAGACAAGTTGAAACTTTACTCCAGATACATTTTAAACGTATCAAAGATTTACATGTGAAAAATAAAATAGATTACAATTCTGGGAGAAAAGGGAGGAGGAATCTTTTAGAACTTTGATTTTTCCTTACCTGGAATGCTGGATACTTGTTAGTTGCTTTCTTCCCAGCATGGTTCCATTTGTCTAAAATGTTACATAGGGGCCTCTGGGGGATTCAGTTGGTTAAGCATCCGACTTAGGCTCAGGTCATGATCTTGCTGTTCACGAGTTCGAGCCCTGTGTCGGGGTCTGTGCTGACAGCTCAGAGCCTGGAGCCTGTTTCAGATCCTGTGTTCCCCTTTCTCTCTGCCCCTCCCCTGATCGTGCTCTGTCTCTCTCTCTCTCTCCCTCTGAAAAATAATTAAACATAAAAAATATTTGTAAAAAATGTCACATAAATATGTCGCTACAGGGAGTCCATGAGTGGTTGTCTGGCCCTGGTGGGGTGGAGAACAGGATGCTACTAACTGCAGATGGGCAGGGGGGATCTTTGGGGGGCAATGGAAATATCCTAAAACTAGACTGTGGTGGTGTTACAGTGATTGAATGTACAATTTAAAACGAATGAATTCAGGGGCGCCTGGGTGGCTCAGTCGGTCAGGCGTCCATTCTTGGTTTCAGCTCAGGTCATGATCTCACAGTTTGTGAGTTCAGGCCCCATGTCAGGCTCTTCGCTGACATTGCAGAGCCTGCTGGGGATTCTTTCTCTGTTGTTCTTTCTCCGCCCCTCCCTTGCTCTCTCTGTCTCTCTCTCTCAAAACGAATAAATTTTTGAAAAATTAAAAAAAAAGTAAATAAAATGAATGAATTCTACATTATGCCAATTCGACTTCAATGAAGCTGTTATAATTTCGCTTAGGAATCACTATCCCGGTGCAGAATAAGTCCCGAGGTACCTCTCGACCAAGGTCCATCTCTTTGTCAAATGGCCAATACTTCCCCCAAGAATGGGATTTGGTAAGAACGGAATAAAGGCATGTTCTCTGGCGAATAAAGGAGACAGAGCGACGCGAGGAAGGGAAGGTTTTCTTCTGAAGGTCTAATTTCCTTCCATTTGTTATCTTGCTTCCAGTAGGTCCTGACAACCTTTATTGAAAATGGCGTCCTAACTTGCTTCCCCAGATGGCGACCAGCACAGCCTGTCCCACTGCTGAACAATAGCCAACATCCTTTATTGACCTCAGCCCAGTTGTTGCTTGCTCTTGCTTAATTGGCTTTACGTGGAAGCGCTTCAAGCTGGAAGCCTGTCTTTTTTTTACAGAATTGTGCCAGAAAACAATTAATTTCAAATACACGGCTTTTATATTTTGTACTGCGGTTCCTGTCTGAGGCAACATTTATTTGTGTTCCTGTCTGAGGAAGATAACACACCAGCTGAAGGACCAGGCGAACACAGACCCTGGGGAATAGCATCGTTGTTGGTCTAACTCTCCTCCTGGCTTTTGCGTCCTGCAGCTGTGGCCGCCTTTGCAAAATGGTGGCAGTCAACTGTATCCGGGAACTGTGGCTCTGATTTCTTTCTTTTTTAAAAAAAGTTAATTGATTAGCTCATTCATAATCTGAATGGAACCCTAACAACTGTGGGAATGTTCCCATGAAATCCTACATGCAGAGGGATATTATTTGAATTCTGTGGGGATTTTCGTGCCCATCTCAACCCTGGCTCTGTGGGAAAAAAAAAAAAAGGAGGAGAAAAAGCAAAAGCTTGCTATTTATTCTGCTTATGTCCCTCAGGAGCCTCCTGATGTTTTATTTACCTTAATAGGTTTCTAAATCTGTGTTTTAGGATGCTCTGCTGGGGTTCTGTTGCTTTTATTTCAACTGGTGGGGATATCTCAGAGAAGGATTGTTCCAGAAGGACAGCCACACAGCAGGGTGGGAGCGGAGGCTTTTGGCATATTCCAGATCCCACCCGAGTGGTGGGTGCATCTCGAGGAGACGTATCTTACGCTACAGCACGGTCTGCTGCTGTCTCGCTCTCCATGGCTTGTGTGAGAGCTGGTAGCTTAAGAATGAAGGAAATACAAGGTTTATTCACCTCTGTGACTCGTCTCTCCAGCATGCGAAACGAAGAGCCTCACAATTACTTCTGCTTAGAACTGAACAGCTGATCTGTTTCTTTGGCCAGGGACCCCCGTCCTGGCTAGCTAGTATAAAATGGTCTCTTTGGTGCAGGTGTAGCTCGTGTTAGAGACTCCTTCCTACTTTCTTAAGAAGAATTTGATCAGATCTGTTTGCCAGTGACGTCAAACAGGGAAATCGGATCCACTGATCATTCCTTGAGCAGTCTAACCCCATTTCAGCAGATGGATTGCCTCCTTCCCTCCCCTGCCTCCTTCCTCCTCTCCTCCCTTAGACAAACATAAAGAATAAAAAAAAAAAAAAGCACAAGCAATGAAAAGACAGATTACAAGAGCAAGATGCAAGTAGGATCCCAATACAGGCAACCTCACTGACCCTTACACTGTCGTTAAAGTGGAACTGAAAATTTGGCTTTGAGCTTCCTAGCGGTCAAAGCAGAAGAGAATCATCTTCAGTTGTCTGGGTCCCCTTGACCACACACGATAGATGCCACACACATACCAGTCTCCCTAGAGAAGCAAAGGATTCTTGGCATTTGTTCTGAAAGCCACCATCTGCCGCTCTGCTTACTATAGGAGCCAGGCGTCATGCAGTGTGTGAGGCAAGGGCTTTATAATAAAATTCATACTGGTTTTAAGAATCCCAATTCCGTAGCATTCCCGGGGAACACTGAGGCACGATACAAGTGTACGATTTGGTAAAAGGAGACCAGAGACCCTGCGTGGTTTTCCACAAGCTCACATGGCTTTCCTATGCTCTCCTTTGGTCTATAGATGAAGCATTAACTACACTGAGGAGTAGATTATCTGATTGATTTTCAAATCACCCGGTATAACTACCGGTTATCTAGGCCAGGTTTTTGATAGGAGTTGGGCAGCAGAGAGCTCAAAGCCAAGTCCTCTGTCAAATACCATCACGGAGTCATTTCTTTCCTCCCCAACCTCCTACCGGTGTCCAAGGACTCCAAGTCTTAAGACAAACCAGAGGAAGTGCTAGAGAATTCTTCAGTGGTGAGAACTGAGACACATTGAGGAATTGGCCTCCCCTTAGAGAAAATGGGGAGGGGATAGAACCTCTGGGTATCTTCAGCGGATGCTGGTTGCCTCTTTTTTGACAAATGAGGTAGTTCAGTTCTGCAGTGCTGTCCGTTCGTTTTGTTGGAGGACAGTTGCTTTTTGCCATTTCAGACTCTGGGGGAACCATCTGTATTCATTATACTTGCCAGGGTGTTGGAGGGAATGGATAAATAGTGCCTCCTCATTTCACAAAGATCAGGTATCACATTTTCGATTTATCTAGAAAACCCAGGCTGGTATCTACTTTTCTTCTTGTCCACTGCAATGAACGTCTGATAGGGGGCCCATCCAGCCTTTTCGCCGTGAGTGGATTATTTAGCTTCCCATCAACAACCAAGGTCGGCAAATGATTGAAGGAGGGCACTTGCAGAATATCACCAAGAATCAGCTTTCAGGAAGCTAAGAAGTTTCTAAATATGGTCACGAATCAAGACTTATAGTCTTTTGTCTTGCCGTGAACTTTATTCAACAAATGGAAGTTGCTTTCCAATTTCTTGGTCCGTCGTAGAGGTTCTCTTATCCCCAGCTCCTGAGCATAAAGTCAGAGGTGTCCGAGACGGGTTAGTGAGGATCCAAACTGAAGAATCTTATTCAAGGTGAGTTAGCAGAGCATGGAAGTGAAGATGTGGTGAGGGGTCTCAGAGGCAAAGGGGTATACAGATAAAAATATTTACTTTGTGATGTTAAATAATTTCAGATTTACAGAAAAATGGCGAGAACAGTAGTAAGAACTCATGATTATCCTTCACATTCCCCAGGTTTTAAAATTCAAACACATTTGCTTTTTCATTTTTTTGCTACATATGTATTTGTGTCCCTTTTCTCCCTTCCTCCCTTCCTCCCTCCCTCCCTCCCTTCCTCCCTCCCTCCCTTCCTTCCTTCTTTCCTTCCTTCCTTCCTTCCTTCCTTCCTTCCTTCCTTCCTTCCTTCTTTCCTTCCTTCCTTCCTTCCTTCCTTCTTTTCCTCCTTCCTTCCTTCTTTCTTTCCTTCCTTCTCCCTTTGCCCTCGCCCCCACCCTTTCTCCGACTTCTCCTCCTTCCCTTTCCCCTCCCCCTCCCCTTCATCCTCTCCTCCTCCTCCTACTCCTTCTCTTCTTCTTCCTTCCCCTTCCCCTTCCTTCTTCTTCTCCTTCTCATTCTTCTCCTTCCCCTTTCTCCTCCTTCCCCTTCCCCTTCTCCTCCTCGTCCTTCGAGAAAGAGAAAGAGAGAGAGAGAGTGGAGACGGGGCACAGAGAGAGGGAGAGAGAGAATCCTAAGCAGGCTCTGTGCTGTCAGTGCAGAGCCTGACACGGGACTTGAACTCACAAACCGCGAGATCATGACCTGAGCTGAAATCAAGAGTTGGACGCTTACCCACTGAGCCACCCAGGCGCCCCGTGGAGAAAAGTTTTTGGTTCAAGAAACATCCTAGGATCAGACATTGTGTTGAGTTGTGTCTTTTTATAAGTCTCCTTTAATCTAGAATGGTTCCTTAGGCTGTCTTTGTGTCCCATAATCTTGATTTTTTTGAACAATATAGAGCAGGTATTCTGTAAATTCTATTATATACTATTGCTCTCTTTGAATTTGTTTTGTATTTTCTCGAGATTAGATTGAGCAAACAGGTTTTGGCAGAACTACCCGAAGGTGGCACATGCTTCTCATCAGGAGGCACAGAATGCCATTTTGTCCCACTGCTGGGGAAGCTAATTTTGATCCCTTACTTAAAGTGGCAGGCATGCTTCTTTATTGTTCTCTCTGGGTCTCCTTTCTGTCTGTGAAGAGATCATCTTATATGGAAGGCAGGGAAGTTCTCTTTCCCTCTCAGTCTCCCTCACATCTCTAGAGCCAAGAACTCATAAGATAACCAAGTTTCTTTCTTGGTGATACCACTTGCTCAAAACAAAATTTTGATGGGCTACTACACTCAAAGCAACCTACAGGGATTCTGGAAAGAATCAGTGATGGCAACGTAGTTATGAGGTCTCCCATATCTCTACATGACAACAGAAAGAACAACTTGAGAGCAATACGAAAACCTCATGGGAAACCGTAGAAACGAATATAGGGGTGAGTGTGCCAATGAACGTCCAAATGCAGGCTGGCAGAACAAACCACCAATGTCCACAAGAGCCACATGCACGTGAGGGCGAAAACAGAGTGATACAGAGGCTGTCTGATGGATTTGAGTCCTTGGAACCGAAAAATAAGCCACAAAGGGGCGCCTGGGTGGCTCAGTTGGTTCAACATCCGACTTCGGCTCGGGTCGTGATCTCACGGTTCGTGAGTAAAAGCCCCACACTGGGCTCTGTGCTAATAGCTCAGAGCCTGGAGCCAGCTTTGGGTTCGGTGTCTCCCTCTCTCTCTCTGCCCCTCCCTTGTTCATGCTCTCTCTCTCTCTTTCTCTTAAAAAAAAAAAATTAAAAAATGTTGAAAAATAAGCAACAGGTATTTTCTGGGTTGAGAACAGACACATATGCAAATATCTCAAGCTGGAAAGTGACCCATGTATCAGAATAATGTTAGATGTTATGCGATAGAGGAAATTAGGTACAAGGTAAAAAAGGGACCTCTGTAATATCTTTGCAACTTTTCTGCAAATCTACAATTATGTTAGAATAAACGTTTATTTAAATGTATAGAAGCAAAGTAAAGTGTGACAGTCAAATCCCATGAAAATTACCATGAGAAAAAAGAGAACAAAAAGCAGAAAAATTTCCCTACAGGCAATGGGACACCACAAAGTCATAGTCATAGGAGGGTCAAAACTCTAATGACTATTTGAAAATAGGTTAGAAGAAGTAGAAAGTGGTTCAAGACGTAAAACAACAACATCAATCATAGTGTTGTTTTTTTTTTTAAACCTCAGACATGAGGTGACAGAACTCCAGAAGGAATTGGAAATCAATGAACAAGTCATTTTGGAACTAATGGCTAAGCTAGAAGAAATACAAGAAGAGAGAACACAACAAATAATGCCATAAAAGAAGTAGGAGGTAAAAGAAGAAAAATGGTGAAAATAAAAAGAGTTGAAGGAGATAGAATCTGAGAACTAGTCACATATGTAGAAGACAGGAAAGATGTTCCAACTTACGGATAATAGAAATTCTTGGAAGGAAAACAAACAAACAAAGCAAGGTAACAGAATACCAAAAAAGGTCGTTCAAGAAAACTTTTGTGAAATTACTAAAAAAAAAAAAAAATGAAACTAGATATTGTAAGAGCAGGGTGGAGGTTAACTTTGGAGGAGAGGTGTGGGGGGCTTTTATTGAGATTTAACAGGCAGAGGGGCTTCTGGGGTGAGTGGCAAAGCTCTACTTATCAACCTGGGTTGTGGCTACCAGGGTTTTTGCCTTCTAATAGTTAAAAAAATAGATACCAGTCATCTTTGGGAGAGACTCTGGGGTGTTGGTAGCATTCTGTTTCTTACTCGAAATGCCGGTTACACAATGGAATATGTTTTACGAAAAGTCATGGAGCTGGGCACATATTTGCATTTTCTTACATGTAAATTAGTTCCATACATAGAGCTTGTAAAATCAAATGATAAGATTATCCAAAAAAAAAAAAAAAAGAAAATGAAAAAGAAAAAAAGACTACCCCACCACAGGTGAGGATGGGAGGTACAAATAGAATTCCATCTTGCCACACTGTATGTGTGTGTGTGTGTGTGTGTGTGTGCGCGCGTTACAGACTTGCAGTAGGGCAAAGAGCGCTGTCCTGCTCCATACAGAATGCCCACTGTCCCTGTTTGCCTGGGACTAAGGTGTTTTCCAGGGGGCAAAACTTTCAGTGCCAGAATCCAGGAAACCGGAAGGGCTGCTCAGCCTAGCTCAAGTATACGTGTATTTGGGGCTGTGCTAGACAGAGGAAGCTGTAAAAATGCTTGCTGGTGAGGCTGCCGCGAGATTACCTTGGCGGCCAAACCTAATTCCGTTTCATTGACTGCAGGTGGTGGACCACCTAAGGCAGGAGAGCCACCCCTGTTACTGGGTGTAAACCCTTTGCGATAAAGTTGCTTTGTACTGCGTAAAGGTGACCCTGCCCGATCCGAGCCATCCTCTCGGAAGTCTGAAATCTGGATGGAGCTTGAGACAGCTGTTGGTGCCGAGGACAAGGTAAAAGTAACGAGGCAGGAGACCATGAGGTCAAAACATTGGACATGAGACTACATCTCACTCTCTCTCCCGTCTTACAAACTTCCCTGCATCTTTCTCATCGAAGGCAATGTGCACTGTCCCTCCCCCCCCCTCCCCCCCCCGCAGTGCTAAGAAGTTGCTTGACACAGAAACCACAAAATAAAAATTTATCTTTTAATAAACACAACATTAGGGACAAACCCTGTTTCTGAGTTTAAAGAAGTTTTTGCAAGTTGTTCGCAGGCATAAGAGCCTTCTGTGTTGAATTCGTTGCAAGGGACGGAACGAAGGCTGTTTCAGATAGGGGTTATCGTAGCCTCTTGCTGCTCAAAGTGTGGTCTGCAGAATGGCGGCCTCACGGGTGAAAACCACAAAATCCAGGGCCTTCCCTCACATCTACTGGATCAGAATCCGTGTTCTAGCAAGATCCTTAGGTGATTCGAGCACGCAGTAAGGATTGAGAAGCGCTGCTCCAAACAACCAGACCAGCATGTGGTCTGCGTGTATATTTTTGGTTTACCTCATTGCAAGTGCCCACTTGGTTGTGATGCAGAACAGACGTACTTATTATGTCGTAGGTAAACCTTGCTGTTCAGCAAGATCTCTCTCTCTATGCACACCACTCTAGTTCACTGCTTCTGGAAGAGTGGTTCTTGGACCCCAGTATCCATAGTCCTCGGCAATCTGTTAGAGATCCAAATTCTCTGACCCCACTCCAGGCCTACTGAACCAGAAACTCTGGGGTTGGAGCCCAACAATCTGTTTTAACAAGATGTCCGGATGAATTCCAATGGCTTTTAAAGTTTGAGACCTACTACCACTGTTCCTAGCTGTGCCAACAGGCAGGCTTGTCGTGACAAAAACAACACCCCAGAATTGGAAGGGGTAGAAATGGAATGAGGAAGGGAGAACTGGGAGTAATATGGCCCCACCACATTTTTGTCTGAAAAGTTAACTGGAGAATTTACAGCTTCCATAATTTTTAAAATCCGTCTCCGAAACACGTGGCCAACACCCAGAGTTTCAGTTTTTGATTGTAATATCCTCCCTGCTCAGGGAGACAGCCGCTGGTGGAGGCCACAGAGATTGCCATAAAGACTGCTTCGCTACAACTAGGTGAGAAGACTGTTCACAAAGTCAATAACCCCCTCTAAGTCGATGTGATATTCTAACTGCCTCCTTTAAATGATTCACAGAGGATGTTTCACGAATGTTGCCGCGGCCTCTGATTGAACGGTCTGAATTTCATTCGTTCCCTAGTCAAATACAAAGGAGGGTTTTGTGAGCAAATGCTGATTGGTGGGTGGGCAGGGACTGTAAAGTTCAGGAGCAAGGAGACACGATCGAAGGGTGATCTATCATGTGATGGGGCCCCCAAAAGTGCCAGGAGGAAGTATTGCTCATTTCAAAGAGTTAGGTACAGATTCGAGCCAAATGTCAAGGCAATGCTTTGTCCCCAGAGTAGAGCTGCAATCCTCCCAAAGCCAGTCGCAAATGTTCCATATTCGCTTCTTGGATTCTCTTGTTTTCAGACGAAAATTATATGGATGACTTTGCTTCTATTAAAGCCAGGAAAATACAATTACAACACTTTTGTTTATGGTAAATACATATGGAAACATAAAGTAGCGTGAGCTTTAATACACAGGGTGCTCGATATTTGAATAATTTTCAACTATTTTAATGTCCTGGAAAAAAGGACCATTAAAATTTTTTTTTAACGTTTTTATTTATTTTTGAGACAGAGAGAGACAGAGCATGAACAGGGGAGGGGCAGAGAGAGAGGGAGACACAGAATCAGAAGCAAGCTCCAGGCTCCGAGCCATCAGCCCAGAGCCCGACGCGGGGCTCGAACTCACGGACTGCGAGATCGTGACCTGAGCTGAAGTCGGATGCTTAACCTACTGAGCCACCCAGGCGCCCCAAGAACCATTAAAGAAATACGGAGACACGTACAGAGAGGGGTGCCCTACCTATTGCCCGAGGCTCCAACATAGATTGATGAGGTACTGTTGGATTCTGTTTTATTTTCAATTTTGGTATTTTGTTCATCGTGGACATTATGCACCATTCATTTTGCTTTTAAAAACACTTCTTTAGGGGGCACCTGGATGGCTCGGTTGGTTGATTGGCCAACTCTTGATTTCGGCTCAGGTTCTCGCGGCTCATGAGTTCGAGCCCCACATCAGGCTCTGTGCTGACATTGTGGAGCCTGCTTGGGATTCTCTCCCTCCCTCTCAGTTTCTCCCTCTGTTCCTCCCCTGCTTGCTTTCTCTCTCTCTCTTTCTCTCGAAATAAATAAACTTTAAAAAAAATCTTTAGGGGTGCCTGGGTGGCTCATTTGGTTGAATGCCTGACTCTTGGTTTTGGCTGAGGTCATGTTCGCAGGGTCGTGGGATCGAGCCCCACGTTGGGCTGCATGCTGAACATGGGGCCCGCTCAAGATTCTCTCTCCCTCTGCTCCTCCCCCTTTACACTTTATCTCTCTCTCTCTCTCAAAAATAAACAAAATGAAAAGGCTTGCTGAATGGGAGAAAATATTTGTAAATCCTATATCTGACAAGGGGCTAATATCCAAAATATATAAAGAACTCATGAGCCATGCAGCTCATACAACTTAATAGTACAAACAAAGCAAAATAAAACAAACAAACAAACAACAAAACAAAACCACCCCAAATTGAATTACAAATGAGCAGAAGATCTGAACAGACACTTTTCCAAGGGGAAAAGTCCCTGCTGGGGCACCTGAGTGGGTCAGTCGGTTAAGTGTGCAGCTCTTGATTTTGGTTCAGGTCATGATCTCACAATTTGTGAGCTCAAGCCCTGAGTCAGGCTCTGCACTGACAGCCTGGAGGCTGCTTGGGATTCTCCCTCTCCTCTCTCTCTGCCCCTCCCCCATGCTCTCTTTCTCTTTCTCTCTCAAAATAAATAAATAAACTTAAAAAAAAACCCAACACTGCTGTGTCCTAAGCAGCATTATTTACAACAACCAAGCTATAAAAACAACCTGAATGTCCACTGGTGGGTGGATGGATAAAGAAACTGTGGTTTATATATACAACGGAATATTGTTTAATCATAAAAGAAAATGAAATCTTGCCATTTGCAACAACAGGGTTGGACCTCGAGGGTATTTGCCAGGTGAAATAAGTCAGATAGAGGAAGACAAATACCACGTGATCTCTCTTTTTATGGAACCTATACATACGTACGTGCACACCAAGCTCATAGAGGGTACAGATTGATGGTTGCCAGAGGTGGTAGTCAGAGTATGGGAGAAATGCGTGAACTGTTTTTGGTGGGGTTTTTTTTTGGTTTTTAGTTTAAGCAAACTGAATAATAATAAAAAAAATCTATGCTCTACCTTAAAAAATCTCAACAGGCTCCTTGGGAATGGGGGTGGTAATACACAATGCTGTTTCAAAATACTTACCCTATTGATTTTCTTTTCTTCCCTCACTTCCCTCTTGCACACGGTGACCAGGGTTGTGTTTCTAAACCATAGTCCTGATCATACCATTTCTTCTTTGTGTTTATTTATTTTTGAGAGAGAGAGAGAGAGACAGACAGAACATGAGCATGGGAGGGGCAGAGAGAGGGAGACACAGAATTGGAAGCAGGCTCCAGGTTCTGAGCTGTCAGCACAGAGCCCAATGTAGGACTCGAACCCATGAACTGTGAGATCAGGACCTGAGCCAAAGTTGGAGGCTCAACTGACTGAGCCACCCAGGTGCCCCAATACCATTTCTTCTTCAAAACCATCATTGACTTCATTTCTTCGGGCTAAGTCCTGATTCCTAGCTTGCCCTTCATGCCCTTTGATGGTCCCATCCTCACCTGATGTCTGTCACAGCCCCGTGCTCTGGTTTGCTGCTGTCAGGACCCACCTGGTAGTCCCCTGGAGTAGTGACTCTGCTTTTGGGGTTCCTTTAACATTCCTTCTTCAAGAAGGCCCCCAATTGTTGAGCATGTTCTGCCCTTGCCTCCTTTAAAATGTTTTGTCTTTGGGGAGCCTGGGTGGCTCAGTCGGTTAGGCAGCTGACTTCAGCTCAGGTCAAGATCTCGCGGTCCGTGAGTTCGAGCCCCGCGTCGGGCTCTGGGCTGACGGCTCAGAGCCTGGAGCCTGCTTCCGATTCTGTGTCTCCCTCTCTCTCTGCCCCTCCCCCACTCACATTCTGTCTCTCTCACTCTCAAAAAAAATGAATAAATTAAAAAAATACATTTAAAATGCTGTGTCTTTATCTGTATAACGGTGGTGTTTCCATTCTCAAATTATCTGTATGTGAAAGTCAAGTCCTAAATTAGCCCAGCAACAACTACTGAAAAAGTATCATGTCTTATCTATGGTGGAGGTAGGAGGACTGTGTTCCATTCAGTTTTGTTACCATCTTCCATGGCCTCCGAGGTCTCAAGCAAATTGGGAGAATTTCCTGTGTCTGATAACTTGAGATTTAGGCAAGAGGCCTCTGCTCTTATAGCCAGAGGCAGGTGGGGAGAGAAGCCATGGCTGGCCTGAGGCCCACTAACTATGTCAGAGAAGACCCTGGGAAAATGAATTCAGATACAGTGGTTCACCCTGGCCTTCCAGTGGGGCTGGGAGAGCCACTGTCTAAAAAAAGGCCTGAGTCACTGTCATTGTTACACCTGTGGAGGGAAAGGTAATCACATACCAGAGACAAAAAGTTCAGCGTCTCCATCTGAGAGATCGGTCCAGAGAGAGCTTGATCCTTATAGGGATTTTTCCTGACAATATTTATAACAGGTAAATTACAGATAGATGTGTGTGCTCTGTTTCCTTAGTAATGCAGGTTTCAGTGTCCATCCTGCTAATAAGTGACCCAGAGGAAAATGGAAATGATTCAACTCATTTTTTTCCCTATATGCAAATTGTTACTGGCTGACATTTTTGTTTTTATCATTTTCATAGCTACTTTATTTAACTGTAAAAAGGAATTGTAAATGAAGAATTGAAAAATGCAGAATTTGACAGTTGGCTTTGGAATTCTTTTTATTATTTTAAATTGGAACTGTTACACGTGTTAGCCAGTAAAATATTTTTAAAGCATGTACTATTGAGGCACCCAGCAGGACACAGATTCAAATTAGGATAAATCTGAGTAATGTCCAATGAAAGACCTAAGATTATGTGAGCAGGATGTTAAAAAAAAACTCGCAAAGGATAAAGCAGGGCTCTGGGCTACTAACAAAGTGGACATCATTGCCACCCCTATCATAAAGGGGTAAGCGGAGGAAACAGTTACTAGAACCCATGAACAGAGTTTAGGTGGAGCCAGTGACCTAGTAGGTGCCACCATCTTGGGTCAAAGGGCATGTCTGGCAGGGGTACCCTTGCTGGGAGGAAGCTAAGGGAATACAATCCCGTACCTGCTCCCCTTCTTCTGTACTTCGGGTGTTGTTCCCCACTGCAAAGCCCAACCTGAAGCTAGAGTGTACAAGGCCAGTGAAATCTACCCAGATGGGTGTCCCAAGACAGAGATGAGGCTGGAAAAAGGTGGAGAGGGGATCGATACGGGCAGAGAGAAGCTACCCAGCATATGGTTTCCATAATTGTTCCTACTTTGACTCTTACAATGAAGGCCGTAGAGTTATTGTCTCCATTTAGAGATGAAGAAACTGATACCAGAGACGTACATTACTCACCAAGCCCACATCTTTTCTCCACAAACCTTGTGTCTGTTTGTTCTTTCTTTCTTTCTTTCTTTCTTTCTTTCTCTCTTTCTTTCTTTCTTTCTCTCTCTCTTTCTTTCTTTCTTTCTCTCTTTCTTTCTTTCTTTCTTTCTTTCTTTCTTTCTTAATTTTATTTATTTTGGGAGAGAGAGGTGGGGAGGAGCAGAGGAGAGAGAGAGAGGCAGAGAGAGAGAGAGAATTCCAAGCAGGCTTCCCACTGTCCACCTGACTCAAGACTCAGACTCATCAACTGTGAGATGGTGACCTGAGCCAACACCAAGAGTCAGATGTGTAGCCAATTGAGCCACCCAGGTGCCCCCCAACCCTATGTTCTCTCTTAAATGTTTCAGAAGAGCAGTGGGCTGGTTCATTACAGTGCCATGTTCAATGCAGCATTGCACCAAAGAGGAGCAATACAGAAACTCAAGTAACTCCCGATGCTCGAAAAAAAAAATCTGTAAATCATCTTCCTATTTTCTGTGGTACCAGGGTTGAATCACCATCATTTCTGCTTCTAATGAGTTTCAGTATCAATTTGACCTCTTGCAAGCATCCCTGAAGTTGTTCAGACTTTGACATTGTATTTTACAACTCTTCTGGGGTTGGTGGAAAACACTGTGCAGTGTGGGGCTTGTTATATTTTATGGTTTAATATGCCCGTTTAAAAGAAAAAAAGATTCTCCTGTCCTCAGACCTTTCTGAGTGGCCCATACTCCAAGTTCTGTAAATTACAAGGAAACTACTCCATTACCTCCATTTCCCAAGGCAAAAGGGCATTTCTTCCTGCCTGGACAGAATGTTCCATAAATCACCCAGATTGGGATGCTTCCCTGGTCACAAAGAAGTCTATAAGTATTTATGCAAAGGTGAAAGAAGGCACGCTTTTCCTTCCTCATCAGGTACACATGATTTGCATATCCCATTATCTGCTTATTAACCAGAATGCCTTGTAACAATGGCAGACTGTGAAATACGCACACACGGGCAGTTAAACAACAAGCTCTCGGGAGGTTCATCCTGTGATTACCTCCTGGTAATGAAGAGGCAAATGGCGAGGATGTGACAAAGGGATATTCAGCAATGGAATGAAATCCGAATTTGATCTAATGCAACACGACTTGCTCACAGCACAGGTAAAATATCAAATGGTCTGTGTGAAATTCAATCCTTGGTATAATCTTCCTAATAAATCCATTGTTCTCCTATTTGTCTGAGTACCATACAGAACAGGATGCAAATTAGGTTTCATTAACACGGAGCTTCCTTTTATCTTCATTCAGTTCAATTGTGACTTCTTTTTTTTTTTTTTTTAGCTTTATGCACACTGGGAATGTGAATGTTCCGGTAAATTTAGCAACATGATGGGAAGGAAAACAAAAATCTTCACTGGTGTCTAAGTTACATCTTTCGGTACCATCAAAGGTAGATATATAAAAGCTATTTCTCTGAAAGCTTTCAGAGTTAAAATAAAACACCTAAAGTGCAGCAGGATTTTTGCAGTTTGCCATGTGTTAATTTTATACTTAGGAATCCCCCAGAAATGTAATTTCTTGGACATTATCCTCAGTTTTAACAACAGATGTACAAAGATATCTTTGGGAGGAGGAAAACTAAAAGTTACATGGTTACCCTGGGCCAGCGGCTCTGCCAGATTCTCAACATACAGTATGTGATTGGATTTTCACAACAACCCTTCAGGAAGTAATTACTGTAACTCAGTTTCTGTTTTTTTCTGAGCCCTCCTCTGCCAGTCAGGATGCTCACAGGAGGGAATGATGCGGTCCCTTAGCAAAGATCCTCTCTACTTTGAGCTGCCAGCACACAGGTGATCCCGAGCCTCCTGAAATTCTGGCTATTTGGAACATTACTATTATTTGAAATATTTATACCCAAGCATCAGAATCTCCAGTCCGGGGCTCTGCCGGAGCAGCACACGCTGTTTAGGAAAAGGTTGCTTTTGTTCCTTCCGGGCACCTGAGTTATCATCACTGAGTTCATCCTCAATGATGGTGGCCTGGCTCTCCCTCCGGTTTTGCTGTTATGATGGGATGATGGGGAGTAGACCCTGCTCCAGGCTTTCAGGCCACCTCAGTCATTTCTCAGTCCTGTCCCAGGGTGAACCTGTTATAAAGGTGGTGTTAATTCTGGGATCAGATCTCTATATCTGGAGTTTTCCCGCTCACCCCTTTGGCAAATGGGTAAGCCGTCTCTTTTATAAAATGCAGAAATACTAAGCAAACACAACACAGCTAGAGGAATGCAGCCAATGTATTTATTGTGCTGGAGAAGACATCTAATGCCAATAAAATTAAATCCAATTTCTGGGTCTGCTTAGAAAGAAACTTAAGCACCACTGGAAATGAGCCTTTTTAAGAGAAAGACAAGGTTCTCAGCTCTCCTGACCATTGTAGTTTGGCTGCATTGCCAGGTCCTGGTTTAAATTTGAAGGTCAAATAGTTAACTTATGATAAATGATACTATATTGAGGTTTGAGCCAAGGCAGAGAGTGTGGGAAAGCTTATAAGAAAACCATTAAGGCTCCAATTTTGCTGACCTGTGAGGACTCTGGACTGAAAAAGTATAGATTCTTGCAATAAGTTTTTGTGAAGAGGCCAGAGAAGGTATTAGCGGCGGAGTTGAGGTCAGAGGAAAACAGAGCATCAGAACATGACAATAACCCCATTTAAGTGTGTGTTTACAAACCTGTCCTCTGAAATTTCAGATATGCTTCTCTTTTTTTCTACCCTTCTCCAATTAGATAGAAGAACTATTATAAACTGCACACTGAGCATTTGGAAAGGCTTTCCAATATTGCTTTCTCGGGGTGATATTCTCTTTTATGTTTGGTAAGGTTTTGCAGCCAAGCTGATTCTGATAGAACCTAAAATCGGCTTCCAATTCATCCCGTCTTCAGTTTTAATACAACTACCATAGTTCTTTGCTGCTATTTGTTTGTTTTGCTTTGAAAATCTGCAGGCTCATGAACAAGTATAGTCTATGGTAGAGATAACTATGGGAAATTAAGATGAATTCTATTGTAAACTTAAGTAATTCACATCATTTCTTATGACCTTATATTCTTGCCTTTATAATGAAGGTATAATACTGCTCCCCTCCTTTTCATAACAATTAGAATTAAGTAAATGTTCGCTACAGGCAAAGAATGACCAGAATCTCTACGATCATACATACCTTGTCTCATTCAATTTCAAAATCCTCCTATGAGCCAGTTTTCATTATCATTTCCAGTTCTTTAGAGGAGGAACACTAGCGCTTAAAGATGTCAGATTACCTAAAAGGGATAGATCATGATTTCAGTATCTTTAAAAACTGTGCTAAACTCTGTATGTAACTTCCAGCCTTAACATTTTTTGACTCCACTTTTCAAAACAAAGATTCTTATTGGTTTAGCTATGCTAAAATATTAACTGGAATGAAATCACTCTTTGGTTATCAAGGGAGTGTTT
The DNA here is from genome assembly GCF_024362965.1 of Panthera pardus. NCBI lineage: Eukaryota > Metazoa > Chordata > Mammalia > Carnivora > Felidae > Panthera > Panthera pardus. The sequence goes on from NW_026526810.1 coordinate 5,149,119, forward strand.
TATTCCTTCTAGAAGTTAACACAGTTGTACCTTGAAATATTTGCCTGCGGAGAAAGGTCTTCCATCACAGAGAGAGTGAGTAGAGATGTCCCAAGCTGTCTGGCATTGTTTTTCAAGGAAGTCGCTTGATGATAACAATGGAAGTCACTTTAGAACTTCATTACACAAGCACAAATGGGCAGAGGTAGGGAATGAAAACATCAAAAAAAGGTGTGCAACGTAATTTGAATTTTAAGCCATCAGCGGTGGTTGTCGCTTCTTATGACAATCCAACAACAGAAGCAACTTTTCTACTATTGAGTAGATTGCTGACTTGATGTTTACTTAGATTTTTACCTCGGGTCTCAAATTTTTCACGCTTCTTAGCTAAGGTGTCCAACAGCTTCGTGATGTCTGGAGAAAGTGGGTGAATAGATCATTTTAGCCGCATTTTGCACAGCGCATCACGAGATCACTTTACTATGAATGGCAGGTGGTGATTGGCTTGGAAATAGATATTAGAGCTTTGGTATCATCCATCTGTCTCTCCATCCATCCATTAACTTAGTCCTTCAATAAATACGTATCGAGTATCTACTACGTACCAGGCAAAGGGTAAGCTTTAGCAATATCAAATTAATAACAAAAGTCTTGGTCTTGGGAACTCCCAGTCTAGTGAGCTGGACAGATAAATGAAAAACAAAACCAAAAACAACGCAGGTGACTATAAAAAGTGAATAGGGTTATGAGAGAAGAGAGTACCCGATATGCAGATACTTACTCCAATCCCTATGAGGGCCCAGGCGTGTTATCCAGTCCAGAGCCTTAAAAGTTGGGTAGGTATTCTCCAAGTGATGAAGTAGAGGGACAGTGTCCCAGACATAGGCAAATACATGAGGATTCAGGTCATACCAATGAGTTTAATTTAAAAGGGCCACTTTGAGTGTGCATGAGAGAATAGGGAGAGATGAGCTAGGCAGCCTCGTAAGATCCAAGTCAAGAAGGGTTTTGCATGTGTGCTGAAATACCTTGAACCTTTTCTTAAAACCAGTAGAAAATATTAAAGCAGAAGGTGTCACGTTATGATCTTTCTTTACAGACGACACTGGCAGATAGTGTAGCCCAAGAAATGCTTACCTATCCAACTGAACTATTGGACTCTGTGTGTGAAACCCCTCTTACTCATCAGCAAGGACTTTTGAGGGGCTTCTAGAAATGACTGCTCTTCAATTATGAGACCAGCCATACCCAATCTTGCAAGAAGGCAGAGCATGGGCAATTGGCCAACAGTTTGGAGACAATATGGCACTTGCACCCCCGGTTTGCATGCTTGCAAGTGAAATATGAAAGGTGCAGGGCCCTAATAGAAGCAGTCATTAGAAATAATTTACGGGATGATCTTGATTTTGGCCCATAAAACATCAGTGGAAACCTAAGTGTGTTCTACTTTGCTTATCTCCCCCCTGTCCTTAGCCACATAGCTGCTTTAAAAAAATGTCAGCACAATATAGCAGGTCCCAGAAGCTAAGTTTCTTACCAGCAACTCATCCATATGATGCTTCTTCATCTAAGTTTTGGGCTGAGATGCTGATGGGGGTGAGGTGGGGTGGGTAGGGTGGAGGGCAGGAGCCCGGCAAGTTGCTTTAGTTTGGAACGTATTGTTAAAGGGAAACACATCTGCAAATACTTCATTATTTATGTAACCACAGCTCTTTGTACAGTTATTTGTCTTAATTATATGTTTGTCTACATTACTGTATTCAGTTTAGATTGCATTATCTTAGAGAGAAGGCACTGGGTCTCTATGCAACTTGACTCTAGCTTAATACTGGAGACATGCAAAAGCAATGTTTAAATAAACGCTACTTGATGTTGACATTTACAGAGACAGCAAAGGCTGATGATCGAATAATAACTTATTTTTATTTTATTTATTTATTTATTTTCATGTTTATTTATTTTTTGGGAGACAGAGAGAGAGAGACAGAGAATGGTCAGGGGAGGGGCAGAGAGAGAGAGAGGGAGACACAGACTCCAAAGCAGGCTCCAGGCTCCGAGCTGTCGGCACAGACCCTGATGCAGGGTTCAAACTCACGGACCGCGAGATCGTGACCTGAGCCGAAGTCGGACGCCTAACCGACTGAGCCACCCCAGCGCCCCAAATAATAATTTAAATAACAAGCAAATAATTTAAACCTTGCGCTATTATAAATGCCTTAGAGTTTTATAGTGTCTCACTATTTTAAAATATTCTTAGATTCACTGCTTTATAGAATTCTCTGAAACCTCCGCCCCGTCCGGGCAGTAGGTCAGACCTCCATTTTCAATGTCAAACGTGGGGTCAGGGCTTTGAGAGGCTCCCCTGGCTCATCCTCTTCTTCCAAGTGCTTTGTGCATTTTATTTCTTCCACCACAACCAACCCAGAGTCGCACCATTGTTCTGAGAGCATTTACTCTGCAGCCACACACACGCGCGCGCACACACACACACACACACACGCACACACAACTGCACTTGCAAATCCATCTTTTGTTCTGACTCGTGGATTACTCTGCTCATGCATAAAATGTCATTTTGAATTTTTATGGATTCCAGGAGAAATCTGGCCAGTTGGAATCCCTCATCAATCCCCTTCAACTTGGCTGAGTGGTGGGAGGCAATATTCCCCAACTGGTCAGCTGCACATGTGCTAATATTTCCCATCATGTGGTGTTCTTCTGGTCCCAAGTTCCCCATTGCCATTTTTTTTAAAAAAATCCTATTTTTGATTATAGTTGATTTATCTCAAAGGGGTATAAGGGTCATAATATAAAATGGAATACACACACACACACACACACACACAGAGAGAGAGAGAGAGAGAGGTGGGGGTGGGTGGGGTGGAGAAGTCAGTGAGAGCTAGTTCCTCCGCTTCAGCCTATGGTTGGGGAGATGCAAAAGAAAAGCTGCTTCAGTCTGGAATCAATTATCTGGTATGATAGATGACAAGCAAGGAGCTGAACAGATGGAAAGAGGGGTGAGTAGAGGGGACAACCCACCTGATCCTAATTACGCACACCTACACTTGGAAATCTTTTTGCCAGACATCTTGAATAGCTCAAGACTAGGTGGAGGGGAGTTCCCAAAGGCTCGGTGTACAAATGCAAACTTCAGTGATGAGCAAAGAGGTCACGTGGAAAGGAAGGGGGGAGATCACTGCCTGACAAAACACCTCGAATGGAACATTTAAGGTCTTACGTTTTATAATCATATGTATTCTACAGATCTTGGCACTCTCCACGGGCTTAATAAATACATTTTAGATATCACTTCAGAAAGGGAAGGTTGGAATGCTTTAAAACACAGTTTCCATCACTTAAAAAGGAAATTCAGAGGGCATGGTGTATTTAAGAATTATGAGAGCATTTAGCAAGATTCTATGCATCCGGCAGGGTCATTGATGGAGACCAGAGTTGACCTGTGGCCAAAGATTGACTGTCAGCCTCCGCAGCAGAAACACGAGAGGAAGAAGGTATAGTCGGGGAGAAGGCGGACGATGTTTGTCGAATCGCTGCCACGTAGCTTTGCTTACAACTTCTCACGTGATTTTTGTGATTCTTGGAGGTGGGTTTGATTATTTGCCATTTACAGCTGAGGAAATGGAGTCTCCCAGAGGTTAAGTAACTTACCTGACATCACACATGAAATGTCATAACAGAGATCTAACATCATTCCCGCTAGAGCAATGTAGTTTCATAGTGACAAGAGGCAAGTTGTGTGGAGTCGGAGGGTTTCCCCGAACCTGGCTCCTGAGCCCCGCGCGTCTCCCCTTTCCTTCCTCCTATCACATGTTATCTGCACCCCTGCTCTAGCACACCCTTGGTCTAACTGGTTCTACTGGGTTTTTATTGTCAACATAGTCACCCTGGGACCAACGTTTCTGAAGTCTCCTTTGCTGTTTTGTTCGAAGTTCAGTTGACCAAAAGAGGAACTTACGATGTATTGGGAGGTAGAAGGACACCAGCTGCTCTTACCCTCTGAAGGTCTTCCCCTGGTTGAGTACAGCCACGGGAGCAATGCTGACGGGACCAGAGTGACCTTCAGGTCCTGGCTTATGCCTGGCCCCTAGTGCTCTGTATCTAGATCATTTCCTGACTGCTGACCCAGGCTTCCCACCAGACACTTAGTGGTGGGCCCGAAGAGGTCACAGCTCCCTAGATAACTTCCAGAGACTTCTCCACCAGCTCCCACTTTGCTGGCCTCCCACACACCCATTCCTGTCCTGACTTCTGTCCACACACCAGGGCTTCAGGCAGGCTGGCTCGTGACCTCTCCTCTGACCCTCTGCCTTCCTCACCACACCTTCGTCTCCCTCAGCAGCTACCCAGCTGTGAAGGTCAAAGTCCTTTAACCAATCCCTATCCTACAGCGCTCAGTGTGGCTCTGCCTCCCTGACTGAATCTTGACTGAAACTGTGACAGTGACCTACGCATTTATTCGTCTCTTCTGGTTCTCCGGAGGGAAGGAACTCTGTTGTTCCACACGGTGTCTTACACAGTTCCTTGCATGCGGTACGTGTTCTATAAAGGTGTGCTAGATTTTCAGGAAGGTTTACCAAAGTGTACCTGACATACAGTATCTTCTCAGTTCCCGTTGTACAGCATACTGATTCAATATTTATATACATTAGGAAATGATGGTCATGTCACCATACAAGGTTAGTACAATATGGTTGGCTACAGTCCCTATGCTGTACATTACATTCTCATGCCTCATCTTATAACTTGAGGTTTGTACCTCTTAATCTCCTTCACCTGTTTTACCTGCCTCTCCTCTCCCAAATCATTCCCCACTTTGGTACGAACAGTTTGCTTGTTTTGTTTTTTAGATTCCATGTATAAATGAGATCATCCAGTATTTGTCTTTCTCTGACTTTTTTCACTTAGCATAATGCCCTCAATGTCCATTCATGTTGTTGCAAATGGCAAGGTCTCATTCTTTTTTATGGTTGAGTAATATTGTGATATCTATCTATCTATCTATCTATCTATCTATCATCTATCTATCTCACATCTTCTTTATCCATTCATCTATCAACAGACACTTGGGTTGCTCCCATTCCTTGGCTATTGTAAATAATGCTGCAGTGAACATACAGGTGAATATATCTTTTTGAATCGCTGTTTGTTTGTTTTTTCCTTTTTATTCAGATAAACACTCAAAAGTGGAAAAGAGTCCTGTTTTAAGAGCTAGTGAAAGCCCCATCCATTGAATTTTGGATATAAAAAAAGTCCTTCTCCCAAACTGGAAGGTTTTATTCGCCAGCTACTGCTCAATCACACCTGTGAAGTTATTGTTTCTAACACCATAAATTCGATATCCTGGGATGGCTCATGGCTTTGGAGTCTCGCGAGAATTTCCGAGAGTTACTGCATTCCCTGGAACTTCTGGGGTAAGTGTATGAGAAGCTACAAATGTGATGGCATTTGGGGTTAGAAGATGTTGGTTGGGAGTCTCAAGACTGTAACTTGCTGGTTAGCATGACTTTAGGCAGAGGTTTCTTTAAATTTCAGTCGAGGTTTATAAACACCTAGTTTATAGTTTTGATGTGAGGCTCAAAAACGTAAACATGTGAAGATTTTTACACCATAAATGCTGCATACACTAGTTACTAATTTACCTATATAGATGTTAGGTAAGTATGTAAAACACTGTGGAATTAGTGAATTGTGTAACTAGTTAATGATCACTATATATTTGTAGATAACCAAAATATAGTTATTAATAATCACTAACTTGATTCTGGTCTGTCGGTTTTCACAAAATGGACCGCCACGCACCATTGAATTCCCTGCTCTCTGTCCGCACTGAGTTGACCTGACATTTACTTATTTCATTATAGAGTTTTTGCCCAGAATCATCATAACGCGAATCAGAATACGCTTTCTTCCTTTTGGAAATTGGAAATTTGGAAATTTAAATTAAATATACATAGGTGAGGGGTTCAGATCTGCCATTTTATTATGCGTATTCTTTTTGTTCCTTTTGTTTCCTGTTCCTCTTTTTTTTTTTTTTCATGCCTTCCCGTGGGCTACTCAAAAGTACTTACATTTGACTTGTAGTATTTCTGAACATATCACTTAGCACACTTTTCTTGCTCTAGGTATTAGCATATATCTATACATATAAATACCATATATTCTATTTAGATTTCTTTGCTTCTCCATTTTTAAAACAAAATAGTCTTAAGTACTTTCTCTATATACATTGAACATACATCCCATGTTGTAATGTAAAGAATATAAAGATAAAATAAGACTAAAGAAATTCATGAGGGGAAGGCAATTTTTATGTTTATTTTTTATTTTTGCACATTCTGTTACCCTTCGATGTGTGGTGGCTCTAGACTGCTTATGTTATTGTTAACTTCCTGATGGAGAGCTTCCTTGAGCTCCGTTTTCCTTCATCAGAGAACGTCTTTCCTCCCCCTTTGTTCCTGAAGGATAGCGTTGCCAGATACAGAATTCGGGACTCACAGTTTTCCTTTCCACATTGGCAAGAATGCTGGGCCGTATCATCTGGCCTCCACGTTTTCAGAGGAGAAACCCACTGTCATTTGAATTGGTGTTTCTTTATGCATAATGTGTCTTTTCTGTCTGGTTATTTTTAAGATGTTTTTCTTTGTCTTTGTCTTCATTTTTAATGTTTATTTATTTATTTATTTTGAGAAAGAGAAAGAGAGAGAGAGAGTGTGGGGGAGGGACAGGCAGAGAGAGAGGGAGAGAATCCCAAGCAGGCTCCACACAGTCAGCTCAGAGCCCCACTTGGGGCTCGATCCCGTGAACTGTGAGATCATGACCTGAGCGGAAATCAAAAGCTGAGTGCTTAACCGACAGAGCCACCCAGGTGCCCCTCTTTCTCTTTGGTTTTAAGAAGTTCAATTATGTTGTGTCCTCATGTGAATGTGTCCTATTTGAAGTTCACTTAGAGTCTTGACTCTGCATGTTTAAGCCTTTTGGATATTTTGAAACATTTGGGGTCATAATTTTTTTAAATGCTATTTTAATCCTACAATCCTCCTCCTCCAGGAAATCTACTGATACAGATATTCGATTTGTTGTTGTTGTTATTGTCCCACGGGTCCCTGAGGTTGAGTTCATTTTTCGGGCTATTTTCTTTCTGTTATGATTGAGTACATTCTATTGATCTGTTTTCTAAGCACACTGATTCTTCCTTCTGCTATCTTCACATGACTATTGCGTCCATCCAGACCATTTTAAATTTTGGTGATTTTATTTTTTTAGTCATATTATTTCCCTATTTGATTTCTATCTATGATTTCTATTTCTTTGCGGAGATTGGCTATATTTGCATTTTTTCCAGGAGAATTTTATTTATTTATTTATTTATTTATTTATTTATTTATTTATTTTTATTATTTTTTTTAATATGTGAAATTTATTGTCAAATTGGTTTCCATACAACACCCAGTGCTCATCCCAAAAGATGCCCTCTTCAATGCCCATCACCTCCCCTCCCCTCCCTCCCACCCCCCATCAACCCTCAGTTTGTTCTCAGTTTTTAGGAGTCTCTTATGCTTTGGCTCTCTCCCACTCTAACCTCTTTTTTTTTTTTTCCCTTCCCCTCCCCCATGGGTTTCTGTTAAGTTTCTCAGGATCCACATAAGACTGAAAACATACGGTGTCTGTCTTTCTCTGTATGGCTTATTTCACTTAGCATCACACTCTCCAGTTCCATCCACGTTGCTGCAAAGGGCCATATTTCATTCTTTCTCATTGCCACGTTGTACTCCATTGTGTATATAAACCATAATTTCTTTATCCATTCATCAGTGGATGGACATTTAGGCTCTTTCCATAATTTGGCTATTGTTGAGAGTGCTGCTATCAACATTGGGGTACAAGTGCCCCTATGCATCAGTACTCCTGTATCCGTTGGGTAAATTCCTAGCAGTGCTACTGCTGGGTCATAGGGTAGATCTATTTTTAATTTTTTGAGGAACCTCCACACTGTTTTCCAGAGTGGCTGTACCAGTTTGCATTCCCACCAATAGTGCAAGAGGGGTCCTGTTTCTCCACATCCTCTCCAGCATCTATAGCCTTCCAGAAGAATTTATTATTGATTGTTAAAACATCCTTATGACAGCTTCTTTAAAATCCTTAGCAGATAATTCTAACATCTGATTCATCTCAATGTTGACATCAGTGGATTGCCTTTTTAAATTCACATCATGGTTTTCTTGGTTCCTTGCACAAGTAATGTCTTATTCTATTCTGGACACTTTGGTTATTATGTTAGGAGATGCTTGATCCTATTTAAATATTCTATTTTAGCCGACTGTAGCTGTGTTTAGGTGTATTGTGTTAAATTCTAGCCTATTTTCCTGCGCTTTATTTCCAGTGATACTCTAGTGTTCAGAACAAGGGGTGTTGCAATCTCCTTGTTCTCCTCCCCTCCTCCTCTTCCCCCTCCTCTTTCTCCCCTTCCTTCTCTTCTTCTTCTCCTCCTCCTCCTCCTCCTCCTCTGGCACCAGTGGGACTTCTAACTCAATACCAGCTGGCAACATGTGCAGGAGTGAAAGGCATTTCCCTGAACTACCTGCTTCACTGGGCCACCTTCTGTGTGTATGTGTGTGGTTGGGGGGAGGCAGTGAAGAAACCGTTGGATCAGAATGTCCTTATCTCACTGGGGGGAGACCAGGGAAACACAGGCTTCAAGGCTTATGCTGCTGTCAGCAGAGTGAGCTGACGGCCAGTGCCTGGTTGTTGGTGGGAATTGAGATGACCCGTGATTCACTGCTCTGTTTCACGTGGGCCAGACCACTTGCCGGTTTGGACAGAGAGGGAGAAGGGCTTTTCTTTACCAGTCCTTTCAGTACATAATGTAGGCCTTTCCTGTTTCTTTGTTTCCTGTTTGTGATGGGTTGTGGACTCTCCAGAGCCCAGCCTGGGGTATTTGGGAGACAAGACGAAAACCCAGTGAAGTCAACACATTGTGGTTCCTCAGTCTTAGGATTTCTAGCCTTCTTTCCAGCTTCCCAAGTCTTTTTATCATTGTCTGTTGAATAATTTCCAGGGCATTAAGTTAAACTGAGAGCAGGGAAGATTAAGTCTATGCCAGAGACAGAGAGACAGAGCTTGAGCAGGGGAGGGGCAGAGAGAGAGGGAGGCACAGAATTAGAACCAGGCTCCAGGCTCCCAGATGTCAGCACAGAGCCAGATGCCGACTCGAACTCACGAACTGTGAAATCCTGACCTGAGCCGATGCTTAACAGACTGAGCCACCCAGGCAACCCGTAACAAGTGAAGTTCTAAGGGTTGAGACAATTTGTATGATTGGATCTATTTTAAAATATGCAGGTTACACTTATAAATATGTATAGAAAATAGTTCAAAGAAATATATAACAGAATAGTAGCTTTTTTTAGAGTAATGGAACTACTGGTGATTTTTATTATGTCTCCATGTTAGTGTGGATGTTAAGATTATTTTTACTGAGAACATATACCGATTTTATAATCCAAAAATAAAGGTTAGGTCTTATCACTTAACTAGTCTTTGAAAAAAATTATACTGACAGAAAAATGAAACATAATTACAGGGGATCAGGTTCTAATTTTGACACGAGAAGGCTGGGGGTGGATAATGTGTTGTGATTTTTAAATCCTTAAAGAACTGTCAAAGTAAAGAGGAAGTATACTTGTAATATGCTTCCCCCAAAGGCAAAATTCAGAATGAAAGCAAAAATCACAGGGAGGGACATTTTGGCTTAATTCCATAATCAACTTTTATTTTATTTTATTTTATTTTATTTTATTTTATTTTATTTTATTTTATTTTATTTTATTTTGTTAAAAGAGAGCGTGAGCAATGGAGAGAGGCAGAGGGATAGAGAGAGACAATCTTAAGCAGGCTCCATGCTGAGTATGGAGCTCGAGGCTGGGCTCGATCCCACGACCCTGGGATCATGACCAGAGCTGAAATCAAGAGTTGTTAAGCTCAGAGCTGACCGAGCCACCCAGGCGCCCCTGGGCTTAATTTTATAAAGAAGTTTGTGAGACAAATTTTGTTCAACAGTGGTACGATCACTTGCCCGGTGTAGTGTGGAGACAGTGTTCTGCGATGGGATGGTCCTCTGAGAGGTGACAGTATGTCTCTCCTGCCCAGAGCATCCCTGACAGCCTGATTATCTAGTGTGGCAGGTGAGAAACTTAGTGCCTTACTGAAACTTGGCTGTTGGTTGGAAAACACATTTGTTTTCTTTGGGGAAAGTTAAAGTCTAAGATAGTGAACATCTAATATTATGGCCTTCTTCTTTATCTTTCCTTTGAAAGATCTTTGATTTTCTCCTGGAACTGATTGTACAGATCTGATCTGTCTTTGAGAGGTGAAGAATGGTAGAAAAACCTTCTTTTTTCTCTCCCTTCTCCCTATTGTGAGAGGTGAAAAAAGTCCTTCTCGCAACATCTTGCCCCTGTCTTGTCCAAATCTTCGTCATTTTGGCGACTAGACGAAGAGTCTGAATAGTTTCCTTTGTGTTTAATAGTTTTTTAGAAGATATGTATCCATTTTGGGGAGAGTGCAAGCAGGGCAGGGGCACAGAGACGGGGACAGAGGATCCAAAGCGGGCTGTGCACTGACAGTCTGACAGCACAGAGCCCGATGTGGGGCTTGAACTCACCAACCGTGAGATGGTGACCTGAGCCGAAGTCGGATGCTCAACCGACTGAGCCACCCAGGCGCCCCTGACTTTAATAGTTTTAAGTAACTTAAGAAGTTATCTTAAATTCCAGAGGTATGGAGGCAAGGTAGGGCAGTGGGACTGGAAACAGCCCTTTGCAAGAGGGTAGGGTCCCTGAATCCACAGGTTTGGGCTGTGGCCCCTTTACTGTAGGCCATTAAATTTCCTACCCCGGTCTCTCCTCAGCCATGCCCCTGGGAGATAATCCAGCGTGGAAGGTATTCAGGAGGTGTTTGCTGAAATAGCAAATGAGTGGGTGAATCTGTAAACATCTGTGCCTGCGGTTTTCAGATCCTTCGCGGGGAAGCTGGGGGGCCAACAGATGGTTTCAGGCTCCTCTGTAAGGACAGCAAAGAAGCTTCAGGGAGAACTTTGGACGTGGTGCTTTGCGCAAAGCCGCACGCAGACACAACCGTGTGGCAGAAGATCAGCTTTGGAGAATCGTGTGGGGGTAGAGAATCAGCTTCTTGGGCTCATTCCAAATAGAGCTTTAACGGCTCAGCATGTTGAGTGTTCCATTTTGCATCTGAGCAATTTAAAACATCTCCTTTAAGAGCTAGACAGAGCCAAGGCCACATTTCAATATCAGTAGAAAAAGCCACAGGCCTCGGGGCAAGGCATGAACTGAGCTTTGACCGTATAGACGTTGCCTGCCTCAAATACAAATACTGAGTGTACTTTAGAAATGTGCACCTTGGGGCACCCCGGTGGCTCAGTCGGTTAAGCGTCCGACTTCGGCTCAGGTCGTGATCTTGCGGTTCGTGAGTTCAAGCCCCACGTCGGGCTCTGTGCTGACAAAGCCTGGAGCCTGCCTCGGATTCTGTGTCTCCCTCTCCCTCTGCCCCTCCCCTGCTCATGCTGTGTCTCTCTCTGTCTCAAAAATAAATAAACATGAAAAAAGATTAAAAAAAAAAAAGAAATGTCCACCTTAAAATCTTTTCTTTCTCTTGGTGAGCTTAAAGCCTGCTCCTCTGTCTGCTGGGAACGCCAAGGGCTAGAGACAGCATCAGGGGCTGTGGATGAAGAGGCCTGAGGAGAAATGTAGAAGGTCCTTGAACCTTCCCAAGGCTGCCGGCCCTGCCTCTTTGCTTCCGTCCTCACGGGACCCAGCCTGCATCCCTTGTTTTGTTTCCACAAATTTAGCCTCTTCTTTGTTTTCCTGATGGCTTTTAAAACTTTTTATTGACATAGAATAAACTTGGCACATTTTCACAAGGTGAACTCACCCGTGGAATCCGCAGCCAGACCGAGAGAGCTTCCTTTACTAGGACGAGTGTGGCGATCCTCAGGGCTCCTCCCCTCCCAGCGGCTTCCCCGCTACATGCTGGACAGACTTTTAGCACAAAAGGTTAATTTTCCCCCTTTTTGAACTTGACATCATTAGAATCATACAGTAGGAACTGTTTTGTATTCAACTTCTTTTGCTCAGTATGTTTGCGAGATTCATCTACGTCCTGTGTGTACTTGTTGGGTTCTCATCGCCGTACGGAACGCGATAGCGTAGATACGTCAAGGTTTATCTAGCATTCTGCCTTTGACACCCATTTGGGTGGCTTCCAGTTTGGGACTGTCGTATACAAAGTAGCTGTGAATATTCCTGGATGTGTTTCAGTGAATGGCTGAGTATATACCTAGGAGTGGAATTTCTGGGTCCTGGGGTATTTAGCTGGAATAAATCCTACTAAAGAGTTTCCAAAATGAACTGATTTGATTTGTATTCTCATCGGCAGCGTGTGAGAATTCTGCCTGCCTTGCATCACTGTTAACACTTGGTACAGTCTGTATTTCATTGTAGCCGTTTGGGTGTGTATGGAATACTATTGCCTTATGGTTTTCTTTTCTTTATATATATAGTTTATTTATTTATTTTGAGAGATGGAGAGAGAGCGGGGCAAAGAGAGAGAGAGAGAGAGAGAGAGAGAGAATCCCAAGCAGGCTTCATGCTGTCAGCACAGAGCCTGATGCTGGGCTCGATCCTTACGAACCATGAGATCGTGACCTGAGCCAAAATCAAGAGTCAGACGCTTAACGGACTGAGCCACCCAGGCACGCTTGTCTTGTGATTTTAATTGGTGTTTCCTTAACAATTAATAAACATGAGTCCTTTTTATATATTTTTTGGCCACTTGGATATTCTCTTTTGTGAATTATCTATTAAGTTCAAATGCCCTCTCCCTTTTTCTTCTGTGAGGTTGTCTGTCTTAAAGAAGACCTTTTATTGTAACTCTTTATTTATTTATTTATTTTTGGCTAGAAGTTGTATATACATGTGCATTTCAATATATGCAAATAGATGCGTTTCAGTAGTCCCTCTGTCTCTGCGGTTTGCCCTTCCACTCTCAAGATGGCACATTATAAACATAAATTCTCAGTCCAATGTATCATTGTTTCTATGATTAGAGTTTTTCTTGTTATCCTATTTAGGAATGTTTGTCTAGCATACAGTCATAGACGGTATTTTCCTGTGCCTTCCTCTTAAAGTTCTGTTCTATTTCACATTTAGGTCTACCATATATCTAGAGTTGATGTTGTTTCTAGTATTAGGGGGGGTTCCGGATTCACTTTGTCCCATACAGCTACCAGTTCATGGAGTAGGTACCTTGTAGACAAAAGGCCACCACCCTTTTCCCATAGCACTGCATGGTCTCCTTTATACTAAGTCAAGTGACCATCTAGACTTGCACTGCATTGGGAGAACTCTGCTCTCTCCCGTTATTCTATGTGTCTCCCTCTAGTTGTTTTGAAGAAATAAAATATTGCAGAGACACATAAAATCTCACGTGTCCATATTGGACCTATTTTTCGCTCTTTCTTTCCAGAGGTATCCATGATCTTGAACTTCCTTCAAATAGGTGTTAATATTTTTACCACTCATGTATACCTTCATAATGGCATATCACATTATTTTATAAGCTTTTGAATTTTTACAAGTGGTATCATGTGGTTCATATCATTTTGCAACTTGCTAGTTTGTCTCAATATGATGTTTTGAGATATATCCATGTTGATAGATGACACTCTCCTTCCTTTAAACCTTAACTTCTATATATACTGGAAGGAACAAACATAGCATTCATTTATGGTGTTTTGTTCTTTCCCATGGCTAATTGCTGTGTTTCAGCTTTTTTTTGTTACTACAAGTGATGCTGTACTGAAAATTCTCTTCATTCGTCTCATGACCTTTTTTCTGGGGTAGATAACAGGAAATGGAAATGCTAAAGTAAAAAGTATCTGCGCCTTCAACTTTTCTAGGTATTTCCAAGTGCTCTCCAAGTAGATGTGCCAATTTATGCTGCATCGGCCGGTGTAGAGGCTCCATCCGCTTGCTAAGCCTGTGTAGATGGTGGGGTTTCCCACTTGCCACCGTCCTTGCCACTACTTGTTTTTATGAGATGCTTTAATTTTCCTGCTCTGATATGTGTGGCACGAGGTCCTATTATTGTTTCAAAATGCATTTCCTCTGGAAGAGTAAGATGAAGCAAGTGTTTATTTATTTACTGATGATTTGGGTTTTCTCCTGTTAGAGTGTCTCATCAATTTGTAGGTGTTAAAGAACAATGATTCGTGCTGAGTTATGCATTTATTTATTTACTTACTTATTAAATGTTTATTTATTTTTGAGAGAAAGAGACAAAGCGTGAGGGGGAGTGGGACAGAGAGGGAGACAATCCGAAGCAGGCTCCAGGCTCTGAGCCATTAGCACAGAGCCCAATGCAGGGCTTGAACCCGTGAACCGCGAGATCACGACCTGAGCCAAAGTTGCACGCTTAACTGTCTGAGCCACCCAGGTGCCCCTGCGTTATACATTTAGCAGGTGTTCGGAAGCACTTGTGTTTGAAAACTCGAATGGAGCCGACAGAACAAGAGCTTCCTTCAAACACGATTATGACCATCAGAGTAGTTGTCTTGTCTACAGAGGTTTTTTGTTTTTAGTTGAATGACTACATTTTTTATTTCAAAGATTTATAGTTATTTCTATGTAATCTTCTTAAAATTTGACTTTACTTAGTGATTTACTTTTTAATGAATATTACCCTTTCACTTGTGTCTGTGAGCATACTGAAATTACTTATTTTAAATTCTTTGGCAGATGGTTTACAGCTAAGTGTCACTTTGAATTTGTTCATGTTCATTAGCTGAATCTGTTAGACATGTTATCTTGTGTAGCTCATGTATTTTGTAATTCTGATGTGTCAACTCATACTGAGTAGCAGGGATACTTTGTGTGTGTGTGTGTGTGTGTGTGTGTGTGTGTTCACTTCCCCTCCTTGCCACCCTGCCCCCCATCATTCTACCATAGAAAGGTAGGGCAGGAAAGTTATTTCAGTAAGAAAGGAATTTCTTTTTTATGGGGAGGGGCAGAGAGAGAGGGAGAGAGAGAATCCTAAGCAGGCTCTGTGCTAATAGCACAGAGCCTAATGTGGGCCTCAATCCCACAACTGTGAGATCATGTCCTGGGCTGAAATCAAGAGTTGGACGCTTGGGGCACCTGGGTGGCTCAGTCGGTTGAGTGTCCGACTTCGGCTCAGGTCATGATCTCACAGTTCATGGGTTCGAGCCCCGCATCAGGCTTCGTGCTGACTGCTTGCTCAGAGCCTAGAGCCTGCTTCAGATTCTGGGTCTCCTTCTCTCTCTGCCCCTGCCCCGCTCACACTTTGCCTCACTCTGTTTCTCAAAAATAAATAAAATGTAAAAAAAAATAAAAAAAAAAAGAGTTGGACGCTTATCTGACTGAGCCATCCAGGCACCCAGGTAAGAAAGATATTTCAATGAAGAAGACAGACGCAAAGAGCCCACGGTGATTAGGGAAGAGACATTAATATTACAGAACTTAGCAGAAAAAAGACACTTCTATCATTTATATTATAGAAGCCAGACTGGGGTAAGTGGAAACATTTGTAGTATGGGGGGAGTTTAGAATCTACCCAGATTTTGTGTGTGTGTGAACATTTAGTGTTCTCAACAAAGAAAGAATATGAAAATAAAATAAAGTGATGTCATGTTGTAAAGGAAGTACAAATACATAACATTGCTCCATTCAACTCCCCACCTATATGCTTATACTACCCTTCTCCCCTTGGGGAAGGAATAGGCAATCTGTATTTTTTTTTTTTTAAAGATTCTGACCCACGAGGAAGAAAGTCCCACGCAGTAGGATGGGAACTCTGCTTGCCATTTACTGACTTTTTACCTTGGACAATGGCTTCAAACCTACAGTCGAGACGTTTTAGTGGAGCAGAAACCCCAAATATCATGTGAGGATTGTAGAAGATGACATTTGTGGAGAGCCTTGAGAGGTGTTTGACACCCAGGCGTGCAACAAATGTTACCTTTCTTACCAATGACCACCCCTTGTTGAGCAATTCGGTCAACTTCCCTGGGCCCTCTCATCTGTAAACATGGGAGTAATATCTAAATGACATGCCAGGGTTCAACGAAATAGCCAGGTCTGCGGAAGTGCTTTGTAAACTGGAAAATAATTCAAGTGTAAGAGAAATTTTCCCCGATCTAAATGACCATGACTGCCACTTTGTACTCTTACCCTGCTTTTCACAGTATTTATCACTTCCCAGATTGATTTATGGATGTATTTTTTATTGTCTTTTTCCAAGAGGGCAGGAGCTTTATTGATTGCTATATCCCAAGAGCCTCCTGACACACAGCGTGTGCAAGAAGAATTTACCGAATGAATGAATAGCATATGGCTATGTTGCTATTATTGCTATTGTAAAATTGAATTATTTCCATTATTACTTTTACGGTGACAACCTCAACTTTTTCTTCTGCTCAGAACCTCACAATCTAAGATCTCCTTCTGCCGGGGTTCGATTCATTAATTTCTGTATTCATTCAATAGACATTAAGTGAATGTATTAAGTGAACAAAATTCTCCTAAGTTCTTCTTTGCTGCTGTGAGGTCAACACTTCTGGGATGCTTTCTTAACATCAGACAATCACAAAGGCCTGGAAACCTGGCTGCTTATCTCATGACAACTCACTATCCACCTGCACATGAACTTGACCAGGGAATTAAATACGGCAACTCTAACACTTGCCTACACAAGAAAAGCACTGTGATCTGGTTGACTGAAACAGATATATTTGTTCTTTCATTTGCTCCCAGCTCTGTAGTTATCAGTTCGGAGCCATTTCCAATTCAAGGCTTTGATTATTCGCAGGGTCTTCTGCTGACTCGGGCACTTTTGTGAGACTTACCCCAAATGTTAACCAGCATTGTAACCAAGAGCCTTTTTAATCACCATTGTAATTCTTGTATTGACTATTTCTTAATGCAAATGTTATCTCTTATCTGAAGGAAAATGCAACTTCCTAAATATGGAACCTCTTGGGGAAAATTGTCCATGCTAAATGAGGTAACACTGTATGTTAATAAACTTACTGTGGGATCTGTATTGATTCCTCTTGGAGGGAAAATGAATTAAGTTTTTAAAAAGGCGCAAAAGTTACCTTTACAGTCAGGATTATTCACTGTCTTCCAAGCGTAACGGGGCATTTTCGACTTCCACAATATTACCTTGCTTTATTATTTGTGCAAGCAATTCCCTTAACTCACAATGCTCTTTTCCTTTATCTTACTATAGATTGTCTACTGGTCTTTTGTAGTTGAACTTCAATGTCACGTCCTCCATCAAATTTTCTTCAGTGCTTCAAGTGGAATTATCCCCCCCTTCCCTTAGGATTATAGAGCTCTTCGGATAATTTTCAAAAAGGTTTTGCATCGAAGAATCTTTTCTAGGCGAGAATATATAGGAGACCCATCTTGGCTAAACACATCGTACGGTTCAACTATAGCATGATGTGTTTCCAAGGCACCCACAATAGCCGTGTTCAGAAGACCACCACCTGAAAGTTGATAATCATGGGACTTGGTGTTCGAAGTACTTTGCCAATCAGGAGGTGGCCGGTATTCCTGTTCGTCTTCTGTCATTCTAAACAGTGTTCTGGATTAGAGCTGTATCACATGGCACCATTACTAACGCATGAGCCTTTACGAAACTGTGCATTGCTTAATTGGTTAGCTGCTTATTTCTAACTCTAAGATAAGCAGCTAACCAATTAAGCAATGCACAGTTACGTTAGAGTTAGAAGTTATGCCATTTCATATTTTCTCTTGGTGTACGATTTTCATGACTCTCTGCTTTAACCGTTCTGGGTGGTACAAATCAAACCTCTTATTTAGTGTTGTCGGTGAGAGAAGCCCACGGCGATGGATTAATCAGCATCCTTGGCTGGGGAACCTTTGACACTTCCGCTCTCTAGACTCTGCGTACCCACATTGACTCAGTTTCCTCAACTTTGTAAAAAACCTATAAAAGCCACCCCTCAAGGCTGTTGGGAACATTTGATGGGACGAAATGCCAACAAAAGACACGCCGTGAACAGAGAAATGCTATCCAGTGTGAGCTATCGGTAGTAGTGTGGTCTGGAACGTTCCGGTGAGTTCGTGCCTTTCTCCCAACCTCCGCTTAATTTCTGTGTAATCGTGCATTCTTAGCACGATCAAGCCTCACCTTTGCTTCCCGCTTCATGTGAGAAAAAACGGTTGTAGATTTCAGGGGATGTTTCAGGAAGGGGGATGTGATCGTGTGGGCTGGGAAGGTACAGGGCCGGAGAGGCAGTTCGGGGCTGCTGCTCCGTCTGGAGGCCAGAGAGGAGGCATGTGGCGGGGGGGGGGGGAGAAGGGCTGTGCCGTGATGCCTGGATCCCTGGCTGCCCACAGCCTCTTGCGGTGATGGACGCGGACTGGTGCCCCAGGGTAGCTAAGGCCCAGCTGTGGCTGGAGCCCACCCACCTGGCGTTTTAAGAAACCTTTCGCACCACAACGTGGATGGACTCTATACCCAGGACCAAAGCTGCCTCTGAACCTGTAATTCCTGAGGGTCATTTTCCTCTCTGGGAGGAAACACAGACCTCCACGTTTAATCATCTCTTTGAAAGGTCGTGCACAAGCTTCCCTGTTAATTAATCTTTAATGTCAGTAATTGGCTGTCTGTGTGGTGACAACGAAAGGCATAAACACTGTTGGCAAATCAATCGCATTCTCATCTGAACCAGCATTTAGTTTTCAGGGTGAATAGAAAACAATGACAAGCCTTTCACTGGCTGGACTTCCGGTGTCTGGCTGATAAGATTATTGAAGCAAAAAAAAAAAAAAAAAAAAAAAAAAAAAAAAATCAAACGATCTCTGTTGCAGATGTGCTAATTGAAGGTTTTCTTTGCCACCGGCGCCTCCTTTTGAAATTGGCTCATTGATTTTTGCCTACGTGGTCTATTTAAATCAAAATCTCCAACCCATGCAGACTTACTGATGGGCCATTTGGTTGGGGTCACCTGCTGTCCCACACCCATGATAGGGATTCAGTAGGGTACAGAATAGTAGTCCCCAAAGTGGGAGCCCTGGACCCTCAGGGGTAGCATCACCTAGATCATGCTAGAAACGCAAACCTTTAGGCTCCACCACAAGCTAGTGAATCAGAAGCTCAAGGGGTAGGGCCACAATGTGGGTTTTAAGGAGTTTTCCAGGGGATTCTCATGTGGTCTGATGCTACAGACTACTGGTATAAAGCAAGGCTGTGTCCACTTCATTTGAGCAGGAGGGCACACAGTTCACTTACAGTTCACGTATTTGGCCTGGAACAGCTTCCAACCTCTGGTCGTGGAAATGGCCCTTTCGATTTGCTCAATCTCTGCTGTCATTCCCAGTTTACGGAGGCAGATAATTAGGGCCGGGGTGGTGGCCTCGAAGGAAAGAGGAAGCAGAGGGTAAGCCGCTCCCCATGAAGGAGAAAATTCTCCCAGATTGAAAATGGCACTCTGCTGAGGGAAGGAGGTGGGGGGGGGGGGGGGGCGAGTGTTGACCTTGGCAAATTGTAATACTTCCACGTTTGTGTGAGGGGTTGCAGAGATGCTGAGAATGGCAGTCTTGTTGGCTGGAGGTGGAGAATAGAAAGGAACAGAGCTTTTGTCCCTGGCTGGGAGGAATGAACACCTCTCTCTGGGGTGATCAGATCACCTTGGTGAAGTCCTTCTAGAAAGGAACATGAAAAAAGCCCAGCCGAACCACTCTTCTGTCAGGGGAAGAAAGCAAGACTCCAGAGTTGACACCAATGCTTTCACTGTCTTCTCTCAAATGCTTTTCTAGGCTTGCTGAGCTGTCTTAACACTTGTATATTTGCAAATGTCCAAAGCCAATGTCTCATTTGCACTTGGAGAGCAGTGATCCTTAACCAATAGGACTGTTTCAGTCTCCCAACAGGTAGGGACAAGAGCCTCATAGTTCTCTTTATTAGAGGTTGATAATGGAGGACGTTGGACATAAGAATTAATTTCAGTATTTACCTGTTCCTTGTGATTTATTAGGAAGGTGAGGACTGTTGGGGTGGAGTGTGGGGGATCATATGACAGATTGTTGAACAAGATAAATTAGGAGCAAACGAGGACATGCCATCTTGAATAACCTTGTATATTGCTAAATTTAGGATCTTTAAACTCTTCCTTCTCTCTTCCCTTCTCTCCCTCTCTTCTTCCTCTTCTCCCCCATCCTCCTCTTTCTTCTTTAGTTGCAAAAACTTTGCACGGTTACAAACAGATAAAGATGAAGCCTCTACACAAGCCCCTTCCAGGAAAATGGATGGCTCTTGCCTTATATTAGCATAGCGTACAAATATTTTTTCACAGATCATGGAAGCCCGCTTAAAGGTATGCATTCTGTGGCAGAGTCTTTCACTAAATATGGGGAAAATCAAATTTATTTTATGATAGCCCATACACGTTATAGGTAGTCCTTGCTTAGAGAGTACCATGTTAATGGCAATGTGTAAATATCAGAAAGGTGTTCTTGCTTTGCATGGTCCTATAGCTGTTGATGGCACTCTGAAGCTGGAGTGATCCCTCCAATAGCTAGTTGTTGGGTGAAGTCAATACTTGAGATGGGGCATAATCTTGGAATGAGCAAGCACTCATTGGCTGAGAGCAATTCCTGGAGAATTCACACCTCCGCTGACACGAGGGAATGAATACACCTTGGCAACCGGGGAATGTGTCACTCAGTCTTACCTATGGTGTCGTGGCAGCACCATCTACAGTTCATATCCACTGCTTGGGTCCATTTGCTGTATGTAAGGTCAACCTATCTGGGAGCAGCTTTCCTAGGATTCTGGTTGATCTTTTTTTGTGGGGAAATGTACAAGGGTAAGGTTGATGGGGCTGCCATTGTGCGTGGGGCCCCAACGAATGCTACTCATCTTCCTCCTGCCTGGCCCATCGTGACCCCCCTCATTCTCTTCTAGGACCTCTTATTTCATGGCTTACCTGATGGGGTGACCTAGACCCTCGTCTCCGAGGGCTTTGAGCCAAGATCACTATGTTCTTCTCAGGCCATAAATGCTTCTCTTGCCTATTTAGTGTTACAGATGGGCAGGGGATTATTATTAAGAACTCCAGCGGATCAGCTAGGTTTCCAGCATACTTCCTCCTACCTCCATTGTGTGACGATAGTCCAACATCCTCCTGAAGATCAGGGTCAATTATTCCTGCGGCATAAGGAACTTCCCCTGCAATCTGGTCTCCTGGCACAAGACACCTGAAGTGATAGGGCAACAGCCAAGGCTTATAATTCAATGAGACCCTTGCTGCATCTCCCGGTAGAAGCATCCTCCCTCGGGAATCAGATCCTCTAGACTCAAGAGCCTATATTTGCGTGGATGAAACTGAAAAACTCCTCAAGTGGCTTACCGGGAGTGAAAGGAAATGGAACCACTTCCCTTTTACTCCTTAGTTCTTAGATCTATGTATTCTGCCTATTGGAGTGCAGAGCCATATAATGGATTTAGGGTGTATAGTAGGTCTGGGAGGGTAGTGCCCGTATTTGAGTATATCTTCTCCAGGCCAGTCCTCAGTTGTGTCTTCAGATGGTTGTCCTATATGACTCCATTATGCCTGCAGGTTCTAGGTAGTAGAGAAGAAGATGGACAGATCATATGATTTTGCATCAACCGCCTCACCTGCTTAGTTGTTGAGTAGGACCGTTTGTCTAATGAAATGCTGAGGAGGATCCTGGATCCATAGGTGAAACATTTTTTTTTAATTATTTGCCATCTTCCTTTTATTTTTTTAATTTTTAAATATTTATTTATTTTGAGAGAGAAAGAGAGCACGAGTCAGGGGAGGGGCAGAGAGAGAGGGGAGAGAATCACAAGCAGGCTCCAAGCTATCAGTGCCTGATGTGGGGTTTGATCTCATGAACTGTGAGATCATGACCTGAGCCGAAATCAGAGGCTTACCTGACTGAGCCGCCCAGGTGTCCCAGATCAACCATGTTTTGGGACCTGTGGCCAAACCCATACTCGGAATATATGTCAATCTCAGTTGACGTGAATGAAAGGGATTTTGACCCTCTTCGGAGCTCTGCTGCAATTATAGTTAATTCTAGAGCCTGATCCTCAGCTTTTTCTGCCACCTGGCTCTAGCAGATGAGCAGTTTTAAAAAAATGCTGCCGAGGAAGACGTCTGTCTTCCATTCTTCGTCTTAAATTAGTAATCACCATCAGACTTACCTTGTCTTTCCCTGGCTCATCAAGAGGCCCAGCAGCGATCATCAGATTTGTTTGTGTCTATAATTGTGATTTCTCCTGAAATCCTCAAACACCTGTGATATCGTACCGACCTCACATTTACCGTGCTCACCAGCACATTTGCTTCTGCCTACCTGCTATCCCAATTCACCCACTGTGAAGGTTTTAACAGTTACCTTGTGACAACATGCAAAGAGGATACTAGTTCCAACCCAGCCACCGGCGATGTTATCATCACAGCCAGCCAGCAGGCAAGCTGTGTAACTCCACAAATCTCATTGTAGTTTGTGCTTCCCAGGGCCGATCCTGTCACTGATGCCATATATTGGCCTCCCTGGGAAAGTCTTCTTGGAGACCCTGAAATGGACATTTGTGTGCGGTTGGTTGATTGAATAGTTTTCTAAGGAATATTACCTGTGAGGGGGTGAGAGACATAAGATTGGGCAGGAAGAGAGATTGAACGGCATTTTAGGTAAAAGAGGTAATTTTCTAGAAGGGAAATTCAGCGTTACCAAAAGAAAAGGGGATGGTTGCTGGGCAGCCCAAGGTAGCGAATGTCTAATAACATTCTTCCCTAGGAATTCTCTTCATCTTCTTGAGAAGCATGTTTTATACAGATTATAAGTTATAGATATGTATTTACCATCAGCTCTTTCGTATAACTCGTAAACCTATAGGACGTCCACATTTAGCAACTCTAGATGTGTGTGCGTGTGTGTGTTCGAATGAGTGTGTGTGTGTGTGTGTGTGTGTGTGCGCGCGCGCGCACGCGCATTTCCTCCTATTTACATAAACATCGAGCCACCTTTTGGATTTCAAACCAAGTGGAAGAAAACCACTTTGGATTGGAGTTTTTCTATTTACTCATGTTTGCTTGTGGGGGAAGCCTCTCTAAGTTAATTATGCTTGCTTTTCCAAGAGAATAATATGCTCACAGTCTGGGATAATTAGGCAGTCTAATTAACCTTTAAAAAAAAAGCAAAACATAGCTTTACAGTGGCTATAGCCCCTTCATTAGGTTAGTTTGGCTCGTCTTGACTGGCATAGTTAATATTGCTGATTTGCATATCTTTCCCCGTGGTATTTAGTGCCATAACTTGTAATGAAAACACATTTTTAGAGCACACTAGAGATTGAGTTAATGGAATTGGCTATATCACAAGTAGAGATTCCTCCAATGGCTATGGCTCGGTCTTCATATTTACTGCAAGGCACTTAAAGGTACAATTTAAAGTGGGGAAAGCTTTTTGAGTGATCATTTTTTTTTTTAATAATTAGCTTTGGAATAATTTGGAAACTATCTCTTACAGCACTTTAATAATGTAAAGTAAGCTATTTCTGGAAATGTTAATGGAAAGTAAGCTCCTTGGAGATGGCAGAGTTAAAAGATCTGTAAGAATGGCTATTAATTATGGCCCAGAGCCCTCTTTCTGTTATTAGGCAACAGAGTTATAAAGCAAGATAATGCAGCTTTCAGAATTCACAGCACCTTTCCTGTTAGACACAGAGGTAATCTCAGCTAGCGTGGAATTCAGGCCTGTTACAAATGGAAGGACTCTACTTAGACCTCTGCTGTAACTGCATGCAATTTCCTTTTACTCAGGGAGGGGGTATGCAATAAATACTCAGGATTAAATTAGCAAATACACCCTACTCAAGCATTCCAGTATTAAAACACTAAAATTACTATACTCTTCAGGATCTGCTTTTTCTTCTACTATATCAAAAAAAGCACATTGCACAATATCAGTGCAGAAATGCCTTGTTTTCTCCTGGATGAGTACGTGCCCCCTTCCGACAAGACTGAAGCCTTCTCAGCCTCAACCCTTGGCTTTTCCCATCCCCCACCCTCTCTAGTTCCATAGGATTGATCCATGGATCGTTCTCTCCTTGAATGGAGTTCGGAAAACAGCGTTCAGGATGCATCTTAAATGTGCCCCCATAGGTCCTGCCTTTTGTTTCCATCTCCTGTGCAACCAAATTTTGTGATAAGACATCAGTTCCCAGAAATCCTATGGATTCACCAGCCATGGGCTCTCTCCGCCTTTTATTTTGCCTAGAAGCGGGAGTACGTCCTGCTTGTCATCTCAGGGTGTTTCTGACCTTGGTCTCTCTGCATCTTGGCTTTGACATATCATTGGAATCACAGGTGGTACCTAACAGGGCTCTTTTTATACAGCGCTTCCTGTCTAAGTGGGCCTTGGGTGTTTCAAAGAAATGCTCCAAGTGTTTTGCTAAAAGCTTAATTAACATTGTGCAGGAAAAACACGTTATGGTTTAATAGAGAGCCTGTAACAAACTTAAGACTTTCCTTTCAGCTGTGAAGGCAGGAAAGAGAAAGGGTCAGACAACAGCTTTCAGACTCACCTGCTTATCTACACCTGACTATTCAAAAACAGGACTATAAATCCTTCTTCTGCACACACTTCTATCTGACAAATTTGTCTTCGCCATTGGGTAAGCCTCTTTCAACGAGAGGGCTCCTTCGCAACCAACTTATATTTGTTCTTCCTTCGTCTACTTGGAGGCACAAATGCCATAGCACAAACTAATTAGAGCTTTGTTGTTTGAGAAAAGTTTTAATAAGTTTGCCAACAAAGGCGTTGCCTCGTCTCAGTGCAAACATGTCAGTGGCTGTACATGTAAAATTAAGTCCATGGAGCTGATTCCCGCCTATTTTTATCTTTAGACCACATTCCCCATCATACAACCCATTAAAAACTGCTATCAAGGGCTTCCTGTAATACACAAGACCCTGGCAGTGTCCCTTTCATAGCTCTTCAGATGCTCTGTGAGCCGGGATCAGAAAGTCAGATTGAATAACCTGCAAGGTTTATCCCGAGCAAGTGAAATCTGAGTGAAAAAAATTTGTAATCTTGTGGAGAATGGATATGTCACCGATGGACTCAGATTTTGGTGAAAAAGAGACTTTACACTGTGAGCGGTTCCAGCATCTGCCCCAGAAACACCTATCGCTGTGCAGTGTGTACTAGAATGAAGAGTGATTCCGGATAGAAATAAAAGGTGAAAACGTCAGTCCCTCAAGCACCGTCAAGAATCAGTTAATTGGTGGGGCGCCTGGGTGGCTCAGTTGGTTGAGCGTCCAACTTCAGCTCAGGTCATGATCTCATGGCTCGTGGGTTCTAGCCTGGCGTCGGCCTCTGTGCTGACAGCTTGGAGCCTGGAGCCTTCTTCGGATTCTGTGTCTCCCTCTCTCTTCCCCTCCCCGCTCATGCTCTGTCTCTCTCTCTCTCTCAAAAATAAATACACATTAAAAAAATTAAAAAAAGAAAAGAATCAGTGAATTGGGGAGCCCTTTCTAAACTATCCTTTTCTGTTGTTTAAAAACAAGTAGATACTGCCTTGGTGGCGTTTGAATAAAGAAGAAAGGATTAGGGGGAGAAAAAAAATACCTAAACGTCTCCGTTGCTGAGGTTATGAATGCATAGCTATGTATTCGACCAGTCAGCACACACATATATTTATATTTACACTATCTTCCAGGTGCTGAAGATTCTATAGTAAGACAGACAGGTCTCAACTTTCAAGGACTTTAGATTCTACTGAGAAAGAAAAACAATAAGGAACCTAACATAAGAAGTATGTAAGATAATTGATTTAAGTGATCGTTAACCAAAGAAACAGAAATGCTATTAAACAGTAAGACCTTGGTATGATAAAGAGTAACTGAGGCGGAGGTGGGGAAACACATCACTAGTAGGAACACTATCTACAGAGTGCAGAGCTGCTCCCGAGGGGTCCTTTGTTCATTTCATGTGCATTTATGGAGCACCAAACATAACATGAAAACAAATAAGGAGAAGTTTTGTATTGCTGAAGAGGCTTTGATGAGCGTCAGGAACTTTCCTTTAACAAATGTTCCCATTCTTTTGTCAGGTAGGATTGACAATAGCAAGAAATTCCATTAACAAGGGGCACACGCAATAGGTTTTGCAGATCCAAGGGGCGCCTGGGTGGCTCTGTCAGTTAAGCATCCAACTCTTGAATTCAGCTCAGGTCATGATCTCATAATGTCACGAGTTCAAGCCCCGCGATGGGCTCTGTGTTAATTGCCAGTGTGGAGCCTGCTTCAGATTCTCTGTCTCCCTTTCTGTCTCTGCACCCCCACCCCCACCCGTGCCTCTCTGTCTCTCTCAAAATACATTAAAAAAATGAACTTAAAAAATTGTTTTTCAGATCCAGGAAGAATATGATTTGGTCCCTGTCTTCTAGGACTGAAGCCAGCTTTGCAAATGCATCAGTACAAAAATAATGAGTGAGAGTTGTATGCGGGAGAATCAGGAAGAATTGAACACTCTCAAAGATTACCACTCTGGAACCGGGTTTTATGTGAACATGTTGTCACAACCAAGGAAGCAATCACACCTATTTGTATAGTTATTATAAATGCTCGTTGCACCCTGCTCATAATTAAATTGTGCACATTAATATGGAAGGCTGATTTGTTTTTCACAGCGTATCCGAGATCTTTTATAGCTTACGGTAATCCTCAGTACCTCTAAGTGTTCATTCGTTTCCTCGGGGCCATGAAGAATGAATGGGTCCAGACTTGAGAACCCTGATCTTTCTCCACGGGAAGTTGGTGGGGCAGGACCCCTGGGAATCAAGGTACAGTCTTCTCTAAGCATTTGGGACAAGAGCATAAATGAAATCCCTCAATCCATATATCACATTATTAAAAAGTTATAGATCACAGCAATAAATTTGACAAGTATGCTTCACCATGATAAAATACGTGTACAGGTATGTTTTCATTTGACTCAAAGTCAACAAGCTAGCAGACAACTAGCCTTCGTTATGCCGTGTGTCTGGACGTTCTTTTGAAGAGCCAGCGATGTTTATTGTTTTATTGTGCAAAACGTTCCTCTGCTAACTCGCACAGTTGTTGCGGATATGGCATTAATCCGCGAAAACCTCTGAAGTAAAGGTCAAAACCAAAAAGAAGCAAGAAACTGGATGCTCAGTATATTGGGAAAGGATAATTCATTTCACAGGGGCTCGCTGTATTTCTCTCTGGGGAGACAGATGAGGCCATTTATTTTGTCTTTCCTCTTGCCCAGGGTTCTTGCTTGTCAAATCTTCACTACACTTCAAAGCAGTCCATCTTGAGAAGTGACATAATCCAAAAACTCTGCAGAATTTGAGTGCAGCTCTTCTCGTCTGGGCAGAGGGCAAGAGATGAGCAAAGCATTTTCTTGGCCCCAAACGGTGCTAGGTATGTGAGCAAGTTAATTAGGGTTATGAGTATCTCTATGCAAATACGATGTACCAGATACAGAATGACAGAAGTGCCCATGTATTTTTGTAGTAAATATATTTCTGATGTGTGTCTGTAATAGGTGTAGCCCTCTAAACAAAGACCACCACAGAACAAGGGACCCTCTTGCCTGATCTAAGGGGCTACTATCTGATCGAGCCCTATTCCGGAAGGCTATCATCATTAGTATCAGGGTAACCAAAATTCGGCGTGCAGCATACACACGTGTATAACCTAGCTATTAAGTAATGTAGTTTTTACATTACTTAATGTCCAATTCTTTCTGAATCATTCTGTGTAAGGGATAGTCCAGTCCAGAAGAGGTGGTGATGCCTATGCGAAGGTCGGACGGTTTCTCAGGGGACAGGACCCTGGGACCGTGTTTTCAAGGAAGAGAAGTCGGCCAGGTGGAGAAAACGCAGGAAGACATTCCTGGCCAAGGGAAAACAATACACAAAATCCCACAGAAGTGTGTCCAAGCAAGTGCCGGTCTTCTGGGGTGGTCGAATAGATGAGCCGGAAGAGGAAAATGAGTGTTATCATCCAAGTGAGAGATGATAAATCGTAAATTGAGGCAGAGGCAGGGGAAATACCACAGCAGTGGCAGGTTGACAGATGTTAGATACAAGGGAGGCCCAGAGAGGCACCTGGGTGGCTCAGTCGGTGAAGCGGCCGACTTCAGCTCAGGTCATGATCTCACGGTTTGTGGGTTCGCGCCCCACGTCGGTGGGCTCTGTGCTGACAGCTCAGAGCCTGGAGTCTGCTTTGGATCCTGTGTCTCCCTCTCTCTCTGCCTCTCCCCTGCTTACACACACACACACACACACACACACACACACACACACTCTCTCTCTTTCTCTGTCTCTCTCTCTCTCTCAAACATAAATAAACATTGAAAAAAAAAATACAAGGGATGCCCAGGTTCTGGCTGGGCAGGCTCTATAGTGCCCCGTGCGCTGGCCTCTGGTCGAAGCCAGTATAATTTTGTCAATACTGCAGTTACCAGATTTAGGTTCATGCTAGCGTGACCTCACCTTAAGCCTTTGTCAGTAAAATTTGATATGATTCAGTGTGTCAGTCTGGAGAATGGACAGTCCATTCACACACAGCAGGACCCAAGGCACGAAAGGAATTTTTCAAAGGCAATAGAACTCCATACGAGGTAGCCTTCATTGCTCATTCTGGAACCCAAAATTAATAACCTCCTAGAATCGTTGATTATAAGAGTTGAGTACAGAAACGATGATTAAATCTCCAAGTGATAGACTTGCTGATTTCTCTGATTCAGAATGATTACGATCAAGGGCATGAGAAGGACTCCTCCCTTCCCAGAGGGGACGTGCCTGCCTGTCTGCTTGGCTGAGGGTGTCTTCAGGGAGATTTGGAGGCAACGACCCCCCACTGGCTGTTCATCCTGATGTTTGCTCTGCACGCAGCCCTGAGCGTGGGGGCACTTCTCACTTCCGTGTTGCTGCAGTGCCCTGCAGCCTGGGTCCCCGGCCGCACACTCGCTACGTCTCCTTTGAATGCTTTCTTTGCTTTTTTAAAAAGTGCAGTAAAACCTTAGATTGCGAGTAACTTGTTCTGCGAGTATTCCGCAAGACGAACGCACATTTCTAATAAATCTTAACTTAGAAAACGAGCGATGTCTTGCAATATGAGTAGTACGTGTCTCTGAATGACGCATGATCACAACTAAGCCAATGGTTCTTGAAATTTGCTTTGGTACATGGATGCTTTGGATTACAAGCACGTTTCCAGATCGAATTATGCTCGCAAACTCAGGTTTTACTGTATAACCAAAGCAAGTTGGGAACTATATATATAAGCACAGTGGCCATGATTCTGAAAACCAAGGAAAAGAAAAGGAAAGAAAATAGCCGAAGGTCAAGAGCGAGACTATGGAAAAGAATCATCCAGTACATCTCGGTTTTCTTCTTCTAGATTCTTCCACCATCTGTGCCAAGGATTATTGTAAAGACTCCGACACCCTGACTCATTCCATCAAACCCAATGAGATGTTTCACTGTGAAGGGCGGGGGTGGTCCTCTGTGTGTCCTGCTGTGGAGGAGGAGGGAAAGGCCTCCTTCACTGGGAGGCTCATTGGAAGGAACAGAAGAGAGCCTTCTTAATTTCCTTAATGCCCTTCTTAATTTCCCAGAAGCCCTCTTTCTTATCTCCCCACAGTTGGGGTCTGCTGACATCCCCCTCCCTCCAGCAGACCCCACTCCCTCACGTTCCCAGTCAACGTCCTCAGGCCTGGATGTGTCTTATGATGACACCCCCTCTCCCCCTGGAGAAGTGAGGGGCTTAGAAGGAAAGCACAAACATGCCATCACCTTAGCTTTCGGTGTCAGTGAATCACTACATACTAGGTCAGCAGGCTCCCTGCGACTGAATTTTTTTTACCCTATGGATCTTGTCTGGGAAGGAAGTTTGTCTTTTGAGACGCCAACCCTTTTGACAGGTCTCTGGTTGAGACCAATTAAGGTTCACCGTTACCTTTTCTGGGTTTGTCCCTATATTCCTAGCCTCCTGGGGTCCCAGCCTTCCCATGCCCGAGTCTTCCCAAATAGCAGATACTATCCAGTGCCCCCTCACTGGTGGTCTTAGTTTCCTGGGAATTCTTTGAAGCTCACTCTTCTAACTGAACCCCCATGGCCAAGTCATTTTGTAAAGGACTGGGGCTCTAGATCTACAGAAGTCTTCTTCAGAGATTAATGCCTGTGGAAGAACGAATTCCTTCTACTCTCCAGCCTCTTCCCATGCCCCACGGAGCAGATACTGACTCATTATTTGGCTGCCAGGATCCTAGGTCTAAGGCATAGGCTAAGAGCTGAGAAAATGTGTGTGTGTGTGTGTGTGTGCACATGTTCATGTGTGTATGTGTGAACAAAAGATGACTGCATTTCAATGGGAATTTGTCCTTTGTTTTCCTGCTGTCCTTTGTGACTCTAACATGCATTACCCAGTCAGTGAAGAATACATACGTGACTTCCTACCGGTGAGGGTCCCACATCCTCGCGCTCTCCGGCAATTTGAAGAATAGAAAATAGCATAGAAAGGGTTATGTGGGGTAGGCCAGTTCACTTCACCTTGGTGGTCTTCGATCTCCTCAGCTGTAACTTGAATTAGTAATGCTTGCTGTCCCCCAAGTTGTTTCGAGTCTCTGAACACCATGAGTGAAAATCTCTGCAAATCGTAAAGGACTGTAACGGTTCAGAGTTTTTAGAAATGTACACTTATGATGAAAACAACCATCACCATACGGTGTGGGAAGAAAGGAAAGGAAACACTGGATTATTATCCCCAGAAATTTTCAGCTTTGCAAGAAACACGCTTTAGGAATTACAAGGGCAGACAGATTTAATCAGGAGTCCCTACAAAAGCAATCAAGATCAAATGAACTGTAATTACAGTAATCAGTTCGTGAACTTTAATGCCACGTTCCTAATTTCAAATATTATGAAGTCCTGTATAGTGAATCAATCTGTCATTGCAAAGATAATAAAATTTTCATGTCTGATGGGGTATATTCTGTTTGACTGAAAATTTGTCATTCTTTTCATCAGAAGCCTCATTAGGGTCACTATTTTATCATTTTAATTAAAGTGAATGAATCCTATGAATATATCTATCATCTCTCTCTCTCTCTCTCTCTCTCTCTCTCTCTCTCTCTCTCTGCCTCCCCACCTCTCTCTCTCCCTCCATCTCTTTATTTATTCATATATGCTTAAAATAATAGATTTAATATAAATGGTTATACAACTCCCCTTTAAATTTCTCCTTAATGGTTATTTTCTCCAAGAAGCCCTCCCTGGCCCCCAATTAAATCAGATTCTCTGGTTCTAAAACCCCACAGTGAGCCAAAGTCTTTCTCTGCAGCATGTCCCAATCTGTAGTTCTATTTTTACTTTTGTGACTATGTGTTTAGTGTTTTCACCTCACAGTCCAGACTGGAAGACTCAGGAGAGCCGAGAGAGTGACTGTGTCATCCATATGGCCCAGGACGTGACATTTAGAATTCAATCGACCCCACTCCCTGTGGCCTGTGAGGTGCTTTGTATATTGCCATCTGATTGCCATGCCGTCCCCTTGTCTTGCTTTTTCAAACCCCCCAGCATATTTCTACCTCTGGCCTGTTATACTTGATGTTTTCTCTGCCTGGAACTTTCTTCCTCCAGATTTTGCCTGGCTGTCTTCCATGCAAAATGTCATCCAAATGTCACTGCCTTAGCAAGGCTTTCTCTGATCTAACATATCAAAACTGGAGATGTGCCCCTCCACACACACCCTTAATATTATTTCCTTCTCTTCTTTCCTTTCATGCACTTGCCGCTGTATGAATTATCTTTCCTGTGTACATATCTATGTTCTTATGTGTATTTCAGTGTATTCATTACCTGTGTTCCTTCTAACATGTAATATCTCCGAATGCAAGGCTCGCTCTATTCAATTTGTTTGCTTCTGAATCACCGGGGACTAAAGTGATGCTTGATCCCAGTAAGCATACAAATACCTGTTGTATGAATGAATAAATACATGATTAGCAGGTGTCTGAAGGTATATTGTGGATGACTGAAATTGATCAATCGATAAATGAATTTTTTTATTAATTTTTTTTAATGTTTACTTATTTTTGAGACAGAGAGAGACAGAGCATGAATGGGGGAGGGTCAGAGAGAGAGAGAGGGAAACACAGAATCCGAAGCAGGTTCCAGGCTCCGAGCTGTCAGCACAGAGGCCATCGCGGGGCTCGAACTCACAGACCGTGAGATCGTGACCTGAGCAGAAGTCGGACGCTCAACCGACTGAGCCACCCAGGTGCCCCCAATAAATGAATTTTATAATAACAAGTTTATTCAGGTAAGATTTTTTTTCTGATTCACAACTTTGGTTTGCCATGACATTAAAAATAGGGCTCAGCTAGAAACTGATTTTCCTCTGGATATTAACTCGTAAAAGCAAACGAGACTTCTCAAGGAGACGTGAATTGCATTCAGGAGTAGGTCAAAGGTATCCGTTTCATGTGTTCCTCATTCCTTTTCGGTTCCTGGCCATGCATGAGGTTGACGTGGCTCCTAACTTTCGAACTGGAATCTGTCTTGAGTTCTGTCCTTGAGAAGTGTCTATTCCAAACCACGAGCCGCGGGGTTCTCCTCACATAGCTTATCTGGGAGGATAAACGAGGATTGCAACCAATGAAATCAATGCCGTTGGGGCCAGATGATTGTTCCAAGTGGATTCATTGTGGATGTAGGTTTCAGGGTGGCTCTGAGCAGTGCCCTCTGTGTTCTCTTTTCTTTGAATATCTGGGGGTGACTTCTTCAGGTGAAGAGCTGGACTCTGGGACAAATCCTCTGTCAGGTGTGGACACTTAAGCTGCTTTAGCTCATCAGCCTGGATCCCAGAACTAACTTATATTATCCACTCTATTTCTTGACTTCGAGGTCTAGTCTGGTTATAGCAACTTCAAGGATTCCATTACTTTGCTGTGTTTATTGTTGACAATTCACCGCTGGGCCCCATGGAAACTTCCTGAAGCCAGTGCTGTGCTAGTAGCTTCTCTTGATATTGTTCCTGCAGTGAAAGCGTCTCCTGATCCACAGTTGTCTTTGTTTATTTCCACAATGGCCTTTCCACAGTCTTTTTTTTTTTTTTATTGCCAGCGGTTTAAAATTTCCTTTATTTGGGAATTATTTTAATAGTAGTAATGTACATATATTGTCCTTCCAAATAATCCTGCTAAAATTATTTAATATGAATTGAATTTCTATATCCATTTTATAGGGTGTATTTGTCATGGATTGGAATTCAATGTTCTCTTTATTTTTTTAATTAAAAATTTTTTTTGTAATGTTTATTTATTTTTGAGAGACAGAGAGAGACAGAGCACGAGCAAGGGAGGGGCAGAGAGAGAGGGAGACACAGAATCCGAAACAGGCTCCAGTCTCTGATCTGTCAGCACAGAGCCCGATGTGGGGCTCAAACCCACAAACCATGAGATCATGACCTGAGTCAGGCGCTTAACTGACTGAGCCACCCAGGAGCCCCCAGTGTTTTCTCTCTATCTTTTTTTAAACAACTGCTTTATTGAGATACAATTCTGTGTAGTAAGAAATTTGGCCTCTCCTAAAGAGAGGACTGAATTTTATTCTGGGAGGCCTGGCAGGTCATTTCTAATTCCTTTTAATTTCCTGAGGGATAAGAGCTTCTCGCTATTCAGTGCGGGTCATTTGGATCACATCTGATAGTTTGTGCTACGGGGGATGCTAAGTTGTGCTAAGATGACACTCAGTCATGCCAGAAAGACCAACCAAGTGACGAGAGAGTTGGGGCTTTGCACTACCTGATAGGATCGGCCTACCTTTGGCCAGGAAGAAGGCCTAGAAATTGACTTCAAGCAGGCGGGCCATGATTCAGTCAATCACGCCCACACAGTCAAGCCTCAACAAGAGCTCTGGATGCTAAAGCATGGGTGAGCCTCTCTGACCGGCGATACTCTGGCAACACATCCCTGAGGACCCCAGAAATTTCACTTTTGGAAATCTTGCAGACTGCTTCAGTGCTTTCCTGAGTTCTGTGAGTCATTCTTGTGAATTATCAAACCTGAGGAGGGTCATGGGAAATTCTGTCCTTTGTCGCCAGTTGGTCTGAAATGAAGATGGCCCTGGGGACCTCCAAATTTGAATCTGGTGTGTGAAATAAGGGCAGCCTTTTGGGGACTATTTCCTTAGAATGTGTAGGTTGTTTAAATTGCTTTGCAGTCACATAAGTTCACCCTTTTCAAGTGTATTATTCACTGGTTTTTAGTATATAT
This sequence comes from Panthera pardus, assembly GCF_024362965.1. NCBI lineage: Eukaryota > Metazoa > Chordata > Mammalia > Carnivora > Felidae > Panthera > Panthera pardus. The sequence goes on from NW_026526810.1 coordinate 5,183,531, forward strand.
GCAGAATTGTGGACAAATCACTCCTAATTCCAGAACATGTTAATCACCCCCAAAAGGTTTGTACCCTTTTTTCACTCATTCTTCATTCTGTCTTTCCTCTCACGACCAGCCTCTGGTGGCCATTAATATATTTTCTAGCTGCCCTGAATTGCCCATTGTAGACATTTCCTTTAAATGGAATGATACCGGGGTGCCTGGATGGCTCAGTTAAGTGTCCGACTTCGTCTCAGGTCATAATCTCACCGTTCATGAGTTTGAGCCCCACATTGGGCTCTGTACTGACAGCTTAGAGCCTGGAGCCTTCTTCGGATTCTGTGTCTCTCTCTCTCTGTGCCCCTCCCTTGCTCCCACTCTGTCTCTCTCACTGTCTCAAAAATAAATAAACATTAAAAAAATTTAAATGGAATGATACAATTTACGGTTCTTTGACTGGCTTCGTTGGCTTAGCATAATGCTTCAAAGACTCATCTGTGCTGTAGCACGTATCAGAACTTCATTCCCTTTTTGTGGCTAAATAATAGTCCAACATGTGGCTATACAACATTTTGTTAATCCATTTTTATCAGCTGATGAATGTTTAAGCTGTTTCTATTTTTTTTTATTTATTATGAATAGTTGCTTCTGTGAACATTCACGTATAAGGCTTTGAGTAGAAATACGTTTTCAATTCTCTTGGGTATATATCTGTAGTGGATCATATGGTAATTTTATGTTTAACTTTCTGAGGAGTTGGCAGACTGGTTTTTCAAAGTGGTAGCCTTTGGGGCACCTGGGTAGCTCAGTTGGCTAAACGTCTGACTCTCGGTTTCAGCTGAGATCAGGATCCCAAGGTCGTGGGATTGAGCCCCACATCGGGCTCCACACTGAGCGTGGAGCCTGCTTAAGGTTTGCTCTCTCCCTCGTCGTCTGCCCCTCTTCTGCTCATGCTCTATCTCTCTCTGTCTCTTTATCTCAGAAAAATTGTGGTTGCCTTACTTTACATTTTTACCAGCAATGTATGAGAGTTCCAATTTCTCCCTAGTTTTGTCAACACTTGTTATTATCTGTGTTTTTGTTTTTTTAATTTTTTTAAATGTTTATTTATTTTTGAGACAGAGGGAGACAGAGTACAAGTGGGAGAGGGGCAGAGAGAGAGGGAGACACAGAATCTGAAACAGGCTCCAGGTTCTGAGCTGTCAGCACAGAGCCTGATGCAGGGCTTGAACCCATGAACCATGAGATCGTGACCGGAGCCGAAGTCAGACGCTTAACCGACTGAGCCGCCCAGGCGCCCCTTATCAGTCTTTTTCATTTAGCCATCCTAATGACTGTGAAATGGTGTCTCATTGTAGTTTATATTTGCATTTCCTTAATGGCTTGTGACATTAAGCACCTTTTCATGCTTATTGGTCATTGGATATCTTATTTGGAGAAATGGCCATTCAGATCTTTACCCATTGTTAGTACAGTATTTGTCTTTCTGTTGTTGAGTTGTAGGAGTTATTTGTATATTATAGATACAAATCCCTTACCACACATAAAATTTGCAAATATAGTCTCACATATATTCTCCCATTTTATATGTTGTACTTTTACTTTCTTGATATGTTTCAATGAACTATGATTTTTAAAAGTATGATGAAATTCAATATTTTACATATAAAATATATATTTATATATTATCTATGTTATAGTAATATGTAAAATATGTAATTATATATAAGTATATAAAACACATATACCTTTATATGCTTCAAATTATAAGTTTTATAATTTATAATATATAATATATATGTAGTTATTGTGGTTGTTTGGCCTTTTGGTGTTCTAAGAATTTATTACCTAAGCCAAGATCATGAACATTTCCTCCTATGTTTTCTTCTAAGAGCCTTATGCTTTTAGGTATGACATTTACAAATTTTTTTTTTAACTTTATTTTGGGAGAGAGAGAGATTGAGAGCACGAAGGTGGGAAGGGCAGAGGGAGAGAGAGAATCCCAGGCAAGCTCCACACTCAGCACAGAGTCTGACAGGGCTAATCCCAGGAACACAAGATCACAACCTGAGCCAAAATCAAGAGTTGGATGCTTAACTGACTGAGCCACCCAGGTGGTCCTCTATGATCCATTTTGTATTAATTTTTCTATATGGTGTGAGTTAGGGGTTCAACACCATTCTTTTGCATGTAGATATCCAGCTGTCTCAGCACCATTTGTGAAAAGACTCTACTTTACCTCATTAAATTGCTGAACTTGTCAAAAAGAAATTGACTATAAGTGAGAGGTTTTATGTCCAGACTCTCAATTCTGTTCCTTTGATCTCTGTGTCTACCTTGTGCCAGCACCAGACTTGCTTGATTCCTGTGGTTTTGTAGCAACTTCTGAAATCTGGAAGGGTGAGTTTTCCAACTTTGTTTTTCTTTTTCAAGATTGTTTTGGCCATTTTGTATACTTTACATTTCCAGATGAGTTTTAGGATCGTTTTTCAATTTCTGCAAGGAAGCCATCTGCAATAGGGATTAGGGTGACTCTGTAAATAAATCTGAGTGGTATTGCCATCTTGACAATACTAAGTCATTTGATTCATGAACATGAGGCATCTTTCCATTTATTTGGATCTTTAACTCCTTCCAACTTGCTTTATAATTTTCAGAGTATGGATCTTACACTTCTTTGGATAAATTTACTCCCAAGTATTTTATTATTTTTGATATTATTGTAAATAAAATTTTTCCTTTATTTTATGTTTAGATTATTTATTGGTAGCAAGTAGAAAAATAGCTGATTTTCATACTTTGCTCTTGTATTTATATTGAATTCTAACACCATATTTTATTGTTTGGAAACCCCATATAGACCAGGAACTCTTTGAAGGCAGAAAAGCTTTCTTGTTTGTGATGCACATTTATAATCTGGTATAGCAACTGGCAGATAGGTGGCGCTATAAAAAAGTGGTTTAAAAAACGTGGTAATTATTGAATGAATAAATCTTTATTGAATCTCTCCCATCTTTATAACATACTATGAGAGACTGAGGGAACCATAAAGAAGTATAAAATCATAACTTCATTCTTAAGGGTCTTAAAACTTATTTGTAGTCGTCTTTTGCAAAGAACAAACACTGAATAAAATTATAAAGCCTATCCAAGTCCTTTTTATGACTCATCATTCATCTTATTTCTCCTTCTGGATTGTATTTGCTATCTCTTTCCTGAGGCATTACCCACTTCATGCAACTTAGATTTTCTGGACCTAGGTGTTCATTGATTGATATTAGAATGCAACTGTCTTGATTTGCTACCAGTCTTGGTATCATCTGCATTTTTAAATTGGAAAGCCTATAAAAGACAATCTTTTAAAAATATAATTTATCGTCAGATTGGTTTCCGTACAACTCCCAGTGCTCATCCCAACAAGTGCCCTCCTCCGTGCCCATCACCCACTTTCCCTCTCTCCCACCTCCCATCACCCCTCAGTTTGTTTTCAGTCCTGAAGAGTCTCTTATGGGTAAGGCAATATTTAACTTAAAAAGTTGAATGTGGAATTAGACCCCTAAGATACCTTCAACTGTAATCTGCCACAAATATTAAACGAATGGAATATCAGGTACGGTTGCACTTCACCCCAGGGTGTATTGGTTTTTAGGGAGGCTATCTGTCATTTTTGGAACCATGCAGTGTAATTGACCATCTGTTTCGCTTATAAACATAAATTGTGGTGACCCTACTTGTCCTTGATATATCTGTCTCTCCAAACATACCCAGAGCCGATGCAATGGAGGATTATACTGACCTACTCTCAGCGCCATGTTGAAAGCCTCTCCCCAGACACAGATTTGTGTCTATACATATGTGTTTTTAATTAATTTAAAAATTTTTTTGTTTAAATTTTTTCTTTTTCTTTGTTTGTTTTTTTTTTTTTTTTTTTTTTTTTTTTTTTTTTAGTTTGAGAGAGAGAGCATGAGTGGGCCAGTGGAGCAAAGAGGAAGAGAGAGAGAATCGTAAGCAGGCTCTATGCTCAGCACAGAGCCTCACATGGGGCTCGATCCCAAGAACCTGAGATCATGACCTGAGCTGAAATCAAGACTGGGGGCTCAGCCGACTGAGCCACCCAGGTGCCCCCGGTTTTGTAAAAATGCTTATAAATGTATGGATGACAGATGTATCTGGCGAAACATTTGATAAATTTGTTCTAGACTCCATGAAAATGAATTAGCCTTTGAATAAAAGACTTGAGAGTTAAAGCCATCTTTAACAATAGCATTACTATTATTATTATTAAGTAAAATGTTGGTCAGTGGCTTGATTAGAGCCATCATATTGCCTAGAATTATTAAGGGTAATGTACAATTTTCCTTTTCCAGTTTGAGTATAAAAACCTTGCGCCCAAAGCAACAAAATTTGCCATAGAAAATAAAGTCACTGCCCTAACCCAAACCAGGCAGCATTTTTATTTCATGGGGGCCACAAAGAGGTATTCCTAAGACTGAATAACTGTGAGAATGTGAGAGCCGTCTGAGAGTTACACTCGCAAAAATCTGCACATGCTAAGTGAGGAGATGTGCAATCCATGAGTGTACATGTGCTGTAAGGATGTGGGAACATCTGAAACTGTGATCAAGGCTTTCAGGAAGTCATTTCGGAGACATAGTGTGGAATGGATGCTAATGCAACTCAGCCATCTGAAATCTCACTCCTTGAGCTTCCTCTGCTTGGAGAAGGCTCATGGAAAATAGACGGTACAGTCACAAGAACGTAAAATGAGAAAAGTACCAGGTGGTAGGCAGCGCTGTGTATCTGCCCCGACGAGTAGCTGGTCTTGGCCAAGTAGATGTCTGCGTCATGCTCTTTTCAGCCCCATTATTCCTCCAAAATGTGGGGATTCCTCAAGCCTCCTTACTTGAGCGGCAATCGTTGAGATAAGCTGATATTCCTTACTTGAGCTTCCGTTTTACCAAGGAACAATGATTTTCCATTTCATAGTTTCTCCTTATAATAAGAGAACGAGTGTGTGAGTCTCGTCTGAGAATGGCCGTGTTTCCACCTTAGATTAGTATGTCGGAGTTCCGTTTCCATATGACCTTGTTCCTGAGAGACAGAAGCACTCTTGGCGTTCCAACAGAGTCTCCCTGATCGTGAGATTTTCGAGTGTGGTGAGTCCACTCTGCATGTTCTTTCAGGGCCGCTGACTGGCCTTCACTAGGTGACACGCGATCTCACTTTATTCACCTGAGATACATGTCAAAGCACAGGACACTGCTAGAAGAAATTAGGCAGCGAGGCAGGTTCATTTGTTGTACTTCCAGTGCATCAGTTTTGTGCCCATGTCCTCAGTCTCAGGTCCTTTAACTCACCTGGCAGGGCAGCCCCTTGGCAATGTAGCAAGTCATGCTTTTCAAGGTGGAAACCATGATAACATCATCCGTCTTGCCCCCTATGTGATGTACTCTTGACTGGAGTGAATGGCGTTGGAAATTTAGACACCGCCAAGCTTTACACATTGTGGGAGACACCCAGGGTGCTCTTTCGTATCCACTCTGACTCATCTAGTATGTTGGAGGGTGACATTTCTCTGATCTCCTTTGCAGTTGGAGTCTTGTGACAAGTTCTGACAGCGGGCTATGAATAGAGTGAGGCATGTCCCTTCTGATACAAGACATTTTGTGCTGGGGCAGGATTCCCCCAGGATGCTCTCTCCCTTCTGGACAGAGAGAAAATTTCATTTTTATGTCTGTGATCAAAATGACAGTCTGTCTAACAGCCTGGGTCCTGCTTGGGATTCTCTCTCTCTCTCTCTCTCTCTCTCTCTCTCTCTCTCTCTCTCTCCCCCCCCCCACCCTGCTTCCATGAGCACACACACTCTCTCAAAATAAATAAATAAACACTAAAACAGTGACCATTCGATATAACCTACTACCAAGGATTCAGAGTTTATCTGTTATCACAGCGTAATTTGGACCATCATCGTATAATAGAAACAGAATGTGAGCCACATAAGTAATTATAAGTTATTTAGCAGCCACATCAAAAAGTAAAAGTAAATGGGTGAAATCAATTATAATAATATATTTTATTAACCCCATTTCCAAAATATTATACTTCGAACATGTAATCAATGTAAAAATCACTAATGAGATCTCTTACCTTTATTATCATGATCATTATTATTATTACTATTATTATTATACAAAGTCTTTAAAACCAGATGTGTATTTAGCTGTAGTTCATCTCTTTTCAAACCAGTTACAAGTGCTCAAACTCTACAAGTGGCTAGTATTTGGATGGTACCATATTGGCCAATGAAGATCTTACCATTTTGACCAAATGTGTAAATTATAAGCATAAAATAGCACTCAATTATATTTAAGGTCCTGGGATTGTTATTTTCACAAAATTAAAGGATGCTTTCTTTCATTACCTTTACCTTCTGGACATTTCTCTTGGCTTTGTGTTTCTTCCCACCTATTTGGGAACTCAGGGCTACCTTTGCTGTGTTTGTTAATCACAAACCATGGCTTCTCGGAGGGTTTCCCGAATTGTGCAGCGCAATTGTGCGTATTCTGTGATGTGAATACACACAGAACACTTTGCTAGGTGCATGAGACAGCCACAGGGTTATAAAGTTTTATGCACTGGCATGTTGAGCTGTTTACTCTGCAGTGAAGGCAGCCAAGTAATAACATCCAATTCGTGCAGACACCTGCCAGGATGTTGATACTTCGTCTATCTATTCTCTGGATGTTAAAAGAAGAGAGAAAACATAAAGAAACAACTCAAATACCTGAAATGGTACTTTCAATTTAGTTTGATATCTACGTGTATCGTAGTTCAGATTTCCCCCACAAGCCCCAAGACGGGATTTCAGTACAAGTAGTCCATCTGGGCTGTGCAGAGAGTGGGGTAGTGACACAGGAAAGAGAGTGTGCCCTAGTAAGCCAGCTGCCTCCATGGGCGACTAGTATTTGACTCTGAAAGCAAAGTCTGGAAAATGGTGTAGCATACAAGGTGTAGAACTAGCCCAGTCTAAGGACAGGCAGGCTGGGGAATTTATACACCAACTCTTGAATCCTGGGTTGTGGGTGTTCCCGTGGGATCTCGATTCCCTGATGCTCCCGGACGTCAGCATCTGCGGCCACGGAGATTTCCAAACTCTCATTCAGAACTCACCCCGACCAATGAAATAGAGGTTTTGACAGATATGGGCGAGACGTTGGCACAGGCTGTTCTGATAGGACACTCATTTCAATATTGGAAGAAATCATAGACTTAAAGAGCCTGATTTCACTAATTAAGCAAAGGAAGAGATTTTCCGAGGACAGATTTAATGCAGTGTCACAAATTTCGATCGTAAGGGGGAAAATTTGAGTGCAAGCACTATTCTTTCCAGAGGAAACTGAGGCATCAGAGATGAGTGTGGCATCAGGCTTTACATGTGATGTAGAGAAAGGCACAAGGCGTTGCCCAAAGTGGATGACAGTTTTGAAGGCAGAAAGATCTGAGGAGGGGTCAACCGCTGCTCCTGGGCATCATGGTGGAGTGCCACCTTAATCGATGGCCTATGTACTCTTCACAGGCTACTCAGAAGAATTGGACCCTGGAGACTGACTCCCACGACGGACAGAGCATCCACCTGGCGGGTGAGCCATCCTGTTAATTTGCAAAGGACATTTCCTCCTCGATGAATTTTATAGCTTTGTCCTAACCAGTCATTTTTCTCCGAAAGCACCCCAATGATTAGATGAGTGTATCACTTTGATTTTGGAGATAGAGGGTTGAGCAGCACCCTAGCTTAACATACTCAGAAACTATCAATCTTTGGGGTGCCTGGGTGGCTCAGTCAGTTAAGCATCTGACTTCAGCTCAGGTCATGATCTCGCGGCTCATGGGTTCGAGCCCCGCATCGGGCTCTGTGCTGACAGCTCAGAGCCTGGAGCCTGCTTCAGATTCTGTGTCTCCCTCACTCTCTGCCCCTCTCCCACTCACTCTCTGTCTCTGTCTCGCTCTCTCAAAAATAAATAAAACATTAAAAAAAAAAGAAGCTATCAACCTTTTTGATTAAGGCAAAACTTATCCAATTTATATTTCATAGTTAATATTAAATATTGAAGCCATGGTAATTAAGCTTCTTGTTCCAGGATTCTTTTTTTAAATTTATTTTTTATTATTTTTTTATGTTTATTTATTTTTGACACAGAGAGAGAGAGAGACAGGGCATGAGCAGGGGAGGGGCAGAGAGAGAGGGAAACACAGAATCTGAAACAGGCTCCAGTCTCTGAGCTGCCAAGCACAGAGCCCAACACGGGGCTCGAACTCACAGACTGTGAGATCATGACCTGAGTAGAAGTTGGACGCTCAACCGATTGAGCCACCCAGGCGCCCCTCCAGGATTCTGAAAGTGTATCTTGTTGAGGAACTGTAGCTCCCTATGTAAAGCACATGAGCATCTTCATATTGTCAATCCAATGGGAAAGTAAGCCACTTTTTTCTTCTTAACCTGTGTCCTATCCAGAGAAATCAAACAAAATTCAATGGTCAGCTATTTATTTGACACCCACTTTTTCTAAGCTTCAGACAGAAGCAAGAGGGCAGAGAAAAAACAAGAGTAAAATGAAAATAGATAAGCTTCTTATAACTCAAACCTCAGGAGATATTAAAGTCATTTATTCAAAAATATTTACTGTGAATAGCCTATGTGTCAGGCTTGGCAAGGTGCTGAGGGTACCATGTGAACAAGATGGACAGGAGTTTTGAGCTGGTGGGGAACAGAGATGAGTCAGAAAGAAATTATAATCCAACGCGATGAGTGTGGTGATAGAGCAACAACAATACGTCCTGGCGATCGGAGTTTTTCTCTCCTTGCTGTCAGCCCTTCTGTGGCCCAATTGGATGAGGATTTTAGCGTTTTCACCCTGCAGAAAAAAAAAGAGAAATATCCTTCAATATCAACAGGGTAATGATTTCACAACAGACTACCGGCTGCATTTTAAAAGCCCACGATTGCTGATTAGTTCTTGCTTTGGCACTCAATTCTATTTGCTCAGGTGTTCAGAGACATTCTAAGAGGCTAGGTCTCTAGAAAAAGAATGTTCCAGTGATTACAACTCTGTGCCATGTTTCAATGCAACAGGATTAAGAGAAAATGATGTGAACATATTCTTTTAAAAGTAAACACGCTAAATGGATGTGGGGAGATTTTCCTAGTATTTGTAGTAGGATTTCTTGTTGGGTGTACATTGTCTCGACATCTGAGCCAGGCTGGGCAGGTTGGCTGGGCTCGTGAGGCAGGCCCATCAGGTATCTGTTTGCATGAGAGTCTTCTAGTAAAGAACTTATTTCAAAGAAAGAGGGGGTCGGGCACAACCGGATAGCTGGAAGGGGAGGACCAGAGTGCTGCCGTGCCGAGCGATGAATAACACTTCAGTGAGAGTCCAGCTTTGCCACAGAGAAGACGTCTTGTTTTCATCACAAGAACAAAAACGTTCAAAATAAAAACTGGCAATGCTGTTTCACCCCAGATATGGAAGTCAGACTGAGCCGATACTGTCATATCAGAATATAAAGGGGAATGGTCAAGATTTTCCTCTAGACCACCAGCCAGCTTGGGCACCATAGGGGTCTGATGCAGTGGAGTGGTATTGGGGTGGAGGTGACAGAAATTGCAGCTTCCTCCGATGGAATTCTGAAACGTGTGGAGGGAGGTGGTAGACATTTCTTAGGGCTAGTGGTAGCATTGTCAAGGGTAGCAGACTCAACCACTGGTAGTGTTCAACGGGTGGCGGTAGCATGGCACCCAGCCGAGAAGTGAGTTCCCTTGGGATGCTCCATGGATGCTGATGGGTACATACATGAGCACGTGGGAGACATTCCTTTGGTGGCAGACAGGAGGCTTTATCGGGAATAGAGTTCTTTGTATGGGCAGGAAGCAATGAGAGCCAGTAACATATGGATTTGAAACCAGTTTCCATTTGTGCCCTCCGGTGGATAGGACGTACAGGAAACTCAAAACGGTTTTCCTTCTTTCCCCTCATCTCCTCTCTTAAAATTATTACATTTTAGTATTGCTATTTTCATCATATCATGGACTCTTTACTTGCTGCTATAGTTCTGTAGACATAGGACAAAGCTTTTACTGGTTTTCCTTGGTAATGCCAAGATGGCAGCTTGGGAAACATTAAAAATGGGTGATGTTTGCTTTGAAAGAAACCTTTGTCACCTACATTCTGGCTTTTCTTGCTGTCTGTATTCCCACGCCAGGGTCGTGTCACAGCTTTGATCTAGTAGAAAATGATGACCGTCATCAAGCCCCTTCAGAGGATCTTCGGTGAATTCCCGATAAATCTGTTTTATTTTTGTGCCATCAGGGCGCCATCATGGTCTTGGAGAGGCAGTCTCCTGACACTGCAGGAGAAACACTATGGGATCTCCACATACTTGCGGCTTCCTTCCCTGGCCCTTTGATTCTGTCACACTTCATCTCGCTTTGCCCCTCTCCACCAGAGGTCACGATCAGATTTGCTATTTTCTGGCTGCTCTCTTTCCCTACGTTTCATTTTTTGATTCCCTGCTCCCACCATCCAGAGTCCCAGGTAGATGCTGCTCCTCCGTCTTTGAATCGGAAAATTTCTCTTTGATCCCTTGGTGTGCAACTCCTTCTCTGGATTGTCTTTACCTAAAAACGTCGGTAAAAAAGTCACATAAATGGCTGTGTACCCCATCATCTCCGCTAGAAAGTGAAAGTAACCACATCTGGTCATTGATTTCAAGACGGGTGGAAGATTGTGGGTCCCGGTAGGAGAGTGTAGAAAAGAGCAAAAACGGACGCACATCTGAATCTCCCGGGGCTGGAGTCTGCTCTGAATCCTTGTCCTTGAAAGAGCTACCGAATAGGAAGTCTTGGGACTGCTTGGGAAATTTAGAAATTTTCTAGAGAAAAAAACAAAACAAAACAAAACAAAACCGGAGTGCACTTAGCTTGACAACTATTAGCAATTTATTTCAGGAGGTCTGATTATAATAGTAAGTGAGGCAAATTTTGCCAAATAAACAGCTCTTTCGAAGCCTTGGGAAGGAGCACGAGACATTTTCTCTTTCTGCCGAGTGACTGATATTAGACATTCAGATCACTCTTCACATTCATTATGTGGGGTTTGAATAGATTCGCACAGCCCTAACCTGCTGTGTTGTTTGTTTGCTAATCTATTCCAACCCCAGTGGAATATTAATGACTGTGAAGCCGTAACACTTTCCATAACCTCTGCTATTTGTTCTGTGACAAAATTAAGCACAGTCTGTATTTAATTACTCAGCATTGGACTTCAGCAGGAAAGAATTCAATTTTGTAAAATAACAAACTTTTGAGTAATTGCATGCATAATCAATGCATATTTTGTCCATTCAGTGGCTATCTTGAGGGCAGGCACGATTTCTTTCCCTTTTTAAAGGAATGTTACCCTTTTAAGGTCACTGTCCTCAGAGCCTTAATTCACAGCAAGAAAAAAACATGAATTGAACTTTAGACATGTCTTTTTCGGCTTTAAAAATCACCTTTTTGCATTTAGCATTAAGGTCATAGATTTTTGAGGCCAAAGCAGGGTTTTCCCTGGATGTTTTTCTTGGACTGTTTCTCCATAAGAAGGTTTCATTCAGGTAAAAGGTGGCATATTTTCTTTTCATCAGGAAAAAATATATATAGCTTGCTTATTGTCCAGGGCTGAGAACCAAGTAAAGGCACAGATGACAAAGGACAACTCCACCGGGACACGAGAACACATTTCCACGATAATAAGGTGACTATTAGCTGTAGGGGGTGCCAGCTGCTTCCTTACAAGCATTTATTTGGTAAGGAAAATACAGGTGCTGGAACTTTGCTTCAGGCCCTCAGATGTTGATGTAACCGTATGTGTCTTGTTCTCCCTCCAGATTAAGACCCGAGTTTGGCCCTCCAGGTCCAACACAACAGCAGGAATCCAAGGATCTTTTCTTCTCTTCGTTTTTCACCATTATTCATTCCCTCCTTCCCCAACTGCTCTCAAAAATAGTATACATGCACAGGATTCCTCTGAAGTCAGGAGGTAGCCCCCCAAAACAGGACCTTTTCAGTGTGGTTCACTCTGGGTCTCCTGTGAAGACAAGACCACTCCCAGATTTTCAGCTGAGGAATTTTATGAAGATCTGGAGTTTGTGAACCGTGGAAGAAAGGATGGGGGGCTGTAAGCGTGATGGCTGATGGGGGAATTGGAGGAAGAGTGGGTTGTGCCTCTCTCCTGACTTCCCATCTTCGATATTTGGGGGAATGGGATCAGGGGAAATACCTAGACCAATCCTACCAAGTTGGGAAAGTTGAAAGCTTCAACATCTCTCCTGTGCAGCCCTCCCCACCAGTCCTAGGTATTTTCTGTGTTTCCCCTATGACTTGCAGGGAATACTTTGTTTGAAGACAAGTGTTCTGTATCTTCCCAAACTTGAAAACCATTGAAAAGGCCTGCAGAGCTTCGTTTTATGGAGCTTCATTTTATAGAATCAGAATCAGAATTTAGCAGCTCAGAAATGCTAGGTGACATGCTTAGACCTACAGACCTAAGAGGGAGAGAAGCCAGAGGCAGAACCTAGCTCTTCTGAGTCTTATATCCCTACACCAGTCGCACATTTGCCCATCAACAGGAGCCAGCCCACCGCGAAGTCATTATAAGAGGCAGCCCCAAATAGCTATATGTACAATCAGAAGATAGACAGTTGGTTTTACGGCTTGGTTGTTTTTTTTGTTTTTGTTTTTGTTTTTTGGCCTTTGCTTAAAGAGTACACAGCTTGTCAAAAATGAACCGTAGGTAACATAAAACTTGGATACCCTCAGCTGTTGGCCAGTTGCTTAGTTTCAAGGTTTATTGGTTCAGATTCCTGTAAAATTAGATCCAGGCTCCACCCTTGTCCACCCCCCGCCTTCTCTAACTGCTAACCTCATTCTAGAAGGAATCTATGTTTGCAGCTGGCTACATTCTCCTCCTGCCCCCACCTTCCACAGTGTTAAGCAAGAAACACAAAACACATGGATGCTTATGAATAATTCAAGCCCCCAAGAGAAGGCCATTCCATACTGACCCAACACAAACCTTTCCCATCAATCTGCATTTTTTAAGCAAACCCTGGGAAAGTCGACCTCCTTCGGACGTGAGAATACAAGGCAATTCTGATTTGCAAGCCTCAAAGGTCCTCAAGTAAGAAAATCAATTCCAACCCAAAGTGACATTTCAGTTTTATTAAGGCAATGTCGTCTGGCCTTCATTAGTTAATAGGGAAGATCTGTTATGACCTCTGACGAGTTAGATCTCACAGACAGTGGGGCAGAATGCTATCTGTTATAGTTTCACCCTCAGTGATTGGAAACACAGAATTCATTATTTTGCTGAAAGTAGGCTCTGAAATGGGCTTCATCTCAGTTCATCCATCAAAAAAGGAACGTGCCTCAGAAGATTTTATTGACCTCATTTTAGTCGGGTGACCCATTTGCTTACACATTTAGAGTCGTTACCCGAAGGGAACAACACTCAGGGGCATGGTGACCAGCCCTGGTTTCCAGGTAGAAGGTGGCATCCTCAGATTTGCAAGGTGATGCTCTCCAGTAAGAGTCTAACTGGAAATACAGGTAGGAGGAGTTGCTTGCTTGAGGGCTGAAATTGAACACTCACAGCTCTTTGGGATTAAATTTAAGGCTACTAGAGTTACTGGAAAAATTCAAAAGCAGGTCTGGGGTTCCACTTGTATCTGCCAACCCTATGGGTTCATTTTTCTCCCCGAAATTATATTAGTCAATTGATTGGATTATCCAAATACACAACTCATTCTGAGGTAAGAGAGACAATGACATTTCCCTCACTTGTGAAGTGGATATAGTAGGAAATGAACACAGATACTAATAAGACTTGAGCTGGAACACATAAGAACAGATGATATCGGGGTTTGACAAACCATGGCCCATGGGACCAAATCCAGCTCACCTCCCATTTTTATAAATAAAGTTTTATTGGGACACGCCTGCCTCATTCATTTTCAAATTTCGACATCTTCTTTCCCATTACAGTGACAAGGTTCAGTGGTTTTGACAGAGTGGAGTGGTTACAAAAGACATCATTAGGCCTGAAAACCCCCAAATATTTACTATTTAGCTCTTTACACAAAGTATCCACCAATCCCTAAGTTAGACTATAGTATTCATGGTCAACGAGAGGCAGTATCTAACAGAAGTCCTTCGAGAGAATTGGGTACTTATTTAGTTCAAAGATAGAGTTGGCCTGGAAATCTAATGAAATCTACATTGCCAAAGAAAAATGACCACTAATGACATTACTGTAGCCGAAGAATGACTAGGTGACTAATAAAAAGAAAAAGTTTGTTTCTGGCACACTAGTGAAGGAAATCACCAAATCCAGAATCTGTCGACGCCACTTACGCAATCTTGCCCGAATTCAGGAGACCGAAATCAAGAGATATGGAACGTGTATATCTCATCAGGTTTTGCTACGGGGTAGATCGGGGGTAGGTAAAATTATGCTATAAAATCCAGATAGTAAACATTTTGGGCTTCCTTGGCCAAAGACAGGCGGGGCATAGCTTGCTGACATCGGGATTAGAGGAAAGATCCCTTAATACTTCCACTCCTTCCAGGTTCATTAACCTTTCTTCTAATTACTAAATGCTAATTTGGTATATCCCACCGAGAGACCGAAAAAGGACTGGAAATATTGACTTCCGAAAAAGCAAAGAACTATCCCCAACACCACCAGGGTATCAACACACTTGGATCCCCAGTGCCTAGCCCAGTGCCAGGAATGTGATGGGTGTTATTAAATGTCACTGAAAGAATGTGATCTTGCCAAGGCAGTTCTGCCCTGTGGGGGCCCATCTGGACATACAGCTTGTTTCCGTAGATAAAACTTCCACTTACATATTTCTGACTCTAACAGACATTTGAAAATCTAATTCAGCAAATATGTTCAATGACATCAAATTGGTTCTCTTGTGTTGTTGCTGACGTAAGAGGCAACCTTACGTTATGCAATTGACCTGCTTGCTGTTGGTATTGGGGCAGCTTTTGTGGCTTTCTTGAAAGTCAGTAGGTTGTTAAAATAGGGATCTTTTCTATCACCTTATGGTTGAGGAAACTGTCTTTGACCAGATAGCACTTCCCCAAGTAGTGCTTACTTTGGGATGTTTTGCCTAAATTTCAGATACTGTTTATTTTATTAGAAACATATCTTTCCACTCTACACCATCACTCTTCACCTTTGTGGAAAAATGGAATTGAAACCTTAACTCCTTATTTTTGGAGCCTTACGCTATTAAGTGTTATACCCTCTTCCTAGCTTTCCTGTTTTTGTTTGTTTCTTCCAGCTTTCTTGTTGTCTTCTCTTGTTGATCAAAGCTGTCAGCACGTGACTCAAAATATTTCCTTCTCCCCATATCCCTGCCATGATCCTGGGTTATTTCCATTTCCGAGTGGATAATTCACACCATGACATCTCAGTTTTTTGACCTCTTCACCTCCAGGGTTGTGTCGTCCCTCCACTCATCCTCCACCCCTCCTCATATCTTGACCCAGGTCATCCTCCACAACTGCCTCATCTCTGTGAGCTCTGATTCAGTGATGTCATTATCTGCCCACAACTTCCCCTAGTTGGGTACCTTGTTTAAGATACCCAGCCATTTTTTTTTAAGGCACATCAACCCTTTACCGGTCCTTTTACACCTCTAACTTCTCACTTTTTTATACTTCTCACTTCTTTATCTACTCCATATACAGCTTATATTTATGTCTTCAGCTCCTTTCTCCCAAAGCAATTTATCAAAATTTCTTTGACTTTAAATGAAAGGCCTACTAGACTCCTGTTTGTCAATAATGTTTATATCACGATTCTTTTGAAAATTAATTTCAGAGCTTTGGCACATTCCATAACAGTAGGGCATGGCAAAAAAAATGGCTTTTGAAAATTTCTTACTTTCTCTATAATGAAATGTCCCTTAAAACTATCTATTTACTCTCCTGGCTTTATCTAAAGAGTCCAGCTGTGTTTTGAGCATCTCAAGGCGTATCTAGATAAAGCTGGTCATATTGAATTTTCTACATATTTTCTCAGGTAAAATCTGGCTATGTAATTACTGTCCTTCTCAGAAATATTCACATAAATTGAATTGCCCTTCTGGCATTGAAAATCTGAATTAAATGACCCGAGCCACAAGGAAAATAAATATAGTGGGATTCCTCCTAATCTCTTGAGTGTGTTTATGCATATTATTGTACTATTCTGCTGTTAATGTAATAGCAATGTGTGTTTTGGTACAACTACAAGCAATAAAAATGAATATTTTTGAGAAATAAAAATCAGACCAAATTCCATGCCCAAGGTGGTAAAGAGACAAACTAAAGTCAAAACCAAAACCAAAAACATAGCTGTTGAATCATTGGCACTAACACCCGTATATAAGAATGGCAGTTTTAATTCAGAACGCATAAGCCCTCATTGATTGGCATTTACTGTTTTCATTAACATAGTAGTTTTCTTCTTGTTAATTAAAATAATGTCTATGTCACAAAAGAGGAAGCATAGTTTTCTCTTATGTAATGATTTTTCCTTTAACCAGTTACAAATATTATAGAAACTAACTTTAAAAGCATGTTTGACAATATTCTTCATTCTCCCCCGCCCCATCTCCTAATTCTAATTTAATAAACTTTTTAGACCTAGGGAGAGCTGAAGAGTAGTTTAATGGGAAGAATCTTTCTGCATTTACATTTGGATTCTGTTTTGTCAAATAAAGAAACTTGGAGGTTAATTTTAGTGATGGAAGATTAGGTAATTCAAACCAACCATTTTACTGAGGGCAAGAAAAAAAAGCTGCATAATCTTTTAAAAAAGAAATGTTTGCTTGAAGGAGGTGACGGGATAGTGAGGGCCAGAACCTCAGAGACTGCAGCCCAGAGAGCTGAGGCCATCATCGGGGACCCCTTTTCACAGCTGCAGGTGGGAAGCTCCCTAGCGTTTTGACAATTTTGCTGGGATAAGTGATAGGATTTAATAAAATTAAAGAGTTTAACACATTTGCTAAATGGAAGGTCAATATAGAAACTGCATTTCTATATTATAGCAACAAACAGAAAATGAAAAATAATTATTACAAGATATAATCTAGGTGTATTAAAAGATTCAATACGTTGGAATAAATCCAATGCATGATGTTTAGGATTTCTACACAACTATGAGACACTTTGGAGAGAATTTAAAGAGGGATGAACGGGAGGGGCTCCTGGGTGGCTCGGTCGGTTAAGTATCCCACTCCATTTTGGCGCAGGTCATGATCTCACTGTTTGCGAGTTCGAGCCCTGAGTCAGATTCTGTGCTGACAGTGCTGAGCTGGCTTGGGATTCTCTCCCTCTCCCCATCTCTCTCTCTGCCCCTATCTTACCCACACACTCTGTTTCTCAAACTAAATAAACATTAAAAAGAAAAAAAGAGTGATGAACTGGAAGTAGCTGGGTCTTCACTATTGCTCAGCTTCTGATGGTCCCTAAACTGCCTGGATCACTGACCCCAAATCGATACAATCCCACTCAAAACCCTACCAAGTTGTATTTTGTTTTGTTTTCCAGTGGAACTTGACAAGCCAATACTTCCAAAGGGCCAAAACACACTTAAAGAAGAACAACAAATGGGAGAATTATTGCACTATATGGCAAGTAAGACATTAAAATATCGGTGCAAAGGTCGGTGGTTAGACACCGCCACTGATAGTATAAAAAGGAGACCCATATGTATATGGCAAACGATTCGTGACAAAAATGGCGCTTCAGAACAGTGGAGAAAGGGCCGTCTTTTTGATAAATGCCGTCAAAGTAATTGGATGTCCAGATGGAAAGAAATGAAATGTGATCCCGGTCTTAGCGCATATATAAAAATTAATTCCAGTTGGATTGGAGACTTCCAAATGGCCAGTAATGTGTGAGAAGCTTCCCAGTCTCATTAGTTACCAGGAAAATACTCATTAAGAGCATGGGATTCCATTACACAGCCACTGGAATGGTGAAAGGCAGATAACACCAAGTATTAGAAAGGACACGGAGCAAAGACAACGCCCACGCATTGTTGGTAAGAGTTAGATTGGAATAACCATTTTGGAAAACCTTTTACCACTATTTATTAAAGTTAGGGTAGGCAAATCCTATGATTTGGCAATTCTACTCCAAGACATATCCTAAAATATAAATCCATGCCTACGTACACAAGAGGCACATTAAAAAAATGTTTATTGCAGTATTTTTGTAAAAGCCCAGGTTTGCAAATGGCTCCAATCAGGGTTATTCAACAGTAGAGTGGTAAATCATGGTATAATTGCACACCTGCTATATATACATACAATGTAATATCACAAAGTAATGAAAATGAACAAAATATGGCTCCATTCAACATGAAGACGTTACAAAAATATAATTTTTATCAAAGAAGTTAGGTACAAAATAGTACGTACTATATGAGCCCATAAACATGAGGTTCATAAAACAGGCAACAGTTTGCTTTGGGCGACAAACTCTAAAGAAACACAAGTGTTACTTAAAAAAATAGTTATATTTGGGGAACACACAGTGGATATTTATTGGGATTCAATATATGGGGGCTTCTGTGGTGTTGATAACATTCTGTTTCTTGATATGGATGGTAGTTTTATAAATCAATGATCTTAATTTTTTTTGTGTGCATCTTTCTTTCTTTCTTTCTTTCTTTCTTTCTTTTTCTTTCTTTCCTTTTTTTACCATGTAAAGAACTAAAGAAATTTCGATGTTTTTATTTTTATTTATTTATTTTTTATATAAGGAGACACAAGCTCTACCAAGAATAGTTTTCTTGTTTTCTCCAAGTAATGGTAACTTACTGTTTGAAATACAGTTTAGAGAAATAATTATTGAATACTCATTTTTTATGTCTCTAAAAATGGAAGAATTGGTTTCTACATTAGCAAAGACTTTCATAATTTTATTAGATACTGAATTGAATTTTGATTTGCTATTGGGAACCCACCAGGAAAATGTACTTTTCATTAAGAATTTAGGCTGTTTTCTTTCTTTCTTTCTTTCTTTCTTTCTTTCTTTCTTTCTTTCTTTCTTCTTTTTTTTTCTTCCTCCTTCCCACCTTCTGTCTTTCCCTCCTTTTCTTCCTTTCTTCCTCATAAGCACATATGACTTATTTTAAGGAAATCTAGAAAGTGAAAATTCATGCCTAAAATAGAAATATTAATGATGAAGGGCACCCTCGTGGCTCAGTTGGTTAAGCATCTGACTCTTGATTTCAGCTCAGGTCATGATCTCACGGTTTGTGGGATTGAGCCCTGCATGGGCTCTATGCTGATAGCATGGAGCCTGCTTAAGATTCTCTCTCTGTCTCTGTCTCTGTCTCTCTCTCTCTCTCTCTCCGTCCTTTCCCTGCTCGTGCATGCTCTCTCTCTCTCTCAAAATAAATAAATAAACATAAAAAACTAAAAAAGTATTAATGATGAATGTCACCTATTAATGAATGTATTAAGAAATATATTACTCAACATCAGAAATTATGTTTACCTTGGCAGAAAAATTCAACAGGAGCAGTCTGAAACAGCACAGTCTAATAATTTCAATTAGTACATTTTTCATTGTCAAATTAGTTTTGCAAAATATAGTCTACCTCTTGTCATTCTACCTCACTATTTTGGATGATCTGGAAGGTTCGCTATGTAAATTAGTGAATAATCAGAATTATAGGATATTTAAATGAAATACAGTTTTAATACTTTACAAAAATGCAGTAATAATAATCCTAAATTCTAACAATGCACACTTGATTTAATGAATACAGAAGTTTTTTTTAATCAGAATTTAATTCTTTTTATGCAAATGAAAGCTATTATAATACTTGAAAATAATTATTTTAAGTTGCTTAAACATTTCCCTCTGAAACTTTGTTTATATTATCCCTTTGCTTGGCAAACTATAAAACAAAGCTAAATGCCTTTTCAGCCTTGTTTAATCTGCACACCAACTGAAGTAACATTTCCTAACGTAGTAATGTTTCATTATGTACATTGTGAGCCTGTGATGACATTTTATTGGTATTTCAGTTTATTAATTCAGATATGCAGACTTCATCCAAGATATTGATTGTCTAAAGTCCCAAAGAAAGATTGTCTTTATCAGATTTACTCACCCACATTTTACAAAAGAACGTGATCGTCATTCATAGTTTTTGAAAAGAAATAAATCTGTGGCACTATAGACTTTGTATTTATATTAGGAAAGAATAATTATATATATTAGGAAAGAATAATTTCCTAGATAACTGAAAATATTTAAATATCTTAGGAAAGAATAATTTATTCTTATATATATTAGGAAAGAATAATTTCCTAGATAACTGCAAATATTTAAATATCTTGGCCATTTTTTGCTCAGAGTCTATACCCTCTTGATTCAATTAAGCGACAGCTGTTTTTTTTTTTTTTCTAGGTTTACTGAGAAATAATTGGTATGCATCACTGAATAAGTTTGAAGTGTGGTGGCTTGATTTACGTATATCTTGTGAAATGATTACCGTGACAGGGTCAGCCAACATCCATCTTCTCATTTTGATACAATAAAAAGAAAAGAAAGAAGAATAAAGGAAAAAAGAATCTCATGATGAGAACTCTTAGGATTAGTCTCTCAACAACTTCCTCGTACATCATACGGCAGCGTTTGCTATAGTCATTGTGTTGTATGTTACGGCCCTAGGACTGACTTACCTTATAATTGGAAATTGTTATCTTTTGACCCCCTTTCTCTAATTCCCTGTTCCCCTACCCTCTGCATCTGGTAACCGCAAGTCTGACCTCTTTTTCTATGGGTTTGGTTGTTTGTTTCCCATATAAGTGGAATCACATATTATTTCTCCTTCTCTACCTGGCTTATTTCTCTTAGCATAATGCCTTCAAGGTCTATACATGTTGTCAAAAACGGTAGGATTACCTAAACTTTTATGGCTGAATAATATTCCACTGTGTGTGTGTGTTTGTGCGTGTGTGTATACATATACATATATAATGTACGCACGTATATATACAAATTTTGTTGTCCATTTATCTATCAACGGGCACTTAGTTTGTTTCCATGTCTTGGCTCTTGTATGTAATGCTATTATGAACATCATGGTACTGGTATCTTTTCAAGTTGGTGTTTTTGTTACCTTTGGATATATTCCCAGAAATGGAGTTGCTGGGTCATATGGGAGTTCTATGTTTAATCTTTTGAGGATCCTCCACACGGCTTTCCACAGTGACTGGACCCATTCACATTCCCACCTCAGTTTACTTATGATCACATTTTTCATTGAACAAATTGCTTCACACACACTAGTGAAACCTAGTGCTTGGTGGGCGCCATAAAACAGTAGTGTGAAGTTCATGTTTGGGACCAGCGTTAACCTATTGTGTCCAGAGAAATGAATTATTTTTCGCCTCTACTTTTAGGTAAAAGGATAACAGAATTTGCTCAGTTTTAGTTTTTCTTGTGTCTGTGTTTTAGAAGAGTTAACCTTGAATTCTCTGAGAACCGAGAATGTGAAGGTGGCTGGCAATGAGATGATACACTCGTCTAGGACCTTGGAGTTAGAAACTGACCTACTGATAGAACTCGGTCTTGTGAACTGATATTAACTCAGCTACTTCCAAATGTTCTCTCTAAGACTCAGTCGATCAAGAGTGGAGGTTATCAATTGGGAAGTATGTGGATGGGTTTTGGACCCATATCTCCATCTTCACTGTCTGGCATCAGATGAGTCACTGAAGTCTAGTGATTGTATTTGCACAGCTGACAACATTACACCCACCCTGCAGACTTTTTGTGCAGATGTCTGGAATGCGGTCAGGTAACTCGATAAATGAAAGGTATGATCCCAACTAAAGTGTCCAAAGCATTAATTTTATTATCAAGGGACCAACACCCACAGGGAGAAGCGATTTGCTCAAGATCCCATAGCAGAACTGGGATAAAACCTAGGCCTTCTGACATCTGACTAGCTGTTCTTTCCACCACCTTCTTTGCTTCCCAAATCATAATGAGCCTTGGCCCAACGACTTACAATAGAAACAAAGAAAGAAAGAAAGAAAAGAAAAACAACTACATCACAGCCCACGTCTCTAAAATTTCCAGGCTAATTTTATAGATTTAATTGGATTGGCATGGACAAGATTTGTCTTAATAAGAGAACGCATTCATTGGGTTGTAAAGCACAACCCCAAGCAGGAGACAGCATGTGACAAATTACAGAAATAACAAGGCTCTGAATGGTCACACAAGTGCACCTGCAGCTGGCCCACCTGGGGCTGTGATTTCATTACCCTCGTAAACCAAGGCAAGGTCAGGCTTAGTCAGACTTCGATTAAGAGGCCCCCAAGGAGATCCCAGGTGCAAAAGGAACTAGCATAGATGCGACGAGAGATATGTGAGAACCTCTCTTTCCTGTCCCGAAGCAGGCCCTGTTGAGACAGCTAAATCATGAGGGTTAGTAAACTAGGTGCAAAGAGCTGTCACATGGGGCCGTGGGCCAGAGGCCAGAAAACTTGGGTTAGATTTGTCTTGGGCCTTTGTTAGGAGTGGGGGCCAGGGAAGGTTTTCATAAACTGCATAGCGAGGCTAACCTTGCAAGTTTGTTCAGGTGCAGCTGTTCCTGGGGGTGGGGGGTGGCAGGAAGAGTAAATCTGTTCCTTGATTTGCTGGTAAGTGGCCTGTGTTCTGCGAGATGGTGCCAGTTGGATGAGAGTGAAGCCAAAATCCTTGAACCTTGGGAATGGCATGTGAAGCCAGGCGACCTGGCCACATTTCAGGTCTCCCAATTAGATCTGCTTTTCTAAGTGGCTCCTACAGTTTCCAATTTTCCTTCTCAGAGTTGACCATGCAAAACGGTCCTGCGTAAGGAATGCCTCTTCCAACACCACTTGGCAAAATGCCTTGGGCTAGAATGGAGGCAGAGGTGGCACAGAATAGTTGGTGCCAGGCTTTCAAATGTGTTCTGTGTAAGGTTGCCTTAGGGCTTTCTTGGGAGACAACGTGGTTAAGTCAGCCATGGCTGACTTGGGGCAAAATGTTCTGTGGCCTTTAGGTTATGCATATATCCTAGCAAAGTTCGCGATGTCCAGCAATTACAACGGGCATTTAGCGGGAACGAATGGAGGTACTTCTTGGCTGAGAATCAGGACTCAAATACTAGACTTGAGTATGCCATGATGTTACTGGGCCTTGTAGGTAATGCCCATAGCTTTTGGAACCTAAGGTCTACAATATTTTCAGCAGCTTTATTCATTCCATGCCATGTTAAGTGGTAAACTTACAGGCTGGAATGTGGCTTCACGGTGATTCGATCGAGGCACACTGATGGAGGAGGTGATCGCCAGAGATTCTTGGATTGTAGGGAGATAGTTCAGACAAGGTAGTTATTGGAAATAACCAAAGATTGGACAACAGAGGATGGGTCAACGTTACATGTAAGGATCATGAACAGCCAATAGTCAGGACAGTAAATTTTGTCTTCTAGTAGGAAGATCAAATTTATGGCAGGGAATGGGAGGCCAAGTCCAAGAGGGTCTGAAACAACACACATCCTACAGTGATGTGGGAAAGATAGGGGGGCGGGGGTCAACAGCAGAATCCTGAGGGTTTTTAAATTTTTTTTAAATTTTTTATTTTTTACTGGGGCTGGGGTTCTCGTGCTTTTATTTCATTTCACTTTCTGCTTTGGTTGGCTCTGTGGTGCGTGAATATACCCACTCTGAGTTCTTTATTAACTTTCCTGAAATCTGTTTGGATTTTGTTGTTTTTGCTAGAATTAACCTAGACAAATGAGTCCAAAGTACACCTAGAAGCTCGGTCATTGATTGGTTTGGCGAGGTCCAAAGCCTGTTTTGTAAAAACTCAATTATCTAGCTGATTTAGGTCCACGTGTGCAACTGCAGATTTTCACCAGGGGAGAATATTGGGAAAGCAAAATAAAATGTGGTTTAAAAATAAAAGGAAGAAGAAGACGGGGCGACTGCCAGAAACCTTTTGTGACCGTGGCTCGATAACACTGAACTCTCACGAGCCTTAATAATGATGATGATTTCCGTGCCCGTGTTGACAGAAAGGGGGAAGCCATTGGCTCAGCTCCCTGTAGATGAGTGAACATCCTCCAAATATCCAGCAAGCTGGTATCACCTCTGCTTGTTAAGCATTTGCCCCGCTGCAGTCTAGCGAAGGGACCTCGTGACCTGTGGTCTCCTTCCCTCCTTTCTTCCCTCTCTCTCTGTCTCTGTCTCTCTCTCTGGGTAGCAGACTGGTTCTAACTTGGCCTGGAGTCATAGATGAAGAAACCTTCTCAATCTCAAGAGCAACTTGTTTCTCTAAAAGCCTGAGCCCACATCAAACATTCTGCCACGCAAGGCACCTAGGGGGGGTTCCTGGAGGAAGATCCGACTTCTGAGCAAGCATGTGAGAGAGAGCCCTCAATGCGTCGAGGCAGATGGCCACAGCGAGTGCGAAATGGGTGGGAGAGTGGGGCCCGACCACTTGGATCTGGGTCACCTGAGATGCAGGCGGAAGAGGGATCGTGGCCCTCTGAGCACCCAGGTGGCAGGAGCAAGATTAGAGTTTGTTGAGACCATGAAGCGGATGGCAAAAATTGCAGGCGGAGGGTGCGGCGGCCGGTGCCTCAGTGCTCAGAGGAACACGGGAGTGTCTTTGGGGTGACAGAGGTGTCTATTGCCCGCTAAGTGATGTGGAGCCAGCCTCCTGAGGTCTGTGTCTGCTTTCTCATTTATAAAAATAAGGAAACTGATACCTAGCCTGTATGAGAAAGATCGGAACCCCTTGTGAGCACCAAAAAACAAAAACAAAAACAAAAACAAACAAAAAAAACAACAACAACAAAACAAAACAAAAACAAAAAAAACAAAACAGAACAGAAGTTCTATGTATGGCCTTTGTCATTCAGAAAAGTAAAAGCCAGAAGAAATGAATAGCATGGTCTTCGCGAAGGCGCACTTGACCGCGTGAGTGTCTGTGTCTCTGGGTGTGTGTGTCCACGTGCACACGCGCACGCGTATGTGTGTGTGAATAGAATGGAAGAAAAAGAAAAAAAAAAAACCTGTGATTTGAGTGTCCTAATATTGCCAAGAGGCCAGGCCTGGCCACTCCAATTTCCAGAACTGCTTTACTGTCTTAATGGGATGTCAGGGGCCCTGAAAGGGATCTGGGAAAGCCGTCATTAAAAACAGCCCTGGGGGGGGGGGGGGAGGGTCACCCGCTGGGTTCCTGGATTCCAGGATTCAGATCTCGTGAGCTTTGTTTTGTGTGTGTGTGTGTGTGTTTTTAGTGAGCTAACTCTTTAGTTAGTGCTTTGGTTTCCTCCTTTGTAAAATGGGGATAATAAGAATGCTTCCTCTAGAGTCATGAAGCTTAAATGCGTTCATATAAGTAAAGTTCCGGGGTACCCGCGTGGCTCAGTCGGTTGAGTGCTGACTTCAGCTCAGGTCATGATCTTGTGGTTTGTGAGTTCCAGCCCTGCGTCGGACTCTGTGCTGGCAGCTCAGAGCCTGGAGCCTGCTTCGGATTCTATGTCTCCTCCTCTCTCTGCCCCTCCCCTGCTCTCTTTCTCTCTCTCTTCTTTCTCAAAAATAAATAAACATATATATATACATATGTATACATATATATATATATATGTATATATATATATGTAAAGTTCCTAGAACAGTGCCTGGCACATAGTAATTTTATGGCAAATGTTGGCAATTACTAGTACTCAAGACTTTGATAAAAGCAATGGAAACTCAGCCCACAAAACCACGAGTATCTGTATGCACTGAATTCCGCACACGATGTACCCACACAGCACACATCAGGATGCTGGCGATAGAAATGCCTCCTGTCAAGAGACAGGCCCGGGTGGAGGAAAGGGTCAGTATGTAGGATACAAAGGAGACAAGCAAGGAAGCAGAAAGGCTGGGGCTGACCCTCAGCTTCATGGTGGAGTTGGATTGCGTTGGCAATTTTTCCGAGGACCAATGAGTTTCGAGAAAAAAAAATGTCTTCTACGTCTTTCTGCTGTCTCCAGCACCAAACATAGTATGAATTTTCTGTGAATGACAGGTGTCAGAAAACTCCAAAAGCAGGCAATTGTGGAACTTCGTATTCAATTACCAAAGAATGCCCAAGGATCGTTCCATTTAAAAATACTGAGCAGTTTGGGGCGCCAGGGTGGCTGAGTTGGTTAAGCGTCCAACCTTGGTTCAGGTCATGAGCTCACAACTCTGACTTCGAGCCCCATGTCAGGCTCTGGGCTGACAGCGTGGAACCTGCTTCAGATTCTCTGCCTCTCAGTCTCTCTCTGCCCCTCCCCCATCAGCCTTTCTCTCTCTCTGTCTCAAAAATAAATGAACATTAAAAAAATGCTTACCAGTTTAATTGTAATCTTGGTTCACTTGCACTTAAAATGTTTTTCCCTTATTTTTCACAT
The DNA here is from genome assembly GCF_024362965.1 of Panthera pardus. Classification (NCBI taxonomy): domain Eukaryota; kingdom Metazoa; phylum Chordata; class Mammalia; order Carnivora; family Felidae; genus Panthera; species Panthera pardus. The sequence goes on from NW_026526810.1 coordinate 5,210,044, forward strand.
TATCCAGTAGAATACTTCTCTCATTACTAATATATAACCAAGTTCTCAAGAAGATATATGTTGGCATAAAAATTACAGGAATAACTGTTGTCACTTAAGTGAACTGAGGTGTTTACTTGGCTCCAACTGTTTCCCGGAGCGATATTTACTTCCCTTAATTATATCGAAATATAAATTACCAAAATAGTTCCTAAAGCATAGGGAAAACAACCTTAATTCTCAGTGTAATTTAAAGCAAATGACTTGGGTGCCATGAGTCCCGCATTTTCCTCTTGTGGCCCTAAGAGGGTATAACCCCGTCATTGTCATGGAATCAAACCCCACACACACTACTGAACAATGTGATGGGCCTGGGCATGAGAAGGACTTCACTACTGCTTTCTGGTTGCTACAATCTGGTTGAACGTCATGGAGGAAGGTATTTATCTAGACCAGGTGTTAAAATCTCTACCTGAAAGGTGTCTATGGCAGAACAGGTATGTGCATCTTACAGAACCGCCATTTTAAAAAGCAGGGATGGTTTCCTTGAGAGAAACGAGAGGTACTGAATCCAGGTCGAGCCAAAGGGAGAGCTTTCGGAAGGAACGGGGAGCTGTGTTGTGGGAGAGGGTTTCCCGATGTATGTCGCTTTCTGTCTCTCTCTGAGCTATCTTTGCTGTCCTCTGGGTCCCCTTCCATTTCCCTCTGGAGGAATCTCTCAACCATTAGTCTTTAAACACGGCATTTTCAACCTGCTTCTCTACATACCAGTTCGTGTGGGTTTTTGACACACGCGGTAGAATGTGGCTACTCCAGGACTCCAGGTGGGTTCTCTCAGTGCTGGTAGTAGCAGAGATAGGTTATAACATCGTGTTCAATTCCAGATAGCCGGAGCAGTGGATTTGGCTCAGCTCAGTCAATGGCTCCTTGTCCACTTCTGTCCCAGTCCACTCCAACCAGTGAGAGGCAAGTAACCATTGCTGTAGGGTCCGTCCCAAAGGTGGATATGGGTCCCTAAAGAGCTATATCCTACAGAAGCACTATACAAATGGTGACATAGAGATTTGATCCCTCCTTGGTCCTTTAGGGAAACGACCACATTAAGAATGAAACTGGACAACGTGTGTAAACATGCCTTCTAAACCAAAGTAGCCCTGGGGACTGCAAGGATTGAAAGGTACTGGGGGAGAATATGAGTTTCCACATCACATAGACCTGGGCTCAGGTCTTAACTCTACCACATCTTGGGTGAGTGTCCTAAGGTAAGGGTGCTCGACATTTCTTGGTGTCTTCGTCAGTAAAATGAGCAACATAATACATAGCTCCCGTGCCCGAGGATTGGATACAGTAATGACACCCAGCAGGCACTCTACATATCTTGGCTCTTTCCCCTCCTTCCAGCCCCTCGCTAACGCTGTAGATTCCCTCCAGCCATCATTATCTGGCGAGTGCCAGCAGTGATCAACCACTGGCTTCGGTTGGGTCGTGAGGAAGCTGTGTGGCCATTAGTGTCTTAGTTATCTGACCACACAGCCCCATCGCCCTACCCACAGGGAAGCAAGTGGTTGCATCAGCGCAGAATCTGTAACACTGGCCTCGCCTTTCTATTTTCCCCTCTTCTTATGACTCTGCCTGTTCTGGAAATGGTCTTAAGCAAGTATGGCTCATATCATTAATAGAAATAATAAGCTGATGTATGCATAGCATTTTATGGTGATAAACTAAAAGGGCCCCATAGGAGTCAAATAGCACAAAAATCTGATCATATTTACTAGATAGCACCGCTCTGCTTTATGTTGGGGTATAGCGGAGAACCAAGTATTGGAGAGAAAAATCATATAACTTGCGTTGTGTGTGTGTATGTGTCTGTGTGTGTAAATATAATTACCATTATGATACTGATTAGTGCTCTGAATCTAATAAATAGAGTGTTTAAGAATCAGGAGGGCTAGTTTGAAGAGATCCATTATATCAAGGAGCCGAGGAGGACTCTCTAAGGAAGCAACACCGAAATAGCAACCTGGAGCCTAAGAAAGAACTGGTGACATGAAGAGCATTCTAGGCCCGGGCACTACTGTGCACGATGGCATCAAAGCAGGATAAAATGCAAGATTTTCAAGGAAAGTGACGGAGAGCAGGCTGCCTCGACCATGATGAGCAAGGAAGGGGTGAGAAATTCAAGAGGAGACCGAAGAGGCAGATGGGGCCAGTTCTTGCCTTGAAGATCACGGTTAAGACCTTACTTTGGCCAAGGTCATGGTCAGAGATTTTATGAGCAATGTGAAATCATTGGCATGTTTCGGGCCGTGGAATAAAATTAGATTTGTGTTTCTAGCTGACTGCCATGGGGCAAGCAGTGAGGATAGTCTAGTCTAGTTGGACCAGGGCTCTCCCTGTCTCCAGGACAAGGGCCTGCAAGTGCTTCCAGTTACTAGGTTCCTGGCATTTCCTAGCACTCTGCTAAACATCTGGCGCAAAAGCCCAAACTGCTTAATGCATAAACCACAATGTTTATTCCCCTCATGCAAGACTGCTCTCACACTTGTTCCATAAAAAGGGAAGCCAGTGTGTCCAGCCACACAAGTTCCATTGGCTTCTCAATATGCCAGAAGAATGGGAGACCTGCGTGCTTTTCTGACCCGACTGGCAGTGAGTGCCAGCCTAGACCAAGGGGCGTTTGTAGGTGTTCTCTCAAACGCCGTGCAACATCAGTCTCATGGCTGCTGCGCAGAAGATGGACTTGAGAAGGAGAAAGCAGATTCCCACCTGGGTAGGATGAAGAATGATAGTGAGTGAGGGGACTGTTAAAGGCTGAACTGTGCCTCTCCCAAAGTCATATGTTGAAGTTCTAACCCCCAGTGCCTTGGGATGTGGCTGTATTTGGAAAAGAGGGCCTTTAAAGAGCTGATTAAGGTAAAAGGAGGTCATTAGGGTGAGCCCTCATCAAATATGACTGGTATCCTTGTAAGAAGAGGTGTCTGGACACACAAAGAGAGATGAAAAACACACGTGGACATAGAGGGGAAGCCAGATGAAGACACAGAGAAAAGGCGGCCATGCGTAAGCTAAAGAGAGACACTTTAGAAGAAACCAAATCCTTGATCTTGGACTTCTAGATTCTCAAGTCCTCTCTCTCTCTCTCTCTCTCAATCTGTGTGTGTGTGTGTGTGTGTGTGTGCAGGTACCAAGGAAAGGCCATATGAGCACACAAAGAAAAGGCACCCAAGGAGAGAGGTCTCTCCAGATGACAATTCTTCCCACACCTTGATTTTGGACTTCCAGCCTCCAAAACTGTGAGAGAATAAATGTCTGTTGGTTAAGCCACCCAGTCTGTGATATTTAGTTATGGCAGCCTGAACAAGCTAGCGCAGGGATCTAAGTCAAGAAGGGCAAAAGAAAAAAGCCAAGAGGCTGACATGAACCAAGAAGGATAAGGGCAAAGGCTGTGGACTCAAGGAAGTCGTCATTAGTGAGGTCCACCACATTCTTCCAGTTCTTTTGGGGGTTACAAGGCTGGACTATATTTCCTCTGCCCTTTGAAGATAGTGGTGGTCCTCTGTCTGGCTTTGGCCAAAGGAAGGTGAGTGAGGGTGACAGACACTATATCCAGAAGGAAACTTTGAGTCCAGTATTTACCTCTCGTCTCTGTTCCCCTGGGTTACAGAGTTGGGTGATGGGAAACAGAGCTCCCCATGAACCTGTGAAGGACGTATAATATGGCAGAGAAATGAGCCTTTGTTGCTCAAGCCACTGAAAAGTTGTTTCCGTGGTTTGACCTGACCTATTGTGAATGATACACCCATACCACTGAGCTCCTCCACTCAGGTTTGGGAAAAAGTGGAAAAAAGCCCATGCTGAGGAACTTCAGAAAACACTCCAGGTATGACAAAGATGTCCGCAATGCACCCACCCAGGCTTTGGCATGCCAATCCAAGAGCCTGGCCGAGATAAGTGAGCATGTGACAGCTGAACTCACACAGGGGTTGTTACTCTCTCTATGCTGCTCGCAAGCACAACATTTGCCTATGTGCTGGAGAATATTGTCCACTCTTTACATGTCTCATGATGGAACTGTGATACTCAGCGTTTGTCTGATATTCCAAGTATTTTAGGGAGCTCTTGGGCAAGACTGGGAAGCCAAAACTCCCAGTGTTCTCTGAGCCTCACGAAGGGTGTACGTGCAGGAGAAAATGCTCTCAAACAAGTGGTATAATAAGATTAATGTGAAAGGAATAAGATATAGAAGGATTATAAGAAAAAATAATATATATCAAACTTAAGGGTCCAAGTGGTGAATTCAGTTGAAGAAAACACTGGGTCCCAAGCATCCTGGCCTTTGCAGTGAGGAGAATGTGCTGGCTTATGGTTCTTAGAACAACAATGACAACCGAAAGGTCTAGATTTGCATACAGACAGATCTGAATTCAAATATGAGCATGTGGCTACTAGTTCTATGACCATGGACCAGTCAGTCATCTCGATGAGCCTCAGTTCTTTTGTGGGAGAAATGGGAATAATAACATTGATGTCACAAGGCAACTGTGAAGGCAGTTGAAACGATTTGTGTAAAACATCTGCATGCTGCCTGGTTCAATTAGGGTTAGTGTCTTTCCTTTGTCCCTTCCTTCCCTCTGTGCCCCCCTTCTTCCCTTCCTGAGTGAAGAAAGGAACATACGGGGGAGAAGATGGTTCTTGAAGCACAGAACAATGGGCTCCTCTTGTGTTGTGACTCAGTTCTTTCCAAGAAGCTCCACGTTCTGGGGGCGCCTGAGTGGCTCAGTCAGTTGGGCGTCTGACTTTGGCTCAGGGTGTGACCTCGCGGTCCGTGGGTTCAAGCCCCGCGTCGGGCTCTGTGCTCACAGCTCAGAGCCTGGAGCTTGCTTTGAAGTTGTGTCTCCCCCTCTCCCTCTGCTCTTCCCCTGCTCATGCTTTGTCTCTCTCTCCTTCAAGAACAGAAAAACATTTAAAAAAATAAAAAAAAAAAAGAACCTCCATGTTCTATCTTCATCTTTTGGTCTCACATGAACAAGATTTACTCCTGGGGCCTCTTTGATCTGTGGCTAACAGTATATAAGACCATCTTGAGGGTGCCAACCTTCTGGGTTATGTTCCTATTCTCTATTTTTAAAGGAAATAATTTATGAAAATCTCCAGCAATGTGCTGGCACACAACAGTCACCCCATGTGCATGGACTGATGACTCACTCCATGGCACATACATTATCGTTCCATTCCCGTGGCATTTCTTTATCCTCACCCACACACAATGCCATTTCTGCTGCCTTTTCACGTCCGGCACACCACGCAAGTACCCAATCCAAAGTGCCGCATCCAAGACAGAGATGGCCCTAGAGCTCTGTGCTACGTATGAGAGGGAGAAACCTTAACGGAGCAGTGACGTCAGCTCATGCACATGATATCTACTTTGTTTTAAGCTTATTCTTGGAAACGTGGATGTACAAGGATTCTATACACTTCTCTCAAACTTAGAGTGTAAAGGTGATAAATAACATTACATAAACTCACCATCCCCTTTGAAGGCTGACAAAGGCCCAGTCAGAAACGCGTACCTAGTCTCTTGCTCGTCACAACGTAACGGCTGCAGTGACAGCAGGCTGGTGAATCAGAGACCCCCCCCCCCACCTTCATGGTCCCCACACAGCTGGCAGCTGGCTCTTCCATTCCATTTCCAGGGCCGTTGGCCTTCATGAGAGACAAGGGGCTACCAAGATGACTTCAGATGCACGTGCCATTTTGATTTACTCTTCGAATTGTTAAAGTTCCTGGGTTACCACTTTCTAATCTGACCAGAGGTATGGAGAGGGGCCTGGCGGGGATAAGACATGAAGCCTTTAGAAAACGGGAACATACAACAGAAAAAAAATCCTTTGTGAAAAAATAAATAGCTGAGGGAAATGTGTTGAAACATTATTTAATGAGTATGATTCCAAATAGCGGTGTGGCTTTTGTTTTGTATCAAATTAGCATGTCTCAAACATCCCTAGGTCCCTGAGAATTACAGTTGTGGCCTTGTGCTGTTGCAATTTGATTTGATTTATCCACACTGGGTTTTGGAGATCCCCTGTGGCAACAAACTATTAGAAATACTTTTTTTTTCCTCCCTTGCTTTGATGGCTTTGGAAGTGAAATTCTCCTCCATGGATCAGCGGCCATGCTTTTGTACCTGGTCTGTGGGGCATGTTCACTCATATAACAGAGATTTTAGAATGAAAAATGTGGAGTGCTCTGCCTGTTTGTGTTTCTTTAATTCATTCTCCCTTATATTCTTAACGCGATACAGAATTCTTAATTCAGAATGATCATTGTCCATGCATTTATTTATGTATTCATTTAACATTTTTTTAGAGGAGTGCTCATGTGCCAGGCACTGTTCTAGGCACTTGGAAGACAGTGAATTAAACAGATAGATAATCTCAGCTCTCAGGGACTTACTATCTCCAGGAGGAGAGAGAAAATAAAAATAACTACAAAATCGTAAGTTATATGAAACATTAAAAGATGTAAATATTATAGGAAAGTGGAAAAGTCAGAAGAAGGTCAAGGGATCAGGAGTGCCTGGTGAGAGCAGGTTCAGTTAAAGAAAGTTTTTTTAATGTGTATTTTGTTTTTGAGAGAGAGAGAGAGAGAGAGAGACAGAGCATGAGCAGGGGAGGGGCAGAGAGAGAGGGAGACACAGAATCCGAAGCAGGCTCCGGGCCCTGAGCTGTCAGCACAGAGCCCAATGTGGGGCTTGAACTCACAGACTGCAAGATTATCACCTGAGCCAAAGTTGGATGCTTAACCGACTGAGCCCCCTAGGTGCCCCAAGAGCAGTTTAAGTTTAAGTATGATAGTCAGTTAAGACACGGTGTGAAGATTACAGGTGAACAAATATTTGAAACATTTGAGGAGGTTAGCCACGTGATTATCAGCGAGAGGTGTGTTCCAGGCAAAAGAGCTAGCCAGTGTAAAAGCTCCACCATAAAAGTGTGTTTGCCATATCCCAGGAACGACAAGGCTAGTGTCATTGGCAAAGAGTAGGTATGAAATAACGGGAATGGAGTCAGAGAAAAGAACTGACCCAAGTGGGTGAGGAAGAAGACCATATAGGTTGGTCCACAGACTTTAACTTGTACTCCATGGAAAATGGCAGGTGACTGGAGTCCTTTGAAAAGACGGGTTTTGTAAAAATCATCATTATTTTCTGCTCTTGGGTTGGCATCATCACAATTCTTATATACGTCAAAGGTGTCAAATTCATCAGAGTTCAGCCACAAGCTACAAATAAATGTGCTAATGGTTAAAAGTGGTATTAAAGGAATACCCTCCTTTTCTGAAGCAATAGGTTTTTCCCGTATTCGTGTGTTCCAAATATGATCAGTGTGTTCCAAATACGATACTAAAGAATTATTTGCTGTTTATTTGGAATTCAAATTTAAATAGTCATCCTGTATTTTTTTCTTCTTCAAAATCTGGCTCCACTATTCAGGGTAATGAAAAAGGCTTGATGACAGTGAATATTCTCTTTATAGGAATGTTACAGCTAAGCAATGAGAAAGGAGTAATAGCATAAAAATACCATGATCTTACGAATGTTAATGAATTAACAGATATAAGGTGAAGATAATTGATGACTATGAACTTGCTCAAGAAAAGACATAAGACTTAATATGCCTTTTGATATCATTAAAAAGATGATGGTCTTGGGGTGCCTGGGTGGCTCAGTCGGTTAAGCGGCCAACTTCGGCTCAGGTCACGATCTCGCGGTCCGTGAGTTTGAGCCCTGCGTCGGGCTCTGTGCTGACAGCTCAGAGCCTGGAGCCTGTTTCAGATTCTGTGTCTCCCTCTCTCTGACCTCCCCAGTTCATGCTCTGTCTCTCTCTGTCTCAAAAATAAATAAAAACGTTAAAAAAATTAAAAAAAATAGATGATGGTCTTGCCAAACATTTGGGGGCTCTGAACTTTTATTTTTTGGAGTGGGCAAAGTATGTGGCTGAGATAAATCTAGGGCTTACTCAATGTAGGGAATCTAATAAAAATCATTAGCACCAAACTGGGCTCCCAAAATGCTATGCCCTGAGGGGAAGGATAAATACAAAAAGGAAGTATAAATGAATAGAAAAACCTGTCATGTAAAAGAAGACAGTCATGAAACTTGACTGCCTTCACCTCATTGGCAGGTGGGTAGAGACAAAACAATTTTTTTTTCCATGAAGAGTCAAAACCAAAATTTAGCCCTCATGTGAGATCGTGACTTGGATTCATATAGTCAAATACATGTGGTCAAATAACATGTGATCTTTCAAAGCAAACATAAATGTTAAGCTATGCTTCCAGCAGGTAAGGCTCCAAGAAATATGAGGAGCTCATAACAAAAAATCAGAAGACACACAAGCAAATACACCACCGCGAGGCAAAGCTAGCAAAAACAGCAGACTGTAGAATTATTAGTATACAATCACACACACACATGCATGCACACACACACACAGACACACACACACACAGAAACCATCCATTTTTAACGTTAATATAAATGAAGACATGAAAAAGGAACAAAGGACTATAACATAGCAGTAAAATAGGTTTTAGAAATAATGAGGCAGAATTTCCAGGTATGACAATAAAGATAACATTAAAAGCAGAACTGATAATATCAAACAGCAGATTTGACACCACTGAAGAGAAAATTAGCAAACTGGAAGATAATTCCAGTGAAATCATCCAGAATGTAGAGATTAAAAGTGTGAAAGAGGTATTAAGATATAGAGAAGGGGGTATAAGAAGATACATAGTATTTTTGAGTTCCAGAAGGAGATAATAAACAGAATGGGGGAGAGGACAACATTCAATGACATAATGGCTAAATATTTTTTGTAATCATGGAAAGAAAACAAACTCCAGATTTGGGTAGCCCAGTGAAATCCAAGTAGAAGAGAGAAGGAGTATGGACTTAAATATATTGTAATGAAACCACAAAACATAACAGTCAAAGAGACCCACCTATATGCTTGTTATAAGAGACATAATTGAACTATAAGGGCATGGAATGCTGAAATTAAAATAAATGAAACGATAGGCCATGAAACTGCTAATGGAAAGAAAACTGCTATGTTTATGTAAAAATAAACCAAAATAACATTTAAGTCAAGAAGCATTGCTGGAGACTTTTCATAAAGCTAAAAAGATCAATTTAAGAGGAAGATATGAAAACCTAATAGCCTGTATTTAATACCATTGTTTCAAATTACATAAAGAAAAAGTTGACAGAAGTTGATGAAAAGCAGCCCCCAAGGTCATTACTCAAAGCCTTTCTTCATATATGCTAAGTAAGCTCCCTCGACTTTAGAAAAAGCGCCAAGGCTGAAAGAGAATAGTCGGTACTTGATATGAGATGCCTGTGTGCGTGAAAAATGTCCAGCACAAATACAACTAAAACCAGAGACGAACTCAGGGGATGTGGGACAGGACGCAGAAAGTTTGCTCAGCTCATTAAAGAAAGTACTAATGGACATTTTTTAGGCAAAAGGAAAAGGGTATCGTATGGAAATGTGGAGATGCAGGAAAGAATGAAGAACAAAAGAAAGGATAAATATACACTTCAATCTTAATGAAATATTGGCTTTACAAGTCAATAACGGTGATGATGAGGAGGACGTTTTACGAGGGCTAAACTACATACAGACAAACAGCCAATATAGTACATAAGCTGGGATGAAGTGAATGGGGTTAAAGTGTTCTAAGTCTCTTGAATGGTTAGGATCAGATAAAAATGTTAACTTATACTAGACTATAATCATCCAAGAGCATTTGTTTAAATCTTCAAGGCAACGATGGAAACAGTAGTAAAATCGGGCACATGGGTGGCTCAGTCGGTTAAGCATTCAACTTTAGCTCACGTCGTGATCTCATGGTTCATGTGTTCGAGCCCCACCTTGGGCTCTGTGATGACAGCTCGGAGCCTGGGGGCCTGCTTCGGATTCTGTGTCTCCCTCTCTCTCTCTGCCCCTCCTCCATTCATGTTCTGTCTGTCTCTGTCTCTCAAAAATGAATAAACGTTAAAAAAATAAAATAAATCAAACAGTAGGAAAATCATGTAAAACTAGAAAGATGTTAAAGGCGGTAATAGGATAATAAAAAAACACTTAATCCAGAGGTGAAAGAAAAAAAAGAAATATAGAACATATGAGACAAATTGCAACAAAGATAAGATGATAAATACAAAATCAAACATATAAACTTTCCTTAAATGAAGATTAGACTGAATACTTCAGCTGAAAAGAAAAAAATTCGGACTACATTGAAACACAATCATATGCTGCCTAAAAGAAATACATTAAAGTTGGAATTCAGGAAAGAAAGAGATGGACAAATATTTTATCCAAATCTTAATCAAAAGGAAGCTGGTGGGGCCCCAGGGTGGTTCAGTCAGTTAACCATCTGACTCTCAATTTTGGCTCAGGTCATGATCGCATGGTTTGTGAGTTCCAGCCCCACCTCAGGCTCTGTGCTGATGGTGCAGAGCCTTCTTGGGATTCTCTCTCTTTCCCTCCTTGTGTCCTTCCTCCAAGCTCTCTCTCTCCCTCTCTCTCTGTCTCTCAAAATAAGTAAATAAACTTTTAAAAAAAAGCAAGCTGGTGCAACAGTGCTAACATCAGACAATATGGATCTTAGGGAACAAATATTTTTTAGAAACTTTTTATTTTTATTATTATTTTTTTATTTTTTTAATGCTTATTTATTTTTGATACAGAGAGAGACAGAGCATGAACGGGGGAGGGTCAGAGAGAGGGAGACACAGAATCTGAAACAGGCTCCAGGCTCTGAGCTGTCAGCACAGAGCCCGACCCGGGGCTTGAACTCACGGACCGCGAGATCATGGCCTGAGCCGAAGTCGGCGGCTTAACTGACTGAGCCACCCAGGCGCCCCTTTTAGAAACTTTTTAAATGTTTATTTATTTTTGAGAGAGAGGAGAGACAGAGTGAGAGCAGGGGAGGGGTAGAGAGAGGGGGAGACAGAATCCAAAGCAGGCTCCAGACTCTGAGCTGTCAGCAGAGAACCTGATGTTGGGCTTGAACCCATGAACCGTGAGATCATGACCTGAGCTGAAGTCAGACACTTAACCAACTGAGTCACCCAGGCGCCCCAGGGAGCAAATATTTTTAAAGATCAATAATGATATTTTATAGTAGTGAAAGTTTTAATTTACTAGGAAGACTTACACATTCTAAATTTGTATGCTTATAATGACAGGGTTTCAAAATACAGTAAGCATGTTCATTAAGCACAGCTAAAAAGATAAACATAACAATTTATAATCATTTTTAGAGACTTTAACACTATTCTCTCAGTAATTGGTAAAACAAACAAAGCCCATTACCGTAAATAAAGGATATATGAACAGTGTGATTATCATACAAAATCTGACTTATGTACATAATATACTTCAAGCAGTAACTGCAAAATGCATAGTGTTTCCGAGAGCAGAGAGAATATTTACCAATAAACAATGCTGAGCCATGAAAACAAGCCTCAACAATAAGGAACTGAATTTCTCCAGAGTATTTTACCTTGTCACACTGGAAATAAGCTACAAATCAGTAATCAAAAGAATATATCAAATTTTGCAAATGAACAAATATACTTAAAATAACCCATGGGTCAAAGTTAAAATCACATTGGGGTTAGAAAACATTTTGAGCAAAATGACAGAAAAAAAATGTTGATAGATGTTGATAGATCCTCACATAAAGGGAAATTTATGGCCTCTTTGCACACATATTTTTTTTAAAAGACTGAAAATCAATTATCGAAGTAGCTAACTAAAGAATGTAGAAAAATATTTGCAAATCAAATCCAGTAAAAAGCAAAAAGAAGAAAATTATAAAGATAACACAATACAAAACAATGATACAATAAGACAGGTCTACAAAGGCTAACAGTGGTGCTTTGAAAAAGCTAACATGATAGTAACTCCTGTCAAGAAAAATCAAGAAAAATAGAGAGACAAGGCACAAATAATCAGCTGCCATGAATAAAAAAGAGAATATCACTATTGCAGATGCTATAGACATTAAAAAGTTCATCAGAGGAAAATGTAAACTACATTAGAGAATACAATAAATTATATTCCAATATATTTGAACATTTTGATTAAATGGATACACTGCTAAAATGAACATCTACATGGTCTGTTATCTGTTGAAGACATTGAATCAGTCTTTTCATATCCTCCCACAAAGAAAATTACAAGACCAGATGGCCTCGCTGGACTATTTCACCAAAAACTTACCTGAGAAATATTACACAAACTCTTTCAGAAAATAAGAAAAAAAAAAGGGGGGGAGGAGCAGTTCCTAAACCTTCAATAAGGCCGACTTAAGCATGATACCAAATCCTAAAAGAACACTATAATTAAAAAAATAATATTGCAGTCTCTCTTGCGAAGCAGTACCTAAATATACTTAAAAATATTAACAAGTCCAGCAAACATATATAAAAGATAGATAAAAACCAAGTTTAGTGAATTCTATGAGTGCAAAATTGGTTTGACATTTGAAATGAATGCAATCACATATGTTAATTAAAAAAGAGGAGAAATTATGTGATCATTAACCGATACAGAAATCAACTGGCAAAATTCAGCATATAATTCATGATAAAAACCAATGAAGCACATAAAAGAAGAGAACTTTCTCAACCTATTAAAAGTCACTTGCAAAAAGCAAGAATTATCATTATGCCAAAGAGTGAGATGTCGAGAGCTTTCTTCCTGAAATTAAGAAGAGAGCAGGATATCCCTTTATTAACATCTCTACTCACCGCCGGACTAGAGGACCTAGCCAGTTCCATAAGGGTAGAAAATAAAACAGAAATTATAAAGTCTGAAAAGAAAAACTAAACCCGTCATTCACTGATGATATGGTGGGATGTGCGGAAAGTCTACGAGAACCTAAGCGTGAACAATTTGAATTGCTAAGCGAAATTTTCAAGGTTGCTAGATTCAGATTTGACATTGAAAACCGATTCTGTTTCAAAGTCATTGTCGATAAATTCTAAATAAAGCATACCTTTTCAATGTAGAGTACAGTTTATAGTGACATCCAAAATATCAAATAAATGCAAACAGAGCTATCAGGATATATGCATAACTACATAGAAAATACAAAACATTATTAAGATCATCTAATAAGAGAAGGAATATGCTATACTCATGAAATTAAAGACTCAGTATTGTAAAGATGTTTTTCTCCCTAACCTGATGTAAAGATTCAGTGTGATCTTTATCAAAATCCCAGCGGGCTGCTTTTCATGTGGAAATTGGCAAGCTGATGCTAAGAGTTATATGAAACTAAGAAGTGCCAAGAATAGCAAAGAAGAACAAAATACGAAGGCTCGCCCTACTGGCTATCAAGAATTATTAGAAGCTACAGTGATTAAGAGAAATGGAACAATTAAGAGCAGACTGAATTTCTAGATGATGACAGGGAATTGTTGTTAATTTTTTAAGTGTTTCTATCATTATTAGTACCGTTCGTCAAATACTACCCATTTTCGATGCTTTTCTTGGGCACATGGTGAGTAATGTTTTACTTTCTGGTTTTTTTGAATTTGGGTATGGCCCTATGACTTTCTTTGACCCCTGTAATGAAAACGTGTGTCACGTTTTAAGAATTAGGGCCTGAGTTTTCAATCTTTACTGAGACAACAGTTCGTACTTAGACATGGGACATTGCCATGACAGAAGCCTGTAATTTTGGTGGCTATTTGGCTGTTAGCAGAAACTTTCTTCGAGAGGTGAAAGATGGTGAGATGTGTAATGCAATGGTAGAATTTTTACTGAAACTGTTGCCCTTTATAACTTGGGGAAAAATCACGTAATGAATGAAGCTATAGCTTTAGTGGAGGGGTTTGGAAAGAGTAGTTTGTGATGGCTACTGTCGCCTGTATTTGGCAAGTTATTATAAGAAAGGTACAAGCTCAGAAAAGAGGCAGCCAGTTGACACGCAGGAATAAAACTGAATAGAGGTATTTCAGAGGCTGTAGGGCAGAAAGAAACAAGGTCTTTTTTTTCACCTTGAACGGTAGAAGGTAAAACATAGAGTGGAAAATGGTCAATTAAACCTCATTCTTTTAACAAGAGACAGATCAATGGGTTAAGGTGCATAAGAGTAAAAATCCAATGAGGGAGTGGCATCCACTTAACCTTGTGTCTGGACAAAATGTCTCAGGTTAATGATACTAAATTTGTGCCTCTCCCATTAAGTCTTGTAAGTTCATGGTACCTTGCATTAAAAGAGAGTAAGACTGGGGCTCCTGGGTGTCTCAGTCGGTTAAGCGTCCAACTTCAGCTCAGGTCATGATCTCGCGGTCCGTGAGTTCGAGCTCCGCGTCGGGCTCTGTGCTGACAGCTCAGGGCCTGGAGCCTGTTTCAGATTCTGTGTCTCCCTCTCTCTCTCTCTCTCTGACCCTCCCCCGTTCATGCTCTGTCTCTCTGTGTCTCAAAAATAAATAAACATTAAAAAAAATTTTTTTTAAATAAAAGAGAGTAAGACCTAGTGGTGAAAAAAATATATATAACGAATACCTATCAATCTATCTATCCATCCATCTACCTGTCTATTCCAGGGGTGTGGCTATTGGCACATGAAATTGATTGGAATCAAGAGAGTAAAAACTCTACTAGGTTGTGAGTTACACTGTTATGAGAGTGGACCCAAATGTTGGATTATTTAATGCCCAAGACAACCCTTGGGTACCCAAATCCCTTGACTGAGCAAGACGTTTAACACCTAGAAGCGCTGAATCTCCAGTGCCTACTTCAAATGTAGTCAGGGAAGATAATGGAAAAGAAAGAACTTTCTAGAGTGAAGAGCCCAGGGCCAAAAGGAGACATATATTACGTATCTCATTTATTTTTAAGTTCAGCAAAGTGAAAGAGCTAGGCTTCTTGTTGATACCTTGGACAAAGGACCAGTTTCCCTTTACCCGAGATATGGGTGGAACCATTACCAACAACATCCCAAGAGATATTAGCGTTTAACCCTCTGGAGGAGGAGTCCATCAGAAGTTTGTTTTCTTTTTCCAAACTCGGGCTATTGCTTCTCCCGCACTTTCTCAGTCGGAGAAGGGTTACAAGCATTTCCAAGGATGTCACACTTTGCTATTTTCATAAGTACAAGTAAATGTGCATGAAGGTGCCTGTGGCTTTTATCATTGCTTTAATCCTCATGTTCGGGTCTTTTCCATTTTTTATTCGTGTCTCCTCAGGCTGAAGCAGACAAGCTAATTTAGCATAACATGCCAGCTAAGTAGTATGAAGAACCAGGAATATTAGCAAGAAAGCTCACTGTGTTCTTCATTTACTGGCTTAGGGAAAAGTCAGTTATTATTTATTTATTTATTTATTTATTTATTTATTCATTTGAGAGGCAGGTTTTTAAGGGTTGAGAAAAGGATTAACACAGTCAAAGAAGGTAAAACATTTAATGAGAGCTTGGAACCTTGGAAGCCACTGCCATCTCTCTATGATTTTGATTTTTTTAATGTTTACTTATTGACTTCGAGAGAAAGAGACACAGCGTGAGCAGGGGAGGGGCAGAGAGGGAGGGAGACACAGAATCCGAAGCAGGCTCCAGGCTCGGAGCTGTCAGCACAGAGCCCGACACGGAGGGGTGAGGCGGGTGGGGGAGGGGGGGCTCGAACTCACGAACCATGAGATCCTGACGTGGGCCGGAGTCAGACGCTCAACCGACTGAGCCACCCAGGTGCCCCATCTGTGATTTTGAAGCAAGATGAGGAAAATGGAAGTATCCAGGTCAGAATCCAGCATGCCAGCAGACTTAGATTTTCTGTATTTTCTGCATTTGACATCTTGCTCTAATGTAGAAGAAAAGGCAAGAAAATGAAGATGCTGATTCCATATGCTAAATGGAAGCCCAGGACTGAAAAACACTAGCAGCAAACATCTGTCTCAAACATTGTCAGTGTTTCTTTGGCGCCGTAAATCGGATGTGGTTGCAAAGACCTGTTTTGCCTCCAAGTTATTAACTTCATGCAGGTGAAAGGAGATTCCTGCAATTAGTATGCTCGCTGCTGTGGCAGCTAACTCAGAAGGAAAGAAAGAAAGAAAAAAAAAAACGTGGTTTGAAAATTATGCCTTTGAGGCTCTGGCTTGGGCTTTCCATAATTGGATACAAATACGAAGCCCTGGAAGGGAATTACTGTGAGATTTAGCATGGGATTATTTAATCACGGATTTAAAAAGGCAGAATTCTGTGGGTGCCAAGAAACCGCAGGATTGCAAAGCATAGTTGTGGTTGTGGAAGAATGAGCTGCCACCTGTACGTCTGCACCTGGTTATCACAAGAGGAGAGTTTGTTTTGCCATTGGTCTGTCCATTGCCCTCCTCAGGACGTTATCTGGCATCTGTGAATGTTACCTTATTTGGAAATAGAGTCTTTGAAGATACCAGCAAGATGTAGGTCGTAGTGACACAGGGTGGGCAGTTAATCCAACCTGACTGGTAACTTTATAAGAAAAGGGAAAGAGAGACAAACATGGACACTCAAGGAGAGGAAACTGGCTAATGAAGACGCAAGCACACGGAGGGAAGGGTAGCTTGTGAAGATGAACACAGAGATGGGAATGAGACGGTTATAAACCAGTGAGTGCCAAGGAGAGTCGTCAACATCAGAAGTCCGTAATGTTGGAAATCTTGTTTTCTATTCTTTTTAAATAAAATGGTTTAAAACATTTTATTTATTTTTGAGAGACAGAGAGAGACAGAGCACAAGCGGGGTAGGGGCAGAGAGCGAGGGAGACACAGAATCTGAAGCAGGCTCCGGGCTCTGAGCTGTCAGCACAGAGCCTGGTGCAGGGCTCGAACCCCTGAACCATGAGATCATGACCTGAGCCGAAGTCGGACACTTAACCGACTGAGCCACCCAGGTGTCCCGGAAGTATTGTTTTCTGGAGACTTTAGAGGAAGCGTGATCCTGCTGACACCATGATTTTAAACTTTCAGCTTCTAGAACTGTGACACGATACATTTTTGTTCTTTTGAGCCATCAAGTTTGTGGTCCTTCCTTACAGCCCTAGAAAACTAATATACTATGCGGCATGCTGGATACTGGATGTACTGAAATGAACACATTTCCAATCCTGTGTTTCAGGAACTCCCAGCCAAGTGCCTGGGCTACGAACCAAGATTTCAATATCTGAGATGAGAGCTGTATCGAGATATTAATTGGTACTAGGGAGGCTCAAAGGAGGGGCACGAGAAAGCTTTTCAGGGAGATGCTTTTTGAGTTGCAGCTCAAAAGACAGTTAGGCATTTGCCAGATAAATCACAGGATATAATGCCTTTACTGCAGGAAATATCATGCCGGAGAGAGCTGGTGGGAGGCGCAGGTCAATTCAAGAAGGAGTCGCCACCTTGAATGGGATACCCTTGGGCGGCAATAACAGTGAACATGTTCCTCTTCTTTGATGATGATGTCAACGGAGATGATGATATCTTATCACCCTTTGCGGAGGTTCCCTTAGGGCAACTGTTCTTACATCACGCATTGTCTTATTTAACTGTCTCAGCAGATCTACACAGGAACTATTAGCATCTGCATTATACCAATGGAAAAACTGACCCCCGAAGAGTTGAAATAACTGCCGTAAAGGCCCCACAGCTAGTAATTAGAAGCAGCTCTTGAGATGCCCTTCATACTCCATGGTGTATGTCTTTCCAAGATCACAGGCTTGAATAAAGAAGTCACGGAGCTCTGAGTTGGGTTTATGTTCTCGAGCTGATGGTAGATTTCGCTTTGCACATGAACTGCTCCACCCTTTGAAATTAAGTTCTGCTCTACAGGGGCCCTCTCCACGGTCACCTCTAACTCTCTGTTCCTTCAATCGTATTCATCCATTCAGCACGCGTGTAGGCACTGTGGTAGAAGCTGCGTGTCAGGCGACCCTGTGTATGCAGTTTCTTTTACCACGTTAGCCATTTGGCCGATTTCTATTTTTTCCTGTGGGGTGGACTCTGTCTTTGAATTCCAGTTGTTAAGAAGCACTGGATGTCAACCAGATGAGCTCCCCCCGCTGAAATCGATCGGCCAGCTGCATGAAATAAAGGACAATGGTTCTGCTGTAAATAGGCCAGCAAATGCCTTTTATTTTCTGTTTTGCTTAGCACTTAGCACTTTGAATGAATATCGGTAGCTTATATATATCTCCGAGATTCAGATCCCTTTTTGGGACTATCTAGCTAGTCATAAACATGTAAGGTGTCAGAACGACCACAGTATCCCTTCCTCTCTTCCAGTTTTCAAAGGATTAAAAGGTAATTGACAAACTGTCACAGCCAAGCCGAGCCTAGAGACATGATGACTAACATAATGTGGATGAGATCCTGGAACAAAAAAGGGCATTAGGTAAAAACTGAGGAAATCTGAAGCAAGTATGGACTTTAGTTAAAATAATGCATCAATATCGATTCCTTTATTACGACAAATATACCACACTGATGTAAGATGTTAAAAACGTGGGAAACTGGCTGTAAGCTATGTGGGAATGATCTGTCCCCTCTTTGCAATTTTTCTATAAATCTAAAGCCATTTTAAAATTAGGAAGAATTTAAACACGATTTCCGTAACAGCTGTTTAAATTTCTATCTGGATAGTTCCCTCTCTGCTCCTTAATTTGAATTCTTCTGGACTGCCTTCAGACATGTTTCTGTGTTGTAAAAAGAGCTGCCTTAGATGGCTTGCAAGAGCTTGGGCCAGAAGCAGCTGAATTTTTGTCTGTGAGGCATCTCTGTCAAAGATGAGAAAGTGGTAGACAGAAACAAATGAGGAAGGGACCTGTCCAGGACTCTCGGGAAAGGTAAAAAGTATGCAAGATTCCTGCCAAGAAGCCTTGAGGAAAATTCCTCCCTGAACTGAAATTTATTGACTAACATAACTCAATCTATGTCGGAGATGATATTAAAAGCCTTATCACATGGCACGTCTATCACAAAAGCCCCAATGACTATTTTGGGGGTGAAGCAAGTCAGAGCAAAAACTGCTTTCCCATTGCTTTTTAAACTGAAGGTTGTTTTTATTTTCCCATGTAAGAGTAACGCAGACTTATTTTAGAAAATGTAACATTAAAGACATTCGAAAAAAAAATCCATCTTTTCTTTCCATCTGGGGGTGGGGGGAACGACTACTGTTTTGACGTATTCATTCCAAATAAGTGTTAAATAAATGTTACTTTCCAGAATTCTTGGCTAATTTACCAGAAAATGCAAATGATGAAAGCTTTTTTTAAAAGCCTTTTCTGAGCTTTTTTCTAATAATAGACTATCTTATTTTATTAAAAAATCAGAGACTCATAACCAGTAAAGAAATCGAATCAGTAATCAAAAATCTCCCAAAAAACAAGAGTGCAGGGCCACGTCGCTTTCCAGGGGAATTCTACCAAACATTTAAGGAAGAGTTAACACCTATTCTCTTGAAGCTGTTCCAAAAAATAGAAATGGAAGGAAAACTTCCCAACTCTTTCTATGAAGCCAGCATTACCTTAATTCCAAAATCAAAGACCCCACTAAAAAGGAGAACTATAGACCATTTTCCCTGATGAACATGGATGCAAAAATCTTCAACAAGATATTAGCCAACCAGATCCAACAATACATTAAAAAAATTATTCACCACAACCAAGTGGGATTTATACCTGGGACGCAGGGCTGGTTCAATATCCACAAAACAATCAGTGAGATCCATCACGTCAATAAAAGAAAGGACAAGAACCATATGATCCTCTCAATGGATGCAGAGAAAGCATTTGACAAAATACAGCATCCTTTCTTAATAAAAACCCTCAAGAAAGTGGGGATACAAGCATCATAACTTGAGATCATAAAAACCATATATGAACGACCCAACGCTAATATCACCCTCAATGGGGAAAAACTGAAAGCTTTCCTCCTTAGGACAGGAACAAGACAGGGATGTCCACTCTCGCCACTGTTATTCAACATAGTATTGGAAGTCTTAGCCTCAGCAATCAGACAACAAAGAAATAAAAGGCATCCAGATCAGCCAGGAGGAGGTCAAACTTTCACTTTTCACAGATGACATGATACTCTATATGGAAAACCCAAAAGACTCCACCAAAAAACTGCTAGGACTGATCCATGAATTCAGCAAGTTGCAGGATATAAAGTCAATGCACAGAAATAATTTGCATTCCTATACACCAACAATGAAGCGACAGAAAGAGAAATCAAGGAATCAATCCCATTTATAATTGCACCAAAACCCATAAAATACCTAGGGATAAATCTCACCAAAGAGGTGAAAAATCTATACACTGAAAACTATAGAAAGCTTATGAAAGAAATAGACGAAGACACACAAAAAATGGAAAAATATTCCATGATCCTAAATAGGAAGAGCAAATATTGTTAAAATGTCAATACACCCAAAGTAATCTACATATTCAATGAAATAACTATCAAAATAACACCAGCATTCTTCAAGAGCTAGAACAAAGAATCATAAAATTTGTATGGAACCAGAAAAGACTCCGAATAGCCAAAACAATCTTGAAAAAGAAAACCAAAGCAGGAGGCATCACAATCCCGGACTTCAAGCTGTATTACAAAGCTGTAATCATTAGGACAGTATGGTATTGGCACAAGAACAGACACTCAGATCAGTGGAACAGAATAGAGAACCAAGAAATGGACCCATAAATGTATGGTCAACTAGTCTTTGACAAAGCAGGGAAGAATATCCAGTGGAATAAAGACAGTCTCTTCAGCAAGTGGTGCTGGGAAAACTGGACAGTGACATGCGGAAGAATGAACCTGGATCATTTTCTTACACCATACACAAAAATAAATTCAAAATGGATGAAAGACCTAAATGTAAGACAAGAAGTCATCAAAATCCTCGAGGAGAAAGCAGGCAAAAACATCTTTGACGTTGGCCACAGCAACTTCTTACTCAACACATCTCCAGAGGCAAGGGAAACAAAAGCAAAAATGAGCTACTGGGACCTGATCAAAATAAAAAGCTTCTGCACGGTGAAGGAAACAATCAGCAAAACTAAAAGGCAATCGATGGAATGGGAGAAGATATTTGGAAACGACATATCAGATAAAGGGTTAGTATCCAAGATGTATAAAGAACTTATCAAACTCAATACCCAAAACACAAATAATCCACGGAAGAAATGGGCAAAAGACATGAATAGACACTTCTCCAAAGAGGACATCCAGATGGCCAACCGACACAAGAAAAAATGCTCAACATCACTCATCATCAGGAAAATACAAATCAAAACCACAATGATATACCACCTTACACCTGTCAGAATGGCTAACATTAACAACTGAGGCAACAGCAGATGTTGGCAAGGAAGTGAAGAAAGAGTATCTCTTTTGCATTGTTGGTGGGAATGCAAGCTGGTGCAGCCACTCTGGAAAACAGTATGGAGGTTTCTCAAAAAATGAAACATTGAACTACCCTACGACCCAGGAATTGCACTCCTAGGTATTTATCCAAGGGATACAGGTATACTGTTTTGAAGGGACACATGTACCCCATGTTTATACCAGCACTATCAACAATAGCCAATATGGAAAGAGACCAAATGTCCTCTGATGGATGAATAGATAAAGAAGAAGTGGTATATATATATATATATATATATATATATATATATATATATATATATATACACACACACACACACGAGCAATCAAAAAGAATGAAATCTTGCCATTTGCAGCTACATGGATGGAACTAGAGCGTATTATGCTAAGTGAAATTAGTCAGAGAAAGACAAATATCATATGACTTCACTCATATGAGGACTTTAAGATACAAAACACAGGAACATAAGGGAAGCAAAAATAATCTAAAAACAGGGAGGGGGACAAACCATAAGAGACTCTTAAGTATGGAGAACAAACAGAGGGTTACTGGAGGGGTTGTGGGAGGGGGGATGGGCTACATGGGTAAGGGGCACTAAAGAATCTACTACTGAAATCATTGTTGTACTCTAGGCTCACTAATTTGGTTGTAAATTTAAAAAATAAATTAAATTACAAAAAAATCAGGGATTGTAAACAGAGGGGCTCTGTTTTTCTTCAAGTTTGTGTCTTTTTTTTTAAGTTTTTATTTAAATTCCAGTTAGTTAACATACAATGTAATATTAGTTTCAGGTGTACAATACAGGGATTCAACACTTCCCTACATCACCCGATGCTCAATCACAAGTGCCCTGCGTAGTGCCCATCATTTATTTTACCCATCCCTCCCCTCCCCTCCCCTCTGGTAACCAGGAGTTTTACTCTACAGTTAAGAGTCTGTTTCTTGGTTTGCCTCTCTCTCTCTTTTTCTCTTTTTTCCCTTTGCTCATTTGTTTTGTTTCTTAAACCCCACACACGAGTGAAATCATATGGTATTTGTCTTTCCCTGACTTACTTCGCTTAGCATAAACTCTCGAGCTCCACCCACGTCATTGCGAATGGCAAGTTCTTACCAATCTTGAAAACTTTGGGGCTGCTTTTTTTTGGAAGCAAGAAAATATGTCTTTACTTAGTGGCCATTTGGTGTGTGTTCAATGCCAGCAAATTCCTTCTGTCCTCTCTCAGTTCATCTGAGATTCCTCTCAGACTGATCTGAAGAAGCATCACTGAGGAGCAAGGGCTCCTGGGAGGAGTTCAGAGAATTTGGGGCAAAGTGCAGTGTGTGCTCCACACCTGCCAAATGCAGTCTCACAGGTGAGAATTGGAGATGGCATTTGTTGGATCTTCTCTGTAACCCCAGCTCCCCCCCCATGGATCCCTACTTTCAGCTGGAATGAACCGAGGTATGACCCGATGTTGGGGGAGCAGCATGAAACACTGAAAGAGAATAAGGACTTTCCCATCAGGTACACCTGCACTTGAATCCTGACTTCAACGTGTACTACCCGTGAGTTGTGTAAATTACATCACTCCTCTGTACCCTAATTTTTGACTTGTAATACAAAGATTAATACATTGACACATACTTGCTGAGCATTAATTGCCAGTCCTTTTATGTTCTCTTCGCTTTGCTGTGTTTTCTTCTGTCTTGTGCTAAGATTTACTTACCCTTTAACCTTCCTGAGAGGTTCTGTTGTCCAAGTTATAAAAGTAAGGTGGAAAATGCAATTTTAAATACCCTTTTGGCGGCCAGGGGGCATCATTTGGTCTTTGGTTGTTGGTCTCTGATTGATTCATTTTCATTGTGATCACTTTCCCTTGTAGAGATTTAGAGTCCTGGTCCTCCCCGGGACTGGACCACTGTGAGGTCCAAGCTGGACAGTCTGTGGAGGAAAAGTCAAACTGCTTTTTGCAAGTTGACCTTGTGTAGATGTAGTAGGTCAACTGATTGATTGCATTTTTTAAATAAGCTTCTTGTCTGGATGCAGTGTTGCATTTGTGTTTGTTTGTTTTCACCCTGTTCCTAGATCTACTTTCAGAATCAAACAAATTAAACAAACATCATAGAATAAAAGAGAGTAGAATTGTTTTTTTTTCTAACCACTAAGCACAGTATTTCTGAATTTATTTTTTTAATTTTTATTGTTTATAATTTTTTAATGTTTATTTATTTTTGAGAGAAAGAGAGAGAGAGAGAGAGAGAGAATACAAGTGGGGGAGGAGCAGAGAGAAAGGAAGACACAGAATCTGAAGCAGGTTCCAGGCTCCGAGCTGTCAGCACAGAGCCTAACACGGGGCTCAAACTCATGAATCTCAAGATCATGAGCTGAGCCAAAGTCGGATGCTTAACCAACTGAGCCACCCAGGTGCCCCAGTATCTCTGAATTTAAAGCAATCCTTGGGTGCTGTTGCTCAGGGCCAGATACTTTTCTTCCCCAAAGGCCAAGTCCCACTGGTCATACCATCAAGCCTGAATCAAGCTTTGACAGTGAAATGTGTCCCATAACCTGTGCTCCTGGACCTCTATACAGTCTGCTTGGAGTATGACCTACATCACATTAAAAACCAGTTTGTGCCCAGGATTATGTCATCCCATTAGAGGTCTGCTGGCCAAGGGCAAGAAGACATGAAACCCTCTTTCTTTTAGGCTATGGGCTTTGCCACCTCATAGTGTTTACATTTTTAATAAGTGATGAGAGAATTTGCAATAGTCTGTGGACGTCTTGACCTAAAGATGGAATGACTTGGGTAGACCCTGGCCTTAAATGAATAGTCACTGTTCATGCTCCTGTACCAATTCATCACTAGCAAAGTCTGAGCTCATGTCTGCTTCTTAATACACAAAGAGTCTATAAATTCAATGATGGTCAAACTATTCTTCTAGATCATTAAATTATATAGTGGGATTTTATCATATGAGTCTTGGCCTTGGAAATTCATCATTTTGAAGAAAGGTTATGGCTATACGTAGCTGTAAAATTGCTCCCAAATAAATATTCTACATGGAAAGAAGTATGATATTTGCTCTAACAGAAAGCAGGGACAAATTAATTTTATTATTGTTTGATATATGACAATGCTGTTATCTTTCATTACGAGAATAATGGTAAAGGGCTTACATTAATTAAAAGTCCCAAGTATATTATAAAAACTTGAGGATGTGTTGTTGGATGGCTGATAAAATAACTAGTTGGGGAACTACAAGCTATCTTGAAGAACAAGGTTTTTCAAATGCCACAGGTTTTAAAAGAGCTATAACTGTGGACATAATTATGAAATTAAATCCTTTTATTGTTTTAGTTTTACCTCAGCAATCTATTTTTAGCTTGTTATTTTAAATGGGTTGCAAGGTCTTACATCCATAAAAATCCCGAGTCCTACAAAGACTAAAGTGGTCATACAGGTTGGCTTAAAGGTGTAGACAAGACCAACCTGGGGCCACCTGGGTGACTCAGTCGTTTGGGCTTGTGACTTCAGCTCAGGTCATGATCTCATGGTTCATGGATTTGAGCCCCGCGTTGGGCTCTGTGCTGACAGTTCTGAGCCTGGAGCCTGCTTCGGATTCTGTGTCTCTCTCTGCCCCTCCCCCGCTTATGCTCTGTCTCTTTGTCTCTCAAATAAATAAACATTAAAAAAAAAAAGACCAGCCTGTCTCAAGGTGTTAGAACTCCTGGATGGCGACCCTATTTCTTCCCTTGGTATAACTGATCACAAAACAGAAGTTTTCAGGTAAAGAATAAATCACATTCCATAGCACAAACCAATGTTATTTATTTAAAAATTTTTTAATGTTTATTTATTTTTTTTGGGGGGGGGGGAGGTTGGGGCAGAGAGAGAGAGAGACAGAATCCAAAGCAGGCTCCAGGCTGCGAGCCATCAGCACAGAGCCTGACATGGGGCTCGAACCCACGATCTGTGAGATCATGACCTGAGCTGAAGTCAGACATTTAACCAACTGAGCCACCCAGGCGCCACCCCCCCACCCACTCCTTTTTTTTTTTAATTTTTAAAAATGTTATTTATTTTAATTGCTTATTACAGAGATTGAGCATGGGTTAGACTGGTTAATGAAGTAATCCATGATATGCTGAATATTCTGTTTTCTATGGCTATTTATAGATTTAAAAAATGTTGTTCTTGGTTGGTAAGAAATACTTGGAGTCTCCCAAGTCCCTCTGCAAGGCACTTAGTATTATTCAGAACCTGGCCTCCATTTCCAGGGCCTTAGCTGGGTCAGTTGATTCGCCATTCTCTAAAGATGTTAGATACTTTCTCGTCTCTCTGCATTGTTGTTTTGTTCTGTGTCCTGGTTTCCATGCCCTGCCCTCCCATTAGCTGGTGAATTCCTCTTTATCTGTCAAACTTCAAAGCACCTGTAGCTTTGTCTAACCAGCCATCTCCAATTTCTCCAACCACTAACTACCCTGGCCCAATAGAAGATGTCTCCCTTTACCTTTCCTTCTTTTCTTTTTAAGATTTCATATTTTTAAGTAATCTCTACAGCCAATGTGGGACTCGAACTTACAACCATGAGATCAAGAGTTGCATGTTCTACCAACTAAGCCTGCCAGGCACGCCTCCCTTTACCTTTCAGTGAAAATTACCCAACATCTACTCTCTTCTCTCTGCTCCCAAAGCACTTTGTTTAGAAGTAAACTTGTTGAACCCAGGATCCTTGTCTATCTTGTTCACTGCTACAGTCTGAAGGTCAAACAAAATATTTAACTCAACAAATATTAGCCACATCAGTTAACATGGGTATTATTGCACCAATGTAGCAAGTTTATGTTTAATATTGTAAACAGTGAAGGCCGTTATCATTTCTGTTCATATCTTCATTTTTGCAATGCCTCTCATCATCGAATGAGAGAATGAGTGAAAAATTCATTTGGGAGGCAACGTGTAAGCATATTCTTTAAGAAAAATACTTTTCCTTCAGACCAACGGAGCCATTTAAATAAAGAAATGGAAGAAGTGAACAATTTAGCTTTATCTATAGAACACTCAATCAGTTGGGTCAATTTTCTATATTTTAGAAGTGAAATTGTTTTTTCTTATAACCTGAGATATCCTGGAGGTACATTAAATAACCCAATTTTCTATTTGGAGGTGCTATATTACAAAATTTTCATAGGGGTGTGAAGGTAAATTGCAGCAAATTACAGTGTTTTTCTACTAAGCTATCATTGCATTTATCACCTTTATGCGTTATCTCCCTCTGCTTCCCTTCCTCCCCTTCACCCTTCTTCTTATTCTCTGCATTTGAACCCACAAACATTTAGCTCTCACTTTAATAACAGATTATCCAAGCAGGCTGTGACTGTGTACTTTGACGGCTCAAAAAAGAATCTGCAGGAACGTGGTCATGTGAAAAGGCAGTGAACTTTCAAAGCAAGCGACTGAAGGGTAAAAGTTGGAAAAACCCAGCCCACCAAGAGGAAGTTTTGAGTAATAGACAGGTCGTCTGGTGGGTAGAACCCCTCATCGTGCCGATGCTTTTCAGGCACTGGCACTCATGGTGGCCATTACTGAGTGCCCCTCTCCTCTCTCTCTGGGTCCTTTCCTCTTTTCTCACTCTTTCTCCTCTTTCTAGAAAGTGAACCCCATGTCTGCCTCTCTAGGGTCCGTGGGCACTCTGAGTTTCGTATCCGTATTCCCGGTTGCCAAATAAGCATTTCCATTGGTATTTTCCACCAGCAGATCACACTTAGCACATCTGAAAACAAACTCATCACCCCCTCCTGAAATGCCAGCACTCCGTGGCTCAGCAGAAGGATCCATATTCATGCTTTGCTGTCTCACATGCCTCAAGTCCAGTCAACTGCAGCGTCCTAGTCCACCCACCAAGTCCATGTCTCTTGCAAATGTACACCCCTCCTGTCGAGCCTCCCTGCCCTTGTCCTTGGTCTTGATGCAAGTTACAATCATCTCTCGCTTGGATCACAGCCCTGGCCGTCCTCATCCTGGGTCTTGATTCGGCCCAGTTGCCTTTCTTCTTCATTGTGACACCAAAGTTTTCCATTCAAAATGAAATCTGGTACACCGTCCCCCGACTTGAAAACTTCAGTGGCTTCCCGCTGCTCTTGAAATAATCTCCGTAGTCCTCACGGTGGCTGCAAGTCTTGGGGTAATGTGTTTTGCTGGCCTATCCACCTCATCTCCTACCACTCAATGCACGCCACACTCTGGCCCACTGGACTATTTTCAGGGCTTGCATGTGGAACCTTCTCCGTGGCCTCTTGCCTCTTGAACAGGGTAGAACACACTTCCATGACTGCCTTGCACCTTGCCATGTAACTACTGCTCATTTTCGATCCTTAGATCTCATACTTTTTTTTTTTTAACATTTATTTATTTTTGAGAGAGAGAGAGAGAGAGCGGGGGAGGCGCAGAGCGAGAGGGAGACACAGAATCCGAAGCAGGCTCCAGGCTCTGAGCTGTTAGCACCGAGCCCGACGCGGGGCTCGAACTCCAAAGCTGTGAGTTCATGACCTGAGCCGAAGTTGGACTCATAACCTACTGAGCCACCCAGATGCCCCTTTCGACCTCATTTTAAACACTCTTGCCCCCACAGCTTGCCCCCACCCCTTACCTCCAATGACAGATGTGCCCTCCCTGTTAAAATGTTCTCAAAACACCCTGCCCTTCCCTATCGTACCTCCACCCCCCGCAATGTGACCATCAGTCTTATTTGTTTAATTTCCTATCTTCCCCCTGGACTGTAAGATCCACAGGAGAAGAGATTGCACTGTCTCTTTTATACTGTTTGTGTTCATTTCCTATTGCTGCTGGACCTATTGTCATGACCTTAATGGCTTAAACAAAAGAAACCTATTCTCGCTGACTTCTAGAGTTCAGAAATCCAACATCAGTACCACTCGGCCTAAATCAAGGCTACACTTGATATCAGCAGGGCTATACTTCTTCCAGAAGTTCAAGGAGAGAATCCCTTTCTTGACTCTTCCAGCTCTTACTTGTGGCTGCCAGGGTTCCTTGGTTCACAGCTGCAATATTCCAATCCTCAAGGCCAGCATCTCCAAATCTGTTTCTTTTCACATTTCCACCTTCTCTGTGGAAGTCAGATCTCTCTTTGCTTCCCTCGTGTAAGGACACATGCGACTGCAGTTAGGACCCATTCAAATAATCCAGGATAATCTCCCCATCTCAATATCCTTGGCTCAATCACATGTGCAGAAACTCTTTTTCCAAACAAAGTACCATCGACAGAGATTAGGACCTAATATCTTTGGGGGCCATCATTCAGCCTATCACACTGCTGAATTCCTTGTCCTGTCTTCTGTTCTCAATTAGATACGTATGTATGTTTGTATATATATTCTGTGATTTTTCTGGGCCAATTCATTTTAAACTTTTAAATATAGGTACAAGTGAAGATTTTGCTTCATTGAAGTCAACGCAACCTCTGTTGTAGATAAGTTTCCGTAAGTAGGGAAGCTGTAAACTCAGATATCTTGCTTTTCCCCTGTCATGGGGAGCAGGTCCAGAACTTTTCTTTAACTCTATGGGTTAGAAGTCAGGCCCCGCTGACTATCCAGTTCAGTCTAGTTTCTTAGAGATCAAGGCCTCTCAGAAATGGCAGGTGAAACTTGGAACTCAGTAATAAGGGTATGCTAGCAAAAGAGAAAGTTTCATTGTATTGGCTGGAAGGCAAGAATAAGGTGTATTTTTCAGGGTTACGGAAAAAAAAAATAGCAGTCCATTGGTGAGAAAAGAGTTAGAGACATAGGGGCAAGACCCCTTACCAGTTGTGTGAAACAATTAGATTGGTGTAGATGGCCTTTAGCTTTTATTCCAACAACAAAATAAAAAGATTCCATCAAACATATGTTTCGGATCAAAGGTATTTTTATTGTGGGAAATACAGGGCTTTTTACGAGTCCACCCCCCTCTCCTTTTAAGCTACAAATGCCACATCATCTTTTCTTCTCTCTTGTCTTGGGGACGCCGACCACCGTATCACGTTCATCATATGGATTGCAGATCATCTGATGCCTTTCTGGAATCCCTCTGACTGAGATTGGACCAACCGTTATCGAATTTTATAGATAGAGCTCTCATACTTCATCTCATTTCATTACCACAATAAACCTTCGAGGAAGATATTCTTACTCATTTCCGTGTTAAAGAGAATCAATTTCAGTGTATATCTGATAGGCCCAGAAGCAGTGTTTTAACTTGAAGACTAGGCATCCGGATTTATCTCAAATCCCTTAGGCTTAGTAGCTGGAAGAAGAAATAATATCTACCGAGTATTCTCTTTGTCCTACATCACGCTATGGACATACGAGTCTTCTTAACAATGACACAACCCAGCATCATCAGGACCATCATTTGGGCCTGATCAAGACACATGTCTAGAGGAATTTCTCTGAAAATACAGAGGGATGAAGTGGCAAAGGAAAGATATAAACCCAGGACTGAAACTTTCAAAATATCAACGGTCTCCTACCTTGTGTTACCCTCAATTTAAAAATCACGATGTTTGGGGCACCTGGGTGGCTCAGTCGGTTGAGGGTCTGACCCTTGGTTTTGGCTCAGGTCACGATCTCACAGTTTGTGGGATCGAGCCCCCCATCGACTCTGCGCTGACAGCGTAGAGCCTGCTTGGGATTCTCTCTCTCCCTCTCTCTTTGCCCCTCCCTTGCTTGTGCTATCTTTCTCGCTCAAAGTAAATAAATAAACATTTTTTAAAAATGTGACGTTTTACATAAGTCAGACACAAAAAGACAAATACTGTATGATTCCACGTGTATGAGGTACCTGGAGTGGTCAAATTCACAGAGACAAAGCATAAATGGGTGGCTGCTTGGGGCTGGAGAAAGAAGAGAATGAGGAGTTGGTGTTTGTTGGGTGAAGTTTCAGTTGAGGAAGATGAAAACGTTCTGGAGGTGGGTGGAGATTGGGTGACAACGTGAAGGGACTTCATGTCATGGAACTCTAGGCGTAAAACTGGTTAAAACGGTAGATTTTACGTTACAAATAGTTTACAATGAAAAACGGGATTTTCTGCCTCGGTTCACGAGTTAACTGAGACATTGTTCATGAAGGCCAAGGACACAGGCCCCAACATTTGAGAGTCAGAAGGAATTAAGTAGCATTTTGCCTCCAAGAGAGGGCCAGATACGCCCATTTATCTTCCTCATCTCAGATCTCTGTGATTCTATTATTTTTATTGTAAACGTTTCCCACAGGCAATTTTTTTTTTCCCTCTGAAAGGCTGATTAAGACTCTCCTTTTAAAAAAATGGAATATTTATCCTCCAATGACCGAAACTGCAAGTTTCATCAAGAGCAAAATGTAAATCGTTCGGAGAAGCATAAATGAGCAGAAAGCAGCCCCCAGCTTCATTTCACGGAGTGTTTGTCATTTAAACGATCTGAAGCAACCTTGAAAGGGGGTGCCAGGGACAAGACCTTCTCACTGCGCAAGTACTCTAAAGAAAAGAAGAAACGGTGAGCCGAAGTGGACTGCAGGTGAAGGGCGAGATAAAGCCATGAATATAAATGGAGACATGTATACAATGACTTGTCCATCTATTACTTTTATGCGCCAAAAAGCAAGGAGTGGTGATTAAGCAAATGGACATAAATCCTGTGATGTCTGCCTTCTGACTTGCCCTTGGTTTCATCTCCATGGGGGGGCCACTCAGCGCCGATTAACCTTGGTTGCCAGGCCCGTGATCTAGAAGTCTTTTGAGTCAAGTTGGCATCAAATCTGCTTTTGCTTGGTTTAGCTGAGGAAAAAAGTAGATTGGAAGGAGCCAATCTGCTGTCTACACTGCAGATCTGGACTGTGCCCCATTAGACATATTAAGACAACTTCCTGAAGTCGAGTCACTGAATGGAGTAGCTTTAAGGCATTTCTATCTGGCATCTATGAAGCCAACAACAAGTAAAGAGGGCTAAATAGCTATTGCTTTGAAACTCAGTTACATGTAGGATGAATTCTGTTTGATTTGAAGTCTCCCAGACTTCGTTGCATGGGAGGAGGCAGTTCACTGGAATTGCTTTTTCAGATTAAAGAAGGTGAAAATGGAGTAGCCGAGGAGGAATCTGCCTGTGTGAATGTGAACCCGTTTTCACCTTGGGGGTTTAAATCAAGGGTGTGCCTATGTGTGTATGTTGAGGTTGTATGGAAATTGTGTTCAGGTACTTGTGAGCTGCTGGTGTTGTTAATCCATAGGCACTATTTGCATGGATTCGTTTGCATAGTGTGGAAGGAGGAGGTGCAAGGAGCTTTCTTGGAATGTGCCTGAAGACAAAGACAGGAGAGTGGAGTGAGGCCGTAAGGGGAGAGCCCTGCACGCTCTCTGTTTTCAGGAAGATCTCTTTGGCTGAGGCTGGGCCTTTTGGAGGGAGGCAAGGCAGCCTGGAGACAAAGGTGACACACGTTTCCTAGAGACTCTGTGAGGCTTGGGACGCAATCAGCCCCTCTCTGGGTCCAGGAAACCAAACGTGACGTGGAGTCGGGGAGGAAGCATATCTCCCTTCTTCTTGGGAGCATCTTGACTCCATTTTGGCAACACCAAAGGGGAAGAAATCACTACTTGGGTTGGTGACTTTGGAAGGCCTGAGGGGATGGAACGTTCCAAAGAAGAACCTCAGTTCTCAGGAGCGGACTTCAGCAAAAGGCCTGGGGCAGAAGAACATGGAAGAATGAGTTGAGTACTTGTGGGACAATCTGAGAACCTTCGGGAAATGTAGAGGGGAGTTTTCAAGGAGCTGAAAGTCCTGCAACCTCCTCCTGTGGCAGGAGCCACACTCTGGGGAAGCGCGAGTGACTCCCTTAAATATGTCTGCGAAGGGGCCATGTCTGGGAAATGCTGGCTACTTCTCTGCTTTTCACCAGGACTTTATGTGCATACATTAATTCCATATTTCCAGTCATGGGCTTTTCCATTTTAAGAGAAATAAATATAGGAAACTTTATTTCTAACAAATGTCTAGACTTATAAAAAACAACTTACTCCATCAAGACAATACCCTGTGTTTCTCTCTCAAGCATCAACTCCACTGGCCTTTGCCACATGCCTCCGAGACAGAGGTTATAGTTTTTTGGCTTATAGATGAAGGAAAAGGGCAAGGATATTAACATCTTTTAAGAACGGAATGTGTTATGGGTACCATATCAAGAATTTTACCTGCTTTTCCCCATTCATGTCTTGTGGCCATCTTGGGAGGTAGGTATTCTTTCCACGACCAAAAGTAGAAACTGAAAATCAGAAAGAGCTTTTCTGAGATGGACTGGCCATCTAGAGCAAAGCCAGCTCTTTCCTCTGCATCCTGCTGAATGCAACAGGGTACTGGAGGTTGGGGGCGGGGACTCGAAAGGGAAAGACAGCTGCTCTTGAAGAGCCCCAGAGAGTCAAGAGTTTGGGGTGCTCTGAGGGAATGTGAGATGGAGCCTGGGGTGTCTCTTCCCAGCCATGTGTGGTCTTCACACCCATCCCCCCATGAGGCAACACTACAGACATTTTCGCCTCTCCTACCGCCTGGTTTGGTTAACCCTCTCCCCCCGTTCTTCAAAGACACCCATTTGCCTGATCTGCCATGAGCCGCCACGGCTGAGAGGTTGCCTTCCCAGCACCGGCTTCCAGTCGCTGTAATAAGCAAGCTCCAAACCCTGTCTCATCCCCGTGATGTCAAGTTTTGTGCCCTTCTCCCTCCTCAAACCCTCTTTCTAATCGGTGTTAAATGTTCTTGTCAAAAGCAACCATTTACAGGCCATTAACAACAGAATGGATGATTAGGCTCTTTTCAGTCCTGATGAATAATAATGCCTGCTGCCAGTCTCTGCCTTTTGCCATCCACGGCAGGGCTCTTGGAGGAAAAGGGTCATTGTTCAATTTCTGAGATCTGAGTGATTTGAAGCCATAATTGCATTTTAGTGTGCGGAGGAAAAAGTTATACTCTGTGAGCTCTAGTCATTTGGGCAGAAGCAGAGCAAAGGTAAGCTTGCCCAGTTCTGTTTCTTTCAGATGTTTTCTTTCTCCTGCCTTCCCATTACCTTCCCCATCCCCCTGCTTCCTTGTGGTAACATAGCAGGTGCATTAACCCAGAAGGTCCGTCTGAAGCTGTGCACCTCATTTCTGCTATTTAATCCATGCCTAGAGGCATCATTGTATTTCCATTTGGGTCCTAACCACACTTCCCCTGCAGTTTCCCTTAAAAAGTAAGGTTCATATCAAGTGAGTGTATTCACAGGACTAAGTACTGTTTGCCCAACACTGGTCCTGTGGGCGGTTCCCTACTCTAAATACATCCATTTTCAAAATTTGTCTGGGGATCTGTTTGGTAAGATCTAAAGACGCATGGGGAAGAATTTACGGAGTGTGGGAAAAGTTGAGACGCACAGTCCTAATCCAAAACAACACAGTTAATCGTGGGGAAAGGCCAGTTTTGGGGGCCCCGTTGTACAGATCATTTAGGTTGTCCTATATCGTCCACTCTAGAAAGCCTCCTGCCTGTGCCCTAGACGGAAGGGGTTATAATAAATTTGGGGAAAAAAGAAGAAGGAAATGCCTTTCTCGAAAGCAGGTCAGTCGTCAGGTACTCCTGGTTTCTTAGAGATGCGGAGCCATCTGCTGTGTTTCGTCTTTCTCCCCTGGAGTGTCTATGAACAAGGGGCAGCATTAAGGCGTCATTGGCAGTGGGAGGGGCTGCACGCACCGGAAGGCACTAGCCCTGGATGAACAGAGGGAAGGACCTCCCAGGAAACAGAGAGTTCAATACCTCCCAGGAACCAACAGCATCCAGCACTTGACTGGCTTTTGAGGCCCTCCCTCCCTGGGTTCTAGGACCCACTTCTGTTGGGTCTCTACCTACATCCCTGACCCTTTCTACACAGTTTCCTTTAAGGACTTGTTAACCACCTCCCTCTATAATGCTTTTCTTTAGTGTGCTGGGCACCTGCACTGCCAGAATCATTTACGGATCTGATTGCGGCTTAGGTGTGCTTACAAACGGGGCTTCGGCCTCCACGATCGCCCTCCATGTGGATTCCTTAGAATCCTTCCTTGGAGATGGAATATATATCTGTTGGCTTTATTTCTTCACGTTGTTTGATTTTGTGAGGTTAGAAAGGGATTATCTTACCTAAAAAATGTGTCCGGGGCCACCTGGGTGGCTTAGTCGATTAAGAGTCCAACTCTTGGTTTAGGTTCAGGTCACGATCTTGGCAGTTTGTGGGTTCAAGTTCCACATCAGGCTCTGTGCTAGCAACCGGGAGCCTGCTCGGGATTCTCTCTCTCTCCCTCTCTCTCTCTCTCTCTCTGCCCCTCCCCTGCTCGCTTCCTCTGTCTCTCTCTCAAAATAAATAAATAAACTTAAAAAAAATTTTAAAAATGTGTCTGGTGCCCCTGATGACCAGAAGGCCATGTTAGAAAGTTCTAGAAACCATGATCCCCTAATCCCGTCTCTGACCATTATTATGATTGAATGGATTCGGACTAAAAAGAACCACAGGGGTCCCTGGGTGTCTCAGTCGGTTAAGTGTCCAACTTGGGCTCAGGTCATGATCTCGCAGTTCACTAGTTCAAGCCCCGCATCACACTCTGTGCTGACGGCTCAGAGCCTGGAGCCTGTGTCTCCCTCTCTCTGTGCCCCTCTTCCACTTGTGCTCTGTGTGTGTCTCTCTCTCAAAAATAATAAAGAAAGAAAAAATTTTAAAAAAGAGTTAAAAAAAAACAGCCAACATGGGATGCCTGGGTGGCTCAGTCGGTTAAGCGTCTGACTCTTGATTTTGGCTCAAGTCAGGCTCTCATGGTTCATGGGTTCGAGCCCCATGTCAGGCTGCACGCTGATAGCACACAGCCCCATGTCAGGCTGCACGCTGATAACACAGATTCTCTCTCTCCCTCTCTCTGCCCCTCCCCCTGCTCTCACTCTCTCTGTTTCTCAAAATAAGTAAATAAACATCAAAAAAAAAAAATAACAGCCAACAAAGGACCAGCTCAACCTGATAATCAGTGCTGCTTCTCTGTGTAATTTCTCTTTGCCACTATCAAGAAGAACAAAATATTCTCACCCTAGCTTCTCTGATTGTCTCCTTAGGCAGCATTCTTCTCCTATGTCCCCTGTGGCACCACGAGATCAAGGGCACAAACTATCTGTACAGAGGCACAAGATCTATACTATTCACAGATCACTGTTAATTGTTCTGATCTCAACCCTATCCTGCTATTCGGAGATTGTAGGCATTCAAAGTTACGTTCTCAATACACACATTTTGACAGTAGGAAATTGTTCGTCTCCATTTGTATTTGGACACCTCTTATGCTCTGCCTCCCATCTTCCCACTCACTTTCTACTCCAACCATTGCCGTAGTAAGCAGATTTACATAGTGGCCATGGCCTTAGCCTCACCCTCTCTGCCCTCTGTAGCATGTGATGCCTGCAGGAAGCTGCCCAGAATTCACAAGTGCAAGGGAGTTAATGTCCCCAGAGCAATTTTGGCCAAGGCGACACTGGAGCAGGGGTGGATGAGCGCCGCCGTCTTCCATCATTCAGTTGAGCAATTCTAAGGTGGGATTGAGCCCAGTCCCCCACTGTGTAGACCCGTCACGACAACACTCTTCTGTTTCACTCTTCCCAGGTCCCCACTCTACTTCTCTGGTCACTTCCTCAAATGAGCTAAACATGGAGAAGCCACATTGTAAGACTCTGCTTTGGAGGCCAGCTGGGGTATGAGCGAAGACATCTTCTGTTTAAGGCTTGCTTTTCTCTAAGAATTGTCTCTTCCGTCCCCTTCTCTGGTCTAGGTTGCTTCCGTGTATTTTCCTTAAATTCTTGCCCCATCCTCTATGTCCATGTCTCTTATTGTGCTACAAAGTGATGAAGGGTTGTATTGGCATTGGTTTGCTTGCTGAACTGTTGGTCTGGGCCATCCAGAAACCATCCCTCCTGTTCAGGGGGATTCCTGAGTGAGAGTCTTGGTGGGAGGGAGAGCCCCACCCTTCCCTAAAGATGCCCAAGCAAGGACCCCATTTCTTTGGCTGTCCCTTGGTAGCTAGGACGTGGTCATATATTCCAGTCTTGGCCAACTGGATGCTTCCATCTGGGAAAGTGATTCTTAAGCAACTGACACAAAAACACAGGAACTGTTGCCCAACTACTCATCGTAGAGGTGAGTCAAGAGAGGAGTCAAGGGTGTGGCCCTGACAGCCCGGAGCGACCCGATCAGTAGTGCTGGTGGTGTTTTTGTAGCCGGTCTGCTCCTGCCATGCGGCCTTGACTCTGCTTCTGACGGCCAGCCTCCATGCCCACCTTCCAAGCCTGGTCTGCCCCACAGTCTTTCATGAATTACTTTGCAGCTGAGTTAGCCAGAACCTGCCTCTGTTGCTTGTGATAAAAAACACAGGGTCTTTATTTCCCTCAAAGAAGTTAAATTAAATTCAAGTTAAGTTCATACCTTTACAGGTAGCCTGGTTCTCCGTAAGGCAACTGCCAGTTAACTTCTGTTCTGGGCTTCTTCTAAAATAATCCTTTATCCTCTGTCAGGATGTCCTGCTTCTCTCTGTATCCCTTTGAATGGTGCCCTTCCTTTCAAAAGTTCCTTTATATTCTACCCCCCACTCATAGCCCAAGGAGCGCGAGGCCCATGAGCAGGTGGCACCCCACCCTTCACGTCCACCCTTGGTCACACCTGACCCTCCACTGCGGAGGGTTTCTTGAATCCCAGATGGTTTGAGCAAAGTCTGTTTGTTGCAATCACTGGAAAACTTCTGCGGCAAACGGGTCAATTCTCTTTTTTGTCAGCAACGGTGATTTCACAAGAGAAATGGTTGTTTTCTAGCTTCTACATAGGCATCCTGAAAGCGACGTGAGGAAAAGCTTTTGAAATAGGTGTCATCTTTGAAAGAGACCCAAAGTATAAAGGATATACTTGCACTAAATTGTGCTGTGCCTCATCATTTCCATCTGACCAATGGAGAGAGTGTTCTGGTCCCCAGTCACTTGTCTAACTGCTTTTGCCTTTGGAAAAGCTTTATGCATTAGACTGTCAGGTCCCTTAATGCCATCCACAGATTACAAAAGCAGACATCCGTGGTGAGTTTTTTATAATCCTTTCACTGTTCTCAGGTACGGCCCACAGGTAACAGGCGTGCCTTTCCCCACGTCTAGGGGGCGCTATTCATATAGCCTAGTGTTTACAAAGCTTTATCCCTGGAGTTTTGCCAAGGCGTCACCAGCGCAGCCAGGGGCAGCAGCTCTTGGAGTGAGAGACATAAAAAACACAAATTATTAGAAATGAAGGAATGATTCCTCCATCCCTTTGATGAAACCCCCAGCGGGTGTGCAATTAATTCCCGACAGAAGTACCGAAGCCCGGGCTGGTTTATAAGCAGCAAAGAAATGTCTCATTTATATTCCACTTGCAGAGATAAGGAAAAGGTATTTAAAGGCTATTTAGTCACTCTCTGGCACTTGAAACTTATGGATGGTTCTGTTAAAAGTGAGGATTTTAAGAGTGAATAATAAAACCACTTTAGAAGATAACTAACACTATTTTATTTTTCTCTTCCTTGTCTAAGGTGGATGTGAAATATGAATTTGTATCACAGACGCAGGAAAGATAGCAAATGATTTGCCCCATGGGGATAAAGCTTCCCACCTCCCATCTCCGGCAGAACAGACTGCTGATTTGCAAGGCCAGTTTTACCCACTGAGTTCCTCTGCTCTATTTGAAGCTTCTGCAGGAAGAGTCCACTGTTCCTACTGAAGCAAGATGCAGATTAGTGATTTTTTTTTTTTTTTAATTTTTACTGGTCGATGACAAATGTCATCCTCAAAGGCAGACAATTTTGATTCTATGCTGGCGGAGCCTCACTGGGGTCCTCAAATCACAAATCAGTGAGACTGTCGCAGGCGAATTCCATTCCTGCATGCTGACAGAGCTTTCCTGGGCTGGATAGGCTACAGATTTCAAAGGTGAGAAGCTGCTAGAAGCGTTGAAACAACTGAAGATTGATAATGAATTGCACAACTGTTATTATGAACTAAGGAAACTTAGTGGAAATGAACCTGAGGCTAATTCTTTATCAATTCATGAGACACTTCTCCCCAGGCAATCTGGCTGTGGGTATCAAAGAGTAAAAGATACATAGCCTTTGGCCAACCAATTCAACGCCTGGGATTAAAAAAAAAAAAACAAAAACACAAAAACCTTCATTTAAAAATAGTATTTTCACATGATTCAAAATTTAAAATATTTTTTCATTTTTTTAATGTTTATTAATTTTTTGAGAGAGAGAGACAGAGACAGAGACAGAGACATAGACTGTGAGTGGAGGAGGGGCAGAGAGAAAGGGAGACACAGAATCCGAAGCAGGCTCCAGTCTCTGAGCTGTCAGCACAGAGCCCGATGCAGGGCTGGAACTCACAGACTATGAGATCATGACCTCAGCTGAAGTCTGACTCTCAACCGACTGAGCCAGGAGCCCCAAATTGAAAATATTTTTTAAAGTACATAATTAAAAAATCTCTCACACTTTTGTGTTCTAAAGACCCAGTTAACCAGGGCACCTGGGTGGCTCAGTTGGTTAAGCATCCGAATCTTGATTTTGACTCGGGTCATGATTTCATGGTGATGAGTTCAAGCCCCGCATTGGGGTCTGAGCTGACAGCGCAGAGCCTGTTTGGGATTCTCTCTCCCTCTCTCTCTGCCTCTCCCCACCTCTCAGAATAAATAAATAAACTTAAAACAAATGACCCAGTTTTCCTCCATACAAGCAACTTCTATTCAGTTCTTTGTATTTTCATATATATATATATATATACATATATATATATATATGTATATATATATATGGATTATGTAAACAAATCCACATATATTTCCTCCTCCTTTTAAAAATTAATTAACTAACTAATTGATTAATTAATTAATTTACTTTAGAGAGAGAGTGCATTGAGCAGGAGAGAGAGGCAGAGGAGAGAGAAAGTCTTCATCAGGCTCCACACCCAGTGCACAGCCCAACACGGGGCTCGATCCCATGACCTTGGGATCACGACCTGAGCTGAAACCAAGAGTAGATGCTCAGCCACCTGAACCACCCAGGGGCCCCTCTCCCTCAATTTATTAAAATAACAATCATACCATCTACATTTTTCCTTGGATTTTTTTTTTTTTACCATAAACATTTTGGGAAAATAATTTTAGATTTACGGAAAAGCT
Organism: Panthera pardus; assembly: GCF_024362965.1. Taxonomy (NCBI): domain Eukaryota; kingdom Metazoa; phylum Chordata; class Mammalia; order Carnivora; family Felidae; genus Panthera; species Panthera pardus. The sequence goes on from NW_026526810.1 coordinate 5,249,679, forward strand.
ACAGTAACGCGAAGAGGTTTTATATACCCTTTACCCAGTTTCTCCTAAAGTTAACATCTTATATCGGTGTAGCACATTTGTCAAAACGAACATATTAAACTCAGTACATTGTAATTAATGAAACACAGACTTTTTTTGGACTCCATCAGTTTTTTTCACTAGTGTCTATTATCTGTTCCAGTATCTGAATCCAGGATACCACAATGCATCTGAAGGTAGATTCCTCTCTCCTTCCCTCCCTCCCTCCCTCCCTCTCTCCCTTTCTCCCTTCCTCACTCTCTCCTTCCCTTCCTTCCCTCCCTCCCTCCCTCATTTCTTCCCTCTATGTCTCTCTCTCTCTCTCTCTCTCTCTCTCTCTCTCTCTCTCTTTCTCTCTCCCCCTCCTTTTCTTCTACTTATATAGCAAAAATAACTTTGGTATGTATGGGTGTTGGGGCACGAATGGGGTATGGTTTTTAATGCAGGTATTGGGAAAACACTACGACAGTCTGCATCCAAAGCAGGTCTATCTCTTGGAAAAACTGCCTCCTTTTCCCACCCCCTGGCGACCACTGTTCTGATCTCCCCCACTACAATTCACTCTAATGTTGCCTTTTTCCGAATGTCATCAAAATGTGGTCACACAATTTGTATCCTTTTGAGACTGGCTTCTTTTACTCAGCGTAGTGCCCATGAGACGTGGTATATACCACTACCATCAACCCCTTTTCCCTGCCAGGTAGTATTCCCTGCGGATGCACCACCGGTGTTGATCCACTCAGCGATGAGTGACACTGGTTTTGTTTTACCTTATTTACTCCGTCCTGAAACTCTTACGATTGTATCCTAACCATGTGCAAGTATTTCCACTGAAACATTATTATTGTCCTTATTTTTATCTTATTTTATTTTTTAAATTTTATTTAAATCCAAGTTAGTTAACATGTAGTGTAATTATGGTTTCAGAAGTAGAATTTAGTGATTCATCGCTTACATATAACAGCCAGTGCTCATCCCAACAGGTGCCCTCCTTAATGCCCGTCGATCATTGAGCCCATCCCCCAACCCAACACCCGTCCGGCAACCCTCGGCTTGCTCTCTGTATTTAAGAGTTTCTTTTGGTTGGCATCCTTCTTTTATGGTTTTTCCTTCCCTTCACCCATGTTCCTCTGCTTTATTTTTTAAATTCCACACATGAGTGAAATCATATATTTTTCTTTCTCTGACTGACTTATTTCACTTAGCATGATACCCTCTAGTTCCAGCCACATTGTTGCAGATGGCAAGATTTCATTTTGTTTTGATCGCCAAGTAGTATTTAATTGTGTGTGTGTGTGTGTGTATCCCACTTCTTGTCCTTATTTTTAAACACAAAACTAAGGTGTGATGTAAAAAAAAAGAAGAAGAAGAAGAAGAGAAACCCAAATGATGTAAAAGTGAAGAAACAAAATATGGATGCTCTCTCCTGACCCCAAATACACATGAAGACAATAAGAAGCTCTTAACAGTTTTCTCCGACTCCTTCTAGATTGTTTTATTTTGTACCTCTTTTAAATTTTTTTTTAATTTTTTATCTTTATTTCTATTTTTATATGTATTTTATACTCTTTTTCAACAAACTCTCTTAAATATTAATCGTATACTTTAAATGTGTATTATATATATATGTTTTTAAGTATCTATGATATATTTACATAGTTTGAAGAATAGTGATAAAATGATCATGTTGGTGCCAATCATGCAAGTTAAGAAAGATCAATCCAAGGACCTCTGTAGTTTCGTGCACCTTTCCCCAACCTTCTCCCCTGCCTCCCCCACGGGGGTGACCACCATTTTCTCTGTACTTCTCATTCTCTGCTCCTTTATAGTTTTGCTATGTGTATATGTATATATATGTATATATATATATACATATATATATATATAGAAAGTATATATATATATGCAATATATATAGCAAATACGTATATATGCAATATATATAGCAAATATATATATAGCAAATATATATATAGCATGCATATATATAGCAAATATATATACAGCATGTATATAGCAAATATATATATAGCATGTATATATATAGCAAATATATATATATAGCATATATATGTAGCAAATATATATATGTAGCAAATATATATAAATAGCAAATATATATATATAGCAATTATATATATATACGCAATACATTACTTAGTTTTGCCTGGTTTTGATCTGTAATAAGTGGAATCAAGCTGTATGTGTTCTTTATATTTTCTTTTTGACTAAATTTGAGTTTTTGTAACCCACTCATGCTGATGTATAAAGATCTGTTTTATTTATTTCCACTCCTAGATGATATTTAATTGCATACGTATATCTAAGTGCATATATCTGCTCCAGTTTTGAAACACTTTTGTGTGTTTTTAAACAAAGCACACAGTTTTGTGATCACACAAATTTTGTGTAATTTTGTGATTACACAAAAATGCTGCCAATAACAATCTTGTATATGGCCTAGGAGGAAAATCGCTACATAGACAGGTAGGCATATTCTCCCTGTGACCGGACAGTGGAACTTGTATCTAAAGGAGTTGGTCTATTATATGCTGACCAGCAGTGTCTAGAGTTTCTCTTGTTCCACATTCTTGTCAGCACTTGATATTATAGACCTTTTTTATGTTTGCCAATCTGGTGGGGACAGAACAGAATCTATTTTGGTTTTACTTTGCATTTTTCTGACTCCTGATGGGTTGAGGCATATTGAGTTTGAATATTTTGATAATTCTTGGTTCTTTTATGAAATCTTTATATAAGAAATGACTTGTATGTATTTTCTTTCATGGAAATGGGATGTCTTATCATTTCATTACTGTCTCAAAAATCAGTATACTAATCCTTTGTTGGTTAAGAATGGCACATCCATCATCTTCCCAAGGCATGGCTCATAGTTTTAACACTTGGAAGTATCTTGGATGGACTGAAATTTATTGCTGGTGAATTCATCATCTTCCCCTGGATGATGTGTTGTGCTTTTTGCGTTCTGTTTAGGAATTCTTTACTACCTCAGGATCATGAAGATATTTTTGCATATTTTTTTCTGTAAGGTATCAAGTTAGGATTTTCCAGCTTCAGTCCTTAAGCTGTCTGGAATTGATAAAACACAGTTTGAGTATTTACGAATAAGGATTTTAAAATCAGTCCACCTGAGTTTTGAATCATAGTTCTTATCCCTTGGTAAATTTCAACATGGGCAAATTTCAACCTGAGGAAATATTACCCTGGACAAGTTACTTGACCTCTGTGTGTCTTAGTTCAGCGTATGTAAAGTAAGGATTATTTTATTTTATTTTATTTAGAATAATTTTTAAAAACCTCATATTATATTGTAGCTCTGACTTTAAAATGAGTTAATATATATTGAGTACTAGAAGTCTAAAACCTTAATTGTGTATGGTATAAAGTAGGAGCCCAGTTTTATACCTTCATATGGATAATTTAGTTGTCCTAACATCATTTATTAAATAATCTATCCCTCCCCAGTGATTTCTAATTCCACGGTGTCACACATCAGCTTCTGGTATATATGCGTGTGTGTATGGTTTGAGGCTATTTTCCACTGGCCTATTTGCATATTCTTGCATAAATGATGCATTTTCTTTGTGACTATAGTTTTATAAGAAGTCTTAATTACTGATAGGGAAACTTCTTCCACTGCTCTCCTTCTTTGGGGATAGCTGGCTCATCTTGGTGCTTTGCTCTCTGATATGAATTTGAGAATGACTAAAATCCATGAAAAAGGAAAATATTGGATTATCTGTTAGAATTGCATTGAACTCAATTAAGTAGATCCAATGTCTTTAGGGTATTGAGCCTTAGCCACTCCGATTGGGTCTTTTAAATGTCCCTTAACAAAGTTTTATCATTTTTCTTAAAAAGGTCTTGCAATCCTACATTAGATTAATTCTTAATTACCTTACTTTATGTTGCTTTGATAAATGCTGCTTTATTTAAAATTGAATTTTCTAATTATGCTTTTGTATTGAATAAAATGCAGGTGACTTTTTTAATGTTAAGAAATATGTCTAAACTGTTATGAATTTAATCACTTGTACTTACATTTTTTTAAGTGGAGGTTTCCCTGTATAAGTAATCATATCTTTTCCAATAATGGCAGTTTTGTTTCTTACTTTTCAATCTCTCTATGTTATATGTCTTTATGTTTTATTGCATTAGCTAGACCTTCAGCATTCTGTGGCATAGGAAAAGTAATACCAGCCGTTTTATCTCCTTTCTGATTTTAGAAGGAGTACTTTCAATATTTCATCATTGGCTCAGCTGTTTGCTGTAGATTTATTATGGAGTCTTTTCCATTCCTAAATTAAGAGATTTGTCATTAGTAGCTGTCAAATTTTATCAAATGCTCCTCCTGGACCTATTAAGAAGACAAGGAATTTTTATCTGTTTATCTTTTAAAATGTTCTGAAAGATTTCATATAATATTTAAATTGTTTGTCTCTTGAATGTTTAACAGAACTTTTTATGGTATTATCTGGCTTATATTTGTGGGAAAATCTGTGACAGATGATACAACTTGTTTAAAGACTATAATATCATTCTGCTTTTAAATATTTCTTAAGGGGTTTTGATAAATCATACTTTTAAGGGATGTGCCTATTTACATAAGTTGTCAACTTTATTGGTGTAGAGATTTAAAAAAAATAGTTTATGTTTGTAATCTACTACATCTATAAATTGTACTCTTTCTATATCTTAATTTCTCATTTGTGACTCCCCATTATTTTGAGACCTCTTGGAGGGGTCTCATATTTTCTTTTTCTTCTCAAAGTAATTCTAACATTGTTAATCCCCTGTATTGTATTGGTATGATCTTTTTTTAAATTTCTTCCTTCCTCTTAATTATTTTCTTTTGTCCACTTTTTTGGGGGGTTCTTTTGTTTCTCTTTTCTTTGACTTCTTCATTTGTTTTGTCTAACTCATTAATTATCAGGCTTTATTTTAATAAAATCTTCTCAAGCTATACATTTTCCTTTAAATGTTTCATTAGCTCTATCCCACAGATTATATTTTGTGCAAAGAATGGCCAGGCAGCCAGCAGCACGTATATGTGTCAGGCTGCAGGAACTGTGTGCATTTGGAAAAACATCATGGGGACAGGATAAGATCGGGGTGTTGGTCCCTCATGGCCCCAGCCCCCAGCCCCCAGCCCCCAGCCCCCAGCCCCAGCCCCTTGGGGCTGCTCATAGCAGTCTGAAAGGCTCCAAAGTCACACTCTAGGAAGGGAACCTCAAATCTTGGGTGCACCAACTAGGAAAGTAATGGCTCTTCTCCTGGTCGAATCAGGCATGGGGACTCAACTGCAGTATGATTTGGCAAGACCTACCCTCCAGTCCCACCCTGCATGCGCTATGTTCACGGCTGGATAGAAACAGCTCTTGCATGGGCGCAATCAGGGGATGGGGACCTGAGGCCAGTTGACCCAAAGTTCTGGGCCTGAACAGGTTTCCTCGAACCTTGCGTGAGACTAACTGTTGTTAACCCTTGGCGATGCCTGCCTGAAGGGGATCAGTATTTTTCTGATTAACACTTATTTGCCAATATTGTTTTCAGGATCCAAGTATTTTTCGAATTTCTCTATGATTCCTTCTTTGAGTTATTTGCAAGTGTGTCTTCTAACGTTTCCAATCTATACAATTGTCCCCACTTTTTATTAGGAAAATTTCTGTATGTACAGACAATTTGGAAAAAAAAGTAGAATGAATTCCCACACGCCCTAGCCTTAGATTCAACACTGTAAACATTTGGCTGCATTTTTGTCTTTTTTCTGTTCATATCTATTCATTGCAAAGTTGCTAAATCTTGTAAAAATATGTTGAAGACATCACGGCCCTAAACACTTAAGTATTTATCTCCTAAAAAATGACATTTTATATAGTTCATAACAATATTGTTATTACAGTTAAGCAAAAATGATTGCAAATATATAGCGTAAACTCTGCCTCAGTCTTAATTCAAATGTCTCAATGTCCCCCAAATACACTCTATAGCTGTTTTTTTTGTGTTTTTTTTCCCATAGAGAGAGAGAGAGAGAGTGCAAGTTAAGGACAGGGGCAGAGACAGAGAGACAGAGAATCTCAGGCAGGCTACACAGTGAGCGACACGGGGCTCGATCTCACAACTCTGAGATCATGAGCTGGGCTGAAATGAAGAACTGGATGCTCAACCCACTGAACCACGCAGGCACCCCCCCTCCCAAATACATTTTATAACTGGATTTTTTTGTTCCAGTATCCCATCAAAGTTCACATCTTGCATTTGCTTCTAATATCTCTTTAACACTTTATTCTGGAACATTCTATGTATATTTTCTTTCATAACATTGACTTTTTATGGAGCCCAAAGCTGTCATCGTATAAAACGACTCCCAGTCCGGTTCTCATTAGTTCATCCTTGTATTGTTTTATTTACTCTTCAACCTTTGTATTTCCTACAAGTGCAGTTTGGAAGTCTGGGTGCTCGATTTGATTAGGACGGACCTTTTTTGGTGAGGGGCTCCTTAGGTGACGCTTGTCTTTAAAGTGTGTTGCATCAGAAGCTCCCTCCCTACGTGAGATTTCCTACCTTAGTGAGCGTCAATGTAACTTATTTGTTAAAAAGTACTGACAAGGTTCCCCATTGTAAAGTCCTTTTATTTTCCTCTTCTGATTAATAAGTCACCTGTGGGATAATATGTCACCAACATTTCACAGAACAGTTTTATTATCCACTGGTGTTCCTTGCCCAGTCAGTTACTACATTGTTGGTTACAGTTTTCTGTTCTGCCATTTTTTTAATGTTTATTTATTTTTGAAAGAGAGAGACAGAGAGAGAGTGAGCAGGGGAGGCACAGAGCGAGGGGGGCACAGAGGACCCGAAGTGAGCTCTGTGCTGACAGCAGCGAGCCGGATGTGAGGCTGGAACTCATGAACCCACAAACTGAGCCAGAAGTCAGATGCTCAACCAACTGAGCCACCCGGACATCCCATCTGTCATTTACTCTGCCTTTATCACCTGGCTTTTCTCTGTGAAGCGCTTTTCCTTTACCCTTCCTTTCTCCATTTCTGTCTTTCTGTCTCTATTTTTGAGATTCATTACAGATTAATGTATTACAAGGCATACCACCCAGAATTTGGCCTCCTTGGGGAGAGAGTGGGTCTCTACTCAAATACCAGAGACTCTCGCTGTTTTTACCAAGTTTTAGTAGATTTTCTTGAATTTTGTTTTTCATTTGCACTATGCTTTGGGAACATTTCCATAGATTTGAATATATATATATATATAATAATTATATGTTATATATACTAAATGTATATATATAATATATAATATGTAATATATAATATATACTAAATGTATATATAATATATTATATACTAAATGTATATATAATATATAATATATATTATATACTAAATGTATATATAATATATAATATATAATATATAATATATAATATATATGTTATATGTTATATGTTATATGTTATATGTTATATGTTATATGTTATATGTTATATGTTATATATTATATATAAATTTCAGCAGGTTCACCGGAAAGCAGGTGTATGGAGTGCCTCACTGGGTTGAGCTGTGGTGCTGCAGCCCTGTCCTGTATTTCCTATTTTAGTCCCTGGTGGTGGGAGAATGGAGTTCGTGTGATTTCAGTCTTTTTAAATGTATTGAGGCTGGTTTTGGGTCCTAGCGTGGGGGCTATCCTGGAGAATGTTCCCAGTGCCCTTGAGAACAATGTACATTCTGCTGATGTTGGATATGGTGTTTTTATAGACGTCTGCCGTGTCTATTGGGTTTAGAGTGTTTTCCAAGTCTCTCATTTCCTCGTTTTCTCTCTAGTTTTTCTCTGCATAATTGAAAGGGGGCATGTTAGTGTCCCACTAGTATTGTTCAATTTTCTATTTCTCTTGAAATTCTTTCAGTATTGCTTTACATATGTTGAGTCCTCTTTAAAATAAAATTTTTTAAATCTTTATTCATTTTTGAGAGAGACAGAATAAGAGCGGGGGAGGGGCAGAGACACACACACACACACACACACAGAATCTGAAGCAGGCTCCAGGTTCTGAGCTGTCAGCACAGAGCCCAACACAGGGCTCGAACCCACGAACCGCTGAGTTGAAGTTGGACGCTTAACCGACTGAGCCACCGCGAGGGGCCCTATTGAGGCCTCTTTTAAAGTGTATGTATATCTGCAATTACTATATCTTCCTGACTGAGTGACTATTTTTTCCTGATAAAATATTTCTTTCTCTCCAGTGATCTTTCTAACAGTTTTAAAGTCTATTTTGTCTAATATTTCTATTGCTCTATTCCATCATCTTCCTTTTTAGCAAGTGTTGTTATACATATTATGTCGACATATAAAAGGAACCCATTGATACATTGTTATGTTTATTACTTTGTATAATTTTATGTGTGTTAAGGAAGCTGAGTGAGGAAAAGATAGAAGAATATATATATATATATATATATATATATATATATATATATATATATATAAAGTTTTGTTACATTAACCTTCTTATTATTTCTGGTCCCCTTATTTTGTCCTGTAAATTTGAGTTGCCATATGGTGTCATGTTATTTGTCCCCATCTGCCTTCTTTGCACTTCACTGAACATATTGCATTTATATATGTTCCAGGTCCAACAATGCAATTATATGTATATATATCTATATAGAAATATATAGATATAGTATCATTATATATGTATACTTGTATTAATATACAATTATAAATATGTTATTTATAAACATAAATAGTATTGTAGCTATACATATTTGATACATGCATAATTTATACACACAAATTTAAATTCAATACAAATTTATGTAAATATATAATTTATAAATATAAATGTTATTAAATATATGTGCTTGTTATATGCATAGAACATATATAGATATTATATGTTACATAATATGCATATATGTAGTTTAAATTAATTGCTTTTTAAATCAAATAAGAAAAAAAGAGAATAAATATGCAATTATATTGTCTTTTACAACCACCTACGCAGTTACTTTAGCTGGTACACTTTCTGTTTTCATGTGGATTCAACTGCATGATAAGCTTCTCTGGGGTCATTTGCTTTTCCTCTGAAGAACTTTTTTTTTTTTTTAGGTTTATTTATTTATTTTGGGGGGGAGGGGCAGAGAGAGAGAGAGAGGGAGCAAGAGAATCCCAAGCAGCCTCTGCGCTGTCGGCACGGAGCCCAACGTGAGGCTCGAATTCAGGAAACAAACTGTGAAATCGTGACAGGAGCTGATATCAAGAGTCGGGCACTTAAATTTTTTTTTTTTTTTTTTTTTTTTCAACGTTTATTTATTTTTGGGACAGAGAGAGACAGAGCATGAACGGGGGAGGGGCAGAGAGAGAGGGAGACACAGAATCTGAAACAGGCTCCAGGCTCTGAGCCATCAGCCCAGAGCCTGATGCGGGGCTCGAACTCACGGACCGTGAGATCGTGACCTGGCTGAAGTCGGACGCTTAACCGACTGCGCCACCCAGGCGCCCCAAGAGTCGGGCACTTAAACAACTGAGCCGCCTCGGCTCCCTGGGAGAAGCTTCGTTAGTATTTCTTACGAGATTGGTTTGCTATCACTGCATTTCCTCAGCTTTTAATTTTTCTCAAAATGTCTTTATTTGGCCATAATGAAAAAAAAAATACCATTTTTTCTGGATATAATTCTTGGTTGACAGTTTTTCATTTCTTTCAGCGCTTTGGGTATGTCATCCCCCTGCGTCCTGGCCTCTATATTTTCTGATGAAGTCACTTGTTGATCTCATTGGAGTTCCCTTGATGTGATGAATCATTCTTCTTTTGCCATTTTCAAGATAGTCTCTTTATCTTTGACTTTTAGTACATTTACTATGATGTGTCTGTGTGTGGATCTCCTCGCATGTATCCTACTTGGAATTTTTTGAAATTTTGGATATGTAGATTCATACTTTCATCAGATTTGGACATCCTTCAGCCATTATTTCTTTGAATATCTTTCTACCCTTTTCTCTCCTTTCTCTGTCTGTGATTCTCTTTATGTGGATGTTGGTGTGCTTAGTGATGCCCCACATTTTTCTGAGTCTTTATTAATATTTTATTATTTTTTATTCCATTTATCAGATGGCATAATCTCTATACATTTATTTTCAAGTTTGCTGATATTTTCTTCATGAGGTCAGGTAATATAATGCTTGTAATATCCATTTCCTAACTGAGGCTTTATGGATGTAGGCATCCCAATGAATCATTTTACTGACCCTCAGAAATTACATGTAAATAGAACGAGGGTTGCAGTAATGAATAAATAAATGTGTAGAGAATTACCGATGGCATCTGATGCTTCAAATAATTTAGGGAGTAAATCAAGCATGTCTGGGAGAAATTGGTAAGCCTTTATCCTGATCATAAGGTTATTACACAGAAAATCAAATTACCAGAACCTGGTTATGATTCTGAGGAATTAAAACAGATTTTTTTAAAATATACGTACAGATTTATAGTTTTTAAAAAAGCAACATATTCTTAGGAGGAAAATCTAGTACATGAGACATTTATTATTTAGTTTTACTAGTTTCTCTATGTGTTAAGCTTCATTTGCCAATTTTTCTTATGGAAGAATTAGACATTAGAGCAGTATTTATATTTTAATAAGTACTAAGTGAGAAGTGGGACTTTATGAAATTGGTCTTGTCTTCTAGAAATATGCCTCCTACTTCTGAAACAACACAAAGGATATCTTCCTCCGCACCACCACCACCAAAACCCCTGCCCGAAACCAATTCTTCCATTCTATTTAGCTATTATTTACTTATCTCAAGCGGGATGATACTGAGCCCTGAGGGCAATAGAATCTGAGATTTGACAGTGAACAAAACACTAGTTTCTTGACTGATGTCTACAGGACAGAGTTATCTGTTATTGGTATTCATTTTGATAAAATACTGGTGGAGGAAAATTTAGCAACCAATTTTTGGGTGTCTAATCTATGGTAGACTCTGTGATCAGTGTTTTATTTATATTAGTCCCAGTAATTTTCTCAATAACCTTGATGGCTATATATAACCAGCTCAATGTTACAAAATTAAAAAAAAAAAAAAAAGATTCAAGTAGATTCAGTAAAGAATCCTAAGACTTCTCTTTTTCTCTCTCATCAGGTCCAAACCATCATTTTCCACTCTCTCCCTCCCCCCAAGCCCTGCCCACAGGCAATTCTCCATACATTGGCCAGAACCGTCCATTGTAACATGTACATCTGAACGCGTGCCTGGCCTCAAAGCCTTGTAGTGGCTTACCATTGCTCTCAGAACAAAACCCCAGCTTATCGGCCCCCACGGATGCATCTACGGTCTGGCCTCCACTCTGATCTCACCTCCGTCTCCTTAGCTCACTGGTTATGCTGCACCCAAACTGGTGCTCTGTGAAGCTGTCAAACATGCCATGCTTGTTCCCTCCCCTTGCTTCTGCTTGCTTTTATCTTTGCCTCCCCCAGATGGTCCCCTGGGTTGCTCCTTCTCATTATTCGGGGCTCAGTTCCAATGCACCGGATCATGAGGGCCATGGCTTCCACTGCCTTCGCTAATTAATCATCCCCAGCACATGGAATTTTTTTTTCTTCTAATTTTGATTAAGTGGAGTGATGGAGAGATGGATGGGTGGATGGACAGTGGGTGAATGGTTAAATAACAGAGCTCATAAGCCGAGGAGGTGGGAATCACACACGAGCGCGTCCTTATCCTCAGCCTATTTTATTTCTGTTGCATGACGTTTGTCTGTGTGGCTTTTTCCAAAGTCAGGTTTATTGAATCAGCATTACCTACAGAAAAAGTTAACCTTTTGAAAGTGTGCAGTTCCGCGAGTTTTGGCAAACGTATGCAGGCATGTACTCACAATCATAATAAAGATACAGAACATCACCCTAAAGCTTCCTGAATGCAATCCCCTTCATGTTTCGTTGCTGTCAGTTTACTCCCTGCACCCCACCCTTTCTGTTAGCGGCTGTCACACTGTTATCCATTGTGGTAACCGTGTCCAGCTTGCCTTTGGCTGTTGAGCGGCTACTCCTTGGCCCCTGCCACCCCAGGTTCCAATTGATCTCATCATATTTAGGCTTCCAGTTCAGTGACTGCTGTTCCCACTCTAAAGCCCGGCTTATGGAAAAGACCAATTGTAGAACTCTTTAAGGATGCCGGGGGTCCCCTCCCCAATTTCTTTCTCACAGTTATAGGGGAAAGTATGTCTTCTGGACCCTCCCAGGGTAAGTAGGTCTTAAATGATAAATCCACTCGAACACCCTAATCTCACCAACTTTCTGAATGCCTTCTTCTACACTCCCAGCATTTTCAGCTGACTCCGTGTGAGGCACATTTTTATCCAAATTTCAGCCAATCAGCTAGCCAGACTGTCAACGCCCTTCTAACTCCCCACGAGGCAACATTAAATGCAGAATCTCTGCTTAGCAGACCCATATCAAGATACTTGCCTGATCCCACTTCTATCATTATCCCACACCATTCCACATTATTCCACAGCCACACATGCTTCTCAGATTTATGTCTCTCTATATTAGAAAACTCAACTCATACCAATAATTATAATTGTATTTATTTTTTTTAAGTTTATGCATTTATTTGGAGAAGGAGATCGTGAGCAGGGGAGGGACAGAGGGAGAGGGAGAGAGAGAGAATCCCAAGCAGCCTCCTCACTGCTAGTGGGGAGCCCGATGAAAGGCTCAGAGATTATGACCTGAGCCAAAATCAAGAGTCAGATGCCTAACTAACTGAGTCACCCAGGCACCCCAATTATTTTTATTTCTTAACCATTTGTGGGTTAAGAAATAACAGTAGCCAATGAGAGCAATTTATTAGAAAATTACCATTTGTTCAGGGATTTTTCCAATCTTATTTTCCAGGCATATTTGGTGGGACTATCCTAGAATTTCACTCAACATAGAATTGAGTTGAAGTGGTTTAGGGTTTTGAATCATGAAATAATGTCCCTTTTTATTTCATATTCACAATGAAATTAGGGGTAATAGCACTTCATCCTGTTAAAATATCCAAGACCAGGGGCACCAGAGTGGCTCAGTTGGTTAAACATCAGATTTCGGCTCAGGTCATGATCTCGTGGTTCATGGGTTGGAGCCCCTCATCGGGCTCTCTGCTGTCAGCATGGAGCCCATTTCGGACCCTCTGTCCCCCTCTCTTTCTCTCTCTGCCCCTTCCCCACTCATGCATTCTCTCTCTCTCTCAAAAATAAAGAAACATCATATATAATATATATGATAGATGTATAATATCTGAGACCATGTTAACTTTTCTCATAATATTTATCTAACCGTGGACCCCATGATCTTCATGGGCTTTGTGGAAATGGGTGAAAAATAGCAAATATTTTTGCTAGAGTTTAACACATAGTTTAACTCCTGTACATTTGTTTTTAATCTTCTTCACCCCTACCCCTACTTGTGTTACTATTGCATTTATCAGAAATTTCCAGAAAAATGTGATTGGAAGGCTAAATGTGTTTGATTACATCTTGGTTTTTACATCGTGTTTTTCATTGACTTGATAAAGGACTAAGCTTGCAGGGGAAATTTCAGGGCAGTGTCTAGGAGTCTGGAATTCAGATTTTCTTCTGATTCTTGCTTAGCTAGCCATGGGACTTTGGGGGAGTCACTGCATTTCTCCCAGGGTGGGTTTTTCTCATTGGTAGGGATGAGAAAGACCAAATGATCTCTGAGCATCTTTTTCCTTTACAGTCCTACAATGGTTAGAATGTGGGCTCATTTCTGCAATCCAGCTGAGTTTTCAAACTGGTAAGAGTCTGTGAATGCAGCGGCTGTTTGAAATTTGGCTTCCCCAGTCCAGGGAAGGGAATCTCCCTTCATATGGGTGGAGCAAGACGCTTGGAATTTTCTCTAGAAAGAGACTGTTTTCCCGTCAGGCTTAGAAAGCTGGATGGTATATCTTGCCCACCAGGAAGGAGAAAATAGGGTGGATGATAATTTGGTATCTGGAATAACTTCCCATGAGAAATGATGGAGAAGCACAGGCAGAAGGGAGGACGAACCTTTGCCTTGCCCCAGCAGAAGAGCTGGTGAAATTTAGAAATACATTTCATGTTTTTATTCACCCAGGCTCTCTACCTGGACCAAGAGCTACTGGTGAAACTTTCCACATTAAACTTTCAATTCCAGTAAAGTTCATAGCACCTTCTAACACTGCACGGGGAGGTGACAACATAACATTCCTTTGGGTCTGATGCATAGGGACGCAGTGTGAAGGCTGAAAGGGTTTAGGAGGGGAAGGAACGTACAACCGTGTTTCTACAATATGCCCAACATACAACCTGCATTCACGACCCCCGCTAGATGCTTTATATGGGTTATTTCTCATCCTTCCAAGAATCCATACAAAAAAAGGTGGTTTACAGAGGAAGAAACTGAGGCTCAGTGCAGGGTTGTCGACCTATTTCATTCGGCTCTAAGGGGCTGGTGTGAATTTTTGACTCAGGTCTGTCTGACTCCCCTTCCTCAATTGTATGCACATCAGTTAAACCCAGACTTGTTTTCAACCCCCCACTGAGAAGCTTTCTTGGACCTTCCAGAGATTATAAACTGTTCCCTTTTCTATAACTGTCTTATTGTGTGGATCATAGAGTATTTGATTTCTGCATTCACGCAATTTTCTTTTCTACAAGTTGTGAATGTCTGGCGGACAGGGACGATGTTTTATTGGCCTCTCTGAGAATCCTCAATACGGGGCAAATGGTAGGTGGCCAGAAAATATGTGTTCAGCCCAAGTCACATAATTAATTAGCTACAGAGCCAGAACTCATTCCAGACATTTTGACTTCTGCTCCAGAACTATTTCACCACCCCGTTATTACTTTTAGATTTTTAATCACATCCAATTACCAAATTATTGTCCCCATAAAGCCTCCTAGTTCCCTCATCCCAAACCCTGCATGTTATTTCCTTGGGAAGAGAGAAGGATACCTTTTTGTTTCGTTCTGGTTTTTTTTTAATTTTTATTTTTAAATGCTTATTTATTTTTGAGAGACAGAGAAAGACAGAGTGTGAGCCAGGGAAGAGAAGAGAGAGAGGGACACACAGATTTTGAAGCAGGCTCCAGGCTCTGAGCTGTCAGCACAGAGCCCAACGCGGGGCTCAAACTCACAAACCGTGGGATCGTGACCTGAGTCGAAGTCAGATGCTTAAATGACTGAGCCACCCAGGCAGCCCTGTTTTGTTCTGTTTTTAATCGCAATTTAAATACAAATTTATTGAAGACTTACTATGTGCTAGGTACAGGTTCATTATGTGCCAAGCGCACCTCATGAGATAAGTGTCATTATTAACCCCATTTTACCATTGAGGAAGCTAAGAAAGGAAGATGGTAAGTAGACCAAGTTTCCAGAGCTGGGAGGGAAGTCTGTGAAGCGTAGGGACGTTCAGAAAAAAATTAGTTTTTAACAAAAGACCTGCAGTATCTTGTAGGATCCTTAAGGCACCTGGGTAGCATCAGGGTCTAGGGTGAGTTAAGTGAAATCACTCACTCCTCCTAAGCCGCGCAAAGTTCTACCGCAGGCTTTTGAAGCAGCTCGCCTAACGCTCCCCATGTTGAATCTATGCGTACTATGGTTTCTTACAAGGTCATGTGGAGGATAAGATTCAGAACATTCCAGGGAGATTACGCTCAAAATGCAAAAACCTGAAAAAGCATTGATAAAAGCCTTAGCCGCATGACTCAGAAGACAGCGGTGTGGTGGGATAACGTACACGTGGAGGCTCTCAAGGCTTATATGATTTTATATGCCCTTTTATTTCCTGAAGCCTCTGAATCCTTCCTGGAGATTAAAATGTAATGACACAACGGATTGAAAGGAAATAGCGTCAAAGATCATATTTGGGGCATTTGGGGATACACATGACATTATGCACAAACACGGAAGGGGGTTGATCTGAAGTCAGCCAACAATGCCAGACGCATACATCTATTTATATTTGTATAAATTTTTAAGTAAGAGGATCAGAGGCAGCAAACCTCCACACAGAGAAAAGTGGGGAGAAGGCCCTTGGTGGGAACGCGGGCCATATTATGGGGGTGACTATGAGAGAGAAGAGGGTGGGCAAGGAGGGTGTGGATATCAGTCTCAGTGAGTGCAGGACTATCAAAATAGCCCTTGCAGGGGACCCCACCATTGGTGAGGCCCAGGTTTCTTTAAAAGGATGAACGATAGGGCAGATGGGTGGCTCAGTCGGTTAAGTGTCCGATTCTTGGTTCTGGTTGAGGTCATGACCTCACTGTTCCTGAGATTGAGCCCCGGGTTGGGCTCTGGGCTGACAGCACGGAGCCCGCTTGGGATTCTCTGTCCCTCTCTCTCTGCCCTTCCCCTGCTTGCACTCTTTCTCTCAAAGTAAATAAATAAACAAAAAAAATTGTGACAACGACAAAAAGAGAAGTCACCAATGCCTGCTATGTGGGCGACAGACCCAGCCTCCAGCCAATTTCCTTAACACCAGATGGCATTCTGATTTTGCTTGTTCGTTTATTTTCTGTCTCCTCCTCTCCCCCCGTAAAGCGAGTTATATGAGGCAAAGAGCTGATCTCTCTGGTTCAAAGTTAACACTCTCCACTATCAGAGCAGCGGCTGGCTGGGAAGGAGGGAAGAGGGGAGGGGAGAGGAGGGAGGTTGGTTTGTAGTCAACACCATAATGATGATCTGTGCATGCATGTGTGTGCATAGACGGACGCACATACACACATATGCTCACACATCATATGCACGCATAAATGTATACATTGACGTAGGATGCTGTACGTTGTGATAAAAGCATAAATTTAAAACGCTTAATCGAGCAGCTTTCAAGGAGCATTTCAGAGGTTTCATTACGGCCTGACCTCATGTGTGTTGAATGGAGTTTGCGGCCCATCATACATTTTCACAGGATAGTCAGTGTTAGAAGAATATGCAAACAGAAACGATGCGTATAATATAATACAGTAGTTAAACAGAAAGAAGTTGAATAAGTGAGAGCATCTGTTGGTCTGTTGCCGCAGAGCTAATCTTCGCCTACACTTTCCCTGGGGGAACTGCCTCTTTCTGGGCCTGGGGCTGTGATTTGGTCAGGGTTGGGGGGGCGGTGGCTGTCCTCATATACCAGCCTATTGGGTAGGGACAGGTTCAAGGTCTGGCCTATGGCAACTCAGGCTTGGTCAGGGGTTCACGTGACCCAGGCTGACCAGCGATCATCAGCCCCTAATCCCTCACTCCCTAGTGTCTGGATTACAAACCCGAGGCCTTCTGGTGCCCTGCTCTCTATCCACTGTGGGAGAACTTGCCTGAAAATAAGGCTGACCCAGGGGAAACGGAACCGAAGGCTGTGGGACACGGCCACTCAATGACGTGGAGAGAGCATCTAGGAGCAGTGTGCCTGAAGACACGCTCCGGCACCTTCCGTCAAGTGTTTAAGTGGTTTGGGATGGATTTTGGTCACTTGCAAGCTAAAGAGTGCCACATATAATCGTGTTTACACACTTCTGTTTTGGCAAAACTTTAAGGGAAGGAAAAAGTGTTTTCCATGCTCAATAATTGCAATGGCTGTATGTTCTTGTCCTGAATTTAGTCTTTCTGTCCTACAGCTTCCAGAAGTCCCTTGTCTGGTCATGTGTTCTGATTTTGATTTCATAAGACGTAGTCTTTGACATGTATCTCTACCCACACCTTCTCCACTCCATTTGGTTTTTTTTTTGCTCTGGAACAGAAATATAATTGGGGATGAATGTGTTGAGAAGCATTTTCAGGGGCTCTGCTCCGATTAGGCAACAAATGAGCATTCCAAATCTGGCCCTACCTGGACCATGCACTTGCATGGCTCTTCAACCCCTTTGTTCCTAATTTTTTTTTCCACATATGTGGGTAACAGTGTTAGCTAAATTTGATTAAAAGGGATGTTATGCCTTGGCTCAGGCTGCCATGACAGAATGCCATAGACTGGATGGCTGGAACAACGGAGATTGATTTCTCACAATTTTGGAGACTGGAAGTCCTAGGTCAAGGTGCTAGCATATTTGGCTCCTGGTGAGAGACTGCTGCCTGAATTCCAGACGGCCAGCCTCTAGCTAGGACCTTACTTGGCCTTTCTTCACTGTGTGCACATGGACAGATCTCTCTCTTTCTCTTTTTCTTTCTATTAGCCAATGATCTCAGGATGAGGGTTCCACCCCCATGACCTAATGTATCCTCTCTGCCTCCCCAAGAATCCCAGCTCCAAATGCCGTCACATTGGATGGTAGGGCTTCAACACACGAATTTGGGGGGGACACAGCTATCGAGCGCGTAAAAATGACATACGATAAAAGATTCTATTGCAGAAGGGACCACATGGTAATTTGCATGGCCACTAGAAATGACAGGGCCTGGGATTAGTTTCAGGCATAAATGTACATAATCTCTGACTGTTTTGACTTACTAAGCCAGTTGCTAACAGGTAACCATTTACACGACCTACGCTTCTGGGGGTAACCGTACTTTGAAAAAGGTAAGCTTATAGCCTGATTGTCGAGAAATGTTTCTGAGCGCAGGTCGAAGGCGAGGTGCGAAACTGTTCTGTAAGAGCGTGGACTTCTCCACCCTGTCCTTCCTGGGCTTGCCCTTCAAGGAAGATGACTGTTTCCGAGTGTATCACATTGCGGTGATGTCGCTTTCAATGTGTCCATTCTGTGTTCGACCACCATTATGCCTCCAGACTGGGAGTCACCAGCCCAGAGTGGTTGTTGGAACCACTGGGGATTGGTATTGATTGAACAGCATATCTGGAGGGGAGGGAAAGAAACAAGGATGACACATTGGTTTGCCATGCCTGAGTTACTTGAGAAGTGAGAAAAATGCTGACCTGGGAGAGCGATGACCCTCGGAACGAAACCCAAGTGAGTCAGATACACTGGGAGCTCGCCTTGCTGCACCCGGGAATCGGCACATCTGGTGACGGGAACATCCCTCGGTGGGACGACCCAGCAGTGCAGAGGAGGCGAAACGTAATTGAGGCTGTTTATGAAGATCGCTTGCCAACTCAGCTCTTGGCAACACGGGGGATGACCTTTTTCCCCCAAAGTCCGTCTTGCCTTCATATTTCTTCTTTCTTGTTTTGGCCACTACTGAAATTGGAGGTAGTAGTTCTGAGATTAAAAGGCTGTCAGTCAGCAACGTTTGATGTCATGCCTCTTCCCTAAAGAGATTCTGTTTCGGGAAACTTGTGGTCACGAGGTTTACAGCCTAAACCTACTTCCCCCCCCCCCCCCCCCCCTTAGAGGAGAAAGAGGTAACACAGGACCAGGGAAACTAAGAAGTACAGATTTTAATGGCAGAGTAAGCATGTTGTAGTTTTCATTCTCCCAAATAAAAACAATTGGTACGCCGGTTGGTTGGGCGTCTGTCTGTCTTCGGTTCAGCTCACGATCTCGCGGTTTCGGAGTTCGAGCCCCACATCAGGCTCTGTGCTGACAAGCAAGGAGCCTGGAGCCTGCTTTGGATTCTGTGTCTCCCTCTCTCTGCCCCTCCCCTGCTCACACTCGGTCTCTCTCTCAAAAGTAAATAAACGTTAATCAAATTAAAAGAGAAAAGAAAAAATGAGGGGTGTAGGGTTGAACCGTCTGTTTGGACCCTGATTCTACCCTGTTTTGTGACATCTGACCAGTTCCATGATGTTGCTAAACTTCAACTTTTTAGCTGTAAAATGGTACAGTAATACTTACCTCAAAAGCTGTTGCAAGGATGAAGTCAAGTGATGATGGACGGATGGATGCAAAGTGCCAAAGCATAATTGCTGCCCTATAAAAGCCCGTCATCATTTCTGCCTTTATTTTTTTTAATGTTTATTTATTTTTGAGAGAGAGAGAGAGAGCACGAGCAGGGGAGGGGCAAAGAGAGAGGGGGACAGAGGATCCAAAGGGGAATCCGTGCTGCGAGCAGTGAGCCCGATGCTGGGCTCAGACTCATGCGTCGTAAGACCATGACCTGAGCTGAAGGCAGACACTTAACTGACTTAAACACCCACGTGCCCCATCATTTCTGCTTTTCAAAGAGGAGGGATCGCTCACCACTAAGTCGCTGAGTCGTGTGCTGTGATCTCATGATTTACCTTAACTCCAGACAACAAATTAAAGTAAGTTACTAAAGAAGAAACGGGAACTTCAGTGCATACTTGGCGATTTGGAAATTGAGAAGAACACCTACTTCTCTTTCCCCTTAACTGAAAACAGCGTGATGTGGCGGGCACAAAGCAGGTGGCTTCACTAGGTCAACACCGGGGGATCTGACCGAGACATCAGTAGGGGTCTAACGCAACGTTATCAAAATAATACGTTTTCCTCCATTGTCAATGATTTCAAAGATACTATTCCATGACAGCTAGGCTGGGTGGGGACTAGCTCAAAAGCTCTAGTGAAGAAAAGACCCTACCAGCTCACTATGACCCAACAAAGGTTTAACTGCATTTTTTACTCAGTGATTTCCCTGTTCTGATTACAACTGAGTACACGTATCAGATGCTTTCATCTTTGGTCTGACCCCCCACCCCCACCCCCACCGCCACTCCTTTCTTTGATATTGTTATATTTGTTACACCAAAGGCAAACTCATTTTAAGAAGGTAAATAAGAATCATTGATCAGATGGAGAAAAAAAATGGGATGCATTTGGAATAAAGAACAATTTTCAGACATGGGGTAAAAACTGTGGTAACAAAGGAACATCCCAGAATATTTTCCCCTAATCTAAGCAGCGAAAACTGCACAATGGGGAAGGGATCCTGTATGTGTATGCTTTCTGCCTCGGTCTCAGATAGCTTTGATTTTCTGCTTACATGTTGTATAAATATTGATGACATTTATAAAGTTCTGTGCAGTAGGGAATTATATTTAATATATTGTTGTTATTTTGCTACCATGGTGAAACCATTTTCTCAAAATTAAGTATCATAAAATATTTGAGACTATGTTGCCGGTGAGCAATTGAGATAGATATGATGAGATTAAAGAAGAATCAAGAAGAAACCCACATGTGCACTGATTTGGAAAGCACCAGGTTTCTTCAATAGAAAAACCACTCGATGCAAAGCTTTGAGTTTCCGTTTGCCAGTCTCTCTTAGCTGTTTTCAGTCTCTATTTCCACCAAACGTGGGAGTCACTAATTTTTCCTTCCTGACACGACAGCTACAACCAGACATTAATTCAGGGATTGGTCGTGTTCTGGATAAGTGGTTTGAGATGCCAGTAAGCCACGATTTTTCCTTTTGTTGCTTAACGGTAGTAAATTGTGGGAATGTTTACAAATGAGAGTAAGAGCCCCTTTGGCATTATGTGAACACCATCATATTCACTGTCGGAGAAGAAAGGAGAAATTAAGTACGTTTTATTCCACACCTACTACATGCCAAGGAGGGCACAGAGCACTTTGAAACCATTGTCTCTTTTAATCCTCCCTACGATCTTAGGAACGTTGAGAACAGGAGATTCTTTCGCTCTTTGTATAGAGAAAAAAACAGAGACATCAAGGGACTCTGCCAAAGTCTCACATCTTACATTTGAACCTAGGTTCATCTGATCCCAAACTTTACGGCCTTTGCCCAAATTATTACTGAGCCATCAGTACAAGTGGCTGTGGATGATTTCACTCATAGGTGGAATTTAAGAAACAAAACAGATGAACATTTGGAGAGGGGTGAGAGAAAGAAACAAACCACGAGAGACTCTTCGACTTAGAGAACAAACTGAGGGTTGATGGCGGAGGTGGGTGGGGGTTGGGCTGGATGGGTGAGGGGTACTAAGGAGGGCAGTTGGTATGATGAGCCCAGGGTGTTGGAAGTAAGTGATGGGCCACTGAATTCTACTCCGGAAACCAATATTGCACTCTATGTTAACTCACTGGAATTTAAATAAAAAATTGGAATGAAATAAAATAAAATAAAATAATAAAATAAAGTAACCTTAAAAAAATAAAATAAAGTAAAATAAAATAAAATATTGTCAAACAAAAAAAAAAAGAAAAGAAATGGATGTGGGATATAGAGTTTGGTTATCACAGACTTGCACGTTTGGCAAGGTGGGGGGCGATTTGCAGCATGCAACTTTTCATTTAGAAATATACCACAGTTACACAGCTTCTTGGAGTTATACGCACAGACTCTAAAGTAAAATTGAATTGTCTTGGGGCAGCAAGGTCCTTTGCTGTCACCACAGGAATGCAGTCCAAGCCAGGGTGTCACCAGCAGCTTCTTGGAAAGAATGGGTAACAGACATGATGAGGGAACCATACAGATGGATCCTCCGATTGGCAAACTCTACAGGCATCTGAACACCTTTGGTTTAAGAGCCAACTGATACGAATGTGAGGCTCTGAAACACACGGTCATTGTCTGGGGGGGAAATTACACAGGTACTTAGGGAGTTAAAAGTGGCTGAGGCTGAAATTCCACCCTCTTTCATAATTCCTCTGTTTCTTTTTAAGACAGTTGAGAAGGGGGAGGGCTTGGTCCCGTATCAGTGTTCAGGGCAGGGATTAGTTTGCAAAGTCAGTGGAGTTTCCCACTCACCTCTCCCCACCTTGCAAAGGTCCCGGAGTCTTGCTCAGCTGAAGGTTTTCAGCATGGCGAAAATTCATCCCACTGGATGGGCAGGTAATGCAACCTCTTTTCACAACAGACCTCTTTCTTTGGGGGCATTCTAGCCTGGCCATTCCGGTGCAGGAAGTCTGCGGAGGCAGGTGGGTAGGATTTCAAGTTCCAGCCACTGCTTGGCTGTAATCCCTCCAGGTAGAGATTTAATTAAGCTGAGAAAGTCAGTGTACCATTCACCAGGCGGCATGTTCTAGCCTAAACCACTTAGTACCTGGGCCAGAACGGATCGAAAGTATAAAATGAGTTTTAGGACGAAGCGGAATGGCTTCAATGGAAAGTAGACCCCGTGTTGAGTCAGCAGGTGCTTCCCATTAGAAGAAGGCTGGTTTTCAAAATTCCCCCCCCAAAGAACGAGCGGCTCCCATTGCAGTCATCAAACACTGTAATTGAATCGCAGTCCCTAACTGAACCTGCCATTGAAATGTCACACACCCAGCCCGTTTGCTAGTCAGAGCAGGTATGTGCCCTGCAGACACGGCCACCGCCGCGGAGGAAGCCTTGCAAAGGCGTGGCTTACAGGATCTGAGTTGACTTGCACCGTGCGTGTGTGTTGAACAATGATTGGAATCTGACTCATGCCAGAAGGGAAAGGGTGCACTTGAAGAACTGTCTTTTGCAAGTTCTGGAAGATGATATATAATGGCAGCTTTATTCGGCATCCTTCCTGTGCACAGCACATCAGAGGTGGAAATATCATGCACGCCAGGGGCCTGGCCATCATGGTGTCTACAGGCTGGTGGAGAGAAAAGCCTGAGTCCCTTAGGGGATGTTTCACAGGAAAAGGTATCCGGGAGGATGTAGGCGTGCTCTAGACCTTAACAGCCCATGACTTCAGGCTAAGGAAATCTAGAAAGATCTGTGGATGGGGCGGGATTCAAATCTGGCTTTGTGAGATGGTTGGCATTTAATTGGGAAAAGAGAAGAAAAGGAGGCAATGAGGACACCAGGAAAGCAGAGACATGGTGGGAGGGAGAGGGCCAAATTTGCTCTTGGGAGAGTGGTGAGAGACAGATTTCCCAGGGCCAGTTTGTGAGTGGCCTCCGGTGGAAGGCCATGGAACATATGGGAACATATCTTCATCCTGTCTGTAGTGGGTAGCCACTGACAGACCTGGCGAGGTGTCAGCAAGGTACCCTGGCGAGGTGTCAGCAAGTTAGTCATAGTCATATGCGGGACCAGAAGCACAGGCATCCCACAGGCATCACCGACAGCTTAGAGATCGCCAGATACTTGGAAGGCAAAGGGGAATCACAGCGGTCTGGGATCGCTCACAGGACAGTAAGAGAGATGCATATGAACGTGGCCTCACCATCATTAGCAGGGGCTGTCGAAGGAACCAGAAGGAAGTGCTATTAAGGGACCACTGTAGTCCGGGTGGGGTGGAGTCCCAACGTGAACAAAACGGGGGAAACCGGAACAGAAAAGAAGGGCCGCTCACTCGCAGGCATGACTCAAAGTCAGAACTGACATTTCGGCCGGTCAGGAGCCAGAGGTCAAGGCCGAGGAGGGGTCTGGAGGCCATTTGGGTAGAGCTGCACAGAGCTGGTGCTTGAGGCTGCTGGAGAACATCAGTACAAAGGACAGAATGACTCTGGAGGAGCCCCTCTGGGAGCAAGGAGGGAGGAGCAGGGAAGGAGACCAGGGTGAGGGAGGGAAGTGATGACCACAGGGGCCACCATGGAGAGGGGGCTTGGGGGACAGGAATGTGCTGACTCCTGTTACTCCTCCACCCTGGGATGCTCACCCCTCTCGGATCCCTTCCATGTCTGGGCTGGGTCTGCTCCCTCTCACGAACTCCTCTGCCGCATTAAAGAGAACACGGGTGGGGTGCAGAGAAGGTCACTGCTGTCTTCCCAGAGCAGCTTCGCGTTCATCTGGATCCTTCCAGTGCTCAGTCCAACACCAGTTCCTCTGAGAAGCCCTTTCTTCACCCGCCCACCTCTTACCCACTCCCTTCTGTCCATCCCACCTGGCTTCACCCACTGCCCATCGCCCCTTTCTTCACTCAGTCTTAGCCAGACGACCTGGGTTTGGATTCTGGTCCCTTCTTACTGCCGAGATCTCCGTGAGCCTCGGTTTCTTACCTGCCCCACCCCGCCCAAGGAGATAAGCATATTTAACAAGGATAACGTGAGAAAAATCTTGTGCAAATGCCTAATGCCTTGTCTGGACCATGACAGGTGCTCACCCTTCTTGCTTCTTTCCCTGTTAGACTCTCAATAGCTGGTGAGTGAGCATACGAAAGGCTCTCGGACGACTGAATGCATCCTGCTTCCTGTCTCTATTAGAAACCAAACATTTTAAGGGCAGGGTCCTCTCTGGGTCTGGCACGTAGACTCTCGTGCGTGGTGTCGGCTAATTAAATATTTGTCGAATGAATGAGAAAAGTGGTTAAGGAAAGCAGGGCACTCCCCAGAAAGTGATTTCACACCGTGCGTCTGGAGAGGAATTGAATCTTAGGACCCCCGTCTCTCTCAGAACAGGGTCTGGGCACAGCCTCCCTCCGTTCTCTCCAAACAGGTCCCCGCTTTTATGTTTTAACGAAATGTCACAGTGACCTCAGGAGCGCAGGAGGAGGTCGTTAATCAGAGACACATATGCCGCTCCTTTGGAACCCGTCAAACACGTGCCTGAAAAATGATCCGTATATTTTCCGCAGTGACAAAAACAACACATTCGAATCTCCCACGGAGTATTAAATCCCACCGGTGAAACAAATCCTCCTGGCAGGGGATTGATAGGCATTTCCCCGACAGCCCCTGGCACGGGCACGTCCCCTCCAACCAGTCTCTAAAGGAGGCTAGAAGAAAGGTTGAATTAGCCAGCCGGCTCCCTCCCCACACGGTGTTGTGCAGCATCTAAGCACGCCACACACAAAACACATAACATTCAATTGACCTTTTGCTTATCTATAAACACAGAATGGGCTGCGTGGACCCCGATCCACCAAGGAGCCGTTTCCGGAAAATTTATTTCCTTTTTACTATCCATAAAAATAAATGGCGCTTCACAAAGAAGACACAAAACCCCCACTCTCTTCCCCTAATAAGATTATGAAAGGGATGTTTTCTCTGAACAATCATAACTGCGTGACATGCTGTCATTTTTTTTTCTATCACGCTTTATTACCTTACCATGTTCAGATCGTCTGGGGTGCGAGGCAGGCTGGGTTTTCCTCTTGTTTTATTTTTGCTGATGTTGTGATGGGGTCAAATGTCTCTGATGTAGGCGAACTTCTCGTATCATCCCTCCCCTCCCCATCAAGGTTTTCCTCTTTATAGTTCCGAAGCTGAGGGCAAATGTGGAGGCCACTTTAGAACAGGGAGAGTGTGTGCTTGGGCATAAATGTGTGAATGCGCACAGGTACCCGTGCATACACACCTGCACACGCACAACCTTGCACACTCACACACACGCTCACACTGGGTGGTGCCTCCTGTGTGGCCGGCCCACAAGAGTGGGAAAGAAGTCCTGCCATCGTGATAAGAAAAAAAATATATCTCAGGGCGCCTGGGTGGCTCCGTCGGTGAAGTGTTCGACTTCGGCTTGGGTCACGATCTCGCAGTTCGTGAGTTCGAGCCCCGCGTCGGGCTCTGTGCGGGCAGCTCGGAGCCTGGAGCCTGCTTCGAATTCTCTGTCTCCCTCTCTCTCTGCCTCTTCCCCACTCTCTCTCTTTCTCTCTCTCTCAAAAATAAATACACATTAAGAAAAAAAAAGAGTGGCTGTGTCAAATGTCCTGCCATGCCCCTTTGAAGAAGGAAATTAACATGGTGTAGCCGATGTCTACTTCGTGCCAGGTGAGAATACTGCTTGCTTTA
Source organism: Panthera pardus (assembly GCF_024362965.1). Lineage (NCBI taxonomy): Eukaryota > Metazoa > Chordata > Mammalia > Carnivora > Felidae > Panthera > Panthera pardus. The sequence goes on from NW_026526810.1 coordinate 5,276,211, forward strand.
CAGAAAACCCCATCTTTAACCTTCCTGATAGAATGCTGACTGGTTTTTTAAAATGAGGAAACAGGTTTAGACAAGAGAGGAACTGAGCGAAGGTCCCACTGCTAATGAAGAACAAAGGTGGGAGAGTCACCTTCTCCGGGCTTAGTGGGAGGACAAAATTCCCTGGGAAGGAGCAACATGAGGGAAAAGACCAGCAGGATCAGGACAGTGGTCTAGGTCCCTGTGACACGTGGCGAACAGAGACCTGCATGAAGTAGGTCAGTCTCTTCAGACACTAATTCTCCGGGAAAAACAGAAGTGTCTATCCTTCTAACGGGTAGGCTATTGGGACCACAGCTCTGGAAGTGCCATCATACAAGCTAAGGAAATATAGGGAAAAAAATGAAATCTAAAAATGGGTTTGTAAAAACTTACTTGTGTTATTTTGGTTTATTTTTGACTCTCTACGTATTTATTATCCTTACATCTATATAAAGTGTGTATTAGAAAAAAGTTTCTAAGCAAAGAGAAGCATATATAACTCACTCAGGATCTTACCATATGTAGGGTAAGTGTGTATTTTAATCCTTATTTTTTCTTATAAATGTTTTTATTTATTTTTGAGAGACAGAGTGTGAGCAGGGTAGGGGCAGAGAGAGAGGGAGACACAGAATCTGAATCAGGCTCCAGGCTCTGAGCTGTCAGCCCAGAGCCTGACGTGAGACTCAAACTCACGTACCGAGAGATCTTGACCTGAGCCGAAGTCAGATGCTTAACCGACTGAGCCACCCAGGTGCTCCAATCCTTATTGTTTAGAATTTAATAGCTGGTTTTTGACTACACAATGCATTTTTTATTTATTTAAGGTGTTTTAAAAAATTTGACTCAATTTTTGGTAAATTATAATTTACTGAAATATTATTGGCATACAATTGTTTAGAATATCTCTCACGGTATTTTAAAAATATCTTTTATTCCTATAGTTACGTCTCTTTGATCTTTCTAATATTGTGTGTGTGTGTGTGTGTGTGTGTGTGTGTGTGCCTTGCATAGGTTTTGTTATTCTTAATCAGCTGTTTATCCAAGGAGCCCTGTTTCCTTATTTAAAGACCATAGTTGAAGAGTAGGAGTTCTCTTTGCTGCTGGGTTGGTCAGGGTTTTCTAGGCCTTTCCAGTGAACTGAGCTAGAAAATGCTTTTTGGGGGACACCTGGGCGGCTCAGTCGGTTGAGCATCTGACTTCGGCTCGGGTCATGACCTCATAGTTCGTGAGTTCAAACCCTGCCTTGGGCTCTGTGCTGAGAGTCTGGAGTCTGGAGCCTGCTTCACATTCTATGTCTCCCTTTCTCTCTGTCTCTCCCCACTCATGCTGTCTGTCTCTCTCTCAAAAATGAATAAACATTAAAAAAAAAAGAAAAACATTTTTTTTCTTAAAAGTGCTTATTTATTTTTTGAGGGAGAGAGAGAGAGACAGAGAATAAGCAGGGGAGGGACAGAGAGAGGGAGACACAGAATCTAAAGCAGCTCCAGGCTCTGAGCTGTCAACACAGAGCCCGACGCGGGGTTTGAGCTCGTGAACCTTGAGATCATAACCTGAGCCAAAGTCGGGTGCTCAACCAACTGAGCCACCCAGACGCCCCTAAGAAGTGTTTTTAAGATAAAACACTTCATGGGTTCATACTGATGCTGCCAATGCAAATTCAGAACCACGAACACTTTTCTTAACCTCATCAATATGCAAGCACGCACACATCCTGAAAATTCCATTTATCAAAGAAACCGACATAATTTCTCATCTGTTTTCTCCAGAGGCATCCACAATAGTCTGAAAATTGCAGTATAAACACTACCACCAACAATGTTTTCTGAAAACATGTTAAGACTTCTATTTTTTATCAGTTCTTAGGAAATATCTTGTTAGGTATGGATAGTCGAATAATGAAGTCAATCTCTGGGTGATTCTATCACCAAATTGATACACAATTTTGCTTTCATTGTTTATAATTATACAAAATATTAAACGATTCCAAAGTCATGTCTGCAAAACAAAGTATATTCAGAGAAGTCTAGTGTTGTCTTCCTGTTCTCATCCCGATTTAGTTTCTACCTTCCCAAAGGTAGTTATTAATTTTTATCCTTTTATGATTGTATATTTAATATTAATATATGTTTTATGTTAATACAAAAATGTGTATATATATTTTAGGTTTGTTATAAGGGAATATAACTTATCAACTATGTTAATGTAAGAAATAGATGTGTGAATGTATCTTTTTATTCCTTTTTTTAGATAAAGAGTTTCATACGATAACATTTTTGGTTTTTTCCCTTTTTTTCCCCTTTAACAATATATTCCAAAGGTTATTTCCCACAAGGGTATAGAGATAGAGCCCATTCCTTTTTACAAGGGCATAGAACTTTATCTGTGATTGTGTCACAGTTTATTGTCTCCTGTTTAGGAACATTTCAGAAGTTCCCAGTCTTTTATTATTACCAATGTGCTGCCGTGGATATCCATGTACGCATTTCTCTCCTCATTTTTGGCAGTGTGTTTTTGGGGATCTATTCCCAGAATCAGGATGGCCAGGCGAAAGTGTACATTTCGCTAACAGCACTTGACCAGACGTACCAAATTCCTGCTAACAGGGGTCGTATTGATTCACGTCCCTGTCAGCAACATGAGAGACATATCCTCACAGATGTGCCACAAAAAATATGGTGCCATGCTTTTACATTTTTGATGATCCAACCGATTAGGTGGGAAATGGTGTCTCAACGGTATCTCAGAGCTTTCGTTTGTGTTTCTCTTAGTGTGACTGATGTGGAGCATCTTTCCATACAATTAAGGGCTTGATCACATATACATATTTTCTGTGCGACTTTTCTTCGTAACCCCTCCCCATTTTCCTCTAGTGTCAACATTTGTCATTGGCATGACCTCATCTGTGTAGGTCACATGCTGACAGCAGACAGAGAAGGGCAGAAGACAAAGTCTTCTGTGAAACAGGTGAATATTAGATGAATTCATTAGCATGAATATTAAGATAAGGCAGCTTGAGATATGATGATTGGAAGAATTCTTCACTGGACACTAATGGAGGGGTTTCTAACTCCTCACCTGAGCCCATAAGTCCACCAAGATCTGGCCTCTGCTACCCCTCCAACCTCATTTTTCTTTATAAAACTCTGTTGTCTTAGGCTGTAGTGGCATTCAGGGAGTGGATGTTAAAAATATGGGCACCACTGGGAACTCCCTGGGGTGATAGATATATTCTATATCTTGAGTGAGTGGTGGTTACAGTGCTGTTCATATTTTCCAACACTCGTTGAATGGTACACTTAGAACGTATGCGTGTTATTGCATGTAAATTATATCTAATACATAGTAATGCCCAGACCCCATCTTACCATGTCAGAATTTGAAACCTGCACTTCTAGCAAGTTCCATAGGAGATGCTTTTGCATAATAAAGTTTGAGAACATTTAACTACTTGTATTTCCTTAAACTAGCATGATGTTTGTGTTCCTCTGCCCGCTTATTCTGCTTTTTGTTGGACTGTCCCTGAGTACTTGAAGAATGCCCATGCATCCTCAAGTTGGTCATCTGCTGTCTCCTCTCCTTGGGTTGATGTGGGCCCTACCCTCTTTTGATCGCTACTGTGTGTACAAAATTATGACACTTTCATATGTATCTCATTTTATTATGTATATATGTATACATACATACACGTACAATAGACTGAATGTTTGTGTCCCTCCAAAATTCACACGTTGATATCATTACCCACAATGTGATGGAATTTGGAGGTGGGTCTTTGGGAGGAAATGAGGTCATAGGGTGCAGCCCTCATGAAACAAGTTAGCGCCCTTATAAAAAGAACCTCAGAGGCTCTCTCTCTCTCTCTCTGCTTCCACCATATGAAGATATAACAAGAATATGGCCATCTGCAAAACCAGAAGGAGACCTTAACCACACTAGCACACTGATCTTGGATTTCCAGCTTCCAGAACTGTGAGAAATACATGTCTCTTGTTTATAAGCCACCTGGTCTATGGTGATTTGTTACCACAGCCTTACCTGAGACTATATTGATGTGACTTTATATTTTTTTATATTCCATGACTTTGGTGAAGGAACAGTGAAAGAAGAGTCTAAGGATATAGGTTAAGAGTTTATTTTTGAAGGTCATACATATGAGGCTGAAAAGGTGAGTTTTAATTCATTAGCTATCATTTAAAGAACGTTTGTTTTATACTAAGAACTATGTTAAACACAGTGTAATTTTCATTGCACTGCTTTCCTTTGTGGTGAGTAGTATTTTGTTTATTTTATTTTATTTTATTTTATTTTATTTTATTTTATTTTAAAGTTTATTTATTCATTTTGAGAGAAAGAGCATGTGTACATGTGAGTGGGGGGGAGCAGCAGAGAGAGAGAGACAGAGACAGAGACAGAGAGACAGAGAGGGAATCCCAAGCAGACTCTGCATGGTCAGTGCAGAGCCTGATTCAGGGCTCAAACTCAGGAACCATGAGATCACGACCTGAGCTGAAATCAAGAGTCAGACACTTAACAGACTAAGCCACCCAGGCGCCCCAGTATTTTATTTTAAAGGTGAAAATCCGAGACTTCAAGAGGTCAAGTCCCTTTCCCAAAGCCACTAAGCTTTAGGTCATACCTGGTCCCACTGCTCTCAAAGCACGCATTCTTAAATGCCATGTGAGTGCCTCTTAGGTTGTTAAAGTATAAGGAGATGAACACTTTTCAATGGAGAAATGAAGATGTTTGGGGATCTTGAGGGGATACCCCGTAAGTAAAATCCCACTTTTATGCTCAGGTTCGATGCAAATTAGAAAAACAAAACATAGAGGCATACGGGAGATTAAAAAATACTTTTCTTTCTAATTATGGCTTCATTGGAGAATATAGCTTTGTATGAGAAACGGGTGGCTGTAACTAACAGAATTGGACGGACTTGACCGGTCCTCACAGAGCTGGAGCAGGACAGGCGTCCCCCCGCAGAGGTCGAGTAAGCCTCCGAGGCTTCCCTGAGAAAGTAGCTCATTTTCCTCAAAAAGAAGATTCGGACTGAGCCATACAAAACTGAGTATTCTTCCCAAAGGTGCATAATCCTCAAAGTCATTCCAGATGCCCCAGGGGACGCAGTAACGGTGACAGAGAGAGCTTGAAGTGTTTCGCAAATTCCATTCCTCCTGGGATCTGGAGAAGCAGAAGAAAAATGATGGATCTCCTCTCCCAGGGGACACAGTCAAGGGCCTCACAGCATCCTGAGCCAAGGACAGTAAAGGTCTTGGAGACGTGTGTTTGCCACGTGGCAGCTACGTGGGTGTTGGGGGCACGAAGAGGCGCTCACAGTCTGCGTGCCTGCAAACGTGGACTGCTGTGTAGGGAGAAATGACACTCCCATAGGTTTGCATAATGGTTCCATCACTTTCAGAATACATCAAAACAAGTATAGCTTTGGTGCCAATACCAATATGAAAATGTTGAATTTTAAAATTAACATTCATAGAGGGCACGTATCACTTAATCTTTCCTTGGACTCTACCCATGGAATCTCGTAGAAAGTGAAAGGGAGTCTTCCTTTACAACATTTTCCTTTCGTCCTGGGTGTACAGTCACCTGTGTTAGCATCCTCTTCTGCTGCTTTGGGTTGCCTGAATCCTCTCTGCTTTGCAAATGAATAAATAAAAAACTATTTTCTTATGCACTCACAACATTTCTGACACCAATTGTGTGGGGTTTTTTTCCCCCACACCAAACAATTCTCAAATGCCCTGTGACACCTGCTAGGTGTAATTCAATTCAATTCAATTCAATTCAATTCAATTCAGACACTACCTACCCAGAGTTGACGTCAGACCCCACAGTTTATGGGCTCAGTCTCGCAAAACTGCCTTCCCTTGAGATGAATTGCAAGTCCCGGGTGGTCACCTATGATAATGACCAACTGGGTATGAGAAAGGGCTCCCATAACCTCCTCCTAAAGTTGGATAAATTGCTATAATGGCTCACAAAACTCAGGGAAACATTTATGTATGCCACTTTATTATAAAGAATTTTGCAAAAGATACAGATGAACATCTAGAGACACTAGGGTGCTTTCCAGAACGACTTCTGGCCCTGTGCAGTTGGGGTACCCCGTCCTCAGAGCACATGGATGTGTTCACCAATCCGGAAGCTCTCCAAACCCTGTGGTTTGGGGATATTTATGGAAGCTTCACTATGTAGGTGTGAATGATTAACAACTCAATCTCCAGGCCCTGTCTCCTCCCTGGGGGATGGGCTGGGGTGGGGCTGAAAGTCCCAAGCTTCTAATCATGGGTCAATCTTTCCGGTGACCAGTCCCCATCCTGAAACCCACCAAGAGCTGCCTCATTCGATTCGAACATGTGCTCCCATCACCTAAGAAATTCTGAAAGGCTTAGGAGTTTTGTGTCTGAAACTGGGATCAAAGACGAATGTTAGAAGAAAGATATTCCTACCACCCCTATCACTCAAATTTTCAGGCAATCATAAGGGTTTTAGAAACTCTGTGCCAGGAATCAGGGGCAGGGACCACATATGTATTTCTTACTGTGTCGCATCGCATATACCTAACGTCCTCATTGCATTTAGATGCTACGTTTTCCTGGTTTGAGTTATTTATTGCAAACATAGCTGAGACGAAACAATTAAGGAAATCAAGTTATCCAATCGTAAGTGTTAAATATAAAAAACTTAAGGCCTTGACTCGATAGCCTATTTAAACATTAAACGTATATTTAAACATCTCGACTTTTAATTTTTTTTTAAAGCAGTACTGATCCTTGAGTGTGCAGTCAACGAGAGGGGGCACACCCCAGTTTTCCATTCACTGGAAGGAAGCAATAGAATAGACAGGGTAAAGACATTGGCTTTGGGGTTAGAGAGGCCAAGGCTCCAGTCCTGATTCTGCTGGTAACCATCTGCAGGATCGTAAACAAGGCCCTTTTTAGAAAGACAAGAGGGACGCCTGGGTGGCTCAGTGGCTTGAGCATCTGACTTCGGCTTAGGTCATGATCTCACGGTCTGTGAGTTGGGGCCCCACATCGGGCTCGCTGCTGTCAGCATGGAGCCCGCTTCTGATCCTCTGTCCTCCTCTCTCTCTGCCCCTCCCCCTCTTGCGTGCGCGATCTCTCTCTCAAAAACAAATAAAACATTAAAAAATCAAGATAAAGACAAGACAGAGCTTACCGGGCTGGTAAAATAACATGTGGAAAATATTTATTATTGTTGTTTCTAGCACCTAATAATGTCAATGGTACTAGTATACCATTAAAGAGGGTGCTTTGACTTTTTTTAAATTTTATTTATTTATTTTGAGAGAGAGAGAGAGAGTGAGAGAGAGAGCATGTGTGAGCAGGGGAGGAGCAAAGAGAGATGGAGAGAGAGAGAGAAACCCAAGCAGGCTCTGCACTGTCAGCAGAGATCCCGACGCGGGGCTCAAACTCATGAACACTGAGATCATGACCTGAGCTGAAGGCAGACGCTTAACCAACTGAGCCACCCAGGTGCCCCTTAGTTTCTTCAAAGTATAAAAATAGTGGTGGTGCAAATACACACCTGTAGGATACCGGAAGTCAGGTAGGCACATATGTAGGCACATAGTTAATTTGTTGTTGAATATTTGCCCAGATTCAACTTGCTTTAAGCACTGTATATCACACGGAAGTCTATACAGGTTGGACCAGCTTTTTGGAAGCTGCCCTTTTTTATTCAAACACCAGATTTTTTCATCCTGTCACACTTCAAGGATTTAACTTAACATGGCTTCTACCTGGAAGATTCCTTCCCTGACTACCTACATTTTGGTTTATGTTCCTCTTGTCTGTTTCTTTTCTTTTTTTTTAAAATTTTTTTAACATTTATTCATTTTTGAGAGATAGAGACAGAGCACAAGCAGGGGTGGGGCAGAGAGGGAGACACAGGATCTGAAGCAGGCTCCAGGCTCGGAGCGGTCAGCACACAGCCCGATGCGGGGCTCGAACTCACAAACCGTGAGATCGTGACCTGAGCTGAAGTCAGACGCTTAACCGACTGAGCCACCCAGGCGCCTCTCCTCTTGTCTGTTTCCGATAATCCACCTACATAGTTTTACAATGTCCAGGGTTTTTTTAAACCAGTTTCCCTGCTATCCTGGAAGCAGGACTGGATTGGAACCATTCATACCATTTCCCTCGTGTCTGACAGAAAGCCTGACACTAAACAGCAATCCCTAAAATACTTTTGAATGAATAAATTATATTGATATGTAGCTTCAGTTTCTCTACTTGCAAATAATAATATTTTTGAAATAAGTCCTGGGAGAACAGTAATAACACCTCAAAGCAAAGAATTTATAAAGCATTTTACTTGATAAAAGTAATAGTTTGAATTTGAATCAATAGCTTAATTGATAACATAGTGATCGATTTATAACACATTTTACAAGATGCATTCTTTCACCCATCGTCTCTTTTAACATGCAAAGCCGTGGCTTGAGGTAGTACAGGTTATTTTAATTTGCCATTTTACAAGTGAGCAAGACATATCCTAAGCCTCACAAGAGTGAAATTGCCGCTCGCTTGACCGACATGTATACAATAAACCGTGATATCATGCAGCCCTGAAAGGAATATTCAGGATATCACAGTCCCTCCTTAGAGCCCAGTGAAGGGAGAGATTCAAGAAAAACTGCAGAGATTATTCTGGATCATCAAAGTGATAGCTTTGGATTTGGTGCTGGAGATACGAAGACGAAAACGACATGGTCCGTTTTTACAAACAGCACGTTCCAGAGGTTAAGAGAAATATGCACCCAAAGTCATGCCATGTCACAGGTTTAGAGCTGGAAGCTCAGCCAACTCGCCAAAGAGAAGACAAGGAAGTCTTGGTGGTGATGTGGATAGATAGCCAGGTAGGTGTTCCCCACGCGGAAATGCAGGCATTGTTAACACAGTGGCCCTTTCTGAGACTTTCCAGGCCTGCAGGTAGACTGCCTGGGCAAGAAGCAGGAAGCGAATCTATGGCAGGAGACAGCACCAGACCATGGGGTATCCAGGTAAGGCACCAGAGAAAAATGAGAGCATTCAGATTAAAGGGGAGGGTCGTAACTTCAGTTTGGGATTTGTCAAGAGTCAGATGCCTGGCACCATGGGATGTGCACGTGGGGGTAAAAGTCTGGGGTTCCTGAATCCCCCGAGGTTATTCAATAAATTTTTTCAATCTTACTTGATTTATCTTGTAGAGTGTATAAGATTGAACAACATGCCTAGTCCTTTCCAAGCCAATGTCAAGTAAGATAAAGGATTGTGGGGGCGCCCGGGTGGCTCAGTTGGTTGAGTGTCAGACTTCGGCTCAGGTCATGATCTCGCAGTTCTTGGGCTCGAGCCCCACGTCTGTCTCTGTGCTGACAGCTCAGAGCTTGGAGCCTGCCTCAGATTCTGTCTCCCTTTCTCTCTGCCCCTCCCCCGCTTGTGCTCTCTCTTTCTCTCTCTCTCTCTCTCAAAAATAAATAAATATCTATAAAGATGTTCAAAAATGGATTGTGTGTGTGTGACACACAGAGAGAGAGAGAGATAAAGAAAAGAGAGAAGAGAGGGAGAGAAAGAGCGAGAGAAAGAGAGAAGTGTTCCAGAGACTCCCTGAGCCCTGCAGATAAAAAGCAGGGGAGAAGGACACCATCTTTAAAAGCAAGAAGGCATTTTTACTTATTCTTGCAAAGAACAAGAGCTCCGCCAAACCCAGATGGAAGGTAAGACTTTATTCCTTACCAGGAACCTGACATAGAGTAAGAATAAGAACGATCCATAATAAAAGGAAAACGATTATTAAAAAAAAAAACAAAAAACAAAGAATACCAGGGCATTTCTTTTCCAAACACCTGTCCATTAGGAGCATAGTTTCCTAATTTTTTCCAAATAAGAATGTCCTCTGTGTCCTCCAATTTGCAGCATTTTTGTTCCTCGGTTATTAGGTTTTATTTCTTCTTCTGTTCATTAATCAGTGCCAGGCATCTAGAAGCCAAATACTTTAATCTGTACTTTAATCTAGCCTCTCGGTGTGTTTCTACAGTTCTTTTCACGTTTCATATTGAGATTTAATTTGCATTTTGAGGAAACTCCTTGGGGTGCTTTGGAGAAATCAGAGCACCAGTGGGCAAGCGGGGACCCCCTCCCGCCCTGCAGCCAGCCATGTTTCCCAGAAAGCTCCCTTGCTGACCGGGCTCCACAGCCCCGGGCCACATGCATCCCCAGCGCGGCTCGTCAGTGACCTGTGTCCCACGTGGAGGACCTTCTGACCAGCGCTGGCACGCTGGCATGCTTTTTATGAAAGTCGTATTTTATGGCGCATGTGGACGTAGTCTTACAGAAAGAAAACCAACCGGTTCTCAGCAGTTTGTGGTGGTTTGCATAGTGCTGCGAGGAAATTAATTGCCCCCTTCTAAAGCTGTGAGACACCCCAGGAAGCGAACCTGCAGAAAGCTCAAGCTCTGCCCGAGGTCCCCAGCCGGGCACTCCACATCTGGTTCCTTTTAGAGGGCTCTGGGCCTGTTCGTGTGGGATGAGTGAATGGGGACCATGCTTTCCTGAAATACTGGAGTGCCAAGGTGCCTCTATGTTGACCAGTAATCAACAGGTCTTTAGTACGAGAGGGGCAACCAGGAAATTGAGTTAATATTTATTACTCGATCCCATAACTCGTATGACCTTTAGCACAAGTGTGGACTCCAGCTACAAAGCCGAGTCCCCAGAGAATCAAAATTTGGCATTGAATGGGTATGACCATGACTATGATTTGTGTATTTATACATGGAATATACACATGGCCTAATATACGTCAGAGCTAAAACCCAAGTGGCAATCGGTATACACAGTAGGAAAGAAAAGCTGGCAAATTCACACATGTGGTTTTGATTAAAATTTCTCTTTCAAAACATGACTGTTTCCTTAAATAATGGTCACGATGACTTACTGTGCTTATCAGTGGCCATAACTTGTTTTTGGTAAATAGGCCTTTTCTGTAAATATGTCTGAAAATATGAAATCTTGACTACTAAGCAGTCACGGTTTTGGAGTTCCCACACTGCCAACCAATGCGTGAGAATTTATTTACAGTGAACTTTGGTAATAGACATGTGAATATAACCAAATATGAAAATGTTCTTTTAATACAGAGAAATGGCAGCATTAAAAATTTTGTGTTGTGATTTATTGAGAAAAATTTCATATAACTGGAAAAGTAAATTTCTACATCCTATCAAGCAAATGTAATATTTCCAAAACTGTATAAGTTGGTACGACCCTTATGTTTATGCAGGATAACTTGGCAATATGCTTCAAATACTTTAACTCTGTGAATACTCTTGGCGATTCTAATTCTAGAAACACAGCTTAAAAAAATAATATAGTGAGAATAAGGTTTTCAGATACATGAGAATTAGTGACAGCCTGCTCGATTACACTAAAAATGTGACTGCCACATAAACATACACTAATATGAATTTACTAAAAAGAACATGTTTATTCCATGTATATTCTATGTATACATAGTCTCAGTATACATATGTCATTATATTGTTACGTATATAGTACTATATATGTTTATAGGTTTTTTTGAAAACATAATTCTGTGTTCTCTAATTTTAGAAATGTACCTGCAATACATTTTTAGTTAGAAAAATAAGATTTTCATTATAAAAAATAGTCTAATGTAAAATTATTTTAGTTAGCTATTTAGACAGCGGATAATTGGCCCACCAATTCTATTTTACCAGTCATTCAAGACATACTTGAACTTATACCTCTGTATTGGCAAGGGAAGACTCAGACAGAAACATGTATGAAGGAAATGAATGTGAAAGAGTCATCCTCCAGAAGAAATGGCTCACCAAATAAAAGCTGCAAGCAGAAATTAAAAGGAAACACACACACACACACACACACACACACACACACACATCATGGTTTCCAAGTTACATTTATCTGGTTGGGCAAACAAGCAAACAAAAAACACAAAACAAAACAAAAACCCCACAGTTTTCTCACACAATTATCTTATTTAAAAATGTCAAGACATATCTTTAGACATCAGCAGAGCAACCATCAGGAAGAAAAATACTTTTGTAAAGGAGTTCAGATTTACAAAAAAATAGTGAAGGTTTTATCATTTAGGATCCAGACCAAGTGAGGGAGACTCTGCTCTGTTTGGTTTGTCTCAGGTACAAAAGGTGTTTTTTTGTCTACCTGTGGTTTATGAATTTCTTAGTCATATTGGAAGGGGTACAAGCATCATTTTTCTCCCTACAATTTCTTCTTCAGTCAATTTCCTGCCATCAAGATGTGGATTTGACATAAAACTCGCTTAGAAATTTTCTGATTTTGCATCATTTTATTTGACATTGTGGCTTTTATTTTTTAATTTTTTTGACATTGTGGTTTTTAAATACTTTTTTAAAAATTTTGAGAGACACAGAGCGTGATCACGAACAGGGAAAAGGCAGAGAGGGAGGGAGAGACAAAATCTCAAGCAGGCTCCGTGCTGTCAGCACAGAGCCCAACGCAGAGCTCAATTGCACAAAGTGTGAGATCATGACCTGAGCCGAAATCAAGAGTCAGATGCTAAATAGTTTTTAAAATGTAGGCATAACAAGAGATGTGGATTAATGCTTATGTACTTTTTTTTGGTATCATTAAAAAGATGAGGAACATAAGATCTCACACTTAAAAGTTAATTTCTATCTGAAAGTGTAAAAAGACCCTAGATTTGTAATTTACTTTTATGTGTCAGAAGTATTTTACTGTCTGTATCAGCTTTATTGAGATGAGGAACGTAGCACCATCACATTGACCCCTGCAGGCTGATCCTGCATACTTCTGGGTGCAAGGATGTCCTTTTTCTCTGGGACATCCATGTTGCTAATTTTCCTGGACTGTCATGGAATGTATCACCTGTGAAGAGATTTCATAAGCATAGAGCTTATTAGTATTAGTCAGTTTTTCCTTAGAGTGCTTTGTACATCTAATTCTACATGTGAAGCATGCTCCTATTTCTTAATAGTGAGCATGCCTGTCTTGCTTACTTTTCATTTTATTTTTTTAAACGTTTATTTATTTTTGACAGAGAGAGAGTGAGCAGGGGAGGGGCAGCGAGAGAGGGGGACAGAGGATCCTCAGCAGGCTCTGTGAGGACAACAGAGAGCCCCATGCGAGGCTCGAACTCACGAACCGTGAGATCATAACCTGAGCTGAACTCGGATGCTTCACTGACTGAGCCGCCCAGGTGCCCCAAACCTGACTTGTTTAAATAAGATTTGGGCTAGCTTATATTTATAAATTACATGTATCTAATTATATTCTGATAGGAAAAAGGAGAAATTATTATGGGTTGGGGTTAGGTAGACTTTATCTCAATGGAACCTCCAAGAATCAATGTAAAAGCAAGCCTCAGCGTCAGAAATATTAAGAAAGCTTATTTTCAGTGCATGCGAGACAGTAAGACTTTGGAAAGACTGAAATCTTCCGTCACCAAATAAAAATACAAATATTTAGAAGTAAAAAATTCCTTCCCCAGGTTATGATATTTGTATTAGTTTGTTCACAGCCAAAAAGGAGCAACTGATTTATAGGATGACTGAGTTTGGGTAAATGAGACACAGTCAAGGGTTTATGTGGGGCGTAACAGAACCATTGATGTTTACTCTGTTGCTTTTAGTGTATCTCAGTGTCTCAAAAGGCAAAGTGATTTTTGTTTGTTTGTTTCTTTTCCTGATTGTGGTATGTGAAAGATTCAGTGATATTGGAAACAGGGCAGAGTATCATTATTTTAATCTAAAATATAAAATGATTGCCCCGAGTCCCTTAGAGCAAAAGTATTATATGTAGCTTAGTGTAGCCTTTCAGCAATTACCTACACTGTTCTCCATTTGCTCTGCTAGAAACATTTTTCCATCTCAGTACGGACTGTAATCTCCTAAAATGCACTCTACCGAGAAGCAGGAAGGTGCCTTTCAACCCTCCTAGAATTTACTCAGAGTTAACTGGTCAGCTCAGGTATGTGGCTAGAACAACAGATTCAGTGCTTGACCTTTTTTTGTTGTTGTTGTTTAGTTTTTTAAAATGTTTATTCACTTTTGAGAGAGAGAAACAGAGCAGGAGTGGGGGCGGGACAGAGAGATCGGGAGACACAGAATAGGAAGCAGGCTCCAGGCTCTGAGCTGTCAGCACAGAGCCCGATATGGGGCTCAAACCCACAGACCATGAGATCCTGACCTGAGCTGAAGTCGGTCACTTACCCAACTGAGCCACCCAGGTGCCCCTTGACCTTTTTTGAGTAAACCTGCCTAAAGAACGATCCTTCCATGTAATTTTTGTTTTGCTTTGAATTGATATATAAAATCTTGTCGCGGTGGAAAGGGGCATGTATGTGAAGGGACATTTGGGCTCCCACACTGTGTAGAAGCCCCTGGCACAGCCCTGCCCATGGTGGTGCCCAGGGGGTGAGGAGTTCTCTTGTGCCTGCTGCTGAATCTCCAGCAAAGTTAGATACCACAGTCAGATAATTTCCTATATCAAAATATATACTATCCTTTTTCATTTTAGTCATAAAATCTGGAAAGAAGCATAAACCTTTCACCCGAACATTTGCCTTGTACACATCACAACTGTTTTTTTTTAATGTTTATTTATTTTGAGAGAGAGAGAGAGCATGAGCAGGGGAAAGGCAGAGAGAGAGACACACACACAGAAAGAGAGAGAATCCCAAGTAAGCCCTGCACTGTCAGCACAGAGCCTGATGCGGGGCTCGAACTCATGAACCGTGAGATCATGACCTGAGCTGAAGTTGGAGGTTTAACCAACTGAGCCACCCAGGCACCCCTAGAGAAGAATTTTAAGGCATCTCTGTCATTTTGTCTTAATTCCCTATTTAAGAGGATAGTAAAGGTTATGTATACTGGGGATCAGTCTTTGGTCACCTCCTTTCTGATTACGTTAAGCTCCAGAATCTGATATGTCATTAAAAGCATATCTTAGCATGACTAGAGGTCATTTATCGAGAAACTTCCAAATCGGCAAGTGCCGGGATTTGAATTTGCTAGTCCCTCTACAAGGTGTTCTGTGCTCCTTCTAGAGCATCTGAATGCCAATATCAAAGCTGGCTGAAGTCTTTCTCTCCCAAGAGATCATTTTGGACTGCTCTGCCCAAGCCCGGCTTCCTCTTTTAAATCTCATTTCAGCCTCCACTATACATTTAGAATTGTATACTGTGCAAGGCCCAGGGGAATACATAAAGAAATCAAACTGATGTCTCTGACTTCATAAAGCTCGTGCTACGGGAACCAAGAAAACCTGAAATTCTCCATCAAGTGCTATAGACAGGAAGCAGGAGTCCCAATTTACACAAGGCAGCTCAGATCTTTAAAAAGAAATACATTTCTTTAATTTCTGCCTCTGAGCTGAGAGGCTGATCCCCACTTTGTAAAGCCCACTTGAAGAAAAAAGAATATACAGTGATAAACACAAAATGAAAAACAAGGCCTTGGCTGTGCCCACGCAAGTGAGGCCCCGAGGGTAACACCTCATTGGCTTCCTGGTAAACCCTCCTCTTCCCGAGCTCAAGCATCCCCTGGAACCCTCTGTATATCTGTCCTTGAGCAGGACACGTTGATCTATCCCATTCTGGTTCATTCGGACCGATAGGCGGATTCCTCAGCAAATTAAAGTATTCTTAATACATCTCCTGTCTAGTTCTGTTTGGGGTCACTTTTAATAAATATTCAGTTTCAAGATTTCTTCTGACTGGTTTTCCTGACTTCAGAGTAAGCCAGGTTCCTGGATATCTGAAAAGTGACATCTGGTCCTCCTTGCCTCCAGTTGAGGTGTTTGATTTCTTCTTCATGTTTGGGCTTCACTCTGTCCCGGCTCTGTCTGCTGGATGTGTAGCTGGGCATCATGTAGGCAACTCTTACCAATGATGGCCACTCTTGTTACTGTCCCTGGTTGCAAGGTCCGTACATTCTGGTCTCCCGTGCCAACTGTAGTACCCTTTCAGGCCGTGAGCCTGCTTAGCTTTCTGTGTTGTCTTTCCTTGAGGTCTCGGTAGCTCCGAGGAACATTTTTTATATTGCAGAGAAACAAGCAGCCCCCTATGTTGCTGCCTCAGGCCCACCAGCCCAAGAAACTCCATCAGCTGTCGCCATGTTGCCACTGGGCACTTCGTTGGAGTTGGAACCGTGCCTTCTCTGGAAGTCTCTCTGTCTCCACTGGCAGCACATGCCCAAAGAAACCAGGCCCTTGTTTGCTGTGCTTGAATTCTAAGCAGGAAGGCAACGCACTCAGTGTGGAAACATGGCCCTCCTCCTTCTCTCTTGACTCTTGAATTTTCCCTTGAGCATCATGGGAAGGTTTTTCCCAATATGGCAGGAATCTAACATCTCATTCCTCAGATTTTGTTTATTACTATAATATACAATAATCAATGCAATATATTAACATGATCATATTATAAATATTATAATATTATATATAATTTAATTCAATTAAACTGTGTATTTATTATTAAATTATATACAATTATAAAGTGTAATAACATAATGTAATGTATTAAACTCTAATGTTACAATTTTCTGGCTTTGTTCCTAATGGTAACAAAAATCAGCCTTAGGACTACTAACAAAACCCATTTCTCCCTCAACAAAACTAAGTGTCTGTAAACGGTAAGTGTCAATATCAGATTTTTTTCTGAGGTGTTATCTGACATCAAAGGTCAATGTGTTAACCTGACATCTAAGAAGTGGGAAAGATTCCTGGCTGGTAAACAGGAAAGGAGAAATGTGTCCATTTGTACCACAGAAATAAAGGCCTTTGGAAGAGGTGCACGGAGGTGGAGAGGTCAGGATCAGCGGGCAGAAGGAAGGGCTATAGACTTGGGTGAGTAAAACCATAGGGGCATCAGTGGAGAGGGTGAACTTCACCCCTAGGACCAAGGGGACGAATTAGACACACCAGCCGTCAAGACTCCAGACACCTAGATCCTCTGCCAAATATGATTGTTTTCAGAGCCTAGGAAGTAATAAAGGGTGTTTCATAAACATCTAACTGCAATGATGGCCAATCCTCATGTGCTAATTTCCTGTAAGTGGCAAAACCCCCTAAATCCTAAATGACCTTAAAAATGCTGCCCATGGGCTATAACTGTGGCAGCAACCTGGCTCTAGATCCTTGAACCTTCAAGCACTTGGGGTAGAAATAACACTGGGTGGGGGCAGCAGTCAGGAAAGCGGTCGCCGGACCGGATGATGCAATCCTCTGAGTTTACTGCCCCAATCCTGCACTGGAGCTTCGTGGCATTGTTCTCCCCCCAACCCCTTCTAGCCATTTACTGAAGAATCTTCAAGTAAGAAAATGATTCATTTAGACCCCAAAGCAAATTGGAATCAGTAGTTAACGTTTCTCCCCACCTCTCGAAATTAATTGCAAAATGATGTATGCTCGCTTGGATGCCAGCCTGTAGATTTCTATCTGACGCTTGCCTCCCGGGACACCTTTTCAACAAGAAGTCAGCTGCCTGTGGTTTGTCATGGAGTCCCCTCTCCCATCCACTTTCTTCGTTTTCTCCCCTTGAAATTCTGAGTCGAGGGCACCGTTACTATTGAGGCAATGGATTAGCTCTACTCGAAACAAAAACAATGGGGCCTCCAGACACCCTCAAGCAAGCACCGAGGGGTCAGGATAAAGGTGAAGGCAATGAGAGCAGAGCGGGGCAGGGGGAGGGGGGGACCCTCCTCTGCAGGGCGTCGCAGGTTCAAGCTGAATTCTTCCCCTGCATCACTGGCCGGGGACTTTCAAACCAGCACAAGGCAAATGCATCTTCAAGGGTGGACAGCCACTGGAGGCCTTGACTCTGCCTTCTCCGTGAGGAGTCTGCATTTTAAGAGGTAGAGGAGCTCTGTTTGCCATCTGAGAGCCTTTAGTATGTGGCGCTCAAGAACTTTCAGGTGGCGATCACCAACTCCTTTGAGGTGGTGTCATTAGCCAGGCGACCGCTACCCGCGGGACACTCAGAAACACATGCGTGCGATATGCCTTTTACTTGGTGTTTCCCAAGACAGAAATCCTGCAGCACGTTTGGCTGTCTGTAGGCCTGTTCTCATTTCACTCCACGGGTCCCGCTTGTCACCGTGCAGAGTTGAGATAAGGAAGAACGAACTTGTCGTGGCGGGCTTTCCCCGTGGGAGAGTAGGAATCTGAAAGCGAGATAAAGTCTGGTATATTCCGCTACCGCTCGGAAGCTGGGGGGATGCTGTCGAAATGTTAGTCGGCAGGGGCTGGGGATGGTGGGGTGCATCACAGAAGTTGCAAAAAAAAATGGACTCTAGCTTCAGGAGCGAGTCTCTGTACCCGTAACTCCTTCCTGTACAGAACTGAGGAGACATCTCTTGCCTAGTTCAAACCACAGTCACACCATCTGTCAAGTTTGTATTCTTTCGGCCAACGGAACATACGACACAGATACACCTGCTGCACCCCAGAGAAGAAAAAAAAACCATGCAGCACACCAGTCGAGGAGCTGCTGGCCTAGGGAGGGGTAGGATCAAAAGCCCCTCTCACATTCTTAGACGAGAAAAGAATCCTACCAGGCTCGAATGCCAGACCAGAATGTTCGAACAGGCAGACAGCAGGCAGGAGAGCGCAGGTGCGGGGCGTGGCTGGCGCAATGAGAATGGCCAGCACGTTCAGTAGCTGCAGAAAGGTGGGACGTGTAGCAGGGTGGACGGCTTCCCTGTAAAGCCAAGAATACACGTGAGACCAGTGGACTACGGGCTTCTTGGTGAACAACAGGGTTCTTGAGCAGGAGCGAAGGCACACTGGGCTTTCGCTTCCACGAGACCTGTGTGGACACCCCGGTTCTGCTTCCGACCACCTTCCTGACCTCTGGCCATCACTCAGCCCCCCTGGGCTTGTGTTTCTGTTAGTAAACGAGAATAATGTGCATCTTAAACGGTTGGGAGAAATATTGTTTCAATATTCCTAGAGGTGTATGCGAAAGCAACCAAATTTGAGCTAGAATATGTAAGGATCTGAGAGACATGGTAAGGGAGGATGGGTTGTAATTGGAAGTTTCCAGAAAGCAAGAAAAGGCAGGAGGCAGCTGGGCTCAGGGACTGACTGTCTCTCCCAGTCTGTCTCTACTTCGTTTCTCAGGTCCACTTTCTACACTCGGCGGGTAGAAGCGGGGTACGGCAGCTTCAGTTCCTTCCTTCCCGTATGCCAGCTTTGCCACCAGCGACAGTCTGAGATTTGCTCCTTCCGATCCCAAGTTCGAAATCCCAGAGAAAGACACTGACTTCAGTAGATGCCTCTCTTTGGCCCAATCAGCCAGAACATGCACGCAAATCACAAGGTTAGAATGGAGAAAGGAACGTTCCCCAGAGGAGTCTTTTGGACAGACAATACAATAGTGTCAATGAAGAGTAATGGCTGATCCAAGATGGCGGTCGAGGGTCTTGGATCAGAAGCATCTTCTGGAGTCTGGGCAAGTCACAGGGGCAGTCAATTAAACATGTGGAGTGACCACTTGATGCTGGACACTTTACATATTATTTCACTTAACTCTCATATCAATTCCTGGATTAGGTAAGCAGTATTGCTCACATTTTATGCGTGAAGTAATTGGGAAACTCCGAAGCATTCCAACTCGTAGCAATCACATAGGGAGTAGGTTCATCTGGCTCCAAGTCTTAGGTTTCTTCTGCCTTTCTGCGTTTCCAGAGGCCAAGGGCTCTTCCTGTGTGGTGCGGTGTATTCCCCTCATTTGATTTTATGGGGGCAGTGTCTGCTTGTAAGCTCAGTGCAATATTAAAAAACACGTGCGTCTAGGGCTCGACCCCTCCTATTTTTTCTGTGAAAAAGTCAGTCTTTCTTACCATCTGCAAAATAAAACAAAGCAGTGCATCCTTTCCTCCATTCCCTACAAGTTTTGGAATTCTTACTTTGCTTATTCATGAAATCAAAAAGAGGGTCGTCTTCTAAAATGATAAAAGCCACGTAAGCCCATGACCTTAGTGAGTAATAATCTCATGAAGGGAGCGAGTGGAACTGGAGGCAGACCAACAGGGGGACCCTCGGCCACACTGCAGTAGCTACTGGTAATTGGTACCCCGCTGAATATCTCTAAGCCCCAGGTTTCTAATGAACAGAATGAGAATAAACTAAATATCATCATCATAGAATTGATGTGGATTTTCATTCAGAGACTCTTGTGAACTATTTCTTTTTCTTGTTCTTTTTCTTTTTTCTGATTGGTTCTATTTACATAGCACTAAATAGCTTGGGCAATGTTGCATACCCATATGAAGCTTCGGATTGTTCATTTATTTTTTATTAAAAAAATTTTCTAAACGTTTATTTATTTTTGAGAAAGAGAGAAAGAGAGAGAGAGCAGGAAAAGGGAAGAGGCAGAGAGAGAAGGAGACACAGAATTCGAAGCAGGCTCCAGGCTCTGAACCGTCAGCACAGAGCTCGACACGGGGCTCAAACTCATGAACCCTGAGATCATGATCTGAGCCAAAGTTGAATGCTCAACTGACTGAGCCACCCAGGCACCACTCGGAGTCATTCATTTAAAGCAAAGTCCCAGTGCACCTGTTTGGCTCAGTCAGTTAAGCATCTGACTGTGGTTCAGGTCATGATCTTGTGGTTCATGAGTTCAAGCCTGGTGTTGGGCTCTGTGCTGACAGCTTGGAGCCTGTAGACGGCTTCGGATTCTGTCTCCATCTCTCTTTGTCCCTCCCCCACCCCGTGCACTGTGTCTCTTCTCTCTCTTTCTCTTTCTCTTTCTTTCTCTCTCTCAAATATAAATAAACACTAAAAAAATTTTAAAAAAGTGAAATCCCTCTGAGGGGGTGAATGGTAGGTGGCCCTGGGGGTCTCCAGTAGACATTTTGTACACAAAATCTTTTTTAAATATAGCTTATTTATTTACTTTGAAAAAGAGAGAGAGAGAGAGAGAATGGGGCAGAGAGAGAGAATCCCAAGCAGGCTCCACACTGTCAGCACAGAGCCCAATGTGGGGCTTGAACCCACAAACCATGAGATTATGACCTGAGCCTAAATCAAGAATCGGGTGTTTAACCGACTGAGCCACCCAGGTGTCCCCACAAAATCTTTTCATGCACTGGCTGCTAAAAAGTCAAGGGGTAAATCTGAAACAAATGACAGAATTGAGAACGCAAAGGGCATTGTTGTTAGGACAAGGGAAGTTAAACATTAGAAATGGCCCCCCAGAGGGGAAGGAAAAAAAAAAAGAGGTTAGAGTGGGAGAGAGCCAAAGCATAAGAGACTCTTAAAAACTGAGAACAAACTGAGGGTTGATGGGGGGTGGGAGGGAGGGGAGGGTGGGTGATGGGTATTGAGGAGGGCACCTTTTGGGATGAGCACTGGGTGTTGTATGGAAACCAATTTGACAATAAACTTCATATATCGGGAAAAAAAAAAAGAAATGGCCCCCCAGAGGAAGTAATGCCCAACTGATGTCTACTAATATTTCCAGAAAGGATGAACTGAACAATTACACCAAACTCGTGTCCCTTTGAAATGGCACCCGTGACATCCAGGTGGGATAATGGACAGTGTGCCCAGGCAGACCCTTTAATTTTACCAGGATTGACCTTGCTTTGGAAAGGCATGGGCATATTTTATCCAAACACACAAAATATTACTTAAATTGCCAAGACACTGGAAGAATAACTACCCGCCCATCCCAATGAGACAGATGTTGCAGTGGTGAAAATTACATTCTGCATGTATCTTGTTCTGTTGTGGTTTCCCTTGCCGACTTGGTAATAACACGGGATTCCAAGGTTAATTTACAGGAGGTGGAGTCAGGGAGAAAGGTGGTGTAGACCAGCGTGAAGCCGACAGGATCTGAATTCAAACATAATGCCTACGAGTTTTGCTGGGCCCCTAGTTTAAGACATGGAGGGGATCCAAGGTTCAGTATTTTTATAGCTGAAAATAAAGACACAAGTGGCAATTCTCACTGCTGACGAGCAAGGCTAAAACAGCAATAGAGAACATTTACTAAATATTTACTATTGCTAGGCACTGCTTTAAACACTTTGCCTGTATTCTTTGACCCTGGCAACAACACTTGTAACCTTTACGTTACAGACAAGCAAGAACACAGATAGGTTAGGCTAGCCTCCCCAGGTCACATAGCTAGAGACGGCGGAGGCAGCAGTCAAACCCACCCCTCCTTTCCCTAGAGGATGGCTAGACGGGTGGACAGGATGCCGAACGGCCCTGAGGAGGCATCTGACCTTCGTGACAGGTTATGGGTAAATGACAGAAGTCAAGTGCTTAGGTGGGCCTGCGCATAGCAGGCACACACACGTACACACACACACACACACACACACACACGTGGTGGGAGGAAGCCCGTTATCTCCCTCCTTTCTCTCCCAGTTAACAATCAACAATAATCTTGAAAACTTCACAAGTTCCCTCCCAACCTTGGAAGGCACCTTCCGCAGGTCAAACCAGAGATGTCCGCCTTACAAAGGTAGATTCAATTTTAGCTCCGAAGGAGGAAAAGTCCGTGAAAGCCAGAGAGCAGAGAGGAGCTGGGACAGCAGCACAGCGGGGAGCTTGGCCAAGGGGCCAGGGTGGAAGGAGAGCCCGCCCTGTAGCCCCGGTGGCGGGGGCGCCAGAGTCAGATCCGGCCGCGTGGACCACCGCGCCTCCAAGAAACAGACATGGGAATCGGCCGGCGGCTGCGCGCACATCTGGAAAACGAAGCCCCCGGATGAATTATGCACGGATTATCTTCCACTTGCACAGGAATTTCTGTTTATTCACAGTTGAGGAGCATAAAGAAGAAAACCTGTTTCACACCTGGCATTTAATTTAGAAGGGATTGCTGAAAGGAAAGTCATGTGAGCCACGCTGCCCTGGGTCTGCTTTAGGGCTGCAGCAGCCAAGCGAGGCGCGTTAGGGAAATGGGGAGCGTTATTTTGCAGCGCGCCTGTCTCGGCCTGTGTGGGGAGTGGCGGGGGGTGGGGGGGGATGGGGACATGGGAGGAGGGGGATCTGTGCACACAAAGCCACTCCTAATATGTGCAGGCACCGGACACAGCCCGAGTGGGAGGGATCCAAAGCGCATCTGGCCCAATGGCTAAGCTTCTCTCTTTTCCCAGATAGCTTCCTAAATATCACCAAGAGCTCAGGCACCCCTCTGAGCCACACATCCCACGGAGCTACCCCGGCACACCTGTCATTTCGTTTGGAATTCGTCTCACTCTTTGGGTTTGCTAAGTGTGAGAAGTCCAAGGAGATGCCAATCCATTCTATTAGCCCCAAAGCAATGGTCCGTTGTGTCTGGCCAGGGAGGTATCTCATTGAGCACTGCTCTGGGGATTTTTAAATTAAGTTCTTCCTGCTGAAAAAAAAAAAACAAAAAAACAAAAAAAACAAAAAAACTTTTTTTCTCCAATCAAGTCTCAGCTCTTTGTAAGCGTAATAGAAACATCCCTTGGCAATTGTAGCACAGGGATGCTCAAATGTAAAGAAGCTCTTTAATCAAACCAGGGGCTGTTGGCTACACTCACGCTCCCTGGGAGGGACAGGACACGTTTTTATATCACTTGGGAAGGGAATTTGCCGAGCAGGCAGTGTGGAAATTACGTTATCGATTGGGGAACTGGTCCTACCTTGCGAAAGATTTTTTTAAAACGTTGGTTTCAAATCAACGTTTTATCCCATCTACAGGAAGTGTCCAGAACAAAGTGAAATAAAACAAAAGTTCTTTTTGTTAGTTAGTTTGTTAAGGGGACAGGCAGAGGTCTGGGTCATAGTTGCCCTTCTTTACGTGACTGTCAGCTCTAGGAGTCCAACAACAGGTGAAACGTTTAGTAACTGTTCCAAAGTGTGTGATATTCTTACTTACTGGCCCACTGTCTCATTGGTACTTGCTGCCTTCCTTACACGTGTAGCTTAGTCAGGGAGTGTAACAGTGGTTAAGAACTTAGTACTTGGGGGACACCTGGGTGGCTCAGTCGGTTATGCATCTGACTTTGGGTCAGGTCACGTTCTCGTCTGTGAGTTCGAGCCCCGCACCGGGCTCTGTGCTGGCAGCTTGGAGTGTGGATCCTGCATCGGATTCTCTCTCTCTCTCTCTCTCTCTCTCTCTCTCTGTCCCTCCACCACTCACGTTCTGTCTCTCTCTCTCTCTCTCTCTGTCAAAAACAAACATTAAAAAAAGAATTTATGACTTAGAATTAGACATAAAGGGTAGGGGATGGTATCATTTTTATTAATAAGAACGTGTTCTAAGGACAGAGACTGAGGGAGGCAGGAAAGATGAAGAGAAGCTTGCATTTTTAAGTCTTGGCTTCTCCCGTGTGGCTAGCTGGTGGGACCCAACAGCAACACCACTTTTGCTCAGTGTTGTGAGTTTAGCAAAGCTGAGCAGAGTTCACAGCCGAGCGTCTGAGTGTGCAAACTGGCCACGAGGTGTACAGGGTGGGGAGATCAAATACTCTATCTGACAGAACTGGGGAGACTGAATTTCTTGGAGAAGCCAAGAGAAGGGGACCAGGGCAATCCTGTGGGGAGGGACCCGGGAGAGATGGACCGGCTGCCCAGCACTTGGGTCACGCAGGGTGGCTGGGACACTTGTAAAGGACGAGGTCGATGTCTAGCTCTGTTGTTCATTTTCCTGCCACCAAACGCCAAGGCTTCAATACAAAAGTGCCCTGAGTGTGCCCTTTCAGGGAAAACAAGGAAAGAGGCTGAGTTCCTCGTGCTGGGTTGTTGTGGAGCAGGCGTTAAGGCCATGGGGGAGGGGGGTCTACACCACGGTAGCTTATCGCAGAGTGTGGGACAGCTTTATTTGACTCTCTTTGGAGGGTCTGATTTTTCTCCCCCTCGATTGTGTGCTGAAGCTGAACACGAGAGGCGATTGGTAACTACTCAGGCATTTTGCAAGGTGGCTGTCAGACTGCAGGCAGCTTGAAATTGTGACGGTGGGAGGACTGGTCCCTAGTGTATCAGCGAGCCCTGCAAACAAGGCTTTTTCTTTTCTTTCTTTTCTTTTTTTCCCCAGAGACCCAGTTCGCCAGCATGCCACTGCTTCATGCCCTAGGAACGACAACTTCATTGCGATTCCAAATCATACCAGCTTTATTCCCGGGGTCTCCTGGCTGTGTGTGTGATGCTCCTTCTGCCTGGAACATTTTCTTTTACGTTGTGTTCCTGAAAAACACCTACTTCTTTTATTTTTTTAAAAAAATCTTTAGTGTTTATTTTATTTTTGACAGAGAGAGAGAGAGCAGAGCAGAGAAGGGGCAGAGAGAGTGTCCCCAACCCTTCTAAACTGGGAGCAGTTTGAAGTCAGGATCTGAATCTCCTCTTAAGTCATGCAACCTTCAACATGGAGCATAGCACCTGGCATATAACAGCCTCACAACCTGTGCATTGAATGAAGGAATGAATGAAGGAACAGCAGCTGTGTCTCTGTGCTGGGAAGGAGAGAGAAAGATGTGAGACAGACACGTTCTGTGCACGAGCTCACAGTCTAGTGTCCCAGCAGAAAAAAGCACTAGCAAGATCCGTGCAACCAACCGACCACAGGACCAATCATTTTACAACCAAACCTCATCTGCCGGGACTTCTCCTATCTGTTCAGCTAATTTATCCTGGGCATCAAAGAGGGAAACAGGACCTTGAAAGCAAGGTATGAAACGAACACCTAGAAAGCCCAAGGCTGTGAGCTTTCACGCCAGGAGAAACCTGGAGAGGCACTACCCCTCAGATGCATCATTTCCCCTCCAACCCCCTGCACTTCTGTCTACCTCTGTTCTGTGGATAAAGTCACAGTAGTTTCAGAAGATCAAAGAGAAGTGACTTTTACAGGTAGGCGCATTGATAGCAAAGAGAAATGATCGTTGTTGGCTTGGCAGGAAGATTATAAATACAAACACAAAAATGGATCTGAGAGTTCTTCATCCAAAGCAACTTCTTAAAACTGTAGAAGGTTCCTGAATAAGTGGTCCCAGAATGTTGAGGTCCCGGGACACCTGGTAGAGAAGAAAGAATTTTGGTCAGAATATCTGCATCTGTGTTTTTATGCTGTTACTCATTTCCTGTGTGACCTTGGGCAAGCTACTTAACCTCTCTGAGTCTCAGTTCCTTTATCTAAAATAAGTGAATATTGCAGATTCCTCCTCATAGGACCTTTATGAACATTAAGGAAAATGAAACTATAAAGCTAAAGTCAAACATATTTTTTTTGATAACAAAGAAATTTAAAGAAAAAACATACTGAGGCAGGAAAAAAAACCATGCGTATAGTCCTTCTGGCTCTCTCTGTCTATCTTGTCCACAATAAAATGTAGTTCAGAAAATTAAACCTGAAGAGGTGCTTAGGCACTCATGTGACTACAGTTCCCGTCCTACAGATGAGAAAATGGAGGCCAGCGCTACAGATCTTCCCTAAAGAAGAAAGGGTATTTATAGAAACTTGCTATTTTCACACCTCCTTTCTCTGAGCTAGGCGGAAAGAATGGCTTTATTAAAAGGAACCCCTCACCAATGTGATTATTGAAGACATTTTATCCTGACAGAATCCTTAAAGACGATCTGGTTGTGATTTGGGGTAGTGGGTCAGATAGGAGCTCCAACCCACCATTACCTGACCTTGGAATCACGAATCATGAGCCAATCAGTTATGGCCAGAGGTCAGGCTTGGCTCTTTTGTGTATTCCATCCAGTGGTAATCTCTCAGCATCCTTGTGACGTAGGGATTATAATCCCAATTTTTTTTTTTTCAACTGAGGCTTAGTGGTTTCAAACTGAGGCTTAGTGGTTTTTGGTTTGTTTTTATTTTTGTTTTACAAGCCTCTCCCAAAGGCACCCAGCCAATTAATAAGAAGGCTAGACCAGGACCGACATCAAGTCTGTGCCCAAGAAAATACATTACTAAACACTTTCTTTGTGCTAGGTTCTGGTCTGTGCTAGTCCAGTACTAGCAGTCTGTTCCATACTGTTTTATCAAATACCCCTAAGAATAGCAAGCTTTGTGAGAAGAGAAATAACCTTGAGATGAAATGACGATCATTGCTGGATTTATCAGCTTCTGAGCTCATGAGCAGGTGGCCTGAAAACGTAGTCTCTTGTCTTGTTACAGACTAGACTTGCTCGACCTTAAGTAATGGATCCCCATGTTCTTAGACAAATAGAAATCTCCACTTGTAAATATTCATGGCATAAAAAATGACTTGGAATATTCCACACAGTGTGAGGATGTAAAAGATATTCATCATCATAATACATAGTTTGATGAAAGATTGCTTTATGACAAGATTTGTTTCTTCACCAGTCACCTCCTGCCTCTCTTGCCAGAGATGTTTCCCACCGTATTTTCTAAATGCATTCGACCACGCGATACTTCCTGCTGGTCTCTGCTTCCTCATTTGAATCTGCTTAGTCTTGTCTCAGCATGGAATTTCCTCCATCCCCAACTTTTCCAGCTACGCAAACCCTTCTTTCTTGTGAGTTTCCACTAAAATGTTTGTTTTTCCCAAAAAAGTTCTTGTTGATTTTCTGATAGAGAAGGAAGAAGGAAAGGGCAACACTGATCACCCTCCAACTCTGTACCAGGAACTATGCTAGTTAAACATGTTTGCGAATTTCTTTTGTTCCGTGTTGCATTGTCAATGGACAAACCCCTGGAGAGCTAGGTGCTCAGACACAATCAAGACAAGCTGTGCTGTATATATTTTGGGGATGAATTTATCTTCTTTTTAAAAAAAAAAATTTAATGTTTATTTACTTTTGAGAAAGAGAGGCAGAGACAGGGTGCAGGTGGGTGAGGGGCAGAGAGCAAACTCACGGACTGCAAGATCATGACTTGAGCCCAAGTTGGAGGCTGGACCGACTGAGCCACCCAGGTGCCCAAGGGGATGAATTTATCTTCTATTTGAAACATAAAACTTTCCTGATATTATATTCATATCTCTAACTCAAGGCCATTCATTGCTATCAAGTCCAAAGAAATAATACCATTTTCGTAAGTAGGTCATATTCTACAGCTAACAAGGAGTTGCTTTAAAGGCATTAGGGAGCTGTTAAAAATAGAGAATAGATTGGCCAGTTAACGTGTTACCCTTGGAAATTTATGCTTCATCTTTTTAATGTTTATTTATTTATTTTTTAGACAGAGAGAGAGAGAGAGAGCAAGCAGGGGAGAGGCAGAAAGAGAGGGAGACCAAGAATCCCAAGCAAGCTCCATGCTGTTAGCGCTGAGCCCGATGCGGTCTCGAAGCCACGAGTCGTGAGATCATGACCTGAGCCGAAACCAAGAGGCTGACGCTTGACCAACTGAGCCACCCAGGCCTCCTGGAAAGTTATGCTTCTTAATAGGGTTGTCTGTGCTGGCGAAGATTATCTACAGAAGTCGAGACCACCGCATTTAAAAGGGGAAAAGATTTCCAGACTAATCATTTAGCCCACCCCACCCCCATTGGTCTTTCTCTTGAGTTTCCATAGCATGGTCTCTCTCTACTCATTTCAGAGCTGAAGGCACTCAGAGCAACTGTCTCAATTGGGACCATGCTCAGTCCCGTCCATCCATGCTAAACCCTTTATACATCATAACACAGTGTGTGTGAAAGTTAAGTGTATCCACCTGTTTCACTGAGTGGCCATGGGAAATATTATGTACATGTGCTTTGGGAGGGGGAGAAAAAAAAAGGAAAGACATTTATCTTAGCTTTCTGCTTCCTATGATGACCCGAGGCTTTCATTTCAATAAGGAATTCCTGTCTTGGCAGAGAAGGAAAACAGATGGTATATCTTTAAGTACATAATGTATGCTTCCTCCACATTATTTTTGGAGAGCATAAAGTATGATTAAGGGAAGTGACTCATGCAGTGAAAAGCAGGCGTTGCAGTTGGGTGCCTGAGATAGCTTCCATATGCAGCAAGGTGATGGGTTTTCCTGGTTCCCCACCGCCATCATCCTCGCAGGATTTGTAAGAACAACTGTTACTCAAAGAGAAACCATATGCTTCCAGTCGGTGAATGACCAGTTTATATAACCTACATGGCTTTTCCAAGAACCGTGATTAAAGATAAGATGTCACTAATACAGTTTTAGGTAATTCTGGCAAACTCATTAGCAAAGTTCTTCTATAAGCCACTTAGGAAGTAATCCTCACGCTCTTTCTTGTGCTTACTCTGCACAGAAAGATATGTTGTTGTTAAATACGTCGGTTGAAACGTGCCTTTCTGCAGACACGTGTAGGAGAGCATTCTTATGGCGTCGCGTGACAATGGGGAACCTTTCCCAAAAGGTGATTGTAAATTCCCAGGAAAACACCATACATGATTTCAACAAATATATATCTTTCAGGGTATCAGGTAGGGTCCTTTGGCCCCTGGTTAGCAAAAGCCCATCTCAGAATTGCAGAAACAGTCAGGGACCTGGTTGGATCACACACTTCAAGATCCGGAAGTGTGGGTCCTAAGGTGAACTTCATCTATAGGTTCTGGTCCGATTTCTCTGTACCCCTGTCAGTTGTGCCCCACTCTGTGCCTCACCAGCCTCAACCTGAGCACAAATAACTCAGCGTTTCCAGCTCATATTTGTGCATTTGGATGGCGAGTGCATGGGAGAAAGAGTTACTGTTGGAAAATCTCTCAGGCAAGTGAGAAGAAAACATTGCCAACAAATGTGTCCTCGCCTCCTGCCTGACTGCTGTCCTCTCCCTTTCAGACCATGTGGAATTCTGCGAACTTTTCTTTTGTTCCAGAGACTAAGAACCAAAGTTCAGACTCGACCCCTTGTCACTGGATTAACAAGAGATTTATTGCATTTGTGGACCACTCTTTCACAGAGGAAATAGTGTATCTGTCAACCATGGCAATCCAGTCTGGCTGTTCAGACAGGCACACGACCCCGGAGAATTCTCTCCTGCCCTTTCTGTTTGGTGTTCCCGGGTCTTACCTCCAGAAGGTTATGGCAGAGAAGAATTGAGCACCTAGTTCTGCTGATCAAGAAACACCCTGCCTTGGTGGCTGTACCTACTTTCATTATGTGTGTGTGTTTTGGTACACACGTCTGATAAATGTTTATGACAGGACTTCTGCAACACTACGTAAGGTATTACGGAGAATATGTTCCTTTAATTAATTGAGAAGATATTGTAAATCTAAGAAAAAGTTATGGATGTGTAGGTATCTTTTTTTTTTTGAAATTAAGGTGTAATTTACGTACAGTGAAATGCACAACTATGAAGCATGCGGTTTGTTATATTTCTGTGTGTGTCTTAGCTGAGGCAGAACTGACCTAGACTGGCCTGTACAGACCTTAAGTACAATTTGATATATCTTGATAAATTAAACACGTGTGTCAGTGATACCCCAGACAAAATATTTTAAAATGCTATCACCCCTGAAAGTGCCTCCCTTCATCCCCATGTCACATAGGCAACCACTTTTCTGAATTCTATCAACATAAAGTTTTGTCTGCTTCTGCAGTTCAGAAAAATGGAATGATACACTCGACACTCTTGTATGTTTGATTTCTTGCCCTTTAGCATAATAATCTTGAGGTTCGTCCATATTGTCACAGGTCCTGTTACTTCATTTTTTTTTTTAGATTTATTTATTTATTTTTGAGAGAGAAGGAGGTCGGGGGTGGGGGGAGAGACAGAGAGAGAAAGCTCCCGGGAGGGGCAAAGAGAAGGGGAGAGAGAGAGGACCCCAAGCAGGCTCTGCACTGTCCCCGCACGGAGATGCGGGGCTCGAACCCATCAACCGTGACATCATGACCTGAGCCGAAATCAAGAGTTGGATGCTTAACCGACTGAGCCACCTAGGTGCCCCTTGATACTTCATTTTTTTAATTGCTGAATAATACGCCATTGTACGATTCTGCTACGATGTGTTTACACATTTTCCTTGCAAAGGGCATTTGGGTTGTTTTACTTTTTGCCCAGGGCACATCGAACTGTTGCCTCCAGTTCTGGAAATTGCCATGTGTCTCTCTTGCCTAAGAAAGGCTTGTCCTTTGGACTCCTCACAACATCGTTTGATCCTCACCTTTGGTGACCCTGTGGGAAACTGTGGTTATTTTTCTCATCCTGTTTTCTGTTGCTCCCATGGAAATGAAAGTCCTTTGCTTTCTTTACATCCTAACTGTAAGTGGAATTTCTCTTTAAGCATTGGTGTTTGTCCTTGGGAGGGGTGTGTGTGTGTGCGCGTGTGTGTGTGTGTGCATTGTTACATACGTGTGCATAGTTGTGTGTGTGTGTGTGTGTGTGTGTGTGTGTGTGTTGTTTCCAGGAATTGGCCAGAGGAACCGATGTTTGTACGTACACAGTTGTGTGTGACTTTTGTCCAGAAATGAAAAGGAGGAAACTGAAGGAGTTCCCGGAGAAGGCACGGAGAGGATGTATGTCCCTATTACAGGAGTGGAGAAAACGTAACCCTGGAACGTGAACATTTTCCTGGAAGGTGCTGCTGGACTTGGAGCTTGAATGCATTTCTCGTGGCCAGCCCTCTGCACGTTTCATTAAAACAAGCTGAATAATTCGCAATTGGGGAAATATATTTGAGGGAATTGTAGAGCCTCAGATTCCCTGGTTGGAAGGGCAGATCCCTAAGGGGAGGAAAAAAAGTCTCTCTGGATAGGGGCTGAAACTTTTCTAACGAGGGTAAGAAACCTTACTGTTCAAAGTTGAGGAAACGTGGTTCTCTGGGAGGGGCTGCGTCGGGATAGATTTCAATTCGGGGATACAGTGCTCGGATTTGAGGGGGGCGAATATAAAAAGGTTTCTAATAAAATGCTTAAGGGCCATCCCGTCCTGCTCTGTCTGGTTATTTCTAGTCTTAGGATAAATCATGTAAGTTGCATACAGTTTTGGTTTAGTGGCATTTGGGAAGGAGCCAAGGAACAAGGATTCGAGGGCTTTCCAGGGAAAGATGAGTGATGGTTAAGGGGGAGATGGATGTGAAGTATGAGTGGAGAAGCCCACAGTGTGAAGCCAGAACAGCCAAGCAGAGTGGGAAAAAAAGGGACACTCCCCATCCCCAGATGTGTGACGGGGCAAGTGCCCTTGGAGAACAGAAATGCTGATGTGTGAGTTACGTATCTGGGTGGGTAGGGGCATGTTATTTCCAAAACTAGTTAGTGGATTTCTTTTTCTGGATGAAAAAGTGAACCCACCAGAACCACGCATATTCTTACCCATGTTTACGGCCGTAATTTTATGGCGTTCCTGACAGCAATGAAGTTAAGTTTTGCCACATCTCTTTTGAAGAATCCATTCTTTGCTGCTTCTGTTAAAAGTGTACTTTTCTCTTCCGGTAACTGCTCTAATGTTTCTCTTATCTCACTGAATCCCGGCTGAGACGGGCATAGGATGGGGAGAGGTGTTGGCAGTGTGGAGCACGAACTTGATAAATGGATGCGTCTCAACCTCTTCAAGTTTGCACAGTGTCATCCCGATAACCCAATCCCCCTTCAGATTATGACTCAGCCTTTCGCATTGTGTCCGCTTTTCACTGTTGACCACAGATCACCTCAGGGTACACGGAGGAGTGGGTTCGCTTGACCTCACGGTCAAGCGATGGAAAGATGTCCAAGCTCTACGCGGATGGGCCCAGTGCCGTCCTCCGGACCTGTTGGTCTCTGAGGTGTTGCCCTTTATCAGCCTGGTCCTTTATCCCTCTGTCGTTGCTGCTGTGAGCATCCCACGTGGAACAGGGGCCAGGAGCGCATTGCATTATGCTACATTATGTTGGCCCTGGCCTGCGTACTCTGGATTTAATACACCCTAATGGCTACAGAGACTCATACAGGATATAGCTCTGATGCACCCTCATAATCAGCAATGTGGCTTCTATTACACGAAATAACCACTCATATAAGCCAAAAAGTACATAAGCCAAGATTTTTAATAGTCACTTGGATGGAGCTGCCCCACTCTCTATCATCCACAAGTCACAGGGCTAATTAGACCCTCGCCAGTGGCCATGTGATTCTGAATAGAAGGACGGTGACTTTACCCAGACACTAACTAGTTTCCACCCCTCCAGGATTCTGGCCAGAGCAGGCCTGAGGACACAGAACCTCTTGGTTTGCCTCACCTCTGTCTCTCTTCCTTTTCACACATTTAGTGCTCAGCAGGAGCAGAATTTCTACTGACTTCTTCCAGTCTATTCAGAAATACTCCGAAATGCTGTGTTCCTTAGGGTAGGAGGCTTCATGTTCTGTCTCTCTTTCGTGGGCGTGTGATTTGAGTGCCCCAGACTGGTTGTTCACGTGAAATAAAGGGACACCCAAGCCTTAGAGATGTCTCAGGATTAAATGTAGTGGTTCAATGTTTTCAAAGTATTATCCCCATGACAAAATAGGCATAGAGGCCGAAAAGTACAACTGGGTTCTTTTTCCACTTAAGACCCATTAGTGAAAGAATATCCTTAGGAGAAATATTTTTGAATGCCCCTTGAATCAGACTTAATCCCACCTCAGATATATTTGTGATTCTAGGGCGCTGAGATTGCTTCTTCTTTATTTGCTTTAGGCCATCACTAGATAATAAAAAAATGCTAATGATAAGGCTGGCTTTATGGAAGGCCCTAGAAATATTTGCTGTGCCAAAGTCCAATGCCTACTTAATGCTTTCGTAGATGTTCTGAAAGCTGACATTTGTGTGTGAATCTGCACTCAGCTACAAACTAATTCTTTTTTTTTATTTCTTTCATATGTTAGCAAGCAACCCTATGCATGCTAACCGTTCAGATGGATGAGTAATCCTTCCAATGGTGATAGCATCCCCAGGGACAACTCGAGGCACACCACAAGGCAGGTTATTGATGGGAATGATTTTAGATTTCTCATGCCAACTTCAGAGAAGTCTACCAGCTGCTGACAGCAGTGACCCATTAGTTTTAAGTGTTACTGGCTGCTTTTAGACCTGAGCTCCTCTTCGTGTAACAAAACTGTTGCAAACCAAGACTGCCCCATTCCATTGGTTCTGACCTGCCAAGAAGGAATCCGTGCAGGCAAAAACCAGAGGCATATGGATCCCAAAAAGAAAGTGTTTCGACATCTAATTTTAGTTCCATTTTAACTCTTGATTTAATGGCTCTAATTTCCAACAATATTGACAGACCCCACTACTCATGACCCTTATATGGAGGCATGTGTGTTAAACCATCAAGGTTAAAAAAAACAAAAAAAACAAAAAAAACCCTACAGTCCCTCCAAATTAGAGTCAACTCAATGGGCTTGCTTTACTCCAATAGTCTTGTCCTGCTGTTGCTCTGAACCAGTGGTTTTGACCTTGGCTAGATGTTGAAAATCATCTGGGAGGCTTTAAAAAATATGGATGTCTGGTTCTAATCCAAGAGATTCTGATTTAATTGTTCTAGGGTGTGGCCTATACGGCAGGAGTTGTAAACATTTTCCAGGTGATTGTAATATGCAGTCAAGGCTGAGACTGCGAGAAGTAACAGGTGCTTAAACAGTTAAGTATGGAACATGAGGGGAGAGACGCTTAGCTGCCCATTAGCTGTACCGGTGGGAGGTCAAAAAGGCATAACCTAGGTCTTACTACCATTTGGGTTGGCCTGAGACTGTCCCGGTTCCAGTGCCACAGATCCCAAATCCTGTGCAAACCAGGACGAGGCCATTCTAGTCACAAAGCCTGCTGGGAGTCCCTGCACAGGAGGCAGGACGGAAAGACGAGAGCAAAGGACAGTGTGAAGTGGTGGAAATAGAAAGGACAGCCCTCGGCCGGGAGGAGCCCAAAGCTGACCTGGTCCGGACCAGTCAATATCAATGTCAAAGAGGTCAAGGCCAAGGGGAAAGCCTTTGCAGCAGGACCGATTGACACCGCCAGTTCTTGCTGTTGGCGTACGTCCTGGCCTTGGATCCGGCGTAGCAGCCCCAGCTCTTCTGAGACGAGCCAGGGTGGAATCAGGCCCATCTGCCTCCCCAAGTTCGATGCTTGCTGCAGGCTTTGGTCCTGGATCTCCAATCAAACTAATCTGCATGGAGAATCCCTGCTAGCTCAGTGATACTGTTCCCTTTCACCCCTTCAGACCTGTGCTCGTACTGTTCTTCTGCTTCCTCCTCCCACATCGTCGGGGGGAAGAGCCTTCTTAAAAAGATTGACCTCGTATGATGTTTTCCAACCGTTTTTATTCATTATTGCTCTCCCAAGGAGACTGTTAAGACATTTTTTTCCCCTAATTTTCACCCCATAAAATTTTAATAGCACAAATGTGCTGTGTATCTGTTTATGTAATACAATCCTTTGGAGGGCCACAAGCTATTGTAATATCTGAGATTTTTCTGCTTCTGCCTCCCCAAGAACCAATTTTTACCCCCTTAGGGGTTACATAGCCCCCACTGAGAGTGCATGAACGAGTGTCGTTCTCCCATAGAATTTTCGGCTTCTCTTTATCTTGCTCTCACTGCACCCAGTACGGTTCTATCATAGCATCCGTAATGTTTAACAACTCATGCTTTACATGATTGCCTCCATTTGTAAGGGCAGAGGCCAGTTTTAATTATTACATGGGGGTGTGGGTTTTCCTTCAGCCACTGGCAAATACCTATCACACATTAGGTCTTCCATAAACGTTCAGATGAAGGAATGAATATGTGGGCCAGATTTCTCCAGTCCTCACCATCCTATAATAACTGCCCCCCCCAATATACATCCCCCTAACTTGGCTCTTCTGGACATGCTCTGTGTCCTTTCCAAGTGATGAGGGGTATCCTCAGGGAATCTCTGACATTTGCTTAGAATCAAGTTTTCTAGTTCCTTCAACTCATTAGGTCCTCCTGCTCACTATCCTCAGTTACGTGTTCTCTGTGGCACAATTTTGGAAGTGTAGGAGTGTCATTTAAGACGCCATAAAGGCAGAGCCTTTATCTCCCCAGCAATTCCTTTGTTTCAGAAACTGTAGCAGAGCGGGTTCTCTGGTTGCATAAATACAAAGCAAATAATTTTGTGCTGTGGCCTGAGCTGGCCAGTGAGGTCCCGCCCCTCCCGTGTCCATCCCCATGAAGGCAGGAAAGTGGAAGGTGGCAGAGGGAGATGGGGCAAATTTAAATAGCAGCCCTACGGCCTTCTGATGGAATGAGTTCAAGAGCCACATCAGTTTCTCGAGGCTCGAGGTAACTGAAATGAGGCCTGTAAAGTGAAGTTCACCAAGACAGTGGGCATGGCTCTCCAGAAGGGATCAAGCTGTCAACGAGGCAGCTGCCTGAGGGCA
This sequence comes from Panthera pardus, assembly GCF_024362965.1. Classification (NCBI taxonomy): domain Eukaryota; kingdom Metazoa; phylum Chordata; class Mammalia; order Carnivora; family Felidae; genus Panthera; species Panthera pardus. Next base: position 5,312,501 of record NW_026526810.1, read on the forward strand.
CAGAGTGAGACAGTGCTACGATCCTGCCCCAGTCCCCGGGACCTGCCTGGGGAGCATGGTTCTGAATTTGACTGGAAAGAGTGATCCCTCAGAGCTGTCATAATTGAGACCCAGGTCAAGTGAGAGGCTGAGTGTCTATGGCCACTAAACACAGGTGGGGAGGGACCTCCACAGTTGCCTCTGTGAATTCAGAATGGTAACATGGTGACAATGAATGGGCTACAGGTTTGGACTGCCCAGTGTCTCTTGGATGGAGGATTATATAAACTTCTTAGGGCTAATGTAACAGATTGTCTCAAATTTGGTAGCTGAAAAATGTATTCTTTCCCAGTTCTAGAGACCAGAGGACCAAACTCAAGGTGTCAGCACAGTCACATTCCCTCTGGAGGTTCCATTCGGGAAGAACCCGTTCCTTGCCTCTTCCAGCTTCTGCTGGCCTTTGGGCATTTGCATAAACCTGACCACACATGATCCCACTGCCTCCCCTCTTCTCTGTATCTTCTACATATTTCTCTGCCTTCCTCTTATAAGGACACTTGTCATTGGATTCAGGGCCCACTGGATAATCCAGGACCACTTCTTCATTTCAATATCCTGAATTATGTTTGCAAATGCCCCCCCTCCCCTTTTACAAGAAGGTCACATTCACAGGTTTCAGGGATGAAGACTGGGGCAAATATTATGGAAGCCCACCGTTCAACCTACCGACAGGAATCATAGCTAAGTTCCGAACAGAAGGAAATGTATCAAGGGGGGCTCTATATCTGCCTAGGCAGCCTAGCTTCTGCAATAAGGCGAGTCACAGGGAAAGTGACAAGGACACTGGAAACTGTGTGACTCCCCTGAGTTTCTTCAGCCATCGCGGGAGCATGTTGTGTGCGCTCGTGTGCGTGCCTGTTTATGGAGGAAGGGAAAGGAAAAGGGGAGTTTGGTGCGTGTATCAGCCAAGGTCTCGGCAGGAAGCACTTGGTGCCTTCAAAGAATGACCGGGCAGGATCCAGTGAAGGGGCTTTATAGAGGGTCAGCAAAGATAAGGTGTCAGCACAGAGTTTGCCTGTAGACTGACAATGGAGGAGCCCCAATTTTAAACTTCCTGGTCTCTTCTGGTTGGGGCACCAAAATCACATCGGGAAGCACGGAGCGTGCTGTATCGATAAGGCCTAACTTGAGATACTTGGATAGCTCAGCTATCAGGGGTGATCAGGAATCATAGAGATAGAGAGGGATAGAGAGGCATCCTGGGCTGGCAAAAAAGAAAGTTGGTGCCAAACTAAGGTAGAAAGGCCAAAGTGAGGATGCTGTTCCCAGAGGTAGCAAGAGTTCTAACTAGCCTTGAGGCCAACGATGTATCTAGAGGGAGAGTGGACCAAGGAGGACCTAAGGGGATCGAAACCCTTCACCTCCCTCTTCTCCCATCCTCTCTCAGGCCAGAGGCACCTCCTTATGGCTGCTGTTAGCTGGAATCCTTAAGGCAGGAGGCCTGCCTGGGGCGCAGGGCAGGGCAGAAGAGGGCAGAGAATGATCATGAAGGTGCAAGGTCAATAACCCCAGAGGGCAAGACTGTTGGCAGGACATCTGTTGGAATGGATGGCTACAGATTGATTTATTTCAAATAGGAAACATGACATTTTTTTTTTCAGTCATAGTTGATAAGATCTGGGGTTAGAAGTCCAATCCATTTAAATTATTCCTAGTCAGGCTGTAGGGTCCAGAAAGATCTGACAAGGGTCACGCATGCCATTCTCACTGCTACACCCTTTTCTCTGGGGCACAGTACCAGAACATAGAAGGTGTGGAAAAAAATGGAATGAATCAAGCCTATCCTCATGTATTTGTGCGCTGGGGAAAAATGAGGCTCTTTGCGCTTGGCTCCTTTTACCATTTAGGAGTTTGCACACTCCCTTATATAATTTTACCTGAGCTGTTCCTACTCTATGGATTACTTGACATACAGAGAGAGAAAGCTGAACCTTAAGAATAGATGCAGCCCAGGCTCCAGATGAGACACTCGTGAACAATGGTTTCGTTCATGGACTGGATGGCGGGGAAGAGTCCATGACTAGGGCTATTAGCTTACTGACCTGAAGTTCAGGGCTTGGTTTCAGCCTTGAGGCCTGGGGCAGGGATCTAGGGATCTGTGTCCAAAAAGCTGTACCCCAGGTAGAGATCAGAAAGGAAAACAGAAGTCTTTGTTCACACAGATAAATACACATTTATTCATTTAACACGGCTTTATTGAGTGTCAGCCTTGCACCAGAGGCTATGACAGGTGCCTGGGATATAAAACCAAGTAACACACATTCTCTGTCCTCAATTGCCTATACTGGTTTTTAGGTGGCAAGGAAAATATTAATAAACTTTTATATTAATATATAAATCTATATTATATATATAGATTTCTCTCCATATACAGCTATAAACATATACCTATATCATCTATATCTATATCTATATCTATATATCTATATCTATATCTATATCTATATCTATATCTATATCTATATCCGTATCTATTTGAGGTTAAAGGTGCCCTGGAGAGAAGGCTCATCACTGCCTGGCTGTGGTGTGGGAGGGGCCAGGAAGTTTTGATAGATGGATGTGGTGGTCCCTGAAGTCAGCCTTGCAAGCTGAGTGCAAGTTTTTTAAGAAGGCACGGATGGGGAAGTCATCCTCGTGAAGGAGATGACGCTGCTTTAAGGAAATTATGCGTCTTAGTCCAGGCTGCTAGGCCAGCACCCCATAGACTGGTGGCTTGAACAAGTACGTGTTTCTCACCATTCTGGAGACTGGGAAACCTGAGATAAGGGTGCCAGCATGGTAGGGTTCGAGAAAAGGTAGTTTCTAGTTTGCACATCATCACCTCCTGGCTGTGTCCTCACCTGGTGGGTAGCAGAGAAAGGACGTGAGCTCTCTCTACTGTCTCTCCCTATTAGGACATTAACCCCACAATGGGGATTTTACCCTCATGACTTAATTACCTCCAAATGCCATCGCACTGGACATTAGGGTTTCTCCATGTGAAACAAACATTCAGTGCACAGGACTATAAGAAGTTCCCTGTGGCCCAAGGGAGCAAAATAGAGTCCTTGAATGCCAGGCACAGGAGTGCATGTGGAGATTCACCGAAGCAAGGAGGCAGGGAGGCCATGCATGGTATTTCACAGACTCCAAAACACTCAGGTTGGAAGTGCCTGGAGGGCATGGGTAATATCGGCCTCATCTCCAAAGGTGCCACAGTAGTAGCCTAAAGTCCTTCTTATAGTGGGCACGTAGCCCAAGGACCCAGTGGCATGTAGGGACACTGAGCAGGGATATAGCTGATTTTTGATGTCCCACTTTTCAATGAGTGGGGAATTGAAACATCACATACACAGTTGGCAGGGTTATAAGGGTCTCTCCCATCTTGAGCTGTTCAGATCAGCCCCATTAAGTAGCAGATTCTGAGAGAGAGAGTTATGGGCTAATATGGACGAGGCTAAAGAGACCTGTGGTCAGTTAGACAAATGGAGCTGCCAGTGGAAATTGTCTTCTTCGTTTCAAGTGGCCGGAAAAGCTAAAAAAGAATAAGTTAAAAATTGTTAAATGTATGCCTGAATTTAAACTCTCCACAAGAAGCAATCCCCGAGAACAAGAATTGGAGAGGCAACTCAGAGTCAACCACGTAAAGAAATGGAAGCCAACGGTCCCATGGGGGAGACCAGGGAATGGCAGAGACCTGAACGGCACGAGGCGGGGGGGGGGGCTCCCTGCTGCCCAAGGTGAGGACTCCTGTCCTTGGCAAAGAAATGTGCCTGCCTCCCAAGCCCCAGGGTGGAAAAAGAGGCAGCCTGGCCAGCACCATAAGTAGGTGTGAATTCTGAATTCAGGCTACTAATATGGTACCGTGACCCAAGCCAAAGATATTAAAACAAAAGCTCTTGTCTTGATGAACTGTATAGGGCCCCTGGCTGGGACAAATTCAAAACTGCCTGCTAGCTATGCTAACCTAATTTAGGTTTAATGGGCTGCTAGAGGATGCAAAAGTTGAAGATCTGATAACTAGCAACTGAGAAGCACAGAACCTGCAGTAGGATGAAGAAAATAGTGACCATTTTCGACAACGAAATAGAATCTCAGGAAAAAGAAAATTCAACGTAAACGAATGGCACACGAGAAAATGACCAGATAAATTGTTAAATATAAATTAGCATTGCTTGATTATAAAAACTAATAACGGCTTTTGAGGAAGGGAAACAAGGTGGGGCTAAAATAATGATGAACACGGAAAACGGGTAAGATCAGAATCACATCTGTAATTGCCGACAAGAAACATACTTAAAGCAAGATAACATAGACAGTGTAAAATATCACGGAGGAAAAGCGTCCACTAAATAAACACTAATCAAAACAAAGCAGGCGGGGCTTCTGGTCATCTCAGTCGGAAGAGCATGTGAGCCGTGATCTTGGGGTCATGACTTCCAACCACACTTGGGTGTGAAGATTACTAAAAAATAAATAAATAAACTTGAAACAAAGTTGGTACAGATTAACAAATTGGATTATATTAAGCATTAGATTATGTTAGATAAATTACAGTCATAAATATCAGAATAACAAAATCGATTGGAAGTAAAGAGCATTGAAAGGTACAAGGATTACAAAGGTACAAGGATTAAGTTTTTTTTTTTTAATTTTTTTTTTTTTTAACGTTTATTTATTTTGGGGACAGAGAGAGACAGAGCATGAATGGGGGAGGGGCAGAGAGAGAGGGAGACACAGAATCGGAAGCAGGCTCCAGGCTCTGAGCCATCAGCCCAGAGCCTGACGCGGGGCTCGAACTCACGGACCGCGAGATCGTGACCTGAGCTGAAGTCGGACGCTTAACCGACGGAGCCACCCAGGCGCCCCAAGTTTTTATCATAAGATAAAAGTAGTGATCATTCCAGAGATACAGAAAACATGAAATTGCTTGTATTTAAAAGTATAACTTGAGGGATGCCTGTCGGTTAAGTCGGCTCAGTCGGTTAAGCTTCTGACTCTTGACTTAGGCTCAGGTCATGGTCTCGTGGTTCATGGAATGGAGCCCCGTGTGTGGCCCTGCACGGATGCACGAGCCTGCTTAGGATTCTCTCTCTCCCTCTCTCTCTCTCTGTCCCTCCCCTGCCCCCTGGCTCTCTCTGTCTCTCAAAATGAATAAATAAATAAACATTTAAAAAATACATTAATTTAAAAAATAAAATATGACTTGAAAATAGGTAGTGAAAAAAAAAACAACGATCGAATTATGTGGTGAAATTAACAGAGCCACAATTCCCATAGTGCATTGAAATTCACACCTCTCAGAAACTGATAGACAAAGCAGATAAAAATTTAGTAAGGTGGCGAAAAATTTGAAAAACACCTCTAACAATTGTTTGTGTGCCCGTATACAGATCTAAATATAAGTTTATAATATACATGCACACATACATGTGTGTATCTACATAATATGTTGCACATAATATATAACATATATATAAATATGTTAATGTATAACATTGCATATTTATACATAAATGTATAAACGCATAATTTTTATATATAAATATACATTCAACCAAATAGAAACCACATTCTATTCAAGTCCATGTGTAGCTTAAAAAAAAAAAAAAGATGGGGGCGCCTGGGTGGCTCAGTTGGTTGAGCTTCTGACTTCGGCTCAGGTCATGATCTCACAGTCATGAGTTCGAGCCCTGCGTGGGGCTCTGTGCTGACAGCTCAGAGCCTGGAGCCTGCCTCAGATTCTGTGTCTTCCTCTCTCTCTGACCCTCCCCCATTCATGCTCTGTCTCTCTCTGTCTCAAAAATAAAATAAAACATTAAAAAAAATTTTTTTAAGATGTCCATAAAGGACATTTTGATAAACAAAAGTATCAATCTCACACACATTGTATCCTCTGCTCACAATTCTGTTAATCAGAAATAAACAATAAAATCTAGTTAAAAGGCTTTTAAAAAAGATATTTGAAATAAATACACACACACACGCAAACAAATCCCCCCTAAAATTCTAAAAGTTTGCAAGAAAAAAAGTAGGTCTATAAGATTTTGCGGTAAGAAAGGCATTCTTAGACAAGACAAAACAAACACAGGCTACAAGTTAAAATATATATAAGCTTAATAAAGCAAATGAAAGATATCTCTACAGAGAAAGAGAGAGAAACACAGAAAGAGAGAGAGAAGGAAGGAAGGAAAGAAGGAAGGAAGGAAGGCAAGCCACTGTAATAAAACTTTAAGCTTCTTCAAATAAAACTTCAAACTAGCTATAAACAAAGATAATACATGTGCAGCACACGTAGCAGGTTGAATATTAGTGTGCACATTAAAGATCTTTTATGCATCAATAAAAAAAGAAAAAGTGATACTATAATTTATTCATGGAGGCATATACATAAAATAAAATGTTTGTAAGAAATATTTTATTATATTTACTTCTGGGAAGGAAAATAAAGAAGTGGGTCTGGGGAGGAATATACTTCCACTGTACGCTTAATTTCCTCTTTTTTAATGTAAAACCCTTTATTTTTTATTTGAGAGAGGGAGTACAAGCAGGGGAGAAGGGCAGAGGAGGGGAGAGAGAGAAAGAGAATCTTCAGCAAGCTCCATACTCGTCGCGGAGCCTGATGCGGGGCTCAACCCCACGACCCTGAGATCATGACCTGACTGAAATCAAGAGTGGGATGCTCGAGGGGTGCCTGGGTGCCTCAGTCGGCTAAATGTCCGACTTCAGCTCAGGTCACGATCTCACGGTTCATGGGTTCGAGTCCCACATTGGGCTCTGTGCTGACAGCTCAGAGGCCGGTGCCTGCTTCGGATTCTGCGTCTCCCTCTCTCTCTGCCCCTCCTTCTCTCACACTCTGTCTCTCTCTTTCTCAAAAATGAATAAACATTAAAAGAAAAAAAAAGAGTGGACACTTGATCAACTGAGCCATCCAGGCGCTCCTTAATGTAAAGCACTTTAAATCAAAATTGGCAAAATGTTAATACCTATTAATTTATTAATTTGGATATGCAAGTCATTTTTTATGTTTTTTATTTGTGTTTTATTTAAAAATTCAAAATTTTCAAGTGGGCAAGAAAACACAGAAAAAGTACTAAGTGTGTGTGTGTGTGTGTGTGTGTGTGTGTGTGTGCACGCATCCCCTTATAGCTAGATTGCATGCCACCATTTTTGCTCCGGAGCAAGATTGGGACATGATTCCTCAAATAAATGAAAATTCCCGTTCAGTGGACTCGACTGGTCCAAAAAAGTTAATATGCTAGTATATGTTTTATGTACATAATCCTCCAGCTAAAGGCAATAAATCCCATTGTTTTTACAATGTACAACGTGCACAAACATAAGAAAATCAGAAAGTGGAACAGCATATTGAAGAAGAGCAACAAATAAAAAAAAAGTAAGGAGGAAATACGGAGATGTAGGAATCAGTGCCCCAATTGTTACAAAAGGAAACAAGTACTAGTAAAACTGTGAAGAAGGGGAAGTTTGAGTTAGCATTCATTCACACAAAGCACCTTGGGCAGGAAGTAACCCACACACCTCAAGGTGGCTCAAACGATGATGACAGGCACTCTTTCGTACAGCAGGGGAGGCGGGTGGCTGATCAGGGCTTGTCTGATATCATGAAGCTCTTTATAGGTCTCTGCTCTGGCAGCCTGGAAGTCATCCTCCCCCTCTGGCTGGTCGATTCCAGACTCGTAGGTCGGAATAGGCTTATTCCAGAACCAGTTACAGACAAGGGGACGGAACCTCCATTATGGGTATGACATATACGTGAGACAAGCACTAACTACTTCCTCTGTGTCCTCTCTGGGGTGGTTTCTCCCACTCTTTCCTTGTATTTAGGATCTCCTATTTGCCGAAGACCTCGCTTTACTTCCTGGTACCAAAACGGAAGAGCACATTCCCATCATTATTCATTTGCTTGTTTGTTTGTTTAAATTTTAGTCTTGTCATCTGATTGATCCATGGTAAATACATTGAAAGGAGTTCAGCTTTAGCCACCAAGATCACCAAGGTAGAGTTGAGGAATAGCAGGTAATGAGGTTTGAAGTTACCCGATTCTCTTCCCACTATCGTCCCCCTCTTTCCCCCTTCCATAAGTAATATCGTTGCAGAAAAGTCAGAAAATATGTATGCCGAGGAAAAATGGAGTTGCCCATGATCCCGGGACACCCAGAGACAGGTCCTTTACACCTCAATATATTTTCTTACAATGGCATTCAACTTTGGAAACCCTGTATAATGTTTGTTTGGAGAAATATGTTGGATGTATGTCAATTTCCTATATATTCTTGTACAAATAGAGAAAGGCTCTGAGGTTTTTGTAAGTGCTTGATTCCATTTTTCCTTTTCTTTCCTCCCTCAAGGAACATGTTGGCGCCTATCTGTTGAGTCAGCACTAAATTCTCCATGAACAGCCATCCAGACTCTGAGGGATTAGGGTTCACTCCCCATGTCTGGCTTCACTGCAACCCTGACGACCCAAACTGAGAGAACAACCAGAGCTCACGGGCACCAACTTGCCTTGGTGACTAATGGAGAACTTTCTCTCCTCAAACCGAGATACAACAAGAGGTGTGGCTGGAAAAGAGCACTTTTCCTGACAAGAGCCGTGATGGAAACTCTTAAGTCAGTGAGCTTTATTCTCTGTGCTAATAGCACCCCATTTGGCCAAAGTGTAACCTTCTTTCGAAGCAGAAGATCCAGGATCTGTAGCTGTAACTGCGACAGCCCTGTGGTACCAGGTTGAAAAATTACCCTGTGTGAGCTATGCTTTTGGCTGGTCACATAGATTTTCTACTTTGCAACCTACCCTTCCCTGTTATCTTTACTATTATTCTCCAAGGAAGGAATGCTTGAAGGCAATGTCCTTATGCCTGACTTCCTAAACATCTCTATTCACAACGATTGTTCTGAATATGTGGACCGATGTCAAAGGAAGCTAGCTCCACCTGCCAGAAACTTCTTGAAAAATTGTCCCCTTCATTGCTCGTTCCTTCAACTGTCATCCATAGGATGATTAAAACTGCCTTTTCACTTTGGATTATTTTCTTTTCACTTTGGATTATTTTACCAGAAAGCTGTCTTTTGACATTGAATGATCTTTAAATGATCTCTAGTGAGTGAAAGGGATGACATATATTATCTTCATAAAATTGGCGATGCTCAACTTGATTTCCCTGCCTCATTTCTGTCAGATGCCCATGGCACTTAAGTCAGCAAGAGGGTCCTCGTGCATAGAAATAGCAGTTACGTGAAGTCACAGAGCCATGGGTTTGAGTTTTTGTTCACTGGCTATGTAGAGGGTGAACATGTTGGTCTCTTTTAGCCTTTATTTCCTTGTGCCTAAAATGGCAGTAAGAATACCTGCTAAATAGATTGTGTGACATTGCAATAAAATAATGGCTGTCAAGTACCCAGATTCTAGAACCTTCCATAGATGACTTATGTAGTAAACATTAGCTTCCCCCATCATCTCTCTGTCATACAATGATCATAACCCTTATATGATCCACAAAGAGAGCATGAAATTTTATAATGCTAATATGATTCACAAACTAGTGGCTCAGGAGGGCAAAGAGAAGCCAAATCTCACAATGTTCCTTCTTCTAAGACCTAAAAATCAGTGCTTTAGATGGGTTTGAAAATTGAACAAAAATACATCAGTATCACTCAAAGAAAGGAAAGGTTGGGAGATGCTGGCTCTGAAGTCATTGAAAGAGAAGCCAGATATTCCAGAATACACAGTTCCATGAGGTGTCCCACCAGGTAGTTCCCAATTTAACAAGCCACAAAAGCATTAGGATTGATCAGACACATCAACAATGTGTGAACAAAATTGTATCGCTTCCCTAGTTTGGAGATATGCTGCTGATGCCCCCAAAGATATCCATGGTAGTAAAAGCGTCTTAACTCCACTCATCCTCAAAGACCCCGGAGGAAGAGGCAATCTTTGGTATTGGCCATTTGGGTTACTTCATGCTAAGAAGAAAGCAGTGGCAGAAAGTCACTGTCATATCTGACAATAAATAAGACAATCAAAGTATGAAAGGAAACGTAAATGAGAAGTAATCGAGGGAGGCAACGGGAGGTAGGGGAAGAGCCTATGGCAATTTACCTCAGGTTAAGTACCTCTCTGGACTCTGCATTTCCATCAACAGGTCAAAATCTATTTTCTGGGGAGAAAGCTGAGATGGGGTAAGACCAGCCTGAGGTGACCGTCTAATGGAAGCAATGACCTAAAGGGTTTCTAAATCCTTGGGACTATATAAAACCACACGTTATTCCCACACAGGTGTGGGTAAAATCCCAATAGTGGTGAATCGACACGTATACAGGGTATTTAATAAGGAGAAGAACAGAAAGGGAGATGAATAGAAATCTACGTATTTGATCCTCCTTCTCCGTTGTTAGATGGTTGGGGAGGAGGAACTGTCCTCCCCACTGAGGAGGCACTTTGGGACTGAAAATAAAGCAGGTGACTCCATACAGTTTACACAGTTTTATTCAGGGTAACCAACTGATGGTGGGGGGTAGGGGGGTGGGGTGGGGCACACAATGATCCAGAACTGCGCAGCTCTTCTCCACAAAGTCTGGACCTTAATCCCCAAGTTTATAGAGCAAGGGGCCATGCAGAAGGGTATTGGAGTGACATCATAGTGTTCTCATGCGCCTAAAATACTAAATCCTTTTCTAACTAATTAGATCCTGTAGCCCCATCTATGCAGCAGGAAGGGGAGAGAGTATGTTACCTTTAACAAATTTACCCAGGGCCGAAGCAAGCCTCCTCACCTTCTGGTCTTGGTGGGCATTTCTAAGATATGTATATTAATCCCCAAAGGGCTCAGAACACGAGGCCGAAAGAGAGGACATTAGCAAGATGGAATGTCAAAGATGGAGTCAGTATTGTCAGCACTCCCACACCCACTAAGAGATATGGAGGTAGGTAAGTGAAGCTGACAAGAAGAACTCATCTACTAAGAGCAGCCCTGCCTGGACGCCTATTTGTCGGCACAGATTCAAGACTCTGTCTCCAATCCAGAGGCATAGAAGCAAGCTGTAGATTAGGTGGAAGAGAGACCCAATCGCAATAATGGCCTGGCCTGGGCTAATCTCCTTCAAGTCCTCAAAATCACAAGCAGAGACCGCTGGGAGCCCTAGAAATACTAGATAAACCAAATAGACCAAAACAATACAGCAAAGTCTACAAATTAAACCTCTGTCTGAACCATAGCCCCCCAAAGTTGGCCAAGACCTATAGGCTAACACCAAAACAGGCAACTGCCAGCTAAAATAAATGATTTGAAGAGGGCTGCTAGTCTTTTAACATAATAGACAAAAATGTCCAGGATATAAGAGAAAATTATACCTTGTGTACTCGTCATGCAAGAACCACAGAAAATGCAACTTGAATGAGTAAAGGCAATGAAGTGACACCACGCAGAGATAAATCAGATGCTAGAATTATTTAGCCAGGGTTTTAAAATGGCCATCATAAGGATGCTTCAATAATCAACTATAAATTCTCCACAAATAGAACAAATTACAAAAAGAAAATCTCATCACAGAAAGAGGAGTTAGAAAAAAGCATGAAATGGAAATTATGGAACCAAAAAATATAGTAACGTAAATAAAAATTTGCCAGAAAGTTCAATAGTTGAGTGCATATGACAGAAGATACAATCATTAAACTTGAGAATTTTTCACTGAAGTTCACCGAATCCGAACAACAGAAAAAAATGACCAGAAAAAAAGCAGACACCACTCTGAGGTATGTACTATGGTCCTTAGTTAGGCCTTTTTGATGATTTTGAGATTCAATAACTTTCTTGTAGGTGTGGTTCAAAGTTAAAGAGTAGAAACAGAAAGACAGTCACAAAGGCGTCAGCATTATACTAAATCCTTTTCCCTAAATCATCGTCAGGACCTTCAAAAAGGCAGGGTCACCTGGTGGCTTCCAAGATTAATATTCAGAAAGGATTCATGCTGTTTAATCCCCAGACACAGGAGCCACCCAGGGTGTCTTGTTTTCCCCTTGTGCTGGGGCGTGAGTATGTGTGTGTCAGGGTGTGAGTGTCCAAACACATGTTCTGGATACTAAAACACACAGATGGCCTTGGCCTTCAACACTGGGCTCTGTCTGCTCCACACCCTGACATTAAAACAAATGTCTTTTGGAATAAGATCGTATTCCCCAGATTCCCAGTTGAACAAGAGTTTTTAAGTTTGTGAATTCTGCTTACTCTAAACATTGAAAGAGATTAGCGATAATCAAATCAACCAAGGATTGTTTCTCAACGTCATGTTAGGCTTTAAAACATAAAAAGTGAGCTTTGCGGAAGTCAAGGTCATCGGCCAGCCTGCGGATGCTATAGCTTGCGATTGTGAACGGACAATTTTTGTTTTGCTTGGAGCTCTGTCACGTGTACCTCGTGTAACAGGGCAGGATGGGAAGACAAGCCGTCAGCATCACGTCGCTTTAAGTTAAATGGTGCTTTTAGCCGTGTAACAATTTAAGGTAGGGCTAGCACATGAAAGAGCCTCGTAGTTGGAAGGATATGGCACTTCTGAAAAACTGAAACAAGGCAACCGTGGTTGAGGTTGGACAGCAGCTTAGAGGGCGAAGCAAGAAGAGAATGGAAAAATGGGAAATCGTCCAGGGCCACCTTTAGAATCTTGTCATAATTGTCAGAGCAGTGGGAAATTGCTCTAAAGATCTCCCAGCCGCCAGATGGACAGTGGCTTGGAGACAATATCTGTTATTATTATCAGCTATTTTGGCAAGAGTAGCTGAGAGCTTTAACTAGGTTCTTGGCAGTGTAGATCGAGATGTCTGTACAGATTTCCAGATTATTTAGTGAACGAAATCAATAGTAATGAGTCGGGTGTCAGGAAATGAAGGGAATGGAAATAACAAGAATGGCTCCTAGTTTTCTGTCCTCTAAGATTTAGGTTCAAGGGTCATTCACAGAAATAACACGCGATGAGGGCTGGGTTAGGGTACAAAGACAATCAAAGCTTTTGGACATTATTTGGACGTGATACGATCCATATGGCAGGCTTCCAAATGGAGATTTTGTGTGACTAGTTACATACATGGTGCGAAGTTCAGAGAAGAGGCTCTGGCTGAAGGACGTCTGTGAATCATCAGAATTTAGATGGGACTAGAAGCTAGGGATGTGGCTATGTTTGTCTCGCAGGGTGGTCACGAGGACAGATGGGACCCCGGTCACAGCTTGGAGGAACTGCATCGGGTAGGCTAGGTGCAGGAGGGTGCACCTGCCAGGGTGACTGAGAAAGAGAAGCCAGAGGATGAAAGGAAATACAGAGAATGCTGTGCCCAGAGACCAGGGAAAGTGTTATCGAAAGGAAAGAGAGTAAACAGTGTCGAGAGCTCCGGTCAGGTTAGGTGAGGACCAAAGGGTTGGTCCCATTAAGTACAGTGGTGTGGCCCTCAGCCTCTCAACTGAATCCCCCAACCGACTTTTTTTTAAGAGAGAGAGAGAGAGAGAGAGAGAGAATCTCAAGCAGGCTCCACTCTGTCAGCAGAGCCCAAGGCAGGGCTCCATCCCACGACCCTGGGGTCATGACCTGAGCTGAAATCAAGCATCAGATGCTTCATGGACTGAGCCATCCAGGTGCCCCCCACTCCCAACTGACTTTTAAATGTTAAGACTCTCGGGGCGCCTGGGTGGCGCAGTCGGTTAAGCGTCCGACTTCAGCCAGGTCACGATCTCGCGGTCCGTGAGTTCGAGCCCCGCGTCAGGCTCTGGGCTGATGGCTCGGAGCCTGGAGCCTGTTTCCGATTCTGTGTATCCCTCTCTCTCTGCCCCTCCCCCGTTCATGCTCTGTCTCTCTCTGTCCCAAAAATAAATAAAAAACGTTGAAAAAAAAATTTAAAAAAAAATAAATGTTAAGACTCTCTTTTTAAAAGAAGACTTCCAGATTCCACATTTCCTTCCCAAGACCACTCTAATTCCTTCTCTCCCTGTGCCGCCAAACTTCTTGAAAAGCTTTTCTGTGCTCTATTTCCCCACTTGGGCTCACTTTCCCCATGTGACACTTCCACTCTCAAATACAGCTTCTTGTTCACCGCCCTACCCATAAGCCTCTCCTGCTTTGTTATACTCTGCGTTTTGCATGACGGTGGAGTTTTGGGAAGCGAATTTTAATATACCCACGTGTATATGCATAAAGATTCTTATTTTTCATCCACATTGGACAGCCTTGGGCCTTTCACGCTCCAAATGTACCAAAAATTCACTAATATCTCAATGATTTTGTATTTTTACATTTGGATTTGGATCAGCAGTAATTAAATCTGACATAAAGTATGAGGTAAGGATCTGACTTCTTAAAGGTTCTGGTCACCAATTCCGACGTGGAGGGCAGGAAGGGGGTTTTCCCACACCAGTAAGCAACTCCCCAGCACCGGCTGAGTGTCCTACAATTCAACTCAATTCTGGCACTACCTCCCTCAGTCCTGTCCTGTAAGATGCCACCCCCTTCTTTAGACACCAGTCCTAGTGTCGGTTGCCATTATGCTTCTGACGCGCCAGGTACAGATTGGAGTTTCTGATGACCGCCCCCCGCCATGGGTTCTGACTGATTTGCTAGAGCGGCTCACAGAACTCCGAAACATTTTACTTACTAGATTACTGGTTTCTTATAAAAGGATATAACTCAGGAACAGCCAGAGGGAAGAGATGCATAGGACAAGGCGTGGGGCAAGGGCGAGGAGCTTCCATGTCCTCTCCAAGGGTGCCCGCCACCCCAGACATCCAGCTGTTCACCAACCCAGAAGCTTTCCCAACTCTGTCCTTTTGGGTTTGTAATGGGAGCTTCATTACCAAGGCACGGTGGCTTAAATCATTGATCACCGGTGATTGATTCAACCTCCAGCCCCTCTCTCCTCTCTGGAGATCAGGGGGTGACTCTGCAGGTTCCAACCCTCCAATCACAGAGTTGTTTCCGCTGGCAACCAGGTGCTATCTTTAGCTGACCTAGGGGCCTCCCCAAAGTCACTTCATGAACCCGACAAAAAACACCTTGATCTCTCTCACCACTCAGGGAATCCCAAGTGTTTTAGAAGTTCCATGGTAGACACAGGAGGAAGACCAAGCATGTATTTCTTATTAAAAATCACCATATCACACTTATTTGGCTCTAGATTGCTAGGTAGTTGTCTCGGTAACATAGCCTGAATGCGCTCCTTACTAACTTGAAATAGACACTCTAATGCTCCTCTTTCTTCGGTGAAAAGAGCGGTTTCAAAACTCTCCTTTTCACGCTCACAAGGTGGCAAATCAATGCGAATTGGAAAGCCAACACGGAAGAATATTGAAAAGAATCAACGGTTTTGAACACCGTGTTCAGAACACACGAAGCATTATACTCCTGACAAAAATGATAATAAATGAGAGGAGTGGCCTAAAATTAATAGTTTCCAGTAGCAATGACATGAATAAGACACACACACACACACACACACACACACACACACACATACACACACACACACACACACACACACGTGCATGCCCGCACACACACACACACAGCCTTGGAGGTAACTTTTTTTTTTCCTCAGTGTTTACCTTTTATCATTTGTTTTTTTCACTTCACTGTAACCTGAGTATATCATATGGGAGAACCAATACCCTAAAGAAGTTTATTCAATTCTTATTTCCACCTCACCTGAAATAATTTCCAAATCACTGGCTTCAGGGCTTCTAGACCCAGATACTCCACAGTATTAGTAATTCTTGGCCTCCTCTTTATTATATTGAGAGTCACTTAAGGTCAGGAACTTACTTCCCCATCTCCCTGCAATGTGGCCTCTATAGCACAGAGCTCAGTTCCAGGAAAAAACTGTACTTTGATGATTCATTCCCTTTTATGGAGTGCATAGTAATAGGTCAAATCCTATACCGGGAGAGTGAAGAAGACAGATGTGCCATTAAGGCATACTATAGTTTTTCAGTAGAAAAAAAGACAAGTATACATTGGATCAAATAAAATAAAAGCATGCAATGGACTCAGTGTTTGTATGTTCCCCAAATTCGTATGTTGCAACCCTAATCCCAATGTGATGATATTAGGCGATGGGGTCTCTGGGGGACAATTAGGTCATGAGGGCGGAACTTCTGTGAATGACATTAGTGCCTTTATAATAAGTGGCTGGAGGGCTAGCTAGCTGTCTCTCTACCATGGGAGGATTACGGCAAGAAGGCAGCTGTCTATAAACCAGGAGGAAAGCCTTCATCATGAACCCAACCATACTGCCATCTTAATCCAGGACTTTCGGCTTCCCGAACTGTGACAAACAAATGTTTATTGCCCAAGCCACCCAGTCTGGGGTGATCTGTTACAGCAGATTTGTTACAGCTAAGACAGAATATTTACATACACATTTAGAAATTGCGACAAATATGAAAATTACTCTGTGAGCAGAAGGGAAGGAGTCCCTTACTAAACCTGGATGACCAACCTAAGTGCGGACATTTGAGGTGTCTCTCACCAAGAGGCTGGAATTTTCTAGGTGGAGAGGAGAGGAAATGTGCACAAGGTATAGAAATGCCAGAAAAATGAAATGGAGAGACACCGGAGCCCCGGGAAGCACTGACTACATAGGAATGAGCCTTGGTCTCCTGTGGCTGGAAGAGCCTGGAAGACCTCAGTGAGGATCTAGGTCTTCGGCTTAGAGTTTTCTCTTCATCTTGAGACCTCCAGGAACGCGAAAGCAAAGCTGGGGTATGATCAGATCCGTCACGAAGACAGCATGGAGTGGGGTAGGTGGGAGGGAACTGGAGAAAGGAATAGGGTTGGGGGCATTTTGTAATAGCACAGGGAGGATGGCTTAAATTTAAAGAGAATCCAAACACTTCTTAGAAACTCGACATCTGATCCAGGACACCTTGGTTCTAGCCACCTTGCTAGACCAGCCTCTGAATTTGGATTCCTACTTTTGTTCTTGTTTCCCTGAAGCTGTTCTTGTTCAGTTTTATCATTATTATTATTATTATTGTTATTATTATTATTATCATTGTTATTAAGACTTTATACTTTTAGAACAGTTTTGGCTTCACGACAAAATTGAGGGGAAGGTGCAGAGATCTACCACATAACTCCTGGGCCCACACAGGCATAGCCTGCCCCCACCCCTGGCCTTATTGTTAACATGGCACCACAGTGGTACCTTTGTTATGGTTGATGAACCTACACTCATACATTATAATCACCCAAAGTCACCTTGTTTACACTTCACTCTCGTTGTACATTCTATGGGTTTGGACACATGTATAATGACATGTATCCATCATTTTGGTATCACACACAGTATTTTCACTGCCCCAAAAATCCTTTGCGCTCTACCCATTCATCTCCTCCCTGCCCCCTGCCACTCGTACCAACCCACAGCAGCCACTGATAGTTTACTATCTCCATAATTTTGCCCTTTCCAGAATGTCATTGAGTTGGAATCATACAGGATGTAGCCTTTTCAGATTGGCTTCTTTCACTTCGTAATTTGCATTTAAGTTTCTTCCATGTCCTAAAAAAAATTTTTTTTAATGTTTATTTACTTTTGACAGAGAGAGAGACAGAGCATGAATGTGGGAGGGACAGAGAAAGAGAGGAAGACACAGAATCCAAAGCAGGCTCCAGGCTCTGAGCGGTCAGCACAGAGCCCGACACGGGGCTCGAACTCACAGACTGCGAGCTCATGACCTGAGGTGAAGTCAGAAGCTCAACCGACTGGGCCACCCAGGCGCCCCTCTTCCATGTCTTTTTACGGCTCGATAGCTCATACACACATAGTTTTGGAACTTAATTAAAAAAATAAACTCTCCTCCTCTCAAAGCTTCCTCTATCTACATCCCTGGAATTCTGCCATGACTTTGGAGTAAGAATGACCAACGTTAGGAATATTTTTGTCATGTCATCTTGTAGAAGAGTCAGTTCACCCTACGCTCACATCCACTGAGTTTATCTGATTTCCTCCCGGCCTGGGATGCTCTGAGCCTCCAAGAACTCAGGGAACTCAGATAATGAAGTCTGAGCAGGAAACCAAAGCAAATTTATCCTCACTCAACGTTTTGATCATTTTGCCTGTAGCTGAACCTGTATTAAAAAAATCTGTGTATAAAAATTAAAATTAAGTATCTTCAAAAGCCTTTTCCAGCAGAATTGTGTTTTATAATTTCTGGTGTGTTTTTCAAATTCCCTTTGGAGAATAAAATTTTAAGAAAATATTATTAAATACCAGGAGTCATATGTAAAATAGAATATAATCACATACACACACATATATATATATATATATACAAATATACATATTTATTTGTGTATATATATATATATATATGTCTACATGTATTATATAGATGTACAAATGCATATTTGTATAGTCACAAAACTCACTTTTCAGTTCCATTCAGGAAATGCCTAGTCTGAAGAGGGATGTTTGCATGCATAGGAAGGTGTCTGTCTTCTCGTGAGGGGCAGACACACAGCTAACTTTGATGCAAGGAAGGTGTGTAGGAAGTGTTTTCTTTTTTTAATGCAAAAAACATGAAATAGAGCCAGAAGACAAAGAACACCTAGGCTATGACTGGAAGCTAAATGAGCACGTGCACGATGCTAGAGTTTAAAGGGTGGGAAGGACTTTTTCATTACCTGTCGGGAAAAATTGTGGAAAAAACCTTGAAATGGATGAAACACATTTTCCTAGGCATTCTGTTTAGCCACACTTCCATGATATCTGATTCTAGAGGGGCCCACATCTTTGAGCCATTTTATAAATCTGTAGGTTGTAGAAAGTTCTGCTAATGCAAACGAATTTTGTGCAGTAGAAGACAGTTGCTTATCGTCCTGAGACTATGGACAAGTTCTGTATCTATTGGTAAATTTATTTCAGCATTTCTGATGGCACTCATATATGTGTGTATTGTGTGAATTTTTCCTTGGGTAATTGTAATATCTTACTGATTATTTAATGGGGGAAATCTTTGATACATATTTATTTTATATTTGCACAAAGTCATATTTTAGCTTCCTAAAATATTTACTTAACACCCCAAGCACATGTTGTCAAGCACATTACTTACCTTCTATACATTCTGGCAGTGGCCCAATAGAAGGGAATAGTCTATTAGTATCCCCTCTGTTGCCAAATTGTCCTTCCTATTCCAAGTTAAAAAAAAAAAGTTGTCAATTAAGATCTAGAATCTTGCTTCTCCAAGTGTGGTCTACAGAAGAACAGCATCTAAACCTGCTGGGAATTTGTTAGAAATGCAGAATCTCAGGTCTCACCCCAGACCTACTTTGTTTTAATAACATCTTCTGGTGATTTGCAATCCCATTAACATTTAGTAAGTGTTGATCCAGAATAAGGAGACCATACTGTTTGTAGCTTTGGTGTCTCTGCTTCCTAGCAACTGACTGAGATGGAGCTTTGTAGTCTACGCAGACAGCAGCAATATGAAAAGGCATAAACCAGGAAAGCTTAGTTTTTCTTTGGTTAAAAAATTATTGGCATAATTCTAAGCCCCCATCTTTTGGTAAGAGTTGGGCTTGAATGAACAAAGATACAAAAGGCAATGGGATCAATAGATTGATAGATAGATAGATAGATAGATAGATAGACAGTTAGATGGATGGATGGACAGATGATGGACGCATAGATAGATAATCTCCTAGTAGTCCAGGAACCTTTATTGCTGTAGGCAGTCCTCACTCCACATTGGTTCAATTATTTTCAAGACCCTTGGCCTTGCCACCCATCTTTGGACTTTTCTGCTCTTGAACTTTAGATAGCAACTTGATTGCCTTGATGCTCTCTAAAGACTTTGCTGCATCCACCTCTGTGTCTTTTTCTGTTGTCGGTGGACTTCACGAAGCTGTCCTTGCCTGGTTGTCCTCCAGAACCATGTGTGGGGTCTTATCTCAGCCTTCCAAGTGGAGGAGACCACCATAACCTCTAGGGTTACAGTTCAAGTGGCAAGTACACTTGTGGCTTCAGCCATCAGCCATGGCTCCCATAGACAAGAGCACAGAATATGTATTGTCTCTGCCTAAAGCAGTATCTTTTCAAATAAAACTCTTTGACTTTCCATGTACAAGCATTGCATGATTTTGGTTAGTATCTCTGGCCTCTACCCACTACATGACAGTCCCCTCCTCCCCATCGTGACAACAAAAAACATTACCAGACATTGTCCAATGTTCCTCGGAGAGGTCGGCAAAATGACCCTTGGTGGAGAATCACTGTCTTAGACATTTATCTTTGTGGGCCAGGTTGCTATTGCTGTATTTACAATCCTAATCTTGCAAACAATTAAGAAATTCCAACATCTGACCTGGGGGCTAAAAAAAGGACTTGCTTATCCCCATTATACTTCTATTCTGGATTCCTGGGTGCACAGCAAAATAAAAACTCATCAGTTTTGTTTTATTTTACTGCTATGCTTTAAGAAAAATGCAAAGTGATCCGGGTGTGCATGAATGAGATAGAAAGATGTATTTTCATAACACAATTAGAATGGGGAGAAATTGCATGTAATTAGGTTGAAGAATGCCCTGTTTAACATGCACTTGGCATAACACGGCCAGCAGGTTGCAAATTAGGAATATAGGTTTTCATTATCAGGTCTGCATAATGTATTTCTTGCACTTAAAGACTTGAATTTGAGGGTTGGTGGGAAGTATGTAAATTGTTTGGGGCTGTAACTAAGGCTTAACATTTTTTGCCTCGATTTTTTATTGCCATTTCCTTCGTTTAAACACGTTTAGTACATTTGCATTTATTCAATTGCTCTTTTTTCAAGTATGTTGCTATCATGGTCTCTGCCATGGACTATCAACAGAGTATGGAAAATAATTTCATGGTCCTCGCAAGGCTGGAGAGAGCAGAGACAGGAGGTCTGGAAACCTCCAGCCTGGGCACACCCACCGTGATGACTGGGAAAACCATGGAATCTGTTTTCCCATTAGCTGGAAGGAAGGAGGGCAGTCACTGCTCCTTTTCTAGTTCCTAACTGACCCTTTGACTTTGTTAAAATTATCCATCACATGACCCTTTTCAACTTCTCCTTTCAGAAATCCAGTTCAGTATTTCTATTGCTTTGTACAACCTATTCCATCTGGCTCTTGTTTTTGCCAGTAATTTTTATGTCTTAGTTCATCCCCTGGCTTACCATGTCGAAGCCAGAAAATTTAATTTTTAATCAGGATGATCGTAAAAATATATGAAATTGGTGAGGCACAATCAGATGGCAGCCTAACCCGGGAAGAGACACTGGAGATACTTGCTAGGCAGGTGCTCGCAGTCACTGGGGAAGCAGGGAGGGGAAAGGACCAAGGGGAAGTCTACAGTCAAAGGCGAAGTGACCAGGTATGGGCCTGGAGCAGCCAGAGGGCAGGAGAGTATCCAGGGGTAGCATATTCACCACTGGTAAGGAGGCATTTGCATATCTTAACATGAAAGCATTTGCATATCTTAACAGGCATGGGCTGTGTGTGCCAAGACTGGTTAAGCTGCACTTACCCTAATACAAAATGCAAATCAAAACAGTATTTATTTAATGCGGTTATTGTGGTGCTTAACAAAGATTTGCAAGCAAAGCACATAGCACAGGGTCTGATGTGGCATAAATACTCAATAAATATCAGCTAAAGTTATCATGAGACCATTGCCCGTTCCTCGTCTCTTTATGCATTCCTGCTGCCTTATTCTACCCTCATGTCTGCTCCGTATTTCTGGCTCTAGTTCTCCGTTCATTTCACTGTTCTTTAGAATTTTCTCATGTCCTCAATTTGCTTCTGTCCTTTTATGTTTCCCTATTACTTTTCTCCTTTCCTGTTACTGTTTGGTCACGCATTTCACCGGACTTTACTGGAAGAATGAACGTGAGTAAATGAAATGGGGTATAAGGCACAAGGCAATTTTTAAAGCAATAAAGTTCTGCAAGTGAAAATGGGAAAAGCAGGATGTTCCACTGGCACGGTAAGTAGGATTCAGTCCTTCTGCTGAGTTCTGCGTCTAGGGAAGCCGGTGGCTGTGTATGAGACAGTTCTATGTGCATGTGTGTGGCGGGGGAGGGCAAGATGACCCAAAGGAGGATATATGTGGTGTCGTGTCGGGCCAGAAGTGGCATAATGTCGGGCAGACAAACAGCATACGTGTCCCCAGACTTTAGTTAGATCCCAACAGGGAGAAATGCTAGGCGTGAAAGCTGAGGAAGTTATGTTTGCAAGGGACTGTGTGAAACTCAGGGACAAGGAGTGAAAAATTTAAGCTTAGGACAATGGGCAGTCCCAAGCTGGGGACAGGATCCTTCAAGCAGATCCCAGCACGAACCCTTGCAGTGTGGTCACGGCAGAAGGGAGTGCGGTCCCCTAGAGCACCCGCAGATCTCCTTTTTGGCACCCATGATATCTTGTTTGTATCTATATGCAGGTTACCGGAAGTTGTGGAGGCAGGTCCAAACTGGGAAATATATACTGATGTCTGTTTCTAACCACTCCCTTACACCTCCCAGAAATCACAATTCAGTCTGTCTAAGGAGAGGCCAGGGAATCTGCAATTGTAGACAAGCACGCTTCCCACTCCCAGATCCTTGAAATCCATGCGGTGGCTCCATGGACCGCACACTTAGAGCCATGTGAAAGGCATCCAAGTGAGAAATCACTACTCTTCTTTTCCCTTACTTTTTAAAAACATATTATTTTTCCCAGTTTTATGGAGAAATAATTGACAGACATCAAGAAATCACGACTCTGAAGGAGCTTAAAAGTGAAAATATTGAAAGATAGAAAAGGTATGGGGTAGAGGAGGGATTTAAAGTTGATCGAACTCTAAATATAGGCCAGCCAGCAATCGCTGGCGAATTTCGTCCTCAAGTTCTCTGTTTACCTGTAAAAGGTAAACTTCTCCTGATTTTGACTGAGTTTGGGGTGGGCTGATGGCATAAACATTGGTGATATCTTTGAGTATAAGGAAAAGTTAAATATAGAACCACCAGGTGATCTGGCAATTCTGAAGGAAACAAAAATACTAACTCGAAAAGACGTATTTCCACATTCATTGTAGCAAGGCAACTGCCAATTTACAATTTACAATAGCCAAGACACGGAAACTACATAAATGTCCACTGATGGATGAATGGGTAAAGAAAATGTGTGTGTGTGGGGGGGGAGGGGAAGATGACCCAAAGGAGGATATGTGTGGGGTCGCGTCGGGCCAGAAATAGCATAATGGTGATGGTTGTTGGCAATATCGTATTGTATATTTGAAAGTCGCTAAGAGAGTAGATTTTAAAAGTTCTCATCATACTCATACACAAAAGTTGTAACTATGTGTGGTGATGGATATTAACTACACTTACTGTGGTGATCGTTTCGCAAATAGCAAATAATTATTTTGTACATCTTCTGCTAATATAATGTTCCATGTCAATTACACATGTACAAAAGTATATATGCAGACTGCTAAAATTTTGATGCTACCCTCCTTTCTACCAGGAGAGAAAATGGCCCCCGTTGTGCCTGTTTCTTCAGACACCAGACAGATCTGTGACTGGGGGAAGATGAGGCAAGTTCATTGTCGAGACCCACTTCTGCAGATTAGTGGGAAAAAATACTTCCCTGGGCCAGAAGTGATAAGACCTGAAGCCAAGACTCAGATCTGTCACTTGCTGAGCAGGATCTTGAACAGACATGTTCTCTGCACTTAAGGTTCTTGCCAACGAAGTAAGGGAAGAGACTCAGATGATATTTCATGTTGTTCTGAGATCTAGCGTCCTTTGTGGCCTTTCAGGGCTGTTGAAAAATAATCAGCGGTTGGAAAGCTCGGTCACAAGCTTCGGTTGCAAGAAGCAAACCAATACTATACTTGTACGGGCCTGGCCCATTTCGGGGCAGGGTGGAGGGGGAGGTGGGAAAAAAATGAGGGTTGTGCTGGGGTTGGAGGGGGCAGAAGGCTCTCCCAGCTGCTCTCACGATGAGGAAATAATCACTTAATGGCTGAGCAATTTGTAATGCAGCTGCCGGTGGCGTAGGGACACAGCTGTTCTCAAAGAGAAAAAGAATCAGCCTCTTTCTGTTCCATCTCCCAGAGCAGATGAATTAGCAATGTAGTCTTAAAATAAATAATTAACTCCTGGTGAGGAATGTTCTTTAGAGTCCCTTGATGAGTCAGGGTCTGAAGGGTTGGGGGAAGTTTCAAAGCCCCCATTTTAGGAACCAGTCGTAAAAGGATGAGAACATGACAGAAAGAAAAGCTCAGGGGAAATGTATACCATCCCCCTACTGGATGTTGCTACGATTGGTGGTCATTATTTCCACTCCCGGAGGCAAAATGAAATCAAAGCACCAACAGGTCAGAGTAACTATCTCTTTTTTCTGGGCCACTGGGTTTAGATAAAAAGAAGTTTTCATTCTTTGATGGCATCAGCCGGGCAAGCAGGGTGTCTGATCAGTGCAGGAGAAGGAGATGATGGGGTGAGAATTAGGAGCCTCCCGCACCTAGTGTGTGTGAGTGGGGAGCTGGACACAACTGGTTTGCACGTATTTTCTCATGCGATCCTTAGAGTCATTTGAGAAGGTCTCATGGTCTCCACCGCGTAGATGACAAAACCGAAGTCCAGTTGACTTCCTTGCCTGATCTCACCCGGCATTAAAGTCTGCAATCATGTTGAGAAGTTAGAAGAGTGGTTAGGGAACCATTTCAAGCCAGCCTGTTTGAAGCTGGAATTACCACTGTGTAATCTTGGACAAGTGATTTAGCTCTTCGGAGGCTTAGCTTCCACTCAGCACAGTACTTAGCAGACTAGGACTATGGCAATGACTATTATTAATTCCGTCCGATCTCAAAGTCCTTGTTCTTTTGCTATATTTTCCTGTGCTGAAAATCACACAGGTTTGTGGGGGGATTTTAAAGAAAGACGATAAATACATCCAGCTATGAGAAATCCAATTTATACTGAAAAACAGTATGTGGGTTAGCTTCCCTAATGTTATCTTCCTGTTGTTAAGAAGGAAGCATGAATCAAACGGAATTCTGATTCCTTTCTGAGGATGTTCATCCAACAGCCTTTACTCGTTGCCTCCCTACTCTGAGTATTAACTTGTGAGTTGTCAATGGTCCAAGCAGGACCTGTGCAGTATCTTGCCAGAGTCTGTCTTTCAATAGATTCCCGCTGGAAGGAAGTACATCATAATGTAATCTCATCATCTCCAGATTGAGCAAGATCTGGTATATTACAAATCTGCTTAGTAAAGGAGCAGCTCTCATGGCCTGCCTTCCTCCAGCTGTCTAAATATTGCTCGGCTCCAAAACCTCTTTCTTCTACTTCCTCTGCAAATCCTGCCCTGAGGTTTTTAGGCCACGTTGACCTCTTTCTCCTTTCCAGACATCCAAGGTCCTCTGCATCAGTGGCAGACATTTGAGAACTTGTTGTTATTATCTTGTACGGTCTTCTGGTTCATTTTAAACCCACATGTGTCCCTTGGGATTGGGGAGCACCGCAGAAATCATTGGTGGCTCTGGCAGAGTTCAGCATGACAAAGAAACAATAACAGAAGAATGACTACACGATCATTCAAAGTGTAGATTTTATATGAGATTAGACACAGCCATAAGGGAATTGGTAAACTAGAAAATAAATTGGAAGAAATCACCTAGAGTATTACCTAAGAAGGACACAAACATTCAAGATATGGGAGAGTGAAGGGGTGTAGCAGATCTAGCCTTAACAATAATAATAATAATAGTAATAATAATTGAGGTCTCTGAAGAGAAGACAAGAAAGATTGAAGCAATGAAGAGATAATGACAGAGTTTTCCTTTACAAAACAAAATCATTGATACACAGATTCAAGAAATTCAGCGGCATCCAAATAGGGTAACTAAAATGATTGATCTCGGTTATTATTCTTTAGTATGAGAAGGTTAGTTTTATTCATTCATTATAGATGGCCTATTATGTTTTATTGTTTCTTATTCCCTGTTCCTGTTCTTTTATTGTTTCTTGTTCCTTGACCTTTTCAAGGTTATCTTTGCTTCTCAAAACATGTAAGATTTCTTATTTTAAGGGGGCATTTGACAACTCAATTTCTAAATATTTTGATCATAAGCTTCTTTTATCAGTTTGGTTCTTTATCATGGTGTCTTTTGTCCCTTTGTCATCTGGTTATCTTTGACACTGTGCTGGTCATCTCATGTGACAATTATTTGTAGGAATAATTTGAATAAATTTGAATAAATGCTTTACTTCAAAGAGGATTGCCA
This sequence comes from Panthera pardus, assembly GCF_024362965.1. NCBI lineage: Eukaryota > Metazoa > Chordata > Mammalia > Carnivora > Felidae > Panthera > Panthera pardus. The sequence goes on from NW_026526810.1 coordinate 5,338,809, forward strand.
TTTGCTTCTTCTAGGCTCCTAAGGAAAGTACTAGCTTGACTACATCTTCAAACAAATCCAAGTTTTGAGATTCACTGGGAGGTCTGTGTGATTTGCACACTGGCTGCAGTCCCTTCCGAGAATTGGTCCTTCTATTCATTCACATTCTGTGTCGCTTTTCGTGTTCCTGCAGCATGGGGTCCTATCAGACTCTCCATCCTGTGCTGATGCCGGGCTACAGTGTGTGTCCTCTTTTCCCCACAAAGCCACCAAAAGTAAAGTTAGTCTCTTAACTTTGCTTTCGACAGTTTTATGGGACAAGGAAGGTAAAAATCATGCGACAGTAGCACCCTTTTCCCTATACTTTTCCGGGTTTCTATTTTTGTTCTCTTCTTTTTCCTTTTCTTTCCCCTTCCTCCCCTCCCCCCCCCATCATCTCCCACCCTTCCCCTCACCTTTTCTTCCCTTATCTTTTCCTCCTCTCCTCTCTTCTCTCTCCTCTCTGTTTTTTCCTCCTCCTCTGTGTCCTGGTAATTTCTTACTGTCTTGCAAGCTCTTTGAGCCTATAATCACTATTTCTTTAGTTTTTGCTGAGTATTTGCTGTTGTTTGCAACAAGTTTTGATCAAGTAACCTGTTACTATTATTTTTCTCAAATACTTATTTATGGCACAATACATAACAATTTGTAGTGAACAAATAAAGTGATTTTCACGTATTTTATCTTTCCCCCTCTATTTTTATGTATGCCTTCAGAGTCCAGTTGCAGGATATGTGTTGTTCACCATACCTCCAGCACCTAACATTGTGCCTGACATGTAACAGCTTCTAAATAAATGTCCTTCGGGGTTGCCTGGGTGGCTCAGTCAGTTGAGCGGCTGACTTCGGCTCAGGTCATGATCTCGCGGTCCGTGAGTTCGAGCCCCGCATCGGGCTCTGTGCTGACAGCTCGGATCCTGGAGCCTGTTTCGGATTCTGTGTCTCCCTCTCTCTGACCCTCCCCTGTTCATGCTCTGTCTCTCTCTGTCTCAAAAAAATAAATAAACGTAAATAAATAAATAAATGTCCTTTGAATAGGTTCAATTTCCTCATCTTTAGAACCGGTAAGTACTACCTACCTTGTTTGTTTATTGTAAGAATTACAATTAAACGTCATTGATAAGAAAGCAATTTTTGTAGATTATTATGTTTAAATATCAGCAGATATTGGAAAGTAACTGGCTTGAATGTGACCGATTTTATAGGTGAATCTATTCTATTTCAAATTTCTTTGTTGCTTTAACTTTACTGAGAAGCTACACTTCTCATTGCTTTGACCCTTTGCTCACACATTTGAAATCTTGAGTAACCGATATTAATTTATCTCTGCAGTGACGGAAATGGCCTTTCAAGGAAACATCATAAATATCTGCTGTCAGTTTGAATTTCTTTTGTTTTCAATGGTTCTGTTTTTAAAATTTTGCAGTATTTATGGTAAGGAGCCCATTTCCAGATGTGAATACTATGTCAAGTATTTGTTTTTCTAATATTTAATAGTTGCAGTAGCCAGAATCTATTTTAAGAAAAGACTCCTCCTTGTGCCTTATTTTTCCCCCTTAGTCTTTAGAGGGTGGAGTGGGAGATGCGAGAACAGGGATAATGTCTCCCTTTCTTGACCCAGCATGGTAAGGACCACTGTAGTGGTATATGCAAAGAGGTATAGGACTGGGATGGGTGATTTATGTATCCCAGACTTCCCCTGGGCCTCACCATCCACTGTGATCCCGCCAGTTCTTTGCTTTCTCGGATCATTTTGCAAGTGTTGAGTTGATGACGCTGCTTTTGGGTCCAGAGTGTTCGCAATTTTATTTTGCTCAGCCCAGGAAATTAATAGATGCTATATGATGACAAAGAAGATGATAGTTACATGAAATATTACATTCTGAAATAGGACCAACCATTTGCGATGGCAGAATTAATGTCAGCCCCTTGGACACTAGATGCATTTTCTCTTAGATGAAAGGCATAGTTTGGACCCCACGTTTTCCCTTCCTGATCTACCATTTTTCACTCTGTAACAGGATGTAATATGGGCTCTCCCTGTGTCATTATTGGCTGAAGCTACAAAGATCAAAAATAAAACAATAGCTTCCAATTACCCCAAAGGAAGATACTAAACTACTAATGCTACTCAAAAAAAAAAAAAAAAAGTGTGTTTTAACAGAGCACTGAGAGCTTTCTCCAGGGGAGAATCTTTGTTGTAGAGCACTGTCTTGCATTTTGCCAGAGTTTGACATCCTAGCGCCATCCCTCTAGCAAACTTGCTATGGTACGCCCTGGGTGAGACAGCGTATGGGAAAAGTAGAGAGAGCTCAACTGAAAAACATGTTCATCCAATTAGGAAGAAATTCTACATAAGCACTTTTATTAAATCACTTAAAGAGATTTCAGGGAAAGAAAAATGTCCCGAACCTTCAAGAAATCATTTGTGGTAATTTCTGGTTCTAAAGGAGTATTCGCTCTTTGAAAAAAAACTTATTGTGGTAAAACACACATAACAAAAATTTTACCATTTTAACCATTTTTGACTATACAATTCTGTAGCATTAAGTACATTTACATGGTTCTGAAACCATGAACACCATACAACTCCAGAACGTTTTCATCTTCCAGGACTAAAACTCTACCCATTAAACACTAACTCCCCATTTCCCTAACACAAACACTAACTCCCTAGCCCCTAGAAATCACCATTCTACTTTCCATCTATGAATTTCGCTACTCAGTCAAATCATATGAAGCAATACATTTACCCTGTGGATATTCTCCTTGAAACTTAGGAGGATGTACTATAAATATAGGAAAGATAGAAAATAAGGATACCATCAGGGATGGAGCTCTTCCACATGGAAAGTTTGTTTTCTGGGGAAAGATACCAAGCAAAATTCTGTAAACATGACCCCACATTTTTTAAAACAGAAAGTGATAAGAAATTCTATCAAAGAAGGAGGACTATAGTTGTTTCCAGGGTAAGTGGGTCAGTGTTTATCCATTTAGATAATGTATTATAATCTGAGCAAACCCCAAGTTCTTCAAGGGATATTTATTAGGCACTCACTTTGATTTTGTTATAGCCACAAACGTCACAAAGTAGATGCTACAGAAGCTCTGGAATCTAAGACAGAATTGGGTTGCTTTTTGTTGTTTTTAGCAGTTCTTTATGTACTCTGGATAGCAATCCCTTATCAGATATATGATTTGAAAATACTTTCTCCCATTTCATGGGTTGCCTTTCCACTCTGTTGACTATGCCTGTGGAGTCACAGCTTTTTTTTTTTTTTAGTTTTGATGAAGTCTAATTTATCTATTTTTCCTTTTGTTACCTATGCTTTGGGTATCATATTCAAGAAATCATTGCCAAATCCAATATTATGGAATTTTCCTCCTATGTTTTCTTCTAAGAGTTTTACAGTTTTAGTTTTTACAGTAAGGTCTTTGATACATTTTGAGTTACTTTTGTATATAGTGTGAGGTAAGGGTCTAAATTCATTCTGTTATATGTGGATATCTAGTTTTCCCAACACCATTTGTTAAAAAGATTGCCCTTTCCACATTGAGTGGTCTAGGTACTCTTGTCAAAAGTCATTTGACCACATATTCAAGGATTTATTTCTAGGCTCTTTATTCTATTCCATTGTCCTATATGTCTGTTTTTATGCCAGTGAGACATTGTTTTAACTGCCATAGCTTCAGAGTAAACTTTGAAATCAGGAAATGTGAAATGTCCAACTCTGTTCTTTCTTTTCAAGATTGTTTTGGCTACTTTTGGTGCCTTAAGATTCTATATGAATTTTAGGATCGATTTTTCATTTTTGGACAAAAAAATGTTCTAATAGAGATTTCATTGACTGTATATGCCTCACTTTGGAACTTACATCTTAACAATATTAAGTTCTCTAAGCCTCGAGCTAAGATGTCTTTTCACTTATTTGTGTCTGTGTTAATTTTCAGCAATATTGTGTCATTTTCAAGGCAAAATTCTTTCATCTCTGACGTTGACTTTATTCCCAAATATTTTCTCAATTTACTTTTCATATTGTTCATTTTTGATGTACAGAAATGCAACTGATTTTTACATGTCGATTTTGTATCTGTAACTTCATTGAATTTGTTTATTGGTTCCAACACATTTTTGTAGAATATTTAGGGGTTTTCTACATATAAGATCATATCATCTGTGGAGATAATTTTATCTCTCCCTTTCTCATTTGGATGCATTTATTTCTCTTTCTTGCTTAATAGCTCTGGCTATAACTTCTAGTACTGTGTTGAATACAAGTAGCAAAAGTGGGCAGATGTGTTATTCCTCATCTTAGGGAAAAAGCTTTCAGTAATTCATTTTTTTACTATGATGTTAGCCGTGGGTTTTTCGTATATTACCTTTATTGCATTGAAGCAGTTTATTTGTATTCTTAATTTGTTGAGTCTTTTTATCATAGAAGAGTATTGAATTTTGCCAAAAGCTTTCCTTTTTTTTTTTTTAAGTGAGATGATCACATGTTTCTTCATTCTATTAATGTGATGTAACACAGTGAGTGTTTTTCATAGTTGAATAATCTTTGTGCTGCAGGAATAAATTCCACTTGGTGATTGTATATAATCCTTTTAATATGTTGTTGAATTTGATTTTCTGGTATTTTGTTGAGGATTTTGGCATCAACATTCATCAAAGATTTTGGTCTGCATTTTCCTTTTCTTGTGAGGTCTTTGTCTAGCTTTGGTATCAGGGTAATGCTGACCTCATAGAAGTCAGGAAATGTTCCCTTCTCCAATTTTTTGGAGAAGTCTGAGAAGGATTCGTATTATTTCATCGATAAATGTTTGGTGGAATTAATCAATGAAACCATTCGTTTTTGGTCTTTTCTTTGCTGGGAGGATTTTGAATACTGATTTAATTTCCTTCCTGATTTTAGATCTGTTCAGGTTTTCTATTTCTTTATGATTTATAGAAATTTCTTCTATGAATGGATAAAGAAATTGTGGTTTATATACACAATGGAGTACTATGTGCCAATGAGAAAGAATGAAATATGGCCCTTTGTGGCAACATGGATGGAACTGGAGAGGGTTATGCTAAGTGAAATAAGCCATACAGAGAAAGACAGATACCATATGGTTTCACTCTTATTTGGATCCTGAGAAACTTAACAGAAACCCATGGGGGAGGGGAAGGAAAAAAAAAAGAGGTTAGAGTGGGAGAGAGCCAAAGCACAAGAGACTCTTAAAAACTGAGAACAAACTGAGGGTTGATGGGGGGTGGGAGGGAGGGGAGAGTGGGTGATGGGTATTGAGGAGGGCACCTTTTGGGATGAGCACTGGGTGTTGTATGGAAACCAATTTGACAATAAACTTCATATATTGAAAAAAAAAATAAAATAAATAAAAGTGAAAGAAAGAAAACTAAAAAAAAAAAATTTCTCCTTTCATCTAGGTTATACAATTTGTTGGTTTATAATTATTTATTGTACTCTTTTACAACTTTTTAATTTATGTAGTATAATAACAAAGTCCCACTTTCATTTCTAATTTTAGTTATTTGAACCACCTTTTTTTTCCCCTAGTCAATCTAGATGAATTTTGCCAATTTAATTTTGTTTGTTAATTTTTTCAAAGAATCCACTTTTGGTCTCATTGATTTTCTTTATTGTTTTTCTTTTATCTATTTTCTTTATATCTATTCTAATCCCTTTATTCTCTTCTTTCTGCTAATTTTGTATTTAGTTTGACCTTCTTATTCAAGTTTCTTAAGGTGTAAAGTTAGGTTGTTGATTTGAGACCTTCTTTTTCAATGTGTATACAGCTTTAAATTTCCCTCTTGGCACTGCTTTCTCTGCATCTAATACATTTAAGTATGTTGTCTTTTCATTTTCATTTGTCTCAAGAAATTATCTAATTTCTTGTGGTTTCTGCTTTATTCATTTCTTTAGTTTATTGTTTAATTTCCATATATTTGAGAATCATCCACTGTTTCTTCTGATATTGATTTCTAGTTTTATTTCATTGTGATTGGAAAAGATGCTTTGTATGATTTCAATCTTATAAAATTTATTAAGACTTTGTGTGTTGAGTGTGTGTGTGTGTGTGTGTGTGCGTGCATGCATGTGTGTGTGTTAGCATATGACCTATTCTTGAGAATGTTCTTGAGAACATGTGCACTTGAGAAAATATGTATTCTGTGTTGTTGGGTGGAATGTTCTGTGTATGTTTGCTAGGTCTAATTGGTCTGTAGCGTCGTCCATGTCCTCCAAAATGAAACATTGATGTCTCCTACTATTATTATAGCGCTTTTTATTTCTTCCTTCAATTCTGTCAACGTTTGCTTCGTATATCACAGAGCTCATTTATATTCATAATTATTATAACTTCTTGGCAAAATGGTCCATTTACCATTGTATAATTCAATCTCTGTCTCTTGTAGCAATTTTTTCTTAGTCTGTTTTGTCTGATATTATTATATCCACCTCTCTTCTTTTTTGGTTACTATTTGCATGCAGTATCTTTTTCCCTCGTCTCACAATCAACTTACAGGTGCCCTTAGATCTAAAATGAGTCTCTGCTTATAGTTGGATCTTGTTTTTAAAAATCCATTCTGCTAGTATGTGTCCTTTGAGTGAGGAGTTAAATCTATTAACATGTAATTACTGACAAGGAAGCCCTTAGTTTCACCCTTTTGCTCTTTGCGGTCTGTACCTCATAGATTTTTCATCCCTCATTTCTTCCCTTTTTTGACTTTTGCGTGCAGTAGATTTTTTTTTTTTTTTGGTAGTAACATGTTTTGATTCTTTTCTCAATGCCTTTTGTTTGTATTCTATAATTACTTTCTTTGTGATTACAATGGAGATTACATATAAAGTCATAAGATTATGAGCATCTATCTTAAATTGATGCCAACAACTTCAATTATATACAGAACTCTACTTCCTTACAGTTCTGCCCCACCCACTTTATGCTATTGATGTCACCAATTATGTGTTTATAGATTTTGTTCATTAACATAGTTTTATCATTCTTCATACACACTTGTCTTTTACATCCTGTAGGAAATAAAAATTGAAGCTACAGCCCGAATTAGAATAATCAGAATCTTTATATCTGGATATAAATATATCTGTCTGGATATCTTCATGTACTTCATATCTTTATATCACTCTGAGTTATTGTCTAGGATCCTTTTCTTTCAGCTTAAGGAATTCTCTTTAGCATTTCTTGTAGGGCAGGGCTAGTGGAATGGACCACCTTGGTTTTTAATTATCTGGAACTCTCTTAATTTTGCTTTCATTTTTGAAGAACAGTTTTGCCACATATGGGACTCTTGGTTGACCATTTCTTTTTTTTTTCTTTTTTCTTTTTTTTCTTTCAGCACTATAACTCGATCATTCCACTGACTTCTGGTCTGTAAGTTGTCTGCAGAGAAATTCACCAGCAATCTTATTTCGGATACTTATATATGATGCATTGCTTTTGCTTGTACTTTCAAGATTCTCTCTTTGTCCTTCAACATTTGATTGTAATGTGTCTTATTGAAAGTCTTTGTGTTTATCCTGCTTAAAATTTTTTTGAGTCTCTTATATTTGTATATCCATGTATTCCTTCAAATTTGCTGTTTTTTTGGCCATTATTTCTTCAAGTAAACTCTCTGCCCCTTTATCTCTCTCTGCCCTTTCTGAGACTCCCATAATGCATTTATTGGTCCATTTGGAAGTATTCCATAAATTCCTCAGTCTCTGTTCACTTTTTCCTCATTGTTTTTTCTTTTGGCTTCTTGGATCCAAAAATTTCAAATTACACCTCTTCATACTTGCTGGCCATTTCTTCTGCCTCTTTGAATCTATGTGTTTCTCTAGTTCTTTGGGCATATTTAAGACATTTGTTTTACAGTCTTTGTCTTGTGAGTCCAAAGGTGGTGTTTGATAGGTTTGGTTTCTGGAGATTTGTTTTGTTCTTTTGAAAGGGCAGTGTTGCCTTATTTCTTTATATGCCTTGTGATCATTTGTGGAAATTGGGCATTGGAAGAATGGTACTTCTCCCAATATTTGTAGACATGAAGACTTATGGTCTTTTTAGTCCTTTGGGGGGGATGCATCTTCCATGAGACTGTTTGTCTGTTTTTTTTAAGGAACGAATTTTCCCATATACACGTGTTCTTTTGAGTTTCCTAAGAGTCTTACCCTTGCTTTTCTTTGGGGCCTTGGGTGTTCTATTTTGTTTTCTTCCCCTAATATCCTTGAGTCTACAGTCTTGCCACAGTGTTTGCATGCCACACTTCCCAGAACTGCTTTCTACAGCTTCAGTGTGACATCCAAACTATCTTCTGAGCTCTGAGTCAGGTGAGACAGAAACCAGTCCCTCAGGCATCCCACAGATGAATGACAATTTTTCAGACAGGGTCCACTTTGTCTTCTCAACCAAAGGGGACAAAATGATATTTGGGCCACTTCTTTCCAACCACGAGGTGGGAGCAAGAGGTGGGCAAGGAAGAGTAAAAATAACACAAGATTTCTGATTATTTTGAATCAGATTATTCAGATTAATCAGATTATTATTTTGAATCCTATTTAAAATCTGATTATTTTTCTTGTTTTGGTGCTTCATTGGTTGTTGTAGACTTCTGATGGTTTCCAGAGCTCCATAAAGTGATTTTAGCTGCTTATTAGTTGTTTATTTGGTGCTTCCTTGGAGGAAGAAGGACCGGGAGCATTCTCGTTTGCAACCATGCTGATGTCACAATAATTATTCACTTTTGTACTTAATTTCATATTTGAAATTGTGTATCCTTTTTTTTGTAAATAGACCCTACACCAACATGAATATATTTGGGGCCCCAAAACCTAGATTTGTTCCTGGCTAGAGGAAGGAAAATTTTAACTGTGAAATATGTTTGAATTTTTATTATTTCACTGGACATATTAATTGCAAAAATAAGTCATTTTATGCCTGGAAGAGACCAAGTTTTTTTTTTCTTCTTTTCCCCTCAATCTGTTAAATTGATCCATTTATTCAGAGTCACAGGAAGAATCTATTCTGGGTCATGGAAAGAACAGACTGGACTTTGAGGACTGAGAATAAAGAATGTGTGTGTACGCACCATCATTCTCTCTTGCTTTCTTTTTCTCTATCTACTTTATTGCTTAGCACGTGTTCTTATAACTGACCCTGTAAAAAGGAGAATAATTTTGAATTTGAGAGTCTATCATTTAAGAAAATGTTTATGAACACTCGTTTTAGAGTTAAACTTAAATTTTGACCCTAGGTCTGTTTTTATTGAGTTGGGAAAGTTGTTTGCCCTTTAGAAGCCTTGGTTTTCTTTGTCTGTAGAGATTATAGCACATACTTTAGGCTTGTAGCAAGAACAAAATGAGCTCATTCAAGGAAGGGCCTTAGCATAATTCCTGACACGTAGAAAACACTAACATTCAGAGAGGGGCTATTGTAATCATCCTTACCATTTCCTGCTAAAATATTTAAAGAAGCAGGTACTTTGGCTCACCTACTTTACAATTGGGTAGATTGAGGCCAAGAGTTTAAATATTTTGTTCGTAGTAATTTGGGAGTTGGTAACTACACTATAGCTTATAAAATGTGGAAATTATCAACATCTTCTTTTCACCTTCCCATCAGTTCATTATGAACTTCAAATTATAAATGTTTCCAGACACTGAGCTGAGTATGCAAGATTTTCTGGATGCACCAAGCAGGTGGGGTTGGATTTGGAACTTTTTTTTTTTTTTAAGAATTTATTCCTTTTATAGCTCATATTGCTGGAAAATCAACGGCTTGTGCCAAACAAGTTGTTTTCTTCTCTTGACAAAACTCAGATCAGCAAATTTTCATACTGCACTATTTTCAATGGCTGGAACATCAACATTTTATAACAAGAAAAAAATCAAAGTTCTTCAGTATTTGGAAAAGAAGTGCTTGTAAAAATGTTCACATCCATTCACCATCTGGAAAAGCAAGGTTTTACAGTTATTCCTAATGATGTTTAGAGTCACTAAGCATTTTGGAAAATGACCTCTTATTGAAGACATTTCCTCCACAGGACACCACAGTGTTCACCTTTCTACAACGTTACACTTGCTTAGGACTTATCTTGGAAAATTAAAAGAAATACACACACAGAGCCAAGACTGTAGCCTTTTTTTTTTTACTGGGGAATGTTTTGAGGCCAAAACGAATTATAGGCTCATGAGGAAAACCCAATGAATCTTGGCTCCTTGTTTCTTTACTGAATTCCACATTCAAAAGTACTTATGGACTGCTTCTCGTGTGCCAAGCACTGGACTGGAGAGAGATAATTCAGGTATGAATCTCTGTATTCTCATTCTTCTCAAGTGAGGACCTTGCCTATGCAAAGTCCTCCCAGGGTTTTTCCTGCTTCCTCAGAGCTTGGCCAGGTGTGATGTGCCTGCTCCCCATAGTGCTTTGGGTCTGCGTGCTTGCAGCAAAGGGGACCTCAGACATATGTTGAAATAGTGATTGATTTCCCCCGTATGTGAGCAGGATGAGCTTTGCTAGATGTGGGCAGACTTGTGCTGAAGGAGAACACCCATACACACTTAAAATGAGCCTAAATTGAGATTGTCTAAGCCAACTAATCATGCAAGAAATTGTCCTAATTCATGTCTTTCTTTTTAACTTACGCATTAGGGTTTTGATCTTACTGTACAGATGCATGGAAACTAAAATGATGTGTCTCTTCTTACACTCTCTCCAATTATGTGAGCTTACTGTCTGCCTACAGGAGGCTGCTCCTTTGGTCCTGGCTAACTGGTCACCTCATTAAGGGCACATAGAAATTTATGTGAGTCATTAGTGGTTACCGTAAGGTCGAAGGCAGGCAGGCCTTTCTTTTTTGGTGAGTGTGTAGATAGACTGGCGGTTTAAATTTCATTTTCTTCCATAATGAGTACATTTTCTGTTGTCCTAAGTCTTTTGCACTCTAAACACTGGAAGTTTCTGTTTGAGCCTTTGAGGCACAAGTCTTGGATAAAGACTGCCTCCTTCCCCAGGGTACATATCTCTAGGTCATAAGAATGCAGAACTTTCTTCTGGCAAATGATCAATAAACGCATGCAACTGAACATGTACCCCTCAGCAAGAAATAGAGTCAAGGAAATCGAACTCAGTCTTATAAGGAGTAAAGCCCACATATTAAGCGGAGAGCTAGACCATATAAAACTCAACCTTTGGTGTTACTAGTGTTGACAAGGAAGGACAGCTTCTTTAAAGTATAGTAGGAGAGAAGAAATAAGAAACTAGTCTGTCTCCAGAGTTTCTCCAAGTATGGACTCTAGACCAGCAGCATCAACATCCCCTGGAAAACTGTGTTAGGATTGAAGTTCTCAGGCTCTGCCCAGACTTGCTGAATCAGAAACTCTGGGGATAGGGTCCAACAATCCTTCTTTCAACCTTCTTTCCACGTGATTCTGATACATACTCTACGTTCAGACCCATTGTGGAGCTAGGCCATGCTGTCGTCAACTCATCATGTTACCTCCCAACTTGGTGCCATAGTAGAAGAGAGTGGATACTATCGGGCTTTGGTCAGTTTAGGTTAAACTGCATATATAAATATATATGCATATATATGGGGAAATGTACACACTTCGTATACATATATACATATATACATGTATCCCAGCTCCCATTGTACACACACACACACACACACACACACACACATCCTTCTTCAGCGAAAGGCTAGAACTAGCACTCTAGCTCTATATCTCTGGGCATTTCGGGGTCCAGCTGATTGCAGACCACTTGTGAGGGTAGGCCCTGAAAGGGAATGGATAGGAAAGCAAATTTCTTCTTGAATACTCATGAAGTCGGTTTCTAATGCCAAATATTATTTCTTCAAAGGTTACCCCACTGGAACCTGGATTGCTACAATAGCATTCTGGATATTTTCCTCCCTTCAGCACTGGCCTATTCCAACATATTACATAAGTAACATTCAGAATAATAGCCCTCCAGGGTCACTTTGCTTGCATAATTCCTTTTAGAAATTCTCCAGTTTGGGGGTTCCTAGTGCTCTCTGTGCTGTGAGTCCATGGCGTCATGCAAATACCTCTATGCTAATGTAAATGTCTCTTTGCATAACCAGATCTTTCTCTAAACCTCTAAAGAGATTGTCATGGAGAGAAGTAATGCATTAATTCCCTTGTATAATTCTTTCTTCACACCCCTGGGTTTTAGCACTGTTCCTAAAACTGGTTTATAAAAATGAGCCTTGTGTGTTTGCTTAATAAGGGAATAAAATTAGTCTCTGGCCACTATGCTCCACCCATAAGTGTATCCCAACCTTCCAGCCTTGCCCATTTCCTTTTCTATCCTTCTCATCTTTGGTCTAAAAAAATCCCCCTGGAGCCCCCTCCTTGTTCAACTCGTTTCTCAAGCTAATGCTGGGCCATAGCTTTGATATCTTGGGGTAACACTGGATTTGGAGGTTTGGAAATAAATGCCTCAAAGCTGGCAGTGTTGCACTCAAGGGAACTCGCACTTCTTTCGGTCCAATCTCTGATCTAGAAATCTGAAAAGCTGACTTCTTGAGCAGCTGCGCACTTCCCTACTTACAAACTTGCTCACCGTTAGGCTGCAGATAGAAGTTTATTTGTTCTTTTTAATGAGAACCGCAACATAGTAGGATGTCAGACGATGACGGTTCAGTGACTTTTGTCACTTTAAGTTCTCAGAAGGGCCATCACCCAGTTGAAGCGATGAGCCTCTCCCACAAAATCTATGCAGCCTTTGACGCAGCTCTGGGAGAACATGTGCTCACAAGCATTCTATATAGACAGTTTGCAATGTCCCCCATGACCACATTCTTGCGCGGGTGTTCGGCTGCTCTCAACCATTCTTCATATTTATAAAATTTAACCAGCCATCCTATGCCGATGAAAGCGCCCGTGATACATCTGTCAAAGGAGGTCATCTCTCAAGGTGGTTCCACATGGGTTAATTTTAGTACCTCTGGTTGAAATTGCCATAGCCCAAACCCAACAGAGGGTACAGGCAGATTACGGTGACAGCCTGTCCCCATCAAAGTGACACACCCCTCTCCCTTTGTGATTTGTTTCCGTCCTGCCTTGACTGGTGAGGTTCCATCCCGTAGATTTCAAACCCTGAGGTCGGATAGGAAAACCCAGCTTGGCCTCACCTCATCGCCCATCTCCCAGTTTCCTTTAGGCGGACGTGAAGTGTCTTCGGCACCTGCTGGTTCTTGAACTCACACTCACGATGACCCAAAGCAGAAATTGCAGGGGAGGCACGCCAAAATTGCTGCCACCTACCAGCCGTAAGTTACATATGTCCATTTTGCTTAATTTCTTTTGCATTTGTGTGTACTCTTTTCACATTTATATCTTAGGTGAACGTAGTATGCGTTTCTTTTAGAGCAGAAGATAAGGTTGCATGGGACTTGTGGGCATAGGTTTTGCAGTTAGGTAGACATGCGTTGAAAGCCAGCTCTGTCACTTATTACATTAAGGATCTTAGAGAAGTTTCTTCTCTAGGCTTCAGTGTTCTCGTGTGGATATCGAGGACAACAATCCCTACCTTAAAGGACTGATGTGAGAGTTCACTAAAGACATAGTCATTCTACAGATATTTTTAAGACATCTATAGGAATAGAACCAAGAGAGGAGGATGTAGCTGTGAGCAAGACAAGAATGCCCTTCCCCACTTCTTCTGGGGTCTCTTACCGCAGGGTTTCCGTAGGCAATTATGATTGTGCTAAGAGTTATGGGAGAAAAAGCGAACACGCTTCAGGAATCCATAGCGTGGCATCCACGTTGTCTGGATCATGGAAGGAAACTGTCACCATCTACTAAGTCAGGGGAAATGTCCAATCGCTAAATAGGAAATCCTTGATTTACCTGTTCCTTAACGTTTTGGCTGAGTAGTGGAAAATGCAGGGTAGATAGCTAGACAGAGAAGGTTCTGGGAAGGATGCAGAGCAGAGGGCATGAAGCGTGACTAGGCATCTGAAAGACTCAAAGAAGCCCAGGAAGGCTCTAAGAAAAAAAGTGAAGGTTAGTCTTGGCCTGAATTGTGGAAGGTCTCATGGGCCGGGTAAGGAGTCATTACTAAGTGCTGGATATGTGGTACGTTCTCAATAAATAGTAGCCATATCATTCAAAAAACTGTATATAGTAACTGGCTTCTAAGAAGTAGGCAGTGTTCCTATTAGTAACTACTTTAGAACTGATGTTTTTAACCTTTTTTTTTTTCTATAAGACACTTAGTAGAGACTTTCCTCTGTGAGTATAATCCATAAACGTCCATTTGCGGCCTGAAATCAGATTGTCCTCCGGCAAACGGCAACCTCCTTATTTTTATTATTTTACATTTCATAGAGGCCAGCGTCTCCAAAACCCGCGTGGACACTTGGGTCTAATTGTCAATACAGGCCGTTACACCGACTCTGTCCCCAGAAGGACAGGAGAACGCCAGTCTCCCAGGCAAGAGCTTTCGGAAGCTTGGCAGCTTTTAAATGCCTCGTTTTTGAATAAACAGGGTACTTTTCTGGAAAGATTTAAGGCCACGTTATGTAACTTACAATTAGTGGCTTCCCACAAATTACATATCAGTCCAGCAAGTATAATCTCCCTAAACTGCTTTGTTGACTGGCTCACGGGGTCGCACTTCCTTGGGCGGTGGTCGGATATCTGTCTCTTCCCTCTCGTTCTCTCCTGCTTAGATACATACCTCAGGTGAGTGCCCCAGGGAGGCCCTCAACTAAGGACACACAGAAGCAACGTCACCTGTTGCCGTGAAGAGATATTTTATGGTTATTTGCAGCAGCTAGGCATAGTTCAGGGGCAGAAGTACATAGAACAACATTTCACGGGCAAAAAAAATAGAGTGATGTGATAGGTATTCAGGAGTCTTCGACTTCGCCTGGCTTGGCCACTTTCCAGCTCTCAGACACTGGGCAGATCACCTGAGTGCTCTCGACTTCTATCTCCTGGCCTGTGAAAAGAAAGAATTAGGCCGAAAATCCGTAAAATCCCTTCTGATCTTACGTCTGCACGTTTCTGGATTCACATCTCAGGTCAACTCTTTCATTCTGCCTCTCAGGACAGCACTGTTGAATGCCTGGACCTTAATCCTGGAATAACAACAATAATGCATGTCTTCTACTGTACTTGGATGTTTGATTTAGACACTGTCTGTGAAAATCTCCAGCAAAGGGCCAGACACATAGTAAATCTCGACATGTGTGCGGGGACCTTGCTAACCATGATGTGGGAAAAAAGTAATTTTTCTTAAAAATAGCTTCCGGGTACCAGGCAGACCCTCACCTAAGCAAGCGATTTCTCAGCGCTAGCATTTGAACAGAGTAGCAGAGGTGGGATCTGAGTGAAGAAGAGAAGCCAAGGTTTAAAAACAGCCATGGAGGTGGCCGAATAATAGCTCTTAAAAGCAGCAGAATGACCACGAGGCAAGTTTGTAAGATCACTGCAATGGGGTGAGAGAAATTGAGCTCAGGACCCACGGGAGGCAGTGTCTGTGGACACCATCTCACTACTGTGCAGGATTTGTGCTTCTGATCTCCTTCCAGAGACAGCTAGTAAAGAGGCTAGTGTGAGGGGAGGGCCACGGGACCAAAGTCAGACACTGTGGCAGAAATAACTAGCTTTCCCTCAAAAAGACACACTCCTTCCGTGGTGTAGAGTGAGTGCGTGAGTGCAAGACCAAAGCTGCCCCCCCCAGGGCCTACACTTCGCACTTCTGTATACCCATATGGCCACGTGACTTGCCCTCACCAATGGCATATGCGTAGAAATGGAGTGTGGCCCTTCCGGGCTGGGTTCTTAAGCAGGAAAGGTCACCTTCTGCCTTCTTCTCTTTATGTGCATCACCTAAGCCTTAAGAAAAGGTGAAAGCCCAGAGGAGAGGACCCCAAGGTCACCAAGTTCTTCACATCCAGGAAAGCTGTCTTTGAAACAGGAATACAATGTGGCACTCTGACATGAGTGCAAAATAGATTTCTATTATATTAAGTGACAGAATGTCACGGCTGATTGGTTGTTCTAGCAGGAAGGGTGTGCTGATATGGTAACACAAGTAGGACTCAAAAACATCACACTTGGTAGAAAAAAAAAGCCTTACATGAAGGACTCACAGACTACATTATTGGATTTGCATGAATGTTCTAGAACCGGGAGAACTAATGGAGAAATATTAGAAGGCCCGTGGCCTCTGGAGAGGTGGGGTGAGGTTTGACTCATAGGAGCATGGGAAAACTTTCTGGGGTGATCTTTATGTTCTGTATCTTGACAGGGGTTTGGGTCCCACGAGTATATGCATTTTCAAAAGTCAGCAGACATACAGTCAAGATTTGTGCAATTCTTGTACATAAATTTCACACCCCCAAACAGCTGTAAACAAATATTGAACTGCAGTTAATGATATGTAGGCTATAAAACTTAGAGGAAGGATTTATTAATGTCTACTTGGGAATGTGTCACAGGTAAGATGAATCACATATAGCTCATAGACAATCTACTGAAACTGAGAGGCTGATGGTAAATAGTCTGACCTTCACTATAAGAATGACATCATGTGTGATTTGAACCCAGCTCTATCTCATTCCAAATCTTTGCTCCTTCCACTCTGTATTGGAATTAATGGGTAGAAAATCTAAATCACTTGCTATGAATCATCATGAGAAGAAAGATTCAAGGGAAGGGAAAAAGACCATGAAAAGTTAGAATCCCACAGATAAACCAGGTAAAAATCATCTAGAGTTTCAACAACAGAACTGCTAATTAGCTCTAATGCTTAGCTCCAACGTGGGTTTTTCTGAGGGCTGCGACATTCATGGATGACTAATTAACCTGTGTGGCAAATCCATTCCATTTGCTGCCATGACACAGCCAATCAAGACTGGCTTACTGTTTGCTCATTTGGAAAATGATTAGGATTCCCATTTAGACTTAATTACAGTGCAAAGGTTGACAATTATCTTCTCTATAGACGCATCAGATGCTTCAATATTTCAATGAACATGTGCCTATAATTATGTACATAATTTGTCTGGCAGAAAGTGTAACCTAGTCATTACCTGGATCTTATGCCTATAATTAGAGATCATAAAAATACCGAATGGGAAAAGTGGGTTGGTGGGATGTTAGGACCATTATAACGTAAGAATCTGTAGGGAGCTATTAGCAGGGACTCAGTAGCAACCAACATCTCTTGGATTGCTGCCCTCTCTCAAAGGTAATGAAGAAGCATGAGAGAAAGGTGAAAATCGTGGCAGGGCGAAAGCATAGCACAATTGCTTTCCCAGAACTTGACTGCAGTCATGAAAAGTGCCATAGGCACCCAAATTCAACACAACTAAAACCAAACTCCTTAGCCAACCCTTGCCCCACCCTACCTACTCCTCCCTTAGGTTTGCGGTCTTAGATAATGACTAGGCATTCTCGACTCATCTGTTGCCATTGTTATCTAACCTTCCGGGCAAAGAGATGGAATTCTAATCACCGAAAGTTCCTGATGGCGCCTGCCGCTCTCCACTCTCCGAGACGTGACTCTTCCATACTTCTGCTTTCATCACTGTTGTAGGGTTGGTTGCAAGAGAAAATAGAAACGGTTCTGCCTTCCTCCCGCCCCTCCACTCTGTTGCTGACCTTCTACATTTTCTTCGCGATGACCCTCTCCAGTCAAGTCGGATTATGTCACTCTACCCTCAGGAGAGTTGAGAATGTCCACCTTTTTCCCAAACAGCATTTACCAGGGCACACCAAGAATTTTACACTTTGGATTCTGTGCCAGCTTCTCCTTTCCTGCCCTCCTCTTCAAGGTAGCAGGTAGCTTCAGCGGATGACTTACTGAACATGGAGTGCGATGCGTTCATTATTTCAGTTATCGCGTAGCAGAGCTGACAACCCCCAAACTGAGTATTTTCAGATCAACTGGTTTTATTTTTCTGATGATTTTGTGGGTCAAGGGTGCAAGGAGGCCTCTCCTGGGCTTTCTTTTCTGATAAAGGCCGCATCACGTGAAGAGAAAAAACTCTTCCTCCAAGATGGCTTCTTCACGCACGCATCTAGTGTCGCAGAAATCCTTGGCCTTTCTCATGTGGGCTTCAGGTTCTCCAGACTTTCTCTGCTTGGCCGAGTTTCTTACAGCATGGATATTTCAAAGGAGTTTCACTCTGTACACGGGGGCTGGATTCCAAGAGCAAGGCGGTAGAAAGTGCAGGGCCGGTTAAGGACGCTGACAGAAAGTGGCGGGGCCAAACTTCTGTCATGATCTATTGGTGACAGCAGCCCCAAGGCCCCTCAGATTTAAGGAGGTGAACAAGTAGATTCCCCCTCTTCATAGGGACATGTCAAAGTGACATTGCAGAAGAGCACGTAGAATGGGACATCGTTTTTGCCCATCTTTGGAAAAGAAAGATCTTCCACACTTCTGCTGTTTTCCTCCTCCAGAAATCCTAATTCATTCCTTCTATTGTATTCAAATCCTGCTTGTCTTTCAAGGGGAACTTGCATGCCCGTTGCTCAACTTTGCTTTGCATTCTGTAAACAAAGCCAATCTCTCTCTCCTATGGTATTTTGTTCAACCCTCTTTTATCCTAAATTGGAATATCGTTGTCTATGTCCTCCATATTTATCTCGCTGGCCAGAAGGGAACTATGATGTCATGTCTACTCTATAACCCCTTGTATATAGCAGCACAGAGCCTGGTACACAGTAGGTGCTGAATACATGTTCTATTGATCATGATGAAATCGATTCACTGAAGGACTAAATAAATGGTTCTATAACGTGTGTATCCCTATGCTTGGTGTACTCCCTAGAATAAGTTTAACACCTCTGGTTACCAGCCTCCAAGAGATACCCCCAATGATCTCCGTCTCTTAATATTCACACTCTGTGTTGTCCCTTTCTACTTTCTACCGGAGCTGGTCTGTATGTGGTATAATATGGCAGAAGCCATGATATTATACTTCTGAGAATGGGTTGTAAAAGAACCTGCAGCTTCTATCTCTCTGTCTCTCAGCCTCTGTGTCTTACCCTTTCTGTGTCTCTCTTTTCACTCACCCAGTAGAAACCAACTGTCATATTGTGAGCAGTCCTATAGAGGGGCTCACAGGGAAGGAAATGATGCCTCCCGCCAACGGTCACTTGAGTGAGCTTGCAACTCACTTCAAACTCAGCCAAGCCTCCAGGTGCCTGCCACCTCAAAGGGCAGCTTGACCAAAGCTTGATAAGACCCAGATGGAGAACGAGAACCACCCAGCTCAGCTGCTCCCGGATTCTCAGTCCTCAGAAACCGTATGAGATAATAAGTGTGTGTGAGTATAAGCTGCTATGTTTTGGAGTAATTTTTTTTTTTGTTATGTAGCAGTAGATAAGTAACTTAATTCCTAAAACATTTTTGTGGATGTTATTAAAACTAGGACGTAGGAAGTGGTTTCTCTCCTCTTCTTGGAAATGTAGCCAAAGTATTTTGTTGTTACTAGGACAGACACCTGGGCTTTGTCTCCACCACAAAGAACCTTTCAGATACAAGGGAGAAGTAGTAATGATCTCACTTCTTGGAGTATTTGTGCTAATTAGCAGCATGTTAAAGTTAGCAATAAACTATTTGCACTTAATCTTCCAACATGTTTTTTTATAGAAAAACAAAACAAAACAAAACATGATGCCAAGGAAACAAACATTAAACTACCATATAAACAGTCAAATCTTACAAAGCAGCCTTATTTTCCTAGTTTTGTATTTCAATGCCTAATTGCTGAGCTAATAAGTTTCCTGATTATTTTGGTTGAAAATAAGGTCCTTAATTTTGTTTCAACAATACTGGAATATGAAAAAAGTAGATGATACTATCTAGAAAGAGCTTATGTATGCACTTCTAAGAAATCCAGGAAGGGATTTTTAAAATGTAGTGTCACACAGGAATCCAAAATTTTTTAAAAAAATTAATTTTTACTTACTTTTGAGAGAGAGATAGAGCACTAGCACGGGAGGGGCAGAGAGAGAGAGAGACACAGAATCTGAAGCAGGCTCCAGCTTCTGAGCTGTCAGCACAGAGCCTGATGCGGGCTCTGTGGAATCATGACCTGAGCTGAAGTTGGATGCTTAACTGACTGAGCCACCTAGGTGCCCCAGGATTCCATAATTTTTATATTCAAATATACTTTCACAAAATGTTTATATTTATAAAAATTAGAAAAATGTCATAAATAACAGACATAACAAACATTATCTATGCTAATTTAGTAATTGGTTTACACTAACCTGTTCATCTATATTCAGCGACTCACCAAACATTTATGGAATGTCAAATATTGACGGGTCAACAGTTTGAATATTGTTAAAATCTGGAGTACAGAAAACTGAAATTAGGCACTTCCTCTCTAGTTAGACCTTTTCCTTCTCCTGGAAATCATCTGAAAGACAACCCCCCTCAAGAAAAACAAGCAAAACTCTTGCACATTGTGTTCAATAAAACTGGAGACAAATATAATTCCTAGACCTCAAAATATTTCCAGGCATCGTGAAAAGCAGCTGGCGTTGAGCAGAAGACATACCAGAAGAGCAGAATAACTAAGCAATGGGAGAGATCTCCGGGGTAAGAGTCTCTGGTATCGATTGCTCTCAGCAAGTAGCAGCATGAACATGCTTCCTGAAGGAAACACAAAACCCTGAGATGAAAAACTGGATTGCTTGTTTGCAATATTATGGGTTAAGACCTGGGTGGACTGGGATGATGAGAAATCTTTTGCGGACCATTTGGTCCAAAGAGCCCAAGGCAACAGGGTGACTCAGAAAAGTAGATCAGTCATACTTGCTAGAAGTTCATAATTCGAAGAAGAGAGTCTTTGAATTAGGAAAACCAACTACACCGGGACAGTATCTTTGTTCATTCCTATAAGGAGCTCTTACAGTTATCTTGCCCACAAAATGCAATGCGTTCGGTGATGAATCATCCAAGGAGCTAACCCAACATTGATACAAAGAGGTAACAGGAAATCAAAAGAAGGGAAAGAGAAACAAGAATGACAGACTAAAAACATGTGCATATACACACACACATAAATTTGTCACACAACAGACACAAATTATAATCAAATGAATGTGACACAAATTTTAAAATCTTCAAGAATTACAACTTTTTGGGTCACCTGGGTGGCCCAGTTGGTTAAGCGTCTGACTCTTGGTTTCAGCTCAGATCATGATCTCACGGTCCGTGGGTTGGAGCCCCACATCAGGCTCCGTGCTGTCAGTGTAGAGCCTGCTTCGGATTCTCTTTCTCTTCTTCTCTCTCTGGACCTCCTCTGATTGTACTCTGTCTCTCTCTCTCTCTCTCTCTCTCTCTCAAAATAAATAAATAAATAAACCTTCAACAAAAAATTTAAACGTTTTTATTTTATTTTTGAGAGAGAGAGAGAGAGAGAGAGAGAGAGAGCATGAGCTGTCAGCACAGAACCCTACATGGGGCTCGAATCCACGAACCGTGAGATCATGACCTGAGCAGAAGTCAGGTGCTTAACCATCTGAGCCACCCACGGGCCCCAATAAATAAACTTTTTAAAAAAATTTAGAAAAAAAGAATTACAACCTTTCGATGGCGAACCATGAAACCAAAATGAAAGAATTCAGAGTGGCAATGATCAAAGGCTATGCAACTTAGAGTAGAAAATATCAGAAATGAAATAAATGAGCAAATAAAACTATTACGGAAATCAAGAAAATTGGAAGGCATACAAAATAGACAAAATGCAGAAGTCACAGTAAAGATGTAGGAGACAGAAGTGAGAAATCAAACACTTAAAAAGAAAGGAAATAAAGGTTTAGAAAGAGAATAACAGACTATACAATGGGAAGTGTAAGGCAAGGATTTTATACCCCATCGGGCATTCTTTACTTACCTACTTCATAGGCAATCTTCAACATGGGAAATCTCAGAAAATAGTTACCCAGGAGCCCTTCTTGACAGAAGTAATAGAACAAAACTGTAATGAACCAAGAAAAGACTTGGGGAGGTGAGAGGAAAAAAAAAACATTGGAGGTGACCAATATTTCAGTGAATTGAGTGGAAAGGAAGATTGGAACAGGTGCATATGAGAATATTAGTACGGAATGCAGGTGTCTTTGTCCTGCTCACATAGACATGATCCGGCAGATACAAACAAGGAAGAAAATGAAGGTGGGAGGAACAATAAGTAAATACCAATACTTCACAAATAAAAATAACACCAGGGTAAGTAACGAAAGGAGCAGGAGAAATTAAGAGACTCGTAAAAATGAGGCAACTAAACTGTATGCAAATAGATTTGGAAATCATCACGATATGGAGCACTTTTAGTGAAATTCGTAAAACATAAGGATTTCGGTTTCCAAAAGAGACACAGAAAAAAGTTGTTGGAGAAACAATTTGGGGGCAAAAAAAAAAAAAAAAAAAAAACCACCAGGGACATTATACCGACTTTTAAAGAGCCGATAATTACAATGTTATTTAAGCTATTCTACAGTCATAGGTGAAGAAGAAAAACCTCCAAACACTTCCTATGAATGAAAATTTCATTTTTACCAACAAAGCCTGAAAGAGTAAACTCACACACTAAGAAAACTACAGACTCAGTCTTTCTGATGCATATCACAAATCATATCCTAAAATATCACTTCAATAAATAAAATCTGTAAAATGAGCATACTTTGTTATTAACTTAAATATTCACAAATGGATTCCAGCAGTTATTTTCAGTTAATAATGATCAGGGTGCCTGGGCGGCTCAGTTGGTTAAGCATTGGACTTCAGCTCAGGTCACGATCTCTCCGCCTGTGAGTTCGAGTCCCACGTCGGGCTCTGTGCTGACAGCTCAGAGCCAGGAGCCTGCTTCAGGTTCTGTGTCTCCCTCTCTCTCTGCCCCTCCCCTGCTCATACTCGGGCTATCTCTCTCTCTTGCTCTCTCTCTCAAAAATAAATAAACATTAAATTTTTTTTAATAAAATAATAATGACCAAGTAGCAATTATTGCAGCAATATAAGGAGAATATAACTTGAACTCAAGAGTCCCTATCTAGTCTACGGTTCACTGCTAGTAGCTAGTAGTGGCTAGTAGCTAACTTCCATCAGTAAGGACAATGAGCCAAACATTGTTCTCAACACTTTACATCTGTTAACTCTCTTATCCTCAGAGACATTCACTTTCCCATTTTATAGACGTGGAAAGGAAGGCACACTTTTCAGTAACTTGCCCAAGTTCACACAGTTAGTAATTGCGAGAGTCGGAATTGGATTCCAAGTAGTCTGGCTCCAGAGACCATAATCTTACTCATGGTACACTTCTCCAGGACCTAACTAATGATATTTTTTCCAATTTCCTAATGCTGTTATTACATATAACATGCTCAGCCAGAAATGGGCTTGGTTATTGTATCACTGGTTACGTTTCGGAGGCCTCTCAGAGGCCATGTGTGGTCTCAGAGGTGATAATTCACGCAAAGCCCTTAGCACATGAATGAGCATACACGTCCTCACTCAGCTTAGGTTGCCATGAGGACTGTCATGGGAGGATGGAAGTCGTAGACACTTACCTTAGGGTGCATCAGGCATGCGATCACGAGTGACCTCACAATCCCTGGCAAGCAGCCAGAAAGATGCCTTTTACCTTGCTTCCAAGGTCTTTATTTCCCTATATTGAGTCTGATCCTTTGCTTTACTCCTCAAAAGAATCCAATCTGGGTGTTTAGAAAAATTAAGAATAAAGAATATCTGGTGTATATTCACGACGGAGTATTATTTAGCCTTAGAAAAGAAGGAAATCCTGCCTTTGTGACAACATGAACGAACAGGGAGGCATATGTTAAGTGAAATTAAGCCAGGCACGGAGAGACAAACGCATGATTCCATGTCTGTGAGGTTTCTAAAACAGTTGAACGCACAGAAGCAGAGAGTAGACTGGTGGTTACCAGGGGCAGAGGGACAAGTAGAAGAATATTCGTCAGGAGGGTACAACGTTTCACTTATGCAAAATGGAAGAGTTCTGGACATCTAATAGCAAGAGGACTGCAGCTAATACTGTATTATGCACTGGAAATTTCTAAGAGGGTAGATCTTAAGGGTTCTCACCACAAGGAAAAACAAAAAGGGACTGAGGTGACAGATATGTTCATTAGCTTGATCTTGGTAATCACTTCACAGTGCAGACCCATATCAAAACATCAAGTTGTACACCTTAAATACGCGCAATTCTTACTTGCCCTTGTCAATTACACATCCATAGGAGGGAAAAAATAGAATTATTCTGCTAGATAGATGACAACTCCACAATAAATGTGTTTTAGAAGTTCAGAGATGTAAGATAACCTTGCAAGATAACCTTGTGCAATTCGAAAAGGTCAGAGGCTCAGAATCATCACGAACCGTGACCAACACAAAACCCGGCAACAAACAGAAATGAACAATAGCACTGACCAAACCCTGTGTGTCCAAGGCCTTCTTGGGGGAGGGCATTTTTTTCTGTGCCGATCACCCTACAGGAACTCAGACAGCCTCATTCCAAATCTCGTCATTTTTCTACAGGTGAGTGTTAGCAGGAGGAGTGAGGGAATGAGATTTTCAAATGAGAAGTGGTTAATCCTTTGTTTTCATGCGGCTACACAGGCTCTTGACGTTAATGCCAGGAGGCATCAACCGCACCCTATCATTTGTGTGCGTGTTGGCTTTGTAATATTACTTAGCACTAATAGATTAGGATTTCAGGGCATTCCGCATTGGCAGTATTCCTGGGAGGAAGGGAAGGACAGGCGAGCAACTTCACGAGCCCGAAAAGCAGCTAATTCATATTTCTGCCTTCTGCCTCTAGCCAAGAGTAAGCTCTGTCAGGTATCTCTGATTACAGGGCACCGTGTGATTCCCCAGTAAACAGCAATTAGTGGCGACAATGGGTGCTAATGCCCTATGAAAATAAATTGAGAAGGCCAGCCCAGGATGTAGGAGGACCAAAACTCCCATTTGGTATGAGACAGAATGCTTAGCAGCTAAAACAATCACACGAATTCCAAAGTATTATTTATCCAGGCAAATAAAGAGCCAAGTAGCAAATGTGCATTCTTAATATTCCAAACAAAATATGAATGTGAGAGGGGATATATAAATATACATATGTATATATGTATACGTATATATGTATATATATACATATATCTACATATATGTATGATAGATAGATAGATAGATAGATAGATAGATAGATAGATAGATGTAGATGATAGATAGATAGATAGATAGATAGATAGATAGATAGATAGATGTAGATGATAGATAGATAGATGATAGATAGATGTAGATGATAGAAACATAGATAGATAGATAGATAGATAGATAGATAGATAGATAGATAGATGTAGATGATAGAAAGAAACATAGATAGATAGATAGATAGATAGATAGATAGATAGATAGATGTAGATGATAGATAGATAGATAGATGATAGATAGATAGATGTAGATGATAGATAGATAGATAGATAGATAGATAGATAGATAGATGATAGATACAGGTATACATCTACATATATTTAGGGATTTCACAAACTGTGATCAAGGGCCAATTCTATTGTTTCTTTCCCCAATACTTTTGTAAACCACAATAAAATAAATTCTGAAAAATAAACTGAAATAAAAAGCAGTCATTCAAAGTACATTCATTTAAATAAATTTTCTGATTCAACTATATATATATATATATATATATATATATATATATACACACATATATATACACACACGCTATATATATATATATATATACATATATACATATCTGTGTGTATATATATATATGTATATATATACATGCATTGTATACACACACACATATACACACACACACAGGTTCAAACTTTGGTTAACTAATAATAAAAGGTAAAAATCAAAGAGCAACTTTGATTAAGGAACTTAATTAACTTAATCTCCAAACTAGAAACCATCCTCTAGAGAAAGTGGTTCACAGCGTGACATTAGGAGTCAGACTGACGTGGCTTCGCCCCCTGCAGGCTGTGAGAACTGAGCTAGATAAATTATCTAACGTGGCTAAGCCTCAGTTGTCTCACCCGTGAAATGGGGATGCTGAGACCACTTTGCCCTTCGGGTTGCTGAAAAATCAAATCAAGTATTGCATAGGGAGAAGGGTATCCCCCTGTATGATCTACAGCCTGACCTTCAGCAGTCCATGAGGAGATGAATACAAACATTGAGAGTGCTCAGACATTTACATGGCAATTTGACCAAGTAATTGTATGCAGGTTCAATCAAATGATTTTTTTTTAAATGAGCATGTATTTTGAATGTCTACTTTTTAATTTCAGTTTACTTTTAGGAATTGCTGTGTCATGTAGTTTATACAAGTATTGGGTGGGTTGGTGTGGGGGATGGGGGGGCAACAAAAGAATTGGTCCTTGACCAGTTTGAGAAGGACATGACATGGTTCCTGGTCCATGGTAAACTGTCAATAAATGGTGGTGGTTGTTTTTATTCTTTTAATTATTCTTTTTCATAGTAGTAGCTATGATTGAATTTTCATAAAGTTCTAAGTTGACCAGGAACCACAATATCAGAGATGTCCTTTGTGTCAGTTCAACATTCTTGGCTGCCGCACTCATCCCTTGTTCCAGACTTTGATGGACCCCCAACCTGCTTCTTACAGACACAGCTCCCTCCCCCTTGACTGGTGCTTACTTCGTTCCTCTAGTCCCCTCAACTGGGGCTGCCCCTCTGACACAACGCTTGGGGTATCCTGGGACCCCACTCCGCTCAGCTGCCTCTGAAACTCAGAAGTGACAGGTATAGAGCTCCAGTGGGTGAAGTTCTACTCAATGGGAAGAGTAGTGGGTCCGCGGCTGTTCTCCCTTTCTTCCTCCAGACACACTGTTCAAGATTCGCTCCATTAAAAAGCTTCTCCGAGCACTTAGTGGTTGCCTATCCTGTCCCCTATCCTCAGCTTGCCCCCCGTCTTTGCTGCCTCATCCCGCCGACCATATCCCTAATAGAGAATTCACACATGAGGCTTTGCTACAGGCTCTGTGGGGAATGCGGGGCAAGACATCCCCGTGTGGCTCTGGGAATTTCTCTGTGTCTTATAGAATTCCTCGCTCCTATAGATCTTCAGACTCATTCAATCTGTCCCTTTATTTTACAGATGCAGAAGTAAGATCCATGAAATTGGGGCCAAGGCAAGGGTTCTAGTCCCCTTTCCACTACACCAGGGACCCTCCCATGAGCTAGAGTCACAGAGGATCTTGAAAGCTACTTTTCAAGTGCCTCTAAGTTCAAATATGTTGAAACACCCACTGCTAGGAAACGTTGGCATGCTGAGGACAGTCTGACGTTACATTCAGTGCTTGTACGGTGTCCCCGGACTGCTGTAAAAATGATACCACAAATGAGGGAGCTTATGTAATAGAAATTTATTTACTCATTTTCAAGGCTAATCGGCAAGTTGTAGCCTGTTTGAAGTTTTCAGCGTCAGCCTCCATAACCCAAGTAAGATAAGTTTAAGAGAAAGAATAGCATTTGATGTCAGCCTGGTATACTCTGCACGTGGCACGCTTAGGGTGGCTGCAGGGGGCAGCAGTGACAGTGGCAGTGAGGAGTGTAGATGACACAATTTGGGATTGCCTTAGCAATAGGACCACTTAAAGTACAAAACACTGATGGAAGAGAGTTCAGCTAACAGATGTTTGAATTCTCTTCTTTTTAATTTTTTCATGTTCATTCTTTTTAAAAAATTTTTGTTTATTCACTTTTAGAGAGACAGAGAGAGGCAGAGTGCGAGCGGGGGAGGGGCAGAAAGAGAGGGAGACACAGAATCCCAAGCAGGCTCCAGGCTCTGAGCTGTCAGCACAGAGCCCGACACGGGGCTCGAACCCACAAACCGTGAGATCATGACCTGAGGTGAAGCCAGATGCTTAACCGACTGAGCCACCCAGGCGCCCCTGAATTCTCTTCTTTTTGATCAAATAGTCTGCGCCCTTGGGTTAACAAAGAAGGATGTTTTTCCCCGAAGAGGGAGAAGACAGATTTGAATCAGAGCCCATCTGACCACCTTTGGAAAAGGTAGTAGATTCTTCTTTCTAAATAGACCCATTGATGAGGTGAGGGGGACCAAACAAAACACAACACAACAAACCTTGCCCCTCTGCTTTGGGAGGAGTGCCAGGAAAGACCCAACAGAGTGGATATTAAGACAGTCCTTGAAACATATTAGGTCACATTCTTCATTTGGAGCTTGCACCTGTGCAGTTATTTGTAAGTATTTGGGTCGATTTGCCAGATTTAGCAAATAAAAATAGAGGGTGCTCAATTAAATTTGAATTTCAGAGAAAGAACAAATGATTTTCTAATATAAGGATGTTCCAGTATGCCTTAGGAGGGCCATATTCACACTAAAACTTACTTGCCATTTTTCTGAAATTTGAATTCAATCAAGCATCTTATATTTTATCTGGCGACTGAGAGATTTTTTTTTTTAATTTTTTTTTAACGTTTATTTATTTTTGAGACAGAGAGAGACACAGCATGAACGGGGGAGGGGCAGAGAGAGAGAGGGAGACACAGAATCGGAAGCAGGCTCCAGGCTCTGGGCCATCAGCCCAGAGCCCGACGCGGGGCTCGAACTCACGGACCGCGAGATCGTGACCTGAGCCGAAGTCGGACGCTCAACCGACTGAGCCACCCAGGCGCCCCTACATTTGAGAGATTTTAGAATCCTCTTTTCAGAAGACGTTTTCATAGAGTGGGTGAAACTAACAAAGTTATGTTAGAACTTTGCCCTGACAGAATATGGTCCTTAAATGCTCTAGCTTCTGATATTCAAAACAGGAAAAAATGTTTTATAAAAACAGAGCCCCAGGGGCGCATGGGTGGCTCAGTTGGTTGAGCATTGGACTTCGGCTCAGGTCATGATCCCACGGCTAGTGGGTTCGAGCCCCGCATCGGGCTCTGTGCTGACAGCTCGGAGCCTGGAGTCTGCTTCGGATTCTGTGTCTCCCTCTCTCTCTGCCCCTCCTCCACCCGTCTGTCTCTCTCAAAAGTAAATAAACATTAAAAATTAAAAAAATAAAACACAGAGCCCTGAAGAGTAGGGGTTGTGAGGATACTCTTATATAGTTTAAATAGCAGAAGGAAAAAAAAACCACTTAGGAATTCCCCAAATTTGAGAAAAGCTCCTCTAACCTATTTAAACTTGTCCAAAGGACTTTATAGTCATTGATCCTGAGCCTAAGGAAGAAAAGGCAGATTTTCTTCACCTTACAAAGTTGTATAATCCCGTGGCGAGACACAGAAAAGCACTAAGTGAATATGCCTGTGTAGACCCTGGCAATAATGGAGAACTAAAGAAAGCAAGGAAATGTTCTCACCCTACCACTCACTCCAATTCTTACCCTATCCTCAACAGGTATGCACCTTAAATATACCCTAAATGACCACAAATAGAGGCTCAGGTACATTATGATCTCTGCAGCCATTCAAAAGTATAATTGACCCTAAAATGAACAACTGGGAAGTTAGGGGCATAGACACCTCCCCCCACACAGTCGAAAATTCTTGGATGCCTTGTGACCCACCCCAAACTTAACTAATAGCCTACTGTTGACCGGAAGCCTTACCAACAATATAAAGAGCCGATTAACACATGTTGTGTCGTTGTGTTGTATAATAGTACATATCATATGTACTATATGCTATATTCTTACCAGAAAGTAGATTAGAGAAAAGATGTTATTAAGAAAAGCATACAAGAAAATACATTATAGTACTATACTGTATGTATCAAAATCCACATAGATGTGGACCCGTGCCATTCAAACCTATGTTAAAACACAACTCTACATTATTGAAGAATAAATTTTTTTAATGTTTTATTATTTTATTTTTGAGACAGAGGGAGACAGAGCGTGAGTGGGGGAGGGGCAGAGAGAGAGGGAGACACAGAATCTGAAGCGGGCTCCGGGCTCCGAGCTCTCAGCGCAGAGCCCAATGCGGGGCTCAAACTCACAGACTGCAAGATCATTACCTGAGCCAAAGTCGGACGCTAAACCAACTGAGCCACCCAGGCGCCCTGAAGGATAAATTTTGGTTTGAGAAAAGGTTTCCCACATTGCTGAATTAAAGCAAGTACTCTCCAAGAATTATTTTGATATGTGTGAAACCAGAAGGCCAAGCATCAAAATGTACGTGCATCCATTTCCTCTAAGTAGATGGATGATGGGTGATTATACAAAAGGATTATCTCTTAGAATTTGGGGTTACAGACTTTCTGCACTGAAGATGCCTCATTTAATTTTCTAGTTAGGAGACATGAAAAATCTAGACTAGCATAAAAATCCACAGAAAACACCCTCCACAGATCCTCTCCCCCCTAAATAATTTAAGATTTGGTTCAGAATTGAGGATGTACTCAGACAAAAAAAATGATGGGCCAAGGGCCCGTGGGTGGTTCAGTTGGCTGAGCGCTCAACTCTTGATTTTGGCTCAGATCATGATCCCAGGGTCGTGGGATCAAGCCTTGAATCGGGCTCCGTGCTGAGCGTGGAACCTGCTTAAGCCCCGCCCTCAAATTATAAAAAAAAAACAACAGTGATGGACCAAATCTGGGTTATCTCAGGGCTGTAAGTGACTGAAAGTTACACAAGCTCACCCCACGTCAGGTTCTCCACACAGAGTGGTGTGTCAGGAAAGGCTGTATGGATGCAGAAGTTACCAGGGCAACAGAGCTTCTGGTTGACAGGTAGCGTCACTCTCATTGGTTGGTGCCCAGTCAGTCCAAATCGCTATTTGTCTTGAATGCCATCTCTGAATGTAAGACGGCAGAGCTGGATTATGTAATGGCTTTGTTTCCTTTTTATAACACGCAAATTAGGCTCATTTGCATAAGTATTAATAAGCTAATAATAATAATAATAATTGGATTAAAAGGCACTGCAAAACAGTATTTATAAAACCCATGAAATATATAGGACACTGAGCTTGGTGCTAAGGATGGAAAGAAATTTCAAAAGCCTTATAATTTATTTGAGGGAAGACAGATAATGTTCCTTAAACAAACATGTTCAGCCATACACAAATGCATAGTGTAATGCCAAATGAGTGCAACTGGTAAGAGAAATAACAGGTTTGGTGGGGAAGGAAGGATGGACTTAGAGCTTGAGCTATGGAAAGCTTCATAGAAAGAATGCCTAAAAAGGCAAGAGAAAGTACAGAGATGAGGAGACGATTATTTCGGAAGAGGAAAATGGTAGAAAGGCAAGGCGAGATATGTTTGGAGGTTGATCAATACAACCTTATTTTTTTAAGTTTATTTTTTTATTTTGAGAGACAGAGAGGGAGAATGCAAGCAGGCAGAGGGGCAGAGAGAGGGAGAGAGAGCATCTCAAGCAGGCTCTACACTATCAACCCAGAGCCCGACTCGGAGCTCATCTCATGAACCACGAGATCTCGACTGGAGCCGAAATCAAGAGTTGGATGCTCAACTTACTGAGCCTAGGCGTTCCAGAAACTTATTTTTTAAGGAGGTATTTAGATTAAGGTTGCAGAGATACATTGGCAGAAAATTATTTGCTGATCTTGAGCGCCAGGGAGTTGAGATTTTATCTTGAAGGAATCCATCAGTTTTGTAACCGAGGAGAAGGTAGTTGCAAACTATTGGTTTAGGGGGACTAAATCCGGCAGACGTGCAAAGAACAAAAACAGGAAAATCTGATACAATGCGATTGTATTAGTTCAAGAGTGAGGTGACGAAAGCCTAAAATAAATCAGTGACCATGGGAATAGAAATGGTGGCATGAATATGAACACAGTTCAGTAAATTAATACGATTAAAATAAAACTTACAGGGCTAATCAATCTTCAGTCGCATCTGGTTTGTTAACAGTGATGGTCTCTAGAAGATGGGTACCACATCTGATAAATTGATTGTCCGGTCCAGGGAAATGGCTACAATAAAATAAGCAGTGAACCACCTTGTCTATAATTAGCCTATAAAACACTCCTCATTTTCCCCGTCCCCTACTGACGCTCCCTACTTGGTTCAGCGTAAGTCTTCTGCAAGTAACTTTCAGCTTTCAAAGAGCCATAGCTTACAAACATAATGACCTACTCAAGCCCAGGTCTAGGAGACGCTTATTGAAGAAAGCAATATTTTATTCAATCCAACATTTTTAATGGAAATTCCTTCACTTCCAGACTGTGTGAGGCCAGCTTTGAGAAACCAGTGACCAGAATAGAAAACATGGCTTCCCTCTTCCCTGCACTGCTTTCTGCCAGAAGTGCTTCCACAAATTTTCTTCTCTGCTGAAATACAATGATATCAACATCCCCAAAGGACTGTCCAGCAGATTGGTTAGGAGGCCGTGAACAGTCCCAAATCCTGAAATGTATGTTTCTATGGCCATTGCTGCTGCTTTTAAGACCCAGATTGACACCGTTAGGAAAAGGGAAGGTACATTTGTCACACTTGGGCTCTAGAGGAAGAGTTGTTAAAGAAAGGTTGGCTGTGGGGGGGCGCTTGGGTGGCTCAGTTGGTTAAGCATTCCACTCTTGATTTTGTCTCAGGTCATGATTTCATGGTTGGGGAGATCAAACCCCATGTAGGGCTTTGCACTTTCACTCTCTCTGTCTCTCTCTCTCTCAAAATAAATAAATAAACTTTAAAAGAAAAAGAAAGGCTGGCTATGAAAGCCCAAACACTGCGCAGAGACATTGCTTGATAGGTTAAATAACAATATTATTATAATTAGGGTATTAGTAGTATTTACTATGTACCAGATAGTTTGCATATATTATCTCTAAGTTTTTTAGAAAATATTTTCTTTTCTTGAGATGCATTTGATAATATACAGCATTATGTTAGTTTCAGGTGTGCAACATGATTTGACGTTTGTGTGTATGGCAAAATGATCACCCTGATGATAAGTCCAGTTAACATCCCTCATCATACACAGTTACAGAATTTTTGTCCGTGTGGAGAGAACCATTAAGATCTGCTATCTTTGGGGCACTTGGGTGGCTCAGTTGGTTGGGCGTCCGACTTCAGCTCAGGTCATGATCTCACGGTTTGTGGGTTCGAGCCCCGCATCAGGTTCTGTGCTGACAGCTCAGAGCCTGGAGCCTGCTTCGGATCCTGTGTCTCCCTCTCTCTCTGCCCCTCCCCCACTTGTGGTCTGTCTCTCTCGGTCTCTCAACAATAAATAAATGCTAAAAAAAAATTTAAAAAAAGATCTACTATCTCAGCAGCTTTCAAATATGTAATACAGTATTATTAACTATACCACCATGGGGTACCTTATATCTCTCTGATTTATTTATTTTATGACTGGACGTTAATGCATTTGACCTCCTTCACCCATTTTACTCATCCCCCACCTCGGCTTTTGACAACCATCAATCTGTTATTTATATCTAGAGTTTCTATAGTTTTTGTTTTTTTGGGGTGTGTGTGTGTGTGTGTGTGTGTGTGTGTGTGTGTGTTTGGTTTGTTTTTTGGGGGGATTTGACATATAAGTGACATCATACGGTATTTGCCTCTCTTTTTTCACTTGGCATAATTCCTTAAAGGTCCATCTCTGTTGTTATAAATGGCAGAATTTCTTTTCTTTAAGAGCTGAATTTTGCATATATATATATATATATATATATATATATATATATGTGTAAGTTTTATTGCATTTTGTTTTATCCATTCTTTTGGTGATGGACATTTAGGTTGTTTCTGTATCTTGGCTATTGTAAATACCAATGACCGTGGTGTTGCAGATATCTTTTCAAGTTAGTGTTTCCGTTTTCTTTTTTTAAAGTTTATTTATTTATTTTGAACAAGAGAGAGCGAGCAGGGGAGGGACAGATAGACAGGGAGGCAGAGAGAATCCCAAGCAGGCTCTGCACTGTCAGGACTGATGAACAGAAATCGAGAGCAGAAATCAAGAAATCAAGAGTTGGATGCTTAACCGACTGAGCCACGCAGGCACCCCCATGTTTTCATTTTCTTGGGATAACTACCCAGCAGCAGAATTGCTGGATTAT
The DNA here is from genome assembly GCF_024362965.1 of Panthera pardus. Classification (NCBI taxonomy): domain Eukaryota; kingdom Metazoa; phylum Chordata; class Mammalia; order Carnivora; family Felidae; genus Panthera; species Panthera pardus. The sequence continues at coordinate 5,372,879 of NW_026526810.1, forward strand.
ATGATAGTTCTAGCTTTTAAGTTTTTGAAGAAACTCCATACTGTTGGAACCAATTAACGTTCCCACCAATAGAGCACAAATGTCCCCATTTCCCCATAACCCCAGCCGTGCTGGTTATTTCTTATCTTTTTGATAATAACTGTTCTAACAGGGGTGATGTGATAACTCATGGTGGGTTGGTTTTGTTTCTGTTTTTATTTGTGAATTTCCCTGAGGCCTGCTGATATCAAACATTTTTTCATGTACCTTTTGGCCATCTGTATATTTTCTCTGGAAAAATGTCTGTTCAATTGCTCCGTTCGTTTTTAATTGTCCATTTAATTTAAAACCCGAGAGGTTTTTGTTTTTGTTTTTGTTTTTTTGGCATTAAGTTGTAAGAGTTCTTTATATATTTTGGATATTAACCCTTTACCAGCTGTATGATTTTCACATATTTTCTCCCATTCGGTAGGTAACTGTTACATTTTGTTGTTGGTTTCCTCTACTGTGCTGAAGTTTCTCACTTCGAGGTAGTGAAAACTTACTTCTCTTTGCTTTTGCTTCCTTTGCTTTTGGTGTCAAGTCCAAAAACTCATCACTAAGACTAATACGAAGGAGCCTACCCTCTATGTTTTCCTGTAGGAGTTTTATGGTTTTCAGGCCACTACCTCTGATCTTTACCTAAAACCTTCAGTCAGTGCGGATATTATCCCCATTAATTAAATGAAGGCATTCAGAATCTGTGAGGCTAAATAACTTTCTGCCAAATAGACAACAGAAAGTTCCAACCACCATTGCCCGGGTCTAAAGTCCACTGTCTGGGTAACTAGGGATGTTACCACTTCTTTAAAAAAAAAAAAATTTTTTTATGTTTGTTTATTTTTGACGGAGAGAGAGAGAGACAGAGCACAAGCAGGGGAGGGGCAGAGAGAGAGGGAGACACAGAATCCGAAGCAGGCTCCAGGCTCCCAGCTGTCAGCACAGAGCCCGACGTGGGGCTCGAACCCACGAACTGCGAGGTCATGACCTGAGCTGAAGTCGGTGGCTCAAACCGACTGAGCCATCCAGGCGCCCCAAGATTCTATCACTTCTAACTGAAGGTCCAAGGTCCTGGTCTGGCTCACCGATTTACTGGGTAAGAAACAATTTTGCCAGTTCATCCTGTGTTTATTAGGCTTAGAACCTGTTGATACGAATTCGATCGCAACGGCCATGAGTGAATCAGAGGAGTCTACATTAACTTACACTGGAGAATGGATCTGTTAAAATAACTGGCCTGAATTGTTTGCTCAAGGAAACTCCTCCCTACTGGTCAACCCAGGAGATGAAATAGTATTGCTTTTTGCACCAAGAACGAGGGAAAGGGGGAAATGGAGTTCTGAAGAAATATCTCCGTAGCTCTCTACGGAGAGTTAGCTCTCTAAACACATATCTCATGATATTGAGTTCTAATCACTGAGATTTGTTCTCCAAATCTGAGCACCGTCTCCCTTGGCCTGGACAACCAGAACTGTGTCAAAGAAAGCACTCCATTTTAATAAGTCTTCTCCCTTGGCAGTCCTTTATTCCGAAATAATCATTACTTTGTTTGATTTTTTTTTTTTTTTTTTTTTTTTTTTAGATTCCCTCCCTTAGGGTTCCTGAAAACATAACGATTTCACCCTGGGAGCCACCAGGATAGAAACATTGGTCCTTCTCACTCTCTGTAAAATTAGTTGCCACTTGGAACAGAAGAGAAATATACTTTAGGGGCGCCTGGGTGGCTCAGTCAGTTGAGCAGTGGACTTCAGCTCAGGTCATGATCTCTTACAGCTTGTGAGTTCGAGCCCCCAGGCAGGCTCTGTGCTGACAGCTTGGAGCCTGGGACCTGCTTCCGATTCTCTCTCTCTCTCTCTCTCTCTGCCCCTCCCCACTCATGCTCTGTCTCTCTCTCTCTCTCTCTCTCAAAAATAAATAAACATTTAAAAAAAAAAGAAAGAAATATACTTTAACATCCAATGTAACCTAACCCCTTAGAGGTCCCTGGGACAGATTGATTGATTGATTGGACTAAGAAAGAGATCGTTCCTCCCCCTCTACCTAACCCCAAATTCTTTTAGTAGGTGGAGAAAGGCACACACATGTACAAGCAAAACAAATGTTTGAGAAGGAGTCGCTAATTGATGGGCGAAAAGTTACTTGCTTTGGGAATATTTGCCTTCCCAACATGTTAAAACACTCATTAGCGCAACTCAGAATTCAAACCACTCTAGAGAGTCTTTCTGATGTAAGGGGGCAAAGCAGGGGGGCCTCCATTTGTAACGCATTTTAAACTCCAAACAGAATTTCCATCAACAACCTGAATATCTGAAAGGAATTTCAGGTCGTGCATTTGAGGAAATGGGATTATTAACACAATTCTTGCTGTGTTAACACTGATGGGAGACAGACCCAGGGCTTTGGAAACCTGGCAGCAAAGGAGTCCATTCTGAGACCTCTGTGGGGTGGTAGGAAAAGGGTACTCCTGGCTTTGAGAAAGTCAGAAAGAACCACTGTTCTCTACTTTTGTTCCACTTTCTTCAGATGGTTTCAATTTGTCAAGCTACCTTCAGTCTTGTGATTTTGCATCACAGTCTAACGCACAAATTCTCCCTCTACCCCCATCCTCCTTCCGATCCCAATGTCATAAATAAAGCCTGACTTTTAAGAATTCCTCATTGAATATGAAAAAAAAATCAACCACTGGTTTTAGTCCTGGTCCTGATCTATCGTTATGAATTGTGTCCTTGTAGCCTTGGACAAAACACCCTTCTTAGCTACAATTGTATTGGGCTTAAAATAAGAATAACATCTTCCATGCCCGTCTTGCTATATTTATTGTGAAGTTCGGTAAGTTATTGTTGGAGACATTCAATTTTATTTCTATTGCACTTTATTTAGAACACACGAAATGATCATTACTGGCTTATACATCTATCCATTCATTAAAAAGAGATCCCTTTCTGTCCATGTCTATTCATCCTTCTATTGGTTAAGCAATTCACGCACATGTTAATTAACAGCTACTTGGGTGCCAAGCACTTTTATAGGCATTGAAGTGTTTTCTGAGTTCTGCTCGCTATTGCTACACGCACTTCCTGGGGGGGATCCATTCATTTCCATTACACGTTAATTGCCTTAAAATTTGTATTTCCAACACAATTTCCCTTCTGAACTGTAATCCAGCTGCTATCTAGGCACCTCCCCTTAACTATCCTTTGGGCACCTCAACCTTACCACGCATAAAGATGAACAAGGAACGGCACGATTTTCAACCGACTTTACAACCCTAAAAATAATAATAATAAAAATAGCCTGAGGTTTGTCCTTGACTCATTCCCGTCTCTAACCCAAACTCCCAGAATAAATCCAGTCAATCACCAAGTGCTGTCAGTTCTGCCTCTCAACCATTTATTGAATCTATTCCTTTCGATTTACGCTTACTATTGCCACACTGATGCTGGCGATCATGATTTGTCCTCGGGTTTACTTTAAGATATTCCTACCTGGTTTCTCTGCACCAGTCTTTCTCCATTCCAAATTAGCCTCTTCCCAGGAGCCTAAGAGAATTTTCTCATGTGAGTCCTGTGAGAAGAGAATGGGGAGGTGGACTGGAATTGTATCACGCGAGACTGTGAGCATAGCCAACACTTTGTAGGGTGCCTGGCACTTGGAGGGTGTCTCCAAGTACGTTTGCTGGTGTACCCCAAATTTAGAGAGGCCATTTTTGAAAACTGCAGGATTCTGCAAAATTAAGCTCAGCGTAACACATTTTAGCTTAAAGGTGATGACATTTAGTTCAGTGAAGTATTTCTCTTTCCTTCCTGGATTAAGCCTTAAGCCATTGCTTTGCTTATATATTTTTACCAAAGAAACATCTAAATGTCAAGGGTGAGTGAAATCCCAAGATATGAATGGAAATGTCAACTCACAAATCCATTGAAATTTTTATTCCCATGGAAAATTGGATGAATCTTATAAAATGTAGAGTAGCGCTGAAGTGTTTGGGAAGTGGCACTCTGACCAAGAGAGATCAGATTTAAAGTTCACCCTCGTAAGTTGCAATTGATGTGCAAAAAGTCCAGCAAAATAATGGCGGAGACATTATGAGTGTATATGAACTCTTGGGCCTTGCAGAGGTATGGACACTAAAATATCTCCTCAAGCTTTCTGGATATACTTTTCCCTATATTCCAAATTTATCCCCTCTGCTGGATAATATATTTACTTCGCTTATTTCAAGTTCATGGAAAATCTTGAGTTGTTAGATGAGACAAATAAAAAAAGATGAAACCAAATCTCTCCTGGAAAACACAGTTTTGTGACATTTGTTTTCCTGCATCTAAAATGAAAATGAAAACATTACTATATTTAAGTAATTAAGGTGACCAAGAATAAATTTTTGCAGGGAAGCAGCACATTTGCCTTCCAGAACACAGCCTTTAGAGGTCTTTGGTGTAAAGTGAAAACTCACTAAGTATTTGAACTATGAACCTTAAAAAAAAAAAAACCCGTGTTTTGCTCAGGACCCATTCCTGTATGTCTTAAAACATATTCCAAATGTGTACATGAGGGATCATGGATTAAATAGTATACGCAGACACTTCTTATCTACTCCCTCAAAAATCCTAAGGATCTGTCAGAAAAGTACATTTGAACTTCATTTTGTTGATTTGTTCAGGTCACCTGGGTCGAGTTACTTAACATCCCTGGACCTTATAGATGAATTACTTCATATATACAATAGGGGTAATTATAATATCTATATCATCTGCAACACTTAACAAAATATTGAGTACACAATGATTACTTGGTAAAAGTAGCTAATATTTTTATTGTCAATTATTACTCATTTCCAGGTTTTGAACTCATGCTCAGAAGCAGGAATATTTGTGTTTAGGGTAAAAAAAGAGAGAGAGAGAGAGAGAGAGAGAGAGAGAGAAAGAGAGAGGGAAATAAACACCCTGAAATGAGGACAACCGTTATATGATGAGATCTTCAGTAATGCAGTGCTACTTCTCATTCTCCTGTCATTTTTAAATTTTTTTAATGTTTATTTTTCTGAGAGAGAGAGAGAGAGAGAGAGAGAACGCGAGCAGGGAGGAGCAGAGAGAGAGGGAGACACAGAATCCGAAGCAGGCTCCAGGCTCTGAGCTGTCAGCACAGCGCCCAGTGTGGGGCTCGAACCCACAAACCATGAGATCATGACCTGAGCTGAAGTTGGACGCTTAAGCGACTGAGCCACCCAGGCACCCCTCATTCTCCCTTCATTTTAAAAACACTTACACTTTCTGTGTTTTCCTTTTTTTCCAGCTAACAAATTAGTACTTGTCTTTGTTAAAAATTTATGAAATGCAAAAATGTACGAAGAAAAAGCATAAAAGCTCTAGTAATCCTCCCACCTCATGATAATTGTGACTAATATAATACACACATTATTATATGTACTATATACACTTACCACTATATCCAGAAAATTATGCCACTTTGTTAAGGTTTGTGGTTTGTTGTTTTGTTTTGTTTTTTAAAGAAAAATCTAGCTTTCCACAATATATTCCTAAAAGTACCAATAATTCCTCCTGAAGAATTACCTTTTCCCCTTGGTCTACAGTCTGGTGAAATCATCCATCAAGGCCCTTTACCTTTTTCTTGTTGGAGAACAAGCCCAAGAACCAAGCAAGGCCATGAGATTCTTTTTCCATTGAATTTTAGTAGGTTGACAAAGTAGTGTGTGGTCAGGCTTACCAGTGATGACATTCAGACGAGGGGTTTCCTACGAAGACACAGAACCTCTCGTTCTCATGGCTAGCCCTCTGTGGTGGCCTTGGTTCTCCAGATTTTCCACTTAACATACAAATGTATTTCCAACAATTTCTGTTTTGTGTAAATGAGCCACCGTTTTTGGTCACCTGCTACCATAGACCCTGACTTATAGAGAAATTAATACCAGAAAATGGACCTACCAGCAATAGATATGAAATGGAATTTCTCTTCCTTCTGGAAAGTGTATTTAGCAACCTGAGAAATCCTACGGAAAAACAGCTAATTAGACTATTAGTGTAGTTGCTGTGAATTTTTTGTTTTTGTTTTTGTTTTGCTTTGGTCAGTCACTGGGAAACTGGTTGACTGCTGCCATGTAATAAAGAGAAAATCCGGGGGGACTTTTGGGGTAGCATGATGGAATGGGTGCTTCTGATGGCACTGCGTAACTGAAAGGCAAGAAATGCATAAGCTAAGTTCTTTGTTTTTAATTTTTAAAAAGTTCATTTATTTGTTTTGAGGTAGTGTGAGTGGGGGAGGGGCAGAGAGAAAGAGAGAGAGAATCCCAAGCAGGCTCCTAGCTGCCAGCATGGAGTCTGACTCTGGACTCAAATTCACAAAGCTGTAAGATAATGACCTGAGCCAAAACCAAGAGTCGGTTGCTTAGCCAACTGAGCCACCCAGGCACCCCTAAATTCTTTTTTTAAGGCACAGGCCAAATTTCACTGTTTTTTTTGGACCATGCTACGAGACTCACTTTACTCCTACAGCCCCAAGTCTAAGAACACTAAAAAACGTTCTGAGACTGTGCCTGTGGGTTGCTGAGTTACAACATTAATTGAATTAAAAATCGTGTCTATCTCTTATGTGAACATTCTGGCTGATAATCAGTAGAGTGGGATCTCAACAATTAAACTGGAAAAATCTGAGTATTCCACTTTAGCGGTACCCTAAATCTTCAAACTGGAACACCCCCACACACACACACATAGAGTCTTCCTTGGTCAATGAAGCAATTCTCTGAACTTGCTGTTGCTTCCTTCCTCCCTCACTCCTTCCTTCTTTCCATCATTTATAGAAAAGTTATCTTCGGGGGAACCCAGGCTGATAAAGGGTACTTACACAGGCTACCCCAGAGGTACTGAATAGAGAACACAGTAGACTCCAGGCAGACTCTTAGAGCTTCTTCTCAGAGGTAACACATTTTACTTCTGTTCGTACTTCATTAGTCAAAGAAAATCACACTTCTGTGCCTGCATTCAACAGTGTGTGAGTCAAGAGCAAGTCTTCCAGAAGAAGGAGACTCAAACATCAAATATTCACCAAAGGGGGAAAAAATGCACAAGCTTCTTGAACTTGGGATATACCTTTTGATTTGGCAAATGCTCCCCCCCCCACACTTTATAATAATAATAGTAGTAATCATCACCACCATCATCATCACCACAAGAAATTTACTTACATCTGGCAGGGATAACAGTATACTTTAACCATCTCAAGTCGTGGGTGAATTGTCTCTAGAGATCTATGCTAAGACACACTCACTATCTCACAGCACCTCACCCTTTTACACTAAGTGGGTGAAACCATGCTGATAGACTGTAGGAAACTGTAGCGGGAACACAAGGTACCCTATTGAAACACGGGTTTTCCTTCATAAACAGGACAAGAAAAAAAACGTGAAAACGCTAACATCTTCCACCTGTGAAAGGCGTAGGGTCCTGAAGTCTGCAGCCTACTAGAACTCATATCCCTTCTAAAGCAAAGGACCATAAATTCACTTTGCCTTCTCTGCGACTAAGAAGGCACATCGCTTAGCTGCTGTCTTTGGATTTGGTCAGCAACACAGGGTGTTGGGTGAATCACAGAAGAAACATCTAGGATTTGGGGGAAAAGAAGCCCTGTCATCATCCAGTAGATAACCATTCTGTGTGACCCATCTCTTGTCTTATTTCTGGGCTCTGCTGGATTCGAAATTACAGAGCATGGGCCAAGCTGATAATAACAAACTTAATGTTATCAGATCCAGTCATGTGGGGAGCATCTTTTAAGTTCTGTGGACAGTGGTGAAGTTTCTGAAAATTCAATTCTTTATGGGAAGAATCAATGAGAACTAAGTTCTGTCATGAAGTAAGTTTTGTGTAACTCTACCTGGCAAAGAACTCTTGCCGACTGAGAAGCTAGCTGAATATCAGGTGAATGTAGAATGAATAACAGGCAGGACCAGCTGTAGAAATCAAGACTGGAGTCTCCACACCTCGTTTTTTTTTCCTGATTTTTTTCTTGTGTCACATGTTAACTAATGTATCTCCTCTTTCCCTTATATTTCTGCTACCATTTTTTATTGATGGTGTTTGTTTGTCATGATTAAAGGTAGCATTATTCCAAAGTTTCACAATTTTTAAGTGGAACACCAACAGAACGAAAGGAAGAGGGCATATCTACCCAGAGAGTTTAGATTTGTTCCCAGATTTAAAAATTGACGAAATATTACATTGACCCTACTCTTAGAAGTAGATTTTATTTTTAAGGATATTCCATATGCAGAAAACAATGTATGCATATACAAGGTGATGAAGTTTTACAAACCGAACAAAATTAACCAGCAGCCAGGTCAAGAAACATATTACCAGCCACTTGGAAGGCCCCTCGTGACTCCTAGGAGGGCGGAGTTTATTCACGGTTGGAGAAGCCTAGCAAGAGGATATTAGATTGCGAACATTTCTGGAACACTATCTGAGCCAGAAGAGTTGGATTGTCTCTCCTTCATTGCCTCAAATGACAATGGCAGTGGAAATGTTAAGGTGCGTTCATTCCCACTGGTGATATCATCACTCCAGACCATTTCAGCTGTGGGCCCACCTCTGTTGTTCCCACATCCCAGCCTTCCTGGCTCACCTCTGCTTCTCCACAATTTTTGAGCTGCCAACATCCTTCCAGCGAACTCCATTTTGTTTTCCGATTGGAGTCAGCGTTTAGTGATACATGCCATTAGCTATTCTTCCACAGTAAGATTAGTTTATCGCTCTTTCCCTTCCTGCTTTTCTTCTTTCCTTCCTTCTTTCTCTTTTCTATTCCATTCTGTGGAGAACTTTGTAACACACACATCATTTTGCCTACTTCTGATTGGTTATGTAGAATTGTTTTAAATTAGAAGGCTAACTAAATAGGTGTGTATATTTTAAACTTAAAAAAAATTTGTTTATGTCTTTATTTTACTTTGAAAGAGAGACAGAGTGCGAGTGGGGGCAGGGGCAGAGAGAGGGAGACACAGAATCTGAAACAGGCTCCAGGCTGTGAGCTGTCAGCACAGAGCCCGACATGGGGCTCAAACTCACAGACTGTGAGATCATGACCTGAGCTGAAGTTGGACACTTAACCAACTGAGCCATCCAGGTGCCCCTTAAAGTTTTTAAATGAACATTCCCAGATTTTCCTTGAGGAAGAGTTATCAACTTATGCTCCATTCACGCTCCACAACTCTGGCCATTTTCCTTAATTTCTGCCCAGACTTGGTGTTCACATTTTAAGTTTTTGGTTGTGGTTGTTTATTTTATTTTACTTTTTTAGTTATATCGAGTTCTATGTTTGGGTCACACTTTCCCCTTAATGAAAATTTATAGTTTGATGAAAAGAAAGCACTGCTGGTAGATAAATCTGCACTTTATACTATAAAAATAATGTAATTAACATTTAATAAGTGGCTTGCTATCCATGCAAGATGACTTTAGATGAGTTATCTCCTAAATTAGCATGCTAAGTCACCTTGTCACACTTCTTGTAACAATGGTTGATCTTATCCACTTAGTATTATTAGCAGTTTATTAATAAGAGACCATCCCATTTTTGAGGTAATTATAAAGCCTTTGAAGGGAAGAATTTTCCCTTTTTGGGTTGGAGGGATGAAATATTGTTCATTTACAAAGTTTGCCTCACTGACTGCATTTAAAAACTACCTGCGGGCACCTGGGTGGCTCAGTGGGTTAAGTGTCTGAATCTTGATTTCGGGTCAGGTCATGAGCTCATGGTTCATGAGTTTGAGCTTTGAATCAGGCTGTCTCTCCCTCTCTCTATGCCCCTCCATCTCTCTCCCTTTCTCTCTCTCTAAATAAATAAAAGAAACTTAAAAAAAAAAACTACTTGCGGGGCGCCTGGGTAGCTCAGTCGGTTAAGCGTCCAACTTTGGCTCAGGTCATGATCTCATAGTCTGTGAGTTCGTGCCCTGCGTTGGCCTCTGTGCTGACAGCTCAGAACCTGGAGCCTGCTTCAAATTCTGTCTCCGTCTCTCTCTCTGCCCCTCTCCCATTCACGCTCTGTCTCTCTCTCTTTCTCTCTCTCTCTCTCAAAAATAAACATTAAAAAAATTAAGAAAACTACTTGCTTTTCATATAACCGTGTGAAATATGATAGAAAGCTCTCTCTTAAGTGACTTTCGCTCAGCCAACTCCCGGAAAGACACTGATTCCTCTTGGATCCCCACAGAATTCACTTATTTTTATTTATTTATTTTTTAATGTTTATTTTTGAGAGAGAGAGAACACAACAAGCTGGGGAGGGGCAGGGAGAGAGGAAGATAGAGGATCTGAAGTGGGCTCTACACTGTCAGCACAGAGCCCAATGTGGGGCTTGAACTCATCAACCATGAGATCATGACCTGAGCAGAAGTTGGACGCTTAACCCACTGAGTCACCCAGGTGTCCCATGCTGCTGTCTTTAAATTCCAGATGTCCTTTAAAGAACCCAGAGTTGGGTAGTTTATATATTGAAGCGTCGATAGAATTGATGCAAAAGGATGACAGAAATATCCACTTAAAGACCCCTCTATAGCAAACGCACACACATACGCTCGAACAGGCTCTCATCCACATCAAATTGTATGTGAACCAGTTTGCATTAATCCATGTTCATTTAAAATACATTCTGTAAGACAGGTACATGCCATTTTTTAAACAATTTCTCACCTTAATCTGGTTTTTAATTAACCAAGTAAACCAAGGATTGCTACATTTTCATTACAGAGATTTTCTGTAGAATTGAGATTAGCAAGGAGAATTCAGCAGTAACTTATAGCTTCTCAGGATTTTCACTGATGTCCCTTATTGTATAAATGTATGAGGCTGTCACAGATATTACCGCAGAAAATTAGCTGCTAATTTTATCCTACTTTTTCTAACACAGATATAAGATAACTCAAAAATCACATTGGGAGCCTTCTTTATTTTTTTTTTAATTTTGTAAAAACTCAAGATTTTCTCCTTTCTTTGTCCTCCACTTTCCCTGTTCCCTTGTACCACTGTTCGCAAAGATGAAAAGTAGTTACTGAAGTCAAAGTACACATTAATTTGCATGATGATTAACAACAGATGAGAATTCACATTGTCGGAAGGTCATAAAATCCATTTAAAAATTAATCCTGGAGAGACAAATATGGGAGAGCAGCAAAGGCCATCTGTCTAAGCCATTCTGACTGTCTTAGAAGCTCCTATCCTTTCAGTATCCTCTCTAGGAAGACTTTCTGGACACTTCTAAAGTGCTAGTGTTGCTGTAAAACTATGCTTAACGTCTTGGCATTTCTCAAGATGGCCAGTAAAACGTATGTGATAAAAATATGTACTAAAAATATTCTAAGTGAATGGCCATATGGAATTAACAAGGTGATTAAGAATGTTTTGGGATCTCTTCATTGAAATGTACTGTCCCTGCTATCTATGGATCCCAAGACACCACCTTCATTTTTTCCTCAGTAATATTCATTATGGAAAACAAATTTATGGGGCACCTTGTGGCTCAGTAGTTTGAGCATTTGACTTTTGATTTTGGCTCAGGTCATGATCCCAGGGTCAAGGGACCGAGTCCCGTGTCAGGCTCTGAGCCAGGTGGGGAACCTGCTTAAGGTTCTCTCTCTCTCACTCTCTCTCTCTTTCTCTCTAAGAAAATAAATAAATAAAAAATAAATAAAATAAGAAAATGAATTTATGACTCCTGAGTCCTAAACATAGCTTCATGTATAACTTCATTAGCATTTCAAATTTAGACTAAATGAGTATCTGTTCCTTGTGACATTTTATATTTCTATGCTTTATAAGATTGCTCAATCAATCTTATACTGACTTTAAACATTCACTTGAAGATCTGAGGAATCTTCACACAGTATTTAAGGACTATCTCTGATCTGCTGCTGAAGCCTTAGGTCCCCATCTTAGTATCTGACCAGGTCCCCCCTCACCAGATCACATGGGATTGGGGTCTCGTCATCTCTTATGAGGATGCTGGGGGTGAGGAAGTGGTAATAAACTCATAAATCCCAGCTACCTGCCATTTTAACAAAAGGAGAAGTCTTCCTTTTAACCAAAAGAATACTACATCTGTCAGCACAGACGGGTCCCAGATTGTTGTGGCATCAGAGAGGGCAGCTTCAACGGCCCCTCAAGGCCATTTATGATCTGGTCATCACTAGGTGCACCCACAAAGGGAATTCAAGGCCTAGGTCGTTCATGGGAAGTTGCACATAGATGTACAATCACGGGTCCTGACAATTCTTACGGTTTGTTTCTTTGGCTCATATTTACTAGTGTTGTAGAACTAGAATCGTCACTCAGAGGGACGCCCCCACCCCCAGCCACTAACTCACTGGACGGTCCCTGCATGTATAAAATCGCATCTTCAGAAGCTAGCAAGGACGTGTGACTAGGCAGGGATGGTCAAGTCACCCAAAACCACCCAGTAGCAGAAGCAGCACCTGGGAGGAAAGGTGTTCAGATTTCCAGGCTAGAGTTTTCAGGGAAACCAAAAACCTTTGATTTTCATATTTTGACGAAGACATTTTCACCGCATCTTTTGGGGCCTACAACAAATGGTGTTGTATTTCCACAATGACAAAGGCCTTGGAAACGTTGAGCCTAGCACATGCCAAGCTCTTCCCTGTGAAAGCATGTGCATTTGAAACAAATGGTCTCTCACCAGTAATTGGCACATAGCAGGTGTTCAGAAACTCTTTGTGTATCAGATTAAATGAGGAAAACTGGAGGCATGACAGGATCAAGTATTTCCTCAAATGTTTCAAGAACGTTGGGATGGTCGAATCATTAACATAAACTCGTTTTATAGTTTTGTTTAAAGACTTTGGTATATTTAGAAAGTTAAGTACGAAAAGAATAAAGTTTTGTCAAAATAAGGAAGATGTCTCCAAATGTGGTTACACGATGTGGCCAAACAGAGAGGAATATGGAGAGGGAGAAAAGGGGTTGAAAGGAAACCGGTAATATATATTTTGTCTTACTGTTGCGACACAAAGGAAAGGAAGTAGAAGTGACAGCAGAATAAGCCATATTCACATCAACCAAAAGCAAAGAAATAAAGACTTCTTTTAGCAAGAAATACCAACCTCTACAAGGAGCCTATGTATACGGGATTTTTATATCAGGATTCCTGTCTTTGTTTGAGCTACCATAGGAGAATGACATGACTGGATGGCTTATAAACAACAGGAATTAATCTCCTACAGTTCTGGAGGCTTGGACATCCAAGATCAAGACACCAGGAGATTTGGTGTCTGGTGAGAACCGGATTCCGAATTCATATGTGGCTGTCTTCTCGCTGTGTCCTCACGTGGTGGAAGGACTCAAGAGATCTCTTTATAGGGACACTAATCCCATTCATAAGGCCCCCACCCTGATGACTTAATTACCTCTCAAACACCATCACACTGAGGGTTAGATTTCAACCTATGGACTTGGGCCTCACAAACATTCAGTGTAGAATATTTCCCTAAAGAACTAAAATTCTGGAGTTCAAGTCCTGGCTTCCTGATGAGAGATTTGGAACTCTAAGCCAGTTGATTAAGGTTGTTTAGAAACTAGAAACCTATTACATTTCAGGAAGGAAACGGATTAGGTTACACAGTGATTTTGAAGGTATATAAATGATGTATTTTTTACACTTGATTTTAGCCAAAAGTCTGAGACGCAATTAAATGATGTGTTTTCTATTAAAATAGCTACCTTTCTGGGGCTCCTGGGTGGCTCAGTCGGTTAAGCATCCAACCTCAGCTCAGGCCAAGATCTCATGGTTTGTGGGTTCAAGCCTCACATTGGGCTCCATGCTGACGGTAAGGAGCCTGCATGGGATTCTCTCTCTCTCTCTCTCTCTGCCGCTCCCCCATTCACGCTTTTTCTCTCTCTCTCAAAAATAAATAAATGAACTTTAAAAAAAACTTTAAAAAATAAAATAAAATAGCTATCTTTCTTTACATTTTGGTCGAAGTGATTGGCCTACCACTTAAATAGAGTAATTGCTAATACAATGAATTATATGCTTATTTATTTTATAATGTGTCATATTTTTATAAGACATATAGAATTAGTAGAAAAACACGTTGAAACGTTGATATAATTGAGGCAAATGGTCTCAATTCTTTTTCACTTTGGTCAGTGAGATGTCAAATGTCCAATTTGACCTTTCCTGATGTTTAAACTCTTAAATGAAATTAGTCTAAGGTTAAGAAATGTTTATGTGAATTTTGTTCCTTTCGTTACATTTTATAACGACACATAGTATAAAACACCAAAAATGATTTATGGAATAATTTACTAATTATTAAGTTACTAATAAGTATTAGTAATAAGTATACTAATAAGTATCAATTTCCTAATAAATATTAGTAATAAGTATACTAATAAGTATGAATTTACTAATAAGTGACTCCAGATCTATAGAACTTATTTAAACTTGCCTGTTACACTAACCAAGTGCTTTTAAAACTTATTTTCAGGGCACCTGGGTGGCTCAGTCAGTTAAGTGTCCGACTCTTTATTTCTGCTCAAGTCTTGATCTTCTGGTTCGTGAATTTGAGCCCCAAGTCGGGCTCTGTACTGACAGCATGGAGCCTGCTTGGGATTCTCTCTCTCTCCCTCTCTCTCTCTGCCCCTTTCCTGTTGGAGCCCTCTCTCCCCCTCTCTGAATAAATAAACATTTTTTAAAAAAACCCACGAACTTATTTTCTTAAGTTAAGACATTTAGTTTTGGCAACTACTCCGTGTCTAGAGCTGTGTTAATTGCTGTGAGGTGATAAAACGACAGGTCCTGTTTGTGAAGGAGATTACACTCTATTTGGGGCCAAAGAATCCAATAAAATGTGACTTGTTCAAAATATAGTGCAACTTGTTCACGCTTAAGAGATTGATGTTCTCACCTAAGGTTTAGGGAAGTTTCATAGAATAAGGGATAGTAAATCAGGCCTTGTGGAAGGTAGAAAGGAATTAGACAAGGTTGGGGTGGAGAAGAAGGGAAAGCACACCTTGGAGACGATAGAGCAGAGTGTTGGGAGAGCAGTTCCAATCTCTGCCGTGCAGATGAGAAAGGTTTTGGAGGATGAGAAAGGGTCAAAGTCAGTGTGACCTTATTTTTGTTTTTTTTTGTATTTGAGGATTCTTTAGCAATTGTAGTAATTATATTGCAAAAGTAAAAACTACTTTTCAACATTTTACATTTGTTCTTTCTTTTCCTTTCCTTTCCTTTCCTTTCCTTTCCTTTCCTTTCCTTTCCTTTCCTTCCCTTCCCTTCCCTTCCTCTTTCTTTCTTTCTTTCTTTCTTTCTTTCTTTCTTTCTTTCTTTCTTTCTTTCAGAGAGAGAATGCAAGTAGGGGAGGGGAAAGAGGGAAAGAGGAAGAGAAGATTTCAAGCAGCTTTCATGCCAAGTGCAGAGCCCAACATGGGGCTCGATCCCACAACCCTGGGTAGGTGTTCAACCGTTGAACCACCTGAGCTACCCAGGCACCCCTTGTTATTTCCTTTTTAAATAGCAAAACAAGGATGGAAAAAAACTGGGTTTAGAATAAAGTGGACAGAGCTTGAAGTCTTCCTCTGTTACTAACCAAGGGAACTTGGTCAAATCAGTTTATCTCTTCACAGGGGAAGAGAACAACTTCTTCACAGGGTCTCCTCTCATCAATTATTATTATTAATAATGTAATAGACTAACATTTATTGAATATTTAAAATATACCCGATACATGCGATATTTCCCATGGCATAATTTCCATGAAATTCCCTTTTCTAATGAAAGAATCTTAGTAAAATCATGAGCATGAAGCCAGACATAGCATTTCCAATAAATTACTTTGCAGACCTTAAAAAAAAAAAAACAACCAAACTGAGAGGGAAACCAGGATTTATGATATCTCCTGCCCATTTATGTAAGACTTTCCAGCTGTTCCATTCTTCAAGAGGCCACTAACTTCCTGGATTTGCAGCCCAATTCTAATGAAGATCATTTTAAATTAACAACAGAGTGGGGCGCCTGGGTGGCTCAGTCGGTTGAGTGTCCGACTTTGGCTTAGGTCATGACCTCACGGTTTGGGGGTTCAAGCCCCGCATCATAGAGCCTGGAGCCTACTTTGGATTCTGTGTCTCCCTCTCTCTATGCCCCTCTCCACTCATGCTCTCTCTCTCTCTTTCTCTGTCTCAAAAATAAACAAACATTAATTTTTTTTAATTAGGAATAGAGTTTCTTTTCTTTTTCTTTTTCTTTTTTTTTTAGTGCTTTATGAGTACCTGAATTACGTTGTTTTTATTGAACATGCATCTCTGATGACATTATTGAAAACAAAAGGTAAATGAAGAACTACAAGTCTTTCAGCAAAATAGATTTAAAAGGTGGCAAGAGAAAAGCATGAACAAAACAAAGATTAGAAATAAAAGGTTGGCAAAGATATACGTGACCGTACAGTTAAGAAAAGCAAGTGTGACAATAGTGATATTAGATGCAGGAGATTTCTCAACGGCAGGAAGCATAAAAACGGGAAATACAAAAGAAAATGTCTCAAACAAATAGAAAATTTTAAAATATATTTATGTACTGAACATAAAGAACAATCTCCTAAAAGGTAAATAAATCTTTAAAATATGAAGCAAATGAGAAGTTTCCCCGTAATATAGTCGACAATATATAGTCTTTGACGAGGAGGCTGACATTGTATTTATAAACCAAAATATACAATTGGATTTCCAGCGAAATCTACAAAAGTTTTTCCTGGAAGTCTCTGCAAAGGAAACCTTAATAAACACACAAAAGTAAAGGCTGACAAGGTCATAGATTTTCCTTAGCACAGTAAAACTAAAACAAAGAGACCAAGAGAGTATATGCATAGATATTCTGAAACAATTCCCAAAATTTAGCCCTGGTTCAAAAAAGGAATTGAAACAAGCAAATCCTTTAAAGTGACAGATAGAAAAGCACTGTATGCTAAAATATTCGGGGCACAGCCAAACTGTAGTTAAACAAGTCTTACATTTTTTTTTTTTTTAAATTACTGAATTTCCGCTACTGGAATGGCAGATTTAGGATCTTCGAAAATCTTCTCCGCCATAAAAGTAATGCGAATACTGTCAAAAACCGTCAAAGTCGCCTTTTCAGAATTCTGAAAATTAAGTAAAGGCTTGTTGCAATCTGAGAAATGGTTTCTCAAGAACAGTGGCTACAGTTTGGTAAGAACAATGAGCTATGGGGCGTTACAACTTGACCTAAATCCCGTGTCTCTCTGTCCCCAGCCTCATGGTAGATTTGAAAACCATCACCTAGAAGACACTGAAGGGGCTGAATGGGTGTGGAATGCCCCCAAGTACCCCACACCCAGATAATCATCACTGTTTGACCCGATGGGCAGCTTGTTAAAAAGCTTCATTTGTAGGACTTCTCTTTCATTGACCCAACTCAGCTGCTTCAAGTGAAGACCCCTATTTGCACTTCTTTGGTGGAAAACAACGAATGGCAATGGTCTACTGCAGCTGCAGGAGGCAGGATTACTGGTTAAAGCCAACGAGAATCTGACCAAACGCTTAAAAGGAAATAATGAGGAATGAGATGTCCATAGGGGACTTTGAAAAGCCGTGATATATTCCTGGAAATTTGGAAAGTTATTGTGAAGCTATTGTGTTTCTCAGAGAAATAGAACCAACAGGAAACGGAGTCCCATGATCTGCTCTCTGCGGGCTGGAGACCCAAGAAAGTTGGTGGCATGGCTGAGAGTCTTAAGGCTTCAAGAGCAAATGGTGGAGATTCCAGGTCAAGTGTGAAGGTCTGAGAAACAGGCTCTCTGAGGGAAAAGTGATATTCTAGGAGGGTGAAATTTAAGTAATATGGGTAAAAACTGGGTGAGAAAGATTTTGATAAGGGAGACGGGAAACCAGGACTCACAAAGGAAGTTGTAAATGTACTCAATTATATAAACATGAAGGCATATGTAGCGAAATTGGTGGAATATAATTGAGCAAATCGAATGAGTCTTCCTTCTTCCTTCGGGCAGGCTCCCAACCAGTGGAAAAACAGCACCCAAACACATTATACTCCTGGTTTTTAATGCTTTTCACAAATATTACAAGCTAGTGACGTTTAGATTATTATATAACAGTGCAGCAAATATTTTTTTCTTAGTCTTCCTCTTGATTTTTGGCATTGTATGTTGTGTCTTTTGACATATACGAATTTTTAATTTGATAGGGATTATGTATCAAAAATAATAGTGGCAAATTATATTTTTATCAGTAATACATGACAATCCCCAGTAGACTTCTATTCTCAAAAGCGTCAGATGCTCTTGGTGAGTAAGATCTTGTTAATTCAAATATCATCCATCTCGGTTTTGATTTGCATTTTTCCAAATGTGAGACAAGTGCCTTTTCATACAATCTTTGTCCATTTCAAGTCTCGACTGTTCACGTAGTCATTCGCAAATATTTCCTGAGTGGCAAGGTAGTGGATGAAAGCATTGGCTCAGAAATCGGAAGTCTCCGCCTGGATCCTGTCTCCTCCATTCGGTGTGACTCTGGACATCTCAATCCTGTGCCTAAGTTTGCTTACCTGGCAAGTGAAGCTAAGAGTGCCTATGTGATAGACTTGTTGCAAGCATTCAATATGGTGACACGTGCATGCTGCTTCAAACGGTGCTTTGCCAATAATAGACGAGCAGTTGATGCTGGTTGTCACCATGTTTAAGGACAGAAGAGTATACTGGGTGCTGCTGACCCCCTCCCGTGCCAACTCCAGGCCCAGAAGCCCCATCAGTTTCTCAGTAGACTTGGGGAGAACCATCTTACCTTCTTCTGGGGGGTGGGGTGGGGGAATTATCCAGCTGTGCTAGAAACACCTCCCATCCCTGTAGCTCTGTATTTTCTGAGACCCACACAAGACCTTTAGAAGTCAAAGTCATTGAGGTGTGCTTTGTTCAGAAGACAAGAGAATAGAAGAGATTATTATTATTATTATTATTATTTTAGATTTTCACACTTCAGGGGTGCCTGGGTGTCTCAGTCAGTTGAGCGTCCAACTCTTGACTTAGGCTCAGGTCGTGATTCCAGGGTGATGGGATCGAGTCCTGGGTCGGTCCTGCACTGAGCATAGAGGCTTCTTAGGATTCTCTCTCTGTCTGTCTCTCTGCCCCTCTCTCCTGCTCACGTGCACTATTTCTCTAAAATAAATTTTTTTTTAAATGTCACATCTTTGGATGATTATGATGTATATACAAAAATGTATGATGATGATTATGATGTACATACAAAAAATTTTAATTTTTACAGAAATTCTAATATAGAAAACATTTAAAGAAACATAAAAAATATGATAATGTAGATATATATTATTAATATGCAAAGATGTTTAAGTTCACAAAAGAGTAGGTCTATATTTACACACTCACGCACACACACAGATACACACACGCACACACTGTCTTGAAAGGAATATACCAAAATGTTAACAATTGTCATTTCTTGGTAGTGATAGCACTTTTTATGACTTCCTTAGAGTCTTATGTATTTTCAACTTTTCACAATGAGCCCTTACTTCTTTTATAATCATAAAAAAGCCAATTAAATTATTGTAGGTTTAGAAGCAGAAAATTTTCATTGAGGATATAGAAGAATAATGAGACAGAAGCCCCAACAACTGTAGCTGGATCCCAAGGCAATTCAAGGGATTTGGAGTAAAAGCCAGTCCTTAAGCCTCCAGCAGAGGGTTGGCTCTGGGCAAGAGAATGGCCGTTGCATTTTTTATCATTTCCCCATGCTTTGGAATTGTGCTTGTTGTGTTCTGCCTTTAAAAATTGGGGGATTCAGGGGTGCCTGGGTGGCTCAGTTGGTTAAGTGTCCAACTTTAGCTCAGGTCATGATCTCATAGTTCATGAGTTCAAGCCCCACGTCGGGCTCTGTGCTGACAGCTTGGAGCCTGGAGCCTGCTTCTGATTCTGTGTCTCCCTCTCTCTGCCCCTCCCTGCTTGCTCTCTGTCTCTCTCTCTCTCTCTGAAAAAAATAAATAAATAAACATTAAAGAAATTATTTTAAAATAAAAAAGAAATTGGGGGATTAAAATATGATTTTAACTTTGAATATATTCAATTTAGTTACCGTGACTAAATATAACTACAATTTTTGCATTTTTGTTACCCTGGCTCTTGTGCAGAGGACATTTCTTCAGCAGAATTCCATGGGAAGCTGCCTCTTGCAAGACGCTTTCCAAGTGAACTTTGAGCTTCACAGAGGCCTGTCAGGGACACTGGATTTTGGGAAGGGTGGAACTTATTCAGAGCTGTGCTTCGTAGGAGAAGAAGAAGGAGCAAGGTGGTAGGGCTCATAGGAGAGACCATAGGAACTGCTGTATGTCGCAAGGGGTGAGGTTTAACAAGAATTTTGCTGTGTGCTGTCCATCTTTGCTTATTCACAGGCGATCTATAGTGCGTTCCGTTTATATGTTTGTTTTTAAGATTTTACTTTTAAGTCATCTCTACACCCAACACGGGGTTCAAACCCACAACCCTGAGATTAAGAGTCGCACCCTACTGGCTGAGCCAGCCAGGCTCCCCTTAGTACATTTCAAAACGTAACGGTAATTGACCTCATGTCTTTCAAATGCAACAGTGTGATGAATCTGGCCATAAATTAAGATGGGATTACTGGGATAATATTTCAGAGTTTTCCATCACCTAAGGTACAGTCTCAGCAATCCTAGGATAAAGCAAAGAGACCCCCCCATATCCGCGGTTTTGCTTTCCATTTTCAGTCATCCGTGGTCAAGCGGGGTCCTGGAAACAGATGATCCTCCTTCCGACATATCGTCAGAAGGCCACTAGTAGCCTAATGCTGCATCGCAGTGCCCATATCACTCACCTCCCTTCATCTCCAAACATAGGCGTTTTATCCTCTCGCATCATCACAAGAAGAGTGAGTACAGTATGGGGCGCCTGGGTGGCTCAGTGGGGTAAGCGAATGCCCCTTGATTTTGGTTCAGGTCGTGACCTCACAGTTTGTGAGCTAGAGCCCCACATCGGGGCCTGCGCTGATAGCATGGAGCCTGCTTGGGATTCTCTTTCCCTCTCTCTGAGCCTCCCCCAGGCACTCTTTCTCTTTTAAAAATAAATCAAGAAATATTAAAAAAAGAAAAAGAATGAGTACAGTATATTCTGAGAGAGAGACCACACTAACATAACTTTATTACAGTATATAGTTATCATTATTCTGCTTTATGATTAGTTATTATTGTTAATCTCTTACTGTGCCTAATTTGTAAGTTGAACTTTATCATAGGTAAAGTCAGTCATAGGTCTGTATCGGAAAAACATAGCATATACAGGATTTGGTACTATGTGCGTTTTCACGCATCACTGGGGGTCTTGGGACAAATTCCCTGTGGATAAGAGGAGACGGCTGCAGTCTCGTTTGCTTAGCTTTTATTTTGTCTGTCCAACGAATACGTAAGCCCCACGAAACAGCGATCTCTTCCATTTTGTTCTGCGGCGTCTCTCGCATCTCGAACAATTCCCACGTTTGGCACTCAGGAAGTAGGTCTTGAATGAGGGAACCAGTGAGTCAGAGCTGTGTCTCCTTTAACTTTATATTTTCCCAATAACTAGCACAAGATCTAGCAGGGCGCGGGACCCAGTGTCTTTCTAGCTGTGTGCCATTAGACAAGTCCCCTCACCTCTCTGTGTCTGGGTTTCTCCATATGTAAATTAATCCTTGCCGTATTAAATTAGTGCACACGTAGAGAGCGCTTCTCGTGAGCACTTGGTAAGTGTTAATTATTCTGAGATACGGAAGTAACATGAGGGGAAATTAAAGAAACCAGAACTCCAAAAGATAACTTTTGATAACAAAAAAATAATGACCTAATATAAAGTGGAAAATAAAAAGGTGATCAGAGGTCATTTATATTGTCCATAAATAATAGACGTACACACATATCTACACACACAGACATACTAGGGAACAAGAGTATGTTTCCTCATCTGGGTGAATGCGCATTAATTTTTTTTATAGTAGTTATTTCTGGATGGTAAGACTCCGGATGGTTTTTTTCCATGAAGGCGTTCTTAAATTTTCCACGTTTCTATTATATTCACGCAGTGCCCCTACAATCCGCACAGATAATAAACACTGCCGAAACTGGCTATTTACAGGTGTAAAAATACGAAGGGAAATGCAGCACATTTTAGATTTCACTCCACCTCATCCTGGCTGCCTTGAGGTTGTCCACCAGGTGAGCCCCTAGGAGCACCTGCAGGGCCCGGAAGTAAGGAAGCCGGGAGCCCATTCTGCAGACCCAGCCAGCCAGGCCAGTGGTATCACCACCACCGCCCCCCTCCCCCGGGGTTCTGGCATTGGGAACCAAATTGCTTTTACTACAGGAACCTCCATCTGTCCAAACTCAACTATTTGATTGACTCTCATTTAAATAGTAGAAGTTTACTTTTGAAAAGTTGGGTTTTTCTTTATTTTTTTTTTTTTCACAGCTGTCTTGGCAACATCTGATTCCAGCCTGGGCAGGAAGTATCTGAGTCAGAGACGGGGTGAAGCAGCTTTTCTGGTGCCGTTCCCAGCCCTCGGATGAGGTCTGTCTCTCCCAGAGCAATGAGCCCGCTTCTACAAAGAGTTTGCAGAGAGTAGGAGGTTGTAGGAAATGGGATGCAGCCGAAGAAGCCCTCTCATCCACCCTTGACTGCATTTGAAAAAGTGTTAGTCATTGGCACGGGTCCCGTCCTCTCGAGCATCCTCAATAAATTAGCAATTCTCAGAAAACCACCCCCGCGGGAATGGGAAGGAAAATGACCAAGAATCGGGGGGACTGAGGTTGTGCCTACAGCAGATATTTTATGAGATGCATTTAGCTAAGTAGAGCACATTCCTCCCCACCAGCCATTAAAAAAATAAAAAAATAAAAAAATAAAAATCAAACAAAACAAAACTGAAGTTCTAGATTCCGAAGGCACATTTATTTTTAGATTTATTTATTTGTCTAAGTAATCTTTACACCCAATGTGGGGCTCGAACTCACAACCCTGGGATCAAGAGTCTCATGCTCTTCTGACCGAGCCAGCCAGGCACCTCTGAAGGTACGTTTTGATTCACTAATCGAAATAAAGACCTTATGGTTCTTTCTCTCTCCTTTTCCTTCTGCTTCTCCTTCTCTTTCTTCTTTTGTTTCTTTTAATTTATTTTTTGTTTTTTAAAATTATTTTTAAGTTTATTTATTTGAGAGAGAGAGACAGAGAGCACAAGTGGGGTAGGGGCAGAGAGACAGGGACAGAGACTTCCAAGCAGGCTCCCCACTGTGTCAGCACAGAGCCCAACAGGGGGCTTGAACCCACGAACCATAAGATCATGACTTCAGCCGCAATCAAGAGTCAGACGTTTAACTGACTGAGCCACCCAGGTGCCTCTCTTTCTTTTTTCTTTTTCTATTCCTGTATTGCCGTGGTGGCAGTTGGTAACATAGTTTGAGATGATCTGAAATGGTCACACAACTAACTGCTCAGCCCCCTTCTTCTAAACAAAGACAATAGGGCGATCTTCTGTTTCTGAAACAAAGAGGAGACAAATGCATGTTTGGTTGGAAGTGGACTTTCTACAAGACAATCTCGATATTTTTACTTTCAGATTCTATCTTTAAGGACTTGAGACTTGAGTTATCTGTTATAGGGCAACTCAACAGCTCTGACTACTATGATGGGGGAAAAGGCGTGACTCAGTGGAAGTGAAAGTTGGCTTCTCCATTCGCTGGATTCGTATCTAAACCTCAGCTTGGGCCTTTACGTGCTATATGATACGGGGCCACTTCTTAACCTTTTGTAACCTCATTTTCCTAATTTATAGGAACCATGACGTGAGGGTTAGATGTAACATATGAAAGTGCTTCACCCATAATAGACGTGGTATTATTTACCTGTATCATTGTGTTGAGTGTACCTAGTCATCTCTTACTTATTGGCATTAAAGTTGTTGTAAATAAAAACAAGGTGGATTAAATCTAAAATTGTTATAGAGACAAGGTAATGATCATGGTTACGTATCAAACGCTCAGTTTTGTTTTTAATAGGATGAGAGCAACAATTGCATTTCAGTGACTGTGCATGGCAAATATTATACCTAGAAGCTAGACCAGGGCTCTCTTAGAGCGTGGATTGAGATCCATCACCAGAAGATACAATGAGACAAGAATCACTCGAGAATCTAGCTGAAATGTGTATTTCTAGGCCCATCTGAGACCTCTTTGATTCTAGGATCCTGTAAATTGCATTTTCATGGGGTTCCTCTGCACATTAAAGTTGAAACACCACCAATTTGATGATGTAGATCTTTTCAAAAATGTTTTTAAATCAATTAATTAGTGCAGCGTTATCTCAAATATAATCCAATTATGTCTGATAAAGTATTATAATGTACCTTGATGACATTCTACTATTACTGATATATATCATTATAATGATATAATGATATAATATAAATGATAGACATGACATAATAAGTAACTATAATTTATTTCTGATGCAAATCATTGTAAAGTAACTCATGGAGCAGAGTAGTTAAAACTATGGTTTCTGCTCGGTGCTGATGTCAGTTCACCAACTCTGAGGCTTTGGGAAAGATCCTTAACCTCTCATTAAATCCTGATTCTTTTCTTTTCTTTTCTTCTCTTTTCTTCTCTTTTCTTTTCTTTTCTCTTTTCTCTTTTCTCTTTTCTCTTTTCTTTCTTTTCTTTTCTTTTCTTTTCCTTTCCTTTCCTTTCCTTTCTTTTTTCTTTCTTTTCTTTTTTCTTTTCTTTTCTTTTTTTTCTTTTCTTTTCCTTTCCTTTCCTTTCTTTTATTTTTCTTTTTTCTTTCTTTTCTTTTCTTTTCCTTTCCTTTCTTTTCTTTCTTTTCTTTTTTCTTTCTTTTCTTTTCTTTTTTTTTCTTTTCTTTTCTCTTCTTTTCTTTTCCCTTTCCTTTCTTTTCCTTTTCTTTCTTTTTTTTGAAAGAAGGAAGGAACAATTTTATTGGGCATTTTTTGTTGGCTGAAGATACTTTATGCCAATGGTCATAAAATGGATCTTCTTTTTTTATGGAAGAATAGTTGACTTACAATATTATATTAGTTTCAGATGTACAACATAGTGATTCAAAATTTATGTACATGATGAAATGATCAACACGGTAAGCTCTAGTTACCATATGTCATCATATGAGGTTATTAAAATAGTATTGACTATATGCCCTATGCTGTACTTTCCATGCCCATGACTTATTTACTTTATAACTAAAAAGTTTGTACTTCTTAATCTGATTTAGTGATTTTGCCCATCTCCCCAGTCTCCTTTCCTATGGCAACCACTAGTTTGAGCTCTGTATTTATGAATCTGTTTCTGCTTTGTTTTGTTCACTCATTTGTTTTGTTTTTCAGATTCCACATATAAGTGAAATAATACAGTATTTATTTTTCTCTGTCTGACTTATTTCATTTAGCATAATACCCTCTAGTTTCATCATTTTGTTGCAAATGGCAAGATTTCATCCCTATGGCTTAGTAATATTTCATCATATCAATATGTCTATCTGTGTCCACATTATACATAGATACATTATATATTTATACACCACAGCTTTTTTATCCATTCAGCTATTGATGGACATTCAGATTACTTCCTTATCTTGGCTATTGTAAACAATGCTGCAGTGAACATAGGGGTGCATATATCTTTTCGAATCAGTGTTTTTGTTTTCGAGTTTCCCATTTATCTGATAATTCTTACCTTGTAGGATTACTGAAAGGGTTGAATGACCATCTTAGATGGTCAGTGTTTGGTGTCACCAAAAGAAAACTTCATGAAGATTATGTAATTCAGAAAATCTCTTCAGTGGAGATTTGATTGGCAACTTTGAGAATTTTTGTGAGGAAAGGCAAATCTGGATGGTTTTCATTTTTGTCCCCTTTTGGTATCTTAGCTGAAAGCAAGCTCAGGAGGCCTGAAATGAAAGAAAAGAAAGGTTGTTAACAGCTGCTGAGCTCCAGATAGCCTCTCTTTCTAACAACATTACTGTCTATCTCTATTATGCACACTAATAGTGTGCACCCGTGACCCATTTCAAAGGAACTGTTTTTTTTTTTTAACCAAAGAAATTTTGGTGTAATCACTGGAAATACCTTTCCTGGTGTTGCCTTTTCTACTGAATTTGAAGTCATGGATGAAATTGAGCCTTGCAAAAAGATGCCCATCTAGGTAGACTAATTACCAAAGGAGTCCCTTCCTCTCTTAGGACATACCTTGTCTTAGGTCCTCCAGGGTGGGTCTCAGCCCCATTCACCTCTAGAGTGGGCACCTTCACCAAGGAATAACTTTAAAGGCAAAGCAATGGCCCTCTTTGAAGCTAAATTCACTTCTTGAAAGCTAGCTGAATACCATGGCGATCCATCAATACAGTAGAGCTGACAATAATTTGAGAAGTAAACATCCCTTATTTTATATATTAAGCATGGAGTGAAGATGGGGCCTATTCAAGGTTACTCTGCCCAGGATTGGGAAGCAGGAACTTGAACCTCAGATTCTTGATTCCTCCTCTCGGTTCCTTCTAGGACTCCATGTCGTGCTGGATTGTGTTGTTGTCTGTTTCTTGCTATAGTGTTCCTGGTGAAAGTATTAGGAGATCAAAATACTTGACCAGGAATGTGTGGTTATTAATAATGTGCTATAATGATTAGATAATGTAAATGTGAATAGCATTTTGGAATCCCTGCATTTTTATAAGCCTACCTGTCTCAGTCCAGGTGCCATGGGAAGCAGAGATACAGATAGATTAGCATGTAGAGGGTATATTTGGGATTGTTCCTGAGATCGCCACCTGCGAGAAGGGATGAAAGCCAGCAGGATTACAGAGAGGGAGAAATGGATACCTCAAACCAATGGGAAGTTCTAGAGATAAAATGGTCCTCAGAGTTGTCCAAAGTCTGTTCACGGGCCCAGGTCTTTGGTCTCTCACAGTGATCAGTCATTCCATAAGAGCCTTTCTGGAAAAAGGGAGGGGTCTTAAGGGCACTCCCCATAGGGGCAGATGGCTAAGGACAGAATTCCCAATACTTAGATAAATAGCTCCTTCACTCCAAAAGGGGATTTGACAGGGGTATGGCCAGATTCACCATGCAATCACATCTAATCCTCATACACTCTATGGAAAAGTACAATAAAAATAATAATTCATTTTACAGATGAAAAGTCAGCAAAGTTCATTGATTTACCCAAATTCACATTGCTTCTAAGTCACAGAGCTGATACCAAAACCTATGTTTGGGGCATCTGGGTGGCTCAGTCAGTTAAGTATCTGACTCTTGATTTTGGCTCAGATCATGATCTCATGGTTTGCGAATTCGAGCCCTGCATCAGTCTTTGTGCTGATATTACAGAGCCTGCCTGGGATCCTCTCTCTCTCTCTCTCTCTCTCTCTCTCCCCCTCCCCTGCTCTCTCACATGTGCTCTCTCAAAACAAATAAACTTAAAAAAAAAAAAGATTCTCTTTCTCTCCCCCTCCCTCTGCCCCTCCTTGACTATGCGTGCTCTCCCCCCCCCCCACAAAAACACAAAAGCATAACCCCCTATATTTTCTGATTTTATGTTGCTCCTTAATTTATAGATCACTATTTTAATTTTTTTTAAAGTTTATTCATCTTTGAGAGACAGAGAGAGACAGAGCATGAGCAGGGGAGGGGCAGAGAGAGAGGGAGACACAGAATCCGAAGCAGGCTCCAGGCTCTGAGCTGTCAGCACAGAGCCAGAAACGGGGCTGGAACTCACTAACTGCGAGATCATGACCTGAGCCGAAGTCGGACGCTCAACCGACTGAGCCACCCAGGCGCCCCAGATCATTATTTTAAAATTGCAGAGATGGGTAGAGTCAGAGTTATGACTGTATACATTTCCAAATCTGAGTATATTTCAATATGGAAGATGCATTTATTTAATAAACATTTACAAGTCCTTCCTATATGCAAAGCCCTCGAAGATGCTGAGAATAGAGACAAAGGCCCAGTCCTTGCTGTTCAGGAACTCCTTGACCTTTGAAACAGGGAGATAAGTAATTCACAGGTCTGGTCAGAGCTGTGATGTACTGCGTAAAGAACCATCAAAGACAACATCTGCTCAGCCTGAGTTTGTGCAGGACGTGACAATACTTAATGTGGCTTGAAGAATGAAGAAAGGGAGCTGGAAATAATATGCCATGCATTGGCAAAACTGCAAATAATTCAGTGCAAGTCAAGAGCATCACAGATGTGATTAAAGTGGCAGGAGACGAGGTTGGAGATTTGATCGGGGACGAAGGCTCTAAGAACGATGCGGTTTGGACTTTCCCTTGAAGATAGCAATTGCCAGTGCAGGAATATTAGCTGTGGAGGGGCAGGATGGCATTTGAGTTTTAGAAAAAACCACCGGGGAGAACGCACCGGCATGCATGAGGCTGAAGGTTGATGGGCCAGGTAAGAAGATGAGGCAATAATCCAGGTGACCTGAACTTCAGCCCATTAATTTCACACTCACATTGGTTTCTCCTTCCCATTAGGGTGGATTAATTTTAGTTTTGAAGCAATGGAGGAGACAAAAATCTTTACCATTGGAAAGAAGAAATGACTGGAAAAAAAAATGCTCAGTTTCAATAAGCTTCTGTAATCACAGCCACGGAAGGCTCCCCGGAGCGTCAGATCGCTGAGGTCTTAGAAGGGATAAATGGGGATAAATGTATACTTTTACCTCCGAATGACCACACATACACGCCATCCAGTGCCGTCCCCAAGCTGGTGAGGTGTGGGATATTGGACACAGGAGAGATCTGTCCTCTCCCTTTCTATGAAGCTTTCCATCAACCATCAGAGATGTATTCTGCTCAGGGGCCAGCTTGTACCTAGGGTATTTTATCTGAAACTTCATAGTATGAGCATCCCTGTGACACAAGATCAAAAACGTGCAAAGATATAGTAGCATTTACCGAGCATCTCAAGCTTCCCGCCACTAGGCGGTTTAACACGCTTTATCTCAGTGAGTCCTCTCTGAAGTTCGCACAGCATCATAAAGAATTGGGGGGTCAGAGTTCATGTCATTGGCCCCAGGAAAATACAGCCAGTCCATGGCAGATCTGGGGGCCCTCTCTTAGGCTGACGTGGTCCCAGCACCTAGCTCCACACTGATATCTCAGGGCTGAGCTGACGTTGCCCCTGGGGTCACATCATTTCCCGTCACGTAAACAGACTTTCCCATCAGAACAAGAAACTGTAAAACACCTCATGACGGATCAGCACTGAAGAATGCACTTTCTTCTTAGATTAGTTCTAGGGGCTTCAGGAGTTCGGGACCCAGAGCTAGACAAATCTGAGTT
Source organism: Panthera pardus (assembly GCF_024362965.1). Taxonomy (NCBI): domain Eukaryota; kingdom Metazoa; phylum Chordata; class Mammalia; order Carnivora; family Felidae; genus Panthera; species Panthera pardus. The sequence goes on from NW_026526810.1 coordinate 5,402,292, forward strand.
AAAATCTAAGTTAAAGATTTGCCACGCAGGTGACTTCAGGCAAATTATTTAAGTGCTCTAACCCTCAGTTTTCTCATCTGTAAACTGGAACGATCACAGCGACCACCTCACAGGATTATTTTTGAGAGTTAACGAGCGACAGACTTAAAACAGCCGGGAATAAGTCTGGGGCAAGGTACCTGCCCATAGATGCCAGCTACATTTTGCGCCCTACCTTTTCAATGACTTTCCATTCTGTCCATTCATTGTACCAGGAAAGGATCAGCTCATCTGTGACGCGAATTTATGTCAAGCATTGACAGGATTTTCCATAGTAAGCTGAAATCTTTATTTCTTTGAGAAAAAAAAAATCACTTGGAAGGCTCAAACTTTACCTCCAGTGCCTTTTTCCTCTCCTTTTCTGGTGCTTCTGTTTCTTTAGAGAGGAGCTGGGAGGCTTTTTTCTGCTTGATTTATTCGGACTCCATAATCTTTCTTTCTTGCCTCGCTTTGCTCAATAAACCCGAGGGATTTTGTTCACATTTCCTCTACAGGGTGCGTGGTGCTGTGACAATGGAAAATAAGACCCGAGGCATAACGTAGTCGGGCCGTAAACATAGAGACACCCTTTAAGCTCCCTGAGCCTCAATTTCCTCTTAGGTTAAAGGAGATTGATTCTACATATCTCACCGGTCCTATGAGGACCAAAAAAACGCAGCAGTAGCAAAATACGTTACACAGCTTACAGTTCCTTAAAAATATAAGCGCTTTTCATTATTTTATTGCCATAAATAAAAATGATCACCCACGTGTTCTAATTGCTAGCTCCTACAGTAGACAATTACTAGAAAAACATGTTTCGCCTGAAAGAGACGTTCCTTCAAAAAGAGCAAGAGGGTGATTTATTTCAAATCTGTGTCCCTGTTTTGTTAGACTTTGTAGGAAAGAGAAAGAAGTTGCGGGTTGGCAGGGATGGGTCTCTTAGGGAAATCGATGACCAAAGGCCACGTACACTTGATTTGGCTAGTTTTGTCCATATTTACTTATGGAATCTAAGGAAGGAAGGACAATATTGAGGTAGGGACATTTTTTTTTTTAATTTTATTTTTTTACATTTATTTATTGAAAGACATAGAGAGACAGAGCACAAGTTGGGAAGGAGCAGAGAGAGAAGGAGACACAGAATCGGAAGCAGGCTCCGGGCTCAGAGCTGTCAGCACAGAGCCCGACGCAGGGCTCAAACCCACGAACTGCAAGATCATGACCTGAGCCAAAGTCGGATGCTTAATCGACTGAGCCACCCAGGCGCCCCGAGGTAGGGACATGTTATATGAGACCAAACCTTCCCAATAACAATCAGGAAAAAAGCCAGGGGATGGCCCAGAAAATAAAGGTGAGATCTCAAAGGAAAGGCATCAGAGAGCCAGTGAGCTCCTCTGACAGGTGCTTGCTACTCCTTATCCCCACCCTTGGTCCCATAGCACTGGCTCACCGTGTGATCTTGGATGAGATTTATTCTCTCTGAGTTTGCCTCTCTGCTGTGTGCTGGTAAATGTTTAAAAATATGTGCATGCATAAACATGCACAGGTTTATTAAAAATCTCACCGATATAAAAAAGATGAGCCCCATGCATTTTGTAAAAATAGTAGACATACAGGACTCCTTATTACACATTTCTTTTAGCCAATTTTTTATCACAGAGTACTTTCATTGATTTCTGCCCAATTCTTACTCCCCTAGCCAACCTATGGTTGCAATTGATCAAGGAGCGTAGCTCTGAAATGAATGCTGGTCCTTAACAAGTTTACATTCACCAGTAAGAGGAAAGTGAAACAGCAAAGGCCTGTGGCAGAACTTCACGTGTTCATCAGTGACCTAAGTGACATTGTTGCAAAGTCATGTAGTGATAGCTATTGAATACTGAAACAATCGTTTCTTAATTTATGTACCGTTTACAACCTGATGGGTATGCATACAATAGTCTTTTAAAATCATTATTTTCTCCATACATTTCTTAAGTCTAGACAAGCAACAAAGCAGTAAGATACACTGTTCGGGGAGCCTTTGCTGATCTTTGGCAGTGTAAATATTTCCGATCTGTTTCAAGCAACAGTGGACCCACCCCGCTGAATGCAGAGGTAGGAAGAGATACACATTATCACACCAATCTATAGTCTTTATAGCACACAGTTACAATTGCTATAAATAATCTGCAGAACACAAATATGAGCCAAACATAGTAAGAAGGAAACTTATGAATTTTCAAGATTGCCTTTTATTATAACTCATTTAATAGTAAGCTTATAGTCGCTTAAAAAAATAATCGCTGTGTTTAACTGACTCGCAACATACCTGAAAATTAAAAATCAACCAACAGGAGCTAGTAAAAGTTCACCCCAATATGACATTGATCCTTAGTAGTTCTTTCTATGTAAAGAGGATGACTGTATATTATAGGACTTTGGGAATGCATGCAAAGTACTTGGTACACCATATCTAGTTTTTAAGTGTCTTTTGTCTTTTTTTTTTTATTTTTTTTAACGTTTATTTATTTTTGAGACAGAGAGAGACAGAGCATGAACGGGGGAGGGGCAGAGAGAGAGGGAGACACAGAATCGGAAGCAGGCTCCAGGCTCTGAGCCATCAGCCCAGAGCCCGACGCGGGGCTCGAACTCACGGACCGCGAGATCGTGACCTGAGCCGAAGTCGGACACCCAACCGACTGAGCCACCCAGGTGCCCCTAAGTGTCTTTTATCTTTAATTTTTTAAGTGTTTATTTTTTTTGAGAGAGAGAGGGTGAGAGAGAGAGAGAGAGAGAGAGAGTTGCGGGGGGTGGGTAGGAGCAAAGAGAGAGGGAGACACAGAATCCAAAGCAGGCTCCAGGCTCCGAGCTGTCAGCACAGAGCCAGACGCATGGCTCCATACGAGATCATGACCTGAACCAAAGTCAGAGGCTTAACCTGAGCTTGTTGTTAATTCAGGGCCTTTAAGAAGCATTAACAGAGCCCTTGTGAATTTCCCTCTCTATAGTGTAACACCTTGTTTCATCCGAAAGCCACATACTGAAACCTCCTGGTGTGATAGAATATGAATGTTCAGCTGCTTCGGATTCTGTCTTCCTCTCTCTCTGCTCGTCCTCCACTCGCTCTCTGTCTCTCAAAAATATAAACATTAAAAAAAAAAGAATATGAATGCTCAACCATCATATTCCTATTTGATGCTGATAGAAAATGATAGATTATTACACAATGAGTAAGTAAATCCACTTCTCTGGTCTCTGGAATACACACTTCTACAGCCATTAGAAGTCTCTCTTTGTAGATCAGTCTCAAAAAACATGCTTTTTGTCCCCCCTTGCCATGAGCTGCAGTTTTAAAAACTCTTCCAGAGTGCATCTCTCATTTTTTTTTCTTTTCTCTAAACTAGGCCCTTACTCTCCTTACTTTAAAGCTTTAATATTTGAAATGAGTCTCATAAATTTAATAAGGATACCCACATGGATGAATATTTTAAAACTCGGTTAAATAGGTTTATTTTATTTTTTACCCCCTTTTTTTGAGGGCAGTGGAGGATTAATGGATAAATGTATAATCAACCCACATAAAATTTGACAAGCAGATATTTTATAAAATTGCCTTGTGGGAATCCAAATACCAGATGCTCTTTATCATGACAATCCAGTCCAATACCCCGGCCGAGGGAGAGAAACACAGCACATTTGAGCACCAGCTGCAAAGACATGACTCTGTCTGGCTGCCAGAGGCACAACTGAAATGCAGAATACCATCCTGAAACAGAGACAAGGGGCTTTGTGAGTTCACAAAGCCAGATTTTAATGACAGAGGCTATTAGGGCATCTTCTGTCTGTCTCCCATATGCTTAGTTGAAGGAATGGATACTCAGGCTGTAGAAACTTAATGTGCCAAGACGCTAAAGTCACTGGGCCACCTGTGTCCTTTGGCGGTCTCTGTTCCAAGGCAGTTTCTGGCCAAAAGGGCTTGGAAAAGTCAGAGCTGTTTGCTGTTTGTTCAAGGGGGCGTTTGCCAATAGAGGTCAAACGAAGAGGACAGAGGGAACTTCAGTTAGATTTTGTACATTTCCAAATTGAAACAAACCAGGTTTAGCACAGTGGAGCCCAACCTCAGGAATGAGAACTTAGCCCTTTATTCACCAGCGCCAGCCTGACACTGACACTAACGAGTAAAGGCGAGGCTCTGCAGATCTCTGCAGGAAAGGGCAGGAATCGGGAAGAATGTGCTAAATCCAAAGGGAGCATGAGCCGAATCATGATGAGAGTGCCACTTGTCACGTGGGATGGCGAGAAACCAATGCAGTGAGGAGTCAGATGGGGATGGAACCCTATCGATTTCCGCTGGATTCATCCCACTTTATTTACCCTGATGCGAATTTTTTTCAATTTGAACCTTGAAACCTAGAGCCACCCTGGAAACACTGGTTGAATGCAGCACGTTAGGACTTTCTTATTCCCACTCCCCACTTACAGCCTGCAGTCCCGAGGTCACAGAGTCACTGCCTGCACCCCGCCGGCTCCTTGGATGGGACCACAGCCCCGTGAGGAGGAAGGAAGGGTGGACAGGCTCAGGGCGCACCATACGGCACCTGTCCGCGGAAGTTCACGGGGAGGAGGGGCCGTAGCGACCAAAGGATGTTGAGAAGATCTTCCCCGGTCTCTGCTCTGTGTGCCTGGGAGGGCCTATTCCACTGATATTTGTGGGAAAAGAGCAGCCAAAGGGTCAGTTCTCAATGAGCAAATTGTCTGGTCTTCCCGAGCTTCCATGTTCCCCACCCAAGAAGTGTCGGTGGGGCAACAGATTTCCATTTTTTTCCTCCTTTCAGACACCTTTATTAGCGTGGAATCTTATGTAGAATTCAACTCCCTTTTCATAGATCACAGTGGACCACCCGGGCTCAGAGCCTGGCAGCCCACTGTGTCCTCCCCACCTCTGCAGGGTGTCCAAAAAACGTCTGCGGATCCCTGGATCTTCTCAAAATGTCACACAAGGAGCTCCTGGAGAGCTCAGTCGACCGAGCGTCTGGTTCTTGATTTCGGCTCAGGTCATGATCTTGCGGTTCGTGAGTTCCAGCCCAGCATTGGGCTCCATGCTGCCAGTGTGGAGCCTGTTTAGGATTCTCTCTGTCTCTCTCTCTCTCTCTCTCTCCCTCCCTCCCTCCTCAGCTCATTCCCTCTCTCTCTCTGTCTCTCAAAGTAAATAAATGAACCTAAACACACACACACACACACACACACACACACACACACACACACACCAAAGCCACGGAGCTAGGTGGTCTTTAACTTTGCTCACGTAGCAAATATTCATGATTCCTTGGAGATCACATCAGTGGGAGCCGAGACTCCAGCTGAGTTTTGGGTTGCTCCCCCAACACCTCTCCCCTCTCCCCGACTTCCTCTAGCCCTGCGCCCTCCCTTCGTTCCCAGTGATGGGGGTCATTTAAGCCAGGGTTTCATTCTCGGGAGACATAGGACAGAAGCACAAAGCTTTCTCTGGGTTTGGGGAGCAAGGACCACAGCTTCGGGGTGCTGGTCCAGATGTACAGGTGAAGTTCACAGTTGGCTATTTGGAGGGAACTTGCAAAGCTCCCTGGTTTGGACATCATTCTACATCCAGTCACATGAAAAGCCTCACCTCTAGCTCTGTATTTCACCCTGTCGTGTTCAACTCGTCCCAGCTACTGCAGCTTTCCTTTGCTTCCGAAAGCTAAAATACCTTCGCGTTACAAGGCTTTTTGTGTGTTCTGTTCCCTCGGTTTGGAATGCTCTTCCCTCTGCTGCCTCTTCATCAGACAACTTCCAGTCCTTCATTCCAATGTTAGCTCAGTTGTCCCTCTCCTGAGAGGCTGTCCGAAAAGGCTCCTCAGACCATTTTTCCACATCGAACAGGTTTATTGTTCATGCTTATATTCAAATGGAGTTCTTTTTTTTTTTTATGTTTTATTTATTTTTGAGACAGAGAGAGACAGAACATGAGCAGGGGAGGGGCAGAGAGAGAGGGAGACACAGAATGCGAAGCAGGCTCCAGGCTCTGAGCTGTCAGCACAGAACCCGACACGGGGCTCGAACTCACGAACCGTGAGATCGTGACCTGAGCCGAAGTCGGACGCTTAACCGACTGAGCCACCCAGGCTCAAATGGAGTTCTTATGCATGGTCCTAAGAGCAGTTTTACAATTTACCATCTTAGCATTGCAAATAGTCTGTCTGGTTACTTGATAAATATTTATCTTCCCCTCTAGATCAGGGGTTGGAAAACCACAGCTCAAGGGCCACATCCAGTCCATTGTTTTCGTAAACACAGCTGTACTGGCACACGGATGTGCTTATTCATTTGAGTGTCGTCTGCGGCTGCTTTCACGTAATAGCAGCAGAGGTGAGTAGCTGTAGCAGTGACCGGACAGCACATGAAGCCTACGCTACCTTTACAGAAAAACTTTGCCAACTCTTACTCGAGGCCATAAGCTCCATTTAAAACGGGAGCATGTTGGGGCACCTGGGAGGCTCAGTCGGTTAAGCATCCAACTTCGGCTCAGGTCACGATCTCAGGGTTTGTGGGTTCGAGCCCCGTGTCGGGCTCTGCGCTGACAGCTCAAAGCCTAGAGCCTTCTTTGGATTCTGTGTCTCCCTCTCTCTCTGCGCCTCCCCCCACTCATGTTTTCTCTCTCTGTCTCAAAAAAATATATATTTAAAAAAAAAAAAAAGGGAGCATGTGAGGAATGCCTGGGTGGCTCAGTCGGTTAAGTGTCCGACTTCGGCTCAGGTCATGATCGTGTGGTTCATGAGTTCCAGCCTGCATCGGGCTCTGTGCTGACAGCTTGGAGCCTGAAGCCTGCTACAGATTCTGTGTCTCCCTCTCTCTCTGCCCCTCCCCTGCTTGCCCTTTGTCTCTGTCCTAAAAAAAATGACTAAACTTTAAAAATAACTTTTTTTAAAAAAAGAGCATGTTTATTTTGCTCATCATTTTGTCCCCTGTAGCTAACATAATTCCTGGCATACATTTCTAGTTTAATAAGTACATGTTTCACGCATGGAACAATGAGTGAATCCACAAACATCGTTAATTATACATGTGTGATGCCATCGAAATTACCCAGTAAAAACAAACAAACAAAAAAACCCTTACCAACAGCATAAGGAAGTCTTGTTTTTGAAAAGCCTTTTTCCTTACTCATTTTTTAGCATTATCGCAATAAACAAAATATGCAAGAATATTAGTGAACGATTATGATATTCACTGTTAATGGAAATGTACTAATCAGAATGCAAAGCTTAACTTGGTATAAGGTTACATGTAAAATCTTGATCAACCATTGAAAGCAAATATTTCTGTACAAGAAAGATGGTCCTTCAATTGCCAGCCAATAAGGTAACCCTATCATTTTTGTTCAAATTTTTATTTATTTTTTTCAAATGCCAGCTTTGGTGATTTGTTGGCTATAACCTATGCCATAGGATTAAATGTCCCATGTCATACATGTATAATATGAATGAAACATGCATGCATGTATAATATGTATGACATGTATTATGTATATAGATAGATAGATGGATAGATAGATGTGTATACATAATATACATTAAATATCATATATAATGTCCATAGCCCAGATTCAGGCACATGAAAAATATTTAATAAATGTGTACTTTCTATCAGAACATAGAAGAATATATTCCCCAATAGTCTCAGCATATTGAATGTTTAAACTAGTTTCAATTTAAATGTTTTTTTTAATGTTTATTTATTTTTGAGAGACAGACAGAGCACACGCGGAGAAGGGGCAGAGAGAGAGGGAGACACAGAATCCGAGGCAGGCTCCAGGCTCCGAGCTGTCAGCACAGAGCCCGACGCGGGGCTCGAACCCACGAACTGTGAGATCGTGACCTGAGCCGAAGTCAGACGCTTAACCGACTGAGCCACCCAGGCGCCCCTAAACTAGTTTCAATTTATATATTATTTTTCAGTCCCTGGGTGTGTGAGTGATATTGTGGTAATTAGAGCATAGTAAGACAAGGTTTATCCTATTCTGTGTAATATATCGTAAGCATCTTGTATGTTGCTCTGATATCCGATTTGTATCTTCTACATCTATCAGATAATTTGTATCTTTCAGGCCAGTAGTTGTCAGTGTCATGGATCTAGCCTTTTGAAATCAGGCATATAACTCACAGATGCTAGAGTATCATGCTGTTAGGAAACATGGATCGTTTCTGGTTAGTTTTCAGTTACTTGATTTATTTGTTATACAAATGGCCTAAATTACATATGAAGCCATCGCGTGGTAGGTGCCGTTCTCCCATGGGCAGGGATGACTGTGTATCAGCGTTTTCCTCCGGGGACGAATTACTGTATGATCGAAGACACGGTCTCTGGCTTTCGGCTACAAATTAATACACGAAACACATGCACATACATCTGCTCAGCGAGCGGCATTGTGCTTCACTTTAAAATGTTGCTTCAACTTTTCCCTTTGACTGGTGTCATGGAACCAATGCACAGACTGGGGCTGGGGTGGGGCGAGGAGCCTTTTGACTGTCTTGACAGGTTCCTGCTTGGTGGCATCCTCAGCCTCTCACTGCGAGTAATTTACAACGGCGATCAATAGCTGAGCATTTTCAGTATTCAAGGTAGCTGCCGGGATCCAGAAGAAACATAGCCCTACTTTCAGATTTGAACCACGTAATAGATGTGGAAGCCCGCCCTTAGAAAGGGGGGGGGGCATTAGATCAGGAAGCAGCTGTCTGGCTGTCCCCATTTCTATTCAGCGGCCGTCTTGAGACGTGACTGCCACCACGAAGCAATTTCCCAAGGCCTTGCTCATTTGGCACTTTAAGAAGAGCGAGTCCCCGCCTGGTCTGTCTCAAAAGGCAGGTCTGTACCACGGCAGATTAGAGCACAGGCTTATCTCCGTGCAAAACCTGCTTCTGCCACAGAGTAACGGCCTTGGGCAAATGCCTGGGCTGCTCTGCTTCGGATTCTTTTTATCTGTGATAGGTAGAAGGAATGATGAGACCTGCACATAAAGTGTTTAGAATACTCTCAAGTGGACAGTAAGTGCTCAATGAACCTGAGCTATCATTATCGGCATTTGTTTATTTTTATGGTTTTAAACTTCTTTATTTTTGAGGGAGAGAGAGAACAGGGAAGGGGCAGAGAGAGAGAGAGAGAGAATCCCAAGCAGGCTCCGCACTGTCAGCGCAGAGCCCGATGCGAGGCTCAAACTCCCAAACTGTGAGATCAAGACCAGAGCCGAAGTTGGACGTGTAACTGACTGAACCACCCAGGCGCCCCTATTATTATCAGCATTTAAATAGAAGTTCTGAGGGGCGCCTGGGTGGCTCAGTCGGTTAAGTGTCCGACTTCGGCTCAGGTCACGATCTCGCGGTCCGCGAGTTCGAGCCCCGCGTCGGGCTCTGGGCTGATGGCTCAGAGCCTGGAGCCTGCTTCGGATTCTGTGCCTCCCTCTCTCTCTGCCCCTCCCCCGTTCATGCTCTGTCTCTCTCTGTCCCAAAAATAAATAAATAAACGTTGAAAAAAAAAATTTAAATAGAAGTTCTGAAACAACCTTCTTTCCTCACTGGGAAACCTTATGAGGACATGTATCTCTTGTCACAATGCCAGGCTTTTTCAATTTGCATCTGGTTCGTGCTGTTAGTCATATTTCGTTCTAATTGTCCAAAACAATCAGATGGTTCCTGAGCTTTATTTGCTCCAAGGAACTAGACGCCATGCTACTCTCCGACAGAGTCTTTGCTTCTAAAACTTTCCTCTGGTTCAGCTTTTGTGCTAAAATGCTTTCCCCCTGTCTTTTAGAACGAAAGAGAAAATGCTAGTGTGTATTGACTACCTGCCAATATGCAAGACATCAGGTGATATGATTGCGCTTTGCTGGTTTGATTCATTTATTCTTTATGGTAAGCTTGCAAAGCAGCTGAGGCTTAGAAAGGTAAGACATTTTTCTAAGGACTGTAACGGGGGAATAATACAAACCCTAGTTGGTCCCCCATGAGCTTGCTAATTCGCGTGTCACGGAGAGCAATGGTTTCTTGCAGATGCTACCCTCTTCAATGTAAATGTCTTACAGGCAGGGGCAGGACAACCTTATTTTGTCCAGTGACTTAGTTATTGTCTCCCACTGCCTTGGCACATCCTGTGGCTTGCTTTGTTCTTAGCTAAGAGGCAGATACGCAGGTCACTTCAAGCGGCGGATATGGCTTCTATGGAGAAATTAGACGATCAAAACTTGATTTAACCAAATCCTACAGCCACGTTAGAGGGCAATCTTGTGGTTTCTTATAAAACGAAACATATTCTTATCATGCAATCCAGCAATTATGCTCTTCGGTATTTATCCAAAGGAGCTGAAAACTTATGTTCACACAAAAACCCGCACACAGATGTTTATGGCAGTTTTATTCATAATTGCCCAAACTTGGAAGCAACTGAGGAGTCCTTCAGTTAGGTGAACGGGTAAGTGAGCTCTGGAACAGTCAGACAATGGAATCCTGTTTAGCACTAAAAAGAAATGAGCTGTCAAGCCATAAAGAGACATGGAGAAAACGTAAATGCATATTAGTATGTGAAAGAAGACAATCTGAGAGGCTACATACTATATACGATTCCAACTACATGGCATTCTGGAAAAGGTGAAACCATGGAGACAGTTAAAAGATCAGTGTGTGCCAGGTGGTGGGGGTAGAGAGTGGAGATGAATAGGTAGAAAGGAATTTTAGGGCAGTGAAAACACGCTATATGATTCTAAACTGATGGAGACATGTCATTATACCTTTGTCTAAACTCATAGAATGGACAATGTCAAGAGTGAATCCTAATATAAACTATGGACTTGGGGTGGTTAAGATATGCTAATATAGACTCATCAGTTGCAATAGATGTAACATTTTGTGGGTGATACTGGTTAACGGGGGAGCCTATGGACATGTGGGGCAGGGATATATGGGAAATCTCTATGCCTTCCCTTCAATTTTGCTATGAACCTAAAACTGCTGTTAAAAAATAGTCTTAAAAGGGGCACCTGGGTGGCTCAGTCGGTTGAGCATCCGACTTCAGCTCAGGTCATGATCTCACGGTTCATGGGTTCAAGCCCCATGTTGGGCTCTGTGCTGACAGTTTGGTCAGAGTCTGGAGCCTGCTTCGGTTCTGTGTCTCCTTCTTTCTCTGCCCCTCCCCTGCTCATGCTCTGTCTCTCTCTGTCTCTCAAAAATAAATAAATGTAAACAAAATTTTTTTAATAGTCTTAAAATTGATTTAATATGAAATCTGCAGCTAGAGCACACGTCCCTCTCTAAATGGCCTGTTGACTTTTTCACTACTAGGATTTAAGTAAGGAGATGATAATCCTTAAAAAAGTTGTTTAACGTTTATTTATTTTTGAGACAGAGAATGAATGGGGGAGGGTCAGAGAGAGAGGGAGACACAGAATCTAAAACAGGCTCCAGGCTCTGAGCTGTCAGCACAGAGCCCGACGCGGGGCTCGAACTCACAGACCTTGAGATCATGACGTGAGCTGAAGTCGGACGCTTAACTGACTGAGCCACCCAGGCGCCCCAGATTTTTTTAAATCAATTTAATTATATGCGTGAAGCTCATCTATATGCCCCAAACTGTTAGCACACAGCCTGACGCAGGGCTCGAACTCACGGACAGCGAGATCACGACCTGAGCCAAAGTCAGTCGCTTAACCGACTGAGCCACCCAGGTGCCCCGGGAGATGGCAATCCTTAACCCATCCTTGATTTGTCCCGGGAGTGGGGCAGGAAGAGGCACCGATGGGATTCCACAGCTTTCTCCAAAAGCCCATTCTCAAAATTCCTCTCTTTAGTTTCTTCCGTGCTTGTTTAGCCTGAGACTGGACAAGAGGACTCTTTAAGAGGCCCAAGACTTATGGAACTAGTTCCAGCTCTCTTATTTGGAACACTTGCACTTTAGCCTGAACTTGAAACACGTGTGCCCACTTGGTGTCCACTCTATCTCGGTGCCTGGTTCAAAGACGACTCTTAACAGCACATAAGTAAGTACAACTCAAGGGGAGAATTTTGTCATTTGTGTGATGCTTATACCTGGACACCCGGAATCTACCTTAAATCCAGTTCCTGCTGAAACTTTCAGGTTTTCTTGATGGGACCTGGGGGACCCGTCCAGCAGCCCAGCACACGTCTTCAAGCTTGAGTGGCCACGCACAGAGCTGTTCCAAAGACGGCGCGTTCAAATACCCGAGTAGAAGTACTTTGGGCCCGGAGGAAACCACGTGAGCCTTCGATCGTTTTCCAGCCTGGGCCCCGAAATTTCTGTCCATGGCTGGCTGGCCAGGAAGCTTTGTGATAACAGCATACAGGGCAGATACACAAAACGGGAATGTCACTACCATCCTCGTAAAGGACTGAACGTGTCCCCTCCTTCGCGCATCTGTTCCACGATGCACGATGTTTGCTGCCCTTGACGAAATCTTCAACCGCGAAGAGTCAGAATCTCTCATATGTCTGAAGTGTGGAGTAGCAGTGGGGACAGACCGTGGCCCCTTCACCCACGAGCCTTAACCCTGTCTGCCTTTGGACTACAGGCTACGGTCCGCCCACAAGAAGCTGGCGATAAAATCGGATTGCCAGGACAGTGGCTTCTCTAGAGCTTGTGAAAGACCCAGGGGCTCCCTGACCAAGCTGGGTGGGAGGTGGGGGCGGCCTGCACTCACCCAATGGAGGATACTGACCAGGGCACCACTACACTCCGACTGGCAATACCAGACGCCCTGGTACACAAGGGGAAGACCTCACCCATTCCCCGCCCTTCTCTTACCTTTCCAAGCCTAGTTCGCCCCCTGGAGCCGGTCAGCATCATGGCACATAGAGTAGGGGACGGCAGCCCACCAGGAATGCCCACAGTCCCTGCTTCCTCCACCCTGGCACCCCAAAGAACCCGAAAGACGGCCCCTTCCCCCCTTCTCTGGCTCTAGCCACTCACAGAAGAGCCTGGCTGAGGCTCAGCGTGGCCCTTCTCACCTCTAAAGACTCCAGGAGGACTTCAGGAGCCACACTTGGAGCCACCCATTTAAAGGAGATGACTAATCGTTACATTCCTTCAAGTCGGGTTGGTCCCGGGTAGGTTTGGGCCCACAAGAGCCCCCCCACACTGAGACGGACCCTCAGGGATCTGAGATCGTCACAGCTCCTACGCCAGCGGGGCCCTGGGTCGCATTCCACTTTTTCCTTCAGATTCTGGGCTAGGTCTGGTTTGGCCTCCATGTGCAGACTGCATGAACGCGATCGGGAGGAGCGGAACGCGGTCAGAGGCTGGAGTCCCCGGGGTGAAGCGAAGGCTGCCACCAGGCCCTGCCCAGAACCTCAACGCTTCTGATGGCTTCTAACAGGAAGGGTCTGCTGTCACTTTCAGGTGGCTTTGAGCCGGCCTGGTTCACGCCTTCATCTGACACACGAGGGAAAGAAATCTAGAGGCATGAAGTGACTGATCCACCAGAGCAGAGAGGGGTGGGGACAGAGCCATGGCTCCAGCAGCCCAGGGAATACCGGCTCGTCTTCACCACACACACTCTGGACATGGTACCCCAAGGCCTCATCTGGGGTTCCTGAATGGCTTTTGCAAGCACCTCAGGGTTCCCCAAGAAGTTTCTGGCAGTGCATTTAAAGTAAGAAAGAAAAGCACAGCAAAACTAACTTAAAAACAAAGGGCACTCCTTCCAAACCCCGGGGCTCCCAGGGCTGAGGCAGTTTGAGGTTTTAAGGAATCAAAGCAAAGCATAAGTGTTCCGTGGCCTCCAAATTCAAGGGTCACTCTTTATTAGGCAGGCCGTGCTATGTCTCATCTCAGGGTCCAACCTGCGGGGTTTTCGAGTAGGGACGCGGGTGGCCCGCAGCGTTCAGCTTGGCAGGCTGTATCCCCACAACTTAATACAGGTCGTCGCAAGGGGACGCTTCCGTGTTTAGCTTACATTTTTCCCTTCCCCGGTTTGTTTTATGACTCCCAGGCTCATTTCTGGATACCTGATACTCTGTCCACTTATGCGCTTCCTGTCATTAGCCAGCGCCCCGGGGAAACCTTCATCACTTTCCCCGGAGAGGCGGGGAGTTCACGTCCCTCCCTTCAATTGCAGCTGTGCCTTGGGAGGTCACCTTTGTCCTTTCCAGAAGCGGATCTTTCTGCGGAGGAGGAGACATTTGGGACAGGATGCCTGGCCCAGAATAGTCGTGAGGGGTCACAGTGAAGGGGCGACAAGAGGGTGGAGTTGAAGGCAAGGGGGTGGTAGGACCTTCATCCCCCTACCCTCTCCCAGGATGGATGGATGGATGGATGGATGGGTGTGCGCTCTGTGGACCCACGAGCCCAACCTTCGGGGGCAATCTGGAGTTCTCTATTTTTTTCCTCTCAGCTTGGAAGTCATTTTTATATAACAAACCGTCTCCAAGTAACCTTTGGCTAATCTATTTCTTCCCCGGCTGGTTAAAACAAGAAACTTCCCACTTCACCTCGCCTTGTTTTCTCATGTATTTAAATTGTTTTCTTTTTGCCTTGTAACAATAGGCAGAGCTCAGCCTGTCCCTGTCCCCGAGGGGCCCTTGAAGCAACTGGGAGATTGTAATTTAAGAATCATCCAATTTCAACTGGCTTCATTTCACTCGGCTTAAATAAGGATCTTTCCATCATTACGTGTTATAATTATGTCACCACATGCTATATGATTCAAATTAGATGATGATTACATCCCATATATTAACATTAATTGTGTAACTAGACATAACCATATGTTTATATGTGGATTTAATTACCATCTTTAAAAATCCTGCCTGAGAAGATGAAAGTGACAAATTTTTAAAGGACGTAAAGTAGCGAGGAAAAACATGTTCAAATAAATACATAAAACTAAGCATATGGAGGAAATGCGAATAATTGGGAAAGGTTTTTAAATTAGCATTTGTTAATTACCTTAGTTGTGTGCTTTTGTTTGTAGAAATCGCATGCTAGGACTATGAGAGTTCAAAAGAGTCAAGTAGAGGGGCGCCTGGGTGGCTCAGTCAGGTCAGCATCCGACCCTTGATTTCGGCTCAGGGCATGCTCTCACGGTTCATAGATCGAGCCCTGCATCGGGTTCTGTGCCCACATCCTGGAGTCAGCTCGGGATTCTCCCTCTGCCTTTCCCTCACTTGCTCTCTCCCTCTTTCAAAAGTAAATAAATGCATTTTTTAAGAATTAAAAAAAAATACAAAACAATCCAGTAGATCAGCCATAATCTCACCACCACCGCGTGATTCCTTCCCAGACCTTACTCATATACACCTGTATTTGTGAGTGTCTCTGATTATAACTGCTCACAAAGTTTTGGTTCTGCTTTTCCACATGTTCTTTCCTAAGTGACTCTCACTTATCGCTTAGTGTTCATTAGGTACACTAACACATTAACAGCGTGCTGGCACATGCCAGCACTATGGCCATTGAGTAAAAGCACTGCCTCTGAAATAAGACGGTCTGGATCTGAAATGGTGGGTCAGCGACTCATTAACTTTGTGACCTTGATCGAGTTGCCTAACTCATTCCTGCCTCAATATCCCCATCCAGAAAATGGCAGTAAGTACCTACCTTGTAGGTTCCTGTGAACCCGGAGGGTGTTATTACATGCAGAGTGCTGGGGAAAATGGCACGTACTAGGAGTTCAATAAAGATTTAGTGTTGATGATGCTGTGTCCAGCCGCTTGGGAATCATTCATTTGCTTGATCTCTTTCCTATTTGGGGGCCATGTGAGTGTCTCCATTTTCTAAATTTATCACTCACGCCTGTCCCCCTCCTCTACACACACCTACTTGACCCCAGAGAGGCTCTCTCCTCAACCTACTCCAATCTTTCTTCTATTTCCCATCTAATTCCTTCCACAGAAGCTTTTATCATCATCTAACTTCCTGCAATGACTCGTTGATCTTTCTAAATCCAGCTCTTATCTTGTCTGAGTCTAATAGGAGCCCTGGGGCTGACCTGCTGAAGGCTCTCTGGAAAGAGGCAAAGTTAAGGGGGAGATTGAGTGGCCAAAACGGTATTCTTAGCGCAGGGAAAGAAGGAGGGGAACATTCGTGATCTATTTATCAATGCTGTAATTTCTCTATCTACACGCACATGCGTACATAGCTATATACATGCACATGTGGCTGTTGTCATATCTTTACTGCTAGTTTTTGGTATTTCTTTAAAAAAAAATTTTTTTTAATGTGTATACATTTTTGAGAGAAAGACGGACAGAGTGCAAGTGGGGGGTGGGGACGGACAGAGACAGAGGGAGACACAGAATCCAAAGCAGGCTCCAGGCTCTGAGCTGTCAGCACAGAGCCCCACGTGGGGCTCAAACCCACAAACCGTGAGATCATGACCTGAGCAGAAGTCGGATGCTTAACCGACTGAGCCACCCAGGCACCCCACGTTTTGTTATTTCTAAATTGTTTTCCTAAGGTCTTAAGTCAAATGTCTGAATTATTCAAAATGTGAGTAAGTTAGTATAACACAACCCATTTCAGCTAAAACCAACACTCTTTAAGCACTAGGGACTATTTCTTTTTTTTTAACGTTTATTTTTATTTTTGAGACAGAGAGAGACAGAGCATGAGCGGGGGAGGGACAGAGAGAGAGGGAGACACAGAATCGGAAGCAGGCTCCAGGCTCTGAGCCATCAGCCCAGAGCCTGATGCGGGGCTCGAACTCACGGACTGCGAGATCGTGACCTGAGCTGAAGTTGGATGCTTAACCGACTGAGCCACCCTGGCGCCCCAGGATGTTCTGTATCTGTGCTTTCCAAGACAGTGGCGATAATTACAGGTAACAATGGAGCACTTACAAAATGTAGTTAGTGTGACAGAATCAATTTTCATTTTATTAAATTTTAATAATTGAAATTTAAATAGCCGTAGTTGGCTAGTAGCTACTATATTGAACAATGTAGTTCAATAACATCACAGACTTCTCTTTGTAGGATGTAATACACAGTTACAGTTCCATATTTGTCTCTGTGACGCTTTAAGGCGGGCATCATTTATATCCCGTGTGTTGTTGTTTCTCTAATGCATAATGTCTCACTTTGCACATGGTGTTTGATAAAAATGTTCAATGAATTATGAAAATGGTAAAAAAAAATTGACGTAACACATCAGTTCCTCAGTAAATGGAAATGAGAATAGTTCCACATCTCTCAAGACAGTGAATGAAGTTTACCCTTATTTCTTATCTTTTTTAAAAAGTGGCTCCATGGGGCGCCTGGGTGGCTCAGTCGGTTACGCGTGCGACTTCGGCTCAGGTCATGATCTCACGGTCCGTGAGTTCGAGCCCCGCGTCGGGCTCTGGGCTGATGGCTCGGAGCCTGGAGCCTGCTTCCGATTCTGTGTCTCCCTCTCTCTCTGCCCCTCCCCCGTTCATGCTCTGTCTCTCTCTGTCTCAAAAATAAATAAACGTTAAAAAAAAAAATTTTAAAAAAAAGGGGCTCGAAGAAAAAATAGGCAAAAAAAAAAAAAAAAAAAGACAAATATAATGATAGTTATAAAGATATTTGGAACTAAATCTGGAGTGTTGATTTGGGATGGGGCCAAAGAATCCAGTTTTCCTACACCTATTTTAAGAATGCGGGAACTTTGAAGTCAAAGCTCTGAGCTTCTAGAACTTCCTTCTTCTTAGTGCCTCTTTATTTTTTTTTCTAAAGTGCAAAATGTGCCTACCTAATTAAATTGTCCTACGAGCTGTAAGATATTATTCATATGGCTCACCATAGAGTAAATAGACACCTCTGGCTGTTCACGCAGAGAATCTAGAATGTTCCCTTATGATTACTCGGCAGAATTATAATGTGTATAGCAAGCTGCAAATATTCTTGCTAATATATCTATTTTTCACTCAATTCTTTGATTTCCAACTTTGGAAGTGTTTTCAGTCTTTAAAGGAAAACCCTCGGGGCACCTGGGTGGCTCGGTCGGTTAAGCGTCTGACTTTGGCTCAGGTCATGATCTCACGGTCCGTGGGTTCGAGCCCCCCGTCGGGCTCTGTGGTGACAGCTCAGAGCCTGGAGCCTGTTTCGGATTCTGTGTCTCCCTCTCTCTGAACCTCCCCCGTTCATGCTCTGTATCTCTCTGTCTCAAAAATAAATAAATGTTAAAAAAAAAAAAATAATAAAACCCTCAATGGTGTGAGTTTAAAAATATAAAACCAGGGAAATTTCTTGAGAAATTCAGTTTGCATTCAATGAATGTTCCTCTATTATTTGAAAATAAGAGATAATGCAGAGAACACGTCTGTGTGGTGAAGACGAGCCGGTATTCCCTGGGCTGCTGGTGCCATGGCTCTGTCCCCACCCCTCTCTGCTCTGGTGGATCAGTCACTTCATGCCTCTAGATTTCTTCCCTCGTGTGTCAGATGAAGGCGTGAACCAGGCCGGCTCAAAGCCACCTGAAAGTGACAGCAGACCCTTCCTGTTAGAAGCCATCAGAAGCGTCGAGGTTCTGGGCAGGGCCTGGTGGCAGCCTTCGCTTCACCCCGGGGACTCCAGCCTCTGACCGCGTTCCGCTCCTCCCGATCGCGTTCATGCAGTCTGCACATGGAGGCCAAACCAGACCTAGCCCAGAATCTGAAGGAAAAAGTGGAATGCGACCCAGGGCCCCGCTGGCGTAGGAGCTGTGACGATCTCAGATCCCTGAGGGTCCGTCTCAGTGTGGGGGGGCTCTTGTGGGCCCAAACCTACCCGGGACCAACCCGACTTGAAAGAATGTAACGATTACTCATCTCCTTTAAATGGGTGGCTCCAAGTCCTCCTGGAGTCTTTAGAGGTGAGAAGGGCCACGCTGAGCCTCAGCCAGGCTCTTCTGTGAGTGGCTAGAGCCAGAGAAGGGGGGAAGGGGCCGTCTTTCGGGTTCTTTGGGGTGCCAGGGTGGAGGAAGCAGGGACTGTGGGCATTCCTGGTGGGCTGCCGTCCCCTACTCTATGTGCCATGATGCTGACCGGCTCCAGGGGGCGAACTAGGCTTGGAAAGGTAAGAGAAGGGCGGGGAATGGGTGAGGTCTTCCCCTTGTGTACCAGGGCGTCTGGTATTGCCAGTCGGAGTGTAGTGGTGCCCTGGTCAGTATCCTCCATTGGGTGAGTGCAGGCCGCCCCCACCTCCCACCCAGATTGTTCAGGGAGCCCTTTGGTCTTTCACAAGCTCTAGAGAAGCCACTGTCCTGGCAATCCGATTTTATCGCCAGCTTCTTGTGGGCGGACCGTAGCCTGTATTCCAAAGGCAGACAGGGTTAAGGCTCGTGGGTGAAGGGGCCACGGTCTGTCCCCACTGCTACTCCACACTTCAGATATATGAGAGATTCTGACTCTTCGCGGTTGAAGATTTCGTCAAGGGCAGCAAACATCGTGCATCGTGGAACAGATGCGCGAAGGAGGGGACACGTTCAGTCTTTTACCAGGATGGTAGTGACATTCCCGTTTCGTGTATCTGCCCTGTATGCTGTTATCACAAAGCTTCCTGGCCAGCCAGCCATGGACAGAAATTTCGGGGCCCAGGCTGGAAAACGATCGAAGGCTCACGTGGTTTCCTCCGGGCCCAAAGTACTTCTACTCGGGTATTTGAACGCGCCGTCTTTGGAACAGCTCTGTGCGTGGCCGGTCAAGCTTGAAGACGTGTGCTGGGCTGCTGGATGGGTCCCCCAGGTCCCATCAAGAAAACCTGAAAGTTTCAGCAGGAACTGGATTTAAGGTAGATTCCGGGTGTCCAGGTATAAGCATCACACAAATGACAAAATTCTCCCCTTGAGTTGTACTTACTTATGTGCTGTTAAGAGTCGTCTTTGAACCAGGCACCGAGATGGAATGGACACCAAGTGGGCACACGTGTTTCAAGTTCAGGCTAAAGTGCGAGTGTTCCAAATAAGAGAGCTGGAACTAGTTCCATAAGTCTTGGGCCTCTTAAAGAGTCCTCTTGTCCAGTCTCAGGCTAAACAAGCACGGAAGAAACTAAAGAGAGGAATTTTGAGAATGGGCTTTTGGAGAAAGCTGTGGAATCCCATCGGTGCCTCTTCCTGCCCCACTCCCGGGACAAATCAAGGATGGGTTAAGGATTGCCATCTCCCGGGGCACCTGGGTGGCTCAGTCGGTTAAGCGACTGACTTTGGCTCAGGTCGTGATCTCGCCGTCCGTGAGTTCGAGCCCTGCGTCGGGCTATGTGCTGACAAGCTCAGAGCCTGGAGGCTGTTTCAGATTCTGTGCCTCCCTCTTTCTCTGACCCTCCCTGTTCATGCTCTCTCTCTGTCTCAAAAATAAATAAATGTTAAAAAAAATAAAATAATAAAATAAAACCCTCAATGGTGTGAGTTTAAAAATATATAACCAGGGAAATTTCTTGAGAAATTCAGTTTGCATTCAATGAATGTTCCTCTATGGTTTGAAAATAAGAGATAATGCAGAGAACACAAAAACATCTCAGGATTACTAACTCCCATCAATAAATGATAGAATTTTATCCAAATAAGCCAATCTCTAGCTTTCTTCACATTTCCAATCCATATTAATTCTATAATTATATATATTTTTTAAATATGAAATTTATTTTCGAATTGGTTTCCATACAACACCCAGTGCTCATCCCAACAGGTGCCCTCCTGAGTGCCTATCACCCACCCTCCCCTCCCTCCCACCCCCATCAACCCTCAGTTTGGTCTCAGTTTTTTAAGAGTCTCTTATGTTTTGTCTCCCCCCCCTCTAACCTTTTTTTTTTTTTTCCTTCCTCTCCCCCATGGTCTTCTGGTAAGTTTCTCAGGATCCACATAAGAGTGAAAACATGCTCTGCGCAAGATGATGTTCACGGATATTTCAAAGAAGAAGGAAATATTAGTCATTACAATGATCCCCAACATGATGTTGATTTCATTCTTTATCAGGAGCTTTGTCACTCTTTGAAAGAAACCTGTCCAGATTTGACACTTTAGGACCGTATTTCTTTCAGTATCTTCTTTTCTTGATTGCCTGGATCTGATACCGAGGAAGGATGATTGTTTATCTGCCTGTGTGTAGAGGGTAATTGCCTTTGGCATTTCATTGGTACTGTTGTCGGATCTGATCACATTACAGCCGTGATTCCTTCTTCGGTTTGTACATTGAAAAAAAAAAAAAATGCAGGGTTATTTCCAGCTTTTCCAGCTCACTGCTTTAAGGTGGAATGCTCTGGAGTTTCAAACACATTTCTGGAACCTATGGTTCCACTACTTTTCCTTACTGAGGCGTGCATCAAGAATGGTTGCTTAGGCTTGATAATGGTTTTTCAACGTTCTAAAAACACACCCACAGGGTCCAACAGCCTTCTGAAAGATTTAATGGGATTTTTTTTTTTTTTTTTTTTTTTTTTTTTTTTAGCGTGAGACTGTTGGACTGCTTTTAGAAAGGTTATTGCTACACAAGCCTAATTCCACCTGTAAAAATTCAGAAACCGGAGTGATCCTACAGACCCCTGGGAAAATGCCCACAATATAGAGCATTGTATAGGGATTAAAACATGGGCCACGGAGCCAAAACTCTATGGGGTTGATTCCTGGCTGCATCACTTAGGATATGCACACGCACTGGCAACTTGTTAAGCCTTGTCTGACTCAGTTTCCCACATGTAAAATAGAAGTAAAAACAATACTTAACCCAAAGGGTTGTTAAGAGGATTCCCTGAGTTTTTACACCGAAGGGGCTTGAACGAATGCCTGACCTGCACTAAAGTGCTGAATAAACATTTCTGTTACAGACCCTGGGTCTCAATTTTCTGCTTCTGCCACTCCAGCATTTAACAAGGACTTGTCGTTTCTCATGAGATGGTGGGTTGGCCGGGTAGTTCCTCTGCTGGCCCTACCAGGGCTCATTCATCCAGCAGGGGCTCAGCCCCCGGGCACTGCCGGGATGGCCCGGATGCCTGAGCCTCTGGCATGTGGTCTCTCCTCCCGGATGTTTTCACACCACCGTTGTCTCACAGACCAGCACGCAAGAGCAGAAGCTCCAAAGGCCTCCAAGATCAGAGGCTTGGGCGTCACTCCATATCTCCTGAAATGCATTCTCTTGGTCACGGGCAAGTCCCAGGGGGCACACAGATTCATGAAAAGAGGAAACATCCTTGCAGAAGGGATGTGCACACAAAGACGGGCAAAATTACCGCGCCCGCCTTTGTAAACCATCTGCAAGACCTTGGCGTCCTAACTCCTCGCTTTCTCCCGATTCTCATGGCTCTATAGGAGGCTGAAAACTAAAGACCGACCCACAGAGGACTGCAAGTGTGACTCCTCCAAATGCACACCTTCCCACCACCCTCTCCCCCACTTGATCATCGCTATGATCTCTGAAAGTCTTCGGGCATCCCCAATACATACGCACCCAGAGCCCCAGCATTACCGCTCCTCGGCGTGACTGGTGACCAGAGTCGCAGAGAGATACCTCCCCTCACCCAGGGTCAGGCGTCATTATTAGCAGGTCTCTCCATGGCCTACAACAGCTTCTCCAAAACATGACAACATTATCTCTTTTGCACGCTCTCATTTGCCCCCAGAGAGAGATCAAGCCCCATACTTTCCACATAGTAGATAGGCATGGTGGCACAGCCAATGGATGAATATTGATTCCAACGAAATGCACACTGGGATTTTGAGAATCAAGAAGCCTCTCCTGCTCTCCTTGCCCCTTGCACATTCCTGCTCAGTGTCGCCCTTCCAATTTGTACTGCTTGGGCATGGTTTCATGGCGATGCTGAGACTTGGCCATCTAAGGTTTACTCAGGAGGAAGAGAACCATTTCACCTAATAATATTCGCACATACAGAGAACTTTTGATCTTCAAACCTCTTTAAAGGCATTAGCCAAGGGGCGCCAGGGTGGCTCAGCTGGTTGAGGGTCTGACTTCAGCTCAGGTCATGATCTGGCGGTTCGTGAGTTCGAGCCCCGCGTCGGGCTCTGTGCTGACAGCTTGGAGCCTGGCGCCTGCTTCAGATTCTGTGTCTTGCTCTCTCTCTGTCCCTCCCCTGCTCATCCTCTGTCTCTCTCTGTCTCAAAAATAAAATAATAATAATAATAATAATAATAATAATAAACATTAAAGGCATCAGCCAATTAATTTTTCCAGAACTCTCAGGAAGCAGGTAATTATTTTCACAGCTGGAGAGAGAAAGAATCTGACTATATAGTTGACTTACAAAGGCCACCCAATGAAGCGACAACACCTGCGAGAGCCAGAGTCCTCACTCTTGTTGCTTCTGGCTCACCAGCACATTTATCACAGGGCTTGCAAGTGTCCCCAGATAATGGTGATGAGATTTCATCTCACTAGGCACTTATTGGAAATATTCATTATAGACTCAGCACTCTTTAGAGTTCTAACTGAATGTCGTGGGGAGTCAAGAACGAAGAAATGGCTTCTGGTTTTTAGACAACATTAGCCACTCAAACCAACCAGGGATATGTGGAGAAATGACCAACTCCAGGACTGGCTCAGTAAAAGTATCATCTGAGCCTAGGGACGTCTTGTTGTGCTGGAAAGCTACAGAGGAGTGATGCACACATGTCCAAAGGAAAAAGGAATCGACGTCTCATATGAATTTCAGGATGACCTTATACTTTTCTATAAAAAGACCTTCTGGGATTTTGAAGGAGATTGCATTAAATACATAGATCAATTTGGACAGAATTGCCACCATATAATGTTGAGTCTTCCAGTCTATCAACATGGACTGTCTCTCTCTTTATTCAGAGCTTTAATTGCTCTGAGCAATGTTTTGGGTTTCCAGTGTCCCAGTCTTGTGCTTCTGTTTGGGTTTCTTTTAATGTTTATTTATTCTTGAGAGATAGCACGAGCAGGGGACGGGCAACGAAAGAGGGGGACAGAGGACCCAAAGTGGGCACCGTGCTGACAGCAGTGACGCCAACACGGGGCTCAAACTCACAAACCATGAGGTCATGACCTGAGCTGAAGTCAGACGCTCAACCAGCTGAGCTACCCAGGCGCCTGCCCCTTGCCCTTTCATTGTTAAACCTGTACCTAAATAATAGTTTGGGCTTAATTGTAAATGGAATTTTCTTCTTAGTTTAATGTTTGGATTGTGCATTGCTGATGTGCAGAAATACAATTGATTTTTTGTGCGTGTATATTGATCTTGTGTTCTGTAGCTTTGCTGAACCGTTTACTCATTCCCATAGCTTTTCAGCAAATTCCTGAGGATTTTCTCCTTATAGAATAATGTCAGCTTTGAACAAAGAGGAGTTTCCTCCTTCCTTTATGAGCTGGATGCCTTTAATTCCTTTTTTCTTTTTGTAGTTGTTGTTTTATTGCACCATGTTGAATGCAAGTGGTACGTGTGAACATTTTTCCCTTCCTCCCGTAATTAAAGGGAAATTTTTTAATTTAATGTTTAATTTTAAACTCACCCCATTACGTATGATATCAGTTGTTAAGTTTTTCGTGTATCCTTTATTTGATTGAGAGTGTTCTCTTATATTCCTAGTTTGATGAGGAATTTTATGATGAATGAATACACAATTTTTTTCAAATAATTTTCTGCATCTTTTGAGATGATGTGTATGTGATTTTTTTTGTCTTTTATTCTATTATTAAAGTATATTAGTTAATAGAGGTTCAGTTGTTAAATCAACATTGCATTTTTAGGATAAAACACACGAGGCTATGGTTTTAATCATTTTTACATGTTACTGAATTTGGTTTGCTAATATTTTGTTTACATTTGTTTTGCATCTTTCTTTATGAGGGATATTGACCTGTAGTTTTTTTTGTTTTTTTTTTTTTGTTATATCTTTATTTGGCTTTAGTATCGGGATAATACTGGTATCATAGAATGAGTTGGAAAGTATTCTCCCCTGTTCTTTATCTAATAAATGTTAGTATTAATTCTTCTTTCATTATTTGATAGAATTCACCAGTGAAGTCATGTGGTCCTGGGCTTCTTTTGTGGGAAAATTTTTATTGCTCGTTCAATTTCTTTACTTGTATAGATATATTTAGACTTTTAAAATTTACTCTTGAATCAATTTTGATAATTTGTATCTTTGTAGAAACTTGTTCATTTCATCAAAGTTCTTTAATTTTGTGTCACAGACTTGTTCATAATATTCCTGTAGTAGGCTTCTACTTTTTGTAAAGCACTGGTGACGTCTTAAAATTAAAGAGAATTTCATTTATGATTTTAGTAATTTGTGACTTCTCTCATTTTTTCTTGGTCGGTCTAGCTAAAGGTTTGTCAATTTTGTTGATCTATCTTTTGATTCTGTAGATTTTCTCTATCGTCCTGTTTTCTACTTCACTGAGTTTTACTCTGGTTGTGACTCATTTTTTTCTCCTACTTTTTTTTTTTTTTGGCTTTTAACTTGTTCTTTCTCAGATTCTGAAGGTCAAAATTTGGTGTATAGATTTGAAAACTATCTTCTTTTCAGACACGGATGTTTAAAGATGTATATGTGCCTCAAAGCACTGCTTACCTGAGCTCCATACATTTTAATACGATGGGGTTTCAATTTATTCCATTACACACATTTTTACATTTCCTCGTGATTTCTTCCTTGACCCATGTGTTATTTAGATTTTTATCTGTTTTGCAGATACTTGGTGTTTTTCCAGATTTTGTTCTATTATGGATCTTTGATTGTGGACCAGAGAAGATACTTTGCATATCAGTTGTTTTAAATGTATTGAGAGTTATTTTGTTACAGCTGTGCTAGCCTAAAAAAATGTTCCATGTGAACTTAGGAACACTATGTATTCTGCAGTCATTTGGTGGGAACATTCTGCATATGTCAGCTAATAAAGTTAGTTGAGGTGCTGAGGCTTCTAACCAGGTGACTTGCTGTCCATCTCATCTACCAATTACTGAGATTGGGGTATATAAATCTCCAACTATTATTGCTAACGTGCCTAATTCTCCTTTCAATTCTGTTTTTTTTTTTTTCCATGTATTTTGGAGTCCTCTGGTTTTGTTTGTATGCATTTATAATTTTTTCATCATACCAATGTATTGGGCCTTTTCTCATTATAAAATACCCCTCTTTACCTCTAGTAATATATCTTATATTAAGGTTTTTAAAAATCTGATATTAATGCAGCTATTCCAGGGCTCTTATGGTTACTGTTTGTATGGTTTATCTTTCCCATCCTTTTACTTTTAATCTGTAATTGTAAAATGTAATATTTGTCTCTTTTTCATTGCAATACTTAGTGCTTTTACATTTAAAAGAATGGCAGGCATGGTTGGATTCACATCCACCATTTTCTTGCTTGTTTTCTATCTATCTCATGTCTTTATTTTGTCCCCCAGTTTCTTGTTTACTGAATTTCTTTGTGTTAAATATGTTTAGTCTATCTTTTTAACTTCTGTCTTGATTTTTTCCACTATATTTTTTAGTTATTTTCTTAGTGGGTATGCTAAGGACAACAGTATGCATCTTAACTTATCGCCATCTCCTTCAAAATAATACTAACTTATTTCTGGTAAAATATATCGCCTGTTCCTCTACTTTACTTTATGTCATTATTGTCATATGTATTATGTCTCCACATGTTAAAAAATCAACAACATAGGGTTATAATTGTGCTTTCCATAA
Organism: Panthera pardus; assembly: GCF_024362965.1. NCBI lineage: Eukaryota > Metazoa > Chordata > Mammalia > Carnivora > Felidae > Panthera > Panthera pardus. The sequence goes on from NW_026526810.1 coordinate 5,428,914, forward strand.
GGTATGCCTTCTAAATAATTTAGATAAGAAATAAGAAAAATACATTTATCAAGTCTTATGTATTTACCTATATACTTATGGGGCTAATATCCAAAATATTTTTTAAAAACTCATACAACTGAAACAAGCAATCCAATTCAAAAATGGGCAGAGGCATACAGAGAAAGACAGATACCGTATGTTTTCACTCTTATGTGGATCCTGAGAAACTTAACAGAAACCCATGGAGGAGGGGAAGGAAAAAAAAAAGAGGTTAGAGTGGGAGAGAACCAAAGCATAGGAGACTCTTAAAAATTGAGAACAAACTGAGGTTTGATGGGGGTGGGAGGGAGAGGAGGGTGGGTGATGGGTATTGAGGAGGGCACCTTTTGGGATGAGCACTGGGTGTTGTATGGAAACCAATTTGACAATAAATTTCAAATATTGAAAAAAAAATGGGCAAAGGATCTGAATACACATTTTTCCAAAGGCCACGTATAGATGGCCAACAGTTACATGAAAAGATGCTCAACATCACTAATCATCAGGGAAACGTGAATCAAAACCACAATGAGATACCATCTCATACCTGTTAGAATGACTTTTATTAAAAGAAAAGAAATAACAAGTGCTGGAGTAGATGTGAGAAAAGGGAACCCTTGTGCTCTGCTGATGGGAATACAAATTGGTGCAACCACTATGGAAAACAATATGGAGTCTCCTCAAAAAATTAAAAATAGAAACACTATATGGTCCAATAATTCCAGTTTTGAGTATTTATCTGAAGAAAACAAAAACACCAACTCAAAAAGATCTAGGCACCCCCCCCGGTGATCATTTACAACAGCCAAGATACCAACACAAACAGTGTCCATCTATGAGTGAATGGATAAAGAAATTATATATATATTATATATATATATATAATATATATATGTATAATATATATATATATAAAATTTTATAGAATCATTATGTTTATTATATATAACATATATAATATGTTATATATAAAAATATATAATATGGGGCACCTGAGTGGCTCAGTCGGTTGAGCATCCAACTTCAGCTCAGGTCATGATCTCACAGCTCGTGAGTTCGAGCCCTGCATCAGGCTCTGTGCTGACAGCTCGGAGCCTGGAGCCTGCTTTGGATTCTGTGTCTCCCTCTTTCTCTGCCCCTCACCCACGCGCATCGTGTCTCTGACTCTCACAAAAATAAACATTTATATATATATATATATATATATATATATATATATATATATATATATCATGGCATATTATTCGGCCGTAAAAATAATGAAATATTACCATCTGCAACAACACGGATGGAACTCAAGGGCATTATGCTAACTGAAATAAGTTAAACAGAGAAAGACAAATATTATATTTCTCTCTTATATGTGAAATCTAAAAAAATGACAACAAACAGAAGCTCATAGATACAGAGGACAGGTTGGCGGTTGGCAGAGGTGGAGGAGGAGGTGGAAGAAATGGGTGAACTGTTTCTTTTTTTTCAGGTTAGATAAATTAAAAAGTTAAAAAAAAAGAGGCAACCGATGGCATAAAATACTGCATGTGAAATATTCCCATCTATGTAAAATCATTTTTCTGTATGTCCATGTATGTACGTAAGCAAAAAGAATTCTGGAAGGATGTTCGCAAATGATTTACGATGATTGTCTTTGGTTGCTGATTTAAATAATTCTAAGAACAACGACAACAAAAAAAGAGATAGAAGATAAGTGGTATTATTTTGTTGACCAAATTGGTAAAGATGTGGCTCTTTCGGAACTTGTGGGGAGGTTGATATTCATGAGTGTGATTGCAAGTTGAAGACAAAGTAAACTATATATAATACTGTTAGCTTTCAACTATTTTGAAATAATATCTTCGTAAAAAACAGAAAGAGCAGGCTTTATTTGTCACCTTCTCTCCAAGCTTGTGAGTATCACTTTAATTCATTTGTTTTGATATTTTCAACATATGGATGCATTACCTGCTCTGTAACAAGTAGTACTATAACTTATTCGACAACTCTGAGTTCTTCTGAAGTAAAGGGATCCTTATATAAGCACTATTATTATTTAGGTCCATTATTGTGATAACCTTATAAACTTTAGGTAATTGGGGAAAAAAAAAGCTTTTCCAAAAATTTCCTGTAGCTTTATTTACACTTAAGCCTAAAGATGACAGTTTTGTAAATAGAGTTCAACTCTGGAGATGGTCTGTGCTAAATGGGGCTGTGTGCTTGAGCTGTGTGCTATGGCATTTCCTCCGAGAAGAGTTGAAAATGTATTATATACATCGTTACAGAATTACTGATGATAGCGAATACCGGGTTTTGAGAGCCTGGGAAGAGGGCGCAATAAAAAGGTAATGATCGTTGAATGAGAATTATTCATGGATGATTCATTTTTTTTTGGAAGATTCATTATTAAGCACATTAAAAAAAAATAAAAAGAGAATTTAAAAAGGCAGGACAAGATGGACAGATGGGCTTGTCCAGTCAGAGATGGAGACATTCAAGGCAGGCTGAACTCAACTTGAAGTTTACAGCCCTAAACACCCAGCAAAACAAAAACAAAAACAAAACAAAACTATTGTATCCAAGAAGCAGTTTACAGCTTAGTCTTTAGATGAGAGACTTCATTGCTTTCTCATGGATAGACCGTACAAATGATCTGGTAACTCCTTTGGGGAGGATTTATTTTGGCTTATTATTTTCCAAATTACATAAAGATTCTTAATACAGGTTTAGAGGTGTGTACAAAAAAAATTAAATTGTAAGAAGAGGGAAGCTTGGATGCCTTCAAGATGGCAAAGAGACCCGTATATCCAGAGTATAGGCTAAATGTTGAAAATGGGTGGGAAACAAAATTCATAGGGGAGAAGGAAGGAATAATGAAGTCAAAGAATCCCAGGAGTTGGCAAATGTGGGTGTTGAATCCAGAGACCTGGAGAAATAGGAGAAGGCAGCATGAAGAATCAGTTGCTTTAATTCATTTTGTAAAAGTAGATAATGAGATACTAATGAGCCTTAAATACGGATCAGGAGAAAGAGAAAAAAGTTCAGTGGTCTGGAAATGGTGTTAAAAAGTGTGGAGAAAATGTCCACACTTCTTCTCCCTCCCCGATTGATCTTACCCAAAGAGTAGTGATCCCAAGAGTTCATGAAGAATCCAGGTCTCTGTGAAGAAATGGAGAGAAAAATAGTTTTAAGCTAAAAGGATATTTGCACATAACGAAAAGAATTTTATAAATCACAGTGGAAAGTTAAGGCTAAATGTTTAGTTTCTTGACTATCAGTAAAATGTTAAATTTTTTTTCAAATAAATTTAGTTCTTACCCTGACGCATATGAATATAATCAACTAACTCAGTTTCCTGAGTTAACATGTCACTTTCTTACTATGTCTCTTTCCTATACATGGGAATCTCACTCAGTCATGGACTCATATTACTGTTGTTTTCATGAATACTTTCTCATGTCAAGTTAAAAAAAACCCTCTCCAGGCCAAGCTAGCAAAGACCACAAAAGTCTTTGGCCTGTCAGAAGTCACTTTCTCTTTGTCCCCCACGCACAGGTTTATGGATTGACTATAATGGGAAGCAGAAATAGTCTTATATTAGACAAGCATAACAATATTTTGAGAAAACTCCTTTACAAAATTTGATCTGTTTGTATTTTATACATGTTGATTTAGCATACACAGTGTGTTTTATGCAAAGCTCCAAGTATACACTTCCTACCTACAATGAAATAATAATAACTTGCACAATACAAATAATGGCGTGTTCATTGGCACTGATAATTCATTGCTACCGTTTAGAACTGTTCTGCATCCATTAAATAAATTCGGTTTAGATACTGTTTAGAACTGTGACACCCAAAGATGAACAAATCACAGTGTCTAAGTTTGGGTAGTTTGTGAAAGGAATGATTTCCAAAATAAAGATAGCAGGAGACATAATTAACTGTATGTGTATATACATATATACATATATATACATATATATATACATATATATACATATATACATATATATACATATATACATACATACATATATACATATATATACATATATATGTATATATATGTATATATATACGTATATATATAACTATATATAAATATATATGTATGTGTGTGTGTATATATATATATATACATATGTATATAATTTTATATTTTTTCTTCCTTTTTGTGTCTATGGCCAATCCTTAATATTTGCAATAGAACTGAACCTAATCGAGAGATGTGGTCATAACAGTTCCTGGTTAGAACATGGATACACTGTGTCCATCATTGAGAAGGTTATATTTGTAAGCTGCTCTCAGAGCTCAGCTCTGGTTCATTAAGCATGTAAGAGTCATGTACAACACAAGAAGTCAGCCACAGGCGATACATCTCATATTTCATCCATCCCAGCCTTCCTGCCTGAAATGTAGCTCTCTGTTTTTTCAGCTCCCTAAATACGTGACCTCTGGCTCTGTATTTTAGGATTAATTATTGACACCTCTTCTGGCCCATCTCTTTGATCGAGTGATCCATTCAATTATCCTTACTGACCGTAGTTGTCTACTTGGCTCTATTTTGTAAGGACCCTTGAAGAATTGCCCATGGTTTTGGTGAAATGTGGCCCTGGTCTTGACTTTATGGAGCGTATGACAGACTAGCTGCCACCCTTCCCTAACTCTGCCAATCAAGGCAAGGGATTATGAAAACAGAGACAACCAAGATGATTAAAAGATTGTAGTGTGTCTGCGGGAGACATGTCTAGGATCGATGTTTTAAATGCACCAGTCCATGACCCTTTAGATTTTAGTCCTTTAAGACAATTTGCATTCTAAATTCCTTTTCATCCGTGGTTGATAAAAATATCATTTATGGTTCAAGTTAATAAGGTTTTCCATTGTAACTAGCCAGTTTCACTTAGACTTGTAGATTTAATAGAATCCATCTGTCATATCTCGTCAATCCTGCCATATTTGCCTTCCAGTAGAAACAGTAACCAATTTGCCTGCCTTAGCTTCATGAATTTAAAACCAATTGGTCACAGTATCCAAAAATTAGTAATACAAAGCCAGCTAAATTGCAAAGATTAAACAAATTTGATTCTTGTCCTTGAGGCGCTCTAAAACTCTTTTCACGAAACCACGTTTACTTTTTGAAATATGTATATATTTCATATATATATATTAATCTATATGCATATATAAAGTAGATTCTCTGCCCTTAATAATTCCTAAAATCGTCTTTTCTATTACCTTGAGGGAATTGTGTCCTCCAGCCACGGAAATTCATTTTAATTTTGGTATAATCCGTTTGTCTGGGAGAAGCAGTACTCAATTTAAGCATTTGGGGGTAGAAGTTGGGGGAGAGGAGGGCCGTTCTCTTAAATTATGCCCAGCCCGAGAAGTGCTCCTTCCTATCATTAGTTGGCAACACTTAGATTTGTTATTCACTGTCTTGGAGCGATCTGGGAACAGAAACCAGAGTGGCTCTTCTACTAGAGAAAACACTGTTTCCTTTTATCATTTTGTAAGAGAAACAGGAAATGTTAAAAAAAAAAACCAAACTAATGAATTGGTTGGCTAAGCACAAGGTGAGGTAGGGAAAGAATAACATCTAGTTCCTATGGAATATAGACTATAAAGAAGAAAATATTTTAGGTAGTTGTATACGTGCAGGCACTCATGTAATCATACAGAAACCTGCTCTGTGAGTATAAACACCATCCCTATTTTATAGCCCTGAAATGAATTCATGGAGATGTAAAAATCGTAGTAACATTTATTGAGCATTTACTAAGTAGCCAACACGATGATAATGGCTGCGTATGATTTACATGAAGGTCTTGGAGGACATTTAATTGGTAGATGTTGTGGTGGTGTCTATTTTATAGACCAGGAAACCTACACTTAGCGATGTTAAGTAAATTGTCCAACGATTAGAAAACAGGAGAGGCTGGGACCTCCTGTAACTGTAGATATCTTACGCTTAACCATTTTGATATGCTGCTGGAAGATAGAGAATTGGGTTTAATATTTGATGATGATCCAAATGCAGGTCAAGTTTGTAAGTGAGAAAAATAAAATAGGCATAATGTATGATGTATGGAAAATGTAGTCTCTGGTTAAAAAAATGCATATTTGTATTTAATTTTTTTAAAAGAAATGTTTATTTATTTATTTTTGAGAGAGAGACAGAGAGAGAGAGAGAACACAAGCAGGCCAGGGGCAGAGAGAGGGAGACACAGAATCTGAAGCAGGCTCCAGGCTCTGCAAAGCCCAACGCAGGGCCTGAACCCACAAACCAGGAGATCATGACCTGAGCCAAAGTTGGATGCTTAATGGACTGAGCCACCCAGGCACCCCTGCATAGTCATATATATTTACTTACACTCAAATATATTTTTTTTTCTATTTACTTACTATTAGAAATTCATTTCAATAGAGTCTTATCTCCATATTTTGTGAAGGACAAGCTTATATTAAACCTTGAGTAGCAAACACTTGGGATGAGATATTTGCCAACCAAGAATGAGACCCCAGACTAATTAATCGCAGGACAGGTGGCCCTGGGAAATGAGTGTGGCAAGAAACAAGCACAGAAAGAGAAGGGCAGCCAACTTCGGTGTCTTCAATGGACCAGACAAACCAAAGAGTTTCTAGAACAAAGCCCAAATCTCCTTTCCTATCATTAGCCTGGCAGCTAGGCAATCAGTTCCCGTCTAATTACTTAGCCTATCTCCTGCTCTCCAGGCCATGTGGATTCAATTTTCCTCATATGAGTTTGCTGAGAGCAAAAGCAGAAATCCCAAAGGACTATTTCTTAAACAAAAGAAGATTTATTACTTTTAACTGAAAGGGCATTTGTTATGGTTGGAATTGTGTGTGTGTGTGTGTCAGCTAGAAAGATGATGGTCCCAGCTGTGGACTGGAAGGTTATTGAGCAGCTCCAAGCCACTCTTCTCCTCTCAGAGCTTTTGAGCTCCCTAGGTCTAGCATCTGACCTCCAGAGTCCCGGCTGGAGTGGAAGACCAGAAGTCAGAAGTCTGAAGGTGAGGCAGAAGGTACACCTACAGGTCCTGACTCTGGCAACTCCCACCATTGTCTTCCTAGTCCTCCAACTCTGAAAGGCTAACTCTGTTTCCATTGCTGAGTCCCAGCATGCAAATATTTGTTCCTCCAGTCCCTGGGAAAAGAGTGGACGGTGGGGAAGTCAGCTGTTGGCTGGATTTCAGGGAGTAGGGAAAGTCTGGGATAGGACGCCCCTGCTATGGACCAAAATGTGTCCTCCTCAGATTCATATGTTGAAACCCAAACTTCCAATGTGACAATTGTGGACATAGGGCTTTTATGAGATGATTAAGTTAAGTGAGGTCATAAGGATGGGGTCTTAATCCAATAGGATTGGTGGCCCTTTACGAAGAAGCAGCAAGTGAGAGAGAGTTCTCTCCATGGGCACACACCAAGAAGAGTCTACGTGAGGACATAGTGAGAAGGTGGCCATCTGGAAGCCAGAAAGAGGGCTTTACCAGAAACCGAGCCACAGCGGCACCTTGATGAAATCTGAAGTAATGAAATGAAACGAGTTCACTCAGGAAATTGTTGCAGATAAAGAAGAGATGAAGCCAAAAGTTCACGTCCCAGAATGTTCTACAGATCAAAGGTCAGCAAGACAAAAAGAGAAAGGAAAGGTGACTGAGGGGGGGCAGAGAGTGAGACAGAAGGAAAAGCAGTAGGAAACAAACAAACAAGGGCTACAAGGAGCAGAGAATGATGGATATTGCCAAATATGCCAATGGACCAGGTAAGATAGGACTGGGAAGTGACCAACCCATGTTGGCTAATGGCCTTGACAAGAGCATTTTCAGTGGAGTTTTGGCGACAAAACCCTGAATGCAGTGGGTTCAAGAGACGATAGGATTAGAAATGACTAGTACAGATAAAATTTTAAGTATTATTATAGAGGGGAACACGGAAGGGAGAAGTGGGGTCAAGAGGTTTTCGTTTTGATTTTTTTCGAAAGGGTGAGAGGTGTCTGGGTGGCTCAGTTGGTTAAGCATCAAACTTTGGCTTAGGTCATGATCTTTCAGTTGGTGATTTCGAGTCCCATATTGGGCTCTGTGCTGACAGCTCAGAGGCTGAAGCCTGCTTCCTATTCTGTGTCTCCCTCTCTCTCTGCTGCTTCCCTGCTCTTGCTCTCTCTCTCTCTCTCTCTCTCTCTCTCTCTCAAAAATAAATAAAAAATTAATTTTTAAAAGAAATAATAAGCAAAGTCCATAATGTTATAGGAGACAAATCAACACACAGAAATGGGTGACATTTCTATACACTAACAACCAACTATCCAAAAGGAAATCAAGAAAACAATCCCATTTACATTAACATAAAAAGAATAAATGGAACGAGACTAGAGAACCCAGAAATAAACCCATATGCATGGAGCCAACTGATCTTTAACAAAAGTGCCAAGAACATACCGCAGGGAAAATACAGTCTCTTCTGTAAATGGAACAAAGAAGACTGGATACCCACATACAAAAGGATAGGCACACCGATCTTACACCATGCCTCAAAATCAACTCAAAAATGGATTAGATATTTAAACATAAGACCTTTAACCATAAAGCCCCTCGAAAAGAAACAGCGAAAAATCTTCTTGACATTGGCCTTGGCAGTGATTACTTGACTATGAAACCAAAAGCACAGACCACAAAAGCAAACCAACAATTGGGATTACATCAAACTAAAATAGCTTTTGCACGGTAACCATCAAGGAAACAAAAAGGCAACCTATCAAATAGGAGGCAATATTTACAAACCATAAATGTGATAAGGGGTAATCTCCAACATGTATAAGGAACTCCTACCGCTCAAGAGCAAAAACAAGACAAAACAAAACAAAACAAAAAACAATAATCCCAATAAAATGGGCTGAGGACTTGGATAGACATTTCTCAAAAAGAAAAAAAAAAAACATACAACCGGTCAAAAGATATAAGAGAAAAGGCTCAACATCGCAAATCAAAACGACGATGAGATATTACCTCAAACCTGTTAAGGGCTATTATCTAAAATAATCATAAGAAGAAGTGTTGGCAAGGAGGTGGGGAAAAAAAGGAACTTTCCTACACCATTGGTGGGTGAATTGGTACAGCCCCTATCGAAAATAATATGGAGTTTCTTCAAACAAACATTTCCTTCTAAAAGTAGAACTACCCTGTGATCCATCAAACCCACTTCTTTTTATTTTTTAGTGTTTTTTTAAATTTATTTTTGAAAGAGAGAGAAAGAAGGTGAGCGGGGGAGGGGCAGAGAGAGAGGCAGACACGGAATCCGAAGCAGGCTCCGGGCTCAGAGCTGTCAGCACAGAGCCAGACATGGGGTTCGAACCTATGAACCATGAGATCATGACCTGAGCCAAAGTCGGATGCACAACTGACTGAGCGACCCGGGCGCCCCCATCAAACCCACCTCTGAAGGTATATCCAAAGGAATTAAAATCAGGATTTGGAAGAGATACTCGCATTTCCGCATTCACTGAAGCATTAGTCACATTAGGCAGGACACAGAAGGATGAATGGATAAACAAAATATGGTATATACATATAAGGGAATATTATTCAGCCTTTAAAAAGATGGATGTCCTGAAATTTGCAACAACATAGATGTACCTGGAAGGCATTATACTATGTGGAATAAGACAGACACCAAGGGAAAAATACTACACAATGTCACTTATATGAGGAACCTGAAATTGTCAGATTAATAGAGGCAGAGAGTAGAATGATGGTTGCTAGAGTTTTGGGAATCGGGGGACTCGGGGGAAGGAAGGAGAAGCCAAAGGTACAAAGTTTCAGTTATAGAAAATGCACAAGTCTTGTAGATCTAACGTGCAGGTTATTTTCTATAGTAATTAACACTGTAACATAAAGTTTAAAATTTGCCAAAAGGGTTGATTTTATTTTAAAAGTTCTGATCACACACACATATAATAATAATAATAATAATAATAATAATAATAGGGATTGGAGGTGATTAATATGTTTATGGCATAGATTGTAGTGATGGTTTCACAACTATATATTTATCTACAAAGTCAACAAGTTGTATTTATTAAGTATGTCTCTAGCAATACTGTATGTGTTTTTATTGGCCACTAGTGATCAATTATTTTAAAGATAGCTTAACCTTCTATATCATTGAAGGAAATACAAAATAGAAAAGATAATAATTAAATCTGGGACTCCAGTTACTAACATCACATTTAGAATACAACTGTCCTTTCTCTGGTCTTACAAAAAAAAAAAAAATAGGGGCGCCTGGGTGGCGCAGTCGGTTAAGCGTCCGACTTCAGCCAGGTCACGATCTCGCGGTCCGTGAGTTCGAGACCCGCGTCAGGCTCTGGGCTGATGGCTCGGAGCCTGGAGCCTGTTTCCAGTTCTGTGTCTCCCTCTCTCTCTGCCCCTCCCCCGTTCATGCTCTGTCTCTCTCTGTCCCAAAAATAAATAAAAAACGTTGAAAAAAAAATTAAAAAAATATATATATATATATATTTTTAATGTTTATTTATTTCTGAGACAGAGAGAGACAGAGCATGAGTGGAGGAGGGGCAGAGAGCGAGGGAGACACAGAATCCGAAGCAGGCTCCAGGCTCCGAGCCGTCAGCACAGAGCCTGATGCGGGGCTCGAACTCAGAAACCGAGAGATCATGACGTGAGCCGAAGTCGGTCGCTCGACTGACTGAGCCACTCAGGCGCCCCAAAAATACATTTTTTTAAACCATGAAAGCACTTGCTCGTAAAGAAAAGACTTCCATAAAGAAATTGTGACTGAAAATTTTTTTTCAATTATTAAAAAATTTTTCTCTGCTCACAATTTCTTTCTCTAAAATTGTTTTATCCTATTTCTTTGTTCCTTTTCTATATTCCAGTATCATTTTCCATTTACAAATATGTGATTGCTTAAAAATTTCTATCTCCCTTAAGCCTTAACAAATTAATTTTCTGAAGTTCTATATCCGCGTGTCAGTTACTATACTGGAGAATTAGTTCATCTATCAATTTGTTGGAAGAAAATGACATTTCTGGGAATATACTGGATTTTCCAGACAGATTTTTGTGTTCCCATCATGACCCTGTTTATCTTACTCTGATTGGTTGGAAAGACCACGGATGTCTCTTAATTTACAACGCTGGCTTTCCTTTTGTACTCCCCAGGGTCTCCTTTCTCCCAAACAATTCCGTCAGCTGCATATTATTGAGCAACAGAGACGCTATGGATAATGGAAAGATCCACAGCAAGGCTGGCTGCTTGCCTCATTTGAGGAAATCATATTGGACCATCCAGCTCTGCTAAACCAGATGTCCCCCACTAATACATTTCTAAAATTATGGTCCAGTGAGATTCTATAAGAAAATAATCTAGAGCCTGGACCAAAAGAAGGAACAAATACTTCACTGACAGAGTAAATCCTCTACACTTATGCTTTAAAGATGCATAAAGCTAAAACATTTTTAAATTCATGATTCTCCCCAAGACTTCATAAACTAATCTCTTCCTTTTCTTGATCTCAGGCACCTTCATTATAAACCGCATGATCCTACTTGAGATTTTCCCCAAGGTGTATCTTTTCTATTCTTTGGCGAGGTGAAGAAATGAAAATGGCAGTCTGTGATGTCCCTTTAGAGTTAAGAGCCTTATTTTAAAAAATGCTTTCTCTCCTTTTCTCCATTTTCCCCAAAGCCAGAAGAGTAAACGGTCTTTAAAACTATTAAAGGATAATTTTTAAGAGAGAGTATAACCATGCCTCTTACACAGATATAAAATGAACTTGTGTCAAAGACAAGTAAAATGTTACAATTGGTCTAAAGGGGATTTCAAAGCGCAGAGGCATAGATAGGGAATTGAGAGTTCTGAAATGAATTTACAAATTGATGTGAAACCAGTCTATCCACGGGGTAATCATCGGTTGCATTCCATTAGACACAATTGATTTTCAAGAATTATTTGCAATACCGTCAGTTTTCCACAGCTTATAGAGCTGTATGAAGTTCAAAGCCAATGAAAGACGGAGAAAATCTGGATGTGAACTGGGACACTCAATTCTTTTATTTTAGCTCGTGCGAAGTCTCACATTTTTTCTTTTACCTAACTATCCATCCCTAATATCACGTGGGATATGACAGATTCCTATGGAAATTCCTCCTGAAAGGTTTTCTACAATGACATTACTGTCTCCCCAAAAAATAATAGTTATTGTGGCAAAGTCTTCCTTATGGGATGATGAGATTGCCTGAGATGTTGAAATTTGGGGAGTGTATATACTTAATTCCTATGCCAAAGACCAAGACGTTCCTAAATCATTCAAGACCTTACTTATATTTTAAAAAGTGCATTTACGATCATCTCAGTTATGAAAAATTAATACTTTAGTCTTACTTATTTGGAAGAGGGAAAGACAGGTCTAAAGCCCTCTGAAACCAGTCAGAGTGGAAAATAAGATTGGATTATGAGAAAAGACACAAAAGTAAAGTAATATTTGCTGAGCACCAAGCTTATATACCACGTAAAGTTAAATCACACACACAAAAAAATACTGTTAAGAAAATACGTTCTTCATTTCATATCCTGAGTCACATTTAGTGATTTAACCAAAGTAAGATTGGGATTCAAACCCAGATAGATCTAATTCCCAAAACCCTGTATTTCTATCTACCCAGAGAAGGGGGAGAGAGGTGAGGGCTCAGGGTCAGAGAAAAGCTTCTCACAGCTGATGGTAAGATAATTGAATCATCAGGGCACCCGGGTGGCTCAGTCGGTTAAGTGTCCGACTTCGGCTCAGGTCATGATCTCCCAGTTTGGGAGTTCGAGCCCCGTGTCAGGCTCTGTGCTGACAGCTCAGAGCCTGGAGCCTGCTTCGGATTCTGTGGGTCTCTCTCTCTCTGCCCCTCCCCCACCCGTGCTCTGTCTCTCTCTGTCTCTCAATAATAAATAAACGTTAAAAAAATTAAAAAAACGATAACTGAATCATATAATATGAGAGGAAAATAAAGTCCTCTTAATGAATATCTTCCTGAGAAGTGCACCATATAAAGACAATAAAGGCAGAGGAGCGGGGGCAGCTGGGGATGCGGATGAGCCCTTAACCTGCTCAGTCTCCCTTCTTTCCCTCGCAACTATTTCCTAGGGGTTTCTGAGAATCCTCAAAAAAATAGTTTTAAATCCTTTAGCTCATGCGACTTCCTCAAAGAAACGTCTCTACATCAGAGCCATATTTTCTGATTCCAAAGACAGCAATTCCAAATAACCCATGGTTCCTGTCCTGAACATTAAGAGTTGCCCCTGAACCAGTGTTTGAATTCCCAGTCCAATACTGTAAGCAGGCAGCCATCAGATCTGATTTGGGGGAGACCTGTTCTCTTCTGGGTGACTCTCTAAGCTCATCCATCTGGAGTTAAGAAAGCACCTCCCGGGTGTTTTTTGTTTGTTTGTTTTGTTTTTTCTTTAATTTTTTAAATATTTATTTTTGAGAGAGAGAAAAAAGACGAGTGGGGGAGGGGCAGAGAGAGAGAGGCAGAGAGAGAGAGAGAGAGAGAGAGAGAGAGAGAGAGAGGGAGACACAGAATCCGAAGCAGGCTCCAGGCTCTGAGCTGTCAGCACAGAGCTCAAGGCGGGCTCGATCTCACAGTTAGTGCATTCGTGACCTGAGTTAAGTCGGACACTTAACTGGCAGAGCCACTCAGATGCCCCTGTTTTGTTTTTATTTTAGTGGAGAACCTCCATGTAGGAGAACATCTTGAGGGGGCTGTATGGACCGGGCAGTGGAAGAAAGCCAGCCTGAAGCCACAGTCCAAACATGACTAGGAACAAAGAGGCAGAAGACAGGAGGAGGGAAGAGGGAGCATCATCCAGGAATACAGATGTGGTCGCCGGACTGGAACATTTCCCTTTGCCTTATATCACATCTGCTAATGAGGCTGTGACATTTGCCACCCGTCATGTAGTGTGCTTCAGAAATCCAAACACCTCCAGGCATATTAGCAGTTGTAAGAGCATCAGTCAGGATAGGCCAGGTTGTGCTGCGTGAACATAACAATCCCCAAACCCACTGATTTAAAAGAATTGACTTGTACATTATACTAGGTATCTAGTGCAGATCATCATGAGGGGTTCTGCTCACCACGGTCCCTCAGGAACCCAGGCTGATGTGCGTTCCACGGCGACATACACATCTGTTATCCACGACGGTGAATGGGGAATGTGGCTTGTAAGGCTTGTTCCTAGGTGATGCACATCGCTGAGCCCTATCGTTAGCCAAGGCAAATCGTGCAGCTATACCTAGCTTCCAAGGGGACAGAGGAGTGCTCTCCCTACCACCTACCCAGACAGTGAACCAGAATATCCCAACGACCACCCTCCCCCCCAAGACCACCACACCAAGATTCAGTAGAATTTTGAATTTGCAAGGTATACAAGTACATCCTTTTCTAAGTGTATTTTGCCTTGTGCCCCCTTAACTCTCCTTGCTGCGCATATTACCTTTTAGCCCTAAGTTTCCTGTCTTTCTCGGCATCTCTCGTTGTCCTACAAACGTCTTCCCCTATGGCTCTAGTCCCAGTTCCCTAGTTAGTCCTGAAGAAGTCTGGCCACCTCTCACTGTTATTACTGTACAGGCACTGCCTGACGGAGGGATCACTGCCCAGGCTGGAAGCTTCCTACTGCTCTGCCCCACCCACCAATTTGGACCCATTTGACTATTGGCACTCAATGCATTCAGCCTGACTTTGCACAATCCTTGCTACACTGACATTTGGATTATTCCTTCAACCCAAAAGGGAGGTTGCCTCAAATCCTCAAATGTCCTAACTTCTTGAATTTTACCACTGATCTTGTGTATAGAACGCATAACATCTCATGGCCACATATTCAGTTATGATGCCACACAGTTTCTGACTCTCGGGTCTGATAAATCAGGACATAACCTTTTGCATAAATAGCAAACACAATTTATTTTCCTGTTGGGTTGGTGCTGAACCGCAAGGATGGGGCGAGTATCTACCTAACTGATTTCCCCTTTCTTTCCTCCCTCTCCTACTTCACCCTGCTCTCCTCTACAGCATGTGGGTCCCAAGAGCAGCTTTCACTGAATGAACGGGAGAATCTTGGAAAGGGGACAGGTGTGTGTATCCTTGGCATAGGACTACTCCATTTAAATTGTCTGACTCTTGGGGCGCCTGGGTGGCTCAGTCCGTTGAGCGTCCGCCTTCGGCTCAGGTCATGATCTCGCGGTCTGTGAGTTCGAGCCCCGCATCCGGCTCTGTGCTGACAGCTCGGAGCCTGGAGCCTGTTTCGGATTCTGAGTCTCCCTCGCTCTCTGCCCCTCCCCCGCTCATGCTCTGTCTCTCTCTGTCAAAAATAAATAAACATTAAAAAAAAATTTAATTGTCTGCCTCTTTCCATCACAGATTTAGAAGTCCCTGACAGAATGTTTGAAGAATTAAAAACCCTCATTCTCTCATTTCTTAATATTTGTTCAATTCTATTGAGCCCACCTTATCAGTTTACTTTAGGACAAAGTGAAGATGAAGCAGAAAAGATGTAGCACAGGTATTGATTGATCCCTACATGAAAAATGTATTCTTTGTAATTCTTTTTTTTGTTTTATTGGTATATAGCTGACACAGATTTGTCCCCTAACCTATTGGGGCTTTTGTCCCAATAACCTATGCCCTGGGGCCCATGTTGACACCCAAAATGGAGGAAAGAAGAGGAGACATCCAGAAGTCTTCACCTCCGATAGAATCTTGGAATAGTGTGAGTTGATTTGGCTTAGAGACCCATCCAGCCTACCCCCAGCCCCCACTTGTCATTGGCCTCTACCTCTATAGAGGGGATTTCTCTCTGCTGGGGTTTCCTACATGGAGGGGCATGGCATAGGGAAACACTCCGGGATCTAGTCCTAGTCTGATTATTTACATTTCATACAAAAAGTGGGTAATTACTGAAACTCCCTGAACCCTCAGTTTCTACATCTGAAATGGGTATAATATCCCCTGCCTTGTTCGTGTTAGCAATGAGTTTACTCTTCTAACTTTTAAGATAATAATAGCCAGCACCTGGTGGCCCTGTGCTGAAGTTAGAGTTTATTGGATCATCACAGTACTTTGAGGTTCTTATGACGATTGGTTCCCCTTTTTGAGAGGAATAAACTGAGATTTGGCCTGGGTAAATGATCTGCAGAATTGCAGAGCCGGTATGTGGCTGAGTAGTAAGAGCCATCCATTATATTCATTCATCCATTATATTCAATCTGACTCTGAATCCCAAACTCTTAACAATTAGGGATTTCTGCTCAGATGAACCAACAGATTCGTTCAAAAATCAGAGGAAAGGGTCCACAAGTGTGAGAGATGGCTTCTCTCTGCCACGTGTCCCCCGTGTTGGGAGAGGGGACCTTGGCCACGATTTGGATGAAGTTGGGGAGATTCCCAACCTGAATCACTCTGATCAGATAAAACTCTTTGCTGGGAGATTCTAATTGCAAAGCTGAGATTCTTGTCATTCTGGATGTGTTTGAACCGAGAAGGGGGATGCTGTGGGTGTTGGGCAGCCATGAGGGGGTGGGGGGCATCTGGTCTGGAAAGGGAGTGAGAAGGGAGCAGAGAGAGGCAGAGATAAGACCAGGTGACAAAGGAAAGAAAGGGTGAAGAAAGATGCTGATTGCTGTCTACATCCAGGTACAATTTCTTCTGAAGGCTGTGGTCACCTCTTGCCTTTCAGTATCATAAACTAGCCCAAATTTCTCCCCGTTTACAGCTTGAGCTGTCAGAGTGTTTTAGTGCTACTTTATCCAAAATTTGACATCACCTTCTGAAAACATCTCTGTTTTCATCCCCAAACTCGTAGTCTTAGCCTCTGCTCTAAAGTTGTTCTCTTTGGCCATCTTGGTCAACCCCTGAAATGAGTGAAGAATCTTAATTTATTATAAAGTGGTTAAGACTACTAGTTTGGAATTAAGACAGACCTGGGTATATCTCCTGATTCCATTTCTGACATCTATGGCCATATCACCCTGAACGTACCCGATCTTGCCAGACACGCTGTGTAACCCTGAACACATTGTCTGTTCTGAGGGGTCTGAACCCCAATCTCCTAATACATCCAAAGGAAAAAATAATGGTAACTACTTTTTTAGGGCTGTCAAGAAGAATACAAGGGAAAATACATCGCATGGATAACACAGCAGAAAATACCTTCCATCGCTAGTAGTCACTATTATTAAGGCTCAATTTTTAGTTTGAAGGGGTCTTTCTGGATTTTGGTTTTGTTAAAGTCATGCTCTATATTCATTCGCAAGCACCAGGTAGATGGCGACCAATGAAACTGTATTCCTTGGCCAATTTCCTGTATTCAAAAACTCTCATCAGAATTCAGTCATTTTAGGATTAAAAAAGCCTGATTGTCCTTTGTCCTTGAAAGCACTCTCACCCTTGTTGGCTTCTGGCCAACCTGATTTCTGCCCTGAAAAGGCTGCCTTTTTGCTTGTAAAAGGAAACGGCTGCTGGGAACCCCTCAGATGCTGTCTTCAAGGCAGAAGCAATAAACATCTGCGGGGAGTGTGTTAATTGCACTTCATCCTTGTCATTTTCTGCCTCATTACTGAGCCAATGCCAGGTAATGTCAGCACACAGACAACAGTGATGTCCTGATATAGGATAATAAAGAGCTTTGGCCTTGGCGTGCAGCATCCCTACTCAATCTCATTGACAGATTAAAGATCCCCACACACATTTCAACCCCTAGGTTAATATACGTATGGGCATTACTTCACTGACTTTGCTTATCACCCATCTGCATAAGAGATAGAGGATGATTTATCGCTTTGGAGGGGTTTATTTAAAAACCATTTCCCAGAGCCAAAGAAAATTGCTCTATGGTGCAACACCCTGGCCCGATCTCTTAAATACTGGCCTGGGCGGGGGGGGGGGGGGGGGGGGGGGGGGGGGGGGCTGCCCCTCCCCGCAGTTTACAGATCTCCCCTTTGGTTGGCCCAAATGCTGCAGGTGTGAATGTATACATGAGCAGATTATCACCTGCTGAGGTTATCACTGGCTGTGGGACTTGGGACAATTTACCTAACCTTTCTGAACTCGGTGCATCATCCCTAAAATACGAGGGTGGATGATGGTATTTGCTCTTGTGAGGACTGGTGACAGTTAAGGGGTATGCATAGCTATAGATGGTTACTAGTGCATGGTAAGTGCTGATAAAAGTATGGCTGTGGCCATGATAACAAGATGGCCGTCGTACTGAAATATCAAGGGGCTTGGAGTTCTGCTATGCAAGGAGTTGGAGAGACATGTAGAGGGCATCTGGTCCTTTTAGCCCACAGGTAGTAATAACAATCTTTTCCATCTTTTGGCTTTTTTTTTTTAATTTCTTAATTTCTACGGTCCCATAATCTGTATCTTCGTTAACTCCTGTAAGACCATGACGTGTGTTGTGTGACCATATCTTGATGCTTGAATCAGAGGCTCATTTTGTTCTGAATTTTCAAACACAGTTGGTCCCGTCTAAAAACCTAAAACACCCTATATGAGTCATGATCTCCCAAACCCACTTATGCGGGCTCCCACCAGAGCTGGCGAGGGAGAAGCTGGCTCAGGAAATCCCATATAGAGTTCCTGACACTCTCCATGGAACGCCTCATGTTTGCTGAGCCCTGTGGTTGGCTCACAGAGGTACCTTGATCCATCTTCTCTTTGTTCTAGAAAGCTATCAATGGATGCATCTGCCTCTGCTGTGTGTGTGAGCACTCCTCAGACAGGGATCCCAGCTGAAATGGTGGCATTGCCCTTTCTGGAAGCATCTGAATTATGTCTATAAGGTGATAATCTTTGTGTTTTAAATTTCCAAATCTCAAACTATAAATCTCAAACCACTTTTAATCATTTTGGGAATCCAGCCAAAACAATATCCGCCAAATCATTCTCAGAAAGCCAGCGAGGAAGTCCCAGCTACAGCAGCTACATCTCTAATTTCTATTTGTCTAAGTTGAAAACTGAGCTCTTCGATTTCAGATGATTATGAATAATTTTGTATATCTGGCAACATATTGCCAACCTTGGCCTTTCTTTCTTAAGCTCATTATTTACTAATGATTTTCTTGGCCACAAAGCTCATAAAGTTCCCTTGAGCTCTTTTTTTTTTTTTTTTTTAAACTCTCAGGACATTCGTTCCATTTGTTCAGCATCTGTGCCCGACATCTGGAGCCTGAGGAAATTCCACTGCTCGGGGTATGACGCGTAAATGAAATTACTTTTTCATGCACTTCAGAAGAGATTCAAGAGCATCTTTCTGACCAAACAAGCCCTTTTGTTCTCTCCCAGCAAGTGTTTCTCATTAAAAATGTCATCTCCCTAATAAATTGCCTTATTGCCCCTGCAGCTGGGCCCATTGTTTGCAAGGTTTTGTGCACACTCTGATTCTCACAGGGAGCAGAAAGCAAGAGAAAAATGGGACTTTTCCCCTATTCTGTCTCCATGAAATGCTTTTCTTCCGCCTTTTGTATTCGAGTGAGGACTTGTCTTTTATAGGAGTCCACTACCCTCTTGATAGTCACCGCTTCGGGAAATTGTCCTCAAACGTCTTGTCGGATTTACTTTTCCTAATTAGATAGTGAGTAGTGGCAGCTTGCTTCTAGTGATTCCTAGCTGAAAGGTGGCATTTTTTGGATTACAGCCTAGTGACTTATTTTTTTGCAAGAAAACGTCCAACGTGGCCAGGCTTTAGTCTCCTCTGTAAGACTATGTACACCAATTCACCAATTTTAGGGAAGGCAAGGATCAAAGAAATTGACTGAGGATAAGGACAGAGGGTGGGAAGGGTGTGTGTGTGTGTGTGTGTGTGTGTGTGTGTGTGTATGCGTGTGATCATATATTCCCTTAGAAGCCACACAAAAGTGTTAGAGCAATCTCAGAAACAATAAGCCAAGCCCTGTCCCAAGAGTTGAGGTGTGAACACATACCCGGTTTTTTTGTGTCTCTGGTCAGAACCAACCTTGAATGTGAAGGGTTCAACTTTAATCCATTTATTCTCCCCACATCCCGAGCCCCCTTCCTCTTTAGTCAACTTCACCAGTAACATGTCTGCCCAGGGTCAGCTGGGGCTTTGTACATCCACATTCATTTGCCCCAGTTATTCAATCCACTCTTTACATATGACATAAAAAGAAAAGTAAGAAGAATGGTCTAATTCGGAGAGAGAAAAGACGTTTCTGGCACACAAATTGCTTTGCACTGGGAGTTCTTCTGGCATCTCCAGGCCTCCTCTGACTTTTTCAAAACCCAGAATGGATGCATGCAGGAGGCTAGCAGACGGAATTGGCAGGCTGTCATGAGCTGGGTGCCTGGGCTGATTTTTACATGCAATTTCCCAGAATTTTACTTCCCAAACAAAAACATAGTTCATCCTTAACACCTGCTCTGTGTGATCCTTGGGCAGCAGAGCAACATATTCCTGAGGCCAAGGTCTATGAGCGATATGGACAGCAGATTCTGCCTTCTCTGCGGGGGGCGGGGGTCTGAGTTTCTGATTGAGACATGCCCCCCTACCATGTCAGTCATCAACGCAGCACTCTGAGGACCTGTGGGTGTTCAGTCCAACAATCGTCTACCCGGGGTCTTACAAATGCCTATACAAACCTATGCCGGCCCCATCAAAGCGCCGTCTCCGTCCTGGGGGACTGAGAGTCTGCATGGGGGACAACTTTCTAGATGTTTGCACATGTTGTGATGATTTTCAGTCCAAGTCGCAAAGGCAGCAGAGGCAAAGAGCATCACCTCAACTTGAAAATCAAGGGAAGCATTACAATGGAGTTAGTGGTTGAGATAGATTTTGAGGCATGAATCAGAATTCCCACAGAAGACACGATAAGGAAAGGCTTTTCCCATGTCAGAGAGGCTAGACTATGAGAGCACAGGGGGATGTACGTGTTCCTTCATTTATCCTTTGCTCCTTTCCTCAACAAATACTTAGTCAGCCGATGCCCTCAGGTAGGCACCATTCTTGGTGCTAACCATACAGCGATGAGCATGACAAAGAGCCTACCTGACGCTCTTTCTAGTAGGGGATACGGATTAGGAAGACATGTGCCAAAAAACGTATAATACACAAGTGCTACGGAAAACAAGAAGCCAGGGCAAGGGAGGTGAAAGTAATGGCTAGGAAAAGGAGAGCACAGCACGGTGGTCTAGAGTGATCTCTCTAAAGAAGAGACATTTCTAATGAGACGTACTTTTGGATGGACATGATGCGCTGTCTTCCAGAGACCATAAGTAATTGGTCAGTGTTGGAGCATAGAAGGGCATGAAGCTTCTGGAGGTACACAGGGCTCTACAATGAGGGGGTATATGTGGGGTGTCCTTAGTAATATTCTTTTTTTTTAAAGTTTATTTATTTATTTCGAGAGAGAATCAGACTGCGCAAAGAGTACAAGCAAGGGAGGGGCAGAGAGAGAAGGAGACAGAGAAGCCCAAGCAGGCGCCATCCATCAGTGCAGAGTTCGATGGGGGGGCTCAAACCCGGGAACCATGAGGTCATGACCTGAGCTGAAATCAAAAGTCAGACCCTTCAACGACTGAGCCAACCAGGCACCCCTCCCTTAGTAATATTCTTATGAGTAGCATAGGTAAGACCAGCTGGGAGTTAGTATGCTGGTGGGAGAGTGAAGGTAGAATGGAGGAAAGTGTTCTAAACGTGATCCCCCTCCCCCAGTGTGGACACTGCTGTAGACAGAGGAGGCTCGGGAGCCAGACATTGGGCCGTGAGGTGACGCTGTCATTGTCATCAGCAGCAGCAATAGCATTCACTGAGCTACGGTCACCAGCAGGAGTCTCTGACCGCTGGGACAGGTGTGTGTGCTCCGTTCCGTGATGAAGGACCCAGCTTCCGCGGGACACCCACGCCAAGGTCATAGGCAACAAGAAGTGACCCAGGATTTAGCCCATCCTCAGAAGCTCCAGCTTGTGCCTGTGAGTTCGAATTTGCCTCTGTTCCCCTCAGCTTTACGTTCGCCTTCCCTTCCCAACTGCCAGTTCTGTGAATTTGAAGTTCCCGTATCAAACAGAAAGACAACAGTGTTACAAAAGGCTAGCTTACATCCTGTAATAATATTTACTTGCTTGGTTTGGAAGGTTTTTCCAGGTGCCCAAGTTTAAATCAATCAAATGGGAAACATTTGTACAACTGTCTTGCAAAGATGATCTGTCTGTCTATCTATCTATCTATCTATCTATCTATCTATCTATCATTGTCTATTATCTATCTATCACCTATTATCTACTATATCTATTATATTATCTATCATCTATTATATCTATCTATCTATTATCTATCACCTATTATCTACTATATCTATTATATTATCTATCATCTATTTATCTATCTATCTATCTATCTATCATCAATCATAGTTATTCTTCTCTGATGGAACCCTGACTCTACTGAAGAATCAGGTTTGAGACACCAGGGTTAAGTGATATACTGGTTCATGCTCAACAATTGGCTGTCCCAAAGCAGACGATAAACAAAAAAGAAATTCTGATCTGCGGTGTTTGCCAGTTCTCATGATGGAAATACCCCCACCATGGCCACTTTCAAACTACCAATGTGATATCGCCGGATGCAGAATTGGGAAGTTCTGTTCAGTAGCACGCCATTGTGTAGCGTTTCCAACCTAAGATAAAATGCACATAAATAACCCCAAGAGCTAAGTCAGGCGTTGGTCAGGGCCAGATTGTAAATACTTGAGGCCCTGCAGGCCCTATGATCTATGTTGCAACTATTCAACTCTGTCATTTTAGTTAGAAAACAGCTATAAATAAAACAAATGGGTATGGTTGTGTTCCAATAAAATTTTATCTACAAAAATAGGTGATGGGATAGACTTAGCCGGCGGGTAGTGTTTTGCCGACTCCTGGCATTGATGACAGCATACTGTAGAAAAATAATTAGAAAGTAATGAGTTTTTGGTATTTTTATCTTTGTTTTTAAGATGACTTATTTAATTCTAAGCTTATTATCACGCAATTTTGCTAATGGCTCTGTCCAACGAACATTAACTCACAGAATTTTTGAAAACCTACCCATCCGTTTTTGGGCCCCTGCAAAACCACTTCCTGGGTTCTGTTTTAGGTCAGTCCCTCCCAGCTGTGTGGCCTGGGGCAAATGACCTCTGTCCCCTCTTACCTGGGAACTAGGGGTGGAGCTTCTCCAGCTGGAGAAAGGCTGAGAGGGAATGTCTACTAAGAACTCGCGCTGGGGTTAAGTAAGTGATGAAGGAGTAGCTGCATTAATAATTCATATCTCTCTTCAGTTATGGCTTTTCAGGCCAGTCCAGAAGTGACGGAAGCTGGAAGGAGGGGAGGAGGAAGCATAGGGGATGCAACTAACTCATGTCAAGTTCCTCGTCAATGCCAACACTACAAAGTGCTTCCGGTCTTTGATTCACTTCATGCTCCATCAAAACCTTGAGTAGATAGTCATCTCCATTCTAGAGACGTGAACCACAGTATGCAGAGAGGTGGAAAGTGTGCAAGGACGTTCAACTGGCAGGATGAGAGTCGATTGATTAAGATAACTTTTCCCCATTGTGTGGGTGAATCCCCTAAGGGAAGCCCGTGGTCAGAGGTGAGTGCTTGGTGGTGAGCAACATTTTATTCCAGTGATAACTTGGGTTGGAAATCAAGTTCGGAGACTCATTGTATTGAATGGCTGCATTGGCTCATGCTGTTCCTACAGGACTTTTACACACATAATACATGCAGGTGGACCAAAATCAGTAGACATACATTGAATACTCAAAGCACCGAGCTGGGTACTAGGAGTGCTCAGATCAACGACATAACCCTCTTTTCAAGGGGCTCACAACTCCGCCAGGGATACAGACTGACCAAATAACGAGCACAGCGCAGCCCCTGACGGTGTGTGACAGGACCTATGAGTCTTTAAAATGTAGTTGCGGGGCGCCTGGGTGGCGCAGTCGGTTAAGCGTCCGACTTCAGCCAGGTCACGATCTCGCGGTCCGTGAGTTCGAGCCCCGCGTCGGGCTCTGGGCTGATGGCTCAGAGCCTGGAGCCTGCTTCCGATTCTGTGTCTCCCTCTCTCTCTGCCCCTCCCCCGTTCATGCTCTGTCTCTCTCTGTCCCAAAAATAAATAAAAAACGTTGAAAAATAAAATAAAATGTAGTTGCTTCTAGCAATACTCTGCCATCTCATGCCATCTATAAACCTAACTATCCAATGTGATCTCCTGAATTGACCACATAATAAACATAATGAGATTCCCAGCTAAAAACATTAAATTTACCCGCCATCTATTTAAAAATGTAGATTCTGGGGGCGCCTGGGTGGCTCGGTCAGTTAAGCATCTGATTCTTGATTTAGGCTCAGGTCACCATCTCACAGTTTGTGAGATCGAGCCTGTGTCGGGCTCCATGCTCACAGCGTGGGACCTACTTCGGAGTGTCTCTCTTCCCCACCTCTGTCTCCACCCCTCCACACACACGCTTTCCCTCCCTCTCTCCCACAAAAAAAAAAAAAATGTAGATTCTGGGGCACCTGGGTGGTTCAGTCAGTTGAATGACAGACACTTGATTATGGCTCAGGTCATGATTCCAGCGTCATGGGGTCGAGCCCCACATTGGGTTTCAAGCTGAACGTGGTGCCCGCTTGAGATTCTATCTCTCTACCCCTCTCCCCCACTTGTGCGCTTTCTTTCTAAAATAAATTTTTAAAAAAATTAAAAATTAAAATAATAATAAATAAATAACTTTTTAAAAATGTAGGTTCTATTTGCTCTCTGGGACTCTTGGCTCTTGCCCCAAGTTCCTGATTATTTATTCAGACCTACTGGTTTGGGTTCTTCTATGTAGGATGATAGTCATGAGGTGTCTTCTGGCCCTTTGCATGATAGACTGTTTCTCTGATGACTCTCCAGGTGGCATACCATCAACTTTGAGATGATTGTTAACATGTCAATGGTCTTTCTCACAGCAAAACAAACTCCGGGGTCAGTGATTTCCTTCCCATTGGTTCCATTTTCCGTTTGTTTCTGACTTCTCACCATGGCCCTCCGGGAACAGAAAGGATCAATTACAATTTGCAAGTGAGTCAGGAATTTAAGGAGAGTACAGCGGGGTAGGCCAGCATCTGGGGCCTCAGCTCTAAGATGTGAGAATGGCTGGGATCATGCAAAGGGCTAAGGGCTAGAATCATCTAGAGACTTCCCTACTCACATGGGACTGGGATGATGTGGAGACCAAACCCAGCTGAAATTTTCAACTGGAACACTTCATATGTGCCTTGGGCTTCTTGGTGGCAAGGTTCTGGAGAGTCCATGCAACCCTTCCAGAAGCTGATCTAGCCTTGGAGGCCTTGCTACTGTATTCCCTTCTTACAAAGAGGTCAGCCAAGAGTCAGGGGAGGGGAGTTAGAATCGGCTTCTGGATGTCAGAGTTACTGGGTGGGTAGGAGTGAGGTCAAATGGCACAAGAGCTAATGGGATAGAAGATAGTGTTCTGGTCATCTCTAGAACATGTTCCACGTATGGCATTCTTTCAGCCTCCCTCTGCCTCCAATTTCTCATCCTGGAGTAGGATCACCTCCTGGCTTCCTTCCTGTATTAGCCCCTTTCCCTTTTTTCTCCCATTTGGATTATAGAAATAGCCACCTAAATAGGACTTCCCAGTCTCCACCCTCTTCCGGATTTCTCTGCCCTGCAGAGAGATTTTCCTAAAATGCAAACCTTACCACTCAACACCCACCCCCTTGACCCTCACGGGGTTCTCTTGGGGTCTTCTCCCACCGCTCTGACAATTAACGTCCTATCTCCTTAGCCTGCCATCCAAGACCTGTCTGCCCCCTTTCTCTCACTGTTTCATGAACTCAAAGTAATTCTCTCAACATGAGGTGTTGGATCACATTGCCGAGCCCCAGTACCTGGGCAGGAGCAAATATTTGACCAATTCCTGCTTTTATCACATTACTCACATTACTAAACATAACCTCACGATGAGTGAGTCATAGAAGGACTCCAAGATGTTGTCTTTCGTTGTCAGAGTTTAAAGAGCATCGTATAAGGGGCTAAAATGAGGTTCCAATTTGGTTATTGGGGTTAAAGAAGTATCTGAAATATAATTTTGTAGATGGAATTAGATTTTCATTTCCACTGTGTACTAGGTGCGAAAATCACAGAAAATGAGTTAAATTTTGTTTTGATTTCCACTTGAAGCATGGGAGTCATACACAAGAAGATTAAACAACCTTTCCCCTATACAGTTAGCAGTAGGTAAAGTGGCACTTTACGTCTTGCATTACAGGGTTCGGTATGGGCAATATCAAACATGTGAGGAGCTTTGAACTTCATGAACACAAATCCCTGTAATGCCCATGCTGGTATTATAATTGTCTATTCACTTGACAACGTCGTGAACAAATATTTACCGAGCGCCTGTAACTGGGCAGAAGCAATTTTGGACGATGGCTTAAATAATGGGCGATGGGTAAAAAAAAAAAAAACAAAAAACAAATGTCCTTATCAACCTTACATTTGAGCAGAAATTCAAGTTAGGTCTCCCTTTTTGTGAGACGGTTAGGCACTTTCTCCGATAAAGGTTCAGTTCACTATATGGTCTCAAGTACATCATCAAAATTTTACGAAGGGAAAAAACTTATACATTTTCAATATGATAGGTTGTATTTTTTCCCCACTTTCTCCGGAAGTGTGTTGCATGAGGGCACTTAGACTTGTCCTTTGGAGGCTAGTCAGACATGTTTTAGGTGGCACTCGAGACAATTGCTGATTTCTGCTTAATTTTGACCTATGACAGCTGTTTCACATGATACAATCTACGTGTTGTCTGGAATTTTATGAACAAAACTGGTAATAGTAATAACGAGAATGTCATTCTGAGTTTTAGTGACAATTCCTAGAATTAAGCGTTACACCTGATGGCAAGACTTGGTTCTAGGTAAATACTCTGCACCCTATTAAAGAAATGTGTTTCTGTCCTTCTGACCCAACAGTAAGAGGCCACAGAGGCTGGGGCTGGCTTCCTTCCTTCCTAACTGGTCACTCTCCTGTGATCCTGAAACCTCAGGGCATTCCTGTTTCCCTCTAACAGTTCATTTTACACTATCAAAAGAAAAGACACAGAAGGATGCCTGGGTGGCTCAGTTGGTTGAACTTCAGGACTCTTGATTTTTAAAAAAAAAAATTTTTAACACTAATATATTTTTGAGACAGAGAGAGACAGGGCACGAACGGGGGAGGGTCAGAGAGAGGGAGACACAGAATCTGAAACAGGCTCCGGGCTCCGAGCCGTCAGCACAGAGCCTGACACGGGGCTTGAACTCACGGACCGTGAGATCATGACCTGAGGCGAAGTCAGTTGCTTGACCGACTGAGCCACCCAGGTGCCTCAGGACTCTTGATTTTTGGCTCAGGTCATGATCTCACTGTTCCTGAGAGGGGGCCTGGTGTCAGGCTCTGTGCTGACGGTGTGGAGCTTGCTTGGGATTCTCTCGCTCTGCTCCTCCCCTGCTTGTTTGTGTGCATGCTGTCTCTCTACTTCTCTCTCTCAAAAATAAATAAATAAACTTAAAAAAAAATTTTAAAGAAAAGACATATGAAGAAATAATGAGATTATTTAAAGGGATGGCAGGGTTAAAATAGCGACGTGGGTCTTCCTGATTTCCAGAGCATTCCATGTGAGTTATTATCATTTTATCTGTTACAAGCATCTTGTTAAGTGGGCATTGGTATTCCTATTGAATAAGGAAGCCAGGGCTCAGAGAGGTGATACATTTTCCAAAGTTGCCTCTCCGGAAAGTGGAAGTGGTAGAAACTGAACTCTGTGTATCAGAGCTTGCAATAAAACATGTCTGTATCCGTGGGTCTCAGGAGCCCTGAAATTCTCCACGAATGGAGTCTAACTCCTACTCGACGTGAGCTTTCAAACATGAGCTGGTTCCCCCACTGCAGTGGAAACAGTCAAATAGAAGAAAGATCAAGATTGTCTTGTTGATCTTTGGAACGGCGTTTCTTTAAAAATATTGGGTAGAGTACTGATTTCATCAGAAACTAACTCTTTGGTCAGAAGAAAAGTTTGAAGCTCAGTTAAATGGAGTTCAACAGTTTCGTTTCTTTTCGTATAGGAATTGCCAGAGATGTAAGTGAGCTAATATGCATTTGAAGCTCTGAGAAGGCGCCATGGGATATAAAAATACACACATTTACGTAACAACAACAAACAAACTTTTGAGTAAGTAAATCTTAAAATTAGCGTTCCACAGAGTACTTTTTGGAAACACTGGATTAGAAGAGTCATCTCTCGGGGGCGCCTGGGTGGCTCAGTCAGTTAAGCACCCAACTTTCAGCCCAGGTCATGATCCTGCGTTTCATGGGTTCGAGCCCCTTGTCAGGCTCTGTGCTGACAGCCAGGAGCCTGGAGCCTGCTTCGGATTCTGTGCCTCTCTCTCTCTCTGCCCCTCCCCTGCTCACCCTCTGTCTCTCTGTCTCCCCAAAATAAATAAACGTTGTAAAAAATTTAAAAAAAAAAAAAGAAAAGACAAATCATCTCCCATTCCAGATACATGAGTTATTTCTCTCCTCCCTGGTGCAGCTTGCTATGCCGGGAAGGAAGAAGCATGCCCCTCAGCCAGATTTGGGGTAAAACCTCACCTCCTTCACTTACCAGCCGTGTTCACTTGGGCACATTATTTAACAGCCTCAGGGCTCAGCCTCTTCATCTGCAAGAAGGGGATAACAGCTTCAAAAGTATCAAACCGTTGTTGAGAATTGAGCAAAATGGAAAGACCGAGAACTATTTAGCATAGCTTGGCAGACATCTGGCACTTGGTCAAGCATAATTATTTTTCTCTCTCCTACAACTCAATTGGAGCCTTTGCTTCCCACTCCCGGACTACTGAAGGCAATTTCTAAAGACAACACTTGTCAGTGGCCCTCATCCAAGGGAATGTGTCACAAACACGATCTACAGAGCACAGGATGGAACACTTCTCGTGTAGTGTGGCATGTCAAGCTTTGTTACGTCCCTGTTCCATAGCGTCAATGGCATCATTTTTGTTTCCATTTGCCTGCATGGGTAATTTCTCACTCTGCAATATCTGACGTCTCCTTGAGGCCTCTTTTACGCTTTCAACTGCTTTCCTAGCCCATCTGGCTCCATTTTCTAGCCCTTCACTGCCAAACCTGAAATCTAATGAAGCAAGAGTGGGAAATAAGCTCTCTTTCGTCACTCTGCATTTTGTGAGCCCCTGGTTTCAACAGGATATCGTTAGGAGGCCATAGCAACACTTTTCCTGGGGGAATATCTAATGGGCCTTCTGTGGAGCCCAGCTTTCCCTCCTCTTGACCTCTACTTAGTATTGTGGTTCAGAGAACATCCAGTGCTTTCTTTCAAACTTCATCTGTGGCAGACCACCTCAAGACCTCAGCTTCATGGGGCATTTGGGTGGTTCAGTCGATTAAGCATACGACTTCGGTCGGGGTCATGATCTCACAGTTCGTGGGTTCGAACCCCACAGTTCGTGGGTTCGAGCTGTGCTGACAGCTCAGAGCCTGGAGCCTGCTTCAGATTCTGTGTGTGTGTGTGTGTGTGTGTGTGTGTGTGTGTGTCTCTCTCTCTGCCCTTCCCCCACTTGTGTTCACTCTTTCAAAAATTAGTGAACTTTAAAAAAAAGAAAAAAAAGACTTAAACTTCATAAACAAGGTGGCCATATGAAAGGTCTCATTTTCTCAAAATTACTTTTTTACCTCCAGTTAGGTTATGTGTTCTTGGCTTAAAATGTACAACGCAGTTGACATTTTCTACAATCAAATTCTTTTCTCTTCTTCTTTGTGGGAGGAAGGGGAGAGGTGAAAAAAAATAAGAGGAAAACGAAAAGAGAAGGTGGACACACATACAAAGATACTTTCTAATCCAGGGCCAGAAGAAAATAGGAACAATCACTGGACTTTGATTTTCATTCTTTACAAAAAAGAGAACTAAGCATCTTAGTAAGGGATGCCAAGGTCGGTGTATTTGACTCCCATCTGGCTCAGGGGCCAAATTGCCAACGAACAAGCCATTAATTTCTCAGTCCAGGCAGAAGCCAGGCTCCTTATCTGCTTCTCTTATTTCGTTCAAGGTAAGCAGGCCTTCCATTATGTGAACTAACATGGCTGTGTGCAGGTATTTTAAGCAGGTAAGGGACAGGGGGCGTCTTTCCAAGGTAAGCTGAAAGAAACCAGAAAAGGAAACAGACATGAGTGGAGAATATACAACCATACCGGGGGTGGGGGGCGTGTAAGGGGGTGTCTGGGCATTCTCAAAGTCTTTTCAAAGAGAAGATCTGATTCAGCTTACTCCTCAATTTGAGATGAATATTCATTTGCACATGAGAAAAAGGAGGTCCAGAAAGCCTAAGTAATTTTTCCAGGGTCACCCAGCTATGACTGACACAGACAGTCTGCAAATTTAGTTTTGTCTGCTTAGGCTTCCAGGCTCTGGACACTTGACAGCGATTTCCCTTTCTCTATATCTTTTGGCTACCACAGGCCATTATCCCCTCGGACACCTCTCCTTTGGCTCTTCAAATTCCACTTTTTTTTTTTTATTTTAATGAGAAATCATTTATTTTTTTTTATTGCATTTCCAAGCACCTGGGTAATTCCTAAGGTCGCTTTTATGAGACCACAGAGAAGCTGAAGGGCCTAACTTTGTGTGTGTGTGTGTGTGTGTGTGTGTGTGTGTGTGTGCACAGGCGGGTGTGGTAGATGGAATGCTTGCTGTGACTGCTAAGGTGGCGGCTTACTTCCAAGGCCTTACTCTGACTCTGTCCTGTCTCTGTCTCTGTCTCTCTCGTATCACATACACACATTCGTGCTCTGAACATGGCATGCATATATGGCCTGTTTAGAGTTCAGTGAAAAACTTTTCCATTATTTCATTTGTTTCGCAAAAGAGGAAGGGGGGGAGAGACAGAGAGAGATACAGAGAAAGAGAGAGAGAGGAAGGATTCCCTCCTGTTAATTAGCATGACTACAAATGCACGGGAAGCAGCAGCGTGTGATGGCTGATTCTTCTGGCCTACAATTCAGCTTAAATCCTACTTCCTAAGATAGATCTCTCCCCTCAACGTTAATGGGAAACAGATGCCTCTTTTGAATAATAATGTAATCTCATGCGGAAAAAAAAGAGCAAGAGACCCATTTATTGTAAATTTTGTTATGTTTTTCCAAAACTATTGACTCTTGGTGATGTCTAGCTAGGGACGATGTACAATCCCAAGGTACGTATGTATGCATATATAAAACACACACATATATACGCATATGTACATGTACATATGTATATATTTATCTATATAGATATATATAGAAAATCTACCATTATTCATATAGGGTTACCTACATCATTTATGGCCCTACAAGAAAGTAACGTAGAACGTAAAAGATACTTTCATTTTTTCATTCATGCATTTTATTCATTGTTCATCAGTAAGAGTCTCTCCCTTTAGGCTATGAGATCAATACCAATATTGACATGATTTTCTCTTTTTCCACTCTAAAGGATGCTATTTCAATCTTAATTCAATTTTACTTGTGATATTAACAAATGAGAAAGTACATGAGCTATTAATATGCAAATCGTTTAATTGCAAATGAAAAGCAGGCATTTCAATCTTGTTATTATTTGGGTATTAAAATATTATCCATTATAAGCAAGTTCTTCTAACAAATGGGCCATTAATTGAAATCTTGAACATTTAAAAGGAGGAGACCATTTTTGAAGGGTAATAATTCATTTCTAAATCAAGCCTATTTATATGCAAAGCATTGCCAAATAAGGCTTATTCTAAAACAGTTATCGCTTTTGGCAATATATTTGCCATTTGAACAATACTTTTCCTGCCTTTTTCTATTGCATATATAATTGTTCCATTCTCTTCAGGATAAACTAAGTATTGCCTGTTATGCACATGTATTTGTCAGAAGCAAATATTCTTAATTAAAACATGTAATAAGATTTGGGAATAAAGCACATTAGCCAAATAACCAAATTATTCAAGAGTCTCAACATATCCATCCACATCTTCCAAACCACCGAGGCTAAAATAAGGGTACAATAGCCAAGACATGGAAACCACCTAAATGTCTACTAATGAATGAATAGACAGGAAAAAAAAATGCACTACATAGAGTGGAATATTATTGGCCTTGAAAAATGAAGAAATCCCACTATTTGTGACAAGTGACAACAAAGATGAACCTTGAGAGCGTTATGCTAAATGAAATGCATCAGATAAAGAAAGACAAAAACTGTGTAGTCTCACTTATCTGTGCAATCTGCAAAATCAACTCTTAGAAATAGGAAGTAGAGAGGATCCTGGATGGCTCAGTTGGTTAATCATCTGAGTCTTGATTTCGGCTCAGGCCATGATCTCATGGTTTGTGGGTTCAAGCCCGGCATTGGGTTCTGTGCTGACAGTGCAGAGCCTGCTTGGGGTTCTCTCTCTCCCTCTCTCTGCTCCTCCCCTCCTCATACTTTCATTCTCTCTCTCAAAATAAATAAATAAACATTGAATTTAAAGAAATAGGGAGTAGATTGATGTTTATCAGGGGCGGTGGAAATGAATGAAGGTGGTCAAAGGGTACAAATTTCCAGATACAAGATGGATAAATTTTGAGGATGCAAAGTACTCTACGATGTGACTACAGTTAACAATACTGTATTGTGTATTTGAAAGTTGCTGAGAGACTTAAGTCTTACAAGATCTCAACCCATACACACACAAGTTGTAACTACGTGAGGTGATGTGTGTGTTAACCTTGTGGTCATCATTTCACAATATATGCATACATCAAATTCTCCCATCGCACACCTGAAACTTACACAATGCTGTAAGTCAATGTTATCTCAATGAAGCTGGAAAAAAAAAATAAAATGCTGGAAGATCTTCCTGTGTGACCTTAGGCAAGTTACTTGACATCACTGTGCCTCAGTCTCCTCATCTGTAAAATGGAGAATATTAAAAACTACCCCACATGGTGTTTATGCAAGTTAAATGAGGGCGTTTGTAAAACAACTTTAACAGCTCTTGGCATACAATCAGAGACTGATATACTTAGGCTATAATAATTATGATTTTCATCTCTTGCTGCTAGCTGAATTTGTTCTCTGAGTCACATCTGATAGCTGTGAAACAACAACCGATGGGATGAACCGAGAATGCGCAGCTCCTGGTTATATTCTGGACATCACTAGAGGGAGCCAGAGGCAACCAAACAACCATCTTTCCCAAGCTGAACTTCCCGATGCATTATCAATATTTGCCAAATACTGATACCATGTCTATAGTAAATACATCGTTATGTAAAATTGTTAGTTGGCTCCAAAGATGTGTGCAGTATAATTTTCTGTCTCAAGAACTTTATAACCTAATTGAAGAAGGGAATAACATGCATTAAAAAGCCATTAAGTGATAACACATGACAGTGATAAACAGCCGGACAGACCTTGAAGGATGAGTAAGATTTAGAGTTCTGGAATCAGCATTCCAGAAAAGAGGAACAAAAGAATCCAAGGAGAGAAGGTATTAATGTGGCTGTCTCCTTCTAAAGGAGGACTCATACTTACGACTTCATGCCTAATTCATCTTCCCAAGTCACACCCCACTCCTCCCCATATCAAATGTGGTAAATTATTCCCAGTGCTTAGTGAATTGAACCAAATGTTATAGCCGGGCACTGCATGCCTGGATTCTTTTACCTAGACGTCAGGATGGAAAGACACATTGTGGCTTGCCAATAACAGGTCAGGCATGGGTTATATCTTAGGGACAACAGGAACCACTGGAGAATTTTCAGCCCCTGAGTGGTGGCCCTTAGTATCGATATTAAGATTATATCACAGGCACAAAGCCAAGGAATGCAAGACAAAGGATTCTTACTCAATTCACAATATTAAAAAAAAATGCATAAATCCAACTTTACTAATTGGTAGGGATTGAAATTACCAGCAAAATACTCATTATGAAGCTTTAAAATTAGAGGGAAAAAATATGGAAACTAAAAAAAAAAAAAAAAGCAAAGAAAAAACAGCCAACACTGCTTTAGCTGTCTTATCTCTCTTTTCCTCTTGTGCGTTGAGGAGAAGCTTGATCAGTTTTCCTCCTAGGCCTATCCAATTTGGGGCTTGCCAATTATAAAATGCAAGATGCAGATTGATAAGAAATACTTGGATAAAAAATAATTAAATTAAAAAGAGAGTTTTCTCTCTCTCTCTCTCTCTTTTTTTTTTTTTGGAAAAATCAAAGCTCAACTACAGTGATTCATGCTAGCTACTTGGGGAGAAGGACAATTTTTGAACAGCTTTGTCAATCACTGTAGGGGATAATCAAGTAAAGCCTTCTTATGATACTGGCTTTTGGAAAAAAAAAAAAAAACAGTCACGTAGAACAAAAAGTTTCCATTGCAGAGTTAACATAGTTTGTGGGAAATCCATCATTACTTTCAGATTAAGGGATTTCTAAGTGTGCAATGTATCACATAGCTTGGAGTATCTAATGTGACTTTAGTTTAATCAACTGTGAAGAAACATCACTTTTTAAATCTTTGTATAATATTAAGGTATGCTTTAGTATGTACTAGCCCAGTGAACTCCATACCCATCCTTTCCTATCTCTTTTTTTGTTGTTTGTTTTAATTTGTTATTTTCTATCTTAGAGAGATTGAGAGCCTGAGCAAGGGAGAGGGGCAGAGAGAGAGAGAGAGAGAGAGAGAATCCCAAGCAAGTTCCATGCTCAGCACAGAGCCTGATGCAGGGCTCGAGCCCAAGACCATGGGATCATGACCTGAGCTGAAATCAAGAGTCAGACACTCATCCAACTGAGCCACCCAGGGCCCCCCCCATCTCTTCATGGTACCCAACAGCTGCTGTAGAACAGATGTTCTACTTAAAGTTGGATAACTGCAGGAGATTCAAAAAGAACCAGTCATAGCCCCTGCTCACAAGCAACTCAACAGACTAGCCACAAAGATAAGATAAGAAACCCAGTATTGATGCCCAGAGGACTAAACAAACCTGCCGTGGAAATTCACCAGCAGAAGGCTTCTGTCTCTTTTGAACTGAAGTGCTAAAGAAATACAAAAGTTGGAGTAGACACTGAAGACACAGGACTAGGAGACGGGCAGGGGAAGTATCCAGGACAAGGAATAATATGAACAAATCTTTAGAAGAGGAAAAATGTAGGCTACATGGAAAGCGCGATAATACTCCCATTCGGCTGGCCTGAAGAATGTTTTCAAAGAAGGGGTGGGGAGGGGACAACAGTGTCAGTGCGCAGCTGAACTGGATAAAAGTATGCAGGCGTGCAATGCCAGGTTACGGTACTTGGGTTCAATCCAGTAAGCAGTCAGGGGCCATTTATAACATTTGATATGGGCAGTGGAGTAGCTGAGTCAGTCACAACTTAGAAATATTCATTGGTCATAAAATAGCAAGCGAATGAGAAATGGGAAAAACCACAGGTGGCAAGGAGACCAGCAGTGGTCCAGTGTTCAGAGAAGCACGGGAAGCCCAGATTTCATTTTGTGGAAATAGAAAAGCTGGCATAATAAATAGAATTGACAGTGACTTTGATGCATTAAGGACAGTTCAGATTGGGAAAACAGGAGATTTCCAGATCAGTTCAGATCTTGGAAAACAGGAGATTTGATAGTCCTCATGCAGAAATAACAAAACTGGGATGAATTAGAAGTTGGATGTTGGAGGTGCTAGCCTGTGTGATTGTATAGATCAAAATAGATCAAAATACAGAGAAATGTAGGCCTGCAACCAAAGAGGAAATTTAGGGTAAGACTTATGTTTGAAACTTATCTGTATATATTTCATATAAATGCTGTATCTTTGATATAAAAATTATATGAAGTTAATATTATTTTCAGGTTTTGCTAAAAGGGTTTTTACTCTAAACTATATGATGAATTCTCTGTCTAATTTCTTTTAAGTCCACCATCATTTGGTACTGATTGATGTCATTTCATTTATTTGTGTTATGTCATTAAGAATTCAAGTTCTTGATAATGTCAACAATTCTATTTTCTGTCCAAGGCAATGGTCAGAATAATGGTACTGACCACTATCGATCAGTTAGAAGAGTAATTGACAGGTAACAAAACAATAATTTTTATGATGTATCCCAACACTTTGAGTGATAACTCTCGAGTTTAGTCAAAGCTTTAGCTGACTCATCTACTTACTACTAGAAGTATACACCTGTACATTTTTTGAATGAAACATGGATACATATCAGAAGCTCTAAAAAGAATCCATATCTTTTTATATTGAAAATGCACTTCTAATAATGTATCCCAGACAATGAAGCCCTAACATATTCATCTCAGCAGGGTTTATAATAAGAAAAAGCTAGGGGTCATATAAAATGTCCATTGATTACAGATAAGTAAATTGTAGCATATTAATTAACTGACTTCTATAATCATGAATAATGATAAAGTGCATGCATATTTACTAAAGAGAAAATCCAACCCATTTGTAGCAAATGAAAAAGTAGTTTATAAACCTATGTGCATAGTATGATCACTTATATATTATTTTGGAACATATATCTATATAAAGTATCTATACAAGTATCATTATATATTATTTTGGAGTATCTATCCATCTATATATAAAGTATATATATAGATATATATAAGATATATATCTATTTAAAGTATATAAACATATCTGTCCATATATTTATTTTGAACATACCTATCCATTGTATTTATTATGCATAAATCATATATATATCATATATGGTGGAGATATATGGTATATATGTATATCACATATGATATACATTGTATACCATATGCCTCCATCATATATATATCATATATGTATGGTATATACATATATATGATATATATATATGATATGTGGTATATGATTGATATAAGAGTTGTTTGCAAAGAAATCTGGAACTACATGCATGAAACATTAGCAGTAGTTATCTTTGGAATGTGTGATTTGGGGTAACTTTTTTCCCTTATTGACATTCTCTGTATTGAACATGCATTAAGTACATAAAAAGAATCCACAATTTATAAGTAGTTAAGTTGATCTAAAGTTATTGCTTTAGCATAAAAGTTTGGCTTATGATAAACATAGGTGAAAGGTTGAGGTCAGAATGCAACACGAAAGGTGGTTTCCAGTGCGTGCCAGGCTGCCCCCCCCCCCCGCCCCCGCAATACTGGTAGAGTAGATAAGAGGACAGGCCAAGTCACAAATACCTAGACTGAAAGAGTAAGCCACAGTTGGAGTGATGGGTCACAATGTGGGGCTTGGAATGTGCCCAGAGGTAAAGACACATAGTAGAAAGGGTTTGGAAAAAAAGGTGCCAAAGTTCACCAATTCTGATACAACGTCAAGAACAAGGCTTTGCTGTAATCTGCTTTTTTGAAAGCCCTCAGCTTCAACTCCCTCAGTAATCAAACCATCTGTCTTAACATGGCCACATTTTCAAGCTGTCTAGCAGCTGACAAAATGCTTCGTGTGTGAAATGAATAATAAAATAGGGAAGTGGATATTGAGCAATTTAATAAGGTACAGCAAACAGTGAGAAAAGCAAAGCAATGTCCCAAATAAAAGCAAAAACATTTCTTCACCATTGTGGTTGCAATTCTGAGTAAAGGCTTAGGAAGGCTTTTTTTTAAGTGAATAATTCTGTATTCACTAAAGGAAATGTCCCCAGAAGAGAAGTGCTCAGAACAGCAAAATTTTGACGATGGGGATTGACCCAAGGTCACCCCAAGAATGCACTCTCTGGCTTTAGGGGAAAAAAATCCTGGTCAGTATTAGCATTTTTCTGTTCAGTATCAACTTTGGGGGGCTTTCATATCGTCATGAAATAATCATAATCATGATCATAATCATAATCATGATTATTAAAAACACATGTCAGAAAAATAAAACTAATATACACCATCAGCCAGTGTCTTTAACAGGAAAGGGCTGGATTTGAACTGCTCAGATGTTTCTGTTCATTATCAAAAAATACATCTGGCTAATCCTCCTTACATATTGCCTCTTATTTTGTTCCCTCCTACTCCAAAGGGAAGTTGAGTGATTATTTGGACAATATGTATGGGGACCGTGCAGCGTTGGGCAAGAAATAACAAAAGGAGAGGAATGTTAGGAGTAGAGAACATTACTCACATCTGCTCTGGTGAAGTGACTGAGAGGTGGACGAAAGCTGGAAGGGTCCTGGGAGGAGGAAAAAGCACAGAGGACGAGGCTAGGCAAATATTTACTCTTCCTTACAGTGCTGAGTTACTGACCCACTTCCCAAACCTCCATGTCCCATCTTGCTGAGTGGCAGTTAAGGTGGTTCAGGTCGTAAGAGAAAAACAATGTGTAAACTAGCTCAAATATTATGGGGAGTTTATTGGCTTATGCAACTGACAAGTCTGGAGATTGGATGGGCATCAGACATGTTTTTTTTTTAATTTCTTATTTTAGAGAGAAAGACAGTGCAAATGGGGGAGGGAGAGAGAGAGAGAGAGAGAGAGAGAGAGAGAGAATCCTAAATAGGCTCCATGCTCAATGTGGAGTCCAATGCAAGGCTCAATCCCATGACCCCGGGATAATGACCTGAGACAAAATCAAGAGTTGAATGCTCAACCAACTGAGTCACGCAGTTACCCCAGGCACATTTTTTATCAAGGTTCTAGCTCCCTTCTCCACGTACCTCTCAATGCTTTCCACCTGTAAATTTCGGCTTTATCCATGTATCACATTGACTGACATGGAGAAACCACAGGAGCCCCACAATCCCCAGCTATACTCCTGAACATTTCATGGACTGGGCCACCTTGAAACTAGTCAAAGACTGCCCAAGGTTTATTTCCCGAACCAATCACTTTGTCAGGGCATTACCTTGACTGGCTTAGACAATTCATGTAGTCTGCTCAGACCAGTCACACTATCTGTCTGCTACACAATGGCAAAGAGAAGAAACGAATGTTGGGGAATCAAGCAATGCTCACTCCTGTGAACTGGTGAGCTCACATTTTTTTCTGTCTGGTGACATGTCTCAGTGGCTTAAAACTGTAAAACTGGGCTGAGGAATTTAAGTTTCTTCTCCTTAAGCACACACCCATTCCTCAAAAAAACCCATTTGGCTAAATCTTCAGTGTATTAAGGGTTTTATAGACAGACTAGCTGAGTGCAAGGTAACCCGAGTCAAGACAAAATGCATCAGAGCTAATTCAGCCTTTGCAGTGTGGGGGACACCTAAGCTTCAAGTAAGATGCTCCCAAGGTCTACTTTGGCAGTAGCCTCAGGTAAAGAGGAGAGAGAGAATGCCCAAAGAAGTAAAACCTGGAAACGTAGACCAGAGCCCTCTCCCAATGGTCCAATAAATGTCCTGCCCATTGATCCGTCTATATCAGCCCTCTTTCTCCCCAGGAGTCAGGTGGTAGAGGAAACAGAGAAACCCAGGATCCTCCATCAGAAGGCCACAGAAATATAGGCCACCACACACACACACACACACACACACACAAATCATAATTAGATTAACAATCCAAAAATGAGATGAAGCACAGATTATGATGGAGATCTTACCTTTCGTAACTGTAATATAATTCCTTCCTCCCTACTCCCATCTTCCTCCTTCTCATGACATGTATCAAATGTCATGTTCCTGGAGTGTAAGCTCCCTAAGAGTAGTTCTTTCATGTCTCCAAAGTGCCTAGAAGGGTGTCTAGAATACTATAAAATTCAGTAAACATTTATTGTTGAATGACGGACGCGTGTCTCAGACACTGCGTAGTCAAACAAAAGAAATCATGAAAACCTAACCATATAGTCCCCTTCATTCTTCCTCTGCTTCTCCCTGCCCTCCACTCTGCTCTGCATGCAGTCCTAGGAGTCCATGAACGAACTTCTCGTGTGGAGCTTTAACTCCCAGGAAAATCAGCTCATGCAAAGACATGCCTACCTGACCCCCTAGTATATATAATTTAATCCCTTAACTCTATGGACAAACCACACATAGGTGGATAAATAGGTAGGTAGGTAGGTAGGTAGGTACATAGGTAGGTAGGTAGGTGGGTGGGTAAAGGTTTTTATTCAAATTTCCTTTCTGAATAGCCTTTTGGTTGCCTTAGTAAGTTCCCCAAACCCTTTCAACCATTGCTATAGATACTTATCAAGAACAAGGGTCCAGAACAGACATACAAGGTGCATAGTGCCATCACAGACCAGGAACCCAATAAGGCTCGTTCCTGTCTTAACATGCTGTGTATGATGCCTGTGCCATCAATTAGGTACCAGATCTGGATCACTTCCCTTAAAGTTAGTTTAAGCAAGGAAATCTTGCTCCCCTGTTTCTGTAGACTAGCACATGTGAAAGAGACTAACTGTGGATACCATTTGGTCCAGATCCTTGACTCAATAAGAGTCTTCAAGGAAAATAAGAATTTCCCCTCTTTAACTCTTCCCAAATTCCCTTTTGTCATTGTGAGACACACGTTACTGAGAGTGGATGACAGC
This sequence comes from Panthera pardus, assembly GCF_024362965.1. Classification (NCBI taxonomy): domain Eukaryota; kingdom Metazoa; phylum Chordata; class Mammalia; order Carnivora; family Felidae; genus Panthera; species Panthera pardus. Next base: position 5,469,540 of record NW_026526810.1, read on the forward strand.
CGGACCGCCTACTCCTCCCTGGCTCAAAACATGCCAGAGTTTGGCATGAGAGTAGGGCTAGAACTTTGGGTGGATGAGGCTGGGGAGGATGGGGGAGTCTGTGTTCTAGACCTTCTGGTTTCTGGAGTGTGGGGTCACCTCAGAGAGGCTCATGGTAGCTCAAGCCCGTGTAAGACTTGCTACGATCCACCCTGGGACATCATTCCTTCGTCTTCAAAGTCTGAACTCCTATTCTGCAGAGCATGTGTTGGGGCGCCTGGGTGGCTCAGTTGGTTAAGCCTCCAACCTCGGCTCAGATCACGTTCTCGCGGTCTGTGAGTTCGAACCCCATGTCAGGCTCTGTGCTAACAGCTCGGAGCCTGGAGCCTGCTTCAGATTCTGTGTCTCTTCTCTCTATGCACCTCCCCCACTGTGTTCTGTGTCTTCAGTTTACTCCCAAAAGGTAAGTGTGAGTGAGCACATGTGGTGGAGAGAGAGAAAGCCATCCTTCTGTCACGTTTCACATTTGCAAGTTGATAAACCATACATACAGCTTACATATATATTTCTCAGTCTATTAGTTGTCACAATTTAGTCTTGCTGTATACAAACAAATCAAAATAAAACAAAAACAACCATTTCCTCTAACTTCTCATTGGCTGTAGCATCCAACAGCTCTTATCCCACCCTGGCCATCAAATACACACAAATCCTGCATTTGGCTCATTGAGGAGACTACTGCCGCCCGGCTTGGAGGCAAAGTCAGTCATGGTTTTAGGCTTTATTCCTACAATCTTACCACTACTTTCCCCATCTGCACCCATCAGAGTTTCACTGTTGAAATATTGTGCGGAGAAGCACCTGGGTGGCTCAATCGGTTGGGCGTCCAACTCTTGATTTTGGCTCAGATCACGATCTCACGGTTTGTGAGATCAAGCCCTGCATCAGGCTCTGCGCTGGGCTTGCTTGGGATTCTCTCTCTCTCTCTCTGTCCCTCCCCCACACACTCTCTCCCTCTTTCAAAATAAATAAATAAACATTTAAAAAACATTGTGTGGGGGCGCCTGGGTGGCTTGGTCGGTTAAGCGTCCGACTTCGGCTCAGGTCATGATCTCACGGTCTGTGAGTTCGAGCCCCGCGTCGGGCTCTGTGCTGACAGCTCAGAGCCTGGAGCCTGTTTCAGATTCTGTGTGTCCCTCTCTCTCTGCCCCTCCCCTGTTCATGCTCTGTCTCTCTCTGTCTCAAAAATAAATAAACGTTAAAAAATTTAAAAAAAAAAAAAAAAAAAAAACATTGTGTGGATTCTATCCAAGGATGTGCTGGTAAATGTTTCATAACCAACTCTCTAGGAAAAAAATGTAGACATATACGTACACATGTAAGTTAAGTATGATTAATCATCACACGATGCTTTTGTTGATTTTGTTCTGACCTCTTGGATCCATAGCCAGCCTATAATTGCTATGGACAAATGCATGTAGGTTCCACATGGATGTTGGTTGAGGTTTTCTTTTACATTATTGAGAACAGTGAAAGTAAAATAGCCAAGATGTATGTCAAAATTCCATGTACTCATTCTTTTGCATAATCAGACAATAGGTTTCTCACGCTGGAAAAAATAATTCCTTAATTATTTGTGCAATGCATAATGTAATGGATAGGGACTTGACATGTTTTAAGTTTAATCTGCATTGTTAATATTTTCTCCATAGCCACTTTCTTAAATCTAGACAAAATAATTAACCAAGCTCATGCAAAGCCATGCCTACCTGGCCTCACGTCCATACAATTTTATGTACTGTCTGTATTTTTAGCTTCTGCTGATTTCCACGGTGTCTGTGCTCCCACTGTGGCTGCTTTTAAATTACTGACTTGCTCTCCTTGGAAGTGGGCTTGGGGAGAGAGGCAGAGTAGTTCGCCTGATAGATAGCGTTTTCATCTGATGCTTAAGAGAGACTCACATAACCTCAACAGCACAGGTGAGAGTGAAATGTAGTAAAATAACCGGGAAGTGATGAGTTTTGAATATTTATTACTTTTCTCGAAGGTTATGTACCTGTAGGTTCATGTATTTTCTTGTTGGATAATGGCTGTGTTTCACCACCAGCTCAGAAAATTTCCGAACATTCGGCCAGTGGCCCTCAGAGTTCCCGCACACCACTGAGGTCCATCTTTCTGTTTCTACCACACCCTTCTAAAGTGTTAGCCTTGATGACTTTTTTTTTAAGTTCCCCTGTCTCTTCTTTCCTCAGCCAGGATTATTTCAATCTTGGGTTTTTGTTGTTATTGCTCCTCTGGGCATATTTCTCAGTTCTGTTACTCCTTTAATTGAGACAGCTCAAATTTTACCCAACTTCTCTCTATGTCTGTCTGTCTGTCTCTCTTTTATGTGGAACATTTCCTTAGCCTCCTCCAATGATTATTAAATGTGATAAGGGCCCGAGGTCTGCAAATTATTATTGGAAATGGCATGGCCCAAACGTAAGCCTCTAAAGCTCCTAATGGGGGTGAGGAAATAAAGTGTCAGAAGGATCAGAGTGCCAGAGGGGTCCCAGACGACGTGTGTGGCCCTCTGCCTTCCCCTCATTACACTCATCAGTTAGATTTCAGCTTTCCGAAGGTACGGTCTAAGGCCCCCATCCACCTCTGCCCTCCCGCACGCCACCCGGCAAGGTGCGTGGTCCATCTTGAGCCTTTCACACGTGTTGTCGGTTAACTTTGGTGCCAAGAGGGGCAATTTTCAGCTTTTCCTATCTAACCCCTCGGGCTGATTTTGACTGGCTCCGTTAGATCCTTCCTCCCTTCCACAGAGGTGTTTGGGGACCTATTTCAGTTGCTTGTCAGACTCTCCCTGCCAGATTTCAGTTGCCTAAGCCTGGAGGGACTGTTCCAGGCCTCCTGTTTATGACTCCCAACTCTGCTGACTTTGGCCTGGGAGGGCGGAATCCGCACTCCGCTGGAAAGTCGATCGGTCCGAGCACCCCTCCCCGGTGCTCTCCACTTTGACCTCAAAGAGTATGTCCTGGCACCACACATTAAGTTCCATTTTAAAATTCAAATTCAAGACGCACCGCAGTTGCTGCTGGAGAATCTAGGGGGCTTATATGCTGAGATCAGGTATTCCTGTGCTGTACCTTACGCATCCAAGAAATACAACGTAACCGGGCACACAGCATATTGAGCCACAGTGAGAGCTCACGTAGTTTTTCTGATCTATGGAGACGAGCGGTGAGCCCTTCAGACGTGCCATTGGAATGTCCCTGACAGGCTTCATAGGGTGCGCTCACTGATGCACCGGGATGCGGTTGACAGACCGGAAGAGAATGGGTTTCTGTTTACATGTCCCTAGGCTACCTCGAGATACACTCAAACTACAATACTACAGAATAATGTTGTAGATCCTGGGTCTCAGTCCCATGACTAGTCTTTTAGAAGACAGCAAATGATATGAAGAAAAGAATGACCAGGGTCATGCAGCAGGTGAGGTCTTTTTTAAAGGGTCTAGTCCAGTCATCATGTTACATATCCTAGTTTAAGTCCCCCTTGAAGAAAAAAAAAATATGTATATGTATATAGTATACATTATTTTGTACTATTATTGTATACTGTATAATTATACACGATATAGTATATAACATGTAATATATACACGTACAGACACACAAGACACATAGATACATGCACTCATATGCACACACATGTAAACTGTATGCCCAGATCAAGCTAATAAGTATTTTCACCCAAACAATAGAACGTAGCACTGATTAAAATTTACAGAATACCCATCCAACGGAAACCGGCTTGTTTCGCTAGCAACCACTCCAACAATGACTTGGTAAATGCTAAAATACAAATGCTACTAACATAATACGTGAGCATTTTAACGAGGCTACAGACGTTATCACGGGTGGATGATTTGGACGTGAGAGAGCGATCTCTGCAAAATTCTGGACGTCGGTATCGGAGCGTCATGGGAACATGAATTTCTAAAGACCTGGACAACTGTAACCAACTTATAAAAATTTGTAGCTTTCCTTTTCTACGTGGAGGGGACTGCCCAATGAAGGAAGATGGAATTTAAATGATAAAACACCATCTCTGTGCCTTTGATGTTTCAGAGTCACGGAGATATTGTCTGGATTTTGCCAATGCCACCTGGTAACTTACAACCGAGTACTGAGCAGCACAGCTCTGAGGACCTCTCTGGGCTCGGCCCTGCACGCTCTACTGTGGACAACAGAGTGCCCTTCCTTTGTTGCCTCGGGGATGTGGAGATTCGGGTGCTTGTAGGGAATGGGAATTAGTACCGATAACCGAAGGGTCACCAGCTTCTCCAGCTGTGAGACTTGGCAATGTTCTAGGCTTTTATTTGTTGGAGGCAAAATGCTTCCTGTTCTCTAGGAGCAAAGAGACAGAGGTCTTTGTGCTTCAGCAGAGATATCTGCCGGGGGGCTCTTTGCCTCACTGGCACCTCTACTAACAAACCTGACGAAGTGAGGCACTCTGACCTACTCCCTAAAATTCAGAAATACTTCAAGAGTTTGATGTTTCTTATGTAGCTTTTAAATCATATGTGGTTTTTTTTGCTTATTTATTTTGTTTAGTCTTATAAGTCATCTGAAACATTCTGAAAGAGTATTATATGCTCTATGAGCACATTATATGTAATTCAGATTAGGAACACTATAATGAGCATTATACAAGTATAACTACAGAAATGAGCCAGAAAAGAGAACCTCATGTGCAGTTTATTCAGATGGGACTTCTCTTAGAAAAATCGATTGGAAGTGAGATATGTAGGAATAATGAGTGAAGCTTGGTGCAGAAGAATATGCCAATGATCTAACGGATTTTAGATATCTTCTGTGTTGTGATTACAAGAAAAGTTCATTACAGAAATTGAAAATACCTGTTTTCCCAAGAAGATTTCTGTGCCTTGACTCTTTTTTCCTAATTAATGTGGCTAATTGTTCCAAATTATGAGGTTAAATTGCTTTTAATTTCAAGAAGGAGACATTTCCACCATTAGCACCATTGTTGGATTCTTTCCAAAACTTCAACATTATTATAAGCAATAAGAACACATTTTCTTTGACGCTGGATTCAAATAATGCCTGTTCTTAAGGAATGAATAACAACCAACCAGAAATCACCAACAATCAATATGATGTTGAATTATGGGAGAAAACTAAGAGAATTATGTCACAAGTGATGCAACTGTGTTTTTGAGATGACAGATAAAATCTTTTAAAGTAATTTATAGAGAAAACATGAAAAAGTCATGACTGAAGCATCATTATAAGTTGATCTATTCTCAAATGTTCATCCAGGTTGGTGAAAATGTGCTTTTCTATTTTGCTTAGTTTTTTGGAAAAGCAATATAACTGATATAATGTAGGCTTTATAATTTGCATAACTGACTTTACATTCTTTTGTTAGTTCTATAAGATTTTCTACAGTCACCTTGTTTTCTCTCTTTAAAATTGAGTGGGCATAGGCCTGTCTTAATCTGAGTTCTTAATGTCTATGGCTAAAGACAAGGCTGTGTCAGAAATACAGATCATTCGAGAACTCATGGGATAGTCCCCAGAATAGATCACATATTAGGCCACAAAACAAATCTCAATGAATTCAGAAAGACTGAAGTCATACCATGCATCTTTTCTAACCACAACTCTAAGAAACTACAAACCAACCACAAGAAAAAATCTGGAAAGAAATCAAATACATGGAGATTAAATAACATCCTACTAAACAATGAATGGACCAACCAAGAAATCTAAGAGGAAATCAAAAATACACGGAGACAAATGAAAATAAAAACACAATAGTCCAAAATCTTTGGGATGCAGCAAAAGTGGTACTAAGAGGAAAGTTTATAGCAGTACAGGCTTAACCTCAAGAAGTAAGAAAAATCTCAAATAAACAACCTAATCTTATACCTAAAGGAGCTAGAAAAAGAAAAAACAAACCCCAATACCAGTAGAAGGAAGAAAGAAAGAAATGAAATAGAAAACAGTAGAACAGATCAATAAAACCAGGAACTACTTCTTTGAAAAGATCAATAAAATTGGTAAATTTTCAGCCAAATTCGTCAAAAAAGAAAAAAAAAAGAGAACAGAATCAAATAAGCAAAATCAGAAATGAGAAAGGAAAAATAACAACTAACACCTTAGAAATACAAAGGATTAGGGGCGCCTGGGTGGCTCAGTCAGTTAAGTGTCTGCCTTCAGCTCCGGTCATGATCTCCTGGTTTGTGAGTTAAAGCCCTGCATCAGTCTCTGTGCCGACAGCTCAGAGCCTGAAGCCTATTTCGGACTGTGTGTCTCATTCTCTCCGTGTCCCTCCCTGACTTGTGCTCTGTCTCTCTCTGACTCTCAGAAATAAATAAAAGTAAAAAATAAAAAAAAATTTAAAAAAACAAATAAAAAGGATTATAAGAGAATATTATGGAAAAATTACATGCCGATAAATTGGACAACTTAGAAGAAATGGATAAATTACTAGAAATATGTAACCTGGAAGAACACGTGTTGTTAACGTGTTCATACTATCAAAAGTTTTACAATTCCTATCAAATACAGGAACAACATAGAATACAGCATAGAATACAAGAAACAGCATTCTTCACAGAACTCAAGCAAATCATATTAAAATTTGTATGGAACTATAAAAGACCCTAAATAGACAAAGGAATCTTGAAAAAAAAAAAGAACAAAACTGGAGATATCACAATCCCAGATTTCAGGATACACTAGAAACTGTAGTAATCAAAACAATTTGGTACTGGCACAAAAATAGACACATAGATCAATAGAACAGGATGGAGAACCCAGAAATAAACCCATGACTACATGGTCAATGAATCTATGACAAAGGAGGCAAGAATACACAATGGGAGAAAAAGAGTCTCTTCAACAAATGGTGTCAGGGAAACTGGACGCTACATGCAAAAGAATGAAACTGGACCACTTTCTTACACCACACACAAAAATAAACGCAAAATGGATTAAGGACCTAAATTGAGACATGAAACCATAAAATTCCTAGAAGAGCAAAGACAGTAAATATTTTGGTATCACCTGTAGCAACATGTTTTCTAGATATGCCTCTTGAGGCAAGGGAAACAAAAGCAAAAATAAATTAGTGGGACTACATCAAAATAAAAAGCTTCAGCACAGGAAAAGAACAATCAACAAAACTAAAAGACAACCTATCAAATGGGAGAAGATATTTTCAAAAGATATATCTGACAAGTGGTGAGAATCCAAAATATGTAAAAACCATATACACCTCAACACCAAAAAACCCAAATAATCCAATTAAAAATGGGCAGAAGACATGAACGGACATTTTTCCAAATAAGACATATAGATAGCCAACAGGCACATAAAAAGTTGCTCAACATTACTCCTCATTAGGGAAAGGCAAATCAAAACCACAATATCACCTCACACCTGTCAGAATGGCAAAAATCACAAACACCAGAAACAACAGGTGCTGACAGAAATGTAGAGAAAAAGGAGCCCTTGTGTACTGTTGATGGGAGTGCAAACTGGTGCTTCCATGGTGGAAAACAGTATGGAGACTCCTCAAAAAATTAAAGATAGGACTACCATGTGATCCAGTAATTGCACTGCTGGGTATTTACCCAAAGAATAAGAAAACACTAATTTGAAAAGACAGATGCACCCTATGTTTGTTGCAGCATTATTTATAATGCCCAAAATATAGATGCAACTCAAGTGTCCATTGATAGATGAATGGATAAAGTGTATATATATGTATATATATATATATATATATATATATATATATATATATATAGTGTGTGTATACATATAAATATACATACATATATACATACAAACACATACACACACATATATATACACACACACATACATACCATGGAATATTACTGAACCATAAAAAAGAATGAGATCTTACCATTTGCAACAACATGGATGGATCTAGAGGGTATATAATGTTAAGTCAAATAAGCCAGTCAGAGAAAGACAAATACCATATGATTTCACTCATATGTGGAATTTAAGAAAAAACCACAAATGATCAAATAAAAAAAAGATACAGATAAAAACCATACTCTTAACTCTAGAGAACAAACTGATAGTTACCAGCGGGGAGGTGGGTTGGGGAACAGGTGAAATCGGTGATGGGGATTAAGAATACACTTATGATGAGCCCTGAGTAATGTATAGAACTATTAAATCACTATTTTGTACACCTGAAACTAATATAACATTGTACATAGATTATACTGGAATTAAAAAAAAAAGAAAATTAAAATAACTAAAAAAAAAAAAAAACTACATCTCAACATAGACTCCTGAAGTTCTTTCCAGGACTAGAATTAAACTGCCGGTCAGAATGCATCCATTCATCCAACTATTTCCAGTGTCTATATTGGAACGTGCTGTGTTTACCTGATAATTAATGTAAAAAGTTCATTTTAGGGAATTTTTTAAGTGCTGATAATTAGTTTGAGTATTTAAGATTTGCCATCACACTTTGATAATCATGTCAACATTGTATTTTTTGTTATGCTGTCTTCTTTGAAGACAGTTCAGGATCATCAATACATACATTTCTGTGTCCTGCCTCTTTTTATAACATTTCGGCACCACTGTTTCCAATATTATTAAATGATATTTTTTTAAAATCTGAATTATTTGTAATTTAGAAAGAGAGACCAAGAGCACAAGCAGGGGAGAGGGGTAGGAGAGAGGGAATCTCAAGCAGGCTCCACGCTCAGTGCAGAGCCCGACATAGGGCTCAATCCCACGATTCCCTGATCAGGACCTGAGCCAAAATCAAGAGTTGGATGCTCAACCAACTGAGCCACTCAGGCGCCCCATGAATTTTCATGTCAATATTCCACTTCAGTAGTTGAACCAGCCACAGTACTTGTGATCATTCTTCATTTTTGAAGTAGTTACCTTCTCCCCATTTTTACTAATAAACAAAAATTGTAATGAACATTTTCAAGCACAGTTCTTTGTGAGTTTTTTTAAATGTTTACTTATTAGAGAGAGAGAGAGAGAGAGAGAGAGCATGCTAGTGGGGGGGGGGGGCAGAGGGAGAAGGAGGGAGAGTATCCCAAGCATGCTTCACACTGTCAGTGTAGAGCCCAATGTGGGCCTTGATCTCATGAACGATGACATCATGACCTGAACTGAAATCAAGAGTTGGATGCACAACTGACTGAGCCACCCAGGGGCCCCTTTGTGTTTTTTACTTATCCCAATGGCTATCTTGTTGGAAGGAGAAATACTGGATCAAACTTTTTTGAGACTCTTGATATACTTCTAAACTAACTTCTAGAAAGCCTGTGCCAATTTACACTCTCACTAGCAGTGTCTGGTACATATTTTTCATTACGCCATTACAAAAATTAAGCATTTTTAAATTTCTAATTTATTATGAACGTGACATATCACCATTACTTTTTTAATTTACATTTATTTTGTGTTTGTATTTGTTATTGGTATTTCCACATTTGTGAATTAGTCATGAGTTTACTATATTTATATTGATTTTTTGAATCACTCATTTTGATAAGTGCTTTTCATGTTTCTCTTACATTTTCCGATGCCTATTTGCCTTTTAATCTGAAGAAGTTACTCGATATGTGGAGTTTTTCCTTTTAGATCCTCAAGTCCATCAGTCATTTTGTTTGTGACCTTCTTTGGGGTTATTGATTAGAAAGACTCACCTCAAAGTCACATCCACATTCCCTTCTGTTTTCTTCTACTCTTGATAGGGTTTCTTTTTTTTTTTTTTTTTTTTTACATTTTGCTATTCAGTCTATCAGATGCACATTTTAGTTGGGGCTGTGAGGAAGGACAGTATCTTGATTTGTTTCCAAGAGTAAATCAGTTACCCCCAAAAGAGTTTATGAAATAATCTTCCCTCTTTTCTCAATTATTTGTGATAACAAGTTTACTTCATATTCTAGTAATATTCACAAATCTATGCATTGAAGGAGCCATTCATATACCCTAAGTTCAATGTCATTTTCATTTTATGCTTGTTTGTTCCTATGTTAGTTATTTAACAAGGGTAGCTTTGCAAGATATTTTTATATCTTCTATAAAGGCAAATCTATTTCCCTTGCCCTTTTCAGGATTTTTTTGATGGCAATTCTCCAGTATTTATTCTTCCAGATGTGTGTGCAAGACACGTTATCAAACGTTTTCCCTCTCACCCTTGCCCTTACATAAATAACATCATGACTTTTATGATATTAAACCTAAAATTAAATTTGGAGCACAAACATCTGTGTACCATTCCTTCCCAGGAAGGCACCGTATTATTTTTCCAGATCTCCTTTGTCTCTTGGTAAAGTTAGATTACTTTTTATTGTTGCATTGTTCTTGCTGGGTCATTTTGCTATCTTTGCTATTGGGAAAGAAATTATTTTCCAGCATACATAACTTTTAGTTGTTCTCTTAGTCTTACTAAGAGGGCAAGGAAGTGATTTGTAACAGTTGATAAATTATCATCATCCTTTACCATATTTGTAACTTCTTATCTGTTCATGGCATGCTGCATTGGCTGGGATTTTCCAGAATAAAGTTAATTCATAGTTTAGCATTGAGAATGAACGTCCTTGTCAAGAGAGAAATGAGTTGCAAAGTGTGCTAATGGATAAGAAAAAAGGATTAATGGTTAGATAAATTCTGTATTAAACAGCTTCCTGGAAATTCACATGCAGATTAGCATAGAAAATCTTCTGAGAAGCTCTGCAAATAAGGAACCTGGTGGTGGTTGTTTTTGACCTGTTATTTATTATGTGTTAAATAGTATACCCAAACCCAGTTTTCCATAGAGTCCTTCCTTTTTTTTCCCATGCTTATTAACATCCCCAATGCTATGTTCTATATTCTGTTAAAATATTTATCTATTTCTATTCTAAAACATGATTAAAAAACAAGAATGGATAGGAATTTGTTCAAATGTTTATTATCATTGGACATATTAATTTATTGTTAGTGAGAAGCACCTTAAAAATATTTGAATTCACGCAATAAATCATGGTGATTTGTAAGTTCTTTTTAAACATTTTGTTGAACTTGAGATACTGGTTTTTTATTTAATACTTTTGCACTCAAGTTCATGAGCGAAATTCGTCTTTGTGTTTCATGAGTGGGGCTTTGTTCGTTATTGGTAGCAGAGTTTTGCAACTTTTACAAATGGACCAGGAATTATTCTACAGGAATTGATTCACAGTTTGTGTGAATCAATTAGCATGTATGTATATGCGTGTGTGCAGGAACTCCCACAGGAAAGAATCTTCTCAGTAGGGATCCCCATGAGTTCCATCCGTGAAATGGGTCTCCAATATTTTCCCTTGTCTGGTGTGGTGCTCTCCTTGCCTAATCTGGAAGGCATTTTGAGAGACTTTCTCTTTTAAATTTCAACCGACTGGCAAATATTTATCTGGTCGTTTTCTACTGGTCTGTTGGATGGGACTCACCAAATACTATCGCTTAGCCCTCATACTGGAACAGGACATTTAGTCCTGAATACATTTTGAATGCAGTCAGTTGTTATCTTTCTGCAGAAGATAGGCACAAAAATATGCCAACATCTCAAAGAGACTGTACAGGAGCTGTTCTTCCAGCCCCACGTCTCTTCTACTCAACGTCCAAAGATGCTGTCCCTAACTTCTTCCCGCCCTAACTCCACATATCTGGGAACCTTGGTCTCTAAATGGATGTCAAAACAAAAGTACATGGGGAGTTAGAGAAGGAAAGAAAGCTTGGATTGGCCGCTTCAGGGAACAGCTTCTCACCTCGGGCTTATTTCCAGTCCTTTCCGAAAACCCGGTAGACGCCAGCAAGATACGCTCTGGACAACAGAGCAGAGAAAATCTACGTCAGGGCACACAGAAGAAATGCCAAACATAATGAGCCAGTTTATGCCACAGAACCTTGGAGAAGTCCTGGACTTGAGGTACTGGGTGCCTCTGAAGGAAGGTACGGGGTAGGTCCAACACAAGAAAACTGAAGAATCCTCGTGTGAGGTGCAGCGACTTTCCTTTCACGGCCCCCGAAGTCCGACGGTTACTCCTCTGACCTGTATAAGATGCAGTGTTAACTCTCTGGAGAGATGTAACCACAGGAGCTACCGACCTAAGAGTGTCAGGCATACGTCGGAGGGGTGGTGGGAGCGAGGTGCAGAGCCGAGGAGGAGTTTGCGAAGGGCTCCAGAAGAGGAAAAAGGGGATTAATGAAAGTTGGTCTGAGAAATCCAACCCTCTCCCTTCTGCTCTGCTCTCAGGCTGCCGACAGACAGGCATATACTCCAACAGAGATGACATAGGCATCATCCTTCCTGAAGAAACCTATTGGGTGAAGAAAAAGGCCTACCGTTACTCACGTAGAGGATCTCCCGACACAAATGGCGAGAAGGAAATTACCAACGAAATTACGTCGAACGTATTTTAGAAACGAAGAGCATGATCGTCCAGATTGAAAGGGCCTGCTGAGTATCCAGTACATTCAATGAAAATGGGCTCTCATCAAATTCCAAAGCAATGACAGTTTCCTCTCCATCTTGAATGTTTCTGGATATGGAAAGGGTGAGGTCACATATAAAGGACGAGAATCAGAATGTTTCCCAACTTCTCAAAACAACACTGTGAGCTTGAAGACAGTAGAGTAATGCCTTCAACACCCTGGGAGGAAATGCTGCCCCCAGATTTTATCTTGGCCAGATGTTCATAAAGGTAGGGATAGGATGGTGACATATACAGACATGTGAGATCTCAAAAAATTACTGGCCACGTGGAACTTCTTAGAAACACGGTGATGGATGTGTGCCGTGAAAGTAAAAGAGTAAATCGAGAAAGAGAAAGAGAAAGAGGGGAGCCTGGGTGGCTCAGTCGCTTAAGCGTCCGACTCTCAGTTTCCGCTCAGGTCACGATCTCATGGTTTCGCGAGTCCGAGCCCTGCATAGGGGTCTGCGCTGACGGTGTGGAGCCTGCTCGAGAGTCTCTCTCTCTCTCTCTCTCTCTCTCTCTCTCTATCCCTTTCCCTCTACCCCTCCCCCGCTCATGCTGTCTCTGTTTCTCTCAAAATAAATAAATAGTTTTTAAAAAATGTACAAAATTTAAAAAAAAGAAAGAAAGATGTGGGGCAGAGGAAATAGTGGCTCTACCACAGAAGGGATATTTAAAGACACTTTCTAGATAAGCCCTGTGCAGTAAGTACAATTTTCTGAGATAATGGAAATATTCTACATCTCTGCAATGCAGTAGCCTCTGGGCATAAGTGAGAATTTGAAATGTGGTTAGTGTCACTGAGCTTTTAATTTCATTTCATTTTAAGCGAGTTAAATTCAAATAACCATATGTGCCTAATGGCTATGATTTTGGACAGAACGCTCTACATCATGGTGAAGAAAACTAGCAAGCTGGTGATGGAGGGAAGTCTCATGAATGAGAGATTATGCCCTATGATACATCATGTTTCCAAAGATGGCCGCAAAATATCTGCCATTTGCTTATTTGCTTTACGCCCTTGCTTATTTGCAATACGGCCTTGCGGTGACTCTGTCAAGAGGTGGGATCTATTTGTTTTGCTCTTGGATCTTGGCAGGCCTTATGACTTCTTTGACCGATGACCTTATGACTTCTAGGCCCAGATATTAAAAGGTTCTGGTACCTTGGGCATTTGGACAGTGAAGAAAGCTAAACACCACAGAAGGAATCCAACTACTCTAAGGACTGTCATTCTTTCAAATTTTCTTTTAATGTTTATTTATTTTTGAGAGAGAGACAGAGACAGAGACAGAGCATGAGTGAGGGAGGGGCAGAGAAAGAGGGAAACACAGAATCCAAAGCAGGCTCCAGGCTCTGAGCGGTCAGCACAGAGCCTGATGTGGGCTCGAATTCACGAACTGCAAGATTATGATCCGAGCCAAAGTTGGACGCTTAAACGAGTGAGCCCCCCAGGTGCCCGAGGGCTGTCATTCTATGAGAAAGCCCCAGCTAGCCACATGGAGACCCCTGACAAAGTCCCAACTGTTTCCATGCCCTGTCCAGAATTGCTCAAAACCGTGGAACCACTAGACATAACGAAATAGTTGTTCTAAGCCGTTTGGTTTAGTATTTGTTATACAGTGATAGCCAAACAGCAAGTCTAAGACCCCTGACTGAAGCCCAAGGGGAGAATTCTGGGAGTAACATACACGCTACAAGACTCATCAGTTACCTGGGGTGTCTGTCTTCCTGGGGATATGTTTCGCATATCTGTTGGGGCATTTGGAAGGAGAATTACTAATACACATATAGCAAATTTTTAAAAATGATAATTTTTTTTTAACTCCAGGAAAGCCAAGATTTTGTGCAAGAAAGGAAAATGCAATTATAGCGCATTACAGGATTTGCCTGTGGACATTAGCTACTATATAGAGTCACGGTAATGTCCGTACAGAGCTCTTCTATTGGCAGGATGAAAGTGATGAAGGAGGAGAAGGAAGCGTATCTGGTGGGAGAGAGGATGTTAAGAATATTTGAATACTCATCTTCTTTAGTGGAAGACCATAAATGATTTCTGAAAATGAAAACATCAAACGTGTTGGTTATATACCAGTAGAAAAATCTACAGTTACATGAGGTTGCTCTTGAGGAACATCAATTTGGGGTCTATTGGGGTGACATGAACACTACTTTTTTCTCATATAGGATTATTTGGCGTCTTGAAAGCTGAACATGTTTTTTTAATTATTCTTTTCTTTAATTTAAAAAAAAATGTTTATTTATTTATTTTAAGGGAGAGACAGAGAACACATATGCAAGGGGAGGAGGGGCAGAAAGAGGAGGAGAGAGAATCCCAAGCAGGCTCCAGGGTGTCGGCGCAAAGCCCGATGCGGGGCTCGAACTCACAAACCGTGAGATCGTGACCTGAGCTGAAATCAAGAGTCAGACACTCAACTGACTGAGCCACCCAGGTGCCCTATTTTTTTTTTTTTAAAGAAGATCAAATGAATCAAGGCAAGTTCAAGTTGTTGGAAACTAGATAACTGCCATCCTGGTTAGACCACCTCATCACATCAACTTGGCAGATTTTAGAGAAAATCTTCCCATAGAGTGAGAACCCGCAGTCAGTTTTCTAAGCTTCGGTGGTCACTTCTGCACCCTCTTGTGTACTCGTGCAAATAGGGAAAGAAGAGGGCAAGCCCATGGTCATTGGCTAGCAACCATCACTACCCAGAACTCCCAAACTTCTCCTTTCGTACAATCTCCTTTGATCCAGAGCACCTGCAAACGCCATATGTTGAATTAATCTATGCTAATTCACATAATTTCAACCACAAGAACCTCAATGCCATGAACCCCTTCGAAAGAGGTTGAACTGGAGAATGGATGGAAGGGAGCATGAGGTCTCAGGAACTGCCTAGCGGATCTAAATTATAATTTCCAGAGATAGGATCACTTTGAAATAGGTGATCCTTTTGATAGGATCACAGAGCACCAATCCTGGGGATGCGGAAGGATCTTTGGGGGGGGGGCAAAGGTCATGTGGGTTTATTTATTTATTTATTTTTTATTATTTTTTAATGTTTATTCATTTTTGAGAGACAGAGAGAGACAGAGCAAGAGCGAGGAAGGGGCAGAGAGAGAGGGAGACGCAGAATCCGAAGCAGGCTCCAGGCTCTGAGCTGTCAGGCACAGAGCCCGACGCGGGGCTCGAACCCACGAACCGTGAGATCATGACCTGAGCCGAAGTCGGGCGCTCAACCGACCGATCCACCCAGGTGCCCCGGCCGTGTGCATTTAAATAGCAATTTGTGCCCTGGTAGCAGAAGAATTTCTTCTTCAAGGCAGAATTACAGAGGCTGGTAATCCAGGGCATCGGCGAAGAAGGGGGAGAAGGGAGCCAGTGTCTCTTGTATGAGAGAAATAACAAAGTTAGGCTACGTAATAATGCCTCATCAAGAAAACCTTGGTTCAGGGCTGTTCACCAGTAAGAGCAAGAAACTAAATTTCTGATCTGGGATTGAAGAGGAGTCCAACCACATGCTCTGTGGACACGATGGGGCGGAAAGACCCGCTGGGAGTGTTCACAGAATGAATGGAAGAAAACATGGCCAGTGGGAACTGGGAAACAGCACAGACTGTGAAAGATGGACGCGTGGGCCATGACCACATTGCCTACCTCATTGTTCCTGGAACACAAGTACATGTTATGCCCAAGGCCTTTCTCCTGAAATCCATGGGCTCAGGGACACCCCAACCCCACCTCCTCCAAGTCCCTGCTCAAATGTCTTCTTAGCCAATAGGTCTTCCATGATTCCCACTTTCTAGGTGTCATTTCTTGTACTTAGAAGGCTTTCCTTTCACTGACTTGACTTCTGTAGTCCTCTAGATCCTTCCAGAAATTCTTCTGATTTCTTTGACACCCCTCTGAAGTTAAGTAGGATGCCCCTCCTGTATTCCCTAACGGTGCTCTGTGCTTCTGCCTGTGACAGCACATATCCCACCCGTCCTAGCTTCCTGCTTGTGTGTCTAACTCTCCCAAGAAATGTTAGGTGCTTGGAGAGAAACTTCATTGTTTTATTCTCAGCACTCAGCACACAGAGGTCTCTCAGAAATATTTGTTAAACAAAGGCAGTGAACTATGCGCGCATATTTATTCTTGGACAATGTATGCCCCCTTATTTATGGATTCCCACATTCCCAAGTCACTGGGTATAAATCCATGTGGTTTCCAAATGTCACCACACGATTCCCATCCCGGGATGCCGAATTCACAAATCTGATGCCATAGGAGATATTCTTAGAACTCCCATAATTTTAAAATAGACAATAAAACAAAACCACAGTCCTCATTTCCTTAAACTAAACCTTCTCCCAAGCCTTATTTGTAACCTCAAATATCTTAAAGGAGCGACCCACAGAAACTCCCTGCGTTTCCTCATAATCTTCCCCTGCTTGGTCCCCCCCCTCCCCGGGGGTCTCTGGAAACTTCCTTTCTTGAGGCTCTTCAGGGAGAATATTACCAAATTAATGGCCCCTTTTATTAGCCATTTCTCCACACTGGCCTTGATTATTTCACAGGAGGTGAAGAAAGATCCTGAGACACTTCCTCAAATCTAGGGAGCCTCTGGTTTCAAGGGCTGACTCCCCACCCACCCCCTTACTGCACAAGTGTCCCTCCAGGGTCTCTGCAAAATCACACCCACCACACGCTGTGTATTGTGAGGTTGGCATCGATGTTTTGAAACTAGGCAGACCCTTCTGCGGTGTTTAGTTTTTGGCAGAAGTGATGTTTTCGCCCGGCCGCCACCGTGAACCGTGTTTAGTTTTCACTGACAGGCCTGTTCAACACCGCGGGTCATAGGTAAGCCGGGGTAATCCTGACTAGGTGAAGCCAAAGCAAAAGGTAGGCTCCATTGCCGATTTCCTTTTGTGCTTTTTAGCGCGCTAGTGCAGGTTAATCGTGGCAAAATGTTTCTGTCCTTCTAACCTGATTCCCCTTGATAAGCACTCCCTGCTTTGGGAGCAAAGAAGGGATTTGTTTGCACCCTGGGGATTGAGACTCGAGTGCACCATAAGAAGAGGCATTGCTGTAAGAAATCCTGAGGGATGTAATATGGCATTTTCCTCCCCAGACCTGGGCAGCATTCAGGAACGATCCGACAGGCCGACAGAACTGTCAGTTGGATGTGACGGTCTGGTTTTTGCACACCCTTGTCACTGGGACACAAGGAGTTTTTGTTTTACTTTTCCCCTAAGAGGGATACGCCGTGAGCCATCTTGTGACTGCTTGTCTTATCCAGTTCAGTGAACGTGACTGTGGTTTTTCCCACTATCTCAGTCAGAATCTGTACCTACGCCAGGCGGGGAAACTGTATACACCCAGCACGAAAAGTGCGATCCAACCCTTACGGGGCTCAAAAAGTCCTCGTGGGATGGCTCGGTGAGTTGGAGGATGGCATAGGCCTGGGGGTCGATGCCGTTTCACCTGTAACGGGAGAATGACCTTTGAAGAAACTGTCCAAGTCAAAGGGAACCAGAGTTCATAAATATGACCTTACAGCTAAGAGAAGTTATAACAATATTATGATGGGCTAGCAGTGGTCACGCGTGAATATTCAGTATTTAGGGTGCATTCATTTTCACCTTTTTGTGAGAAAATAAGTAAACGATAAATAATATCACGAAAATGTAAGTTGCATGTAATGAAATAAGAGTTTCAGCTATGTAGTTTTTATGGTTCACTGCTAACTAGTACACTTAGCCTGACGCACAGTAGGTACCCAATAAATACACATCAGGTGAATGAGTAAGCTAATGAATTAAAAGTGTGTTTTTAGAGGCACTTGAAACGTGACAACTTAGTATCCATCACATGTCTTCAAAACCTAAACTGAACTCCACCAAAGACAATCCCTGCTGATAGGAGAAATTTTCTCAGATGAGTAATAGCATTTTATTTCTGGAATTATGATTCGAACCTGTGTATTATGGCGACGTGCAATATGAAGGAACACACGGGGCTTCAATGCATTCGTTTAAATTCCAATCGTATGTATAAGCATAGACGTACACACACAAACACACAGATGTATGTATCGTACATATGTATTTACGTATATGTGTTTTTTCGTCTTTCGATGTTGATAAGCAGGAAAGAACACGATTAAGGGACAACGCCGGACACGAAAACCCCTACAGCCATCAAACGCAGAAGAGGAAGGTGACACTGAGCCGTAGACACACAGGACTTGGCTCTGGATTTCAAGGGCAAATAAGGCTGAATATTGGGAAGAAAAAAACAAACAAACTGTACCTGGGTTAATTTCTTTCTCCATTCTGCGGGCCCTCGCTGGATTTGGGCCGTGACCTCTTGCTCATATGTGCACCACTGAGCAAGTTATCCATCGTGGACACGTCCCCTGGATTATGGGGAGTTGGCATTCCACATTTTAGTTGTCCTTGGGTTTCTCCAGAGGCAGGGACAGAATATAGAATCCATGAGCCTTTTTATAACAGGCCCGTGGTTCAGGCACGGCTTGGAAAGGGCCCGGGCACTGGCAGGCGCTCCGGGAGAATTTTCCAGCAGCGGTGTGACTCCATTTGCCTCCTGCAACAGGTCTTCGGTTGGCTCTATTAGTTCATCAGCTTCAGACTTTGAATTGGCACATACACATTGTGCAGATGGGGCAGTCACATCGACGGGCCTGGAACTAATTAAAAGCTGGAATATTTTAGATCAGGGGGAGGAAGTGTGGCCAGATTCGCAGGGATAGTGCAAGCGAGCTGAAAGAACAAACCGACCCAGCCCTATGAGAAATATCGTTGCTGCCTGACCTCGGGTAGCCCCGGCTGGGCTTGGTATAGCCCTGTGTGAGATAGACTCTGCTAGCCTGACAGGTACTGAGCCACCCCAGGGGCGTAGGGAATATTATTATTCAAAAAAAAAAAAAAAAAAGATTCCTCCTGGTGGCACGATGTTTTGTTAGGAAGAATAAGGTTGCCAAACTTGTCAGCTTTGGGGAAAAGACACATCCAAGTGAGTGAAGGCCTATGAAAAGCATTTCTAAGGAGGGAAAATTAATGCCTGGGTGAGTGTCAGGGGCTGTGCTCGGAAGACTGGACTTTAGGCTGGCTGGAGGCACACCCAGAGACCCCCGGCCACAGTGGGACACCATCCCCACCCCCCCCTCCTCTGGCCTTCCTTTCCTGACTTGTACTCATTTGCCATGTCGGTCCTCTTTGTCGCCCCCTGCTGGCTATAGTAGGGATTCTCTTAGACTGAGGGATCACTCCTTAGATGAAGTCTTGTCTTGCTAAGGACCTCACTTTGCCCTGCCTCTGTGTCACTGCAGGTTTTGGGCAACTACTTAGGTCTGTTTTCAGCCTCACAGATCAGCTCAGAGCTAACAGTTTTGAATTCAAAGAAAATCCATAGCTGGCTGTGGTCGGTGTTTTGGTTTTGTAACTTATTTTAACACCTACGATTTATTTGACTTGTACTTAGGTGCCCAGCAGTGGGCTACATCATGAAAGATAGGATCCCATTTAGTCCACTCAACAAAAATGTAAAGATTGGTGTTGTTATTCTGGGTTTTTTACGTTTTTTAATTGTGGTGAAATACACACAGCCAAATTCACCGTCTTGGCCATTTTTTTCAAAGTTTATTTATGGCTTTCAAGGTTCATTCATGTCATAGCAGGTCCCAGAATTTTCCTCTATTATGGCTCAGTAATACTCTACTGTGTGCGTAAACATTTAATTTATCCATTTGTCTGCGGATGGGCACTCAGTTTTCTTCTACCATTTAGCTACTGTGAATGATGCTGCTATGAACATTAGTGTTCAAATATCTCCTCGAGACTGTGATTCTGTTTATAGGTGAGGGACCAAGGCCTCAGCCCGGAGACGCTGGTAATTTTCCTTGAGTCACATGATAGTTAAGTGATGGAACCAGGATTTACATCCGAGGGCCCTCACTCCAGAACGTGTCCTTTTCATCTCAGTCCTCTCCAGGCTATCCAAAGGGCAGATGTCTGTCCCCCAGCAACAGGGCTGAGGCAAGATGTGAAGCAGCCCCAAGTTCTGCATTAATTACATCTTCATGGTTCTACTAATATATTTTCCAAATGGATTTTTTTAAAGTTTATTTATTTATTTTGAGAGAGAGAGAGCAAATGCATGCACAAGCGTGGGAGGGGCAGAGAGAGAGAGAGGGAGAGAGAGAGAATTCCAAGCAGGCTCCACTCTGCCAGCACAGAGCCCAATGAGATGTTCCATCCTACAAACCGTGAGATCATGACCTCAACCAAGACCAAGAGCTCGAGGCTTAACCATCTGAGCCACCCACGCGCCCCTCCTGTTGGACACGCCAACATCCCCCAAATGTCAGGATTAGATAAGAGCAATAATAATGATAATAATAAAAGGAACCGGTTATTTGGGGCTTCGTATACATAAATTACTATACTGGCCGCATCGATATATCGATCCTGATCCAAAGTACTAAAAGGCTTAGCCAGTTTATTCCGCTGTGTGCTAACCCCAATCGCTATGATAATATCCACGAGGCACTAGCATCGTTCATAGATATTTAACTATTTTTTCCTCCAAATTCCTTACTGTGATGCCCCCGTTTTACAGATGAAGAACCCAAAACACGAAATATTAGAGTTTAATCTGCCATGTGTCAGACCTCAACACCAACAAACTTCGGTGAATCAGATACAAACCGAATATATTTGTAACTAAACCACTGTGAATTTTAGATAACACAGCTTTGGGGAAAACTTGGAATGGTCCCTAAAGGGTCCTTGAAAGACAGAGGCTTGCGTCAATGAACTCACGAACGACCTATTGAAAAGGACAATGCATATTCGATATCTAATAAAATCCCATAAATGCCACCGTACCCTGTAAGTCACTGCAGCTGCCTCTGACAAATCAGCTTTTATGTGAAGGATCTGCTCTTGGAAGCTTGTTCAGCAATCCCCTGCCCAGGCCACCTGGCTCCTTTTCAAAATGTTTCCAATGTTTCACTCTCCAACTCAACTCTTCATCCTGGAAAAGTCTGTGTCTCATTCCAGCTTGGTGCTGTGATTTATTTTTGGCGGGTGGAGGGAAGAATTAGTCATACCTACTCTTCTGTTTGAGTTTAATGGGAGCACTGTGGCTGGTGGTAAAGGTGGTAGTTTATCAGGCCGGTGACTCGTACAGTTTATGGCATGGGCCTCCTTGCTCCTCCTTTCCTCTCCCCTGTGAGTCACTTTACAATAATAATGAAGAGGTGAGGTCCAATGTTTGACAGTGGATCTCCTTGTCCTGGGCTTTCAGCACTCCAATAATGTCCATATTGTGAAAAGAAAGATGATGTCACCTCCTTGGCAGTCGAAAACAAAGGGAGGGCAAGTAAAAACGACCAGGGCCACCCAAAGAACTGCCAATCAATACTATTGACAATGAAGAGGAAAGCATTCTTTCTCCCGATCATAAAGTATGACTGAGCTAAGCAGTATTGACCTTGGGGTAAGGCATTTCCTAGCATTTAATGAATGGCTGGAAAGCTGATGGACTTTTTAGTCAAACTGGTTATTAACTGCCTGAAAGTGCCTGACCCTGGAAGCCATAATTATTGCTACAAATACAGAGCACATAAGAAAGCCCAAGTCTGGTTTAGACAATGAGCGGTTGTACAGAAGGCCCGACTCCGGACCTTGAAGGTAATGGGCTGAACTGATTTCACGAAGACTACAGAGGCCAGTGCTGTTTGCCAGAAACACAATGTGAGCCACATACGTCATTTATAATTATCTGCCAGCCACAGGGAAAAAAGTAGGCGGAATGAATTTTGTTAAATGTTTATTTATGTTTCAGAGACTGCAAGTGGGGAAGTGCAGGGAGAGGGGGACAGAGGGGGAACCCAAGCAGGTTCCTGGCTGACAGCAGCAAGCCTGATACGGGGCTCGATCTCGTGAACCTCGAGATCATGACCTGATCCTAAATCAGACACGCAACTGACTCAGCCACCCAGGTTCCCCGGGTGAAGTGAATTTTAACAATATATTTTTTCTTAATCTAATAGATCTGAAATATTAGCCTTTATTCACGTGTTCCAAAGATCACTGAGGTATTTTGCATTCGTTTTTGGATACAGAGCTTTCACGATTGAGTGATACATTCAGCATACCTCTTGATTTGGACTAGCCACATTTCAGGTGCTCAAGAGCCCCATAGGGTTAGTGGATACCGTTTGGGACAGTGCAGGCCTAGAAAATAGGTCTGGTTTAAGTCATGCATTTGAACACATAAGGGGTAAAATGGCCAACGGGATGCATTTTCCTATAAAGATCAGTGAAGAACTAACTCAGGAAGGGAATGCTAAATAAGTTTTAATTACATATTTCAGGAGACTTACAGAAGAATTATATATTTAAGACAAACTTAATGGTGTTTAAGTTTGAAAAAAGTTCACAGTGACTGACTTTTGCCACGTTCTAGTGCTATGCTGATTTAGCTTTACTCACAGAAATGTTTCTAGGTTGTAAGGGCAAGGAGATTCTGGAATTCAGTTGCAAGGGAAGCAATATAGCATAGGCGAGATAGTCTTTGGAAACAGCTTTTCTTTGAGAACAGAAAGACCTTCCGCTGACACTTGTCCACTCAGTGACATAGGGCCAGCGATTGGACTTTGGAGGAGTCGAACGCTGATCTCTGATCAGATCTGATCTTCTGATGTGCGGATGGCAATGCCCACCTCCTTTTGGTTGTGTGGATTGGAAACAATAATGCCTGACAAGCCTGGATGTTGGTACCATCATCACCATCTGCATCAGCCTTAGAAAGTCCTAGAAAAGTCCTCCACCGAGGTGTCTCCCCAACGAGGTTCAAGGAACACTGTGCTCGCCCAGGCCCCTCTTAGGGAGAAGATGGGAAGATTGTTTTAAGCGGTACGGTGGTTGCGTTGAATATGAAAGATGATGATTTGCTAAAATTAATGGGCTGGTATTGGGTTTAACAGCAGGAAAAAAAATGTAACCACAAATCTAGTTCAATATTTTATGTGTTCACTTTCTGGTTCAATAATCCAATGAGGATTTATGACCGGTCACCATGCACCAGTCACTCTTTTGAACACTGGGGACAGACTTTTAAACAAGATAGCTTCTCTTTCACAAAATTTACATTTCTGTACAAAGGGACATGCACTACACAAGCAGAAATAGGTGCATAATAAGGTCCTATCAGATACTGAAATTGCTACAGTGAAATTCACACTGAGCAATGGAAGAGATCAGGTCATGGGGTGGGAGTGTGGCTGGCTGTGGCAAGAAGAGAACACGACCTAGAGGCTGGTGAGAGAGAGAGAGAGAGAGAGAGAGAGAGAGAGCATGAGCAGGGGAGGGGCAGAGAGAGAGGGAGACATGAAATGTAAAGCAGGATCCAGGCTCTGAGTTGCCAGCACAGAGCCTGACGCGGGGCTCGAACGCACAAAACCACGAGATCATGACCTGAGCTGAAGTTGCACTCTTAACGACTAAGGCACCCAGCCATCCCCTAGCAAGCTCTTCTCAAGTTCAAAAGGCTGTCTGCTGAGATTTCTGGGATGCTGTTGTGTACCCGTGAAGATCAGGTCAGCATTTCTCCTCGGAAGAAAACAGCTCTACGATAGCAGGACTCTTGCTTATCACACCCAGTGGCTTTCTCTCCTGGGCAGTCTTTAGATAAACCCTCTGGAATTATGGCTGAGTCCCTTTCCCATGTTGGAAACTGACTCTGCTTCTCTATTTTCCCAATGTCTTTCCAAAATAGAGTCAAAGGCCGTTGATCGGGTTGTTGCTTACCCCACTCCAAACCTAGTCCAGTCCTGCCTTCCTGATATCAGGAAGTTGTGTTAATCGATGCTGTGTTAATTAAGTAACACCATCCAAGTTGTGTTAATAAATGTTCGAGAAATTTCCGAGCTCTTTGTCTCCTTTTTGGTAGAGAAGCTTTTGGTTTACTCACATGTGTGTCTGACGCAGACACGCCAGTGTCTTGGGTAGATCTCGGAACGCAACTTTACATTCCGTTGCCTTTCCTGTTGTCCACCTGCACCACCGACTCAAGATAAACATTATTGTCGTACTGTGCCGTATCGACTGCACTTTGGGTGGGATGACAGAGCACAAAATAAAGCCAATAACCATTTCCTCACTGTGCACAGAGGAAGCTTGCATTCTTTTCACAGGTGCACTCATTTTGTGCAGATACGGCAACAGAGTCTATTGCTACTTCTGACTTTGAGAAATTCCGTAGAGAGCTGTTCACCTCTGAAGTTCTCATCCAAGCCAGGTCAGCTCTCCATTCCCTTTTCCTAAGTCAGAATCCAGAGCTGTTGTTGTGAGGCTTCTTATGAGAACCATTGCTGCCGTCTACGCGTGTTGTTAAACAACACTTGCTCAGTGTTGTTTCCGGTTGTTCTTTGTTTTTTGTTGACACGTCTCCACGTGTGACGTTCATTAACCCTGTGGACCAAAGAGCATCAGGCCAAAGCCAGTCCACAACATTGATTTCAAGCCCCTGTTACCAGTATCCTGTCTATACATTTACCGTTCAACTCGCAGACAAATTCTAAAGATGGAGAGGAGAAAATCCACAAGCTGTGGAGAGTACTACGTACTGATGACAAGACCACTTACCACATGTTTATCTTGTGTCATGGTGTTAAACCCTTTTCCATCTATTTTCTCACTTAAGTTTCATTAGAAGTCTGTAAGAGAGATATTCTTAGCCCTGTTTCACAGAAGGTAGCATGAGATCCAAAGAAATTAAGGACATTTTAGGTTCACAACGATTTACAGGTGTTGGAGCAGGATTCAAACCCGGGACTGACAAACTCCAGGGTCCATGTTCTTACCGATGCACAAGACCCAGATTATAAGGCGGCATCGACAACCTAAACAGTTTCTAGAAGAAGGCAGGGTTAGATATAAGTAAATAAAGACGGATCTACAGTGGCAGAAATCATAGAATGTTCTTCACTTCTTTTCCTGTTTAAACAAGTAAACAAAAAAAAATGGAAGATGAAGGCGGGTCTGGAAAGGAGGAATGACAAACATGGAGGAGAGCAAGGGTGGAAACTGACATAGAGGACTTTGAGAGCATCCAGGGAAGAAGAAAAAAAATGAGTCATTGTGCTTATTCTAAGAAAGCGTGAGGGGACATGGCTTGCACTTTTTCAAATGGTTCCACTATGTCACAGCTTACATTGCCATCAGAATGATTTAAGAGCAACCTATGCTTAGAAGTCCTTTTGGTGACAAATTTATAATCTGCTCAGTGTCCAGCAAGACTCTCTCCAGTTAGCAAATAAACAATTTCAAGGCATAGCTTACAGGGAATTTATCTTAACCTGCTTTTATTTCGTGGGTTCTTTCCAAGTTTTGCATGTTAACTACAAAGGGATAAATGTTTCCCATCAGGCCAGGAGGAGAAGAGATGAGGCATAAACATGATCCAGACTAACAAATACAAAAGCCATCTCTGGAGATAAAACATTTATAATTCATGTGTTTGAGAAAACCCACACTCCTTGGCCTGGGGAATCATCTCTGATGATTATTAAATACCTAAAAAGGGAGGTATCATATTCCTCTTGGGCCATACGTCATAGTTTGCCCACCTTTTTTTTTTTTTTCAGAGATGCCATTATTAAGCAACAACTGTATGCAGGTGTAAACTCTCAGCAGCTTGCCCCAGGGTTACTTGACCACCACTGCGTGGAGTGGGTACAGAGATCAGTTCAGCCATTGTGACCAATGCACTTGCCCGGAATCATGAAGAGTCAATGATGCCATTAGACAACCTTTGACCAGTGAAGGAGAAGGACTGGTGAATTAATGTTCCCCTCTTCTATCCAACTGGATATATTTATGCATTTATTCTAGGTGTCTTATCAAAGTCTTCCTAGTAGGATCAAGCTCCCACTATCATTAGTCACTGTCGACAGCACACTCTTGGGGTGGCTTTTTCTCTATCCAGTTCCCTTTTCCTCCTTTTTGAACTCACTTCCCAAAACAAAGCACCTGCACCCAAGTGCTTGCTTCAAGTTTCATTTTTTAGGAGAACCTAAGCTGAGAAAAAGTTTATTACCCTACTTTATAATTGAAACCAACTATCTGTTTAGTTTCTCTTGAAAGTGTTGGATGATGCATATTTTCAGCAATGTCTACAAACTTATTTTTATTGGACATTTAAAATTCTTGATACCCCTTACATAAGTTAATTTTCCTCGAAGTATGATAAAATCAAATTTGGCAGTCACTAGCCTAGCAACAATGGCATGAAATTTTATTCTGCACATAGTTTTAGGTTTCCTATATGCACTGTTTTGTAGGTTGTGAAATTCCTTAGAAGTGTGTGAAACATATTCGCCCCTGCTTGAGATGACTTCTGGAAGATCCATAAAATGTGACATTCTAAAAAGTAACCACAAAAAAACACTAACCAAATTCATCTAAATTTCTTGACTTGGCAGGTGGCATTTCTTGAAAGGGAGTAAACGAAAAACTTTTCCGAACACCTTAATACACACATTGTGTCACTTCTCTGGAAAATGTTCTCAAGAAGATCAATGGTAGATCACTGATCTCAAACTTTATTTTTTATAAGATCCTCTCGGAGGGGAGTTTGGGATGTCAGATTCCCCAACCACATCCCCCAAAGATGAGTCCAGGAATATACATTTTTTAAATGTTTATTTATTTTTGAGAGGGGGGAGAGGTAAAAAGAGAGGGGGACAGAAGATCTGAACCAGGCTCTGAGCTTACAGCAGAGAGCCTGATGCAGGGCTCAAACTCATGAACTTTGAGACCATGACCTGAGGTGAATTTGGACACTTAACCAACTGAGCCACCCAGGCACCCCCAGGAACATACATATTTAATTTTTTAATGTTCATTTATTTTTGAGAGAGAAAGAGAGAGAGAGAGAGAGAGCATGAGCTGGGGAGGGGCAGAGAGAGAGGAAGACACAGAATCTGAAGCAGGCTCCAGGCTCCAAGCTGTCAGCACAGAGCCTGTCACTGGGCTCGAACTCATGAAATGCGAGATCACGACCTGAGCCAAAGTCGGACGCTTAACCGACTGAGCCACCCAGGCACCCCATGTTTCATCAACTTATCAGAGATTTCTGAAACAGAGGATCCTTGGACCATACTTCAGGAAATGCCATTTATAAAACCTTCACATTTCAAAGATGGAAGTTCATCTTGCAACTAAACCACCCATTTTGAAGATCAGAAAGATGACCCCAATAACACTCTTCCCTTTGTTATTGTTGACTGGATCATTTAGAGCATGACTAAGAAAACAAAAACAACTCTAAGTACTGAAAGCTGAGGGGATTTAATGCAGGGCATTGGTTTCAGAGGCAATGAAGAAACCCAGAAGTCAAATGGGGAGCAATGAGGCAGCCTGGGTATTAGTATCAGGAGACCACCACCATCGTGAGGCAGGAGAGGTAAAAGGAGGAAGTGATGTCCCAATATCCCTGGCACTGAGGTCATCCCAAATAAACCGGTACCACAGTGGTCTCGTACAGCAGGAAATGAAACAATGGAGGGGACATGACCGCTACCGGAGATACACGTAAAGAAGGGAGACAGTAAAGAAGGGAGAAACATGCCCTAGTGTCTCTTACCATCATCTTGCTGGTGCCTCCCATGGGCCAAAACATGCCCCATCTGGAAGCCAATTGACAGGAGGATCTGCGAGACACAGCTACCATATTTACCTTTCTCTGAAGGGAAATGGTTTGGGGCAGAGCGGGGGAAAGGCAAGGGATTATGGAGCAATCTCCGGAGCATCACGGGTATCTATGCATTAATCCATACCACCACGCAGACTTATGCTAGAATTGCGGGTGTCCGCCTCTTTGTTTTCCACATTAGTGCCCTTGGACACGGAATCTCTACAGACTCCACACAGCCTTACCAGATAATGTGGCTCACTTGACTTAACCCAACTGGCGACACTTTTCCTTAATTTCCTCAGGTTGTTGTGCCATTGTCTAAGATCATCTCTTTGCCTTACTAACTGCCTTACTTACTAACTATATGTACCATATAGATATTTTGAAGGCTATAAAACAACTTGACAGTATAGCGATAGATTGAGTAGAAACTTCCTGAAGGAAGGTTCCTCCAAGGTCTTTCTAATCCCACTGTAGAAATTCTAAGAAAAATGTTAATTCCAGGAATAGAATAGGGCATGAGGATAAATGAAATTTGGGAACATGAGGTTAAAAAAATGAAATAGGTTTCCTTATTACCATGAATGTGTTAACACGGGGCATGAATGAGCAAAATGGAGAGCCGATGTGCAGTATTTGCAAACTTAATGTAACCATTTGCTTATTCATTTATCCAACAAGTATTTATTGATCAACTATTCTATGCATGAAACTCTGTGAGGTGCAGGGGATACAATGCTAAACAAATAGACAAAATCTTCAACCTCACAGAGAATAGATTCTAGTGGAGGAAGATAGTAAAAATCCAAAACAACAAAAGAGTAAATTTATAGTATTTTCACGGTGCCATTCTTTAAATCAATACCCAATGATTATATTTTCAGTAACTCTGCGAAGCTTTCCATTCTATTGTTAGGCTCCTATCAGACATTCATTCATTCATTCATTCACTCATTCAACATGCGTTCATCATGCCAGACCCAGTTCTAGAACTTCAAGATTCAACAGTACACAGATGAAGGACATGTCCTTGAGGGATTTATGTTTCATAGTTTCTGTACTGAAAAATGAGGATATTAATAGCATCTGCCTCATCGGGTTGTCATGGGGATTAAGTAACTTAATCCATGTGAAACACTTAGAACATTGCCTGGAACATCCTTACTAAATGTTAGCCTTTATTAATCATGTTATCCCTATATTTAAAATCCTTCGCTGAGTCACCGCTGCCTTTAGGGTAAATTCCAAGCTGCTTAGCACAATAGACAAAGCCGTTCAGGACCCGGCTTCTGATTTTGCAGCTTGTTTCTTCCTTACACACTCCTTGCCTTCCAGTATATGGAATTATTCATGGATTCCATTATGGGTAGTACTTTCTCACTTTATGCCTTCATTCAGCCTGTCCTCTCTGTCTTGGGTCTTCTCCTTTGGGCGTGGGTGCCTTTTTTTCTCTTCAAGAATTAGCTCAATTGTCCCCTTTGTAAAGACCATGGTGCTGGCTCTTCTGTGTACATCCATGGCCCCAGCTGGTCACATTGGCCCCTGTTCCCACACTACATCCAAACTTGACTCTATCTGCATTTCTCATACGTGTTTCAGTTAACACACTTATATCTCACATGGTGCCCCAATGCATCATGGTCACTAATAGGGATGCGTTAAACATGGCAAGACAGCTTTGTGAAACCAGTGTCTTGAATCCCGAAGGCAGAAAGAAAAGCTGAAGGAGACAGAGCTGCTGCAGGAAAGGAGCTTCCGATGAATAATGGTAGAATTGAGCCCTTGTGTTTACTCCCCATCCTTCCCAAATTCCCACATCAATCGAATTCCCATATAAATCATAGTAAAGATACCATACAATAAACACTTGTGCTCAACATGTAAATGGGTACCATTAGTGGGTATACTATTTGGAGCTACTTCCGAGTGATAGAAAGTAAAAGAGGTTGAGTGGAAAGACAACCAAAGTAGAGAAATCCACAGAAATCCACGAACACCCTCAGGCAAAGGCTGCCGCAGAGAGAAGAGTCCCTCTTCCCAACAGACGTCTGAGGGACACCGAGTTGGGGTTAACAAACACTCAGAGCAGATACGGGCTGGAGGCAATGATCCAGGTTCAAGGTTAAGCCTCCGTTTCAAGATCAGCTGGATAGTGCAACTCTTTTCCATCACTGACATTTATGCACTGCTGGCTGCAGCATTTTCTCACTAGGTAGAATCCTATGAACTCTTTTCTAAACAACTAGAATAACATCTTAGAGAGCACTCATGGTGTAAGTGTTGAGGTCTGAGAGAGAAAAAAAAAACAGAGAAGAGTTTGAGATAACTGTAGTCCTTAAAACAAGATCCAGATGAAATTAAAACAGATCTTGGCACCCAGGAGAGTAAATTATACACAAAATGTTCCAACCTGAGAGTTAATCCTTGCTACTTGCTTGCACCTGAGCTATCTGCCTGCTCCCTGCCCATGTGCAAAATAGAGCAGATTGCCTCTGGAGAGGTGCAATTGATTTCTACAAAGCTCAATTATTTTTTCTGGTTTGGGGAGGGGGGTTCCCATTAAGGAGACACATGCTCATAATGGGCGAAACCACCCTACTCCATGTAGCGGAACAATCAAGCTGCTTTTTAACATATTCTGATAGCCAAAAGTCACCAAGCATTTGAGGAAAACCAAGAGTTTCAAGAAAGGGTTTTAGGAAAAATAAAAAACGATAGCCTGAAGGAGGGAAAAATGGAAAAGAACTGCACGACACAAACAAAAATCAAATCAGTATCCAAAGAGAGGTTTACGAGCCTATTTAACCCATAAAACAAGAAGAGGGTGTTAGAAAAAAAAGGAGTAAAAAAAATTCTAAGCTACGAAGAAAACGTTAAAAATATGATCACAAAAAAAATAACAAAACAGCAAAATGATACAACAGAAATTGCTGGAAACCAAATTGTTGACCTAAAACATAAAGTCCAAGAAATCTCTAAAAACAGAGTAAGAGGAAAAATAACCATCAAGTGACATGTTATTAGGTAGATAGTATACTTCCTATGTTCATCTTCCATATCACTTAACTTTTCTGACTAGGAGAGGGGACATGAATAGGAGGGAGGATGCAGAGACAGGGTGCAGAGTCAACTCTTTCAAGAAAGTTGGCTCTGAAGAGGAGCAGAGATGGTCAAGTGGCTTGAGGGTGATATCTGACCAACGGCATATATTTACTTTTTTCAAGACAGAAGTTTGTATCCTGGGAGGCATGTGCAGTCATGAAAAGGCTACATTGCAGCCAAGAGGGGGGCAGTCCAAGGGGCGGCTCAAATCTATCTTTCAATTGATCTAATAATAATTTTTCTGGGATTTTATCTTTATCACAAGTCTCAGTATCAGCCGATGATAATAGACCAAGAGCCAAGAGCAAAGGGTAGGAGCCAGTGAATAATCACGGTAATGCAGTCACACTTCTGGTTCTCTGCTGATCAGGCTCCAATGAACGCCATGTTTTAGAAAACTGTTAGATACCATAGGGCATGTGCTTTTTAAACCACACTCTTCAACGAGCCTTTGAACAGTATTGAATGAGCAGCAGCACTCTCTGGGTTATATTGCTGACAGATGTGTATACCAATACTGAAAATAGCCTTAGCCCCCAACAAGAGATGTTTGGCTAACGTCCCTCTGGGGAGGCTGAGCCACTTAATAAGAACATCCCCCCGAGGATGAGTTGTGGGGCCGCTGAGGTCAGGATTCTGCATAGAGACATTGTGTTTAACAGGCATTAACAAGCTTATTCAATATTGGACTCCTATTGAAATTGTTTGTTGAATTGTTGGCTTTGTGGTGGAACCATAAACTTTTTAAAGGCAGGGACTGTGGGAGATTCGTTTCTGTGGCTCCAGCATCTCATTCAGGGGCTGGCAAATGGTGGGTCTCATGAAATATTGATGGAACGATGGAATACATAAATGGATTCAATAACAGAGTCGTTAAAATCAGAGATGTGATAAACACACACTCATCATTCAAGTAAGTTAATACTGTTCCTATTCCTATGACAATCACACACCCTCGAAACTCTGAGTTATTTCCCATTTCAGATCTTGCCCATTATCACATATGTGCCCCAATATAGAGTGATAGATGGAGAGAGAGAGACGAAAAAAGAAAGAGAAGGAGGTGGAGGAGGAAAAGAAGGATGGATGGATGGATAGATAGATAGATAGATAGATGATAGATAGATAATAGAAACATACAGACAGACAGACATAAAAATAGACTTTGCCTATGACACAGAACTTTTCCCATTCAACATCTTCCTTAATGATTTATAAGGAGCTACCACTAAGAAATCTTCTGTTTGTGCTAATACTCTTTTTCAACAGTAATGACAAAAATAATAATAGTACTATTTATTGAGTATTGCATATGTATTTTGTGAGCAACATCTCATACATCACACATTATAGTGTACTTAATTTTCAAAATTGAATAGTTATAATTACTATAATCTCCATTTTACAGGTGAGAAAATGAGGCTCACAAAAATTTCATAATTGCCCCAAGATCAGAGAGCTAGTAAGTGATTGACTGGGGGTAGGGTTGAAAGCCAGATAGAGGGACACCTGGGTGGCTCAGACAGTTAAGCCCCGACTTCAGCTCAGGTCACGATCTCACGGCTCATGAGTTCAGCCCCGCGTCAGGCTCTGTGTTGACAGCTCAGACCCTGGAGACTGCTTCAGATTATGTCTCTGTCTCTCTCTGCCCCTCCCTCACTTGTTCTCTCTCTCTCTCTCTCTGTCTCTCTTTCTGTCAAATATAAACATTAAAATTTTTTTTTAAAGAAAGCCACATAGAAAATGAGATCTAAACCACGAGGATGTAAATATCATTATAGCTCTAGAAATTCACATCCCCAACATTGTAGTGAACACAGTACTGGTCTAAGGCAGGTCAGATTTGGTGAGTCGGGGTGGGTGTGGAGAGGTGGACCAGGCCAGCAGTTAATTCTGGAAAACACAGATGCTGGAATGCAGAGAGGAAAGTCAGAGTCTGGACAGAAAGCAGAGACTGTAGTCTAATAACAAGCTTAACCTATTTCAGAATGGGGTCTGAGGCCTGTCCTTTGTCCTTGACTTGCCATACCTGACCAGTGCCCTTACTGGAAAGATAATTTATGATTCCAGAGGGACACGAACCCTTGTGCAGAGCCTGTAAGATGGGAACAATGATTTGTGCTTTCCTGAGCAGCTCTGAACGTGTTTCCAAAGCACCAGCTAGTTTCAAGCAGCTTTGGGGTTTCTTCGCTCTGAACACTGACTTCATTTCAGAGAACTCCTGCTTTACTAATTTACTGGAGGAAATAAGGACATTACAGGAATGGTAGAATAGTCAGCAGAGGAAAAAAGTTTGGGGCTGGGGGTGGGGGTGGGGGGCGATCTGTACAGATAAGCCAGTCTGGAAGTTTTCAAAAGGTGTCTTTCACTTGTTAGGAAATTGACTTATTCATTAATGTATTTCCTTGACCTCCCTGCCACGTTATTTCGTCTCCCACCTCTCTCCCACTTCGAGAATCCGCATATGATTTATTTTCCCTCTCAGTGTTCCTCCCCAGTGAATCGCTGATTGGCAGCAGACTTTGCTCGGAAAACCTGTAGAAATATTTGAAAAGGCGTCAGGGACTGTATCTATTCAGCACCGTGCGTGCACCTCATCTATTTTTACCATGCTTCCACTAGACCCGCGCAGAGGCATTATTCCAAAGTTGCAACCCTGCAGCTCCTCAAAAAAGAAAAAAAAGAAAAAAAAGAAAAAAAAAAAAAAAACCACTACAACGTGCCCCTGTAGGCAGTTTACCTGCTGAATCGTCCCTTCCCTTCCAGCTAGAAAATCTACTGGAAGTGGGGGGTGGGGGGAGGGTTTATGCCATTGAACACAGGCCAGATTGAGAGACTTTTTGAAAAGCTGTGCAGCTAGCTTCCATACCAGTGACTTCTCTTGCAAGCTGTGGAAGCAATCGGTGTGCATATAATTGCCTCTTGCATCATCTGTCCGAGGAGCCTGGTTCTTATTGCGAGAGACAAAGGAGTCATGTGTCTTTCCATGAAGGCCTAATGGAGATGGGATAAAATTGGAGGCTCCCTTGAGGCCTGGTGGGAAGTTGATCTGCAAATTGCCTTCCCATTCCCCCCCCCCCCCCCCATCATTTTTAAATGGGTTAATGGGGACGGCCATCTGCGGACTCTCCCCCGGTTTCTTTTCTGTGCTTCGTGTTCAGTAACACCAGTGTAGATCTTCTCGCATTCGGAAATATCCGTTCCCTCTGCTGCACGGGGACACGCAGGGTTTGTCCTTGCCGTTGTTTTGGTAACGTGGAGGAGAAATTCTTCACGGAGGGCTTGGCAAAATTACTTTTCCTTTGTTCTTTGGGGAACGGTTTTCAGCGTAGTGATATGTTGTCCCAGACGACGGCTTCATCCCTGGAATCTCATTCACCGTTGCCTCCCTTGACCGCCCCCTCCAACATTCCCCCTTTCTCTCTCCCGCTCCTTCGACAAGTGCACATAATGGACTTGGAAGTGCCACCGGGTTGGGATCAGGAGGAAGTAACAGTGGACACTGTCCCTGTCCTTGGGGACCCACTAATCCCCTCAAGAGAACGTTTCAGAAACCAAAGGAGGTGGAGAGCCTGGGTGGCTCAGTCGGTTCGGCGACTGACTCCGGATTTTGGCTCAAGACGTCATCTCATGGACCCTGAGTTGCAGCCCCAGGTAGGGCTCTGTGCTGACAGCACTGAACTTGCTAGGGATTCTCTCTCTCCCCCTCCCTCTCTCTTTGCCCCTCCCTCTCT
Organism: Panthera pardus; assembly: GCF_024362965.1. Lineage (NCBI taxonomy): Eukaryota > Metazoa > Chordata > Mammalia > Carnivora > Felidae > Panthera > Panthera pardus. The sequence goes on from NW_026526810.1 coordinate 5,504,593, forward strand.
CTCTGCCGCCCCCCTCTCTCCCCCCCTCTGCCCCCCTCCCTCTCTCTCTGCCCCCCCTCTCTGCCCCTCCCTCTCTCTCTGCCCCTCCCACACTCTCTCCCCCTCCCTCTCTCTCTGCCCCTCCCTCTCTCTCTGCCCCTCCTCTGTTTGCGAGCAGGCTCTCTCTCACTCTCAAAGTAAACAGATAAACATTTAAAAAAGGAGAAGAAAAACAAAAGCATACAAATGTTAAATAAAGCTTGGGCATATTTCACCATTAGGGTTATGGATTCAGCAAAAGGTAGATACAATGGATAATTCCATCTGAGAAAAAGAATTCCATAGCCACACAAGTTTGCATAAAATTTGGGGACTTACGCGAACCTCTTAATGCCCATCTATTGACAGACTGGATTAAGATCACTTAACTTTAAAAAAAAAAAAAAGTCTCCATGTGAGTGTGATTTTATATCTTGAGTAGCCTGGGGTGGGGTGGCGGGGAGGTATTCTGTTAGGGGAGTTTCTGTGGGCCTCTGTAAGTATAAATAATAGACATTTCCAATTTCTCTTTATTTATTTATTTATTTTATTTTTGAGAGAGAGAGAGAGAGCAAGAGAGTGAGTGCAGGGGAGGGGCAGAGAGAGAGGGAGACACAGAATCTGAAACAGGCTCCAGGCTCTGAGCCATCAGCCCATAGCCCGACATGGGACTCGAACTCGTGGACCGAGAGATCGTGACCTGAGCCGAAGTCCAAGGCTTAACTGACTGAGCCACCCAGGTGCCCTTCTTTTTTGCTCAGGGTGCTCTGGTGTGAGTGCTTTTACTCCAATGGAAGAATTCTTCCTTCCACTTATAAAACTGTAAGACGTCTTAGGGCTCCTTTGTACCTGGAGTGGAATGTGTCAAAGCACAAAAAGAATATTTCACACACACACACACACACACACACACACACACACACACATAACTGACTAGCTGTAAAATGGGGACTCTGGCTATTCCTTCCCTTTTCTGCCTCTTGTTCTCCACAACAGAAATACTAGATGAAGTATGAGAAAAACTATGTCAGAGTTCGAAGGTAAGAAAGGGAACATCAGATGCCATCACCGTGGCAAGCTCATACCCCGACAGGAAGTGGCAATTGAAGGCCAGTGAGACAAGGAAACAATGAGTCCTCATACAACTTAGAGGTTGGGCTTTATGTCACCGTTGCTTTCTTTCTGGGGCTAAAGCCCAGAGCCCGTGCCAGAGAGAAGTGGAGAGGGCAGTAAGCTCAAAGGGGGCTTCCTACATAAAGCCTCGAATCTGGGAAAAGCTGAGCCACGTACAAAACTCCCGTTCCCCACACAGCCATGTGTTCTGTGACAAGGCTACTTACCCAAGCTTATACGGATGGTGGTGCCCCATGGGCACTCGAATTTGATCAGCGTGGAGAAAACCCTTAGTTGAGAAACGGGTGTAAAAACTGATATGAAACCAAGGAGGGACTGAAAAGAGACAACCTTGAAACCAACCCCTTAAAACTCTACGTATCAAAAAGCAGCACGTATATCGAACCATCCCAGAAGTCAACAGAGGAAGCAGCCAGCCAAGCGCAGAAGCAAACGATAGCAAAAGATAAAGATTACTCTCTGGACAGGATGATTGTTTAGAGGCTCTGAACACCCAGATACAAGGTATGGGCGAGGACAGGTGTGTAGTGCCATTGAAAACACCAGAAGGCAGATCAGGTAAACAACTATATATTGAACAGTAAGTTTTCTTTCTCTCATTTTCCACTTTGTCCCCAGAGTGCCAGAGTACAGGCTTAAAACCCCAAGGGCAGATGTGTAAGGATTCTAATTTGGCAAAATAGAATCATCCAAGGGAACAAGACCTACAGATATTCATCTCTAAAGGAAACTTCCAGATCCCTGTTCAATTTTTCTTTCTCTAATAAAGTTTACCAGTTGATAGATCTTACCACGTACATGGCTTACCCTCAACATTTCACTATTTCCTTATTTAGGAATGAAGAGTAGATCCCTTGTTATTTGTGGAAATCCCTGCAATAAATTAAAAGATTAAAAGAAACAGAAAAAGAAAGAATTCAGAGGAAACAGAGCAATGCATATTCTGGGAAAAAAATTAAACACACACACACACACACACACATACAAACGGAGAGATAAGAAAAGGTATTCCTTCCATGAATCAAGAAAATCATTTTTTAATTTTTATCTGTTTCTAAAAGAGAGAGACAGAGTGCAAGTGGGGGAGGGGCAGAGAGAGAGGGAGACCCAGAATATGAAGCAGGCTCCAGGCTCTGAGCTGTCAGCACAGAGCCTAACGCAGGGCTTGAACTCACAGACTGTGAGATCATGACCTGAGCTGAAGTCAGACGCTTAACTGACCGAGCCACTCCGGCACCCGACAAGGACATAATTTTTTGAAGGAATTTTCAACAAACGAGAAAGAATATATGAAAATTAAAATAAGATTTAATAGAATTTTTGAAGATATAGTATAGAAAACTCATAAGAAGTCAAAGAGATTTGACCATAAGAGGTGGGTGGCAGAAACAATTAGAAGATTATTTTAGATCCAGCATCTGGCCTTAGTATTTCCAGAAAGAGAGAGGGTAAGAAATGGAAAGGAAGAAATTATAAAAAAAAAAATAGTACAGGAAAATTTCCCAGAACTAAAATATTGGTATTTTAGTTTAAAGAACATTATCGCATATCCAGAACAATGAGAAAGTACACACACACACACACACACACACACACACACACACACCAAGGCACTTAATTTTGTTTTATTTTATTTTTAATTTGATTTACTCATTTTGAGAGAGAGAGGAAATGTGTGCACGCACACGCACAAGCAGGGGAGGGGCAGAGGGCAAGGGAGAGACAGAATCCCAAGCAGGCTCCGTGCTGTCAGTACAGAGCCCAACACAGGGCTCATCCCATGACCGTGAGATCATGACCTGAGCCAAAATCAAGAGTCAGACACTTAACCAACGGAACCATCCAGGCGCCCCTATCTTAAAATTTTAGAACTTCAGAGAAAAATAAAGTAACCCTAAAAACCTTCATAGAGAAAAATCAGATGTCACACAATAGGTGGAGAATCATCGTAATGAGGAATTTCTCAAGAACAATTCTTAAAGCTAGAAGACAGTGAAAACGTGTAATCCACGACTAAAATACAACCGTTCTGAATGTTACACTGTACTTCAAAAAACTTATGTGACCAAACTGACACGCACAATCCTAGTGAGAGATTTAGCACTCCTCTCTCCAAATATGATAAATAAGACAGGGAAACACAGGGCAAGAATGAAAAATATTAAGATCAGCACCGTTACAGGTTTCATCTAAAGTAGATGTTAAGTATCTGCGAACTTAGGGGGGGTGACTCTTGAATGGGGGCTGAGAACGGAAGATTGGGGGAAGACATCTTGCTAGATTGAAATTCTTGCTCGCTGACTTACCAGCTGTGTTACCACAGGTGTGCATTTGTTTCTTCAGCTTCAAAATAGGTAAAATAATAGTGCCTCCCCCATAAATTTGGTGTGAGAATAAAAGTAAATAATGCACATCCGTTTGCTTCGAGAAGTATCCAGCATAAGTGCCAATAGGTATGTGCGTAGGTGCATAAGTGGGAAACATTTACAAAATTACCATAAGAAAAGTCTCGATATTTATGTGATAAATGTTGATAAGTATACCCATTTGAGTCTGGTTCAAAGTCAGGATCACTCTACTCTTCAAAAGTGTATTAGAGGCCCAAGACAATGAAATAAATGAAAAAATAAAGGGAGTTACAAGAGCCAGCCAAAGAGAGACAAAACTGGCGTTATTCCCAGACACGTGATTGTCCAAAGTGAAGGTATAATCGTCTCTATAGTCAAACTAATAGCATAGGGAGTTCTGCTAGCATGCTAACTGTAGGAAAACACAGTAGTAGCATGCCTATCCTTCAAAGATAATCCATTGGATGGAGTACTAGGGGGCAATGAGAAAGAATGAAATCTGGCCCTTTGTAGCAACATGGATGGAACTGGAGAGTGTGAGGTTAAGTGAAACAAGCCATACATTGAAAGACAGATACCATATGGTTTCACTCTTATGTGGATCCTGAGAAACTTAACAGAAACCCATGGGGGAGAGGAAGGAAAAAAAAAAGAGGTTAGAGTGGGAGAGAGCCAAAGCATAAGAGACTCTTAAAAACTGAGAACAAACTGAGGGTTGATGGGGGGTAGGAGGGAGGGGAGGGTGGGTGATGGGTATTGAGGAGGGCACCTTTTGGGATGAGCACTGGGTGTTGTATGGGAACCAATTTGACAATAAACTTCATGTACTGAAAAATAAAAAAAAGATAATCCATTGGAAAAACTGTTAGGTAGAACAAATATCTCATTCAAATGAGCAATTGAAATTATTAAGGGTAAACATCAAAAGAAGAAGCAAGACCTGTATGGAAGAATGTAAAAACAAGAGATCTATATGAATAAATTAGAAGGTGCAACATGTCTATGAGTGGAAAAAATTAATATTTTTAGGATGGTGAATATTGCCACATAGATCTATAAAGTTAATAAAATTACAGTTAACATCCCAGTAGGTTTTTTTTTTTTAACGTTTATTTATTTTTGAGACAAAGAGAGACAGAGCGTGAATGGAGGAGGGTCAGAGGGAGAGAGGGAGACACAGAACCTGAAGCAGGCCCCAGGCTCTGAGCTGTCAGCACAGAGCCCGACGCGGGGCTCGAACTCACAGACCGTGAGATCATGACCTGAGCAAAGTCGGACACTCAACCGACTGAGCCACCCAGGCACCCCCCCAGAAGGGTTTTTTTTTTTTTTTATGAATACAGACAAATTAATTCTAAAATTTATACAGAAGTATAAATTAAAGTAAAATAAGTAAAACAAAATCTGTATAGAAGTATAAAGGGCCAAGAATAGTGAAGACAATTCTAGAAAGAAAGAAAGAAAGAAAGAAAGAAAGAAAGAAAGAAAGAACAAGGTAGAACTATCAGATATCATCTTGTTATAAATTTGTAATAATTAAAACACTGTAATGTTAGCATAAAAAGAAAAAAGAGGATCAATACATCATGCTAGAAATAGATTAGGCAACAAATCCCAAAACATACATGTGATCTTAGTATGTGTTGAAAATATTATTATTTGTTGGTAACAACCTCTAAACGCCAGGAGAATGATGAGTTACTGTATAAACATTATTATGTCTATCACCACATTAAAAAAAAAATCTGTGGCTTATTCAAAAAAAGGAAAGAAAGAAAGAAAGAAATCGGGTGCCTGGGTGGCTCAGTCAGTTAAGTGTCCGACTTCAGCTCAGGTCATGATCACACAGTTCATGGGTTCGAGCCCCGCATCGGTTCTCAGAATATCCCTTGTGAAAGCTGAATAAATAAATTAATCAATGGAAGATGTTCAAAAAGCAAAGATTAAACAGGAATGAGCAAGGGCAATTCGGTATTCATCATGTTATCTACAGATTATTATTCATTACAGAACTCTTTCTTTTGCTATATATTGATAGGTCAAATGGAATGGAAATGTCAATTGAGAGAGAAAGAGGCCTCCTATATTATCGGCAGGAAGCCAGTTAACTTAAGTTATTTGGATCAATACTGTTCTCTCTTGCTTAAAGATTATTGTTTTTAAATCTAGTGAACTGAAGAAAAGGGAGCTTCAATTCATAATATTTAAAGTCACTCCTATACACATTGAAATATTTATGAATGAAATGATATGTCTTAGATTTGCTTCAAAATAATCCGTGTGTGAGGGAGAAAATGAGTAGGGATAGAGGTGAAACTCGACTGTCATGAGTTAATAACTGTGGAAGCTGGGTGATGGCTGCATGCAGATTTATTTACTACTATGTATATGCTATATAATATTAAAAAAATAAAGTAATTCTTTTTAAACATTTTTTTAATGTTTATTTATTTTTGAGACAGAGAGAGACAGAGCATGAACGGGGGAGGGTCAGAGAGGGAGACACAGAATCTGAAACAGGATCCAGACTCCGAGCTGTCAGCATAGAGCCCGACGTGGGGCTCGAACTCACGGACCGGGAGATGATGACCTGAGCTGAAGTCGGCCGCTTAACCGACTGAGCCACCCAGGAGCCCTTAAAGTAATTCTTTATATATGACTATTCCTCTACATAGATGTAAGAAGTCATTTGTGATAGAAGATGAGAATCCATGTTTGCCTCATGATTAGCAAATATCATGATTAATCCATTCATTAAAGGGACTGCTTTGTTCCTTCTCTCTCTCTCTCTTTTTTTTTTTTTTTTTTAGTATTTATTTATTTTTGAGACAGAGAGCATGGGGGCGGGGGGTGGCAGAGAGGGAGGGAGACAGAAGACCGGAAGCAGGCTCTGCTCTGACAGCAGACCACACCATGTGGGGATCGAACTCACAAACTGCAAATCGTGACCTGAACCAATGCCCGTCACTTAACCAACTGAGCCACCCAGGTGCCACCCCCACCACGGTTCCTTCTCTTTAGAAAAGCTGGGCGACGCCCCCTTTCGTCCTCGGCACTGCCTATGGAGGTGGCAAACCTCTCTTTCTCGTATCACGGCCACCCTCGACCTCTGGTGAGCCCCAAGATCATTAAAAAGTGGACCAAGAAATTCATCTGGCACCAGGCAGACCCCTATGTCAAAATTAATTAACGGTGGAAACCCAGAGGCATTGACAATAGGGTACGCAGAAGACTCAAGGGCCAGATCTTGACACCCAATGTGGTTTGCGGGAGCAACAAGAAGCCAAAGCAGGTGCTGCCCAGTGGCTTCTGGAAGTTCCTAGTCCACGGTGTCAAGGAGCTGAGGTGCAACAAATCCTCCTGTGCAGAAATTGCTCACAAGGTCTCCTCCAAGAACCACAAAGCCATTGTGGAAAGAGCAGCCCAGCGTCCATCAGAGTCACCGATCTCAACGCTGGGCTGCGCGGCGAAGACGCGAATGGACGGCGTTAGGTGCACCATCGCGTTTGTGTGCACGAAACCAGAAAATTATGTTTATAAAAGCTCAGCAATAAAATAGGCATCTGCTTTCCCCTTTTCCCTATAAAAGGCTCATGCTATGAGCAGTCCTCCTAAAAACTTGAGCGAAATTGTAGCACCCAGGATTTAAGAAACGTAAATGACGTGACTGGAAGCAGAGGACTGTGAAGAAAGAACGTGAAAAGTCACAGCTGAACTTCGGCTGAGTGCCAACGCCCCGGTGACCTTCAGGTTAGAAATCTGGCTTCCCACACCAGCCAGACTGCAGACAGCACCACCCCTCTTAGACTGGGTCTTGAAGAAATGGGTCTCTCAGGACTTCAGGCCAACAGCCTCAGAGCAGGGGAATCCCAAGAGCCCTTAGAGCCCCACTTTATTATATGCTACAGTTTCAAGGGGACCTCAGTTCCTGGGAAAATGCTATTAAAGCTCGTTATTGGTTTGTCTTGTTTTGCTCTGCTTTGTTTTGACTTATCATTTTAGTGGTTGGTTTTTTTTTTTTTCGCCAGTTGTGGTCATTTCTCAAGAGGTTGCAGTGAAGTTTCTTGTGGTTGTTTCAACATGGCATGTCTGCTTCCATTCTGAGTTTACTTAGTAAAGTGGCTAACGATGATGTTATCATTTGCTAAGAGAGATTTGCACAGTCTTCGAGGAGGCTGAAGGAGCACAGGGGCCAGAAGTACAGATAACCGCAGTCACTTCTTCCCTTTACCTTCCCTGCTACTCTTTTGTTTTACTGTTTATTTATTTTTGAGAGACAGAGAGAGATAGGACATGAGTGGGGAAGGGGCAGAGAGAGAGGGAGACACGGAATCTGAAGCAGGCCCCAGGCTCTGAGCCGTCAGCACAGAGCCCAACGCGGGCTCGAACCCATGGATCATGAGATCGTGACCTGAGCCGAAGTCGGACGCTCAACTGAGCCACCCAGGAGCCCCACCTTCCCTGCTACTCTTGAGCGCATTAAGATAAAGCCCCACATTCTGGGCATTGGCTTCTATCTGAGTTGAAATCATTGCTTCAGACACGCATTCCGTATTCATGTGTCTTCATTTCGTTCCCAGAGGACAGAGGGACAATCTCTTTCAATGGGTGTCATTGAGAATTCCAGGTGATATTGACAGGCATTATTTTGTTTGATGTGAACATGAACATCTATCTTGACTTCCACTCAACAACTATTGGGCACTTATTCATGTCAAATTGTGTGGCGGGCATAGGGAATACAACAATAAGGCGGAATTTGCCCTTGAGGAGCTCAGAATTTAAAGCAGGAGATAAACGAGTAAGAATGCACTCGGCCTGGGGACGCCTGGGTGGCTCAGTCAGTTAAGCGTCCACTTGGGCTCAGGTCACGATCTCACGGTTTGTGAGTTCGTGCCCCGCGTCGGGCTCTATGCTGACAGCTCAGAGCCTAGAGCCTGCTTCAGATTCTGGGTCTCCCTCTGTGTCTCTGCCCCTCCCCTACTCTCTCTCTTTCTCTCTCTTCCCCTCTCAAAAATAAATAATAAAAACATTAAAAGAAAAAGGATTCACTCACCCTGTAACAGACTTGGGGATATATAGAGGTGTGCACAAGGGATTATGGGAGCACGGATAAGAGCGTCTCAACTGGAGAGGGGAGAAGCATTTCTGCTGATTCCTGAAGGATAAGCGAGTCTTGATCAGGAAGCTAGAGAAGACAGGTGACCAAGAACGGGGTAAACCGACGCCCAGGCGTAATACAGTGCTTGGCGTGGCCAGACAAATCCTACAGGCTGGATAGAAGGTAGGGTGAATTGGACAAGTGTTAAGAAGGGAGGTTAGACAAAGGGAAGCAGGTCGTATAGAAGTGGATGTTAGAAAGACACTTACTCCACAGGGTTCTGCAGGACTCAAAGCACACTTTCCCCCAATCTCTGTACCTCGGCAACCCTGACGTGCCAGGCGGTTCCCATACGTCAAGTGTATCGGCCAGCCCGGTGGACGGGTCTGCCAGGAGCCCATGCACACGAGGACTGGGACAGAGAAACATCCAGGGGAATGTGTTCAAAGGGAAGAAGAAACCAGGCACGAAGGCTCTGTCAACTGTCCTGCTCAGAACGCTCTCGAAACCCAAACACAAACAGACATTCTCTGTGACTCTTCCATTTGGTCATAGTGCTTGGGGCGCGCTGGCATCCCTGAGGCCTGCCGTGTGTTGACGGTGCGGCCCTTGAGGGCACGTGCTGTCTCTCTTTGAGGGCACATCTCGTGATGCTAGTCTCATCTTCATGGAACCTTATCTGAGTTCAGAACCTGGAGGTGTCTGTTTTGTTTCGTATCCCAAGTACGTCACTGACATTCTGCCCTACTCTGCCGGAGAGGATCAGTAGTATCCCCCAGTCTTCCTTCTTTTTTTTTTTAAGTTTATTTGTTTATTTGGGGGGTGGGAGGAGAGAGAGAGAGAGAGTGGGCAGGGGAGAGGGCAGAGACGGCGGAAGAGAGAGAGAATCCCAAGCAGGCTCCACACTGTCAGCTCGGAGCCCGACGCAGGGGCTCGAACTCACCCACCTCGAGATCGGGACCCGAGCAGAAACTAAGAGCCGGACACGTAACCGCACCCAGGCACCCCCACCCCCCCGCCCGGGCTTCTTCAGAAGAGCCACGGTGCTTCCTCGGGTCGCTGATACACTCTGTGAACATCAGCACCAACTTCCCAATAAGATGGCCAGCCTCTTCCAAAACCCCGCACAGAACAACGAACGCTTTTGCCAGCAGATGAGGCTGCCTAGCTGCGCCCAAATGAAGGTAGAGCTCCCTCGATTCAAACCTGTCACACAATGGTGAGGGAGAGAGGAGAAGAAGCAGACAGACAGGTCCAGTAACTAAGAATAAGCTCTCCAGATGTGCCATTTATATATATATATATATATATATTTTTTTTTTTTTTTTTTTTCCCCCTCAACTCAGGCTGTCATCAATGTTTCAACATTCAATGTTTGATTTCCTGCTCTCTTCTTGCCTGCCATGGAGATTGGACTGAAGTCCCCCCCTTCCCCAAAGGAATCCCACTTTTTTTTTTTCCCCCACTGTGCTCTGATCGGTGAGCATCTCAAGCACGGTTTCCTCCGCAGATTGCAAGTTAATGTCACAGAGGGGAAGGCGCCATGTGCGTGCTGTCACACATCAATCATCCCCTCCTGTTTCGCGCCACCAGGCGTGCGTTGGTTATTTTTATTCCTTTGCTGCACCTCCTTCCTCAAGTTCCCCCGGGAAGGGAGAGAGAGAGAGAGAGAGAGAGAGCACTGCCCGACTTACGGAGAGTTTGAGAAGAAGAGGGGCATTTTACAAAGGGAATTGCACAATCTTGCCCCCCTATCGCAGCATTTCGTGCTCCCTCTGAGACCCCCGGGTAGCTCCCGTGTGCAAAGGCTGAGCTGCTCTCCAGCACCTGCGTCCGCGTCACTGGTCTCAAACCTTTTCAACCATTTCATTCCCAAAGTTCCCATCTATCAGCAGCGCTTCAGGGAGAATAATGAGGAAATCATTGGCGTATCTTGAAGGCCGAATTACGCCAGAATGGAATCGAGGGGGCAGGAGTGATGGAGGAGAAAATGCTTTTTAAGAGAAGTCTCCAATTTGGCTTTCACATTTCCAGGCTCTGAAGTTCCAGGGGGTCATTGCGTGCAATGGGAAAGGCAGAGAAGGTCTCACTGGCGAGGCTGGTTTCTACTCCCGGTTTCTGGAAAAACTACAGCATTCTTTCCCTCTTGCTATCAGGGGATTGGATTTATAAGCCTTCACCACCACGTGTAAGGTTACACAGAGGCAGAGCTTTACATCAAGAAACCTGTCCTCTTGGCATAAACTATAGACCTCAGACAGCTGCTCAATTCTTGGAGAGCACACTTTTGCAGACAATAAACTGTATATTAGTTATAGCTTAAAGTGACAATAGCAGCTACCATATATTAAGGACCTTCTATAGGACAGATACGATGCTGGGGCCATACACACACCAGGACTGACCTTTCCTACAACCTGAGAGCGATCATCGTTTACAGTTTAGAAACATGAAAACAGATGATCAGATAGGTTCAGTCACTTGGCCAAAGCCATAGGTTTTTAATTTATTTTTTATTTTTTTACTTATTTTTATTTATTTAAAAAAATTTTCTTATACGTTTATTTATTTTTGAGAGTCAGAGCCCAAGCGGAGGAGGGGCAAAGAGAGAAGGAGACACAGGATCCGAAGCAGGCTCCAGGCTCTGAGCTGTCAGCACAGAGCCCGACGCAAGGCTCGAACTCGCAAACCACGAGATCGTGACCTGAACCGAAGTCGGACGCTTAGCTGACTGAGCCACCCAGGTGACCCCATAGTTTTTTTTTAAGTTTATTTATTTATTTTGAGACAGAGAGAGGGCAGGGGAGGGGCAGAGAGAGAGAGAGAGAGAGAGAGAGAGAATCCGAAGCAGGCTTTGCACTGTCAATGCAGAACCCATTGTGGGGCTCAAACCCACAAAACCACGAGATCATGACCTGAGCCAAGATCAAGAGTCAGACGCTTAACCGACTGAGCCACCCAGGTGCCCCCAAAGCCACAGTTTTGAGGGAATATTCAACCTCAGTACCACCTGGCTCCTTCCCACTTTGGACCCTCTGGTAGCTCTTCCTACCATGTGGATGGAGACAGGGAAGGAAAATATCTTATATTCAGTGAGTGAGTAACATTATTTTCCTATAAAGCAGCACATAGAAGACAAGGTATTGATTAGGTCTGATGCTTTCCTAGACCTATAAAGGTAAGGTGTTGGTGACATCTTGGTTTGGAAAACCTTAACCATTCTGCTCGTGACCCAGTGCGCTGCATGCGATATAGCAGAAAGAGTAATCAGAAATGTTTGGTTGTCTATTGCTGGGGAACAAACCACCCCAAACTTAGAGTTCCAAACAGAAGACATATCATGTGTATTTGCTGACGGCTCAGGGATTTGGTCAGGATTTCCAGTCTCTGCTCCCCCTGGCATGAGATAGGACAGTTTGACTCTGCCCAGAAGACCTGTTTCCAAGATGGCTCATGCACATGGCCGACAAGTTGGTGCTGGCTGCCCCCCGAGAGCTCTGTGGGGGCTGTCAGCCTGGAATTTACTCCATGTGGCCTATCCACCAGGCTAGTTGGGCTTCTCTCAGCATGGTAACTGGGTTCTGAGAGGGTGTATCCCAAGAACCAGCAATCCAGAAGGACAGGACTCGGGGAGCACTTATCAAGCTTCAGCTTACTTTGCACTGGTATTACACCAAAGCTAGTTTCAAGACCAAGCTTAGTCAATGTGGGAGGAAACTACACAAGAGACGAAATGCCAGAAGCTGTGGCTCACTGGGGCCACCCACGTAGCAACTCTTTCCCAGAAGCCTGCTGACTTTGATCGGAAGAGGAGCTCTGACTCGCCAGTGCTTCCTCTGTCAACCTGAGAAAGTTGCTCAGCCTCTCTGTTCCTTTCCTTTCCTCTGTTCCTTTCTTTTCCCATCTTGCAAGATTGGCTTAACAGAATCTACCACATACCTTTGCTTCATCACTATAATTTCCACACTTGCATGAGATTCGAGTGTTCATCTGCTTCAGAATCTGGCAATTCTGAATGCATTGAATTCCGAATGAATTTCTCTGAAGAGAAATCAGGGCTCGAGGGCTGTGCAACATAGAGACTCGGGAGTGGGTCCTGGATGGCAAACTCAGGCTTTCCTCTCGCAGAACGCTGAGATAACGGATGTTGTATTTTCTTACAGGGGAAAAAAAAATGAAGAGAGAGATTCTAAAACACTTCACAGAGTGTTGACATGAAAGAGGGCTGACTGTGGGGATGTGGCATGATTGATGGCCAAGATTATAGTCTTGGGAGTAAACAAAGACTGGATATAAATCTCCCTCATGCTGCTGAGTGGATGCCTCTCCCAGAAACTCAAAAGCTGTGAGAGCCTTAGTTTCTATATTTTAAAAGTGACATCCACGTTGGATAAGCTAAATAAGATATTAGCTATAAAGTTCCTCTTGCAGAGTCCTGTATTACTGTATATACTCAACAAATGGTATTGGTTTTGTATTTATGAACATTAATGATTGTAGCAAAGGTTGGAAAATAACAGTGCCTTAAGTGTTGATTAATTTTTCTCTCTCCATATGAGTTTAAGGGTCAACATTCCTCAACTTAACATGATGGCTTTACACCATTGATGGGTGGGGGACCCCACCCTTACTCTCTTGTGGCTCTGACTGCCTCACTACAAAGTTTTCATCTCATGGCCTGAGGTGGCATCCCCAAATTCCACTTTTATATCTGCATTCCTGCCACTGGGAAATGCACAGGGAAAAGTGAAGTCAGGGCCCAGAAATTGCTCAGTTCCCCTCTGCACACATATCATTGGCCAGGACGTAAGGACATAAGCTTCGAGAGAGGCTGGAAGATACAATTTCAGCAGGGTGATTACCTGCCCAGCTAACATCCCGTCATTCAATTACTAAAAGAAATCAACCAAACAAACAAAAAAGTGCAAATATTGAAGACGGCCAACAGACTGTTCCACATAACTTGTAATTGAATCTCTAGTTGTCTCAGTGTTTGCATTTGTTTCATTTTGTTTTGTTTGAAAACATTTTTAGACGTCAGAATCCTTTCAAGAAAGGAGGCTTTGCATTAGATACAATGTCTAAAAAAAGAGGCATAATTGTACTGCACGTGGATAACAGGTAACTTATATTTTTAAATTTTTGGATAAGCCAAATAAGATATTAGCTACAAAGGTCCTCTTGCAGAGTCCTGTATTCGGAGAAAGTGACATATTTTAATAAGTTGAAGTGGATTTGTGGACTTGAGGGCTGCAGGGGAAACAGTTTATTACAGGGTTAATAAACTTCTCCAAAAGGGCCAGATGGTTAAGTATTTTCGGCTTTAAGGGGCATTCTGTCTTTGAAGAAAATACTCAGCTCTGCATCTGTGGTGCAAAAGCAGCCATAGGTAACACATAAATGAATAGGTAGAATTATGTTCCAATAAAGCTTTATTTACAAAAACAGGTGGTGGGCCAGGTTTGGTTCGTGTGCTGCAGTTTGCCAACTCCTGATTTACTAGCTGATCAATGTTTCATGGCAAAAATGTTCTATCCTCCCTCGGAATCAGATTTTTGAAATCCTCTGAGAGTTCCCATGTCAACATATACATTTATCTCTGACCCCATTGACTGACTAATTTGAGCAGAGAGAAGAACTGGCACACAGGGACCATTGTGACTTGATCACTGGTCCCAAATGGATTATAACATGGTCATTCTTGGTCTCCAAGAATTACTAGTTGGACATTTGAAATTATCGCTTCACACAATCATAGGACATGTAAGCAGAAGAGACAATGTTCCAAAGAGTCACAGACTTGCAACTTTGGTTAAGCTATTATGTCTTAGATTGGGGGGTTGGACGTATTTAATTATTAATCAAGTCTCTTTCAGTTCTAGACTTCTAGGATTCGCTGTAAAATTTAGTACTGGCATTTCCTCAAGAAGATGAGGTCATTCATTTGCTCAACAAATATCTCTTAGATAATCATGAGAGCCAGGCCCTGTTTCTGCTCATGAATAGAAAGTCACAGAATAAAACTAAATCGGTTTCTCGTCTCGTGGAGCTTACATACTAGTAGAGAGCAAAAAGGAAGGGACAAAAGAGAGAAGGAACACAGAAAAGGATGAGGGAGAGAAAGAGAGCAAAAGAAAATCAGATGTTAATAAGTGCCATGCAGAAAAGGTTACATTTAAACCTCCATATGGAATAACGAAGCAGATTTTGTTTTGAAGTTCATGTGACAATAATGAGGAAGATAATGATCTCTGAGCGAGGGTATCCACTAACACCAAGACAGGAACTGAGCCTGTTCTGAAAACAGCAAATGGCCCAAAGTAACTGTGGCAAGGGCTGGGGCAGAGTGGTGCCAGGGGAGGTTGGAAATGTAGGTGACAACCCAATGACACAAAGCCTTAGAGTCCGTGGTCCAGGGTTTAGACTCCATTTAAAATCCAATAGGAATCCACCGACGAGTTCTAACCAGGGAAAGTATGGAGCTCATGAAGGAAACAATGATGAAGCGTACAAAGAGAAATAGGACCTTCAAAATGCCTGACTTTTTTTAGTGTGTTTGCTACTATACGGAAATAATTCCAGAAGGGAGTGTTGTCATAAGAAAAAACAAAGTAGTAAATGACATTGCCTAATGGGCAGGCACTGAGGTGGAGCTCTGGGCTCACCCATCGGCTGGACGAACTTAAAAGTGTTATGTGTTAGCTATTATGGCTGCCTTTGCTAGGGTACTACAAGAAGAGGTGAGCTCAGGCAAGAACTGGCCCTTTGCAAGCAGGGACCATCACGTACATAGAGAATTAAGAGATGATGGGCCTTCCAGGGTCGGACGTGCCATCTGACCGGAAGTCTGGTTGACGGGTCCCACCCACACTTGATCAAGGGTTTTGCACAACAGCTGGAGATGCTGGACTTTGGACTGTGTTTTGTGGGACAGGACCAGGAAGAAGGGTGTGTTCGGGCTACAACGGTGAAAGTATTAGGAGGCAAAATAGTTTTCATTTCTCGGCTTCCTTGCAGTTTGGAGTGATATTTAGCCATAAAACGTAAGTAGACGCGGTATGTGTCACACCTGGGGCTGTCCATAGAGATTCCCCACGCAGACTTTTCCATGCTGTTCTGTCTCCTGCTTCCTTGAAGTGGGTAGGCAATGGCAACGCCAGAAAAAATATATATATTCAAGATGGTAGAACAAGAAGATACGGGACTCAGGTTCCCGAAGCACAGCCTGGAGAAGAGCCCCTGCGGATTAGGAACACCTATTGTTAACCCCAAATGAGTGAGAAATCATACACTTCTATTGTGTTTGAGCCATTATGGGGTTTTTACAGCATTACCTGCGCTAAAAGTTCTTTGACTCCTATATTGGATGAGGAGCAGGTTTGGGGAAAAGGCAAGCAAAATTGAGAGGGTTGATGTGTGTGTGTGTGTGTGTGTGTGTGTGTGTGTGTGTGTGTGTGCGTGTGTGTGTGTGTGTGTGTATGTGTGTTTGCTTTCCTCTGTATTTTGCCACGTGAAGTTCTAGATGTGCGTTAGACAAGCAGTTTGCCTTGTAAGCCCTTGGAATGTAGAAGTCTGGGGTTCCAGGGAGAGATCAGGGGTGGACATTTGGGAGTCATTGGAACATACATCAGACAAACAGACAAACAAACAAAAGAGCCAGAGGTAAAGTCCAGGAGGCACCATCCAGTGAAGTTGAAGGAAAACTGGGAGTGGGTGATATCACCAAAAGTGAACCCTGTCTAAATACAAGTTCATGTCTAAGGTTACTAAAATACACATCACCCCAGGGGTCTCTCTGGGAGGTAAAACGCTGCAACCCTTGGGGTAGAATGTCAGAGTTTATTTCTTCAGAAGTAAACGGTAAAGGAAACCACCAGCTCAGTAGACCGCACACCTGTGTTTTCTGAAGTCCTTTGCTCGAGGGAATTGTGAGTCAGAACTTTTGAATTTAACGCTTCATCTTGTAATCCCCTGAGTACCAATGGGGCTACATAAACAACCATTTCCTGTAACCTCAGACCGTACATCCAGTTCTCACCTCACTCTTGTCACCCACACCTGCTGACAGGTTTCCTCCTCCCACTACAAGATTTGAAATAACACATAGAGGGGGAAAAAAGAGCAGGTGAGTAGGAAAAAAAAATAGCAAAAATCTCCACCATGAGAATTTTACAGGCAAAGCACCCAATCATCTTTGCAAAGACGAGACAACAGGGATGAAATAGTCACGTGTATAGTTTCTTCACATTCAAAGGACGCTGCTGGGGAAAAAAAAAAGACTAATTCTGGAAGTAAAGACCACCAAGGTCAGGCAAGAGCATGGAAACACAGAGGAGATGCCTGGATTATTCTAACCTAGGTTTTGACTCATTTTCCATCAAGCATCTGGGCAACGACTAATTCATTGTTGGAGGAAAAAAAAATGTTTGTCCGAAGGGACATGAGTCTTTAACTGGTAATTTTACTATTTTAAGGGTCAATTTAAGGAGGTATAACTAAGAGACACCAAACTTCCATGGATTAAATAAAACAGAAACTCATTTTTATCTCCTACTCTCTCAAAAGGGTCCAGAGGGGAGTGACCTATATAGAGTGATGGGGTTGGTATTTCTTTTATCCTCAACACGTGGCTTCCATGCTAGGATCTAACATTTCCTGGCTTTTTTCATTCCTTCACCAAAGGGAAGGGAGAAAGAGAGGCAGTGGAGAACTAGCCATACCCTGCAGAGGAAATGACACGAAATTATATACATCACTCCCACTTATATTCCATTGGCAAGAACTCAATCACACACCTAGCTGCAAGAGAGTCCGTGAAATGTAGCATCCATAGCCGGAAAGCCAAATTCCCTGATAAAAGTGTCATGCACTTTGTAGGGGAAGCTTCTACTCTAAAAGGAAAAACAGGAGGATAGATTCTCAGGGGAGGTTAGGGGCACGTGTCATAATGTTCAAAATAAGACCCGAGGTTCACAGTCCCAAAACGACCACAGGAGAATGCTCTTTTAGACCTCTACTCACCCAGTCTCAGGCTCTAGGTCCCTATCCCCTGACTTCTTTTCCCCTTTTAGGTTGCTCATGGTATTCCTTTAAAATTGACTCCGGTGACGTAGACGAATGTTGGGAACCCCGTGGTTAGTATTAACCCTGAACTTTCCTGTGTCTCAGGCTTATGGTAGAAATAAAAATAGAGTTTGCTGTATGTGAGAAACTCTGCTCAAGGAATGAAGACTTTTGTGGGAGTTAATATAAATCAAAGAAAGAAGTCTACCTTTTAGAGAAGAAACAAACATTTTGCTTAAGTTTTCTCTTATTTCCCTTTTCCAAGGCTCTGAGAGACACCCTAATGATTTGGCCACATTGTCATATAACTGTTTGAATATGCCAACATGAGAAAATTTAATTTTGTGGGGTTTTTTTGTTGTTGTTGCTGTTTTGGGGTTTGTTTGTTTGTTTTAAGACTCACATCGCTTGTGCTGCAAGCTTCCAAGATGGTTTCCGACCATCTTAGTCAGCTCAGGTTTCTATAACAAAACACCGTAGACAGGGTGACTTACACACAGACATTTGTCTCTTGCAGCTCTGGAAGCTGGGAAATCCAGGATCAAGTTGCCAGCTAGATTCAGTTTCTGGTGAGAGCCCTCTTGTGGGTTTGCAGACAGCCACCTTCTCACGTGGGGGAGAGACTCTAGTCTCTCTACGTCTTCTAAGGATACCAATGCCATCATGCGACCTTCTGTCCTGATGTCATAGAAACCTTATTACTTCCCAAAGGTCCCACCTCAAAATACCATCACGTTGGTGGTTAGAGCTTCAGCACAAGAATTTAGAAGGACACAAACATTCAGTCCATAACGTAGACGATTCTCATCTCCTGGTATTAAGCCACTGCGTTCTCCTTGTCATGTGAATAAGAGGCTACCTTTGCGACCATAAGGGAACATATAACTTCTTAGTACAAATCATAAAAGATATTGCCATTTCCATCTCGCTCTCTTGGATTGCTCACCCGGGAGGAAACAAGCCGCCATATTAAACATCCAGGCAGCCCTGTGTGGAGACCCATGTAGAGAGAAACCAACGTGTTAGCACAAGATTGCTCACATAGGAATTGATTGATCAGTCCCAGTCAAGCCCTCGGATCGTTTTAGCTCCCCGGAAGCAGAGGCCCTGACATCATGGAGCAGAGGCCCTGCTGTACCGTCTGAATTCCTGACCCACAGAAACGGAGACATAATAAATGATGACTTTGGTTTCAAGCTACTAAGTTTGGGGGGTGATTTGTTACGGAACAACAGACAACAGCTGTCCATTTTGGTGTCTTTTCCGTTACATTTCTACTTGTATTGAGTGGCATTAGAGTAGCCAGGGGCAGTTGAGGGATCTTGCTAAGGAATATTTGAGCTGGGAATACTTGTAGTTGGGGATTAATGGAGGGTATTTATGTAGTTGGTAGCCAATACTGTGCATAGATAAATGCTTTCTAGCTATCTTAGCATAGGAACAGCTCCCGAGTTTTTCCTGTCGCTGTAACAGAGGCTGTGTGGGAATGATAGCCGGTACCCTGGGGCCTGGTGGCATATGGGTCATGTCGGAGACACAAGGTGTGAAATACACAGAGCGAGAAGTTACTCTAGGAAAACTCATTCCAAAATGCATAAAACCAGGGGCCCCGGGTGGCTTCATCAGCTAAGCGTCCGACTTCAGCTCGGGTAATGATCTCGCAGTTCGTGAGTTCAAGCCCGCGTCACGTTCTGTGCGGACAGCCTGAAGCCTGCTTTGAGTTCTGTGTCTCCCTCTCTCTGCCCCTCTCCTGTTTGTGCTCTTTTTCTGTCTCTGTCTCCGTCTCTCTCTGTCTCAAAAATAAACATTTAAAAAATTAAAAATGTATAAAACTCTAAGTGGAAAATTTGTTTCTTTCTAATGCCCCATCAGAATTGGGAGAGCCCCTATTACCAGAAATGCATGTCATAATGGAGGGTATACAATCATAAGCATACTTCTTTATTTTTTATGGGAGTTACACAAAATAGAATTTAACAAAATTCCTCAGGTAGAGTATTCAATCCTGTAGTAACACTACAAACAAAAAATGCATCTGTATAGGGAATCACGTGTTTTTGACATCTTAATTCTCAAGAAGAAGAAAAAGGAGAAGAAGAGATCACCCATGTAAAAGAAAATAGGAGTTTTCTTTCAAGTACCTTTATTAAAGTAATACAGCAGGGGCTCCTGGGTGGCTCAGTCGGTTAAGCGTCCGACTTCAGCTCAGGTCACGATCTCACGGTCCGTGAGTTCGAGCCCCGTGTCGGGCTCTGGGCTGATGGCTCGGAGCCTGGAGCCTGCTTCCAATTCTGTGTCTCCCTCTCTCTCTGCCCCTCCCTTGTTCATGCTCTGTCTCTCTCTGTCTCAAAAATAAATAAACGTTAAAAAAAAAATAAAGTAATAAAGCAAAACTATTGTCACATGAATAAGTGACAAAGGCGTGTGTAGCCAAAAGTGAAGAGAGAAGGCATTAGAGAGCTGGGTTAGGCAGCTAATTAATATATTATATTATATTATAACTGCAGATTTTGTGATGCTTGTAGTATTTGCCATTTTGGGGGAACATTTTCTTTTCCTAAATAAATATTTACTTTTGACTTAATTTTGCATTCATGATTTTTTCCTTCTTCTCCTTCTTCTCCGTCGTCGTCTTCTTCTTCTTCTTTATTGAGAGAGAGGGCACAAGTAAGAAAGGGCAGAGAGAGAGAGAAGTGGGCTCACCTGAAGTGGGGCTTGAGTTCACAAACCGCGAGATCGTGACCTGAGCCAAAGTCAGATGCTTAACGGACTGAGCCACCCACGTGCCCTTCCTTCTTCTTCTTCTCAAGAAGAGTGCCCCCCCCCTCAAATTGGGGTGCCTGGGTGGCTCAGTCAGTTAAGTGTCTTGCTTCAGCTCAGGCCATGATCTCACAGTTCGTGGGTTCGAGCCCCACATCGGGCATCCAGTTCTCGGGCTCTGTGCTGACTGCTCGGAGCCTGGAGCCTGCTTTCGATTCTGTGTCTCCCTCTCTCTCTGCCCCTCCCCCACTTGAACTCTGTCTTTCTGTCTGTCTGTCTCTCTCTCTTTCTTTCTCTGAAAAATAAAGATTAAAAAATATTAGAAAAAAGAAGAGCCCCCCAGATGGTATATTTTCAGGGCCCCCAAAACCTGAATCTCCCTGTGCCTAATCTTTACTCTTAGAACCTCCTCAACACGAAAGCCCATCCATTCATTTGTTTGTTTATTCATTCATTCATTCATTCATTCAATGACAAATATTCAGCCCCACACATGCCACCCTTGCGAGGCTTTCCAAGTGCCATTTCCAGGATGAAACAGTGCTTGGTGTGGACCACAGCAGTCAGTATCTCCCGCCCTGTAGACGTTGCTGACATACTGATCCTTTCCTCCCAGTTATAGCGTCCCCGAGGACAGACAGGGACTTTCTCATTTATGTTTCAACACACACAGATTCAACAGTGTCTGGTAACAAGTAAGTTCTTGTTCGTAAATGTTCAACACACAATTCTCACGTGGAGAACTGAGACTTCAAAGAACACTCAAAACATTGATTTCTTATTTATTGTTTTAATCTACTTCAAGCCCCAATCCTCAGTCTTTGCTGAATTTCACTCAAGTATTGTGGGTTTTTTTTCGTCCCCAGCTAGTTGTCTTAAAACCTCTGATGCCTATCAATGCATACGGTAGGCAGATAATTGTCCCCCCAACCTTGCCCGCATCCAACGCCCAGAGCCTCTGAATATGTTCTCTTACATGACAGAGAGGATTTAAGTTTGAAGATGGAAGTAAGATTGCTACTCATATGAGCTTAGTTTAGAGATATTGTGCTGGGTTATCCAAATAGGACAAATATAATCACAAGTGTCCTTAAAAGGGAATCAGATGGAAGACCAGGGAGTTAAAGACCAGTTAAACACCAGTTTACAAAGGACTGGGCCCAACATTGCTGGCTTCAGAGATCAAGGAATGAGACTGTGAGTCAACGAATGTGGGCAGCTTCTTAAAGCTGGATGAGTCAAGAGAACGAATTCTCCCCTAGAGCTTCTAGAAGGAACAGATCCCTGCTGACACCTTCATTTTAGCCCAGTGAGACACGCTGTGAATTTCTGACCTCCAGAGCTGTAAGATAATCAATTGGCTCTTTGTAAGCCGCTAAAATTGTGGCGACCTGTTCCATCAGCAATGGGAAATGTACACAATACGGCAAGCCTACAAGGTGTTAGTTAGCCTTCGCGTAACTATCAGTCATACCTGGACACCGCCTCAGAGTGTGGCATATATTGAAATCAATGTTGGAAATACGTTTAGGAATTCATATGACATAAATAATTCTTAGCTTACCAGCAAGCGATCCCTTTGGGAGAAGCCCAGTCCTGTTCATGTGAATCCAGCAGGATCGGAATCCAGCTAGATTTTTCCCAGGAGTTTAGCCGAGGTCGACGAAAGGGAAAAAGCCGCAACGGATTGTAATACGCACCTTCGAGACCTAAATAACCCAGGGCTCAGGTGACGTCTTGCGTTTTGTCAGCTTTCAACTGTTCATCCTGCCTTCAGTGTGGTTGTGGAACGTTTACATTCCAAGGAAGGCAAAACACCAGGGAAGTAAATAAATTCTCCTGAGTTTGACATGCTGGCTGTGAATGAATGAAACAAGAAAAGGGCAACAGTCATCACACAGTTCCCCTACAAACAAACTCTGGTATCCACCAAGATGGGCCCTCATTTGCCCCCCCAGACAAGACTGAACTAACTCTTCTTGGTGACACTGACACCACGCATATGGTGGGTGTTGTTTTGAATTATATTAGTCTGAAAGCTTTCTAAGGATAATAGCCACATTTGCTTACATTTCTAGCGCCAGGGGTAAGGGGGAGATCAGCTCACACACCAGGTGCGTGACGCCCCCCCCCCCCCATGGGGAACGTAGCAGCTGGGCCACAGCTGGCGGGTGAGGAGCACCGGACAACGGCCCAGAACAGGACGTGACAAGGAATTCTCAGTCGGGTTGAAACAACAGGGACAGCAGGGGGCGGCAACAAAAGATGACACGTTGCTCCCCGGGGGCATCAGTCTTACAGAACACTCAGCCTCCCCTGTCAAAGGGAAGGGGACACATTTGCTGGCATGGCACAGGAGATCCTCGGTCAGCAGGAACTGGGTCCCCTGAATCAGCCCTGCCCAGTCCGAGGAACGATTTGAAGACCTGCGGGCCCCGCGCCCAGAAATGGCACAAACAGGAAGTAGAGGTGTGTCCGCCATGAGGGCCCCCGGCCGGGGGCCGTGGAACCGGAAAAGGGGACTTTCTTCTCACTGCACCTCGGTGGGCCGTTTTGCAGCCAGCAGGCAAGGTTACGAGCCCCCACTGCTCACTTGAGGGGTTAAAGCAATGCGGTCAAGTCCAAATATTTGCGAGATGACTTTCCTGGAGAGTTGGTCTCATGCCTGGGGGATTGAAACACTCCTTCCAAGCTGTTCACTTCTGACATTTTTAGTGCGTCTCCTCAGATTACACCCCAACAGTGAAGTAAATGGGGATGAAAGGCTCCAAGGATTCCTTCTCTTTTAATTTAAAAAAAAAAATTGTGTGTGTGTGTGTGTGTGTGTTGCTGTTCTTAGAAGTTTTGAAGAAAATAAAGGGGGGAATATACCTCTGGTTCACTTGGGCCGACTGAGCCATTTTGTCGATTTGAAGTTAATAGGCACTGTGATCAAATTACCACAGATGTGACAAGTGGGTGACTCCAACAATAGGCCAACTGTCACGGCTCTGAGATGGGAGGTTCAGGGCAAGATATGCAATCGATCGAAGTCCGAGCTCAGTTCAGGGATCTCTTCTGGCAGAGAGAGGAACTGGGTTGCCCCGTGTGCATGCAAACACGATTAACGGGTAATGTGTCATGGAGTGCCATGTTAAGAAGGATCCTGAGGCCACAGTCAAGAGACTCAGCCAGAAAGAACGATCGGAGGTGACAATGACACAGACGTCATGCATTTGCAACCTTGGAGGGAATATTGATAGGAGAAAGACAGACACAGAAGTCGTTTTCCTGAGAGATGTTGTGTGTAGTTTTCTGGTTTTAAAAGGAAAACCTGCGTTGGGGCACCTGGGTGGCTCAATCAGTTAACCATCCGACTCTTGATTTTGGCTCTCACGGTTCATGGGTTCGAGCCCCATATCAGGAGCCTGCTTAGGATTCTCTCCCTCCCTCTCTCTCTACCCCTTCCCCGCTGGCTCTCTCTCTCTCTCTCTCAAAATAACTAAAACTAAACTTAAAAAAATTTTTTTTAAAGAAAAGAAAAGCCTGCCTATAATGTGACTCTGGCATATGCAAGTTTTTCTGGGACCAAGATGCTGCAGGACCTCCTTCTGCTGAGCCACCTTCTCTGCACTGGCCCCTCTGGGTAGGTCCGGCGACCAGGGTTCTAGGAGGCAATGCGCCCTGGATTGGTCAGCAACACAGGCTCCTTGGACAGGCCTTTGGAAGCGCAGCTCAGGACAATGACTAGCTTTTATGGAGCATTTCCTATGTGCCGGTAACATTCTGGGAGTTTTCGAAACATCAGCCCATGTGCTTTCTCTTCATCATACCCCAGGAGGTAAACGAGGTTACGTTTACTTTATAGACCAGGAATCAGAGACTTCTTGAGGTTAACTTCAAGCACATGGCAGAATTTCAATCCAAGTCTCCCTGGCTTCAAATATAGTTATAACAGCTAACGCTTACCTATGTTATCATTTATTTTATTAGTTATTTTTAGCGTTTTTATTTATATGTGAGAGAGAGAGAGAGTACGTGAACAGGGGAGAGACAGGAGACAGAATCTGAAGCAGGCTCCAAGCTCTGAGCTGTCAGCACAGAGCCCGACGTGGGGCCCAAACTTATGAGCCGTGAGATCATGACCTGAGCCAAAGTTGGATGTTTAACCAACTAAGCCACTCAGGTGCCCCGATATATAAACATCATTTGATGTTTGTAACTGCCCTACCTTTATCGCCACTTTGTGTGTGAAAAAATTGAGACCCGAAAAGTCTAGGTAGCTTATCTAACTTGCCATGGGGACTGCATGGCAAAGCTTAGATTCCCTCCTGGGCAGACACACCATGGTCAGGGACAGCCATCGTATGCTTGAAAACCCAAGACCTTCAACTACCCGATACCATTTCTCACTTAAAGGACAATGATCACTTGGCACATGGGAAGGTCTTCACTCTTTAGATGTCATGTAATATGTACAGAAAGGAAGCCAGGGCAGACATCGTAGCAAACGGGAGCAATGTGCTAGAAAATGACATTGGGCAGGTGACAGGAAGCAGATCTGGGAAGGACAATTGTGAACAGAAACCCTCTCTCCCGGGAAACAGACTTGAGAGTCTGAACTGGCTGGGAGAGAATTCCATTTACCCAAAGACAAGCAGAAGTGGAGATTTCCTTTGTGTGCTCACCATGTCCTGTGGCTGTTCCTGTCTTCTTGGCTAGAACCAGTGCGATGGGCCAGATGATGCAGATCAGACTAAAGATGGAGGAAGGAGAAGCAAGGTGAGTGGACCTAGTCCAGAGCTCAGAAGTTCACGAGAAAAGGTTTGACTCTAGAATTCTAGACTCGACTGAACAGATCTATAATTTGGTTTCCTGCCTTCAAAAGAAAAGAAAAGAAAAGAAAAGAAAAGAAAAGAAAAACCATCAGCAAGGAGAAAGAAAAAAATGGGATCTATGATGTAACCAAGGAAATGGTCTAATTGGCTAGATAAGCTGACAAGTAGGCCAAGTGCTTAGGAGAAAGGGCATTGCTTTCTTTCTTTCAATTAGGGGAGGTAGACCAGTTGTCTCAACACAGTCCTCAGATCATTTGCATCAGAATCGCCTGGTTGGAGGGAGGGCTCTTTCAAATGTTGATTTCTGAGGGGCATCTGGATGGCTCATTCAGTTAAGTAGTTAAGCCACAGACTCTTGATTTCAGCTCAGGTCATGATCTCATGGTTTGTGAGTTCAAGCCCTGCATCAGGCTCTGCACTGATGCTCAGAGCCTACTTAGGATTCTCTCTCCCTGTCTGTCTCTGTCCCACCCCTGTTCCCTCTCTCTCTCTCTCAAAAAAGAGTAAAACATGAAAAAATTTTAAATGTTGATTTCTGGCCCGTTTCTTTATCCCACCAAATCGAAACAACACACACGGGGCCCCTCCACGTCCCATAGGATTCCTCTGCACTCTTGCACCTGCTTTTGTCAAACGTAGAGGTTACATCTTCACGCTGTGAGATCAGGATGGATTGAACTCCAGTCTGTGGTTTTACTAAGTGACCTTGGAAACTGATGTTTACTAATCATCACTGGTAGTTATCACCGTCTGTGTTTCTCAATGTTTGCTATGCTTTTGATTAGGATCAAACAATGGAATGTTTTTGTTTTGTTTTGTTTTAATAATGATACCTGGATTTCTATCCGGTTCAGAGATATAGCCAGTGGCCTGGGAATCTGGGCGTAAAAAAAGCTCCTTCAATGCCTCTGGTTTGTGGCCCGGGTTGACGATCATTAGCAGCAACAAGGTGTAACAAATGCAAAACAATGACCCTGATGCTCAAATATTTAAACTAATTCTGCTATTTTATATTCCATTCCCACTGTTCTTTGACCATGTCTTGTAAGCAGAGTCAGGAGGCTTCTAGACAATCAAGAACCTCCAATGAGAACAATTTAAAAAAAATTTTTTTTACATCCAATTAGTTTTGATAGACAGAGCACGAGTGGGGGAGGGGCAGAGAGCGAGCGGGAGACGCAGAATCCGGAGCAGGCTCCAGGCTCTGAGCTGTCAGCACAGAGCCCCACGCGGGGCTCGGACTCACACACCGCGAGATCATGACCCGAGCCGAAGTCGGTCGCTCAACCGACTGAGCCACCGAGGCGCTCCGTGAACTTGCTACTTAGAACCACAGCAAAGGGATTTTCAGCACTTAACACGTGTGAGGTAACTTCAGTCACACACTGGGAACTTTGTGCTCCTGATTGATCTTCATTTTATACTATGCTAGAGGCTGATGGCACTCTTCAGTCCTCTGCCATTGGCAGGATGTGGGAAGTTACCAAGACAGAAGCCGGGAGCATTAGACTCCAAACACACACTCATTCAGTGTCAACACGTCGGTGCCATCTAGAATTTAGATGGGGTAATGGAGCTACAGAAGGAATGGAAGAAGCAGGGCCGGCCTCGATGAGAGTGGAGTGGCTACTTCTCTGCAGTATCTCTGGCTGGCGCATGTGAGGAAAAACTCAAAAGCAGAAAGGCACGTGGTCATTGCGTCTTCCTGGAGATCCTACAGAAAAGGGTAATGCTAGGCCACGCTGGGACTCAGGAGATTAAAATTAAACGTAGTTTTCCCCTTTCCGTG
Organism: Panthera pardus; assembly: GCF_024362965.1. NCBI lineage: Eukaryota > Metazoa > Chordata > Mammalia > Carnivora > Felidae > Panthera > Panthera pardus. Next base: position 5,531,623 of record NW_026526810.1, read on the forward strand.
GCTGTGAGAGAAGGCAAAGGAGAAGGAGAAGGAAATGTTGTTTGAGTTAAAACAGAAAAAAAAAAATCAGCATTTGTATGGAAAAATTTGACTATGAAAATAATAACTTGTTACTTTGAAAAAAATAGCTGATCACTTTGCGTACCCGTAATACTACAGGTATATACATTACCTCCTTGACCATTACAGAAGCCTTATGAAATTGTGAAAATCTACTTTATAGGTAGGAAAATGTGGCTCAGAGGGGTGAAGTAACTTGTTCCAGAGCAAAGCTTGTAAGTGACTGAGTCAGGATTTAGGGTTTTTTGTGTTTTTTTTTAATGTTTGTTTGTTTGTTTGTTTTGAGAGAGAGAAGAGAGCAAGCAAAGAAAGGCCAGAGCAAGAGGGAGACCCAGAATCTGAAGTAGGCTCCAGGTTCTGAGCAGTCAGCACAGAGCCCCATATGGGGCTTGAACTCACAGACTGGGAGATCCTGACCTAAGCCGAAGTCGGACGCTTAACTGACTGAGCCACACACGTGCCCCAGGATTTAGGTGTTTTTTTTTTCTTTTTTGTAAGTTTTATTTATTTTGAGAAAGCCAGACACAGCAAGATTGGGGGGGGGGGGCAGAGAGAGAAGGTGAGAAAATATCCCAAGCAGGCTCCATACTTTCAGCACAGAGTCCCACACGGAGTGCAGCATGGGGCTCGAACTCACAAACCTTGAGATCGTGGCTTGAGCCAAAATCAACAGTTGGACACTTAACCTACTGAGCCACCCAGGCGCCCCGACTGAGTCAGGATTTAATCCTAAATCTGCTGCTTCCAAATCCAAAGATTCTCCTATCGATTACACCAGACTCCTACTCTGCCGTTGTAAGTATCCAATAAATATTCATTGAAAAGAAATAAATTCAGCAATGCAGATGTATCAATAAGACTTCCAACCAGGCAGGGGCACCTGGGTGGCTCAGTCGGTTAAGTGTCCAACTTCGGCTCAGGTCATGATCTCGCGGTTCGTGAGTTCAAGCCCCGCGTCAGGCTCTGTGCTGATGGCTCAGAGCCTGGAGCCTGTTTCAGATTCTGTGTCTCCCTCTCTCTCTGACCCTCCCCCGTTCATGCTCTGTCTCTCTCTGTCTCAAAAATAAATAAACGTTAAAAAAAAATTTTTTTTAAATAAAAAAAAAAAAAAGATTTCCAACCAGGCAAATAAATGGCCACATTAATTTTCAAAGTGCTTCTTTAGACTTACTGATGCCCCCATGAATACTTCCAGTGCATAAAGATCTTAAAGATGACTAAATATAGCTCCTGAATTAAAAAAAAAATTATTACATTGTGTAGGGCATAAAACTAGCACACAGATTACTATGTGATGAAAAAAGAGGTTCGCCAAGTGCTGTAGAGATTCAAAGTAGGGAGCGAGCAAAGCCCGTGAAGGGTCAGGAAGGTCCTCATGAGGGTCGTGGGCTGGGCTGGAAAAGAAACTACCTATAGTAGCTGCATTATTGCACAAAAATACCATTTGCCCTCTCTGAGGGTAGGTTATGCTTCCAGATGCCATTGACCTTGGGCTTGGCCCTGTGACTTGTTTAGGCAATGAGCTATAAGTAGAAGCAACGAGTGTCCCTTTGAAGGACAAGTACTGTGAGTCGTCTTTTCTTTCCACCTGTTGGCGTCCTTCCGGACAGATGCTGTTGTGTTGGCCTGAGCCTAGGAGCCGAGGAAATATGGACCCAGAGTGTTGGCTGAGCTACGATGAGTGAGAAAAACAACCTAGGATAGATTTCAGGGTCGTCTGGCATTGCCACACAACCTAGCCTAGCTTGCCTAACTTAGCTCCCCAGAACGACGCCTTTCAAGTGGACGGCCACGCGTTGACTTGAACAGAAAAGAAAGCCATTGAAATGAGAGAGGCAACAGAAGCCAGTCTCCCAAGGTGGTGATTGTGGAGCATCCGGTAGTCTCAACCTCGGCCCTGTAGAAAAACATTGCTGCCTGAGCCCATTCCCACATCAACTAAATCAACATCTAGGAAAAAATCACAGATGGGTGTATTTTTTTAAAACTCTTCAGTTTCTCCCCATGTGCGCCCTAGACTGAGAACTACTGATATGGTCGAATCCCTTTATATTGCCACTGAGGAAACAGAGTTCCAGAGAGAAGGGACATCAGTGCTGGACAATGGCAAAGTCATATTCCCTGTCCTCCGCGATGCAAACTTAAGGTTCTTGCCAGAAGGAACAGTAATTGGAATTAGAAACATTGTCACTTGGCTTTAGAGAACCTGATGTAACCTGGCTTCAAATCTTGATGGGAAATTTACTAACCACCTGACAAATCGTTTAACTCTTCTGAAGCCCGTATTTTTTGCACCCATAAATTGGTGATGCTGGCGACAGCCTCATTGCATGGTGGTGAGTGTTTCACGAGACGATGCGCATTTGGAAGGGTGGTGTAGTATAAAGGTCAGGCATGTGGGTTCTGATTCCAAGCCATCAAACAGGTTTCAGTGCCCACACTGAAACTTACCCTGTAATGGACCTATCTGTTAATGCAACCGTTAACGTTCCTTCGGGAATAAAATGGGTTAAATAGAATCACATCTCTTTTAAGGTTGTGGTGGAAAGTACGTGCCGAGTGGATGGGTTGCAAAATCCAAAAGGCATCATCATATTTGCATCCACCGTGCATGTGGTGCCCCCCGAAGTTGTACATGCAGAAGCCCTGTAGAGTGATTATTTTGTAGGGAATTTAGAAGTGTACCTGGCACACGGTAGGTTCTTATGGCGTCTATGTCATTATGTTATAAGAACTTCTTATGTTATTAGGGGGCTGGCACACTGGGACGTGGAAAGTAGTCTAGATGTATTTGTTGAATGAAAGACTGAATAAAGTATATTCTTAATGCGATTAGTAAGCCAGTTTTGATCCAAGTGCATAGGAAATAAGAAAGATAGATATTAGACTGGAATGGATCTTGGATGCCAATTACATATCTTGGATTTTATTTTGTAGGTAGTGGGGAGACCCTGAATATCCCTGAACAGCAGAGTGATATACTCAGGGCAATTGTAAGGTTGATTAAGGGGGGGGCAGTGATTTATGGAAGAAGGGGGAAAAGGAGACCACTCACACTGACCCATAAATAATCCAGCCACAAGCTAAACAGCAGAGGAAGGGATGGCAAGGAAGAGATGGACATGAAGAAAGGACAAGACAGGCGGGCGTCTCTGAGGAAACCAGGCTAAATCATGTTCTCGTGTGCATTGGGAACTCTGGCCCCAGCTCTGCCCTTGATTCTTCTGTGCCCTCGGAACATGGGGGAACCAACACCCCTCTCTGCACTGTAACGGCTATGATGACATCATCAGGCTTGCTGCCCCCAAGGTTCCTTGGGCCCCAGAACCCACCTGTGAAATTGAGAGAGGCTGGGGGGGGGTCCGGGACTCGCCGGGAACCTCGTGTGGGCCATTTCACACGCCAGTCGAGCTGTGGAGCCCGTGTGGGAAGCTAATGGGAAGATTATGTGATGAGCTTATTTTCTAGGGAATTGTGCCTGTCTGCCTTTCCTTATTTATTCAAGGACTGTTAGGTGTGTGGGGGAGACGGGGAGGCATCATCACTGAGGCCAATCGCTTTAGTCCACCCTTTCTGTCAGTTCAGGGAAAGGTCAGGCAAGCTACCATTCCGGTCTCATTCTCCTTTCCCCGTGACTCCCTGTCACGCAAGGAGAGAGACTCCAGTGGGGCGCCTGGGTGGCTCAGTCGGTGAAGCGTCTCACTTCAGCTCAGGTCGCGATCTCACAGTTTGGGACTTGGAGCCCCCCATCCAGCTCTCTGCTGTCAGCGCAGAACCCACTTCAGATCCTTTGTCCCCCTCTCTCTCTTGTCCCTCTCCTGTTTGCTCTGTCACTCTCAAAAATAAATAAATAAATAAACATTAAAAAAAAAAGACTCCAGCAAACCCCCGTGCAGAATGCACACACTTACACGTGCACACACACTCACCTACACACTCAAAAAACTCCCTCCAACACGCACTCACGTATACAAGCTCACGCACACTCGCATGCTCACTCATGCAATTCACACGCGCACACACACACACACACACACACACTTAACGCACACAGACACAGACGCGCACACGCTCCTACACACACGCTCTAATTCTCTGCTCCGGTCTTCATTTGCACCAGCGCCTGCCTCCCGAGGGGACATGTTGCCAGGGAGGTGATTAAAACCAACTTCTATCTAATTGAGAAAGGACTGCCTGACCTTTCTTTCCAAATATGTTTGTAAATTCCTTGTAATTAGATTTCCCCCCTCAAGGAAAGACGGCTGGGTTGCTCCTGAGGAAAAGACAGTCAGTGGCAGGTGGCCAGCAACTTCCAGACCATTCTGCTCTGATAAGGACAGACTCCCTGCTGTCCAGGTGGGTGAGGGCACAGGGGTGGGGCCACGGTGGCCCAAGGGCTCGAGGCCACTCTCACTCCTGTTTCAGCCTTTAAAAACATATTGCTGCTAATTCCTCCTTTTTAAGTTTATTTACTTATTTTGAAAGATGGAGAGAACATAAGTGGGAGAGGGGTAGAGAAAGAGGGAGAGAGAGAGGATCCCAATCAGGTTCTGCACTGTTAGAGCAGAGCCCGATGCAGGGCTCGAACTCGCAAGCCCTGAGATCCTGACCTGAGCCAAAGTCAGATGCTTAACTGACCCAGCCACCCAGGGGCTCCATGTTGCTGTTAATTCCTAAAACTAGGAGATGCACAGGCTGACTGGCTTGCAAAATAACCCAAAAGCTGCTTGTTTGGGGGAGAAACACACGAGTCACATTTACGCAGGGGCTTAGCCCTTGTGGGGTCAGATCTCTGTCCTCAGCACCCGTTCTCCCCATCCAGGTGACAACACTGTGCACCCCTCCACACCCCAGGAACCAGAACACATCTATTCCTGGGGGATCCTCTGGCAAAAACACACCAGAACTGCCAGAAAGGGCGGTGTGACGAGGTGGAAAATTGCAGCTTTTGGCATTGGGAGATCCGCCTTTGAGGCCAGTCTCTGCCACTTACATTTTTGTTTGTTTGCTCCTTATTTTATTCATTACATTCCTTGATTATTCATGCTGGCCTCTGTTTCCCAAAGAATCTGTGATCTTTGTAGGTGAAGAGGAGAGGTAGAAGGGGAGAAGGCAACTGCAGGAAAGGAGAAAGCAAATGTGTTAGGCACAGTGCCAATAAAGTTGCAATAACTGCTCACTGATTATTTTTCTGGGCTTCCCAGCAGCCTAATGGAAAAGGGACACCCGATGAGCTACGCAACCACGGAGAGACTCTGGCCTCCAAGGAAAAATGCTTTTTGTAGTGTTTTTTTTTTTCTGAGCATAAATTATTAAAAGATCTGACCCAAGAAGAACTATAGATGGCCAACAAGCACATGGAAAGATGCTCAACATCACTCATCATCCCGGAAGTGCAAATCAGAACTACAATGAGAGGTCATCTCACACCTGTCAGGATGGCTAAAATCAAAACCACGGGAAACGGCAGGTGTTGGCGAGGATGTGGAGGAAAAGGAACCCTCGTGCTCTGTTGATGGGAATGCAAACTGGTGCAGCCACTGAGGAAAGCAGTATGGAGGTTCCTCAAAAATTTAAAAATACAGGGGCCTCTCGGTAGCTTAGTCAGTTAAGCATCTGACTCTTATTTCGGCTCAGGTCGTGACCTCAGGGTTTTTGAGATCGACCCCCGAGTCAGGCTCTGTGCTAATGGTGCAAAGCCTGCTTGGGATTATCTCTCTCTCCCTCTCTCTCTGCCCGTCCTGGCTCTCTCTCTCTCAAAATAAATAAAGAAGCTTTAAAAAAGGTAAAAATACAACTACCCTGCCATTCAATAATCACACTACTGACTGAGTACCCCAAAATTACAAAAACATTAATTCAAAGGGATACATGCACCCCTATGTTTATTGCAACATCACTTACAATAGCCAAGATAGGGAAGGAGCCCAAGTGTCCATCGACTGATGAATGGATAAAGAATATTCATACACAGTGGATTATTATATATACACAATGGAATATTATTCAACCATGAAAATTCAGCCACACGATTTCACTCACACATGGGATTTAAGAAACAAAACAAATGAACAAAGGAAAAAGAGACACACTAAAAAACAGACTTTTTTTTTAATGTTTAATTTTGAGAGAGAGAGAGAGAGCATGAGTAGAGGAGGGACAGAGAAAGAGCGATCCAAAATAGGCTCCACAATGACCACGGTGACCCCGATGCAGGGCTCGAACTCACAAACCGTGATATCATGACTCGAGCCAAAGTTGGATGCTCCACTGACTGAGCCACCCAGTCCCAGGCGCCCCAAACAGACTCTTAACCACAGAGAACAAACTAATGGTCACCAGAGGGGAGGTTGGTGGGGCGGTAGGGGAATTAGGCGAAAGGGATTAAGAGTCCACTTATGATGAGCACTGAGTAATGCACAGGACTGCTGAATCAGTATATTATTCACTCAAAACTAATAGAACACTGTGTGTTAACTACACTGGATTTAAAATTTAAAAAAAAAAAAAAAACTTAATAAAAAAAGATCTGACCTGAAACATTTTCTATTGATAAACATATTGGATAAAGCCCTGGACAGTGTCATCCATAACTGCGCTGGTCCAGATGCTTGGATGTTTTCCATTGTTCTTTCGTCAAATGATGCTTCCAAGCCCACACCCAGGTTAGCTATAAATATTAAAGGAAATATACCTAAGAGAGCGCTTTATCTATAGTAAATACACAACGACAAGGATGAAGTATGAGCATTCCTTCATCTTTTATTAGTGACTTAAAGTTGGGGGAGGACTCAGAATTCTACTGAGCCTCCAGACTTTGGCCCTTCCTCCTCCGGGAAGGGTAGCATACCTCTCTTATCAGGGCACAGTCCCAGGAGGTGACATAGCTTTCTGAACAGGGGGAGCAGGGGCGTACAAGAGCCATCTGACTCCTTAAGGGCTAAGTCCCTCTGTCGATTTGACATGTTTGCCTCTCCCCCAAACAAGAAGCTCTCAGGGTTATTCTGTAAGGCAGTCAGCCTGCGCATCGCCTAGTTTTAATGGAATTAATAGCGATGCATTTCTAGAGGTGGAAAAAGGAGAAGGACTGACCCCGAGCACAGTCTTGCGGCTGTAAGCCTTTCTGGTACATTCTCCAGCCCCTTCAGTTTTCCTGGACCTGAGCCTCAGCCCAGTAATCCCCTGCAAGGCTCTCACCCACGGCCAATTGCTGGGCTCTCACACCACACCCTTCAGCGAGGGCTCCGGCCGGGACCTAGACCAAGTTCAGCTGGTAATTGCACTACAAATTGCTGTGAGTGTTGAAGCTCCTGGGGACTGACTTGATGGCTTCACCACCCCTGCACCTCCGCTGGGCTGGTCAGAATCCGCCTGACGGGCAGCTGGAAGGCGCTGGGCCGTGGGGTGGGTGTTAAAAAAAAACAGTCCTCCTTGTTATTTGGAAATCTGTGATTCATGCTCATAAACAGGTGTGTGTGCGAGGCAGTGACAGAGGCAATAAATGGCTCCGATTTTACCTGCAGGGAGGAGGCAGGACGCGGTAAGCACACAGCTCCCCACCTGCAGGGATCCACTGTCACAGCCATTGTGAGCGGAGCCCAGTGACTCCTGGCCTTTTGCAATTTACAAAGGTCTCTCCTAGGCTTCCCCTGGAGTTTCGCCCGGAGGAGCAAAAGTTACCGATTACGCTTGGACTTTGCCTTTGAATTTTTAAGGGGGGGTCACGTAAATGCCAGCTGAGCAAAGCGGCCTCCTGGTTCTGAAACAGCAGGTCTGTGACTCTGCTGAGCAGGACCCCTGCGTGGGGAGCCACGTGGACAAATAAAGTGCCGAGAGGTAATCTCTCTATTCCAGATCCGCAGTCTGGAACGCTCAGGGATTCCATCCCGGAAGGAAATGAGTCATATCCCGGATTCAGGGATTAGCGTATTATTAAAATAGCTACCATGAAGAAGCCTCAGTTACAACGTGGCTCTGGGGTCACAAAGAAGTGGAGGCCCCACCCCCCACCCCCGCCCCGCCCCGGCTCAGCCTGGCTCTGCTGACTTGCTCTCTGGCTTCTGGCCTCTTAACTAACCTCCTCTGAGCCTCAGTTTCCTTCCCTGTACCAGAGGAATTATAATAACCTCCTCAGAAGGTTATCAGAAAAATTAACGACATCATTTTTTTTTCTTTAGTTGCTTCACTAAGAGTCTCGTTCATCCAGGCACTCAGTAAGTGGCAGCTGCTTATTAAGCATCCGTGATGTGTATGTATTTTCCAAGTAGCATCTCAAACAGTCATTGTTTTTTTTTTTCCAGCGATTGCCTTCAACCTTGCTCTTGGGTATCTCTTTGTCAAGCTGCGCTGCCATATGGGTCAGATCACAGAACTTCCATTCACCTCCAGCAATCAATATGGTGCCATGCCCATGCGTGAAGTCTCATCCTGTCTATTGTAATTTTGCTGTCTCCTACCCTTCCCGCCTGTGTGGTTTGCCTCTCCTTCAGTGAGAGGGGCTCTGCTAGTTCCCTCGGCTTCCCCTGCCTCTTCGGCATCGGGCGGCGCTGGTTAGAGAGAGATCTTTTCCCAAGAATTTCCTGGAAAAGTATCAGATGGGTCTATAGTCTTCTGCATCCGAACAAGCACCCATCCAGGATGTACCCGGTTCCCTAGTCTTTCAAATACCTCTACTTTTTTTTTATGTTTATTTTATTTTTTTATTAAAAAATATTTTTTGATGTTTATTATTTGTTTTGGAGACAGAGAGAGACAGGGCACAAGCAGGGGAGGGTGAGAGAGAGACAGAGACAGAGAGACAGAGAATCTGAAGCAACTCCAGGCTCTGAGCTGTCAGCACAGAGCCCAACGTGGGGCTTGAACCCACGAACCGCGAGATCGTGACCTGAGCCAAAGTCGGATGCTCAAGTGACTGAGCCACCCAGTTGCCCCTAATGTTTATTTTTGAGAGAGAGAGAGCAAGTGGGGGAGGGGCAGCGAGAGAGAGAGAGAGAGAGACGGAGGATCTGGAGCAGACCCTGCCTTGAGAGCACAGAGTCCGATGCAGTTCGCCCATGAACCGAAAGATCACGACCCGAGCCAAAGTCAGACGCTTGACCAACTGAGCCTCTACTTTTTGATCCTTCCTTGACTCAGGGTGGAGAAACCCCACTTCTCAGGAAAACTATGGCAGACGGCTTAGGGTCCCAAGAACTTTGGATTCCAGAGGCATCTCGCCCAGTGTCCCTGCACAGACAGCCGTGGGGGAGGGTGGTTGCGGGGGGTTGGCAGTCCCAATGGGCCCTCAGCCAGGACTTTGTAGGCCACTGGTGAGGGCCCTTGGAGGGCCCCTCCAGCACCCTGGAGCAGTTCTCAAACTGTAGCATGCTTCTGGTGGTGGGCTGGTCCAAACAGAGGTCACTGGGCTCCACCCGCAGAGTTTCTGATGCAGGCTGGGAAAGAGTGAGGATCTGCTCTTACAACAAATTCCAGTCATGGCTGAAGCCGATGGTACCAGGACTCACTCCGAGGCCCACTCTTCCAGACAACCTGAATTTCTTGTGATTGTGAGAAATTCGAATTTTGGAGAAGTTACATTATTTGTCTTGAGTTAAAACAACTAGTAATCGGACAGTGAGGTCTACGTGCAGATTGGCCGGGCTCGAAACCCCTGACCTTTCTGCTCTCGTGTATGTTGTCACGGACAAAGAGGGATTCCAGCGGGAAGCAAAATAAAACTCACTTTTTTCAGGCTGTGGAGACCTCCCGTGGGCGAATCAGTTCCTTCCCCAGACCCTACGACCTTCCCACAATTGGTCGATCAAGGGTAGCACCTGGCCACGCTGGGAAACTTCTGTTTCTCCCTTGGGAATTTTGCAGGCTAGGCTAGAAAGGCCTCGGCTGGAACATGGAAAATTCAGGAACTCTTGGTCATCCTTTTCTGTCCTGTGGATATATGTGCGGAGACCTCTGCTGCAGCTAGAGAAGCATGACTCAGTACTGTGGGGAGAAGGCACAAAACCATGAAGGGCCTCCCACGCGCCCTACCCGCAGATCCATTCCGGGCTCCAGTCCATAGGCCTGGCGGCCTCTACGCTCTCGGCTACCATGAAACAGCCTAATGACCTTCTACTAACCCCTTTTCCCCAGTGACCTCCCCCCCGCCCCATGCCTTCACTCTTCCTTTTAAGCTGCCTTGAGGTAGGTCTTCTGTTACTTGCGACCAATAGCTTCTTTATAACATATGTTGTGCTCATACTCTACAAATCTTTCTAGACCGGCATTCTGTTTGAAGGATCTATCATCTCACAGCAAAACTATAAAGACCACTTTATTGGCCATTTTTGGCAGGGAGGATCATGGTAGCCACGATGTGTGCCAGTGCCTCCGCTGGTATTTCTTTTTGGCCTCTCCTTTTTGGAAAGAGTGATGAGCGTGTGTAAGCATGTAGGTGGAGGGGGTGGGGGCGGTTCTTCAGCGCGGTGAGCCCAGACACAGACCAATCCTAGATCTGTGCCTTCCTCAGAGCCCGGCCCTACTTGTCGCCAGGCCCCCCTGAATCTCAGTCGGCCAGATGGAGCTTCCCCTCCATGTTGCCCTAGACAACTGAGCACACAACGTTCTGCCCTTTGGGAATCTTCCCTGGGTTTGCGAGCACAGAGCACCATGCGGAGAATCTGTTTCCCTCTACTCCCGAAGTGAGTTTCTCCCCAAGAAAGGCCAAAATAACACCATCAATCAAGCAGACTTGTTGTTCTTTTTCAAAAGCTCACGTCCACGGAGTTGGGATTAGCACTGGGTTACTGCCCCACGCAGAGCCACCCACATAGTGTTCATCAGGCCCCCTGGCCTCTCAGGAAGCCATGACTCAGCTGGAGAAGCCAACTGAGTTGTGAGGTCTTTTAAGGGTAATTTAGCTGCGTGGAGAAGTGCTGATTTATTCTTTTTTCCTCCCCCAGATAATGGACACTGGGCCTCAGTGTTCCTGGCTCGGTGACAGGGCCGTGGGCACACAGATTCCTCAACCCTCCCTCCCAGGCTGTGTCCTGACACATCTTCGCGCATAGCTTCTGGACTCAGCCGTGAGAGTGCCCCCTTTACTTTTCTCTGGGTCCTCTTCCTGTCTAGCTCACACTGCCTGTGAGGAGAACCAGGAATACACAAGCCCAAACAGAAGCAGGTCAGGTTTAGATTAGAACAGGGGAACGGGATAACCGTCTCTCCCAGAGCAGTAGATATGATGTAATGCACCATGAGTTGCTGGGGAGGGGGGTGTTGGGGGAATCTGGGGGGAGTGAGTATAAGCCAGAGGAGCAGTAACAGAGCCACCAAACACAGCTACGCCAAGCTCTAGCTGGTACCACCCCGGGGCGCACTCTGGGCTATGGCATAAATGGCACTCCCCACGTTATACAACACGCCCCTTCTGCTCTGTCTGCTTCGATCCGATTCATTCCTATGTCCCTGCTAAAAAAGAGAATAGAAGTTTTAAAAGAAAGGATGCGTCCCAAGTGTTTCCATTTTATGATAAGCCAACAAGGATTAAGGCACGGGTGGGCCAGTGTTACTGAAAGAGCCAATGGTGTGTTGGCTCTTAAACCAGTTTGCGGGAGCCGATTCTTAGTATTTCGACTCACCTTGTGTGTTCAGTGATTTCACACTGCTACCCTGAAATCAGCCGTGGTGGATTATTTACGGCAACTGGCAAGCGCCGTAGGTAAGGGTCTTCCGAGTACCTCCTTCGAGAACGAGCAGTTTAGCATTTAGCAGCACGCCATTGGACAATGGCCATCTCCTGCCCTAAGTTCTCAATGTCTATCGGGACTAGGACTTCGCAAGCATTAATGAGTTGATTTATACTACTTGCCTTTCAGATGCTTAAGGAAAGAAAGAAACAGCTTAAAACTTTTCTTAACACCCAGGACAGGGAAAATAAGGAGACATTTCCAATGACCTGTACCAATTTCATTCAACAGTTGATCCTAAATGTGCGTAGCTCACAGAATGAAGAGGGAAATTTCCAGAGCGATATATTTTGTCCAACCTTATTCCTCTGCTTACAAACATTATTGAATTGTATTATAAAGTACTGTTGAAAATGGTTAATATGGGGGTGCCTGGGTGGCTCGGTCTGTTAAACGTCCGATTCTTAATTTCAACTCAGGTCATGATCTCACCGTTAATGGGTTTGAGCCCTGCGACAGGCTCTGAACTGGCAACTCAGAGCCCGCTTGAGATTCTCTCTCTCCCCCTCTCTCTCTCAAAAAATAAATAAACTTCAAAAAATGGCCAGTGTGATTCAGACAATAGAATCAGATATATGTTTCTCCATGCCAAAATACTCATTTAATTTTTTGGTGTGGGTTACTTACCAAGCACTCTTCTATAAATTCCTGTATATTCCTTTGCTTCATTTCTACAGGAATGTTGGTAGGAGAGCAGTGACCGAGTTCACAGTTAGTGAGTGACAATCTTTGGTACCTGTGCTATTTCCTTAATAGATGTTCATGTCATTTGTAGAAGTCACATCATGACCCCATGTAACTGGGAAATTATAAATGGGACTAGATCAATGTCATCCCTAAGTAGAAGAGGAACAGAAACATATTCTTGACACCAAAAGCAAAACACGTTTTGATCTTCAGGGAGAACTGAATGTTTTGCTTGAGAAACTGGAAACATCCAGTTCGTTTTTGGTTTGTAAGAGCTAAGCCATCTACTGGCTGCCTTCTCTAGGACTTGTCTTCAAGAAGGAGCGAGAAAAGTACGGTTGAGCACACAACATTGACCCAACTCCATAGAAACTCCTTGGGGAGGAGCAGTATGAGCCTATGTGCACTTGCTAAAGAAAATAAGAAACTCATTCTTCATGAAACTGTAATCGTTGGGGCTCTTAAGGTATCTGGAAATACAACAAACACTGCAATCAATGAAAACGTGTTTGGATGTAACTGTCAAGCTCGCTGAAGATGAAAAAAAATTGTATGTCTTCAGCAATAACAATATCTGAATCACAGAGTGCACATCTGTCAGATGTTCTTTCCCAAATGACCCAACTAATGCAAGTGTATCTCTGCTTACAAGTACAAAGCCAAGCCAAGTAAAAAGCCTGTTAGGAAAAGAGAATAATTTTGCTGTCAAAAATTCATACTCTGCAAATCTCTTGGATTCAAGGCACAGAGTAGTAAAAGTGAGATTCTGCTTCTACTACCGTTGAAGGGATTAGGAAACACGCAAGACCTCTCAGGATGTGATGCTGTGAAAGTCACTGTCAAAGGTGAGCGAGTGGTAGACAGTCCCGGGTCTCCCTAGGAGTGCAGCTGGCCCACAGTGGCAAGGAGTTAGCATAATATAGTGTCAGATGCCTTTTCTGGTTTACTTCAGACACCTCCAGCTTCTGTGTCTCGTCCAATTTTATCCGTGTTTGGGAAAAGTGCAAAATTAAGAAACAGCAAGCGCGGGGAAGAGTAGAGAATTATAAAATGTTAGAGCGAGAGAGACTTTTGCAGCCAAGCCAGTTTTAGCCCTTCTATCCAACCATAAGGGGACTTGGCATGAGGTTTGGTGACCAGCCCGGCTCACAGAACTCAGTGGTAAAGTAATGGAACTTAGATTCTAGGGTCTCTCTTTTGCAGAAACCGTCCCTCGTGGCTTGCCTCTAACAAATAAAACACTGTACATCCGAAATTAATAAAAATCCTAAAAGTGCATCAAAAAAAGAAACTTTGACTGCAATAGCCAGAGAAGCAAGATAACTAGGCAAGATGGCAAAAGTTGAGTTTATTTTTTTTTCTTCTTTTTAATTTCCATCTGTTACTCATAAGGTGTGTTGTACCCAGTCACTTAACGCTGAAAAGAAAAGGTCAAAATTCAGGGTAATTTACTGAGTGAAGCTACGATGGCCAGGGTGTTGTCTACAGTTCAGTTTGAGATTCAGAATAGGACTAAAGCTTTAGTTGTAACACACATGAAATCTAATGAAAAGCGAATTCAACTGGAAAACCTATACTATCATAAACACCTTTAAATGTAATCATGCTTCTAAATGTAATGTACCAAATACGGTAAGAGAAGCAAATTTCACGACTCTTCGGGTCCTAACTAGCAAACATTTTTAAAGACATTTTCATTAGTTTTCACACTTCCCAAGATCGAAAATACAGATTGACTGTGCTCCAATGACTTGAACATTTCTGCATGTTTCGGGCCCTTAATGGAAAGTACCGAGGTGTATCTTTACAGTGGAAAACACAGCATCACGGGTCGGGCACACCTTTACAGCTAATTTGTCTTGCTACACGTTGAAACTGAAAAGTTCTATAAAAACTGGTCGCAAAGGGGACTCCTGGCTGAAAAGAAAAAACAAAGTGCAGGGGTGCCTGGGTGGCTCAACTGGTTAAGCATCAGACTTTGGCTCAGGTCATGATCTCACTGCTTGTGGGTTCAAGCCCCGCATCGGGCTGACCGCTTAGAGCCTGGAGCCTGCTTCAGATTCTGTCCCCGTCTCTCTGCCTCTCCCCTGCTCATGCTCTGTCTCTCACTGTCTCCAATATAAAAGAAAAACGAAAAAAAAGTGCAGATATATAGGTTACAGATACAGTGGAACCAAGATCTTTATGTAGCTTAAGAGAATGTCTCCATCCTGAGAGCTCGAAAACAATGATTGTAACTAGCAGTGTTTTCTCTCCTAAACCTTTTACCAAATGCCCGTTGAAGTTCATGCTGAATGAGATGCCCATAATTCTGTCCGTATCTAAAATTAATAATGTATCTGTTTATTTTTCAACAAGCTTCCTCATAAAGGTCCAGGACAGAGGCACGGAATTACTGAGGACTATTTTCTAACAATTCTGCATTCTTATCTTCTGTGGCATCAGCTCGGGTCACTGAAACCCTTGAAGCGTGCATTTTTTTTCCCCTAAGGTGAGACTCTGGAGCTGGCAGGCCAGAGCAAAACTCTGAACTCCACATGCCTCAAAGATCTTGTGTTTCTTCCATATATTCTGGATTTTACTGCTATCGCATTAACTCTTAGGTGTAACATTTGTAGAGACAGGCTAGGCATGAATCATTTGGCTTAAACGACATAAGGTCAGTGTCCACAGGAGGATAAGCGTGGGGCGGTGTGCCCCCCCCCAGCACCCCACACCAGAAATACGCACGCCTGTGTTCCAGCTCTGACCCCAGATGCTGATTACTGGGTGGTGAGCAAATATTGTCAAATGTTAGAGCGCCCCCTAAAGGTTTTAAGGATTGGCAGTGGGTCCGACCTGGGCTCTGCACCTCTGTCACCTTTCGCCCATGACATTTGGGGGAAGCAGAGAACAAATTGCCCGGGATTGCTTTTGAAACATATGTATCGACTTTGCCAATAGAGGGAGGGCTGCTAACAGCACTGGCCTCCCCACAACCTTGTTAGGAAGGTGCCCTGGTCCTCTAGGGTGCAAAACAACGCACAGACCAAGAGTTGCTCACGTTTGGATGGTGCTGTGGAGTTTGCAGAGCACTTTTCCATTAGTGAGGTGATTTGATGTTCCCGAGAGGACCCGCACTGGGCAATCCCTCCAAGGCACCCCTCGGACACAGCCTTAGCTGGTCCCCTTCAGTCTGGCTTGACCCTCTCCACCTGATCCGATTCTCAGCAACCTGCCCAATCCTGATGATTGTTTTGGTGCCTCTTGAGTTTTTACCCTTGGTCCCTGTCTCAGGTGGGGTCCTCCAGGCACAGACATGGAGACAGTGAGGTGTGAGAAAAGTTTATTAGGGAACAAGAACGGTGGGAAGAAAAGGGGCAGGAGTGGTCATAGCATGACAACACAGCAGATGGGCATCTCTTAGCAAAGAATGTTCTGGGGCGGGGGGTGGGGGAGAATGGCCAGCCCTTCACACTGTGGCTTGCCTACTCATTGGCTGAGGGCCACCCCGGAGGGGTCTGCACCTGCATCACTAGCCAGGTCACTGGCCGGGGCCACCCTGAGAATAGCAAGCTATCCCCTGTCAGGCAATCACCCTCCTTGCAGCCAGACAGCTTGTGCCCCATCTGGCCAGCACATTTGCATATCGGCTTCAGCTCCCAGGCTCTTGATAAGTGCTCTTCCTTCTGGAAAGTCACTTTTCACTGGGATGTGACAGAATCGCGCAGGTAAACACAGATGCAGGGCTAGGCAGGCTTTAGGTAACTGCATCTTTCCAAGAAAAACTTGAAGATCGATAAGAAGTGACAGGATCCCAGCCATGCGACTAGTAGAAGACAGAGACAGCATAAAACAAGATGAAGCGGAAGAATGACTACACACTTCCCTTCATAAAACAGCATCTGCGGACTCCGATCAAGGCTGTTGGCAATGCGCCTGGCCCCCGGCCACCAGCATTCTAGATGACATGCCACTTAATCCTTGGAGTCCCAGCGAGGCAGTGTGGTACTCTCCGTTTTACTGCCGGGAAGCCTGGGTCTTAGAGGAGTTGAGAGATTTGCCCCCAAAGCACATAGCCAGTCGAGGCAGAAGCAGGATTGAACCGGGTGTGGCGCCAGCACCCCCACGCTTCACCGCCATGTTGCTCTTCTCAACATGGCCGTCGCCGAGGCCGACTCCCGCGTCTCAAACCGAAGCACCCAGTTCCTCCGATATTATTTCCGAAGCACACTCTTTTGGCTACTGTAAATCGTAACATTTGGAGGGGTAGCAATTCAGGAAGCTGTTCGTATCCTACAAACACTACCTGGAGGAAAATGGGCGTTTTCTATTGTTAAGAAGAGAACTCCGTTAAACGCTCCTCAAGTCTCCAGAAAAGGCACACGTTTACAATTTTCTACAAACCACACTAGCCAAAAAATGGTGAAAAGAAGCAAAATATGTTAGGGAATTTTAAAGCACAAAACACTACTTGTTGGGTTTTGCCAGTGTCCTAGAAAACGAGATCCTGAAACAATTACACAACACTTGTTAGCTCTAAATAAATGGGATTTTCCTCAACTTTTGCAAGCAAGATTGACTTCTTAAGTTGAAAGCTTGACATGTCGGAGACCTTAATCAATACGTATTGATTGAACATTAACAATTCGTCAACAGTGTTAGTGTTCACATCAGCCAGAAAACACATCCAGTAATCACCAAATTTATTAAAAACGTTTAATAAAGTCTACATGGGGGGAATGACCGAGTGTACAGATTCTGAGCCTATATCAGCCACTTCCATAGCAAGATGTGTATATTTTTTTAAAGCTTGGTTTCACAGAAAAACAAACAACAAAAAAGAAGCATTTGCCAAGCATTTCTAAGAAATCAACTCAAACTGTGAAAAACAGAGTGGATATTTCTGGGATTTATTTCGAATTTAAAAAAAAAATTAAGTTTATTTATTTTTGAGAGACAGAGCCTGAGCGGGGGAGGGCAGAGAGAGAGGGGGACACAGAATCCAAAGCAGGCTCCAGGCTCCGAGCTGTCAGCACAGGGCCCGACTCGGGGCTCAAACCCATAAATCATGGGATCATGACCTGAACCAAAGTAAGGCACTTAACCGACTGAGCCACTCAGGCGCCATGCTGGGCTTCATTTTATAAACCTGATCAGAACATTAAAGACTGGGAAAAAGTAACAATTATGGGGAATTATAAATTGTAGCATTATCAAAAGAGCACATCACCGCTTATTTGTAATTAAGTCTAAAACACACACTAGATTATCTCTCATAAGATTTTAAAGGATTAAGAATGTGTTTTAGGCTTCAAGAAATAATTGTGGCTGTTTAAAATTAAAAGAGTCTTCTTTTTGTTGTTTTTACTAGCTTTATAATACAAAGTATTTATTTCTAAAAGTAAGAATTCACAAATTGCCCTCAGGGATCATTTCCGTCCACACATTTAATTCTCTTCAATTTGGTGGGACTAGACCTGGGGAAAACAGCCCTCCCCACCAAAAAATAAAAAATAAAAAAGGCAAACATCTGCAGAAGGACCCAACACCAAAACTACAGTAATGCCCAACAATGTCGAGAGGATATTGAAGAAAACAACCATATCAAAGTGACAAAAGCATTGTATCTGAGGTGCAAGCCATTGCATCTGGCCTCGGATGACCCCAGGACATGCTCCTTTGTGTTTTAGGCACAATTCTAATAAACTAAGTCATCTGATCCCTATTTCATGACACTCACCCAGCCCCTTTCTCTTGCTGTCAAAGCCTCGGGTTCATCCCTGAACACTTGCCAATGGAGAACCGGGTTGAACTATTATTCTGTGCTGTGCCGTGGGGTGTGAACCCATTGAGGCTCGGGCTTATGTCAGATTTATCTCTGCCTCGCTGGCACATAACTCTATTCCTTGCGTGCATAGATTATCAAGTGTTCAATGAATATTTGCTGAGCGAGTGAGCTGGTGAGAGGTAAATAGAAAACTGCTTTGAAAGCCAGAGGGAAGGAGTTCGTGAAGTGGTCAGTGAATGAAAAAAGAAGAGGAAAACCATTAAAATCACACACAGAAGCTGCCAATGGGTGGTGGGGTGGCATGGGAGAGACAGCAAGGGAATGGCAGCACCAACACTCACCATCTACCTGTTCGGAGACAATCTCGAAGCTCCTGTGTGGGGGTGGGGGGCGGTCTTCTCACCTATAAATGTATTAGGATTCTAATGTCTACCTTGTTGGGTCATCGTAGAAATTAGAAATGTCTCGAATAAGACAACCAGTGTATTTTCTCATGCTTATGTACTTGGGGGGCTCTAATTGGTTTTAACATAACTTTTGTCTCTTATTTAAAAAGAAACATGTTTGTTTAGAAATGTAAAAAACAGGTAATTATAAACCAAAAAGCAAATCCGTAACTCGCTCATAATCCCACAGAGCTTGGGATAATCCAACACAGAGATGTAAGTGAACATTTTGGCATTTCTTTCTTCTTGCCATGTTCGTCCTTTGTCTTTTATCTGTTTATAATTATCCAAACAGGGATATGATGTCCGCTAATCCTTTCTGACCCAGTAGTATACATTTTGATCATGTTTCACACTATTACATGATCTTCTATATCATGATGTTTTTAAGGATGCACTCCATTACATTGTTGGGATGTAATTTAGCTCAATAACTTCCTCTTTGGAAGCCCCAGTGTAGGTCATTTTTACTTCTCAATTGTTATAAATAAAGATGATATAACTACTCTTATAGGCGTTAGTGTTATTTTAAGTCATCATTGACGGAGTCCGTTTAGAATTGGGTAGACAGCAAAGCCGCTGAAGGCATCCTTGTTACATAGTTAGTGTAAAACTCATGCACATAATAACAACCTGAATCATTACATTTACTTGGTTTAGTCATTCTTGCCTCCTTGGCTAGGCACTAGAGGTCCAAAGAAGAATAATTTGGTCAACGCTTACATGGCTCTCCTTTGTCAATTGAGGGAAAGCATACACTCCAAAGAGCTTTCTACTTAAAAATACAAAAATGGTGAAAATCACATGCACTTCCATCCCGGCAGGGCCAAAGGAGACATCATAGCAACCCATGAGCATCCAACATGGTAGGAGGTGGTACCGGCCTTAAAAGAAATAACCATGACCTAATGCTATGGAGAGTTAAAATACTGAGCACTCTACCTTGAGCAAGTTGTATCGCTCACTGCGAGTTGGTTTGTACTTGAATTGCACCTGGTTAATAGCCTTCTTCAGTCTAACTCCCCACAATCGGGTTATCCTAACTTCCTGCATGTTAAAACCTGAGTTTCATGTCTTCATGAAGACACTTCTCACTTTCATCCTTGAAGAGTAATTTGAGCTGTGTATTTGCATAAAAATAATGGCTGAAAGGAATATTTCAGACACTCTGCATGTTTTCTGTAAAAAGAATCTTCTTTTTTTTTTTCAAGATTCAACAGAACAAATTGCCAGTCTGGGTTCACCAGACATGCATAACTTTATTCAGGGAAGAATTTGCATATGGCACAATTTGTCCCCAAGTGAAACCAAGATTCGTGGTATCTAGTCTAGACCATGAGGGTACAACAATGGCAGGCATCACATGACCCCATTCACTCTGAAACATCTTTCTCCTTGCATGTTAATGCAGTAAAAGGCTAGGATTATATTTCTTTGCAGGTCCTATCTAAGAGTTATAGGAGAGGCCATATCCTCGAGGGAAGGCTGAGCGCATGGGAATCTGCTTCTTGTACATTTCTAGAATATTAAAGTTTGATACTGTCAGCGAGCGATTCCTCAAACCCAGATAAAATCCTATGCAAATAGAGCATTGATACAAGCTTGAGAACTTTTCCCCATCGTAACCCCCATCAGATTACCATGCCAGAGAGTCCTTTAACATAGACAGCAGATAACAGAAGAAATGATCATCAAAATCGAGAATAGGTCGATAGACATTATCCAACCCAAAAAATAGAAAGTAAAAAGGAGACAAAGAGGGGCGCCTGGGTGGCTCAGTCGGTTGAGCGTCCGACTTCGGCTCAGGTCATGATCTCACGGCCCGTGAGTTCGAGCCCCGCGTCGGGCTCTGTGCTGACAGCTCAGAGCCTGGAGCCTGTTTCAGATTCTGTGTCTCCCTCTCTCTCTGACCCTCCCCCGTTCATGCTGTCTCTCCCTGTCTCAAAAATAAATAAACATTAAAAAAAAAAAAAAAGGAGAGAAAGAAAAAACAGAAAGAATAACTCAGTAATCTAGTGTGAGTTCAGCTCAAGACTCAACATTTCCAACAAGCTCCCAGGGAAGATTGATACCATTGGCCACAGGCCACTCTGAGTAGTCAGGCTCTACGTTCAATTTACTTTTGGACTATGTCTTTTTATTTATTTATTTATTTTTTATTTTTTTTTTTTTTAAATGCTTATTGATTTATTTTGAAAGAGAGTACATGAGCTGGGAGAGGCAGAAAGAGAGAGAGGGAGAGAATCCCAGGCAGGCTCTTTGCCATGAGCACATAGTCCAATGTGGGGTTTGATCCCATGAACAGTGAGAACATGACCTGAGCTCAAATCAAGAGTTGGACGCTTAACCGACTCAGCCACCTAGGTACCCCTGGACTATCTCTTAAAAAAAAAAAAAAAGCAAAAGTGTGGGCTGCCTGGGTGGCTCAGTCGGTTGAGAGTCCGACTCTTGATATTGGCTCAGGTCATGATACCAGGGTCGTAGGATCGAGGCCCGCATCCAGACTCTGCTCTGAGCATAGAGCCTGCTTAAGATTCTCTCTCTCCCTCTGCCCCTCTCCCCTGCTGGTGATCTCTCTCTCTCTAAAATTAAAAAAAAAATGTGTAAGCAAATAAATAATGCAAAAAATATCAAACAAAACACATCCAAACTCGTAAGGAGTTCAAAACTATTTTCAAATTTTTTAAGAGCATCCATGTAAACTCTAACAATAGTATTGACGGTAATTTTAAACAATTTGTAACAACATATTTAGTGGATTCTCTCTTTGGTTACAGGGACAAATAGATTCCATTCTCCTCTTACAGTAAATTTCTCTTTTAATGCATTTATAATTGACATCTTTACTAATTCAGCCTGACTTTTTCATCTTAATCTGAACAGCTGATGTCTTGTTGTGCATCTAATTGGAATCATCTTAGCTTCCTTTTCTTACAAGGTGAATTAATCAGCCCCATCGAGATAACAGTGATCAAAATTCCATGACACCTGCAAATGAGCATCCAGCACCAGCCAAAGGATGTCATAAATATAATGGATCATTACCCATAAACAAGAGCTCATTTAGTCACTTTGACCATCACCATGTGCTGACTTTGACTTGTCTAATGCAGAGAGGCAGAAGGTAAGCATGAAAGAGGGTCACCTGCAAAAATTACTATCAGCAGTGTGCCTGCCAAGAAAACAAACTCACTGAAAATTAACTAACTTTCTCCTTCTGATTTATTACCTATTCTCCTAATGCACAATGCATTAGCCCCAAGGCTCTTGGATCAATAGTTCAGTTGTATAGATTATAAAACAGTTTGTGTATTCTGTTTGCGATCCACATTTTATTTCTAGGATTGCAGCTAGAGTGACTTCAACTTAGAAGAGATTTGGCTATTGAATCAGAAACATTTGTCCAAGACGTTGTGCATAAAATTTGACACATCGAATATCTCATAGAATGGCTTGCCTTGGGCAATAGCAGATTGTACAGAGTGTGTTAATATGGTTTTCTACCTACTTTGAAAAGGCTTTGGTGATGGATCCATGCACAACCAAAGAGGGCCTTTATCTTTTCTCCTTTAATAATCAATTCTGTTAAAATATTCCAACAAAATTGTGGGGGACAAGAGTAAAAACAGGACAATATGAAAACAGAGAGTGTTTTCTACTCCTTGCCATTAAGTATAGTTGAAAGTTTGTAGATTGGAAAGGATTGAAATTTCATGTCTATACCATGAAAATAAGAAGAAAATAACAGTTCCTAAAGCTCTAGGGATACAGGTTAATAGGATGTTTCTTTTGCATTATTAAGGTAATGAACTACCCTGTCTATTTCAGAATGTCACGGAGGTCAAATGCAATACTAGATGGAAAGATGCTTTGTAACTTCTAAGGATACACATCAAGAATATTATTATTAGAGGGGCGCCTGGGTGGCGCAGTCGGTTAAGCGTCCGACTTCAGCCAGGTCACGATCTCGCGGTCCGTGAGTTCGAGCCCCGCGTCAGGCTCTGGGCTGATGGCTCGGAGCCTGGAGCCTGTTTCTGATTCTGTGTCTCCCTCTCTCTCTGCCCCTCCCCCGTTCATGCTCTGTCTCTCTCTGTCCCAAAAATAAATAAAAAAACGTTGAAAAAAAAAAATTTAAAGAATATTATTATTAGAGGGGTGCCTGGGTGGCTCAGTCAGTTGAGCGGCTGAGTTCAGCTCAGGTCATAATCTCATGGTCTGTGGGTTCGAGCCCCGCATCGGGCTCTGTGCTGACAGCTCAGAGCCTGGAGCCTGCTTCAGATTCTGTGTCTCCCTCTCTCTCTGCCCCTCCCCCACTTGTACTCTGTCTCTCAAAAATGAATAAACGTTAAAAAAAATTTAAAAAAAAAGAATATTATTATTAGAGCATAGTAGAGTATAAAAGGGAAATACAAAGAAAAACACTTTAATCATTCTTGATAATTCAAGATTAGTGTATGTAAACCAAACTTAAAGAGAATAGAAAGCTCTCCTCTTTCAAGGTCTTTTTTCCAATATTTTAACTGATTTAATTAGATTAATGGAATTTAATTGGATTTAAAGCATATTTCAAAATACACACAACACATCTGCTAAAGATGAAACTTGGTTATCTTTCAATGGAATGAATGTTGTGAAGATGTTTAGAAAATAGTAGATTGGCAAAGTCAAAGTGAGGCTAAATCGAATTCTAAGAATTTTCAATCAATAATAAAGAAAATAAAAAATCATGTGCAATCATTACTATGATTCACAGGATCTCTGTAAAAAAATAATTAGAAGAAAAATATAATTATTCCTGGAATCAAGATAGAAAGGCATTTCTTACATGGGGTTTAAAGGTTTTAAAGAATATTATGAGCAATTTCTTCAACAATATCTTTACAGTAAATCCAACAAAGTTTTTCAGTAGGGCTATTTCCTGCAATGTCCATCAAATATCAAAACATAATACAGTAAAAGCAACTCCTTTTTCTTTTTGCGACAGGGAGGAGTGATGGGCAGGAAATAGGAAGGAAGGGGAGACATTCAAAATACTGCATCCAGAAACAGATCTCTATTGTGGACAGACTAAATGCAAATATAATATGTCAGAAGGTCCAAATCAATGATTCTTAATTAAGATGTATATGAGAAGTTCCCTAAGAGACCCAAACTCTATATGCCTAAGACCTACACCAGAAATTCTGATTGAATAGGTCTGGAGTGAGGGTTTGACAAAGCTCATCATGGGTGAGATTCCAATGCACACACATAGGTAAGGACCACTGTTTGGGAAAAATGAGTGAACTATCTTCTCTTCAAACCATCTCAAACAACGTTTAGACATATACGTAGCAGCAAGAAGTTCAGAATCACAGAATAGAATCTTCTGCACCTGATGTTCTAGATACCTTTGTTTTTATGCTTCTAGAGAACTCTCCACCCCACACCAGCCTGTGATATGACCTGGGAGGCTGACCTCTATGAACTGACTCCACCTTGGCTTACCACTGAAATTTGCCAATGGGGAGCACCAGCTGGTGATGAGAGGGGGCAAAGATAATGAAGACTAGGCATTTATTCAGTTGGCTTTCCGAGTTGCACGAGCTTGCTGTAACTCTTGACATTATGGCTCATGCCTCGGGTACACTTTCTCTCTCCCACATTCCGTGACAGCATGCCCCACTGGTCACTTCAGATCAAGAGGAGTAATGGCTTCCAAATGGTATCCACCCTAGGAGGCTGCTCTATCTTTCAAGTTTCTCTACACTTTGCCCATATCTTCACAAGGAGTGTCTTTATTAGACTCTCTGAAAAGTACCCAGTTTGAATGTGCCCTCTCTTTTCTGTGGGACCCGACAACCTTCAGATAAGCTTTGTACCCTAACCTTTTGTATATTAATGATATTTCTAAACTCTAAAGTTTAGATATAGAACCCACAAAGATCAAGGTTTCAAAATATGGGGGGCTTGGGGGACATATAAAGTATAGTCTAGAATATGGTGTATAAAATATAGTAGAAGCCATGTGAGATTTCAAGGATGTATGTCTTAAAAAATGTGTATGGAAAATAAATAAATCATGTAAATTAACCAAATAATGTATTAAAGACTTGTTATCATTGTCATTAATTGATATTTCTGAAAATTAAAAGGTATCATATTGCATAAATTTTAAATTCTTTGCTATATAAACACATGAATCTAAAGCTAGAAAATTTAGTCAGAATGTGTGAATTTGGAAAATGAATACATTGCGGGCGTCTGGGTGGCTCAGTCAGTTAAGCATTGGACTCTTGATTTCGGCTCAGGTCATGAGCTCACAGTCCATGGGTTCAAACCCCGCATCAGGCTCTGCACTGACAGTGAAGAACCTGCTTGGGATTTTCTCTCTCCCTCTCTCTCTGCAACCCCCTCCCCTACTTGCTCTCTCTGTCTCTCTCTCAAAATAAATAAATAAACTTCAAAAAAATTAAAAGAAAAAAAAAAGAAAATGAATGCATTGTCTTAAATATGACCAATATTTTAATCTTTTAATCTTCAATGAAAAAAGAAAAGATCCTTCTTGATGCGTAGCTAATGTGGCAGTTTCATCTACAGAAAACAAGGAAGTAAGCGACCTCGTTTGAAAATTTTCCCAGCGGCATCTGTTTGCTTTCGCTAGGTCGTTGTTCGCAGCATAAATTTGTAATGAAATTCATGAAATGTTCGCCATGGGAAGTAGCCCTAAATCTCCCAGTTGAGATCACAGTGATGAAGAGATTTGGACATCACAGTCTGAACTGTTGGATTCCACTCTCATGGAACTTCCTCTGCATAAATGGTTCGGATATTTTGATCCCCAGAGAAGTCCTCTTCTGGTCCTACAACATAGGTCTTTTGTCGTGAGTTGCATCTACACGCTTGAAGAATCAACTGAGTCACGTGTATATTCCAGTCGTTTCTACGAAACGTCCAACAAAGACACCGGCCAGAATGAACCAGAACTGCTATTCGTACCTAGCAGCAAATGTCAAGTCCCATCTATTTCTCAGAAGTACCACCAAGAAGTTCATCGGGGTGAATCCAGGAAGCACTGCACGCAAACCAAGACTCCCACCCTAGGAATCTGTGGGAGACATTCTCAACTCAGTTTAATGAGGCCTATTTACAATTCCAGTCTTGGTCACTGATCTCCTGTTCCTCTGGCATCTTGGATATGGCTCATTTGTGGTACCCTAAAAAAAGCAAAAACAAAGCCTGAAAATTTTCAGCCCCATGTTGTCTTGTTACCACAGAATTAACTGAATACAATTCTTGTTTCCCATTATTATTTTTTTTTTTTCTGGGAACACATCTAGAAGTCCCTTTGACTAGCCAGGATTTCTCCCTTGAATTTATTTCTGCTGGATCTTTTGAGTTTGTTTCTGCTGCGTCTTTTGGGCTTCGTGATGGCATCCCATTGAGTGTGTTTCACTGTATGCAAGGTTTTTATTTAATCTGTTAGTGTGGGCTATGAGGACTCTCAGCCTGATTGCTGACCCTCCCAGTGTAGACAGCACACTCCCCATCTGGCGTGTAACAGCTGGCACCACGGGATCGGGGGTGGTGAATACTCCAATGGCCATCCCTAGAAAATAGACGAGGTTTTTTCTTTAATTACCCATGACACCTTAAAGAGCCTTTTTCCCAATATAGTACTTAAAATAGAGAATTGGGCAATCTTTCATGGTCCCCTGACAATGAGACACGCTGACCAGGTAGAAACAGCCAATTACAGCTTTCCAAGAATGCACATCTACTCATTGATCATATATACATTTCAAACAGGAAAAAAATGTGTTACGTAGACACGCACACATTCAACCCTGTGGCTACTTACAACATCAACATGGAAACCTGTGATGGGATCCTTGGTAATGCTAAAGACAAGTCAATTCGGCTAATGAAGTGTTGAGGGGACGGGAGGAAATCAGAGGAAACGAGGGATGAGAGATAGGTGAGTAGAGAACTTCCAGCCTTGGTAGAGTTGACATGGAATGTTATTTTTACCCCTTGCGAAGGCAGCGAAGTTTAATTCTCAGAGAGATTTCCACTGGAGGTGGAGGCAAGAGAGGAGACAGGCAATATAAAGGTCTGAGGACTAAACAACTGTGGAGGAGGGGCTTCTCCCAGACAGACACAGGGTGCCCTGGTCCTGAAGCAACATCCTGGGGAAGGCTCACCTTCCATGGCTGGGGAAGTAGAAGCCAAGGGCATGTGCCATAGTTGGAGGCGGCTGCTGAAAACCAGGGTTCTAAAAGTTCCTCAAGCCCTGCCATGAGTCGGGACCCCTGTGGGGGGTGAGCCACGCTGACTTGAGGTCCAACAGTGTTTAGCCAAGAAGAGCCACCCACATCATATTGAACCAGGGAAAGACTTCAGTTTGGTATTCCAGATGCCGTGTGTCTGTGTGCATGCTTGTGTTGCCTGGATTGTGTGTGTGTGTGTCCGTGTGTGTGTGCGTGTGTGTTTATGCACACCACGGAACGGAAATTAAAAAGGCTGTCACAGGGGCGCCTGGGTGGCGCAGTCGGTTAAGCGTCCGACTTCAGCCAGGTCACGATCTCACGGTCTGTGAGTTCGAGCCCCGCATCAGGCTCTGGGCTGATGGCTCAGAGCCTGGAGCCTGTTTCAGATTCTGTGTCTCCCTCTCTCTCTGCCCCTCCCCCGTTCATGCTCTGTCTCTCTCTGTCCCAAAAATAAATAAACGTTGAAAAAAAAAATAAATAAATAAAATAAAAATAAAAAAAAAAATAAAAAGGCTGTCACATAATAGCTGTTGATACTAGTTTGTTCCTGATGCTGCCGGTTAAGGATAACACCCGTCCCTTTTATTCTGAATTCCTTCCTCCAGGAAATGTTGGACTACCCCCCTGCTTGCAGCAGGAACATGGTGCTGTGGCTTTTTGCATGAGCCCAGAATCCTCTCCCTGACGAACGTGCACTACAGCCCACAGTGTCAATGCAGGACTAGCATGAGGCAAGCGAGGTGACCGGGGTGCACAATTTAGGGGGACACTCGCTGTCCGGTGTGCAAGTGCTCATGTCTCACCTGTCCCATCCTGGTCGCCCTGATTAGGTAGTAAGTGAACAGCCCGATTAGTTTCCCAAGTGAACCATAACGCTTCAAGGTGCTCCAAGCCCCCCCCCCCCAAAAAAAAGTGGATCCTCTCAGCAAATAAATGTAAGAATTTTTGCATAGTTGATACAGTGAAGAAACTTACTTGGCCAATTTGTGTATGAAAAACCCTAAGAAGTCTATCAATTAAAAAAAAAAAACCAGCTTCACTTTGCCTAAGCCAGCACTTTCCATACATTTTGCTGACTTTTTTGTTGTTGTTTTTCAAGGAATCTGTGTCGGCCTCCTGTAAATACCCTCTGGGAAGTGCTACATTTGGGTTAAGATAATGTGACTCTAGGAGCCTTCATACAGATGCTTCCTAGAGTCTAACTGCTATGGATCTTCAGTGATTCCTCACTTCAACCCCCTGTGAAATAATTGAAGTTCCTCCAAAAGTCTGAGGTCAAAAATCCCAACATCCTAGGTACTTTTACACCACCACGATTAGCATATTTCTGTAACTCTCCTTGTAGGCATCTGTATGTAATGAGCATTTATCCCCACCAGTCCCAGCGAGGCTGAAGGACTCCAGATTTGCCCTAAACTCCGTTCTCCGTCTTGCTCTGATCAGCATTTTCGTCCGCAACAAAACAAAGAATCTGACTTCGTGCCGGACATACTTGCAAATGACATGAAGGAAGGCGAAATTAAAATGCTCACTTATTTGATAGTTGATTATACTCCTATTGGATGGAAGAATAATAGCTGAATCTTATGGATGAAATTCAACTCTAACGACCACAAAGTTGTGCAATCAGTTCCAAAACCCACCAGCCAACCAACCTACAAAGTAAACCGGACAGGATTAGAAGCAGTAGGCGGAAGGTCTAGGGAGGCCTCAATTCAGCTCAACATAAGGGAGCATTTCTAAGATGGCAGTGAAAAGACACTGTGAGGAGCTAGGGAATTTTCCACCACTAGAGTCATTTCAGTGATACATTGTGATCTGGGACCGATAGCATAATGCAAGTGGTGATATTGAAGCAGAGGTTAAAGAGTACACCGTAATAAGAAAGATAGCTCAATATCACACATGGCCTAGGAACGGGAAGGGGGGCGGGGGGGAGCACGCATGGCAGACGATCAGCCTCAACAGAGCTTCTTTGATCATTATACGTGATCAGATTTGGAGAAGGGGAGAATCAAGAAAAGCAGGCTAAGCAAAAATAAATGCTATGATTGCAGTGTTTGAGGGGAGCAGCCCTTACTCAACTTAATTGCGTCATTGATTCGTGTTAACAGGCATGCGTGCAAGGGGTTGGAAACAGAGGGAGAGCAGTTCGCTGGGATGCCTCATATGTAAACTGGAGAAGACTCATTGTGAGTCACTTATCAGAAGACCATTTTTCTGGAAACGGTCCACTATTGGACCGTTCCTGTTGAAATCCCATGCCCCTCGACTAGGAATCAAACCTAATGGCCTCAGCAGAAAACACTGCTTACTGGCAAGTCCCCCTCGCTGAGATCAGAAGCATGGTCAGTCTCTGACGCGTGCACCCCGATGCTGAAAACCAGGTGTGGAGCTCACCCAAGCTGGTGCAAAGAAAAAATGGAATTAAGGGGCGCCTGGGTGGCTCAGTCGGTTGAGCGTCTGACTTCGGCTCAGGTCATGATCTCACGACTCTTGAGTTCAACCCCCACGTCGGGCTCTGGGCTGACAGCTCGGAGCCTGGAGCTTGCTTCTGCTTCTGTGTCTCCCTCTCTCTCTGCCCCTAACCCACTTGCATTCTGTCTCTGTCTCTCTCAAAAACAAATAAACATTAAAAATTTAAAAAAAAAAAAGAAGAAGAAATGGAATTATACAAGGAGATAGAAAAGAGTCCGCCTCACAAGTTCAAGGTCTTCTAAGAAGAAAGAAGAGTCTGGTTTTTCTCTATTGCCAATAGGTGTCTGAAGAGAAGAAAATGGGTTAATCCAGGGAAGGATTTCTTCATCATAAAATTAGTTTGGTACTGTCCCAGATTCCTGGGCGACTGAGGCACATAGCCCTCAGGGTATATGCATGAAATGGCAGACTCTGCCTCAGGGCTTAAATTCCTTGGAGATGACAGGTGCCCTCCTCATTGTTTTTGACCTGCTCGTCCTCCAGCTCTATCTGCTAAAGTAGATAACTCTAACATAAGCCACTTTCTTTGCAGAGACTTATGGAGATGACGCTGGGTTCCCTTAAATGATAGGAGATGTAGCTTAAACCATTCCTTGTCTGGGAGAAGAGAAATAAAATTCAACCGTAGCTGTTTGTATTCCTTCCCAAACTGAGGATTCCATGAAATCATACCTGGGAGGTTTTAGCCAGGTGGTGTGAGGGAGAGAAGCCATAAATCATAAGCCAAATCTATTCACAAGGGTCCTGAATAACCTCTGCTACATCCTCAGAAATGCCTGGAATTCAGTAACGTGTGTGTGTGTGTGTGTGTGTGTGTGTGTGTGTGTGCGCGCGCGCGCGCGTGATGGAGAGGCAGAAGAGGGATAGTGGGAGCTTTTATAGATTTGACAACCATATCCCTCAAAATCCTAATCCGCTTCCTTGAAAGGGGGCAGGCATAGGGAGGAGAGGACAGAAGTGAGGTAAGCATCCATGCACATACGGAGAAATGCCCCTCATGGGACACTGTTAAAACTGGAAACAGAAAAGATGCATTTCTATCTATCTATCTATCTATCTATCTATCTATCTATCATCTATCTATCATCTATCTATCTTTATCTATATATACATGTAGGGCACAAGCAGGGGAGGGGCACAGAGAGAGAGGGAGAGAGAGTCTCAAGCAGGCTCCATGAAGCCAGTGAGCAGAGCCTGACGTGGGGCTCGGACCCATGAAGCGTGAGATCGCGACCTGAGCCAAAGTTGGATGCTTCACCTGCTGAGCCATGCAGGCACGCCAAAAAAGATGCACTTTTAGAACTGTGGCCCTCTGGACCATCCTCAGCTACTCGCGAGTTAAGAAGGGCTGACGCTATCGAGACGTAGTGATAATCTCAGAGGATCCGGTCTCCGCAGGAGAGTCTATAGTTCCAGGAGAGCTGTGTGGCTGCCGTGTGTAACCCCGCATGGCTCCCACTGCCCTGCTTTTCCCCAAGAACCTCCCATCTGTCAGATAAAAAAGGAGGTGGGTACCCTTGAGAAGCAAATGTCCCTCAATGAACCTAGTTAGGCGAGGGAGACCCTAGGTAGGCTATCTAGGGAGACCCTAGATTGTCCACCGGACTGTTTTCCAGGCTAACAACTTCTACTGAGCTTCCTTTTTACAAAAGGAGATAGCAGAGAGGTTTTACAGTATAGCTAACTGTGCCATTCTTCTTGAAAAAAGGGAGGAACAATCCTTTGGAGAAGAAAAGTCACAGGTAGACTGAAGAGAATCAGTACCATATACAAAACGTAACTATCTTTTCTTTTCATGGGACATCCTGGCTTAGCAAAAAAATGTATTTCGGGGCATCGATGGCCATACCCAAACATCATCCACAATCCTCAACTTTCTTTATGTTTATGAAACATCTTTGGCCGCTAAGAGAGCCAGAGAGGACAGAAAACTAAAAGTGTGCTCTTTGAAAGGGTAGAAGAGATCTCCAAATTAATGATCATCTGCATGATTTTGCTTTTGGGTTCAAGAGCCCGAATGACTGCCTGTTCTCAAGCTCGTGGCCGAAGTGTTTATTAGTCTGGGCCGGAGCGGGTGCCCTGACTAAGATGTTTCTCGAATGCCAAGGAGTACAGTCGCCTGTGCACAATCCAATCCTCACTCATTATTCCTAGAAAATTCCTGCGATCACCTCAAGAGCCCTCGGTTTCCTCAGCCTGGCAGCTATGATTCTCTTCTTCTCTCCCGAGTCAGATCTCCTGAGTGCAGCCCGCTGCCCGTGGCCGAGAGACAGGGTGGACGCAGGCCATGAGTCATGCTGATAAAAGTGCGTGTCCCTCCTTAAGCAGACCAGACGAAGGCAGTGGAACGTAAAGGCAGCCAGTCTGCTGGTCTGAATACCAAGCAGTTCCTCAGGGAGGATAAAAGGCAAATGAAGTCCGCAGGATTTATGGCAGACGTGCTCAGGAGAATAGGACAACGGTGAAGGCTTCTCAGGGCAACGACGGTGGCAGTGGTGAGTGACAGCGTTGGGGTCAGCCGGGAAACGCCGCTAAGATGGCAGAATGGGGGCAAGACATGTCTTCATGACCAAAAAAAATAAAAAGACTTTGGGGCACCTGGGTGGCTCAGTTGGTTAAGCGGCCGACTTCGGCTCAGGTCATGATCTCTCGATCCGTGAGTTCGAGCCCCGCGTCAGGCTCTGTGCTGACCGCTCAGAGCCTGGAGCTTGTTTCAGATTCTGTGTCTCCCTCTCTCTCTGCCCCTCCCCCGTTCATGCTCTGTC
The DNA here is from genome assembly GCF_024362965.1 of Panthera pardus. Taxonomy (NCBI): domain Eukaryota; kingdom Metazoa; phylum Chordata; class Mammalia; order Carnivora; family Felidae; genus Panthera; species Panthera pardus. The sequence continues at coordinate 5,563,801 of NW_026526810.1, forward strand.
TCTCTCTGTCTCAAAAATAAATAAACGTTAAAAAAAATAAAAAAAAATAAATAAAATAAAATAAAAAATAAAAAGACTTTAAAAGAATTCAGTTTGAAGACACAAGAGAATGAATTCCTGGTAGAATGAGAGGCAGGGGAAATAATAGACACACTCCACAGAAATATGGTGAAGGATAACAGTGCAGTGGGTACGAAAGAAGAGAGGCGAAGCCTCCTAATTTTCAATTCGAAACAGAAAATCCTGGAAATATTACCAAGCACTTGGCATGGATCCGTTTCTGGCTTGGTTTATGACCTAAGCATTAGGATGAATGAGGAAATGCCCTGATTTCTCATGTAATCTATAGCCTATTTAAGGCTTGAACTTTGCTTGTTCTTTCTATCTATCTATCTATCTATCTATCTATCTATCTATCTACCTGCCTATCACCTATCTTTGTGCATATATGTGTATTTCACTCATTTAGAACACATTCTTTAGGAAAAGCACTATTTTGCAAACTTATCAAATAGCTAATACCAGAGCCCCTGATTAAGAATCAAAATCCCTGCTTTTCAGGCCCTCGCTCTCATCAACTGTGAAGGGTCCAGGATTTTATCTTACTTGCAAGACAACAAGTTAGCCTAATGCTGGTGGACAACACAAGACTCATGGGTCAGAGACAAAAGACTTTATTACTCACAGCACAGCAAGCAGCAAGAACATCAGCACACCTGCAAGTTTCTCTTTGCCCCCCAAATCCCAGGGGGCGATGCAGACAAAGCCAGATGGCTGTGTGCACACAAGGAGCATTATGTTACAGGAGAGAAGCCCTGAGCTGAAGGAATCTGACTCTTTCATCACGGAGAGTAAGGATGTCTGCCCTCTGCTTCAGAGGGAGATACTGTCTCTTTCCTCCAAGGCCGTTGGTTGTACAAACACCATTGATATCATAGTACAAAAGGAAAATAGTCAAGGCTTCTTCTCACAGATGTGCAGAAATGCGACAAACCCATGAAGAAATGTCTCCCAACAGCTCTCATCTCTAATTTTACAGAAGTCTCTTTCCCCTTCTGGGTCACATATTTTCATATTTTTAAACAAAGATTAAAGTGGATCTAATTTAAGGTCATTTCAAGGCAATATAATTAAGGTGATCGTTTCTTACTTTCTTTAGAACAGTGTCATAAAGATTCTGCTCTTTAGGATCTTATAATCCCAGGAGGTCATGCTTACTTCCACATGATCACTGCTGTTTGGCATTTAAACACACGCGCGCGCGTGCGCACACACACGCACACACACACACACACACAGGAAGTATTCAAACCTGAGCGAGAGTGATGTCTCGTTTCTTCCTCTCTTTTTTGTGTGAAATACCGGTAGAGTGAAAGCTGATATTAAAGGAAAATTGAGCTGTGATTATAATATCTATTTCATTTCTTTTCCTACCACTTCAGATGAATAGGCAACACAGTTTCCTTAATCTAAAGGCATATAAAATAGTCTGCGAGGTGATCTTTGTTGATTTCCTTACTTTTTACCTTTTTTCCTCACCCTGAACAGGAACTTGTTCTGGGAGTGCAATGATGTGTTGAAATACGAGCTTTGCAAGAAGAATCTTGCGGATCCCTACAAAAGAAGCCGCTTACCAGGCAAGGACCTAATGCATCTGCTACAAGTTGCCTTGCTCTCCTGCCAGTGTCAGCCACAAAGTGCTCATGATGGCAGCCGCTCTCGGATACCTCTGAGCTAGGTGGCTATGCTAACCGGCTGACATTGGGCTCTCCAGGGTCACCTTGTAAGTCTGGCTTTCCTCCACGAAGCCAGTGTGCCTCTGTCTCAGCTTTCAATTCCATAGAACTCTTGTCTATTAGGACTTGAGAACTCCACAGAAATCATCAGTGTCTGCCAGAACTTTCCTCACGGGAAGATTAGCAGAAGGTTCCCTAGGGACAGGCACAGGTGACTCTCAATATTTAGGACCACTGACACAACTCTGCCCTACCCTATTCTTGAGCTGGCTCTTAGATGCACCAGCCAGGGAGGCCTGGATTTCATCACACTGCTACAGCTCAATTTTGGTGTGGCTGGGTTGTATCCCGAACACCTTAATGTTCCTCACACCCACCCCAGACTGTTGCAAACTTCTCCCTTTCCACTGTGCTTATTCTACTCTTATAGTGAGGTTTTGCCTCCTCAACACAATGGTTATCATTATCACCCTCTTACTACGTGTCTTCCAGGACTGACATATATGGTCATACAGATTTTGAACTTTATAACTCATCTCATAGACCCCTGCCTGGATTTGTATAGTGCACAATCTACACAACCATACATGGTGAGCTTTCTGGCATTTGGTCATCACTTTACATGCTGTCGCTCATATAATCTTCTCAACAGCCCTATAAAGTAGGTGCTATATTCTAGATTCTCACGGAACCCTAACTCCAGAGAGGCTAACTCCTGCAAGGATTCACAGCCCCTAGATGACCAGATTAAGATGTATACCTTGACAATTAGATAAGAGGTTATCAAAATTTGTAAAAGCTAAATAAACCTTTGTTCAAGCGAAGCATGAGCAGAAACAATGAAAAACTAGAACAGAACAAAGTTGGGCAGCGTCCCCCCGACCACTCCCTTCTCTCCCCACCCCAGGCCATCCCTTGGAAGTCCTTCCAAAATTCCTTAGGGTTCACAATCCTTGGTAGCTGGCTCTCTCCTGGGCTAGACTGAGGAATCCACTGAAATTCCCGATCAGGTTATCTCTTACGGTGGCCACCTGTGTGGCTCTTGATAACCTCCTCTGCATGCATCTAGAACTTTCTGCCTTCTCCCTACAGTGAGTCCTGCCCGTCTCCCAGTTGCCGGGTGCACCCCACTCAACGGGCCCCTACCACCTGCTGAATTTCACTGAGGCCGAGACGAACTCACTTCCCTGTCCACAGCATTATATCACCAACAGCACGAAAGAGACTGAACTCCCCAACCCCCTTTGGACACGGGCGCCTGAAATACAGCCTATTTTCCAGCCCTGGAGAGAGCCTCAGAGGATACAGATGACCCCAGGCGTTTTAGTACCTGGCTGCCTCTCTCATTGTGCTCGCTCCTCTCCCTGAGGCCCGAGCGTGCCTCTTGACCTAAAGCAGGTGTATCAGTGTCCAGCTTTTCTCTAAGAGGGCATCTCTTTACCACTTCATGGAACTTCACGGTGAAGTCGTCATCCATCCCCCTGGAGAAGGAAATGAAGCATGGAAACACTTTCCCCTTCACTTGGCCACTTCTTAACAACCTGTAGTCTGAATATCCTACTGGTATATCACTCCCTTGACTCTGCAGGATGGATTGTGTCTTGCCTGCTGCAAACGTCTCGTCTCTTGGACTTAACTCTCTGCCTTACGGTTTTCTGCTGATTTATTTTTCCCAACTCCCCGAGAAAAGGGACTCTGTCTGCCTATGCAGCATTCTACCTAATCCCTGCACGGCACCTGACATATAGAAGGTACCCATTAAAGCTCTGTTGAATGAATGAATGATTGTGGCTAATCGAGTTGCAAATACTACTTTAGGGCTCGTACCTCTAGTGGCAATATTAACAGCTACCTATTTAGGTGAGTTTTGTGTTTCGTTTTTAAACTCGTATTAAATTTGGAATGACCGCTTTAAGTCTCTTTTTAAATATGTGACTGATATTTGGTTCTTCACGGTCAGGAATACTCGTAAACATGGGTTTGAATTCATTTAACCCTTCAGAGTAAAGACTCAAAGTAAAGACACGTGTCTGTATCTGGTTACGATCTTGAACCTGTCAACCCTTCAGGACTTTAATAATTTGTTAACAAATCTTTCAAATTTGCTACAAAGAATGTGTCCTATTGACTTACCTTATCATCCCTTTTTAAAAGTTATTTGAAACTTGATGTAGGGGGGCCTGGGTGGCTCAGTCAGTTGAGCCTCCTACTTGGACTCAGATCATGATCTTGGGGTTTGTGGGTTTGAGCCCCACATTGGGCTCTGTGCTGATAGCTCAGAGCTTGGAGCCTGCTTTGGAGTCTGTGTGTGTGTGTGTGTGTGTGTGTGTGTGTGTCTCTCAAAATAAATAAACCGAAAAAAAATTTAAAGAAATTTGATGTAAATATAAAGTTGATGTTTCATTTAACCCAAACCACCAAGAATCAATGTTTATTTACTAAAAAACAACAACAAAAAATGATAGCAAGCGTTAATTTTTATTATCACCCAGGGTTTTTTTTTACTTTAAAAATATTGAATTTAAAACCCCCAAATTGAAAATAGCTTTAAATTTGGCAATGTGCACCCTTGTCTTGGTAACACATAATTGTTTTTATCCCAAATAATTTTTAAAATTCCCTGAACTAAAGCCCTACATTGTCTTCCCCCCAAGGGTAACTGAGGTGTAGAGTTTGAATCTCGGGTTACAGGCTTTATTGTTGCAGACAACCGCAGGTGATGTAGGTACTTACTTTGATCTGTCCGAGGCTCGGACACAGAGAGCGGGAAACATTTGAGTATTGGGTTTTGTCCACTTTGACTTCCCCTTGACAAACTCGTTCTCACATTATTTCCAGAGACAAATATTTTGAAAGTGAAGGACACAAGAGGTTGCTAAATATTAGCTTTCAAAGGCTTGGAGTCACATGATATTTGCCTGGGTGACCTCTTCTTCAAGCCTGTATAAAGAATCGTGTTTACTCTTGAACACTCTTCAGAGCCGAGGCGCTGTTGGGTAAAGAAATATGCAGAAAAGAATGTAAACAGAGTTGGGACTTGCTTGGTTCTGTGGATGCAGAAATCCCTGCGTGGTTTAGGCAAATCAGAAAAAACTGAGAAGTAGAGAAGGTGAACCATACAATTTTGAAGGCAAAGATGAAGTCTTACACGAAGTTCAAGAGTGAGACGTAACGAATATCTTCCTTAGCCTAGATTTTCTGCAAGGTCTGAGAGGATTGCTCGCTTCGATTTAAGAGCATACCATTTTCTAGTGGGCTAAAAGAACCGAGAATTATCAAGTTTACCTAGTCTACAAGCGTGAAATGATAGGTGTAGAGAATCATAATCTTCGTCTCGTTGAAGTCAACTCAAATATAATTTGTCAACTGCCAGCATTTTAAAGTTGACCCTTCAGCCTCCCTTCCCCGAAATTTACCAGATAAAGCTGAACTTCAAAAGCTTTTGGGAACGGAATCGTCCTGGATTATTTCAAGCAGCACTGCCAGTGCTTATGAACTGTACCTAAAATCTTTCTAAGATGCTCTGCACATTTGGCGCCTTTCTTATACACAGCGTTTGGAACGTACACTTAACTTTTGGGACAATTTAAGTCTAAATTGGCCTTGTTCTACTGAAGGCAGTATGTTAAAATTGGGAAATACAGAGGATTAAGAGTACACGTCTCATGATGAGCACTGAACGATGTATAAAAATGTTGAATAACTATATTGTACACCTGAAACTAACAGAACACTTCAATTAAAAAATATATATTAAATAGAGTCCAGGCTCAGTGGCTTCCCACCCATGTGACAGTCAACAAATTATTCATTTCCTTGATCATCTACTTCCTTCTTAGTAAAATGAGAACCACACTTATTTGTCTGACCCTGTGAATATTTGTGAGGACAAGGAGGTAAAGGCAAAAGAAATTTATAAACCAGAAAGCACCATGGAGATATGACAGCTGACTGTTATGGGGAGGAACTGTCGGGTTAAAAACTTTATTCCCGATAAAATGTTGACAAAATGTTCACGTATTTTTAACTTCCATTGCCTTATTTAGGTTTTGTTATCTTGGTAATGCCATGCTGATTTTGCTTCTATTTTCAGAAACAGTCGTGCATTTAAAAATTCTTAAAAATATTGGGGCCCCTGGGTGGCTCAGTCGGTTAAGCGGCCGACTTCGGCTCAGGTCACGATCTCGCGGTTCATGAGTTCGAGCCCCGCGTCGGGCTCTGGGCTGATGGCTCAGAGCCTGGAGCCTGCTTCCGATTCTGTGTCTCCCTCTCTCTCTGCCCCTCCCCCGTTCATGCTCTGTCTCTCTCTGTCCCAAAAATAAATAAAACGTTAAAAAAAAATTCTTAAAAATATTAAGAGTTGACCATCATGTGATCACAATGTTTAAAATATGCTCTGTATGCCCTTATATTTTTCCTCCTTTATCAATACAGCATTGGAGTTGTCATGCTTTCATTACCTTGTAAGACTGATCATTTATTTAATCGTCAGAAGATCCATATGAGGTAGGTACTATTTTTATCCCTGTATTATTATATTGAAGGGCTTAGGATGATTATAGAGTTCATGTCGGTTCATTTTATCATGGTTAATAATGAAAACATCTAAGAAAGGGACTTATCTTCTTAGAATATCTCATTGGTATTCTTTTCTTTTTTTTTTTTTAATGTGTATTTATTTTTGAGACAGAGAGAGAGAGACCGAGTGGGAGCACGGGAGGGGCAGAGAGAGGGAAAGGGAGACACAGAATCCGAAGCAGGCTTCAGGCTCTGAGCTGTCAGCACAGAGCCCAACACGGAGCTCGAACTCAAGAGCTGTGAGGTCATGATCTGAGCCAAAGTCAGACACTTAACATACTGAGCCCCCCAGGCGCCCCATCATTGGTACTATTTTCTAAACAATGTTGATAAAAATGTATTTGGAGTACACATTGTATTGAGGCACAGCATCTCTACAGGGAAGTGCGGAAGTGAACACCCCCAGTGCTGGTGAGCAGCCTCAATGCTATGCCTCCTGGCATTCACGCTCTTGAGTCTTCTCTTCTGTACTGAATTGTGCCTGGTCTGTGCGACCAATAGGATACTTTGCGGGGGACATCGCGTGACTTCCAAGGCTAGGTCATAAAAAATATGGCGGCTTCCCTCTGGGCCTCCGGATTTCTCACTCCGGAAGAAGGCAGCAGAAATCTGCAAGGACACTCAGGCAACCCTTTGTAGAGGGAAGACTATACCAGCACCAACCCGCCAGCTCTGTGAGTGTGTCACCTTGGGAGTGAAATCTCTTGCCTCTGTCAAGACTGCAGGTGATTCAGGTCTCAGGTTTTAAGCCTTCCAGCTAAGGCCCCAGACATCATGAGGCAGAATCACACTACCCGCCTGTGCCATCTCTGAAGCCCTGATCCACAGAAACTATGAGTTAACAAATGATTATTATTGTTTTAAGCCACTAAGTTTTGGGGAGACTTTATACACCATAGTCGATACAATATCCAGGTAGTTAGAACCCAAACCAAGATATAGAACATGAATCCTCCCACCAAGCCTGTCTCATGCTCCCTCTTAACCCCCTCACACACACTCCCTTGATCGCTAGCATTGATTAGTTTTGTCAGCTTTTGAATTTCATCTTAAAGAATCCACAGCGTATACTTTTTTAGTTTGTAATTAAACATCATGTTTGTGAGATTCATTCAAGTTTTTGCATTTGGATGTAGTTACTTTGTTTCCACTAATGTGTGGTATGCACGGTATACACCACCATTTCCTTATTCTACTGTGGATGGATATTTGAATTATTTCCAGTTTGAGGCTTTTATGAATAATGATGCCGCAGACTTCTTGGGTAGGTCTTTGGTGCACAAATAATGCATGTCTATAGGGAATATACATAGTAGTAAATGGCAGGTCAGAGGATATGTCAGGTTTTAGAAGGTGCTAATTTCCACCCCCTACAGAAGAGAATAAGAGTTCTCATTGCTCCATATTTTTGCAAATATGTGACACTGATGGCATTTGAATTTTAACTATTTTGGTGTGTTTATACTGGTGTTTCCTCTGGTTTTATTCCATTGTGGGATTGACTTTCCTTACACATGCTTATCAGCCATATGGATATTGTCTTTGGAGATGCACCTATTCAAACTTCTTGCACATTTTTCTGTTGGGTCTTTTTTTTTTTTTTCTTATCACTTAGTAATAATCCTTTAAACAAGCCAGCTATGAATTCCACTTATTCTGGTGCCCTTGTTTCTTCCTCTATTGCTTTTTTTTTTTCTTGGATGAATTATTTCTTTATTATGTTATTCTCCTCTCTGCTGGTTTATTTTCCAATTATTTGGTGTTAAAACTAGTGGTTATAATATGCATCCTTGACTTCTTATAGTATAATACAAAATGAATACTTTTTCCACTCATTGGATAACTTAAGGGAATTAAAATTATAGAACAAAATGACAACATTTTAAGCGTTGACAATGTAAAAGAATATATTTCATAAATATTAGGATGTAGAAGAAGTAAAAAGAAATGAGAAAAAAAGGACCATGTGTTAATTTCGTTGTATTTCATAACAGATCATCAGTAAGGACAGTTTAAAGGCATTAAGCAAGAAATAGAGATTTAGATATGTCCTTTTTTAATTACAAAGGTAACTACTAGAAGAATAGCAATGTACATTTGTCTCATTTTTGGCTTTCTAGAATCTGAGCTGCTTTGTATGTGTAAAGAATTCCTCACCTTATCAATCTTAATGGGTAGGAGAGACCTTCCAACTATAAAGGATGGAAATAAATATCCTCTTTCCCACTTAAAATTTGGGTATAGGCCCATGATTTAGGCTGTCAGCAGATGCTCCTTGCTGTGCTTTAATTCAAGAGCTAATGACCCAAGAAAAAGAAGAAAGAAAAAGAAAAAGAAGCAGGGGGAGCTCTGGTCTATTTCTCTCTTTCTGGGGACTTCCTGCAAATGGGGTAAATAGCAGTGACAGCAGTGATTTCCTTAGTAGAATTAATGCCCAGGTATACTTTAGCCGTTTAGCCCTGAACGTCATTTCCCTGGATCATTAATGAATATATACTTATGCAATACTCTGCTTGATTTAGATCAAAAGGACCTGTTAAATCCTAAGGAAAACAGTGATGAACACTTTTTTAAATCTTTCAGGTTATATCCACATTTAAAACTTAAATATTTAAGTCATAGAAGAAATACAGGTCAATTGAGATGGATAAGAAAGTTGAAAACATAACAATAAGCAGAGATTCCAAGGTAAAGGCTTAAAAAAATAAAACTAAAAGAAAGAAATGACATCAATTTATTACCAGATGAGGAAAAGTAAACATTGAAAGTATATTTTATAATGATAAAGTATATAATATATAATGCAAGTATAATGATCACAAATCTTTATGTACCAAAGTATAAAATACCACACTACTGAAGCAAAATCTACAGGATATAAATAAAAGGAGAAATAAGTAAAAAAAAAACAATGGCTATATATTTATTTATTCATATATATATATATACACATACACACACACACACACATATAACACAAAACACAGTAAAGTACTACAAAGAAAACATAAAATATATCTTCTTTTCAACATATCCATGAAACATTTATAAAAATTAATCATACTAGGCAATAAAAATTCTAAAATATATAATTGCACAATAAATTATCTCAGTAATAAAGAACTATAGTAAAATTTTTAGGGTGCCTGGGTGGCTCAGTCGATGAAGCATCTGACTCTTGATTTCTCCATATGTCATGATCTCATAGTTTATGAGTTCAAGTCCTGCATCAAGCTCTGTGCTGACAGCATGGATCCTGCTTGGGATTCTCTGTTTCTCTCTCTCTCTGCCTCTCCCACTCTCTCTATCTCAAAAATAATTAAAAATAAATAAATAAATAAAAATTTTAAAAACCTAACACACTGTTTTGAACCAATAATTTTAAAACTTGGTCTTGGGGCACCTGGGTGGCTCAGTTGATTAAGCAGCTGACTTTGGCTCAGATCATGGTCTCACAGCTTGTGAGTTCAAGCCCCGCATCGGGCTCTGTGCTGACAGCTCAGAGCCTGGAGCCTGCTTTGGATTCTGTGTCTCCCTCTCTCTCTGTCCCTCCCTGGCTTGCGCTCTGTCTCTCTCAAAAATAAATAAACATTTTAAAAAAGTAAAAAAAATAAATAAAAAATAAAACTCGGTCTTTATCTTAGATTATTAAAAATATGAATAGTGGGGGCGCCTGGGTGGCTCAGTCGGTTAAGCGTCCAACTTCGGCTCAGGTCACGATCTTGCGGACTGTGAGTTCGAGCCCCACGTCAGGCTCTGGGCTGATGGCTCGGAGCCTGGAGCCTGCTTCCGATTCTGTGTCTCCCTCTCTCTCTGCCCCTCCCCCATTCATGCTTTGTCTCTCTCTGTCTCAAAAATAAATAAACGTTAAAAATATTATTTAAAAAAAAAAGAATAGGGAACCTCAAACAAATATGAAATATTTAGAGATTGGCTAAATTTGTGTACAAAGACAAATTTATATTACACGTTTATAGTAGTAAATATGACAGTGAAAAAGTAAAGGAAATCCAAAAGCAAATATCCAACTGAGTAATAAAAAGGCAAAAATTAACATAAGGAAAGCAGAAAGAAAATTTTAATAAGGCCAAAGACAAAGTAAGAAATTAGTAAAAAATGATAAATCAATCCCAGAGCTGGTTCTGTTTTTGGAACTAGATTTTCCCTGACAAATCTGACTTGGAAAAGAATATATACACATACATATATTCAGCAGTATGCAAAAAAAGTAAACTAAACATAAATACATATATAGACATAACATACACATATCAGCAGATACAGATGTTTTAAATAAATATATACATTATTAAAACTGACCCAAGAAGAGATAGAGATCTCAATCCTAGCCACACAGTAGAATTACGAGAGTGGAAAGGGAGTTGGCTTTAAAATGAACGTAATCTAAGAAATCTGTCGAAAAGCTTCATCTTAAAAAATACCAGGTCCAACAATATAACTTTCTATCACATTATCAAATAAAAGATTATGTTGACACTACTATAAATATTCCAGAGAAATTAAAAAACACATTCAAAATCATTTTTGTAAGACCAGCATAACAATAAAACCAAGTCTCAGGAAACCTGCATAAAAACTGTAGGAAAAGGGGCGCCTGGGTGGCTCAGTCGGTTGAGTCTCCGACTTCGGCTCAGGTCACGATCTCATGGTCCGTGAGTTCGAGCCCTGCGTCGGGCTCCGGACTGATGGCTCAGAGCCTGGAGCCTGCTTCCGACTCTGTGTCTCCCTCTCTCTCTGCCCCTCCCCCGTTCATGCTCTGTCTCTCTCTGTCTCAAGGATAAATAAACGTTAAAAAAAAAAAATTAAAAAAAAAACTGTAGGAAAAGAAAACCTCAGGCCAATCACATATCCTACAAAAGAGAATCATGTAGAAGATCACAAGAAAAATATGCCACAGTAAGTAAAGTTTGCACCAAGGTACAAGGATAGAGCATTAAAAGAAAATCTATTCAAATAACCATATTGTAAGGTCAAAAAGGTCAATATCTCAGAAGACATCAAGGTGGCATTTTAATAAGAGCTGATGTCTACCCATGATTTAATAATAAAATTGATCCTTTTTTAAAAATAGAAGCAGGTGAATACTTTCCCAAAGCAATAAAACTATTACATATACTAAATCCAAACCAGCCTTATGTTTAATTGTGAAAAAACCAGAAATGTTTCCATTAGAGACAGAAATCAGATTAGGATTTGAACACAGGTTGGTTCTGTCTGTTATGGATGGCATCTTCCAAGAAGAACCCAATCAATATATATATATATATATATATATATTTTAATGTTTTTATTTATTTTGAGACAGGGAGAGACAGGGCATGAACAGGGGAGGGTCAGAGAGAGAGGGAGACACAGAATGCGAAACAGGCTCCAGGCTCTGAGCCGTCAGCCCAGAGCCCGACGCGGGGCTCGAACTCACGGACCGAGAGATCACGACCTGAGCCAAAGTCGGCCGCTTAACAGACTGAGCCACCCAGGTGCCCCCCCCCCCCCCATCAATATATTAACCCATTCTTCAAATAATATTATTGCGTGAAGACCAGTGTCACACTGTTTGGTAACACAAATTATAAATACTTAGATTTATGTATTTGTCTCCTATTGACACTTTGAGACGCATAGAAAAAGTCTGTAAAAACACACACAAGGCTGTTACCGTGATGTAGGTAGGGGGAGGGGAGCGTTGTGAGGGGACATCGATTTTTCTACTTTTTATGACTTATAAAGCATTTATATCGTGTTTGAGGTCCCCCCACTCGCTGCTCCCAAAGGGCATGTATGACTTTCATAATCAGTAGAAATAACAAATAAATTTCCAATATACACAAAAATTAAATGTCACATAGAAATATTATGGCGATTATTATTTATGAAAATATTTCTATGGCACAAGTAGGCGCATGATTTTCCTGCCAATAAAGCCAGCAAAAATAACCTAAGGGAGCAGTTCTAACAACACTATTTAAAAAATTCACATAGTAACTACATCTTCTGGGGACTGTCTTTGAAGAAAACCACACTTTCACAGAAACCTGCATTCTCTGTTAGTGGCGAATGTTCCGGAGATTATTTAAACATGCTTCTCCTTGGGGGGAAAGCCTGAAGCGAAATGTGGCGGTGGTCCTGGCCCCACTGTCTCTTTCTGACACCTTGGAGCCTCACTCCTGCCCTTCTTAACCCTTCCAGGAACACAGGCTGGCAGGCAAAGGTTGAACTTGGCTGACGGCTGTATTTTGTTTGTCTGGCTGTAAATTATTTGAATCCGTTGCCAACACGGGAGAATTGAGAGACTCCACACTAAAATTAAAACAAAAACAAAAACAAAAAGACACATCTTGAAAACTGGAGGCTGGGGTAGGGCTGACTGAGCCCACACAGTCTTGCCTGCTTTACAGGAGGCTTCTAACTCCTGTGGTCCTCAGACCTCTGCATGTGGTAACACCCTGGGGAATGGATTTCGCCACACCCCTGTGCCTTACAGAGCCTTCCAAACCTCACAAAAGCTTTCCAAACCTGCTTCTGGCCTCCACCTTAAGTCGCTAATGATTGATTAAGATGTACTGGGCCATTCTATGAAAACAAAGCCACAAAGCCTTCTGTCCACATTCCAGGTACTATCCGACCAAGGACATACCGTTTGATCTGAAACGACGCAACTCACGCAGTGGATGCAGCTTTTGGAACGATCACTTTTAGCGTCCTGAGAAAGTAATGCGTGCTTGGAAATCAATTAGGGATATGAGACTTCTCGACCGTGAAAACAGAATTTCCAGCCTTCCCTTAAATCGGAAGACCGTGCAATGCTGCCACCTCGCGGTCATGCCCATGAATCATCCCCCTCCTCCCCCCCGCCCGGCCCGGAACGTCATTTCCTGAGGCCATATTGCCATCTGCTGGGCCATCCCAATACTGCATGGCATACAGAGAGAGGCCCAGAATGTGAATGTGCAAGAATACTCATCAAATTGTGGATGCGTGAGTGCTCACAGTGGTTAAATGTCTGGGGACAGTTGCAACATTGCCAGTTCAGCGTGTCTGTGACATCATCGAATCTTGGTGCTAGAAACAAAAGCAGATTTTTTACCTGAGGAAGCTGAGAACTGGGAATCTTCCAGAGTCAGAGAACAGCGTTCATGCACCTAAGACGGTTTGCATTAGTGACTCCCAAATGTTTTCTGTGGCTGCATTAGAACCAGCTGGGGAGCCTGTTAGAAATCTGTGTCTTGGGTTCTAACTCAGAAATCCCTGGAATCTGTATTTTTGAGCCGCCCCCCCCCCCCCCCCCCCACTGACTTGGTGAGCCCCGGACCCGCCAACCAGTGGCACCAGATTGCATTCATTTGCTCATTCAAACTTTATTGAAGTTTCAGGTGTGGTGTCCTGAGCTGGGTTTGAGTTCAAAGTAAAGAGCCCTCTTGGCATCAGCATAGGCACTGTTGAATGAGGAGCTTCATGCCTGCATTTAAAATAGGTAAGGCATTTTCGTTCTTTTGAGAGTTTCCGAAATGTAGCAGAAAGAAAGAAGGAGGATAATCGTAAGCTTTCTCCGGTGAGCACATAGGAGCCTTCGGAGGAAGCATATAAAGACCCAGGTACTCGGCCAGCAGGCCTGTAGAATGGAGAGTAAATACCATTCTGGGGAAAGAAAATTAATGCACAAAAGTCCAAAGATTGGCAGGAGCACATTGTCTCTATGAATCTATAAGACTACCTTACTCCCGAACTGTAACATTTTGGGCAAGGGGACAAGAATTAAAACTACCCAAGGAGGCAAGAATCAAATCAAAAGGCTTGACAGAGTCTACTCTGCAAAGGAATGGACATTTCATCATGTAGGTGAGCCACAGGGAGCCACCGGGCATTTGCATGGGAAGGGAGAGGATCCAACCTGTGTTTGCAAAGACTACTTGGGAAGAAGGTAAAGGTGGATTACTGACGGCCACTACCGAGGAAAGAGATGGGGTCGAAAACCCATCATGAGAGCCCAGCGTATGGATGAGGACCTCATGGTGGGATTGGAAGGACAAGAGGATATGAAGACATTCCCAATCTGGAAAAGCAGGAACATGAGCGGATGTGGAACCTAAGGCAAAGGGAAGAAACTAAAATAATCCCCAGGCTTATTTTTTCCCTCTGACTGAGCACCTGGCTAGATGGAGGTATCATTCCCCAGAGAAGAATATTAGGGATACAGAGTTCAGATAGAAATATGGATTTGAGCCACTCAGGTGGCAATGTTGCAGCACCAATGCAGGACTATCTAGTGGTTAGTCTTGAATTAAAGAGAGGGCCAAGCTTGACATTTGAATGTAGACGTCATCCTGGTGTGGGTGGTAAATCCAGCCATGTCTATTTTGTACGGTGCGGAAAGGAGAGAGGTGGGGAAGGTCTGGGGGAAGATGAGCATTTAAGGAGTGGACAAAGAGGCAGGCAAAGGGATTAGAGAATGAGAAGCCAGAGAAGTAAGAAGCAAAACAGAAGCGATGGGGAGGGAAGAGAGCTTTGGAGAAGCCAGAGCGGTCCACAGTGTCAATGCTTCCGAGGGGTCAGCTATGATGGTGACAAAGTATTTGTTACCTGGCAAAGGGAATCCCAGAAGTTTGGCAAAAGCCACCATTGGTGGAAGAATGAATAAGATGCGGGGAATTGGGTACTGATTGAAGACTTCCATGTCACTAAACCCAACAGTTGCTGTTTAGATTTTAAGCCCTCACCCCTGCATTTGACCCTGTGTGTGCTTCTGTCCTTCATGGAAAAGAGCGCAAAAGCTCAGAAGGTCAAGGGAGGCAAAGCGAGAAGAGGTGAAGAGTACAGTCAATGCAGAGTGGTTTACAGAAAGGGCATAAAGTTGGGGGGCCTGGATGGCTCAGTCAGTTGAGCGTCCAACTTCGTCTCAGGTCATGATCTCATGGTTCGTGGATTCGAGCCCCACGTTGGGCTCTGTGCTGACAGCTCAGAGCCTGGAGCCTGCTTCAGATTCTGTGTCTCCCTCTCTCTCTGCCCCTCCCCTGCTCATGCTCTGTCTCTGTCTCTCAACAATAAATAAATGTTAAAAAATATAAAAAGAAAAAAAAAGGGCATAAAGTGAGAGCATCCATGGCTTGAATGATTGTTTTCTGTGAAATAGATGTCAGAAACACAATTGTCTGCACAGGGTGGATGGGGGGGGGCGGTGAGAGGTGACAGTCTGAAGGTAGCACTGAAGAGAAGCTAAAAAGGAAAAAGCCAGGGGTCATGAGTTTTCAGGATATCAATCTGCACAGTTGTGATCTGCACTGTAGCACTCAGGAACTCAGGGATTTTTCTAGAAGGGGAGGTCTTGTAACAAAATGGGTACTGAACAATTACAAGAGCCCTACCCAGCACTATAGTCCTGGTCCTCACCCAGCAATTAAGAATCTCCCCGACCCTTGCCTCTGTCTCACCACCTGCAAGGCAAGAGTCTGGAACCATATGTTCTCTTGGCTTCCCATCAGCTCTTGTAGAATCTCCACTTCTAACTGTTCCAAGTCTCACAGCCTGTCAGGATCACCCTAGCCATCTTCCCTCTTCCTGAAGTAATAACAACTCTATGCCAGACACAGATTACCCTAATTCATTCAATGACTCCTTGAGGTAGGCATTATGATGATCCCATTTTGTAGGTGAGGAAACCGAGGCTCGGGGAAGGTACGGAAATCGTCCAAGTATGCATGGCTAACAAGTGGATAGAACAAGGTTTTGAACCCACACGGGCTGACTTCAGAAGATAGATTCTCAGTTCTTGGTCTACAGTATTTCCCTCTAAAGGTGATTGAAGAAACCAAAGAAGATGTTCAGAAGATCTTTTAGGAATTTAAGAATTTCAGCCAGTCTGAGAGCGGTTCCTTCCGCTAAATCCTAGACCTCACCTCCTGGTTTCAAAGCAAATCTAAGCTGAGATCCCCAAATCTCTTAAGAACCAAGCCAAAAGGGGCGCCTGGGTGGCTCAGTCGGTTGAGCGGCCGACTTCAGCTCAGGTCACGATCTCGCGGTCTGTGAGTTCGAGCCCCGCGTCGGGCTCTGGGCTGATGGCTCGGAGCCTGGAGCCTGCTTCCGATTCTGTGTCTCCCTCTCTCTCTGCTCCTCCCCCGTTCATGCTCTGTCTCTCTCGGTCTCAAAAATAAATAAATAAATAAAATAAAAAAAAAAAAAAAAGAACCAAGCCAAAGGAATTCCATGAACGACTTGCTTCTTTCCCCGAATTGACACAAATCTCCCCAGGACCTATCCTCACACCCGCCATCCTGTAGTTAGAAATACAAGTTCACATCTGATTTTGCCCCTGGTCAAAATCATTCCTGCTACATCTACTTCCTGGGCAATGGCTGCCATTTCCTTAACAAGTCAGCTGAGTTGTGTATTTCTTGCTTTCTACTAGATTCTGCTTTTCTGCTTCTCCCCAGGCCACGCTGTTTTGAGGACTGACCAAGGGAAGACACAGGTATTCCGAAAGGCCCCTTGGCAACGCTCAGGATCAAACCAGTAGCCCTCACGGGGAAGGCTTCCCCACTTCTCCAGAACATAGTACATCATCGACCGAACAACCATTGTACCTACCCAAGCACGATTTCTCTCTACAAAAGGAATATCGGAGCCCAGCTCTTCCTTCTGTCTGGACACGTACCCACTCCATTTTTGCCATGTAGAAAACTGCCGTATCGTTGTAGGTACATCTCAAGTGGCAGCTTCTAGGTGAAGTCTTTGCAGACGCTCAGAGCCAATGGAATCTTCTCCTCTGAGCCCCCGTATCACTTCCTTGTAAACATCCATTACGCTGCAGATCGCTAGCTGTGTCTGTGTCTTTCTAGTTATGAACAGGGTTTCATTTTCACAGAAGCATGAGGCAGGGCTGGGACACTCTCTGTCTGCAGGCCGGCCGCCGAGTCGCCTTCCACTCCCGCACCCTCAGCCAGGGCAGCACGTTCTAGAATCTGGTCCTCAGCCCCACAGGCCTGGGAACTCAATTTCCGAAGCACTTTAGAATATGTAATTGCTTAGGGAGACGTTCTCATGGGAACTCATTTCACCAAGCTTTAACAAGCGTGCAGAATAGCGACAAACTAATTGTAAATAGTACACCGACAGGCTCAGATAACGGTATGATGAGAAATCTTCAGGAACCCGGGGAGGAATGGGATGTATTAGTTTATTGAACAAAAATAATTGCCTGCACCAGCCGATGCTGCTGAAATGAACCCAGCTCTCCTATAGGGCTTTATCCGTCACAGGCTACAGAAGACCCTTCTATATGGGCAGAGTTAGGGGATCACTGAATGTTTATATCTGTGCCACCCGTGTTTCTTCTGTCCGAACCCAGCTTGTCTAAATAGGATGATACAATTCATTGGGGCTCCATTGTCTATATTCTACTCTGTCCCCTTTACCACCATATCAACCCGAGACAGTTACCAACTGTTCTCAAGCTCTTCGGTCCCGTGATAGTTAGTCATGTCTTGATTTCCTCCTGTCGCTAGTTCAAATCCCATCCACTGGGTGAAGATTTTACTAGTGTGATGCTCAGAAGAAGCCCTAAGGTGTAGGCTGTATACATTTTCCTAAGAGCACAGTGTATCTTGCCTCTTTTTTAGGTTTATAACACAGCGCCTGGCTTAGTGTAAATTCTTAGTACAGTTCGGTGTTAACTTGAATGTGCCTTATTCAGCTGTTTTTTTCACTCAGGAGGCAACCTTGGCAGAACGAGCATGAATTTGGAGAATGCCAGTGCCCCTACCAAGTGGGCGGTGTGTTCAATATAATAATAAGCCCAATTTGTCATTTAGTTGGCTAGCTCTAAAAATAATGACTGCCAAGATTTTCAAACAAGGAAAGAAATTGCAGTGATGGTACTCGTTAAGTTACATCATTGTCAAATCAGTAATTTTATTTTTTTTTTGATTGTTTACAAATGTTTATTTATTTTGAGAGAGCGAGAGCAAGCCCGGGAGGGGCAGAGAGAGAGAGAGAGAGGGAGAGAGAGAATCCCAAATGGGCTCTACATTATCAGCACGGAGCCCAATGTGGGGCTTGATCTCACAAACGCTGAGATCATGACCTGAGCCGAAATCAAGGTTCGGATGCTTAAACAGCCGAGCCACCGAGGCACCCCTCAAATCAGTAATTTTCAGACAGTGGTTCTCAAACTGTGGTCTCTGGAACAGTGCGTCAGTATCACATGGAAACTTGAAAGAAATGCAAAGCCCTGGAGTGCCTGGGTGGCTCAGTGGGTTAAGCGACCCACATCGGCTCAGGTCATGATCTCACGGTTCATGAGTTCAAGCCCCGAGTCAGGTTCTCTGCTGTCAGCTCAGAGCCAGAGAGCCCGCCATCTCTGCGCCCCACCCCCCCGCTCATGTCTGTGCTCTGTGTGTGTGTGTGTGTGTGCGTCCGTGTGTCTCAAAAAATAAATAATATAAACATTTAAAAAAAGAAGAAGAAATGCAAAGCCTTATGTCCCTCGTCAGACCTACTGAAGCAGAAACTCTGGGGGCAGGGCTCAGCAATGTGGTTTAACCAGCTCTCCAGGAGAGACATTATGCTGGTTTGTTCACAACCTCACACGTGATTTCAATGGGCCCCTCAAATCTCATACAGCCTGAGACTGATAGCGTATTCGTCGGTAAAACAGGGCAACCCCTGGGATACGCCAGTTAGCTGACATACTTTTCATATAATGCTGTGTGCAAGGGTCACATTAAATCACAACCATATTTGGTCGACGTGTAACTAAAGACAGTCCTGATAATCACATAGGGGGAAGTATGGTAAGCCAAAACAGCCCTGAAATGATTAAGTCATTAAGAGCGAACCTGTTGGCCGGTTATAAAGCTTAGTTACTAAAACATCAGGAAAGAGGAGAGAAGGCAAGATATCACCAACACGTCCAAGTAAGGCTGTTTTCATTCCAGGGACGGAGAAGGGAATGCATTTGAGGTTGGGCCTAGGCAAGACAATTAAGAAAGCATATTTGGGGCATCGGACTTTGAGAAGCCTTGACCGATTGCTTGCTTTCTTGCTGTGCAGAAAGGCTAGAGCTGGATCCCCAAGTCCCTACGATGCTTCACAGATGCCCTCTGCTGCCTCTGTGGGCGAAACTCCATAGCCCTCTGTGGTTAGAAGTAGCAGATGGAATCTCATCCGGACCAAATGAAGCCCAGGGACATATGCCCTATTCCTGGGGTGAACATATGATTACTGTGTCCAATTTTAATGGCTCTTGTGTAGCTATAGCTTCTGCTATAGTTTCAAAACTATCCCACCTTTGGGGCACCTGGCTGGCTCAGTCCATACAGCATACAACTCTTGACCTCAGAGTTGTAAGTTCAAGCCCCATGTTGAGTGTGGAGCCTACTAAAATAAAATAAAATAAAATAAAATAAAATAAAATAAAATAGTCCAGTTTTTACAATAAACTATCTGATCACTATAACTATTACTCAAGTGTTCTCTCCTTCTTCCCCTGCTCCTCCTCCCCCTCCTCTTTCTCTCTCTCTCAGTCTGGCTTCCTTCCTCATTCCCTCTCTCTACCCTCCTCCCCTTCTTCCTCTGTTCATATTTCCTGCCATCACCAAAAAAATTTAACAGACCTCCTCATGTTCTTGGAATCCAGCTGCAGAGACCATGGAGTATTGCACAACTGATCCCAGCACTCCAGGGGTGTCACCAGATGTGGTGTGGTCGGACCCATTGGAATTACGCAGTCCCCAACCTGCACAGATATATGCGATGATGTCCTACAGGGAGACCTTAGTGTGAGAGCTTAAACTCCAGCCTGGATCCATCTGTCCAGTCCCTGAATCTCCAGATGATTTGCTTCCCCCAAGCTGATAAAATCTGGGGCTATGCAATGACTTGGAATTCTTGGAATTGGAATTTTATATGCAAAACTGATCAGGACCATGCCACATATTCGTTTCCCACTTCTCCTCACACTTGGCTTGTTCCATCACTCAATCTAATTTTGACCTCTAACCCTTTGACTAAAGATCTAGTTGACCTTTGACATCTCCATTGTCTGCAAGGTACGGTCTGTGTTTTTCACCTTCTTGTTCCATGTCCCAATCTGCAGATCATCTGTCTTCTGCATCTCCAGGTGGTTTCCTAGAAAATAAATGAAGAACAGAACATGATGAACCTAGGAAATCAACCAATCCAGAGACCATTCTCTGCCCCCAGGAGGCCAGATATGCCCATACTTCCTGGTCTTGGAAAAGGTCATCTCAACTCAATTTCTCTGCTATAATCTACCCTAGCTTAGGTTCCTTTAGCACGTCCCTGGAACAGATATGGCTACTGTGCAGATCACAGAACAGAGGATCTCCAAGAACAATTTTAGTCACTAAGAAACTTAGAGCACAGGGCATCCAAATACTCCAGATGGCTCAGTGGAGAGAACCCCGAGATAGGAGTTGTGGGCTCTGGGGAGAGTATGTAAAGATACACTTCTGAAGAGCAGCTCTGTAACCCCCAACCCAGGAGCTCTGCCTTACAGTCCCCCACTGGGGCTTCATACCAGCCTCCTGAGAGAGGTTAGGACACACAGTGCACTATAGGCATAGGATGAACTCTTCTGGGAAGTCCATGGGGAATGTGCCCAGTGGTTTACCCAGGACTCACACTGGGCATGCCCCTCTTTAGCAGGAGGGCATTTCCCTGCTGCATTGTGTGCACCCTTGTTAGGAATATTGGCTTATGTCTCTGCTTATCCTCTATGGTCTCCCCATAAAGCAAGAGTCTAGGATGCACTTCCAAAATGGCAGACCCTTCTACTCTCACTGTCCTTAACTTGAAGTTACTAGACATCCTACAGAACTGACTCATCCTTGCCTCTCTCACAACCTTCACTGAAAACCCTTCTGCCAAGATTACCTCATGACTGGCAAGTCAAAGTATGACTTTCCATTTATACTGTACTTATTTTGTTTTTGATTTTATTTCTTCGATTTGATTTCTTCGATTTGTTATTTACCCAGGCATAGATCAGTAATTATCAGTGGATACAGAACAATGCCAACACTCTGAAGAATACCCTTCTTTTGCCTCTTTGTGTTCAGACTCTCTCCCCACCTTTAACCGTCAGCAACCACCGATCAGATTGCCGTTCTTATATCTTTCACTTTTCCAGAATGTCCTATAAATGAAATCATGCAATATGTAATATTTTAAGACTATGGCCTTTCCCTCGGCACAGTGGTTCTCCATCAGGGCCCTTGGCCATGTCTACAGACATTTTTAGTTGTACTAAGTTGGAAAGGTAGAGGGGTACTGCCTCCTTTGCATAGGGGTGGCCTTGCCAGGGATGTGGTTAAATAGCCCCACAACAAATTATACAGCCCCCCAAAAAAGTCAAGAGCCATGATTTTGAAAAACCTTGACGTAGCACAATTCTCTTAAAATTTATGTGTAGTATCACATGTGTCAATAGTTCATTCTTTTTTAGTGCTGAGAAGTATGCCACTGTGTGGACATAATACAGATTGCTTATCCTTTCACCTTCTGAAAAACATGTGGATTGTTTCCACGTATGGGCAGCTTTGACTAATGCTGCTACACATATTCACGGATAGGTTGTTTTTTTAAGTTTTTATTCAAATTCTAGTTCATTAACATACATGGATAGTGTTTGATTTAATGTAAGTTTCATTTTTCAAGAATGCATACCGAGAAGTGGGATGTCAGGGTCACATGGTCCCATACATTAACTTTGGAGAAACTGACCGAGGTTTTCTGGAGGGGTTACATTTCCACCAGTCATGCTTGTACGTTCCTTCTGCTCTGCCTTCTCAATAGCTCTTTGACCATACTTTGATTTATGCCAGGATTTGACCCTGCAGATTAAGAAATAGAACATTATTGGGGTGCCTGAGTGGCTCAGTTGGTTAAATATCGGACTCTTGATTTCAGCTCAGGTCATGATCTCATGGGATCACGGGATCTTGTGGGATGGAGCCCTGAGTTGGGCTCCATGCTGAGAGTTGAGCCTGCTTAAGATATTCTCTCCCTCTCTCTCTCTGAAAAAAAAAAAAAAAGGAAATAGAACATTACCAGCATCCCAGATCCCTTCCTATTACCACCCACCACCCACTCAAAGGTAAACACCATTCTAGCCTCCAACAGCAGAGGTTCAATTTCAATGCTTTGAACTTAATATAATTGAAATCATAAAATGCATACTCTTCAAGGTCTGGCTTTTATCTCTCAATATTTTGTTTTTGATACTCATCCCTATTATTGCGTGTAGCTGTGATTGTTAACAATTTTGGTTACATAATATCTCCTTGTGTGATTTACCTTCCATTCTGGATGAATGTTTGCTTTTCTTTTGACTGAGGTTTAATTTATATTCAATAAAATGTATCAGTTTTAATTGTGCAGTTCAACAGTTTATAGAAAACATATATACTCATGTGAACACCGACATTGCGTGAATACAGGACATTTCAACACACCAAAAATATTTCCTCATTCCCCTTCGCCTGCATTCCGCTCTGTTACCCGCTCTGGTACCCCCACATCAATCTACTTCTGTCATAATTGCTTGCTCTTTTCCAGAGTGTCATGGAAATATAGAGTATGTAATCTTTTTTATCTGACTTCTCTGACCCAGCATAACATTTTTGAAGTTCATCTACCCTGTTGTATGTATCAGTAACTCGGTGCTATTTTGTGGTCAAAGCATACTCCAATTATACACATTTTTTTTTTTTATTTACTTGCTGTTGGACATCTGTGATACTCCAGGCTTGGGTTATTTTAAATAACATCGCTATGAAAAACCACATACAACTATTTACGTGCACACCCATTTTTATTTTCTTAGGTAAAACAATAGATATTCTACAAATTACTGGGAAAGGAGTTGGAATCTCCAACCATAGTTATAGACACTGCCTGGTTTCTCCTTTCAGTTCTATAAGGCTTTACCTCACTTATTTTGAAGCTCTCTGTTAGGTACTTACACATTTAAGATTATTATGGGGTGTCTGGCTGGCTCAGTCAGGCAAGTATCCAACTTCAGCTCAGGTCATGATCTCATGGTTTGTGAGTTTGAGCCCCGTGTTGGGCTCTGTGATGACAGCTCAGAGTCTGGAACCTGGTTCGGATTTTGTGTCTCCCTCTCTCTCTCTCTCTCTGCCCCTCTCCCACTCACCTCTGTCTCTCTGTCTCTCTGTCTCTCTCTCTCTCTCTCTCTTTCTCAAAAATAAATAAGCATTAATTTTTTTAAAAAAAAGATCATTATGTTCTCTTGATGTCTTGGCCCCTTTATCATTACGTAATGGTTTTCTCTATTCCCGGTCATAATCTTTTCCTGAAGTCTTTATCTGAATTTATACAGTCCCTTCGACTTTATTTTTATCCCACTGTCATTCATTGTATTTAAATTCGGCATAAATTCACAAACATTAGCTACAGCAGTGGGAACTACAGCCCATCCTACAAGCTCTCCTATCATAATGCTTTTATTTTTCCCTTTCCAACATCTTTAAGAAGCTGTAACAAGATGGACTGACATTCACATGATGCAAGTGGATCAGACCGGTGTAAGGAGTGGACTCTATGAACACGTCCATACTCCACCCAGGTCCCCGTAATTCTCTTTTATTATTTATGTGCCCCACCCCCCACCGCCCCCGCCAGCTTTGTTACCCTTTTGTCTCTAAGAACCCATTCTTGCAATTCTCTTGATGAGACTGTCCTCAGACTGCCAGATCCCCTTTGTCCAATAAGTGGAGAGCCAAAAGTGCCTGGTAGTTTACATCCCCAAAGCAGCCCTTAGCTAAAAACTGATTAACGTAGGAATTTGGAAGCCCAGTTCCCTTTCTACAACCTGTAATAATCTCCATGGCATAATTTCCACTCCTGGGCATCCCTGCAAGACTAAGCTGAGGCTGGAAGCTTGCCTGAAAAATACCCTTGCTTGATTTCTTTCCCTTCTGCTTTCTTTACATTTTTACTCCTGGGAGCACTAAATCAGGGGTGTCTTTCAGCCAGTTTATGCCAGTTAAGAGCAACTCGTGTAAGCCAAATGTTAAATTTTCAGGAATTTTGTCGGCTGGTTTGGAAACACAAATATGCTCAAAAATCTAGAAGGCTACACATATGTCCAGGGCTCAGAAAAGAAATGAGAAGACAAGCTTTCAGCTCTGGCTGGTTGACAGGCTCCACGCAAGCAGGAAGTAAAAGCTAAAGTAGAATTGTAAATGGCCTGGCTTAGCACTGTGAAGGGTGACCTAATACAAAGAAAATCTACAAAGACCAAGATAGTATTGCTTTTATTTATTTGGACCAGCAAGGCAAAATCTTCATAGAACTGTCCCTGACAAAACTTGGATATGGTACTTGCTAGAACAGACCTAAGGAGATAAAGGACGCCGTAAAGTGTGACAACATGTCCAAAAAGGCAATCCTAGGAGAGGAGAGAGAGAAATAGAAAGTATATTTGAAGAAATCATCTCCCTAAATTTCCCCAGTATAATGAGTGGCATGAGTCCACACATCCAAAAATCTCGATAAACTCTAAGTAGGACAGGCTGAAAGAGACCCACACTGAGCCACATTATAATCAAGCTGTCAAAAACGAAGACAGGGAGAATCTTGAAAGAAGTAGAATAGGCCAAATTCACCACGTACAAGGGACCTTCAATACAATTAATGGCCCATGTCTCACTGACAACCATGGAAGTCAGGAGAATTGTAGCCACAGCAAAACCATTCTTCAAAAATGAAGGAGACATTAATACATTTTCAGACAAACTAAAGCTGAAGGAGCTCATCGTTTTTCTAGATCTACCCTACAAGAAGGGTAATTCTTTAGTCTACAATCAAAGGATGCTAGAGAGTAAAATAA
Organism: Panthera pardus; assembly: GCF_024362965.1. NCBI lineage: Eukaryota > Metazoa > Chordata > Mammalia > Carnivora > Felidae > Panthera > Panthera pardus. Next base: position 5,589,001 of record NW_026526810.1, read on the forward strand.
AGCCATATGAAAAATCAAAAAACACAAGTAAAGGTAACTACACAGATAAACATAAAGCCTAGTATTATATTTAACTTGTTACTTTTTTTAGGTTTATTTATTCATTTTGAGAGAGACGAAGAGTGAGTGGGTGGAGCAGAGAGAGAAGGAGAGAGAGAGAGAGAGAGAGAGAAAGATTCCCAAGCAGCCTCCGCATTGCCAATGCAGAGCCCGACATGGGGCTTGAACCCACCAACCATGAGAACTTGAGCCGAAATCAAGAGTCAGACGCTTAACTGACTGAGCCACCCAGGCGCCCCTAACTCGTTACTCATTTTTATGTCTATGTTATTCAAATGGAACATGAATAAAACAATTATAAATCTATGTTAATGGGAACACAATGTATAGCAGCGTAATTTGTAAAAAAAATAACAATATAAGGGGGGCAGAGTTGTATAGGTGTAGAGTTTTTGTATATTACTTAAGTTCGTATTCATTCAAACTAGATTGTTATAAACTTAAGATGTTAGTTGTAATACCCAGGGTAAGCGCTAAGAAAAGAACTGAAATATATACAGAAAAAGGAAATGAGAAAGAAATAAAAAAGACACAAGGGGAAAAAAATGAGTTAAACACAAAAGAAGGCAGTAATAGTGAAAATGAGGAACAAAAGGAATATAAGACTGTAGAAAGTGAATAGTAAAATGACAGAAGTTCTTTCTTATCAGTAATTACTTTAAATGTACACAGATTGAACTCACCAATTAAAAGACAGATTGTCAGAAAGAATTGTAAAAAAACAAAAAAACAAAACATGTAATCTAACTGCTAAGTTGTCTATGAGAGACGCACATAAGTTTAAAGTGAAATTATTTAGGGGCACCTGGGCGGCTCAGTCAGTTGGGCGTCTGACTTCAGCTCAGGTCATGATCTTGCAGTCTGTGGGTTCGATCTCCATATTGGGCTGTCTGCCGACAGCTCAGAACCCGGAGCCTGCTTCGGATTCTGTATCTCCCTCTCTCTCTGCCCCTTCCCCACTCTCACAAATAAATAATAAATAAAACATTTTAAAAAATAAAGTGGAATTATTTCTGTTCCATGCAAAAAGCAAATAAAACCTGGGGTAGCTATATTGATATCAGACCAAATAGATTTTATAAAAAGTTATTACAAGAGACAAAGGACATCATGTACTGACAAAGGGTCATTCCATCAAGAATATACAATGATTATAAACGTACATACATCTTTCTATGGAGTCTCCAAATATATGCAGGAACACTGAATCTTACAATCCATGAACATGAAATCTCTCTCCATTTGATTAGATACAGCTTTCTTTCATCAGAGCTTTGTATTTTTCCACATGTAGATCCTATACATATTGGTTCAGATTCATACCTAAGGATTTTAATTTTTGATGCTACTTTTAAATAATATTTATTTTAAAATTTAAATTCCAACTGTTCATTACTGACATACGGGAAACCAATTGACTTTTGTACATTAACCTTGTTTCATGTGACTTTGTTGTACTTGCTTATTATTTCCAAGACTTATTTGGTAAATTCCTTGGGATTTTCTACCTAAACTATTAGGTCATCTATGAATAAAGACTGCATTTCTTCTTTCTCAATCTACATACCTTTTTATTTTTTTCTTGTCTCCTTACACTAGTTGAAACTGATCGTACCGTGTGTAATAGGAATGGTGAAAAATGACTACGCTTGCATTGATTCCAAACTCAGGGCGAAAGCATTCATTTTTTTGCCATTTAATACAATGTTAGCTGCAGGGTTTTTGTAGACAGTATTCGTCAGGTTGATAACATTTCCCCATACTTCCCGTTTGCTTAGAGTTATTATCAAAAATAGGTAGGTGTTGGATTTTATCAAATACTCTTTCTGCATCAATTGAAATGATCATGGTTTTTCTTCTTCAGGCTGTTGATATGATGGGTTACATTTATTCGTTTTTGATTATGAAATTAGTCTTTCTTACCTGAAATAAATCCCACTTGTTTGTGGTGTATAATTATTTTTATACATTGTTGGATGTGATTTGCTAACGATTAGTTTAGAATTTTGTATTCATATTCCTGAGAGTTATCAGTCTGTATTTTTCCTTTCTTCTAATATTCATCTGGTTTTATTATTAAAGTTCTTCCTTTTTTTCTTTCTCCCTCCTTTCTGTGCTTCCTTTCCTCCTTCCTTCCTTCCTTTCTTGCATTTCTGTTGGGGGAAGTTTTTTTTTGTTTTTTTGTGTTTTTTTGTTTTTTTTTTTTTGTTTTTTTTGTTTTTTAACCTATCTTCAAACTCACTGATCCTTTCCTCGGCTGAGTCCAGTCTACTAATGAGCATTTTAAAGGCATTCTACATTTCCTGTTTACAGTGCTTTTTTTAATGTTTATTTATTTTTGAGAGAGAGCGAGTGAGCAGGGAGGGTCAGAGAGGGAGACAGAGAATCCCAAGCAGGCTCTGCACTGTCAACGCAGAGTCTGATATGAGATCATGATCTGAGTCAAAATCAAGAGTTGGATGCTTAACTGACTGAGCCACCAAGTGCCCCTGTTACAGTACTTTTTATTTCCAGCATTTCCTTTTGACCTTTTTTGGAGTTTTAATCTCCCTGTTTACATTACTCATCTGTGCTTGCATATTGTCTACTTTTTGCACTAGAGCCCTTAACATATTAATTTGTTGCTTTAAATTTCATGTCTGTGAAAAAATAAAAATTAAAAAAAAGGGGGCGCCTGGGTGGCTCAGTCAGTTAAGCGTCCGACTTCAGCTCAGGTCATGATCTCACAGTTTGTGAGTTCGAGCCCCGCGTGGGGCTCTGTGCTGACAGCTCGGAGCCTGGAGCCTGCTTCGGATTCTGTGTCTCCCTCACTCTCTGCCCCTCCCCCACTTGTGCTCTGTCTCTCTCTATCTCTCAAAAATAAATAAAATGTAAAAAAAAATATTTAAATATCATGTCTGTGAATTCCAACTTCTATTGCATATCTGAGTCTGATTTGGATACTTGCTTTTTTCTTTGGAGTCTATGCTTTTACATGCCTTTTGGCATGTCTTGTGATTTTTTGTTGAAAGCATGACATTTATCGGAATAGAAACTGAGTTAAATAGGCTTTTAATGTGAGGATTTCTTTTAATCTGCTAGGAGTTGTGCTGTGTTTCATATGTGCTGTGGTTGTAGGTGCCAGAGGCTGTATATAGCTCCACTATAATTGTTTTCTTTCTTCCCTGTTGATTTTAGGTCTTTCCTATGGACTCCTTCTCATAGAGAGTATGTATCTAGTTGCTATTTCAGCTGTTACTCCATTTTTATACTGAATTTCTGTCAGTGTGGTAGCATGTGTGGGTGAAAAGCATTTTATAATCTTAGGAGTTCTTTTTAGTCTTTTAGTGGACCTGTTTCTCTGGACTGTGATGTTCACAGCTGTTTCTTCTGAGGTATAGTTTCTCCTTTCCCTTTCACATCGCTTTGATGAGACAGAAAGGCAAGTGGGGGTTGAAAGGAGAATGACTGTTTTCTCCATCTAAGATGAGGCAAGACTCTGATCAAGTTTTTTTCCACCCCCTGGAAGGCAGCGCTTTGTTATGGAGCCCTCTCTGGGAATATTTCCCAATAATTAATCTTCTCCTTTCCCTTTCAGAGTCACACAAGGGAATTTTGTGACTTTTAACCGTGAGAGTCAGGTAGAGTTCCTGGAGGTAAACTTTAGAGTTTCCCCCAAGATTGCAACAGCCAGGAGTTTTTCCCACTCACACGAGTCCACACTCAGCCTCCTGAGTGTTCCTATCAGTTTATGACTGCTCTGCTCTAGGTAAGTACAACTCAGCTGTGACTCTCTGTATTGGCTTTTCTCCCCAGTTTTGGAATGGCAGTTTGTCCTTTGATCTCTGTTCTCTGAGAAGCCCAAGAAAAGTCAATGGTTTGGGGTTTGTTCAGCTTTTTCTGTTGTGAGGATGAGAGTGACTTCTTCCACGCTCTTTACATGTCAGAGCTGAACCAGAATTAATGTTTTTATTTTCATTCAGTTCAAAAGACTTTCTAAAACCCCTTTAATTTCCCCTTTGCTCTATAGTTTTTAGAGAAGAGTATAGTTTCACTACCAAATATGTGGGGCCTCTTCAGGTTTTGTCCTATAATTGATCTAATTAAACTCTATTGTGATTAATAGCATACTTTGCACACCTTGAACACTTTTAAATATATTGATACTTGTTTATGGCACAGAATATGGTATATCTTGGTCAATGGCCCCTGTGCATTTGAAAAGAATGTGAATTCTGCTATTTTTTTTTTGGTTGGGTTATTTTATAAATTAGGTCAGTTAAATCAGGTTAGTTGATAATATTGTTCGAGTCTTCTATAGCATTACTGATTTTCTATCTACTTGTCCAATCAAGTAGAGAGAGACTAATTATGGAATTGTCTATTTCTCCTTGCAGTTCTATCAGTTTTTGCTTTATGTATTTTGAAGCTCCATTAGTAACTGCATAAGTATTTAGGATTGTTATACCTTCTTGATGAATTGGCTTCTTTATTATTACATAATAACTTCTATTTCTGGTAATATTTTTGAATATTAACAGATATCTGCTTTGTCTTATATTAATATACCTATTTCAGTATTATCTTGAATAGGGTTAGCATGGGCTATCTTTTCCTTCATTTTAACCTATTTGTGCCTTTATAATTATAGTATGTTTCTTATAAAAAGCATATGGTTGGGTCTCGCTTTACTTTTCCAATCTGACAATTTCTGATCTCTGAGGTATTTACACATTTTACCTGTAATATAATTATTGACACGATGGGCAGAAAACTACCACCTGATATTTGTTTCTAATTGTCCTGGTTATTATTCCTTTTTCTCTTTTCTTTCTCTTGAATTAAATGAATACTTTTATCTCCTTTTTTGGCTTTATATACACCAACTCTTTGTTTTGTTATTTTAGTGGTTATTTTATGATTTATAATATACAGTTTTAATAAATTTAATTTTTAAGTAATCTCTACCCCCACACGGGGCTCAAACTCACAACCCTGAGATCAAGAGAAACATGCTCTACTGACTGAGCCAGCCATGCACCCCTATAGTACACATTTTTAGTTAACCACAGTCTTACATCAAGTGATTACACGCATTTATGTATAGCATCAGAAGCTATCAGCGGTATTCTTCCATTTTCCTCTTCTTAGCCTTCTTGGTATTGTTTATATACATTGTGACTCCACATGCTATCAACATCCCTACTACATTGTTTAAGCAGTCTACTACCTTTTAGAAAATAAAACATTTTTAAAGCCCTGTGTGTTTACACTTCCTGTCTCACTCAATGCAGCCTGACAGAATCAAGTACAATAGACTGGGTGACTTACAAACAATAGAAATGATTTCTCACAGCCTGGAGGCTGGCAGTCTGAGATCAGGGTGCCAGCATAGTCAGGTTCTGGTAAGAACCCTCTTCTGGGTTGCAGACAGCTGACTTCTGTTTTCTCTTCACATAGCAGAAAAAGAGAAAGCTACTTCTCCACCTTTTCTTAAAAAGGCACTAATGCCATTGTTAAGAGTTCCATCCTTATGACTTAATCATCACCCAAAGGTCCCACCTCCAAATAGCATCACACTGGGGATTAGATATTAACATGTACATTTTGGGAGGGACACAAACATTCAATCTGTATCATTCAGGTGATATTTCTGATGTGTTTGATTTTTATAAATTGACACTTCGTCCTATTTTTCCCCTTCTGCCTGATGAATGTCCTTTAACATTTCTTATAGTACAGGTATTCTTGTGATAAAAATTTCAAATTTTGTATTTCTGGAAAAATCTTGTTTACATTTGATGTCTCCATTATATTTCTATTGCAAAGTGTCCTGTTAGATACGTGTTACATTTTTTTCCTTATTTTTTTACCTTTATTTTTCTTTCCATTTCTCAATATTGATAGTTTGCACTGACCTATTTTCCAGTTTACTAATCATCTGTTCTGCTGTGTCTAATCTTTTTTTAGACCCATACATTAAATTTTTATTGCCAGATATAACTTATTTTTCAGTTCTAGAATTTTAGCTTACAGACTCCTATTCCCTGATGAAATTTCCCATCTTTCCTTCATTTTAAAGAGCATTTGGATCATAAGGTATTTTAAATCAGTTATCTAGATCTCCTGAGGGTCTGTTCCCATGATTTTTATAAAATATAGATATCTTTTGGTTATTTGGTCCTGTGTTTTAATTCTCCTAGTAATTCTTAATGGATATCTGACATTGTCAACGACACAGTACAGAGGCTCTGGATGATGTTATCTTCCTCCAGCAAGAGATTTTCTTCTGGGGGGCAGATCAAGCCTGCAGATCACCATAATCTAATTGCTGTTTGATTTTAGAGTTTGAGGTTGATATATTTCAGTGTTGAGATATTTCCTGAACCATAGTTCACCTTCTAAAGTATGGTCTTTATTCCAAGGGTCTGGCCTTTATTCCTACTTCATGGCCCTTTGGGAATCTCCACTGAAAGTCTGGGCTGTCAGGAATTAATTTGTCAGGAATTGAACTCCAACCATAGTCTCCACAGCAACATGCAGCTGCTGAAATTTTTGCTGTTCTATTTGGTTTCCCAGATGCTGTAGCCTGTTGGGTTTTTGGACTATTGCCCTGACACATCTACCATAGGAATTAACTAAGGACTCCATAGGAATTAGACATTTGGGGGACTTCTCTATGTTTCCCTATTCTCTGGGATGGTTATCCCTCAGATCTCAACCAATGTGGCAGTGTGGAATTCTGACTACTGTATCTCTACTTCAACAAGACAACCACTTTCTGTTTGGCTTCTGTTTTGTCTATAGAAAATTGGAAAATGGCTTCATGGAAAAAGCCAGGATCAACGGGGAGGCTTCTGTGTGCTTCTCTCTTCCCAAGGATCACGGTCATCCAAGTCTCAACTTTGTTAGTTTCTCTTCACTGAGCACCAAGACTCCCTTCCCTACGTAGTTGTCAGTGGAAGGTTTTGTTCTATTTAATCCAATTCACTTGTCTCAGACCCAGAAACCTGCGAACTTCATTATGTTACGCCTGGTGATTTGAAGTATCCTGAACCGGAAACTCTTTCTCTTAAATTCTAGTCTGCCATATTTCTTCCAAAAGTCCTAGGTTTGTCATGAACCATGATAGCTTAAGACAACCGTTTATAAAAATGAATGTACAATCATCTTTTCTTTTCAAATTTCACAACTGTATTTAAAAATTTTTTTAACGTTTATTCATTTTTGAGACAGAGAGAGACAGAGCATGAATGGGGGAAGGTCAGAGAGAGAGGGAGACACAGAATCTGAAACAGGCTCCAGGCTCTGAGCTGTCAGCACAGAGCCCGACGCGGGGCTCGAACTCACGGACTGCGAGATCATGACCTGAGCCGAAGTCGGATGCCCAACCGACTGAGCCACCCAGGCGCCCCAACACAACTATATTTAATCTCCACTGCCAAGTGCTTGATCTATTCGGTGACTTAGGATCACACATGTTTCCATGTAATAACCTACAGCTTCTAGGAAGTCAGAAGAAGGACAACAGAGTGTCATGTGACACAGTGAAACCTATGAGGTTAGAGTCAAATAAGACCAATGCTGTAGCAATTTGCACTTTCTTAGCTAACATTTTCTCATTAGTGGGGATGCCTGGCTGGCTTATTTGATAGAGCACATGACTCTTGATCTCAGTGTCCTGAGTTCAAGCCCCATACTGAAAGTAGAACTTACTTAAAAAAAATAATAGTAAAATAAAATAAAATGTCCTTACTTGTAAAACTTTTAGTTAACTTTTCCTACCCACAGTTTCCTCATTTGTAAAATGAAAATAATAATTACCCTCTCTGTGTTGTTGTCATTGTTCATGCACTAAAATGTTTATAGTAGCATTGCCTGTTGGGGCAAAAATGTTTAAAACAGAGTAAAGGCGAATTTTTTAATGTTAAAATTCTAACACCCTTCCCAAAGGTCATGGTTTAATGAATTATGGTGTATCCACACCATGAACCAGTGTGTAAGCCATTAAAAAGAGGAGCTTTATGACACCTGGGTGACTTAGTCACTTGGGCTTTCAAGTCTGAATCTCGGCTCAGATCATGATCTCACAGTGTGTGAGTTCAAGCCCCACATTGGGCTCTGTGCTGATGGCATGGAGCCTGCTTGGGATTCTCTCTCTCCCTCCGTCTCTGCCCCTCCCTTGTGCACTCATGTGCTCTCTTGCTTTCTTTCTCTCTCTCAAAATGAATGAATGAATGAATGAATGAATGAATAAATAAAGAGTAGCTATGCCACTTGACTTTGAAGACTTATTTTGAGATACCACATGGGAAAGGAAAGATATAGACATGTGAATATAATCTTTAAATATGTAAATATGTGTACACATATCTATATATTCCTTTGAGGAAAACCACTGACAGGCATAGATTCCCTGGGTAGGGAAAGTGGGAAGAGGAAGAAGAGTTGACACAGGAGAAAGAGAAAACAAGGAAAAAATGGGCAAACAAAAGCTTATCCCAAGAAATGTATGTGTGCAATGATCGCTTTTACATATTTTCATAAAATTTTACTTCTATTTGTTTATAGAAGTAAATTAATTTTTAAGTGCTGGCTTTTCAATTTTAGGTTTAAAGTATTAATTTGGTATAAATGAATATACGTTCTTTAATAAAACACCTGTTATGAAAGGCGGTTAGAGATGGAGTAGATCCTTAACTTAAAGATCTTCCAAGGGGCGCCTGGGTGGCGCAGTCGGTTGAGCGTCCAATGTCAGCTCAGGTCACGATCTCGTGGTCCGTGAGTTCGAGCCCCGCGTCAGGCTCTGGGCTGATGGCTCGGAGCCTGGAGCCTGCTTCCGATTCTGTGTCTCCTTCTCTCTCTGCCCCTCCCCCCTTCAAGCTCTGTCTCTCTCTGTCTCAAAAATAAATAAACGTCAAAAAAAAATTTTTCAAAGATCTTCCAAGTGCTAATTATCACATTTACTCACAAAACAATCTAGATGCCTGTGCCAAGATGTACTTCTAGGCCTAGTAGATGTACTGACAGAATCTGTCTCCTAGTTCTGATACCTGTAATATTAATTTTGGTTCTAAGCTCCTCTATGCGCATTTTCATAATACAAAGGCTAATAATTCAGGCCAACTATCTCTCTCTCTCCTTTTTAAGTTATTTAATTATCTTGAGAGTGAGAGCACAAGTTGGGGAGGGATAGAGAGAGGGAGAGAGAGAGAGAATCCCAAGCAGTCTGCATTGTCAACACAGAGCCCGACGCAGGGCTCAAACTCATAAACCCTGATGAGATCATGATCTGAGCCAAAGTCAGAGGCTTAACCAACTGAGCCATCCAGGGGCCCCAGGCCAACTATCTCCTTAGGATGCATTCCCTCTTTGTATAATTTATTCCTTGGTTCCAGATAAAAGGTTGGCAAAACAATTTCCAAGAGTGAACGTTCAGCGTGTGGACATAGGTATAAATTTAGTTGAAGCATTAAATTGCACTTCTATTAAATTGTACGAACGTACCCTCACTTGACTCGATCTTTCTAGTTCTTTTCCCACCCCCACAATGTTTTTCGAGTTTCAAATAGTGGCTTAGGTGGATAACATTGACAAAAGAACGTACACGTCACTGAACTTTTAGGACTTCTAGATTCCAAGTCAGTCAACAGTTTTATGCAGGGGTGAGTGGGGAACAATATTCATGCCCTAGAAGCCAGGCTCTCAGCCCGATCCTGCCAGCCTTGCGGGAAGACACAGCTAATCCATACTACATTTATTTGTGCTATTTATAAATGTCAGTAGGGACCGAAGTCCGTGCTGAGATTTGCTAAATGGCATTTGACCTTTTGAGCTTAAGCGCATTGCTAAAGATTTGGTATTGTGTGCCAAAGGGCTAAAGATGTGTGACAGAATGATGTGTGAGCTCTTAAGGAAACCGATTAATCACAATTGTTAACAATTACCCAACACGCACTCTGCATCGGTTGCTCTTGATTAAAAAGCCTTGTGTATAAAAATGCACTTAATCCGCAAAGCCTTCCCAGGAAGCAGGAATCATTATCTTTCTTATTCTATAGATGGGGACACCAAGGCACTGGGAAATCAGATAAGTTACTAAATTAGATAAATTACCACCGGGAGAATCCAGAACTAAGATCGACCAGAGTGATTTGAGCTCCACGTGGCATCCTCTCACTATCGTATGTCTACTTAAACCCAGATCGCCCAGAATATGCGCTCATCTCTTCTGTTCAGAAATTAGGTCCTCATTTTCTTGCCCAGCGGCCAGCCCGTGGAGCTTCTCAGCTTCCGTGGTAACAGGTCAAGGACTCAAGGATGAGATACAGATTTGAAGGTCCATGTGTTGTGGCAGGACTGGATTTGTCATTGCCTGGCTTCCATTACTTCTTTATGTAAAGAGAGCTTGAGACCGGGTCGGGGTCACACAATGAAGGGCGACAAGGGAGCAGGTGGAAGAGGAATGTGTGGAGGTGAGGGGTGCTGCACTTTGCTCTCACCTCCTGGCGGGTCAGGGACAAAAGAGAAATAAGGAAGAGCCTCTGGGAACTTGAACGTCTCAACAGTGAGAGAGACGGACACACTGTGTCCAGACAGAGTATGAGAACGGAAGTCTCTGAGATACTAGGAGGGCCCCTGGGAAAGTTGGGGGGGGGGGAAATGAAGTGGCAAGTGGGGCTTAACACATAGGCAACAGCATGGACTCTAGAACCCTCAACACCCGATAGATCTTTTTCGGATCGCTTGGCTCAGAATGGATTCCGAGAATATCTTTCCGTGGAACTTCAACGGTGACAGCAAGGAGGTAGTCTCCTTGTGAGAAATGCCGGCGACAGGAACACAGTGATTCTCTTCTCTCTGCTCCTTCTCTCGGAAGGAGAATAGAGGAAAAGCTTCAGATGGAATTTGGAGCCAGATGGAGATTGATTAGTTAATAATCCTGAAGTAACCCCAAATCACTACCTGTAATCGAGAAAATTTAGAATGTGACCAAAGAAGCTATCCAAATCACCATGGTAACCCCAAATAAACCTAGCCATAGTGTCTCCCTTACGGTATTAATATCTCTCATTTCTCTCCCACCTTTCCTACTGCGAGGCTTCTTACGTATAGCTCCTATGTTCTTTTTTTTTTTTTTAATTTTTTAATGTTTGTTTTTGAGAGAGAGAGAGAGAGAGAAAGAGCATGAATGGGGGAGGAAGACACAGAAATCAAAGCAGGCTCCAGGATCTGAGCTGTCAGCACAGAGCCCAAGAAGGGGCTAGAACCCATGAACCACGAGGTCATGACCTGATCCAAAGTCGGAGGCTTAACTGATAAAGTCGGAGGCTTAACTGATGGAGTCACCCAGACACCCTGTTCTTTTAACTTTTTATTTTTTTATTTTTTTTTAAAACGTTTATTTATTTTTGAGACAGAGAGAGACAGAACATGAACAGGGGAGGGGCAGAGAGAGAGGGAGACACAGAACCGGAAGCAGGCTCCAGGCTCTGAGCCATCAGCCCAGAGCCCGACGAGGGGCTCGAACTCCCGGAACGTGAGATCGTGTCCTGAGCTGAAGTCGGACGCTTAACCGACTGAGCCACCCAGGCGCCTCTCTTTTAACTTTTTAAAACAAATTGCTGAACTCAGATGATTTTAGCTATATTTACCACAGAATTCGGAAAGAGTTCAATAAGGTCCCTTTTCAGCACTACATTCTTGGAGTCTGAGAGATTTTTTAGCAGTGAGTGTGTGCCTGTCTGTGTGTCCAGGTGGAAATGGGGGAGGATCATAAAATCTATTGCTTCGAGAAATTTCCTCTGATTATATGAACTATATGAAATAGTTTTCAACCTTAAAGCTAGGAAAAAATTATCTTAGAAACCAATAAACTTTTTCTTAATAGTCAATAGTTTAAAATATGTGAAATATTTAACATTAAGTAATAAGAGGTCCTCGGTCAACAAAAATTGAAGCGAGGGGGGCAATGTTCTAGACACTGTTGGACACTAACACTCTTGGAAAATGTCTGTAACACATTATATTCTACAAGGTGCTGATAGTGTTTTGATTTGAATAGTTGATTGCTCAGGAACGAGCCGAGCAAACAATGTCACAGGGTATAAACCACAGTTCCTAAAAACATCAATTGCACTAAGCAGAACTAATGAACTGTTTTGTTCAATGATCCATCCTGTTTCTTGCCAATTTGTAGATCTTTGCGACCAGATACCATTCAGGGTTCGTCTGGCATCAGCCAGAAGCTGAGGAGTAAATTAATATGTCGTAGACTGAATCCTTAACAGTGATGGACTTACTAATAGAGACTTCAGCTAATACCTAATTTTCTCCTTCTTTTTTTTATGTTTAGTTTTGAGAGAAAGAGAGAGAGAGAGAGGGACAGGCAGAGAGAGAGGGACACAGAGGATCTGAAGCAGGCTCTGCACTGACAGCACAAGAGTCCAATGCAGGTCTCGAGCTCGCAAACCGTGAGATCATGATCTGAGCTGAAGTCGGATGCTTACCCAACTGAACCACCCAGGCATCCCAGCTACTACCTATTTTCTAAACAGGACTTCTGATTTCCAAGGAACTTGGTTTAGAGAGGGATGATGAAATATATAGCATCTTCCCCCAAAGGGGAGTGTTCTTATAAGTCTGGAAACGATGTTAAGAACCACATGGATGAAGGTGAAACCATTGGGGCTTGGTGGGAAAAACACATACCCCTATCAGTTTAAAGGCTGATGCTTACAGGATGCAAAGGTTGTTATAGATACTATGCAGGGAAACTTATAGAAATAAAGAGCAGTCAAGAAAGTCAAGAAACATGAATGCAAATGAAAAGCACTAATATCTAGGAAGCAGTGGTAGAAAAAGAAAAAAAAAAGGTCCTTATGGACATTTTCGACTTCAAACCATTTCCACTATGGACACTGGGCTCAAGAAGGTCAAGCACATAATAGTTTGTCTCTTCCTATTTCCCCAAAAACAAAAAGTCAAGCAGGCTCTCAAATCATCTACAATGTCATCTATGTGGTTTATTGGTGTTATTGGTGCAAAAAACTGGAACATTGCAAGTAGATGGGATATATCACCAGCAACCTATCAATAAGCCCAGGACTGCACAGAACTGTCAATGTATATTTCCCATTGTGCTACTTTTGTCTTGTCTGGTAACTTCCTTGAAAGGACTTCACTGAGACTGAACACACGGTTTTTCTTAGGCAGGCAGTTATTAAAATATGCAAAGTAAAAAAATGAGCACTAAACATGCCAACCAAGAAGGAGAGGGGGACATCCCGGAATCAACGAGAAATGGGTCTGAAAAAGGAAAATATATCATGGTGGATGCCTCTTTCCCCCAAATTACACCGCTTGATTCAATTCAGTGCTTGGTGGCACAATAGACAACTTTTGAGTGACTATACTGAAACCTCTGTCTTTAAAAAACACACGTAGTGGGGCGCCTGGGTGGCTCTGTCGGTCAAGCATCCGACTTTGGCTCAGGTCATGACCTCGTGGTTCACGAATTCAAGCCTCGCATGGGGCTCTGTGCTGACAGCTCAGAGCCTGGAGCCTGCTTGGGATTCTGTGTCTCCCTCTCTTTGCCCCTCCCCCACTCATTCTCTCTCTCTCTCTCTCTCTCTCTCTCTCTCTAAAAAATAAATAAAATATTTTAAAAAGTGTGTTTGTCTTTAACTAATGTGGGAACAGGGAGAAATAGCCCTACTAATCTAATTGCCCTATTACAATTTAGCATAAGCCCCCAACCTTGACAAAGATCACTGTTTTTCAGTATGGTGGGTTTTGTTCATCGACGAGATAAATGCCTTCCTCTGTAAATCTCAGACAGGCAGGAGTGGCATATTCTCATTTTGTAACATGTATTTCCTCGCAGAATTGTTAAGGACTATACTCAGTGTATGGATGAAATTCACTCAGTAAAAACTCATCGATAGTCCGTTACGATTGACAAACCACAGTATACAGACTTCAGCAAATCCTCCCAGATCCCTGCTTGCTGGATACTTGTCTCCTCTCCCATCTTTTTACCTTCAGCAAAAGTGATACATTATCAACAGACATATTTATCTTCCAGCTAATCCCAAATGGTTGGAATAAAGAGCGTGACACCAATTTTAAGCTTTTCTTTCTTTCCTCCCCTCATCATTTATTGTGGAAGAAAAATGGCCCTACAAAAATGGATTTTTTACTGCATCCTCAATAAATCCTATGTGCATTTCTCTTATTCTCTGTCCACTGCAAACATGCCTCTATCGAGATTAATACGAAATTCAGCCCAAGGCTGAGCACCAGACTTGAGCAGTGACAAATTCCTCACATTTGCCCACAGATCTTTTACTTTTTCTGCTAAGTTGTGGATTTCAAGCTTGCCCTCAAAATTGACACGGCGGAAAAGCACTCCTATCACTGGCTGGAAGTCATTGTTTGTGAACCCCGACACATTGACACATGTTGGCTTTTGATGCGTTATTTGATCTTTCATTCTGCTAAGTTTTTGGACTTTCTAAAAATTTAGGTCATTTACGGTTGAAGTCCAATCTAGCATCTTGAGAGGAGAAAGGAGAAGGCTATAAATGTTTTAGGTCTGCTGTCTCCAGATTTGGGATTTTTATCAGTAAGACATATTTTTAAAAAATTAGAGAATGGGGATAAGATGCAAATTCAGGTGGCATCGAGCAGAGACACGCACGCATAAAAACCACACTACCCGCTGTTTCTTGAATTTCAAGATAAAAATCTCAGAATAAAAGACAGCTTTGAGAAATGAACAGTGTGCTTTATGCGAATTTTCTTCTCATTTTGTCACAGATTTATCCTGTATATACAACTGTCTGCAGCTTTGCTTTTGGGGACAATGGCATCAGGCAAAAATAAATAAACAAATGAATGAATAAATGAATACATAAATAAATAAATAAAGCCCTCTGCCCATGCAGTTCTAAGGCAAGGGACCAGCTGAGCTGGCCTGTGATCCCAGCACTTTCTTTGTTAAATAAATGACAATTCTGTGACATTGTTTTTTGGGCGACGGGAATCATTTTCCCTTCAGAAGCTCAGCGGTTCATTTATATTCAAAGATCATCAAAGAGATCCAAGGAGATTGTGAGGCACCGTACCTGAGCAAAAGAACATACTTCCTAGTAAGTATAATTCTGCTTGACTAGTAACCAGAACTTGGAGATGAAAGTGGTCTTCAATTAAATCCTGATCGTGATCATCTGAGTTGCATCGAATTATTCCAGACATTTTGCTTTATACGACTTTACTAAGTTAATCATGGACCCCAAACACTCAATCACTAAGAAGCCCGTTACAAAAAATGATGTCTTATTCCAGGTGAAAAAATCCTATTCACTTGTTGGAATTCACACTTTGCTTTTGAAAATGTTATTTTTCTCATTTTATTTAATTTTTTAAATTGTTTTTAGTGCTTATTTTTCGAGAGAGCGAGAGAGACAGAGTATGAGTGGGGGAGGAGCAGAGAAAGAGGGAGACACAGAATCTGAAGCAGGTTCTAGCCTCTGAGCTGTCAGCACAGAACCCAGCTCGGGGCTCAAACTCATGGACCACGAGATCAAGACCTGAGCCAAAGTCGGATGCTCAACTGACTTGAGCCACCCAGGCATCCCTATCTGTCCTCATTTTAGCATTTATTCTTGGAATCCTCACCATGACCTTGATTTAGAAGGCAATTTTTTTAAAAAAATATTTATTTATTTAGTGAGAGAGAGAGCGGGGTAGGGGCAGGGAGAGAGGAGAGAGAGAATCCCAAGCACTCTCCACACTCAGTGAAGATCCTTGTACGGGCCCTGATGCAGGGCTGGAACTCACAGTGAGATCATGACCTGAGCCCAAGTTGGACGCTTAACTGATTGAGCCCCCCAAGGCATCCCAAGAGCCCATTTTCTATGTCCCAGGTAGCTACTAGAACACAGATGTGCCCAGTGTGGTAGTATGGCCCACACATGCCTCATCTTACAGAGACCTTCTGAACTCGCAAGGGAAATAAATGCTTGCTGGGTGGGAGTGAGCCAGAGTGAGCAAAGGCAGAAGCAAGCAGCTTGAAATTTGGTACTTACACCTCGGAAGCCCACACTAAAGGTAAGCCGGGTTTTGTCATCATGGGAAGGGAAGGACTGACTACAGAGGCAGAAAACAGAACTCAAATGCCT
Source organism: Panthera pardus (assembly GCF_024362965.1). Taxonomy (NCBI): domain Eukaryota; kingdom Metazoa; phylum Chordata; class Mammalia; order Carnivora; family Felidae; genus Panthera; species Panthera pardus. The sequence continues at coordinate 5,605,224 of NW_026526810.1, forward strand.
TTCAAAGGATAGAAAGTCACCACTTCCCCCAGGCAGATTTTTGATCCAGAGCCTTACAAGGTAAATAGAATTCTATTTCCCAGGGAGTTTTGAAGTCACAACTGCTGAGAACATTCACTTGCTTTTGCAACTGGAACACCAGAAATTTACATCAAGATGGCAGGTACTCTTGTAACTTTCTGTAAATTCCTAAGACCCAGAGGACTCATAGGACAACTAGAGCATATGAAAAACCACTGGGCCTTTTCTTGGCCCTTCAACTTAACACTTGCGAACTCAAACAATCCAGATTTCAAAAAATGTTAAAAATTACCATTTTCTTTAGAATATACTCGGGGTACAGGCTGAGGTCTTGGAACTACAAAAATGAGTAACCTCACTCCACGTATAAAAACCGTATCTTGTTTGGGACGGCGGGATGACTCCGCCGGTTAAGCGTCCAACTCTTGATTTCGGCTCGCGTCGTGATTTCACGATTCGTGAGACCGAACCCCTCATTGGACTCTACGCTGACAGCGCAGGCTCAGCTTGGGATTCTCTCTTTCTTTCTCTCTGCCCCTCCCCCTGCTCACTCTCTTGCTCTCAAAATAAATAAATAAACCTTTTTAAAAAAACATATCTCGTTAATAACAAATAAAGTAATTTTTTTGTGTAAAGCTTTTATTGTTGGCTTGGGAGAAGTGGGAAGATCCAGAAATAAAATGGAACTGGACTGGGTGTAGTGGAAGTCACTAACAATTTTAGGGGCGGGGGAGGAGGAGAGATGGTTCTATAGTCCTTACAAATAATTTAATGTTTGCTCTGGCCATCGGAGTATAACCAACCCATTGCTTTTGTTTTTTTTTGTTTTTTTTTTTACGTTTATTTATTTATTTTGACACAGAGAGAGAGTGAGTGTGTGATTGGGAAAGTGGCAGAGAGACAGGGAGAGAGAGAATCCCAAGCAGGCTCATGCTGTCAGCACAGAGCCCACTCCGGAGCTTGATCTCATGAACTGTGAAATCATGACCTGAACTGATATCAAGAGTTGGATGCTTGACAAACTGAGCCACCCGGAAGTCCCAAGAATTTTTGAATTTTTTTTTAATTTTTAAGTTCTTTTTTTTGTTTTTTTTTTTAATGTTTATTTAATTTTTGAGAGAGAGAGAGAGAGAGACAGCGTGAGCAGGGGAGGAGCAGAGAGACAGAGGGAGACACAGGATCTGAAGCAGGTTCCAGGCTCTGAGCTGTCAGCACAGAGCTTGACCCAAGGCTAAAACTCACGAGCCACAAGATCTTGACCTGAGCCGAAGTCGGCACTTAGTTAACTGAGCCACCAGGGTGTAACAATTTTTGGTTTTTTTTAATAAGACATTACATTACAGCTGTAACCTCTGGGGTCTGTACCTCTACAGAGCTACAATTCTGAAATTTGATATTTGACATTTTCATCAACGTTTTTATATTTTCATTGCACATTTTCTTCCATATGCATATATCGTTATTTTTGTATATTTTGTGCTTGACATAAATGGTGTCAGGAAGTGATATTTCCTGAATTTGCTTTTTGTGTACCATGCACTGGTACACAATCTCTTAATTGGTATCATTTTATAATAAATATGCATGTCTGGTGGGGAGAGGCTCTTTTCCTTGTTCGAATTCAGAATTATGTGGGCTTTCTTTTTTTTTTTGGCTTGTGCTTTCCATATACACTGAAGAATGAGCATTCCAAGTTCTCCCAAAAACGGAGAGGATTTTAATTAGAATTGCATTGGGTTTATATATTAATTTGAAACTAATTGACATCTTTATGAAAGCATATCTTCCAATCCAAGAACTGGCTTTATGTCGTTACTCTGCATTATTCAGTAAAGTTTGTTTCCCCTCCGTAGAAGTCTAGAACATCATTTGTCAGATAATTTCTATTATTTCCTACTCCTGCTAGCCTCATCTTTGTCTTGTTTCTGACTTGCAAAATGATGGCTCTACATTTCACTATTAAACATGAAGTTGTTTATAGCATTGAATTAGGTAATCTTTATAAGTTAAGGTTTGCTTTCTACACTTTATATGTGTGTATGTGCATGTGATGTATGCAAATCTTGAATGGGTAATGGATTTTAACAAATGCTTGTTTTGTATACATTTGGGTATATTAGAAAGTTCGTATCCTTTAAATTAGTGTTGGTGATGAATGGCATTTATAGTTTTTTTTTCTCATCTTAAATCATCCCTGAATTCTCATGAGAAGTCCACCTTGATCATAATGGCTTTAAAAATAATAAAGTGATAACTTCTGTTTGCTAATATTTATTCAGGATTTCTAAGTTTACATTCATGAGACAGATTGCATAATAAAAATTTTGTGCTGTTCTTTTTTCAGTCCAATGTCAAAGTCAGTATTAACTTCAGAAAGTGAGTTAAGGAGGCTCCCTTCATTTCTTCTACTATCTGAAATATTATGTATAAGATGGGGATACTGTATTTCTTCATTTTTGCAAAAATTAGCTCCTAAAACATCTGACCCAGTAGTCAATTCAGGGAATAGACTTAGATTTCCTGATTAAAAACAAAAAAAATGTAATGGCTAAACATCAATTCTGGTTTCTGGTTCTTTTTGAAATACTTTTTTGATAACTTTTATGTGCAATTAGAAAATTAGATAAATATAACCAGAAATGAATAATTTCTAGAACATGATCCATTTATCACAGTTTTTAATTAGTTGGCATAAATTCATTCTTGGTTTTCCCTTACCATTATCTGCATTATATCTCTAATTGTGCCCCTCTCTTTAGTTCCTAATATTTATTAATGCCGTTTCTTTATTTTCTTGCTCCATTTTATTAACTAATGCAGAGGAAGCAAACACCTTTGATTTTTGAGTGATTATCTTTGTGTTCTATTTTATTAATTTGTGTTTACGTATTTTTTCCTCCTTCTGACTTCTTCAGGTACAGTATCCTTATTAAAAATTTTCTTGAGGTGGACACTGAGCTCATTTAACCTACTTTTCCCATATAGACATGTAAGGCGACAGCTTTAGGGGTATTCCCACAACTTTTGACATGAGGTAGTCTTACTATTGTCCAATTCTCAATAATTGCTTAATTCCCATGATAAAATTTTTGACCCATAAGTTATTTAAATTTTTAAAAATGTTTTTATGTATGTTTAAGAGAAAGAGAGAGCATGAGCAGGGAGGGGCAGAGAGAGAGAGAGAGAGAGAGACAGAATCTGAAGCAAGCTCTTGGCTCTGAGCTGTCAGCACAGAGTCCGACACGGGGCTCGAACTCACAGAGTGTGAGATCATGACCTGAGCTGAAGTCGGACGCTTAACCAACTGAGCCACCCAGACACCCCAACCCATGAGTTATTTAGATGTGTGTTTCATATTCCCATGTGAATGGGTTCTTTAGGTTAATATAATACCATTCTCTAACTTACAGTTTTCAGACTTCGGGGTCTGTATGATATTAAAGCTAAATTTACTGCTACAATGGGCTCTCTGGCCTAATACGTGTACTTAAAATAAAGGTTGCCTCTTCATATTATATGCTTTTTTTTCAGGTGGCCTGTGCATTCTCTTATCAATTTTAAGATCTTGTATAGTTTAAATATTAACACTCTCTCTGCTACCTGGGTTGCAAACATATTTTTCCAAATTTTCTATGGACTCTACTGAACTCATCATTTATCATACAAAAGCTTTTATTTCATATTTATAGAGTTAAATTTGCTTATCTCTCTTCTTTTTAATGCTTTGTAGCATTCCATATTGCCTAAGGACTTCACCACTTTTAATACATATAGACTATCTATTCTTAGGGGATTTTGGTATATTTTTTCCAGGGATGAGGAGTAAAATTCATGTAATTTTATGTATTAAAAGACTTTTTTGAAAAATGCAAACATAAATGCAAATTTTTGGTACAAAAGTAAATATCTGTCCAAAGCATGAGAAGAAATCAAAACAGAATAAAAAAATATAACATGTTGACAAATATCTCAAATATCCCCCTAATCCAGAAAGATGGCACAAAATATTTTTTACTAAAGGGCTGCTTAATTCATGTCTACAGTGCTTTATTTCCCCTCATCTTTTGGCTTCATATTCTTTGATCACCTCACTATATAATTGCAATTGTGTAATATTTTCCATAGAGAAAATGAAAAGTTGGCCCTTTCCCTTCACGGGAGTTGATCGAAAATTGTTTTATTGTTGGTGGTTGCGATGTATAACCCACACGAGTTCAGACACAAACGCATTCACTCTAAAACCACTGCGCACAACTGTACCTTTCAAACAGGAAATCTGAAAAACCACATTTCACTCGATTCCTAGAAAGAAAGAAAAAAAAAATACACGATGCCTTCGTAACGGCGTATGCTGTATTCTGGAGTTGATTCTTGAGAAAATTTCCATTTTGACTGAACGTCAGTGAGAATTCCATCTTCCATCATCCATTGTATACGTTTGATCACCGGAGGAACTTTCCACCCACTGATTTCTGGCCCCATACATTCCAAACCTCGTTCCTCCTCTGCTACCTTGGTTCCCCTGGCTCTGGGCGCAGTAGGACGTGGTTAGGATGTGGTACCAGACGAGGTCCTGTGTCTTGGTGAGAGCATGCTGGGTGGGGTGTGATGACTGGTAACATCCCAGAGGCTGCCCCCACTCTGCAGCACGAACCAATAAGTAACACACAGTGATCACACAGGCGCCTGGGTGGCTCAGTCGGTTAAGCGTCCAACTTCAGCTCAGGTCATGATCTCACGGTTCGTGGGTTCAAGCCCTACGTCGAGCTCTGTGCTGACAGCCTGGAGCCTGCTCTGGCTTCTTTCTCTCTCTCTCTCTGCCCCTCTCCTGCTCAAGCTCTGTCTCTCCGCTTCTTACTCAAAAAGAAATAAATATTAAACATTTTTCGAAATGGTTACAAACCACAGGCATACGACCCGCCAGGCCCAAATGAAATGCATCCCTTATCCAACCTCTCCTTTGCCAGATCCCAAAAGCCCTGTATTTTTTCCAGTGCCTTCTGATGAGAGAGATGTGGGAAGAGGAGGAAGATTGGCAAACAGAGTGACCCCACTCGTCCCATTTTGCCAGGGATTTTGCCCAGTTTAGTGCTCAAAGTCCTGTGTCCCGGGAACTCTCTCAGTCCCGGACCCAGAAAGCAGGCTGATTGCTCTAGGGGAGAAGGAACCATCGTCTTAGCAGTTGGTGCTTAAAATAACTTGGTTTTTGCAAATTCTTGAAAACTTTTGACACCATGGACACATGGCCGGGGTACTAACATCCATCTTTAATTTAGGTCTTTCAGTCTTTTTCTGAAATGTTGTTGACTTGCCTTCTTCATGTTTTCCCTAGGCTTCGTCCCTCTGGCCGTTGTGCTCCGAAGTGTCTTGTTATGTTTCTATGCCAGGGTTCTTTGACTCAGGTATGACTTTTGGAGTCCCCATTTGTCAAAGGGGGGGATGATCTAGTCTCCCTCTAGGACAAAGAGAGCAGAAGCAGAGCGCTGTTCACCTCCAAGGGGGACTCCTGGATTCAACGATGCCTCTGTGCTTCTAGAAGCCCCAGCTTTGGAACCACGGGGCCGCTGGCCCACTCAGCCACCACTGGGCATCTTGGTATCGGGGAGCACAACCTCTCGGGTCTTACGGCCATGCTGCTCAGGGGTCCCCAGATCTCAGCAGATCTTATTACAAGGATCTGCCACTTGGTTCATCTTTCCTGCAGAAATCTCTGAGGATCCTTCCCAGGATCTCACACAGTCCATTTAAAAGAAGGCCCAGGGCAATTTTGTCTGGGTTTTTCTTTCTGTTGTAAGTCCGATAACAAGGCTCATCTGTACCTAAGTGTTGCCTTTGGTCCAGGTGCATGTGTGTGTAGGTGTGTGTACAAAGACATGTACACATATATGTGTGGATACACATACAGTTGACCCTTGAACAGCCCAGGAGTTAGGGGCGTTGATGCCCACACACTAAAAAATCAGACGCTGGCATAGAAACATAACAAGACGCTTCAGAGCACAACGGCCGGAGGGACGGAGACTAGGGAAAACACGAAGAAGGCAAGTCAACAACAGATTTCAGATAAAGACTGAAAGACCTAAATTAAAGATGGATGGAAGTACCCCGGCCATGTGTCCATGGTGTCAAAAGTTTTCAAAAATTTGCAAAAACCATAATATTTGACTCCCCAGAAACTTAACTTACAAATAGCCTACGACTGAGTAGAATACTTACTGATAGTATAAACAGTCAATCCACGCATATTTTTATATCCATTATACATATTATATACTGTATTCTTAATTTTTTTTAACATTTACTTATTATTGAGACACAGACAGAGACAGAGCATGAGCAGGGGAGGAACAGAGAGAGAGGGAGACCCAGAATCCGAAACAGGCCCCAGGCTCCGAGCTGTCAGCACAGAGCCCGACGCGGGGCTCGAACTCACGGACCGCGAGATCATGACCCAAGCCGAAGTCGGATGCTTAATCGACTGAACCACCCAGGCACCCCTTAATACACTGTATTCTTAACAATAAAATGAACTAGAGAAAATAAAATGTTATTTAAAAATTATAAGGAGGGGCGCCTGGGTGGCTCAGCTGGTTAAGCATCCAACACTTCATTTTGGCTCAGGTCATGATCTCATAGTTTCTGAGTTTGAGCCCCATGTTGGGCTCTGCGCTGACAGTGCACAGCTTGCTTGGGGTTCTCTCTCTCTCTCTCTCTCTCTCTCTCTCTCTCTCTGCCCTGCTTGTTCACACACTTTCTCTCAAAATAAATAAACATTTAAAAAAGTATAGAGAAGGGAACATTTACAGTGTTGTACTTATCAAAAAAGATCTGCGTGTAAGTAGACCCTTACAATTCAAACCTGTGCTGTTCGGGGTTAACTGTATATAAAAGATTATGATACTAGGTAAAAATACATAAAATGTATGTGTGCCCATACCTGGATCAAAAAATCACACGATGCTGGACAACAGAAACCATTACCTAAATATATTACACTATTTACACATAGTTACACTGCCTTCTTCCGCGAAGGATTTGCATCGCTTGCCTGAATATTAGCTCATATTTACAAATCTTTATCAAACATAATGCAAATAAAAGGATATTTCTCAGACAAACAGACAAAAACACGGTCGTCATCTCCGGCCATTGTCTCTAGCTCATTTTCGCGTGTGAAATGCCAGTGGAATGATCGCGTATGCACCAAGTGCACAAGAAAAATATTATTTTTGTTTCCGACATCTGAAACGTACAGAGAAGAGCTCAGTGTGGCTCTCCTTGGAACAGCCTTCGGGTTTTTGGTTCAACCACAGGGTGTTATAAGCTTTACTGGCGATACAGAGGCTACAGATGTCTTTCACGCTTGCCATACTCAAAAGATGCCGAAACATAAACTCAAAAGCCAACGTACTCGCTTGCAATTGTCACTTGTCCTGGCAACGTGACCAGCACTGGCCACCTGCTACATCCCAAGAATCAGGTCTGCTCAGAAAACCTCATTATGAGTCAGAATGTTCCAGGAGAGCCAAGAGCATCAAATGATTGATGGGGGCATTTCTTTCTTTCTTTCTTTCGTTCTTTCTTTCTTTCTGTTAAGTTTATTTATTTCTTTTGAGAGGGAAACAGAGAGAGTGAGTGGGGGAGGGGCAGAGAGAGCGGGAGAGAGAGAATTCCAAGCAGGTTCCGCACTGTCGGCTCAGAGCTCGATGGGGGGCTCAAACTCCCAAACCGCGAGAACATGACCTGAGCTGCAACCAAGAGTCAGAGGTTCAACGGACTCAGCCACCCAGATGCCCCGATGGGGGCATTTCAAACAGGCCTGGAGCCAGGGAAAGGGCATGAACATTTGGCTTCAAGACTCAGGAGTTGCATGGCATCCTGTAGGGATCTCTCTCTCTCTCTCCTGCTCTCTCTGCCTCTGTTTCCTCTTCTCTGTGGTAGGGGTGATAAATGGGATTGTTCTGGAGAACATCTTTCGAGTTCGCTCAAGCATTAACTCACTTCGACCCTCACGACCGTCCCGCAGGGTCGGAACCATTAGCCTGCTTCCACCCATGAGCAGAGAGGGTGCAGAGGGTGACACATCCCAGTGGAATTCCATGCCACGTCTCTGTCCAGCCTCCCTCCCGCTCTTCCCACGACACCGCGGGCCTCTCCCTTGACGCCCATGGTGGTAGGAGGTCATCCAGGGCCATTTCACGCTCACTTTTACCGCACTTGCCTGCACTTCACACAGTGTAAGTGCAAGATGCACCCCCGTCACCTGCAGAAAGACTGCGGTGACACGCCTCCTCTCCCCCTTCTGATGACACAGCAGCCCTGGCCAGGGCCGTATGGTAAATGCCTTTCCTTTGGTTTCTACGATTTCGTTACCAGAGCAGGTGACGATAGAGTTACCCAAGACCACAGAGATCTGTGAGCCGTCCCCTCAAAAGCTCACCAAGCACTCAATCCAAGATTTTATAGCTTTTTATGCAGGTGAAGAAAACTTTCAGAGAGATGTAATGAAATCACCAACACACCTACGTAAAGTTGGGTGAAAAGGGACTCACCGATCCGCCGTGTTTATCATGGAACCTAAGGAAACCTCCAACCATGAGCCATTTTGGCCACCAAACTATGATATTGCTAGAAAATATGTGTTCTCGTCTCCTTTTTAAGTATACAAAATTAGGATATTCTGTCTTACTGGCAACACATGGGGCTTGTCATCGTCAAATCTGGGCTAGGATGTAAACTTCACTTTGTACAGGCTGTCTATAACCTTGGACCAAATACTACACTTCTTGGGGGTCTAATTTCTCATTTACAAATGGACCCGATGGTTTTATCTCTACAGGCTGTTCTGGGCCATAAATAAATGAGCAGATGTTCACGGACTTAATATACGAGTAATATACACACATACTCTATCTGCAAAAATGCCTGCGAGAGAGGGCAGATAGGGATGGAAGTGTAGTTTCTGCTTGGGGTGGGAAACGTGCAGAGGCCAGGGAGTCTCCCGGAAAAACAAAACAAAACAAAACCCACAGGTGGTTGTCACACCCACCTGGGTTCAAACCATGACATTATCACATACAGCAAGAGTCATTTTTTTTTTTTTTTTTTTTTTTTTAGTTTTTATTTATTTTGAGAGAGACGGAGACAGTGCGAGTGGGGGTGTGCCAAAGAAAGAGAGAGACAGAGAATCCCAGGCAGGTTCCATGTTGCCAGCACAGAGCCCGACGCAGGGCTCAAACCCACGAAGCCGTAAGATCATGACCTGAGCCACAACCAAGAGTCGGACGCTTAACCGACTGAGCCACCCAGGCGCTCCACATGGCAGCAAGATTCTTAAACCACCTGGGTCCCCAAGGTATACGACGAGCTTGCTGCCTAAGTTAGAGAGCTGTGAAGATAAAAACAGAACAGCCAGGAGGAGCGACAGAGGGATGTAGAGAGGAGGGCCTGGGCAGGAGGAGTTTTTCAAGATCCCCATTTTCTGCCCTTCAACGCCTTCTCGCAACGCAACCCACAGAAACGCAATGGTGTTACGTTACGTTCTTCGTCCGGGAAGAGAGGGAGAACCTCCTTGGGATTTGTGCTAAGAACTTGGACTGTACAATTTCATATCATTTAAGAAAGAAGGGATATGAGGGAGCTTAAGGGGCGGCCACTTGGCAAACATGAAAGGTTGCTCAGAGACATCTTTATAAGCTCTATCCCCATTGGGGTGCCCCTCGGAGCTGCCTCCCTGCAGAGCTAACTGAGGCTTCGAGACCCAGCTGCTTATGCCCTGCCCTTCAACATGGGGCTTTATTTTATCCTGTGATTGCTCAGGAGAGCTACACAAGGCATCCAGCCGGCAGCGATAGATAGCATTACCTGTTATCATTGTTATTTGCCGTTTCACTTATGTTCCGCTGCCTTAAGCACTGGAAAAGCAGTTTTACTTAAAAGGCTGGGCTCCGCACTTCCAGGTTTATCAAAATAAAGCAGAAGTCGGGCTGGCTAGCTTTAAGGGCATAAAGGAAGATGCCGTTTGGTGACAGGAGGTTTTGAATTATAGCAGGCGGAGATAGCTGGGTTCTGCTTAAGACTTTAAACATCCAAATAGGTGCGTTTAAAATAACTGCCCCCATAGCCTCCATCTGAATTCTCCTGCCTTTGTTATCAACAAAAAGCAAGCCTCTCAGCAGCAGTCCTCATAAATTCCGAGGATTAAACCGCACAGATTGCATTTGGGATTCGACGGCACATTCTAGAATGAAGGGTGTTTGGGGCCAGATGCTTTTCACTCGGGTATTAGCAGAGCGGCTATCAGGTTTTGAGACTTTAATTTGGAAATGATAATAGTTATTTGCCGCGTACTTTAATGTGCTAGGTAGGAACCATTCAAGGACTTTATGTATAATGTTATTTAACCCCACAAAACCTTATAAGATACACGGTATTAAGGAGGAAGAAATCGAGACTCAGATCATTAACTTGCCCCAAACCAAATAACTAGTAAATAATGGAGATCCCGACTAGAAGAAAGAAGGGGTATTAGAGATTTAAGGTGACAGTATACCTTTCACATTCAAACAGTCATGCCTTGGGGCGCCTGGGTGGCTCAGTTGGTTAAGCCTCTGACTCTTGATTTCAGCTCGGGTCATGATCTCCCGGTGTGTGGGATTGAGCCCCACGTTGTCCCCTGCCTGGGATTCTCTGTCTCCCTCTCTCTCTGCCCCTTTGCTGCCCGTGCACTTACTCTCTCACTCTCTCTCTCTCAAAAATAAACAGTAAAAAAAAAAAAAATTTTAAGGCATGCCTTTTCCATCAGGCCACGCCTCTGATATATACAAAACGAGTGCTTTGCCATATTTTCTCCAAGTAGAAGGTGATATCGATTGTGAGATGCTCCTTCGTGTGCATCACAAAGGCAAAAACAATCTGCCGGTCAAACTGGTGATTAATTCCGAGATGCTTTGGGACTTCAGAGATGTAAAAGCGTAGGAGAAAAGAGTACCTTCTAATATTCATGAAAAGTGATCCTTTAAAAGCCAGTCTGAAATGTAAAGACCAGAGCAGTGAGCTGCTAGCCCAGCATGAGGACGGCCTGCTGGCATCCAAGGCATAGACACCTAGCTTTTCTGCAAAGGCGGAGGATAAAATGCAGGCGGAGATTTCAGAATTGTTTCAAAATTCTTTTTTTTTCAGAATTTCTACCAGCAGGTGGCAGTGCAGGCCATGGGATATGGCTTTTGGCCTTCTGGGGCAGGGGTGGGGGGGGGGCGGTGGGGGGGCTGGCTTTCAATGGAGCACCAGCAGGAGGCAGGCCGGAAACATGTTCTTACAGCTTTAATTTTAATTCACTCTTTTGTGTCTTACCAATCAGGGTATCTCCGGGCTTCCTGTTTCTCCTGTCTGGTCTCTTTCTCTGCATTAACTCTTCTACCCACATTTCCAAAATCCAAAACAGGTCGACTCATAATGAAAACACAGGCATCCTCCTTTTCCCTGGAAAATCAAATCAGGAGTTTGGGAGTTAGCCACCGAGAAGGAAGCTGGTGTCTTGCTTTTCCTACTATTCTCTGGCGTTCTGGTGTCTTGAACCTGCAGAATATTCCAGATTGAACCTCAAGGTCGAGATTCTTCTACCTAGAGAATATTTCTCAGGTAGGTCTTCCTATCTCTTGATGTGGCTGGTGGTCAAACCCATCAGCATTGCTTTCCTTCTGGAATCTTCTCCCACCTCCTTACGGAGCACCTACACCAGGCTCTGGCTACCTGAGAACACCTGTGAACACATCCTGTGTCCACTCCCAACTCCAGGCCTCTCCCTGAAATGTTCTTCCCCCGAATCCCTGCCCATAAAAAAATGCTCATTCTTCAAAGCTGAGTTCCAGTTTCTTAATGAAGACTTTCCTCACTTAAACCTCATTACCCTCCACACACAGCCCTTAGCAGTTCTCTGTAAATATGCTCAATTGCTATGCTTGCCACTTCATTAGTTATCAGTGTGGTAATCTTCCTCCTTCTGTCTGATTTATATCCATATTCTTAGCACCTAGCACAGGGATTAATTTTGCACATTATATATTTTTTTAACGTTTATTTATTTTGAGAGAGTGCAAGCAGGGAAGGGGCAGAGAGAGAGAGAGGCGTAGAGGATCCAAAGCGGGATCTGTCAGCACAGAGCTGACAGATGTGGGGCTTGAACTCACAAACCGGAGATCGTGACCTGAGCCGAAGTCAAAGGACTTGAGCCCCTCCGGGTGCCCCAACTTTTGCGTATTAAAAGCACCTGAAAAACTTTTAAAAATCCTGACAGGTATCCCACCCAGACCAATGAAATCAGAACTTCTGGGGGGTTGAGCCCAGGCATCAGTATTTTTTAAAGCTTCCAAAGTGGATCTCAAGGTACAGTCAAGGTTAAGAACCACCTCCGTGGCCATGGTTCGAAAAGTGTGGTCCTAGGACCAGCATTACAGCATTACTATCATCTTATTTGAAGTGAAAATTCCTAGAATCAGAAATGGCAGTGGTGGGGGGGGGGGGGGCGGCTATGGTGTGTTGACAGCAATCTGTATTTTGACAAGGTGTTCCGGGTTGCAAAGTCAAGTTTGAGAAGCGCTGCCCTAGGGGTTTACCTTAGATAAGTCTATATAGCTGTGTGAGAATAAAGCACTCCTTCCTTTTTTTTTTTTCTCATTGGATTCTGGCCCCTATTTCTTCCATACCGCTGTGCTTACAGACCAACAACAAGCCTATTTTAGTTGAAGGTTGTTTTTTGGTTTTTGGTTTTTGGTTTTTGGTTTTTGGTTTTTTTCCAATCTAGTTTGGTCTAAATTGATCAACACCAATTTATAGTAAAATAGCTTAAGGAGATATTTTACATGTTTTTTCAATCCATAATACAACCAGGGAAGTATTCTCGTGGCTATTTTTCAAATCACAGAATACAAACGGACAAAACCTGGGGTGACTTGGGGGCCCAGTCGGTTGAGCGTTTGACTCTCGGTTTCGGCTCAGGTCAGTATCCCAGCGTTGTGGGATCAAGCCCCATGTCCGGCTCTGTACTGGCTGTGGAGCCTGCTTGAGATTCTCTCTCTCTCTCCCTCTGCCCCTCTTCCCCACCAAAATAAAATAAATAGAATAAAATAAAATCAAATAATAAAATAATGTTTTAAAAGGCTGGAGTATTATAAAAAATAGAAATGGACAAAGCCAGTATACATGGAACTTATCCTATATGCCAGGCATTATGCCTAAGGGCCTCATTATCTCACCATAAATCTGAGACATTCATTCCACAGATAAGGAAAGAAAGGCTGGAGAAAGATATGATGAGTCAAAGGGGCAACAGCAGAGATGTGAACCCAGATCTCTCCTAACATCAGGTCATTCTCAGGATTTTCATGAATGCCATTTTGTTATTTTGTTCATCATCGCACAGTTTTAGGGAGGAAAATCGTCTGCTCTAAAGAATTCCTGACTAGGTCCCGAACAAAACTTGCCACTGTGCTAGGCTCTGTGGGGCACCGGCAGTGAATGAAACAGACAAGGCCGCACTTGCTTCCTTGAACCGGACGTGGGGCTCAAACTCAAGAACCATGAAATGGTGGCCTGAGCTTAAGTCAGATGCTCAATCAACTGAGCCACCCAGGTGCCTCCCCGCCACTGCTGTGCTCCTCTAGTAAGAGTCCATTCTTAGTTTTGTTGGAGAAATAATGGTATTTATTTTGGAAACGGACAAAACATATCCGGTTTTGGAAGAGTCAGCCCATCAGAAGAAGCGAAGCCAAGGTTCTATTTCCAAAATAGTCCACCTCAATCATAAAACCTCTTCTTTAGGGACTGGCCAGCAAGACCCTACAGCAAGTGTACCAGACAGAGGAGAGATGTCCATGCGGACTTCTGTGGGGCCACAGAGTCTGACCCAGCCTACAGACTGGGAGCCATTTCAAGCCAAGGCGGCTGTACCTACAGAAGCACCGGGACTGAGGGTCACGGACACACAGCAAACCATCAGGCACATTCTGGGATCCAGCCTGCTCCGTGATGCCCATTCCCCTGAGAAAACAATCATAAATCTTAAATTCAAGCCGTGGGGCAAAACAAGACACTAGAGGGAGGGGTGCCTGGATGGCTCAACTGGTTAAGCGGCTGACTCTTGATTTCGGCTCAGATCATGGTCTCATGGTTCAAGGGTTTGAGCCCCACTTTGGGTTCTAAGCACAGAACCTGCTTGGGATCCTCTCTCTGGTACTCCCCTGCTCGCTCTTCTCTCTCTCTCTCTCTCTCTCAAAATAAATAGATAAACTTAAAAAAAAAAAAAAAAAAAAAGACACCAGAAGGTGACTCTGTTTCTGGCTGTGTGCGCTTGAGCATTCAAACATACACTCAAATTGCAAACACATGAAAAAGCCTGAGAAAGTTGTTTTTGTTTTGTTTGTTTGTTTAAGTTTTAAAAACATGAGAGAGCTTATCAAGACAGGGATGAATTTCTGGAAAACGGTATGGAGGTTCCTCAAAAAATTAAACGTAGAGGCTACTCTATGACCCAGCAATTACACTACTAGGTATCTATCCAAGGGACACACAGGTGTGCTGTGTCAAAGGGGCACATGCACCCCAAAGTTTATTGCAGTGTTATTGACAATAGACAAAGTATGAAAAGAGCCCAAATGTCCATCGATGGATGAGTGGATATACCTTCAGAGGTGGGTTTGATGGGGGCGCCTGGGTGGCTGAGTCAGCTGAGCATCCGACTTCAGCTCAGGTCATGATCTCACAGTTCATGAGTTCGAGCCCCGCGTCGGGCTCTGTGCTGACAACTCAGAGCCCGGAGCCTTCTTCAGATTCCTTGCCTCCCTCTCTCTCTGCCCCTCCCCTGCTCTCTCTCTCTCTCAAAATTGAATAAAATATCTAAAAAAGTATTTAAAAAACCAAGCTCGTTGTGGTGGTTGTATAATTCTTTATAAAGGCTAAAATTCATGGAATTGTACTTTTAAAATGGATGAATTGCATGTTATGTAAATTGTATCTCAATAAAGACCTCGGGGGGAAAATTCAGCAGCTAGGTTTTATACCAATAGGACACAGGAGAAATTTTAGTACAACATGTGTATTCTGTCTACTTTCTCCTCCAGTTTTCTGTAAATCGGAAACTGATCTGAAAAAAATCATCTAATGACGAGAAGAAAAGAAACAACTCTTTTTGCAAGGGTTTGGCTGCCTCCTCTCATTGCCACCAGGTCTGGTTGGATCCTAGGTCCTTTCCATCCATGGAACTTCTGTAGTCTGAGCCCCAGAGCCCTCAGGACCACCCCCCCACTCCTCGCGTGGCCTCAGCAGACAGCTCTCTTGTCCCCCTCTCAGCAAAGGGACTGATGACAGGTTGCTCGTGAAGGGGTCCCAGGGGATGGACAAGGAGGCTCTGCACTGAGCCTGCCAGAGAGACGCCAGCAGAGTGAGATGTGCTTTGATGAAATAAAAACTGGCAAAGGAGCCCAAAGAAGGACCCGCCCCCTGCCCAGAGGCCCACGTCTGAAGAGGACTTCAGGGGCTGGAGACACTCCTGGGGGCCACCCCGGGGAGCATGGGCCCAAGATAGACCACATGGACCTCTGTGATGACCCTCAGAGCAGGATGAATCCCTTCCTGGATTGAACGGGGACACGCTGGCTCCACAGAAAACTCATGAAATTGTAACATGCTGCCAGTTCCAACTGATTTCTCCAGACTTATTAGGATTGGAATCCAGGTCTCTTAGTTGATGCGTTTGGGGAGACCCTTCACTCCTGGGCCCCTGCCTGCCAAAGGTGACCTCACACAAAGGAGAGGAGGCTCAGAGGAGACAGATCCCTGGGACTTTTGTGAGTAGCTCCAGGCTTCCCTACATCAGAAGGAAGCTTTCAATCAGGAGAGTGAGCCTCACTCGGGGACAGGGCCCAGACCACGGCCCTGACTTGATCATGTGCACAGAAAGGGTCATGGCCTGGCCTAGGTTTGCTGTCGGGCCACACTGGCCTAGAGTGGCTGGGCTCCCGGTTGCAATCAGCCGTTTCCAACCCCCCTAGTGCCTGTGTAAGCGAGACCGCTTTCTATTTCGGAGCAAAGTTAAGGGGAACTGTCTTCTAGAAGCTGGCTGGCCTCCCCCTCCCCTGGCCCAACTGACCCGCTCCGGTTGTCAGGCACCTGTTTACCTTAGAGACGGAGCACTCCCCAGGGTTCTGAGCCATCAGCAGAGACCCACGGGACCCCGGCCCTCGGAGGCAGAGCTATGGAGCCCTCCGTGGCCATGGTGGGCCTGCTGCCCCATCGGATCCACTTCCCAGCTTGTCCTGGAGCACCTGCGGGATGCTCTGCCGGCGATTTCTGAAGGCTGGAGACACGTCCCCGGTCCCCGTGAGTTCCCCTGGGAGATCCTGGTGTGTATGGCGGTGCTATTTTTGACAGTGAAGAGACGACGCATCTTAGGAAGTGTCAAGGCACTAGGCAAAAGGTGTTCTGCCCACACTGAAGTCTGTGGAACGCGCAGTGGGAGTGTGGGACCCATGACCCAAGCTGACGATGCCCTAGGGCGGCCTGGGGCGGAGGCCAGTCCTCTCCCCTCACAAACCTTGTGCCTGTCAGCCATAAATACAAACCGCAGTAGGCTGTCACTCCAGGACCCCGTTGACTTTCTGGAAAAGGCTCAGAAGCGCCAGCCTCCTGAGCTTCCCCAAGTGACTGGTGACACCCCCGCGTTCAAAGCGTCAGAGAAGGAGGGAGAACAACTTCAGAAGAAACTAATGGATGATTTGAATGCAAACTCCCACGTTCCAGAAGGTCCAGAACCGCTTGCCCAAGAAATTGCGAGACGGAAGCAGAGACGCGGGGGACAAGGAGCAGGAGAAAGAAAGGCGGAGCCGTGGCGCACACGGATGGAGCGGGCTCTGAAAGCGACAGCCAGCCGATTCGCATCAAGGACTGGAAACCTGCCGAAGACCAGCCCCTGGCCCGATCTCCTCGGAGCTCACTTGGGTCACGTCCCCGGGGAAGTCGAGCGAAAGAAGGAAGCGGGAGATGCTCAGAGATGGTCAGAGGCTGATCCGAAGGGTGTCGCTGAGGATGCTGATTTCAACGGGTCCCTTCAAAGTGCGGAAGCGAAGAGTCGGGAAATAGCCAGACAACTGTGGGAAGAAAAGCGAACGAAGGAAGAGCTCACAAGACAAATAATAAGCCTGCAAGCTGAGGGAGCCTCTTTGCGGCAGGGAAATTCGCAGCTTGAGAGTGAGATTCAGCAGCTGAAGCTGAAGCTTCAAATTCTGCCCAAATTGTATCCAGAGAACCTCAGGCGACTCCAGAGAAAACTGTCTGAGGAGGAAACGCGCTGCTTTGAAATCGAGAAGAAACTTTGCACCGCGGGTAGAAACATGAAGTCCGTGTCTCAGATTCGAAACTTACACAAGACGATGGCCGAAGACATGGGCAGAGAACTGGAGAGAAACCCCTCCTACTGTCGAAAGGGGACCCTCTTCCGTGAGAAAATCGTTCAAGAAAGCTGGAAGGCAGTTGTGCTGACACAGAGACACCTCCAGGCGCTTAGGAAGGAAAACGATCACAGCAGGCACCTGCTGGCCAACGCAGAGTCCAACTTCCAGCCCTTTCCGAGCGGCCCCTGGGCTCCTGCTGCTCCACCGGGAGCCCCCAGAGGCCCAGCAGTGTCCCCAGGGGATCCCCTGCATCGTCAGCACCCCTAGGAAGGACAAGAGTCGGGCCATGGGGACCCAGGCATCCGGGGACACCCATAGGTTCGGCTGAGCTCGAGGCGGCCGGGTCCTGAACTCCCACAACCACAGCACTACGTCCGCATGTGTTTTCTGCCTTTATAAAGTCATTTTGACTCATCTCTTTTTGGTTTCGATACTGTTATTTAATTACTACTACGATTGCTTTTGTTCAAGTAGACTTAGCATTATTATTTTCCGATAGTATTTTTCTTTTTTTCGAAAGAGAGAGAGTACAAGGGAGCAAAGGGCAGAGAGAGAGTGGCGGGGGGGGGGGCGGGGAGAGAAAATCCCACAAGAGGCAGAGAGAGAGAGAGAGAGAGAGAGAGAGAGGGAGAGAAGCGGGGCTCACCTGAAGCAGGACTCGAACTCGCTAACCTTGAGATCATGACCTGAGCTGAAATCGAGTCAGTAGCTTAACCCATAGGTGCCCCTGTATCCTATTTTGATTTAAGTAAAAGATCCACAATTACTGTAACAATTTTTGAATTTTGTCACGGATACAAACATTTAAAACAATAAAGAGCAGTTTTATACGGCATGAGCATTTCTGTATGCCATTTTGAAACACGTGAATTAGAAATCTTGCACAAGTAGGGGCACGTGGGTGGCTACCTCAGCTCAGAGCACGATCTCATGGGTGATGAATTCAAGCCCAGCCTTGGGCTCTGCACTCACAGTGTGGGGCCTGCTTGGGATTCTCTCTCCTCCTCCTCTCTCTGCCCCTCCCCTGCTTTCTCTCAGAAATAAATAAAAACATTAAAAATAAAGAAATTAAAAAGAAAGAAGTCTGTGCAGACAATTTAATATTTACCTGAATAAATTTTGGTTAAAAAAAATTTAAAAAAACAACAACTAAACACTACCACCCTATTCCAACTTCATAATATTTTTATTAGACTAGCCTTAAACTCATAGATTAATTTAGGAGAGCTTAAATTTTCCAAACAATTTTTTTCTCATGTTGTTGTATTTTTAAAACTGTTTTCTTTTGTTTGATACAGTGTTTGTTGTTTAGACATTTCTAAATTTTATGCAGTTAAAATAAAAGTTTTCCCCTTGAGGGCAAACAAACACACATGTACCCCCACAATGTGCCGGGGCACCTGGGCGGCTCAGTCAGTTGAGCCTCCGACTCCTGATTTTTGGCTCAGATCATGATCTCACTGTTCATGAGATCGAGCCCTGCATTAGTCTCTGTGTTGACGGTGGGAGCCTGCTTGGGTTTCTCTCTCCCTCTTTGCCCCTCCTCTGCTGGCTCTCTCTCCCCCAGCCCCCTCTCTCTCAAAATAAATAAACATTTTTTTTTTAAAGAAATTTTTTTTAACGTTTATTTATGTTTGAGACAGAGAGAGACAGAGCATGAACGGGGGAGGGGCAGAGAGAGAGGGAGACACAGAATCGGAAGCAGGCTCCAGGCTCTGAGCGGTCAGCCCAGAGCCCGACGCGGGGCTCGAACTCACAGACCGCGAGATCGTGACCTGAGTTGAAGTCGGACGCCCAACCGACTGAGCCACCCAGGCGCCCCCTAAATAAACATTTTTATAAAATGGAAATAAAGAGGTGCCTGGGTGGCTCAGTCGGTTGAGCATCCGACTTTGGCTCAGATCGTGATCTCACGGTTCGTGGATCCGAGCCCTGCACTGGGCTCTGTGCTGACAGCTCAGAGCCTGGAGCCTGCTTAGGATTCTGTGTCCCCCTCTTTCTCTGTTCCTCCCCTGCTTGTGTTCTGTCTCTCTCTCTCAAAAATAAATAAACATTTTAAAAATTTTAACAAAATAAAAATAAAATAAAGTTGCAAAATTTCTAAAAATGTTCAAAGCGAGATCATGCTCACACAATTTGTATATATGCAAAATACAGCTAACTCGTAGAGACCCAGAGGGAGAGTCGCCCGATGGATCAGACAAGATTCCAACAGGAAGTACCTCATCCCAATTGGTACAAGATGAGGCCTGTAATGAAGGGAGATGGCCAGGAAAAAGCAGGTGGAGACTCCCAGATGCTAAGAGTAGGGGAAGCCATTCCCTTCCTTGGGCCTCTCTGGAGGGACAAGGGGGTAAGTGGTGCCCCCTGGGCCCAGGGAGAGCTGTCCTCATGGAAGGCAAAGCGGGGAGGGCGGGGGAGAAAATCGCTCCTTCCCCCCAACTCTTCCCATTTATCTGTCCCACTGACTGCTGATACAAGTGACAGCCACTAGAGGGCACAGAACAGTCGGAGAATGACCAGCAGGCTTCAGTCTATTCAAGACCAAGTGCGTGTGTTACCGCATTCGTTCATATGCATTCATTTAATACAAGCATACCTCGGAGATACTGCGGGTTCGGTTCCAGACCATTATTATTGCACCATAATAATGCAAATATGTACGGCCAGAAAGCAAGTGAAATAATCTTTTTCTGGTTTCCCAGTGCACATAAAAGTTGTTTACACTATATTGTAGTCTAGTCAGTGTGCAATGGCATTATCTCTAAAAAAAAAAAAGTACAAATTAAACAATGCTTAATTAAAAAATACATTCTGGCTAAAAAATGCCATCCATCGTCTGAGCTTCTAGCGAATTGTAATCTCCTTGTTAGTGGAAGCGTTTTGCTTCAGTATTGATGGCTGCTGGCTGATCAGGGTGGTGGTTGATGAAGACCGTGGCCATGTCTTAAAATGAGACAACTGTGAAGTTTGCGGCCTCACGTGACCCTTCTTTTCACAAAAGATGCCGCTGGAGCGGACGATGCTGGGAAGGGACGTGAAGACGTTTTAACCCAGTTGATGAGAATGTAAAATAGCACAGCTGCTATGGAAAACAGCTGGGAGGTTCCTCAAAAAATTAAACAGAGGGGTGCCTGGGTGGCTCAGTCGGTTGAGCGTCCGACTTCGGCTCAGGTCATGATCTCACAGCTCCTGAGTTCGAGCCCCGCATCAGGCTCTGTGCCTGGAGCCTGTTTCAGATTCTGTGTCTACCTCTCTCTGACCCTCCCCTGTTCAGGCTCTGTCTCTCTCGGTCTCAAAAATAAATAAACGTTAAAAAAAAATAAAAAAAAATTAAATAGAGAATCACTATATGACCCAGTCATCCCACCTCTGAGTATACGTCCCCCCCAAAGTTGAAATCAGCATCCGAAAGAAGCATCTGCCCATCTGTGTTCATCCCGGCAGTATTCCCAGTAGCCAACAAGAGAAAGGAATCCAAATGTCTATCAACAGATGAATGGGTTCAGAAACTGTCACAGGAAAGAGTAAAGAAAATGTAATATTCTTCTTTAAAAAGAAAGAAAGAAGGAAATTCTGTCACGTGCTACAATATGGGTGAAGTTTGAGGTTATTACCCTGCGTAAAATAAGCCACACACGCACACTCACCAGATATTGTCTGATCTCCTCCCCTCTCCCCCCACCCTTTTTTTTTTTTGAGAGAGAGAGAGAGCGTGAGAGGGGAAAGGGCAGAGAGAAAGGGAGACAGGGTCCGAAGCGGGTTCCACACTGACAGTGATGAACCGGAGGCACAGTTCAACTTGAACTAAAGTGGGACGTTCAGCCGAGCGAGTCACCTATGTGATTCCCCTTACATGAGATATCTAAAGTAGTCAAACTCATAGAAACAGAAAGTAGTGCTGTGACTGCCAGGGACTCAGGGGCAGGAGGAAATGAGTTGTTCACTGGGTAGAGGGTTTCAGATTCGCAAGTTGAAAATTTCTAAAAACCGCTTGCTCAACTATGTGAATCCAGTTAACAATACAAAACGGCAAGCTGAAAAATAATTACAAATTTCATGCCATGTGTTTTTTTGCCACAATTAAGAAAAAAAATGGAATGTGAGTTTTGGGATTTGAGTGGTGGGGAATTAAACTCGAGTTCTGTCCCTGACCAGTGCCGTCACCTTCCTCTGTTTCAGTTTTCTTTTCTTTTCTTTTTTTTTTTAACGTTTATTTATTTTTGAGACAGAGAGAGACAGAGCATGAACAGGGGAGGGTCAGAGAGAGAGGGAGACACAGAATCCGAAACAGGCTCCAGGCTCTGAGCGGTCAGCACAGAGCCCGACGTGGGGCTCGAACTCACGGACCGGGAGATCATGACCTGAGCCGAAGTCGGACGCCCAACCGACTGAGCCACCCAGGCCCCCCTCAGTTTTCTTTTTTATTGAAGGAGTTGATCTAAATTTTTTAAAGGTTCTATCAGGTCTAAATTTTGTTTTTTAATGTTTATTTATTTTTGAGACAGAGACAGGCAGCATACTCTATGACAAAGTCCTGTATAGTACAAAATGTTCACCTCCTTATCTTCCAAAAAAATCCCTCCACAATACCTCATCAGTCCTATCAGAGAGACAATCAATTCACATTTGGTGCTCAGTGATCAGCATCTCGCCGATTAATCTAGGCTGAACACAACTTGAAAAAGGACAGTGTGTCACCTCAAGCCAAAGGAGTTCCCAATTATTAAATATGCAATAATGTTCCTCATATTTTTGATCGTGAAGCTTTATTGCATGTGTATAAGAAAGATCAGAGCAAAAGTCATCAGGAGAAAGATAGTTGTCTTGGAAAGGACCCGGATGTCAGGTGAAGATGGTCTGAAGGGAGGAAGTGATTGAGAAACGGAAAGGAAGGATCAGAGACAAGGCAGGTGGAGGATGAAGCTTGGTGGGTGTTAGACATAGACGTGTCTCAGGGGTGTTTTGGGGGCTTTAGAGCAGAGGGATCGGGGTAAGAATGATACAGTCAACGTTTTTAAAAAGGATGGTGGGTATGTTGAGGCACACAGGGGAGATATTGGCTCCAGGGTCAGAGAGGCATCTTGGTGAGACTGAATGGATACTTTCAGGTGGTGTTTTAAGAGAAAGATAAGCAGCCAGCCTCGGGCTGAACCTTGGGGCATAGCCGTAGTTAGCCAACATCATCACACTTTGGAACAGGTGCCTTAGGTGTTTTACAGCATGATGAATAGGGAAATTTATGAATAAGGAAGAAGAGGTCCCACAGGGCTGTAAACAAGGTGGAGGAAGTAGCCAAGACAGAGGAATCTGAGGCCAAAGAGGCAGAGGAAGGTGCTGGTAGGGGGGTGTTGGTTAGTGGTAGGTTTGCTGCTGCGTACGGGAAGGAGGACACCCAGAGTGAGAAAATTCCAGGAAAGGCAGGAAGGGAACGCTATCTAGGCTCAGGTGCAAGAATTCAGTTTGGAGATATAGGTGGGAAAGATAAAAGGATGAGTGTAGAAAGTTTATTCGTTGGAATTCATTGCAAAAGAATTTGGCTAACTCACAGAAAAAGGAATTATGGGGAGGGCTTTGGGACAACTCCCAAAATTCATAAGAAGATCAGATAACAGCAAAAGGGTTGAACCAAGGGACACCGGGCCTGGAAAAGACAGGTAAGTGCAAACCACAGGATGAACTTAGGTTGGGCCTCCACCACTGGTACACCAACTGAGGACACCGGTGTCATCTGACCACAGCCAATTGTCACCTCAAAGCGGTGAAACCCCCACCTGTTCTCCCAACTGTTCAAAAGCCTGGTGGCAAGTGTCTTATAGGCTGACCCCTCCATCATCTGCCCACTCCCCCACTGCCATGACTTTTTTGTTTTTATAAATTTTTTTAATGTTTGTTTATTTTTGAGAGAGGGAGAGAGAGAAAGAGAGACGGAGTGGGAGCAGGGTGGGGGGGGGACGGGCAGAAAGAGAGGGAGACACAGAATCTGAAGCAGGCTCCAGGCCCCCAGCTCTCAACACAGAGCACGATGCAGGGCTCGAACTCACAGACTGCGAAATCCTGACCTGCGCGGAAGTAGGGAGCTTCACCAACTGAGCCACGCAGGTGTCCTGGCCATGACCTCTAAGAGTACCTGACTCTTTCGCTTGGGGAAGCAGAGCTTAGGCACACTTGCTGTCCCACAAGGACCCCAGGGCAGACATTCTCTCAACAAATAAGGCTCTTAGACTTAAAAGTAGCCCGAATAAGAGACACGTGCCTACCACAACCCACCTCATCATTTCCCAGAACTGCAATTCAAAACGAAAACCAAAACAAAACACAACGCAAAGGGCTTCTGCCTAACAGAAAACCAGTTTGCCTTCATACAACGGAAAACACTCTACTTCCCAAACCAAGCCATCAAAGTCTCTCCACTCTATCCAAGCTCCAGTCCTTAGGCCCCTAACTGACATCTATTCCTTTTTTCTCCCCTCCGTGCTATAGCAAGCTTGTTCTGATATGTTGCAAACCACACACAAATTACAAAGTTAGATGTCACTGATGCACATGCAAACTCGGTGGAAAGAGTCAAAAAAGAAGGAAGTTAAAACATTTACATGACCCAATAAGGAAGGAAATTCCGGATGATGGCTCTGGTCACCGCTGTAGCGGGTCACTGCTGTGGGTAATATCAGTGGCTTATCTAGACCACAGCCCATTCCGTGTCTAGCTTGCCTTCTGCCATTGGTTTGGCACGGTTGAGGGCGCTTGATCACTGGGGTGACCCCCAAATGTCACGCATGAATGAGTATCACAGCTCTATGTTCCTACAGGTGTAGGGTGACAACAGTCTTTCCAAACTGCCTTTCACAAGCTTTCTCTTTCTTTTGAAAAGAGACTTTAGTTGTATATTGGACAAGAACAGATATAAGATTAGTTGGTAGTAAATCAACCCTACGGTAAATTACAAAATTATGCTCTTTACCACATTGTAAGATTTCGATTGCCAGCCAGCCTGTTTCTGATTTCTTCTTGGGTACTAATGTAATGTAATAATAAGGATGGCTGTATCCCCAGCAGGTGACTCAAATCCCTTCTTAAATCCCATAAAAGTGGCCCCAACTTTTCTATTATCAAAATAAGTACTATATAACAAAAGATGATTTAAGAACAAAGTAAAATAACTACATAGCGTTAAACGAAACTCCAGTTTTATCTATGTAAATAATAAGCAATACTTTCCTCTGATTAAACTATCTTTCATTCAAACAAATATTTCACACTGAAATTCTTAAGCCATATGCAACTGCTATGGGATTAACTGTGTCCTCCCCCCCAAAATTTATATGTTGAAGTCCTAACCGCGGTAGCGCAGAATGTGAATATATTTGAAGGTAGGGCCTTTTAAAGAGTGATGAAATGAGTCAATTAGGGTGGGCCATAATCCAATCTGACTGATGTCCCAGAAAGAAAAGGAAGTTTGGGCACACAGACACCAGGGACATGCACACAGAGGGAGAAGGTGGCCGTTTACAAGCCAAAGAGCAAAGCCTTGAGAGAAACCAAACCTTCCGCCATATTGATCGTGGGCTCCCAGCCTCCAGAACTACGGGAAAATAAATGTCTGCTGTTTAAGCCCCCCAGTCTATGATACTTTGCTGTGGCAATCCTAGCAACCTCGTACAGCAAATTCGTTGCAAGGGACCAACAAAATTATCAGTAAAGAAAAAGAACATGTGTGAATTACCATCCGCTTTCATTGGTCTTTTGGATATTTTTCATGTACTGTGAGTGTATGAATTTTGTCATTCTCGTAAGAAAGCACACTTGGAAAGCCTAATGGCAAACCAGCTGTTAAGTGTTTCTGCTATGTTCGGGTGGGCAGTAAGGACTGTCACCCAAGTCCCCTGACTTACTTTATTAGAAAGACAGATGTTTGCTGATTGCACTACTGTGTCCCTCATTAAGTAGTCTGTGTTGGTTTTCTTTCTAGCAAAGACTTACTTGTTTAAAAGACATGAGGCTTCACTTCCAAATTCAAGTGACCATTTACTGATGAGATTCATAAGTGTCTCATAGGTCACTATGTCGCATTCATAGATCAACTGCCCCCACATCAGACTCTGAGACAGGGAGCCTCGTACAGGTGATTTGCGAATGAAATAATCCCAAGGGCAAACTTCTGAGAAAGTCAGAAAAGCAGGCAAAATTTTTTAAAAAATAAAAAAAAATAAATAAATGAAGGAGAACACCAAATAAGGACATGGCTTCAGGCAAAGTTTTGGAGATAATTGCATCAAGTTTATCCCTCCTTGGGGATCTCTGGAGTGTAATTTGCACCTCAGCCCTGTCCTGACCCCAAGACAAGAGGCATAGAGCTTTCAAATTCCCAAATTCATCAGTCACTGGCTTAGAGGAGAGGAAATTCCCAGACTCTGCCAGGCCAATCCTTTGTGGGGGTGGGGGTGGGGGTGGGGGGGAGGGCAGGGGGAGAGGGGGAGACTCAGGTGCTGGCTCTTGGGAGCAAAAGCTCCTTCAAGTCCTGGGGCCCCAAAAATAGAATCAAAGGGACCCAAGGAGGTCTGGTAGGCACACTAATATTATATACTACAGTAAACATCGAATTTTTGTTTCTGTTTCTTCAACTCAGCTGTAAGATTCTGGGCCATATTCTGGAAGGTTCACCATAACTTCTGGAGCATAGCTTCCAGAACCTCGGCATCACTCAAGATTTTTCTTAGGCCCAGACACTCCTATGATTTCTAATATGGCCCCTCCTCTTCCAGGCATTCCCTCAGCAATCGCCAGGCATCCACTCCCCAGGAAAACCTGGGGGCAGGAACTAACTGAGGAACTGACTCTCTCCCTCAGGCCCCTCCTCCCTTCTTCTTCAACCTTCTTCACCCCGCCCATCCTCCCTCTGAAAGCCAATCACATCCTTCAGTCCTACTCTCTGTGGTCTCCATTTTTCTGGGCTCCTGGTTGGGTTTCTTTCAGCGCCGTGCTGGTACCCTGACTGCCACCTCGATGACAAACAAGAACAATATCACGGGCTGCTTCCCGCCCCCGTGTCTCGAGAGAACATGTGCCTTCTCTTGCCACCTTAGGCTGGGTTGAATTAGGATTTATTTTCCCGTCTCTGTCACGGCCTCTGGTGGGAACGTTCAGCCTTTTGCAGTCTGAAGAAGTCACTTGCTTTCTTGGCCTATACGTGGACTAATTGAGAAGTTGGCTTAATGTGATGCGCCAGAAGTAGGCATAAGACAAACGTGAGTCATATGCTGATACAACTCCTCTGTGCCTGCGGAGGGCCTGCTCAGGATCCATCTTTTTTTTTTTTTTTTTTTTTTTTTACGTTTATTTATTTTTGAGACAGAGAGAGACACAGCATGAACGGGGGAGGGGCAGAGAGAGAGGGAAACACAGAATCGGAAGCAGGCTCCAGGCTCTGAGCCATCAGCCCAGAGCCCGACGCGGGGCTCCAACTCGCAGACCGCGAGATCGTGACCTGAGCTGAAGTCGGCCGCTTAACCGACTGAGCCACCCAGGCGCCCCTCAGGCTCCATCTTTTATCTACCGCCTGCATGTGGTGATGCTTTGCTGAATGGAATGGACACGCAGGTCATAATGAGGAACTCAGGGTCCAGGGTCACCTGCTTTTCCATAACCAGGAGTTCAGTTGTGATCAAGGCCCAAGATCAACCCTTACGCTCTTTCTGTAGAGAATAATTCCTTGCTAGAGAGTAACTCGACGAAAACCGAGGTGGTCTGAGATTCTCCTCTTGGGGTTTGTCACAGTCTCCTACAGTGTCTTGATCTACCTCCAAAACTTTGAGTGCCATTTATTGGATCTGCTTGGACCGCAATCTGGACTGTCCAGGGAAACTTGTGCTGGGCTGTACTCCGATTGGGAAGTTGCCTCGATTTTCCAACGCTGTTGTAACAAATTACCACAGACTTGGGGTGGCTCCAAACGACAGGAATTTATTCTCTCACTGTTCCGGAGGCCAAAAGTGAAACATCAAAGAGTTGGCAGGATCATTCCCACTGGAGGCTCTGAGGGAGCATCACTCCATGCCCCCCTCCTAGATGCTGGTGCCTGTGGCAATCGTTGGCATTCCTTGGCTTGTGGATAAATCACTCCAATCTCTGCCTTTGTCTTTGTGTTGCCTTCCCTCCTGTGTCTGCTTGTATCTTTCCCTTTTCCTTTTTTTTAAGCTGCTCTTTTTGGTTTTAGTTCTTTTTTTAATAGAATTTATTGTCAAGTTGGCTAACACACTAAATGTATCTATTTTTTTTTTTTTTTTGAGAGAAAAAGAGAGCTCACGCGTGTGGAGGAGGGGCAGAGAGAGGGAGAGAGAGAATCCCAGGCAGTCTCCATATTGTCAGTGCAGAGCCCGATGTGGGGCTCGAACTCAGGAACCAGGAGATCATGACCTGAGCCAAAGTCGGAGGCTTAACTGACTGGGCCACCCAGGTGCCTCTTTGTCCCTTTTCTTATAAGTATATTTGTCATTGGATTTAGGGTACCTGTGGTTATAAGAATGATCTAAATCTGGGATGGTTTCATCTCAAGATCCCAGAGTTAATTGCATCGGCAAAGACTCTTTTTTCAAATAAGATAACATTTACAGGTCCTAGGGTTTAGGAAATGGACATGTATTTCACCCCAGCCTAGAAGTATTTCTGATTACTCAGTTATTAAATGCTTTAAATGTCCATCCAAATACAGTATGTATTTTTAATAGCCCGTGATGCAAGGTGGAGTAAACAAAGGGAACGCGTCCATTATTTTGGGGAAAAAAAAAAATCCCGACATGTCTCAGACTATGAAGTATTAGGGTTTTCACAGAATTTATGTCCCATTCCATTGCATGCATGAGTTTTATTAAGGCCAAAGCACTTTCTTCTCTTCATATGCCAGCAGCTCATATCACCAGGATATTTGGCCTGTGTAATATGTTATGAGCAGGTAAGACAGTCATACCTCTGTGGACTAAATTGTGGCACGGAGCCAAATGGTTGAAATAATTCAGCTCAGAGCCTGGAGCCTGCTTCAGATTCTGTGTGTCCCTCTTTCTCTGCCCCTCCCCTGCTCACGCTGTCTCGCTCTGTCTCTCAAAAATAAATAAATGTTAAAAAATTTTTTTAAATTAAAAAAAAGGGGGGCGCCTGGGTGGCTCAGTCGGTTGGACATCCGACTTCAGCTCAGGTCATGATCTCACGGTTCGTGGGTTCGAGCCCTGCATCGGGCTCTGTGCTGACAGCTCAGAACCTGGAGCCTGCTTCGAATTCTGTGCCTCCTTCTCTCTCTGCCCCTCTCCCACTTGTGCTCTGCCTCTCTCTATCTCTCAAAACTAAATAAATGAAAAAAAATTTTTTTAATTAAAAAAAAAAACGATCACCTTCAAATAATAAATGCACTTGGAGTCACCACCGGCTAAGCTTAAAATAATTCATTCTCCAAGACCAGTCCGAGATTGGTTGACCTGGCCAAATCAGTGAGTTAAGTAAAAATAAAATAGAAATCACCATCATCCTATTTTCCCAGATTTTTTTCTTTTTTGGTAGGATTAATTTTAGGAATTTCTCCATAGAAATTGTAATACTTTTGCATTATTATTTTGATAGCTAGAGGGAGCTCCATGGCTTTCAACTTGGCTCTTCTTATCTTAATAGCTCTTGTATCAAAATCTGGAAGGTATTTTCTTTTTTTTTTTTTTTAATTTTTTTTTAACTTTTATTTACTTTTGAGGCAGAGAGAGACAGAGCATGAATGGGGGAGGGTCAGAGAGAGAGAGGGAGACACAGAATCCGAAACAGGCTCCAGGTTCTGAGCTGTCAGCACAGAGACAGATGCGGGGCTCAAACTCACAGACCGTGAGATCATGACCTGAGCCGAAGTCGGACGCTTAACCGACTGAGCCACCCAGGCACCCCTGGAAGGTATTTTCAAGGATAGAGGTAAATATAGCAGCTACATGCTCACCAGCCAGGTAACTGATAACAAAACGGGTTTGTGATCTACTAGAACAATGAGAAGTATTTGCGGATCAGAACTCCATTTATTTCTTGGCCTTTGTAAGACTCATTTGAGACCAGTGCAAAGCAATGGGAAACTGAGATCCCAAGAATTAATGTTATGTATAGCCAGTGTCCAATGACCCTCAAAAGATTGGAGTAGCTCATTCTCTTTAAGGAAAAATGGCCCCGATAAATGACAGAAAGGAAGTTAAATAAAAAAATTCGATATGTGTATTTCGACTTAAAATTTTTTTAATGTTTTTTTTTATTTATTTCTGAGAGAGAGAGAATGAGAGGGAGAATGAGCAGAGGAGGGGCAGAGAGAGAGAGAGAGACAGACAAAGAGAGAGAGAGAGAGAGAGAGAGAGAGAGACAAAGGATCCAAAGCAGACTCCGCCATGATAGCAGAGAGCCCAATGTGGGGCTCCAACCCAGGAGCCATGAGATCATAACCTGAGCCAAAGTTGGATGCTCAACTGACTAAGCCACCCTGGCGCCCCCTTTTTTTTTATCCTCAAAGTTACCCAGTCTGAGAATGAGACTGGGTTATGACATTTTGATCCAAATTGGACTTCTATTGTCTCCAGACCAGCAGTTAGTTTTCAACTATGAGAACCATCATGGGAAAAGGGGCATCTGGGTGCCTCAGTCGGTTAAGCACCTGACTCGTGGTTTTGGCTCAGGTTATGATCTTACAGCTTGTGGGTTTGAGCCCCACATCTGGCTCTTTGCTGCCAGTGCAGAGCCTGCTTGGGATTCTCTCTCTCCTCTGCTACTCCCCCGTTTGCACTTTCTCTCAAAATAAATAAATAAACTTAAAAAAAAGAACCATGGGAAAAGGTATTTCTACTTTGGGGAAGATGGACAATATATATTTTTCTCTGTTCTTCTCACTAAGTACAGCTAAAACTCCGGACATCTTCTCTATTTAAAGGAGAAACAGACAAATCCACAGATATAGCTGGAGACTTCAACACCCCTGTCAATACTTGATCCAAAAACTAGACAGAAAATCAGCCAGTATATAGAATACAAGATATCATCAGCCAGTAGGATCTGACATTTATAGAATATTCC
Source organism: Panthera pardus (assembly GCF_024362965.1). NCBI lineage: Eukaryota > Metazoa > Chordata > Mammalia > Carnivora > Felidae > Panthera > Panthera pardus. The sequence continues at coordinate 5,635,769 of NW_026526810.1, forward strand.
ACCCAACAACAGCAGAACACACATGCATACATATCAAGATAGACCATATTCTGGGCCATAAAACAAACCTCAACAAGTTTCAAAGAACTGCAATGATACAGTGTGCTGTCTGACCACAACAGAATTAAACTAGAAATCACTAACGGAAATGTAACAGAAAAATTTCCAAATGCTTAGAAACACACTTCTACATAAGGCATGGATCGAAGAGGATGTCTTGAGAGAAAAAAAAAAAAATACCCTAACCTGCGTGAAAATATGTAAGCCTATCATTTATTCTCTTAAACTGTCCCAAGGTATGAGAGACAGCTGTCTCATTCTATCTTTCTGGAAAATTCCATGCCCAACAAACCTTCTAATGGAATCGACACCATGGTCCTAATATGGACCCTCAGTGGGCACTTGTATCCATATGACCACGTACAACAATCGAATCAATTCTTTAAATGAGTATTTACATAACTATTTCAATGTGGCTTCCAGAATCCTGTTTCTTAATACAAAAGGAATTTTATTATCTTCAGCCCCAACTAAGCCAGATAGACAAACCTAGATTGCCACTGGTATTCCATCCCCTTAGGATGTATTGCCTTCAAACACTCCTGGATCCCACACAGTAGATCTCTGGGTTTAAGCACGCTTGGTTGCATACAATGGAATTCAGTTGCGCTTACAGAGGAGACTTGGTAACTCCCAGAACTGATGGGAAGCTGGATAACCAGGCTTTAAAACTCAGCTAGGACTGGGAGAGACCAACCAACAGGAAATACATTCTAGGCTCCTTCTTCCACACGACCGTCTCTTTAGGATATCTCTACCAAACTACACTAGACCTCAACCATCATCATTGTGGGACTCGTGATGTTGCCATAGCGCCCCTGAATAATGTCCCAAACGTCCTTATAGGACAGGGCTACTCCTTCAGGATTAAAAGTCTCAGGCAAAAACTTCCAACTGACTCCTATGTCTCCAAGTCAGGACTCAAGACTGAATTTATTTGATTTCACCCCAATAATTACGCTAGCTTGCTTCCCACGGATGGCCTTTAAGATGTCAGTAAATAATTTATTCCCGAAGGAAGAAAGATGAGATCCAATGTCCTCAGGTTGAACTTGCGCCCTAGAACATTGAGCTTCTGGCATTGTTCCTTCAGACCCTCTGAAACCTTGTAGAGATTAGAGGACATGCTAAGATAAGCCTCTGCCATTAGAGTGTGAGGAAAGGAAGGCCTTTTGAAACCCCGCTACAGGTGTTGACTTTAAGGATAATAGTCCCTTACGGGGAGTATTTAACTGACAAAATAGTCTTTGTTGCTTTCCTCACATACCTCTTGTGAAATCGGTTTTGACCCAGAAAGTTTATTTTGGCGGATCAGAGAATTTTTGAGTCAAAGGGGACTTCAGGGGTAACTTGGAAGAACCCCGTTTTGTTGTCGGTGACAACGGAGGCTGAGCGGAGCTAGGTGACGTGTCCAATGTCACATCACAAGGAAGTAGAAGTTCATGGGTAGGACCTAGATCTTTTGACTCTTAGTTCAGGGTCTCTTCGGCTGTGAGCCCTTCCCTGTGTGCCCCTTGTTATATTTTTGTACCAGCTAAAATGGCCTCCCAAGTGTAGTCTTCTAGGGGAGCCATAGGCCTGTGGCATTAATTAAGGACATGCCTCGTAGAAGTCAGCCACATCTTTTTTGGGGGGCGAGGGGGGGAGACCAAGTGTGTGAGAGTGGGGGAGGGGCAGAGAGAGAGAGAGAGAGAGAGAGAGAGAATCCCAAGCAGCTTCTGCACTGCCAGCACACAGCCCAACGCGGGGCTCAAACCCATGAATCGTGAGATCATGACCTGAGCCGAGGTCAAGAGTCTGAGGCTCAACCAACAGGACCACTCACCTGCTCCCAAAAACCCCTGGCTCTGGCCTGCCTGGTCCTACCCTCGTTGGAGACCTGAGATCTAGCTTCCTCTCTGACTCCCTCATTTTCGTCCTCTCCTCTGTGCCCCCCCCCCCAACTTTTTTTTTCTTAACTATAAGTAGGATTGATAAAGTTCGCTTTTGTCTGCGGTCAGGATATTAGTCACTACAATACGAGGTCCCTTGTGAGAATGGGAGTCAACATATGGTAGTGATTACACGGTAAAGGAACAAAAGCCCAGAGAGGGAACACAAAAGCATATTTTCTGCTGCCAGCTCGCAGCGCTGACCCAGAGAAGCAAATAATCTGTGCAGAATTTGGTCTGTGCCGAATAGGCCTGAGGCGCAAGACTCCTGAGAATCCCGGAAGTGCATCTGTGACGGATAGGGAGCGCTAATGAAAGACAATGGAGCAATGAACTTCGGGCAGAGCACAGTCACTTCCGGTGGTATCGTGCCTGGGGGTACAGGCATCCAGCCAGATGCACTTGGGTTCGAGTCCAGTCTCGGACCCTCGTGAGCTTTTCATTGTCGGTCACGTTGCACAACTTCTTGGAGACTTGGTTTATTTTCAACGACGACAAAAAGGGGAATACTAATCATATGGACCTTGCTGAGTGATTGTGAAGGCTGTAAATAGTGTCTGCTACTGGGCCTAAGAATTCAAGAAATATTAGTTATTATGATTATCATTATTAGCACCATTATCATCATCAAGCTAGTTTAAGATATGATTTACCCTCCCTGGAAAAGACCAGTAGTTCATAAAAACGTTCCAGTGAGTTATACCTACAAACTATTTATGTTTTACTGTATGTGTGTTCGTGGGTACGTTATACAATCTTTCATCCAAAACCACAGGTCATGTACGCATTAGAATTCGGAACTTTGGAAATACGAGATAAGTTATACAGGACACATAGCGTATGCTATAAAACAATCCAGTAAGTTCTGGGGTAGCGCCCTGTAATCAATCACGGTCACTTCCGTGTCAGGGTTCCCAAGACCACCGCCAGACCTGGCGAATCGCTAGAAGGACTCGCAGAACTCGGCCTGTGGTCATGCTCCTGGCTGTGATTCGTTATAACAAAAGGACACAAAGCAAAACCAGCAAAGATAAAAAGCTCAAGGGGCAAGGTCTGGAGGAAACCAGGCAGAAGCCTCCAGGATCTTCTCCCGGCGGGGGTCACACAGGATGCATTCGGTTTCTCCTGCTACAGGAGACAACACATGTGAAATGTTGTCTGCCACAGAAGCTCATTAGAGATTCGGTGTCCGGGGTTTTTACTGGGGACGGGACACATAAACACTCCCTGCCTAGCGCAGACCAAAATTCAAGACTCCCAGAAGGCAAAACAGGTTTTCAGCATAAACCACATGGTTTCTACAAACAGCTGAGCACAGTAAAGCCACTCTTATGAGTCAGGGATGGTGGCAACTCTCCCAAAATGCAAGTTCCCAGATGCCAGCGGAGAGCCAACCACGCAAACAGGCCTTTTTAAACACAGCAGTCTCAGGCCTGCTGTGCTAACTCTTTCCACACATCTTTCTGTAGCGAAATCTGTGAGCAATCACACTAATAGTCGTCAAGACTCTGACTAGCCTCCTGCCACTTCAGGTCAGGCTTTGCCACCAAATCAACTCAGGTTAGGTCAGGTGCATCATGAAAATCTCTGGTTTTCAGAACTTCTTGGGTTTTGGAGTTGACATTAGGGGATTGCAGCTCTGTTTTGTTCTCTCTGTCTGCTTCTTTTTTCTTCCTTTTTTTTCCCCTTTCTTCCTTTTCTCCCTTCCCTTCCCTTCCTTTCCCTTCCTTTCCCCTCTCCTCCCCTCCCCTCCCTTCCCTCCCCCTCCCTTCCTTCCTTCCTTCCTTCCTTTCTCTCTCTCTTTCTTTCTTTCTCTTCCCCTCTTTCTTCTTAACCTTGTGTTTGCTCGTTTTTATTCTTAAGTAAAATGTGTAACAATTGCACAAAAGTCAGGAGGTAAGAAATAGAACTGTTTTAGACCATATGTGGTGGTATCATGCCACTTGAAAGGAGGCTGTGATAAATTCAAGGCGAACCCCAAAGCAATGACGGAAATAACCAAACAAATAGTACAGCTGAGGAGCCAAAAAGGAGGCAAAATGGAATCACAAAAATATATTCAATTAATTCCAAACCATATAGGAAAAGAGAGAAAAGGGAATGGAAAACAAATGAGACAGATAGGGAACAGACAGGAAGATAATAGAGTTAAGTGTAACGATATCAATAGTTACATTAATAGTAAAGAGTCCGAACAGCCCAATTAAAAAGCAAAATGTCAGATTGGGATAAGTCTGCTGCCTAGGAGAAATGAGTTGTATAATGATGCAAATAGATTAAAAGTAAAGGATGAAAAAATATACTCTGTTAGCACTTAAAAAAGAAAGGGAGAGTGGGTATATCAATATCCCGGCAAGTAAATTTCAAACAATATTAGTGGAGATAAATACTGTAATTTTATGATGATAAAAGTGTCCATCAAGAAGACGAAAAAACCAAAATTGTTTATACACCTAAGAGAGCTTTAAAACTCACAAAGCAAATGCCACTGAAAGTATAAAAAGAAACAAATTCACAAATAGAATCAGAGATTTTTACCCTCCTCCTTCAATAATTGGTAGAATGAGCAGACATAAAATCAACCAGAATATAGAAAAATTGACCAAAACTAGCAACAAACTTGATTTATTTTACATATTTTATAATCCACCCCCCAAACATCTGAATACACAGTCTTTTCAACCACATGTGGAACATTTTATAAAGGTATAATGTAAGCCAGAAAATAAATCTCAATAAATTTTAAGCCAGAAAGCAAATCTCAATAAATTTTGAAAGTTTCATCTCATGCAAAATACATCCTATGAGAAATTTAGAATTGAATTACAATTCAAAACCAGAAAGATTTTTTAAAAACATCTAAAATACAGAAACAAATAGCATACATTTAAGTAACCCATCTATCAAAGAAGCAATGAAAAGGAGAGTTAGGAAATAAATTGAACAAAAAAAGAAAATAAAAACACAGCATGTAAAATGTGTTGAATACTGCAAAACAACATTGGGGTGGTATTTAGGCTACCAAAAAATTCTATTAAACAGAAGAAATGTCTTAAGCTAATGGCCTATGTTTCTACCTTAAAAAATCTAGAAAAAAAAAGAAAAGAAAAGAAAAGCCTAATTTGATCCAAAGTAAGTAGGAAAAAAGAAAACAAATAATGAAGATCAAAATGGAAATCAATGAAAGAGAAAACAGAAAAAATAATAGAGATAATAAATGAAACTAAAATAATTTGACAAATGAAACTAAAATAATTTGACAAAATGAAACTAAAATAATTTGAATAGATGACAAGCCTTGTCTAGCCAGGCTTGATGTGGAAAAAAGGAGAGAAGGCCCAACTTGCTAAAGGGGCAGATTATATCACAAGTGATTCTATACATAGTAGTGAATATCAAAGGAATGTTATAAATAACTCTGTAGCAAAAAATTTAAAAATGTAGACCTTGGATTAGGGAAAGATTTTTTTTTAGATGCAACTTCAAAGAATGGTTATTATCAAATAATTTTTTTAATGTTTATTTTTGAGAAAGAGAGAGATAGAGCGTGAGCAGGGGAGGGGCAGAGAAGGAGAGGGAGACACGGAATCCAAAGCAGGCTCCAGGCTCCAAGCTGTGAGCACATCAGCACAGAGACTGACACGGGGCTCAAATTCATAAACCGTAAGATCATGACCTGAGTCGAAGTCAGACGCTCAACCGACTTGAACCACCCAGGCGCCCCTCAAATAACTTTTTTTTAAATGGACTCCATCAACGTTTTTTAAACGTCTGCTCTTTAAATAACACTCTTGGATGGATAAAAATATAAGCCACAGAGTAGGTGAATATTTGCAAAGCTTAGCTCTAATAAAGGATTTGAATCCAGAACATGTAAACAAATACTCAAAGCTCAACAATGAGAAAGAGCATGATTTAAAAAATGGGCAAAAAGTCCAATCAAACATTTTACCATAGTAGATACACTGATGGCAAATGAGTACATTCAAACATGCTGAAGTCACAGGTCAAAAAAATGCAAATTAAAAACCTCAAGAAGAGATCACTATATACCTATAAGAATGGCTAAAATTCAAAAGTATACAAAGTCGACTGGCAAGGGGGTGGGGGAATTGAAACTCTCATATACTGCTACTGGGAATGCAAAATGGTACATCCACTTTGGAAAATCATTGGCAGTTACTTTAAAAATTCAACATCCATGTACCATATGATCCATTCCACTCCTAGCTATTTACTCAAGAGAAAAGAAAGCATATGTTCTTTCAAATACTTGTATACAAACGTTCACAGCAGCCTTATTTGTAATTGCTATAAATTGGAAAGAATCCAAATGTCTGTCACCAAGTGAATGTGTAAACAAAAAACAAGGAAGGGGTTGCCAAGAGGCACATGGAAACTTTGGAGGTGATGGATATGTTCTCTATCTTGATTGTGGTGATGGTTTCGTTGATGTATAAATAATTCAAAACTTATTAATTGTACATCTTAGTGTTTACGTTTTATTATAGGTCAACCATTAAACAATAATGTTGCATAAATCTGTCAAAACCTATTTAATTGCATACTTTAATATGTATACTTTTTTCAAGTTCACTTATTTTGAGAGAGAAAGTGCAGGTCAGGGAGGGGGGGAGACAGAGGCGGAGAGAGAAAAATCCCAAGCAGGGTCAGCACCGTCAGGGCAGTGATGTGAGGCTCAAACCCATGAACTGTGAGATCATAATCTGAGCTGAAGTCGGATGCTTAACCCACTGACCCACCCGGGCGACCATAATATGTATACTTTATTAAAGGTCAACTATAGGGGCGCCTGGGTGGCTCAGTCGTTAAGCGTCAAACTTTGACTCAGTTCATGATCTCATGGTTATGGGTTCGGGTTCCGCATCTGGTTCTGTGCTGATGGCTCAGATCCTGGAACCTGCTATGGGTTCTGTCTCCCTCTCTGCCCCGCCCCCCTCCTCACGCTCTGTCTCTCTCTCTCTCTTTCAAAAATAAATAAACATTTAAAAAAACAAAATAAAGGTCAACTCTACCTCAATATTTTCTTTTTTTTTTATAAATTTTTTAACGTTTTTTATTTATTTTTGAGACAGAGAGAGACAGAGCATGAACGGGGGAGGGGCAGAGAGAGAGGGAGACACAGAATCGGAAGCAGGCTCCAGGTTCTGAGCAGTCAGCCCAGAGCCCGACGCGGGGCTCGAACTCACGGACCGCGAGATCGTGACCTGAGCCGAAGTCAGACGCTTAACCGACTGAGCCACCCAGGCGCCCCAACCTCAATATTTTCTAAGTAAGAGTTACAACGAATACCAGCATAAGATCCATTTCTAATAACATTTAATACATTGATCCCAATGAAGATGATTTTAAAGTTTACAGCATTCTATGCAACAATTTTTCCTAACTTAGTCCCTCTAATTAAGACATAATTCAACTAGTTAATAATAATAATGTTTGTCAATTTTTATTTTTAAGATTTAATTAAATGGTCCTATCTGTGCAAGTCTTCCCACTTGCCAATTAAAACCGCAAACACAGCAAACACTGCCCATGAGAGGCAGATGCAGGAGCCAGCAGCCTCGTGCCAAACTTATTTATTCAAGCATATTGCTTTACTATGGGGTATTCAGTTCCCTTTAATATTTCTCCTGAAAGGAAGGAGCCATGGCTCATTTTACACCACCCATAAAAGAAGCAAATAAAAAAACCCAAAACACTACGTTCATATTCTGTTGTTCCTTATCACCACCCAAACTGACCTAAAAATAAAAGAACTTCAAGTTATATGAAAACATCGATGGGCCCCTGCGTGGCTCAGGTCATGATCTCACGGTTCATGGGTTGGAGCCCCATGTTGGGCTCTGTGCTTACAGCATGGAGCCTGCTTGAGATTCTCTCTCCTTCTCTCTCTGCCCCTGCCCTGCTCATTCTCTCTCTCTCTCTCTCAAAAATAAATAAATCTAAAAAAAACACTTCTGTTTAGAAAACATCGATGCCCACAGAGATTGATTTTCTTAAAATCTGGCAACTTCATGAAGAAAAACTGCCAATGTACAGGCTATATAAGTGAAGAAAAAAAATACATCTTACAAAGACAGAGATTATTTTTCATTTGTTGTACACGTATTTTAAGAAATACCTTTGCATATGAGTTCATGGAGGAAGGGCTGTCTGAGAGAGGATAACAGAGGCCTTTGTAAAAATCTGCCAATAACCACTGGGTGAGCTGGAAAGGACTGGGAGAGCCGAGTCTCTGAGACACAGCCAGGTCTCCTTAACTTTGAAATTTACCTGGGCTTTTTACGTCGTTGCAGCCCGGCATGCATTGGCTGGAGAAATGCTCTCATGCTCCATCGGGCTTGCGCAGGAGGGGAGAGGCATGACCTAGCAGGGAACTTCTTTGCAGATTGCTGGAAGCAGGAGTGTTCCTCCTGCTCTGGCTTGTGCCGGGATAAACCGAGCACCGTTTAATAGGGCTGGTGGTTTTCTTGTCCCTTCCTGTTTGGAGAAGGATATTGACAGTAGAGTGAGCCAGGTCACTGACTCACGGTCAGCGGCAACTGCCGGAGCGCAGAGCGGAGGACCATACCCACCTTCTAAACTTCGTGCTCTCCATACCTGAGCTGAAATACCCAGACAAGATTCCAAAATTATCCTTAAAAATTCTGAGAGGGGTGCCTGGGTCGCTCAGTTGGTTAAGCTCCAGACTCTTGATTTTGGCTGAAGTCATGACCTCACTGTTGGTGGGGTTGAGTTCCATGCAGACCCTCTTTGGGATTCTCTCTCTCTCTCCCTCCTCCAGGCTCTCTCTCTCTCTCAAAATAAATAAATAAACATTTAAAAAATAGTCTTTAGTGGGGCGCCTGGGTGGCTCAGTCGGTTAAGCGTCCGACTTCAGCTCAGGTCACGATCTCGCGGTCCGCGAGTTCGAGCCCCACGTCGGGCTCTGGGCTGACGGCTCAGAGCCTGGAGCCTGCTTCCGATTCTGTGTCTCCCTCTCTCTCTGCCCCTCCCCCGTTCATGCTGTGTCTCTCTCTGTCTCAAAAATAAATAAACGTTAAAAAAAAAATAGTCCTTAGAAAAATAAAAGCCCCCACGTCCACGTGACTGGAAAGGATGGACAATGGAAAAGGTAACACTGGATTTTTTTTCTGTGCTCTTGTGCAAACACATACCCAGTGTAACACACAGCATGTAATTACTGTTTACCCATCTGCCCTCACCATTACTCCTTAGTATCCTTGTGCCGCAGTATTCTATAGGTTGAAACGTAGTTTGGGGAAGCACTAGATATAAATAAACCCCAGCATCCCAATTTAACTAGCAGGGACTCAGAACATTTCTCTAATTTTAATCATAAAATTAGGAAGTAGTAACTGATCTTCCAAGGCGACTAGAATTTCATAGTGTTTAGCGCTGAGTCAATACACAGGAACTCCATAAATGTTAATCTCTTTTTTTTTTTCATAAAGGTGTGGAGAGAAATATGTGCTCCCACGGAAAACAATGCATTATGTATATAGAAAGGCCTTCCGGATTATCGGACTTTAGCCTTTCATTGCCCTTGAAGTATTTTATAAATGGATTAATCTTAGGTAATTAATACCAATGCAAAATAATTATTGTGTATGGGTATGCCAGTTAAGCCTGTCCTTTGAAAGGAGAACCCTCCTCTCCCCCTCCACCAGGCACCCTACAGAAAAGGTGGTTTTGCATCCATTTGCAAGTTTCATTTCAACAGGCTCCTACTCCATTGCTTGAGAAGGTCACTAAAAGGACGTGACTGCCCCTTGACCCTCAAGCTGTTCTAGGGCCAGCAGAGGTTTCTCGCCCCCTCCTTTGGATTATATGCTCTGCCTGCTGTTCCCCCAGTGGGGGAGCCATTTCAAGGATGCAGCCTTGAGACAGAAAGGTGGTGTTGAGGTCATCTGGACAGTATACATGACTGAACCCCATTCTGTCAACTTTTCAGATTCTCAAGGCACGTGTAGGAAATCTACCCATCCTGCAGCTGTGCAAGACAAGCTTGGTATGTAAGTTCCCTGGTTTATTAAACCCGTGGTACCCATCAGGAGGGGTCTGCCTGTTTTCTTCAGTCTCTCTTTGCCCTCCAGCAGAAGTCAGAAGCTTATTAAACTGACTGAGCCACCCAGATGCCTCCAGGCTTCCCCACTTTGGAAACAAGTTGTAACATTTTAGCAGAGTCCCCTCATTAGTAACAAGTTACACAGAGTCTCTGACTTGTGTTCATTTTGCATCTGTATCATAGCTGCGACTTACCCTGTTTGGAAAATTATCCCTTAATAAGGATATATACCTACTATTTCACTCATCTTTGCATTCCCCGCGCCTATCCTGAAATAAGATGTGTAGTAAATGTTCATCAGAGAGAACTGACACTGGATTTCAAATATGTGGGCAGTTAGAAGGAAGAGATTTACAATCTGAGACGATAAATGAGAGGCATTGGATCGGAGATGGAATTAGGGACATTGGTCTACCTGCTGATCTTAATAGAGCTGTACAAAAGGCTAACGGTTTCAGCGTAAAGTCTGCCGTATTTTTTCTACGTCAGGCAGCTGTGGCCTTATCCATTAAGACCCAGAACCCAGCTGGTTTTTGCTTGGGAGGAAATGCAGCTATTTTGCAACTACATAGCCAGGAGCCATCACTGCCATTTAAAGGATGCTGAGGAGGCTTTAAGCGGAGGTGGTTTATCATTAGCATTAGTAATCCTTAATGCACGCCTGCTAACTCCCCCAAATAGTCAAAGAGCGCATGCTATTTCCAAAAGCCCACGTGACATGCTTAAGACCGCAGATTTTAGATTCAGACCAATTTCGGTTCAAATTTCACTGCGTCCTGGCTACATGACCTTGTGACTGGGGAGGGTTATTTGCGCGGAAAGCTGGGTCTGGCACGCGGTCGCGCTCAATAACAGTAACACCCACATTGCAATTGCTGGAGAACGGAGGCAAGGTTCTCAATTGGGGACGGCTCCGAAATCCCAAGGAAATTTAACAGAGAGGACAAAACAGAGTGGAATTAATTGAGTGACTATTCTAAAATTGCTTTTCCTTAATCACCATGGTAGTTTTAAGGATCCGTAGGCGCCCTGCCCTCAATTTACTACTGGAAAGCTGATGCCATGCGGGGTCAGGGAGGGGCTTTCCCAAAGGGGTGCAGTGAGTCCGTGTTGGACGAGGCATCAGAATTGAATCTCCCAGCCTGTGTGGCAGAGCTTCTTCTGAAATACAACCCAACTCCCGCATCTGGGATGGATGGATGTAGAACAGCCTTCTGCTTTAAACAGCCCATCAGAACACAGAATGCTTCTCTTAAAAAAAAAAAAAAAAAAAAAATTAGAAACATAATGTGGGACTCCCGTGAGGCTCAGTCGGTTGAAGGTCCCACTCTTGATTTCAGCTCTGGTCATGATCCCAGGGTCGTGGGATCGAGCCCTGCATCAGACTTTGGGCTGAGCATAGACCCAGGTTAAGGTTGCCTCTCTCGGGGTGCCTGGGTGGCTCAGTCAGTTCAGCATCTGACTTCAGCTCAGGTCACGATCTTGCAGTTCCTGAGTTCGAGCCCCGCGTCGGGCTCTGTGCTGACAGTTCAGAGCCTGCTTCAGATTCTGTGTCTCCTCTCTCTCTCCCCTGTTCACACACTGTCACTCTCTCTCTCTCTCTCTCTCCAAAATAAATAAACATTAAAAAAAATTTTAAAAATATTCTCTCTCTCTCTCTCTGTCTCTCTGCACCTCTCCCCTGCTCACAGGCTCTCTCTCTCAAGTAAAATTTATATTAAAAAATCAAAATATACATTAATGCAACATGGAGGGCCAGGTGCATACAGGTACCACTACCAGTGTTCCTGAGACCAGCGTTCTGGACTTGCAGTCCCTAACATTTTTAATGTTTTATTTATTTTTGAGACAGAGCATGAGCAGGGGAGGGGCAGAGAGAGAGCGAGACACAGAATCTGAAGCAGGCTCCACGCTCTGAGCTGTCAGCACAGAGCCCGACACGGGGCTCAAACTCACGAACCGCGAGATCATGACCTGAGCCGAAGTCCGACGCTCAACCGACTGAGCCACCGGTGCGCCCCTTTATTTTGTTATTTGAATGCCGTCTGCTACTAAGTGTGTGTATGTGCGTGTGCATCAAGCTTCTCTTTTGGACATCACAGTGGGTATTTAGGGAATAAAACAGAAGGGGAGGGCCTCCAATCCCTGTGGACTAAAACCCTAATAAAGAAACACATAAGTCCACGGAAAGGTCTGTTCAAACAAGTTTATGGCAACTTTCGTAGTAATAGCCTCAAACTGGGAACACATGTCTAGCAACAGAATGGATAAACAAGCTGTGACATAGTCATATGATAGAATATCACTCAGCAACAAAAGGAATAACTACTGATACAAAGAACAGAATGGGTGAGTCTTAAAAAACCCGAGGAGTTTAAAAAAAAAAAAAACCTTTGCAGAAAAGAGTACAAATTTTGCCCCATGGTTTTTAAATGTTCATTTATTTTTGAGGGAGAGAAAGAGAGAGAGAGAGAGAGAGAGAGAGAGAGAATCTTAAGCAGGCTGCATGCTCAGCGTGGAGCCGGACTTGGGGCTTGATCTCATCTCAAGATCCCGGGATCATGACCTGAGCCGAAATCAAGAGTCTGATTGATGCTCAACTGACTGAGCCACCCAGTCACCCCCAAGTATATTATCCCATTTATTTGGAGTTCTAGAATAGGCAGAACTAATCTGTGATGAAAAAAGCTGTCAGAACTGAGTAGCCTGTCTGTACGTGTGTATGATTGCATACGTGTGTGTGCCTATACAATAGAGAGAAGCATCATCTGGGAAGGGACAACAGGTAGGGAGGGTAAAGATAATGACCTATGTATCCTGGTTGCCTATATGGACTTATTATCAAAACTCGTGAATTTACAGTGTATACAAGTATATACATACTTGAAGATTTTTTTTTAATTTGTTTTTTAACGTTTATTTATTTTTGAGATAGAGAGAGACAGAGCATGAACAGGGGAGGGGCAGAGAGAGGGAGACACAGAATCTGAAACAGGCTCCAGGCTCTGAGCTGTCAGCACAGAGCCTGTTGCGGGGCTTGAATCCACGGACCGTGAGATAGTGACCTGAACTGAAGTCAGACGCTTAACCGACCAAGCCACCTAGGCGCCCCCATACTTGAAGATTTTTATCGAAAGAAATAAGGTAAAAAAAAAAATTCTAGTTAAAAGTACACATGGAGGGGGCGATGTGTAAGAATGTCTGCGATTTACTTTGAAATATGTCCCAACATTAACAAATTGGTGGAGCGATAGATACACGGTTGTATGGATATGTAACAAAATGTATAGTGGGATCTAAGCGGTGGATAGACACGTTTTCATGGTAAATCTTACAGGCTTGTTGTATGTTTGGAACTTTTCATAATAAAATGTTGAAAAAAAGCCCTATGAATTTAAGGAATTTACATGGAATGAGTTTTATCATCACCATCACTGTCCTCATGACTGTATTCAGATATTCAACTTACTGGGAGTCCACTTTGGTTCAGATACATTCAAAATATTTTTTTACCCTTACACAAATCTTCGGGTGTTGATAGTATTTCCAACTCACATAGAAGGGAAATTAATAGAAAAAGGAATGATTAAGTTGTAGAATAGACCCATGGAGATAAATGGATAAATTAGGAAGGGCAGCTAATTTGAAGTGGAAATTCACATGACTGGTATCGTTTGTATTGCAAATGGCTCCCGACGTGTGAAGTCCGACCATATGACACGAGCTACTGGGCTGGATTTGGGACGGACGGGAACACTGTTAGTTAAAGATAATGTGGATATACTGGAATTACCCACCTGAGTATATTAAGAGAGAGTCTGCCACTTTTACAAAAACCTTTTGATGACACATTTGTGCCTTTGTTCTCCTTACAGACGAAGGAGGGCATAAGGGTGCTTCGGATCATGAGTCATATCTTTGATTGCTTTCCAGTTACCGTGGAAGGCAGATTTGCTCAGTGACTTCATGCTTGGTGGCTTCATTTCCCAATTGCTTTTAGGTTCTATGAATCTAGAATACAGTGAGTTCTTGTCCAAGTGTCTTGAGGAAAAATCAGCATGTTCTTGGTATGGTTCAAAGAGAATGAGAGGCAGTGTCTTGACCTAGAAATTCTGCTAAGTGTCATTGGGACCTGGAAATCTGCTTGGGTGATATGAAAAAGACAGGCCAATATTCAGAGGGGTGAGCCCTGTGTGAAGTCTTAAGTCATCCTTACTTGTGCGAAGATACTATTTAATACTGAGACAAAGATTGATTAAAATTCAAGCACTGGACTCCAAAAGGCTTATACTTAATGCAAGTAGACTATTTCTCATAATAAGGTGGCAAAGGCTAATATGCTGCTTCTTTGCATTGAGCTAGAATTGGGTCAACTCAGTGAAGCAACAGAGATGATGTCATGGCCATCAGTCCCCTGACTGCCTGCTGATGACATTCTAAGAGGGCTGGACCTGCGTATCAGAGCTGACAGCGAGATAGTTGTTATAACCAAATTGAAAATAATAACAGTAATACAGTGAACTTTTCGGGTGAAAATACTAAGAACCTTTGATCTGGTCTGATCTCGCTTCCAGAAATTGACTGCCTGAAAAATGACACTATAGTTTGAAGAAGAGTTAAGTTATGGACTCAGATATCCTGACTCCTAGTACATTTCTCTGTGTTTAAAAAATTTTTTAGTTATGTTTCTTCTCTCATAGACGATACATGCTATACAAATCACTGAGAGGCTCTATGTTTGAGATTGAGTCATTGGATAAGATGGATAGCAGATTAGATATGGCAGGGAAAAAATTAGTTAACCTGACCACATAGAAATAGAAACTATTCAAAACGAAACACACAGGGGCACCTGGGTGGCTCAGTCTGATTAAGCATCCAACTTCGGCTCAGGTCATGATTTCGAGGTTCATGGGTTTGAGCCCCACGTCAGGCTCTGTGCTGACAGCTTGGAGCCTGGAGCCTGCCTCATATTCTGTGTCTCCCTCTCTCTCTGCTCCTCCCCTGTTCGTGCTCTGTCTCTGTCTCTGTCTCTCTCTCTCTTTCTCCAAAATAAATAAACATTTAAAAAAAGTAAAAAAAAAAAGTAAAAATGAAACACACAGAAAATAGAAGCCTGAAGAAGAAAAAAAAAATGAGCAGAGCAGTGAGTTCTGGGACAACATTAAGCAGTCTCATATATATATATATATATATATATATATATATATATATACACACACACACACATATACATATACACACACACACACATATGTATGTATATATATACATATATATACATACACACACATATATACATATATACATATATATATACATATATGTATATGTATACGTATACATATACGTATACATATACATACGTATATATACATATACGTATATGTATATATACGTATGTATATATACATGTATGTATATGTATACGTATATGTATACGTATATATGTATATATACGTATATACGTATATACACGTATACATACATATATACATATATACGTATATACACGTATATATATACATATATATGTGTATATGTGTGTGTGTGTATTATTATATATGTGTATATTAAGTGTGTGTGTATAGATACAGTTTTCAAAAATGAGAAAATGGGGTCATAAAAATATTTGAAGAAATGGTGTTTGATTTTTTTTTTTTTATCACAACAAAATCCAATGAAAACCATAAACTCACAGGGTCAAGAATCTCAACAAACCCTGGGGCACCTGGGTGGCTTGGTCAGTTAAGTGTCCCTTTCTTGATCTCAGCTCAGGTCTTAATTTCATTTTTTTTTAAACATTTATTTTTGAGAGACAGAGAGACACAGATTGTGAACAGTCGAGGGGCAGAAGAGACAGAGACACAGAATCTGAAGCAGGTTCCAGGCTCCGAGCTGTCAGCACAGAGCCCGACGCGGGGCTCGAACTCGGGAACCACGAGATCCTGACCTGAGCCGAAGTGGGATGCTTAACAGACTGAGCCCCCAGGCACCCCTAAGTCTTGATTTCAGAATCTTAAGGTTGGGCTCCACGCTGAGCATGAAGCTTACTTAAAAAACAAAACAAAACAAGACAAAAAATGCATCAAACCTTAAACAGATTATTCATCACACATTTAGGGTATACTTTTGCTAATCAGGCATGGGTAGGTGGTCTCTAAATTTATAATCCTAGCCCCCTGGCATTCATGTTCTTGTGTCATCCCCTCTCTCTGCATATGTGATGGGTTTATTGGTTTGTGCCTGATTAACAGAATATGGTAAAAGTGGGGCGCCCGGGTGGCTCAGTCCGTTAAGTGTCCGACTTGGGCTCAGGTCATGATCTTGCGGTCTGTGAGTTCGAGCCCCGCGTCGGGCTCTGTGCTGACAGCTCAGAGCCTGGAGCCTGCTTCGGATTCTGTGTCTCCCTCTCTTTCTCTGCCCTTCCCCCACTCATGCTCTGTCTCTCTCTGTCTCAGAAATAAATAAACATAAAACAAACAAACAAACCAAACAGAATATGGTAGAAGTAAAGGGATGCCATTTCCCAGATTAGGTTACAAACAGATGGTGGCTCCATCTTGGCCTCTTTCCTTCTCTCTTTGGTCATCTTTTGCCACAACAAGGGGATACATAGGCCACCTACGGAGTAACCAATATGGTGAGGAACTATGGTTGGCCAGCAACTGTGTGAGTTTTGAAGTATATTCTCCAGCCTCCGTTGAGCCATGAGAGGACTGCAACCCCATGAGATATATCCTGAGCCAGAAACATCTATCTCAGCCACACCAGGATTCCTGTCCCGTAGAAACTGAGATCATAAATGCTTCTTGCTTTAAACCATTCCATTTTTAAGTATTTGTTACACGTCAATAGGTAATTAACACGTTGAGTGTATGTATGAATCTAACATAAAAAATCCTGTGTTCCTGTTTACCCTTGAACTGAGAAGGGATTCCAGAAATAATTGCAAAACAAATGAATGTATGAAAGATAAGACAGGTACTCAAAATAACTATGTCATAAAGACAAAAGCAATTGGTCTTGATCAAAGGTTTACAAGATTGGGAAGGATATTGTTATGAGAGTTCTTGGGCGGAGGGACTGATTCTTGGCTGAGAAAATAGGTGATTCTCTCAGGCTGAGACAGTGTTTTGGACCTTGATGGGACAGAATTTGGCTACATTTTGGCAACAATGAGTCTAGGCACCTGAGTGAAAGAATCAGTCAGTGGGAGAGATGGAAAACCAAAGGGAGGATATAGGAAACCGTGAGCAGAATGCAGTGTGAGAAAACAAGAAAAAAGATATCAATGGAATAAAAGCAACGCTTGTATACAGATCATTGTAACTTCCGTTTGGGGCTCATGTTAGAAGTGATTCATATGAACACAAAACACTAATTCTTGCAAGTAACTCCTTTATCATTACACTTTCCTTTGTCGCATTGAGTGTATGCATCTACCTGAGCTGAATTTGCAGCGATGAGCTAATGAGTTTTCTTATTCTCGGAGAGTAATAGAGAAGACACAATGGTGGGCTACTCATCTTTTCATTAAGCAGAGCATTTCTGTATTTCAAAAGCTGCAGTGACAGCCACACCTTGAGAGAGGTGCGATCACAAAGAAGAAAAATCCATTTTCTTGTCTGACTTACTTTACAGCTACACGTAGCATGAACTTTGATTATATTGGGCCCATTTGACTTATTGTCTATATTATTTATCTTCACACTTTTATTGTCTTGTCCTGATGGTTTATAGTGGCTTTTCCTTGCCAATTTAAACTCTAGCTCCCTTCTCCATACTGTTCATTGATCACTTGCTTTTTCATTTTTAATTTCCGCCCTTCAGAGTCCAGTCACACTTTTCATGGTGCTGCTAATTCTGTCCTTTATTCTCTTGCCATGTTTCATCATTAAGTGACCATGGAAGTTTCCAGGTTGTTGGGGACACAGATCTCCTTGAGCACACCTTGCTAAAAATGGGCACTTTTACATGATCCGTAAAGGAGGCCTTACAGACACAAAACCTAACAAAGGCCCAACACGTTTTAATCTCCCGTATGGGCATATAACTTGGATTCCTGCCTTAGTTTTACGGAATTCTTGAGCATGTGTTACCAATGAATATATGTGGTAAAGCATACTCAGTTTGAAACTGGGATTTTCTAGTGAGAATTGCTGAAATAGAACTCCATTTTGCAAATTCGTCAAGTAGGGTCCAATTTTAATAAAAAACATCCGGAATAAGGAGAGATAGGTCACAACTCATTAGGAGGGTATTCTGTAATAATACAAAAAAGATTGAGCACATGTATACTGGAAATTAAGAAATTCATTTAGTTTTAAGGTCAAATTTCTTACTATTTTATTCTCTATTTTGGGCCAAGTTTTTCTCAGAAGGAAGCAACAATCGTCATTATAAATATGTACCTAAAAACTCACGAAAGCAGGGAATTGTTTACCAAGTCAGCTTGAAAATATTATTTTTATGCACTTAAATAAAGCCCTGTGTAATTCCCGACTTCTTTTCAATCCATTAATTAGTGATTCTGTATTTTCTTTGTAGGTCATCATTACAGCCAGTAATTGGAGGCTGGATAAATTAAAACTTATTCAAATTACACGTCCCAGCTGTCACAAATATAGACTGGAGGCTTCAAGGCCAAACTTTGTTAATGCCCTCCGCTAAAAGGGTTATTATTTCCTTCCATGTATCTATATTTTAATTTTCTGATTACTTGAGTAAACAATTATGGAATCATTGTTAGGCAGGCCTGGCTTCATTTCGAGAATTGATCTCCCACTGGCTGAATATGTTACGTGTCGATTGCAGTGATGTGTGCTAGGATTCGCCCATGAGGATCTCCTTTCTCAGCAATGCTGCGTGGAGCCATCGTGTCTGCTAAGTCCCTTGTATATTTTCTACGGGGGGCAGAGAGGGGGTGCTCCTGCCCCCGACTCTGTGACTTGCTGGATCCTGCAGGTGCCCTTATCAGAGTCTTACCTTGGAGAGCTATGGTGTTTATTTGTTTCCATGTTTTTCCCCCTCACCATATGTGAGCCCCTGGAGGGCCGGAGCAATCGTATTTATGTTCTATCCACAGCGATGACCTTCGAGCTGGACACCTTGTTGGTCAGGGGATACACATAGCCACCTGACTTCTACCCACCTGCATTATGTGGCCAGCACAGAGTTACTACTTGACTTTGAATGTCTTTGGGTGGGTATGACGTCTGCAGCCTTTGTTTCCTTGTATGTGGCCAACCACGGGTTTATTTC
Source organism: Panthera pardus (assembly GCF_024362965.1). Taxonomy (NCBI): domain Eukaryota; kingdom Metazoa; phylum Chordata; class Mammalia; order Carnivora; family Felidae; genus Panthera; species Panthera pardus. Next base: position 5,655,113 of record NW_026526810.1, read on the forward strand.
ACTTGCCTGGCCCCTGTAGGCATCCTAGTTTGTGACCCTAGCGTATGTTAGCTGTGTGGGTGAATGTGTCAACGAATGTACATCTATTTGCCCAGAAAATTATTACTCTAACATTCCAGTCCTGAAAATTCCTTCAGTTTCAATTCAGACTTACAACAAACAGTCCAGGTAGAAAAATATAACTTTGTTATACAATATACATAAAAGCATTGCTGAAAATTTGACAGAAGGTAGGTCACTCTGAGGGTTGTTTAGTAGTCAAATGAGAAAGGAAAAACAATTCAGTTGTGCTATTTGCAGAACTCAGGGATACAAACAAACCAGTGCCTGTGGAAAAGCCTAGATTTGCATTCCTGAGTTGACTGACAACTTCTACCTTGGATTTTTTTTTTTTTTTTTTTTGAGACAGAGCATGAATGGGGGAGGGGGCAGTGAGAGAGGGAGAGAGAATCTTTTTTTTTTTTTTAATGTTTATTTATTTTGAGAGAGAGAGCATGCGTGTGAGTGGGGGAGGGGCAGAGAGAGAGAGACTCTCAAACAGGCTCCCTGCTCAGTGCAGAGCCCCATGCAGGGATCCATTTCACAACCCTGGGGTCATGACCTGAGCCCTGGGGTCAAGAGTCGGGTGCTCTACGCACTGAGCTACCCAGGCACCCCTACCTTGGATCATCCTAAAACAAGCACTGGGATTTAAGAACGATAACCCTGGCCAACATTCCAAGTGCAAATTCAACAACCCACTTCTCAAGACAGATTCTGAGATGCTCCACGCTAGGGCCAATGACAGCACACTAGAGAACAATCCAACAATGTGACTCTCTGTGGGGCCACAGCAATGCTGTATGGTGTGAAACGCTCTCTCTTGGTCTGGTTTCGTCTGGGAGAAAGCTTAAGCAATTAGCTAACCGGATGGAATTTACATCACCAGACATAAAAATGTTGGTGATGAGGAAGTACCCTTGAGCAAGGTCAAGCTTCACCTGAAAAAATAAATTTGTGTCTGCTTTGATTATCTGATAAATAGGGACCTAAGGCTCTAAGATCGACCCGGATATGTCTCTAATAATTTTAAGTTTAAAATTGTTTTAAAAAAATATTTATTTATTTTTAAGAGAGAGAGAGACACAGAGCGTGAGTGGGGGAGGGGCAGAGAGAGAGAGAGAGAGAGACAGAGAGAGACACATAGAATCCGAAGCAGGCTTCAGGGTCCAAGCTGTCAGCGCAGAGCCCGACGTGGGGCTCGAACTCATGAACCATGAGCTCATGACCTGAGCCGAAGTCGGACGCTTAACAACTGAGCCACTCAGGCACCCCAATAATTTTAACTTTTTAAAAGCAGCTATTACCAGATGCTCATCTTGGCCATGGAAATTCTCACCCTTGAAAACTGTAATATCTATACCAATGTAACTTTGAGCAAGTTACTACCTGCGAACGTTTCCAGCTAATTTGTGTCATATACATGTCTGGGTATTTGAAATAGTTTGTTACATATGCTTAGTATTAATAAGACAATTAAATGCTGATACTGGTTTCCAAAGAAAGATTTTATAATGTCTTCCTTCTGAGTAATTAGAAAGGAAGACTCCTTTACTGTTAGGGCCACTCCTTTGCTCGAGAAACTGAAACCCTACCAACCACTCTTTTTTTTTTTTTTCTTACCAACTGTAGGAAAACACCTAGCTAGTTAAGTGGCAGAGCTAGGTGTGGAGTGAGTCACTAAATGTGGTCTCTCTACCCCTGCCACTATAAAAAGGGGATACACTTTCTACAAACTGTCATGACAATCATATGATAAGAAAAAATCAAACTGAGCAAATATAATAACAACGACTATTTGCACTAACAATAAAAGGAGTGTTATTTTCTCAAGGCCAGGTAGCAAAGTACACATGCTTCCTTATGGCACTTGGTAGACATCTGTCACTTGGCGAGAGGACTAAATTTGGCCTTAACCATGGCATTGATTTCTTCTCCTAGTAGGTCTAGATGTATGTATTTATATCTCGATTGTTCTTCTAATTTGGATTTTATCAGCCCAGAAAAGAGAAGAAGCAAGTCAAGGGACTTCTATTCCCAAGATGAGCTTTGAGTTCTCCAAGTAGAGCTGGATTGGATCGAACACATGGCCAGCTCTGGTAGGATCTTACAGGAGTGCTGTTGTGATCCCCTAGGAGCAGAGAAGCATTGGAGCTTTTACTCCTAGGCATTTATAGACAAGATCATCTCTCTTTTAAATTTATTTATTTTTTAATGTATCTATCTATCTACTTATTTATTTGAGACAGAGAGGGAGAGAGAGAGCATGAACAGAGGAGGAGAAAAGGGAGACGGAGACAGAGGATCCAAGCAGGCTGTGCACTGACAGCTGAGAGCCCGATGCGGGGCTCGAACTCACAAACCACGAGGTCATGATCCAAGCCTAGCTGAAGTCAGATGCTTAACTGACTGAGCCACCCAGGCACCCGGATCATCCCTCTTTTAGAAAAGACTCTTTTAACTCCATGGGCAGAGACTCTAGGTAACTACAGCCACTGCACTTGTCCTACTTAAATGGCTATTGTTGATTCAAACAGGCACAGTGACATTGCTAACATACCTGCTCTGTGGTGCTTCTGAAATATGACAGGAAGCATCAGCTGTGGTAGCGAAGGAGCACATGGGGTGTGTAGAAGCCACATCTGCCATTCAAAATGGAAAAGAACAGGTGAAATTACTAAACTGCCATAACCCTAGCATATGTTGTCTAGCATCTAAAAGCAATTGTATTTGTAGGACTCTAATATAAATGTAGAGAGTGGGAAATCTCCACCACAAATATCATATTGACACTACGGTTGTTTCTTCAGAGGCTAAATAACTCGATATTCATGTGAATTAAGAAGGCCAGACAGAGAAGACAGGAGACTTTAATTTTTTAAAGTAACCATTACAACATCACGGACAGTGCCTATAAGACTTGGTTCAAAACTTGCTTACATCAAGAAATTCAAACAGAGAGGGAGGGAGGCAAACCATAAGAGACTCTTAAATACAGAGAACAAACTGAGGGTGGATGGGGGATGAGGGAGAGGGGAAAATGGGTGATGGGCATGGAGGAGGGCACTTGTTGAGATGAGTATAGGGTGTTGTATGGAAGCCAATTTGACAATAAATTATATTAAAAAAAAAGTAATAAAGTACCCCCAACTAAGTAAACAAACATAAAAATAAAGAAATTCGGGGCGCCTGGGTGGCTCAGTCAGTTAAACGTCCGACTTCGGCTCAGGTCACGATCTCACAGTCCGTGAGTTCGAGCCCCGCGTCGGGCTCTGTGCTGACTGCTCAGAGCCTGGAGCCTGTTTCAGATTCTGTGTCTCCCTCTCTCTCTGACCCTCCCCCGTTCATGCTCTGTTTGTCTCTGTCTCAAAAATAAATAAATGTTAAAAAAAATTTAAAAAAAATAAAGAAATTCAATGCACAACAGTGTATTGAACATTTATCAGCCACATATATGAGTCCAACCTCTCTTCTAAGTGCTTCTTGTGGTTACATGGTGAGGTCAAGTTGGTTAAAGCAACAGTATTATTTCCTGGATGGAACATGCTAGAAAGAGGCAGGTAATGTACCTGGACAAGTAAAAAAGCAACAACAACAGCAAAACTTTCAAGGAGGCTTGACAGAAGAATGTATCGTGGTGAGAGATGAGAAGGTGTGACCTTAGATTTCTGTCTTTTCAAATGTTTCACTTTCTGCAGCATTTAATGATTGAAAAGTGCCGCTAGTCATTTTCAACTTGTGGTCGGGCTACAAGAACCACAGAACAGGAACCCCACTGTGGCAGGAGTTGGAAGCAAAAAGCGTTTTGTGTGGGTTCACTCACTATTTTAATTCTGTTGTATTATTAGTGGGTTCTAAGGTATGGTTGTTAACTTCTCCTGTTTAAGGCTCTTTCCCTGCTTCCTTTATTTTTTCCTTTCCTTTCTACCCTTTATTTTCCCTCCGGAACCTTCCCTCGCTAAGGCTGGTGATGCATCTGCAGGGAGGCCACAGGGGGAAAATCCCAGATTTTCTATAGGTCCCAGGTGACTTTTCTCTGACTCTGCTGGTAACTTGTCTCATACCTTCAGCCCAGGGATTTCATGGTTCTGAGGCTAATTCTCCCCATTTTAAACTAGGGATATTATGGACTGCTTCACAGGTTTGTGAAAATTAAATGTGAACCTGTGTTATATGCCAAGCCCAGAAAGTGGTGAGTGATTCTGTTCATCACCAGTAGCTGCTACTGTAAATATTCTTTTTTTTTTAAACTTTTATTTATTTAAAAACAATTTTGGGGCGTCTAGGTAGCTCAGTCGGTTAAGAATCTGACTCTTGGTTTCGACTCAGGTCATGATCTCACGTGTGTGAGTTTGAGCCCCGCGTGGGGCTTGGTGCTGACAGCACAGAGCCTGCTTGGGATTCTCTGTCTCTCCCTCTCTCTATCTGCCCCTCCTCCGCTCAACCCCCCCCTTACTCTCTCTGTCTCTCTCTCAAAAATGAATAAACAAAACTTAAAAAAATTCTTTTAAATCTAAAAAAATAAAAACAATTTTTTTAATGTTTATTTTTGAGAGACAGTGAGAGAGAGAGAGAGAGCGCACGAGTAGGGAAGGGACAGAGAGAGAGGGAGACAGAATTTGAGACAGGCTCCAGGCTCTGAGCTGTCAGCACAGAGCCCAACTTGGGGCTTAAACTCATGAACCGTGAGATCATGACCTGAGCTGAAGTCAGATGCTTAACCGACTGAGCCACCCAGGCACCTCAAGTATTCTTTTCATGAAGAGGGCGGCTCTGTTTCTGCCCAAGGGCTCATGCGTTCTAAATATTTTTCTTCCTGGGCCCCTCCATGTCTGACCATACTATTATCATCATTAGCCAACCGTTATTTTTTTAATGTTCATTTATTTATTTGAGAGAGAGAGGAGAGAGAGTGTGTGAGCCCAAGCAGGGAGGGCAGACAGAGAGAGAGAGAGAGAGAGAGAGAGAGAGAATCCCAAGCAGGCTCTGGGATGTCAACACAGAGCCCCAAGCTGGACTCTAACCCACAAACCCTGAGAACGTGACCTGAACGAAATTAAGAGTTGGAAGCTTAATTGACTGAGACACCCAGGCGCCCCTGCTCAGTAGCCAACCTTCAATAAGTGCCTATTAAGGACACTGCGGTAAGTACTTTACGAAAAGCATTTAATTATTTCTCAGAATCTATACAACAGCTATTATTCGAATCCCAGTTTATTAATGAGAAAGTAGACGTTCAGAGGCATTAAGTGAACTGGCGGGTTTATAGCATCTGTTGCCAAGACAGGATTTGATGAGGTCTTTCTGCTTAACCACCAATGACACCAATTAAACTCTCCAGCTCACAGGCCACCTACTCCCCACAACCACCTGTGGGACGCAGGGTCTGTCCCACACCCAGGTTAGCTCCTATACCTCTGTTGTAGCTGATTTCTGATACGGGGTGGGGGGGGGTGCTGAGGGGTGTGCGGTTCTGGCCTCTCGGGAGGCGGTGGGGGCGGGGGTTCCTATCCTTCCTTATCTCCTCCTCAGCCACCTGCAAGACGGACTCTGTACCCAGTAGACAGGGGCTCCTTTATCGAAGGGGAAAGAAACTGACCAGGCAGACATTAAGAGTAAACAGAAGAAGAGTTTAGCGTGAAGGGGAGAGGAAGGAAGAAAAAGGATTCAAAGGAAAGGATCGAAGGGCAAATATTTGCTGAACGCCTTCGCGCCAGTCATCGGACCCAGCGGTCTTTAAGGGTCCCTGCCTACGAGTTCTCAGCGCACTGGGCACTGAGATCGGCCTAATGTTTACAGACGAGGAACCAAGGTTCAGAGAACAAAGAGCTCAGCGCATCTGGGTGGCCGCTTTGCACCCACAGTCGCGCCCACGTGGCACGGGCTGGATGTGGTGCCTGGTATCTCCTGCCAGGGTCAGGGTGGTAAACACGGAGGTTGCGCCCTCCCCACCGATCCCTTAGGGAGCGGTGGCACCCTGGGGCACTCCTCTGCGTATCCGCGAAGACACGGTACTCTGCGATGACAAGTTCGCAAGTCACAGCTGTCCCCTTTCCTCACTTCGCACTAAAACGCGGGTGAACTCCGCGCCCAGTCACCGCCACGCTGCTGGGACGCATCTTCCTTTTGTTGGCAGCCGGGCCGGACGAGGCAGCTCAGCGTGATCTCTTCCTCTTCGCCCCGCGGGTGCCCAGAGGCAGCAGCCGCCAGAGCCACCAGGGGCCGCGCCCGCGCTTAGGTGGGAGGTGGCTCCAAGGTGACGCGCGGCCACCTCCGCCCCCTGGAGGCGGGGCTGGCGGGCGGGGGCCAAGGAAGTCGCACGGCCCCGGAGGTGCCCTCGCCCCCGCCGCGTCCCGGCTCCTCTGGCGCCTGCGAGCGGCAGCCGCGGCGGGTCCCGGCAAGCGAGGGGCGCGCCTTGACCCCTCGGCAGCCCCCGGGGACGCAACCTCGGACAGGTGAGGGGCGGTGCGGGGCGCACCTGGCAGCGCGCGCTGGAGGGGCGCGGGGGCGCCGCCTGCTCTCTCCCGGGGTGGGCGTCTGTGCTCCCCACCGAGGTGAGAGGGGTCGGGGACCCTGAGGGCTCAGGATGGGAATCCAGGGAAACTCCTTCCCGGGACCCAGAAGGTGTGGCAAGGACGGGAGGCAGCAATCCGCGGCGGCTAGTCCTGGAGAGCGCACGAGGGGCGGGCAGCCTGCCGCAGGAATTCTTGGCTTTTGAAAAGGCACACCTTTGGCCCCCTCTGGGCGCAGTGGAGTCGGTCACCGCCACCGCCCGGGCTCTTTCTGCAGAGGTCAGCCCCTCATTTGGGTGGGATTTGACGCGCTCCCTCCTTGGAGACCTGGAGGTTCTGCTTTGGTGCCTAGCGCAGCTGCACGACAGCTGAAAGCTTTAGAAGACTTGTCTAGGTTACAGAGGGGTCTCTCGCACGTTAAAAAAAAAAAAAAATACGGTGGTGGTGATGGTGAACTTGAGAGGCGATTGCTTCAGGAGTTAGTTCCCCAGCGCTCTGTCCATTTGTTAGGCAAATTGGGGGCGCTGATGGCTTTTAGAGATGGTTGCGTTTCCTTAAAGGGGTTAAAACATCTTAACGAACTTGTGTGCGGTGTCTGAGGGTTTCGGCGGCGTGTGGGTCCTTACGTAAGTGTGGGCTGGAAGTTACCTCGGCAAGGGCCACTTACGGCTCCCAGACAGCTTCCAGGTGAACCCTAGAGCTTTACAAAAGCTGCTTCCCGAGAAACGGAACTTCAGGCAGACAGGTCTATGGATTATGGTTTCCATTAGCCTTCATTTTTTGTTTGGGTCAGCAGCATTTGAATTCAGTAAGTATTTGTTGTCTGCCTGTTAAGGGCGAACCTCTGCGGGAGCCAGGTTGGTGTGCTTTTGGTAGCAAGGGTATTGGGACGAAGGGGGCATTTTAGGGCACTCATTCCTCACAGGTGGGTGTTTAGAAAGGGCAATGGCACAGGGACGCCTCTTTAATCTCTGCTAATAAGCATTTAAATGCAGGGAGAATGCAAATGTCTGAAGACTGTCATTAGCCTGGCCTGCCACCCACCGGACAGGGACGATCAAACCTGTTCTTTAAAATAAGATTGTTAAGGATCCATTCTGCACCATCCACCATGCTGGGCACTTTATCTTGCTGCATAAAATACACACCATAGGTATTCTTCCCCCGGTACAGGCAGGGAAGAATTCAGCAATTCGTTCAAGGTTGTTAGTGCACCTGAGAGTGGCAGGTAACTACGTCCGAGGGCAAAACGCATACTTTTTCACTACTCCACAGTGCTGTGAGGCCAACAGTGTCAATCTGGCAGATTTAATGGAAAATAACTCAAATTTATATTCGTAGAACAATCCACGTCCTGGGACTGAAGGTCACTGTCGTGTATGAGTGTTGCTTTTATTCTCTTTGTGTGGTTGAACCATGGTCAGTCTGGGACAAGAAGATGAACAGCTTCTTCTTCTTCTTTTTTTTTTTTTAAATACAGAATTTATTATGAGTCTTCCTTAACATATTTTTAAGGACCCAACATATCCGACTGGGACAAGTCAGTAAAACTTTGTAGGCATTCCTTGTGTATTACGCATTGAGGTGACAGCCAGTTTTCATATTATTCATATCTTTTAACATTTTTGCAGCTGGATTTCATGTCTTCCAGATGAATGGAATCCATCGTCGTCACCTAGAAAGGACTTTGTGTGTGTAAATCTATAATCATACATGAATATACATAACATTTACTTTAAAAGATGTACCCATTTTTCCTTAAATCTCTAGAAGTGTAGGGTACTGCAGTGTGCTTGTTTGGGAAGAAATCCTAATATCCCAAGTTTAGCCTTTGAGTAAGAATGATCCATAACAGCTCATAATTTCTTTAAGTTCCTGTAAACCACAAAAGTGATTTTCAAACTGCAATTATACTGTAGAGGATGAGAATGACAGTAAGCCTTTGAATTTTAAGTAATATTTCAAAACTTGCTTTCTTAAAACCTTCCTTCTGATTGTGAGTAATTACACACAGAAATTGAGGGGTTTCATGTTTAAATTATCTTAAGGTGTTGAAAATAAAGTAGTGGTGTTTTTTGTTGTTGTTGTTGTGTGTGTTTAAGGGAGGCTTTTTGCCTGTGTTGAGACAATCAGGTGGGATCTTCTGCCTGGGTTGTGCCTGGCACAGTTTTTATTTTCTCTATCTTCATGTGACAGTGAAACTGATAGGCTGACAGCACACCTTGAAGTCCTCTTTAGGAGTATTTGAAATCCTGCCTAGAATGTGTTTGTAGAAGTGTGCGTGGCTTGGTGAGATGCTCTAACGAAGAGGCAGAGAGTGTTGAATTCGAGAAATTTCCAGAAAAGCCAAAGAGCCCAGGAGCAGAGTATGCATGAGATGTGAAATGGGCAGATCTCAATTTTTCGATTTGGGGATGCTTTTTAGGAAAAACAACGCAAAATGTGTTAGGAAAGTGGACGCTTATTTAGAATGGAAAAAGAAATGATAACCATTTGCTGGAGGTTCCTGTCTTGTCTCTGCTGAGATCTCTCCAATTTTCCACTTCCTCTCCAGCTGCTTTTGGGGAGGGGTGCTTTTCCCTATTCTCCTCTCCCCCCCCCCAGTCTCCAGTCTCCGTCCTCTCTCCGCCCACAAAAGCGGTTCCCTACCCCCTGCGGCTTCTCGCTCCCCGAATTCACCTCTCCGCGCTGTGTACCTACTGAATTTTGTGGTTCAAGTTGTGCAGATTGTTGTATTAATCCTCTAATCAGTGTTCTAGGTGTGTAGGATGGTTTCGTGTTGGTCCGGCTGTATTTCATGGACACGAGACACACAAAAAACTTCCATGCTGTTCCGCCATCTTGGCTCCCATCTCTCTGCTGAGATCTTTTTGGGCAGTTTACCAGAAATACTTACGCAAAAATGCTTCCTGATTGCAACCCTCTCTCCCTGAGAACACTTAGCATCTCCTAGCAGCTTGTAGCCCTCGTAGGGGCCAGTAAGAGGCAGGAAGTTGAAACTTCACTACCTTCATAGAGTAAGAGACCAAGTTGTGGTTGGAGGGAGGCAAAGGACTCATGGTTGGCTGAGTGGAGTTGAGGCCCGTGGCTGGGGTGGGAGGGATACTGGTCTTATCGGGGACTCGGCATTTCATACCTAGTGATCAGTCCCAAGAGGAAGGCCCAGAGCTGGACTCCAGGACCTTTCAGTTTGCTTGGCTCTCCCAGTCACCATTTACTGAGGGTTTTCTCTGTCCCAAGCACTGACTCTGGTGAGGTCGTATTTGTCACCGAGCTCCTGGTGTCATGGAGCCGGTTTCATTATGACAGCACAGTGTTGTGGGTGCTGGCCTAGAGCCTGGAGGGCTCCTGATTGCTTGAACTGAGTTTGGAATTGTTGGTGGAGTTAGTGAGATGAAAGGGTCCAAGGTGGAAGGCTGTAGAAGGCCTGGAGGTTTGGACCTACACGCTTCCTCCATGGTTGCCGTGAGGCCCCCTTGGTTAGTGCTTCTCAACGTGTCCTTCCCGACCAGCTGAACGCACCCACTGGGATTAACTTCTTAGAAATGCACGTCCTCAGGCCCCATCCCGGGCCCCCCTGAATCAGAAACTCTATGTCTGGAGCATAGCAGTCTGCCCTCCTGATGATTCTGGTCTATGCCCAAGTTTGAGAACCACCGCTCTTCGTATTTACGAGCACTGGTAGGACATAGATGGAATAAGGGGAGCATATAAGCTCATATATTGGGATTGGCATAGAGGTATCATTTATAGTATGATCACTGACATTTATTGAGCACCTAGATTGTACTCAGGCGTTGTGCTAAGAAATACGAACTCTTTTAATCATGAATACAAGCCCACAAAGCAGGCCTGTTGACACTTCCATTTAATTTGAGAAAACCGAGGCCCAGAGACGCCAGGGTAATGTCCCAGGGCACACAGCTGGAAGGCGGTTCAGCCAGGATTCAGGCGCCTTCCCCCTCTTCCTGCCCGGGAGAGTTTGCATCCGTGTCCTTGCTGTGGACGGGCATTGTCGGAGAGGCTGGAAGTCTACCTGGAATGGCCCTGTTTAACAACCCACGGTGATTTGCTGATCACTTGGGGTCAACAGGCTTTTCTTTAGGGACACATTGCCGGAGGACAGAGGAAGAATGGTGTCAGTCCCTCCTAGTGTGAATTTCTAAGGCTCCCTAAACAAGTGGGCACGATTGCATATACACGATGAGTAACACAGAAGATGCCTCTTTCCCTGGCATGATTATGGGCTCATATGGATTTCTCCTGTGGGTGACTGTGGAAGGTGGCCTTGTTTTGGAATGTGAGCTTCATCTGTTAGCATGGAGGCCTTTCTTCCAAAGGCCAGTTCCCTGCCCAGGACACAGAGGGCTTGAAGATGATGGTGTGTTTGTCCATCATGTCCTGGAAGGCATCTAGAAAACCTATGCTTGCTTTGCAAGGTCACGGTTGTTTGTTTGGTTGGTTTTTTTCCTGAAAACAATTATTCCCCATAATTTTGTACATTTTTTAAAAAGTTTATTTAAGTGGAGAGAGAGAACGAGCGAGCATGAGCAGGGGAGGGGCAGAGAGAGAGAGAAAGAGAGAGAGAGAGGGAGAATCCCAAGCAGGCCCTGCACTGTCAGCACGGAGCCTGATGCAGGGCTTGAACCCATGAACCGAACCGTGAGATCGTGACCCGAGGAGAAATCAAGAGTTGGATGCTTAACTGACTGACCCACCCAGGCGCACCTGCAATTTTGTGCCTCTTATCGTGGAATACCTCCATCATTTCAGGCAGCATGAAAAAAACCAAACAAACCACACAGCTATAGATGTGAGTCCATGTGTGAGTGTATCGGACGATGGTTTGCCTTTGGGTGCGGACCTCAGGTTACCGTGTGTTCGGTTCCCGTCCGGAGACAAATGCGTAGACCAATGTTAACTTGAGTCTATGGCAGGCAGCGGAACGTAATTCTGAGAGTACTGGCCGTCTCAGCCATGCATTCGTTCATTCACATGGTCATTTGCTGCCTGCCTCGTTGCGCTAAGTGTTGATATTAGGCACTGGAAGGAAATACGGTGGTCGCTGGACAGGTGTGATCCCCACAGAGGGATAGGGACAAACTTGCTGTGCAGTACCTTGGCTGAATGGAGTCAGCTGCCCTAATTCTGGCAGTGAGTCAGTGGGAACGGAGTTAAGAAATTATATTAGTTCAGGAGAGAGATTGCAGGGCTTGGCTGAAGGCAATAGGGAAGCAGGGGTGTTTGAAGGCTGGGGAAGTGTTTTGGACGTGGCAGAGGTGACCAGGTGGATGTGGGTGATGGGAGAAAGGGAGTATGGGGGCTGAGGTTTGTGCCTTGGGCCCCTAGGTTGGTGCCAGCGTCGCAAGTCAGGACTAGATTGTTTTCAAAAAATAATAATGAGTTTCGTGGACACTGTGAGTTTGAAATGTCTGGCTGATTCCAGGGTAGAGGTTTGAGTGCATTGAATAATGCAGCTGATATAACAACTGAATAATTCAAGGGGCTGAGTAATCTCAACAATTGAATAACGCCGTCTCTCCCAAGGAGAGGACATAAGCGAGAAGCGGGTTGCAAAGGAAACGTGGACATTTCTCCTGGCAAACGCAGGATAGGAACAAATTCCAGTTCCTTGGATGGGAAAGGTGAAAAAGGTTTACTTCCGCTCATTCTTCAGAGGGTGGAGATACATTCTCTGCTCACTTTGGCCTTTCACGTGTTTGACAGCCTGGCCCGTGGGAGGAGGGCTGTGGGGTGGAACAGCAAACAAGGGCAGGAGAGTGACAAGGGGCTTGCTGAAAAGCTTGCTTTCAGAATTTGAGTCCATGTAATTGTCCTAAGGTAAAATGCTTACCATCTATCCCCTTAGTTATTTTCTCTTGTTAAAAGCACTCATCTATCACATATATATATATCATGTTTATTACAGATTAACTCATTGTATCATTTGCTAGGTCATACAGGTTGGCCAATGCTGTTTGGTAGATGCTGCTGCTGCCAATATTATAAGATTAATATCTGTGCAGAATATCAGGCGGGATTAGGTGGTCAGAGTGGAGCCAAAGGCGTGTTTAAAGCATGTGTTACAAAGTGGTTGACATGAATAAGTATGTGCTCTTTTTATCCAAAGGCTAGTAATTGAGCCTATATTACAGGCAGTATGTGCTAAGGTTTTTGTTGTGAATCAGACGGGTAGCTCCCTGGCCCCTGAGAGTTTACAAAGATGCAAAGTCGGATAGCTTAGCAAGTGACTAGAGTAAAGCGTGCTGTTTGCACAAGGTGCTAGCCAAGTACTGAGGGGCGGCCTCCAGAGATAGGGCTGTTTACACTTGGCAGGAATGGTCAGCTGGCGTTAGCCAGTGGCGGGCAGAGATCCCTCTGGGCCGGGGCCCCAGCCTGGAGCCAAGTTTGGAAAGAACAAAGAGGTCGTTTTCAGAAGTTGCTGGATGAATGCTTTTGAGGAACTGCAAGGTTAGGAGCATCTGTGTGCATTAAGTCAGAAATCTTCACGGGAGGTTGTGACCTGATCAGGAAAACTAGAAAAAGAAAGTATCGAACCTACCTGTGTGACTGTCACCGTGTTGGGATCCAAGATGCGAGCAAGGTGGCACTACAGAAATAAAACAAAAACCAGACCGAACAAAAATAATGATTGCGGTGATAATGTAATAATTTGGGTTTTATTTATTTATTTTTTGGTGGTGGTTGGAAGGGGACTATTTTAGACATTATGAAAGATGTTGGGGTCTAGTCTGAGAACTTAGTATATCAGAAAAGGTCTCTAGGGGCGCCTGAATGATTCAGTCGAGTAAGCGTCCAACTTTGACTCAGGTCATGATCTCAAGATTCTTGAGTTCGAGCCCCGCATTGGGCTCTCTGCTGTCAGCACAGAGCCTGCTTAGGATCCTCTGTCTCCCTCTCTCTGCCCCTCTTCCTCTCTCTCTCTTTCTCTCTCTCTCTCTCTCAAAAATAAACATTTAAAAAAAAAAAAAAGAAAAGAAAAGGACTCTATATTACCGGGACCATAGTAACCAACATCATTGCTCTCACAGTCTTGACTAATGTAAAACATTCCATAATTATTGTACATGCAGGTTCCTAGGTTTCTACTCTGAAAATGGCCTTCGGGATCAGTCTTCCACCTCCTGTTGCTTCCTCCTGAGTAAGCCGGGGCCCAGAGGTCCTGCAGGCTTGCGTACCTTCCCTGTCTGTCTGTCTTTCTGGCAGACCTGTCTGTCTTTGTTTGTCATCCCACTGACACGCTTCACTTGGACAGGATTCTTGTCTGTTGCTGGAAGAGGCCCTATCACGAGCTGTCTCTATCCCTTCTCGAAGTCTTTGTGCTGCTCTCCGCCCGTATTTCCTCTTTGGTATGTTTGCCGTGCACTTTCTTCCAACACAGTTTAGTGTTGGCGATTCTTGGAGGAATCTTGGGAGGAAGTTGCTTTCAGCACTTTCAGGCCTGTCTAAACAGGCAGAATTTCTCTGGTATTTCTTTAATTCTCTTAGATCTATTTGAGCTGGCACAGAAACATTTAGCTTTTTTTTTTTTTTTTTAATTTTATTTATTCATTTTGAGAGACACAGAGACAGTGTGAGTGGGGGGAGGGAAAGAGAGAGAGAGAGAGAGAGAGAGAGGTGGGGGGGATCCCAAGCAGGCTCTGCACTGTCAGCACAGAGCCCTGCGAGGGGCTTAAACTCTCAAACTGTGAGATCATGACCTGAGCCACAACCAAGAGTCGGATGCTTAACTGACTGAGCCACCCAGGCGCCCCCAAAACACGTAGCTTCAGGAAGGAAGGAGAAAGAAGGTTCTCAGGAAGTTTCCTCTGTTAATATTTGAACCAGAAGACATGGCAGAATGGAGAAGGTACATGATGAATTGTTTCTAAACATCGTGAACTATTTATGTGATTAAACAAAAAGAGTTTGAACATGTAGGTGCGGCCCTGGTCATTAATAACAGATTGGTATATGGTTGTTTTATTAACTACTTCCTTTCTGACTTTCCGCTTTGTGTCAATTTCTGCCTTTATCACCATGAACTTAAGATTATAAGTCAATGCGTGGGGCACCTGGGTGGCCCAGTCCGTTAGGCATCTGACTCTTGGGTTCAGCTCAGGTCATGATCTCATGGTTTGTGGGATCGAGCCCTGCATCAGGCTCTGTACTATTCGTGTGGAGGCTGCTTGGGATTCTCTCTCTCCCTTTCTCTCTCTCCCTATTATCTCTGCCCCTCTCCCACTCACACTATCTCTGTCTCTCTCCAGATAGGTAAACTTAAGAAAAAAGATTGTAAATCAATAATTGATGGCTTCGTTTTTGAGTTCATTGCCAATATATGCCTTTTCATCGATGTTTTCTCTTCTAGTGGAAGTTTTTCGTTTTCCCTGGTTTATAGAACATACCAACAAGTGCCAGCTACCTGACATGCTGAGCTGCTGGGTGACGGCATCATATCTCATTCTCAGGAACCCTGCTGGATAGGAGCCGTCCCCATTATATAGATGAGAACACTGAGAATCAGAGAATAAGTTGTATAGGGTCACCTCGTTGGTTGGAAATTTAGTTTTTTCCCGCTACTACTCCATCCCAAGAGCCAGGGCTATTTTTTTTTTTTTTAATTTTTTTAACGTTTATTTATTTTTGAGACAGAGAGAGACAGAGCATGAACAGGGGAGGAGCAGAGAGAGAGGGAGACACAGAATCTGAAACAGGCTCCAGGCTCTGAGCTGTCAGCACAGAGCCCGACGCGGGGCTCGAACTCCTGGACCGTGAGATCATGACCTGAGCCGAAGTCGGACGTTTAACCGACCGAGCCACCCAGGCGCCCCGAGCCAGGGCTATTTTAACCATTCCACTCTGACTTATTTTCCGGCGAAATTGTTTCACCCCAAAACTAGAGAGAGTCTCCAGGACCCATGACATCTACCATTCCAGGTATTTCTCTGTGTCGTGGGTTTGGAAGCAACTGCTTTGTGCTTTCCCAGGCTGAGTGCAGAGTTGCAATGCTTCGTCCCAGAGGCTGCTTTAAAAGCCACGTCGATAAAGCTTTGGAATCCTGCTAAACCCTGTTCTGGAGACGGATTTGGCAGGATCTTGATAAATGAGACACGTTAGAGCAATTTCCTGCCAGGAGACTGTGAATACACGAAGCTAGACACTGTGGAAAGGTCTCTCTCTTTCATCTGACCCAAGTGATGCCTTAAACACATCATTGTTACAATAAATTTGTGTAGCAAAGCAAGCAGTCACTTACGTGTAAACCCTACGGTTAATTCCACATGAGAACAAACCCCTGAGAACAACTTCACTGTGTTTTATGTTTTTGAATTGATGTCAGCTTTTAAATATATACAGGTGTTGACATTTTAAAGCCCAGATAAAATTCTTGTGGTAGTGTTGATTGGATCTGGGTGCTTTTTTGCTAGTGGTTCATGTATAAGCATTAGGCCCAAATGAGATCTTTCAGGGGTCCACGGTGCACAGACGCGGTTGATATTCTGGTTGATGGGGGCTTGCTAGAGTTACTCTTGCTGAATATTCTGCCTGTCCCCATGGGGACTTCTGAGATACCTCTTAGGAACCTTCCTTTAATCTAGATAGTCTGTGTTCTCTTGGAACACAGAAGGAAGTAAAAAATAACATATTTCAGGCTCTGTTCATTATACTTCCTTTAGGGCTGTATTTCGCCTTTCCGCTAAAGCTGCAGGACGTAACCAAAGTTGCCCAGCACCTGTACCCTCCTGTCCCGTCCACAGCCTCACGCACCTTTGAGTAAAGCACTCATCAGTGTTGTCTGTATTCATTCCAATTCGAAGTCAGTCATTTCATGATATGCAATGCACGATGAGCTGTTTTTGTTGTTGCTAAACTATGTTTTTAATGTTTATTTTTGAGAGAGAGAGAGAGAGAGAGAGACAGAGTGCGAGTGGGGGAAGGGCAGAGAGAGAGAGGGAGACACAGTATCTGAAGCAGGCTCCAGGCTCTGAACTGTCAGCACAGAGCCCGATGCGGGGCGCGAACCCACGAACTGTGATCGTGACCTGAGCCAAAGCTAGACGCCTAACTGACTGAGCCACCCAGGTGCCCCCTAAACTATTTTTTGATATAAATTTTGCTGAGCAGTGCTGGGTGTCTTGTTGGTATGATTTTGGTGGTTTCTCTGGTTTGTAGTAACATCCTGAATCTGGCCAGATAGAAGACCAGCCCCTGGTTATGAAATTTTCTGTTGCTTTGTTGTTGTTGTTTTTTGCTAGTGGCTGTGGGTTAAAGTTAACTGTCTTAGTGCTTATAAATCATTGGTTTTATTGCTGCTTTTAACATTTCTTGATAAGGCATGTATGAAATACTATAGAGCAAAACTGCTTTTACGTCCATATGTATATTTGCACTATGTGCTGGTATATGAATATTTTTTTTTCCTGGAAATCAGCAGTAGAAACTTACTAGTTGTTCCCTTATGAAGATGGTCTAGTCTAGGTTGGGTCACTTTTCATTGTGTGCCTCTGAACAATTACAGTTTCCTAAAGGCATAACTTGAGACAGATCTTGCCAGGGTTAATTGGATGGTGAAATTACAGGCCTTTTTCTGTGGTCCCTAAAATGTCACTTAAAAAAGCTCATCCTTGGACATGAGAATATTAAAAATACTTGTAATTGGCTTAACTTGTTAAAGCTTTTAAAAACTCTTGGTATTTAGTTTCAGATGTTATGAGCCAAGCATCTTCTCCGTTTGGGATCAGAACTAGCCCTACAATGCATGCTGCTTGAAGGGATACCAGAGAAGAGGGGCGCCTGGGTGGCTCGGTTGGTTAAACGTCTGACTTTGGCCCAGGTCATGATCTCATGGTTCGTGAGTTCGAGCCCCACGTCAGGTTCTTTGCTGACAGCTCA
The DNA here is from genome assembly GCF_024362965.1 of Panthera pardus. Taxonomy (NCBI): domain Eukaryota; kingdom Metazoa; phylum Chordata; class Mammalia; order Carnivora; family Felidae; genus Panthera; species Panthera pardus. Next base: position 5,672,560 of record NW_026526810.1, read on the forward strand.
GATTCCGTGTCTCCCTCTCTCTCTCTGCCTCTCCCCCTTCTCGCACTGTGTCTCTGTCTCTGTCTCTTTCTCTCAAAAATAAACATTAAAAAAATTGAAAACAAATCAATGATAACAGAGAGGAAAGTGTCCAAGTTCTTCTCTCCACTCAGTAAGCCTCCCTGGAGGCCATTGCGGGTGAGGGTAGGCAAGGGGTGGGACCACTTAAGAAGCTCCCACCCCAGTACAGCAATGATGGAGTTTCACACTATGACTCCCTTGATTCACCGTGACTCAGTTACTGGGAAGGGCCCTGATTTTGGACTCAGACACATCCCGGGCTCAGATATCAGCTCTGCCATTTTTAGGACGTCAAGTGTCTCCAGAGCTCTGGTTTCTCACTTGTAAAATGGAGTTGCACGCACGTCAGTGGGGGTGATGTGAGTGTGAGTAACGATCTCTGAAGAGTGCCTTGTATATAACGGATCGTAAATTCATTCCTATTCTTCAAGGAAAAGGAGGAGGCTGGCTACTTGGCCATAGGTAAGCCTGCAGCAGACATTTGGATAAGCGAGTGCCTCCAGTGTGACGGCAGCTTTTGCCCAGAGATCAGACCTCTCTGTGCTGTTGCTGTTTGGTTCTATGCTGCCTTCTGTCCAGAAGAATGAGAAAAGATAGGACAGACAGCCTGCCTAGGAGCTGGTAGTAAATTGCAGCATTTCAGAAATTAACTGGAGACACATTTCAGGGAGCAAGAAAGCTGACCTCTCCGTCCAGTCCGTTCTGCTCAACCTGAGGCTGTTATTTTTAGAGTTGAGACGCTACCCCCTCCTTTTTTTTTTTTTTTCTTTTCTTAACTTTAGATTTTTACTTTCACTTTTAAGGCGTTCTTCCCTTTTGCATTTTAAAGTAAGTCTTGACGTGAGAAAGCTGGTCTTGGGCATGCACGCATTGATTGCATTTTCTTGGTGATTCCAGTATCATTTGATGAGAGCCCCGCCGCTCCTTGGGGAAACCAGACCGTGTTTCCTAAGTATATGTGGACGAATTAATACCTCGGAAGGTTGACTTTGGAAGGTGACACCTAATCAGTGGCTTCGTTGGGTTCATAGCCTACGTTTCTGATTGCTTAAAAAGAGAGGGGGAAAAAAAAAGTATTGATTAGCCAGGATTTCGTGTTTCGATGGAGCCGTAGAGAAAACAAAAGCAGTTCTTGCTTTCAAAAAAGTATAGCTCCGTGGAGAGTCGAGATAGATCTTCCTGAAAAGATTATTAGAGGCTCCGTCTTGGGAGCAGAGAGGGTTTTAAAGTGGGGGGGGGGGGCGAGTTCTGTTTGGACTGAGAAGCGGAGGGAAAATGTGGCTTGGGTCTGGGGAGGAAGTGACCCTCAAAGTCATGCTGAGGTCGCTGGGGAGAGAAGGGCACTGTTTATGTCTGTTCCGCCCACACCGCCTGGCCTCCTGGAATTTTGCCGGTAGGCCCTTTACTGTGCTGCCCCTTTTAGGAACAACGTCTGTGAAGCAGGAAGCTGGGTGATAGAGACCGAGGAAGGGACAAGGTGGCATAAAGAATGAGAACGTAAAGTTGGGCTGCTAGGCCTGCGCGTGGCTCTGGTACCTGTGAACCGTGTGACGTTGGGCAAGTCACTTAAGCTTCCTGTGCCTCAGTTTGCCCATGTGTGAAATAAAGCTTCTGATAGGATCTACCTGATAGGGTAATGAGGATTCAGCGGCAACATACCCGCAGTTTGGTAGGTGACGCCCTGCCTGCTGTTGTTTTGGTAAACCTCAATGGCGGGAGGCTGGTGTTAGCTCTAAAGAACTAAAACGTGTCATGTTTGCTGACCCTAACGGTTGCCTCGTATTTAAAAATGCACTTGCATCATTTTAGCTCCACGGGGAGGTTTGTTTCGGATGTTTCTGATCGCTCCATGCCTTTTTCTAGCTGGTAGTCTATGAAATGAGCTGCAAAGTGCACGCCATGAGAGACCCCAGACCGTTGGGTGAGTTCATTTGGGAGCTATCCATCGAAGTTGTGCTGAGACAGGGTACGCTTCATCGAGCTGGCGCTGACATTGATGGAATCCAAGACGTGGGGGGAAAAAGAAATCGATACAACCTTTTTAAAAGATAGATGGTTTTAATATGGATAATAGTGTGCTTTACCTTTTCATTTGAGAAATGCGGCTGTAATGGAATGCCATATAAACGCTAATGCGCGCTGACTACTTCCTGATAGTGGGTAACCCCTTTGGGCATTGAGATAAAAAGTTCAGTGATCTGGGCACATGTCACTTTGATGTGTCATAACAGGTGGAGAGACATCGTCTTTAAATGAACCATTAATGAACCTTTAATCTGTGTTTAAAAAAATCCAAAACTTTCTTAACACACAGGCTTGGTTGTGTGTATATATATGATTCGTTTTATTTCACTCACGGCAGTTTTCCACATTTGCTTTAGACATTTGAATTAGTTTGCAGGTGACGGAATGCACGTAAATCACTTGCTTGTGCATATGTTTTGAAGGTCCCCGCTGTTGTCTTTTCTTCTCTTGGGGACGCTAGCTGTCTCAGGACCGAAAGCGATCTCAGCTTACTGAAATCCAAATGTTGATGGGAGGAGGGAACAGTAGCTGGCCTTGTAGACCTGCCGTCATGCCCAGTTTGGGGGCCCTGGAGCCCTTGGTGGATAGTTTCAACGATTAGTTTATGTGGGCTCCTTTCTTTGCTGGAGTTGACGGGCTTCATTGTCAACTTGCCGATCGCAGTTTCATAAAGGCGATACGGGTAGATCGTTCCATTATGAAATGATTGGGGAAACCCAGATGGGAGGGTGCAGGCAGATAAAATGTGCCCCATCCTCAACAAGAGGAGCCTCTAAAGAGGGCCTCTAACAAGGCTGTGTCAGGACTGGCCGCCATTACTGATTTAATGGTCTGTACCCAGTGCATGGAAGCTGCCCGCACAACTTATCACAGAGCAATAAATATGTTACCCAACATCAGTTGATAATGAAACATTTATTAAAAAGCTTAATACAAGTGGAGCTTTTTGGGTTGATGGAATATACCGGTCTCTGTGCAGGCTTGGAGTTCTGGTAAACATCCCGTCACGATAGTAGTAGAAGGAATCGCCCTCCGAATGAATTCGTTCATTCCCATTCCCTCCAGACTTAACTGCTGTGTGCCAGGTACTGTTCTAGGTGCTGAAGATGCAGGGCTGAACGAGGCAAACACAGTCTCATCCCCTCAGAGGACTTCATTATTATGGGGGGGGGGGGTGGGAGTGGATGGGGGAAGACCAAATCAATTAATCAGCTAAGTTGGAGGCCATGATGAATGTCAGGTGTGACAAGAGATTATGCAAAAGAAGTGCAGTTTCATACTAGAGGGCCAAGGTCAGGGCAAGGTTGAGGATTCGGGTTAGGGTTAAGGTAAGGCTCCCTAAAGAGGCGATGGTTGGTCTAGACCTGAAAGGGCTAAGTGTTTGATCCCTGGGAGAACAGATTATGTCACTGACAGGTCTGAACCAACAAAACAACATCCCTAGACTTTTACCCCAAATGTTTGCTGCACCCATTTCCCCCTCGTTGGGGGCTGCTGCTTTCTCCTTCGTGCAAGTGTTACTGTCAGACCCGGTAAGACTGAACATCATGGAAAGGATGACCACTCCTGGGCGGGGTCTTCACTGTGGGTTCAGTGAGTTATCCTCCTTGCTCACAGCCCACGGTGACAGAACTTTGCATCCCACAAGAGCTCCTTCTGTTTTTACTTGCCCATTACATGGGCTGGTAGGGTGAGCCCAGGGCTGTGGCGAGGTTTGCTCTAGCTTGCCTTTCATGGCTAAAACATACGTAATTTCACATGATGCTGTTAGCTTTTTGGAAATGACACACTGTCCTATTCTCACTCGGTCAAGATCTTACCACTTGGGCGGCGCCTGGGTGGCTTAGTCGGTTAAGCGTCTGAGTTTGGCTCAGGCCACGATCTCATGGTTTGTGATTTCGAGCCCCATAGCAGGCTCCGTGCTGCCAGTGCAGAGCCTGGTTGGGATTCTCACTCTCTTCCTCTCTTTCTGCTCCTCCCTCCTCGTGCTTTCTCTCTCTCTCTCAAAATAAATCAATATGAAAAGAAGAAATAAAATAAATACAAAAAAGATTCCGTCAACTGTGTCAAGATACGTGCTGGAAATTAGAGCTTCATCTTCTTTCAGAGTGACTCTTTTCAACTATGGATTATTTGTAGCCTTTTTCTGTCAATTATGAAGCTTTGAATTGTATTGGGTATTTACAGAAAATGAACCAAAGCAGCCAGAGCAGCTTTGCGATGGTGCGAGTGTCTGACTCAAAATCCTTTATGCTCTGGAAACTCGACCCTGCCACAGGGGCCTCAGTTGGTTCTCTGTTGATTAACTCTAAGTACAGAGCAGTGTATTTTGTCTCCTTCAGGACAGAAAATACTGGTAATACAGAATTAAAACTTTATAGGAAGGCAACAATTTACAAAATATTAAACCCAAACCCAGATGCCATTCAAACACTTGTGTAGATAGATATTTATACAGGTTGTTTTCCCTCTGGAAGTTTCTGTTCTGTATGAGATAGTGAACATGAAAACAGGTAATGGCAAATAAATAAGAACTCTAACAGCCTAATAACAGAACAGATTAACTAAATGTCTGTCATAATTCCCTCATGCATCTGCACCAGGTGAATGAAGTGACTGCATTCATTTTTAAGAATTTATTTCTAGAACATTCTAAAGCTGTATGCCTGGATTTTACTATCTTGCCTGTTGGAGCAGAACTAATTAGCTCTGTCGTGTTTTGGGTTGCCAAGGCCTCTTGAGTTGATCATTCTGAGGAAAGTCTTAGAATACTCTTGATTCTTAGATAGGATTTATGTTTTTGATATTAGTGCCAAGAGACAGATGGCAGTTCACTGGCATAGAGCCACTGCTCCCTTTTCTGAAGCCCAGGGCAGATATTCATGCTGATGACTTTGTGTTTCCTGTTGAGTCTCAGAATCATTTGCCGTAATCGTTCATCAGGCCACTACCAATCGGTTGATCTGGGTTGGCCATCAGAAATGTGGTTGTCATCTAAGATGATTTTGGACTGAACTTTCCCTTTCTGTTGGAGAAAAGTGCACAAACACAGAGCGTGAGTGGGGGAGGGGCAGAGAGAGAGAGAGAGAGAGAGGGAGGCACAGAATCCGAAGCAGGCTTCAGGGTCCAAGCTGTCAGCACAGAGCCCGACACGGGGCTTGAACTCACAAACCGTGAGATCATGACCTGAGCTAAAGTCAGATGCTCAAGCGATTGAGTCCCCCGGGCACTCCAGCATGGATTTTCTTTAATATACTTGAAGTCTAAAAGTACATTAAGGCAAATCACTGGCCTCTCCAAAGAACTAACACCATGGAATAGCCTTGAAAACAAATTTATCTAAGTGGATTTGTACCTTACAATGGGGGAACTGAGAGTTGTGTAGTTTTCCTTTTATTAACTCAGTGAGGGTCTGAACTCATGCAGACATGAACTCTGCAAGGTGAAATCACTGAGAGAACAGTCATAAAGTTAAGAGAAAACTGGCCTGAAATAATATATTTTGATTTTTTATGCTTATTTATAGAATTCAGCGTGAAAGGACCAAGATAGCACAGTCGACACACAGCATAGCCCAACAACTTTGGTACAGAAATGATCCATTTTTTTTTTTTTTTTAAATTTTTTTTTTTTTTTTTTTTTTAATTTTTGGGACAGAGAGAGACAGAGCATGAACGGGGGAGGGACAGAGAAAGAGGGAGACACAGAATCGGAAACAGGCTCCAGGCTCTGAGCCATCAGCCCAGAGCCCGACGCGGGGCTCGAACTCACGGACCGTGAGATCGTGACCTGGCTGAAGTCGGACGCTCAACCGACTGCGCCACCCAGGCGCCCCAGAAATGATCCATTTTGGGGGAAGAGCTGTCTCCTTTGTGTTATTTTAAGTTTATTTATTTATTGAGACAGAGAGAGAGAGAGAGAGAGAGAGAGAGAGAGAATCCCAAGCAAGCTCCAGGCTCTGAGCTATCAATGCAGAGCCTGAGGTGGGGCTCGACCCCTACAAACTGTGAGATCATGAACTGAGCTGAAATAAAGAGTCGGACGCTTAACCAACCCAGCCCCCCAGGCACCCCTCCATCGTGTTATCAAATGTGCATTGATGTTGAGTATTTATAGAGTGAGAGGCAGTAGAAAATGTCCTCATAGTCAAGTTTTAGCAAATATTTTATCCAAATGAGAAGCAATATGTTGATATTTATATAATGACATAAGAAGGGTGGCTAGGGACAATGATTTGAAAGCAGTGGCCCTTTGATAATACGGTGGAAATTTCACGTACATATGTAGGCTAGAAGCGTCTCTTGAAAACATCGGGCCACCTCTAGCCCTGTGCTGTCTCTGTCTTTCCTCAGTCTCCACCACCACTCAGCCTGCATGTATTTTTTTTTCCTTTTCTGGCACCCGTGGTCCCCTGGGGTTCGGACCCTCCTGTAGGAACATATGTCTTATTATTTCACCTAATGAACCTCTTAAACCTCTTAAACGTACCGCTTTACGGATCTGTGTATTCACTCCGGCCTCATCACTTAAGTGATAAAACTTAATGTAGATTTTGTTTCAAATGCTGGTAAACTAAAGTTTACCATCTTAACCATTTTCTGAGCACACAATTCAGTCCTTAAGTCCATTCACATTCTTGGGCAAGTATCACTACCCTCCGACTCCAGAATTGTTTTCATTTGCAAAACTGAAACTCTGTACCCATTAAACCACCATTTCCCATCTTTCCCTCCCTGCAACCCCCACCCCCCAGCCCCCGGCAACCACCGGTCTGCTTTTTGTCTCCACGAATGTGACTATCATGTGGTAGAGTCCTTAGTGTTTGTCCTTTTGTGACAGCCTGATTTCACTTAGTATAATGTCGTCGTGGTTCATCCATGTTGTAGCAGGTGTCAGAACTGTCTTCCTTATAAGGTAGAATAATACTCTATTCTATGTATGTACTACCTTTTGCTTATCCATTCATCCAATGATGGACTTGGGTTTTTTTCATCTTTGGCTATTGTGAAGAATGGTGCTGTGAAGATGGGTTGGTACAGAGAGCTCATCAAGTCCCTGCTTTCACTTCTTTTGGGAATATAACCAGAAGTAGAATTGCTGGAACATATTATAAGCCTGTTTCATTTTTGGAGGAGCCAGTATCCTGGTTTCTTTCTTTTTATTTTTTTAATTTACATCCAAGTTAGTTAGCATATATTGCAACAATGACTTCAGGAGTAGATTCCTTCGTGCCCCTTACCCATTTAGCCCATCCCCCCTCCCACAACCCCTCCAGTAACCCTCTGTTTGTTCTCCGTATTTAAGAATCTCTTACGTTTTGTCCCCCTCCCTGTTTTTATATTACTTTTGCTTCCCTGCTCTTATGTTCATCTGTTTTGTCTCTGAAAGTCCTCATATGAGCGAAGTCATATGATATTTGTCTTTCTCTAATTTCACTTGGCATAATACCCTCCAGTTCCATCCACGTAGTTGCAAATGGCAAGATTTCATTCTTTTTGATTGCCGAGTAATACTCCATTATGTATATATACCACATCTTCTTTATCCATTCATCCCTCGATGGACATTTGGGCTCTTTCCATACTTTGACTATTGTCGATAGTGCTGTTATAAACATGGGGGTGCGTGTATCCCTTCGAAACGGCACACCTGTATCCCTTGGATAAATGCCTAGTAGTGCACTTGCCGGGTCATGGGTAGTTCTATTTCTTAGTTTTTTGAGCAACCTCCATACTGTTTTCCAGAGTGGCTGCCCCAGTTTGCATTCCCACCAGCAGTGCAAGAGAGATCCTCTTTCCCTGCATCCTCGCCAACATCTGTTGTTGCCTGAGTTGTTAACGCGAGCCATTCTGACAGGTGTGAGGTGGTATCTCATTGTGGCTTTGATTCATTATCCTGTTTTCTGTAGAGGCTATAGCATTTCACATTCCCACTAATCGTACCTAAGGATTCCAATTTGTCTAGGTCCTCGCCAACACTTGTTATTTTCTGTTTTTCTTAATAGTAGCCCCCTCGATGGATGTGAGGTGGTATTTTATTGTGGTGTTGATTTGCATTTCTCTAATGATTAATGATGCTGCATATAACTTCTTTTTAAAAAGTGTACTGAAGGTGCCAGACACAACCTTTTGAATTGTCATTGAAAGAAAATTACTTGGAGAGTCAAAAGGTCTGGCTCTAGCCATATCTCTATGCTAATTAGCCGGTTGACCTTCCGTTCCATTTAACAAATGTTAATTAGGCCTCTGCCAAGTGCTGATAACTACACTGCAGTGCCAGAGAGAGAAGAAAATTTAACCGGAATTTTTCCATTCATGTCTCTGGTTTATAGTTTTTGTTGTTTGTGAAAATGAAACAGCTTAAATCTTCTCTAGGTTTTTAACACGTAATTTAGGTTGTAAGTATAACTCAGAATCTCTTTAGAGGAGATAGGGTTGCCTGCCATAAAAATAAGACACGAAAACTGTAACTTAGAGGCGCCCCTAATTAGCCTTTGTAATTTTCTGTGCTGTTTTCCCACTCCAATGCACCAATAATTATAATGGCCACAGTGTCTCTTTGGATTCCTTAATTCTTTTTAATTTAGATTTATGACTGATTTACCCAGAAGAGAGAGCTGGTGATCCCTAGTTAGGGACGGCAATGCAGTCTGTAGGTACAAGCACGGATTTTGTGGTTAGGGAAAAACCGGTTCTAGTCTTTACACGGCCGAGTATCAGTGGAAAAATTGCTTAATCTTTATAATCCTTGGTTTTTCTCTCATGTTTCATGGAGTAATTTTACCCACCTTTGTTATGGTTGTGAGGATTCAGAAAACTCAGACAAAAAGAGTTCAATTCAGTGCGTGCCTACAGTCACCACACAACAAAGGGTCACAAGTTCTCACCTACCAACGAATTACCCACTTGATTTGGAAATTTAACAAATGTGGCCGGTGTGTGATTTCTGGAGGTAATTGATTCATATTTGGGTGACATTGAGATCAACACAACTCGCTTGTACAAATGTTAAGAAAACAGATTTTTATATTCTGCTAAAGGACTAAGTTACAGATATATTTGTTGAATGGATGAATGAATTTAAGCCGTCATACTTGCCCTTATGAAAGTAAACATTAGTTTGCCATTGATCACAACCTTAAATGTGACTCTTCATTTAGAAGTGAAGGACTTTACCAGAGAGAATTTCCAAACTCTGTCACATTGCTGGTAACTTAAACAAGCGTTTCTGTACTTTTTCTCTAAAGCTTGAAGTTCTCAGATGGGTTTAACCTGACCTTTTTATAAAAGGTGTGTTAGGGCCAATGAATATGCTGTCAGGCTTGGCAAAACTGGGATTTATGTACATTTGACTTTTTAGAAATTTCTGATTGGGACGTCAGACACGTTGCCCCCTTTTTTCCCCCCAAAGACATTTGGTAGATCATATTGATCCGTATTTTCCAAAATAGTTCCGAACATTTAAAAACTATGTTTTTAACGTTTGTTTATTATTGAGAGACAGAGAGACACAGAGCGTGTGCAGGGGAAGGGCAGAGAGAGAGGAAGACACAGAATCCGAGGCAGGCTCCAGGCTCCGAGCTGTCAGCACAGAGCCCGACGCGGGGCTCGAACTCACAAACCGTGAGATCGTGACCTGAGCCGAAGTCGGATGCTTAACTGACTGAGCCACCCAGGCGCCCCAGTAGTTCCTAACATTTTGATCTTTATAGCTACACACTAATTTTCTTGGTGAGATGATCAGTCTAGTCAGGGCTGTTGACAGAAATGATTTCAAATATACCTTTAGGGAAGATAGCTAAATTTCAAGTTTGGTCAGGCAGGTACTTTGGAGACCTAAGAGCGAAACGGGATTAGAAGATCTCTTTAGAACTGGTACTGTTTTTAGTAGAGCGCTGGCTTTCTTCTCTCCATCTGAGATCTTTGGTAATAGCATCAATTTAGATATGGAGGGCTAGAAAGTTAATTTTTTTTTTTTAGCGGTTTTATTTTTGACAAAGCACTCCTCACCATCTGATGTAATAAATATTTTAAAGATTACTTATTTGTACCTGTTTTCACCAAATAGTGATACATCCTATTTATTTATTTTTTTTAAATGTTTATTTATTTTGAGATTGGAAGAGAGAGAGAAAGCAAGCCGAGGAACAGAGAGAGAGAGAGAGAGAGATGGAGGGAGAGAATCCCAGGCAGGACCCGTGCTGTCAGCACAGAGCCCGACATGGGCCTCGAACTCACAAACTGTGAGATCATGACCTGAGCCGAAATCAAGAGTCAGATGCTCAACTGACTGAGCCACCCAGGTGCCCCGATACATCCTATTTAGATAAAGAACTCCAAGCATGGAGTGTTCCCCATGGGGAGTCCTTGGGGTGATTTGGTGGGAAGCAGTGGAGAAGGGCTCTGGGCTTATGCAGAACAGCTTTTTTTTTAAAAATTTTTTTTTTTTTTACGTGTATTTATTTTTGAGAAACAGAGTGAGACAAAGCATGAGCGGGGGAGGGGCAGAGAGAGACAGAGACACAGAATCGGAAGCAGGTTCCAGGCTCTGAGCTGTCAGCACAGAGCCCAACGCGGGGCTCGAACCCACGAACTGTGAGATCATGACCTGAGCTAAAGTCGGATGCTCCCAACCAGCTGAGTCACCCAGGCGCCCCTGCATGACATTGTTTAGGTTGGGAGGCTATTATTGAGTCACTGGCAAGGATCAGGAAGGGAAAAACCGTCTCAGGGATTGGGGTCTTTTCTGTGAGTGGGATTCTCAGCAGAGCAAAGGACCTTTTCCAAAGGAAGCGTGACCTTCCCGTTTTCTTATTTCCTGAGTGGAGGCAGTGGGCGGTGGGTAATGTAAGCTGTGGTGTAGCCTTTGGTATTTCCAGCCGTGGGATGGATCCACTGTTACGGAAATCTGAATAGCCAGAAGGCTAAGAAGGAAAAAGCAAATAGCAAACAAAAGACCCTTTGATCATTCACCTGAGCTGGTCTCCCTCAACTCCTGCCATGGCTTCTTCGCAGCTCACTTAAAACCTAAAGCCTTGGGGCACCCGGGTGGCTCAGTTGGCTAAGCGTCCGACTTCGGCTCAGGTCATGATCTCCCAGTTCATGGGTTCGAGCCCCGCGTCGGGCTCTGGGCTGACAGCTCGGAGCCTGGAGCCTGCTTCAAATTCTATGTCTCCCTCTCTCTCTGCTCCTCCCCTGCTCACGGTCGGTCTCTCTCTCCTTCAAAAATAAATAAAAACATTTAAAAAGAAAATTAAAAAAAAAAAAAACCTAAAGCCTTTGCTGGCCCCACAACCATCTCTGACATCACCTCCTCCCCCCACCTGCTAGATCATGCAGGTCTGACTGTATTGACCACTCTGCTATTCCTACGCTAGAGGGGAGCACGCTTCTGGCTGTGGGGCATTGCGTGGACTCTTCCGTATGTCTGGAATCATCTTCTCCAAACAGCCAGGTTATTCTTTTTTGTCACTGAAGTGTCTGCTCGTGTGTCACCACTTCTCCGAAATGACTCCCATCTTCCCCTCCACACGTACATGTCCTCCCCAGGAACACAAGCTTCCGGGGAGCCGGTCCCCTGTCTGCCTTCGCTGTTGAACTGTGGAATAAATAAGAGGTCAAGTCAGACTTGGAAAGCTGATCCTGGGAGTTCATTCAAAAGAGGGACTTGCAGAGTTCACGATGGATCAGATCGAATTCAACCTTATCCTGCATACCGTGTTGCACCCGCAACAGTGGTGTGTGTATTTACTGCAGTGACCTGGGAGATTACAAAGAAAAGTCATTTTGTTTTGGGGAACTTCACCATTTAAAGGATATTTATGGGGGTGACTCGGTCTGTTAAGTGTCCGGCTCTTGGTTTCGGCTCAGGTTGTGATCTCACGGTTCGTGAGTTCAAGCCCTGCACGCGCTGCATTCAAGTTCAAGCACTGCATTGACAGCCGTGGAGCCTGCTTGGGATTCTCTCTCTCCCTGCCCCTCCCCTGCTTGCGCTGCCTCTGTCTCTCTCAAAATAAATACACTTAAAAAATTAAGGATATTTATGGTCTTTTCTGCATATTGACCTTTCCTTGGGCTCCAGGGTCATGAGGGCTTCTAACTCCTGCATGTTATTACATGAATACTATTACATGAACATAACACATGTTATTACACTGCTAAATCCAGGCTTTAATTGACCAGATTTCTCTAACCCTGCCTTATGGTAAATGGATTTATTTTAATGTTGTGAGTTTTACTTTCTGCTCTAATTATGAGCGACTTCTCTCACGGAGGAAATGCGTATCTTTTTTTTTTTTTGTTTTTTCCCTACCTCTTCTGCATCACCTGGGTCCACAGAAAGGCACCTGTCTACCTTTGAAAACGCAAATGATGTGAATGGTTCGGAGGAAGCAGTGCATAATGTAGTTTGTAAATATTACAGTGAACTTGAGACAAATGAGATCATTTGTTGAAATTGATGCTTAATGAATTTCCCTAGAGAAACTTCCTTTAACAGGTGACAGTGGTATTTATCAAACACCCTGTTTAAATCGCTCTTACCTTTTTCTTTTTTAATGAGCATTTTGCGTGTTTCACCTTGTCTAGTTTATGTTCATTACTTGAGCCTTTTTTCTGAAAGAAGAGACACTGTTCCAAAAATAGTCATTGCCTAAAGGGGAAAAGCAAATTCTTTTCATTGTAGTTTTTTTTTTTTTTTTTTTTTTTTTTTTTTTTTCAGCAGATTAAAGGATTTAATTGTTCAGGTGCTCTAGAAACATTCTCTCCATGCTCTTTTGATCATACAGCCTATGAGCAGATACTTTTTGGCCAGGCACACCCAATATAAGTTTATATATTTGCTTATAAATTATGTACGTGTATTGTGGTACTGATATTGCATGTATTATTAAACACTCACAAAAATAGAAATTAAACGGACCTTTGAGATCAGTCTGAATGGAAGTTCCAGTGTTTTCTTTGCATGCCCCAGGTTGTGCTGGACACTTCCTGGGGTGTGCTCAGTCTGCTCTGGCAGATGCCCCTCCCCCCCCGCCACAGCCTAGAGCACTTCATGGGGTTTGCAGGACCTCAATAAAAATGCAGCGTGAAAAGATGCCCAAAATCTGCATTAGGGAGGCTAGAAGGAGAATAATTTGCTGAAGATTCTGAAATAAACTCATTGGACCCTTTTTTTTTTTTAAGTTTATTTATTTTGAGAGAGAGAGAGAGAGGGGGGAGAGAGAGAGAGAGAGAGAGAGAGAAAGAAAGAAAGCCAGCATGATCAGGGGAGAGGAAGAGAGATTTATATATAGAGAGAATCCCAATCCACACTGTCAGTGCGGAGCCCGATGTGGGGCCTGATCTCAAGAACCACGAGACGAGGAACATAGTATGTGCTCAGTAAATGTGGCTGTTTATTTGCCCCCACCCCACCACTATGAGCTATTTGCGCATGGTCTGACTTTGTGAGATCCAGGCATATGAAGATGATTCTTTCGGAACTCCAAATAGTGTTTCTGTGAATGGATGCGGATAATGTTGGTTAGATCATGTTAATGGAAGGAAATAGTTTTTCTAACCATATCCAACGCTATCCAATAAAATCCTTGCTTGACTGGTAGATCTTTCTGGAATGAATGTATGCCATAGTTTAAAACTAGTGATGTTTATTTCCCATTATAAGCAACTTTGAATGGGGCATCCTATCTAAGCCAGTATAGTCAGTGTGAGGTTGCATTTATTGGAAATGATATTTTTTTCAGGACTTTTAAAAAAAATATTTATTTTTGAGAGAGAACCCGTGTGTGCGTGAGCAGGGTAGGGACAGAGGATCCAAAGCGGGCTCTGTGCTGACAGCAGAGAGCCCGGATGTGGGGCTCGAACTCACGAACCATGTGATCGTGACTTGAGCTGAAGTCAGATGCTCAACCGACTACGCCACCTAGGCACCTTTATCTCAGAACTTTGAAAAATATTATAATGATGTTATGTTATGTCCATTTCTTGTGTATGCCAATTAATCTAATTAGGCACATATTTAATTACTTTTGGGAAACTTATAAATCAGTGTTTTATTTCCTTCCCCTCTAGTTATGGTCATACATTAAAAAAAATTATTTTGAGAGAGAAAGATGCTGTGCATGTATTCAGGGGAAGGACAGAGAGAGGGGGAGAGAATCTCAAGCAGGCTCCACTCAGTGTGGAGCCCAACGTGGGGCTTGATCTCACAACTGTGAGATCATGATCTGGATGAAATCAAGAGTCAGATGCTTAACTGACTGAGCCACGTAGGCGCCCCTGTGATTATATATTTTATTTTGCCAATATAATCTATATTCTTTTATTCCAAGTAATGTTGCTTATTTTAAAAGTGAAAAAAATAAATTATCCTTAAAAGGCTTTTTAGTTGCAGTCACATAAATAATTACAGTATTATTAAGGACCATTTAGTGAAACTTTGTAATATTCTTATTGTACAATTATCATTAAATACATTAATCCATGGTACCTTTTAACATGTGTATCTGCTAACTGAGCTTCATTTGAAAAGAATTGTTGGAAAATTGCAGTTTTAATTAGTGTGCCTCGTGTGTGTGTGTGTGTGTGTGTGTGTGTGTGTGTGTGTGTGTGTTCCTACTCTTTCAGCAACTTTTCACATGAACTGTTCTTTTGGGAGATCACTAGGAAACTGCTGGAATCATGCTGGCTTATCATCACTTATTAAGACCAATGGTCTCTAAACTCACTCTTCATTTTAACTTTAATTGTGAATGCAAATTCAACAATGACTGTAAGATTTATGGAAGTCCTAGCTGCAGTGTTTATGTGTTTGATTTCGTCTACACTTAAAATATTTATTGCTCTTCAAAGCATATTATTATTGGGGCACCTGGGTGGCTCAGTCGGTTGGGCGCCTGACTTTGCTCAGGTCATGAGCTCATGGTTTGTGGGTTCGAGCCCTGCGTCGGGCTCTGTGCTGACAGCTCGGAGCCTGGAGCCTGCTTCACATTCTGTGTCTCCCTCTCTCTCTGCCCCTCCCCTGCTCATGTTCTGTCTCTCTCTCAAAAATAAATTTAATTTTTAAAAAAAAAATAAAAAAAACATATTATTACTTTAGTTGTCAGATGAATTAGGCATACAACTCCTTGATGGAAAAAAAAATTAGATTATTTCATCTTTATAGTGCAAAATAGACTCTTGCCGTAAATCTTTGTGACCAGAACCCTGTTTCTTAAGCAGGGCGGGACCCATGATGCACTTGGATTTCTGGCTGAATTCTGTCTGGACAAACTCCCTATCAAAAGAGGTAGAGAATTGATTGTTCTTGTCCCCAGTAGTTACGTTTCACGAAGTTATCAGCAGCACTGAACCCGTGCTGCTAAAGGAAATACAGAGTTAGGTTCCGTGAACGTCCGGTCACCTTTTTGTCAACCTATTAATACATAACTTTGTTTTATGTGCGTTTCTGTTTAAAGGCCCCATATTAAATATATATCCCTGGTTCACTGACATCGAACTCACAATCAGTAGCGAACTGTAGCGTCACAACTGTGACGCTTGAATGAAGCTTATCTAACGTAAGTATGTTCTTCCTAACCCACATCACAGCCTTCTTGCACTGAAGGAACATCAGACAGTGCTTCAGCACTGTGTGTGTGTGTGTGTGTGTGTGTGTGGGACGGGGGTGCATTTTAAACAACAAAATTAACACACAAAAAACTTAAACTCCAAAAAAAAAGTGACATCGGATCTCGAGAAAGACGTTGGTTGACAGAATGAGAGGTGAAACAAGAAGGCGGAGCATTGCCCTGTCCGCCCTCAGCTGGGAATGCGCACACTGGGCCAGTCACGTTGTTGGCCACTTTGCGCGCGTTCGTGAGTGACCACGGAAGTGTTGCGGGGGTTGCAGGTACATTTTTGGGAGTAGGCTGATTCACAAACGTGGGCTATGTGAACACACGAGGATTGGCCGTTGGCAGAAGAGAGTCATTTCGAGGCTTTGTGTGCCTTGAGTTGTCAGTTCAGCAGTTAACCTCTTGCTTCTCAAGAGCTGAATCTGGGGGGGAGGGATGGTGGGGGGGAGCCCCCTACCTGGAAGGGCTGGATCCTCGTACCTGGTGGCAGCACCGGGGACCTCTTAGATGTTTCTGAACTCTTTGAGGTCGCGGTCCCTGATTCCACCTGCACAACAAATGTGTCTCCTTTGCCGCCTTCCTACGATCCTGCAGTTAGCGTACCCATCCTGCCTCGTGCTCTGAGTTGGGAGACGTTATAAAGAGAGCGATCACTGAGAAAGCAGCCTGTGGAGTCAGTTGGCCTGGGTTCAAATCCCGGCTCCCCTCCTTACTGGCTGTCTGTCCTGGGGTAGGCTGTTCAAACTTGTGCGTTACTAACTCATCTATCAGATGGGTATAACACCAATGCCTGCCTTGTCGTGTTAGTAATTGATGAGAAAATACGTATTCAAGGTATGTCGGGTACTTAAGACAGGTTGATGTTAGTCCTCAGATGAGAGCTCTTAATGAGCTCTTAATCCACTCAGTTATCCATACTCAACTTTCCTTTCTATTTTCCTCAAGGATGTGATTATGCATCACCAACAAAGACAAAACCAAAAAAAAAACTAAGGAAAAGAATTAAGGTGAAAGACGCTCCAGTATGCAAAGGTGATGCCGAGATGATGTAAAGAACAAACCATTAGGTTTGGGAGAGAGAAACTTTCAGGTTGGGCCTGAGTTCTGACCAGTTCCACAGAAGAAAAGGCTTGAGGGGTGCCTGGCTGGTTCAGTGGGTAGAGCCTATGACCCTTGATCTCCAGATTGTGAGTTTGAGCCTCGCGCTGGGTGTGGAGATTTAAAAATATATGTAAAATCTTAAAAAAAAAATAAAAAGACCGAGTCTGTTTTTTAGAGAAAAGCAATTGTTCAGGAAGTGCACAGCTGATTTTGGAATGGAGTAATTTTTTATCGGTTCTTCACGGTACACCTTGATATTCACATGCCTGTTCCCCCGATTCGTAACTCGCGTGTACGCATGTGTGTTTCATTCACCCTGGAATCTTGGAGGTTGGGGGTCAACTCCCTGAACTTTAGGTCTTCAGGCCTAACCTCCAGACACTGTCTGTGCTGAGGATATCCTCCTTCTGATGAAGCGATTACCAAACTGCTTGTTTGCTCTTCCTGTAATCTTATCATGGGCCGCAGAGACACGACTCTAAGTGCAGAAAAAGGCATTGAGTATTGGAGAAAGATAGCGAAAGCACAAGAGAGACAGATCAAGGAACTGAGTCCAGTGGGGCTTCTACAAGGGGGTCACATAGTCTTGGGGGACATTGTGATGCGGGGCCCTAAAGCCAGAGTCTCCATGCTTTTGGTTCATACCCCTCTTTAAAAAAAAAAACAAAAACGTTTATTCATTTTTGAGAGACAGAGAGAGACAGAGCATGAGAGGGGAAGGGGCGGAGAGAGAGGGAGACACAGAATCTGAAGCAGGCCCCAGGCTCCGAGCCGTCAGCACAGAGCCCGACGCGGGGCTCGGACCCACAAACCGTGAGATCATGACCTGAGCCAAAGTTGGGCGCTCAACCGACTGAGCCACCCAGGCGCCCCATGATTCATACCCCTCTTTTTAAAAGAAACTGTGTATTATTTATGAGAAAAAGCGCAAGCACGGGAGGGGCAGAGAGAGAGGAGGGCAGAGGATCTGAATCAGGCTCCATACTGATAGCGGCAAGGCCCATGTGGGGCTCGAACTCGTGAACTATGAGATCAGGACCTGAGCCAAAGTCAGACACTCAACCCACTGAGCCACCCAGGCGCCCCAGATTATGCCTCTCTTTTAGCAAATAGTTTTAAACACATACCCCATGTATATGCATTTATTTACTTGTAGATTGCATATACTTAGCTCAGAACTACTCTAATGTGTATGTTGTAATTTGCATTAAAAGACATATTGAGGGGTGTCTGGGTGGCTCAGTTGGCTGAGTGTCTAACTCTTGACTTTGGCTCAGGTCATGATCTCATGGTTCATTGAGATTGAGCCCTGTGTGGGATTTTATGGTGATGGCATAGAACATGCTTGGGATTCTCTTCTCTTCCCCTCCCCTGCTCTCTCTCTTTCTCTTTCTCTTAAAATACATAAATAAACATTAAAAAAAGACCTATTATTTACCCAAGGGTTACAGGTATGCTGTTTTGAAGGAGCACATGCATCCCAATGTTTATACCAGCACTATCAACCATAGCCAAAGTATGGAAAGAGCCGAAATGTCCATCGATGGATGAATGGATAACGAGGATGTACATACATACATACATACATACATACATACATACCCATGCATACACATACATACAATGGAGTATTACTCAGCGATCAAAAAGAATGAAATCTTGTCATTTGCAACTACGTGGATGGAACTAGAGGGTATTATGCTAAGCGAAATTAGAGAAAGACAAATATCATGACTTCACTCATATGAGGACTTTAAGATACAAAACAGATGAACATCAGGGAAGGGAAGCAAAAATAACATAAAAACCGGGACAGGGAAAACATAAGAGACTCTTAAATATGGAGAACAAACAGAGGGTTGCTGGAGGGGTTGTGGGAGGGGGGATGGGCTAAGTGGGTAAGGGACATTAAGGAATCTACTCCTGAAATCATTGTTGCCCTATATGCTAACTAACTTGGATGTAAATTAAAATAAATACATACATACATAGATATAAATACATACATACATAGATACATACCTATCGTAAATGAAGGATGATTGTCCTAAAAGTAGATTGTGGTGATGGCTGTACAACTCAGAAAGTTTACTACATATTATTCAATTTACACACATACAGTGGGTAAATTTTATTATATATAAATTATGCCTTTAAAAGTCGTTTAAGAAGGGAAAGATGAGATGAAGACGAAATTAGCCGCATCTAAACATCTAGAACCTATTATAAGTATAAAAAAGCTTTTATTCTCACCCAACCGATTAGCAATTAAATACTCATTTTTACAAACAGCAATATGATGAAACGTATCATTATTAACAGTTTTAACCACTTCATGGGGTGGTTTTTACAAAAAGCTCATTCTTGGAGTATAATTGGCTGCTCTTTAATACTTTTCCCTGTGCTTCATCATTAGCTTTATCTTTAGCCCTGGGGCACCTGGGTGGCGCATTTGGTTAAGCGGCCAGCTCTTGATTAAGGCTCAGGTCACGATCTCATGGATCATGGGTTCGAGCCCTGCATTGGGCTCTGTGCTGTCGGGGTGGAGCCTACTTGGGATTCTCTCTCTCTCTTTGCTTCTCTTGGCCCCTCTCCCCTTGCTCTCCCTCTCTCTCTCTCTCTCAAAGTAAATAAAAAGGATTATCTTCAGTCCATAGTTTCTTTGCAAGGATCTTTTTCAGTAACGAGGTAATAGAAATATAAATCTATATGCACACATGTGGACACACACTTTACAGTCTCTCAAGAGCTCACTGGATGATCCTGGAGCACGTGACCTGCGATCCATCTATACAGTGAAACCTACATTTTTCCCTCTGAGCAGCTCTGAATGGCTTGTGATTAGCTGATCTATGGATTAGCTTTCTTCCTGGCTTTATGTTTCTTCATTACCATCTTTCACAGTGGGGATTGCCTGCGTATGTCTTTAAATATGTGCTTTTGGTATTATGGTTTCTTACCTGTCTCCCCTACGATTTGTGCTGTCTGATGGCAGGGACATTGTTTTGTTCACTGTGGCATCCCCAGCACATTGACTGATTCTTGGCACGGATTCTTGGCTCAGTAAATATTGTCAAACAGGTATATCGATCTATGTGCTAAATTTTAGCGACAATTTTTCTCGCTTTTAAAGTTAAGATCAATATATGTGGAAGTTCTGTTATTCAGTCTCTGCCTACATGGAGGTACGCATACCCCACTGCCTGGAGGTGGGCGGAATGAGAACTGCAGAGAAGGATTTGGCAAGTGTGGAGGCAAGCTGGTAGAGAATGCGTTTCGCCGCAAGAGACCAGATTCCCTCCTTTGGC
This sequence comes from Panthera pardus, assembly GCF_024362965.1. Classification (NCBI taxonomy): domain Eukaryota; kingdom Metazoa; phylum Chordata; class Mammalia; order Carnivora; family Felidae; genus Panthera; species Panthera pardus. The sequence goes on from NW_026526810.1 coordinate 5,692,669, forward strand.
ATCTGACATTTGGGATAGAGCCGCCCTGCCTGTCTTCCCTTATAAAAGGATAGGAATGAAGTAATTTAATTGGAAAACAAAACAGGGAAGTGTAACACATTTCCAGCACAGTGGAAGTAAGGCATTTTGGAAATAGAGTGCAAAAGCAGTTGCTGGTGATGTTTCAGGGATTTGTAAGATTTGAAGCGTTGCATTGTGACATGGGACTTTTCCACAGGGGCGGGGCTCACAAGGACCAGGAAGTCTGCAGGTGAATTGCATCATTTTGATTTGTTTTGAATAACTGTTCTGTAACTTGATTGAAATCCAGTTGGTTCAGTTATTTTTTTTCTTCCTAAGATCAGGTTTCCTTTTTTTTTTTTTTTAATGTTTATTTATTTATTTTGAGAGAGAGAGAGAGAGAGAGAGCTTATGAGCAGAGGAGGGGCAGAGAGAGAGGAAGAGAGAGAGAATCCCAAGCAGGCTCCACACTGTCAGTACAGAACCCCACGTGGGGCTCCATCTCACAAACCATGAGATCATGACCTGAGCCAAAATCAAGAGTCAGACGCTTAATGGACTGAGCCACCCAGGAGCCCCCAAGATCAGGTTTCTTGAGTTATAATTTACGTTCAGTAGAATTTATCTGTGTGGGTATATAGTTGTCTGAATTTGAGACATAGACACGTAACCACCACCATAATCATGATATAGAAGGATTCTTTAAAAAAAATTTTATTGTTAGCATTTATTTATTTTTGAGAGAGAGAGAGAGCATGAGCTGGGGAGGGGCAGGAAGAGAGGGGGACACAGAATCCGAAGCAGGCTCCGGGCTCTGAGGTGTCAGCACAGAGCCCGACGTGGGGCTCGAACTCACAAACCACGAGATCGTGACCTGAGCTGAAACTGGAGGCTCAACCGACCGAGCCACCCAGGCGCCCCTACCGGCAATCATCCAGGAGCGTTCCAGTTGCTCCAAATCTTCGCCGGCACTTTGTGTTGTCAGCTTTTTCGTTTGTGTATTTGCTTTTTGTCATTCCAGAGGAGCTCTGGTTTAGTTTGAGTGTGACGGGATGGATATGGTCTTAATTTTAGTTTGCTGTCATTATTCTTTTCCTTGCGGGGGGGCCTCCCCGCCTTGCCTTTTCCCTTCACGGGCTCCATTTGTGTAGACAGTAGGGTTGAGACCTCATTAAATAGTCACCAGTTTTACGTCTGCGTCTTCATTGGGTGTGTTATTTTGCTTTGCTCTTCCCTGACTTCTTATCGTTAGGTTGTAAACTTCTGGCGGGCAGGTTGATTCGAAGCTGATAAGAACCAGTAGATATGCACGTAGCAGTTCTATATTGATTTTTAGGGGATAAGAAAGCATAGAGTCAGCCCTGAAAAAAATCATTTTATTTTTAAACCCTCCTCTGTTTATATCTTAAAATTTCTTTTAATGCTTATTTTTGAAAGGAGAGAAAGAGAGACAGACAGACAGAGTACAAGTGGGGGAGGGCCCGAGAGACAGAAAGACATGGAATTTGAAGCAGGCTCTAGGCTGAGCTGTCAGCCCAGAGGCCCGACGCGGGGCTCGAACCACGAACCCTGCGATCATGACCGGAGCCGGGGTTGGACGCTTAACTCACTGAGACACCCCAGGCGCCCCTATATCTTTTTATATATAAGATGTTACTGGTGGGTTTTTTTTTTTTTTAGGACTTCAGAGAAACATTTGCCAGATTTCCAGTTCTGAACTGAGGCTCAAATTTATTATTAATATTATTGTTTCAGTTAATAGTATGAGGACTTTGTCATTGCTCTGGCTCTAATAGTGGGTCTTCTTCCCTGAGGATCGAGTACTATTTCGAAAGCGCCCATCGAAATGTCTTCTATTGAAGCAATTGGGCTTGGTTGGGCTTGATTTCAAATTCTGCCAATTTTCAAGCTCCCTTCAAATTCAGCTGTAAGCATAATGAATGTTTTGGACACATGATAATATAGATTTATCCCCGCAACTTTGGTTGTCTGAGTCACATCGTTTCACTGATTGCATTAGGAAGATTTAGGCCTGGTTTCAAATCCTGCTGATGTTCAAGCTCTGATCACATTCATTTGTGAGCATAATTGATATCTTCGATAATAACATGGATTTATCTCTACAACTTTGAGGACCGTGAGTCATAGCTTTTTCAATGGCTGCCTTAGGAAGATTTATTGAAACCCGATGTCTCAGCATTAATTTTCAGTGTTTATGTAAGCAATATCATAGGGATATAGCAGCTCTAAAAGGATGGAATTGATCAGACTCACGCATATGTGATTATGCATCGCTGTAGACAATTTCCTAGTAGTTCTCGCTAATTTTTCCTTTAAAAATTTTTTTTTGGGGCGCCTGGGTGGCGCAGTCGGTTAAGCGTCCGACTTCAGCCAGGTCACGATCTCGCGGTCCGTGAGTTCGAGCCCCGCGTCAGGCTCTGGGCTGATGGCTCGGAGCCTGGAGCCTGTTTCCGATTCTGTGTCTCCCTCTCTCTCTGCCCCTCCCCCGTTCATGCTCTGTCTCTCTCTGTCCCAAAAATAAATAAAATACGTTGAAAAAAAAAAAATTTAAAAAAAAAATTTTTTTTTTAACGTTTACTTATTTTTGGGACAGAGAGAGACAGAGCATGAACGGGGGAGGGGCAGAGAGAGAGGGAGACACAGAATCGGAAACAGGCTCCAGGCTCCGAGCCATCAGCCCAGAGCCTGACGCGGGGCTCGAACTCACGGACCGCGAGATCGTGACCTGGCTGAAGTCGGACGCTTAACCGACTGCGCCACCCAGGCGCCCCTAATTTTTCCTTTAAACACATTTTAACAAACATAGGAAGACAGTTTTCTCACCTGAGTATTTTGCACAGAGCCTGTTATAACCCCAGATCCCCAGACAATTGTTTTATTATTCCAATGTCTCTCAAGCCCAACTCCGTACCTCAAGAAGATCATATTCTCTGGCCTGGACGATTGTGTTCTGTGATATTTGACAATAATATTGTTTCAGAATTTGAAATAGAGGAGGATGTGTATAACAAGTGGTTTCAACGGAGAAAATAGCCCACCTTTATTATAATTTTTTTAAATGTGTATTTGAGAAAGGCAGAGAGTGGGATACAGAGAATCTCAAGCAGGCTCTGCACTGTCAGCACAGAGCTCGATGCAGGGCGTGATCCCGTGAAGTGTGAGATCATGACCCGAGCCGAAATCAAGAGTCAGATGCTCAACCAACTGAGCCACCCAGGTGCCACGAAAATAGTCCAACTTTAAAATGTTTGATTCATCCACACGTCTTTTTTTTTTTTTTAAAGTTTTTAATGCATCCATCCGTCTTTCTTACGGGTTTTGTTGCACTTGCTGGTTTTCAGGTAGCAGGATAGCAAAGGCAGGGGGAGCAAGGTGGTGGAGACGGCAGGTGCCGCACAGTGTTTCTAGCTGGTGGCAGTGGTGTTCCTGTTGGAGACTTTTGAAAATACGTCTGATGTTCTTGAAGGTCACAATGGCAAAGGGCATTGCTGGCATCTGGGAGGTAGAGGCTGGGTTGATAACTGTCCTCCTACAACGCACAGGACAGTCCCATAGAACAAAGAACTGTTGTACTCCAAAGGCCAGTCGTGCCTCCAGTTGAGGAACGCTGAGATCCATCTGGGTTTCAATTCACAGCTCTGTGAACCCGAACACGTTGTGTTTTCCTCATCTGTAAAGTTGGGGTGAAAATACATATTTGCGAGATCATCGTGAACATTGCTGATGATGTATGCAAATCAGTGAATACAGGGCCAGATGTGTGGTGGGAGCTCATAAAGAATGATTGGCACACTTTTTACCACCCCCCCCACCCCAGTGGCTTCTCAACCCACTCAGTGAAACCCACAGTGGCACCCAAGGACTTGGGTGTCCTCACAGTGGCACCCAAGGACCTGCCTGATCTGACTTCCTGCTTCCCTCTGAACTCATTTCCTATCAGTGTCTCCCCTCCTGTGCTCTAGTCACACTGTCTGCCTTCCTGCTTCTCAGTCTCCCTGAGACATTTGCCCTACTCTTGACCTTCTGTACTTGATCTGTCTTCTGTGTGGAAGGTGCTTCCCCTGAGGGCATGCACTTGGCTGCCCCTCTCGTGTCTTTCATTTCCTGCTCACCACGTCCAATGGGGGCTTTCCTGGTGCGTGACACATACATGGCAGCCGGGCTGTCCGCAGCTACCCCTTCCCGTCCGTTCCGTTCTTGTCCTTTCCCCTTGCCGTCACCCAACACGTCACATATGCTTTGGCCTGCCGTCTGTCTCTTCCAAGTAAAACAGAAGTTTCTTGAAAGCAAGGACTCCCATTTTGTCACGGATGCATGCCCACGCGACCGTAACACCACCTAGTGCCTCGGTGCCACCAAATATTTATTGACTAAACGACTTATAAAAATAGCAAAGGAAAAGGGTATGTTGGAGCTGGTAATGCCCTGTGTATACATCTGCTGTTTGTGTTTACAGCAGTTATATTTTCTGCTAGTTCAGTGGTTTTTAATCCAGATGATGGAATTGATTGTTTACTGGAATCACCCTACCTAAACAATTTTGACGGACGTTACAAGAGATAACGGACATCAGGTTGTCTACGAATCCGATTTCTCTATTCTCCTCTGTCACTTTGCATTGAGGAAAGCATGAAACTTTTATTTTTATATAAGATGGGCTTCAGAGCATAATGATATGCTTTTCTTTGAGCAGGTATTTTTAAACTGGTTGCAGATCTATGGAAGTCACCGATAAAGTTGTCCGTAGCGTATTAGAATTATCGAGCTGTCTTCTTGGGGGAGGTTTAGTTGTTCTTTGGAGAGACAAGAGGGGTTTGCTGCTTCTGTTGACGTAGGCTCGGCTTGGGCCTGGGGAATGCTTTGAAAAGTTACATTATAAAAGAAACTACTGGCTTGGTATTTTACAAGTGGGGGAATGAGAAACTGTGCGTGGTGTTGATTTAAAAGGTAAATGTTTGTGTGTGAAAGTTTCTTCTTGCTTTTGACAGGGACGGCCATATTTCTGAAAGACTGTGCTGTGTATTCTGAAAAATTTATATTGATTTGGTGGCTGATGGGTGTACACAATTTATTAAACATGCTCTCTTTCAGTCCAGAAATGGCGTAGAAAGATATGTGTAAGGCTTCCTCTGTTCTAAATTACTATCTGTCTTTAGGCTTACCTTTCAGTCACATTTTCTACTCCAAATTTTTTTTCATTGATTATTTATTTTTGAGAGAGAGAGAATCCAAAGCAGGCTGCAGAGCCTGTGACCTGTCGGCACAGAGCCCGACGCGGGGCTCGAACCCACGAACCGCGAGACCATGACCTGAGACAAAGTCAGAAGCTTAACTGACTCAGTCACCCAGGTGCCCCCACACTTTCTATCCTAAGATGGCTTCTACAATGTGTAGTTTACTCAGGCGGATTACGATTTTAACTGGACATTAGTATCTTCCCCTAATTCTCTCCCTCTGCTGTCCTAAAGATAACTTCCGGCATTCTGCTTCTGCAGGTAATTTTAAACCCTTAAATGTGATAGTGCTGTTACGCGGCACATTTGAGGTTTGGCAGTTGTTTTGTTATGTAGGTCCTGCATAAGAGATCAGCGTGTGTGGTTTAATGTGAGGCCATCAAGCTCAAGTGCATGAAGAAGTGAATTACTTTCTCTTACGCTTGGTGTGTATTATTTAGACTGTGCACTTGTTTCATGGGCAGTGCTTGATTTTTCACAATTCAGGTCTGTGGCTCCACGGCAGAGAAGAAATATTCTGATAAGGGAATCAAGAAAATTGTGTGTGTGTGTGTGCCCGCACACACATGCACTGGCAGGTGGTGGGCAGCGGTTTTGTCAAGAGGTGATTGTTGATTGAACACTGTAGCGAGAGAAGCACGTACTTTTAGCCAAGAGTATTCTATCCATCCATCTCTAACCATGATCAAGTGTCCTCAGCGTGACCCACATCCTAGGTCCTTCAGCCTAATTTTATGAAAGTCATTTCGTCTGTTGCCTTTGGCTTTTCCTTTCCTACACCCTTTGGAACCTTCCCCACTCGGGCTTTCTTTCCCCTCACGCCCCCATGAGTCATACTGAGATTACCGGTAATCTCCATTGCGCCACATGGAGGCTTGTCGGGACTGGTGTTATCTCATCTTCAAGCGGCTCTTGATGCTCCGGACCACTTCCTCTGTACAACACCCTTCCTTTGTCTTCTCTGTTTTAGTTTCTAGTTGTCATAAGGTGACACCACACTTTTTTTCATCCTCTCTGGCTGTATCGTTTTAGTGTCCTTGGCAAGTTTGTCCTGCTCGAACACTGCTTGGTGCTGGAGTTCCTTAAGGCTCATCCCGTCTTTCCATCTCATGCGCTTCATGGCAAGCCCATCCATCACCAGGCCTGCAGTCACCGTCTGAATGGCGGTCTCCCCAGACTCTGTCTCTAGACCCGACCTCCCAGCTCTGTAGTCGTGTATTCCGCTGCCAGTATGGCTTCTCCGTGTGAACTTGTGAAACACAGAGAAACCAAGTCTGAGCCCCAAATCTGCACTTGGGAGTGAATGGCCTAGGGTTTTTTAACTGGACTGGACTCAGTCCGGATTTCCCCTCCCTCTCATTCCTTTTGTTGAGTCCCATCAACTCCGTGTCATCACTGTTGCTCAGTCCCTCCCCTCTTTACTGAGACAACAAGGAGACAGAAGAATCAGAAGAACATTGATCTAAAGAACATTGATCTAGGCAATGCAGTCAACCAGTTTCAACCAACTGACATATATAGAACCCAAGAACTGCAGAATTGACCATAAGTTGGGCCATAAAGGAAGCCTCCATTTGCAAAGGATTGAAAAGATATGGATTCTTCTTTAGGACTTAAATCTTAGGAAGTAAGCCAGAAATCAATAACATGAAGATAACCAAACAATCCCAATTCTTTTTCAGAATTAAGCACTATACCTCTAAAACCTCCCTATGTATCAAGTAGATGAACTTAAGGTGGAAGTGAGTATTTTGAATAAATGGCCAGGAAGATACGACCTATCAAAACTCATTTGATGCAGCTCACTCAGTGCATAGAGGGAAATTTGTAGCATTCAATGCATTAATAGAGAGAATAGTATAGCCTAAAAATTGGTATCTAATTTTCTATGTCAAGTATTAAAAAAAAAAAAGCAAATCAAACCAAAAGGGTATAGAAAAAATCCATGGGTAAAAATAAGAACAGGACCCAATAAATAAAATCAACAAAGAAAAGTAAGCTTTAGAAAAGTGAGTAAGCCTTTTGATACGGATCAGGTAAAACAGTGTTGGATATATTACCAACATCCTGTTACCTATTGAATTGGAAGCTCTGAAAAATATTTTAGAGAAAGGAAAAGAAAATATTTTAGAAAAGACAAAACAAAATTGTCATTATTTGATCTTTTTAGAAAAAAATTTTACTGTTTATTTTTGAGAGAGAGAGAGAGAGAGAGAGAGCAAGTGCGCATGAGCGGGAGAGGGGAAGACAGGAGAAAACACAGAATCCGAAGCAGGCTCCAGGCTCTGAGCCATCAGCACAGACCCTGACGCAGGGCTCAAACTCGTGAACAGCAAGATCTTGAGCTAAAGTTGGATGCTTAACCAACTGAGCCACCCAGGTGCCCCGAAATTGTCATCATTTGAAAATAATTTAATAGTCTACATTGAAAACCAGAATTAATTGTCATTTACAGACAAATTTTAGCATTAATAAATGACCTCCACAAGATGTTAGGAATTAGAATCCATGTATAGAAGTCACTTGTTTCCCTCTGTGCACAAATGTTTACAATAACTTTATTCATAATTCCCCAAAATTTGAAGCAACCAAAATGCCTTTCAACGGGCGAATGGATAAATAAACTGTGGTACATCCATACCATGGAATGTTATTTAGTAAAAATAAATGAGCTGTCTATTAAGCCACAAACAGGCATGGAGGAGATGTAAATAAATATTACTAAGTGAAAAAGTAAAAAGTGTGAAAAGTCTGTGTGATGTGTGTTTCCAACTATATGACATTCTGGAAAAGGCAAAACTATAGAGATCGCAAAAAGATCAATGTTTGCCAGGGATTCGGCGAGAGGCGAGGCGGGGTTTGAGTAGGAGGAGCAGAGGAAGATTTTAAAGCAGTAAAACTCTTCTGTATGATCCTGTAATGGTGGACTCATGGCATTATGTGTTTGTCCAACCTCAGAAATGCACAATACAAAGGGTGAGCCCCAGGGTAAATTGTGGACGTTAGTTAATACTAAGGCATCAGTAACCCTTCATCCCTTGTAACAAATATGGCACCTAATTGTAACAAATAGACCACATTAATGATAGATGGCAAGTCGGAAAAATTGTGTGTGGGGGCAGGACGAGGGGATATATGGGAACTGTCACACTTTTGTGCAGTTATTCTACATAATACTACTCTAAACAAGCCTATTACGAAAAAGAAAAAAGACATAGAAAGTAGCCATATTCATGACTAGGAAGATAATATCTTGAGGCGGTCCTCAGATTAATTTGTAAAGCAGCTGCCAACCAAAATGTTCACCACTTTTATTTTGGGAGTGGGGGTATTAGAGAAATAAATGGGTCTAAAATTTACATGGAAGAGCAGAGAAAAAAAGAAACCAATCTGAAGACCCATGGCAGGGTGTGCCTTACCCAGCTAGATATCAAGAATTGCTACAAACCTATCGTAATTAATGATGTGATATGGGCACAGGTATCAATAACCAGGTGCAGACGTTATATATGGAAATTATACTTGATAGAGATGGCCTTGTACATCATTGGGAGGTAGGGTTGGTCTTTTTTAAAAAAAATTTTTTTTTAATGTCTATTTTTGAGAGAGACAGAGTGCAAGTGGGGGATGGGCAGAGAGAGAGCAGGAGACACAGAATTGGAAGCCGGCTTCAGGCTCTGAGCTGTCAGCAAAGAGCCCGACGCAGGGCTCGAACTCACGGACCGCGAGATCATGACCTGAGCCGAAGTTGGCCACCCAACCGACTGAGCCACCCAGGTGCCCCAGTCTTTTTTTTTTTTTTTTTTTAATGTTGGTATTTATTTTGAGAGACAGTGCAAATGGGGGAGGGGCAGAGAGAGAGAGAGAGAGAGAGAGAGAGAGAGAGAATCCCAAGCAGGCTCCACGCTCAGTGCTCGGCACAGAGCTGAACACGAGGCTCGATCTCATGACCCGTGAAATCATGACCTGAGCTGAAATCAAGAATCAAATGCCCAACTGACTGAGCCACCCAGGTGCCACCGGGAGGGAGGGTAGGTCTTACTAATATAAAGGTTCTTTGAACTTTGATTATGTGCGTACATGAAAAATAGTCTCTGTCCCCCATCCCAAACCATAAGTAAACAATGTAGGATAGGGCAAATGACCGTGAAAAGCAAAACTTCAGAGCTTTATCAAGAAAAGATATGAAAATATATTTGTGATCCTGAGGATTTAGAAACCACAGCCGCCACACTCGTGCCACGCACACAAACACAACATGCCAAGAAAAATATTGATAAACTCAACTCATCAAATGTTTTTCAAATGTGAATCTTGGCACCACATAAAAATTTTTAAGAACTACATTTTGGGTGGAGAGTTTTGCAGCCGAAAGTAGCAAGAAAGCATTATTATAAAAAGAAATTCTTTTATGTTTATTTATTTATTTTGAGAGAGAGAGGCAAGCACGAGCCTGGGAGGGGCAGAGAGAGAGGAAGAGAGAATCTCAGGCAGGCTCTGTCCTCTGTGCTGAGCCCCATGTGGGGCTCAAACTCACAAACCATGGGATCAGGACTTGAGTCGAAATCAAGAGTCAGTTGCTTAACCGACTGAACCACCCAGATGCCCCTGGTGTCAACATTTTGAAAGTACGGTTCCAAATAAGAAGAAAGAAAGCTATCAACCCAATAATGGGTCGCCTTTCACAATTTCAGATTGGCAAATACCAAAAAAAAAAAAAAAAAATCTTGTAGCGGTAGGTGCAGGCAAAGACATTGCACGGTAGAAACTGATTGGCTGCTGTTGGGCATATTAATTAATATATCTACTTTGGAAAACAGTTTGGCAATACCTACGTAGTCAAGTTTCGGATACACATACCCCACAGGTCAACACTTCAACTCTGAGATAGGGTGTTTCTCAGTGAGGCCTTCTTGGTAATTTGGGCAGGACAAGTCTGTCTTGTTACCTTTCATAACCCTGATCTGCGCCCACTGTGTGTGGGTTATGCCTCCTACCATGGCCGTGAAAACAACCGAACATTCTTGACACATTTCTAACCACTTCTAGTGGGGGCAGTCCAGAGCTGATTGAAAAATCCTGGGAAAGGGGAGCCTGGGTGGCTCAGTCAGTTGGGTGTCTGACTTCGGCTCAGGTCATGATCTCGCAGTTCATGGGTTCGAGCCCCGCCTCGGGCTCTGTGTTGACAGCTCAGAGCCTGGAGCCTGCTTCGGGTTCTGTCTCTCCCTCTCTCTCTGCCCCTCCCCTGCTCACGCTCTGTCTCTGTCTTCCAAAATAAATAAACATTAAAAACATTAAGAAAAAAAAAAGAAAGAAAAACCCTGGGAGAAACTAACATAAACCCCAGAAGACAAGTCTAAGAATATTCTTTAAAGTCTGTTTAATTCTGTTTTTAATAATAAAATAGAGTGAGCATCTTAAGTAGCCAAAAAAAATTAATCAATAAATTACAACATCCTCTAAAAACAGAATATTAGGGACGCCTGGGTGGCTCAGTTGGTTAAGCATCCGACTTTAGCTCAGGTATGATCTCGCGGTTTGTGGGTTCGAGCCCCAGTTTGGGCTCTGTGCTGACAGCTCGGAGCCTGGAGCCTGCTTCAGATTCTGTGTCTCCCTCTCTCTCTGCCCCTCCTCCACTCACGCTCTGTCTCTCTCAAAAATAAATAAACATTAAAAAATAAATAAAACCGGAATTGTATGCTTTTTAAAATGACTTTAACAAAGCTACATTTATCATTGTGGATACAGTTCCTGAAGGTAACGTTGATTGAAAAGCATGGAACAATATAGTACTTACGTAAAATGTATAATCAGTAAAGTTTATGATCATGATAAATAGTATTATGTTTATCCTTGAATGTTATGGAACAAAATATATGGAAACAATAAATACCGTTTGCAACTACTGATTACTTCCAGCAGGGCATGATGGGAAAGTCACACAGAAAATGTGTTTAAATTTTTATTCCATAAGGTATGTCACTAGTACGTTCATGATCTATACTTTTCTATACACGACTGAAGAAATCTAAGTATAAAAGAACAGCAACGAGAGTGGATATGGGAATACATAACTAAGGCTGAAATGTTTGGATAGAACTAATAGGTCCAGAGATCTGAAAATGATTGGGGACTGAGGTGGATTAAAAATGTCAGGCAGGGGGCGGCGCCTGGGTGGCTCAGTTGGTTAAGCGTCCGACTTCAGCTCAGGTCACGATCTCGCGGTCCGTGAGTTCGAGCCCCGCATCGGGCTCTGGGCTGATGGCTCAGAGCCTGGAGCCTGCTTCCGATTCTGTCCCTCTCTCTCTGCCCCTCCCCCGTTCATGCTCTGTCTCTCTCTGTCTCAAAAATAAATAAACGTTAAAAAAAAAATTAAAAAAAAAATGTCAGGAAGGGCGACACGGAAAATCAAAGGCCTTTACAACTATTTAGAACAAGAAAACCCGGGAAAGATTAGAGATCTCCCTTAGGGCAAAATATAGTGATTAAGCGTTGAAGCCCCCTACTTGTTAGTATTTATGTCATGTTTGCAAAGCACTTTCTTGGCGATGATCTCCCTGGGTCCTACCGAGTGATATGGCAATAAAACAAGAGATATAAAGTAGGAAAAGAAGTCTATGGTACCTGACATGGGGGTAAGTCACTTCCTAGCTTTTTAAGTTGACATCATTTCTTTAGATGCAGTTAAAGTGAAATATAGTGTGCTGAAGAAGTTTGCATTTATGATCTCCGAGAGCCAGTGTTTCTACTCTTGGGATGGGTGTAGAGAATTAGAAAGCTGCTAGAATTCTAGACTGAGATCATTAGCTAAAGAGATACGGTAGAGAGCATTTGGAGGATAATGGCCCCCATGGTCTCTATGTTTCCTGGTGACATTGAGATGTCCTGCAAAGTGTCCAACACGAAACTGGCTCAGTTTTGCAGCCAGAGCACCACTTTCCCCCAGAAAATTGGGTTATTCCTTCTCTGCTGTTGGGTTTTTGGTTCCTCTTGAATGTTTCTGTATGTTGCTCATGGTGAAGCATGGCGCATAGACTCCCACAGATTTGATCAACTGTTTCCGTCTTGCCTTCTTTCTACCTCCCTTGAAGACCCATCAGTTTCTTCTTCTTTTTTTTTTTAACGTTTATTTATTTTTGAGACAGAGAGAGACAGAGCATGAACAGGGGAGGGTCAGAGAGGGAGGGAGACCCAGAATCCGAAGCAGGCTCCGGGCTCCGAGCTGTCAGCCCAGAGCACGACGTGGGGCCTTGAACTCACGGACCGCGAGATCATGACCTGAGCCGAAGTCAGACGCTCAACCGACTGAGCCACCCAGGCACCCCTCATCAGTTTATTCTTTAAATTGAGCTTCCTGCCTTCTCTTGCTTGCGTTTGTAAAATTTCAGTGCTGTAATAAGATTTTGCTCTCCTGCTCCTCCTCCTCCCCTGGTTTGTTTTATTTCACTCTTGGTAAGAAATGAATCAGAAAAATTTAGAATATTTCCACGTCTTCCAAATCTGTGCATTTTGGCAACTTATGCGAAGGCATTGACGTTCCACTGAATATTTCTGTGTTGGGGGTCCCTAAGGCCACCCCCAGGTCTGGTGGCTCTTTAGGAGGACTTACAGAACTCAGCATTTGGTCTGAAAGTGATGATTTGCTCTGGGAAAGGATGGATGCAAAACAAAACCAGCAAAGAGAAGAGTGCCCAGGAAGTCTGGAGGAAACCAGGCACAATCTTCCCAGTGGGATCAACTAGGGCCTATTTAATTCCTCTGGCAAGGAGTTGCGGCAACACGTACGATACGTTGCCTACCGGGGATGCCCGTTAGAGAAAACTTTTTATTGGGTTTTAATCGGGAACCGGTCGCATAGATCCTCTCTGCCTAGCATGTACTAAAATTCCAGACTCTTAGAAGGAAAGCAGGGATTCGGCATAAACCAAATCGTTTGCATGTACAGTGGGGGCACAATGAGCCACTCTGGTCAGAGTGATTGGAAACCTTGCAAAATCTCAGGTTCCCAGACACCAGCTCAGGACCAACCTGGAGAGCAGGAGGAAGAGGTCAGCAATCTCAGACCTGCTAGTTGTGCTTTTTTGCACTGATTACTTTATTCTCTTGTTGAATGGAATGTTCACTGGTGCAGACTCATTTAAAAAGTCACGTGTCCCTTTGGTTAAACTTTCAGGGAGAGGTGCTAATTGTGGATATCCTGTTGGAGATTGGAATAAGAGTGAAAGCACAGGTATCTGAGGGCTGCAGAAACTCCAGCCCCTTCCCCTTTCCTTCACTCCTCTCCAGACAGAGTATGAATTAGGAATGACTGATAAAGAGAGAGGAGTGATTCTGGGATCTTCTTCTGCAGGTGAGATTTTAAAGAGAGTAGCGGTGGGGCAGAGTATGGTGTCAGCCAGAGAAGACAGGAACTGCTTTCAGATAGTGTATTTTGTTTCTTTCCAAGAACATAAGTAGTGGGACTGAAAAAGGCATCCAGTCCTTTTGGTTGGTCTTCGTTCTTGGAGGGGATTCTGTCCCCGTGATTAAAAAAAATTTTTTTTTGTAATGTTTATTTATTTTTGAGAGAGAGACAGAGCATGAGCAGGGGAGGGGAAGAGAGAGATGGAGACACAGAATCCGAAGCAGGCTCCGGGCTCCGAGCTGCCAGCACAGAACCCAGTGCGGGGCTCGAACCCACGAACTGTGAGATCATGACCTGAGCCGAAGTCGGGCACTCAACCGACTGAGCCACCCAGGCGCCCCTATCCCCATGATTTTTTAAATAATATATCTAACGTGTAGAATAATTTTTTCTACCTCAATTGGATTACAAATTTAGTAGCAATTTGACTGATTGATTGGGAAGCTGCATTTTAGGGGGGGAAAAGCCAAATTTATTTTAAAAGCACTTGCATTTTCTGTTTCTTATAGAAGAGTGATTTGCAGGGACTTTTCTATTAAGGATAGTCTCCTTTATTATTTTTCTAAAATTTTTTTAATATTTATTTATTTATTTATTTATTTATTTAAAAATTTTTTTCAACGTTTTTGATTTATTTTTGGGACAGAGAGAGACAGAGCATGAACGGGGGAGGGACAGAGAGAGAGGGAGACACAGAATCGGAAACAGGCTCCAGGCTCCGAGCCATCAGCCCAGAGCCTGACGCGGGGCTCGAACTCACGGACCGCGAGATCGTGACCTGGCTGAAGTCGGACGCTTAACCGACTGCGCCACCCAGGCGCCCCAAATATTTATTTATTTTTGAGAGAGAGAGAGAGAGAGAGCGAGCACGAGCGGAAGAGGGGCAGAGAGAGAGGGAGACACAGGATCTGAAGCAGGCTCCAGGCTCTGAGCTGTCAGCACACGGCCCGAGGCAGGGCTCGAACCCGCTAACTGTGAGATCATGACCTGAGCCAAAGTCGGATGCTTAACTGACTGAGCCACCCAGGCACCCCAAGGATAGTCTCCTTTAGATAACATTTCTGTGGTGGGGAAGTTGTTTCTTATACCAGCTCGATTAAATATAGTCAAACGTAGAGCCTCTTATCCCTGTTTTATCAGAATTCAAAATAATCCTTTCACAGACTACAATTTGCCTTTATCCTTTCCCACAGGAGGAAACGGATACCACAGGAGGAGTGTATGTCATCGGATTTTCATCTTTATTGAATCTAGTTTAAATTTTGCTTTTTCCTCCCATTTTAACAGGGTGCGATATGAAATTTCCTTTCTGCCGGTGATAAAAATATCTTAATGGTTCTCTAAAAAGCTAGTAATGACACATTCTGACTACTAATAACTACTTGCGGCTCTGTCATTCGAGTTGATACTTAGATTGTGAAAATAAACCCTTTTCATCATATTTACGCTAAAGGGGAACGTCGAGAAGCACAGTCTGAGCCCGGGTGACTGAATAATGTGCCGAATAATCAATTATGCTGTTGTCATTCTCGGACCTCTCTCCTTTGTGTTTCTTATTCACACCGTGGATGTGGTGCAGGTTCAATCAGATACTTTGGGGCCGGCATTTAAGAGGTTTGTTGTTCTCTTTTTCCATTTGGCCAATTGCTCGCAGCCAGCTGGGGAGGATGTCTGGGTTAAAACCGTAATAAATGAAACTTCCATTAGGCCTCTGGGCTTGGGGCCATTTCCTGCAAAGACCTTATCCTGCCGTTTAGTGGTTTGAAGAAGCAGAAGGCTTCTTTCCGTTCAATAAATGAAGGCTGCGTGTTACCAGGCTGGGCACCACAGGTATCTCGTTGGGCGAAGCTTCTAGCGCTGATGGTTTGCAGAGCGCGGGCTACATTGTCACTTGCAGCTCTTTGGATCTTGTGATGATAACCTGGGAACTTCTCTCATGCTAGACGATGGAGCCGATATGTTTCAGTTTGTTTGTAAATCTCCTCTGAGGTGAGGGAAGCCAGATCGTTGGATTTGTCTCACCGGCTTTTTTCTTCAAGTCTAACTGTTCCTTGAATTTATTCTTGTGTTAGACTTTCCATCTTCATGCACCGTCGGTTGGAGGGGTAATGTTTTCAGGCGTCGAAGCGACCGCGGTCTAGTGGTATATTCGCTTTATGTACACCTTTAAGAACACCTCTTCTTGGAGGGGCCTGTATTTTAATATTTATACGTTTGTAGTTCTGGACCTCTGGTTCTGTGCTACTTACACACATGGGGAAATTTTGGTCAGAAGGATTTTGCAAAACTTACTTTTTAAAAAAAAATTTTAATGTTTATTTATTTTTGAGAGAGAGAGAGAGAGAGAGAGAGAGAGATCGAGCGAGTCGGGGAGGGACAGAGAGAGAGGGAGACACAGAATCCGACAGGAGCCAAAACAATGATGAGGGGGATGTCCTTCCTACTTCATGATGCTGTAGTTTTGAGAACAGGGCTAAATCATTGCTTTCTTTCCTTTTCTTTTTCCTTCCTTCCTCCCTCCCTCCCTCCCCCCCTCCATCTTTCTTTCTTTCTTTCTTTCCTTTTCTTTCTTTCTTTCTTTCTTTCTTTCTTTCTTTCTTTCTTTCTTTCTTTCTTTCTTTCTGTTTTAATCTCTATCAATCCTCCCACTACTCTGGTGGGATCACAGTAGTGGGTTGTTTCTGATCACAGGATTGAAAAGGGGAGTTCCAAGGCTGCCTGGGTGGCTCAGTTGGTCAAGCGTGTGACTGTTGGTTTTGGCTCAGGTCCTGATCTCACGGTTCGTGGGTTCGAGCCCCTCATTGGGCTCTGTGCTGACAGCGTGGAGCCTGCTTGGCATTCTCTCCCTCCTCTGCCCCTCCCCTGTGCACTCTCTCTCTCTCTCTCTCTCTCTGTCACTTTGAAAATAAATAAGTAAACTTAAAAAATTAAAAATAAAATGAAGAAAAGGGGACTTCCAGGGTATCAGAGAGTATCAGGGGAGGCAGCTGAGAAGAGGGGCTCAGGAAATGATTCCATAAAGCTTGTGAATTCCTGAACTGACCACAACCTGCACATTCATGCATCTGATCATGATTAGCATGCCATCTACTTTGAGAATGTAGTTAATGAATAGAGCTCTATGCAAGTCTCGGAGTGACCTCTATATGGTGCGTACCCAGGACAGATTGCAATGGCCCTTCATGGCTTTTGAGAACAACACTGACCTCAGCCCACAAAATGTGGGTTGGAATTTGTGGCTGGAAGCTAATCAGATGCCTGACAAAACAATAACATCAGCATTCTCCATAGATTTAAATAAGGCTCGAGATTTTATAAGAACATTCAGAATGTCTAGGATATGATCCATGTTGGCCTATGAAGGACTACAAAAATCTCAAATCGCATGGAAAAGACAATGGATGACAAATAAAATATGACTTTAAAGCAGCTATTATAAAAATGCTTCAGTGAATAATCGTGAATTCTGAAGTAAAAGGTAAATTGGAATGTATCCATAATGAAATAGGAGATATAAAGTAGAACCAAATGGAAATTTTAGAACTGAAAAATACAGTAGTCTCCCCACCTTGCCCTCTCCTACCCCACCCCCAGATTTCCTCACTATGTACATTCAGTACCAAAATGGAGATGAGAGAGGAAAGAACCAGTAAATCTGAATGTAGATCAATAGAAACTATACAGTAAGAACAAAGGAGAGAAAGATTGAAAAATATTGAACAGAGATGCTGAGACTGTTGGACAATAACAACAGGCATAATGTTTGTATTATTGGAGTCCCAGAAGGAAAGGAGAAAGAATGTGGCTAAAAGTATTCCAAGAAATAATGGCTGCAAACTTTCCAAGTTTGACAAAAGACATAACCTTATAGATTCAAGAAGCTAAGCTACCCCAAACAAGATAAACTCAAAGAAACACACACCCACATATCATAACTGCTGTAAACTAAAGACAAAATTTTGAAAGCAGTCAGAGAAAAAGTGACACCTTCTCTGTAGGAGAACAGTGATTCAAATGACTCCGATTTCTCAGTGGAAATCATGGAAGCCAGAGGAAAGGTCATACCATTTTTAAAGTGCTGAAAGAAAAGTGTTGAATCTGGGATTCTAAGAAAATATCTTTGAAGATGAAGTGAAGATATTCGTATATGAGGTAAAATCTAAAGAATTTGGAGTCGACAGACTTGCAATAAAATAACCAGTTAAGGAAATTTCTTATACTATTGGGAACTGATACCAGAAATTTGAAAATCAGGAATGGAGAAAATAGTAAATATGATAGACTGTTCTTCTCTTCTTGAATTATTCCAAATACGGTTCATGATTGAAATCAAAGTAAAAGCTTGTCTGATAGGAATTTGCAGTGTATTTAGATGTAATATAGAAGACACCTTATCAAGGGGCGAGGAAGAGGATACCTATATCATTATATGGTAGGCAGAATAATCTCCTGCCCTACAGAATCCCACGTCCTAATCCTCAGATGCTGTGAATATGTTACGTTAAGTGGGAAAAGGATTTTGCAGATGTGATTAAGACTGTAGACCTTGAGATAGTGAAAATATGCTGTATTATCCTGGTGGGCCCAACTGAATCACATTGAGTCCTTAAAAGTTGAAGAGGACGACAGAAAGGTGGATCAGAGAGATGATTCTAAGGAGAGTGTGAAAGGTTAATTATGCATGTTGTAACTTCTAGAGCAACCACTAAAATTTTATTAAAAGAAATGTGGTCAAAGTCATAATTGATGTATTAAGTGGAACACTAAACAATAGTGTTAACCTTGAAAAAAGCAAGGAAGGGAAACAAAAGAATAAAAAACAATGGAAACAAACAAAACACATAGGTTGGGAACCCTTAATACAAACATATCAATTATTACATTAAATGTAAATGGTCAAAACAAACCAATTAAAAGATTGTCAGATTGGATTTAAACAGTAAGAAGATATACCAATTATAAACATGTATCCAACTAACAGCCCTTCAAAATACAGAAGCAAAACCTGACATAGTGAAAGGAGAAATAGACAAATTCATAATTATAACTGAGTAACCCAGCACACCTCTCTAGGTAAGACTAGTAGACCGAAACTGAGCAAGAGTATAGAAGAACTGAATCATTAACCCACTAGATCTAATAAACATTTATATAACATTCAACCAAATGCTAATTGACTAAAATATTTCTAAATGAAGATAGAAACAATCCTTTTTAGCATATTTGCAAGTTAAATTATGAGATGTGAAATAATGTATTTGTGTCTTACTAATGCGAAATAGAGGTTTATATTTAGAGCAACATTTTAAAAAGCAGCAAAAAGTGGTAAAATATTTTGTGCTTTCAAAGCTAGAATGACTCAGTGTGCAATAATTGAAATTATAATAATTTAAAAACCAGCTAACATTGTCTTAAATATTTATTCTGTGCCAAGCAGTGTTCTAAACACCTTATATAGACTAATTCATTCAGTCTTCACAAGAGGCCAATGAGGTAGTTATGGTTAAGCTCTGTAAAATTGAAGTGATAATGAGATCCAGAGATTTTGAATAAATTGAGTAAGATGCCAAAATTGGAAATGATGACAACAGTATCAATCAAGATTAAAAAAATAGTTTCTCTTCACTGAACACTTTCTTTGCATTTGACACTGTGCCTTGCACTTTGTGTCATTCTGTTTGTACACCAGATAATATAATCCCCATTGGATGGGTGAGACAATTGAGGCTTAGTACAATGGCTTGCCCCTGATGGTACCTCTAAGTAGGATGTAGCAAAGCAAAATTCCAACCCGTGGAGTCTGTCTCTAGAACCCTAGCTTTTCATCTCTGCATTGCCTCCTGAAGATACCCATTTCATCCTGGGAGAAGCTCTTGCCTGTACTGGTGGTCGTCTGGCAAAGGCTGTGGACTCTCACAGTCCTGCTCTTCGAAAGGCAATAACTTCTCTTTGGCTAAGTATCCTGTCTTGGAGTGAGATAGGGCCGAGTACAAACGCTTGGAGTCCTTGATTTTAGAAAATGTGTTTTGTTGTGGCTCTTGGCCTCTTTTATCCTCAGCCAAACATGACAGTGGAATAGAGGCAGGTCAGAATGACCTGACCCACTGCTCTTTTTTGTTCTGGAAGGGTCTCTTACGAGCTACTTGACACACAGAATAAGGTTTATTTCTCCAAATTTGATTTTTTGGGGTTAAATCTCTAAGTCCTTCAGATAAATATCTTTTTTAAAAACATGATTTTTCATCATGATAAGTATACTCTTTAATTCCCAACTACTCAGTCACCTCCGCTTTGGTAACCATCAGTTTGTTCTCTGTAGTTAAGAGTTACTTACGGCTTCTCTCTCTCTGTCTCTCTCTCTCTGTCTCTCTCTCATCATTTGTTTCTTTTTTTTATTTGAAAAGATTTTTTAATGTTTATTTTTGAGAGAGAGAGCGGTGGGGGAGGGAGACAGTGCACAAGCAGGGGAGGGTCAGAGAGAGAGGGAGACACAGAATCTGAAGCAGGCCTGAGCTGTCAGCACAGAGCCTGACGCGGGGCTTGAACCCACCAACCGTGAGATCATGACCTGAGCTGAAGCTGGACGCTTAACTGACTGAGCCACCCAGGCACCGCTGATCATTTGTTTCTTAAATTGAACATGTGAGTGAGATCATATGGTACTTGTCTTTTTTTCCCCCCCTTCGGTTTATTTATTTTGAGAGAGAGAGAGAACATGCAGGGGAGGGGCAGAGAGAGAGAGGAGAGAGAGAATCCCAAGCAGGCTCTGCACTGTCAGCACAGAGCCCGACGCAGGGCTCTATCTCACGAACTGTGAGATCATGATCTGAGCCAAAATCAGGAGTCAGATGTTTAACCGACCGAGCCACTCAGGTGCCCTGGTATTTGTCTTTTTCTGACTTGTTTTGCTTAGCATTGTACTCTCTGTCTCTATCCATGTTTTGCAAATGGCAAGCAAGACTTCCTTTTTTTTATGGATGGATAATATTCTATTGTGTATATGTATACACAAATATTTCTACCACACCTTCTTTATCCCGTTATCTCTTGACGGACACTTGGGATGCTTCCATAGTTTGGCTGTTGTAAATAATGCTGCATTAAACATAGGGGCACACGTATCCCTTGGAATCAATTTTTTTCTCTTCTTTGGGTACATACCCAGTAGTGCAATTCCTGGATCATAGGATAGTTCTATTTTTAATTTTTTGAGAAACCTCCATGCTGTTTTCCAGAGTGGCTGCCTCAATTTGCATTTCCACCAACAGCGCATAGGGGTTCCTGTTTCTCCACATCCTCGCCAACACTTGGTGTTTCTTATGATTTTGATTTTAGCCATTCTTTTTTTTAAAGATTTTTTTTTTAACGTTTATTTATTTTTGAGACAGAGAGAGAGCATGAACGGGGGAGGGTCAGAGAGAGGGAGACACAGAATCTGAAACAGGCTCCAGGCTCTGAGCTGTCAGCACAGAGCCCGACGCGGGGCTCGAACTCACGGACCATGAGATCATGACCTGAGCCGAAGTCGGCCGCTCAACCGACTGAGCCACCCAGGCACCCCTTAGCCATTCTTACAGACTTAAGGTAATATCTCCTTGTAGTGTTGATTTGCATTTTCCTGATGATGAGTGATGTTGAACATCTTTTCATGTGTCTTTTGGCCATCTGGATGTCTTCTTTGGAGAAATGTCTGTTCATGTCTTCTGCCCACTTTTAATTGGATTACTTATTTCTTGGGTGTTGAATTATATAAGTTCTTTACATATTTTGGGTACTAACCCTTTATCAGATATGTCATTTGAAAATATCTTCTCCCATTCAGCATGTTGCCTGATTGTTGACTGTTGTTGTTTTCTTTGCTGTGCAGAAGCTTTTTATTTTGATGTAGTTCCAATAGTTTGTTTTTCCTCTTATTTCCCTTCTCTCAGGAGAAATAAAAAATAATATTTTTTAAAAAATATTTTAAATATATTTTATTAATATATTTTAAATATATTTTATTAATATTTTAAATATTTAAAATATATTTTAAAAAATAAAAAAAATAATTTTTTTTAGATATATCTAAAAAAAAAATGGTACAGCCAATGTCAGATTACTACCTGTGCTCTCTTCCAGGATTTTTATTGTTTCAGGTCTCTTGTTCAGATCTTTAATCCATTTTGAAGTTATTTTTGTGTTTGGTGAAAGAAAGTGGTCCCGTTTCATTTTCTTGTATCCAAATTTGATTTTGATTTGATCCCTATTGAGTCCAATCTGTAATATCTCAAATGGCCCCCTTTCCTGCATAGCATTTACCAGTCTGTGTAATTACATATTTATTTGTGGGGCATTCCTATCACTCACACTCAGATTCTGTGTCTCCCTCTCTCTCTGTCCCTCCCCCCACCCCCAAAATAAAAATAAAACATTAAAAAACATTAAAAAAAATACTTGCAGACATTACCGATCAAATGCTTCAGTCTTGATCCCTTAGTGGAAAATATGAGACTTTCAAGTCACATTTTAAGCTTTGAAGTGCTCGGCTACCGCCGCGAAGGCTCATGTTCTGTCTTCTTATATTCTGTTTTCTAGGATCCACTGACGTTGTTTTCCGTAGAGAGACACTCTCTCATGGAGTGATTTCCTGGTTCTTCATGCAGTCATGGATATGGATAAACCATCTGTCTGGGGCTCTTTGAAACAGCGGACCAGGCCTTTGTTAATCAACCTGAGCAAGAGGAGGGTGAAGAAGAATGCAAACAAACCCCTAGATCTAAGGGCAAGGCGTCCCCTGGACCGCCGCCTCAGCCTTTCTGTCCCTGACCTCCTGGAGGCGGAGGCCTTGGCCCCAGAGGGGCGGCCTTACTCTGGGCCCCAGTCGTCCTATACCTCAGTGCCCAGCAGCCTGTCGACTGCAGGGATCTTTCCCAAGAGCAGCAGTAGCTCCTTGAAACAGTCTGAAGAAGAATTGGATTGGAGCCAGGAAGAAGCAGGCCACCTCCACGTGGGGGAAACAGACTCCGAGGAGGCCTATGCCTCTCCTGCCGAGGACAGGAGACCTTCCAGCAATGACATCTTGGATCTGCTCCAGAAAACTCCCCTTGAAGAGGATGCACTGGAAGAGCCGGAGGTGAGACCAGGGCTGGGCGCTTTCCTATTCCTTTTTCCTTTCTTTTCTTTTCTTTCTTTCTTTCTTTCTTTCTTTCTTTCTTTCTTTCTTTCTTTCTTTCTTTCTTTCTTTCTTCCTCTCTGTTTTAAGTGCACTCGATGCCCTTGGAAAATTTGGTTGGGAGTTATTTTTGTGGTTAGCTTGGATGGAAAGAATGTCATTTACAAGAATGTAGATTCAGGTGATATTGATTGCACCCACTGTTCCCGTCTGTTTTAGGGTTGACCTCTGTGTATTTTAAAACTATTACAGACAACCTTTCTGGGATACTTTAAGGCATTAAAAGCCCTATTGGATGGGTTTGCCTTTTTCCATCTCCCTGCCAAAGAAATTAAGAGCATAACTTTTCCTTGAACTTTCTGCTTTAAGCGTACACGTGTCTCTCTCTCCACCACTGCTCGGTCCTCCATACGCAAGAATGCATGGGCGTGTGCACATGTGTATGTGCTAGGGCACACGTGTGGATACTGGTTTGTGGACAGCTTCACTTGCATGCTCTAAAAAACACCAAAAGCAAGAAATCTGAAGGATGCAAATTCTTACAGATTCACTGATTTTACAAAGCTCTGGTATTTCAATAAGATAAAAGAACCAAATCTAGTTATGAGACAAATCGTGTACTTCTAGAATGAATTTCATGTAAATTCAGCCACCAGATTACTAAATCATGATTTGGATGATATTAGTTTTTTTTTTTAAATTTCCACATTAATGGCACTGAAGTATGTTGTGGTGTCGAGGGAAGTTAAGTTTTGTTTTTGTTTTTTTTTTATATTCCAGGTTAATGTTATAATTGCATGGGAAGCTGGTTATTTAACTGAGCATTTTGGTTTTACTTTCAGAACCAAAGCCTGTTAATTATGTCATATCTTTGGGTGTCATTACAGAATGGATCGTGGGTACTTGGAAGGTGTGACCAGATTCCTTTGGAAACATTACAATAAAACACCCTTAGCCATTCAATGACTATCTTTTTCACTGCCCCTTGCATTTAGGAAATTCGTTTTGCAATGAGGTTATGGTTTTTATTGTTGTTTATAAATTGAAAGGTTCTATTTCTGTTCATCAAAATATAAATTAGGTGAATTATTAAACATAGCTCATAATTCACAGTTGAGTGGGAAGGGGGTAACATTGAGAATTAGATACTGAAGTTAATCTTTATCTTGGTACTTATAAGTTATCAGAAAAAAAAAATGGGTGGGTTTCTTGGCTTTGACCGGCTAACGCTCTCAGATTAGAATTTTTTTATTTTAAGTTAGTGCTGTGAAACTGTTTTGCGGACTATAAATATTTGCATACCTACTCTGGGGCACCATAAGGGTTACGGCTGGAAATAGAAATGGATGGGAGAGTGACCCTGCCTTCAAGTTCTGTTGTATTGAGAGACAGCTTTGTACAGCTCTAAAGGCAGCAGAAAAGGCAAGCAGATACTGAAACTGTGCAAAACATCCAAGCCTTGCCTCTTGGCAGCTTAGGAGGTAGGAGAAATCAGCGCGTGGGTCATAGATGTGTCATGTGAGGCATTGTGCAAGCCGGCGTAGGTTTGATAGGTGAAGAAATATGGTGAACACGGGCCTGTGGGTGGGGTAGGTGGGGGTAGTGAGCATTTTGCTGCACCTGAAACAAAGGCTTGAAGAACTTTCTGGTGCGATGTATGCTGGGAAGGGTGGGCTGGGCTAAGGGGCTGGTTAGTGATGGTGAACGGCTGGTTGGCAGATGGTTGGTTGCCAGTGGTTATTTTTTCTTCTCAGGGCTAACTCCAAAAAATCTTGCAATTCCTAGTCCTTTACCAATAGAACATTTTCATTAATTTTCTCCTTTAGCTCAGCCCTTTGAAAGAAAGCAAATGGGCACCGGGGTGGCTCAGTCGGTTAAGCATCTGACTCTTGATTTGGGGTCGGGTCAGGGTCTCAGGGTTCGTGAGATTGAGCCCCGTGTTGGGCCCTGTGCTGACAGCGCGGAGCCTGCTTGGGATTCTCTCTCTCTCTCTCTCTCTCTCTCTCCCTCTCTCTCTGCTCCTCCCCGCGATTCTCTCTTGTCCATTGCTCTGCCTACCCGCCCTCCTTCTGTTGCCCCCCCCCCACCATATTGGGTGGGCTTTTCCCACTACCCAAGGATCTCGAGCTTATTACATAGTATAGAAGTTAGTCACTCCCTCGCTTATCTTCTCCACTAGGCTGTGTAATTTGGTCAGTGGGTATATCCAAGGGAGTTGCATCTAATTTGTCTTTGTTTTCTGAGGGCCTTGCTGTGTGCCTGACACATACCATCTGCTCACTCCATATTTGTGTAATGAGGAAATCAATGATAGCAATGTGTACATTCAGGTTAGGACGGTTTTTGTTAGTGTCTTTGTTGTGCGTTCTCGTCAGTTTATGATTTAATTAAAGTCTGATTTTCTTGTTTTGTTTTGTTTTTTTTTAAAGAAGCACATCATACTGTAAATGAAATTTCTTTTTGTATGACATTAACTGAAAAACAGAGATTTAGACAGGGGTAGACTTTATAGCCCAAGTCCGATACTGGCTTTAAATCTGTTCTTCTCTTTTTTTTCTTTTTTTCTTTTTTTCTTTTTTTTTTCTTTTATTTTCTTTTATTTTTTTTCTTTTTTTAAATAAAAAAATTTTTTTAACATTTATTTACTTTTGAGATGGAGAGGGACAGAGCATGAAGGGGGAGGGTTAGAGAGAGGGGGACACAGAATCTGAAACAGGCTCCAGGCTCTGAGCTGTCAGCACAGAGCCCGACTCGGGGCTCAAACTCACGGACCGCGAAATCATGACCTGAGCCGAAGTCGGCCGCTTAACCGGCTGAGCCACCCAGGCGCCCCATCTTCTCTTTTTTTTCAATGAAGGTGGAAGTCCTGGGGAATCCGTGAGTTTTGGGGTTGGCTAATCTGTATCTAGGATGTGGGCCATCTGTTTCCTTCCTAATGAATAGTGGCCAGGTTTCTATCACTTTCATGAAATTGGGGGAAGGAAGGAGCGGGGAGGAAGGGGTTGGCAAGTCACAAACCCAGTGCCCCACAGGGACAATCAGATATTCACCGAGTATCCTTGCTGTGACTTATTTTGTTTGTAGCTTTCTAGAGGGGTAAGGAAAGTAACTTCTGTGGTCGGAGGCACCCATTGGGGTTTGTCTTCCATGTTTTTTATGCAATGGCAACTTGGTACCAGGCTGAGCCCGCAGCCGTGGGATAAGACCCCAAATGATGGTGTCTGAATGTTTTCTAGTTTCTTCTTAGTCCTGCCAGTGTCAGCAGGGAAGCAAGGTGCAGGTTGACAGTTATGGGGAAATGGAATGAGGAAGCAAAGCACAAAATTAAGAAGGAAGAGGAAGAAAGAATGTGAGAACAGAGAAGCCACATGGAGCCTTGGAAGAGTCTCTGAAGGTGCTTCAACCAGCCATAAAACCAAAATGGAAGAAAGTAGGTTTAGAATAAAGGATACGTTGGTCGAAGAGGATTCTCCAGACTTTTCTTTGGGCCCTTAATTCTGATCGCCGTGGGCATTGCACATAAACCCGATCTCAACTTGTTCTGACAGAATTTTGTGTCCCTGAAGTGCTCTCACACACAGAGACCGTTTTTCTTGGCAACATCACTGTTACCCGCCGGGTGGCCCAAGTGAAAAACCCATGAATGCCGTGAGGCTGTCTCACTTTCCTTGCTTTTCACTGACATTTTCGTTTATGCATCTCACCTCCTTCTCCTCACTTCTTCGTCTCGTACTTCTCTTCCAGGAAACCCTCTCACCCATCAAATTCTCCCTCCCTGTGAGCGTTTTCCCGACTGTACAGTCAGTGTTAATTACCCTGCTTTTGTTTGCCTGGCATGCCACTTTTGCTGTTACCGAGCGCTAACCTCATTCTGCTTTCTGCAGACATCTGTAGAGGAAGAAAGGGTTTGGAACAGGTAAGGGAGGTAGCGAAGGGAAAGCAAATTGGTAGTGGGCAAAGGTGTCACTGGGTAAGACCCTGAGAAGGTCACCTGCCTCCTAGACCTGTATTAACTGTCCAGCGGCCATCTGGCTCCGAGGACCAACTCATGATAACCCAATGCTCACGAGACAGAGCTATAAATGACAACCTTGACTGTTCGTAATGAGGGTTAAATACCGTATAGACTCTAATATTTATTTTGATAGCAACAGCACACTGTTTCATGATTGTCGAGTTACTTGGGAAGTCGAATCGTAATAAACCTCAACTTCATTAATGTGTAGGGAGTGATAATTATCTCAGGGCCTGGAAAAACTTGGGGAATCTGTTAGGCGTATGGACTCTTGGAAGTCGGCCTACATGAGATCACATAGAATCGGGAGATTGTTTTATGAACATGAATCCCTGCAAGGAGGACGGGTAGGTTCCACACTGAATGGTGTCTGGTAAGCCATCCATCTCGCAATAGAGATTGAGGTGCAAAGGAGATCTTGACATGCTCACACTTTGTTCGCTTGAGCCAATGACCTCCATATCCACATGGCCAACCTGCCTAGGCCACAAAGCCACGATTCTTAAAGTCCTGTGGCATAGGCTGTCTCTTCCCCCCGTAGGGTTCAAGGACGAGTCCAAACTTTTACCCAGGCTTTCTTGCATGACCTTTCCCTTTTTATTGATTGACACATTAATTTATTAGCTGTCTATTTTCACTTTCAGGCCGGTAGGGTTTCATGGTTGCCTGGCAACCAGATTGCCTGCTTTCAATGACTTTGTATATCGGGCCTCTGATGGATGAAAGGTGGTCTTACAGTTTTATTCTCCTTGCTGCCATCACCAAAACTTGGGCACGGGAGGTGGTAAAGGGCACCTTATATTCCTGTTATTTTGATAGCAACAGCACACTGTTTCATGGTTGTCAAATCATAATAAACCTCAACTTCATTAGTGTGTACGGAGTGATAATTATATCAGGGCCTGGAAAAACTTGGGGAATCTGTTAGGTGTATTGACCCCACCTTGTATTTAGTTGGTTATTTAGAAATTGGCTTCGTGTTAGATTGGAAGCTCCTGAGGAACAGAGATGATGCCTTCTTTTTCTTCCTGCCCAGCTTTCTGCAAACCTTGTTTATGTGAAATATATTGACTCATGTTTCTCTGACACTGACTTCAAAAAATAATGTTTTTAATGTTTTTATATATTTGAGAGAGAGAGAGAGAGAGAGAGAGAGAGAGAATGAGTGGGGAAGGGGCAGAGAGAGAGGGAGACACAGAATCCGAAGCAGGCTCCAGGCTCTGAGCCATCAGTACAGAGCCCGATGCGGGGCACAAACTCGTGAACCGTGGGATCATGACCTGAGCTGAAGTCGGATGCTTAACTGAGCCACCCAGGCATCCCTCTGAAGCTGACTTTTAAGCCACACACCATGCTAGGTGCTGTGGAGCCTTAAGAAGTTCAGCTGGTTGAGGAAGGTGGTGATACATGGAGGCCCTGGATGGGGGGGTTGGAGGGGGATGTACAGTGAGCACTAGTGGACTTCCCAAATGTCAGATTAAATATGGAGAAGCTACAGTTAAGGAGACCCAGAGGGAGAATAGCTTTTCTTTTATTTTTTTTTCTTTGCATTTTCTTCTCACTTCCTTCCCTAGTACTTATTTTACGAGATGCTCTCTCTTGCCTTGTAAAATCGGGTACTGAGGAAATACAGAAAGTTGCCTCTGGTTCCCGTCCTCTGTGTTGATGATGTAGTTGAGAGTAGCCCCAGATATTGGAAAACATGACCAAGGATCCGAGGTGGTCTCAGTCCCCGGTCAGTGCTAGCTGACCATTTGAGGTCAGTAGAGAGGGTCGCTCTGAGCAGGTGGTCAGGGAGGGCATGTTATGTGCCTAAGACTCAGGTAGGTAGGGAGGAAAGCCTAGTAGTTAAGTTTCATTCAAAATAAAGTTTTAAGCCTAAAAAAAAATATAGAGAATTCGTGGCCCAAAACTATGGGGCAGGCATGGGCTCACTGCTATGATTATATTTGTATTTATTCGTGTTACTATAGTTATTTTTATCAGTACACTTTCCAGAATGCAATGAGGGCTGAGAAGGTTTAATGGCTTACCTAAGGTCATCCAGGTAGTGTTAGAGCTAGGATCCCAATCTGGGAACTCTCTGAATCCAAAGCCCGTACACAAAACTGTGTGCACAGCAAGGAGTTTGGAAATGTGATCCTTTAACCTGGGACACCTCCGAGTTGGTGATCTAAAAAAGTTGGTAATGAAAGGAAGATATTGGTTGTTATTTCTCTGTGTCCACTGTGCCCTTTTATATTTTTTATTTATTTTAATGCTTTTATTTTTGAGACAGAGAGTGAGCACGGGAGGGGCAGAGAGAGAGGAAGACACAGAATCCAAAGCAGGCTCCAGGGCTGAAACATACAAACCGAACTGTGAGATCATGACCTGAGCTGAAGTGGGATGCTTAATGGACTGAGCCACCCAGGCAACCCCCACTGTGCCTTTTTAAATACAGGGGTAATTATAGTGCTTGAATGGGTTTATTATGATGGCCAGCAACTAATAACCCTGAATGGAAGGATTACTGCCCCCCCCCCCCATTCATGTAATTCCCACCCCCCCCCCCCCGCCCCCACCGGGATACATCCTTTCCTGACATTTCATTTGGCAGTTGGTATTTTAAATAACTAGCTTTGGTGCCAGCTTATATAGATGAGCTGAGTGGTTTAGAGAAGTACCTGATTGGGATGTTTCTAGAACCGCTACTCGGCAACCACAGAGCTTCAGTTTAGTGACCACAAAGAAGCAAAATGACAAACCGGTGCAGGGGAACGGGCCTCCAGCTGGTGAACGAGTACATTAGTGTCTCTGCACTTCAATTTCGGGCCCTTTTACGATTCTTGGTTTATCCCCCAAATCATCACTCAGCCTCATGGTGTCGGCGAGCCAGGCGTGTCCGCCACGTTGCAGGGTCTTTCACAGCTTGGGTGCCCCGTTTCTTCTTCCCTCCCTCCTTTCTCACGCGTTGAGCACCTCGCATGTGCCGACGCTGCTCGGGGCGCCAGGAACCCAGCGGTCAAGAAGGGAGACAAAAATCCACTTCCTCCTGGAGAGCCTATCCTGATCTCAACAGTGGCAGGCTACAGATAGGTTCAGAGAGGGGTAGGTGGAAGGGAGAAAAACAAAGCACAGAAGATGCTTGCGCAGTGCTGGGGTGGTAGTTCTGCCCGGAGTGGCCAGGAAAGACCTCTTCTGAGATGGCGACATTTACCCGGCGGCCTAGAGGAGGCGAGGAAGGAAGGTGTGTGCGCGTCTGGAGGAAAAGCCTCTGCAGGGCAGAGAACAGTAAGTGCACCGGCTCCAGGCAGGGAGGAGAACACCTGGTGTGTTTCAGGAACAGCCAGGCGGCCGTGTGGCAGGACAGGAGCGGGGGAGGTGGCAGCAGATGTCAGAGTTATTTCTGACGCTGGATCATGCAGACTTTCCCATCCTGTCGGACGGTCCTGCTACACCACGAGGACTATCCGGGGTACCCACGAGGGGCATCCATCCAGAGGAGCGCTGGGGGCTCAATACTGTGCTGCTCGCCAGGCAGGGATCTGTAATATACAGGTGGCGTTGTGATACCTGCCCTATAGGCGGCGAATAGCTGAAGGAGAAGCTTTGCCTGGGGAGAGAGCCATGCAGGAAGCCTGCCTAGGCGGATGAGCCCTGTGTGCCAAGGGAGGTCCCACGGGCCCGAGGCGTCATTAGACATCTCTCCAACTGTCATGATACAAGTGTCAGGGGAGTGGTGGAGGGAATGAAGGGAGGGACTCAGGTTGGTGACCTCCGTCATTGAGTTTTCTTCCTCATCTTCCTAAACACACCCCCTGTCTTAATACGAATCATGAGCAATATAATAGTCCTAATAGGAAAGCAACCCCAATCCGGTACCACCTTCCGAGAGGTTATGTATCAGGACCCTTGCTGGGTACGGAACATGAGCGTTATCTCCTTGGACCACCTGTCTGGCTCGCTCTGCATACAGGCAGCCTCCTGCGC
This sequence comes from Panthera pardus, assembly GCF_024362965.1. Classification (NCBI taxonomy): domain Eukaryota; kingdom Metazoa; phylum Chordata; class Mammalia; order Carnivora; family Felidae; genus Panthera; species Panthera pardus. The sequence goes on from NW_026526810.1 coordinate 5,723,466, forward strand.
TGTCCGGCCCCAGAAACACGGTAATGCTCAGTAGATCTCTTTGAATGAATGCATTTTTCTCCCAACAATCGGCGAGGTGAGTGTCTTTTTTGCCCCTTGTGGGCAGGTTCCCACGTCTTGAATTTTAGGTCGCGTTTTCAAGGACGCGAAGCTAGGAAGTAGAACAAATCAGGTGGGAACCAGAGTCTTTGTGACTCCCGGGCCTCGTCTGCCCCTGCAGGGAGCTGCCAGTCAGCATGCCGGGAGAGGTGTTCTGACTTTGGATTTGGGGCAAGTCTGGGCACTGTGAAAAGAATAGAGGACCCAGGTCAGTCAAGGGAACGCCTAACTCTTTGGTCTCCCTTAGTGAGCAGCCATTTATCTCTTCACTTGGACTTCTTCATTTGTAAATTGATGATACTCCTGACAGCCTGTGGGCCCCTTAAAATAAGTTAATAGGAGTCCGTGTGTATTTGTATATTATAAAGTGCTAAGCAAACGTAAAGGGGACCATTATTCTTTTAAACTATCTCCAAGTGGGGCGCCTGGGTGGCTCAGTCGGTTGAGCATCCAACTTCGGCTCAGGTCATGATCTCAGGGTTCGTGAGTTCGAGCCCCGTGTCCGGTTCTGTGCTGATAGCTCAGAGCCTGGAGCCTGCTTTGGATTCTCTGTCTCCGTTTCTCTCTGCCCCTCCCCAACTTGTTCTCTCTCTCTATCTGTCCTCTGTTTCTCTCTCAAAAATTAACATTAAAATTAAAAAAAATAATAAGAAATAAACTATCTACTGGTAACAGCATGGAAACAGCGTGTGAAAGGTCAGTGGACAACTATGACTGAACAGGAAAAGAAAGGTTGAGTATACCAGGGGCCAACTTTTTCCATGAAGGGCCGGATAATCAGTATGTCTAGCTTTGTGGCCCCTATGGCCTCTATTGCAACTTCTTAGCCCTGGGATTGTATCCTGAGAGCAGCCATAGACAGTATGCAAATGAATAGGTGAGGCTGTGTTTCAAAGTTTAAACTTTATCTATAAAAGTAGGTGGTGGATTGTAATTTGTTGGTCACTGATTTTTTTTTTTAATTTTTTTTTAACGTTTATTTTTGAGACAGAGAGAGACAGAGCATGAACGGGGAAGGGTCAGAGAGAGAGGGAGACACAGAATCTGAAACAGGCTCCAGGCTCTGAGCCATCAGTACAGAGCGTGACGCAGGGCTTGAACTCACGAACTGCGAGATCATGACCTGAGCCGAAGTCGGACGCTTAACCGACTGAGCCACCCAGGCGCCCCTGCTGGTCACTGATTAATACTGACATGTGACTGAGTAGGGTATATAGGTACACACATACACGCACACACACACACACACACACGACTTATATTTTGCATATTATTATTCCAGGGTGATCACTTACAGAGAAAACACTCTTGGGAGTGGGGGGGAAACTAAATACGTGTACCTTGATTGTATGATCAATAGCTTCCTGCAAAGCTGTGTCAAAACGCGATATGCATAGACTCAGCCATTTGGTAGACCTGAATTTTCTGAACAGACATCTAGTTTTTTTTTAAATTTTTTTTCATGTTTGTTCATTTTTGAGAGAGAGACAGAGACAGAGCATGAGAAGAAGAGGGGCAGAGAGAGAGGGAGGCACAGAGTCCGGAGCAGGCTCCAGGCTCCGAGCTGTCGGCACAGAGCCGGGCGCGGGGCTTGAACTCATGAACGGATTGAGATGGTGACCTGAGCCGAAGTCGGACGCTTAACCGACTGAGCCCCCCGCAGGTGCTCCAGACACCGTAATTTTGTTCTCTAGTTGCCCTGTGGGTCATTTTGATTCTGTCACTGGATCCGGGCTGTGCTTAAGGGTCTGGCTCGCCATCCCATTCCCTTTGCTTATTTCACTCCTTCCTTTGTCTTGTTGGGTGTTTGTGTTTGTGACCACTGTCAGCCAGAGTGTTCAGATTCTCGGTAACCTAGACGTGAGAGGAGTGGTTAGGTCAATATGTCTTACGGGGACTGCTTGCCATACTGACATGTCCCGAGTATTTTCCAGAGACTGTAGAAACGCTCTCCTGAGCCAGCTTTTTCCTCATTTAGCTTTCCTGGCTGTGGGTTGATGTCTCCTACTGAAGTTTAAACCCCCCGCGGTTGTTTACATGGTTTATAATTTGGCTTCCTGTGTGTACTTCATGGTGAGAGCCTTTGGATGAGCCACATGGGAGGTGGCATTTGTACAAGGTCACGTTTAGCATACACAAAAGGAAACTGTTTATTCACATCAGTGTCTTGGTCTTAGGATCCTTGGTGACTTTTCTGTTTTATATGATTGGCCCATCCATGCTCGTATCTCCCCGTATCCTGCTAAATTTTAATAAATTTGCCTTCCTGCAGCTAGAGGACTCTTCCCTAAAGAGAAGGCAAAGTTTATGACCTTGCCACCCTTTTCCGCTCAGGTAGAGTGGAAATACCAATGCAAACTCTCAGTCATTGAAAACAAAAGCAAACAAAAAACACAAAACCACTTATCCAAAAGGCAGCAGTGAGAGTTATGGGAGAGATGGTTAAACCAGATCCTAATTTTCATGCCACGTTGTTATTGCCATAATTTTGGAATGTTTCTAAGTAATTAGACCTTTTTTTCCTATTAGCCTTTTTTTAGCATTATGATATTCAATTTAAAATTTTTTTAATGTTTATTTTTGAAAGAGAGAGAGAGAGAGAGTGAGCAGGGGAGGGGCAGAGAGAGAGGGAGACACAGAATCTGAAGCAGGCTCCAGGCTCCGAGCTGTCCGCACGGAGCCCTGACGCGGGGCTTGAACCCACAGACCGCAAAATCATGACCTGAGCTGATGTTGGACACTTAACCAACTGAGCCACCCAGGCGCCCCTAGCATTACGATATTCAAAATTATTCATCTTTCCCCGTGTCCTTAGAAATAACGTGTTTGGCATTTGTGAAACCAACACCAAATGCATAAATGTAGGATCGAATACTATTCGGCCACCAAAATGGTTTGAATGATTGCAGAGGACGACTTGGATAGGCTTCAAAGGCATTGGGCCGAGTGAACGACGTCAGTGTCAGATGTTTGCATATTGGCTGAGTCCATGTGTATGGTATTCTGGAAAAGATGAAATTACGTGAGGAAGACAGACAGGTGGCTGCCGCGGGCTGGGGATGATTTAAACCCCAGTGGGATAGCACGAATAAGTGTTAACGGGGTGACAGATCTGCCTTGATTGTTGTGGTCCCTCAAATATATGTGTGTGTTAAAAACCGTACCATTGGAGGCACCCGGGTGGCTCAGTTGGTGAAGCAAGTGACTCTTGATTTCCGCTCAGGTCGGGATCTCAGGGTTCGTGGGATTGAGCCCCATGTTGGGCTCTGAGCTGACAACATGGAGCCTGCTTGGGATTCTCTCTCTCTCTGTGTCTCTCTCTCTCTCTCCCTCTCCTTCTCTCTCTGCTCCTCCCCTGCTTGGTCTCTCTCTCTCTCTCTCTCTCTCTCTCAAAATAAACATATAAACAATGTAGCACTATACACATATACAAAAAGGCAATTTTACCATTAAGTTTTCAAAAGTAAAATAAAAAAAACAGAGGGCTTGATTATGCTTGTTGAGAACATCAAAAATATATTCTAATGATAGTGGGGTATCAGGGACTCCTTTGAGGAAAATCTTAATTGTGCTGTTTTTATCTATTTATTTTGGAGAGAGAGGCAGACAGAGCATGAGCAGGGGAGGGGCAGAGAGAAAGAGAGAGAGAGAGAGAGAGAGAGAGAGAGAGAGAGAGAGAGAGAAACAGAATCCGGAGCAGCTCCAGGCTGAGCTGCGAGCGCAGAACCCGATGCGGGGCTTGAACCCGCGAGCCGTGAGATCATGACCTGAGCTGAAGTTGCGTGCTTAACCGACTGAGCCACCCAGGCGCCCCTTAATTGTGCTGTTTTTAAAGAAAAGGCCCGTTGACGTGGTTACTGGGTTGACAAAGAAGTGAAGTAATGTACCTTCTATTCAGTGGGTAATATCTTAGGCTCTATGCAGAATGTAGGGGAATATTCAAGGTTATGTGTCCCCCAGCAGCTGTAACGTGTCCTCTGGTGCCAATGTAGCATTTCTGTTCTTCTTTACGGTGATCGGTTTCCTTCGTTCGTGTGTATATATGGTGTGTGACAGTTACGGTGGCCGTGGGAACCGTAAGTTTAAGTTGTGTGACTTTTCTGTGAGTAAAACCAGCCATAATGTTGAATTAATGTCATTCTTCACATTTAATTTCCATGTTGTTGTAAGTGGAAGGCTTATCACATATTTGGATAAAAGCTGTCAGTTTTGATGGTGTGGAAGCCACGGTGGGGATGTGGACTAATTAATACAACGAGGCCAAGTTGGGAGAGCGCGTCTGGGGTGTCCTCTGAGGGTTGACGTTTTCGAGCGCTGGCCGTCCTCCTTTGTATTTGACAGTAGAAGATTCTGGACCACCACAGTCTTTGGCGAATGACCACGTCCTTTAAATGGAAATCCTGATCTCAGCGCTGGGGGCTTTGTGGAATTGCCTTTGCACAGGATTGGTTAAGTGGAACATCGATTCTTTTCCTAAAACTGGAGACATTGGTGGGTCTTCAGGCCACAGAGCATCAGACGGCACGTGGTGCCTTGTGGGCTCTGGACGTGGCAGCGTGGCTGGGCTCTCTTGGTTTCATAAATCAGGTAGAAGAGGGGTTCTTATGGGGCGCCTGGGTGGCTCAGTTGGTTAAGCGTCCGACTTGGGCTCAGGTCATGATCTCGTGGTCCGTGGGTTCGAGCCCCGCGTCGGGCTCTGGGCTGACAGCTCAGAGCCTGGAGCCTGCTTCCGATTCTGTGTCTCCCTCTCTCTCTGCTCCTCCCCCACTCACTCTCTCTCTCTCTCTCTCCATCTCTCTCTCAAAAATAAAATAAACATTAAAAAAATTTTTTAGAAGAGGGGTTGTTAAGCTTCCGGGAGATATTGTGTGTGTTGTAAAAGGGCAAACCTTTTGAGACTGGGGGAGTTGAGTAAGGTTCTGATTGTCCTCATAAAGCGGTCATCAGATAGTCCTGTCCAACCATCCTGGGTGTCTTTCCCATAGAACAAAATAGGAGTGTGAAGAGCCGGCGGGTGGGGGGGGGAGATGACTAGTAGAGGCTGTCCCCTCTTTTCTGGTCTGCTAACAGCTCTCCTGCACTGAGGGTTAGGGCTCTCTTCCTGGCTGGGCAGCAGTGGTATGTCCAGGGCCAAGGTCACTCTGGTGACCACAGGGCTGGGAGCCTTCACGAAAGGTCAAAGTGCCTGAAGTCACCCTTGGTCCTGGTGAATTAATCTGAAGTAAATGAATTTTATTTGCAGTCTTAGGGATGCTAGGCCTGGGACTGGTGGAGAAGGAGGCCGGTGTGAGAATCATGTGTGCAGAAGTCCCAGGGCCTCTGTCCTTCCTGGGAAAGGACTTGTCAGGCTTCAGGCCACCTTGTGATCAGGGCCGATGGCTGCCTGGTTGCAGCATTTTGTGATAGCCCTGCATGCAGAGGGGGTGGACCAGAGAACCCCTGCTTGTTCACGGCCCCTCACCCTCCCGCCGTGCCTCTTAGGGGCTGAAGAGCTGCCCTCGTGCTGGGGAACCCAGGGCCTCTTGCTGCCTGAAGCTCTCTCTGAGAGAGACAGAGACGAAGAATGTGTGTGTGTGTGTGTGTGTGTGTGTGTGTGTGTGTGTGTGTGTTTGCGTGTCACTGCCTTGGAAGGCAGCCTACCATCCAGGCGGGATGTCTGCCCTGTGTCAGGACCTCTCTGATGGATGCGATGGACAGGAAAGACCAAAGAGGCCGTGGTGCCCCTGGTCCCCGCGTCTCCCCTCAGTGGTTCAAGGTCATTGAAGCAGCCTCCGCAGGTCTGCTGTCTGCCTCAGTTTGCCTATGACTTCAGAGTTACCCAGCCTTGTTTGGAGGGAGAGACCCCGTGTTTCTCACACAGGAAATCAGCCCTGGATAATGTGCCCGACAGACAGAAACATATCCAAAAATGCTAGAAGATCATTAGCTCATTTCCCTTCCACTCTGCCTTTGCATACAGACAGCCATCCTTACATCCAGCCCCAGAAACCTTCAAGGAGTCCCCAGATTCTTCTGGAACCTGTGTTGTACGTATAAAACCTGCGTAATGGACAGGTCTACTGTATCCTACACTGACTACTGACTGTTGACTGTTACCCATTTCGTTGCTCTGTGGGATCCTTTCCTGGGTATTTTTTTTTGTTTTGTTTTGTTTTGTTTTTTGTTTTTTTTTTTTGAGAGGGAGAGAGAGAAAGAGAATGGGAGGGGTAGAGAGAAAGAGGGAGAGAGAACCCCAAGCAGGTTCTGCACAGTGTAGATCCTGACGCGGGGCTCAATCCCACCGACGAAGAGATCAAGACCAGAGCCAAAACTAAGAGTCAGAAGTGTAACCCACCGAACCACCCAGGCGCCCCTCCTGGGCATCTTAAATTAGAAAACATAGGCACCTCTCATTCTGAGGTCATTTGCTCAGAATTTGCATTTCTTACCCCTGGGTTGGTGACGGTACAGTCTCACGAAGGTACGGCTTGAGGAAGGTCTTCCGGATCACGTTTTGAAACGTCTCCTCCTGCGTGACAAGCCCGGGTCACCGGTACATGATCCGTCCATTTCTCTCCGGTGGGCAGGGGGGCCAGGCAGGCCCGGGGAGGGCGCTGGTGGGGTGACTCTCCTGCTCGCATTTTGTTCACTGGAAGAAAGCAGCTTGCACGCCAAGCCCTGGACGGACTAGGGACGATGGAGCCTCCCGGTGGTGGAGGAGAATCAGCCTTATCCACACTGATGCTCCGATCGTGACCACGACGGCCGAGGCTGCAGGCAGGTGGATTCCACCGAATCAAACTTTTGTTGCCAGGACTTGCCACACACGCGCAAAAGCAGCCTGCGTACCCGAAACTGAGCGCGCAGATGGCGCATTCGAGGGGATATCCCTGTAGGTTAATGTCATTTTGCTTTCCTGAAGCAGGTTGTTTCTTTCTCTCTTCTTTACAGAAGCTGTGCGGCAGTGGTGATCTGAATGCTTCTCTGACATCCCAGCAGTTTGAAGAACGATCTGTGAGTGACAATGCCTTAAAAGCAAACGCTAGAGCAAATACTGTAGATATTTCTTACCAAACGTCTGTATTTCTTTGCCTCTTTTATTTTTCAAGAACGCTGAACCATTGCAAAGACCGGCCTGGCGAATTCTAGCTGGAAGAGATTAATTCCGAGTCTATTGATTTGTCAGACGGGGACGGATTTTTCTAAAAATACAGAGCAGCTCTCCAGTTGAGTGGGAGAGTAAAGGAGACAAAGCCATTCTGAAGTGCTTTGAAACCTAGACGGGGGAGTTTTCAAAAGAAGGCCGTCAAGGGAGACCTAGCCACAGAATCGATTAATTGAATGTCAAAAAAGTGAACGATAAATTACTTTCTCTGTCTCTTGTCTCTGGAAAGACAACAATTGGGACTAGTGCAAAACTCTGGTTCGAAAACCAGACTTTAGTTGGATTCATTTGATGAATATTCGAAAAGAGACTTGCATTCAACATGGTGGCCTGTGGGAGTCGATGCCTTCCTGGGGAGGGGAGTGAGCTAAGGTGAGGGGAGGAAGACTGAAGGTCAAGTGTAGGAGACACCACGGCGGGGGGGGGCAGGGAATGGAGGAAAAATATGCCGAGGGGAGAGCATGCAAAGGCATCATATGTGGACACAGGAGGGACAGGTGCCTTATGCACCTGCGGGCCGCGGAGGCCGGCAGCTGAGCGGTCCTGAACGTGAACTGCAACGTTTTTACTTCACGTGGAGGGGGTGCAGGGGAGTGGAAGGGCTTGGAGGGAAGGGGGAGAAAATGAGGAAGCCACTTTACCTCAGAAGCGTTCACATGTCTGTCGGGGCCAGCCCCACAGCTGCATTTCTGCCTGCCACTTCCTCCCTCGTGTTCCTCCGCGAGTTCTAGAAGAAAGAATCCTGCAGGGGCACCGGGCTGGCCCAGTGGGTTGAGAGTCCGACCCCTGACTTCAGCCCAGGTCATGATCTCGCGGTTCGTGAGTTCGAGCCCCGCATCGGGCTCCGAGCTGGCAGTGCTGGAGCCTGCTTGGGACTCTGTCTCTCTGACCCTTTCTCTGCCCCTCCCCTGCTTGCTCTCTCTCAAAATAAAGAAACTGAAAAAAAATTAAAAAAGAAAGAAAGAATCCTACAGGAAATCGCTGAGTTGAAGGGTATTTCAGATACCGATATACTTCCGAGGGCATAATACCCCTTGTGTGATTTGGGGGGCAGGGGGAGTTAAATATTGCAAGGATGCCATCGTGAATTTGGATACAATCCCACTGGAGATAATTATAGAGGATATGTTAGTAAGACCTAGTAACCTGGTCATCAAGGCGGGTGGGGTGGCAGATGAGGCTTGAAGGTGGCGACCCCCTGCCCCCCCCCGCCTTTTTTTTTTTTTTTTTTTTTGCTCTCAAGTTAAGAGGTGTTCCTGAAATTCTCTTCCTCGGTCCCCAGACACCAGACTTACCTTCCTTCTCCATCTGTGCAGATGTTTGGGGAAGCCGGCGATGGCGTGAGTAACCTGCCCAGTCCTTTTGCCTACCTCCTCACCATACACCTGAAGGAAGGCCGCAACCTGGTCATCCGAGATCGCTGCGGTAAGCCTGGCTCTTCTGGGTGCCTTGTAGCCCGCGCACCTGTTCCTCCACTCTTGTTTCTATGCTGTTAGTGCACCTTTCTCGTCTCGCGCAACAGAGCGGAGCTCAGACCTATACCCCGAAGGTATCGAGCATTTGCAGCAAAGTTATTTGAAGACCCTGCATCTTCCTTTCCTTTAGCGTGGTTAAATGAACAACGAGAATGGCAACAGTAAGAACAGTAATCATCACAATAATGATATGAGTAATAATTCCATGAAATAAGGCCACGAGAATAGCATTATCCTGGCGGCTAGCAGCTGCTCAAGAAAACGCTTCCTCGATTCCACTTTAATTACACATAAGAAAAGACGTGAGCGTACGTAAAAAGTACATAATTTCTTATGTATATGTGAACGTGAGCATGTGTGTGAATATGTGTACATGTGAATAGACGTGAGAATGATACGTAAGAAAAAGATGTCCGTGCGAGGTCCCCAAATGTACACAGAGCCGAAGATGCCCTTTGAACCCCATCCCCTTCCTGCACTGAAATCCCACGGGGCTTCGCTCCCTCAGGAGAATATTTGTTATCTGCGTGTCATTTGATTCGTTCACTTTTCCCCCTGTTTCTGTGCCTTTAAAACACACACATGTACACACGTGTGTTTTTTAAAAGTTTATTTATTTTGAGAGAGAGAGCACGCACAAGCAGGGAAGGAACAGAGAGAGAGAGAGAGAGAGAGAGAGGGAGAGAGAGAGAGAATCCCAAGCAAGTGCCACACTGTCCGTGCACAGCCCAATGCAGGGCTCGAACTCACGAACTGTGAGATCACAACCCGGGCCAAAATCAAGAATCGGACGCTCAACCAACTGAGCCACCCAGGCGCCCCCACACGTGTATGTTTTTAATTAACATGATACTGTAATGTCCCTATTAGCCCACAATAAGCTCTTTTTTTGCTTCATGATACGTATTCAAGAGCAACGATGGTTTTCCATGCAAGTATATCTCCATTATTTTAAGTGCTACGCAACATTCCATAGTATGATGTGTGATTTATTCAGTTCCTCTACTGACAGTTGCTGCTTTTTTTTTTCAATTTTCTCGGCAGTGTAAATGATACTGTAATGAGCACCCTGTGTTTGTTTTTGGCACAAATAAGAATACATCTTTCAAAAAGTAGCATGTGCTTAAGTGTAGACAGTGGGGTCAGACTACCCGGGCTCAAAGCCTTCCCTTCTCCATTTGTTGTTTGATTCAAGAAATGTCCCTTGGCCCCTCTGTGAGTTCGTTCCTTCATCTATACAATGAGGGTAATAATAGTAACCTTTATTGTAGGCTGTTAAAAGCATGGAAGGTAATAACTTACATAAAGTGCTTAAAACTACATCTGGCTTCTAGCACTTCATGGAAGTTAACTGTTGGGGCGCCTGGGTGGCTCAGTTGGTTAAGCGACTAACTCTTGATTTGGGTTCAGGTCATGATCTCACCGTTCGTGGGATCGAGCCCCATGTTGGGCTTTGTGCTGACAGTGCAGAGCCTGCTTGGGATTCTCTCTCCTGGTCCCTTCCCTTGCTAGCTTGCTCATTCTCCCTCTCTCTCTCTCTCTCTGTCTCGAAATAAATAAACAAACATTAAAAAAAAAAAAAAAAAAGATAACTGTTGTTAGCAACCGGGACAGAACCTAGAAATAGAAGTCAGGATCCAGGGGATACGTGTTGTTAAAAGTTTAAGAAACCCTGGCAAATTGTCCTCCAGAAGGCAGAAAGCATGCCCTCTCTTACAGTATGTTACTATTGTTGAATATCTACTTTTATCACTGTTCCTTTTGGACAATCTCATAGATTGGGTGTGGACTCTCCTTATTTTAATTTGTACTTTATCGGGGCGCCTGGGTGGCTTAGTCGGTTGAGCGTCCAACTTCGGCTCAGGTCATGATATCGCAGCTCGCGAGTTCAAGCCCCGCGTCGGGCTCTGTGCTGACAGCTCGGAGCCTGGAGCCTGTTTCGGGTTCTGTGTCTCCCTCTCTCTCTGCCCCTAACCCACTCGCATTCTGTCTCTGTCTCTCTCAAAAATAAATAAACTTTAAAAAAAAGTTAATTTGTACTTTGTGGATTGTCATGGTAATGAACGTGGGTTTCGTCCAGTTTTCATTTGAGTTTCTTCTTCTCTCTGTTTGTAATTCTTTGTAACTTTCAGCATTAATGGTTGTTTATTACAGGTTGCAAGTATTTTTCTCTCAGTCTGTTATGTCTTATTTCTATGGCCGCTTTTATCCTTTAGAGTTTTGCATTTCCTTACAGGCAAATATATTTGTGTTTTCTTTATAGTTTATTTATTTTTTTACTTATTTATTTAATTAATTTATTTAAAATGTTTATTTATTTTTGAGAGTGAGAGAGCACGAGTGAGTGGGGTGGGGCAGAGAGAGAGAGAGAGAGAGAGAGAGAATCCCAAATAGGCTCCACACTGTTGGCACTGAGCCCCACACAGGGCTCGAACTCATGGAGGAACCATGAGATCCCGACCTGAGCCGAAATCAAGACTCAGATGCTTTATCGACTAAGCCACCCAGGCTCCCCTCTAGTCTTTTGTGTTTGTTTTTTTAAATTTTATTCTGTTTAGTAAGAAGGGATTTTTTTTTTATTCTAAGGAATTGAGTGTCTTTCTTCCTGTTGCTTCGTTTCTACTCTGTTCTGGAATGTGAAAAGGACAAAGTACCTCCTAGACCCTTCTTTCAGTGCTCTAAGTCCGTTAGCTTGTCTTTCTCATTCTTCCCATGGTTTTTTTTTTTTCCTTTCAGGGAGAATTCCTCAACTTGGCCTTCCAGCTTACTCATTTTCTTGTCACTTGTGGCCATTGTGCAGTCAGGTCATGGATTGAGTTGCCATTTAATTTTATATCAGCCTGTGATTATTTCACAAGTGAGATGATACCATCGTATTTCTGAGAATACGAAGTCTCCACTTAAAATCTCGTGCTTCATCCCTCGGATGTCAGTATCGTGTGTTCGCCACTCACGTTTCTGTGTGTCCCTCTGTCCTTGCCCCGCCATCTGCAGGTGCTGTTTTTGTTTACGGTGTCCTCCCTTCCCTGATAGCGAGCAGGGCTAGGATATGCGAATGGACAGGCTGAATCAGTAGTTCAGGCAGCTCCTTCCTGTTCCCCCCCAGTTATCCCCAGTTCCCAGTTATCACCTCTCACCCAAAGCCTTCCTTTCTGGCTTACTGTTCACGCTCCCTGTTCCAGCTTGCAGTCCAAGTCTGTTGCTGGTCACTGGTTGGCCCCAACGGGAGAGGACGGTGCTGGCCCAGCTGTTACAGGCTATGCTAGTCGGTTGGCATAGAAACCGACGGTTTCTCAGGCCACCAGCTGCCTCCCCTACCTGCTGCCTGCAAGTTAAGAGCATCCCTGGTTTACCCACCACACACCCTCACATGCTCCCACCCAGCCCTGCTTCTGAAACCTTTTTGCTATAACTTTCTTCTGCTCACGTTTTGGATTGCGGACTCTTTGCCGATCTGATCTCACCTGACTTCCATCTTTCAGGATCCATGAAATATGTTCACTTAAAAAAATTTTTTTTTAAAGTTTATGTATTTCGAGGAAGAGACAGCATGAGTGGAGGGGGCGCTGAGAGAGAGGGAGCGAGACGGTCCCATGAAGGCTCCGGGCTGCCAGCACAGAGCTAGATGCGGGGCTTGAACTCACGAACCGCGAGATCATGACCTGAGCTGAAGTCAGACGCTTAACCGACTGAGTCACCCGGGCGGCCCTGCTCACTTTTTTTAAAAACAAAATTGCTATCTCTGCCTGTCTGTATCTTTGTACTTCCTCAGATATAGGACTTCAAAATGGTGGGGGGGGAAATCTCATTTTTTACTTGTTGGTAAAATGTGTTTTCTATGAAAATCATAATTTCTCATCTATTGATCGTGTGACTTCTTATGTTCTGTCGTTGGGCACTACAGTCGTAAACATATGCCTTTTAATAGATGCATCCCTTATGTTATTTTTAATGATTTGAGCGGGTAGCATTTCATACCTGAAATAACCCCTAGGGAATAATCATAAACCGGTGTAGAGTTAACTCCCACGAAAACACCAACTCTTGCTTTGAATTGGCACGGTGTCCCATGGGGGGCTTCTGTCAAATGAGGATCATTATCGAGCTTGTCTTATGACAGCTTCTCTGGAGCTGGAGAAGAATGTTCCATGGAGAGCATATTTAACTTGACTAGGAAGAGGGTGTTCCAAACCTTTAAACACCATGTTTTGTTTTAAATTCTTGGAATTCCTCTAAGAGTTTGTCACTTTGGGGAGGGAGTGCAGGCCCTGGAGTACCCTCGCACACCAGCTGTCCCCTTTCCAGTTTACCCGTGTTCTCTGGATCTTTCTCCCAGAGTGAGTTCTCTGGCCCTACCACCGTTGACGTATCATAATGATAGATTCCAAGTAGCAGGTTCCTAGTAGGGGGTCAGTAACCTCAGTGGATGATGGAGAAGACGTCGCACCTGGTAGAAAAAAACCAAAATACTGCGGTGTGTGTGTGCTTGCTCAATGTCTCGGCCGTTTGGGGACAAAAGAGAGACCATAGCCTGTGCTATAATCCCGGCCGTTGTCATCTCTGTCTGAATAGTTTCATCAGAGTTAAAACGTCTTATGACTTTGGCTTTATCTTGTGTAAACCTAACACGATCCAAATATAAATACCTACAAAGGCGTCTAGGTCATAAACTGTGTTGTTCCAGAACCTGTATCTTTTGTAACCAGCAGTGACTGTTCTTGTCCGTCTTCTTTTATTTATTGGGCAAGTTAATCATTATTGACAAAATATCCCTCTCCCAGCCGATTCTTTGTCCATGATTTGAGGTGCGCTGTGCCTCCTACACTGTGACTCTATTGATTTTCTGCTTGATTTTCATAAGCATCATATTAGCGATCGGGAAAATGTCCCAGAGCCTTCTCAAGGTGGGGCCGCATTTGAGTGAACACGGTTGGTCTAGACAGGGATCGGAACTATTAGGATGCTTGCTCCCGCTCCTGCCTCCTTTGCCTGAGACTCGTTGTTTATCAGTACAACATTCCTTTCTTTTTTATTTGTTTAAATGTTTATTTAGTTTTGAGGGAGAGACAGAACATGAGCAGGGGAGAGGCAGAGAGACAGAGGGAGACGCAGAATCCAAAGCAGGCTCCAGGCTCGGGGCTGTCCCCATAGAGCCTGACGTGGGGCTCGAGCCCTTGAACTGCGAGATCATGACCTGAGCCGAAGTGGTCGGACGCTCAACCGACTGAGCCGCCCGAGCGCCCTACGACGTTATTTTCTATGGGACCCAACCCGGCCTCAGGATTTTGTCCACCACAGTCCTTTGCACCAGTAATTTTCAAACTGGAATGGGCATCAGGGCAGGCTGGAGGGCTGATGAAAACACATGTTGCCCACCACCAGAGGCTCTGATTCAGCAGGTCCTGCGTGGGGCCCGCGGATTTGCATTTCTAGCAAGTTCCCAGGTGATGCTGATGTAGGTGGTCCGGAAGCACACTTGGGAACCATTGTTCTGGGCAGCCTCTGTCCACCAGTGTGCATGGACAACGTGAGAAGAAACACTTGCTTCTCCTGATAGTAGGTAGAGCTTCGGTTCTCTACTAGGCACAACATTGTCTTTCCCTGGGGATTTCCCTCATTACGTATTTGCTCTCCAGCATTAGTCTCCAGCTTCCTTTTTTTTTTTTAAGTGTTTAATTTTTTTTTAATTGATTTTCACTTACGACGGAGAGGCCTTTGGCGTGTTGTTGAAATGTATTATGCCCTCGGCTCTGAAGGGGGACGCCTCTGGGATATGGAAGTCAGTCGCACGGTTTCGTTTCTGAATGTTTAGGGAGGAAAACCGTTTTGATGAATCATTCTCTGAGGAAAGAGTTTGGTATTTCTTTAGATTGTTGCATAAGCAGTGCTTACACTTATGGAACTTTCTGTCTAGAACGTGGGGTGGGAACTTTTTCTGTCCGGGGCCACAAAGTAAATATTTTAGGATTTATGGGTCATAAGGGCTCAGGGACAGCTACTCATCTCTGCTGGTGTAGTGCCCAAACAGCCATTACCTTTAGATCCGTTTTAATGATTCACTTCCTTTTTGGTCACATCACCGCATAACTGAAGAGAGAGGGAGAAGTAACTGAATAAAATGTGACTTTTCGGTGCCAATGATACATTGCACGAAACTGAGAGAAGTTATCCAGAGTACCGGATCACATCTGGTTTATTATTTAATTTTTTTCTAAAGTGAAAAATGTTAGTGGTTTTCCAAACAGCCAAGGAGAAAGAATTCTTGGTTAGGGTTAGTATCTAACGATCACATGTAAACAAATGGTCATGACTGTGTTCTAATAAAACTTTATTTACAAAAACAAGCGGTGGCCTGGGTTTGAACCATGGGCCAACGTTTGCCAACCTCTGTCTAGAATATCGTGATCTGCTTTTTGAGTTTTACTCTAAGAAACTGCTTTCTGGTGTGGCAAAGTAAAAACTATTTATTTATGAGCATATCAGTAATATGACCTTGAATAATGAAAAAAAAAATTCTGGAGATATTAGGTGGCAAAAAGTCGTTTTTTTTTCCTTATATTTTAATGGGAAGTAAAGTGAAAAGTCACGGTATCCCCCTCAGGAAAAGGCATCTCTGACATGCTTCGAGAAGTGGCGCGAAAAGGCTCTTCCAAGGTTCGTGCCGGAGGATTGGAAGCTTTCGGTCACTTGACCCATCCAGAAACAAACTGGGGGGAAGCGTCTCAGAAACGAGAGAACCCGTCTCAGTTTTGGTGCCGTCAGCCAGGCCTGGACAGTGGACTTCCTTCGTGAAAGAGTGCTGTGGACCTTTTATGTAAATCTCTTTCTTCTCCGCCTCAGACACAGTGCTGATTTGTTATGCAGACTATCAAGGTGGAATTGGGAGATTTTCTGGGGCCTGGGGGGAGGCTTGTGAAACCCTAAAGCTGGCTAACTGTTCTTTGGGCAGAATTAGGAGGGAGCTCTGGCTTCAGCATGCTGGCTAGGTTTAGCAATGGTGTGGAGAGCCTAGTGTTATATACTTGTTACCCAGAGCATCACAGGGTCTTTAAAAAAATTTTTTTTGTGTGTTTATTCATTTTTGAAAGACAGAGAGAGACAGAGCACAAGCAGGGGTGGGACAGAGAGAGAGGCGGAACACAGAATCCGAAGCAGGCTCCGGGCTCCAAGCTGTCAGCCCAGAGCCCGACACGGGGCTCGAACTCACGAACCGCGAAAGCATGACCTGAACCGAAGTCGGACGCTCAGCCGACTGAGCCACCGGGGTCTTTAACTGTTAACTTGTCTATCCCTTGTATAGAATACATAGGTGTTTTGTGTGTGTGTGTGTGTGTGTGTGTGTGTGTGTGTGTGCGCGCATTGAATAAACCCAGCAAAATCTATGGGTCATTCAAAAGAACTGAAAATAGCGGGTAACCGGTAACTCGCTGTCACGAACAGGTCTGTCCATCCGTGAGTCATCATGGATATAAGAATAACACCTGGGAGGCCGACAGGTTTTCATGAGGTTGTGCTAGAAGCGGGGCCACATTTAGAAGATTGCCTTTCACAGATCATTCTCTAGTTGGTTAGGAATTGCCTTCAATTCTCTGACACGCGAGGTCTTTTAGCCTTGCCCGGACTCAGTGCGGTATGGGCGAGCTCAGTACCAATTAAGCAGCCCCATTCTTTCTGCTGAACAACCTGCCGTGCTGTAGGTGGTCTTTCTAAAAATGAGCCTTACTTGAACGCTGGTAGTGCCTAGCCATTGCCTTGAGTTCATCTTCTTGAGCAATCTACAGGAGGGAAGACCCAGCATCCCCCCACCTCCCTGCTCTATCCCAGTAATTGCCTGTCGCCTGTGGGTAGACCTTTGTCTCTGTCTACACCCCGCCTCCTGCCCTCCTATCTTACTATTTTTTTTCCTCAGTGTTTCTACTTCCCTTTTCCACATCCTCACTTCTTCCTTTTACGCCTTTATACCTCCATTTCCTTCCCATTTTTTTTTTTTTCTCTCAGGGAGGCTCTACATGCAGTGATGTTTTGGACCAAACGAGACACATACCTGTTTTGGGTTCTTGATCTGAGTCTGGTAACTCCTGGGGGTCTTTATAGATTGGTCAAACAGAAGGAACATGATATGACCAATCAAATTTAAGTCCTTTTAACTTTGTAATGAGGTTGACACATAGAGAGAGTTGAACCTTGGACTCAGTTTCCCTTGGAAGGAAATGTGGTCAAGAAATATTTTGGGGTCTTAAAGCTGGTGGTGTTTATGCCAACGGCCCTTTTCTAGGCCGGGTGTGAGCACTGCTCTGTGACATGGGAAGGCCTCTTGTCCTGGGAAGAAGGCTCAGATCAAATCCCATTAAAACGTAGATCATTAGCTTGGGTGGCTCAGTTAGTTGAAGATCCGACTCTTGATTTTTGGCTCAGGTCATGATCCTATGGTTGTGGGGTCGAGCCCTGAGTCAGGCTCCATGTTGAACCTGCTTGAGATTTATTCTGTCTCTGTCTCTTGCTCTCTCTCCCCACCCTGCTTACGCTCTCTCTTTCTCTAAAACAAAATAAAATAAAAAACAAACAAACAAAAAGCCCCTAGAGCATTAATTCCTGGAAAACAGGAGCCCTTGCCTTGAAGCCCTGTTTGCCCTTGGTGTGAAGGTGGCTATGGGACTATCCTGCTGTGCCCTGGAAGAATACTGTGTTGCTGCTGCCCTCTGGTGGCCACTTTTCAGTGTTGCAAAAAGGAAAGAAAAGCCCTTTGAGGGACTTTGTGCGACATTATCAGGGCCAAAAAAAATTATTTGGGCTGGAGGCGGGAGGGTTGAGGATTGATGGTTTTTCTTACTATTTTTTTAATGTTTATTTGTTTATTTTGAGAGAGAGAGAGAGAGAAAGGAAGGAAGGAAGAAAGAGAGAGAGAGAGGGAGAAAAAGAAGGAAAAAGAAAGAAAGAAAGAAAGAAAGAAAGAAAAGAAAGAAAGAGAATCCCAGGCAGGCTCCATGCTGCCAGCATAGAGCCTGACGCAGCCTCAAACTCCGAAGCTGAAATCATGACCTGAACTGAAATCAAGTTGGACTTTAATGGACTGACCCCCACCCCCCACCCCCGGGTGCCTCATGGTTCTTCTCATGTGTGATTTATGTAATGAAGATTCATGACCCATTTCTCTAGCAGACCGCTCTCCTTTTCCAGCACAGGTAGATGGCTGACCTTTGTTTTCAGAGCAGCGACAGCTTCAGTTGCACACCCTGGGAAGAACATGCTGGATAAGTCATTTTCCAGTTTGCAAAGAATGGCTTAAAGACCCCCGCCCTAGTGTGAAAAGTTTGCCAGGTAATAGGTGTTTAGCAAATTCCTGTTCTGCCACCAAAATGTTCAAATGTCCAGTATCTCTGATTTCAGACCTCTTTTCCTTTTGCCATTTAATAGGCTAATTTTCATACCTGTTCTTTTAGATTTTTTTTTTGTTTTGTTTTAGTGTTTATTTATTTGCGATTGAGAGACAGAGAGAGAGCAGGGGAGGGACAGGGGATCAGAAGCCGGGCTGTGTGCTGATGGCAGAGACCGCAACATGGGGCTTGAACTCACAAACCATGAGAACCTGACCCGAGCTGAAGTCTGACACCTAACCAACTAAGCGACCCGGGTGCCCCTATAACCGTAAAATTTTTTAATGATTGTAATCTCTTTCTTTCTTTCCTTCCTTCCTTCTTTCCTTCCTTCCTTCCTTCCTTCCTTCTTCTTCTTTCCTTCTTTCTTTCTAAGTTTATTCATTTTGAGAAAGACAGAGACATTACAAGTGGAGGAGGGGCAGAGAAAGAGAGGGAGAGAGAGGATCCCAAGCAGTCTGTGTGCTGTCATCGAAGAGCCCAACATGGGGCTCGAACCCATGAAGCTGCGAGATCATGACGTGAGCCGAAACCAGGAGTTGGATGCGTAGCCGACTGAGCCACCCAGTGACCCTTGAATCCTTTCTTTTTAAAGAAGAAATGTATACGGGGCACCTGGGTGGCTCAGTCGGGGAAGCATCCGACCCTTGATTTGGGCTCAGGTCATGATCTCACAGTTGGTGAGATCGAGCCTCACGTCAGGCTCTGTGCTGACAGCAGGGAGCCTGCTTGGGATTCTTTCCCCCTCTCTCTGCCCCTCCCCCACTCAGGCACTCCCCCCCCCCCAAAATAAATAAATAAAAAGAACAAAAAGAAAAGATACCCTTGTATCAGAGCTAGAGAGAAACCCGCTGTTCTCATTACATCTGTAATTGCAGGACAGATAGGGAGTTTCCAGAACTCTGTTCCTCAGTGCACAACGCTGAGAACTGTTCTCAGCGTTGTGCACTGAGGAACAGCCACGCGGCTTCCGGACAGGTGCGTTCTGAGCGGTGTTCTAGGGTATCCATCCCTTCAGCCTTCCCGACAGCTCTGTGGAGCCCGGGCCAGCCCCTCAGCAGTCTCCCCCATTTACGCTGCCGTTCCAACAACAGCCATGGTTTTCGTTTGTGCCACGATGCAAAGTTTTGGGGAGCACCGCTGCGTGTGAACCCGGGACCCTGGGTGCAGACCACGCGAGCTTGAACGCGAAGTCGGATACCGTCTAGCAGCAGTTGTGAGGATTCACCTGGTGTGCAATGCTCGAGGGGACGTGTGGTGGTATGGGTGGGGTTGGAGGAAACAGTAGTTAACGATTATTATTGTGTTTGTTGTCTTTTTTGGTCTGGTTTGATGTTTGCAGGTTCCCTCTGGAAAGGGAAGGGCTCGTGGCATTTATACCCGTCTTACGATGGCTTTTCTTCCCAGTTTCTTGGCAATTTGTTTGACTCTTTGCATATCTCTCGCTCTTCTCTCTTTTTGCCCTAGACTCCTCCCCCTAGCTTCCCTGCCCCCGGGGGGAGGGTGGGGGGCAGAGGGTGGTTTGTGGTGGTGAAGGGTGTTTTCTTTTTTTAATGAAATCCTTTTTATTTTATTTATTTTATTTTTTTTAACGTTTATTTATTTTTGAGACAGAGAGAGACAGAGCATGAACGGGAGAGGGTCAGAGAGAGGGAGACACAGAATCTGAAACAGGCTCCAGGCTCTGAGCTGTCAGCACAGAGCCCGACGCGGGGCTTAAACTCACCGACCGTGAGATCATGACCTGAGCCGAAGTCGGCTGCTTAACAGACTGAGCCACCCAGGCGCCCCGGTGAAGGGTGTTTTCTGAGCCTGGTTCCTACCTCGTGTTTGCACGTCAGCAAAAATGAAGGAGAGGCTAGTTTTTAGTGATGGGAATAAGGACTCTATTACGGGTTGATGGTTTAACTTTCCCCATCTTATATTTGACTCAGAAAAATGTGCCTCAACGCTCATAGTGGCCACCCTGGGAAGACACGGCAGTGTGGACAAGCATCATCCTCAGTCACTCTGTCACTTTTACTGAACGTGCCATACTGACGTGATATGTAAAGAATCAATTTTCTTTGTTTCCTTTTTAAAAGTTTTGTTCCTGTTTATTTATTTATTCTGAGAGAGAGAGAGAGAACACGAGCAGGGGAGGGGCAGAGAGAGAGAGAGAGAGAGAGAGAGGGAGAGTGAGAATCCCAAGCAGGCTTCGCACTGTCAGCACAGAGTCCAGTGTGGGGCTCGAACTCACCAACTGTGAGGTCCTGACCTGAGCCAAAACCAAGAGTCGGACGCTTAACTGACTGAGCCACCCAGGCGCCCCAGAATCGATCTGACTTTTCAAACTACAGCCGGATCTGACTTGAAACGGCTTGATCACTGCTTTTGTTCACCACACATGTGCTTCCCGTATTACAAAAATTCTGTTTTGAGAAGGAAAAATGAATCTACCGCATCGTTGTTTGTTTACTCAGTGTTCTGGTTCCGGGTCTCTCAGAATTCTTATCCCCAGCACTAATCCTGCAGCAAACATTCTTGTGCCTAAATCCGGACTTACAACTTTCTTCTTGACGTCTTTGCGGATGCTTTGTGTTTCCTGATCTGAGCAGGTCGAGGTTCTCTTTCTAGAATTGCCAGCTCACCCTTGGGAGCTATCTCCCTCTACTGCGGACCCAGCAATAACATCGCTGGGGTCTGCTTTCCTTTTCTTCCCCGCATGGTGTGCACCTTATCTTTGTCAGTTTGATGGAGAAGAAGTGTTATATTTGTTTCAATTTGTATTAATAAATGTGATTCCTTAGGTGTGTTTGGCTATGAGCTATTTACTTCTCTTTTGTGCAAAGCCTGTTCTGTATATTATCACTGCTCTTTCTTCTGCTCCCTAGATACGTTCACATAGAGTTTTTATTATTATTATTATTATTATTATTATTATTATTTTAGCAGGTTTTTTTAAATTTTTTTTAACATTTATTTATTTTTGAGACAGAGAGAGACAGAGCATGAACGGGGGAGGGGCAGAGAGAGAGGGAGACACAGAATCGGAAGCAGGCTCCAGGCTCTGAGCCATCGGCCCAGAGCCCGACGTGGGGCTCGAACTCACGGACCGTGAGATCGTGGCCTGAGCTGAAGTCGGGCGCTTAACCGACTGAGCCACCCAGGCGCCCCTTAGCAGTTTTTTTTTTAATTTTTGTTTTTTTGAGACAGAGAGAGACAGAGCATGAACAGGGGAGGGGCAGAGAGAGAGGGAGACACAGAATCCGAAGCAGGCTCCAGGCTCTGAGCTGTCAGCACAGAGCCCGATGCGGGGCTCGAACTCACAGACTAAGAGATCATGACCCGAGCTGAAGTCAGACGCTTAACCGACTGAGCCACCCAGGCGCCCCTAGAGTTTTCTAATTTGTTATTTGCCTCCTAGTTTTTGTTTATAGAGTTTTGTGGCAGAGATCTTTTCAAGTCTTACAGTCCTATTCTAGAGAATTTCTTCTTTTGTTTTTATAGCAAGGAAGGCCTTTCTCTCTCGAAAGGGAATACGCATCCACCTATGTTCATTCTCTTTGCTACTTCGTTTTGCCTTTTTCCTTTATGTCTTTGATCTGTCTGGAGTTTATTTCGATTTCTGGCTCAGAGTAGGAACTTAGATTTACTTCTGGCCAAATGGCTATTGAATTAGTTGGGACGAAATAGCCCTTTCCCTGCTGATCTGATTGCCACTTTCTAATCGTGTGTTAGAAACAGACACGGTGCCTATCAGGGCTGCTTCTTGGATTTCCCTTTGAATCTTCCGGATGTGGTTTTTTGTTGTTGTTCGGATGCCAGCACCACCCCAGGTTTACTGTATCCAAAGGTCACCGTCAGTACTTTTTTGCAAGAAATGGGGCTTGCTTCACATCGGAGTACCTCCTCCGAACACCAGATGGCATGAGATCACTGGTATGTTGTGTGGGAGCCACGGAAACACAGCTGGCCGGTGTGGGAGAACGTCCTTCAAGAGCAAACTTGAGACGTTCGGTGGTGCAGCCACCCATCCCAGATCCCAGGTAGCGGGTGGCTTTTCTCCACTTGTTGCGCGTTGATAGCCCGCCAGGCTCCCACAGCCAGTAAGTGGAACTGATTTTTGAAACCTGTTTCTGTTGGTTCCTTTCCCACTTGGATGCGGGTCCTCCTTGGTCAGCCATGTTTGTCCTTACAGCTTTTAATGTGTTCCCACAACGGAGCCCTGTCCTCTGGGGATTTTTGTGGTGTTTTGTTTTGGGAAACTGTGCGTCCTCAGCAGTTGATTAGAAGGCCCTGTGGCTGTCCCGTTTTATAGAGTCAGTTAAGCTCTTCTTTCAGTGGGATCCCGTCCCAATTCGTACGAAGGGCCTCGGAGCGAAACCAGCCTGTTTTCTGCGCCTGCTGCGTGTAACCAACCGCCTTCCGTCCAACTGAAGATCGTTGACTTGAACTTAAGGTAGCATATCTTCCATCCGGTTGAATGGGGCTTCTCCATTGCCAGTGGCTTTTACCAGTGGTTCGTTTCTGTACTAAGATAGCACGTGCCCCACTGCATGCTGTGTTTATTTATTTATTTTTTAAATTTTTTGAAGCTTATTTATTGAGAGAGACAGAAAGGAAGAGAGAGAGCACTCCCAGAGAGAGAGAATCCCAAGCAGGCTCTGCCCTGTCCGCACAGAGCCTGACGGGGGCCTGAACCTTGAGATTATGACCTGAGCCGAAATCAACGGTCAGAGGCTTCGTGGACCGAGCCACCCAGCTGCCTCTAAAGGGCTCTTTTTACTTACCCTGTTTCGTTGTGATGTTGGTACGGTGCCCTCTGCCCCGGGGGGTGTGGGTGTTATAAACAGAGGGCGAAATACAGAGGGCGTATCGGTACGTTTCTGTATGTCCTGTGATTTCCTTGCGACATAATCTTGATGGGGTGGTTGGTTCCGTCTTGCCATCCGAACCCCAAAGCTTGACAACGTGCTGAATTTGGGGCAGCGGGCACGGCAGGCAACGTGATGAAGGGGCCACCACCCTGTGATGACAAGTTGCCCCGCTCCGTAGCAACCCCAACCCACCACACGCTCACGAACGCTGGGAAGGGGGATTTCAAGAGGGCACGCTGTGCGTTGCTTCCCTTTGCCACACGCTGTCTGCAGCCTCCACTGGAACGACTTGAAGGTTGAGTGTGACCTGATTTGGGGGACTGGCCACCCGGAGGCCCACAGGCCAGTTTATACCAACGGTGGCAACCTGGGATGGGGTGCGGGGAGACAAGGGCTGGTCCACACGAGACCTCCCCATGAAGCATGGTGCCTCACGCTTGTCGCAGGAGCTCAGGGCTTCTGCCTTGAGGGTTCCCGGACGCCAGGCAGGAGCTGTATCAGCTTGCGTGGCACGGCTTTGGAAGGAAAACCGTGTGACTTCCTCCACTCTGTCTGGGTTGAAGCAGGTGCCCAGACTCAGAGGAATGGGACGGGTTATGCTTTAAAATTGCTCTAGTTATGGGGCACCTGGGTGGCTCCGTCGGTTGAGCGTCCCGACTTCGGCTCCGGTCATGATCTCGCGGTCCGTGAGTTCGAGCCCCACGTCGGGCTCTGTGCTGACAGCTCGGAGCCTGGAGCCTGCTTCGGATTCTGTGTCTCCCTCTCTCTCTGCCCCTCCCCTGCTCATGCTCTGTCTTCGTGTCTCAAAAATACATATAAAAAAATAAATAAATAAAATTGCTCTGGTTATGAAAGCTTTACACTGAAACGGGTCTGTGGCTTGAGGCTTGGCTCTGGGAACTCACTAACTTCACTCATCCTTTTCTTAAAAAAAATATTAATTTTTTTAATTTTAATTTTTATTTTTTGAGAGAGAGAAAGCAAGAGAGAACACTGACGTGCAGGGAAGGAGCAGGAGGGGGGCGCTGAAGATCCGAATCAGGCTCTGTGCTCCCTCACAGCAGAGAGCCCGATGTGGGGCTCAAACTCACGAACTGTGAAATCATGACCCGAGGTGAAGTCGGACGCTTAATGGACTGAACCACCCAGGCACCCCTACCTTTATCCATCCTTAAGACGACAGTATACATGGTCCTATCCCTGACAGTCTTTGGAGGATTAAATGGGAGCACGCCCAGTGTTAATGTCATTACTAAGCTTCAGTCCTTTGTCTCTTCTCCAGGGAGGTTGCTGCCTGTTTCATTAGGTTTAAATTTATGCTCAAATAATAGCCTGGGCTGAGGACACTTTTAGTATTCTTATTAATAGAAGGGACAGTGTTAGGGTATGAATAGCTATGTGTGCTTTGGCAGTGTGGATTTCTGGAACACCCCGAGCTGACCAGACTACAGATCTTGAAGTCTGTACCCTCTGCAGAAACTCGGGGAAGCTACATCCTTTGGCTGTGTGGCTTACTCTTCCTTTTTCTCTCTGACCCTCTTTCTAGTCTCTTTACATGGCTGCATCCTGGCCGCTGCCCTCCCTTCTCCTTTTTTTTCTGTGTTGTTAGGCCTTTTTCTATCTTTGTCTGGGCCCATCTTTGTTTGATCGTTACGGGGACAATCATGCATGATGTTCACACCCCTGTATGCTTTGGATCAAGATCAGGGTCTTTGTACCTGATCAAGAACAGGTGTACAAAAGTCTTCTCTTAATGATCACTTCACCAAAAGTCAACGTGCCCAATAATCTATTCACCAGATGGCCTATTTACTGATTTACTGAATTCCTCAATATATTGGCAGTGTTTTCCTTTAATCTATAGTGATACGTCTGTATGTATAAAGTTATTGGATGAGAACTTTTAAAAGCAGCTGGAAGTCTCTGGGTCATATCAGCCAATTGGTTTATGAAGACAGAATGAAAACAGCATTTTAAGTATTTAATTTGCCTGAGGCCAAACAAAAAAGGAGTGACTGGACATGCCATAGCCTAGGCTTCAGAGTCCAGAAACGGGATGACTGGGAACAGAAAAGGAGAGGATATTAGGGGGAAGACAGATGGGGAGGGAAACCTGGATGGGGTAGGTGGGACGGAAGGAAGTTTAGGATGGCAATGGTGCAGGGGAGGAATCCGAAGGTCCCAGGAAGACCTTGCTTCTGACAGCTCTACAATGTCCCATTGCTTACCCCATACCAGCTTACAAATAGTCAAAATAAGCAAGTTTTGGTCACATTTTATAAAGAGTCAAAATAAACAAGTTTTCGCAAAACTGGGAATTTCAGATCACGGATCCCACTGTAAGGTGGTCAGTGGAAATTCTTTCACATGCTAGATTTTGGTGAGTTGCACGGAACCATTACACCCACAGGGTCTACCCACGGGCAGGCCTTGACCAAGGTGCCATTGGGGTCATTGCGCACGACAGACTCCTTTAGAGGAAAGGAGTCCGTCACATTCAGGAGAAAACTTCAGGAGTTCACAGACAGCAAGGCCTGAAAGTGGTTGGGGCGGAAAACTATTGTTTTGTGGTTGGTAACAGGAGAACAGCTCCTGGAAGCATAGAGCCGCCATTTGCAGCCTGATGGGCTAGGGAGATCCTGGGAACGAGCATGTTCCTTCATTCAATTGTCGTCGATAAAACCTGGCCTGGAATTCAGCTGGACCTGAACCTACTGCTACCTTAAGTAATACAGATTTCACCCTACATAGGGAAAGTTGTTTCTTCTTTCCCATGTGATGGAGGAAAAGTACCCTCTGAATGTCCATAATGCCCATAATGGTTTCTGAAGGTGGGTCAAGAATGTGGCACTTGGAAGCTTGATGTAGAAATCTCAGCTTAACTGCCAGGGGGCAGCAGCAGCCGCTCGAAAATCATCACTAGCTGTTTTTCTGGAAATCATTTCTGGCGCTTATTTAGCCAGCCTCAGAGAAAGTCAGAACTTATGGATCCCGTATAAAAACAGCTCAGGCTTGGTTATTTTTCTGACAAGAAGAAAAAATTCAAAATATGCATAATATTGAGAAGATTCTAATTTTTTTTCACGTTTATTACTGAGAGACAGAGCATGAGCAGGGGAGGGGCAGACACAGAATCTGAAGCAGGGTCCAGGCTCTGAGCTGTCAGCACAGAGCCCGATGTGGGGCTCGAACTCACGGACTGTGAGATCGTGACCTGAGCCGAAGTCGGACGCTCAACCGACTGAGCCACCCAGGTGCCCCTTATTGAGAAGATTCTAAACGTATTTGATAAGGAGATTGAATAGCCCCTTATCACTCTTAAGCCAGAGGATAAGAAAAACATCAAATTGATCCTTTTCCGTGTTTCCAAATACTGTTCATACAGGATGAATTCATCGTTTTGTACCTGAGTTTCCCTAAAGACTTGACAAATAAGTGTTGACTTGAATCAGAACTCCTAAGATCTCCTAACAAAAGTTATCAGATATTACAAAGTGTGAACTTCATGTAAAAACGTGGAGATAATTCCCTTTCACAAACTGCTACTCTGAGAAATGCATTCAATTAGGAGAGCTTTCTAGCTTGACAACCTTTCGTTTGAAGAAACCGTATGGCTGAAGTGTTTTAACATGGCAAATGAGCTTTACTGATGGCAAATAAGTAAGTTTTGCCTACAAATATTGCTTTTGCATGGATTTTTATTTTCAAATTAGGAACGCTAGTTTTTCAAACCTTTATTATATATACGTATGCCCCAATATACACATAAATGACCATTAAGCCGATTTGTATAAATATATTGATGGGGACAGAAGGAGACTGATGTATTATTGGCTGAAGAAGGCAGGTTAAAAATACAATATGAAGGCTGGTTTCTTTTTTGAAAAGTCAGAGTGTGCATGTAAAATCTAGGTACATATCAATATATTAAGCTTTTCTAGATGACAGTAATTCTTTCTTTCTTCCTCCCTCCCTCCCTCCCTCCTCCATTCTTTTCTCTCTTTCTTTTTTTTTTAGTGTCTATTTTTGAGAGAGAGAGAACAGAGGAGGGGCAGAGAGAGGGAGACAGAGGATCTGAAGCGGGCTCTGTGCTGACAGCAGAGAACCCTATGCGAGGCTCAAACTCAAAAACGATGAGAGCATGACCTGAGCTGAAGTCGGATGCTTAATCAACTGAGCCACCCAGGCGCCCCATCTTTTCTTTCTATTTAGTGCATCTTTCTGCTTTTTCCCACATGGCCATGAGTTCTATTACAAAAAGCAAAGACAAGTTGTTTGTAATTAGTGCTTCATTACAGATTTATTTTATTTGCAGATTCTTTCTTTGATCTTGAGCCAGTCAACAGAATATTTGTTCCACGTATCACTTCCTCTGTTGTTTCTGACCATTTTTTCTTGTAATTCTCTCAATGTGATAGTAGATACAAGTAATATGGTTCATGATGACTGTCTCCTTGATAGACCTGAGTTATCTGGTGTCCTTCTCACCAAACTATCTGTCGTTTTCATCAGGATATACTTGCAGAGTGATCCAAAATCTTCAGTGAATAACGTTAGGACTAGAGATAGGGCAGTAGCCAATACTCATGGATAGTTAGTGCTTTTTAATTTTTACTACAGTCCTTTCTTTCCAGGATAGCTCAGATCATTTCATGGAGATTTTCCCAAACCACATGGGAGCTCGTAAGAAGTATGTAAGATAAGGAATTTTCTCTTCGACGTCTGCAGAGAAAAGGTGATACAAATTTCATACCTTTAGAGATGGCAATAGAAGAGTCAGTAGAGAAACAAACGGTACATGTTATGTTGGATAGGTAAAATAAGTGAATATTTGATTTGTTATAGACACCCCTTTTTAAATTAATCGAGTAGTAACACTTACTAACAAAGTAGCAATTGCTATGGGACCTGGTCAGTTAATGGCTAGAGTCTGCTATTAATGAAGTATATTCGTTCATTCAGTTCTCAAGATAAGAGGTTGGTATATTTTTTATAAAGGCTAAAGATAGTAAGGCACAAGGAAACCGAGTAAAAGTGCCCAAGGAAGGGAGATTTTACTAAAAGGCAGTCAGGCAAAGGAAGGTACGGGCTTGTCATCGACACACCATCTTATTTCAAATGAGATTCATTCCCTGATCGCATATTTATTCTCCCAAGACTGTGCACATTAGGCCATTTTTGGCATGCATCTTATCTTCTACAGCTTTGATTTGGAGGAATTTAATATTAATTTTCGTTTGCTCCTAGTGAAATATTTTCTATGTTTAAATAACTTGATGAAATACAGAGTAGAAAAGTTTTGAGCTGTTTGTATAGTTGTCTGTCTTAATGTAGCTCCTGGCAGAGTTCAGTTTTGTATTCTACACTGTGAAATTCCAAGGGAGGAGATAAACAGCTTCTCCCAGTGGTTTTGACTACCTAACCCTTTCAGTCCAGGGAGCCTCCGTGCAGGTGAGGTTCCGTGGATCACGGTTTGTGAAACCCTGGGTTACTTCTTCCGGGTACAGCTTTCTCCTCGGCCCTCAACTCCCTGGTGCTGCATTATCTCAACCACCAGGTTTTCCGGTTTAGCCTGTGTCTTCTGCCTTCTACATTATAAGCTCCTGCCGGGTTTATATTTCCAAAGCTTGGCTCTGATCGTTTTCCTCTCCTGTTCATACATAAACCTGAATTTCTTTCCCTCTTCACACTGAAATAATTCCAGATGGGCGAAGGATGTATGTGGAATGAATGAAAAAACTACAAAATCTTACTGTGCGAAAATTTTCTTCGAAGCAGAATGTTCAACTACAAAGCCATAAATAAAACTTTGGTACATTTGACTAAATAAAAGCAAAGCAACAAACAAAAAAACTTATCACAAGAAATAGCTTGACTATAAATAAATTATGACAAGATTTATGGCCAATGGCTGATATCCATAATTAAACACTCATTGAGATCCTGAAGCAAATGACAAACCGTGAGACCTTAGAAAAATGGACAAATGGAATGAATGGGAATTGCTCTGACAAATACCAATGTAGGTCACTAAAATATGAAAGATTCTAAACTTTGTTCAAAATGTCACCGAGAAAAATAGAGGTATCATTTTCCACCTGCCGTTCTTTTAAAATAAAGGCACAGAGCACCCAGTATTGGTGATCATGCAGAGAAACATGTACAAAACATATAGTCTTGGTGGGAATGTAAATTTGACAGACTTTGGAAGAACAATTTGACAGTATCTGTCAGAACCAGCTGTCCCAATGTTAGAAGTTCCCTCTGACTATACACTCCAAGACAGTCGTATAAGGATGTTTATTATAGTATTGTTTGCACTGAAACAAACAAACAAAAATGGAATGATGTAAGTATCCACTATTTGGTGGCTAGTTATGTAAGTAGTCAATAACACAATGAAAGTTTCTGCAGTCGATGAAAAGAAATCTGGTAAATCTGTGTGAACAGAATTGCGGGTGCTTTCATTGTGAAAGCGTGACGTCCAGTGCACGTAATATGATTGCTCTCGAGTTAAAATCAATTCTTGTATGTTTTTCCTGTAGTAAATCCACAAAAGCAGCCCGTGAGAGGAAGGGGCATGAGGAAGGTGTGAGAGAGTGCAGACATGTCTTTTTCATTTCGTATCTTTCTGAGACCTATGCCTTGTCTTGTTAAAAAAATTAAAAAAAAAAAAAAAGAACAGGAAAAAGCAAACCATCCTCTCTTTGTCACCGAACAAAGACTAAACTCCGGATTTTGTCATTTTCTTTTTTATTTTTTTTTAAATGTTTTTGTTTTAAATTTATTTTTGAGACAGAGAGACAGAGCAGGAGCAGGGGAGGGGCAGAGAGAGAGGGAGACACAGAATCCGAAGCAGGCTCCAGGCTCTGAGCCATCAGCACAGAGCCAGATGCGGGGCTCAAACTCACGGACTATGAGATCATGGCCTGAGCTGAAGTCGGACGCTTAACCAACTGAGCCACCCAGGCGCCCCTGGATTTTGTCATTTTCAAGCACTTTGGCCTCTGGCTCCAACCTGCCTGTTCAGCTTTATTTCTCATTACATTTTTTTCCACTTAATTTCCAGATCGGTGGAAATGCTGGTTTGGGCACCACACAGATCTTGTCATCTTGGTCCCCTCCCTGCTCCCCGGCTTCAAAGCCAGTTCCTTCTGCTAACATGACTTAAGTCCTTCTCCGCGTGTTCGCGCCCACCCACATTTCAACCAGTATCTTTCTTTCAGCCTCCGCTGACACCCGGGCTAGAGGTAATCTCTCCCACCTGGGAAGTTCAGTTCTGTTTTGACACTTAACCTCTTGTTATAGTTAGTGCCCGCCTGCTGCCCACCAGGTGCACAACCCTGGACCGGGACAGGATCTGGGACTGATTTACCTTCGTGACCCCCCACCCCCCCACCATCGTGCCTAGCACCGACCCAGGCTCTGAAGTCAGCCATGAGGGTTTGTAACACATGGACAGTGTTAGCAGGCCTGACAGATACAGGGTCACGGGAGGCTTGACAGGATGTAATGTCCTTGAGTACGGGCAGAAGGAAGGACTGTCCCACATGTGCTCAGGGGTGTGCTTTGGTGCAGCCCTTTTGCAGGACCGATGAATGGCTGTTAGTCGCTCTGGGCACGCATCGAACCCCGGGGTGTCTGGGGTGCGGCAGGAGACTCAGGCCATTGATGCTTAAGACCCGGATATTCTAAATTGGAGGGGGTGCGTGTGACCCCATAGGGTCCACATAGCCGAATGGGTGGCCACACCAGGATGGAGGTGCCCGTCTGCGCTCCCCCCCCAGCTTTATTCTCCTCCCTGAGTACCACACCACCTCTTTCTCCCAAAGAGCCTCATTGTTTCTGAAGCTCCCTGTAAAAAAAAAAAGGTTGAAGTCCACCCATTCAAGGTGCTGTCTCATCATTTGTCTAATCGGGAGTTGCATTCCTGAGCCGCAGACCTCTTTTCAGAATTTGCCTAGTTGAGATGTCACTTCCCTGACAGTGAGGCTCTTAGGCTCAGCGAGAAAATCACCATGTGCTCCCAGCGCCCCCCCTCCCCTCCCCCCCGCCCCTTTCTCAAATTTTCCCTAACAATTAACGCCACACTAACTTTGACACCCTTTTTCCTTGTTTGGCTTTGTAAACCCTGGTCCCTTTTTCTATTAATTCCAGACATTAATATTTTCTTTCACGCAACTGACGCCATTCACCCGTGAAACCGTTTGAACATTATGTAGCTGTCAGGATGCCTGGGGATTACCCAGTATGCTTTGCCTGTGAGAAAGTGACACCGCCGAGGCCTAGTTTTGAGATGTTTATTTTGAGAGTGCGCTGACAGGCATGAAGGCCCGATCCCAGAGTGGCAATTTCATTTAATTAAAGGCCTCTTTTTATTAGAGTCCCTCCCCACCCCCCCGCTCGCCCCCACACACTTTTTTTTATATATATATATCAGAATGATTGTTAAAGTCTGACTTGCCGGAGGTGTCCCCTTGTACTGTGAGAGGGAGTGGGGGCAGGTGGCTCGCTCACTAGTCACTGTGCCACTAAATGGCTGTGAATGCCTTCCTGTTTTACTGTCCTGTCCAGAGCTGCAAACTAACATGACGTGTGTGTGTGTGTGTGTGTGTGTGTGTGTGTCTGAGATTAAAATAAAGACCGCTGGACTTCTGCCCCCGTGTCGGCAAACTTAAAACGTGAGAGTCGAGTGCGTATGTCTGCATATTTGCGGTTGCTTTTCTCGGTCTTCCGGTTCGAAGTCTTGCAAAACTGGAAGGCTCCCCCACCGCCCAGATCATTCCACCTCGGTTCCTCTGTTGAGACTTCTAAACAAGGTAGATGACCTTGCTGGATAGTGACACCTGTTTCTGTTAAAGAAGGAAGTTGGGGAAGATCGTGTGTTCAGTCATTGCTAATAATGCTGCTGGTAAATAGAAACCCAAAAGAGGAGCTTGAGAGAATAAAAGCTTAATGATCGGTAGTTACAACCTGGTAAATGTTTGCAACAGAGTAGCCGAATTAATTTTTGACCTAATGGTTTTAGACTCTGTAGGCTTGACTTTCTATCAGGAATTCGTGATCGATACATGTTTGGGGGGGCCTGTGTTGGGCACCGTCCACGGCACCTGGGACACATCGGTGGATGAACCGGACTGTGGGTCTTTCGCACTTACTCATGGGTGTCTGTTTCGCAGTTAATTATACTATCCTCATTCCTCCGATCAGATTTTTTTTTTTTTTTTTTTGTCTTTCTTTGTGGCGTTATCGGCTGGCCTTCAGTTATGCCCTCACTGCTTCTGCATTCATTCGTGGCTTCTTTATTCATCATTCATGAGGTCTTAATGCACAAGTGTGTCCCAGATATGACCGTCTACTGGCAGGCATGCAAGAGACATGCACAGCACAGAATTCATGGTTTCTGTTGACCGGCTATTTTCTTTTTTTTTTTTTCTTTTCCTCCCCTCCACTGTTCTGAAAGTGTGGAGGAAGGTTTGTCACAGCCCTTCCTTCTGCTTTGGGTAGAGTGGCTGGAGGGACATTATTCATTCTTTTTGGTGTCTGTTTCAAAGCCCCCCGGGCGGGTCAGGGGTATCTGCCCTGAGGCCAGCCGAGGGCCTGGCTGGTGTGGCATTCAGCAAGGCCAGGGTGAGACAATGTCCCCGGCTTCACTGCAGGTGCAGGAGGCAGCAAAGAAGGGCAACTTTGTCGATTTAATCTCCACGCCCCCCCAGTGTCCCCCGTCTTCGTTCCCGTTGCCCCATCTTTTTGAGCCCGTGGGTCCCGAGATTGATTGATTTATTATGATTATATTCGAAAGTACGGCGTTCTGTCGAGTCAGCCATCTGGCCGGACGTTTGAAAATGGTTTCTTTCCCTTTTCGCCGACTGGCTGCCATTCTTGGGAGGGGCGGGTTTCTCCCCAGGACTCCTGACACCGTGGGCTGGGACGGGTGGATTTTGTCTCTTGCATTTTTGTGGGTAACGTAGCAATGCCATGGGATGAAACGAAACAGAAAAAGCTCGAGGAACCCATTGGTGTTCCACCACTAAGGGCAAAGAAGAATCAGTCATTTACCCCAGATTGTTTCTTTTTTCTTTCTTTTTTTTTTTTTTTTTTTTCCCTCTCCTCTCCACCCCTGGGGCCTTCAATCTCTGCACAGGGAGACATTTGTTCCGGGCGTGCTCAGGAAAACGCTTGCAACCAGGGGAGTGTAGAAAGAACCTTTACTTAAGGGAGATCCTAGGCGTTGACGTGCATTTTTAAAAACTGTCTCACTCTCTCTTTCTTTTTAAAGGTACCAGCGATCCCTATGTGAAATTTAAGCTGAATGGGAAGACGCTGTACAAAAGTAAAGTCATATATAAGAACTTGAATCCAGTATGGGATGAGGTAGTTGTACTTCCCATTCAAAGCCTTGATCAAAAGCTCCGTGTGAAGGTAATCCCAGATGGCTTTCAAGTCTGCTCTTTTATTAAAAACGCTGATGTCTCAGCAATCCTTGCCCCCTTAAAAAGTCCACGTCCCCCAATTCTTTTATCATTATTCGGCTCTGGGCGGAAAAACATTCGTGTGCAAGGGATTGTTTGCACACTTCGTTGAAAGCGTGTGTTTTGTTTTCTCGGATCGATGGTGTATACGCCACAGAAAATCAGAGTGAAAATAACATCTCCATTGATTGTATTTAAGCTTACTGCACGTGGAAGAATTATGACTGTCGGTGCAG
Organism: Panthera pardus; assembly: GCF_024362965.1. NCBI lineage: Eukaryota > Metazoa > Chordata > Mammalia > Carnivora > Felidae > Panthera > Panthera pardus. Next base: position 5,757,125 of record NW_026526810.1, read on the forward strand.
TGGCGAAAAGTAGGAAAGCCGTTCTCATTAGGAATAACTTTATACTTAATAGAGCTTTCAGCTACCGGTTGGAAGCACCAATTGCTCTAACATCTGGGTTACAACTGCATGAGTTGAGTGCAGGATAGGGTTGCTAGAGAATATTTAGCAAATTTCTATTTAATTGGCAGATCTGCTCACCGTGGAAAATACTAAATTTTAATGAGAGACCATTTAAACTACAGAGAGTGGTCCATTGTGCATAACATTGGAATGCATATGAGTCCTGCCTTAAGAGTATTTTGTGCTATTGTTTTGGCTGTGGTAGGCAAAGTAGTCAAGTTTGAATAATTCTGATCTCTCCATCAACTTGGCTACATTCCTCGTTAACGGTACTCTGCAGATTAGTTTTTAGATCTAGAAGATTGAATTCAAAATTCCCAGACTATTGCATTTATTGATAATTCGGCAAACTCAGTTGGTTTGCCATATTAATGTGCATTACTGGCCTCTTCCCTCTTTGTAGGTATATGATCGGGATTTAACCACATCTGATTTCATGGGTTCGGCCTCTGTCATTCTCAGAGATCTTGAGCTTAACAGGTATTGTATTTTTACCTTCTAATTGTTATTATGAATTGTAGAGGGAGCTCAACATGAGGTTAAATGGCATCTGTTTAGATCAAATGACAAAAAAAAAATCTGGATAAATGAAAGGGTGCTTTAAAATATGAATTTTTCTATTTTAGCTTTTAGCTCCCAAACCTAGGAGTCAGACGTTAAATCGTCCACAGTGTGTTCTGGAATGTGTGTTGGAGTTTGAACTGTTAACATTCAGGTTCATTAACCTGCCTAACTTAAAAATAAAACAAGTATTTAAATTTTATTTGGGCAGTAAGGGGAAAGAAGCCATTAACCAACTGTTGAACAAGGCAATGCCAAACAATTCTCCTGCTCTGAAGATGGCTGTGTTATTTTTACTGAATCGGGTGCTTTGTAAAACTCGTGTCTCACCTTTAGGCAGAGGTAGGAGATGTTTGCCATAAGCTCCCGATGCAGTTTGAAACTATCTGGTACTGCCCCTAAGTGCTAATGTCATTTGTTGCCTTTTGCTTGTAGGACGACTGAACATATTTTAAAATTGGAAGACCCCAACAGTTTAGAAGAAGACATGGGGGTCATTGTGTTAAATTTGAACCTAGGAGTAAAACAGTGCGATTTCAAGAGACATGTGAGTGTAACCCTTTTGTTCATTTCAAAATTCTTCACCGCAACTGTCCTTTGATAACTGGGTTACCAGATGGCTGGCATTTTTTGGGGGGGGTAATTATTTTGGGGGGGAAACAAATCATTGTATTGAGATGTAAAGTACCTATTTGTGGTTATGCACATCCTTTCCCTTGGAACCCTGGAAAGAAAATCCTTTAAGGAATAATCTGTTTTGGCTAGGGATGTGGATAGTGTGGCTGTTATTAAAATGCATACCCTGCTTATGGTTCCCTTGTAACAGATCATCCAAAATATTTTTACTAAGTGGTAAGGTTTCCATTTACTATTTTCTTAGGTACCGGATGACACAGGTATTATTCGGCAAAGCAAAGCAGTTCCCGGGATTTAATTATTACATTGTACGTTATTAGGGTGATCAAGTACATATTTGCAGCATTGCAATTTCTTCTGGTGCTTTTTTTGTTTGTTTGTTTGTTTTTAGCTGCCACGTTTTCTGTTGGGAGTAGTTTCGGGAAGATATAAATTTTAATATCCTTCGATCTGTTATTTTCTGTACGTTTCTAGTTAATGCATCGCTTATTGAAGATCTCTCTAACACCAACAAAGCATTGGATTTTACGACGACATGACTGGGGCTCTGTTCTTATGAGCAAATAATGTGAATACAAATCATAATCTTATTTTATATTTGGGGATCAGACCTTATAATTCCAAGAATTAAAAGAAGAACAAAAAGCATCTTTGATCGTGACTTATTTGAAAGGCGTTTTTTAAAGCCAACCAAAACACCTGCTTGGAAAAGGACTGAAATGCATTCAAACTGAAGCCTATTTAGAATCTGATATGGAAATCTGAAGCCTTTTTATAAATTAGGCTTCTACAAGTGCTTGTTGAATTGAGTCAGTAGGGTCGATGTCTTCATTTTGACACCACCTTTGCTCGTAGATGGAATTTATTTTCATGGTGAAAATCACGACTGATTTACAAGGAAACTCACAGAAGATAGCCCAAAGTAGTGGAGCTGAACAGTGATTTTTCAGTTGCCAGAGAGCCCACAAAATAGTTGCTGTTTTTAATTCGGATTCTTAGGAGAGTTTACTTGACAGTAATTGGGGGGAAAAAAAACTTCCCATATATTATTATTTTTTAAAAGAAATGGTACTTTTAAAACTCGGATCTTAAATTGATGTTGAAAATATCAATTTTTCAACTCAACATAATATAGCTTTTTTTTTTCAACTCAACATAATATAGCTTCTCTTAGCCTAGACAGTATTGCTGCTGGATTCATTGTCATGTGCTAGTAGGTGACTGGTTCCTTGAGCTGGATGCCCTCAAAAAGAACATACAATATAAATAAGCATCATCTGCCACAGGAGTGAGCTATTCCTGGCTGCTATGTTCTGAAACTTCTCTTACATATTTAAGTGGGGTTTGCAAAGTTGGATAACTTCTCATGAAAATAGCTGCCGATTCCCCTATTCCTCCTGTGAATTTTCCTGTAGTATATCGGATTATGTGTAGCAGTCCTACCGGCCCTTAAAATATATTTAAATATGGCCCAGATTTGCAGTTTTAAAGTAATGCCGTTTCAGTTGAAGTTAATTTCCAATGACGGAGCTATTCATCCTCGATGCTGCCTGAAGTTTCTTTTGTAAAACATCTCAAAGGGTATGTTTTCAGAGTCGTAAATGTAGCCACACTCGTCATCTTACTGAGTTTGGTCTTTTTTCCTTAGACCCACCACGTCCTGTCTTCAAGAGTTTGCCAGCCTGCCTGCTCATGTGCTTTCTCATTTTCTTTATTCTTTGCTTATCTGGCAGAGGTGTAGGGTAAAATATATTTCTTGTCTACATATTTTGTGGGATATTATAATATAGAAAGCCCTGCCCACTCTCATTTGTTCTGATCAGTAGTTTCATTTTTTTCTGTTTGTGTACTTGATCAAAATACACCCAAGAAAGGAATAATCTTTCCTGGGCCCTGTGTGGTTACTCGGCTTATGCAGTTTATATCGGGGGGCTCTTTGGATAGAATAGGTATCAGAAAACGTTCGTTCTTTTCATTCAGTGAAAATCCATTTTTATATTGGGTTTTTATTATTTAAAAAAATTTTTTTTACGTTTATTTAGTTTTGATAGAGACAGAGCACAAGTGGGGGAGGGGCAGAGAGAGAAGGCGACGCAGAATCCAAAAAGCAGGCTCCAGGCTCTGAGCTGTCAGCACAGAGCCTGACGCGGGGCCCGAACCCACAAACTGTGAGATCGTGACCCAAGCTGAAGTCGGACGCCTGACCGACTGAGCCACCCAGGCACCCCTATATTGGGTTTTTAAATGGGAATAACTAACACTGAAGCCTGGAAAGACAATAGATCATTTGACTGGGAATCAGTTTGTTTGTAAATTTCCATCACGACTGTCTTTGTCACTTTGGATCCCAGGCTGACAACAATCTGAACTTGAGCAAAGTGACTACAAACTGACCCTCACGTCCAGAGATTTAAGGATTGTATGTAGGCATGGTACAGTTGGAAGGCTGATGAACCTGCTGTCTGCTTCTTTTTCTTGGCAAAAATAGGATTCTAGTTCGAATTGTGGGCTCAGTCAGCAGACTTGCCTGGGTTTGAATCCCAGCTCCGCTCCTTTCTAGCTTCAAGAAATTAAGCGATCAGGTCACATTCGCAGAATTACTTAACCTCGCAGCTACAATTCCCTCATGTGTGAAATGGGGATAAAAAAAGTATCTCACAGGACTGTGACGTTGGAGATTATCAAATGTAGTGTCTGGCATGGGGTCAATTGTCAACACTTGGTAGTTCTTCGGACTGTAGTAAGCAGACAGGCATATTCACTTTCCATTAATTTCCTCATCTCTTTTGTTGATCTTTTATGATCATTAACACATCAAATGAATTCTAGGTCAGAGGGTCCTAAATAGCCATGCATACCTATAAGACAGGAATTGATTTTGGTGCTTGTTTTGGTGCTTTGATTTTGTACTGATCATGTTTTTCAGTACAGTGCTGGGAAAATAGCAAAAGAACTGATTTTAATACCCATATGGCAACATCTGTGACCCTGCATCATGAGCGAGATGTTGAACTCCCAGTTTCACTAGGGGAAGTGTTTTTTTAATAAAGAATATTTTCAAGTTGTTTCTGGACCCCTGTTTCTGGTTGCTGGTCACCAGAATGTAAGAGGATTTTCCCCCAAAGACCATTTATTTTCTGGTTTCTAACTTACGGGGAAGATGTATTGTCAAAGTGGATAGGTCATTCGCCTAAAGGTATTTTTTTCCTTAAGCATAATAGCGAACGTGGTCTGCTCGATTAGATTCATAATTGCATTGTAATCTCCCAAATTTATCCAAGTTTTAACATCCAGTTAGCTGGTTAACCAGCCAGAGTAGAGCCTCACCGTACTGGACGGTGACGGGGGTAATGAGAGGATTTTGCCAGGAAGGAATTTTAATTGTAGATGAAATTCAGCAACCTTAGCATGACAAATGAGAGATCAAAAGAGAACAGTGGTGATGTTACTTGCTGTTCAGAAAATTTGTTCTTCCCTCCCTCGGTGCTGTATTAGCCTGTTTTTGTTTTTTTTTTTTTTTAATTGTGCAGCAGCGGCTTAGATTTGTTTTCCTATTATTTTGAATATTGAGGCTTGATCAGGGGGGATAAATGGAATGATTGGTTTTAATATCAAAAAGTATGGAAACTTAAATATTCATGAACACTGTCCATGAACTTCTTAAACATTTTCGTAATACTATGAGAATATTTCCAGTAGGGGAAGTCTGCCTTTCCAATTTGCATTTAGAGGTGAAATTACAGAGTTTTGAGGCAATTAAAAACATTCTAAGGATGGAGATCCTTCTCATAACTAAGAACCGATACTTCTAAAGATTGAGCAGTATTTGTACATCCTTGTCTTTTCATTACTGAACACTGTGGGAAAATCCTGTAACACAACCACAGAAATGTGAGTTTTCTGTTTCTGTTTTGTTGCTCCAACGTGTTTTCTCTGTGACCTCGGAACGTGGGTGTTAGTTGTTTGAAGATAGTCCGCGCCATCTAACTAATCACAGAATTGTCATTAACGATTCTATTTCTCTCTTTCATTTTGCCATTTTTTCACCATCCAATGGACTCAATCCCCAGCGTTGGTCAAACCGGAAGCGGCTGAGTGCCAGCAAGGTAAATATAGTTGTTTTCTTTTTTATGTCATTTGGCAAAACGTTCATCTTTGTTGCAAGCACAGAGGTATATGTGATTGGTATTAACCAACTTTTACGTATAACAGCATTCTCTTCCTCTCACTGTGGCTATGAATAAGAAGGAAACAACCTCCCTTTTACATTTCGTTTAATAAGGGCATAGCCAGATGTTTGAACTTATATACTTGTTTTAGTGGTGACATTTTATAGGTGCCAGCCACGTTAGAACGTTCCACTTCATTAAGCCTGGATTATTTGGAGTGTAGCACAGTTAGGGTTAGTCCTTTAGGAAGTTATATACCATCAGATGGAAACTAGCTTTGGTGTTGTAGGGGCAATGAAAAGATTAATTGAGAGGGATAGGTGGTATCTTTTATAAATCTCTTTTATATTACTCTTATTTTACTGTTTATTACCTTTGCTGCTGAGAGTTTCTTGAAAGATTTCTTCATGATGTACTGGTGATTTTTTTTTTTTTTTACATTGTTAGTATCGTTTTAAGCAATTATAAACTGCCGTCCAATTTGTAAAAGGTCTACGTGTATCAAGGTAGGAAGACATTATTCATTTATCTGGTTATTAAATTAATACATTGCAATCCAGTGATTAAATGGCAAAATTGGTGTGAGCGTAAACACAACCAAAAAGGTATTTGTAACTTAATTTAGCTCCTCTGCTACTTTCTTTAAGTTTATTTATTATTTATTTATTTATTAAAGTTTGTTTTATGTTGAGAGAGACAGAGATAGCGTGAGTACAGAGGGGGCAGAGAGAGAAAGAAGAGAGAGAGAGAGAGAAAGAGAGAGAGAGAGAGAGAGGGAATCATAAACAGACTCCAAGCTGCCAGCATTGAGCCTGATGCAGGGCTCAAACTCACCGAACCATTAGATCATGACCTTGGACAAAACCAAGAGTCGGATGCCTAAGGGACTGAGACACCCAGACGCCCCTCCTCTGCTCCTTTTAAAGAGAAATAACCAACAAGGAGGTGGCTGTGATGTGTGTGTGAGTGTGTGTGTGTGTGTCTGTGTGTGTGTGTATTTGGCGGATACACCGACCATCTCTGTGTGTACGTTTATTTACACACACACATAAGTGCACAAATCGTATACCAGCTCGAATTTCTTATCTCACCGTACTTGAGTTGTTCAGTTCTGCGTCAAACAAGGCAAATGAAACAGAGATTTTGAGTGTTGGTAAGAGTGTGTGTGTGGGGGAGAGAGAGCGAAAGAATTGTCACCTGACTGGCACTGGTCATTTGGGAGGAATAGCAAACTTTCCAAACCTCGCTTTTTAAAACCCAAAGGAACCAAAGCCTGCCTCTTCTGCGCCGCAGACCCTTTGCATTTTGAACATTTTAAGTATAACTACGATGAGTTTCGTTAACCAGTTCACTTGGTGTACAAGACTCTCTCTCTCTCTGTCTTTTTTTTCTTTTGAAGTAAAATTAAGAGACGATAAATAATAATGTGAAACGGTCTCAGAAAATCCTCCAACTTTTGTCTTCTTCCTTTATAGTCACTAGAGGGTAGAAGATGATCATTTCTTGCCACAGAGGGGAGCCCAGCTCCTGCTCTCCCATATTAAGAGCTTCTGTGACCATCCGAAGCAGTAAAGTTTCCCGGCATGCTTTGGAGAAGCCTGACAAAGCAGTATTTTCTCGTTTATTGATTCTGCTTCTGCACTAAAATACTGGTACTGTACATCAATAACCATCTTTAGTTAGGGAGCTCCGGTCTGTGGAAGAAAACTGGCAGTTTGTGGAAGAACATAAAGGCTAGAAAGAAAAATTGTGAGCTTGGGGAATATTGGAGTCTAGGGAGGACAGGAGAGGTTATGGAAGAATGGCCAAAGGAATGAGGAAGGAGAGAAAAAATGTTGACGGCCTGGATAAAGATATCAAAAATATGAAAGGAACAGTGGATCCTGGAGAGCAGTATTTATATCTGTACTGCAGAGTTGTGTCTGACCACAGCTGCTGTATTCATTTTTTTTTCTTTTCTTTTTTTTTTTTTTTTATCCCTATCATGGTCGTTTCTAGAATTTTGACTTCAGTGCGCTGGGCTCAGGGACTTAATAAATGCCCAGACCCTCCGTGCCTGTGTTTAATAAAACCTTTGATGAATAGAGCTCGTTGAACGCTACTCATCATCTTACATGAGAGATGCGGTTTATATCTTGGTGGAGAATTTCAATTGGCAGGTTAACTTTTCACAGCTTAGAGTTTGCAGGTTTTGGAGAGGAAAGTGAGAGAGCTCCTAATTTCGCTTATGAAATTGAGTCACGTGGAAAATCTGGAGGTCCTGTGATTAACCTTCTGGAAGAGTAGTTAAAATGCCCTGATCAACCTATCTTGGTATTTTTAAACTGTCAGCTGCTTTTTTAGGATTTCTATATTATATTTAAAAATTAGGTAACAGAAGTTTGACATAGAGAAGATTACTCAGCTATGAGTATCTAAAATGTTACCAGTCCTAAGTAATATATTATCTGTAAAATGTTGTTGACTTTTTCACCTCAATCTTATTCTTTTAATGGCTTAACTTTATTTAGATGATTGCTTCTTAAGCCCCGTAAGTTTATAATTTTGCATCCATCCATAGAGGCCAAGGACGGCAGACTGCCTTGTAAAGTGTTTTCTTACTACGTTGACCTTGACCGTAACGTAGTAAATTTGTAGAGATCGCCTTTAAAAGTAGGTTCAGATTTCTCCCAAAGCCTCTGTTTACCTTCTGATGAGCCTTTTTCACATGAGAATTGAGAATTTGATTTAATAGGGCCTGAATCAGATAACTAGCTCTTTTTAGACATTTACTCTACACAATCTTGGCTGTGAACAGATCTATTTCCAAACCTTCCTCTCTCTTTCTAATGCAGGTAACACTTAACAGAGATAGAAAATTAACAGCAGTGACTTCTCTAATATCAGATAGCTTAATGGGGGGGGGAACCCTGCAAATCACTAACTGTATTCAGAAATCTGTGTACGTACATCCACACCCACCTGCTTCCCCTGCACTTTCATTTGGGTCTTTGTAGGTCCTGTGGCTGACCACAGTTCTTTATTTATGCTTTCTTTTACTTTAGATGCATTTCCCCTGTGATAAGAACCTTGCGGGGTGGGGGTGGAGGGTTTTCGTACGATTCAGTTTTCAGAAATAGAAAAAAAAAAATGTTTTCCCCACAAAAATATATGCAGGCTCACATAAGCAGATTCTGTGTCCGTTTTAGCCAGTTTGATTTTATCCTCAGTGCACAGGACCCCCGCGCAGGGCTTAGCCCACTTGTAGGGAGAAGCCACCTGGCGGCATGTTAGAGAATGAAGAAGGCACAGGAAGGGCCAGTGGCATCCGTGGTGTCAGGTCAACGCCATCATACCCGCCTGCTCCATGAAACACAAAACCCGGAAGGGTGAGGGCTTTAAGAGGGCCACTGCCTGCCAATGTCACCGGGCTGTCCCCTGGCTGTCAGCATCCCGACCTGAAGCGTCTGCTGCTTATGTCCCCTCCCACACCTCCTACAAGAAGAAAAAAAAAGGGGGGGGACTATTTTGCATAGCCCTTCTTTTGACCACTGTTTCATGCAGTTGTGGGTCCGCGATCGGAGGGAAGAGACACGACCTGGGCCAGTGTGACTTTTTTTTTCTTCTGCATGAAATCAGTTGGCCAATGGTGCCATTTTGGGGGCTGTTCAGCGTCCTCTTCTTCTGTCTTTGTTCCTGTTATTCCAGGGGCTGATAACCACAGGATACGTTTTCTAGGTTCCCCTGCCAGGTGGCTTCCAGCTGGAATTGGTAGGAGACTACAGGGTGGGAGAATTTCCACGGTCATCTCTCCTTTTGCCTTCTATTTCACGTGGGGTCTTCGACACGGGCTGCATTTTTCATTTGCCCTTAGACCTGCTATGGCTTCAGGGTGAGCCTGATCCTGGTATTGACTCTTCTTGCCTGGCCAGTCCCGGGTTTGCAGAAGTTCAGCCCTGACGGCGGAAGCCAGCCCTGTGTCTGTTTTCGCAAGCCACGCTGTAACACAGCGGTGTGCACCTGTGTAGGCGTCGTCTCTAACTGGCAGTGACAGAGTATTGTAGTTGGGACAGAGACCTAGCGGCCTGAAGCCTAAATTCTTACTCTCTGGACCTTGGCAGGGAAAGTTTGTCTTCCTCCCACTCCAGCCCGAGGAGGGTTAGGCTGTCCTTTTTTGTTGCTTACCTTAGGTATTCTCAGCGTTGCCTCTTTGGTCTCTCGGCCGTCCCGCACCTGTTCTCTGCACGATATTCCCTCCACCTTCAGTCCCAGGAATGGTTTTCTCTTTCTGGTGGATTCGGATACAGCCTATCAGGCAAAGCCTTTGCTTTTGGCTTTTTTGGGTACTTTTAGAATGGTCGTTACTTTGTCAATATCATGAATCACATGATGATGGTTCTGCGTGAATTTAGGTTTTATCCTCCCTGCCTTCTTTCCCTTTTTCTGCTTTCCTTTTTTTCTCCTTTTTGCTCAATCTGTCCCTCTGTTTATTTTATTAAAAAAATTTTTTTGAGTGTTTATTCATTTTTGAGTGATAGAGAGCATGAGCGGGGGAGGGGCAGAGAGCCAGAGAGGGAGACACAGAATCCGAAGCAGGCTCCAGGCCCTGAGCTATCAGCACGGAACCCGATGTGGGGCTCGAATTCATGAGCTGTGAGATCATGAAGTGAGCCGAAGTTGGACGCTTAACCGACTGAGCCACCCAGGTGCCCTCTCCTTCTGTTTATGTCTGACATCTAGGACTTCTGGAAGGTAGTCTCTAAATTTAGGTAACTATCTCTACCTATCTATCTTTCTAATCGAATCTGTCTAATATATCTATATCTCTTTAACCTAATTTACTTGTCTGAATGTCTGTGTCTGTCTGCTTGTCTGTCTGTCTATCTATCTATCTGTCATCTATTGGGCATGGGCCCAATGCTGAATATCTTAACCCTGATGCCTCTGCTGCCTTGCTGTGAAGTCAAGGTCAGCATTACCCTGGGCAGAATGATCTCTAGGGATCGTCCTCATTTCTGGGGGCCTCGGTCGTGCTCAGGTAAGGCCCCGGATCTGTTGGCACTCTCAAACCCTGTGTGTGCTCTAGACCAGAAAAACAGAGCCACTGCCTTCCTAAACTTTTCACGTGAGAATCCACTTCAGCCGAAACCTTCTCACTGAGCACGTCCTGAGGATTCACAGATGAACGGGACTTAGCCGTGGTGACTGCCCAGTCAGCGGGAGACTTGAGAGAAGGGAGGGAGGGGTATTCAGAGGGCACGGTCAGACCTTTTCCTAGGCTCCAAGGTGGGCTGAGTGCTGGAGACAGAGCAAGCTTTCAGAGGAGGACTGCAGGGAATCTTAACCAAATGAGAGGGAGGAAGAAGTGAATGGAGATAGGATAGTATAAAATAGTGTGGTCCACGGCAAGTGGTCTGATGAACTTATTATCAGGCTTCAACCAGTTGGGGTTTCAAAATGGAGCAGCATCGGTATCACCTGGAAATTGTTAGAAATGAGAATTTGTGACCCGCCCCCCCCCACGGCTACCCCACCAACATTTCAGACCTCTTGAATCAGAAACTCTGGGGATGGGGCCCCCCGCAATCTTTCTGTAATCCTTCCAGGGGATTCTGAAGCACGTTTGATTGAGAACCGCGAGGTACGGAAGTCCTGAATAGGGGTGCCCTTGAGGTATTTTATTTTTTATTTGTTTTATTTACTTTATTTGTTTATGTTTTAATTTTTTAAATGTTTGTTTATTATTGAGAGAGACGGAGCACAAGTGGGGGAGGGGGAGAGAGAGAGAGAGAGAGAGAGAGAGAGAGAGAGAGACACAGAATCCGTATCAAACTCCAGGCTCTGAGCTCCAATCTGTCAGCCCAGGGCCCAACGCAGGGCTTGAATTCATGAACCATGAGATCCTGATCTGAGCCAAAGTTCAGTACTGAGCCACCCAGGTGCCCCGCCCTTGAAGTATTTTAAGTGAAGGAGAGACACAGAAATATGGAACAGAAAAGGGAAGGCCAGCAGGGTGACACATGTGAATCCAGAAATACTAGATAATGGGTGTTATTACATGTGAGCACAACATTTAACTTTGAGCTTCTTAGAGGTTAGGGTGAAAAAGAAAATCTTGTTGAATCACTTTATTTTATTTTATTTATTTTAGAGACAGAACACATGAGTGGGGAGAGGGGCAAAAGGGGGGAGAGAGAGAGAGAGAGAGAGGCAGGCGCGGGGGGAGAATCCCAAGCAGGCTCCACGTTTAGCATGGAACCCAACATGGGGCTCAATCCCATGACCCTGGGATCATGACCTGAGCTGAAACCAAGAGTCGGGCACTCAGCCAACTGCTCACCCAGGCTCCCCTTTTCTTTTCTTTTTCAGTGATAGGAAGAAATGCATTAGAAACATTTTCCTGGTCCTAAGCCCTAAGAAGTGGGTATTTATAGACTTGATCGTTTTTTTTGTTTTTAATCTTAATCTAATTCTTATTTTTAAGTGCAAAAACAGAGCAGTGATACTTTGCAATGAAAAAAAAATGTTAAATCTCCTATAAAACTTTTACAGCTAATATGTCTGTACAACCTACAGATTATTCATTATCCTCGGGACTATAATCTAGTTTTCCCATACAAATATAAATCTCATGGTCCATGTCCACGTGGGAGATTTAAAAGGCTTTCTTTATATCCTTAGGCAAAGATTTTTGTGTAGTTCTAGGAGAATTTATGCCCACAGCATCCTCTTCGGATGATATAAGAAGCCGCCAAGAAGGAGCTTCTCTGGGAGCCTGCTGGATGCATGTATGGACCTTCTCATGTCATGCCATAAAAGCTGTTGACAATGAACAGTTGTTTTACATGTTAAAAATGCTTGGAAGGAATATTTCAGGGGAACCTTTTATAGACTGAATGTTCTCCCTTAGCTTTTCTTAAGCAATGCCCAGCAGAGTCGAATCCTGTTGTGTTGTTCATTTTGCTTACAAAGTTAGCGACTTTTTTTTCCCCCTGTGCATTTGTTTCCACTGATACCTCCTTTCTCACAGTGACTTAGGGAAACGAATTAATGAGAGTCGAAATAGGACCCATCGGCAGCGTTGGAACACGTGTTTCTAGACTCCAGTAACTGAGACGGTAGAAAAGTTACCCACACGATATTTGACAGCTAGTTGGGTATGCCTTCCTAGAACAATCTTGAGAAAATATTTTTGCCCTGCCCTTCTTTTTCATTTCTGTCTCTTAACAAAAATTTTTTTTTGGTGTTTTGTCATACCCAAGGGAGTACTTCGGATAATGGCTTTGCGGTATCCGTCAGCATAGTGTGTTCCGGAGAGGGGCACAGCTAGCTGTAATGTTGCTTTTGATGACTACAGGCTGTGGCCCCGGCTCCCGGACGGCATGCTACTCCTTCCAAGCTCTTTCTTAACTCTTAACCTCCTTGCCGTTCTTCCTGGCTCACGACAGAGAGGAGGCACTTGGCTGACAGGCCTGTCATTTCTGGGTTTTCTTTCGCAGCCATGCCAAGAGACCAGAGCCCATGTCTCCATCTTCCCGGCATGCCACTTGGCCCAAATCCTTAAATAATGGATGTGGCTAAGCTGTAATCCATTTTCTATGTCCCAGGAATGACAATCCATTCTCTGTTTTGAGAGCCTATTCCTGGATCAGAAACTTGTGAAGATTCTCCGCCTGTTGGGAGTGGAAGGTCCACAGCTCTTACCTTCAGTCCTGTTCTCTTTTTTCCCCCCCTTCCTTCCTTGTCCCCGGGATTGTCATGACCCGGAAGTGAATTGTTTCTGCAGCTTTTCATTTTTTCTGAAAGTCAGTCCGTTTCAAAGTTAAATATTGAACCTCAGGGGCACCTTGGTGGCTCATTTGGTTGAGTGTTCGACTCTTGATTTCAGTTCAAGTCATGGTCCCAAGGTCGTCGGATGGAACTCTGAGTCGTGCTTTACATGGAGCATGGAGCCTGCCTGAGATTCTCTCTCTCTCTCTCTCTCTCTCTCTCTCTCTCTCTTTGTCCTTCCTTCCCTCTCCCCCACTCTCGTGCACACACTCTCTCTCTAAAATTAAAACATAAATAAATAAAAAAATAAGTATCATACCTCGTATTCACCAGTAATAACGAACGTGTGTGCTTCAGATGGAAGTTATGATTTCTGTCCAGAAGAAGGGTGTGGATTTGGTGGGGTGGGGGGCCAAGGAAGAGAGAGAGAGCCTATGAATGAAACAACATAGAAATAGTAAAAGGTTCTGATCCCTTTGGGAGGAAGGAGAAAAATAGCAAAACCCTGATGTACTATATTTTATCCTTTATGTCGGCTGAGAAATTAGGGTCAGGACCCAGAAACTTTGCTCTATCTCCTGGTGTTTGTTTCAGCTCAGGTGGGGTGGGCTTCTCCTTTGATGGGTCATTTCCTTGTCTCCCTTCACATTCCAGGCTGCATTAAGATGACAAATTTCACTTATGGGCTCAGGCACAGACGTGAAAACCTGAGCTATGGAGCTAACAGGGTGAGTGCAGAGGAGTGGATTTATTGGGGGGAGAAAGGGATTGTTCCAAGAGCACAGCAGATTTGGGGAGCCGGGCCCTGCATCAGAGAGTACACAGGATGGTCCGGACAGTACCCGCCTCTCCCCCATCAGCCCTGGTCTGAGGCCTCATCACTTGCCCCAAGGCTGAAGACACATGTTAAAGTAATTACGAGACTTCTTTAAAGCACACACACACACACACACACACTCCAGAATATGTTGTTCGTAGATGTGCAACTTTATTTGGACATCACCTGAAAGCAGGTTTTGCAGAAAAGATTGAGGGCGAAATACGTAGAATAAAGGCCTTGTGTTCTTTTCTGTCTGTGAACTCCGCAATAAATAGCTCACTTCTCCTACCCTGCCTTTAGTGAGGAGAAAAAAAAAAATCTTGGACAGCAAAGAGCAAGTCCGTCACATCAAACATGACTGCGTTAAATACTAAAATGTTCAAAGTCCAACTGAGATAGATAAAGGCTTTGATGGAAAGTGGATATTTCCCAGGGACATTACAAGCAATAATCCAGATGTTATGCTGTAATGCAACGAGTGTCGTGGATAGATCAGGAGATCCAGCCAAGCCGCGCCTGATGTAGGCCTTAGCCTTGCCCTCCCATGCTGTTCCGCCATATGGAACCTATCTCTCGGCCCTCTTAATAACCAGCTTTGGATTCCATTTTCACAGAGCTCATAGAGCTAAGTGGGGCTGTTTTATGGACAAGTTAGATAGAAGCCTTTCCAAGATAAACATCCAATTTGAAATTAGGACATACCAAGCCACAAAATTATTTTAGGGCATATTTCATGGAAGCCCTGCCATTTTTCTTAGGCAATTGCCAGACTGGAGGATGCCCTTTGATCCCATGTGGACATTACTCCCTTCTTTATAAAAAGGATTTTGAAATAGTTGCAGTGTTTAGGGAGGAATATATCTGTCGGAACTTTGAAGCATGGCCATGGGACAGGTCATGCTTTAGCTTGTTGGTTGGCAAGTCAAACTTTAAGAAGAAAAAAGAAAAAAAAAAAAAGGGAATTGTAGCCGGATATATGAATCAAAATCTCATTTTCCTTTTAAAGATAGAAGTTTTCAGCCCGTGTGCTTAATAAGCTATAAAATGTACTCGGTGTATCCACATCTATATGCTCAAATATAAATTTATGAACACATACGCATATATGTTTGTATATGTGTCTGTTGATGTACTGTGTCGGCGTGTGTTGTGTTTAATTAACATGAAATCGCTTGACTTTAATACTTTCATAAGGCTTTTTTTATTGAATATATTCTCTCCACAACCAAACTGGAAATAGAACTTCCGAAAGAATCGTTCATGTTCTCCAGAGGAGAGGGATTTTTTTTTTCTTTTTAAAATGAATTATTTTCCCTTGCCCCCTCCCTGCTCTGTCTCAGCACCTCCAAAACTCATGCGTGCGTGCGTGCGTGCGTGTGTGTGTGTGTGTGCATTTTAAGAGAAGAGCAGCGCAGATGTGAAGCTTGAGAGTGTAGACTTCCTTGAATGTGCTTTGCTTAAGGTCGTCATAAAATGATCAAATGCTTGGTGGCTTGTTGCCGCACCATTTGTTAAGACTGGTGGAGTAACGTGTTGGATGAGGTAAGCTGGTATATAATTAATACGGTTCTGACATACCATTTGTTGTGATAAATTGTGACTAACTGGTGTCCGAGCGAATTGGTGTCTGAATGATCTCGAAGATGTATTGAGTAGATGACAGGAACGAATATATAGTGTTAGAGATTCACGGCTTTACTATGCTACTTTATGCCATTTACATTCTCCAGTCCATTTATTTCTCCTTCAAATACGCCCGCCTCTGCTCGTGCCATTTCACGGATCGAGCGGCGAACGTAGATCAACTCCCCCAGCTCAGTGCGGCGTGCGGATCGGGTGGGGATCCTCATGCAGGCAAACCAACCATAAAAAAAGACACGGTGGAGACCTTCAGGGAAATGTGACTCTGTGCTGGGTGTCTAACGATATTAAGGGAATTACGGTTATCTGTGTTGAATGTGGTCACGGCAGGGCGCTTCTGTAAAAACACATACGGGTTTTGCTTTCAACTCTTTCAGCCCGAGAAAGAGAGTCAAGGGCTAGATGAAGTCAGATGGGCGAAACGTGGAATCAGATGGATCCGCACGTGGAGATTTACATACCATGCTCTCTGCCTTTGTGCGTGTTTGGAAATTTCCATAGTGGAAATTAAAAATAAAGTGTGCGTGTCCTCGTTATAATTTAATAATCGGGGCTGTTTGCTCTCCTCTACATTCTGTTTAGGGTGTGTGTGAGTGTGCATGAGTAGTATAATTTAGAAAAGGAGAAAAAAAAAAAACAAAGAAGTTAAGAGTTACCCAATCTCTACTGGATCCCAGGCGCCGTGCTAAGGACGTTATACGTCCTTCCCCTCCCTGCAGATCTGCAAAGCGCATTTGCCTGGCTGGCTGCTTCCAGGCTGTATCTGGAGTTGTGCATCTCACTGTGGTGTTGGGCATTTTAGGAGCAGCCCAAGGAATAAAGGGAAGTGTGGACAGATTGGAGTGTGAAGGATAAATTCAAAACCATTATTGCTAAATGCCCAGAGGTATTTTGTTTCCCTGCAAAGCAATGCCTCGCTCCTGTCTCTCTGTTCCCAGAATGCCTTTCTTCCCTTCCTTCTATTAAAATAGCTGAAGGATTCCTACCACGGAGCGCATCTGGGTGGGAGGATAGGCCAGGGCCAAATCCAAGCGTTGTTCCTAATCATCCTTCACTATACTTTAGAAGTCCAGGGCTGGAGAAGGAAACCACATAACTGTGCCTGCAGGTTGGCCAAATCCCGAAGACGAGTAACACTTTCAGCAGCTAGGGAGGGCGATTCCTGATCCCCATACTGAGAGCTGGAATTTCTGTGATCACCAAAGTCACACTCAGGAATTATCAGCACGTTGATCTGTCCTCTTCTTTCTTTGCTTTAGTCCTCTTTGATACGCAACTTGCGACTCTCAGAGTCCTTGAAAAAGAACCAACTGTGGAATGGGATTATAAGTATAACCTTGTTGGAAGGGAAGAATGTATCAGGAGGAAGCATGACAGAAATGTTTGTCCAGTTAAAACTGGGAGACCAGAGGTATAAGAGTAAGGTAAGTTCTGTCAATTCCTTAGGAAGAAGCATACCTTTTGTAATAAAAGGACTGAAAAAAAAAATGTTTTCCACTCTAAATTTCACAAGAAGAGGAGAATTTTATTTTTCGCCCTCGTAACAGTGTTAGGAGCATCCCAGGCCACAAAATAATCTATAACTGAAGCCAATTGGTATACCTATTTGGTTGCTTAGCATAATTTATTTTAATGTAGTTAACTGGTGCTAGAGAAAGCTTATGAAATAATAGATTTGGATGCATTGATTTATTTTTGTTTTGAAAATAAGCAAGCTGTTGTTTCATAGATTGCAGGAAAGGGATAACCAAATATTTTCAAAATCCTACAAAAATAATAGTGTAATATATTTATATGAAAACATTTGAGAAAAGTAAAAAGTTCTCAAAACCATCTACTTTTTGCTTTCTCTTACTTGTAGGTATTAACACCCAAAATAGACAGACATTTGTTGTGGGGTTTTTTTGTGATTTTGTTTTTAAAGTATTAGTGATTTTTTTTTTTTTTGAACAAAAGTAATGGCATTTGTAGCCGCCTTTAAAAATCAATCATCTTCTTCTCCCGAAACAAATTCCACTTAATTTTTAATCTTAGTAATTTGGCGTGGTTTTTATTTCAAAAACCATAGTCTCCAAACCATGGTAATTAATTCGTTTTACATAACTGTCAGACAGGAATATTTCCTAAGTTTTATGGATTGGGGGAACGAGGGTACTTGAAAGTTAAGTCACTTGCCAAAAGCTACATGGAAAAAAAAAATGCAAACCAAACAAAACATTGGTAGAAGCTTTTGAAAATAGACCCGAGGATATTTGCAATTCGGGCTTTCCAGTGTAGAGTCCGTAACAGATGAAGATATGTGCAATTGGAAAATGATTTAGGGAGCAGAAGTTGGTCTCTGCTGTATACTTTTAAGTGCAAAATCAAACATTAAACATCATTTACCCCACCACAAGGAGTAAAGAATTAAAGCTCACACTGGAGAATCATTTTTGAAAAATATGAAAAATCAGGGGCGGGTTAACAGCCGAAATATGCAGACATTTATTTTAACCAGCTAGTTTCAGGCTGTACCTTACAGTGAACGTAGCCAGAGTGAACACATCTCTCCACGAAGGTTCCTGTAGCCAGCCAGGGTCAGGCTAAGGATTTATAAGAAAAATTATTCATCGCTAAGTACGCTCAGCCCCCCCCCCCCCCCCCGGGCTAAGGTGAAGTGCAGAATTAGTCCAGCATTTGCTACCTGCCCCCTTGAGGAATATCACATTTAATTTGTGTGGTTGAGTTTCTTTTTTTCCGTGGTTTCTAAATTCTGTGAGCTGATATATTAAGCTCAATGCAAAAAACAGCTGAAATGATAATACGTGATGTGGGCTACAGCCGACATCCGAGTTATCCCTGATTCCCCTGGCGGTAATAGTTTGGCGCTAGGATTTCTAGGATTTCATAGTTGACTCTAGAGCCTGATAAGTCAGTGCCCGGCATTCTTGCCGATTTTTAGTCACAAATCGAATCTCGACGTAAATGAGACAAAAGCAAAAATGCTGCTAACTGATCAAACACACACGATCGGAGAACACAGAAACACTTGTGGAGTTTTCACACCACCCTGCTTCATCTCGCGGTGTGGCAGCCGTGAGGCTTCTTAGTCTTTCACACTCGAGTGACCGGATTCAGGAAACTCGGACTGAAATGTGCAAGTTACGGGTTTTGCACGCAAGGCATCGGACAGATGTTAATTAACACCACAAACTGCTAATTTATATACTCCTTAGGCCAGCACTGAGTGGATGCACTAATAAAAATGTTACTTGCATCCGGTTCACCAATCCGTAGTCTCTTTTGGGAGAGGGAGCAACTGTAAATGTCTACTGAGATGTGTTTTCCGTGTATATAATACCTATATAATTTATGGTTCCTGGTGGGGTAATTCCTTGTGGGGTTACTCTTTTTTAACTTGCTGGAGAAATTGTCGGATCTGGGGGGTGAGCTAAGAGGGTAGCGATGTTTTGCCAATTCCAGAACCCCCAAGGTCCCTTTCGTTCCCAAACGGAAAGTTTAGCTTTCTCGGGGGGGGAGGCCCATCGCCATGACTTCCTGCCGTTTAGCAATGACATGTATGTGTATGTAGCTGCTTTAGCGACGAATGGCATTTTGAGAAAGTAAATATCATAACCGCATGTTTTCTAGACACTGTGTAAGAGTGCAAATCCGCAGTGGCGGGAACAGTTTGACTTTCACTACTTCTCTGACAGGATGGGCATTTTGGACATTGAAGTGTGGGGAAAGGACAGCAGAAAGCACGAGGAACGTCTGGGCACGTGAGTCTGCTCTGCTTTCTAACTCGTGGGAGACGCGTGGGCAGCTCGCATCTGCATGGAGCTGCTCAGAGACAATGTCTTGATCTGTGTGGGCTTAGAGTCGAAACCTCATCTCCCCACCCCGGGAGTCATAAGTCAGCTGGACCCTAACCTGGGGAAAAGGTTTTGTTTTTGTTTTTGTTTTAACTGGTAAATGCCATTTAATATTGATTAAAACAGAAGAAAATCGTTATGTGTTGGAAATTCTCTAAAAAAAAAAAAAAAAAAAAAAAGACACCGGGCCATTTCAGACAATCTGCGAAATGGTTATGCATATGGCCCTTGAACATCACGCGTTGAACTGCGTGGGTCCACTTAAACATGCATTTTTTTTTTCCAATAAATACAGTACACTAAGCGTCTTTTCTCTTCCTTAGGATTTTTTACAAGAACGTTTTCCTTTTCTCTAGCTAACTTTATTGTGGGAATACAGTGTCTGACACCGATAATATACAAAGTTATGTGTTAATTGTTTGTACTGTCGGTAAGGCTGCTGGGCAACAGGGGGCTGATTTAGTAGTTGAGTTTGGGGGGAAGTGAAAAGCTATTTTTGACTGTGCGGGGTCATCAGCGCGCGTGACCCCTGCACTGTTCAGTAATCAACTGTGTAAATTTCCAGCGTGCCCTCTAATTTTGGTTTTGATACTTAGTAAAATACCCTACAATTTAGTAAGAATATCAGCCGCGGTGTCTCAAACGATGGGAGACCTTTCAGTGTCCTTCATGAGCTGTGTGGCAAACCGTCATGAAATCTGTTGAGCCGACTTTCTGTATTCTACCGTCTCTTTCCTTTGCACCCTCCCAACTCCATTGGGGCTCTCACCCTCCCGTAACCAGCGATGCTATGACTGTTACGGCTTTCTTCTGGCTTGTAGTAACGCCATTAAGTGAGACTGTGCCTGCACTGTGGCTGGCCCGTGGTAAGTACGGTGGACATCGCGGTGGAAGCATACATCATCTCTGATGTTTCAAATAGCCCTGCAGGTTGGCAGCATTATTCTCCTTTCGTAGATGAGGGGACAGAATGCAAGAGGTTTACAAATGACTTGGTTGTGGACTTCAGAGCAGCAGGTGCCAGGGCTAGGAGTCTGTGTTTTCCAAGACCGATTTCTTTCCACCAAATCCCTGCCTTGTGTTCATCCCGTATCCAATTTTTCATCCCGATTCTTCACCCCGGTACAATGTGTACGCAGATCTTAAATCTCGAATGTAAGCATGCAAAGGACTCTCAACAGCTATTTGTCATCTTTTCCAAACCAAGGACTCCGGAACCTTGGGTTCAGAGAGGTGCCTGGGGCTCGGCCCTTGGAGAACGGAGAGTCTGCTAAAACCTCTGTCGTGAAGCCAGAGCAGCTCAGCCCTTGCCTGTCGTCTGCATTGGGGTTCAGACTGAGGGAAAGTCCTCTCACTGCTTTTTCTGCGTAAAATACTGAGCAGTGTCTGGCACACAGAGCGTTGGATCTTCCTGCCGTCGCCCCATCCCTCCTCAGCAGCTCTCCTGAGGTAGACGGGTGGCGAGTTTGGTACCCACGGAACATTCCTCTGGTGTTTTCTCAGTGGAAGTACCGTGTCCCGGGGGACTGTCCGGCATGTTGCAGGAGGTTTAGGAAATCTGGCTCTCACCCACCTGATTCCGGATACTCGTCTCTCTCCCCAGTGGTTGTGTGGGAGATATACACACGGCACATCCACATTCCATCACACGTATCCAGACACCCCCCGGGGGAACAGCATGTCACCAGTTGAGACCTCAGCTCTTCCAGCCTCCCTGGGGCACAGCCCGGGTTGCAGGGCTTCATGTGGCCCTCTTGTCCCCAACACTCTGCTGAGCCCACAGCTGGCCGCCATTGCTTTATTGCCAACCTCGTGGTTTTGGTTGGTGCTTTCGGATAGCAGACTAGGTCCTGTCACCCTCCGGCTCCCGCAGGAGGTCTCCCCCTGGTCATTTTGCAGATATTACCCGTCGGATGACTTTAGCCCGCTCTTGTCTCTCCTTCCTGCACCCACACAGGGTAACTGAGGCACTTCTGACGTTCCCCACTACTTCTGACACTTGTCACCGCTGTGACATTACCAGTGCCCTCCCAATGCTCATGGTTAGGAGCCCCAGAAACTTCGTGTTGGCCCAGGGAGCAAGGATTGGTTACGTCAGTGCCCGGATAGAGGATCCCGTGTCCCAAAGTGCCACCTGAGTGGTGGGAATTTGGGTTTCCAGTGATGAATGGCAAGCGTGTTATTTTAGGAGGTGCCAGGAATAATGCCCTCTCGCCTCACCCATCGCTGTGCTGCCATGTTTCCTTCACACAACAGGAAGTGCTTTGCCAAATGAGTATTGAGTTTCTTCGTGGCCACGAAAAACCATGTAGAATGTCCAATGTAGTCTATGTTTTGTCATTTGAGTATCTATTTATTTTAGCGATTTCCTGTTTGCCACTTAGCCATGTACTTGGCCTGGGGGTCATGACCTCCTTCCTCTTCATGGCTTTTAAAGGCTTCTTTTGGTATCCTTTCCCTTTTCCCTCTGCTGAGGTACAAACGGTAGCAAAGGTATCTCTTGGGAGCTGACTACGCAGCATTACCCTGAAGCCAACTTCCAGGTGGGGTGACAGACCTCCCCTAAAATATCTCCTGTTCCTCAGAGTCAAACAGGAAGTGGGGCCGGCATGGGCACACCCCGGACCTGTTACATACGGGTCCTCCTTACTTTCAATTTCACGCTTCTTTCCTTCTCGTTTCATTTTGTTGTCGTTGTCGTCCTTGGAAGGCTCAGTTGTTTCATCTCCCAGGGCTGGGGAAATACCTTTTTGCATGAGGAAGCTCTCTGACAGTGTGAATGAGTCATGAACGTCTGTGAAGATCTGTCGCGTATTTTGTTTTTGGATCACACCTTGATGCTAGTACTTGAAAGCCCCACGTGGCCTCTCTGCGGAAATTCTTTTTGAGATTGATTTTGAGATTTTCCTCAAACGTTCCCCGCAACGTTCGCAACTAAACTTATGCGATTTAAGAAAAAGAAATATGGATAGTAAAAGTCATGTATATATGAATATATATATCGAATATATATATATATACATATATATATATCTCAAAAACAGTATAGACAATTTTTGAAACTTTTTGTAGAAGTTTGCAGGGAATAGGGGCTATCTTCAAGGACTTGATGTAAAGGACATCTGTTGACCAAAGGATTGAGCCATGGCATTGGCCTTGGCCTTGGTGGGTTGCTAGCTTGATCGTGGTTCAGACATGGGCCTGCCTGATGGCCAGCCACCGCCAGGATCTCCTAAGTCACCTGGAGCTTTCCGAAATCCTCTTGTACGAGGCTTCCTCTGCAGTCTTCTGAGACTCTTCTCAGAGTCTTCTCAGTCTAACTGAGCCACAAGTTAACCCAAGGGGGGGGGTTCAAGGCTGGTGAGATAAAGGTGTTTGAACAGATCCAATGCCCTCTGGACCATGGTAGCTACTAACTCCACTGTTTGTCCAAGAGCACAAACAAAACAAAACAAAACGGAAAAAAAAAAGCAGACAAAAACACCAAAAAAGCAACACGACACAACACAAAACAAAACAACAGTCTCTGATTTTAAAGGCCATCAATGGTCCAGAGACAGTGAACTTTTCAGGGGAGTAAGAAATAAAGTTGAACTTTATTTCTCAGTTGAACCTGCTCCAACTTTTAACCAAGATGGCAAGAGTATACATATAGGTCATCCCATTGTAAACCTGGGCCATTTCAAAATAATCCTTTTGTTTTCTGAAAGTGTATTTTACAGTTCAAGGCGGCTTTAGAGATTAACTCATTATGACAGAATATTCTAGGCTTCACTGGGTTTTGAAAAGTCAAGAAGGAGAACGTGCGAGTCCCTTTCAACTGGGCTGCCTCAGAGGCAGCCCTCGGCCCCGCATGGTGCCTTGGAAAGTGGTGCTAACATTGTACTGGTTTATTAGTGACGCTGATGCCATAGAGAACCGGGGCTGGAATATTTCTCCGGACAAATTGCACCGCATGTCATTGATCTGCTTTTACAGCCAGGCTTGACACATTCACCGTTTTCTTCCTGTTCACCCCCTTCCTTAGCCTCTGAGATTTACAGCTTTTAAAACTACAGCACTCTTTTCTGCCCCTTGCATTTAAGTTAAAAGCTGACCAGTCTGTAATATAAAACAAGGAATTGTGGTAATGAATAAGAGGTTAAAAGCTATCATGGCAACTGAAACTTGAGCAGGTTCGACTGACTGATACGGCAAAATGATGTGTTGAATTAAAACATTAAAATGCTGTGGGATTAATGGAGAAAGACAGGAACAGGAGGTCAGAAACAGTGCTAAATCAGCACATTATACGCCTGTGGGCTAGAGGAAAGCTTTACTACACATGCCTGTTGCAGAGGGAAAAAAATAGTAATTGAGTCGTCATTTTCTTCAGGTGAGGAGAAACATAGACTTTTCAATCTGAGAAGCACCTAGGAAATATATTTATTGCCGTCCTTTTCTCATGTAGAGGGATGCACAGGATTTCATTACAACAGCAACAACAAAAAAAACCACTGCCTTTGTCATTTGGATTTTTTGACTTTGAGTTTCCTTGTGCCACTGGCCTTCGTTTGTTTGTTCGTTCGCTCTATTCAACAGAGAGCCCGTCATGTACCAGATGGCCTACAAAGTGCTGAGGATTCAGTGGAAGACGGTACAGTGATGGATATAGTGCTGTCCTCAGACCCTATAAAGTTCTGGGGCGGCTGCATGTGAGCAGGCAGTGACTTGGGGGAGGGAGGGAGCAGCTCCCTGGATGGACAGAGGTCTGAGCTGGCAGCCTCTAAAGATGGCGGGTTGGCCTGACCAGGAGATTGGAGGAAGAACACTGTCCTAACACAGGCACTTCTCTTGTGTGTGAGGTCACACATGACGCCACAGGGCCAGAAATTTGCCAGTGCTCATTAATCACGTAGATGCTCTGAGTATGTGTTTTCCACATTGTTCCCAACAGACAGCAATTTTATAAGCTTTATTGCTGGGTCCGATTTATTAACAAGGGTGTCATTGGATATGTTTGGCCACAGTTTCTTGGGCTATGGTGAGTTAAACGCAAGGCTTTACAAATTATTTTTAGGTCAGTTTCCCTGATGACCTGTCAGTGTGTCTGGATCGTCGGCAACCAACCTTGTAAAATTTTAAAATACTAACATTGGTGTAATTCACCATAGGCCAAATTATTAACATTTCTGTAGATCACTGGTCAGCAAACTAGGGCCCGTGGGCCAAATCCAGATGGATACTTGTTTTCGAATAAAGTTTTATCAACTACCAGCCTTGTTCATTTGTTTACATTGTCTATTACTGCTTTCACGCTGCAAGGGGAGTTGAGTAGGTTCAGCAAAGACCACATGGCCCATAGACTTCAAATATTTACTTTCTGGCCCTTTATAGAAAAAAATAGTTTAGGTGCCTATTATTTATTACTTATTAGTTGGTGTGATAATTGAGCCAGTTCATTCTACGAGAGCCATTTAGACCATCTATCTGAAAACTGAGTTTATTTTTCAAAGAAAATTTGCATATATACTAGTAAGCTAAGCTTTCATAAATGCTCTGAAAATGTTGCCATTTGTGTAGTTGGGGAAGAAATTTAGAGGCTACAAAATGGAAGGGAAACCAATACATAACCGTCCTTGTAAAATTCTGGAATTAGACAGTGAGTCTGCAGTGTTTATAAGAATGAGAAAGAAGGGAGGAGCGGTGGATGGTATTTTAATTTGCCCAGAAAGCTGGGCTGAATTTATTCCCTAGCATTCCTGGAGGCTCCTGGTGCACTCCGCCCCTAACAGGGAGCTACGCAGATAAAGAAAGCCTGGGGAAAGAACGCCAGATTCTGGAAAGCTTCAGTAGCACCAAGAGAGAATTAAGAGACCAACTAAACATTACGGTATTTTCTCAGGGAAATACCTTTAGAAAATAGAAGACACGACCCTAATGTCCTAAATCGGAAACCCTTTAGAAAATAGAAGACACGACCTAAATGCTCCTTTCAAGGTTTTTTTTATGTTAAAAATGTCTTCGATGAAAGTATTTCAGATTTTTTTCTGTCTTAATGATTTTAGATTTCAGAGTACTTATCTTCACTTGAACCTAAAAAAAAAAAAAAAGTGTTTTGTTCACCCAATCCTAAGGAAAAAAAAAAAAAAGATATTTTGTTCACACAGTAACTTCTCTTTCTTCGGGAGGCTCAGAGAGTATTGTGATAATATCTGCAATTCGGAAAGACAAATCCTTTTTATTTTGTATTTATTTTTTTTTTGAAGTCTTTGTTGGAATTCCAGTGAGTTAACATCGAGCGTTATAGCAGTCTCACATGTCCACTACAGTAATTCAGTACTTCTGTACATCACCCAGTGTTCATCGGGATAAGATCCCTCCTTAATCCCCATCACCTCGTTCACCGATCCCCCCCCCCGCCCCACCTCTCCTCTGGTAACCATCAGTTTATTCTGTATTATTAAGGGTATATATTGATTTGTCTCTCTTTTCCTTTGCTAGTTTATTTTGTGTTTCTTAAGGTCCACATATGAGTGAAACCATATGGTATTTGACTTATTTCACTTAACATGATACTCTCTACATCCATCCATGTCGTTGCAAAAGGCAAGATTCCATTCCTCTTTATGGCTGACATATATGTGTATGTGTATATATAAACATAAATATGTATATAACATATATCACATATATAACACATATATATTATATATAACATATGTATCACATATATAACACATATATATTATATATAACATATATATCACATATATAACATATACCACACATATATAACATATACATAACATATATCACATATATATCATATCACATATATAACATATATTACATATATATAACATATATACATAACATATAATACACACACACATATATGTGTGTGTGTGTGTGTGTATATATATAACATACATATTTCACATCATCTTTATTCATCAGTTGATGGACACTTGCGTTGCTTCCATATCTTGGCTTATTATAAATAATGCTGCTACAAACATAGGTTTGCAGGTATCCCTTTGCATTAGTTTTCTTGTATTCTTTGGAAAAATCTACAGTAGTCCCATTGCTGGACCATAAGGTAGCTCTCTTTGTAACTTTTTGAGGAACATCCATAGTTTTCCACAGTGGCTGCACCAGTTTGCATAAGACAAGTCCCCTTTGTAATTTTTTTTTTCTCCTGCTTTTGCTGATAATACAGTAACTCCTTCCTGGCTTGGCGTTAATATAAATAATTCTTCCAGCCTCTGGCTAATCTCCAGAGCTTCTGATTCTACTTCAGACATGAGGATCAGCTGGAACAACGTGGGCTAAGGTTGGAACAGAGTAAAATAGAGGACAGGTTCTTGTATGGAATTCATTTCTTCTTACCCCCAGCTTTCCTCCTTTCTTCCAGAATGTGGAAATAAATGTGAAAGCCAGGTGGGTAGAAGAGAGGAAGAGGGCAATTCAGTTGCAGAAAGTTTATAGAAAGTCCTCTTTAGACGGGGTGCCTGGCTAGCTCAGTAGGTAGAGCACATGACCCTTGATCTCAGGGTTTGATTTCAGGCCCCATGTTGGGTGTGGAACCTACTTTAAAAAATTGAAAAAGTCATGTTTTTTTTATTTTTTGTAATTTTTTAAAAATGTTTATTTATTTTTGAGAGAGGCAGAATATGAGCAGGGGAGGGACAGAGACAGAGGGAGACACGGAATCCGAAGCAGCCTCTGAGCTGTCAGCACAGAGCCCGACGCGGGCCTCGAACCCACGAACCACAGGATCATGACCTGGGCTAAAGCCGGGCGCCTATCCAACTGAGCCCCCCAGACGCCTCTCCCTCCCCCTCACCCCGGCCCCAAACGTCATCTTTATATGGGAGCTAGTTGTTCACACTAGAGAGAGGGTAGATGTAAATTCATTCTTAATTCTTAAGATATCAATTTGCATAATGGGGCAGGGACCCCAAGAGGCTGGGTCATAACCCCGGTGCAGAAGGATCAGTGTTTAATTATGATTGACATGATGGTGATCTATCAATTTAATTTGTTCTTTTAAATCACTATGGAAATAAAAGTAAGTATTTGGCTAACCCCACTCATTAGCTAATTGGGCATGTAGACTGTATAGGACTCTTTTATCTAAAATAGGCGGGGCTGTCTTCACGTATGTGTTCTGTCTTCACCATCCAAAGAATGTTTCGAAATGGGGTAGGTGCAAAAGTTTCACGGGGGACAGAAAGGCCTAAAAAGTTTGTGGAGATGTGTATTCTCTAAGAAGAAACCCAGTGCCTACTTTGCACTTTGTCTGGTACGTGATTCGACATTTGTTTAATAAACTGCTCTATTCCAATGAGTTGTGCCTTGCAACAGGCAGTGTGAGAGTTTGCAGTTATTATAAACATGCTAACGCTGTTCACAGTCTTTGTAGATGACTTTTTAGAATTAACGTAAGGTTCGGTTTGGAATTACCGAAGAGAAATTTTATCGTCGCCTAATGATGTGCCATTTTTGGCCCCTAATTTGCCTCTCGTCTCCAAGTAACTTCCGGTTGTTCAAAAAACAAAGCCGCCGCTATTAACAGGAAGGTAAAATTCAAAGGATGAAAATAAATTGTCATCAGTAATGATATTAAGATGAATGTTCCATAAATAGGTTATTGCTAATTTGGACTGACGAAAGCGACCACCAGAAAAAACTCTGCCAAATTTGGGTCATTTCTCTTTCCACAAGAAAGAGCTTTATTCAATGGAAGTGCAAAAAAAAAACAAAAAAACGATGTAAAATAATGCTTTGCAAAGTACTCCTAAGCAGATGTGCAACTACTACATTGGTTAAACATTTGTGGGTATTTTTGTAGAAAAGGCTTCGTTATAAAGCACTTGACATTTCTTTCCTTCCAAGCCAAATTAATTCTCCATTTACATACTTGCTTATGAAAGACAAATATTTAGTAACCCCCATTTTCACGGTAGCAAACTTTCAAAGGTTCTTTATTGCCACAAAAAAAAGTTTTGATTCAGAGCAGAGAGGATTATTTAAAAAGACATTTTTCTCTAATGTGTCTCTGGTAGATACACTTGAATTTATTACATGCAAAAGCTCTAATTGCCATCCCTTCTCAAAACTGGAATCGCGTTTGGAAATTAGGAAATAAATTATCCACACCTATTTAATTTTAGGTACGTATCAGTATTAACATATATATTTTATTCTGTAGTCAGACCTGGTATAGAATTTTAATATTACTGATATTTTTCTCTTTACTTGGGAAGAGATTGCAAGGTTTCCAATTGATGAAACCGGCACTCATTATATATCATGTGGCTCAAAATTGTCATTGCTTTATGTGCTGGGTAAGTTTACCTATTTCGAACCATCTGCAAACATGCAAAGTCCATTCAAGATTTAGGCTAAGAATCCATCGATTTATCGTTGTGCCACGTTGTGAGAGGCAGGGATTCCTTTATACAGTCTTGAATATTCATCTCGCTCAATAACTATGGAGGGAAAATGAGAATTAACACACACGGGCGCGCACACACGTATTAGAAGTGGGAACTACCACTGCGTACCCTTCCTTCCTCGACTCGACCCTACCTTTTTCATCCACCTGTGCGTAAACAAAGCGGGTGTGGTCCAGCCAAACCCAGAGTTGTCAGTGTTAAAGCAAATAAATGGCTTAGCACCTCAGCCCTCCTTTTTGGTGTTTGTTTCTGTATATAAATGTGTTTGAGGTTTCCAGCATCGCCAGAACATTGGCTGTTGAGAGACGGAAAACATGCAATTCATAGCAGATGGGTGAAGCCTTTTCCTGGCAGTGTTGCCGAAATGGGATCAGTCAACAGCATTTCATGCTCCATTTGTCCAAGAGCAGTCCACCTGGGGAAACCCTGTGGAACCGTGCCTATTAGGAAAACACCTTAACACGTTGCTTTAAATAAAAACTCACCAGTTGGCATTTCTCGGGAAGCAAATGGTTTCTCCAGTGAGCCCTCTGCCACTTTCACTTCTTTGGTCTTTTCTCCCTTTTTTTCAACCGCGACCATTTATTTTCTTTGCTGGCGAAAGACGCCACGCAGAGAAGCCGGCTAGAGCCCTCCCCCGCAATGCTTGACCTTGGAACTTTTTTCTTCCTACTTCTTGAGCTCATGGTCTTCCGGCAGACCTCATGTGGCATAGATCTGCCTCTTTTTTCCACCTGCCATCCCCTCTGTGTTGCCTTCTCTTTGGTTTCATTACGTCTCCCCCCCTCCCCGCCCCCCTTAACCTTAGGGTGTGTTAGGCTGGGAGTGAGAATTATGAGCCAGGGAGCCCCTGTGACCTTCACCGCTCAAGAAACGCATGCCGAGAGGGAGTGGGGTTTGGGGGATGATGAAATAAAAATCGGGTGCTTTGGGAGGCCAGCAGCGGCCAGGAGGTAATCCCTTTTCGTTCTCTGGTTCCTACAACGTTTCCAGGTGTAAAGTGGATATCGCAGCGCTGCCTCTGAAGCAAGCCAACTGCTTGGAGCTGCCCCTGGAGAGCTGCCTGGGGGCCCTCCTGATGTTGATCACGCTCACTCCCTGTGCTGGAGTCTCCGTCTCTGATCTGTGCGTGTGCCCCTTAGCAGACCCCAGCGAGAGAAAGCAGATTGCCCAGCGATATGTGAGTGCTTTGCCTCGCCACCCCGCTGCTCCCCACCACCTCGGCTTTGGGGTTGAAACAAAGTCTATGAATTAAGAGAAAAAAAAAATGCATGAAAAGAGATCTTTGTCCAAAGTTTAATGGCATGTCTCATAAAACAAGACATCAGATCGAGAGGTTAATGCATTAGCGAGAAGGTGAAAGTCGATTAGGCTTTGCTGTTTTGAAAGCCGAAAATGGTGTTTTGAATTTTCAGCGTTCAGAAACTCTTCGGAGAACGTTGAAATCCACAAGGAGGCAAACTTGTTTAGCATGCCTACATATGTAAAAACGAATTTTAATAGAAGTTCATCGAAATAGCCTTTTTTTTTTTTTCTTTTTCTACCAGCCATCAGGTTGGCTATGTTACACCCACCTTTCCAGAACCTCTGAGAATCGAGTGAGAAAGTGCTTCTGTCTCATAAAGCAACGCAAAGCCCCGGACAGGCACAGAATGGTGTTCTGTACTACCCTGGATAATGATGGCAGTGTGTGATTTTTGCCTGAGTAGTTGCAATGCGCTTCCAAGTCCACTCAGCATTTTTAAATCCAATGGCTTCGTTGCTCTTCATTTATTTTCTGTACTCGGGCTTTCTAGGTGTCCTTATTTGCATTCTGTTTTTATCCCGTCTTCTTTGTAAATCAATACGTTTGTCTTATGGCCGCACATGAAAGGCATGTTTTAGAAGAACAACACGAAAATGAAGCAAAGAAGAATCCCTATTTAATGGGAATATTATTCTCAGCGTTAACTGTAGGGCCTCCAAAATCCTTCACTGTGAGGTGTATTGATTAATTGAATAATTCTTTATCTTCGGGAGTACAAAACCCAACCACACATCTTATGGTCGATGCGGACTTTGTGCCAGGTTGGCCTGTTCTAGAGGAGTTTCTACAAAATCCACTATTAATATTCTTTGATGACTTCAGTCAAGCGTATGAAAATTTGATGATAAAACTGAAAACTTTCCCCTGGACTTCCCCATGGAGAAATTACCAAACTTAACCAAATTCACAAGGAGGGTCATGTATTTATAAGGTGATTTTAGGTAAGATCATCCTGGCTGCTTTGAATAATGCTTCAGGATTTGAAGAGTACTAATGGAAAATGGGTTTTAAGAGGCTCATCAAAATAGAAATTTTTTTGTGTGTTTTCAGCTAAAGAGCTGGGCAGCGTGTTAGAGGGAAAGAAGGCCATGTCAAAAACACAAGTTCCAGACTTCTTGAGTTTTAGCTTGCGAGACTAGATCGTACTGAAGGCATTTTCACATTTAAACAGTAAAAGTATTTATTTCAAATGTTTTCATTTAGATTAAAATATTTTAAACTAGCTTAAAAACTGCAGGTTTTGTTTTGTTTTTTGGGTTTTTGTGTTGGTTTTTTTTTTCTTTAGGTTGGAAATGCACAGCAGAAACAACTTTCACAAGTGCGTAGAAATGATGTGTAGTAAGTTAGGCACACCTGAACTATTATTAAGTTACTGTTATTCTATCCTGAAATGTCTAAATAACAAGGATTTTACTATCCTCCCATAAATCCCCAAGGCCTCCTTATCACAGGTTTTTAGCAAATGATACAATGATAGCGGAAATATTATATCCAAAAGTTTTAAAGCAGCATCTTTTCAGCAACTGTATTCTGGAGGCATGCAGAGATACTTTATCCGCTTATCTCTCTCATGCACCATTTCGGAAGGATGCCGTGTACAGAGATACCGAAATATTGCTATCCATGCAATATACATAATTCTTTTTTTTTTTAGTTTTTTAAAACATTTATTCATTTTTGAGAGACAGAGAGACAGAGCATGAGTAGGGGAGGGGCAGAGAGAGAGGGAGACACAGAATCCGAAGCGGGCTCCAGGTTCTGGGCTGTCAGCAGAGCCCGACACGGGGCTCGAACTCATGGACCGTGAGATCATGTCCTGAGCCAAAGTCGGAAGCTTAACTGACTGAGCCACCCAGGCCCCCCTGCGATATGCATAATTCTTAAGGATTTTCAAGCATTGGCTCATGCAAACTGAAAAATAAAATAAGTGTGAATACAGGGTGGTACTACATGCTCAATGTTTAATTTAATGAGGTGGCTAAAACGTGAACCAGAAAACGCACTCTCTTTCCATCCCAGCTCTCTTTCCAGTAGTAATAAGTATCTGCAAAGGGTCCAAGTTGGGTCCTCTGGTATCCATAAATTTTGTACTAACGAGGTCAGAATAATGTTGCCTTTTCGAGTGATTTAAAACTTTTAATCAAGAGAAAGAAGGGGAAGAAGAGAATGAAAAATGAAAAAAAAAAAAAAGAGAGAGATGTACCACATTTTGGGATATCTGTGCCATCAGTGGGGGCGATGTTAAGAGTAGATTGTGTGTCTGTTATAATTGGTTTATTCTGAAGTCCCTTTTAATTGGTTGCTATGAATGCCTAACTGCCCCATTGACATAATGCACTTTGGAACTTTTCTAAGCTTTGCACGAGAAAGGTGATGATAAATCTAGAATGTACTTCTGTAGGACTTTATGGCATTAAATAGTATACTAGAAAGTCATTCTCATGCATAATCTACTTTGCTCCCCCTTAGTGCTTACAGAATTCCCTGAAAGATATGAAGGACGTCGGCATTTTACAAGTGAAGGTCTTAAAGGCAGTAGATCTCTTAGCAGCGGATTTCTCAGGTATAAACATTTTTAATTCATTTTCATTTTTATTTATTTCCCGCTTTGAAGTGATCCGATGACAAAGCAAAATGTCTTCATGGGGCGCCTGGGTGGCTCAGTTGGTTAAGCGTCCGGCTTCGGCTCAGGTCATGATCTCCTGGTCTCGGGAGTTCAGGCCCCGTGTCGGGCTCTGTGATGAGAGCTCAGAGCCCGGAGCCTGCTTCGGATTCTGTGTTCTGTCTCTGCCCCTCCCCCACTCATGCTATTTCTCATCAATAAATCAACTTAAAAACTAAAGAAAAAAATAATAAAACTAAATGTCTTCATGAGCGAAAGCGTATACACACAGCCATTATGCTCTTTCATATATTAAGGAGGGCACTTGCTGTGATGAGCACTGGGTGTTGTATGTAAGGGATGAATCACGGGATTCTACTCCTGAAATCAAGGTAACACTCTACGGTCCCTAACTAGAACTTAAATAAAACATTTGAAAACAAACAAACAAAAAACCCAAATAGAGTAATAGAAGAAAAAAAAAAAGATGCATTTAAGCAGGTTTTTTTTTCCACTTAATGAACCTTTTTCACAAAATCGTTTTTTTTCAAATAATTTTCTTTCTTTAAAAAAAATTTTTTTTTAATGTTTATTTTTGAGACAGAGGGAGACAGAGCACACGTGGGGGAGGGGCAGAGAGAGGGAGACACAGAATCCGAAACAGGCTCCAGGCTCCAAGCTGTCAGCACAGAGCCCGACGCGGGGCTCGAACTCACGGACCGAGAGATCATGACCTGAGCTGAAGTCAGGCACCCAACTGACTGAGCCACCCAGGTGCCCCACGAACTTGAAATTTGAGACAGAGATAGAGCAGACATGCTTTGTGCTGAGTTATGCTGAACTATGAGGAGAGTAATACAGACATTCCAATGTCTGCTCGGAGGGAGACTCTCCTCTGATTGCCAAATTAACCCATTGTGCTAGCAGTTCAGACACGATATGGCAAGTGCTATTTACCAAGAAAATTGATAAATACAAAGAATATTTTACAGCATGGTTTTCTGCGTGGACGAGGTATTGAAGGACCCATTCATCTCCTATTTTTAGAATGTGGTCTACTCTCTTCTACACAGAAAGTTCTATGTGACAGTCACCTCAACTTTTGAGACTGAGGGTGAGGAAGATCCAACTTTGGAAAAAAGAATTTTTATTTTATTTTATTTTATTTTATTTTATTTTATTTTATTTTATTATTTTTAACATTTATTTATTTTTGAGAGATAGAGACAGAGCATGAGCAGGGGAGGGGCAGCAAGAGAAGGGGATACAGAATCCAAAGCAGGCTCCAGACTCCCAGCTGTCAGCACAGAGCCCTATGCAGGGCTCGAACTCACAAGCTGTGAGATCATGGCCTGAGCCAGCTGCCCCAGAAAAAAATGATTTTAACTTTAAGCACTGTATATTACAAAAATGATGGAAAATATAAACGTAGTTGTTTTTTGTAAAGGACTTCTCCTTCCCCTCCCTCAAAAAATGAACCAATAGAAATTATTGCTGTGTAAGCCACGGAAAATAAGGTGATGTTGATCTTAAGGAAATACCCAGCGAGAAGATCCAAAAATGGTATTTTGGCCAATATGAATTAAAGAATTTGGGGGGTTAAAGATGAAATATTCAAATGACTACTTCGAACATTCATTAATTTAGTTGCAAATGTTTATAGTCTCATAATTGATTTAGAAATTTTCCTTTCTTAAGAAAGTTTAAATAAAAAACCTTTTTTTAAAATTAAAAAAAAATTTCATGTGTACTTATTATTAAGAGACAGAGAGAGACAGAGCATGAGTATGGGAGAGGCAGAGAGAGGGGGAGACACAGAATCCGAAGCAGACTC
Organism: Panthera pardus; assembly: GCF_024362965.1. Taxonomy (NCBI): domain Eukaryota; kingdom Metazoa; phylum Chordata; class Mammalia; order Carnivora; family Felidae; genus Panthera; species Panthera pardus. The sequence continues at coordinate 5,791,842 of NW_026526810.1, forward strand.
TAGGGTCTGAGCTGTCAGCACAGAGCCTGACGTGGGGCTCGAACTCACGAGCCACGAGGTCGTGACTTGAGCTGAAGTCCTACACTTAACCGAGCCACCCAGGCACCTCTATTTTTTTTTTTTTTTTTAATTTAATGTTTGTTTATATTTGAAAGAGAGAGACAGAGACAGAGACAGAGCACAAGCGGGGGAGGGGCAGAGAGAGAGGAGACACAGACTCCAAAGCAGGCTCCAGGCTCTGAGCCGTCAGCACAGAGCCCGACGTGAGAGTTCAGACTCATGAACTGTGAGATCATGACCTGAGCCGAAGTCGGACGCTTAACCAACTGAGCCATCCAGGCGCCCCAAACTTTCCTTTCTTTAAAACTTTTTCCAGTTTATGAAAACACTTAATTCACCCATTTCACATGTGCCTTTGACATTAGTAGTTTAATGATCACTACAGCACATTTAGAGTATCTACTAGTTTTCTGGAGCCGATTATTTTCGCTTCAGTCTGAATGTTTCAATATAGTACTTTTTGAATCTATGATTGCTGATGTCTCAGGAAACGTCACAAACACAAGAACTCATTCATGCCTTAGAACAACATTTTCAAAAATTCTGTCTGTAGTCGCGTGTTTTTGAATCTGTAGGAACTAACTGCAATGCATTAAAAGTTTTTCTTTAAAAAAAGTTTTTGTTTTTTTTTTTTAAAGTCTTGTTTACAACTACAGCCGTATGTGGAAACACATTTTTAAAACCTCCTTAATTTCACCCGTCCTGACAGGTACCCTTTCTGCATCCCCCCAAACTAGTATTTGTGGAGGTGTTTCAAGTCAATGTCGCTTTTCCAAACAGTATTTTGACTATTAAAGTGAATAAGAAAGGAACCTTAAAAAAAAAAAAAAAAAAAAAAAAAAAAAAAAAGCCAGGAGATAAAGCAAAACTCTCTTTTCAGAAGAATAATTTGGGGGGAAAATGTTGTCATTTTGTCATTTTCTTTATATTCAAGATTCTCGTAGATAGTTTTGCAGTGGCTGAAGACAAGTACCAGAAGATTCCAGTCACAAAAAGCAGTGGTTACAAATCCAGTCATGCTGTGTGGTTTGACTAAATGCCCTGATGTTTCACTGTCTCTGTATTATTTATGGGAAAATTATCACTCAGAATTGAAGCAAAGTTCCTTGTCATTAGCTAAACATGTCTTTAGACCACATTGATCTTTATTTTTAGAACCAGATTTCACAGTCTGTGTTCTTTATTGGCTGGCAGGCTCCTGTGTGAATCCTCTGGTCTATTCTCAACCAGGATATTGCTTTAGGGCAACAAAGTGGACCTAATGCAGAGGGTTGTAAAGCAAATTTTCTATATGAAGAAAAGAAATGGATTCAGACTGCAGGGAGGTAGCAATAGGGATGTCATTAAGACCTGCAAGAGGTTAACGTCTGTATCATATGGTGGGGACTCACACATTATCTGTTATTATTGTTACCAGTTCAATTGCTATGCGGTGAAAAATGCTGTCTGCTGGTGAATCAGAAGAGGTGTGTATACCCAAGATTGTCAGTACCAGAAACATTTAAGAAATAAGTAACCAATTATACCCCATGCCCCGCCTTTTCCAGCCTGCTGTACTTTATAAATGAGCGTTCTATGGCAGTGGCTCCGGAAACAAAGCATTCACTCCTGCAAATAAAAAAAGAAATGTATTTACTCGGAATAACCAGGGGCGTTCTCAGAGAATGGTCATTATTTTAGACAGTTTCCTACTTTTTGATCATTCTTTTTTTCTTACAAACAATACTGAATAACCACAATAACGGATGCTTTAAGTTTGTTTTACAGAAGATTCCGGGAGAACATTGATAAAGCTAACATTCAGGGAGAGATCTTGGTAGTATTGTGTATGGAGGTTATTGTCAAGAGTTTGCAGAGTACAGAGTACATGTCCTAGAAGGGCAGTGAAGGCACTTGGTAAGCCTTCTTGTCAACGGTTTGCCCAGTTTGAAGTGATCTCTGTCTTAGCAAGGAGGACTTCAAAAAAGAAAATATTAACTGCGCATTGCCACTGCGGTCAAAGTAGGATACTCTCTCTTAGTGGTTATTGGTGTTATGATTATCTAATCATAAAAAAATACAGCCTAATATAATTATAGAGTCATGAGAAGAAATTAAACTTTGGAGACATTAAATCCCCATTACTTTGCTAATATTTTAGAACATTGAAATAGTAGATGTATATATGATATACGTAATATATACACACTTTATATACACTTTGTATATATACATATATGTATATACATATGTGTGTATACTATTTACACACAAGCCTAATCACTAAAGTGAATTTCTTTCCAAATGAGAAGTAAAAATGTGCTTTTTAAATGAAGAAAAAAAGTGTACCTTTCCAAATGTGTTAGAAGATATTAATAATGTAAATTTACGTATATCACCAGTATTAAGATATTTACAAAAGATAAAGGCTTCAGTGCTCTAATGTATAAAAAAGATATTTATTAGTTTTGAATTCATGCATTCTTTTATAAATATGCCATTCTGTTGTGTGATGGAACCGATTCAATGCTCATATGTTTGAATTTATAGGTAGCTTGGTATTTTTTTTTTTTTTATGTCTGGCATTTGTTTGTATATAAGTGAGACGACGCTTAAAAAATCCGAAGTAATGTATCTTCTCTTGCAGTCGGTCCGTCTAAAATTGGCGAAAGACATTTTAATGTTCTCTACAGCCAATATTAGATGTGGATGGCCATAAGCAGTCATTCTAATAGAAGAGCCTGTCAGATATTTTTATTAAAGAGTTTGTCTCACAAACCCCTTGAGTCCAACGTAACCTAAAATTTTTAAGTAATAGGTTGTCCATTCTGATGCTATTGCTTCTGTAGTAAAGCAGGCCATAGCCTTGATTCACGAAACAGATGATAAATTGTACTTTGAGACTCAAGGTGAGGCTGGCTGTCGGTAATGCTTAATGAGACCCACATATGCCACTCAGCTGCTGCCAGTCTTAAAACTCAGCTGTTTTGAGAAGAAAGTAACCCACATTCTAATGAAGTGAGAGGAAGATTTTGTTCAGGACAGAGCTGAGAAATGATGTGTGCAACAGGTTCCCTCTATGGTAAAGCCCTCAGAGAGAACGGTGCCATAGCGTCCACTTTGCCCGGGGCTACATCAGATTCATGAGTTAATACTGTGGGGAAAAAAGCAGAGTTTATATCATGAAGGATAATAATGTAGGTGACAGACAAATAGAAGAATTGTCAAAGAACTGAATCTTTTCTCATCAGGTTTGTATTTCGGTACAAACGACAATGCTTAACCTACCTACTGAGAGAGCAACCAGTGAAAAGTGGGAAACTGTTTACTATATGTTAGCACACATAGGGAGGATTGTTCTGGAGAGCCTTATTATAATTGATAGACTATGGTGGGAAACCTGCTAGATTTTAACATTAAGGGGTTGCTTCCATGTTTCAGTATTGAAGCCATCATAACTACCGTGTACATAAAGAAAGTACCTGCCAAATTCAACACCTAGTCAATGACTCTTCTTTTATATTCTCTGAATCAAGGTGTGGGTTTCACACTTCTTCCTTCCTGTTAATTAAGCCTCCTCTTTATTCTTTACAATAATTCTTATATGTTGACATCCTTTCCCCTAGGGAATCTTCTAGCGGTAAGACTGGCTATTGTTCGGTCTCCCTCTGCTTCATTCTTCTACCCTGTTACCACTGCCAAGGTGCCCCTACCCATTAAGAATTCTGGGCATAAAATGGGGGTTGTAGAAACGTAGGAGTTTTCTTGACCTCACCAAGCCAACGGTAACAAAAGAGCATGCGGAGCAGCGTGGCAAGCCCACCTCCTTGTAGAATGACAATAAATAATGTAACAATGTAATGGAATACAGATCTCAATATCTCTCCTCTTTGCAGCACAATCCTATCTTAAGTCTTCACGTTCTTGTCATGGTAATAATCTGTCCGCCATGATGAGAACCTGGGGAGGTATCTATCAAGAGACGACGAAGGAACAGACCGGAAATACCACCTTTGCTCACATCCTAGAGTTACTTGTTCTCCGGGGACTTTTCTTGCATCCTTGCAACTTCTTTGGCACATTTTGCCCTACAAAACCCACCCATCAGAGGCAAAAAGCGTTCAAATATGTCTGGATCTTCGTGACTTCTTGGCAGTAGGGTTGTCACGTGGACCCTTTCTCTGTTGCCAGTGGTAATAAGACAACTGCCATATATATATATATATATATATATATATATATATATATATATATTTGTTATTGTGAAGTAGCTTCATTTGATAAATAAGCAGGATAGGGTCCCCAGTAGCACCTGATCCAGGAGAACAAAGATACATGTAATTCCCAAATCCCCACCTTCTTTCCAGGGAGCCCAATATAGCTTCCCAGTTGCTTTTAAAACTTGTGTCAACTAAGTCAGCTTGGTGGCAGATCTAGCGACCTTCAAGAAATATTCATTGAGTCCCTACTGTACCTCAGACACACCCTTAAGCAACTTGGTGGCTCAGCCTTTCTCAGAGTTGCCTGTAGGGGGCAGCAGGTATCATGGAAGTGAATGAGGACCTTGCTCAAAATCTTGGTGGCATTTCCAGTTCCCAGTGCCATTAGGAGGAGCTCTTGGTCTGTTGTTCCAAACACAGGGATCATCTCTCCTGCCTGGGGTAGAGTTCTCCATTCATTCAGTGAATGAGCCTTCAGAGATCGTGACTCAGGGGTTAAGTCAATCGGTGTTCAATGCAATGACTTATTAGTCAAAGATGGAACTCAGTCCCCATTTTTTTACTCTTTATTTTTATGGTAGCTGCTTTCATTCTAATCCATATCTATTATGGTGTAAAACAGACACAGAAATGGAGAACTATTTTAAATCTTGGTTCTACCACATACTGGCCTTAGGTCCCCTTCCCCGCGGATATTTTGAGGGTTAATTAAAACCTACGTGAACATGCCTGACACATATTGCATGTTCAATAAATACTATTTCCATTTTGTATTAAATCTATTCGAGTAGATTATGGTTGATGTGGAGAATTCCAAAGATTATTGTCTTAATATTTTGTTTATAATTTTCTATCAAATAATGTCAGAAATACCAGGATTTCTCATCGCACTTGGCTTTTCAACGAACACTTTGAGAAATCTAGTTACCGGTCTAAAATGTTTTTTCTTTTTGTTCTGTTTCTGCTGCCTGATAAAAGTAAAGAAAAAAAATGTGTTTCCTGGTAGGAAAATTCTTAATACTGGTTTAATACTTAAGCTACTTTGGTGCTTGCTTTCACATTTTGATAATCTGAATAATAGTTTTATCAATATAAAATACTTTTGCGGGGCTCATCAGTTTTTTTGTTACATACAAGAGCGCTATTCTGAAAAACTATTGACCAAAACACTTCATTTAGATCCCACACTGTAGAGTAGAAATATTCCAGCCATATGCTGCAATCATGACTTTTGAGTAGTTTCTATAAATTATTCCATTGACCATGAATTTTTTTGATTGTTTTTTGTTTTCTTCAAAACATGACTGCTTGTATCAGAGGAAAAGAGCCTTACAGTTACTGTTCACTGGGAGTTTTAAGTCACCTGTCCATTTTCTGGTTTGTTTTCATTGTCTGTTTGAAGTTGTATCCATAGCAATACCTCTCCTCTTAAAGATGCCCTATTTTCAAAGGGACGACTGTAATTGCAATTTCTAAAAGCCTTAACAATAGTGATTGAATGCTTTTAATTTCCTTGAGAACTATTGGATAGCTGGGCTCAAATCAAGACCAACTTTTTAAAAACACATCAAAAACTATATAAATCTGTCTTTGGCTCGCCATCTGCTTTAATAGTCTGCCAAAGAACATGGGACTCTCGTCGGCGCAGCGTTTGGAAGTATGTGTAATATTTAGCAGTGTTTAAATTAGTAGGACCTAGAGAGTGAATGAACTCAGTGCGCTTTTGGCCTGCGAATTAACAAAGGAGTCACTTGGATCTTATTAGTTGGGTTCTTAGTAATTAATGAATTTTTTCAGCAAACATACCTGCTCTATGGGAGAGGCTGTGGTAGGCTCTGGGGATGTCTCAGGGAATAGGCATTGACCCTCGCTCCCACATGAAGCGGCTAATTAAACCAGCAGGATCCACAGTTGACATTTGAACAGTAAGGGGCGGGGGTAGGAGCATTGAGAGTCCATACAGTCAAAATGGGCAAAAATTGGAATTTAACTCTTAATTTTTTAATGTTTGTTTGCTTGTTTATTTTTTGAGAGAGAACACGAAGCAGGGAGGGTCAGAGAGAGAGGGAGACAGGATCTGAAGCAGGCTCTGTGCTGAGAGCAGAGAGCCCAATGTGGGATGGGGTGGCGGGGCGGGGGTGGGGGGTGGGGGGTGGGGCTTGAACTCCCAAACCGTGAAATCACCACCTGAGCTGAAGTCGGACGCTTAAGAGACTGAGCCACCCAAGGGCATGTAACTTTTAAGTACTCATAGCCTGCTGTTGACCTGAAGCCTTTTTGATAACACAAAGAGCCGAGTAACACATACGTGTATGTTATATGTATTATATACTGTATTTTTCCAATAGAAAATGTTATTAAGAAAACCATGGAAGAGAAAATTCATTTGCGGTATGATACTGCATTATCTATTTTTTAAAAAAAAAATCCACCTAGGAGTGTACCTGCACGATTCAAACCTGTGTTGTTCACGGGTCAGTGGTAATGACAGTTGTACTCCTAAGGTCAAGAACAGGATGCGAAGGTTCATTAAAAGGACACCTGCTTGGTGTTCCTGCGATGTTTTAACAAGGATGTCAGAGATGAGTTAGCACGGCAGAGGTAAAAGGAAAGCATTTGAAAACCAGGGGACAGCATGTTCCAGAGCCTACAGCGTTCTCCCCAGACCTGGAAGAAATCACGTTCCTGGAGGATTTTCAGGGTGCAACAGTGGAAAGGGGGAGATGTTAGGCAAATGGAGTAGACGGTGCTGGTGTTTCTTTTTTTTTTTCGAACTTGACTAGTGACGGGAATGGAGTCAGAAGAAGGAAAAATTCTTACGTCACTAGTTCTTATATGTTTTCTGTGTTTGTGCTGGAATGGTAGAAACGTGCAAACTTAGTTAAATAACATTTCAGCAAAACTGAGTCCTTCTCTTCCTCTGTGGATCTCGCAGTCCTAATATAGACCTGTCTGTGCCATGCTCTGGATGTCTGCAGCAGTGACGTAAGGACGTGGTCACCTGTGTGACTCCACCGAGGCCTTTCTTTGGATTCGAAAAGCTTGCAACCCACTCAGGGAGGCAGGACGTACTTGGAAAGTTAGACCCAGCACCAACAGAGATCAGTGTTTCTTCTTTGAAAACCCCTCTCGGCTCGTAGCACGGTGTTGTTTACGTTGTCGGGATCATAGAGTATTTGTCGGATAAAGGAGCAGGTGCACCATGCAGTGAAGCATCATAATTTTCAAGTTAATCATCATAGGGGTTGGGGGGAAAGGGGAGGCGCCATGGAGCCTCAGGTTGCAGAGAAAGTTCTATGAAGATGATGCATCTTGAACTAGGTCTTGGAGGTGAGTTGGCCTTCGTGTTTTGGTTAGGACCAAGGGTTGGGAGAGCATTGCAGGGAGAGGTCATTCCACATGCAGAATAGGAAGCGTATCCCAGCCCCACATCTCTGTGTGCTGGTCAGGGGTGGGGGGAAAGACACATCAACCTCGATAATAGGGTTGGGGAATAGAGGGTAGATCAGGATGGATCGTGTGGGGTAAATTGTCAGAGAATAAGTTTTTAAGGTGAGCGCTTTGTACCAGTATGCAGTGGTAAGGTTTATATGCATATGTTTGGAAACAAGGCGTGAAGGGAGGGTTTATGGAAATTTACTCTGGCGTGGCTCTGTGGGCCTCCCCTTCTGAGCCATGATGCTTTACCCTTAACTTCAGGAAGGATCTTCCTCTAGAAACCCTAGTACCATGCAACTGAGTCGCCAGTGGTGGGACCGTGTCGAGGTGACGTGTGTCTGGATGTAGAAGAGGTCATCTAGGTGTTTTACCTGTGCAGCCAGGTGGACCAAAAAGCAAAAAGCGCTGTCGCAAGTGTGTGTACGTCAGTTTGCCTGGTGCGTGTGCCCGGTGCCATTGGGAGAACATTTGGACGTTTCACGTATTACGGGAGATCACTTTTTTTCTCCCCGATAAACACATTCATGATGGAAATTTCATTGAAAGCCCCCAGACACCCGGAACCGTGTTAGGGAAGGAAAGCAACCCAGAAAGGATAGATGAACTACTCCATAAATGTGTTTATGTCTTTGTTTCTTCTTCCTCCTCTCTGCCTGTTTATACTGTAATATTAACAAATGCAGCGTTTTAATGAGCTTTGACGGAATTACCTTCGGAGGGTTGGTGCGGTATGTTCCTTGGAGACGCATAACTGAAGTTCCCAGTTTCTGGAAGGAAGTCTGTTCCTCATTAGCTGGGACGGCTAAGAGTGTGCTGGCTCAAGAGAGAGGGGGCCACAGCTCCAGCCCACCTGTGCCTGCACAGGACCAGCCGTGTCTCTGCCCTGCTGTGGAGTCACCCCAGGGCTTTCATTAAATGTGTCAGGTGGTTTCCCTGGAGGGACTGCTGATGCGATGTCATGTGGGTGTCTCTGTCCTGACACCTACTAACAGTCTGGCAAACGGTTAAGTAGCTGTTTTGAGCCCAGGTTGAGAGCTCCAGCTGAGCGCTCAACGGGGAGCTCGGGTTCTCTTTCAAGTTCATGGTTGTTAAAGAGGCAATCTGGAGTCCCTCCCCACCCAAAACCTACCCGCCGCCCTGACAAACACGCTCCCCGAGTAAAACTGCCTGGAAATAAGCAAGACTTTACTATTATTATTGTTATTATTATTCTTATTTTGCAAGATGTAGATGGGTTTTTGTATTGGTTTGATTTCGGAACCCGCCCCCTGGAAATCTGGGGAGTTTCCCAGGGCACGTTTGGGAGAAGAGGTCAGAGCCTCCTTGCGTTGACAGGAGGTGAAAAGCCATCGCCTCTTTTCTGAGCTCTGGCATTTAGGACCCCGGTACTTGGCTAGGCGGGAGCAATCCGATGCTTCCTCCGAATCAGAAAGCACTTCTTGTGTCAAGTGTCGCAAAGGAGCAGGAGTAGAGAATTCATATTAGAGGCAGCCTCACCAGGGGCCGGTAATAGGAGCATCTGGGAGGCTAGTTTTCCCGGGAAGCGGAGGCCCCACCAGACTTTTCCTGGGGTGAGATACTGACTGAGGGTCTTGTGCCTGAGTATGTCGAAACACCCTTTGGTTTCTGGTGATTTTCAAGCCCCGGTTTTCCCATCTTTGTGGTGATTCTGAGAGCTGATATTAGTTTAGTCAATTGCTTCTCTGTTAAATTTAGACGGGGGCCGTTTCCGTGTTATAATTGACAACCCCGACTCATCCATTTATGTCTCCACGGCTTGGCCATTGTCTACTGGCCACTGAGATCGTGGCATTGACTTAGAAGCTTTGGCCAGGCATCCAAGTGTCCAGACCACTAGTCCGTTGAATGGAATCTCCTGTTTAATAATGACTTTTAGCATGCATCTTCTTTTTTTTTTTTTTAATATAATATTCATGCAGACTCCTTCACATGATGCACAGTACCTCAGAGCTCCTGGTTATTAAGTTAATTAGATGTAGGTTCAGTGACCTAAATGGTAGGCCAGTAGGTCAAGAGGCCTGAGTACTCTCTGCATTAGACCCTGGCCTGGGATTCCTCGACCATTTGTTGGAGAGCATCTGTTCTCATGCCCCCAATTAATTTAGGATGTACCGCTTTGTAGAGTGTCACTGCTGCAGAGGCCGGCGATGTGCTCATGTTGTATGGACATTATAGAGCCATCCATTCTGTCCCTGACAGTTCCGATTCTAGATCCCTCTACCAAACCTAACAAAAGGGGAGAGCGTTTCTTTTCTTCTTTCTTTCTTTCCTTCTTCTTTCTTTCTTTTCTTTCTTTCTTTCTTTCTTTCTTTCTTTCTTTCTTTCTTTCCTTCTTTCTTTCCTTCTTTTTTCTTTCTTTCTTTCTTTCTTTCTTTCTTTCTTTCTTTCTTTCCTTCTTTTTTCTTTCTTTCTTTCTTTCTTTCTTTCCTTCTTTTTTCTTTCTTTCTTCTTTCTTTCTTTCTTTCTTTCTTTCTTTCTTTCTTTCTTTCTTTCAACAGTAGCTTTCTGGGTTCAGCTTTGGATTTTGGATTTTCTAACCTTTTGTTTGTTTATTTATATTGTCTTTTGGAGGATATGTGAGGTGGGGTGGCAAAAGAAGAGGTGAGATGAGAGAAGTAAGGGTCAGGCTTCATTTCTTTTAAGACAAAAACTTTGAACTTGCTTTATGGAATTCTACTTCTGCATGTTTTCGAGCAGCAAAAATGCAGCATATGTGTTCTCATAATGTACTAAATGTATAAGATCATAAGTGTTCTTGGCCACTTCCTGCAGAGAAGTTTTACCTCCTAAATAGCCCTGTTTATACTTTTTCTCCCTTCTCTCACGATCATAAAGAAGCCTATAGGTTACCCTAGGCTTTCAGCTATAGCAGGGTAATTATCTATCTATCTATCTATCTATATTTTAAATGTGTATTTATTTTTGAGAGAGCCTAATGGGGGAGGGGCAGAGAGAGGGAGACAGAGGATCCAAAGCAGGCTCTGCGCTGACAGCGGTGAGCCCACTGTGCGGCTCGAACTCATGAACCATGAGATCATGACCCTAGCCGATGTCGGATGCTCAACCAACCGAGCCACCCAGGCACCTGTAAAACAGAAGCTCCTCTCTGTTTGCTGCCTACGTTCTCCTTGAGACGAGAAGAGCTTCTGTTTTAAAGCAAAACACAAAACTGGACTCCCTCACCTGCCAGATTGACACCTGCTCCTATGTGACCTGTGTGGTCACTGGCTGTCAGTCCTGCATCTGGGTTGCATACGAGTCCCTATCTATTAGGTGCTCCTCTTCCGGCGCGTGTAGATTCTGTCGGTGTCCTGTATTCCTACATAAGACATGCTGGAAAGAGATGCTCACTTTTGCCCTTTCAGCGAGCACAGTCTTACTGGTATAAAGTGCATGACTTTTATTCGCTTGTCCTCTGTTACTTTTGCGATTCATTTATCTCTGACCAAGGAGAGTCCTTGGCCTTGACCAATGTCTTGTGTTCTCTTTCCAGGGAAGAGCGATCCTTTTTGCTTGTTGGAGTTAGGCAATGACCGACTTCAGACACACACCATTTACAAAAACCTCAACCCTGAGTGGAACAAAGTTTTTACATTGTAAGTGCTTTAGCCTCCAGAATATCAAGGAGCAGTTTTAACTTAGAGACCAGTTAGCCGTGATATGTTTGGGGCAGGCTGGGGCTCCTGAGTGGAACGTTCTGTCCATTTTTATGAGCGAAGGATGAATCTTATTATTTTTTTCCTTCTAAACACCTTTTATCCTTTCATTTTATAGAGTGTTAATAATAAATAAGGCCATTTGGAACTGCAAGGGAGTGTTATAGGAGACATTTGTAAGGTAGATCTTTCAGTAACTCAATTAATCTGTTAGTAGGTGGAAGCTTCCATATATCCAGACAAAGTCATTCCTGAGTTAAAGCAAATTACACATGTAGATCTGCCTTAAATTCAAGTTTATGGGTGACAACATTATTATAAGGCCTAAAGACTTGTATTATGCCAGAGTCTTTTTGAAAATACAGGTTTTCTGTGATTCCTCAAAGAGTCCCAAAGTCTCCTTGTATTCCAGTTTGTCTGAATGACCCCTGCTCCACAGTGATGCCCTGTCTACTCTTTCAAATTCAGGCATTTACAAAGATGGATTTATTTCCTGGTTTGCTTTAGATTCTGAGGTGCCTGGGCTTCAAGGGGAAGCACCTGTTGAACTGGGGTCAGATGATAGTTCACTGCCCTTACAATGCTGAAGAAACGTTGGGCTTATAACCGAAAGAATACAGTTTGAATAGAGTTGATGATTTCCAAGTAGAAAGTTCCCAAGGGTCGAAACTGAATTCACAATCAACAAACTCCCAACATACAAAAAAGTCCGATACCAGGTGGTTGCACAGGTAAATCCTACCAAACAATTAAAGAAGAGTTAACACCCATTTTTCTCACTTTTGCAAAAAACAGGAGAGAAGGAAAACTCCTAAATTCATTCTATGAGACCAACATTACCCTGATTCCAAGACCAGATAAAGACACCACAGAAAAAGAGAACTAACTATAAGCTAATACCTCTGATGAACATAGATGCAAAAATCCTCAATAATATATTAGCAGGCAGAATCCAACAATACATTTAAAAAAAACCATTCACCACAATCAAGGGCGGTTTATTCCTAGGATGCAAGGATGGCTCAATATTTACAAATCAGTTAACATGCTATATCACATAAATAAGAGGATAAAAACCATACGGTTATTTCAATAGATGCAGAAAAAGCATTTGACAAGGTACAATATCCATTCATGATAAAAATCCTCAATGAAGTAGGTTTACTCACAGCATCATACTTAATAGGAAAAAAGGAGAGCTTTCCCCTAAGGTCAAGAATAAAACAAGGATGTGCCATCTCACCGCTTTTATTTAACATCATCTTGGAAGTCCTAGCCACAGCAATCAGACAAGAAAAAGAAATATAAGGCATCCAAATTAGTAAGCAGGAAGTAAAACGTTCACTATTTGCAGATGACATGATACTCTATATAGAAAACCCTAAAGATTCTACCAAAAAACTCCTGGAAGTGATACATGAATTCAGTAAGGTTGTAGGATAAAAATCAATATACAGAAATCTGTTGCATTTCTATACGCTAATAATGGAGCAGCAGAAACAGAAATTAATAAGACAATCCCATTTATAATTATACCAAAAATCATAAAATACCTAGGAATAAACTTAACTAAAGAGGTGAAAGATCTGTACTCTGAAAACTATAAAACATTAGTGAAAGTTCCCATGGATCTGTGAAAAGTGGATTAACTCTCCTAAGCCAGTTTGCAAATTGTCATATGAAAGATTTTCTTGTTTGCTAATGACCATGGCTCCATTTTTCATCAGGGGTGATGTCTAGTTTCTGGTCAACATAAAAAATGTTTCTAAATATGCATGGGATTTTTAGTATTTTGCGTTTCAACACTAGGAAATTTTCTGTAAATCTCAGCAAAAGTGATTTTCACCGCCCTTTTTTTTTTTTTAAGGGAATTCTTCATTAATTCACTTTTTTCTTCATTAATTTAAAGACAGTCTTATTGCCTATTTGGAAGCTACTTTGAAATCACTGTCCTTTTACTCTCCTCATTCTGTCTCTTATTCTTTATCCTCCTGTTTCTTTAACAGTCCTACCCTCGAGTGCACATATGCATGGAAAATGTCAGAGTAAAAAAGTTGACTTTTTTTTTTTTCACAGGGATGTCTGAATCTTCCATGATGGAAGGTTTGGGAATAGAGTTCAGTTTGATTTAATTTTTGGAATTTAATTAAATGGTAGTTTTATACTCTAAGGGCATACAGGCTTAATTAGTGAAACCGTGTGTTCAGATCTTCACGAACAGACTCCACTTGTGTGTTTTTGTATATAATAGGTGGTACATTTCTTGTTTCAGTCCTATTAAAGATATCCATGATGTTTTGGAAGTGACAGTGTTTGACGAAGATGGAGATAAACCTCCTGATTTTCTTGGAAAAGTTGCCATTCCCTTGCTGTCCGTAAGTTACCGTTGTTAATATACAGTTCGTAAGTCATTTTACGGTTGACAGGTTTCTATGGTCTGGGGTTGTTTTATCTTTGTCAGTCTGGGGGGGGAGTCCCCCCTGCTATAGCAGGAAACAACTATTTTATTCCTCATCCTTTTCCAGTATTTTTAGTAGTTTCAGATATAAACTAACATAATCTTCTCCGTGTCAGTCAAATATTGCTTTGACCGACAAAAACCTTTCGACTAGTCTTCCAATTTGTTCTCAGTCTTTCCGTCCTAAGGCGGGAGTTTCTGTTTGGTTTCCGGGAATACAGATCCGTGACTGATTTTCCATTCGTTAATGAAAAACATACACATATTTCTTTATTACCTCCTCACTGCCCATTTCTTCAAAGATTAATTGCTGGTAACTGCAAAGTGGTTCTCAGCTCTACTGAAGACCATTTTCTCAAAAGTTCTCTTTGCCTTCATAGTAGTTAGGTTTGCTTTCAGTCTCAAAAGATGCTTTGTGGAAGAAAGTAGAGAGCTTCTTTCAGAAAAAGTGCCATTTCAGTTAAAAGGTAACATAACGGAATAAGCAAAGAGATGAATGAAAAAATACCCTAAAAAAGTCAGAGGAGAAAGCACCCAATAATGCCTTTACGTGGACAAAGGAGAGAAGCTGTGCAAAGACTGCATCTGACTTCACCTATTAATTGGACATTAATGTTTATACCAGATGTATTCTTCCAGAAGAGAGAATTTTAGTTTTTCATCCAACCATTAATATGTTTTCTTATAGAGATGTTATGGTCATATTAGTCCATAAGGCCTTATTTATTTCTTCCCGAAGACTTATTTCTTCAAACTGTTAGTGCATTTTTTAGGAGGAGAGGCCTTTAACCGTGATATTAGACTAGCTCACATGATGCTTACAGGGGGAAGGAACGCTGCATCCCTCAGTATCTTTTCTGGTTAATTTACCTGGTGTTGAGCGCCTGGTTCATTTCTCGCCAAATTCTCTTCTCCCCAGTGTTCCTCTAGGAAAAGGGGTGAAGCCGCTGCCCTCTTGTAGATTTGGCTCCTGCCAAATGCTCAGACCCATCAGTAGTAGAACAGACTGACTCTCAGGGACGAGAGGGCAATTTGGGACTTTTCTCTCTTTTTATTACAACTTTGTCAGTTACTCCTGAAGGAATACATGTAACGAGAGCTTGGGACCCAATTTTAGAGGGACCTAAAGGGACAGGAATCAGAGACCCTTCTTTACAATTCAGTTTCCTTTTCTTCTCAATTATTTTGGGTAGGGCAGAGACGTTTCTTTTCTTGTTTTTTATTTATTTTTATTTTTTTAATGTTTATTTATTTTTGAGAGAGAGAGAGAGAGTACAAGCAGGGGGAGGGGCAGAGAGAGAGGGAGACACAGAATATGAAGCAGGCTCCCAGCTCTGAGCTGTCCACACAGATTCCGACGCGAACCCACGAACCACGAGATCATGACCTGAGCGAAGCCGGACGCTTAACTGAGTGAGCCACCCGGGCACCCCTCCTTTCTTGTTTTTAGAGATAAATCCACAGTAACATGTGTTATTCCTTGCTGGGTAAACACTACATGGTGTCATTTTTAACCTCCCTCTCTTTTACACGTGAAAGTTTTGTGTCATTGGTCTTTCTCTGATATCAACAAATTGACCAACTTTCTTCCCTCCCATCCTCCCTTGTAATGTACAGTGTCTCCATGCCGTTGGGTTAGATCTAAGAAGTTACCTCTGCCTAAATCAGGTTTGCGATTTCTCAGCCTTAAGTACCATTGACATTTTGGGATGGGTCATGGTCTGTTGCAGGGGACTGTCCTGTGCATTGTAGAATCCCTGACCTCTACCCCCTAGATGCCAGGAACACCCATCCACTCGTCACTGTTGTGACAATCAAAGATGTCTACAGACATTGCCAACTGTTCCGAAGAGGGGCAAAGAGAACCACTGACTTAACTTAATGCAGTTTTCAAACTGCGTCCTTCAAGATGCAAAGTAGAGTGATTTATGAAAGACTTTGTTTAAATGCAAGGAGCCCCCTCACCCTCTTTACTTTTTTCTGGTTGCCGATAAGCTGCCCACGGTCTATTCATTTGTTTGAGGGATAGTTATCAAATGTTCAGCTTGTGCCAGGCATTGTGTTAGGTGGTAATGCTCTAAGAAGGACCGCAGTGAAGGTATCTTCTCCCCCGGAACTTGTATTTGGTTGCAGGAGTCCATAAACAGAACAAACAAATTGAGCAAAAGGCAAGACAACATGTTAGGTGGTTAAAAGGTGCCATGTAGAAAGCAAAGCAGGATACGTTCCAAGGATATGTTTGGGGAAGGGGCACAGTTTTCCATGGACCGACCAGGGAGGGCCTCGCTTCAGGGGGGACATTTGAATGAGAACTTTAAGGAGGTGAGAAAGAAAGCCGTGTGAATATCTGGGGGAACTCTTCCAGGCAGGAAATCTTCCAAATCCAAAGGCTCTAAGGCAGTGCCCTGACTGTCCAATTCCAGAAAGATCACGGTGGACAGTGTGGATGGAGTGGAGTAGGCTGGGGGGAGAATCACAAATGTGGAGCAAGACAGGACACAGGGGCAGAGTGACACGGGAGAGGGGTAAGGCTCTGACAGTCTAAAAGTTTGAAGGGCTTTGGCTCTTTCCTAGTGTTGATGGGAAACCACAGGGAAGGTTCAGGCCGGGGTGGGGGGCGGGGGGCTTGCTGTGGTTTACACTCTCTAATTCTGACATAAAAGGACTCTGGCACCCTGAGAAATAAGCCCAGATCTGACAGTTCTCTACCACGTAAAGTGTAAAGGCAGTGTGGCCTGGGCCACGTTCTCATGAGGGACTTAAGGGCCCGGGAGCGTTGAGTTGAATACGTTTCAGAAGCTGCCCTTCGGTGTGGCTGTTTCAGTTCAGACTCATTTCCGATTGTCTGACTGACAAATCGGGCAAGTGATCGGATCTTAACGGTGGATCTATTTTGGCTCCTCCTGATATGGGGTGGCCCGCCTGTTCCATGCGCTCTCCAAACAAATTCATGCTCTACCTAAACAGTAGAGGTAGATATGATAGAAAAAAATGCCATAACCCTCAGTATCTGTAACAGGCAAATTTTAAGTTGTTCATTAATTCACCAAACATTCAGTTTTTGAGTAATTCTAACTTGTGTTTTGGAGAATATATATATATATATATATATACACACACACACACATATATATTATAATATATAATATATATAATTATATATATAATTAAATATAATTAAATTATATAATTATAATTATATTTATATTATATTATAAATATATATTATATTATATTAAATATAATTATATAATTAAATTATATAATATTAAATATTAAATATATATAATTATATATTATATAATATATATATGTGTGTGTGTGTATATATATATATATTTATTTATTTTTGAGAGAGAACGAGACAGAGCCTGAGCGGGGGGAGGTGGGGCAGAGAGAGAGACAGAGGGACACACAGAATCTGAAGCAGGCTCCAGGCTCCAAGCTGTCAGCGCAGAGCCCGATGCAGGGCTCGAACCCGCGAACCGTGAGATTATGACCTGAGCCGAAGTTGGACGCTCAACCAACTGAGCCACCCAGGCGCCCCAGAGAATGTATTTTAACATTTATTTAGATCTGTGTTTTTCCCTTTATTTAATATCTACTGAATAATGCTTAATTAACACGTCTTGGGCTGTGCATTTATGATACATTAAATCATTAATTCTCTGAAAACCTCAAGGCTTTATTATTATTAGTTGTTATCATTACTATTACTGCTATGGACAAATGAGGAAACGGAGGTACGGGAAGGATCCTGTTGCTGGTAATTAGTCGGGGCTGGATTTGATTGAGGCAGTCTGATGTCAGAGCCTGGGGTCCTGAGAGGAAGTTATACTTCCATAGTGTGTACCTGTTACGTAGACATCATGCCGAAAGCAATGACCAGGATGTGTTTTGTGCAGCCACTGGTCTCAGTGCCATAGGGTGTGGGACGGGTGAGACGCAGAGTTGAAGACTGGCCCATCTTGGCTGATGCCTGTGGAATGAATGCACAAGACCCCAAATACCTTTTTTTCTTTATCGAGGTATATTTGGCACAGAATGTTGTCTTAGTGTGCAGGGTGGTGATGCGACCAGCCTGTATGGGATGCCACCCTCTGTCACCGTACAACGCTGTCACAATAGCATTGGCTGTATTCTCTATGCCGTACCCTTCATCCCCAGGACCTCCTCGTTCTACCCCTGGAAGCCGCGACCTCACGCTCCCCTTTACCCATGTTGCCCATCCCCTACGCCCCTCCCCTCTGGCAGCCACCGGGTTGACCTCTGTGCTCACACAAGCCCTGAAACACGAAGTGCTGAAAAGAAGGAAAAGAAAACGCAGAGCGGGAGGAATGGACTTAAGTTTAGGAAGACTTTAGGAAGTGGGGCGTTTGAGCTGGCTTACAAGGAAGCTGGTGTTGATAATGTGCTAAGTGCATTTCAACCTGTTAAATAAAAAGCCTGTTCTGAAGTCACCGTGTCTTTGAATCAGGGTGAATGGGCCGACTGACTATGGGCTCATTTAAAAAAAAAATCCAC
Organism: Panthera pardus; assembly: GCF_024362965.1. NCBI lineage: Eukaryota > Metazoa > Chordata > Mammalia > Carnivora > Felidae > Panthera > Panthera pardus. The sequence goes on from NW_026526810.1 coordinate 5,810,198, forward strand.
GTTCTAAAATCAGTATATCTGTTAATGGTGGCGAATTGTGCAAATCATGTACATATGTTTAGATACACAGAATCCAGGCCAGCGGGTCACTCTTCCATATTTTTCATTTTTGTTCAGGTCCTCAAATCAGATAGCTGCTTTTTGAATGGCTATATAGATAGGGAAAACTTTTTACTCATTAAAAACAGAAAATTGCCATTAGCATGGATTATAATCTGAAGACTTCTAATCTGTGCCCATTTTTACATTATTCCAAGCATCTTCTAATCAATAACATAGTAAATATGCATTAGAAAACAAAGCACATTTTAGAGTTTTAAAATATTTCCAGCATAGACACTCTCTGCTCATCATTATCCGATTCAGTTAGAGTTCTTTAACATTTCGATCCATAATCAAGTGATTCTCATCAAGCTGGGTTCTTCTCCTCCGGGAGCATTTCTTTTTCTTCAGACCTATGGTTAGCATTTCAGAATTATGGAACGGGCCCATGTAGGAAGGAAGACTTAGAAAACCCACTTCCTGCAAAATAGGAAAAGCATCTGTCTATTTATTGTTAATTCCTAATATCTAAGAGAAGATCGTCTGTCATTTGAGGAGGGTCCTACGTTTTGATACAAATTTGAGACCTCTTGGGCAAGCCATCCCAACAGATGCAGTGGAATTCATGATCAGGAAACACAGGCTTTGTGCGGCCCGTGACAGTCTCTGGAATCCATGTGCACGGGAACGAGCTGCACCAGCAACGGCTTCACTTAATTCGTTTTATGGGACACATTTTCTGAAATTGCTTGTACCAAATAAATGCCCATACACGTCTTCATTTGCATTTCCAATTAAGTATTTGCCTGTTTCACCTATGATGGCTTTTGTGGATTGTAATGGACACAGTCACACAATCATATTTTTTTTCAAGTTAATGCTGAAATGTTGGCCGTTAAGATAAAGAATATTTATTTTTTAGAGTTTATTTATTAATTTTGAGAGAGAGAGAAAGAGAGTGAGTGCCAGTGCAGGAGGACAGAGAGAGAAGGGAGAGAGAGAGAGAGAGAGAGAGAGAGAGAGAGAGAATTCCAGGCAGGCTCTGCAGTGTCAGTGTAGGGGCTCAAACTCATGAAGCATGAGATCATGACCTGGGCCGAAGTCGGATGCTTAACTGACTGAGCCACCAGGCACCCCAATAGTATTTATATTTTACTTCACATTAATGTATATGGATGTCTAGCCACCTGAAAATTTTAGCGGGGCTAAAATGGCTGAAACACAAACACTCAACTCTCCACCCTGATATGTCCTTTGAAATAAATTTTTCAAAAGATAAAATAAGGCAAGTTTGTCTTATTGCCCCTGGAAACTAGGAAAGGATACCTTTAATGTGCTGGAATCCTCGTGAACCATTATGTAGTATATAAGGTGGGTGGTATTTGATTAGGACGGACAAGCTAAGGGAGTAAGAATAATGCCTTGTGGGATTCCCCTGGTGTCTTGGAACAAGAGTATAGCAAGTATAAATCTGACCATACTATACGTGATGGTAAATGCTGAATGGGTTAAACTTTTCTTTAAATAGAAAAACCTGTTACAATGAGTAGATGCATATAATTTAGCTACTGCGTCTTTGAGACGGGCCACATGTGGTAAAACAGAAATGGGCGAGCAAAAGTGTAACACGTACATGTAAATAAGTGGTAACTCAGAAACATACAGAGGAGATTATTTTATGGGTCCCCAAACGATTTCATTACCAATAAACTTAAGGCAGACATGAATCGTTATGTGAATAATTTCCCACAGAAGTATGTATGTATGTTAAAAAATATTTGAACTGTAAGAAAAAATTACTGAGAAACACAAAATGATTATATCATCTGTGCAGTTTTAAAAATATCAGACACAAAAAAATAAATAAGGCTGTAATGTGATGTGTTTTGAAGGCCCAGATGTTTGAAATTCCAAGTTCCACAAAGCCAATGCTAATAGCTAAAGTTCCTGCACACCATCCCAAAGCTACTAAATTTCTAGGGCTGAGACCCTGGAAACTATTTTTTTTTTTTTTTTAGCAAGTTCTTAGATGAGTTTTAGGCATCCTGAAACAGTGATTCTCAAATTTTAGGGAATAAGCAATAAGCTTAATCTAATATATATGCATAGACACACATAAATATATAAATATTCTGCTCAAATACCTATTTAATGTGTTTAAATATTAGTCATGTTGTGGGCTCACAACTGCCTCAGTAGATTCCAAAAAGGAAGAAATGATATGGTGGTCACAGTGTTGGGCAGATAGATTAATAGCAAAAATGAAACAAGCATCAAAACATTCGGTGGGAAAAAAAATCCCAAGTAGCGAAGGTAGATAATCAAAAGTACAGGTTACAGACTTTTTAGAAATTAGCAATGAAATACTCTACATACAAACTGTGGATAAGGGCCAAAAGTATGACTCAGAGGAAATCCTTACCTTAAATGTTTTCATAATTAAACAACAAAGGTTGAAAATCAATTAAGCATCATAACAAAAGGTAAACTAAAATAAATAAAATTAAATAGGAGTTTGGGAAGATTAGAAAAAAGAGCAGTAATGTAGAAAATATGTAAACAGTATATCTGATAGATCCAAGCATTCGTTTCTTCAAAATCCGATGAAATGGAGAAGCTGCTTACGAACCTAATGAAAAAAAGGAAAGCATATATTACTAAGACTAAGGAAACGAGAGATATAGGGATTGCTATGAAGAGCATAACTAAATTTTGCTGAAGAGTACGGAAGAAAACTTGAATAAATATACATACGGACATATCTTGAGAGAATTTGGATGTTGTAGAGGTGTGAGATCTCCCCAGATTACTATAAGTATTTTTTTAAAGGTTGGTTTTGCTGGTTTTTAAATTTTTTTAACGTCTTATTTTATTTTTTAAGAGACAGAGAAGGACAGAGCACGAGCAGGGGAGGGGCAGAGAGAGAGGGAGACACAGAATCCGAAGCAGGCTCCGGGCTCCGAGCTGTCAGCACAGAGCCCGATGCGGGGCTTGAACTCGTGAACTGCGAGATCATGGCCTGAGCCAAAGTCGGATGCTCAAGTGACTGAGCCACCCAGGCGGCCCGATTACTATAAATATAATACAGCTCCCCATTTGGAAAAATTAAGTGCAAAAAAATAGAGTGAAAAATTATGTTTAAAATATAATTAGAGAAACCTGAATATCAGGTATTGAACACATTGTACAGTGAAACAATTTAATTATGGAAATATTGGGAAAAAAATCATCAAAGAATTCTCTTTTCTCCCTGTGTCCTCCAGTCTTCTCCTCCCAGTAAGAAAATAACAGATTCATATTGTTTAAAGAGCAATTTTTTTCTTTTAAACTGTAAGGGCACTGGCATTCTTACATTACTGAAATGTACTAGGGACATAAAGGAAAATGGAAAATTTGTGAATTTATTCCTTGAGACTAGAAGAATTCTGATATTAAAAAAACACAGAGTTAACAACAGCAAAAAAGAAATCCTACGCTTTTCATGGAAGACCAGTGAGACTTAGCACATTAGGAAACATAATTGTGTAATTTATATTATTAATGTATTAATGGAGAAAAAAAAACTTCAATAGATGCCAAAGGAACACTTGATAAAATTTAACATCTGTTCTTGATTTATGAAAAAAATGTTTAATGAATAAGTAATTGATTTGATATATCAGAAGTATCACAAACATCAGACTTATTATTGAGAGACCAGAGATATTCTGAATTTAATGAACTTCTATACTGACAAAATTAACATTAAGTTTTTTATGTCAGATCCAGCCAATGTAAAAATACAAGAAAAATTATATTTTAATGAAGGAAACCATATTATCTATCTGATAATATCACATTATATATATAAATAAGTATAAAGAAAATTAGTAAGTAGCATTTTGGAATAAACAAAGGTCAGTAAAGGTATAACCAGGATCAAAATTAAGAAAAAAAAAAAAAAAAAAGAGTAGCTTTACCCAATAGGAAAACATTTTAAAAACTTAAAGCACCAAAGGGTTTAATAGCAGGAAACAAACAAACAAAAAAAACAATTATAATGCTTAAGACCTATGTGAGAAAGTTCTAGAACTGTACTAAAAGCATGAAAAAAGACAAAACAATTGGAGATCACTGTATATATAATAAACCTGAAAGATGAAGTCACTGAGGAAAGGGATAAACGAAGTGATCACCATATAATTGATTCTGGGAAAGTCAGTTGCTTACTCATCAGGGAAAAATGCATCTGTGTGTTACACTGAACACAATAACTATTTTACCATGAATTAAAGGTCAAATACTTGGAATAAACTCCGTAAATAAAACTGCTAATAAAACGGGGAAGTCTTCTGTAAGAAAACCAGGAACGCTAAAGGAAAACAAATCCTAAGAGGTCAATATGGTGAAACAAATGTTGCCATAGTGCCACATAGAAACAGATGGATAATGTCACTAACATAGAACACCATCGTTTTTTCATCTATGAGGAAGGGACAGTCAGTCTAGGGGAAAAGATTCAAACAGGTGCAAATCCAAACAGCTCATAGGCACAGAAAGGTGTGTGCTTTATTCAGTAATGGTCGTGGTCCTTAAAAGTACAGATGGCGGCACCAGACCACCTGGGTTGGCACCCAGTCTTGTCCCCCTCATCGGCTGTGTGATCTTTGACAAGGTACTTAACCTCTCCGTCTCCATGTTCTCCGAGATGACATGAAGGCGATTCTGCCTGCCTCGGAGGTCTGTGGTGAGGATTTCAGCGGTTTGGTGAATATATATAGTGAGTACAGGAGCACACCATATGTGCTTCCAAGTATAATCTATCCTCTTCATCGCCCTTGTTTCAGTGATGTAAATGATCAAATTAGTTTAGCAGTGGGATTAACAAATAGGGTAAAGATTTTTCATTTCCAGGGGTTATTAAGAGTAGAAAAAGGACTCTCTCAAACGCAGTGGGACAGAACCATCACTCGGTACAAGCCTGGTAGAAGGCACTTAGACAAAATGGATTAAAATTTAATATACACAGTCTCTGAGCATCTATATTCTAGGTATTTATACCCATGGCCACACAGATGCTAAATGCCGGAAAGGGGAATTGAATCTAAATCTAGCTTCACAGCCTTAGCACTGTCCACTGTTAATAAACATATGAAAGAAAACGTTCAGGCTCATTAGTTGTTAAAAAAAAGAAAAAAAACACCCACGTATTAAAACAACCTGAGGACATTTTATTCCTCGGAAATTGCTGTATATTAAATAAAAATTCCTGCAGTTGGCCAAGTTGCAAGGAAATAGAGATAGGCTTATTCGCTGAGGCTAGGAGTGTAAATTAATACAGAATCTGAGAAGGGCTAATTGACAATACTTGGCCAAAACCACAAAAAATAGGTATGTGCTATGACTCAGCGGTTCCACTTCTAGGAGTTTGTTTTTGGGAATGCATCATGGATGCACAAAGGTGGCCATGTGTAAAATCATCACAGTGTTTACAGTGAAAGATTGGAAACGGTCTGGGGCGCCTGGGTGGCTTGATCGGTTAAGCGTCCGACTTCGGCTCAGGTCATGATCTCGCGGTCCGTGAGTTCGAGCCCCGCGTCGGGCTCTGTGCTGACAGCTCAGAGCCTGGAGCCTGTTTCAGATTCTGTGTCTCCCTCTCTCTCTGCCCCTCCCCTGTTCATGCTCTGTCTCTCTCTGTCTCAAAAATAAATAAACGTTAAAAAAAATTAAAAAAAGAGACAAGTGATTTAAAAATATACAAATTAATATAAGACAAAAAAATAGATGTAAATTTTTAATAAGCAGTTTCTGTGTCCTTGTCCTTGTTTTTCATTGCCTTCTGCCCATTATTTCATAACAACCTCTGAGATCTGGATAATTTTGCATTCCCATTTTACAGATTAGGAAACTTGAAAATAGAGGAGTTTTGTAACTTGTCCAAAGTTATTCAGCCAATCTGAGGCAAGGTCAGAATTTAATCTCCATACATCTGCCTCTGAAGTTTTACATTTTATCCAATACACTAAGATCCCATTTTCATAAGATGAGTAAATACAACTGTCTAGTGAAAACTAGAGATGTTAAAAAAGAAATAAATATAAACGTGATGTTTTCTTCTTTTAAACCATCTTTATAAATTTTACACAATTCTTATAATTAATGTATGTTACTTTTATAAGATAGCTTCTATTTTATTTTTTTAAATGCTTATTTATTTATTTTGAGAGAGAGAGGAGGAGGAGGAGGAGGAGGAGGAGGGGCAGAGGGAGAGGGAGAGAGAGAATCCCAAGCAGGCTCCACGCTGTTAGCACAGAGCCCCACATGGGGCTCAATCCCACGAACCATGAGAGCGTGACCTGAGTCGAAATCCAGAGTGAGACACTTAATTGGCCGAGCCACCCAGGTGCCCCAAGATAGCTGATACTTTAGAGAGGAGTTGAAAAATGCTGGGCACGCCAAAGTTTTCTGCCGTTTCCAAAGTTCAGAGCTGGGCTTTGGAATCAGGTAGTGGGGCATGATGGACGGCCTCGGAAGGGAGAGCGGTGGGATATAAGTGGTGAGGGTCTGGGGTAATGAATTCAAGGCGATCTCTCCCGGCTGGTGGTTGACTCTATGTCAGAGCTTGTGGGCTTTTTAATTTCCCGTGTTGTTTGTAACTCACGCCATTGGAAACAGGCTTGTTTCCAAGTGGGGATATGAATGTGAATCATTACCTAGTAAAATGTATTTATTTTCCTCTTGCCCAGCCACATGTCTGTCCACTTACATTTTATTGAAGAGTCATTTTGTAGGTGCAACCGCTGGGACCGACTGTTGTATTGTGATGTTGTCACATTAAAGTATTTTCCCCTTTGTGCGGAATGAGAAATGTCTGATGATGGCACGATTGTTGATAGCCAAATGTTTTCCATTTTTTCACATGAGGGTGAATGTGGGGAATCAATATGACGCCTTAGTTTGGAGTTTGATCTTAAATATGTATCGTTCCTTTTCTTTTCTTTTTTTAATGTTTTTATTTATTTTTGAGACAGAGACAGAGCATGAGTGGGGAGGGGAAGAGAGAGGGAGACACAGAATCCGAAGCAGGCTCCAGGCTCTGAGCTGTCAGCACAGAACCCGACGCAGGGCTCGAACTCACGGGCCGTGAGATCATGACCTGAGCTGAAGTCGGACGCTCAACCAACTGAGCCACCCAGGCGCCCCTGTACCGTTCCTTTTCTTAAACCAACTGTTAGTTTTATTCATGCATATTGATTACGACTAACTTTTCTATTGAATTCGTTGGTAACTGGTCACATCAAGGAAGTTTATAGTAAAGCATAATTCTTTAAAGAGAGTTCCAGGTGAGAAAAAGATTTCGGTCCCTGTTCCACATACCAACTTCTGTTATATGCTGGTTAAAAAAATGTTTTCTAAAAAATGAATGTAGTATCTTTTTGACTAAAAATTTGGTTTTGTCACCCAACTTTTAAAGAGTTACTCGTATTTACTGTGCTAATGCTTGTTTAAGAAGATTTAATTTAACTCTTTTAAATAAAAAAATATATATATTGAATAGTTTAAAGATGATTTCAGGTCAGATTAAAATCTAAACCAGACTGGGGGCACCTGGGTGGCTCAGTCAGTTAAGCGTCCGACTTCGGCTCAGGTCGTGATCTCATGGTTCGTGGGTTCGAGCCCCGCGTCGGCCTCTGTGCTGACAGCTCGGAGCCTGGAGCCTGCTTTGGATTCTGTCTCTTTCTCTCTCTGCCCCTTCCCACTTGTACTCTGTCTCTCTGTCCCTCAAAAATAAATTAATGTAAAAATCTAAACCAGACTATCTTCTCTGTAATTTGTCCTCTGGCTCCAAAATCCTGAATCATTACTCAGAAACACACTTCCCGTACTCTTATATTCACTGGCTAATTTAACCAGGAATTAACTCTTAGCATGATCTTTTTTTCTTTTTATTTATTTTTTAATGTTTTTATTTCTTTTTGAGACAGAGAGAGAGCACGTGAGCAGGGGAGGTGCAGAGAGAGAGGGAGACACAAAATCCAAAGCAGGCTCCAGGCTCTGGGCTGTCAGCACAGAGCCCGATGCAGGGCTTGAACCCACGGACCGCGAGATCATGACCCAAGCCAAAGTTGGATGCTCAACCGACTGAGCCACCCAGGCGCCCCAGCATGAGCTTGATAAAACCTTTCTGATAGATCATGTTTTTTTTTTCTTTTCTTTCTTTCCTTTTTTTTTTTTTAATAAAAGGACATGAACATGCCCATTTCCCTGATTGTTGAAGTCATATTTCTAATTATATTAAATCCATATTGGGAAACCTGGGCGGCTCAGTCAGTTAAGCGTCCGACTTTGGCTCAGGTCATGATCTCATGGTTCGTAGGTTCAGGCCCCATGTTGGGCTCTGTGCTGACAGCTTGGAGCCTGGAACCTGCTTCAGATTCTGTGTCTCCCTCTCTCTCTGCCCCTCCCTTGCTCCCACCCTCTCTCTCTCTCTCTTTCTCTCAAAAGTAAATAAACATTAAAAAAAAAAAAAGATTAAATCCATATTACTGTTCTGTAGAGATGCCTTCCCCAAATGATTGCCTAATATCTGTGCTTTTTACCTACGAAAAGGTGAGTATGCAAAATGTGTATAAGTCATTTGGAAGAATCATCTCATAACAGGTTAAAGACATGATCTGTTATTTTACCCAAAGACCCTTATCTTCCAGTGACATTAAATCATCTCAGATGTCAACCCAGGAAGACTCTCCACATGAACTTAGAGACCTCCTTTTGTCATAAAACGAAAACCGTATCATCCTTTTTTGCCTTGATAGACAGACATCTAAAAATTAAGTTTAGATCTTAATTTAAGTGACTATCTCATACCTAGAGACAAAAGCATATATAGATTCTCTGCTCTAAGTTTACTTTTGGCTGCGTTTTAATTGTTCTACCATTTAATAAAGGTTTTAGAATTATAAACTGACAGAAATGATTTTCTGAGTTCTAAGTATAAATGATAAACATAATTCTCGACAGGAAAAATATGGCTAGCTTCCCTTTCCTGTTGTAAAGATGCTTTCATACAGCAGTTTGGCAAGTTGAGATGTTCTAGAACTTTTTGTCCTGTGTTCTTGTGTTGGAAGTTAAATTATATATTAAGACTGTGAAAAATAAAAATATTTTAAAAATAGTCCCTTTGGGTACTATTTCAGTGTTTAATTATAATACTAAGTATTCAACTACATTGACCTGCTGTTAACTTAAAACATATCCCAATTCAAAATAGGATATTTCCTCTTTCCCTTAGTCTTTCTCTTTTCCCAAAAGATACTCCTTATAGCAGACAGACTGAAAAATTGGAATCAACCAAGTGTTCATCAGTAGGAGAATTAATAGGTTCATATCCGAATATTATATAGCAGTTTAAAGAAATGAGGCAGATCTGTATATGTACAAATTATCAAGTCATATCGTAGATGCACAGTGAAGTTGAAAAATGCTATTTCCCACAGGCAAAAAAACTTACTGACTTTTTTAAAGGATGTATTTATGAATAATAAATCCTCAATACAAATTTAGGAAGGCTACATGCCAAATTCCTATCTAATTTCCATCCGGGGAAAGGAATTGTGGTATTTGTAGAAATTCAAAGGGGCTTTTGTTTTTTTCTGTAATTTTTCAAACGTTTTACAAATGCATAAACTTGCAATTGACATATCGTAAGATAATATTATGTGAAAGTGCCCAACATGAATAGCTTTAATTATATCTCTAGCTTTAATAACTGATTTAACGTCCCGGGGTGGATTCTGTGTTTTTGCTGACACAATACTAGGACATTGAAAAAGAGGAAAAGATCATTTACCAAAAAATCAAAACCAAATAAAATTACTATAATATATATATATATTTTTTCTACTGATACCTCAAGTTCTTCTGTTGACCTTTCCTAACCCTTAAGAAATCATGGAAATTTTAAGATAACAGTACAATGACGGTGGGTTGAGGGACAGCTAAATTGGACTGAAGTCAGGTTGGCAAGTTGTCATGCTGTTTTTGTATTTATTTCTTTCAACTTTAACACCCACAATTTATTAAGTGAGACTGTGGATAAAAGAGGAAGCTCAGAATCCTGTTTGGACACCGTTTAGGAAGGAAATCAGGTCTTTATGGGGCACCCCCTTCCTCTTAGCCACTGGCCAGGAAAACCATCTTTCTGTTTAAAACCTATTCAATCCGAGAGGTGGAGTGACTTTGGGAAGGAAGGTGACCTCTCCCTTGTAAAGTGGAATGGCTGTGTTTCCCCCCATGACTTATTCATCTCATTTCCACCACTGTTTATAAGAACACTTGTGCTGAATGCTTATAGTGACAGCAATAGTCAGTTAAAATATGGCTCAAATTCCATGCCCTCAAATTCCCTACGTTAATTCGAATCTTTGCTCATTACAATCGCAAATGGAGCTTTTGGGTAGTTCGAGCTTTGCTAATGTCCTTTTGGGGTGAACAGGTATGCTTCTTACAAGCCAAGAGTTTAATCAGTGCCCATACTGCTGTGTATAACAAAAGCATGGCTGGCCCCAAATCTGGAAAGATCTGGTCTTGAAGGGTCCGAGGTCATTTCCAAAATGGAGGTATTTTTCTTAGATGCCTTACATGCCGGGGTCCAATGGCAGATTAGGGTATAAAGGTGATGTGTCCTGCTGACTGAGGGAGGAGATCAGATGAACTTGTGTATTTTGAAAACTTTTCAGCGTTTTGTGTGTTGTAAATATTTGTGGATTTTGACCTCCGCTTCAGTGATGCTCACGTATTTAATTTGCATTGCTTCACGGCTGTGAAACACCGATCATCTTATTAAAATCAGTCCCTTTATTCATTTCTCAAAAATATTTTAATAACTGCTTTGTTCGGAGAGAATTTTAGACTTACAGAAAAGTTGCAAAGATGATCCAGAGTTCCTATATACCCCTCACCTCGTTTCCCTTGAAGTTAAACTTTTCACATTGCCATGGTACATTTGTCAAAACCAAAAAAAGAAACCAGACATTGTGTTTGACTGTTAGCTAAACTCTGGTCTTTATTTGGATTTTACCAGTGTTTCCACTAAGGTCCTTTTTCTGTGCTGGGATCCAACCCAGGGTACCACATTGCATTTAATCATCTTATCTCCTTCTGTCCTCTCATTTGTGACAGTTTCTGAGTCTTCCTTTTTCCCATGACCTTGGCAATCTTGAGAAGTACTGGCCAGGAATTTTGTAGAATACTTATCATTTTTAATAAATAAAAATGTATAACTGCTGGGATTTTTGAAAGAAAGCCCACATCGACCTATGAATAATTTGTACGACTAATTTTTCCACTAATAACCCAGTTTCAGCCTGGTGGCTGTTACTTTATCTTCTTATCAGTTATAACAGCACTCTCGAATTTAAAGTTGATGCATGATGAATTTCAGATTTGTTGCCTGTCTTGCTTCATGTGTGGGTGCCTTGTACAGCCTCAACTTTACCAGTTCAGTTTAGCCCCCCTAGAAAGTTTGTATTTTATCTATTGTTTGTGACAGATTCGAGATGGACGGCCAAATTGCTACATACTGAAGAATAAAGATTTAGAACAAGCTTTTAAAGGAGCTATTTACTTGGAGATGGACCTCATATATAATCCGGTAAGCCAAGCTGGGCCATACATCCCAGCTTCTCTGTACCTAGCCTGGCGAGACTCAAATCTGCGTAAAATGTTTCTGAAATGTTGCAGCTAGAGAGAGAGAGAGAGAGAACAGGGTTTTAAAACTCAGCTATAAAATCAGTTCGGGACAATCCGGTTTTCAGCTCGTATTAATCCTGTTGAGCCAGGAGAATTGATGGTGTTTAATTCTCAATACATCTAAATGTCAAAGAAAAAGAAAAAAGCAAAAATTGAAGGAGAAATTCGTTTTTTGTCTTTATCACCTGTAATGTTCTCTAAGGCAACGATTGGGGGTCAGACAGAGGTATTTTCAAGCCTCTGACATGTTATTTAGTTGTTAAAGTAGACGTCCTGCCAACCACCACTATCAAGACAAGTAATTACCCATTTGGAAAGTACAGTTAAGGGAGGAATTTTTAAAGCGTACCTTAAACCTTTAGTTCAATATAAAATATGTAAATATTCCTTTGCCAATCTTTAGGTGTGGGCATAAAAATCTGTTTAAAAAATTTTTTTTAATGTTTATTTATTTTTTGAGAGACAGAGAGACAGAGTGTGAGTAGGGGAGGGGCAGAGAGAGGGCGAGACACAGAATCGGAAGCAGGCTCCAGGCTGTGAGCTGTAGCCCAGAGTCTGATGCGGGGCTCGAACTCACGGACCCTGAGATCATGACCTGAGCCGAAGTTGGATGCTTCACCAGCTGAGCCACCCAGGCGCCCAGAAAATCTATTTTTTTTATAGCATGGATCATGTTTAGTTCTATAACATATTCCTTGCAGCAATATACTCATAACATCTATAATAATACCTAGTTTCTGGTTTTTTAAAAGTGGAGATCTACTTGAAAGATAATCTGAATATAGAATTTTCCAGACTGTTTTTTTTCCATCAAATCATTACCTCAATAACAATATCTTTTTTAGTGACTGACCTCGTTATCAAGGCTTTCTAGAGCAACATACGTTTCAAGTCTTCGGGTCCATGCTTGGATTTCAATGGTTTCTATGATAATTGGTTAAAAATATGGAATTATGATAATGGGCAGAACTGGCATAAACAGGTTCGGAAGTCAGCGCAGTTGATTCTTCGTAGACCTACAATTCGATGGTTGTGAGCAGATTCCTAAGCATGCAGAGAAGTGGCCTACTTAGCTGTGACCATGCATACGCCATGGTGTCAGCAGTAGGTTCTAGAAAGGGAAAGGAGAGCACAGGTTAATCCAGTTAGTGGTATACACGAATGTAGGATAATGGAGCTTTTACAGTAATTATAAGAATGGCGGCCATTTAGTGGCCACCTACAAGGGGCCAGGCTCTGACATTATTTCATTTAATCCTCGCGCTAAACCTGGTAAATAGGTATCATTAATGCCATTTTATCATGAGCAAATGGAATTAAATAAGAGAGCTGATTTACTAGTAAATGAGTGAGTCAGCATCCAGCTCCAGATCTTTCTGTCTCTGCAATTATTCCCGTGCTGCCGCCCTGTTTCTTGTTTAGTGTAGCTCAGAACTTATTCATAAAATCAAGGACGGAGACATTTTTATGTTTTTATTCTCCACAATGCTAGAACTCTGGGTACAGTCTTCAGTCTGGAAGTGGTTGGTGTTACTTCCTCTTTTCCCCCGTTGATTTGCCTTCAAGGAAAATCCTAAGTGCATCTTGTGACACAGATGACCCTTCAGTTCCTGTTTTCTTCTGACAAGCACTTGAGTATAGACTACGCCCAGGGGCGCCTGGGTGGCTCAGTGAGTGCAGCATCCGACGGTGGCTCAGGGTCGTGATCTCACAGTTTGTGAGTTCGAGCCCCTCTTCGGGCTCTGTGCTGACAGCTCAGAGCCTGGAGCCTGCTTCCGATTCTGTGTCTCCCTCTCTCTCTGCCCCTCCCCTGTTTGCGCTCTGTTTCTCTCTGTCTCTCAAAAATAAATGAAACATTAAAAAAAAATTTTTTTTTAAATGTATAGATTATGCACAAAGGTGAAACCTGAGTTTTAGGGAGGAAAGCTTTACGAAAAATACATGCCAGTTATATGATTTTCCAGTTGTCCATCTGATTAAGAAGGACTTGAATTTTATTCCTTGAGACTTTCCTAGAGTATGGTGATTGGGACAAACCGCTTCACCTCTCTCAGCCTCAGTTTATTCCCCATAAGATGGGTCTCAGAGGATACATCTCCTTATTTTTCCATATACTTGGGAGGAAATGAGATTCTTGGTGGAAAGACGTTTCTATAAGCTGGAGACCGGTTTTCACAGACCAAGTATTCCTGGTAAAAATACAGTTTTAAAACCCTGAGAAGGAAGTCTTGCTTTTTAGAGACTAGTCCAAGAACTTCATGAACCCACTCTGGGCCGTGGTTAAAACACCTCTGGTGATTTTCAGAGTGGATACAGCTCACTCCAGAGTCTCCTGGATCCTGTCTCACCTGCCCAAGTGACTAGCTGGTGAAATGAGATCCCCGGAAACACGTGCGGAGCCCAGAGATTAGTCTCCATTTCTCTGCTCCCTGCCGGGGACCTTGGGATCAGAAGATACTGGTTTCCACCTTCTTCCCAGTCATTAACGAGAAAAAGAAGAGAATGAAGTCCATTTAAATGCTGCCCTTTCCTCTTTTTCAACAATGATGTCTTTCTAGGTCAAGGCGAGTATTAGGACCTTTACTCCCAGAGAAAAGCGCTTTGTTGAAGATAGCCGCAAGCTGTCCAAGAAGGTAGGTGGGTACAGTCAACTGGCTTGTGAGTACACTTAGCACCGGAAGTGCTTATTAGTCATTACTTAGCGGCTCGCCCCACCTCCCTCCTCCCCTCCCTTCCGTCCTTCCTTCCTCCCACCCCCCTCTTCCTCCCCTTCCTCCTCGTCCTCCCCTTCCTCCTCCTCCTTCTCCATGTCTCCCTCTTCTCTCTCTCTCTCTCTCTTACTCCACCCCAGCATCTCTCTCCAGCCCCGCTCCTTCCTTGTCCTCCCATCTGTCCCAAAGCAAGTCAGCACAACAAGAAGGGAAAGACTGGAAACCTATGTTGGATGAAGCAGAAGGAGTCAGCCGCCCATGGATCTCCTGGATCGTTCTATAACCTAGTGTCAGCCTCTGTAGACGTTCTCCCAAATTTACTGGACGTGCCTAGCCTCCTTCAGGTAGAGCCAGTTCCCTGTCTGCCCTTCCAAGGCTTCCGGGAGGTGCTGTGCCCAGAGAGTCCTTCAGTGGATCAGCCCAGCGGATCTTAGGGGCGTTTAGCCTGGAGGTCACCCACGGCCTGCTCCTGCCACTTTCTTATTGTCTAAATATTTGGAATGTATTGGCATTTTACCTCCTTATGAGTTAATTGCCCCCCCCCCCCACCGCCGCCTCCTGTTTCCCTTAATTCCTCTCTCATCAGTTTAACAAAAAGTGAAGATCATGGCCCAGTAGGGAAAGTTTTGAATTTTTTTTTTCTTTTTACCGTGACCTTTATGTTTCTTTTCAGAGTCCCTCCCTGTCTTATTCCGATGACACAGTTCAGAATTTCACTCGGTACCTATTGTCCCTCTTCAGTTGTGTAACAAAGAACAAAGTGTCCCTTTTTTAAAGTGTTTATTACTTCCACCATTTCCTGAGGGGTGAGCAGCTGTGGATTACATAAAGCAGTTAAATATAAATGCATCTCCTCAGCCTTTCGTTTCCCATGAACTTGTGGGCACACTTGGGAAGGGCCTGGAATGTCTTTCGAAGGGAGCATCCCGATGTTTTCTTTCGGCCTGCCATAACATGGAGTGTAATATGTGTTGGGTGTAACCTGAGTAAATGTCATTTCTCCTTCTCCTTCTCCTTCTCCTCCTTCTCCTTCTCCTTCTCCTTCTCCTTTTTCCTCTCCTCCTCCTCCTCCTCCTCCTTCACTACCACTGCCTTGTGCCCTATTTACTTGTAAGTTAAAACCCAAGTGGAGGTAGGTGGGGTAGCTGCTTGGCAGACAAGTTGAAATGAATCTGGGTACAACTGGGAGAAAAGACGTGTCCTTTGCCAAACAGGACCTCCACGTGGGGTGGCTTTGAGCTCTGAGAGCATCAGGGGACTGGGGGGCTGAGATCCTGGGGTATGTTAGGATCCTCCCCACGTGCCTCTCGCCACTGTGTCGCCATGTTTTTACACAGCTGAAGCTTGTGTTTATGATCCGAGTGCTTGAGATCACTTACCATGTGACAGCCACAGAGCCCCTAAGTTTTCTTCACAGTCTGCAAGGTTAATACCAAGATGGACCCCATTGTAGAAGACAAGAGATGTTAGGAAACAGGTCCGAGGTTGCACAGCCAGGAGGTAGGAGAGCTGGGTTCTCCTCCCAGAATTATATTTTCCTATAGGCTTTTTTTTTTCCTGGACTATGTGAGCTAGAATACTTGTACATTTAGTTTCCAAAGCAAAACCCTCCATTTCCTTCCAAACTAAAATAGATATTCACTCCCATGCTCTCTCTCTACCTATCCCTCTCTCTCCCTGCCTCCCCCTACCATACACAAATTCACGCACACATGAAATGCCAGGCTGCTGTAGCTTTTACCAGCTCAGTTTTGTCCCGAACACTATTAAAACAGGCTCTTCTCCATCAAAAGAGCTGTAAAATGCATTGTATTTTTTTCCCCCTCTGGATGATCGTGTTTAAAAAAAAATTTTTTTTAGAAGAGGTGTTAGGACTTTTGCTTTCTATTATTTTTTTAATTGGCAGCTATACACAATATAATTTAAATGCCCAAGCTGCCTGATCTAAAGAGAATATTTGGAGTATTTAAATCTAGTTCCCTGTTTTCCATTTTTTTTTATTAGATCTTATCAAGAGATGTAGACCGTGTGAAAAGAATCACCATGGCAATGTGGAATACAATACAGTTCCTTAAAAGCTGCTTCCAGTGGGAATCCACGTTAAGAAGTGCAGTAGCGTTTGTGGTAAGCTTCCTTTTTTATCTTCAGATGATTTGCCTCTGAGTCTCAAATCCAAATGCAGATGGGTTTTATTTTACGGACATGAAGCAGAATAACACGCGTTCAACATAGCTGAAGTTCACACCTGTAAGGAAACCGTAAATGGTATCCGTTCATCTTTCCGAAATACACCATAGCATGGGTGATTATACTGGCGATGTCTTTGTAAGGCTGTACTTACATCAGATTTGCCATTGGAAATCCTTTAAATTACCCAAATCTTACTCCTGTGCTATCGGTAAATTTAAGAGATCCAACGTTTAGATATTTTTAAATGGTTCTTATTCACTTAAGAATGTGTCTCTGTACATGGTGGTGATTATTATATTAGCATTAACTGTGTATCAGTCCCTCCATGGTATACATTTCTCTCCCCCTGTCCCAGTGAATGCCAGTGTTTTTTTTTGAAAAAGGACAGGTGAAAAATCACATGACTACATTGCTCTAATTTATGTGTTGAGCAAGTATTCACCAATTTGATCCCAAAATTTATTCATATCAAACCACTTGAGTCATAATTGTTGACCTCCCATTACACGGTGACCCAGCACCACAAAAGAGGGTGACTGATGTGTGTGAGATGCACTCTTCTCTCTGATGATGCTGGCCCGTCCTTATGAGGTGTAATAAAATCACAGAATCTCAGCAGAGCAGCAAGAGATCTTAAAATCCCCCAAGTTAACCACTGAGAGTCCAGGAATCTGACGAGGCCTTGAAAGTTGGTGCAGTGCCCCTCGCATTACATCTCTGGACATTCTCCGCCATTCGCAAAAGGACTTGTTCTTGATGAGATTGGTCTTGTCAGACGTGGGAGGAGAAACCAAATCTCTCCACTGCTACTCTGGTGCCTTTTATATCACGCCATTAATCTGTGTAAGGTGCAAACATCACAATAGGGCCTAATAGGGATGTGTGAGTGATTCTGAGTCATGGTCATTGGTAAATCATGACCCATCTTGTCTCTGGTTTTTGTTGTTGTTGTTTGTTTGTTTGTTTGTTTGTTTGTTTTAATTGTCATTGGTCTCTCCTACCCCACAGGCATAGCCTCATTAAAAAAAAAGAAACAAAAAACGACAACAAAAAAAACCTAAGATGTCTGTGGCTTCAAGGTCACTCCCACTGTTATTCCATAAGCAAGTGTACCAGCCCCACAAGAAGCTTTTTCTTTGCCATGGAGAACATTCTGTTAGGTCTAATTAATTTTAGATTTTCATTGCTTCAAGATGTAGCAGGCCTCTCATGGCTGCGACCTTGACCTTTAATATACTTTTTCTTTGGTCTGAAGTTGCTGAAAATAATCGGCCGTAGTAAAAAACATGAGTAAGAATGTTATTAATCCGTATCTGTCTTTGTCTTGGCATTTATTCATCTTCTTCCCTTTCTTACGTTCTCCTCGGCTGGGGGCTTCATGCGTTGGCTTCCTCTTCAGCCTCCCCCCCCCCCCCCCTTCACTCCCCACCTGAATTCTCTTCAAAAACTTTCCACGGAATGTTCTCTTGTGATTCTGGGCAAAAGAGGAAAGTCAACACAATTGGTGGCTTCTTCCAGTCAGCACCCCAGCCAGCCCCTGTGAGGAGGAGAGGATTTCCTCCTTCTTGAGCTTGATTTCTGGCAGTGTGATTTTTAGAAAAACAGAGCTCCATTGCACTGGCTCACGGAGGGGTGTGACAGAAATGATTAATGGGCTGCCGGCCTGATCTGAGGAAAGATTAGAACAAATGAATAGAAATAGGTTGTCCGCTGGGGGGGGGGGACTTCTAAACGGGAAGGGAGCTTTGGCAGTGGGGCCCCCTGTGCCCCGTCCGGTGTGAGGGTCGTCCCTGCGGCCACCGCACCGGGGAGCACACGGCCAGGCTGGCAGCCGCAGGCGGCCACATCATCTTTTCAAGGCCCCGTGGCCCACAAAACGGAAGGTAAAGGGGGCTCTCTTCTTGCTGGCTCGCCACAATGTGACTTCGCAAGAACACCTGGGTTTGGAAGACGCTGGGAGTCTCCATTGTCGGTGTGTGGCAGGGGACATTTGCCACTGGGCATCCGCGAAACCGTGCAGTCATTTAGGAACGATGCGCATGCACCTTTTCTCTGAAGGGCCGGGAACGGAGGGTGCTGCCTTAAAAGCAGGCAGTCTTCAGTTTTAATTTGAAATTCCGTGTTGGAATGTTCATCCCAGGCTTGCTTGGGCCAGCCGTGGCGGATGTCAGCGATACGACAGATCCGGAGAGGTGGTATCTCCCCTCCCTAAGCCGATGAAGTGTAATCTTATTAGAGAATGTCTCAGCCGGCCCTACCGTCATGGTCATTCCAAGACTATTTCTGCTCCTAAGGCAAGAGTGTGCAAAGACAGTATTTTTAGGATAGAATTGAAAAAATATCTATATCTATACCTATATCTATATCTATATCTATCATATCATATGATATCTAACATATATGATATGACATATATGATATCTAACATATCATATATATATATATGTTAGTCTCCCTTACTATATTTTAAGATTATGGGCATCCAAGCCTTCATTTGGGGGGAAAATATTTCTTTTTTGTGGCTCTTGCCTACCTACTTAGGTTAGCCACCTGTAGAGTACGGATGGGCGATTTCAAGCTTAGGGGCCACCCTTGGCTGGGGTCCTGGGTCCTTGCCTCCGTGGACTGCGTTAAGGGTTGTCTTTCTGCAAAGTGTTGGATCCTCAGGTGACCTGGGCCAGAGAGAGAGGAAGGGGAGCCCGTAATGCCAAAGCTGCACTTCTTCTCTTATATCCATCGCTGCCTCCAGATGGAGAGCACCGGACTTGTCCCTGGTGGTGCACATTGCTTCCCTCCTGTGATCTACAGAGGACAGACCTGAACCGAGGTCTCAGGCCAAGGTTTTACTAAACAATAGGATGGCGTTTGAAGGCCTTTCTGTATCCGAAACGAGGATGAGTGGTACCTGAGGGTTCGCTGCACAGGTGTGAAAGGAACCATTTTTGCTGAGCCAGTTCCTAGGGGGGGCTTTTCCTTCCCCTAGAGGCCCAGGAAGTGACTCTAGCGTTGTAAGCTAAGGGCAGAACTCAAGGCATTTTTTTTCTAACTTCTGTTCTGTCAGATGACGTAAAATAGCCTGATGACATCACGTCAGAGTCTCTGTTTTCAGATGATACAGAGCATGGACATTGTAGGATCGTGTTCAGTGTATTCTGGCTATTAATATTAAGACTCTGTGAAAGCAGGGGTACCTGGGGAGCTCAGTCGGTTAAGCGTCCCACTTCAGCTCAGGTCATGATCTCAGGGTTTGTGGGTTCGAGCCCCGCATCCGGCGCTGTGCTGACAGCTCAGAGCCTGGAGCCTGCTTCAGATTCTGTGTCTGCTTCTCCCTCTCTGCCCCTCCCCGGCTCGCACTCTGTCTGTCTCTCAAAAATGAACATTAAAAAAATTTTTTAAGACTTTGTGAAAGCAACGCATGCATTTTCTAAAGGTTCCTATGGGTGTGTATATGGATAGATCATATCTTGTTGAAAGCAGGGTTAAAGACAAGCAGCCTATCAAGCTACAAGTCCGCATAGTGTCTGGTCACAAGTGGGTGGACAAACATTGAAGGATTTATCTTATTAGACTGTCCAGGCGTAAACCTCTCCACCATGGGATTAATCCCCTGTCCACTTACATGGGTGGCCGTCTTCTCAATACTCCGAGAGGAAAGTTGTCTTTAATTCGCTGACGCCTGCCAAGCAAATGCGACTATATAATGTTTAATTCATTGTTATCGTCAGAAATTAAATTGGGGTTTTTTCAGAGCAGACCATTCCACACCATGCGTCTGCAGGCTCAGTTTTCTTTATTTGCTAGAATGACTGTGGAAAATCTTGCTCATTATGTCTTTTGAGTCTTTCTCTTTCTTCCAGGTTTTCTAGATGTGTTACTGCATTGCGTTTCCTGAGCTTTACTCGTTATCAATTAAATATCCGTTTATTTGCTTTTCTTCTGCTCAGCTTTTTTTCTTATCCTCAGCTTTTTCTAATTGCAGAACAAATTCATATGAGATGTCAGCTATTGACAGGGGTCAAAGGTAACTAAAAATCATGCCTCGAAGAAGCACATCTGTGTGTTTCCCTATGACTGGATTTGTAATTACATGTGGTATTTCATAGACCTGCGTGTGGTCATTCTCAGACATAGACTTTGACCTCTCGGGGTCTTTAATAGCTCATGTTTCAGAGCTTACTGTGTGTTAGGCACAGTCCAAAGCATCTTACAAGTGTTACCACTTAGAGGTCTCACCAATACCTGCTGATGTCGATATTGGTTATTACCTTCTTTATACGGATGACAAAAATGAGCCCAAAGAGGTAAAATAGAGTATCAGAACCCACAGGCTTTTAAGAAGCACGGGCTGGGATATTAACCCAAATCACCAGGCTATAGAGTCCATGTGTTTAACCATTGGGCTATACTACCTCTCACTGATGTTCAAGATGCAGTGATTTTGGTCCTTGTATTTAGATAGATGATAATGACTGTAGGGACATCTATATCGGTCATTTCAGATATGTATTTAGATGTTATGAGTGGGTGTTAAGCCTTTTCCAAGATGCCTTGTGTGGGGAGGGAAGAAAACCCTCATCATTTGAGTGGGAATAATTCTCAGTCATGATCATCGTATTCACAAGAGATAGAGCCAGAATTAAAGAGGCACAAGGTGCAAATGTCTGTGCTATCTCCGGAGAACAGCCCAGACCCTGGGAATCATGTGTGTTAAGACATCCTTGGAATAGCTTGATAGTCTGGAAAATCTCAGTGCCTGGATCCAGACTGAGCCCCATGTGGGAGACTGAGTTATTTTTACCCACTTTGTAGGGGAAGCTCTTGGATGATGGAGAAGGATTTTCAAGAGAGCGTGAAGGCTGAAAACCACTCCACGAAAGGGTCATGGATGGAATCTACACTTTTGCCAGATTCTTTTTGAGAATTGCAGGTTGTTCAAAATAAGGGATGGGTAGAGCCAAGCCCATTCATCTACGTATCTACATTAATGCATTCCTTCCAGATGTCTTAAAACAGCAGCTATCAGAGAAATAGACCCATATTTCTAGTGTGTGGGGGCGGAGAATGGGTGCTCTATTGTCTATCCCTGTATTTCAGTACAAATATGTGATTTAAAGATAGTTACGATGAATTGAATTTGCTCTCAAAAGATAATTCTGCATTGTGATGTTTATATTGTGAAACCAACCATCCGTGTGGGGTTTTTGTTTGTTTGTTTTGTTTTTCTATTGGGAACTTGAATGTAACAAACCCCAATATTGTCTATAAGGAGACCTAAAGTTGCATTGGGGCCTAAGTGAATTATTTTATTTTCATATGACCAAAAAAAAAAAAGA
Source organism: Panthera pardus (assembly GCF_024362965.1). Taxonomy (NCBI): domain Eukaryota; kingdom Metazoa; phylum Chordata; class Mammalia; order Carnivora; family Felidae; genus Panthera; species Panthera pardus. The sequence continues at coordinate 5,832,204 of NW_026526810.1, forward strand.
AAAAAAACCATTTACTTGACAGATGGCATCATCAGAAGATTATTTTAAATAACCGAGGCCTCCTAATGCTGTAAAAAAGGATTGCATTTTTTTTTTCATTTTTCCACTAGTGTTTCAGGCACACACCTATTGCATCAAGCAAGGGAGGCAAGTCTGTGGGGCATTGATGGATTCCTTATTTTATTAAATTTTTACTTGGACGTTTGATGTTAAAAAGCAATCTAAATCTACCATATATCAATGGGTCTCTTCATAAAGCTATGATTTTAACATCTGTGACTTTTTCCCTCAATTTTTTGAGTGTCAGAAAAATGAAGAATTTCTTCTTCAGGGTCGACAGGGCCTGCAAAATGATACATAATTTAAAGCATCAATCAACCTGCCCGGCCCCTCCCTGTAAGGTTAAAAAATACCATTCCCCACTTTCTTAGTGATGTCCCGTATTTAACATACACAAATCCTTCACTTTTAGAGATCCTGGGATGTTGAGAAATATGAAATGATTTCACATTGAACTCAAAAACAACAGCAGCAGTAACAGAATGGACCCTTTCAACCCACACGCGCACATGTGCTTAAACATATGCACGCACACATGCACACACACACACACACACACACACACACACACACACTAAGAAGCAAAGGTATTCGGGGAATACAAAGTTTCCCCAGGGAAGATTTTGTGAGAACGGTTTAGCTAGCATTTCATAGGAGATCCTGAGGATTGCTTCTGTCCATGATCCATTCCGTGGCCTGAAGAACGTTCAGATTGAATTTACTTTGCTACGCACAACCACTATCATGTGAATTTTGTTTCAAGTAGGGCTATTAAAATAGTGCTGGTCCATATCTTTTTGATGCTTCTGATATTTATGTGTTCACTGTGTCTAAAAGATTTACTTCTTCTTTAAGTTCTATCATCAATTTATTTACAACTAGATGCACCTGCATTTGATCAAACATTTGGTGGTGGTTTCATATCCACCAGAAGTCAGTTGTGTGTGCAAAACAGACATTCCTGCGTGTTTGGTAAGTGTTCTTGCAGTTACAGCCCAAGGTTAACAGTATTTCTCTAAAACCGAAAAAAATCCAGTTATAATAACCATTTTGTCTGGAGGAGAAGATATTTTTTGACATTTTAAATGTATACATCCATACATATGCTCAAGATGTACATAAATATATTGTATAAAATGCTGAAGATATTTGACAGTTTATTGTTTTATTAACATTTATAAGATGATTTCCCAAATCTCCGTTTTCACAGAGGACTACATAGTATACCTTCAAAAATATTTTAAGGGTTTTTTTTTTTTCCAGCACTTTTTCATAAGAACAATCCATCAGTTGCCCATTGTGATTATAATTTTACAACATAATTGTACCTTCTATTGACAACTTCTCAGGCATTAACTAATTATGCCATTTAATAAAATTATAGTAATTGCATTAAAAGATTATCTGTTGAAAATTTAAAAGGACACTCTTCACTATTCTCGCGTATTTTCATGTTTATATTTTCAACTCTACAACTGAATTGCACTTTCAGACAGAATCATAGCTATGCGGACTGAAATCAGGTGGCATTTTGGAGCGTCCCGATTTTGACTAGTAAGCGTTAGATCTAATTTTTTTCTTTTCAGATCTTCTTCTTCTTCTTCTTCTTCTTCTTCTTCTTCTTCTTCTTCTTTTTTAATTCCTGGAAAAGCATACATGGCCAGTCTTCACATGGCCCCATTCGATAGCAAGTGAATGGTTAACTCTCACTTTTGTATTATAGGTCCAGGCTCTGTATGGGAATGCTTCTGTCGTTACCTACTGCTTCCCCTACACTTTCTATCGGGATGCGCTCAGACACACACGTTTTCTGCCTTCTGTGATTTTTCAGGCTGGGGGCCATGATCTTTGGCAGATTCCAGTGAATTCAGGCTAGTTCTAGGTCTCTCTACTGTCCAGAGATACCCATACTGTTCATTTAAACTTGGTCCCGAGCGTAGGGTCTTAAATCTTTGCGAAAGAAAAGCCTCTAGAGACGATGTCACTCCTTGACCCAGCCAATGCCTTCTTCAGGCTTGCCCCCTTTCATTCCCTTCCTCACTTTCCACAATCATTGCATGCATGTCCCGCGTCCCATGTACGGTTAGATATTGGGATACAAACATGAAACTGTCATGCTAAGTCCTTACTGGTCTCTTATCCAGCACCCCCCTCTCTTTCCCCATCTCCCTCCATTCATCCCTCTCTCTTCCTCTTTCTCATCCATCTGCCCCTCCTTCCAGCTGCTCCCCAGCACCTCTCCCCATTTCTCTTGCCACCCGCCTGCTTCTCTCCCCTACCCTCTTACATCTGAAACCACAGAGGTGCCACACAATGATTAAAGCACTCCGTAAGAAAAATCAAATTTGTCCTTTGGAGATCAACTTAGATAATATTCGTGAGGATAATTTAAAAATACTAAATGGGCTACGCATGTGGGTAGGGATTATTACCTGACACAACGATCGGTAGGCACGGTGTTGTTCTAACTCAGAGGCCTCTCTAAAGCAGGCACACGCACACGCGTAGGCACATAGTTGCTGCTTCCTTGCAAAGGATGTTATGTGAGGACTTGTGGAGGACCTGTTCCAGGACAGGGCAGAAGTGCAAATCATAGTATTATATGCCATACAATTAACGTTCAAGAGTCACCTCTTTTTAGCGCTGATTCACGTGCTTGGAACCACCAAATGCAAAGCATGTGGTTCTATCTTTAAAGCTATAAAGTACTAAAAAAAAAAAAAAAAAGCTATGAGCTGTGAGAATATTCTTCATGTTTGACCTAACCTAATTAATTCTTCACATCAAAGGTGAAGAAATTGTATTTCTATGCCCTAATAGTTCAGGTTAATGTCAAACACTAAAGGCACATTCAGTGTAACGTGGCTGTGTGATAGAAGGATCGTATTAGGACCCCGGGAGCTCCAGAACGAAAAAGGCCCTGTGTACCCGTTAGGTACACAGTAGGCTTCTAATGAGTGCTTCTTGGAAGGGTGCTAGAATCAGTGAAGACCATCTTTTACCAGATAATGCTTTCTTTTATTATTTATTTATTTTTAGTTAACGTTTATTTATTTTTGAGACAGAGACAGAGCATGAACGGGGGAGGGGCAGAGAGAGAGGGAGACATAGAATCGGAAGCAGGCTCCAGGCTCTGAGCCATCAGCCCAGAGCCCGACGCGGGGCTCGAACTCACGGACCGCGAGATCGTGACCTGAGCTGACGTCGGACGCTTAACCGACTGAGCCACCCAGGCGCCCCGATAATGCTTTCTTTTTATTCTAACTTCTCCTCTGACTGTAACAGCCTAGGTCCCCATCAGAGGGTACAGTCCATAGACCGCCTTCATCATAACCTCGTTTAAGGTGACTTTTCCTACCTTTTTCTCAAGGCTGCCTATCCAGAGTGGGTGCTAATCTACAGCAAAAGGGCCACAAGACAGCCAGCGGTAGGGGAATGAAAGGAACTAACAAGTCTCTAACCCGGGTCAATAGCCCCTGAATGTCCGGGGGATTTTATTTGTGATTCTTATAGAGATGAGTACTTCTCCATCTCTCCCTCTGTTTCTATATGTGACGCCTGGATGATGCAAGCGTCTTGCACGACGCCAAAATGGAAAAGAATATCTAGAAATAGAAGCAGAGGAAGAAAGAGCACCAGAGTGTGTGAAAACAGTCCTAAGTGATTCCCTGCGTTGGTCTGGACCTGTTGAAGAGTGTTGCTCAGTCCTTGTATTTCTGGCTAATTTGATACAGTCTTTTTTTTTTTTTTTTTTTTTTCTTTTGTGGTCCGAGCTTCGTCGTTTGTTTCTAAGCTGTCATTTTTATTAGTCTCTCTGGCTGATCTTTGGGGCTCCCCGTCAGGTGGCGTGTGTTCTCCGTTGTCTGGCTGGGCTTGGCAAGCCGATGGCCCTTTTATTGCCGTGTGCAATGCGGGCATGCCTGCCTTAGCCTGTAGCCTGTAATTAGACCCACCACGGGTGACAGTTACAGGAGAGCCTGGTAATCATTCTAGCTGCCTGATCTGATGTTTATGGAGAAAAACCTTCTTTGTGGTCTGGTTAGGGTTTACTCTGCTATATTGTACTTTTGCCCTTTGATTTATGATTTAGGAAGGCGTGTTTGGCTACCTCTTTTCCTCCCTTGGTGTTGTGTCGTTGGCTTTTTAGATCACAGCTCATTTTTTGGCGATTTTCAGCGGCCGATATTCCAGCCCTCACGTTCACTAAAAAAGATGCGAAGACAATTAAAATCCAGTTCAATCTTTTATCATCTAAGCTGTATTTCTGCACGGTGTTCATTGACTTCCAATGTCACTGGGATTTTTTTAGAGTTCGACGCCGTATCTTTTTCGTTGGCCCTTTACTTTTTTATTTCTGAGCAGGCTTTTAAAAATTTTTGCTTTAAGTCATTGAAGAGGCTTGATTCAAAACCAAAGAAGTGCTTCAACTTGTCAAAAAAAACAGGGAGTGGGGAGAAGAAAGAAATACACTTCTTAGCTCACTTGGTGTTGAAAACAAGACCCTCGTGGCTTCCGTTCGAACTCTGGAGAAGCATGGAGCTATAGAATGTTAAATCGGAGGACCTTTCACATTCGTCCGCATGAGAAGGAACTGAAGCCTTCAGGAAAGGGATTTTTCCCAAGGCCTCCTGGCTTGTGAGAACACAGGATGCTTAGCCCCTGTACCGCCTGTGTGATACGTGATGTGTGCTGTCATAAACTTTGCAGTTATGGTTTTAGCTCATGAGTATGAACTACATCTACACGGTAGCCGAGAATTATGTTATTGAAAATGAAAGTAGCCTTTTCCCCATGTCTTACGTTTGAGAAATATTCTATAAGTCCGCAGACCTGCTTCTCAGAAGGGTAATATGCCCCGGAAGAACAAAAATCTGTATCATTACTCTGTGTGCATCTGGGTACCCCGTTGCTTTCAGGTGACGGGGCTTTCTAATCCAGACTTTTGGGTGACAGTGACAAAGATAACATGATGATCGTGATGGTGGTGATAATCTGTGCTTTCGTGTGTTTTAAGTTTTGACCTCTGCTCTTAAAACCTGTTCTTTATTGGGCTACAGTAAAATGCGTAGTCTCACCTTTGTCTTTTGTTTAAAAGCAACAGAACACTAAGTATGAATTTGCTAATATATTTTTTCCCCTCTGGAAGAAGTCAGGCATGTGCAATTAAAAACTTTTTTGGAAGCTATTCGCTAGCAAAAACTGCCTTCCTTGGGAACCATTGAAGTCCTCACAATTTTTGTAAGGAAATTTCCATGGGCTAACTTTCCATCAGAAGTTGCAAAATTAGAAAATGTGATGTGTGTTTTGCTGTTAAAAAAAAAATGGCTGCCTGTGGCCACAGTCACCTACACCTCTTTCATAAATTTAATTTTGCATTTCATTGGTGATTTTTATGTATTTAGTAATGTGTATTTTTTCAGAAGATAGATAATCGATATCCCCAAAATTTGGTTCACCCCAATACGCACATACAGACACAAAAGAGAGGACAAGGAGGAAGAATAAGAGAAGAAAGGAAAAGAAAAAAAAAAAAGAATGGCAAATAGCCTATTGCTTGAGTTTACTTAAAGATAATCCTGCAGGTGGCGATAGAAACTCATAAATGATAAAAGTCCAAGGTAAATTTCTGTGGATTGCTTCTTGGGGATTTTAATTTCAGCAATTTATTTTTAATTTAATACAATCATCTACAAGCAGAAATCATTATGTGAGTTTAAGGAAAAAACTTGGAGTGTTGTATAATCTCTGAGTTTATAATCACTTACTGAGATATTCTATGGCGTTCGTCTTTAGGCACAAGGGATGAGATCTGGATTATTGTCAAATTGGTATAGATTTCATAGGACAACCATTTAAAGCCCATTTTTTCCACTCTTAACTTTAGTTTTCTTAACCAAAATTTTATGCCTGTGCCATTGGTCAGGTTTATAAAGTCCTTTGCTATTGAGTACGAAGTTGCTTAGGTGCAGTGCTTGCTTGCTGTGTGTGTGTGCATGCGTGCGTATGTGTGTGTTTACGTGTGTGTACACAGACCTTCACATCAGAGTATTAAATCCAGTTTTTTCAGGAGGGCATTTTCTTCCTTAGGTAATTGTTCATGGTTAGTTTTAATCTGAGTAGGATCACGAATTGCTTGAAAGCTATTTTACCCGTGGATTAAAAACATAACATAAGCACTTTCTTTAAAACATTAGAAGAGGCATAGTGGATATGGTAACATTCTTTCCATTTATTTTCATGATTTCATTTTGGACCTTAGGCATTGTCAAAGTAAAGTGAAAGCATTCAGTCGATCTTTCTTCACTGCTTGTTAAGGTTTGAAAGTTCTTAAATTGCTTTTTGTGAGTATATATTTTCATTTGCCATTTTTTCCCTTAGATTTGGGTTTGAAGATGCTAACTCTGAAACGATTTGCTTAAACATAAAGCTAATAAGCAGCTCTCCTTTTTTCTTGCAGTCTCATTCAAAAATCCTTCGCAGTACACATTTCTTGATTCTAAGAAAATGTAATTATTTTGGTTCAAATGCTTTAGACTTTAGATCTTGAGTGTCTTGAACGGACAGCTGTGATGGTCTTGAGCAAATTATGTGAATTTTGGCCTTTGTCTCTCTTCTGAACATTTCACTAGGTCTTGTGATAAAGTTCAGAACAATAAGGTCTTGTATACCATAAGCTCGGATACAGAATTTCCTATAATGGAAGAGGGAGGAAAAGAAAAAAAGGAGCAGAAAAGAAACCTTCTAGCCTTCTTACATTCTGTTTCAATTGCTATCCCAATTACTCATGAGGGAGAAAAGTGGAAAGTAAGTCAGACTCTCAGAAAACCTATTTTGCTGTCTTCCTATAAAGAATATTCAGTTCTCTGCTCTGTTAGCAGCTGACCAAAATCTAATCCATTAAAAAATATATCGCAGTAAGCAGTTCTTGAAAATGTTTATAATAAATGGTAAAAGCCAAGCTTCCACTGTGAGATTAGCTTGGAACAGGATGTGTTCATCAGGAAATAGGTTATTGCCTGACCAGTGTGCCCTGTCTCGTAACCCGCAGGACAGATGAAGATTTAAAAGCTTGCAGTTCGAGGAGTTTGTTTGATTTCCCCTCTTTGCTTTCTTTTGCATATTCCAGCGCGGCTGATCACACAGGGCATTTTCCTCCATGAATCCATTATGAAGTTCATCTTGTTGACAAAAAAACATCAGATGTTTTAGAGGTTGCCCCCCCCCCGGCCCCCCTGCAGCCCATACTCATGGAATGACCTATGCATATTAACGCCACTCTTGTCTCCCCTTATCCGCGGTTTTGTTTTCCATGGTTTTAGTGGCTGGGTGTGAACCTCGATATAGGAGCAGATGATCTTCTCTGATGTTATGTCAGAAGGTCACCGTAGCCTAATACTCCGTCACCGCGCCCACATCATTCACCGCCCTTCATCTCTCTGCATAGGCATTTTATTCTCTCACATCATCACAGGAAGAAGGGCATGTATAGTAAGATATTTTAAGGGAGAGAGAGAGAGAGAGAGCACATACACATAACTTTCGTTATAGGATGTTGTAATTGTTCTGTTTTGTTATCATCCGTCTCTGTTGTGAATCTCTTACCGTGCCTAAATTTACACATTAAGTTTTATCCCAGATATGTAGTATAGGAAGAACAGTATATAAAAGGGCTCGGTACTATTTGTGGTTTCAGACAATCCACTGGGGGGGTCTTGGGAGGCATCCCCCGCAGGTAAAAAGGGCCTATTGTAATTCACTTTTACAGAACAGACTCTGTAGCTTTAAAAAATAATAAGAGAATTGTGAAAGACTCTTTTCCAGAAGTCTAGACTTACTCTCTCCCTCCCTCCCCCCCCCCCACTCCGCCCATCTTAAAGATACAGGAAATAGAGCAGAGGATTAAGGTGATTTTCCTGCTTTTGCTTGATTGCAGTCCAGTCTCAGACCTAGTGGGCAGTGGTGCTCATGAATAATGCCTTCTCTGTGGATGATACCTATAGTAACACACACGGAGTGACTAAAAGATCAAATATGCTGGCTAAAAAGCCTTAGGGAAGCATTATGTGTCTGAGGTCTGATCTATTGTCTAGGAGGTCGGAGAGTGTTAATGCACTCTGCAAAGATTACACTCCCACTCTAATTGCTATGGCACTTCCTTAAAGGATTTAAACAGTCAGGAAAGGTGACGCTCCTTGTCAGTTTTTGTCTTCTGCCTGCAGTTGAAGTCTATCTGTCTTTCCACTGAGACCAGTAGATCAAGTAACCTAGCCATCGGGAAAGGCGCAAACTCTGAATGAAGAGGGAAAGCAACGAGAGGGGTTATTTACAGCTCCATTATGACTTGCTCTTTAAATGCTTTGCATTCCATTTCTGGTGTTTACGTTGTGAAAATGACAGCATATCTGTGTGCCTGGGGGGTGGGGCTGAAAAGAGTCTAAGGCTTCACCTTGATTTTTGATCAGATTTGTTTTCATAATCTTTTCTCCATGCCGTGAGGCCCAGTGTGGCATCTTGGATTTGGGTTATTTCGGTTCAAGACCCGGAGGACAGTGGACTTAAGCGTTTCCTCTGTGCCGTCCCTCCCCAACACACACACACACACACACACACACACACACCCATGCTGAAATGTTTATCCTGAATTAGGCATTTACAAGACTGACCCACCCGGAGGACCTGATAACTTTGTCCAGACCATCACTGTAAATTTCAAATGTTGTGCAAACACGTTCTTAAAAAGCTCCCTTCTGCCTTAGAGAATGCTTCTGAAATCCTGCGTGTCCAGGAGCTGACAGAGTAATGTTATCAGACCCTGTATCTCTTACGTTGCTTGGATTATAACTCAGTATTTTCTAAATGCCGCTGCAAAGCTTCAAGGAAGGTTTTCCAGTTCTTCTGTGACAGGAGTTTAGGAAATATTGGGGATCTGTATGTTTGAGCCAGAATATTGAATCCTTAAATTGATAGTGTGCATTGCTGCAGGAGTGGGGAGGACATGCTTGCCTTTCGCCCTGAGCATTTTCTACCCTCTCTGCACGGTTGCATTGTTGCGAGGTAAGAATTCCTCTTAGATCAGTTCAAATCGCTAATATATGTGGCTTAGAGCCTGCAGTATAATATTTATGCAGCTTCCAAAAGAGACTTGGGAGGATTCCCTGTAATTCAAGATGGTAGTCTGAATGATGGGTGTAGGATTTTTTTTTTTTTTTTAAGAAATCCTTGTTTGTCCTGTGGGATTTTCACACTTTTCGCCTGACGGCACTGTATTTTACTCATACTGTATAAAGCTGTCAGTGTGTTCGTTATATGTGTCTCCTGAACACTCTGAGCAGATGACAAGAACAATGGCTGGAGGGGAAGAAACACATTTGAATCAACATCTTCAGAGCAGAATTGCTGTAGCGTCTCCTGTTCCCGCTCCTACGCGGACTGTCCCTCACACTTTGCCTTGTTGCACGTTCCCTCGCGCTGTTGGTAGATTACACCGAATGTTTCATCTGTATATAAAAATTAAAAATTCAAACAAAAATCTGGCCCACATAAGAACAGGCCCTTTGGGCATATGGTTCATTATGCAATATTCGTTTAATTACTAAAACACTTGGGATGGCTTTCCTGCCCTTACTTTCAACTTGCAAAGTTGGATCTCTTCTGTTGCACAGAAAATGTAGCACAGAATTCTGAAGGAGCAGAAAAAGGAAAAGCAAAAAAAAAAAAAAAAAGAGCCTTTGAAGAAATTACTGGAATTCACCAAAAGGAAGTAGGATTCTCAGGATGAAGCCAGTGGAAATAAGGATTTTTCTCTCTCTCCCCCCACACCCACCTCTCTCTTTGGTCTCTTTCTCCCTCCCATTAGGCCAGTTTTACTGTGGTTAGTTTATATAAATGCAAACAGGGCGGGAACACAAGACTCAGGATTCAGGTTTCAAGTACATTCCCTCTGAGGGACTCAAGTGTCTCCATGAAGCTGGCTAAGTTTTATTGGTTCGAAGGGGAGTACTCTGAAAGTGTGCCTTTAATTGATTTTTCAGGGCAAACAGGTGGTGATGGTTTAGACATGTCCTAGCCTCAGTGCCACTCCTAATTTGAGGCTGCACGTATAATAGCTTTATTAAAATATACAATCTCCTGGCTTTGCTTTTACCTGAACATCTGCCTCTTGGTCTTTAAAGGGCCTTTTAAAATATTTTCATTCTGTGCTTAAATGGATCACATCCTAGAAAGGCTGGAGGAAGTCTTTATTTTCTACTCATGGCATCAGACATTATTTTTGGTTTGAAATGAAAGGCGTTACAATGCAGGCAGCATCTTTGAATAGGATCGTTGTTGTTTTAGAAATTTTTGTGGTTGTCATTGTTGTGGGCACATTTGTTTACGTGATGTGACAGTGATTTGAACATAAGAGGCCAAAAACTGAATTTGTCAATCCTGGGTTTTGATTTGAACTTTTATTTTTGGTGAGCAAAAGATTGAGTGAGCAGCTGTGTGTGAGTGTATATGAGTGTGTGTGTGTGTGTGTGTGTGTGTGTGTGTGTGTGTGTACGTACTTAAATACCCCATCTTGGGTTTCTTCCTGGTTTATAGTGATGTCTCAGTGTTGTAGGAAAGCTCTTCAGATTCCGCCTGATCGAAATAAACGTGGGATTCCTAAAAGCATGTTTAAGGAAAGGAGGATCCAAACCCTGGCCTCATGTTTGTTTTTAGAGGCAAGGATGTGTGGCCCGCATATAAGCAGTTCTCTTTTTGATGAAGCAAATAGATAGTTTATCCAAGTAATGGGAGACCATCTAAGGCATGCTCGATAGGATTCCTAAAGGAATTGCTCTTTGCTGTAAATAGCATCTCTCTGTCATCACTATTGGAGGGTTCCTGAAGGAAAGCACCTTAGTCTGGTTTAAGCACATTGAATATGTACAGAGCTATTGCAGACTTCATGTGAACGGGTTGCAAGCCTACTTCTTTTAGTGCCAGAAATAAAGCTACAAGCAGAGTAACTTAATACAGTGAACTGTTTTACTTGATCACTGCACTAATGCTAATTAGATACACTTGCTTTATTACCCAGAGCGATTTCTTCTGTATTCATTCTGATCTAATCTTTCTGTGAACATGAAGGAGTCAGTCGCAAGTGTGAAGTTTAAGCTTTCAGTCGCCACTGTGGCCTGATGTTCATGTGACCAAAGTCAGAGAACACTTTTCGAGAATGCTTTGTCCACGTGGAGGACAGTTCGAGCCCCAGTGGATTTCTACCACGGAGGGTGCCCACAGTGCCAACGGTTACACATCTGAAAGAAGTGAGATACTTATCTGTATTAATGGGATTTTTCCTTGACCCCTTCCAGATACCCAGCTTTATGGGGAATAAATAAATGTGTGAGGATTTGTCCTCCCTTCCTTTAATCAGAGCAGAGAATTTGCCGATGGCTTTGAAAGATACATTTACCGAGATCAGACGGTCTGTGGCTCCATTACCAGTTTCTGCGAAAACTCGTGATGAGACATTTATTATCTGGTTGTAGACCTGAAATGATAATCCTTCCAGGAGGTAAAAGCTGATAGTTGGAGCCCATTAGTTGCTTTCTTTCATTTAGTTCCGAGCGTTTCTACTTTGTGAACTAGTTGTTCTGCCTTTATGCGTAATGTGGGACTTTTATTTTGTTTTATTTATTTATTTTGAGAGAGAGAGAGAGAATGAGCAGGGGAGGGGCAGAGACAGAGGGAGAGAGAGAATCCCAAGCAGGCTCCGTGCCGTCAGTACAGAACTCGACGAGGGGCTCGAGCTCACGAGCCCTGAGATCCTGACCTGAACTGAAATCAAGAGTTAGATGCTTAATTGACTGAGCCACCCAGGCACCTCAGATGGGGGCTTTTATTGGGCCATGGGCGATCGTTGGACTTCGTCCCATTTATATAATGTCACCAAGAAATGGAAAGTATACAGTGGCCAGTAGCCTGATACAAACATGAAAGTGATGGGATTTTAATAAACGCTTTGTACTTAAAGGAGGGAAAAGATCATGCGTTTAGTATTGAGCTTATGTAAATACAAGTTAGAAGCATTCTTTTCTGTTTTTAGAAAGTCGCAAGGTATGTTCAGAAGGGGAAAATAAGTTAACAAAACCTGCATGTCTGGAAGAATACAGTGTAAAAGTCTCCAGCCTATAGTTAATTTTAAGATTATATGGACTTATGTATAGACTTCTTCTAAAATCAGAATGGAATTAGCTATATCTGTAGAAACATCCGCATTTTCCTTTTACACAGAAAAGTGTTCTTGTGAAATCGGAAGTTTGAAAATTACATAAATTGTTTACTCCAGCTGTCACGGAAGATACTAAAAGTAGGAAACACCTAATTCAGGTGTCTTTCTGCAAAAGTACTGGGAGAAGACTCCCCGCACAAAACCAGAACTAGCTGGCAGAGTTTTGTCCTTAAGGGATAAGGCAAGAGGCCCAGTTTGACTTTTTGCCCCCAGTGAATGGACCAGACGACTATGTCATGTAGAAACGGTCAAAGACAATGCCAAATGAACACCAGGAATGGCATATTTTGATGCTCCAGAGAACAAATGGTTAATGAGTCTTGATTTCGTAAACTTTTCCTCTCTCTGTATATGGCATGATGTAGAGGTGCAGGTAAGTAGAAACTTTTTACTGGAGGACAAGGGAGAAAAGTGAGGGTCGGGCCAGCGAAGGGCATTTCAGTTTGGAGCCCAAGCCAAGTTGACGTTTGCCAAAGCCTTTCTTCCATGATGGGTGCCTCTGTTCCCTTTACCTCTTTCTAGGTGGAGACTGGACCAGGAGGAACACATCCCTTTCTAGACCCTGGTTCCTACCAAAAGTGTAGAATTCACTTTCTGGCCAGTCTACACAGCCCTTCCCAGCTTCCCTAGAGAAATCCTTTCACATGATACCACTTGACTAGTTTTCTGTTGCTCGTCTAACAAATTCCCATACATGAAGTGGCATTAGACAGCACAGATTTATTATCTTACAGTTCTGGAGGACAGGAGTCTACCCCAGATCTCACTGGATCTAAAATCAAGATGTTAGAAGGGCTGTGTTCTATTCTGGTGGCTCTAAGGGAGAATCTATTTGCTTTCCTTTTCCAACTTATAGAGGCTGTCCAAGTTCCCTGGCTCATGATCCCCTCTCCATCTTCGCATTCTAGCAAAGGCACGTTGTTGAGTCCTCACATGGTGTCACTCTGACCTTGCTGTGCTCTCACATCTTTTCCTTTCTTCTTCTGTCTCTGCCCTCCACCTTGAAGGACTAACCCTCGTGATTACATTCGACTCCACCAGGTAATCCATGATGAACTCCCAAAGTGAACGTTAGAGGATTAGCAGCCCTAACTCCATCTGTAACCTCAGTTTCCCCCTGAACTGTAACATATTCATTTTTCTGCCTACCCCAGCTAGGCCCTTCATCGCCCAATTGTGGCGTTTCGTTCATGTTGCATTCTGATGAATGAAGATTTATGAAACGCGCATTGGCCCCTTGCATAAGTTCATAGGAAGTAATCCAGTGAGGCGTTCATTTGGGAGGAGGGAAGAGGTCACAGACCGTGGACATTTCAGTCAAGAGTGGCTGGGAGAACTGCAATTACAAATATACCAAAGTCACATGTTATCGGCAACGTGGAAAGATTTCTGGTATTTGGTCAGCTCGGTGGGCTTCTCTCATGGCGGCTGGTATATGGAGGGCTTTATGCCTAGGAGGAAGCAGTGTGCCTGCTCACAGAGCGGATCTTGGGTGTGAGAACCCCAACAAGGAGAGGAATAGGTGGGGCTAGTTTCAGAGGCCAATTAAAAGGGGTGAGGAGACCAGGAATGAGTCCAAGGGTTGTCCAGGACTCAGAAATAATTCCTGGTGAGTGGAGGAGTATAACTGGGCATCAAATGTGTGGTGTTTCCCCATGCAACTCCCCACAGTTCATCCAAATCCAAACCATGTTTAAAGAACCTACAACAGCCTGCGTGCTCTTTAAAACACCCCTGAGCATCCCAGACAGAGGTGATCTTGTTCTTTCTCCTGGGCTATTGCATTTCCTTCCTGAATTTTTTTCTTCGGTTTCTCACTGCATTACTCCGTTCCCATGAGTAAGAGCGCTTTGCTGCCAAAATTATCTAGTTGAATATCTGATCCTGGTTTTTTTTTTTTGGTGTGTGTTTCGTTTACAATCACATCTTCAACTTGTTACTGTGACCTGCGGGTCTTTCCACTAACTGACCCCCGATTAGCACTCCAACCTTCTCTCCAGTCTCGTTTCTCTATGATCCATCCCAATGAGTTGTCTTACCATCTTTAAAGATGTGAAGCCTTTATTGATTGATTGATTGATTGATTGATTGATTTTTACCTCTGTTGTGTCTTTTGCTCGCGCTATCCTTCTCTTACTAAAGAGAAGGTTAGTTGAAACAAAGCACTGCCACTCTCTAGCATTGGGCAAACACAAAGAAATAACTTACTAAATAGCTTATCTTTGAGCCAGTGAATGGCCTGCGTGCTTTTCTAGAGAAATAATTAGTGACATTGAGGCCAACCAACCCTATCTTCCAAGTGGCTTTCTTCATGCTTTTATTACTGTCCCTTGACTTGGGTTCAGTCATTCATCTGCTTTAAGAATCATGGCAGTGATGATGCCTCCTCCCTTCTGTCATTGCATTGAGTCCTTCCAACAATGCTTGGGGAAGATATTACTGTTCTCATTTTACAGATGAAAAAAAGGCTATGTAGCATTTCCACGAGCTGCGAGTATCCGCTGCGAGGATAGAACCACGATTTAGAGCCAATCAAAATGAATACGTCCTAAGCACCATTAAATACATGCTTCATGTTAAAAAATGTAATTGCCTCACCACTGTTGGAGATGACACAACAGGAAAGCGTGTAGCATAGTAGTTAAGGGCACTCAGCTCCACAGTCAAACTCACTACAAATCAAATTGTTAATAATTTTATTTTCTCATTTAAAATGTTCTTTTGATGACTATGCAATCGTATATAATGATGTGCTCTGCTATTTTTATTTACAACCATATGTGAATAAGATACCATGAGAAACTCTAATTTCGGTGTGTGTGTGTGTGTGTGTGTGTGTGTGTGTGTGTGTATGTATGCATGCAGAGATAGTTTATACTGGTAGATGCTGGATGATGGAAACTGTCATTTTGTTCCTGTTTTCTTTTTTCTTTTTTTTTTAAATAATAGCAAGTGCCCCGTACATACATAATAAACACTCCATGAAGGTTCGTTGAATGGATGTTTGAATTGATTTCAGTTCCTCAGTTTTCATTGATTTGGAACCCATGGTATATTTGACTGCCTTGACTTTCTGGGCATTGATGTAGATGGAAATAAACCTCTAATCAGAACTTTCTCCTGCTCACCCTTTTCAAGCCACACACAAATGTTCACATGCTGGGGGGGTGCGGGGTATTGCAGCGGGGGAATATTTGTAATTCATGTATCTGGAGTATCTCAGGTTCTGTTCTCTTGAACTTGTATAAAGCCATAGTTTAGATTCTGATTTAGGGCTTCCTGGTCTACCTTCCAGACCACTACAAGCAGCCTTGTGTTGTGACATCATCCAACTGCAGTGTTGGGTAACAAGTTGTTGAAATGCAAAGGATACAGTTAGACTTTTAATGCTCATCTTGACTGTAGTTTCAGTTCAATAAATCTTTGAGTATCTATTACATACAAGACACTGTCCTATGTTTTATGTAATTTATGCAAATTATATATGCTTCAGGATTTCAAAGAGTAAAACTTGAACAAAATGACCATGATGCCAGGCAAATGTATTTTGAACCAGTTATAAGGTATCATGAAACACCAAGTAACATAATGGCTTATCCCAGTCAGGGGAACCAATGAGAAAGAAAAAAATAAAATTAAATTAAAAAAAGAACATTCCTAGAGGCACTTAGACTGAGAGGAACTGAGAAATAAAACATAAGCAGTTTTTAAGAAAGGTAAATTTTTGTGTGCCTAGAATTTAGAAAATATGGTAGGAGAGAGTCAGTAAAAACAATAGATGTACGTTTGGGCCATATTTGGATTTGATCCCCTTGGATCTCATATTAATAGTTGTAGACTCTGTCTCTAGAGAGCAGGCAGACACAAAAGGCTTTGAGCAGGAGTGCACCATGATGAGAACTAAGCTTTGGGTTATTACTTTGGCCTTGATGTGAAAAGTTAGGAAATAGAGAAAAGTATTATGATAATACATGCATTTGAAGTTTATTAGAGTAATCTGGGCCAGAGATTGTAAACTTGCAAACAACAGGGGCCATATTTGGTTCAGTGTGTGTGTGTGTGTGTGTGTGTGTGTGTGTGTGTGTGTGTGTTTTAGTTATTTGGTTTCTGTCTTTTCTCCTTTTCTTCTTTATTTTTAAATAAATTTTGTAAATGTTTATTTTTGAGAGAGAGAGAGAGACAGAGCATGAGCAGGGGAGGAACAGAGAGAGAGGGAGACACAGATCTGAAGCGGGCTCTGAGCTGTCAGCAGAGAGCCTGATGTAGGGGTTTAAACCACAAACCGTGAGATCATGACGTGAGCCTTAACTGGACGCTTAACCAACTGAGGCACCCAGGCACCCCTCTTTTCTTCTTTATTCCCCACCCTGGACTTCCTTACTTTCCAGATCAGTTCTTTGTCCGTATCATTTGTAAACCAATATATGGCTGCTTGGGAGCCCTCAATTGCATGGCCTTTGAAAGCATTCTTAAGTCAGTGCAAAATCATACCCATTGTGTCTAGTGGTATGTTACCTGCCATAAAAAAAATTAATGTAAAATATAGTGTATATATAAGGGAGTTTATAAAACTATGCATATGTGCGTACAAGTTAAGGAATAACCATTAAGAAATACTTGTGTGCCTATCACCCAACTTGAAAATTAAAAATCCCCATTATTTTCGAAGCCTTTTTCCTTTTGCCTCTTTGTGATTGAATCCTTCTTCATTCCTCTTCCCCAGAAGTAATGGTGACACTGAATATTGTGTCATTCTCTCACTGTCCATTGTAGTTTCGCCAACTTTGTGTCTGTCTCTGAACAGAGTAATTCAATTTTGTCTGTTTTTTGGAGAGTGGATAAAAGCAATCACAATACTTTAATGCCTTACTCTGCGGGTTGCAAATTCACTCAAAATAGTATTTTTGACGTTCATCCGTGTGGCTTATCTTCATTCTGTACATTTAACTTTACAAGTAAATTATTTGATTCATCCATTCTACTTTAGATAGACATTGGATTGATTCCGCGTTTGTTGTTTTGTTTTATTTTTTTTTTTTAATTTTTGTTTTTGGCTGTTATGAAGAGTGTTCTTGATAATATTGATACGTGTTTCATCTGGGGGGCACGTGCAGTTTAGCGTCATGACTCCTAATGTGTGGTGCCGGGACATCAGCGTCAGCATCACCTAGGAACTTGGTAGAAATGTAATTTCCCCGTCCCCACCCATTGCCTTCAGTTGATGAGACCCAGCAATCTTGTTTAAAGCAGCCAGCCCCCTGGTATTCCCGATGCACACCAAAGTTTGAAACCCATTCCCCCCAAATTTATACCTAGGACTAGAGTTACTTGGTTACCTGATCATTCTCTTTAGTTAATGCCAACCATTTCCCAAGTGACTGAGCCATCAGGCATCAAATGAAAGTTAATCATTGCTCTGCGTCTTGGAAAACTCTTGGGATTAGCTGGCTTTTTCAATTTTGTCCATCTGACATGTGAGGCGGTACCTTGGAGTGGTTTGAATTTGCACTTGCCTCATTACAGAGGAGATTCAATGCGCGGGGGCCTTTATGTGCCTCTTGTTCTTCTTTATGTAACCCCTACCTTTTTATTGAAAAAAAATTCTTACGTTTCATGTCAGATGTCTCAATAATTTTTCCTGTGGTCTGTGCATTTTGTGTCATTGTTGAGGAACCATTCCCGGGCCCACGGTCATAAAGATATCCTTTACATTTTCTGTGGCTTTGCTTTTTATACTAAAAATTTAAAGCTCCTTTTGATTCGATTTCATCATTGTGCTCTGGCTCTCCAGGTAATCGGTCTCGTACCAGTTCTTGAATCTTCTGCTCTTTCCCAGGGGCCTGCAGTTTTCACAAGGTCATGGATCAAGTTGTGCTGTCCCATTGGTCTCTTGTCTACACCTCTATCAATGTTATACCAATATTTGGCTTTAGCGTGGTTCCAATTTGTTTTATCTTTTCAGGAATGACTTGGCTGTTCTTGGCTTTTTGCTTTTCCACGTCAGAGTTGGAATTGGTGTGTTGTATTCCACAAAACCAGGGCAAGACAAAACCAATATTGAAAATGAGGCAGACTCAGAATTAGTGAGTGAACTGTCAAAATCGAGACATTGAAAAATTACAGCAAAACGAAGCCAAATGAATTGGAAATATAAATAAGAACAAAATCAATGCAGTAGAGTACGTGTGTAAAATAGAACGGAAAATAAAGTGGAAAGTGGTCTCTTCGAAAAACTAGTAAGATTGACTATTCTCTTCTGAGAGTTTTCAGTGGACAGGGTAAAGGCACGCGTATCAGGTATTAAAAGGGGAAATTACCCAGATAAGGCGGAGATTGAACATAAAAGGATATTATGAAAGCTTATGCTTAAAATGTTAAAAAATGTATGAAATAGGTAAAACTTGTAGAAAGGTGTCTCAAAGTGACTGAAACAGTATGGGAAATTTAATGGCCCTAAACCCATCATATAATTGAATCAGTAACTTAGTATCTGTCCAGAAAATAAAACATAAGGCCCAGATAACGTTAGAAGAAATTTTACCAAATATTCAAGGAACATATAAAACAAATCTTATATAAAGTCTTTCCAGTTATCTTCTGGCTATTATCGTCTTCTTCTTCTTCTTCTTTTTCTTTTTAAGTCAGTTGTCAGTTTAATTTTTATTCATGGAGAGGAAATACTTTTCTTCTTCTTTTTTCCTTTTTCTCTCCCCAGTGTCTGCCTTCCGACCTTTATTTTGGTCATTAGTTATGTGCCTGCACGTGGTTTTCTTTCTTTTCATCGTATTTGAGTTTCTTTAAATCTGTAACTTCACATCTTTGGTAAATTTGGGGAAATTCTCATCCAGTGTCATTTATAGCTTTTGCTCTATTCTCTCTTTCCTCTGTCTTCCTGGATTCCAAATTTTTATGTGTAGATTAAACTTTTCTCAGTGTGCCATATAGCTTTTTTTTTCTGTTTTATTTTCTTAGTGTATTTATCTCTGCATAAAGTATAGATATTTTTACACAAATACACCAAATCATGAATCTTCTCTTTTCTGTTATGCTAGTAAATTATTTCATGAGCTCTTCATTTTACTCACCCCTTTAAAAAAAATGTCTAGCTTTCCATTAGATCTTATTCTAGATATACCAGTTCTCTGCTGATATTCTCCATGCTTTTATCCATTTTCATATATATACATATATATATGTATATATATGCATATATACATATATATATACGTATATATATAAATCATAACTGCTTTAAAATTCATATCTGGTGACTCTAACATCGAAATCATCTGCTTGTTCTGGTAGTCTTTTTTTCTCTTGATTGTTGGTCATTCTTTTTTATCCTAACTATGGCGAGTTATTTTTATTAAATGCTGGATAAGATTTATTAGAGTGTCATAGGGGATATGGACTGTGTTATCTTCCAGCAGAGAGGATATAGAGGAGGTGGGAAGAGTTGAACAAGTCCCTGTGATACAGTCAAGGCTGAAACGATCCAAGGAAGGATTTCAAACGTTTTGAGGATTTGGCTATTTCTAGTTTACCCCTGTACTTAGTGCATAGCCCTTCAGGTGTCTTAATAAAAGCATGATGCTTTTCTCTTGTCTCTCAAGTCTTAGCTGTCATAGTTTCTATGCACTCCAATTTTTAGCACCCTAGATTATTACATTAGAAACGAGCTCTATGCTGCTAATCTGTGCCCCATCACCATTTCGTCGCACATAGTGAATTGGTCCTAAATTGCGAATTGGCAAAAGAAAACAAAAAAAAATCCCTGAAGGAGGTAAAGGGGAGCAACCTAAGCTTCGCCTCATTGCATCTGTCTTCGATTCTTTTTTCTATAAGTTTTAAGATTTATTTTGAGAGGGAGGGGAGGGCAGAAAGAGAGGGTGAGAGGATTCCAAGCAGGCTCCTTGCTGTCAGCACAAAGCCCGACACGGGGCTCGATCCCATGAACCGTGAGATCACGACCTGAGCCTGAATGAAGAGTCGGATGCTCCACCGACTGAGCCACGCAGGCATTTTGTTTGCTTTTGTGTGGGTTTTGTTTCCTGTGGGAAGATTGAGGTGCAAAGCTTCAGCTTCATACCGCAAAGTTCAAGTTTATGTTTCTACTTCACACACCGGCTTAACACAAGAGTGTCTTAGAATTCCTTGAATCAAACCGTACCTCTCCCAATTTACGGGTTCTACTGACCCCTATTTTAGTTCTAGATTGCCTCATTACGCACAAATTAGCGTGTTTTTTTGTAAGTCCACGTCTATGGAGGTTCGTGTACACATTTGTCATTGCTCTGAGCACATACATGCTTGCATTCAGCCTTTAGACCAGGGACAATTTTCCGTCTCTTTGAAATCTTCTTATGCGTACTTTCATGAAGGTCTTTTGGTGATAAGAACTGATGGCTTTTGTGTTTCCGAAGTGTCTTTGTTTTACTCTTAAGGCAATTTGTTAGATTCAGTATTCCAAATGGAAAGGTGGAGATTGTATATATTCCATTTTCTTGCTTTTCTTGTTGCACTGAGAGGTGAAGTTACTCAAATTGCTTTTTTCTTTACAACTGAGCCATCTTTTCTCTTTAGCTGCTTTAAAGTGTTTCTTTTTTGTTCCCAGGTGTTTTTTGTTTTTTTTCTTCAGTTCTATGGCATTTTGTACGTATGTATTTATTTACTCGGGGGTAAATAAATTTATTCACTTGGGGGTGAGGGGGAGAGTGAGCAGGAGAGAGGAAGAGAGCGAGGGAGAGAGAAAACCTTAAGCCAGACTTGGAGCCTAACACAGAGCTCCTATCTCCTGACTGTGAGATCATGCCCCGAGCCAAAATCAAGAGGCGGATGCTTAACCAACTGAGCCACCCAGATACCCCTCTAGTATGGCGTTTTGTTTTTTTTTTTAATTTTTTTTAACGTTTTTTCAATTTATTTTTGAGACAGAGAGAGACAGAGCATGAACGGGGGAGGGTCAGAGAGAGAGGGAGACACAGAATCCGAAACAGGCTCCAGGCTCTGAGCCGTCAGCACAGAGCCTGACGTGGGGCTCGAACCCACAGACAGTGAGATCGTGACCTGAGCCGAAGTCGGATGCTCAACCGACTGAGCCACCCAGGCGCCCCTAGTATGGCGTTTTTAGGCCTAAATTCCTTATTTATCCTGGTAAGGATTTTTTTTTTTTTTTTTTTTTTTTTTTTTTTTACTTCCTATATGGGTCTCTTTCAACCATTTTGGAAAACTCTCATTTTATCTTCATATATGACCTCTTCCTCTTTCTTTCATTAATCCCCTGCCCCCACCCTGACCGTCTTCTCATCTTTATCATCCGTGTCTCTTCACTTCTCTTGGATATCCGTATCTTTGCCTCTCTCGTCTACATCCTGAAGTAATTTCCTTGCAGTCATTTCTCTGTTCACCGATTTTCTCTGCAGCTGCTTCTCGTCTGTGAATCACTATACCCCTCGTGTTGAAGTTGCATCCTTATTGCTTTCTGTTGCTCCTCACCAATCATCCAGCTCAGGCTCCAGGGTCCACCTTTGAAATAATTTCCTTTCCTTCTCTACCTTCATTGTACTCAGTGCAACACCTTAGGTGAGCACGGCTATGGAGAGGCGCGTTTAGGGCCTCTTGACGCATGTATTGCATTTCTGTAATCCACCCTTCTTTCCCCTCTTCTAGATGCTAGCACCGTCCTCAAGCTCTAATACGTCCTCCGCGTCCTCTCTCAGATCATGACTGTGGTTGGTACAGGTGCCCTTCCGCTCACAGCCCCCCAACGGCTCAGCTTCTCCCTTCGAATAGACATCAGAGACCTTACAGCTGTGGTCCCAGCCCCTCAGGACTGACTCCCGTGCCTCTCCCGGTTCTTCACTTCTTTTCTAGAGGTCTTACTCATGCTGCTTCAGCCACAGAGGCACTGCCTATTCCTTGCGCGTACCCGTTGTGCTCCCACTTTTGGACCTTTGGATCCACTCTTCCTTCTGACCAGAAACCCTGCTCACCCGGATTTCCATACTTCCTCCAAGGGCTCTGCTCATATGTTGCCCTCTTGGCAAGGCCTTCCCTGGCCACCCCCACTTATAACTGCACCCCCAGCCCTGTTGCCTGGTATTCCCTTCTTTTCATTCCTGTTCGTTGTGTTGTGTTTTTTTTCCCCCACATAGCAGTTTTTATCGATATTTAATATATACTTGGCTGATTTTATCTGTCTCATCCTTCATCCCCAAATACAATGTGAGTTCTGTCGAGGCTGTTTTGTTATTGCTGGTGTTATTGTTAGGAGCGGTGGTTGGTTTGCTGGTGTCCTTCACTCTTGCTTCAAAGTCAGCATGGTTCGGCTCTTTTCCGGCTGGAACCGTAGAGGGTGCAGAAGAAAAGTAAAAGAAGGCTCCCGCTGTGCCAGAAACCCGTAAGGAAAAGCAAAAGTATTTTGCAGAGTTGAAGGTCAGGCATCTGGGGAAGAAGTTTTCCCAAAAGGTGCTTCGAAAGGCAAGGAAGAAGCTTACTCACGAAAAAGCTAAGCATCACTTAGCTAAGTAGTATAGGCAGAGGTACAGCACTGAGATTTGCATAGCTAGTATGGCAAGAAGACCTGGAAACTTCCGCATACCTGTAGAACCCAAATTGGCATTTGTCATCAGGATTAGAGGAGTCGATGGCGTGATCCCAAAGGTTCAAGGACCGTGGGACCATGTATACCATGGGGGTACCCAAACCTGCAGTCGGTGGACAAATTGACCTACAAGCATGGTTATGGCAAAACCCACCAGAAGCAAATTGCCTGGACAGGTAACACATTGATTGCTTGATCTCTTGGTAAATATGGCAGCATCTACACGGCAGATCTGATTCACAAGCTCTGTACTGTTGGAGAAATGTTTCCAAGGAGCAAACAACTTCTGATGGCCCTTGAAATTATCTTCTCCATGAGGGAGCAGGAAGAAAAAAAGCTCACCCATTTTGTCGAAGGTGGAGATGGTGGCAACAGGGAAGACGAGATCGACAAGCTTATTAGAAGGATGAACCAAGGTATCTCTGCCGATTAGTTGGGTGATCTGGTCAGTTAATACACGCCTACTTTCACACTGAAAAAAAAATTAAAATAAACCAACAGAGTTCACAGTAAGTGTTCAACAAATGTTTCATGAAGGGACAGCGAGCAATGAGTTTATACATGAAGTAAAGCAGTGACAGGAAATGGGGTTAAGATATGGTGCTCTGGGATGGGTTGAGGAGGAGACACTTCAGAGGTGAGGAAATGCTCAAGGAGTAGCTCTCAAAATGAGAGC
This sequence comes from Panthera pardus, assembly GCF_024362965.1. Lineage (NCBI taxonomy): Eukaryota > Metazoa > Chordata > Mammalia > Carnivora > Felidae > Panthera > Panthera pardus. The sequence continues at coordinate 5,855,805 of NW_026526810.1, forward strand.
TTTAGAGCTTTTTCTCAAAAGCAAAATCCCGAACACCATTTCACGTGTTGGGGTCTGCAAATAGTGTACTGTGATTGGGGATCTAGAAGTTGTGGTGGATATTGGCTTAGGGTTGACAGTCCAGTAGGAGCCAGTTAAAGGAAGTTCTTAAACCTTAAATTACGATGTCTAAGTGTCATCACGTAGGCCAGGAAGCTATAACCAATTTTCATCAGGTTCATGGGCATGAGAAGACCTGGAGGTGTTTGTTGGTGTATACTATTGTTTTGCTTTATGATAGTGGGACGTGTGACACTTTTTTTCTCTTTTAACCACAATAAAGGCATTTGCACTTTCTCGAGAAGGAGTTGCTTACTGATTTGTTTAGAGCAGTGAATGTATACTTGGTCAAATTAAAAACAGATTCTTGTATTATTTCCCTTTTGTTTAACCTTGCAGTTCTTTGGAAGAGAAGTAGCATAGCTTTGTTTCATCTTTACCCAGTACCTTTATTCTAAAATAACGTGAATGAGAATCTCTTCCCCCGAGTATGCCCTGTGCTTACAGGATGGTTATTCATGAAGACTGTATGATTATTTCAGGAGACACTGGTTTTCCATGTCTAGATTTAATGTGTATTGTAACCTATGAACCGATTCTCACAATATTGGGGAAGACATGCATGTGCATTTTAAAAAAATTTTTCTAATTGTTTTTGATCATAAGGCAAGGACCACTCCAGTGGTTTTCGCCGGAAGCTAATCCCCTCTTCGGTATTTTGCAGATAAAACACCTTCCAACTCCCTTGAGTACTCAGTCAAAGTTATTGAACTTTGAAACAGTAGTACCTTAGCCAAAAGGAATCAACTTGCCCTTCCTTCATGCATCTTGGGATATTGCTTCTCAACATGACTTTAACTGAGTGGTCTAGTACGTTCGTAGTTTGGGATAAAGATATTTGATGGCCATTGGATTGATTGATTGCTTTCACTTCCTAATGAAACCTGAGAAAAACGGAGCCCAATGGGGTCTGTAAAACTTTTTGTGATACGAGATAACATCCTTCTCATGTCATACCTAATCAAATTATACCTGGAAGATTTGTTCAAGTGTCTATGGCAGTATCTGTGATGAAGTTCTTCAGTCACAGCTAACTTGGAACCACAGGCATCACATATTTCTATCTTTAGCATTATCCTTAGCAAAACACGAAGTCTCTTTATGCATCACTTTTTTCTCGTCCGAGATTTGGCACGTATATATTTTTGTATCTGTTTTTGTGAAAATGATTACAAACAGATTTGGGGGCAAAAAGTGAAATCATGTTTGTAGCTAAAGGTTTAAGGTACTTTCTTAGAGTTGCTTTTTGGGGGAAGGCAAGACTGGGTCACCTTAGCATCCGCATTGTAGAATGCAGGGAGGAAACCCACTCTTATGTGGATCCTGAGAAACTTAACAGAAGACCATGGGGGAGGGGAAGGGGGAAAAAAAGTTAGAGAGGGAGGGAGGCAAACCATAAGAGATTCTTAAAAACTGAGAATAAACTGAGGGTTGATGGGGGGTGGGAGAGAGGGGAAAGTGGGTGATGGGCATTGAGGAAGGGCACCTGTTGGGATGAGCACTGGGTGTTGTATGGAAACCAATTTGACAATAAATTTCATATTAAAAAAAATTAAAAAAAAACTTAAATACTGTATTTTTTTAGATGGACAGTTTTCACTTTTACTATTTTTTATGTTTTCTGCTCATATTTACTAGTTATCATTCAGTGTATGAGTTTATTTTCCTTCACCTCACTGAGCATATTTTTAATAGGTGGTTTAAAGTTCTTGTCTTACAATTTTAACATATAATTCCCCTTGAACTTGGCATCTGGTGATCACCTCTTCCTTGAAAATGATTTACATTTTCCTGACTCTGTGTGTGTTGAGCCATTTTTAATTGTATCTTAGATGTTAGGAATGTTATGCAGTAAAGACCTTAGATTTTCTTAAATTCTTTCAAATAAGGTTGATTTTTTTTTTTTTTTTTTTTGCTGAGTTTATTTATTTATTTTGAGAGAGACAATTCCAAGCAAGCTCTGTACCATTAGTGGGGCTTGAACTCATGAACTGTGAAACCATGACCTGAGCCGAAATCGAGAGTCAGACGCTTAACTGACTGAGCCACCCAGATGCCCCCACATAAGGTTGATTTTATTTTTTAAGAAGACGTTTCACTTCATGAAGCTCTAACTGCCAATTCTGTCACACCTCCTGTGGGTGGTGGCTCTGATCCCAGTTAAGCCTGCTTTGAGTCTGCCCCACATCTATGGCCGAGACCTGTAGTAGAGTTCACGTACAGAATTTCGAGTTTTCATTTGCTTGTGCTCTCCTTCAGTCCACTTCTGTGCTCTCTGGTGGCCCTGATTGTCCCCAACTTCTTTCCATGTTTCCTCCCCTCAGAAAGAGGGCAAATTTTTCTTTTGAGTTTTAATCAGCTGGTATTATCACTTCGAGCACAGCTGTTCTTGAGGTAAAGGTGCAGAAACATTACAGATCTGGTTTCTTCTGCTAAGCTTTGAATTCCCCTGCAAATAACCTTGGGGCAAAGTCTCCTATCTACCTACCAACTATCAGAGTCTACTAATTATCTTTGGTCTTTTTTGCAAACTTGTTTTCAGGGTATTAGTATTATTATTATTTTGCTGAGAAGTGTGTATTTAAGAAATTAACTCTTCATCCCAGATGTAAGGAATATGCATTGATTTTTAAAATGTTTCTTTTCTTTTTGTAAAGTAAGCTCTACACTCAACGTGGGGCTTGAACTCACGACTCTGAGATCCAGAGTTGCATGTCCTACTGACTAAGCAACCAGGGGCCCCTTAAAAAGATTTCTAAAGGCACTAGTGTCTCACTCTGAAAGAGTTTTGAGCCCTCGGAATATTTAAGTGTGGCTCCATTTTTGTTGTAAAGCACTTTCCGGTATTACTTTACTTGATAGAGGCAAATCTTACAGCAAATGAGGTGTTTACCTAGCACAACAGCCCTCTAATAGTAGTTGATGTGCAAGTAATTTTGTTAAAGACATTTTATAAATAGCTTTATGATGAAGAAAAGAAACTAAAAATATGCTATTTCCTAATTTTTCCCAATAGTTTCATATCAGTCTCTTTTCACTTGAAGTTATATTTTGCAATATAAGAAAAACAATAAAATTCCACTTATCCAGTAGACGTTAAGAACTAGTAACCATTTAGCATACAGTTAAAACTCCCAATCCTGAAAGAACTTTAAGAACAAGGAAAGGGAAATAGGTAACAATTAGGAAAATCTGTGGCTTTCCCTAGTAATCATTCTACTATTTTTCTCTGCTTTTCTCTATGTTGTTCATATTAAAGCAAAACAAGACATGAAAGTAAAAGAAAGAAACCTTTAAAAAGAAACTGATAGGAATATGTAAATTATAAAACAGTAAATAAAGCTGCTAAAGCACACCAGATTAATAGACTAGAGAAAATCAACAAGATAAAAATACACATTGATTCAAAAATTGTTTTTAAAATTCTACACTTACTTGTTTTTAAGAAGTATAGAGATTTAGCACTAAGAGAATATCTAAGTAACACATAGATTGGAAGGCAAAAAAAAAAAAAAAATGCCATGATTTTCAGTGTATATGATTTTCCACATCAGGTCTCCATAAGGATAGACTTGAGATCTCCTGGGATGCCTGGATGGCGGGCTCAGTCAGTTAAGCCTCTGACTCTTGGTTTCAGCTCAGGTCATGATCTCACGGCTTTGTGGACTCGAGCCCCGTAACTGGCTCTGTGCTGGCAGTACAGAGCATTCTTGGGATTCTCTTTTTCCCTCTCTTTCTTCCCCTCCCCCACTTGCGCTGACTCTGCCTCTCTCAAAATAAATAAACAAACTTTAAAAAGAAAAGAAATCTCCTACAACTAATAAGAGGGGTCAGGAATAATGTGAACAACATATAAAAATCAGTACTCCAGTGCCCAAAAGTAACTAAAGTATATAAATTTAAAATGCCCCCATTCATAATAGTATCAAAAGTCTTAAGTTACTTAGCAAAATAATAAAAAAAACATATGCAAAGTCAGTATGATGAAAGTAATAAAATATTTTGAGATATTATATAAAAGTCATGAATATAAGGAGATATAATCCATATATTATGGATTATATCCTTATGATTCAGAAAACCAATATCAAGATATCACTTCTCTCCAAACAAACATAGATTCAAGGCTATCCCAATGAAACTGTCACCGAGAATTTTATGGACTGTTACAGGTTGACTCTAAAATACATGTGGAAGGGTAAAGTACGAAGAACTACCCAAGATAAATTTGAAAATGAGGTAATAGAGACTTGTTCATTCATATGTCATCTGGTTACTAAACTACAGTTAAAGATGTGGTCTTGTAAAATAGAAATATATATCAATGGACAGGATTATCGTGTACATAAGTAAACACTCTCCTATGGGAACTTGGTATGGAGCAGAAATGGCAATGAAAACAGTGAAAAAATAGGGATCGGTACCACAATCTGATTGTAAAAGTTGACTATAAGGGAAAAGTTCAAACTGGAAGCTTGTTTCCAATTATAAACCAAAAGATACTTGAGACAAAATAAGAAACACACACATACAATTGTCTTTTGGGAGAAAACATGATGAGATAACTTTATCATGTCAGAGTAGCATATGATTCCTTAAGTAGAACGTTGAACATGAAAGGTACAAAATCCAAGATTGCAGATGAATATGTTTGACTATATTAAAAAATAAAACTGCTGTTTCTACTTAAATTTTCAATGATAAGAGAGTATAATGGATAAATTACAAAACATTCATTTGAACAGGGTACCATATATTAGTTAAAATGAATATAGTGGATTTATACCTACACCATCAACAATCTATGAAACATGCTATTGAATAAAACATTTTAGAATGATCCGAACATTTTGATGTTGTTTATGTTATTTCTAATATAAACCTTCAATGTCCTTAGGCAAAGATTCACACCCATTTTTGGTTGGCTTCTGGGAATGAGAGGAATAGGTTGAGGGAGCAGGTGAAGATCGACAATGGGAAACAATTATCTGACATGTTTTACTTTAAAAAAAAAGGAAGAGTAATACATAAATTGGAAAGAAAAGTGACAGTACGTTGACAAGACTTCATGGGTGTGGGTGCATGGGGATTAGTTACATTACTCTATGTAAATTTTTTTCATTCTTAGAATATTTAGTAATATGACATGAAAAAATTATCCTAGGCATAAAGCATGGAGTATACCAAAATAATGGCATCAAAATAATCCTGTTGCCAGAACCTGAAAATAATATAAAAAGGTTAAATAGATAACACATGTAACACATGGGTATCTACGCAAAAACATCTTCAAGTGTTGGCAAATACCATACAAATGTACATTAAAGGACAATTACGGTCCAGTTAAAAAGAGGTTTCTTCCAGAAATACAAGTTTACTTCAATATTAGGAAATTATAAATATAATACACCGTGTTGAGGTTGTAAAATGAAAAGGAAAAAAACCTTCTTTGTTTTAAAAGATAGTAAACCCTCCTCCTTTCCTGATTTTAAAAATAATAAGAAATAAACCCTCGTTGAAATTGATGTAAGTATTCTTATTTCAAAAATATTTTCCTTTATCAAATGTTTTCATAAAGGATTCCTGAAATATTTTTAAAATATTAAGAGTAATAAGATGAATGACTGTATGTCAACTTTCTAGTTTAAAAATGATTTATTATATGTGTATTCGTAATGTGAAATGATTTATATAGCTCAGACTAAAGGTCAGCATCATGCTTGATGATAGAAAAATAGAAGCATTTTCATTAATTTCAGGAGTGAGACCATGATGTCCCTTTCAACAGTTTTATTTAAAATTGTTTAGTTAATAATAATAAAAGTAAGTACACATATTAGAAGGTTATAGATATTAGACAAGAGGAAACAGAAGCAGGTCATTTGTAGATTGTGTGACTATATTCTTAGAACTCCCACCCCCCCAAAAAAAATGAAATGAAAAGCTATTTGAAATAGTATGAAAATTTAGTCATGTTACTAATTTAAAAATTGGTACGTACAAATTATTAGCTTTTAAAGCAAATAATTATCTTCTTGAAACATAGAATACATGATTAAATTCAGAATAGCAACCAAAATATAAGAAGGAAATCTATAATATCTGCAAAAATAAAACTCTAGCATGGTAGAAAATGTTTTCAGTAATTAGTGAAACAATACTGCTTTGGGAGTGGAAGATTTAATACTTAAGATGCAATAATTTGCCTCTTCTAAGTTGATATGTTACGAGAGTGACTTTTTCTATGAAATGGTCACAAGCTCAGAGGCCGATAGAAACTGGGCAGGTGTAGCACAGTTCTAGCCCATCATTTCCTTGTGACCAGCCAGCCTCCAAATTAGAAAATTTCAAGATTTTTAACGAGACTTTGGCTATCTGAAGTTTTCATTTGGCATATTTGGATTTTTAAACATTGGCAGCCAGTTTCAAAAGTCATCACACTCTATAGTTCAAGTAAACCTTACTGTTGGCAAAATTTGGTCTGTGGCCGGACTCTGTGAGACCTTGGGTTTTTCCATACTGCTTTAATAATTCTGGTAAATCTAGGAGCAAAACACTGACTGTGGTTGACAGGGTCACGGGATTTCCAGGTATGGGGCTACTGTATTGTCCGTTTCGGAGTGCGACTGGCCAACTTATCTCTATACCTTCCTCATTTTACTTTCGGTTCTAAAACTGTGTTAATTGCGTGCGTGTGTGTGTGTGTGTGTGTGCACGCGCACACGCGTGTGTCCCTGTCTGTAACTGTTCTTCAAAGCTACCATGGACAGAGTGTGCTGGATTTAATTTCCTTAAGTCAATGAGAAGGACTTTAAAATGACTCCCATCCTGATTTTTCAAGCAGTGATTTTTGTCTTGTCCTCCAATCAGGTATTTTTGGTCGCCGTCTGGAATTTTGAACTGTACATGATCCCCCTGGCCTTATTACTCCTCTTCATCTACAATTTCATCATTCTCACAAAAGGGAAGACGGGCAGCATCCAGGACAGCCAGGTGAGCAGAGATTCCAGTAACTGTGACATTTGTCTAAGGAAAGATGTGTGAACGACAGCAAACCACCACCACCAAATCATGGCCCAAGTGCTCTTGGTTTGAGAGACGAGGAGAAACTTGGCACACACGTTCATGTTCTAGTGGAGGACTTTTATTGGGTGTAACCTAGAGCGTTCCTTCTAGGTTATTATGTTCCTGAGTCTTGACCTACCTTCTTAGCAGGAGGAGAGCCCCCGGGTGCTTGGTCATCGTTACCATGCTGGCCGCGGATTTCAATGTGTGCCCATCTGGTTCATTGCAAGGTTACTGTGAATTACCTTCCCATCCACTGAAAAGACGCCTTTGATGTCTCCTTGAGCTCCTTCAAGACACAGAAGGCACTTGGGAGGCTAACTCAGGCCTTTCCACCCTAACACCCTTTGCAGTTTTTGCCTCTGGCTGAAGCCTTCAGAGCTTTGCCAACTGCCGGGGAAATCAGAGGGCGAGTGGCCGTGGGCACCTCTATTTTGCGGTGCCCAGGTCTTATAAATCTCAAGCTTCCCATGGTGTTGAAGGGAGCATCCGCAAGGCCTCTTCTCAAAGACCTACCCCAGCGTCTGCTTGTCATACTTATTCTCTGACTCGGCTTCCCTTATTCCACGTATCCCAGCCCAAAGAATCTTTTCCTGCTCTGGGTTGGCAGGAACTTGTATTTATAGACTTGCTTCATGGTATTATCTTGGCATCCCAGATTCAAGAACCAAATTTTTAAAACAGAAATCTAAGAGGGACGCCTGGGTAGCTCATTCAGCTAAGCGTCCGACTTCGGCTCAGGCCATGATCTCACGGTCCATGAGTTCGAGCCCCACGTCAGGCTCTCTGCTGACAGCTCAGAACCATGACCTCGCTTCAGATTCCGTGTCCCCCTCTCTCTCTGCCCCATCCCCTGCTTTCACTCTGCCTCCCTCTTTCTCTCTCTCAAAAATAAACATTAAAAAAATAAACAGAAATCTAAGATTCTGAGACATGATAATAAAATATCTTCACATTGGGTTTTTCCACACTCAAAAGCTGACCAACTTCGCCCACTTTTCCTCACAATGCTATTATTTTTTTTAAATGTCTGAAATAATGGATATTAAAAGGATGTTTTGCTGTCATTTGGGATAGAAGGGAAGTAGAGAAAAGAGTGTTTAGGCAGGGAGCAGAAACATCAAGCAAATTCAGAATTCTATTCTGTTTGATATTTGATTGTTTAATGCAACAGCCACAGGCATATATCAATAATGAGGGGCCTAAAGATGCTAGAAAAAACTAATAAATAAATAGCTTTAAAGTACAGGATTGCTTAAGGACTAAGCTTCACAGAGGTGCAGATGAAGGGAATTTTCAGAGAAACATCTTTAGTAAAAAGTGCTGTCAACTAACATTTTTACAATTTCTTTTTTATTTAATTAAATTAAATAATTAATTTTTTAAGGTTTATTCATTTTTTATACTTCCAGAAGTGTTCTTTTTTTTAATTTACATCCAAGTTAGTTAGCATATAACACTTTTACAATTTCTGATCATATTTACTTTTCAGCTACATCTATGGTATGTGTGTTTTTAGCGTGTGTGTGTGTGTGTGTGTGTGTGTATGCAGAAATGTGTATGTATTCGTAGGCAGGTGTCTCTACACGCACATATGGGTACATAAGTATACATAAGTGCATGTGCATATAAATGTGTGTGTATATAAAATCTTTTTAATTTACAGAACATTTTCAAATTTGTTACCTATTTTTTTAAGTTTATTTTGAGAGAGAGAGAGTACGTGTGTGTGTGTGTGTGTGTGTGTGTGTGTGTGAGTGGGGAAGGGGAAGGGGAAGGCACGAGAAGGGAAGAGAGAATCCCAAGCATGTTCCGTGCTGTCAGCACAGAGCCCGACATGGGGCGCGACCTCACGAACCGTGGGATCATAACCTGAGCTGAAATCAAGAGTTGGACGCTTAACCGACCGCACCACCCAGGCCCTCCAAATTTGTTGCCTATTTGAATCGTGATAACACAACCACGGAGGAGGCAAGGATTACTATTTTTACTTTATACTTGAGGGAACTAAACCCCAGAGTGGCAAAGTGATTTGCTCAAGGTCACACGGCAGAAAGTGCTGGAACAGTGTCTTAAGCTGAAGACTTTGTCCCAGGCTGAAGACTTCTAACTCCTAATCACAATGTTTTTCCTCCCACAATGTGTTTTTATTGCATGTGTTTTTACCCATTTGCTTTCACGAAATGTGTACCACCGACCGTGAATAGGTGAGTTCTCCAGCCATCAGCGGACTGTCACACATTGCAAGCTGCCGCTCAGGGGAATTCTGGGGGTAATACAGTACCAGTCCTGGAGAAATTGCCTGGTAACTGCTCAGTGGTTTTATGGCGGCTAGCAGAGGACTCTGGATACTTCAGAGTTACTCTTTTTTTTTTTAAGAACGTGAGAGTGACAATTCTGTTTCCTACCGGAACAGTGGCATCTAAACAGCATGCCTGACCTTTGCAAGGTGGTTGAGCAGAAAGGTAAGCGTTCAAGCTCAAAAGCCACCCTGGTTTTCTACTCCCCAGCATTTTGTCTGAGCTGCCGAACCCACTGGACTGGGTACCAACATGTGTTGGCTTTTAAATATTGCAGTGTTGGGATTACAACTTATCTACTCAATAGCCAAGATTTTTTTTTTTAAGTTTATTTATTTTGAGAGAGAGAGAACGAGCACGCGAGAGAGAGGGAGGAGAGGGAATCCCAGGGAAGCTCCACACCATCAGTGCAGAGGCCCACGTGAGGCTCAAACTCCAGAACCATGAGATCATGACCTGAGCCGAAATCAAGAGTTGGACTCTTGACCAACTTAAGCCCCCCAGGCGCCCCAAGCCGAGATGGCTAGACCAATCTGAACAAGCCTGTTCCCGGCACCTGGTGCTTCGGCCCCCGAACAAAAGCCAGGTGCCTGTTAGTCCCAGTCAGATCCTAAGTGTCCTCCCCTCACCTGCCCTCAACCCCCCTCCCCAAATCACAAGGAAAACAATAATAATGCACAGAAACCTGTAACTTATTCTTGAGATTGATTATATTCAGACTAATGCATTTCCTACTGTCTAATGTTTCAGTAATGGCCCCAAAGGAAAAGAGCAGTCATTATAACAATGAGCCTAGCACAAACCGAGTACGGTGTTCTCAGCCTTAACGTAGCAGTTGGCTCATTTGTCAGAATAAGAACCAACTGTTTACAGAAAGTACAGCTTGGCAATGCAGTTTGAAAGCTGGGTGCCTTCAAAGGGCACTCGCCTAATAGCTTTATTTATAGTTAAGTTTTACGTAGATTATGCATCCTGTTTTATAGTCTTGCCACAGTGTCCCTGAACTTTCAAAGCACTATTTTTTCCAAGAGGTTATAACGTATTCAAAAAAAAAAAACACTAGCGCGTCAATTATGTAGAAAACCTTACAAAGTGTGTACGGGTTTAATTTGCATTTGATCGTTTCGGCGGATGTCATATTAACAAATTGTGTTTTTTTTCCTTTCAGGAGAGCACAGACGTAGACGAAGAGGAGTATGATGATGACAAGGTACGTGTGCTCAGGAAAGCTCGCGAAAGGAAACGTTCGTGTCGTCCGCAGATGGCATTTTACCTGGTCGAGTGAAACCCTGTTTGAAAAATTTATTTGTTTGTTTCTTTGTTTGGCATTATGGAGTGTCCGGGATAGGAATGTTTTTGTAATTTATAAAGGATATCGGTTTTTAAAGATCTTGTTAAGGGAGGATATAAAAGGGGTAAAATATAAGGGAAAACGGAAATATTATACAAAGCGTACCTATAGGAGGCTTGTCATTTGATGCGAGTGAAGGTAAGCCTTCCCCTGGTGTATAAAAGGTACATAAAAGGTAGTCTAGAAAGTCCAAAGTAAATCAAGTGAAACTGCTGTTCCTTTAGCCTCCTGTCTGTGCTCCGTGGGGTGGTCACCCACTTTGGAGCCTGTCACTTTCCCAGCTGTTGCTGGCAGTGTTTTCAGCTATATGTCTGTGTACATCTGTCCTTTTCCTTCTCCTGGGAGAATCTCTCAAATAGGCTGCTTTTGTTGTCATTACGCTTTCAGACAAACCTTCTGGAATATAATGAAAAAAAAAAAAAGTGAAATGCCAAATGAGGTGCTACCAGCTTAATCGACTTCCAGCCCCCTAGAACCTGTGGGTGTATGGGGTTTGCGAGGGGAGCGCCTGGGAGGCTTGCGGGAGGGGGGAAGGGGGCAAACGGGGGAATCTTAAGAGTTAAGTATCCAGTATAAAATGCCCAGAAGATAGCAGCGAATTAAACCCTGGCTCCATGACACAAACAGCCTTAAAATTAATTGGGCAAGCCAGATGGTTTTGCCCATTTGAAACAACTTGGGTGGATTACAAAGCAAATCTTGTTTGTTGTGCTAAAATGATCGCTAATAGCAAAATGATAAAATACAGTAGAATGTGTTTTAAACGGAAGTGACTCTTTCCAGAACAGGGCCATGCAGACGCAACTTTCTTCTCGATGGATTGATGTGAGTTGCTTCCGACTGATATGACTCCTTGGGCGCGAAACAGTTGTAGCCAGGCTAACGTGTGCTGGTGGGATGTTTCGCCAAAATAAACACAAGCACTCATGAAATTGTTTTAAACCTTTACTAAGCAGAATTCTAAAATTTGATTTACCAAGGCTGGGAAGTGGGGAAGATGTCCTCTGTTTGGCTCTGTTGAAATGAGCCCTCCGTAGAAGAGGGCATCATCTGCCCTTTAGAGATAATCGTGACCATGTGTCTGTGGCCCATCTGCGGAGGGCATCCAACAAGAAGGCAATGAATGAGAAAGTGGGGTTCAGTAAACTGGCAGGCAACATATCCAGGCCGTGGGGTCTGGACCAGTGGTTGTCACAATGCACCCGTCTACTCAGGTGCCCCAAGGATTGTCCGCGGGGGTCTGGGAGTCTGGAGGTAGAGCCAGTTGGGCTGTCCTTCAGGCCTTTCTGGGCAAGGACAACTGAGTTGGAACCATTGCATCTACATGGAAGAGCCTTGGAGCGCTTGCATTTACCCAGGCATGGCCCTCCCCACGGCAGATGGGCCAAACCCGATCCGCACAGAGGGTGTTGGCATCACGACGTTCCCCATTTCCTTCGGGGCGAGTCTGTTCTGGAGATACGTTGATTGTCGTATTTTCACAGGACCTTTAAGAGCCATAGCACGGCCATGCGTGTTTGCTTCCTCAATTTTATATGTCTATGATATCATCCAGAGGAATAAATCTAAAACGAAGTTTTGACTTCTCTCTATGCCTCCTTCTGCTTAACACAACCCTTCACCTGTTAGGGAGACTGGCGAGCTTTGCGGTCCTTATCAGTATCTTTCCACTCGCACTTTGCTACGAGAGCTGTAAAATATGGAGGGATTTTCAGCTTCAAGACTTCTGGAGCCCGCATCATCCACATATATTACAGTCCATCATTTCTTCGCACACAGCAAGCTTCCACAACTGAGATGTGCTCCTCAGAGACCTGCCCACACAGGCACCGGGCTGTTGCCCTCCACAGTGTGCTGTTTCCAGGGGCTTGTCCACAGAGCCCTTCTGGCTTCTGTTGCATGTTAGACGTGACAGACCAGGCTTCTGGGAACTGTAACACACCCAGTGAGCGATGAGCTGTTTACAAATTATAAACACACAGCCGTTTCCTTCCAAACCAGAAGAACAGAGGAAACTCCTTTCTATCCAAACTATCCATCTTGAAAGTGACACTCCTTAATTGCCAGCGCCCCTTCCCACCAAATACCATCACAGGCGACTGTGGAAGATGAAAGCATGTCAGGGCCCCTCGGCAGAGTTTCCTCAGGAGATGGGCACATTCCCGTCTTCTGCCTGTCTCTGATGCACCGACCAGGACGTGGTCTGGGGTCTGTCATACGTTTATTGTCTGGAGGGGGGATTGTTGTAAAATGACATCACTATAGCCTCTTGTTCCTTCTAGTTGTCAGACATCTGTGGGGGTGACCTGTATTAGAAGCCAAATGAGACTGCACGATTTTGTCTCCCTTTGTGTGGGGGAGGAGCAGTGGGGGGGCTTTCAGAAATAACCTAGAACCTTCAAGTGACTAGTTTTTTGGCTTTTAGGAAACTAAAGGTACAGACTAAACTTTGAAGAGAGGAAATCTTTCTCTCTTATTCCTGATGGCCCGCGCGAGAAATGGCTTGTTACAAGTATAGTTTGCTGGGGACCCCTGAACAAACAGAGAATGGCTAAGTTCAGCCAACAGCAATCAGCTGACATTTCCGATTTCTATTAGATTCCATATGTGGAATTCTTCTATGTGGACCTTATTTGTACGGATGGATTACAATGAAAATTGCATTAATTTTCTGCACAGTAAAGGTCAGTAATTGAAGCATGAACCAAGAAACTATTGTGTAAAATGCTGTATCCCATACTTAGGAAAGGTCACGCAAAGCAATAATATCTTGTTTTCATTGCAGAAGGTATAAATACTTGCATTAGAGTTTCTTTCTTTTTCCAGCCCAACAAATGCTTACATAGAATATTCAGCAGTTACTATTAACATCAGCAAGAAGAAATCATAAGGGCATGTAACAATAAGAAAACCCAAAAACACAAAAAACAAAAAAAACAACCAAAACCCTGTCTGTTGCTATCATAAAGATTCTGTGTTGTGATGTCTGCACTGTGAGTTGGTGTGCTTTTAACTCGGCTGTCAGAAATAGGGCTTGAATGATTTGTTCTAGAATTATCGATGGGTGAACAATTGTCTTACAGTGTTTGGTGGGGCGGGGGGAGACGTCGCCGTTGCATGCCAGTAACGGGTGAAAAACAGATATGGATGTTTTTAAGAAAATAAACATCTAGGGGCACCTGGGTGGCTCAGTCGGTTAAGTGTCTGACTTCGGCTCAGGTCATGATCTCACAGCTCATGAGTTCGAGCCCCACATCCGGCTCTGTGCTGACAAGCAGGCTAGAGCCTGCTTCTGATTCTGTGTCTCCCTCTCTCCCTCCTGCTCACACTCTGTCTCTGTCTCTCTCAAAAATAAACATTATAAAACTTTTTTCAAAATAAATATAACTATAGGGGTGCCTGGGTGGTCAGTCGGTTGAGTGTCCAACTCTTGATTTCGGCTCAGGTCATGATCCCAGGGTCATGGAATTGAGCCCTGCATTGGGCTCCACATGACCATGGAACCAGCTTGGGAGTCTCTCTCCCTCTGCCCCTCTCCCCTGCTCGCTCTCTCTCTCTCTCTCTCTCCCTCTCTCTCTAAAATAAAAATAAAATTAAAAAAACTAAAAAGTAAACATCTAATACATTTTTATGGATCCGTTGTGGACCATTTTACCATGTAAGGATGCAAATGAATATGATATCTCTACCCTCTCTTCACAGATTAGGATGTCGTCATTAAAATTTAAGTCCATTTTAAACCATCAGTTTCGGTGTTTAACATGGTTTCCATTCTCCAAACTGATTAGTCCACTCATCCCAGGCAGAGCCTTCTTTTTATTATTATTATTTTTTTTAATGTTTATTTATTTTTGAGAGAGAGAGAGAGACAGAGTGTGAGCAGGGGAGGGGCAGAGAGGGAAGGAGACACAGAATCCGAAGCAGGCTCCAGGCTCCCCGCTGTCAGCACAGAGCCCGATGCGGGGCTCGAACTCAGAAGCTGTGAGATCATGACCTGAGCCCAAGTCGGACACTTAACCACTGAGCCCCCCAGGCGCCCCCCAGGCAGAGCCTTCTTAAGGAGAGAAGCATGTGGCATACATATTTCACAGGAGTTCTTGCTGGCATTGAACCTGCACAGTCCTTCGGATGAGTGGGCTAGGCCCACTATGCCCCATTCATTATGTTTTCTTATTCTAGACAGAAAAAAAAAAAAAGATCTATCTCATCCCAACTATAGTACTTCCTAAAGGGGAGACCGTCATGCTTGGAGGAAGTTTCTTTTACAATCTCACAGCGAGAGTAGTTTCGCTTGGGATTCCTTTGCGCCTTCTTATGAATGCTCCAAACACAGCAAATTAGTTTGATTAGTGATTTTTTTTTTTATCCTAGTGACAGAACAGTGGTACTTTGAAATGATAAAGTATGGCATTTTTAAGAAAACCCAAAGTCAGACAGTATCTTTGAAAGGTTAGCAGTAGTTTAATACACACACATACCCACACTTTCAGGGCATATGCGATTTATACGCGGGGCAAATTGCAGAGGACCTGTTTAAGATGATTTTCAGGGAAATAAAGTCAATGGTTGCTCTAATTTAACTCCTTTTAATTTGATTTAATGTGATTTTTAGTGATGAAATGATTTAATTGCTACCATTTCTACCAGACCATCTTACTTTCAAGACTTTAATATTAAAATGGATTCCAGCCAAATCTTAATTATCAGTTTACGCATGTTTTGAATGAGAAGGGATTGGCTTCCTTATTTCCAGCAGTCTTTTCTCCGACACACTGACTTGCTCAGATTTTTCTTTTAAAAGTCAAACCCCACATTCTTGATTACTTTTTGAGGTCATCCAGAAATGTCATTAATCTGATCTTTTTTCTTAAAAAAAATTAATGTTTATTTTTGAGAGAGAGAGAGAGAGAGAGAGAGACAGAGTGTGAGCGGGGGAGGGGCAGAGAGAGAGAGGGAGACACAGAATCGGAAGCAGGCTCCACGCTCTGAGCTGTCAGCACAGAGCCCGACGCGGGGCTTGAACCCACAAATCGTGAGATCATGACCCGAGCCGAAGTCGAACACTTAACTGACTGAGCCACCCAGGTGCCCCTAATCTGACCTTTTTAAATTTTTTTTAATGTTTATTTATTTTTGAGAGACAGAGACAGAGCGTGAGCAGGCAAATGGCAGAGAGAGAGGGAGACACAGAATCAGAAGCAGGCTCCACGCTCTGAGCTGTCAGCACAGAGCCCGACGCGGGGCTCGAACTCACGAACCACGAGATCATGACCTGAGCTGAAGTCTCCCACTTAACTGACTGAGCCACCCAGGCGCCCCTGATCTGACCTCTTGAAGCATTACTCATCACATTACTATCAGTCTCACTAATATTCCTAGTGCTTATGTATTTTCTATGTGATTTCTACTGTAAGGATTATACTTGCTCAGTATGTTATTCCCAATATTGTGAAATATGATAGACTGTAAATTAGATGGATTGTCTATCCTTCGATTACCTCACGTGCTCTAACAGAATGAAGTCAGAGACTCTGTCTTTATGGACTACCGTGTCTGGATATGTAATTTCTCATTGCCTAAAATTATTACATCATGCTAATTAGAGTACATCGGACATTGTATCTCAGTCATCCGCCAGTCATTGTTTTTCTGAGGATAGTAGCTGTTCCTCGGCTTTCCTAATGAAACCCCATCTGTTTTTGTGGTTTGCCCTAAATCCGGACTATCCAGTGAGTTTACAAGATAATTGATAGCAAGGCGAATATATCTCTCTTTTCCTCAAGGGAAAAGTAATAATTTCTAGTAAGTAATAAATGACACAAAAGTAATAATATTATTTCAAGTATTAGTTAAATAATTATATTTATACAAATATGAATAGGGGCACCTGGATGGCTCAGGTTAAGGGTCCAACTCTTGATTTCAGCTCAGGTCATGCTCTCATGGTTCATGGGTTCAAGCCCTGCATCGGACTCTGTGCTGACAGCTTGGAGCCTGGAACCTGCTTGCGATTCTGTCTCTCCCTCTCAATCTGCCCCTCCCCTGTTCGCGCATACTCGTGTGCTCTCTCTCTCTCTCTCTCTCAGAATAAATAAGTAAACTTTAAAAGATAATATTGGTAGAGTGTTTACAATGTGCAGACTGTGTTTATATATTTGAGCCCATTCAGTACTCAGACCATTACATTTGGTATTAATTCCCCCATCAACAAATTCGGAGAAATTTTAACTACATAGGATAGTAACACAAATGCAGTTCTTCTGACCTAAATCAGGTTTATTTTTGACCCTGCCACACGGTCAGGCAGGAAACCTGTCATTAATGTATTGGTTCATTTTTCTGCATTGTTTTACATTTATGGAGTGTTTCCCCCCATGTCGAGCCCCTATCGGTACAAAGATTGAAACTATAAACATGGAGCTCTAAGTTAATAATCAGTATAGTGCGATGGCTTCTTTCATTAACGTTGGCACGTTATGTTGGGCAGTGACGCAAAATCGAAGGCACCCGCACAGCAAAATCAACAACCGCCAAGCATTGTGTGTTTACCTACAGTAGTGACAGAAGGCTGCCTCAGTACTTCTAGAAAACCACTAGCCCTGTTTGCCTTGGGATGGTATTTGTAGCGTCCGTCAGTTGGCTCGGAGAAGCTTCATGAAATAAACCTTCCTGAGCTCCACATTCCAAATCGTCATTTTAGACTGTTGCCGACTGTTCCTTTGTGTCTTATCACCACCTTCCTCTTGATGATGTTCATCCTTTTACTTTTTCCAGCAGTGAGGTTCTTTTCACACGCCAAAGAAACGTGTTGGTAAATCTCAGTCAGCGTGGAAGCACTTTGTGTAATGAGCAGACATCTCCCCAGTGAAACGGCACACACCTTGGGGTTGACTGTGTGCGTGCGCGAGTTCACACATGTTTGTGCGCGTGCACGCACACGCACTCGACATCTCATGGGAAGAAATCCTAAAGACAGTTCCCAGTGCAGTAAGCCAGACTTCCCAAAGAATAATTTTTAATCTCCTGTCTCGGAAATATTGCTTCTTATCCTTTGTTATGACAGATGCTGAGGGTTTGTTTTTTTTTTTCTTTTTCATGCTCAATGCCACTCAGTCTGTTTCTGGTGTTTATAATTCTCCAAGCTTTCAAATTACAGGCTTTTAATATTCCATAGGATAAAACAGACCAAATATACTCCCATGGAAAGTCCAAAGTTATATTTTTGTGTCTCTGCTCTAGATGGCTGCCATTATTGGAAAGATCTGGAGATGGAATTTTGCATTGATCGCTTTTGGGAGTGCTTCCCATCCTGTGACACATACTACTCAGTTTTTAAACATGTCAGAAGGATTTTTTTTCTGACATGGTCAATTTTCAGGACTATCTCCCTGGTTTGGCTTAGGTAATTAATAGAGAAATGAGGATTTTTTTTTTTTTCCCAACATCAGAACATGTGGGAGAGATTTAACGTAACACACTGATTATATAATTAATTCTGAGTTGCAAATTCATTTTGATGGTGTGAATTCTCTCCCAGAGGCTCAAAGCTAGTTTATTGCACCTACAGGGCCATAGTCATTGGAGACGTGGGGGGAGACGACAAGGCCTGAAGAGGGATGAATTTGCCTCCTGATTTATGTTTGGTTTTGCTTTGAAAGGAAGCACATGATTTGTCCTGAATTCAACTGATGACAGAACTTAGCCAAAGGACTCAGGTTTTGCTTTTTCACCGTGGAAAAATGGCAATCTTACACTCATCTCTGTATGATAATATACATTTTTAGGTTACATGCTTGGCATTTGTCTTACCATGAGCGCCCCTCTTTCTTTATAGGGCATAAGAAAACAAAGGAACCTTATGAAATTTGAATTCTGTGTCTGGAAAGTTCCATGCTCTCATCTCTTCCATCGTATTGTGACACGGGCTTTGTCATAAAGGAGGCCCTAAATCATACGAGTTGACTTACGCCTCCCTGAGTTTTCAAGTTTGTCGTAAGAAATACAACCCGTTCTTTCTCAGATGCAGGGATGGCAGAGTCAAGTGCGTGTGGAGACACAGTCATCTTGTGCATTTGCTTAACGACACTAGTGGCCGCTGCTATTTTTATTACGCATTTCCCTCTATAAATCAGAAGCCTCCGATGTTAGGGCAACATAGAAGCACACGCGGTAACCGTTCTGTCTTTCTGAATGAGTCTCTGTTACTCTTCCCAGGCGATTTGGTAGCAGCAGCAGCTGTAATGTTGTGTTTGCTAAACTGTTGTCACCACATTCCGTGGTTCAATCTGAGACGTGTAAATAAAGCCAGCATGACGCGGGTAAGACCGCCAGATGATCTTTCGTACAACGCAGGGCAACATGAGCAGACTTATCTTGGAAGACCACTGCTTTCGAAACTCTAAATCACCTTAGTCTTCTGTCAACCAGACCCGAGGTTTCACATTCTTTTCTCTCTTTGCATTCTTGAAGGGAAGGGGGTTCGGTTTAGGAAGTACCTGGAATGCACCACGTGCCTTACATACTTTATGATGTGAATGATATTTAATTCTTCAAACACTCAATCAGGAAAGGATGAGCCTTTCCCTTTTTCCAGACAGCAAAGTCGGGACTCAGGAGGAGTGAGGAGTTCGCCGTGATGGCAAACCGAGTGGATGTCAAGACAGAGTCAAACCCAGTTCGTTCTGACCAGAGCCTATTAGTTTACATAAGGTGCAGGTCTGGGTCGAGCTGGGAAGTCTCATGGTTTGTTTGTTTTTTCTTCCGACTTTTTACCGCTTGGCACCAACAGCCCCTGGGTACCCTGAGCTCTTAAATACAAGAATGGAAAGAAATATTTTCAAAAGGCATTATTTAACATACACTCGCGTGAGTATTGAGCAAAATCGTGCTGGAAAGGAAGAGTAGGTGGAAATACGTAACAGAACAAAGTGTCTCCAAATTATATATTCACAGTAAGGAAAGAGAACAGGCAGCCATAGACATCATAGAAACAAATGTCAAAGAGAACAAATGCATGCCGAATGCCTACCTTGCGAAACGTCTGCCAGACACTTAAGGGGCTTCTTGTAATGGGGACACACTTGCTCTGGAGTGAAGTTCTGGACTGGAATCATTTCTCTGCCATGTGTCCTTTCCTTGCCCAGAAAATTTCCATTTACCGTTTTCCCGTCTGCGCAGGCGTTGACCAGAGAGCTCACAGACACCGCGTTAAATCCAGCAACTAACCAGGCATAAACCCATCTATTTTCCTGACGCTTTTCAGGGCCTGCCTCACTAACACCTAGCTTTAAGGGAAGGCTTTTGGATGGTCACTGAAAACACAAGATGCTCTCAGATGGGTCCGTCCCTTCTTATCTCAAGCAGTGGAGGAGAAGCATCTGATGCTTCTACTCGAATCGGCCACCTGGCATAGCAGCCTGTCGTGGCATGGCGATTGCCAAATCTGTTAAGGTGCGTAAAGCCTCCACACTGCCAGTTCAGGGTGGTGAGTGGGAAAGAGGACAGATTACAGGGTGAGTGTATGTTAAATATATGCAGAATTTAAACAGTTCTATGGATAAGAGAATAAAAAATAGTCTGAACACATTTATCATAGTGTTTTGTTTCGCTCATTCCAATGAGTAAATCTGCACTTAAAACTTTTGTTTTTAACTGTTGGGTAAAGCCTTTTTAATGAGTGAATAATAAATTCAGAGTACACGTTTAGGAAATAGTCAAGTAATGATCCCCGCTTTGTCGAGATACTTGTTGATGTGCTAACTAAATAGATGTGTGTTTACATTTCTTGTCTATCCTCTGGGGCCATGACCATATCTCTTAAGTTTACAAGTAGGTAAACTTAAGTTACAAATCTGCTAAAGAGGCCTCAACAGTAGTTACTTCAAGAAGACCATTTCTGGAAACATGCTTTTATTCAGGCAGCTGAAAACTTGTATTTAGATACCTCTCTGTGGAGTATGACTTTTCTTTTAGATCAGATGACTGTTCTACATTTATTGATTTTCCATCCCAAGGTTTCATTGAACACGTATGAAAAATGGCAAGCTGGCTGTTCATATGTTGACTCGGGTAGCACCAACATATAAAAAACCTTGTGCAGCATCAAATAATGGTGGTCTTTTCTGGATGACATCAGATGACTCAGAATATCAAATAAGTTCATTCTAAAATTGTTTTCATTTTTTTATCCAATATATGGAGCCAAAATAAAGCTTTTGCTAGTTAGTTTTACCGATGACGAAATCTCCGACATCAGGAACGCCATTGTAAACTTAGTTGAAACACTGAGCATTGGGGCTTATTGAATTTGGTAGCGACAATATGAATGCAAACTTTGATGAAGGACAGCATCATGGCCAATAAGATATTCTTACAAAATGAGGGAATCTATGAGGCAGAAATGTACTTGGGATCGGCCACAGTGCCCTGATTTTCCATGATACAGACAAATGATAATGTGCCATCGATTGAATTAGAAGCTGCAGTGTCCACATTTATCAATATTAATTTTTTTTAATGTTTACTCTTGAGAGAGAGAGAGAAAGAGAGAGAGAGACAGAGCATGAGCGGGGGAAGGGCAGAGCTAGAGAGAGAGAGACATAGAACCTGAAGCAGGCTCCGGGTTCTGAGCCATCAGCACAGATCCCCAGGCGGAGCTCGAACTCACAAGCCATGAGATCATGACCTGAGCCGAAGTCAGACGCTTAACCAACTGAGCCACCCAGGCGCCCCTATAAATATTTTATATATACGGTGTTGAGTAGCAACAACAGAGTTTTTCATGACAAGGATATGTCAGATATAAAAAAATGTACTTCAGTGTGGCAATGTGCACTCTGTTTTTGCTGTTGATCACCAATCTGATTTTAGGAATCCTTGAACCTTTAAAGAGCTCTTCGTCAACCTACACATTTCCCAGAGCTATTGAACTCTTGTGCAAAAAGAAATCTCTACAGTTTTTGTTGAATCTGGGTCATAATCAGTTGGCAATTTTTAATCGAAATCTTCAATGATTGAATGGCAAGTCACTTCATCTCTGAAAGCTGCTAGTGAGTGGAAGTGGATTTTTTAAAAAGCTAGCAAAAAAGACACTGCCATTTTTAAAAAAAATTTTTTTTTACAAGGACAAGGAATATTTGCCACAAAGTAATCGATGAGGTCAAATGCTTTGTGCTATTCAGTGTTGAAATTCTGAAGTTTTCCTTTGAGATGTCTCAATTTGTGGGAAAAAAAATCTTTTGATGTTTAATAGAATAAATACATATCTTACCAAAGAATGGAGGGAAATTGAGAAGCCACTTACTTTTCAGTATGCATTTTGTTAAACGTTGAGAAGAATCATGGAGACAATTCATTTGAAGTTTTATCTTGAAAAGATGTTTGACAGAGAATGTTCATACGAACGGATATAAAATATTTGGGCTGAAATATATGCAGATCTCAATACTTAAAAATTAAAATTGATAATGATTTTCTCCATGTAACACATTTTTTTGGTGTGAGATTTCAAGGTACCTCAGTGCCTGTAGAGAGAGTATTGTTGTAATTAAAATTATGATCCACAGTAGAGTCAATTAAAGGTGTCAATTTAATGGCTGTTAAGGGCAACTCTGAAGATGATTAAGAACGATTTTACGAAATATATAAAAAGATGGCATTAAAAAGTACATTCTTTTGACAAGTACCCTGACCTGGGACTATAAATAGATATAACCAGGAAACCAGTTACATGTATGAATGTGTAGCACAAATAATCATTTTTTATGTATCATTTAAAAATGTTCAGATACCATAAATACATTTCTTTTAATATACAAAATACGCTTTTTAAAATATTTGAAGGACTATATTTATAAGAATAAAATGGAATAGTTATGTGGGTCCATCAATATGATAAAACCAAGTCAACAGTTGATAAGTATTTCAAAGATGATATAATTCTGATTACTTTTAAAAGTATACAGATTTGGTTGATAAATTACTCTCCTTTTAGCTGAGACATGGTGGGACTCTTTAACCTTGTCTTCAAATATTAAATAGGCAAACTAAAACATCAAATTCGTGAAAAAGTAAAAGGACGTTGTGACAATCATTTGTTATTTGGGTTTACTAACTACTTTCTTCACAACCAGAATCTCATCATTTAGGTTTTTTGTAGGGAGGGGAGAAACAAAAAACAGTCAACTGAACTTAGGACACTTTTATGAAGTTGAGCTGCATGGAAATTTGAATCCTTTTCCAAGAAATTGTTTTGACCCAAAGCCTATGCTGCTGAAAAGAGGAAGCTACTTTTGCCCTTTGGGTCAGATTCCCTGGTGCTTTCAAATCCTTCTTTGTAAACACGAATACTTGTGTAGCAGACAGAGATGGGTTTTCACCATTGTGCCCGTTAATAGATGTTGTGGATTGCTGAGCATAAATTAGGTTGCTCTGGCAACATATCTAATTTTTAATGCAAGCTGCTTGAAGAATTAGAGAGTAAGGGAAATAAGGAATTTAAAGAGGGGATGAAAAAAGGAAAAATGTCTCGCAAGTTTGATGTACTGAGAGGACACGAGCCCACCTTCTTCTTCTATGCAGAATTCTCGGATTAAGGAGGTCAGCCCAGATGGTAAGAGATTCTTCAAACCATCCCGGCACCACCCCCTTTACCATAGAGGGGCTGACAGTGGTACATTCTCACCTCTACCCTCTGTGTGGTCTGTTTTGGCCACACGTGGCTTCAGAAACCGGGACAGGTGCAAGAAGGGAAGTGCTTTTTGACATTTCTGCCATATTGGTGCTTTCACCCACCATCTCTAACTGGGTGGTGGGTTCTCTCTTCCCACCCAAATTGTGTCCAGTTTGATGGAAAAGAGAATACAAGAGGAGAGCAAAATATTTTCTTTCACTTCAGAGAAGGTTATTCTTTTTTTTTTTTTTCAACGTTTATTTATTTTTGAGACAGAGAGAGACAGAGCATGAACAGGGGAGGGGCAGAGACAGAGGGAGACACAGAATCTGAAACAGGCTGCAGGCTCTGAGCGGTCAGCACAGAGCCCGACCCGGGGCTCGAACTCACGGGCTATGAGATCATGACCTGAGCCGAAGTCGGAGGCTTAACCGGCCAAGCCACCCAGGCGCCCCCAGAGAAGGTTATTCTTAAAATGGTCTCTTCAATTTAGAAGGTTTTGCTCCATAAATTAGCAGAATTCTAACTCCAGTAGAATTCTAGATAGAGAGAAATGAAAAGCTTTGTTAGATTTATTTGAGGTTTTGCGTTAGATGTACTGGCTGCAGTGACCCTGGTAGGCAAAAGCCAAGAGGATACTCGCTAAATCCCGGTCACGATAGAGTTCCCAGGAAGCTAGATTATAATATCAGAAAATAAGAAATTGTGTAAAAATACCACTGTTTAGAGAATAGTCTTTTCTCCAACATTTGAGTAATTTCCAAATTCTTTTTGTAAGCATTAACTGCCTAACATGGTAAAACACATTTGAGATTTTCTTTTTTTTTATTAAAAAAATTTTTTTAACGTTTATTTATTTTTGATGGAGAGAAAGAAAGAGAGAGCGTGAGTGGGGGAGGGGCAGAGAAAGAGGGAGACACAGAATCTGAAATGGGCTCCAAGCTCTGAGCTGTCAGCACAAAGCCCGATGCGGGGCCCGAACTCCCAAACTTCGAGATCATGGCCTGAGCCCAAGTCTGACGCTTAACTGAAGTCTGACCTGAGGCACCCAGGTCTTGAGATTTTCTAGAAGCAAAGTAAGGATACTATTCTTAGGAGGCGGAATTCTGTTTCATGTGAAGCACGGGAGACTGGGGAAGATGCACTTGTATTTGCTTCTGATTCTATAAAGGAAAAGCCAGTCGATCATTGGGCAGCCTCCACAGGGATAACCTGTGTAATGCAGTCTCTGACAGTGACTTTGTCTGCCTCCAGCGGCCTATTGTGTTTCTGAGGCGGTTGCCAAAGGATGACTGAAAGGTTCCTCAGATTTACAGTGGGTTTAAAACACAACAAAAAACGTAATAGAGTTTGACAAAGAAGCCGCAGGAGTAGGAGACGCAACATCATCTGGAGTTCTCATACACCGTGTTGTCACCTGCTGAAAATGTTTCTGAAGGACTGTGAGGGGACGTGGGCAAGGGGAGCTGGCAGGTGAGCTTGTGAAGCCAGACAGGACGTCGGGCTCAGCCAAGTGGAAGGAGCTGCGAGTTCTCTGGCAGAAACAGCAGCTTCCACAGAGAAATGAAGCTCTTGGTTCTGTGGAGTTTCCACACAACATGGCCTCATACTGAGGTAGCAACTGAGGCACGCCGTGAAGGGTTGTATCTGAATGAGTGGGCAGTAGTTCCTCGGAGCCAATAAATATTTAAGCTGTGAACGATAGGATTCCTCCCTTGGAGTCACTCTGTGGATGAGCACCTTGTTATTGTAACAGGGCATAGACATTTCTATTGTGGGACAATAAAAAGAAAACGTGACCAAGTTAAGTCTTGCCTTTATGTTTCCTAGGAATCCGAGAAAAAGGGGTTAATTGAAAGAATCTATATGGTACAGGATATTGTTTCAACGGTTCAAAACATCTTGGAGGAAATAGCTTCTTTTGGAGAAAGAATTAAAAAGTAAGTTCTACGTTCGTGCTGTGTTTGAAATGGAGCTGCCATCCATAAGGGCGGTGGGGGTAAGGGGACGGGGCGGGGGGAGGGATCAATAAATGCAAAAAACAAAAACCAAAAAGTAACAGTGTTTGGGGCAAGTCCTATTTATGTTTGTTGGTTTGTTCTTTGGGCTTGTCCGCCTTACAGCTGGGCAGTGCCTCAGAACTGGGGTGACGATATGGCCAATTCACACCAATTGCCCTGCCATGATTATCTCCCTCTCAAAATATCTTGGTTTGGGTGATAAATTAAAGATTTTTTTTTAAAGAAGAGTATCCTAATCAGAAATTAAAAAGGAAGGAAATATGCTCTAAAGTTACCTTTTTCAGCGAAAACATAGACCACAGTGAATGCCTTGAGTCATTTTTTCTCAACGTATCAAAGGATTGTACATAGCTAACAGACTTTCTTTACAAGGGGCAATGAGTAAATATTTTCATCTTGGTGGACCGTAACTACTCAATTCTGCTAAGTATGAAATCAGGCATCATTGATACCTAAATGAATGGGTATGAAATGTGTTCTAACAAAACTTTATTTACAAAAGCAGGTGGCAGGCCAGAGTTGACTGATATCCAACCCGTAGCTGTCACTTCCTACCTTAGGGCACAAGGACTAAATATCCAATAGAGTCTCAGTTGAGAAAGACTCTTTCTGTGATTCTTGTTTGTTTTGTTTTGAGCATTATGAACTCTGTATAACCTGGTCTTCATTTGGGACCAATGAACAGAGCAATTTTTAATTTTCTTGGCTTTTAAATTGTAAACGTATTTCCTCTTTTAAATCCAGAATTATGTCAACTGTGTTGTTCTTTCTGAAGATTAATACTTTTTTCTTATTTTGTTGGCCATTCTAGCTTCTGTAAGCAATGAAGATAATACTTTAGAAATTTCATGGGTAAAGAAGAGATTAAAATTAGTGCTAAAAGCCAAGGGAAAGTTTTACATACCAAGATGCAAGGAAATCAGTAAGTTATAATTAGCAGCAGGAAATATAAATAGTTAATATGGAACTCTCTACGGATACTGATCTTTCTCAGTTCCTTATCCAATTCAGTCGCTCTTGTGTGGCCATTTACTATTGGCACAGTAAGACGTGTTCGTGTTGTTTATAAAATAGGTTATAAATCATCTTTAAACAAATTTGGTAAGTTTTACTGAATTTACATGTTGCTATTCCCATTATCAATGTCTTAGAAGAAAAATTAAAGAGCAGGAAGATTTTTTCTTATATATGTCTGTGCCTACCTGCTTTTTTCCTCTTGATTTTATATAAATTGACCAAAGGTTTCTTAAATTACCCTCAAGGTTGTTTAACAGAAACGTGACAATAGAAAATAGTCAAATGATGAGGAGGGCATAATAGTTCTCCCTTCATTCACTTATTAACTCTCAGCTCTAAGTTTCAGGCACTGACCTGGTCTAAGAATGAGAAATATTCCATAAAACCATGATAATAGCAACATCAGCTCACGTCATGTACTGGCCAGACACTGTTGTAAACTCTTCACACATACTAATTTATTTAAGAAGTTACTGAGAGGAATCAGATTACAGGATTCCAGAAAGCCTATGGATTAAGGATTGTTAATCTACCTATTTTACAGATGAGGAAATGGAATCAGAGAGTGATTAACTCTGTAGCCCAAGGTCACAGAACTAGTAAGTGAAGAAGCTTAAATTAAAAAAAAAAAAAAAAAATTTTTTTTGATATTTATTTACTTTGGGAGTGGGGAGGTGGCGGCGAGCAGGGGAGGGGCAGAAAGAGAGGGAGATACAGAATCCGAAGCAGGCTCCAGGCTCTGAGCTGTCAGCACAGGGCCCGACCGAGGGCTCGAACTCACGAACCGTGAGATCATGACCTGAGCTGAAGTCGGACACTCAACTGACTGAGCCACCCAGGTGCCCTGAAGAAGCTTAGATGTTAACCCGCCCGCCTCACTACTACCCTAGAATGTCATTTTCCTCTAAGGAGCTATTTCCCAATGAGGGAGAATAGTAATAAGACAATTAGAATTCAGTTGCACTGATGTGACGTAGCTGTAAGGCAGGCTGTTAGGAGAGATCTGACCAGCCCAGAAAGGGATGTAGGAGAGAGAAAGACCGACAGAGGGTAGTTCTGAAGAAACAATACCTTATCAGCATGTCTGATAATGGAAAGAGATAGTTGAGGAAAGAGTGGAAGAATCAAGAAGTCAGTAAGTGGGAGACTTTGTGCGAAGGTTCAAAGCCCAAGACTGTACTAGATACAGGGAGTGTGTGGGGGCTTAGTATGTCTGTGTAAGAGCAGATGGTGATGGTGGTGCGTGGAGGTGAGGCAGATCGTACAGGGCCTTGAGTGGGTGGAAAAAAAAAATTGAGTGAGGAACATTCTGGAAGCAAGGAGGATAAGAGGATGTGGAGTGGGGGCAAGACCGAGGAAGGAAGACCGTGTCGTTTGGTAAAATTGTCTCCATGCTCAAAGGTCTCTAACAGACAAATGTGGCTGTTGTGCAGCTGATAATGGTCAAGGAAATGTGTCTGATGAGAGAAGAAGGCAGGGCGATTTAGACAGGCCCCCATCTCTGCATTGCGTCTGAGGGGCAGCTGTGCCCAGCACAGCTGTGGTGGCCATGTCTGAGATGTATTTTCAGCCATGAACAGAGTACTGTTCTGCCCAGCTGCAGCACAGGAAGGAAGGCTCATGAGGCTCTACTCCTATTAATTCTTTGGCCATTCATTACTACTGTGACCTTAAAGGTCCTACTGGGCATTCAAGTGGGACGGCATGTGTAACTCTGCTGGAATATTCCATTGTAATTCAGTGTTTAAGGACCAAGAAAACTTTTACCCAACTTCTGGCAACCAGTAAATAAATAAGCTCACATAAAACTCTTAGAGCAAGGCTTCCCCATACCTGACTGGGAAGACCCCATTCATATTTTCTTTTTCTAACTCTTCTCTACTTTCTCTAATTATCTTCCCTAATATTGTACTTGTTTCAAACGTTAGCATGTAACAGGCTAACACAGTCACTGAACATGTAGCATCTAGATTATCTCAGACAGCAGGCTGGATGGGTCAGAAGAGTGCTGTATTTTATTTGTCCTGTCATGATGGAGTGTTGGCTTTAACACTTGTATCTTCGCACGGGCAGGGAAATCTCCACAGAGGAGACCATGAGAAACACGTAGGACAGGGAAGCCATCCCTGCAAATGGTCCAGAGTCAGGTTTGGAAGGCACATCCATAGGAAGTAGAACTTCTGTTAGAAAATGGCGTCGAGAAATACTAAGCAGTGAAGATGAGGAAGGAGGTTAAGGGCAGCTTGAATCAAAGTGAGGGCATGGGGAGTGATGGTCTGATTCAGCCGGTGTTTACTCTGAGAGTGATGTGCTGAAAGGAACAAAGAATGAAGTCAGAAAGACCAAGGAGAGGGCCAGAGGCTAGGTGTGAGGAAAAAGTTCACAAGGGAGGATGAGAACCATGCCTCGTGAATGAAAGCATCGTGTGGGGTACATTACAAAAGAGTAATCTATAGAATTATATGACCAGTCGATCCTGTTTCCATGCGTAGTAAAGTCAGAAGAATTCATTTGTCCTAGCCTGGGAAATGAGAGAAATAATGGTTCCATGGGTATAAAGGTCAACTATTGGGACACCCAACTGGGGGAAGAAGTACAGGATGGGGCTGGATCCCCCCTTACCAGATGTAGTCAGTCATTTTTGTTTAGTGCTTTGGAACTGGGAAAATGATATTCTTAGGACATATTAGTAAGCCTGAATGATCGAATGAACAAAGAGTCACTGATTTTTTTTTTTCCACTAACTGAAGGGTGTGGCTCATTTGTCTCATGACTTCCCGAGTCAGGGATTGCTTTCTTAGGAATTTAGGGAGCTCTCAAGTCAGGAAAACTAGAGAAGTCTGTGAAAATGTTTCACCCAGTGTTTGATTTTGAGATGGAAAGCTTAGATTTATCAGGGTTTATCCACCTTGGGTGTTCTTAGAAACTAGCATAAGATATTCCATGATAACAAAGGGAAGGTCTAGTAAGTTCTTGAGTGTTAGAGGTATTACAGTATAATGTCTTTGAGTTAAGTCCTCAGTATGAACAGGAGTATTGAATCAATTAAATGAGCAAAATACACCTTTTTACTTGTTCTAAAGTGCTACTGTAGAGGGCAGGGAGAGGGCTCTTGAGCTGACTTTCTGAATTCAGATCCCAATTCTGCCACTTGTGTGGAAGGTACGTGATCTGGGGCCAATTATTTAACTTTTATGACTCAGTCCTCATTTATAGAATGGGAGTAATAATTATTCCTGCTTCATAACAATTTTTTGTAAGAATTAAAGGAATTAGTACATGAAAAGAGCTCAGACCAGTAGACAGATCCATTACTAGCTTAAAAACATGGACTGTTATGAATATTATTTTTGAAAAACTGCCTTGACTTTCTTTTTCTGTGTCTTAAATTTAAAAAAAAATGTAAACAGTGAATGTCCCCTTCTTTTTTGAAAACATTAAAATGCTGTCCGCTATCATTGTGAGTTGCTCGGAGGAAGACGCAAGAGTTAACTGACTTTGCTGTTGGGAGAGCAAATCTGACAGTGTGTTTGTGACAGTGTCTGATACACGTCTTCATTTCTAGCACCCAGTGACACACGACTCGTTTGTACACACACAGACAACTACTGAGATTTTGATAAGGATTGCATTAATTGGGAAATAATTGACATCTTGATAAACTTTAAAGTTTTCTAATGTAGTCTTCTGTCTATTCAGGCCATCTTGAATTTCTTCCAGAATTATTTTAGAGTTGTGTGTATAGAAGTGTGACGCATTTTTGTGAGATATATTCCTAAGTCCTTGATTTGTTTCATGGTATTTTAAATGGTATCTTTTTGTTTCAGATTGCATTTTTACTTATTTGTTCCTGGGATATAGAAGTGAAATGAATTCCCCACACTGACTTTGTATTTCTAAATTTTGGTAAACCTAGTTATCTTAATTTTTATCTGAAGATTATTATCCTTAATTTTCTATTGCAGAAACATATTTTTTAGGAATAATTGTTTATTCCTTATTTTCCAATCCTTCTACATTTTTCTATGTTTTCTTACCTTATGGTAGAACAGAATTGGCATGGCTGAACACTCTTCTCCTATGTGATATCAGAGAAAAAAATCTTTCAACATTTCATTCTAAGGATGATGTTTGCTATAGGGTTTTGTAAAGATGTTGTATCAAATTGGGGAAGTTCCTTTTATTCTTAATTTACTACGAGTTTTTATCGTGAATGTGAGTTGAGTTTTATCAAACTTTTCTTCTGCATTCACTAAGATGATGTTTGTTTTTTTTTCCTCCTTTATTTTTGTTAATGTGGTCTATTATTGTGATTGACTTTCAAATGTTAAGCCAGTGTTCCACTGTGTGGAATAAACCCAACTTCATCATGCTATATAATCTCTCCTTTTGTATTTTGCTCTATTTTATTTACTATTACTTTGCATAGGATTATTACAGCTATCATCACTAACGAGATTTGATCTCTAATTTTCTGTTCTTGAAAATTCCTTATGGAGAGAAGATTATTCTAGACTCCTACAACAGGTGAAAGCGTTCTATCATTATCTGGAAGAGTTTGCACACGACTGGTGTCATTGCTTCCTTTAAGATTTGCTAGAATTTGCTGGGGAAGCATCTGGGCCTGGAGTTTTCTTTTAGGACAGGTTTTCACTGAATATTCGATTTTGGTAAAATAGATAGATGGGTTTGGCCATTCTGTTTCTTCTCACGTCTGTTTTTATAAGTGGTCATTTTCTGGGTTTTCCCCATTTTGTTTAAATTTTCTACTTTTTGGAATAAATTTGTTAATAAAATCCTCTTATTGGATAAAATCCTATCTTGAATGTCAGTAGGATCTGTAGCTTTGTCCACTTTTTTATGCTTGATATTAATTGCGTTTAACCTTCTTTCTTGGTGGGGATTTATCAATTAAGTTAGTCTTTAGAAAGAACTGTCACTGGCCTTTGTTAATCCTATCTGTTAACCTGCTTTCTTTTTCATTAATTAGTAGTACTCTTATTTTTATTCCTTTCTTCCTTTTATTTTCCTTGGGATGAATTCAGTATTTTTTTCCTAACTCTTTTTCCATCTTTCTAATTTTCCTAACATTTAAAGAGCATTTTAAGTTCTACAATTGTCTATAAGCACAACTTTAGCTCCAGGCCAGACATTTTGGTGTTGATATTTTCATTATCATTCAAATTTAATAAAAACTTTTTTTTTTCTCCCTGTTTTTATTTCTTCTTTGGCCAAGAAGCATATTGCTTAATTTCCAAGTATTTGAAGATTTCCTGGTTATCTTTTTTTGTTCCTGGTTTCTAGCTTAATTGCTTTATGGTCAGAAAATATTCATTGAGAAAATGGCCTGCTTTTGTAAATTTTCCATGTGTGCTTGAAAAGGTTATCTAGGATATTGTTCTGGATATATATTCATTGATTAAATTTGTTGATTGAATTCAATATATATATATTTTAATGTTTTTATTTATTTTTGAGACAGAGAGAGACGGAGCATGAGCAGGGGAGGGGCAGAGAGAGAGAGGGAGACACAGAATCTGAAGCAAGCAAGCTCCAAGCTCTGAGCTGTCAGCACAGAGCCCAACGCGGGGCTCGAACTCACGGGCCGTGAGATCATGGCCTGACCTGAAGTCAGGATGCCTCAGCTTCATCGACTGAGTCACCCAGGCGCCCCACATTCAATCTTTTATATTCCGATTTTCATTTTCGGTTGGGCTGCTTGTATCAATTACTTAGAGATGTATGTCAAAACTTTCCACTGTGGATTTGTCTATTTCTCCTTGAAGCTTGGTCAGTTTTTGCTTTCTGTGTTCCAAAGCTATGTTAATTGGGTTGTATGTATTAAAATTGCTATAGTTTCCTGGTGAACTAGATCATTAATCAGCTGGAAGTGATGTATTTATCTCTAAACAATAAATGAAATTTTGCCTTAGTATCTTATATTAATATGGCCACACCACCTCCCACTTATTGGTTTCTTCATAATATATCCTTTCCTATTATTTTCTGTTTTTAGGTATTTCTATTTTAGGTATCTTTCTTGTTTCTGACCATCGCTAGCTTTTCATTATAGCTTGTAGTCCCTTCAATTTTTTTTTTTAGTCCCTTCAAATTTAATGTGGTTACTGATATGTTTAGATTCAAATCTGTGGTTTTTAGGGGCGCCTGGGTGACTCAGTTGGTTAAGCATCCAACTTCGGCTCAGGTCACGATCTTACCGTTCGTGGGTTGAGCCCTGCGTGGGGCTCTGTTCTAACAGGTCAGAGCCTGGAGCCTGCTTCGGATTCTGTGTCTCCCTCTCTCTCTCTTTCTCTCTCTCTCTGCCCCTCCCCCGCTCATGTTCTGTCCCTCTCTGTGTCTTAAAAAATAAAATAAAACCTTAAAAAAATAAACAATGGCAAGATGAACGTAGCACAGCTGTGCCAGAGCATGCGAGAAAATGACATCTTTGTGGTTTGTCTACAGCACGTTTAACTGGACGGTCCCATTCCTTTCCTTCCTGGCCTGCCTGATCCTGGCAGTGGCCACCGTCACTTTGTATTTTATTCCACTCCGGTACATCGTTTTAATCTGGGGTAAGTTGGGCATGGTCCTTCTCCTAGCAGTCGATTTCAGGTAAGAATCAGTTACTCATTTGTAAAGTGGGACTATAAACTTTAAGTGTGCTCTTGTTGGCAATTAAACATGAGATTAAGGAAGGCGTTTGGAAACAAAAAACTTCCAGGACCTCCCTGAAAAGGCCAATTGCGTGAACAGTCAGCACAGATATGTACAGGCCTCCTGCATAATTGCAATCCAATAAAAATGTGATGGTGCATGTGATTTCCCTTTGGGCTTTCGCAGTCATAAATACTCTTGAATAATATATTGCCGTGGCCCGGTTAACTTTGAGGAAACAGTTATTCAAACAGTGAGCAACCACCTGCATCTCGCCCTTTACATTATGTAAAAGCAGATCTGGTCGCTGCCGGTCTGCTTCTGACACTTCCTCTCTCTTGGAGGAAAAATAACTTAACCCCATACTTAAATCCAGAAGCAGTAGAGAGGAAGGTGGGTAGCTACTCCCTAACCAGTGCCTGATGGAAGAGGAAGCTATTATTTAGCAGGGTAAACGGTGTGCCTGTATGAAGTTGAGCTGCTCTACAAAAGCAGAAACAAATTCACAAACTCGAAATAAATGTCACGACTTGATTTACTATGCAAGCTAGCAGCTGGACAAAATACAAGCAGCTTTGTGAATATTTGTGTCTGCTGCTGGGTGGGCTCTGGGTTGATAGAAGGAGGGTGCATTACAGTCGGTTAATTGTTGGAGAAGCAATCAACCCTTTTCCGTAAGAGTCTCCCCGTCGTAGTGTTCTGTTACTTGGCTCCTATGACTACTGCTGAGTTCTCAATCACAGCCACCCCCTTCCAGGGATCCTCAGATGTTAAGATGTTCCGAGAACTTACAAACACAAGTGACTGCATTGAGATGCATTCATCTTTAAGCAAAAGCCGAGACGCTGCAAATGTCAGATAAAAAGCTACAACCTTTCTAAAACCATTAAATGTAGACCTTTTCAAAGAGAACCCACAGGAGTAGAGTCCTGCCGACGAGGAAAGCCAAGTGTAGACATTCTGAACTGGGAAAAGCCTTCGAAAAAATAGAATAACTCATAAAACTTCAGAGGTGGAATGATTTTAAGGGAGCATAATCCACTGGTTCTCTGTTTCGTCGAGGAAGTGAAAATCCCGTGTGAAGAAGGATCTCTCTTTTATTGCCAAGCCTGAGAAAAGAAAAAGATATTCTCATTTCCCTCTTTAGGGGTCGGTTTTGAGCCTTGATGACCTTCACTCTTGGGGAAAGTCTTCTAGGCATACTTAGTTTTTGTTTATTTGTTTCTGTGTTTTGCAACAGTGCTAGCACATGGGTCTATGGACCCTTCGAAAGAGAGTGTGGAGCTCTTCAGATCCATTGATCAAGAAGGAACATTTTGTGAAAGTATTTCCCAGCATGCCTTCTGTACTAAGTGTTATCCATTTAGACCGAACAGTCTCACTCTTTCTTAATTGTTTTCCATTAAGAATGAGTTTCCGGATTCACTCAACTGGCCGCCTTTAAAACGCAGATCTTAAAACTATTGTCTGCCCCTAACCAAAACATGATTCAAAATCACGAGGATTATTTGGCCAATATTCTGTTCATTTTTAAGCTAGTGTGAGTTGAATGCATGGTCAGCTTATCAAACCCCGTTTCTCATGATGTCCTAATCATTGTAGTGCACGCTTGATTTGCTTTTCCACCTCTTGCCCCCCACAAAGAAGACTATGCTATATCTCCTCCTGTGATCGTCAGTTTTTTGAATTCCAGTCCCTCTTTCTGTTTATCCAGAATTGCTTTGACGTCTGATGTCATCCTCCAAGATCTTGGCAGCTCTCCAACACCAAAGTTTGGCATCTAATTAATAAGATACTGCTGTTGTTTTAATTTAGCTTATGGATGAAATTATTGAATAGAGTGGACTTTATTATGTTCTCCCGAGCTGACAGTAACCCTGTGAGCTTCGTCTTTTGCGTCTGGTCCTTTCGTTTTGCATTCTAGATGGGGGCTTATAGTTTATTGATGAGTTCACCGTGTACGATGTAGTCAAAGGCTTTGACCGTCAACACACGATCTGTTGGCTCATTGAATGAAATCTGCCATGCCGTCATGGAATATACGGTACAATTCTATTTTCTTTTCCAAGACAAATTAGTTATTAGGTAACATGGACCCAGGACATTCCTTTAGACATCTCCTATATGACTGTATCCTTGGTAGAGACTTTCTCATGTGGAAGATCACTTCATATGTCTTAAATTTCTAGTGTTCCTTTCAACTTTATTAAGGATCAGAAGATTATTGCTTAGTCTGAGTTATTTATTCATTTTCAGTGAGTCCTAAAAGTGGTAAGATCCTGAGTTTTTGTTTTTTGTTTTTGTTTTTTTTTTTTTGGTCCAAAATTTTTTTTTTTTTTAATTTTTTTTTTTTAATGTTTATTTATTTTTGAGACAGAGAGAGACAGAGCATGAACGGGGGAGGGGCAGAGAGAGAGGGAGACACAGAACCGGAAGCAGGCTCCAGGCTCTGAGCCATCAGCCCAGAGCCTGACGCGGGGCTTGAACTCACGAACCGTGAGATCGTGACCTGAACTAAAGTCGGACGCTCAACCGACTGAGCCACCCAGGCGCCCCATTTGGTCCAATATTTTTAACCCTTTGGAACAAAGCTATTTAGCTGTATGTTCTCTATTCCCATATTCTACACACCAAATGATGTTTTTGTAGAACTAATCATGAAGTACGAGAATTACTTAACATACGCCTCAGAAAGCAGCCTAATTTCATAATGGCCATAAGCAATGTTCCTTGACTCACCAACTCCATTGTAAGGTTTTGAAGGGTAAGACACTTTTCTTTCCTCTTTAGCCTACAGTTCCTGGTGGAGCTGCATAAAGGTAGTAGATCTTTTCACGGTCCCTGAGTTTGAGCCCCGCGTCAGGCTCTGGGCTGGTGGCTCGGAGCCTGGAGCCTGTTTCCGATTCTGTGTCTCCCTCTCTCTCTGCCCCTCCCCCGTTCATGCTCTGTCTCTCTCTGTCCCAAAAATAAATAAATTAAAAAAAAAAAAAAAGAAAAATCAGTGGGAGATCATGCACTGTTTAAAAAAAAAAAAAAAAAAGGTAGTAGATCTTTAACAAGTACTTGACAGATATTTAACGAGTGGAGGAGTCGTGCAAGTTTCATCGCTGTGGTCTACATGAATGGCATTTCTTTTGAGCCCACCGCCCACCTCTCTCGTGTGGGAGTGTAGATTTGGAAGATTACGTGAGAAGCGGTTTGAGAGGGATAGATGAAAGTGTCTTAAGGAAACCAGATGTACTGAAGTCTGATCACTTATTTGATGTATTTCTAGGAGGCAAGGCCTTTCTTAGGGTGAGATCCCAAGCGGGTTTTCTGTCCCCTCGGAAAGGTGTTTCATATTCCTTCCCTTCTATTTACATCGTAGATACTGGAGCTCTGCTCTGAGGTACTTCTGTTGTTCCAAGGTGGAGATGAACTCCCCAAGGTAGATTTTGAGCTTCTTGAAAGAAGGACCCATGACTTATTCAACATTATATCTCCATTTGTCATACCACAATATCTTTTTGGTGGCAAGCACTTAGCGTTGGATACATGTGCAAGCAAGGACCCTCAGCCCCATCCCACCCACTCCTATTGATGTATCGAGGTCAGGGTACATCCCAAGTCACTCATAAAAGTACCTGAAAAATAGTGTTATAATTCTCTTTCAGGTACTTATTCACCTGTGGCCATATGTGCAAAGCAGTCATCCAATTTTTCCAGCTTTCTTCAAGAGACTTTTTTATTTATTTATTTATATTTTATTTTATTTTATTTATTTTATTTATTTATTTTTTTTTTTGCTGGGGATCTCATTACACTCTAATGATCTATTCAGTTTGTGATCCGGGACCATTAAATGATAGTGTCTTTGCCAAACGTTATCCCTCAGTATTTGGATTCCCACGGTTTTCGTGTGCTACAAAATTAACATTCACAGCAGAGGTGCCCTTTGCCTCTCTGTATTCAGGTGAAAAAATCGAAAGGCGTGTCTGTCATGCTACCGAAAAAGGTACAGCTTCCAAATTTGGCCGTGTGCGATCACATGCCTAACAGTGTAACGATTCTTCTCCTATCCGTGCCCTTCGGTTTGGGGCTTGTTGACGTCTGGAGTGATGATGGTAGCCCCCTTCATTGTTACAGAATTTCAGAGTGCAGAATCTTCTAGCTTACGTTGTGCAACGTAATCCTGCCATCAACCTACGACACTATATATATAATAGGGCAGATCTTTTTTTGCTCAGATTTTAACGTAAGTAGTCTGAGGCACAGAAAGGTTAAGTGGTTTGCCTGAAACCACGCAGCTACCACACGGGGATGCCAGAGCTGGGGCCAAGATATGGCTGTTCCATAACGCTTGCTCCTCGCTTCATCGTCCCTTAATGATGACCCAGGAGTACCTGATCCCCTGTTGACACTTGGGCTCATGCAGTAAGTAATGACGCCATTTGATGGCTTTACAAAAGAAGGTGTGCTTTTGCAGCACGCCATCTGAGCGCCTTGTAATTTTTATCCTAAGTTGTTCAAACAGACAGTCTCAGTGCATTATGGGGCTCCTTCTGCCCTTGTTGGTGCGTTTGAGCTACTGTGCAGGTTTATAATCTTCTCAGTGACTAAGAACGCAGTGTTTTGATCGGCTGCGATATTATCCCTGCCTTGCTGCTCATTGTAAAGGCTCCAGATGCGCACACTATATATAATTAACAATAGAAGATATATCTTTTCTCAATACGTCTTTGTCTCCCTTCATCATTTCGCCTTGTCTGTTTTCTCTTGCCAAAAAAGCCCATGCTACAATTAAGTGTCTTTAGAATAACACAGCGAGAGTATTTCAGTTTAAAGGAACTCGGGGCAATTTCAGCTAGAAACACGAAGCTTGCCGTGGGGGGAGAGGGAAGAAAGGCCTAGTGCAGCTTGGACTTGAGAGAAAAAGGGTCGTCCGCAAGAAGCCTTCCCCAGCCCTACGGCCAGGCCACCAGTTACTCATGAACAGTGGCTGGCTCCCATTTGCAAAGCAGATGTAAATCTGACCCTCTAAGGAAATGACGGGAGGTTGGCATTGTGTCAGCTATCATGTCACTCGGGAAGCTCAGTCGTTAGAGGAAAGCAAAATACTATTTAATGAAGAGAAACATCAAAGCTTTTGTGTGTCGGGGCCGGCTTTGGGGTAAAAGGGCTCATGGAAGGTGAGAATTCTTTCAGCATCATTGGGATGGCCAGGTAATTAACAAGCACTGCTCTTTGCTAATAAACAAGCACTGATCTTTGCTAATAAACAAACACTCCGTGGCAAGGCTTCTGAAGCCTACCACCCGATCTCTGGGCTTTTGAAAACTCAGCATGGAAAAGAGTTGACCTTTGGTGAAAAGACAGTGGCTGATGCTCTCTTAGCAGCAGCTTCGAGGAGCAGAGTAGGAAACAGAGGTGGCCGACAGGTACATCCCCTCTGGAAAGAAAACCGCAGGCGGAATGTCCCCCCGGACATGCCCACGCACCCGAGGTGCACCCTTCAAAGACACCTTCCACGTTGAACCTCCTCTAATTACTACGGTCCCCGTCCTGAATTAGCAGGGACTCCATGGACGAGACAAACCCACGCACCGCCTTGCGGTCCATAAATTCAGTTAGCAACCAGAGCAGGCTAATTTCCAGTGATAGCTTTTCACGGTTTCCTGTAGCATCAAAGTTACAGTCAACATGTCAGGTTCTGTTCTGCCGGGAGAGGAGAGAAACCGGTGCAAATGAGTTGGGGTAGGGGAGAGAGATTTCTGCAGTTTCTTTTTAACAACAAAAAAGGCAACGCCCACCCCTCCGTCTCCCACTGCTACGTGTGGTCCAGAGCCCCCAAGCAGAGACTTGTTTGGGCTAATGAAGGCCTTTCCCCATCTGGGACATTGGTTTTCTTAGCAGAGGAGGCTGTTAATCAGTGTAGTCCAAAAAAGCCGATGAGCTACACTGTTTTCGTGTGTGTTTCTGCCGCCCTGCTGCTGGGATTGTAATGGGATTTTCACAATCCAAGAAGGCAGAGCTCCTGTCCGACAGAACCCCCACCCCCCACCCCCGCCCCACCCTGCCTTCGTTCAAGACCAGGCATTTGCGAATGATTTCACATGACAGCAACGTGTGCGTGACATGAGGTCTCGTAATTGTTTTACACTAATTTTGACTTGTGAATGCCCCTCTCCCCCAGTCAGGAGAGTTTTTAAAGAGACAGACAGACACATGGATACACAGACAGACAAAGAGATCTCCTGGTGTTTCTATTTTTCAGGCATAAATAAATTTACTAAGAAGCTTCGAAATCCCTATGCCATCGACAATAATGAGCTGTTAGACTTCCTCTCCAGGGTACCATCTGATGTTCAAAAGGTACGTAATGAACGGCCGCCACCAGCAGGGACCCCAACCCTGAAGTCTGGCCAGCCCCAGAGTCAGAGGAGCACAGGGCTGTGCTTGGGTAATTGAGATAACGAATCAGAAAATCCTTAAAGCGGCCTGGCTTGCAGGGAGGTGGCAAGGAAACCTTTGTCCCGAGCCTGAGACGATTACGGAAAATTACCCGGAAAAAGAGCTACTTAAGAATGACCTGGAACCCCTACTGTGTGGGTATAGTGTGATGGTGTTCTTCCATTTTATGATCGCTTGCCTCCCCCAGGAGGATAAGATGAGCTCAGTGAATGGGAGATCCCAAGCTGGGGGGATTCTTATTTTCCCCCTCTGCCGCGTGGCAGGCATTTTAGGGGAAGTAGTGGACAGGAGGATTATTATTATTTGTTTTAATTCTTCCTTGCCCTTATCACCTCCTAGGCTCCCCTTCTATCTTTTCCCCTCTGAAGACTGAGGGATGCTGAGGGCAAAGCCCCCACTCACTCTCACACATAAAGGCAGAGATAGCGTGACATAATTGGAGATCGATCGGAAGTATTATTCACAGGTACTTCGTCCAGCGGCATCTGGTTTCTGTGGATACATTGAGATTAAACGAGGCAACGATACCAGAAAGTCTCATAGAATACCTGATCTAGGCCCCTGCAGATCAGGCTGCCATAAATCCAGAGGAAGGAGGGTAGGCAATGATTTCTCTAAAGGAGCATCGAGATCAGAGAATAGGTAGATGGGGAGGGAGACCGTGGTAGGACGTACCAACGTGATGATCAAAGACACAGCCCTTTATTATCTGACAGCATCCAAATCAAGTATCGATTTTCGTCTCCGGGCCACAGTCGCATCACCGGTTCCCAGGTGGCTTTGTGCGGATTACAGTGACTTGGAGGTGAAAAGCCCTAGAATTTTTTTCCCCTTCATTCTGAGTTCTAGAGATTAAAACAGACTCCGTGATGCTATTTCTCTTTCACCTCCATTTTATAATATAATTAGCTAATAACTGCGCTCTATGAATATGAAGTTACTCGTTAACATTTGCATCACATGATCATAAAACAGTAACCCGGCCCTGTTTGTTTTGCATTGAAGATTGGAGGGTATGTCACCCCTGCTCCCCTGGGGGACCCTCACAAAACACTCTAAGGAAAGGGTGCTTTTTTCATGTATCTGCTCTCGGCAAAGTGTAGCTCAACATATGTGATGGGACACGATGTCCTTGGGGAGTTTGGCACAAATGCTAAAAAACAGTGAGCACATGTGGTCTGTAATACAATACTTCAAATAAAGCCATTCTGCCATCAGCCAATCAAAACCCACACACCAAAGCAATGGGATCGCAATGTGCAGTCACTTGGGTCGCAACATGAGGTTGTCCCTGCCTTCTTGAAGAAAGGAAATCACCATCAAGCACGCCCCACCGCAAGGATTGTCTCTACACGGTCGACACGGCAGCCCCTCAGAGCGGCCATCCATTTGGGAGGTGACATGATTACAGAGGGACACAGCAAAAGAGCATTCGAGGAGGATCTACAATATGCTAGTGAGATCCTCCCATGTGTCACCAAGAGTGCTTTCTAATAACACAATAGACAGTTTGCCACTGGGGACACCCTGAGCACTCATGTTTATCACAGATGGTTTAGCCATTACATTGCGAAGGAAATTCCTTTTTAAGAGAAATCTATTTAACTTTGTGGCCAGTATCAATTTCAACATTTTTGGGGGGTGGGGGGGCTTCTCTCTGGCCAAATAAATGTATATAGTTTGCAGAGACATTTTTTTTTCCTCCGAGATTGTAGATAGTTTGAAATGACTCTTTCTTAGTAAGTCGCTGTACTAAGGGAAGCACTCGCAAGAGGCAGTTATTAAGTGTACTTGTGGCTGAAAACGGGCACGCGCAAACCTAGAATTATCTGGCCGCGCCGAGAGCAGGTAGAAACCCAGGCATCTCATTAGAAAAATCTGCTTTTAATATTTTGGTTTCAAGAAATGATGCATGACTTCTCAAATCCTTCCTGCAATTAATCCCTTCATGTTCCTGTGTTTAGAAAATGATTCATTACCTTTGAACCTTCCTTCCTTTGCCTCGGTTTGTCCTTGGGGAGCCATTAACACGCACTGTGGCGAGCTAGGGTTACCTAACCGCCGGCGTCCCGTCTGTTTGTTTTCACAGGTGCAGTACGCCGAACTGAGACCCTGCAGCAGCCACAGCCCCCTTCGGAAGAAGCGCAGTGCCGTCTAGGACACGCGCCAACTCTGGCCACCGGCACCCGATTCCCTGTGGGGTCGGTGAGACCCGTGATGTCTCTGTTCCACCGGTGGTCCCCACGGTGTCTTTCCAAAACACGTGCTGTGTGGAGCCCTCCCCCTCTTCTCCCCGCTTCTCCACGGGCACCGATTGCACACGTGTGCGCACGTCCACGCACACGGGTGTGCCGGTTGCGTAGCAGGTCGGCCCCTCGCAAGGAAACAAGCCAGAGACCGTGAAAGACTGATGTCCCTTCTCCCTTAGAAGGTAACGTAAGGCTGTCAGGGGTCTCAACAGCCTCCTTGAAAACAGCCGGGAGTCCACCTGGATTCAAGAGGGACTTTGAACTTGTTATGGTACCTCCACCAGATTCTCCTGAAGATCCGGTCATGTCCACTCCCGTCTGCACACTCCTTTCAGATTGTTGTTCACGTGAGGCAGTCGGTTTTTCCCAGTTAGCAAATCCCTGGTAGCCATCGTCTCCCCACATAGTATATATCATGCATAGATTTTTAAATAACGACCCAGATCAGCTCAAGTCTTTGTGGGAGTCTTTCAGCCGGGATTACTGAAGACCCGTATGGAAAATTGTGGTCAACACCTCGGCGCTGGATGTCAGCCTCTTTCACCATCCATTGCTGGCAATGGAAGGCCCCAGAAAGTCCGAAGGGACCACTCGTCCAAAAAGCGAAGGTTTCAGTGAGAGTATTTGGTTGCCTTAAAAACGCCATTTCTTCTGACTTGACTTCGCTTTATTTCCAAAATAAAATGTCAATATTATAGCTGCAGGACGCGGGGGATGAATGAATGAATTCTGAAAGTATTTAGAAAGAAAGGTGAAGGCTGGGGAGCAAGGGACTAACGAATGAAGGTGGACCGCTCACCTGATTGTCGTAATCCCTTCATTCGCCCGCATTTGGGGGCAGAAGGTAAAAATAAGGCAGCAGTCCAAAATGATCTTTCGTTCCTGAGCAAAATAATCTGCATGTAATACATCTATATCTCAGAACCGCGTTCCTAGAAGAGCATCATCCCCAAATCCTGAATAGTATCTGATGCCTACAGCCCCCATTTCATAGTACCCCCCCCAGGTAAAAACCCCGATTTTGTGCATATATAAAATGTATGCCAATACTTTATGTTCAAATGATATTTAAGTTGTAACGACCGTATTTTGTTGACACATACTTTGTGCAGTTTTATATATATATAAAATATATATATATATATATATATATATATATATATATATATTGTAAAGCAAAGCCGAGGTAAAAAAAAACAGATTTAATAGTGAGGTTTGCTATTTTTTTTTCCTCTCTGGGTTGTAATTTAATAATCTTCAAACAAAATGTTTATGAAAAATGCCAAAGATTCTAAACCTTATCATCCCGTGTCTGTTTTTCTTCATATTATATCTTCCTGGGTTTCTTTCTGGCTGAGCCAGATTTCTGCATGATTTGATTTGCTTCAAGTTAATGAAGCTGGCTGGAAAAGAGCCTTGCAGAAATTATAAAAGCTCCAGTAAATCTCTTAGTTGTACATACAATAGATATCCAAGAACCTCTTTTGTGAAACCAGTTACTCAATCTTCTGTGTAAACAATGCCTCATTGTCTCACTCCCGACTATCATGTAGTTTATCATAGTCTGTCATTTTGTAATGACCTAAGTCAGACATTTTTAAACAGACATGTGAGATCTGATCAGTCATTTGAACGAAAACTTTCAGCAAGCAAAATAACCCCTTATTTATTTTTAAAAGTAGCACTGATACTTTATTGTTGTTCTTTGGCTATACAATTTCAAAATGAAATAATTTGTCCAACAAGGAGCCATCATTAGCGACTCTTACTCCCTCTGTAACCCAACAGGAATTCGGAGCGTTAAGTTTAGGATGCAGACAGCAGCTGGGATTCGGGACCGAATCAACTTTTAGTAAACTGTCAATGGAAAACAAGTGTTAATTGATTAAGGAGGCTTTGAAGGTTAAAAATGTTAGTTGTAAGGGGAATGTGAAGACTTGTACAAGTAATCAAACTCGGATGAAAGATTCCAGAATGCTTTATATAAAATTTATGGATTGTGGATTCACAGTACGATCATTAAAGATAATTTAGTAGGAATGTTGAAGTTTAGCCAAGCTCTCCTGGTTCTCTTCTCAAACCTCATGCTCCTGTTTCCAGCCCTGCCTGGATGTCTTAAAGGCGTCTATCCCTCGGTGGGTCACAAACTCCATTATTGCTCCCTTGATGTGTTCAGGACTCCTAATGTCACAGTCTCCTTCTCGTTTCCTTATTTCCCTTACTGGCACTGGCATCTTCTGGGCTGGGAGACTCTGGGCATCCCATTTGTTGTTACTTATGTTATTTCCCACACTTCCCAACCCACAAATTTGTAGATCCAGTGTTGACTGTTGTGTTATCTTGTCCATTTCTGATCACCACCCCCTAAGCCAAGGCCTCCATAACCTCTCACGAGTCACGGCGATTACATTATGCCAGATTAAACCTCATTCCGACTGTTCTTTTCACCAGGAATACTTTCAGGTTTCTGAAATTCTACCTTCCTTTAGGTTTTTTTAAATGCTTGTCGGGGCGCCTGGGTGGCTCAGTCGGTTAAGTGGCTGACTTCGGCTCAGGTCATGATCTCGCGGTCCGTGAGTTCGAGCCCCGCGTCGGGCTCTGTGCTGACAGCTCAGAGCCTGGAGCCTGTTTCAGATTCTGTATCTCCCTCTCTCTGACCCTCCCCCATTCATGCTCTGTCTCTCTCTGTCTCAAAAATAAATAAACGTAATAAAAAAAAAATAAATGCTTGTTTATTTTGTAAGAGAGAGAGCATGAGCAGGGAAGAAGGGGGGGTGCGGGGTGGGTAGAGAATCCCAAG
This sequence comes from Panthera pardus, assembly GCF_024362965.1. Classification (NCBI taxonomy): domain Eukaryota; kingdom Metazoa; phylum Chordata; class Mammalia; order Carnivora; family Felidae; genus Panthera; species Panthera pardus. Next base: position 5,900,484 of record NW_026526810.1, read on the forward strand.
CAGGCTCTATGCTCAGTGAGGAGCCCGACACAAGGCCTGATGTCACAACTGTGAGATTGTGACCTGAATCGTTATCAAGAGTCACCAACTGAGACACCCAGGTGCCTGAATTCTACCCTTCTTTAAAAGTTTCAAAAGTTTCCTGCCCCAAATAGACTTTCTCTAACATCCTTGTCTGAATTACATTCCACCCTTCTCTCTTGTTCCCTCACATCTTCTATATCTTTCTGGCATTTGCCCTATTCTGCTATAGCTCGTAGTTACCAGAGGCTTTTGACCCCAGCTGTCCTCCACTGATGGAGCACCCTGTCTGGCACCTAATAGACACTCAGGAAATACAAGATTAATTGATTGAGTCATAGTCGACTTTTCTTCTCTGCCCTTTTCATGTATACAGAGGGCTGATCTGGGTAGATTAGCATGGTCGATCAGAGGAAGTAATTTCTTGCATTTAGTGCATAGCTTATATTGTGTGATATTATTTATAAGCTCTGGCATGGCCACTATAAACATTTAAATGATGTCTTATATTGGTGAAGTCATTATTACCTATATATCACAGGAAAATATATTTGTGCATGGTAAAAAACAAAAACAAAAACAAAAAAACCCAAAAACTTTCTGATTCTTCTTCTTGTCATTTATCACTTCATGAACATATACTGAATACTGATGACCTACCTGAACAAAACAGACTACATTCCCTTGGTAAAAGCAGACGTGAAACAGATACCTTTCGGAAAGGGGCATGATGTTTGTAGATTCAAGTTTGAAAAAGAATATTCTGGCTGCAGTGGGTAGACTAGCAATTATGAATGTCCACGGAAGAGCCAACTTGAAGTCTTGATAAATTGATGGGCCTTCAAATAGTATCAATGGGAAAAAATACAAGTGAAATTCTGAAATTGTGAGATGGGTAGGAGAAAAAATGAGCAGAGCTTATCAGTTGCTTGACTATGGGGTGAGGGAAAGAGTAGAGACAAAGAGGGCACTCAGTCTGGTCATTGTTGGGTCTGGGAAGATGGTATGTGCTAAGAGAGAATTATAGGAGCAGCCATGAAAGGAACAGCTTGAACCTGGTTTTAGAAGATGTTGAATTTGAGGTAGCTGATGAGGCTTCAAAAGGGGATCTCAAACAGATGCCAATATATATGCTTAAGGGTCAACATTCATAGAAATGATTGAAGTCACATGCTTTGAGAAATTGACTCAATACTCAAAAAGTCCTGTAAAGATGAGTCCACCTAGACTAAATAGAAATATTAAACAAGAGAAAAAGCAGTAGGCATACACTGTCATAGAATTCAACTGGTGGAGTGTATTCCAAGAAAACAGGTGTGGTCTATAGTGCTAACTACCACTGAGATCACATCAGTTGAGGACAGAAGAATGACCTTTAGTTCACAGCATGGCAACTTGTGGAGACCGTGGTGATGAGTCATTTCAGTTGAATGGTAAAAAAAAGGAAACCAGATTTGGGTTGAGAAATGAGTAGCCCTAGGAAAATGGAGGCAGCCTGGCGGTAACCCTTGAAAAATTCCACTAGAAGGAGAGCAGGGAGAGAGCACAGTGACTCATAATGAAAGAAGGGGCATGGAATTATTAAGGAAAAAAAATTAGATGTCATGAACTCAGTGTATACCTATTCACAACAAAAAACTCTTCATTAGTACAAGATGGAATGATCTGTATCATTTAAAACTACTCTTGTCAAAACCCACCTCTCTTTTGTGTAGTATTAGTCTAACTTTTATGGTAGTAAAATGGTTAGGAAATCAAAATAGAGTATCTTCTGAAAATGTTACGAGTATCAATGGATAATTGGATCAATGTTGACAGGTTACACTTAAAGAATGGCATAAAGCACATTGCTTCTTTATGGAGGTCTCTTTGTATAAAGCCTGCTCTTCTGGCATTTTAATGTGGTGATTTACACAGGGAAAATGGATAGTTAGCATTTTATACCATTTATTAATTACCAGGTACTTCCTATATGCTTTAGATGCAATAATCATGTAATTGACAACAAAAACAGTGTTATGAAATTCCTTTAAATACTTATGGAAAGAATAATCTCATGCAAACTCCCAGAAAATAGTAAAAAAAAATAAAAAATAAAAAAAAATAACACTTTTCTACATATTTTATGAAGCCAATATAATCCTCACTCCAATATCCAGCAAGGTGATACAAGGATAGAAAATGACTTACCAAAATCCCTTATGAATATAAATACAAAATTATGGAAGATGTGTAAGCTTCTACATTGAAAACATGATTGAGAGAAAGAAGATAAATAAATGTAAGGCTTCGCGCATTAGAAGATTCAGTATATTAAGATGTCAAGAGATTAAATATAAGCCCAATAAAAATCATAACTTTTGCAGAAATTAATCAGCTGATTCTATAATTACATGGAAATGCAACAATCCAAGAATAGTCAAAGCAATCTTGCAGATGATTAACACTGGCAGATAGCAAAATGTATTATAAAGTTATTGTAACTAGACAATGTGCTATAGGGACAAGTGTAGACAAATAGATTAAAGAAGTAGAAAAGATCAGGACACCCACACATATTTGGTTAACCTCTCACCCAAGTTACGTCAAAGGTAACGTATTTTCAGTGTGGGAACAGCCTGCAGTGTAGGGAAAAAACCTTTTTGAAAAATGACACTGGGTCACTTTAGTATCCACATGGATAAAATAAATACTGACTCCTGCTCTATTCTCACGAAAATCAATCCTGTATGAGTTGCAAATCCTAAAAGCGGAAGGCAAAATAGATTTCAGACATAGACATATGAAAACGATTTCACGTCTATGTGATAAGCAAAGATGTTTTAAATGGAAAACAAAAGGCTAATCATAATGAGAAAATACTGATAAATTGGAGATCATTAAAATTAACTTTTTCCTCAAGAAGTATGGTTAAGAGAGTAAAAGGATTAAGCCACAGAGTGAAAAGCAATCCATAATCTCTGTATATAATCTGGCAAAGAATTCTATCCAGAATACAAAAAGATTTTCTACAATGACAAGGCTGAAAACACAATACAAAAATGGGCAAAAGACTTGAACAGTCACTTCACCAAAGAGCCTATCCAAATGGCCACTAAACATATAAAAAGGTGCTCGACATCAGTAGTCATCAGGCAAATGCAAATTGGAACCTCTGGAAAATGATATTACACATAGCCAAAATGGCTAACATGAAAATTCAAGTGTTTTTAAGGATATGGAAAAACAAATTCCTATATACTGCTGGTGAGTGAGAACATAAATTGGTAAAAGCAATTTGGAAAAGAAGTATCTATTAATGTTAACCATATGCATGCCCTATGACCCTTCCCCCAGTTTCACTCTTAAGTATATAACCAACAGAGGTGTGCATGCATTGGATAAAAGATGGGCCCGAGACTATTTATAGCAGCACTCCTTGCATAATTCCAAAAACAGAAACAGTATATTTTCATCAATATCTGGGACAATCAATTGCTTATGACTCTACAGTGAAATACCATACAGAAATGAAATGAAAAACGAATGTTGCATGCAACAACATAGGTACCTTTCACAAATAAGGCTCAACAAAAGAAACAAGACACAGCACAAATAAGTGCCATGAAAGATTTCATTTGTGTAGAGTTCAAAAACAGGAAAATACAATCCATGGTGTTAAAACTCAGAAGGCTGGGGGTGTAGTGGGTAAAAGGAGCCATAAGTGGAATTCTTGGGTTCTGCCATTTTGGTCTGGATTCTTGTTATGTGAACCTGTTAACTTTGTGAAATTCATTGAGCTGTAAACTTATGACTTGTGTAATTGTCTGCATGTTTACTAAGAGGAAAGAAAAATTATGAAGCATGACAATTTTATTCCTCATTTACCATTAAAGAATCTGAAGCTGATCATGGTTAGTATTTTCAACATGAAACAAGAGCACCAATCCAAATAAACATTTTAAGTTGTCGGGACTCATTTTAAACAAACCCAAAGCAGACAGTTCCTCCATAATCTCATTACCCTTAAATATTCAATTACATGTGAACACAAATCCATCATCCTTTTTTAGAGATCTTCATTATTAGGAATACAAAAAACGACTTTCTCTAACTGATCATCTACTGAAGCATTAAACATTGATTTACATGCACAAATTGGCCCATGAAACTTCAGGATCTGAAGTGTTCCGGAAAGCTTTCTCTTTTTACCGGTTATACATATTTTCATTGAGGCTGGCATCATAAGTAGTAAAGTTTGGGAGGAGTCAAAAGTTATACCTGGCTTTTCCACTGCATAGAGGGTCGGCACTCCTAACCCCCACATCGTTCAAGGGTGAACTCTACACACGTACACATATATTCCTAAATCTCTGTGAAATTTCACGTATTTCCAAGCATTGATCCATAGACTCCAATTAAGAACCAGAGAACCTGTGTTTTCGGGCAAAACCTTCAGAGTTTGCTTCTTGCTGCCTTTGAAACCTTAGGGGGGAGGATGTGTTTTTCTAGAAGCCCAGTGTCAGCTGTCTGCTCTCCAGAATTCAATTCATTCATTATTCAATCCAGCTTTGTTTTTTTCTTCTGTTTTTCTGGGAAATGTTTTATTAGGCGAGTCTTCATAGCTGAGAAATCCTGAGATTTCAATTTGCTTTCCATTCCTTTAATTCATTACAGTAATACATGCAAGCTTCTCTTCTCCATGTATTTTCATTATTAGATCAAAGCAACTGGTTGGAAAAGCAAAAACACATGAAATCATTTGTTTAACTGGATAATGAACAGCTGGCATTATGATGTAGTATGCATCTACCAGAACCGTTGTGATCTACATAGTGGTAAATGTCGTGATTTTGTTTTTGCTTTTATCTCAAAAGGTCTGCACAAGCTGGAGAAGTTATCCAGCAGAGAAAAGCGAACAGGGACAAGTAGAATGTTCCTTGCACAATGAAAGGAAACATTTTCCTCCCCTGAGGTATGAATCGCCTGTACGCCTCACCGCACGTTGGGCTGAGCCCAGGTAGAAGACCGAGGATTCTGAATGAGAATCTGAACAAGTGGGAGACAGAGTCTCTGACTTTGTGAAAGGGTCAGACAGCAAGGTCTGGGTTGTACAGAGAGCCATCATCCTGGGCAGAACTGAGCTCACAAAGTGAGGGACCCAGGCATGTGTTATCTCCAACTCTGAAAGTTTTACCCTTGATTATGTTTATTGTCAGCCTCAGGTTCAGCAACTTTTGTCCCGGGAAACTTATCACATGACTGATTAGAGACAGAGCCCCTTATCAAATAAGAAGAGCATTTCTTCTTTTCAGATTGTCTGTTATTTATCTAGCTAGCTAGCTAGCTAGCTATCATCTATCTATCTCATATTCTATTTTAAATTTACCTAAAATGTTTGTGCTATATCTCTTTCTCTCTTCTAAATCATTAATAAAGATGCTAAAACATGGGTAACCTGGGTGGCTTAGTTGGTTAAGCATCCGACTTCAGCTCAGGTCAAGATCGCGAGGTTTGTGTGTTTGAGCCCCACGTCGGGCTCCTCACTGACAGTGTGGAGCCTGCTTGAGATTCTGTCTCTCCCTCTCTCTGCCCCTCCTCCACTTGCTCTCTCTCTCTCTCTCTCTCTCTCAAAATAAAAAAAAAGATGCTAAAACAGCACATAACCTTGATTCCTTTGACCCACTGACCAGACGCCTCTCTTTAACCAGATCCAATAGCATTTACCTCTATGACCACCTTAAAAAAATATCAGTAGTTTTCAACCTACCAGCCTGCATTTTTTCGGCAAATTCAACTTAAAATCGGAGCCTTGTGAGATCCTGCTGAATCTTCTACTGCTTATTTTAAATAGCAAACAGATCTTAGGATTACTTCTAGATAACCACCCCCTACTCACTATTGTCAGGTTTAACCTTCATAATTTATGGCAATGTATTTGCTTATAAGACTCTGGACCCAGTTACAACCATACCAGTAGCTACCATGTATTGATGGTCATTTATGGTCAAGGCACTTTAAGATCGTAGTTTTAGTCAATTACGAAGGTACTTTGCATAATTCACATGGTGTGTCTGGGCTTATGGTTTTGATCTGTGCTCCAATTCTTGATTTTACACGAACCACTTCAAAAACAGTCACGGTCGGGGCAGTGGGGCGGGGGTGGGGGCTTGGGGAGTAGGGAATACGTTGAAATCTGAGCAATTTTAGAACTATTGACTTTTGAATGATGAGGTTTCCTGACATTCTTTTCCCTTGCTTCTTATAAATGGTTACTTGCTCATGCTGTCCATTTCTACTGAGTATTCATATTGGCTGTTCCTGTGAAAGATTTCCAAATGAATAGTGTCACAGCTATTTAATAATTAATGCCTCCTTTTCTCCTAACCCTTGGTTTTTAGCCTGGATTTCGATTATTCATAATGCTGTGGGAGTGTGCACGAATTCAATTCACATGTGGTCCTAAAACTGGCCAGTTAGTGTTAAACTTTAATAGTTTCAAACTTGTCTCCCAATGCCTTGATAACCTATAAAATTGCTACCTTATTTGATCTGTCTTTCACGCACTTTCTCTTTTGTATAGCTGTCCATTCCCTCATTCAGAGGCAACAAAAATTTTACGTGTCCTAAAATAGACAATTTAAAAAGGGAGAAAATTCAGAGGACTGGTTGACCCCAACTTTGGGCTATACCAAAATAAAAAGCCAGGTTTTTTGTTTGTTTGTTTGTTTTTGTTTTTTTCAGCTGCCTTTCATTAGCATTTGATTGCTGCTAGCTTAGAGTTGGATGAGGTCAATGAGCTAGAGCCAGAAAGATAAGGGTTCAAATCCAAGGTTTGGTCCTAAGGCACAAACTTACTGGCTGTGTTTGGGCAACCCGGTTATCTCCCTGGAGCTTAATTTCCTCATCATTACAATAGAAATAATAGCACTCAAATTATGAGGGTTTTGCATAAGAATATAAATGCTCAGCACATAGTGTTCACTTTTATGGAATTAGGATATACACACAGAAAAGTGCACAAAACATAGGTATGCAGCTTCCTAAGTTTTCACAAATTGACTGTTCTCATGAAACTAATACCCAGATCAAGAAACTTAACATGGCCAGCCTCCCAGAAGCCTCTTTTGTGCCCCTTTCGATTACCACCCCTTAAGGGTACACGTAAAGTTTCTCAAACTGGGCCCTATTGACCGTTGGAGCCAGATAATTCTTTGCCGTGGAGTGATAGGATACTCAGCTCGGTAAGAACATTTAGCAGCATCCCTGATCTGTACTGATTAGAGGCCAGTAGTATCTTCCCGGGTCTGGCAGGATGTGAGAGTCAAAATGTGTCCGGATATTGCCAAATGCTCAGGGGCGTGTGAGAATTCAGAATCTCCCTACGTTGAGAACCACTAGGATATACAGTTCTTTTTGCTGCCAGGACATGAGCTGTCCTCTGTTCTCAAGTCTTCTCCACTCCGTGGAGACCCAACCTTACCAGCTGCAGCCAAGAGGAATTTCTGAGTCACTGGCAGGTAGGCTCATCACCTACCAGTTCTGTAAGGAGGTGGTCCCTGGGTCTGGGGCCCCCGAATGTCTTGCATGTTTTCCCCTTTCTCCACAGCTTTGTCACCCCTGGCCAGTGGAAGTTTAAATTGGCTCGACCACTTTTGGGGCACCTGGGTGGCTCAGTTGTTTAAGCGTCTGACTTCGGCTCCGGTCATGTTCTTGTGGTTCTTGCGTCAGAGCCGCATGTGGAGCTCTGCCCCGGCAGTGAGGAGCTTGCTTGGGATTCTCTCTCTTACCCTCTCTCTCTGCCCCTCCCTGACTCCCTTGCTCTCTCTCTCTCAAAATAAATAAATAAAAACCTTTAAAAATTTTTTAAAAATAATTTGAAGGAAGTTAGTAAGGAAGGAAGGAAGGAAGGTAAGGAAGGAAGGAAGGAAGGAAGGAAGGAAGGAAGGAAGGAAGGAAAGGGCGGAAGGAAGGGAGGAAGGAAGGAAGGAAGGAAGGAAGGAAGGAAGGAAAGGGAGGAAGGAAAGAGAAAGAAAGAAGTTGGTTCAACCACTTTGGAAAACTGATGGCAGTATTTATTAAGCATTTACTAAACTAAGCATACGCTTACCCTGACGATTCCCTTTTCCCATTTCTATTCAATCACTTACATCTAACCTTTCCCAGAAAGAACTGAAATAACTTGCAACCCACCATGTTGATATGTTCATTAGCCTTCCTTCCTATTTTAGTGGAATCTCACAGGTGAAAATAAGATACACTATTTCCATGATATAAGCTATAGCAAATTGAGGACCTCAGGATTAGTATTAATTGTTTTGTAACAAATTATCTTATTTATAATTTGAATCAAATTCTGAATAAGTCTACATATTGTGACTATTCCGATACGTCTATGCCTATTTTGAAATCTCTTTAAGTTATTCTGTTTCTACTCTGTTCTTTTTTCTTGTAATTTATTAGTTGAAGGAACTGGTGTTTTGTCCTATAGAGCTTCTGACCATATGAAGTTTTTTTTTAATGTTTATTTTTGAGAGGGGGGAGGGGCAAAGAAAGAGGGGGACGGGGCAGACAGAGGATTCAAATCATGCTTGGTGTTGTCGGTGCAGAGCCCAATGTGAGGCTCCAACCCACATACCGTGAGATCATGACCTGAGCCGAAGTTGAACACTAACCAACTGAGACACCCAGGTGCCCCCAAGAAATATTTTTAAATAATATACATCATAGGGGCAACTGGGTGACTCGGTTAAGCATCCAACTTCAGCTCAGACCATGATCTCACCATTCATGAGTTTGAGCCCCGCATCGGGCTCTGTGCTGACAGCTCAGGGCCTGGAGCCTGCTTGCGATTCTGTGTCTCCCTCTCTCTCTGCCCCTCCCCCACTCACACTTTGTCTCTCTCTCTCAAAAAGTGAATAAACATTAAAAAAGTAATATACAGCATAAATTCATGCTGATACTTCAAACTACAGAGTTTTTACTTAAATTCTTTAATCTTATTTGTGTGTCTTACCCCAAATGGAGAATCCCGGTTTTCAATAAACTTCCTCATGATATAATTAGAATATTACATAATAAAACATGTCATTTATCCCAGAACACAGTCACGATAGCCTGAGAATAGCACTACCACTCATAACGTCACAGAAATTTGTTCATTTATTTATGTAGTTCTTCAATTTATTGTTTTTGAGTTACTTAGAATAGATTCTCTCTGGCACTGTGCTACCAACTGCCGACATATGTAGGCTCATTTGTTTTAACTTATTTTCATTTTTAGGGATGGCCTTTTTAATATTTAATCTTTTAAATAACAGGTAAATAGTTCACTCCCTTCCCAAGTCACATCAACAACACAAAATATAATCAAGTAAGTCTGATTTCTATCGCTGCCTCGTCCTTCTCCCATAAGTAACCGTTTAGAACAAATTCTATGGCTTTCCCTGCCATTGTGTTTTTTCAGTTTTCTAGCATACACACATACAGACACACATATATTTCTCCCCCACCCCCTTAGAGAATAGGTAATCTACTAAAACATTTCCATGAAACTTAATCTTTTATGGAACAACCAGCTCTGGAGAGCACCCCACCGCAGTATTAAAAGGTGATCACATTCTGTTTGGCAGCTTGAATGTAACAGGCAATAGATATTTGGGTTTTTTTCCATCTAGTGCTTTACAAATGGCCCTGCCACGAACTATTTGGCACGTACATGCGTTTATAGTTTTACCAATGATTCCTTTGGATAGATCTTGAGAAGTTGGATTTATTGGTCAGTATATATGTAATTGTGGTAAATATTGCTAAATTCTTCTTTACAGCGCTCTTACAATTTGTATCGTCCGGTGGTGTTTGGGATTGCCTGTCTCCTCCAGCCTCGCCAACCTCGTAGGTTGACAAACTTCTGGATTTTTCCAATCTGGCAAGTGAGGAATAGGATTTTAGCATAGTTATGAGTTTCTCTTATTGTGAGAAGTGCTTTTCATATGCTGAACATCCATTTTTGCATTTCTTTTGCTTTGAGCTGTCTGATTACTTATCTAGCCCATTTTTTTGTGGAGGAATTTTGGTATTTTTTTCTATCTTTAGAACCTAATTATATAGGAATATTAGCTATCTGTGATATAAGTTACAAATATTTTTTCCAAGTTTGTCATTTTTTGAACTATAAAAAAAACCTCTAATTAAAAGAAGAAAGTTTTTAGTTTATGTATATATATATATATTTTTGGTTGTCCTATAAAATCACTTAATCTATATTTTTCCATATTGTTCCTGGATTCTGATTAATCATTAATGAACTTGTCCTCATTCACAGGCGACAGGAGAACTCACCCTTGTTTTTTATTTGTTTTGTTTTATTTTTAAATACTTGAGTTTTTTTTTCCTGTTTGTACCTTGAAATCCATTTGATTTTCTTCTGTCATAGAGGCTGCTGTCAAAAAGTCTAATGTCTGTCTGATTTTTCTATTACTTAAAAGCAACTTACTATTCTTCTTTGGAAGTTCAATAGTTTTACTAGAAAAATGCCTCAGTTTGGACCTTTGTTATTTAGGGTTGTCCACTTTTCCCAAGTAGACGGTGTGCCTATTCAAAATGGAATTTCAGTCAATATTCAAGGTCTGCTGAGTAAGTACATAGGAGGAGTAGACTTACGGAGTCATAGGGTATGCACATCAAGCTTTAGTAAATACCCTCAGTTTTCCCAAGTGGTTGAACCTATCTGCATTTCAACCAGTGCTGTAGGAGAGTTCCGATGGCCCCACCTCCTCCCCAACACTACATATCTCCACCTGGTCCATTCTACCTCTGGGGATGTCTGCGCAGCGGTATCTCGTGGTTTGAATCTGCATTTCCCTGATGACTAAAGAAGCCGGGCACATCTTCATACCTTTCTTTCACTATTTGGATACAGCACTGTCCCCTACCCTCCCCCCCCCCCAACCCGGTGATGTAAGTTACAAATATTCTCCTAAGTTTGTCATCTTTAAACTCTAATTATTGATAAAGTTTTGGAGTGATGGTGGGGTGGTCCGAAGCTGATGGCCACGAAAGGATTCTTGAAGACGTCTTTGGTGCAACAAAAGGTGATTTTATTAAAGCAGGAAGGGCTGCACTGGGGTTGTGGCCAGTGGCCAGTTATGAAGGTGGGAAAGGTAAAGTCAAAAGATAGGCCTCCAGAAGGACTTTGATATGTTAAAGGGGACTCCTAAGCTACTTGAAGCCTGGCTATTGCCAAAGCTAAGGTTGTTTTCCCTCTAGTAAGGCTTTCACATTAGGACGGTAAGGGGTCCCTGGAGAAATGTTCTACTCTGTATTCGCCTCAAGTATTTGTCGGTGAGCTGCAGGTGATAAGGAAATTTAATTTTACCTGCCATTTTTTTTCTTTCCTTTTTTCCCCATATCACTGTAGAGGGGTGATGTTGGGGCTCCGGGAAACCAAGTCTATGGGTTTCTGGAGATTAGGCTATTGATAAGATGCCTTTTTCTTGTAATTTAGGAAGATATTTGTAAACTGATAGAGACTCACATCCTTTAAGACTGTGGTGTCTATCAGTTAACCATTGGTTTTCTCTCCTTTCCTTTGTCCTAGGGCAGCCAGGAGTGCCTGGGGAATATCACACACATCCCACCCTGGGGGTGGGGGTGGGGTGGGGTTGGGGGTTGGGGGGTTGGGGGGGTTGCTAGCTTGTATTTTTGCCCTCAGCCTGCCTCATGCTCCCTTATCAATTATGATGGCTTTTGTAAAAAAAAGAAAAAAAAAGAAAAAAAGAAAAGAAAGAAAAAGAAAAAAGGAAAGTTTTAGTTTTTATATATATTTTTGCTTTTTACACATTTGGTGGTTTTCTCTCTGTAGTTTCAGTCACCTGTGGTCAATCATGGTCCAGAAACAGATGATCCTCTTTCTGGTGAATGGTGAGAAAGTCTGTAATAGCCTAACATTACATCACAGCGTCTGCATTTTTCACCTCCTTTCATTTTATCATCTCACATCATCACGAGAAGGATGAGGTACAGCGTAATATGAGATATTGAGAGAGAGAGACCACATTCACATAACTTTTATTGCAGTATGTTGTTATAGTTATTCTATTTTATTATTAGGCGGTGGTGTTCATCTCTTACTGGCCTAATTTATAAATTATCCAAGGTATGTATGGGATAAAACGTGATATACATAGGGTTCGGTGCTATCTGAGGTTTGAGACATCAACTAGGAATCTTAGCATGTTCCCCTGTGGACAAAGAGAGCCACCTGTAATTCTCCTTTGCGAAGTGTTTATTCAACTTTTTGCCATTTTTTTTCCTATGTGAATTACCCTGGCTTTCTTTCATTGCGTTATAGAACGTCCTTACGCATAATCTGCATATGAATCACCTGTCAGAGATATGGATGGCAAGCATCTTTCCCATGTTATGACTTGCCTTTTTACTTCTTATGACTTGCCAATGATGTCTTGCAATGAAAAGAAACTCTAAATTTTAACGCAGTGCAATTTATTGCTTTTCTACTTGTTTTAGGATGGAGATGTGGGTCAGAATAGCTTCACAGCTATTGTTCTTGCAAAGCGATTAACAAACACGGCTTTGCATTTTGAATGCTTTGTATTCTCCTTTTTAACACTGGTGTCTAAACCTTCTGCCCTTTTCTCCATGTTGCATTCGATTTCATTTCCAGTCATAGCAGTTTTTAACTTATGGGGGGGCTGGGGGGAACTTTGTCCTAAAAGGAAGCTTCGGTCTATTGGTTTTGAGATTTGAGTGTTCATAGTACCAAGATGGCTCCAGCTCGCTCAGACCTTACTAGGCACTCGCCTAAAAATTGAAATGTGCAAAAGTCCTTGCTAGTCTCAAGGACTGCCATACCTCTGAGTACTTTTTGGAAATCTGAGTTGAGTTGTTTGGTTCGTTAGGTTTTTTTGTTCTTTTTTTTTTTTTTTTCATCTCAGATCCATCCCATGTCCCATGCCTCCTTTGCTGATATCATGTAGGTCTTGAAACTGTCAAGTTTGTCCTCACCCGTTTATATTTTGAAGTTCATGGGAATGTCATGTTACCTACTTTGGGTGACTTATGTTATAGATAGGATTTGATTATGCTTGCCTTCATGAAATGATTTGGAAAGATTATATATGTGTATAATATATATAGTCTTCATCATCTTCCTTGAATTTCTCTCACTACAGTTATTATCCTCATCGTGCAGAGGGGGAGCCAAGCCCTTAGAGAATCTTGGTCAAAGCCAAATAATGGAAACATGTGGATTAAGAATCAAGCCTATCTCTACGAACTCTAAGGTTTTAATACCTTGTACTACTTACGTTTTTACTTCCTCCATTCTATGGCCTACTTATATTATTTTTATTATTGATTGATTGATTGATCGATATTTTATTTTTAAGTAATCTCTACACCCAATGGGGGGCTCAAACTCACAACCCTGACTGAGATCAAGAATCGCATGTTCTACTGACTAAGCCAGGCAGGCACTCTTATTTCTCTTTATTTTCATCTAATTAAAAAAAAAAAATTCCTGTCTGGCATGTTTCAGAAAGTATATAATATTTTAATAATCTTGTATAAACATATAATTCATAAATAAATAAAACTAAATTATTGGAAGCTGTTCAAAGTACCTTAACTGCTGAGTATTCACAGGGTTTTTTTTTTTTTTAAATGTAAAGATCTAGTAACTTAATCAGTGTGTATTAAACTATGTAATAGGAAGTTTGAGTACTTGCTATCATGAAGAAAATAAGAATCCTGACAACAAAGATTCATTTTCATCTTCTTTATAATAGCCAGTTGTTATAATGTGAGGAAAGACAATGAAAATACATGAGAAATTATAAACAAGTGTTTTCATATTGTGGATTCTGATGCTGTAGATATCCAAATTTCGTAGGCAACCGAAAATACAAATTACTCAAGTTTCGTATCACATTAGCTGAATTGGGAAAACAACATCTATTTGGAGAGATAAACATTTGATGGAAATTGGCTCAACACTACACGCCAGGCTATTTTTTCCCTTCTTTCACTGTTGCTTAAAAGTATAATAAAGAGAAGTACAGTGAGAATGCCTGGAAGAATAAAGTCTCCCAGAATCATAAACAACACCAGTTGGATCATAAGCAGAAATATTCAGTGAGGTTTAATTTGGAGGCAGGGTTTCCTTCTCAGGTCAAAAACGATAGGATGCATTAAAGAGACTCCTTTGTGTTGGTTGCTATGGCTGTTATAACAAATTACCAGAAATTTAGCGTCTTGTTTAGACATATTTGGGGGCACCTGGGTGGCTCACTCGGTTGAGCATCCGACTCTTGATTTCAGCTCACGTCATGATCCCAGGGTCCTGGGATCGAGCCCTGCATCGGACTCCATGCTGAGTGTGGAACCTGCTTAAGGTTCTCTCCCTCTCTCCCTCTGCCCCTCTTCCCCGCTTGCATTTTCTCTCTCTCTTAAATTAAAAAAATATAATAAAACATTTGGGGGCACCTGGATGGCTCAGTGGGTTAAGCGTCTGACTTTAGCTCAGGTCACAATCTCACAGTTCATGAGTTCAAGCCCCGCATTGGTCTCTGTGCTGACAGCTCAGAGCCTGGAGCCTTCTTCAGATTCTGTGTCTTCCTCTCTCTCTGCGCCTCTCTGGTTCATGCTCTGTCTCTCAAAATATATTCTCTCAAAAATAAACAAACGTTAAAAATATATGTATAATAATATTTAAAAAAAAAGCAGGACAAATTTGCCTTATAGTTCTAGAAATCAGAAGTCCCAAATGATCTCACTTGGCTAAAACCAAGTTATCAACAGGACTACATTTTTTTTAGAAGCTCTAGGGCAGAATTGGTTTTCTTGCATTTCCCAGCTTCTAGAGGCCACTCCCACACCCTGACTCCTGACCCCTCCTCTATCTTCAAAGCCAGCAATGTTGTGCAGAGTCCTTCTCATTCTACCTTCTTCTGGTTGTCTTTTCCAATTCCCTATTCCACGTGCAAGGACTTTAAAACACTCTGTGTGTGTGTGTATTCATATGAATATATATATGTATATATATATATATGTATACATATATATATATATATATATACATATATATATATATTGATCAGCAACCTTGACTCCCCTTTGCTATGTAGTCTAACATAGTCACAGGTCCAGGAATTAGGATGTGGACCTCCATAATGGGTCATCATTCTGCCTACCACACTTACTAAGGTTTTCTAACCTAAATTGACAAATTCTGATAGAAGTACATTTCTCTCTTGTTTTTTGAGGGGATTCTGTCATCCATATTTATTTTCAAAGCAGAATATCTTTTCCTTTTTTTAATTTTGCTAATGTTTTATTTATTTTTGAGAGAGAGAGAGAGAGAGCGAGCGGGGGAGGGGCAGAGAGACAGAGGGAGGCACAGAATCTGAAGCAGGCTCCAGGCTCTGAGCTGTCAACACAGAGCCGGACGCGGGGCTCGGACCCACACACCACGAGGTCATGACCCAAGGCCGAAGTTGGTCCCTTAACCAACTGAGCCACCCAGGCGCCCCAAAGCAGAATTTCTTATGCTCGTGTCGATTAAGCCCACGCCTTCACATGGGCATGTGCATGCACACATATATACATACACACAGGCCTACTTTATTTAGATCACTGAAAAAACAATAGTACGTGAAAAAAAAACACATCCTATTTATTTAAAAAAATTTTTTTTAACGTTTTATTTATTTTTGAGACAGAGAGAGACAGAGCATGAACGAGGGAGGGTCAGAGAGAGGGAGACACAGAATCTGAAACAGGCTCCAGGCTCTGAGCCGTCAGCACAGAGCCCGATGCAGGGCTCGAACTCACGGACCGCGAGATCGTGACCTGAGCCGAAGTCGGCCGCCCAACCGACTGAGCCACCCAGGCGCCCCAACACATCCTATTTATAATGAGAACGTGTCTTAATCGAGTCTCGAATGCAGTGTGGGAGGATATAAAGAGAATCAAACTAAGAATCAGAAAATCGATGTTCTCCACCCGATTCTGCCCTTTTGTAAACTTTAACGTAAAAGGGTAGTAGTAGCAGCACTTGAAAGAGCTGTGTAGACAGTCATGGACATTTAGTTATCTTAGAGGTATTCCCCATCATTAAAACTCCATTAAGGAGGCTCCCAGCCAACTAATGGTCAGGTCCCAAAAGAACTGAAGGAAGATAATCCTGATGTAAATTGAACCAAGAAGGAAATGCTTTCATATGGTAAAGCCAGGATGGGAACCAAATAAAAGCCAGAACTCTAAAACTCTAATTCTTGATGTCATGGCTAATACTAACTCTTGAACTGTTGAGTAGGAAGGTGCAGTACGTGCTACCTAAGTTTCTCCACTAGGGTAATAGGATGAGATACTTAGGAATAGCACCCTACAGACTGGCTTTGTGCATGAAACGTGTCCAGTTTTCAAGATCCTGGCATTAGATTAGCCTATTTTGTTGTGCAACAACGCTGCCTCAATGTTCAGCCAAAGCGGATGTTGAAACTCGTCATTAGATAGAGTTTCGGCTTCTATTTCCCCAATTTTCGATTTCACACACCCATGTTATGCTTGTCTCCTATCATTTCAGAAAATCCCAAATTGCCAATCGTAATTGCATAATTCTTTTTGAACACGCTGTCAAAACGAGAGGATTAAATCTAAAAATTCAAGTCCTTTCAATTGATTGGTTTGGGGAATTTGCTCGCTGGATTTGGCCCAAGATTGGATTGAAGTCGTTGATTATCTTAATAGTATTACTTAAATTTGAACCGCACAGCTTCATTACTTTTGATTCACGCTAGGAAATGATTATGTCGGAACTGGAAACCGTAAAGCTAGAAATTGTACAATAATAGAAATACCACTTAAGCTGTGAGTAGCAAAGGCAGACTTGAACCTTGCTGAAACCTCAAGCCAACAACCAGCGGCATTTCTTTTGCCTCCAAATCTCTTTTCTCTTAAAAATCGGCGAGCTGCACGGAACTCCGTCCGCCAAAGAGATATCAGGTGCACGCATTTGGAAGTGCACATATGCTTTTCCGCAAACAGACAACAGGACAGGCTAATGAGAAGTGTTCGCCTGAGGAATTCATCACGTTTTAATAGGTTTGTCATCTTGACATGAGGGATCACGTTAGTCATCATTTCCCACAAAGGTGAATCCCTGCACTGGACAGCGGTTTTGCATTTTAATGCTCGATGAATGAAAATTCCACCGCCGGCGTCTACTCCTGCCTCCTACTATCATTTAGGACATACATTTAGCCGGGCTCAATTTTGCAGAGAATTTTTTTTTTTTTTTTTAATGCCAAGACCAGGAGAAAAGTTAACTTCTAGCTGTGTGAACTGAAGTCAGTTCGTGCCACTGGGTCTTGCTTTTCTGATTTGTCAAATGGGGGCTTTGTGTGGAGAAAGTCTGGCAATTTCATGCAGATAGAAAGCGATAAGAGAAGAGAGCTAGACCAGCTGTTCAAGCAATTTGGAAAAGCGCGAGGTATTTTCTCTCATTATTGGAAATGAGACATTTTTGTGTCGGATTAGGATAATCCATACTGTTTAATGTATAGATTTCTATATTGTGAAGTAAGTCCAGGTTACATTTGAATTTTCTTTTTCTTTAAGCCTAAAGACCACATGCCTTTATTTTTTTTGTTCTGTTGATTTTAGTCCGTGTTTCAACTCCTCCGGGTTTGAGCTCAGGATGCCAGTGCCCCATGGGTACCCACCTCATTTCCCGCCCACCTGCTACTTCTTCTCTTGGGTCCTATCTACAGCATCTGGGGCCACATGCCCTTCTCTTCCTTGATTTTCTCTCTGATTATGCTGAAGTATGTCTAGAAACAAACTTCTAAGACAGACTATATAGAAAGTTAAGTATTGGAGCCTTTTACCGTCTCAAAATGTACTTATCTGGTACTCACCCTTGTCTTAGGTCAAACGTTCAGTGTTGATTTCACGATACTCCCTTGTTGTAATCTCTGGGAAACTTCTTTGAGTTTCTGTTTCAATCTTTCAATTAATTGTCTAGTTTGAGGGGCGCCTGGGTGGCTCAGTCGGTTAAGCAGCTGACTTCGGCTCAGGTCATGATCTCGCGGTCCGTGAGTTCGAGCCCCGCGTCGGGCTCTGTGCTGACAGCTCAGAGCCTGGAGACTGTTTCAGATTCTGTGCCTCCCTCTCTCTGACCCTCCCTCGTTCATGCTCTGTCTCTCTCTGTCTCAAAAATAAATAAGTGTTAATTGTCTAATTTGACCAACCATAGTTTAAATTTGTTATTTTTCCCATAGCATATATTTCTGTTGTTGCTGTTGTCGTTGTCGTTGTTGTTGTTGTTATTCTTCTTCTTTTTCTTCTTCTTCTTCCTATATTCTCAAATCTGAAGGTAATAGAATGTTTTCTGTTTTCAGTTTGTGCTTTTTTTTAACTTTATTTATTTTGAGAGAAACATAGATGAGCGGGGGGAGGGGCAGGGAGAGAGGGAGAGAGAGAGGGAGAGAGAGATTGAGAGAGAATGAGAATCCCAAGCAGGCCCCACGCTGTCAGCACGTAGCCCGATGCAGGGCTCAATCACACGAACCATGAGATCATGACCTGAGCGGAAATCAAGAGTCGGATGCTTAACCGACTGGGCCACCCAGGCACCCCTCTGTTTGTGTTTTTACCTGTCTTCCTGAGTCATCTTTTTCTTTCATGTTGGTTCTTCTTTCACATTACTTTTTTCCTCACAGGTCTGTGGATCCATTGTTGATTTGTTTTATTTTGGACCAAAGAACTCCATTGGCCGTTCTAGGCAAGAGCTGCAGTTTTCTCTGCTCAAGGACAAGTAGGTCCTTCTCAGGATAAGTCTGCCTTTGGAAGAAGATCTCTGTCTGGGAAGATTGTGCCCACCGGCAGCACGGGCTTCCGTTCGGGTAGGTAGCGAGTCTGGTCCAGCCGATGGGTCCTTCCAAACGCTGGAGTAAGAAAGACTTTGTTGTGAGCTTGCCGTCACCGCGCTATGAATGTTGATGTTACTAACAGATGACACTTAGGCTGTTCTAAGTATTTCAAACAGAATAATTATTTAATTCTCAAAACAACTAAGTGAGGTAGTGCTATAATTATCCCCCGTCTTACAGATGAAGACAGTGAAGCACAGATAGTTAAGGAAATCGTTCAAGGTCGTAAGGAATAGACCTGAGCTTTAAATCCAGCCAGGCTGGCTCTGGAGCCTGTGCCCTTGACTGTTACATCTCCTGCCTTAAGAAAAATCCGTTGGTATTCTCACAAGAAGAAATCTTGAGTTTTATGGGTCAAGACCATGCTGGCTTGCTGCGAATCCCCCTTCTCCCAGAACCTCTTCTCCTTCACGCCCCTTTGAGACCTTGCCAACTTAAAGCTGAGCTTTCTGAGTATCGCCAAGGGCGAAATCTCTCCCTTCTCCAATCCACCTGTGTGGGGACGCCACTGGTGCCATCTCCTATTGGGCATCACCCCTACCCTGCTCTCAGCATGTTCCATTCACCCCCACCCTGTTCCCTAGCTCTCGTCTGTGATGACTCCTCCACTCTCTCAGCTCTTTCGCGTTTATTCTCTCTTGCACGATGCTCTAATTTTATTAGCTTCCCGTTAAAGACGAGCCATCCCGCCACGTTCAGTTAACCAGATTTGATGAAACCAACTTAACCCCAACGTTTGGCCCTTACTTACATCTTTATCTGTTCAAATGATTGAAAAACAACCTGTGTCAATTAACACCACGACATTATCATTCTAAACTAGTAATTAGCTTTGATTAACCCGTGCTAGTCTAGTGATAAAGACAGGAATGTAGTTTATTGTTTCCAATACACCTAGACTTCAAGATGTGCTTTGATACATCGAGAAGCCTAGGCATAATAACACGTCTGAAGACACTTGCAATTTTATTCGGAAAGGGTCATACTGTAAAATCGTATTCAATTTCGACTCGTTCCTTCCATAATTTTTGGATACTGACAGTGGACCTAAACACTGCGAGAGTCTTAAGATCTCACACAGGAGAAATTCTCTGCCTTTTAAAGCCCCATAATTTTTTTGTCACAAAGCTTCATGATAGGTCTATTTCTCAGGTTTTAGAGAGAAGTTCTACAAATATAATAAAAGCTAATATTTTAAAGTTTAAACTTTCTTATTAGTACTTAAAAATGAACCAGCGAAGTCAGTCCTTAGACGTTTCAAGTCACCGAGTATTATTTTCTCCTAAGAGGGAAGGATCAGTAGAATTGCAGCCAGAAACTTTACTGAAAGTCAATGCCACCTCTTTGCACTTATCAGGGCCAATCTTGCTCTGCATATTTTTGTGGTATTCGCCATGCATTGTTAACGGTGATTGTCATGTAATTAAATCACTGCTCATCACAAGAGCCTGTTTTTATGCTGAGATAAGCATCAGAAGCCTGCTGCAGGACCCCCAGATCGATAAAGATGTTCCCAGTAGGATTACAAAGAGGCTGGGGTTGAGCAGGGCAGCAGAATTAATTAGGAATGATTTCTCTTTTTCTTTCTACTTTCAATATATTTTTAATTGTTTTTCCATGTTCAATGGACTATGCCCCCCTCTTTTTTTTTTTTTTTTTTAATTCTACACTGATGCGCAGACACTTCTGTCCTGAGATCTGTGAAGGCTGAGCTCTTAATCTTTCTCACTTTTGAGTCATATCCGCAACTTACTTTAGTCCCACTTATCTCTGAATTTCATCATTTGGAAAGAAACTTTGGAAGAGAGTTGGCCATCCAGTTTCAGAAAGCTATTTGAACATTAAAATACAAGCTTTGAACTGCAGGTGGATTTCTTGTTTTAGTTGGCATGCTCTTGAGAAAATGTGACATCAAGTTTTTAGAAGTATTAGTGTATTCTACAATGAGACGCAACTTGAATCAAATGTGAATTTTATTTGTTTATTTATTTTTAATTTTTTAAAAATCTTTATTTTTGAGACAGAGACAGCGTGTGATCAGGGGAGGAGCAGAGAGAGGGGGAGACACAGAATTCAAAGCAGGCTTCAGACCCTGGGCTGTCAGCACAGAGCCTGACACGGGGCTGGAACTCACGAACCGCGAGATCATGACCTGAACCGAAGTCGGACACTCAGCCGACTGAGCCACCCGGGCGCCCCTCAAATGTGATTTTTTTTTTAAAAGAAAACTCCCTGGTCTTCCATTCGCTTGCGTGGGACACCTCCTTGTCGAGTGACATGTGAAAGTACCAGGAGCTTGAAGGCTCATTTTTTTTTTTTTTTTTTTTAGACGGGAAACGTCGTCTTCTAGCAATAGGTATGTCCCAGTGCAGACGGGGTTGCCGTAACAATGAGATCTCCTGTATTCCTAATTTCAAGGATTATTAAAATTCCTGGCTGCAGCAAGGGAGACCAGAAAATCAGCAACGCCGCAGCTGCAGGAGGTAGGATTAGTGGGGAAAGAGAGGCGATGGTTTCCAAAGGGTGAAAGGTGATGGGAATATTTCCAGGAATTGAGAAATCTATTACACAGAAGAGGAGAAAAGAAGGAAATAATCAGATATTTCAGAACACGGGAGAGAAAGTGATCAATTAATGGTGACCCCCCAATGCCCTGATGGTAAGATTCTATTGTCAGGTGGACATGGTCACAGATGGGCCTTGACAGAGCAATAGATGGGTCGAGTGGGGACTTTGATGCTTCTTATATATCCTCTGGTCTTCAATAATTAAATCATGCGTACATTCTTCCAATCAACCCACACTGAGTGCCCACTCGCAGGGGTTGATAGCATTTAAGGGAGCTATGGCATCCCCTTTGCCATCTGAGTTCAGACCAAGGGATAGATGCAGGAGTCAAACAAATGGAGGTGAAAATGTTTTTGTATTACTGCTGCTGAACAATTGAGGCTAAGTTTCTGAATACTGGACCCCAGAATTAAATAGTCAGACCCAGGGGCGCCCGGGTGGCTCAGTCGGTTGAGCGTCCGACTTCGGCTCAGGTCACCATCTCCCGGTTCATGGGTTCGAGCCCCGCGTCGGGCTCTGTGCTGACAGCTCGGAGCCTGGAGCCTGCTTCTGGTTCTGTGTCTCCCTCTCTGCTCCTCCCTGCTCACACGCTGTCTCTCTTTCAAAAATAAAGATTAAAAGAGTGTTGGATGCCAGAGCCCTCCCCACATGGGGGTATTGTCTGATCCTGTAAGACTCAGGGCAGAAAGGAGCAGAGCCAAAGGCCCACTCCGTGTAGACAGGCGGATCCCAAAGAGAAAGAGGAAGTAGATCCGAGTGGCTAGATCTCCTTCTTCCTCCCTGGGGAGGCATGTTGATAAAGGTGCTGGAGGGAAGTCAGGAGGGTTACTCCAACAGAGCTCTCCTCAGGGCGGTCTCTTGAATAGTGGACTGGGGCAAAGGACCGTTCCCATTGACTAGGCGAGACACACATCTAGATACCCGCCAGGCCGGAACCGGATATATAGCTCATGCCTTCCAAGAGCTTTCAGTCCAGTATGGTGAAAGGAGCAGTGCGCAAACAATAGTAATACATGTGAGCAATTTTCTTTTCCAACACGCGGGGCGTGTTGGAACGTGGACAATAGCTGGCCCCAACCTAGCTTTTATTTATTCATTAAAAAAAATTTTTTTTTAACGTTTATTTATTTTTGAGACACATGGAGACAGAGCATGAACGGGGGAGGGTCAGAGAGAGAGAGAGGGAGACACAGAATCTGAAACAGGCTCCAGGCTCTGAGCTGTCAGCACAAAGCCCGACGCGGGGCTTGGACTCGCGAACCGCGAGATCATGGCCTGAGCTGAAACCAAGAGTTGGATGCTTAACCAACTGAGCCACCCAGGCGCCCCTACCTTTCCTGCTTTGATGCCTACACGTCCTTGGTTCCTCTGCAATGACTCCATATTGTATCAGAAGGATGCATAGGCTCAGCTCAGCTCTTCTTGAATGGAGACATCCTCATCCCCAAATGTCTGGGGCACCCGGGTGGCTCAGATGGTTAAGCATCCGAGTCTTGATTTCAGCTCAGGTCATGATCTTAGGATTGTGAGATTGGGTCCCATGTTGGGCATGGAGTGTGCTGAAGGCTCTCTCTCTCTCTCTGTCTTGGTCTCTGCACCTCCCAATAAAATAAAATAAAATAAAATAAAATAAAACAATAAAATAAAAATAAATGTCTTCTAACATCTAACACGGAGGCTTTGCAGGTGGACATATAGAAGGGATGTTAAGTTAAATGGAGAGAAGCTAAGCTCCCCTCCATTGATGACCGGTCAGGCTTTTACTGTCTTCTCAATTCGCGCTGGGTGCTGAGATATCCCCACGCCCAAAGAAGGAAACATCGAACCACACACTTGTGCAACTTCCCCAAGCCCTATAGCTATAGTGCCTTCATTTCTCCACACAGACCTGCAAGGGCCATTTACCATTTCAAGGTATTTAAATCTAGAAGGTGGCAGATGTGTTGTCCAAGGGAATTCGGGTTTTCTGAAAAGTTCCAGAGGAATAAGGAATGTCATTATCTGCTCCCTGCCGTCGTCGCACCATCCCTACATTTTTGTATTTTTCATAAAACAAAACCTTTTCCCTTCGCAGTAGAAGCTCTGAGTGACCTTCGTGCTGTTTATTGCCTTCCTGGCTGTATTGAAACTCCAAGCTGTGCCGTGGGATTTCTAAAGGACATGGGCCTCAAACCTGCCAACCTATCAATTTAGCGGGGAGAAAAAAATAAACACGAGTGTGCCTCTCACATGCCTGAGATTGTGTTTGTGACTAACCTTCAGCACAGACCACACTGTTCTCTAAGACAGACCTATTCTCGGAGAGTTTAGATCAACTTTCCCCCGCCCCTAGCCATCTTGGACCTTACCCCCACTTGCTTTCGTCCCTCAAGATGGAATTGTCCCTTCTCTGCCCACAAGTAGCTCTTCTCTCCAAGGACGGTGATATAATGTCTAAAGCAAACCACGCCAGCCCACGAGTCCCCAGTAGTGGCTTGGGAGGTGACTTTCAGTGTAATGAGGTCTTGCGGGCACTAGGGCCCCGAAGAAAATTATGCGACAGAGTATACCCTTGGCAACCCTCCAGCTTCATATCTGATGCTCTCCACGGGCAATCAGTTTCTTGGTTTTTGTTTGTTTGTTTGTTTATGAGGATTTGGGGCTTTTAAAATTTGATGAATCGAAAAAATACCCTCCCTGGTTCTTTCTTCTGCTTATGGAGTGTTACTCTCTATTGACCGTAGGCAAGAGACCCAACCAGGACCGGAAGTTTCCTAGGTTTCAGATATAGGCATTGAAGAGAGCTGTTAGATTTCTATCTCAATTTGCCAGGCTGAAAGGGGCTCCTGGCAGCTATCTTGTCTGCCAAGTGGACAAAATCAGCCTGCAGAATCAAATCCAATAGACATGACACTAGGAGATGGGAGGGAGCTATTAGGTTCCCCTGGGACCAAAGCAAGGCTCATCCCCAGATATCCCCGTTATCCGATTCAATCATTTCCCCCTCTGCATAATGTACATCGTGTTGGGATTCTGTCACTATGACATGAATCTTGACTAATGCAGATGATAATGCAAAAGTGCTTTCTCCTGCTAATTTACAGATCTTTGATTACATATAATACTGAGCCTTAATTCGTGCTTCCTGGATATTTCTATTTCTTCCTTAATAATTTCTTCATGGTCTTCGCCCATATTTGACAATTTTCTTTTTTGTTTTGTAATAGCTTTGTATATACTTAGAGTATTAGTCTCTTTTCTGTCATATGTGTAGCAAATATTTTTTTCCCCAATTGTCATGTTTTTTGACTTTGATAGGTTTTCTTGGCGAATAAATGTTTCTTTTTTTCTCTTCTGCATTCTGCCTTTGGCATTATGCTTTAAAAAGTCCTTCCTAATTCAACATTGTTTTTCAAGTGAGCAGGCAAAATGAAATTTGAAAATCAATAGCATTCGTCTATACTTGGAATAAGGATTCAGAAAAGGAAATAAAAATTATGATACCTTTTAAAATAGCAACCAAAGCTCTAAAGTGCCTGGGTTTTACCTAATAAAGAATAAGCAAGCTTGTATGAAGAAAACCCTAACAGAATTGGAGGACACACAAGAAAAATAAAGGTTAGATTAAAGAAAGAGGCATTCTTTGATGGGAAAACGTAATAAGAAACTTGAGATGAGTTCATATCTACTTAAGGGGTATAAATGGTAGGTGTTTTCTTTTTTGTTTCTAAGTTTATTTTGAGGGGGAAGAGGCAGAGAGAGAGGGAGAGAGAGAATCCCAAGCAGGCTCCACGCTGTCAGCACAGAGGCTGATGCGGGGATCAATCTCAGGAATCATGAGATCATGACCTGAACTGAAACTGAGTCAGATGCTTAAACAACTGAGCCACCCAGCTGACCCTTTCTTCTTCTTCTTTTTTTTAAGTTTATTTATTTATTTTGAGAGATAGAGAGAGAGGGAAATGGTAGGTGTTTTTGTTGTTATTCTTTTAACATTTATTAATTCTTGAGAGACAGAGAGACAGAGCATGAGTCGGGGAGGGGGCAGACAGAGAGGGAGACACAGAATCCGAAGCAGGCTCCAGGCTCTGAGCTGTCGGCATAGAGCCCCATGCGGGGCTTGAACCCACAGACTGCAAGATCATGACCTGAGTGGAAGTCAGATGCTTAACCAATTGAGCCACCCAGGCGCCCCTAAGTGGTAAGTGCTTTTGAAAGGGCTTCTCACCGTGTTAGCGTTTCAGATGCTCACTAACCCTAAGGGGGAATGTTATTAACAACATCAGAGTGGATGCTGGGTGGGGTTGGAGTGTATGAAGCCAGAGAAGTAGAATGGGAATGAGGACAGGGAGAAAAAAAAAAAAAAGATGGGAGAATGTGTTTTTACAGACTGATGGATGACAGTCATGAACTAAGGAGTATTTTTATATCATGTTTGTCCCTGATGTCCAACAGCGAGGAAAGCATAAAGTGAAGTAAAGCAAAATGAAAAAAAAATCAACTTATATTATCTTCTAGTACTTTTAATGTTTTATTTTTATTTGGCAGAAATTGTGAGTGAAGTACAGACCTTGTCAGGTTTTCTCTCCCCCTAAAATTATTTAGCCAATTGCTGAAATACATTTTATGAATAATTCCATCTTCCCCACTGTTTTAAAATGCCAAGTGTATTTTATAATAATATACATATGGATCTGTTTCTGTCTTTTTTGTTTGTTTGTTTGTAATGATCAGTCTGTCTTTTCTTACACCAGAGAAAAACTTTAAGAGAGATCAGCTTTATACAGGTCTTCTGGTTTCCCGTTCGATCAATCACCAATTCGCACTCATTCTACCTTCTACACGTCTGTCAAACCCTTCAGTTTCCCATTTCCGGTGCCCTCACTCTGGTCAGTTGCACTACCATCTCCCTCCCGGAACACTGCTGAGCTCACCACCGAGTCGCCCTGCGTGCATTTCCCACACAACAGAAAACAATACACTCCTTAAGCCATTCATTTTATTGTGTCACCTTCCCTGCTCAGGACCCTTAGGGAGACTTTCACTGCACTCAGATAAAATCTATTCTGTGTTGCATGGTCTGCATGTGGCCCCGGTTGTTTCTCTCCCCCCCTTAACCCTACGTCTTTCTCTGGAGTTCCATTGTTTTGTTGACGCTGGACTTCTTTTGTTTCTTGATTGTGCCAAGATCTTTTCATTGTAGCCCTTTCAAACCCGAATTCCTTCTCCTGGGAATTCTTGTTCTCTTCCATCCTTCTTTAAAAAAAAAATACATATATATATATATATATATATATATATTTATCTATTTTGAGAGAAAGAGAAAGAACAAGCAGGAGAGGGGCAGAGAGAGAGGGAGAGAGAATTCCGAGCAGGTTCCTCACTGACAGCGCCGAGCCCGATGTGGGGCTCGATCTCACGAACCGTGAGATCATGATCTGAGCCAAAATCAAAAGCCGGAGGCTCAACCGACTGAGCCACCCAGGCACCACCCCTCACCCCCACCCCCCCGTGCCGCCTTCCTTCCTTCAGTCAGGTTAAATGTCATTTTCTGCCAAGACCTCGGATGAGCTGCACAGACAGCTGAAGTAAGCTGTGTCCTCCAGGTTGGGGACAGAAAAACTGTAGCACCAAACACTGCTCCCCACAGCCTGTAGCTTTCTTTGAAAACACTTGTTACTGCTTGTGATTGGATATTTACAATATCAGTGTCATCACTTTTTACTCTCTCTCTCCTTCACTTAGGCCGTAAGCTCCTTGAAGGCCGGGCCATGTCTGTTCTGTCTCGATCTCCCACAAGCAAAATGCACACAGTAGGTCTTCAAGTATCTACTGAATGAATGGTGAACATCTGGTTGGTCATGTTATTCCCTATCCTTCTTCATTTTAAACAGTTCCAGGCTATCTGTCCCAGCTTCTTCTTCTACCTAAACGTTCAGAAGATTTTTTTTTCCATGCTCAAAAATATCCTACTGCGATTTCATTATATTCGTAAACTATTTGTGGATGATTTACAATCTTTGTGATACTAATCTGTCAATATGTGAACATGACATAATATTTTACAGCTTTAACATTTTTTTTTTTACTGTTTATTTACTTTTGAGAGACAGAGAGAGACAGAGCACGAGTGGGGGAGGGACAGAGAGAGAGGGAGACATAGAATCCGAAGCAGGCTCCAGGCTGAGCTGTCAGCACAGAGCCCAGTGTGGGGCTCGAACCCATGAACTATGAAATAATGGGCTGAGCCAAGGTTGGATGCTTAACCGATTGAGCCACCCAGGTGCCCCTATAGTATTGTTTTTTACCTCATACGAATTCTACTCAGTTCCTATGAGGATTATTTACACTTTATTTTATATTTTTGGTTGCAACTGGGTGCAATATTTTTGGAAAGGAGGGATCCTTTTCTTATTCTGTTTTCAAAGTAGATACATTTTTAATACAGGATCTTGCTGGTATTTTCTATGTTTTTAAAATGTATTTAAATCAAGCGTTTGCGCTAATTAATAGATCTTACTAACTTTTCTAGGTAGGCAGTCATGTAATCTACGGACAACTTATTCTTTTAATTTTTTTAAATATTTATTTCTTTCTGGGAGAGAGACAGAGACAGAGAGTGAGCAGGGGAGGGGCAGAAAGAGAAGGAGACACAGAATCCGAAGCAGGCCCCAGGCCCTGAGCTGTCAGCACAGAGCCCCACGTGGGGCCCGAACTCACAAACCACAAGACCATGACCTGAGGGGAAGTCGGACACCTAACTGACTGAGCCACCCAGGCGCCCCCGGGGCAACTTATTCTTTATCCCTTTCATTATTAGAACTATTATTGCATTTTCATATTTTATCTCATCCGTTATCATTTACACAAGAATTTTAAATAATAATAATCAAATGAGATAATTTCATCATGTTTGTCGTCCCAAAGAGAATTTATTTGTTCACCATTAAGCATGATGCAGTTGCTACTGTGGCATAGATCCATTTTCATGTTAAAAAGCAATGTTTAGAGGCGCCTGGGTGGCTCAGTCAGTTAAGCA
This sequence comes from Panthera pardus, assembly GCF_024362965.1. Classification (NCBI taxonomy): domain Eukaryota; kingdom Metazoa; phylum Chordata; class Mammalia; order Carnivora; family Felidae; genus Panthera; species Panthera pardus. The sequence continues at coordinate 5,929,023 of NW_026526810.1, forward strand.
TCGGATTCTTTATTTCAGCTTAGGCCCCACAACCGGGTGGAACCTCCTTGGGATTCTCTGTGTCTCTCGCTCTCTGTCCCTCTGCACCTCCCCCCTTCTCTCTCTCTCAAAATAAATAAATAAACATTGAAAAAGCAATTGGTATCCCTTTTACAAAGAAATTTTGTATGAAAAACGGTATTCAATTTTATTAAAGGTGCTTGAATCCTCAATACAAGAATTAGAAAGAACATGATTTGGGGGCCACAATCTTGAGCCTTCCAATCTGAGCAACTTCATGGACACCTTTTCTCTGATGACGATGTCGGGATCCATACAAAACACCACTGGCTATTAGCTTCGCTGACTTTTCCTGGCCTGCAAACCAAGTTCACTGGTTCATCGGACGTTTTGCTGCATGCTGGTCTCTTCATTATGTTTTCCTCTGATTTGGCTACAATTTAAGAAAGGGTCACACCTCAAATGTTCATTTTGCAAATAAGGTGGCTGAAGGAAAAAAAAAAAGTGATGTTAAGTCTCACATTTTGGAGATACTTGGGCTTCTTCACTCTGAGATAGAAATGTATCTTCCAATTTTGCTCGGCCCTCTAAGCTCCTGCAAAATTAAATGTGAACGTTTCCATGAAAAGTAAGTTGTTATTATTATTTTTTTTTTTTGCTGGCTTTGTGTTCCTCTTTGTTAATCTGCTCATGTGGCCAAAAATTACACAGAAAATTATTGCGAGAGCTACAGCTCTTGGAGCATTTTTGTCCCAGGGAATGGATTCCCTTTTCTTCCTTATTACGAAGAGTATTGAGTGTGTGTGTGTGTGTGTGTGTGTGTGAGTGTGTGCGTGTCTGTAGATGCATTTTGAAGCAAAAACTAAATCATAGGAGCCATCCCACAAAGGCCATCCTGCCACCGCCCACAGTTCATTGGCCCATCTCTCTCTCCTCCCCCCACCCCACCTCATCTCCACCTCCCAACCCTGCAAGTAACTGGCAGTGCTCTCTTCCTCCTCCCTGGGCCTCTGTTATCCCAGCGGCCGCCGCAAACTCATTCCTCACTTTCACCAAACTGATTTCTGTTTGTGGAGCAGCTGGTGGGAGCTTTCCGAGGCCAGGCGTTGCCTGAGAAGCAAGCCTGCTTCCTTCCACTGTCAGGGGGCTTTTAGAAATAACACCCTCCTCGGAGGAAGTCAGAACAGCAACAGGAAAATAAGTAAAACCTATTATAAAACAGTTGTCCCAGAACTTGGGCACGGCGCTGGGTGGAGATCGATATACTTGTGAAGGTTAAATCTATTTTCACACTGTGTTCTATTTCACAGTTTAATGGTGTTTTAATGTGTCTGTCACCGAGCCCCTTCATGTTATGCAGGTAGGGCCTTTACAAAGGAGAAAGAACCCGGCTTTTCAAGCTTCGCTGTAACATCTTATTTACCAGCTGCGATCTGACATTTTCTTTTCCCTTCCAGAGCGACGGCGGGTCTGGCTCTCCCTCTCAACCCCTCTGGCTCTCCTTCCAATCCTCATTTGTACTCCTAATTTTGCGAGGAGGCAAAGTTGAGACCCTGAGAGAGATTCTTAGGTATCTCTCTGAAAAGCTCTCCAGCATAGTTAGCCGTATTTAAGAAGAAGGTAACTAAGACCTTTCTGATTCGTCCTCCCCGTGTCCTCAGTTGGCCTCCTACATTGTGTGGGGGATCCCAGCTGGTTCTGGCCAAGCTCACTGCCCTCCCTCTCCTGCTGGGGTTTCCTGCTCAGCCCCCAACTTTGTCTCTCTCTCTCCACCTTACACGTCAGTGAGCACGTGGTCAGGGGTCTCGCTTTGCTTCCCCACCCTCATGAGAGAAATCCTGACTATCCTTGCCTCCGAAGAGATCTTTCCTTCTACCTTGACACAAGTCAGCCATGGGAACTGTGGTAGTTTTTCCCAGGGCTGTTGTAACTTGGTGGCGTAAAGGTAACAGAAATGTGTCCCCTCGCAGATGTGGAGGCTGGAAGTCTGAAACCGAGAGCAGGCAGGGCCATGGTCTCTCTGAAGGCTCTACGGGAGCCTTTCAATTAACTTCTAGTGTTACGGGAAATCCTTGGCTCTCCTTGGTTTGTGGACACCTCCCTCCCACCTCTGTCTTTCTCATTATATAGTGTTCTCCCAATGCATTCTCTTCTTATGAGGATAGCACTCATATTGTATGAAGGGCCAGCCTACTCTACCATGACCCCATCTTAACTAATTGCATCTGCGATGGTCTTATTTCCAAAACATGGTCACAGGCTGAGGTCCTAGGAAGGATGTGAACTTGGGGAAATGCTATATGTGATGGTTAATTTTATGCGTCAACTTGACTGGGCCACGGTGCCCACCTTTCTGGTCAAATATCGTTCTGAATGTTCCTGCGAGAGTGTTTTTGATGAGATTACCAGTTAAATCTGTGGACTTTGAGTAAAACCGATTGCCATCCATAATGTGGGTAGGCCACATCTAATCAGTTGAAGGCCCAAATGGAACAAAGGCCTGCTCTCCTCCAGGCAAGAGCAAATCCTGCTAGCTGACTGGCTTCAGACTTAAACTGCATGATTAGCTCTTCCTGAGTCTCCAGCCTTCAAATCACCCTGCAGATTTGGGACTTGACAACCTCCATAACTGCATGAGCCAATTCCTTAAATCTTTTTCCCTATTTACACACACACACACACACACACACACACACACACACACTGGCACACTGGTTCTGTTTCTCTGGAGAACCCTGGCTAATATATTATCTAACCCAGTACAGCCCTGTAGATAAAGTATATAGAAAGTGTCCTGTGGGAAAACACATATTATTTAATTATGCTCGATAAGGAAGAGACAGAATTTAGGCACTCAGATTTCTGGGTTAGAGTAATGGAACCAGCATGACATCTCCCTGTTTGTCATGAATTCCAAATGGCTGGGTTTTCAGTGGAATTCAAATTATAGGGAGGGGAGGGCACCTTGACTAGGTATAGCTTATAGCAGAAATTTCCAAAGGATGGTCCTTGGGGATATCTGAGACTGTTGCAGAGGATCCACAGGATTAAAACTATTGTCATAATGATAGTTTTTTTTTTGCTTATTTTAATTGAAATTGACCTTTAAATTTTTTTTTTTTAATATTTATTTACTTGTGAGAGAGAGAGACAGAACATGAGCAGGGGAGCGGCAGAGAGAGGGAGACACAGATCTAAAGCAAGCTCCAGGCTCTGAGGTGTCAGCATAGAACCCGATGCAGGACTTGAACTCTCGAACTGCAAGATCATGACCTGAGCCGAAGTTGGACGCTTAACCAACTGAGCCACCTAGGCGCCCCTTGAATTGACCTTTAAACTGATGAAACCGATGTGTAATGTGTCTGAGCATGAGTCAATGTATTCCCCTCTGCCCCCAGGCATTGTTTCTTTACTAAAGTGGACTTTCAAGGCAATAAAAGCCAGTTTTATTTGAGAATGCCATTAGGAGAGCAATGAAAATTAATAATTGCGTTAATTCTGACATTTTTTGTTGTGGCAAAATCAGAAGTTCACCCGAAGCAGTTTTGTGTCTTATCAGGTATGATGGTTACCTGGAGGAAAAGGCCTTGTGTGATTGAGTTGCTAGCTGAACTAGCCACTTTTTTCACGGAACAGTATTTTTACTTGACAGAACAATTAACAAAGTGTACTTACTCAGACTTAGGCACTTGGCAAACATTTTCTTGGAAGTGAATGACGTGAGTCTGTCACTTAAAGCTAAATGAGAGTATTTGTTACAAATGATGAAAGGCAGACTTTCAAAAGAAAATTAGAATTTTAGGGGTGCCTGGGTGGCTCAGTCAGTTAAGCCTTCAGTTCAGGCCATGATCTTTCAGTCTGTGAGTTCGAGCCCCACGTCAGGCTCTGTGCTGACAGCTCAGAACCTGGAGCCTGCTTCCCATTCTGTGTCTCCCTCTCTCTCTGCCCCTCCCCTGCTCACACTATGTCTCCCTCTTCCTCTCTCAAAAATAAACAAACATTTAAAAACATTAAAAAAAAAGAAAATTAGAATTTTAGAGAACTTGTGTCTGCCATTATGAGCCTAACAGCTCTCTTATGAGGCTCACAGTGATGTTGATTGTTGATGAACATGATTATTACTGTATCACGAAACATATCAAGATTTAGAATGTTTGCCTAACACAGTGAACTATTGTTTTCCAAATGACAAAGGCAAGATATTACAAAAATCACATGTGAGTAATAGATCCATTCAAACAAAAAGACGAACTAATGTATGTTAATGTTCATTCATGTAATTTCAGATTCCACATTGCAACTCACCTTTAAAAATTATTACTTGTCAAGTTTTGGTGTAATATGATAAAAGAATACCTATAATTATCAAACAGGCTATTACAATACTCTTTCCTTTTCTAACCAGACAGATGGTAAGACCAAACATTCATCATATTCTTGAACCAAAACAATATATTGTAATAGGCTGAATACAGATGGAGGTGGAAGCCCCAGTTGTCTTCTATTAAACCAGACATTAAAGAGTTTAGCAAAAAATGTAAAACAGTGCTACACTCCTCACTAATTATTTGAAAATACAAATATGCTATTTATTTTAACATGTAGTAGATTTGTTATTATTTTAGATGGAGACATAACTACTCATAAAAATTCCCAATTTTAATTTCCAATACAGCAAATATTGATATAACCCATATAAACAAAAGCTCTTTGGAATCCCCCCCTCAAATTTTAGGGTGCCTGGGTGGCTTAGTTGGTTAAGAGTCCAACTCGTGACTTCAGCTCATGTCATGATCTCATGGTTCATGGGTTCCAGCCACACCAGGGCTCCATGCTAATAGTGCAGAGCTTGCTTGGGATTGGTAAGGCCTTTCAAATAATTGAATCAGGCCCACCAAGATTATCTATTACAGCTCGAAGACGGATTTTCTAGGATTATCTCCTTTGCTTCAAGTGAACAGATTATGGGATTTAATGACATTGACAAAATAACTTCATTGCAACACAGATTTTAGTGTAAACAAATAAATGAAAGCTATTGTCTAATCAAATTGACACATAGAAAAAGACCATCACAGTCCACCCCTTATCAACCTGGCATCCATACACATCTCTTTAAACCATACTTAAAATCCAAACATTCATTCCTGAAGGGTTTGAGCTATTTGCAATCCTACCTCACTGGGTTGTGGTAGTTTTCCACTGACTTCAATCATAGAATGTGGTAGTAATAAGAGATAACCCTAAGGGATCTCCCTTATTCCAGACATATTCTTACATCCATTTTGTAACTCATTTACACTTTTAATCAGGAACAATCCTGCTAGCCAGTACAGTAGCCTCCTTATTTGTCTATTGATCGAGACCCTTGAATTGCCCAGTGGCTGGGTGACATCTTGATTATACTGGACTGCTTATATCATAGATGGAACAGCACTATGTTCTTATTGGCAATAGATAATTAACTCTACATATAGATCTGTCTTTCCTGTGTGCCTTACTCTTGCCAAACTACCATCTGTGGGCTTACAGAATACGTATTGTCCTTTGTTTTACTTGGCATCCTTACTCTTGGGATTAAGACCCAAGCAATGGTCACTCACTGAGACAGCAAAGACTCGGAGAGGAATACTTCGCAATCAGTTGTTGGACAAATGAGTTGCATGTTACTTGGATAGGTCAAAAGATGTGCAGATAATCAATATATAGAATGTTTGAGTCATGGGACTAGATGACAGAGAGAGAGAGAGAGAAAAGTAATAGAGCGCTCCCCCCACCCTTTCCCCACAACCCTTGAAGGGAGATATATAACAGAGAGAAAAGAAACAACCAGAAAGATTAAGAAGTAGTTACCACTGACCTGAGGGGCTAAAAATATGTATCTTTCTAAAGACTAACTCACTTTAAGTATTTTGAATTTTGTAGTGTTTCACAAAGAGAATCATGCCTTCTGCTGGTCTGCCATGCAAACAAATGTGGGAATCATGGTAGAAAATTTTGTGCTACAAACCAAATATTTATTGATCTCTGCTACAAAGAAATGAAAGAGTAATGAGGGCTGAGGATAACTCATTCATTCATTCAATAAGAGGTTTTTCAGAAAATAATACATAAGTGACATTAATTTAGGCATGACGAATACAAAATTTAATAAAATTTGCTTCCTCACTAAAGGTAATTAAGAAACGTTTTGGTGGAAATATAAGACCTGACTCAGCATTTTATTTCGATGGGGATCCAGGAGAAGACTGAGAAATCGCAGATTTGGATTTAAACATCTCATCACAGGGTTTAACAATGCTCAGTGAATATGAATTTGGGAGAATTAAGGGAAAAAATGACCAGCTCAGTTAACTCCTGGGATATTTCGAAACATTTCACTTCTCCTAGAATTGAGACACTTTTTTTTTTTTTATCACCATTTTGCACTTTCCCAGGGAGGGCATGAACCAGCTGCCTATTGAGCAAAAATATTACCATCCAATTAATATTTTGGAAGCAGTGACAGACTATCCTAACCTCCTGGCTCAGCAGTCTGTTCTGAGAGTCTGATCATACAGGAAGTGAGATAAACGTGGGGCCAGTCAGTTCATCAGGCCCTCACCACAAAGAGCAGAGGCCACTTACTGAAGTCTGTGAATCACAGAAGGCTGCAGCAGGGGATTTTGCATTTGAATTATGAATATTTAAATAGGCTTATTAAAACTGTGTCCACAGAGAGCAAAAATGCATTTGCTTTTAAAACAGTTAAAAATATAAGAGGTAGTGCAGAACAGTCTCTAACTCATGGAATTTGGAGTCAGAAGACACAGAGTGGATCCCTGTCTCCAGCACCTCCCAGCTATGTGGCATGGGGAAGTGAATTTGACCTCTATAGGTTTTACCCAACACTCCACTTCACTTATTCTCCTTCATTTAGTAACAACAACAACAACAACAACAAAAGGAGCATGGTCTTTAGAGCCACTCTGTCTAGATTTGAATCCTGGCTCCATGATTTCATAACTGTGCATGTTACTTCATCTCTCTGTGCCTCAGTTTACCTATCCATAAATGGTAATGATGCCAGTAGCTATGGCAAGGCCTTTTTGTAAGATTACATAAGTTAATTCATATAATATGTTTAGAACAGTGTCAAGCACATGATAAGCAAAAAACAAATGTCAGCTCTGACATGAAATACTATGTCATTAGTGTATGCTAGAGCTGTGTTTGGTGATCAGACGAATTAGTGAACAAGATGGACAGTCTTTGCCCCCTGTAGAGACAATTAGACACACAATGACAAAAGAGGGGCTATGAACATTTAGTATGGAGACCGCAATGTTAAAGAAGCTCCTAAATTAGTGTTAAGGGGTCATGGAATGCATTCAAAGAGAAGTGAAGTTTAAGCTGAGGCATAATAGATAGATAGGAATTAGCCGAGAACAAAAAGGGGAAGGATATTAGAGAGAAAGAAAATATGAATATGGGTGGGAAGGATGGAGGATGGACAGAGAGAGAGAGGAAGGAAGGAAGGAAGGAAGGAAGGAAGGAAGGAGGAAAGGAAGGAAGGAAGGAGGAAAGGAAGGAAGGAAGGAAAGAAAGAGGAGAGAAAAAAAAGAAAGAAATGAGGAAGAAAGAGAAAGAAACAAGGGAAAAAGAAAGGAAGAAAGAAAAGAAAAGTCACATGTCAAGTTGTAACAGGGAAAGGTTTAGAATGAAGTTTGAAAGGCCAGGTCACAATTCATCTCAAAAAACGTATTAAGGAGTTTGAACTTTATTTTATAGACATCAGAGAGCTCAGGAAGGAATGATGATATTTCCATTTTTTGAGTTTATTTATTTATTTTGAGAGAGAAAGACACAGAGAGAGAGAGAGACAGAGAGAGAGAGAGAATCGATAGCAGGCTATGTGCTGTCAGTGCAGAGCCTGATGCAGGGCTCAATCTCACAACCCTGGGATCATGGCCTCAGCTGGAATCAAGAGTTGGACGCTCAACCGACTAAGCCACCCATGTGCCCCAATATTTCTGTTTTGGAAGTACTCTGGACTGACAGGGATTAATGGGAACCATGACTTGGAGTGGTCAAGCAAAAGCAGGGATACCACTAAGGTGGTTGTTACAGCAAACCAGGCAAGGGATGATAGTGTCTTGAGGCATGATAATTCAAAGATATATTTGAATCATTTTTAAGAAAGAGAAACACAAGTCTTTGGTGATTGACTGGATATGGGGACTAAGAAAGGGAATACTCAAGGCTGGCTCCAGACTGATGGTTTGTGCAAGAGGTGCCTAGTGATGACCTTCACTGGCATGGGTGGGGGGACATCAAATGTAGGCTAGGTTTGGCTTGGATGAATGAGAAAAGAAAATGTGTCTTATTTGGGATCTATTGATTAAGGATATCAAGGGCAACAACCAACTAGAATTCTCCAATGGGCAAGGGAAAGGTCTGGGCTGGAGACACAGGGGATCTGTCCATATGGAGGTGGGTAATACAGAGAATGGGTAATACAGAGAATGAGAGAAGAAGAAGGCCTTCCTGGCGGGGAACCTGGAAGATACCATCCTCAAGGGTGGACCTAGGAAGAAAATTCTGGAGAGAAACTGAAGTGTTATTGCAGAGAAGTAAGAAAAGTGAGAACGTTAAATGCCATGTAGGTCAAGAGTTGAAAGTGTTCTTTAAAGTGGGAAGGAGGAGTAGTCACAAATGAAGAGGTCTGCAAAAAAATCAGGTAGGAAGAGGGTTCTACAGCTTGGAGGCCATTGACAACTCTGGGTAGGGCAGTAGTAGTGAGGTGAGGAGGTTTGTGTTGTTGTTATTGCTGTTGTTATCATTATTTTGCTATTAACTTATATGAGTTCTTTATATCTTTTGAATATTAACTTCTTATCAGACACATGGTTTGAAAATATCTTTTCCCATTTCATAGGCTGTCTTTCCATTTTGTTGGTGGTTTCTTTGGCTGTGCAGAAGTTTGAGTTTGTTGTAGTTCCAAAGGTCTATTTACTTATTTTTTAATTTTGTTTCTTGTGCTTTAGGTGTCACATCCAAAAACCCAGCATCAAGGCCCACATCAAGTTGCTTTATTCCTGTGTTTACTTCTGGGATCTCCATGGCTCCAGGTCTTACGTCTAAATCTATCATACATGTTGAGTTAATTTTTTGTGAGTAGGTCATGGGTCCAGTTTCACTCTTTTAATTTTTTTTTTTAAAGTTTTATTTATTCTTGAGAGAGACAGTGAGACACAGTGTGAGCAGGGGAGGGGCAGAGTGAGAGAGGGATACAGAATCGGAAGCAGGCTCCAGGCTCCAAGCTGTCAACACAGAGCCTGACGCGGGGCTCGAACTCACGAGCCGTGCGTTCATGACCTGAGCTGAAGTCAGACGCTTAGCCGACTAAGCCACCCCGGCGCCCCCAGTTCGATTCTTTTAAATGTGAATAATCAATTATCAGAGCCCCATTTATTGCAAAGACACTCTTTTCTCCATTAAGTGTTCTTGGCCCCCTTGCCAAATACTAGTTGACTGTTTATGCTTGGGTTTCTTTCTGGGCTCTCAGTCGTGTTCCATCTCAATTCTGTTTTACACCACCACAGTGGTTTTTGATAACCTTAGCTTAAAATCAGAAAGTGTGATGCCTCCTGCTTCGTTCTTTCTCAGGATTGCTTTGGCTATTTAGAGTCCTTTGTGGTTTTCCGTAACTTTTAGGAATGTTTTTTTCTACTTCTGTAAAAAATGCCATTGGAATCTTGGTAGAGGTTGCATTGAATCTTTTGGTAATATTGACATTGTAACAATGTTAATTCTTCCAATCCATGACCATGTAATACCTTTCCATTTATCTGTGTCTTCTTTGATTTCTTCCATCAGCATCTTATAATTTTTAGGTTAGAAATTTTTGCTCTCCTTAGTGAAATTTTTTCCTATGTATTTTATTGGGGTTTTGTTTTGTTTTGTTTTGTTTTTAAGTAGGCTCCAGGCCCAGCATGGAGCCTAACATGGGGCTTGAACTCACAAACTGGGAGATCGTGACATGAGCTGAAATCAAAAGTCGGTTACTTAACCAACTGAGCCACCCAGGCACCCCTCTTAGTTTTTGCCTTGTATGTTGGATACTCTAATGTGAGGCATTATCTATGTCTCTTTTTATAATTTTTAGTTTAAAATCTATTTTGTCTCATATAAATATAGCTACCCCTGTATATTTTTGGTTACCATTTCCTTGAAATGTTTTTTTCTCCCATGTTTTCACTCTTAGTCTATGTGTGCCTACAAAACTAACGTGAGTCTCTTGTAGGGAGTTTATTTTTGGATCATTAAAAAAAAACCGATTCAGCCATTCTATATCTTTTAATTGGAGAATTTAATCCATTATGTTTAAAATAATTATGAATAGGTAAAGACTTACTATCGCAATTTTATTAATTGTTTTCTGATTATTTTGTAGGTTCATTGTTCCTTGTTTCTTATCCTTTTGTCTTTCTTTGTATTTTGATGTATTTTGATATCAGTATGCTTTGAATTATTTATCACGTTCTTTTGTGAAGTCACTACAGGACTTTTCCTTGTGGTTATGGTGAAGCTTACATAACATATCTTCTTTTTTTGATAAAACTTTCTTTTTTCTTTTTTTAAGAGAGTAGGGGGAGAAGGAGAGGGAGAGAAAGGATCTTAAGCAGGCTCCACACCCTGCACGGAGCCCTAGGTGGGGCTCGATCTCATGACCGTGAAAACATCACCTGAGCTGAAATCAAGGGTCAGACACTTAACTGACTGAGCCACCCAGGTGTCCCAACTTACATAAAATATCTTAAACTTATAACCCTACTCTAGTCTGATAAATAGAATTTGAAAACTGTATGCTTTTACTTCACCTCTTACCTCACATTTTAGGTTATTGCTATTATAATTTACATGTTTTTTTTTTATATTCTGTAACAAATAGATTATAGTAGCTATGGTTATTTTTACTATTTAAATTAAAAAAACAACAACTGGGGTTGTAAGCGAATTATGCAACATTATCATATTCCAGAATCTAACAGTGACTATATATTTACCATTACCAGTGAAATTTATACTACCTTTTTATGTTTTTATGATGTCAATTAGCATTCTTTTACATCCACTTAATTCCTTTTAGCATTTCTTATAAGGAGATTCCTTTAGTGTCTTGTAATAAACTCCCTCAGTTTTTGTTTGTTTGGATAAGTCTTTATCCTTCCTTTATTTCCGAAAGATAGCTTCACCAGTTATAGAATTCTTGGTTGACAGTTCCCCCCCCCCCAATATTTGAATATATTATTCCATTTTCTCCAGGGCTAAAAAGTTTTTGTTGAGAAACCTGTCATTAATCTCGAAATTTTCCTGAATATAATTTCTCTCTTTTTTCTTTCTGCTCTTAAAATTATTTGTCTTTCAGTTTTGCCTATTTAATTATAGTATATATTGATGTATCGGGTTCAGGTTCAAATTATTTGGTGTTTTTTAGGCTTCATGGATCTGGATGTCCATTTTTGTTCCCAGGTTTAGGAAGTTTTCAGCCATTATTGTTTTAAATATACTTTCTCTCCCTCCCTCCTTCCTTTCCTCCCTCCCTCCCTTCCTCTCTCCCTTCTTCCTTCCTTCCTTCCTTCCTTCCTTCCTTCCTTCCTTCCTTCCTTCTTTCCTCCTTCTGGAATTCCTAAAATGTGACTATTGTTTCTTTGCATTGTGTCCTATCATTCCCATAGGTTTTCTTCACTCTTTTTCATTATTAATTTTTTTTTTCTCTTCTGACTGGGTAATTTACAGTGGTCTATCCTCAAGGTCTCTGATTCTTTCTTCTACATAGTTACTTGAAACTTTCAATTAAATTCAATTAAATTTTCAGTTATTGTATGTTTCAACTCTAGATTTTTTTTTATGGTTGCCATTTCTTTGTCAAACTTCTCATTTTGTTCATTCATTGTTTTCCTAATTAACTTTACCTATCTTTCTATTTTTTGTTTTTTCGTTTGTTTGTTTGTTTGTTTGAGTTTATTAAACTTCCTTAAAGGGTTATTCTAAATTCTCTGTCTGGCGGTTCATAGATCTCCATTTTATTTAGGGTCGGTTATCGGAGTTTTATTAGTTTTTGGTAGTAATGTCATCTTTGCCTGAGTTTTTATGATTCTTGATTCCTTTCATTGTTTTCAATGCATTTGGATAACTGGGCTCTTTTTCTAAACTTTACAGGTTTGCTTTGGCAGAGACAGTTCTTAACCAATCAGCTCAGTTTGGGTTTCTGGATGTGTCAGCTAGTAATGTCTTTGGGCAGGTGGGGTCTGCTATTACGGTCTATTTTTGGGTGAAGTAACTGCTCTCTGAGGATGGGGATGAACGGAACATGCCGTGGGCTGAAAACAGTTGGCTAGAATTGGCTGCCTTTGTTCCATACCCAAGTGAGGCTGTAGGATAGGCTCTGTATTTGTCTGCATTCATGGTCAGGCTTACCAGATGGTTGACACCACGTACTATATTCAGTATTTGAAGGGGCGACGAATTAGCGTCCCTGCCCTGGCAATGAATGCAATAGCACAAGACCCAAGGCCTTTACAGGTCTTGTTTGAGGATCCAAATCAGGCCAGAATTTGCACTGAATTCCCTGGCCAGGTGAAGCCATTGTTTTTTCCCTGCGGATGGGGAAACTACAAGCTCTACACTCTGTTAGGTTTCCTGGATGGACAGGGTGAAGGTTGTATTCAGTGATGAGTCGAGCTATAAATTAGATTTCCTGCCCAGGTACAGCAGAAACAGCTCTAAACCTGGTAAACTCACTCTCTCTCTCTCTCTCTCTCTCTCTCTCTTTTATTTTTTAACTCAATCCAACTCACCCAAATTCTCTGGCTGAACAGGGCCACTGGCTTTTATCTGCAAAGTATTGGCTCTGCCCCTCTGCTTCTGGTCCGATGGAGTTGAAAGACACTCTCCACAGCAGGTGGGCTCTAAAACAGCTTCCTTTCCTGAGTGGGAGAGGCAGGGGCTGCTCCAGCCTACTCTCCATTTCCCAAGTGGGCTTTCTTGTTGGGAGGGGGCGGGAGCTACCCTCAGGCTTGGCTGTGAACTAATCTCCCTGCCTGTGGGTACCACAGGAATGTTCTGTGCCAGTACTGGCTTGTTCTGGGGGCGATCGGCTCCGCCCCCCTGCCTCTTGGTTCAAGTGCAATGGAATCTCACCACTTTCAGGAGTTTTCACTGGCCCTTCCGGTCAAATGGAGCTAGAAGACATGCCCTGTAGTGGGTGCGGCTGTAAGTCAGCTCCTTGGCTGGTTGTGGGCAAACTAGGCTGTTGGGCCAGCAAAACTCATTTGGGGATCTGAATTAGGCAGATCAGCACACCCTCGAGTTCCCTGGTCAGAGAGCACCCCCTGCTTGGTCCAGTCAGTGAGCAAAATTGCTGGCTGAGCCGAATAGTTCAGCACGAAAGGTATGAACTTTGTGCCAAGATCTGTGTACTGGTGGCCACAGGACCACCCTGCCTTCTGGGTCACAGTCAGATTCCCAGTGGTTGGGCCCCACAGATTCCACGGCAGTCCCTGTGATGTGAGATCAGAGTAGGGGCTCTCACAAAGCAACCCACAATGTTGGAGTGGCTGGTTGTCCTCCCTGGGTTATCTTTTCCCACTGGAGGAGCTGGGGCCCAGGGGACATCTCTCTGCATGGTGCTGCACTCGTCTTGGGGAGAGACAATGTGGTCAATGTGCAGCCGTTCCTCTTACCCTTCTAATGCAGCCCATTTTGGTGTCTATCATACTGGGAGGTGTTCAGCCTCACCCCTGCAATTTTCCGACCCTCCCAGTAGTAGACTTGCTCTTGAAAAGTTGGTAGTTGTTCTTGTGAGGGGGAGTGACGTCAGGAACAACCTATGTCACCATGTTGGTGATCTCCCCTTTCTTATAAATTTGATTTTGTCTTACATCCTCTGTCCCCTTTCCCTTGGCTACTGGCAAGGATGAACATAAGTAATTGCTGTTTAATAGCAGGTGCTTAGATGGAAAATGGATTCCATCACATGGTTTCAGGCACAGCACTGAAATTTTCTTTGTGAGAAATACAATAAGGAGTGAAAATTGAAGACGGTTGAAGATTACAATTATGAATGTTATTTTTAAAACTGTGAGACAATTAGATATGATGAGATGTGGATGTTCTCTGATGTGTTAGAAGCCTCAAAATATTAGCATTGTAGCATTAGCAAAACATTAGCTAGCATAAGCTTTGAAAATGTTTTCTAGAGACAATATTTTATCCGGAAATACAAACGGCATTGACCAATTATCACTGTTTAAATTCGTCTAGCTCTTGCATCCAAAAGCCACAAAGGCGATGTCAGTATAAGAGTTAGAAGAAAATAGGGGCGCCTGGGTGGCTCAGTCAGTTAAGTGTCCGACTTCAGCTCAGGTCACGATCTGCGGTCCGTGAGTTCGAGCCCCGCGTCAGGTTCTGTGCTGACAGCTCGGAGCCTGGAGCCTGCTTCCAATTCTGTGTCTCCCTCTCTCTCTGCCCCTCCCCCGTTCATGCTCTGTCTCTCTCTCTCTCTAAAATGAATAAACATTAAAAAAAATTAAAAAAAAGAGAAGAAAATATGAAAAAGATTTCGATGTTGACATTAACGGTGCCCTGTTGGCAAAAAGCCCATCAAGTGGCATAGTTATCAGGGACAGTTCTTTAGTCCTTATGTGTGCTCTTGGTGAAGGGAGGGATTAGAGACTTGGGGAAGCAGATCCCGTTTTGCTTTATTTAATTGTTCAGTTTTTTTTTTGGGGGGGGGGAGTGCAAGCGGTAGGAAAACAAGTATTTTGCTTCAACACTGACTCTTGACCAGGGAGTTGACAAAGTTTGAGGAAGAAGAGCCTCTTTCTACCCATGTTTTAGGAAAATTACTCGTTTGGTCATTTAGCATACTTTCTGGTAAAGTATGGCCCTTTACCAATTGTGTAGTGGCCTGAGTAATAACCTGTCTTTTTTGCACGTTTCCATGGAAGGAAGAAGCTATAGTGACCCGTAGCCCCTGGGACCAGTGTCTGTCCCTAATGTTGGATGCCTGTCCAACTTAAAGAGCAATCATATGATTTAGTGTAGGACGAGAGAAAACAGACTAACTTCTTAATACTTTACAGGTTTGGGGCAAGTTTATATAACCGGGGGTGGGTAGTGATTATTAATGAGATTCTTTGCTTTAAACATAAGATTAGGTGGCCTTTGCTCCCTGAGATTTAATTTCTTTCCATCAAATTTAGCAGCACCTTGCTTTCTGTGGAATCCATCCAGCCACCAAATATTACTGAATTCTCTTCAACGTCAGGATCTGGTGTTGCCTACAGAATGGTTTCTTCCTTCATGGACTTTATGTCCAGTTTTAAATGGAAACAGGTAAAAACATGAATGATATGGGTGTGAAGAAAGAAGGAGAGGGGGTGGAAGGAATCAAGGAATGATATGCAATCCCATGGGTTCAAAACACTCACAGATAGGGGCGCCTTGGTGGCTCAGTCGGTTAAGCATCCGACTTCGGCTCAGGTCATGATCTCACGGTCCGTGGGTTCGAGCCCTGCGTCGGGCTCTGTGCTGACAGCTCAGAGCCTGGAGCCTGTTTCAGATTCTGTGTCTCCCTCTTTCTCTGACCCTCCCCTGTTCATGTTCTCTCTCTCTCTCTGTCTCAAAAATAAATAAATGTTAAAAAAATTAAAAAAAACCACTCACAGATATTTCTCTAAAGAATCCCTTCACCTCTGTTCAGGGTTACCTACCATGAGCCAGGGCAGATCAGGGTTCTGAAGTCCGCTGACACGAATATCCACATCCGAGCTCCTTCCTCCTCAAACTAATAAGAAGTCGGGTCTAAGCCCACGGTGTTTCAACTCAACTCTCTTCCGTTTTCCCCAGCCATCACTACTGTTGTAAAACCTACTCACCCTCACTACTTGTTTCTAGCTCTCATCCCCCTCACTGATGATCATTACCCAGAAGTAACAACGGATCAATGTGTTGTTCAACCCAAAAGCGAGACTGCCAAAGTACATTGGTCATGGAAGTGGAAACTGGTAGTGACTTTTCAAAGATATCTGCGTGAGTAGTCCCAACATGCAGTCTCCCCCACATAGTTTGGTTCCTCCAAGGAAGTCCCTCAATAGAACATCCTTTAGACATTGTCTTTATAAAACACTCTTACCCATTTAACCATATGACAAACTTGTTGCTCAGGAAATGATTGCATTTCCTTTCATCCCTGCAGAAATAAATTATTAGTTATTCAAGTGTTCAGTGGCTTCAAATGAAGACAACATTTATAACCAAAGATACCGGGAATATGGTAGAGAACAAGAGAGACCTGTTTCTTCTCTAAGGGAGCCTATATTTTGATGAGAAAGATAGACATGGTAGAAAAACTTCTTTAATTACTAATTACAGTGCTGTTAGGAAGAAGAACCGAGATTTGTAGAAAATTACAAATGACAATCTGAGATTCTGGGAACCCAGTATTTTTCATCCAACTCATAAATATTGCCTCTCCCGGCTTTAAACTTACTGCTTCTGGAATCAGAAGGGACTTAGCGTTGTTCATCTTTTTAAGGTCTTTGACTTTCTTCTTGAAAAAGAAAAAGATTATTAGTTTCTCCCCTTCAGAAAATTAGGGAGAAATTTTTAATACGTTTTGGAAGTAGGAGGACACAGGAGAAGTTTGTGCTACTTAAAGCTCTTTTCTCAGGAAAGCCCTCAAGTCGGCCTCGTATTCTGATGAGTCAAGGTTGTTCTTTCTGTGGCCACAAAAGGGCCTGCTGCCCAATGAATTCTGGTCCAGGATAATCCTCAATTCTAATTAAGGTGCTTTGCAAGCCCACTTATCTGACAGAAGCACGCAGCAAACAACAAGTGATGAAGCACCAGCAGGAGGAAATGAAACCTTTGTCTTGAAATCCAGGCTTTTACTTCCTCCCTGTTTAAACTCCAGTTGCCTTGGGCACAAAAGAAGCAGTGACGATCGTGTCCGTGGCTCCAGCGGATGTCATGGTAGCAACTGCTTTCCAGTCTATTCAGCTAAACTCAGGAGGGAAACCACTCCAAGGAGTGACCCATTCAGCCGTTATATTGACAGGACCGCATTGACTCCCACGAACAGCATTTGCATTTTTGTTTTTTGGTTTTTTTTTTTGCAGTCACCCAGCAGTTGACTGACACTTGTTCAGTTTGACAATAAACAGACAAGCAACCACATTTGAAAAGTCGCAATTTGCAAATATTCTCACTTTACTGCGTGACCTTTTTCTCTCCCTGCCAGAATAGCAGTCTCTGAGGAGAGAGGGCTTGGGAAGTGTGTGTAATTTCCTTTTTAAAGAATTATATAAAAGTGTGATGGCAGGGCATTAGGGTAAATGACTTAAAAGCATAGGGTTTCAGGGGTGACTGGGTGGATCAGTCGGTTAAGTGTCTGACTTCGGCTCAGGTCACGATCTCAGGGTTTGTGAGTTCGAGCCCCACGTCTGGCTCTGTGCTGACAGCTCGGAGCCTGGAGCCTGCTTCGGATTCTGTGTCTCCTTCTCTCTATGCCCCTCCCCTGCTTGTGCTCTGTCTTTCTCTGTCTCTCAAAGATAAATAAATGTAATAAAAAGATTTTTTAAAGCACAGGGTTTCAGGATGGAAAGAATTGTGGGGATTTTATGTGCCTACCTTAACTTTTCTTTCTTTATTTTTTTTTTTAATTTTTATTTATTTTTGGGAAACAGAGAGAAACAGAGCACGAGCAGGGGAGACCCAGAATACGAAGTAGGTTCCAGGCTCTGAGCTGTCAGCACAGAGCCCGCCGCGGGGCTGGAACTCACAAACCGTGAGGTCGTGATCTGAGTCGAAGTCGGACGCTTAACCGACTGAGCCACCCAGGCGTCCCCGGAAGCAGTGAATTTAAAGAGCAAAATGGGCAAAAACACAGTACTGAATTGTTAAGTAGATGTTGGACACACATTCAATAATCACACTGGTTTGACAAGCAAGGAAATGCAATAAACATCAAATATAAAGTGGTTGAGAAATTTTAAGGACAAGGGGAAAAAAAAATCGGTAAGATGAATCTCAAGCGTAATATGAGTCTATTAAAAATCCAAACCACAAAGAGCACATGCTGTAACCACTTGGGGAAAGGGTGACTGGAAAGAAGTCGGGGGTGCTGGTCAAGGTCTATTTCTTGATCTGAGCTCTGGTTACATGTCTATGTTCACGCTGCAAAAAACCAGAAAACTGTTCACTTATGAATTGGGCCCATTCCTATATCACAATTAAAACTTTAGGGGCGCCTGGGTGGCTCAGTCGGGTAAGGGTCTGACTTCGGCTCGGGTCATGATCTCGCAGTCTGTGGGTTCGAGCCCCGCGTCGGGCTCTGTGCTGACAGCTCGGAGCCTGGAGCCTGCTTCGGATTCTGTGTCTCCCTCTCTCTCTGCTCCAACCCCACTCATGCTCTGTCTCTCTCTGTCTCTCAAAAATAAATAAACATTAAACAAATTCACATATTTTGACCGTAGAAGACGAGCCTTTCTTCAGTTTCAAAAGCAGTGAAGCTGCGTTCGAATTTGTATTTTTTACACTGTATGGATATGGGAAGTCGTATCTTGCGAGAACCTTGGAAAATCAATTAATGGCTTGAATTCAGGGCGTCTCCGGATCCTATCATATGCCACTTAGCTCACTTGCTGGTTTTTGTCTGTAAAAGGGAGATGATAAGACATTTACCGTCTTGGAAACTACAGGCCATGTGGGAGGGCTGTTGAGGTCCTTTCGGTTAAAATGGGTGATGGTGTCATGAGGGATAAATGTGTCCAGTGTGGAGCAAACAGAACCCCTCCCTCTCCCTGTAGAAACACTGCCTCATCGGTTCTATAAATCACCTGTATAATCCATCCTTCCAAAGTCATTCTTCTTGTGTCAGAAGCACCATCCAATCTTTGGTCTAATTATTCAAATGTTTTTAGTTGGGAGTTCTCTTTTGCATTTTTGTCAAAGCCACATATCCAAAAGTGAGGACACAGTGGTGGTTTTGAAACATGGCTGCAAAATACCTTGACATTTCCTCTCATGGAGAAAATGTCTCTTGTGCCAACCATGAATGATGGACTATGGCCCTTAGGCCCACAGCGTGGGAGTTCTGAGGGGTAGTCATGGCTTTGTTGGGATGCTTGGGCTTAACGTCTTGAGCTGCCATGTACAGGGTCTACCCTGAGACTGCCATGTTGGGAGAAAGCCGGACCATGTGGAGATGCCACGGGGAGGTGTTGCAGTCTTTGAGTCCTTCAAGCCCAAAAGACAGGCGTGCAAGTGAAGAAGCCTTCAGATGATTCCAGCCCTTAACCATGAATCACCCTTCTCCACCCCAGCCTTTAAGTGATCCCAGCTAAGGCCCCAGACATGGGGGACAAGTCTTCACCACTGTGCCCTCACTGCATTCCTAGGTCACAGAATCCTGGAGCATAATAAAATGGTTATTTTAAGCCAGTAGGTGTTGGGGGTAGTTATGTAGCAACAGAAGGGGAACCTAAGGAATTCTCAAAGTTTAGTGAAGTTTAACTATCATTCTGCTAGAGAGACTGGACTCTGTATGTACAGGGATGAGTGAGGCCACTTGAGATGTGAAATGGAGAGGTGTTGTGGGGCTGATATCAGAGAGATGTCAGTCCCAAATGCTACACGTGGCCATTGACTGAGCGACAGTCGTATCATTCACCGGGAGAGGGATTCCAATGCCTTCCCTACACAGCAATGCGTATGAAAGCAATATCTTTCTGAACTATAACTCATCAAACGAGTAGTTGCTATTTTTTTATGTTTATTTGGGTGGGGGGCAGAGAGAGAGGGGGCGGAGGATACAAAGCAGGCTCTGCATTGACAGCAGAGATCCCGACGTGGAGCTCGAACTCAGGGTCTGTGAGGTCATGACCCGAGCTGAAGTCTGACGCTTGACGGACTGAGCCACCCAGGTGCCCCAGTAGTATCTGTTCTTAAGAGTGATGTCTTCTCAAAGACAGATATCGTATGTTTTCACTCATATGTGGAATTTGAGAAACTTAACAGAAGACCATGGGGGAAGGGAAGGGGAAAAAATAGTTATAAACAGAGAGGGAGGGAGGCAAACCATAAGAGACTCTTCAATACAGAGAACAAACTGAGGGTTGATGGGAGGGGTGGGGGACAGGGAAAAATGGGCGATGGGCATGGAGGAGGGCACTTGTTGGGATGAGCACTGGGTATTGTATGCAAGCGACGAATCATGGGAATCTACCCCCCAAACAAGGAGCACACTGTAAACACTGCATGTTAGCCAATTTGACAATAACGTATATTAAAAAAAGAAGAGTTATGTCTTCTCCTTGGTGAAGATGATTTCATACTGATTCTATTGACAGTCTCTTTGTCTTCTAGCCCAGGTGATATTGTGAGAGACCACAGGTATATCCAAGAACGATGGGACCATTGAGAAGCGCCACCTTATTGGCCTTTGAGAAGTAAAGCATGACTCATGGTCAGTTCTGAGCTGTGACCATAGATGGGCTGGGGAAAGAGCACAAGTTCTACTTAGAGCAAGGCCCAGGCTGAGGGTCAGAACAGTGCAATGTGCACTCACGGCTGAGGCACCTCTCACCTACTGCATTTTTTTCCTGCAGAGGAAAATGGTATTTGAAGAGGGCTGAATAGAGCTGGGTTTTCATGACTGTTAGATACTATATCTTCTCTCACCAACATTTAAAAACTGGGAGCTTAGGAGCACCCAGGTGGCTTAGTCAGCTACGCGTCCGACTTCGGCTCAGGTCGTGATCTCACTGTTCGTGAGTTCGAGCCCCGCGTCGGGCCCTGTGCTGTCAGCACAGAGCCTGCTTCAGATACTCTGTCCCCTTCTCTCTCTGCCCCTACCCCATTCATACCCCCACCTCTGAAAAATAAGTAAAAATTAAAAAAAAAATACATCAAAACTGGGACCTATGAGGTATCCAAGCTATAGGGGAGAATTCCCCCACCCTGGAAACTAAAGACATCCCTGACCTCTTTTGACCACAGAAGACTGCAGGATGAAGGATTAACAATTATCTGGGCATCATCGCCTCCTTTCTTTCTACTGTAAAATGGGTATAATATTCCTCAGCAAGAAAACTTATAATTAATAAAAGTATTTGGAGTTCATGGGGCAAGGAAAAGAGTTCATGGCCCATTCATATGGAATTTACAGAGGAATCGCTCAATACCGTACAGGCTTTGGCATGGGTGGGGTGTTAACCTCAATAAGGTATAAGGGAACTAATTCTGAATATCAGATTAAATTTGCTCTTGTGCTGTTTTCCTTTTTTTTCCTCCAAACAGTATTGTGCTCCATGCATCCTGTTGAAGTCCCCTCCCTGGCTGGATGCTGGATTCCATCCCCCACCCTGTATCTCTTAACAAGCTCCTTGGTGCAGCTGGAATTAATGCTTCCTGTCGTTTTAAATAATGTGACATTGAAATACAATTTTTTAATGTGCTGGCATTTAACATGCCACAATATTTCAGTTATTTTACATTCATTTGGGTGCTCTAGTGTTATTACAGCTGTTATGAAATTCTGACAAAGAGGTGCATTTCTTTCTTCTCTTCCACCATAATTGCTTTTTGCCGCATCTCTGAACCGTAACCATGGCGATCTGCAACATTCATCAGAGGACCCCTTGTTATTCCCTCGTGTGAATGAAAACAAAGTGGTATAAATACTCAGAGAAGTTTGAAAAAGGAAGCTTTTCTCTTTCTTTCTTTCTTTCTTTCTTTCTTTCTTTCTTTCTTTCTCTTATTTTTCTCTTTTTTCTGTTTCTTTTCTTTTTTCTTTACTTCTTTCTTTCTTTTCCTTCTTCTTCTTCCTCCTCCTCCCTCTCCTCTTCCCCCCTCCCCCTCCTCCTTCCCCTCCTTCTCCTCCTTCTCCTCCTCCTTTTTCTTTTTCTTCTTCTTCTTCTTCTTCTTCTTCTTCTTCTTCTTCTTCTTCTTCTGTTTCCAAATGTGGAGGGTCTGTTGAGGGGAAATTAAGCTGCATGCTTAGATATTATTTCGTTTATCTATTTACCTTTAATGAGCCATTTTCTATATATAGCGCCTTTCTGCAGAAACCACAGAAAGAAAATGAGAACCTAAGTCCGTGCCTTCGGGAAGAAGGAACTGCTGTCATTAAGAATGAAAAAGGAAATGAAAGGTTCAGTCTTCCCTAAATTTGACTCATTACAAATAAGTCCTTGTTTGAGCTGCTTAATGGGGGAACATCATTACCATATTGTTGGAACCACTTTGTTGATGTTTTGACTTGTTCTTCCTTTTTATGGGGGGGGCGGTGGTTGAAATCACCATGTTCTGGTTGTGCTTTAAATGGCCATCTTTATGCCAGTTTGGAAAAGGTTGGGAGGTCGACCCTGTCTCATTTATCTGTACTCTTCTTATCTCTTTCGTCCTGTTCAGGTTGATCAGGTATGAGAAAGATTCAGGTAAGACGGGTATAGAACTTCCAGTGGGTAGCCTCCGCAAAATCGCAGTACAGGCACCCTGGAGGGGCCCCACTCCGTTGGTATGCCAGTACAAGTAACACCTGAGACTCAGCTTTGCCTGACATGTGAGTTAATTCCCAGTGGTGCTGCTGTTTCAGTGATTTGAAAATCAGGAGGCGGGGACCCTTCTTACTTTGATTTTCCTAGAACTAACTTCAAAGAATTTACCTCACATATTTTTTTTTCATCGTTTCCCCGGCACTTCCTTTTGGGTACCTAAAATATTGTAAGATTTGTCCTTTCTATCAAGCAGAAGATGGACAAGAAGGAGTCTAGACTTTGGTGCTATCTAAAGGTAACAGGCTTACTTCTGCCAAATCTTCAATATTCTACTATACAATTTTCCCAGTGTGTCTGTTGTGATCAACTCTTGAGTTCTTACGGGCAAGATACAGCAAATAGCAGTAATAAATTTTCAAGGCACAGTCATTCCAGAAGCAACTGACTATGAATGAGAAGTATCCATGGAAAGGCTTGTACCAAAACTTCAACATCTGTGGAAGAGAATCGTCTTTATGGAAATTCCATGTGATTCTGGGATTGCCTGCTTCAAAGCTACTTGGGTTTGATCTGTGGTCTCATTAGGTTCACCTCTCCCCTAAAACGTTCAGCCATCCCAACAAACTAATTCTGCTGGCCCGTGGTTTTAATGTGTCAGTAGAAACTTTTAGTGATTGTGATTGCCGTGAGAATGTGATTTCTGATGCCCAAGTTCATGGAGTGTAAATAGTCCAGATTTCCAGCTGCTGTGCCCTGAAGACCATTGTTCTATTTGCTCCTAGGCCACATTGCCCATGAACTACACGATCGAGCCAATGATTGAGCGTACATAAAGTAAATATTCTATAAACAACTCATCTTTTATACCACCGGGTCCAGAGTATCTAAGTTTTTCACCCAAGTATGTCATTATCTTCAACAATTCCATAGGTTGGCTTGGGAAATCATTGTTATCCTTAGTTTGCAGATAAGGGGCACTAGAGATCTCAAGTAATATGACTTAAGACTTCAGGTACCTTATTCCAAGTTTTCTACACCCGACTCCTCTTCTAGATGAGCAACATTTCATTTACTCATCCATGTATGTATCCAAAAAATATCTGGTGAGTATCCACTAGGTCAGATACTCTATAAACTGATGGGAGCAAATCACCATTGATATCTGTTAATGAGGAATATCTGTTGTTGTTAATGATCTTAAGGTTAATGATCTGTGAGCCCAGCAACAGATGCCCGGGTGATTCTGCAAGACAGTATTTTGAGATGCCAAACATGATCTGAGTGTTTGTCAGATCGCCCAAGCCTATCTCTTGCTTCTCTGCATTCTATTCTAAGAGAGCTCAGATGGAGGAGTCTCCATTCAATGTCGAGTCCTAAATAGACAAGCCACCTACGTGCTATGAAAATAGAAGGAAATTCATATGAAGAACCAAAGGGCTTTAAACATTCCAGGAGGAGAATTATCTGAGGAGACGGAAAAAAACAAAACTGGCACATAATGAAAACATGGAAGTCAACTGGAAAAACGCAGGCAAAGTATGAAACGTAACAATAAAGCCAACACACGTATTAGAAGTAACGCCATGTAGGATAGCTGCTTTTGAGAATGGAAACCACATTTGAACTGGAATAGGCAAAATTAAGAAAAAAAAAGAAATGAAAGCAAACATAATTGGCCCACGGATTCAAGGAATGTTTGAGGAGCAGGTTGACTCAGGAATGCCTGTAACTAGACCACAGACAGTGCCAGGAAACTTCCTCCATCAACACTGCTGTCAGCGGGCATGTTAGATTTATACTCTCTCACTGTGGGCCTTCTTTCTTCGTGTCCGGTGACGGCTCCAGAATCTCCATGGTAAAAATTTGCACCAACAAATAGGGGGTGATTAGGTTTCTCAGTTTCAGTTAGAAAAGCTCCAGGGAAGCCTTCTGAATGACCCACTTCTTGACTGATTAATTGTAGATGGCGAAGGGCAGGGTCAGTGGCAGGAAGGTCCCTAGCGAAAGAGTAACACTTGTTGGGCAAAACCCTGAAGATGTTCACTATAGACAAAGGATCGGAAAAAATGTCACATCCTGACAGCATCCCATCATCAAAATAATTCCTGCTTGAATAGAAGTGTAAAAGAAAATACGTTAACAATTCAACAAGAAAGAAAAGGTGATTTTTAAAAATAAGTCTCTTAACAAAGTTTTTTTTTTTTAATGTTTTATTTACTTTTAAGACAGAGAGAGACAGAGCATGAGTGGGGATGGGGCAGAGAGAGAGGGAGACACAGAATATGAAGCAGGCTCTAGGCTCTGAGCTGTGAGCACAGAGCCCAACGCGGGGCTCGAACTCACAAACCACGAGATCATGACCTGAGCTGAAGTCAGATGCTCAGCCGACTGAGCCACCCAGGGGCCCCTAAACATACATCTCTTTAGATGGAGGTGATCTGAAACGAAGAATAAGAGAAGTATCACATTGATTGTATAAATTTCAGTGTTCTCCTTAAAAAATATAATAAAAAGCCAAAAGGCAAACATAAAAGAGAAAAATATGTTGCAAAAATTATTATGTAGAATTGATACCCATGATAATGTGTGAATTGATTTTTTTTCAATTAGTGAAAAATATCTTAGAAAACGCTAAGATATTAGGGAAAATTTATGGACAAGGAACATAGACCATACACAGAAAATATACATATGTATATTTTAAGAATGTTATCAATGTGTCAACATCATTAATAATCCAAGAAATGCAAAGTAGAACAATTAAATATCATTTTTGTTCATCAAAATTGTGAAAAGTGAAAACACTCAGTGCTGGTGAACTTCTGGTGAGCTAAGCACACCCAAACAAAGCGTAAGACGAAATTAACGTAACTTTTATGGGGCAGCGCAGTCAAAATGATCCTTCTGTAACTCAGATGTGCTAATTCTCATTTCCACCCCTCCCCACATGGCTGCCTTCAACAGCTTAAAACCACTCCATGGAATGAAAAGAGATTCTTCTCAGGGTCTAGCTGCTGTGAGCCCCACCTACCTCTCCAGCCTCATTATTTACTTCTAGACCTTGGGTTTTAGTTACCTTGTTTTTATAGTTCCTCAGATATACCAGACTGTCCCTTGTCAATTGGCTTTGCATATGCTGTTCCCTCTGCCTGGAACAGTCTTTCTCACTTTGCTCCATTTTTTTTTTTTCAAACCTGTTTCATTTCAACTGTTCCTGCGTATCTCAGCTCAATAATGATTTTCTCGTTTCCTAACCTTCCTAGCAAGGTCAATTGCTACATCATAAACTTTTCTATTTCAATGCTCCTTTACTCTTAACGATACCTCTTAACTATAAATGCGTGTTTATGTCCCTGAGTCATTGATTAACGTCCACCTCCTTCACTACTCTTTAGTGAGGATCCTTAAGGTATAAGATCCATATATGCACCCACTTCTCCCCCCACTCCCACCCACTGGCTCTGGCAGCCACCTATCTGTACTCTACTTTTATGAGGTCCCTTTTTTTTTCTCTTTAGATTCCACATATATGTGAGACATTATGGTATTTGTCTTTCTCTGACTTATTTCACCGAACGTAATGCCCTTAAGGTTTATCCATGTTGTTGCAAGTGGCAGGATGTGCTTCTGAGGGGACATGTAATGCACAGTCTGATGGCCCTAATGAATAACCATTCACACTACGCACGAAATGTGTATTAGAGCGTCGCGAAGAGCGTAGGTCTTAGAAGTTGTCATCACGAGAAAAAAGTTGTAACCGTATGAGGAAATAGATGTTAACTAAACTTATTGTAGTAATCATGGCGCCATGGGCACACGTATCAAATCACTTTGTTGGGCATCGGAAGCTGAAACGATTGTTATATGTCAATGAGAGCTCTGTAAAACTTGGAGAAAAGATTGACGTCAGCAGACAATATGGCTGCTTTGCAAATTGCTGTGTTCCCAGGAACGAGCACACATCCTGGCACATAGTAGGTACTCGACACGTATTTAGTGAGAATGAAAGATTAAATTGTGCTACATTCTTAGATAAGGAAAAATGATGCATCGTTAAAACTGAAGACTTTTTTAAAAACGCGAAAGCGTTCTAACACACATACACAAAATATTCTAATACAAATGCAATAACATTCTAGTACAAAAACACAAACCCGTATACAGAGCGTGATCACATGTGTGTATAGATAGCCACGTATGCAAAAAAAAAATGCTTAAAATTAATTGCCTCTGGATTTCTAGATAGTAAGCTTTGTTTCCTTATTTCTCATCGTCTTGTAATTTGAAAAGTGTTCACGACACGTTTATCAGAGTTTTATTTTCAGAAAAAACATTTTAAGTTTTTATGTTTGTTTATTTTGAGAGTGATAGACAGCAAGCAGGGGAGGGGGAGGGAGAGAGGGAGAGAGAATCCCAAGCAAGCTCCTTGCTGTTGGCGCAGAGCCCCATGCGGGACTCGAACTCACGAACTTCAGTATGCACCTTCATTTAATGATTAGAGCATCTTGCATTGAAATGCCCTGATTGTCCTGGGCCTCCCGGATGGGAGTATTGGCCCACGCTGCTCATGCCCTTGGGGTTTTGAATCATATAAATAAGGTACATCTACTGTCTCTCAAAAACTTTAGGTGCCCTTTTAGAATGGCCATCTTTGAAAATCAAGTGAAAACTCTTAGCAATAAACAATGTGTGTGTGTATATATATATTATATATATATTATGTATATATAATATACATATATATACATATATAATGTATATGTAATGAATGTAATGTAATGTATGTAATGTAATATATATACATATATAATGTATATACACACTATATATACATTATTTATTGCATATATATACATTATTTATTGTATGTATATATATGTATATATGTATATATTATTTATTGTATGTATATATATGTATGTATATATATATATGCAGGGGTGTCTGGCTGGCTCAGTTGGCTAAGTGTCTGACTTTTCATTTTGGCTCAGGTCATGATCTCACAGTTTGTGAGTTCGAGCCCTGTGTCGGGCTCTGTGCTGACTGCATGAAGGCTGCTTGAGATTCTCTCTCTCTCTCTCTCTCTCTCTCTCTGTCTTTCTGCCCCTTCCGTGCTTGTACTCTCTCTTTCTCTCTCAAAGTAAATAGATTTTAGGGAACAGAAGCCCTCACCTCAAAACAATTTACCTTGTTCTTATTTTACATCCTAAGGAAAGGTAGTTAATTCTCTTCTTCGCTATTTTAAATCCTGGTCCCAGCTTGCTTCCTCAGTGAAACTAACCCTGTAGACAAAGAATGACAAACGCATTCAACTGAAGTTGCAAGTTCTGATCTGCTATTAGTGGCTGCAAAGTGTCCTTCTGAGAATACGAAGGTCACATCTGGGCTCAGGGGAAAAGTACATTTTGGCCAAGAATGGAAGGCGCTATGAATTTCCCACACTTGCCCTTGTTCTTTCTACAAACAGCTTCCCTTTGAATGGCACTGACAATGCCACGTGTGACAGTCCCCGGACTCGTGGCCCCGGATCTGTCTAAATTTACCGACTCCTTATCCTTAGAGGCAACAGAGGTGGCGCCCGAAGCTTCTGCCATTTTTTTAAAAAAGTTTATTGATTTATTTTGAGAGCGAGAGAGAGACAGAACATGTTGGGGGGAGAGGGGCAGCGTGAGAGGGGGTGAGGAGAGAGAATCCCAAACAGTCTCTATGCTGTCAGCATAGAACCCAACGTGGGGCTCGATGTCATGAACCCTGAGATCGTGACCTGCGCTGAAATCAAGAGTCAGACGCTTTCCGGACTGAGCCACTCAGGCGCCTCGACTTCTGCCATTTTTAAGGAACACAATCTCATTTTGCGGCCCAGACAACTTCGAAACCCGTACAGGACATCTAGTGTTTTATTTTAATTTAACTTCCCATCTCTGGCTGCTGGCAACACAGAGCAGATGAAGGGCACAGAGTGAGGCATAAGCCATCAAAAACTGCCCTGGCTGTTCCCTTCCCAGTGCGATGGGAGACACCATGTGGTGTCAGGCATTCATTTGCAGGTATAGAGTCTGTAAAATTGTATTCGAAAATTAAAAAAAATTTTAATTAGGAGGCAGCATCTGTGAACCTTTTGCTGGAAGCCGCTGGTTTTTTTTTTTCTTCTGATAAATGATCCCAGCTCTGTGGCCCCTTATCCCCTTCCCACCATGGCAGAGATTGTAAAACCAGCCATCCCTTTTGTCGCTATGCTGGGTAACAGTCCGATGGAGATTTCTCTGCTGCATATTTAACAAGCTATTGATGCCTCCCAGAAAACTTTGAAAAATATTTAATTTAAAGGCAATTCTTTCTTCACAGATTCTCTGCACTGCCCTGTTTTCCTCTCAACCCCTTATTTCCAGAAACTGTGTGAATCGAAGCCGAAAATGGAGTGTATCAACTCCTTTATCCCTCCCTGGTAAAATCTTCTGTTGTTTGAGACAATATGATCCACTCCAGCAGCCAGCTGAGGGAGCCACGGGTAAAGACATTTTTATTTCAGCAGCGCCTGGTTGGCTCAGTCGCTTAATCGTCCGACTTTGGCTCAGGTCAAGATCTCACAGTTCGGGGGTTCAACCCCACATTGGGCTCTGTGCTGAGAGCATGGAACCTGCTTTGGATTCTCTGTCTGCCTCTCCCTCTGCCCCTCCCCTGTTCTCTCTCTCTCTCTCTCTCTCTCTCTCCCCCTCCCTCTCTCTCAAAAATAAACATTCAAAAAGCGAATAAAAATAAAGACTTTTTTATTTCAAGTAGGAGCTATTTAATCAGGTGTGAAAAAAAATCCTTTCTACCAACCATGGTGTCGCGTTCTCTTTCTCTGAACTGAGCAGGTGTTGAGAAGGGCAGCTGTGAGACAGTACTACAGACCACAGTACAAACAGGTCAGAAGTATCTGTGGATGCCAAGGGTCTGAGCCATGAGGGTTCACGGCCAGGTTAGTTGAAGACCGAGGGCTACTAAGTGCAGGTGGGCTGTGAGGGTCTCAGACCCAGCTGTGTGTTGAAGGACAAAGAAGCAGGTGGAGAGTGAGCTATAAAGACCATCCGGGTCTGAATCCCTGAAGCGAACACAGAGGAAAAAGAAGAGGTGGCCGCGGAGATTCTCGTTTCCAGGGCCAGGGATCGGGTATGATAAACCAGCAGAGATGAAAGTCATAGACATGGACTAGAAGTAGCCTAAGGGGCAAAGATGAGAGAATATAGGTTGGAGAGGCTGGGTGGCAGGGCTCTGCGAACCTTACCGAGTAGGTGTTACGGGTTGAACTGTATCCCTGCAAAAGGTGTGAAGTCGCTCCTAACACTCAGTACCTGTTCTGGAAATAGAGTCTGCAGATGATCAGGTTAAGATGAGGTCGGCAGGATGGGCCCTAATCCAATATGACTGTGTCCTTATAAAAATAGGAAATTTGGACATTGAGGCAAACACAGGGAAAATACCACATCAAGATAGAGAAAGAGATTGGGGTGCTGCGTCAGCCAAGGACTTCCAGAATTACCAGCAAACCATCAAAAGCTCGGAGAGAAGCATGAAGATACTCCCTTAGAGCCCTCAGAAGGAACCAATATGGAACCCTGATATCGGACTTCTAGCTCTCAGAATTGTGGGACCGTAAATTTCTGTTGTTTGAGCCAGCCAGTTACAGTACCTAACAGCCAATGACAGTACAGTAGGTTTCACAACCACAAAGCAGATATGGCTAGTCTCCCAATATCCAGTCTCCGTTCTTTTTTTAGTGCAAGAATCTTGATTTCTTACTGGTTCCATTGCCAACACCTATATTTCCCATTCTTCTTTGCAGCTGGCTGTGCAAGTGAAATGTAGGGTGATGAGATGTGGGAGACTTTAGCACAGCTTTTTTGTTTTGTTTTAAGGTTTATTTATTTATTTTGAAAGAGAGAGAGAGAGAGAGAGAGAGAGAGAGAGACGGAGAAAGAGACAGAGAGAGAGAGAGAGAGAGAGAAACAGGGTAGGGACAGAGACAGAGGGAGACAATCCCAGGCAGGCTCTGTGCTGCCAGCACAAAGCCCAATGTAGGGTTCAAACCCATGAACCGAGAGATCATGACCTGAACCTAAACCAAGAGTCAACCATTCAACCAACTGAGCCACCCAGGTACCCCAGCAAGGATTCTTAAAAGAAAGGGAGCAACAAGGGTTTTTTCTCTTCCTTCCTTCCTCCTTCCCTTCCCTCCCTCCCTCTCCCCCTCCCTCCCTTTCCTCCCTTCCTTCCTTCCTTCCTTCCTTCCTTCCTTCCTCCCTCTCTCCCTTTTCTTCCTTCCTTCCTTCCTTCCTTCCTTCCTTCCTTCCTCCCTTTCCTTCTTTCCTTCCTCCCTCCCTTTCCTTCCTTCCTCCCTTCCTTCCTTCATCTCTCCCTTTCCTTCCTTCCTCCCTCCCTTTCCTTCCTTCCTCCCTTCCTCCCTCCTTCCCTTCCTCCCTTCCTTCCTCCCTCCCTTTTCCCCTCCTTCCCTCCCTCCTTCTATTCCACTCTTCCTTCTATCCTGTCCATTCTTTCTGTTCTTCAAATTTCAGTTTTACTCAGGTATAATTGACAATTTCTTTCCTTTTTCTTGTTTCATAGTCTACTCTGCTTTCTAACCTTGGAATGCAATTCAGATATGAGGGCTGGAGCTGGAAAACTAGTGCTGGAATGGTAAGCAGACAGGTGGAAGGAGCTGGGTTCTCCACTGCTATGGACCAACTCTGCATTGCCTTCCTCCATTCTTCTTTTCTTTCCTCCTCCATTCTTCTTTGATATTAAAGAGAAATAAAGCTCTATCTAATTTAAGAAGGGTTGTTTGGGCTTTGCTGTGTTAACAAGATAAGCCTGTCCCTTACCAGTATGTAGTTGTATGCATGACTCAGGGAAGGGATATGGTTCACCCATGACCATATGACGTTAATGCTTGACAGATTCTCAAATGAGTCTTTGTTCCCTTCCCTACTCCAGCCTTTATCAAAGTGTGTTCCGTGTACCCCCGTTTATATCACGGGGAGTGCTGGTTAAAAATGCCAAGCTGTGTGTGTGTGTGTGTGTGTGTGTGTGCGCACGCGCGCTCAGCCCTTCTGAATTTCAGCCTCTGGAATAGGACCCTGGCAAGTTACAAAAGTGTAACTAAGTCGATTCTTGGTCACCCTGAAGATTGAGAACCTCCCCCTGTTCGAGCCACCTCATACTCAGGAATCTGGGAGGCAGAGATGGGGACCTGTAGACATCATTCCGCACTTGTGGTTTTATAGTCCACTGACCTGAGGACCCTGTTGGAGTAAACTCTGCAGACGTGAGCGAACAGGAAGCACAGCCATCTGCCACATTTGCCCTAGTAGAGGATGGCGTGTTGGAGACTCCCACGTGTCCCTGGGTGTGTGGGCTGGAGCAGAGAAAAATCCTGGTTATAGCAATCCCTGGGCATTCTTCCACACGCCCCACTGAGAGGTGAATGTGACTCATCCCTGCTACCTATTGCCGCTTCCACATGATTGTCCTCCTGCCTTTCCCCTCGAACTTCTGATTCTTTGAGTCTCCATCTGCTTTTCTATCCTTCCCTTTCTTCCTCCCCATGCCAACCATTTACTATTGTCTTCACTCCCCTTTAATCCCCGAAAACCTGGGCAACTGGTATACAGTCTCCCTCTGCGTCTCAACTCAAACTCCTGGCCTCTCGTTGCTGAGCTTCTCTTTCCCAGTGACCTCAACCTTTTCACCACCGTCACCCACTACCCTCCTCCAGCTCTGAAGCTTCCTAGCAGAGGCGGCGCCATGTCGAAAATCACCAATCAAAGCAGCGAATTCTCCCAAGGTGACCCTTTTATTGTCCTGGCTCCTCTGCTCGAGTAGCTCCCTTGCAATATGGCATCAAAGCATGAGTTGCAATCTTGGTCTCTCTCCATTCTCTCCATCAATTAGCCTCTCTTCCTTTCGGTTTGCGTACCTCCAGTTAAGAGTGCCTTCTCCATTGAGGCTTGGATTCTTTTGCAAGCATGCATACCTCCCTTGCCTCTTTGTCCATTCTGTCTGAACAAAATCTCAATCCAGAGCAGACCCAATCACTTTCATTCTCCAGCTCATATCTAGCCCCAAAATTAAGCCCTACGGAGGGGGTGGGGGAGGAATCACACAATTAGACAGATTAGAATCATTATGAATTCATAATCTTTTAATCACCTGCCTCAGCTGGGCTCTCATTAAAGCCTAGCACACCATCTATTTCTCTCGTCAGCTTGTCCCTCACTGTCCTATCAAAGGAGGATCCATCTGCCTGTGGACTGGTTCCCAGAGCGTGCACTGCCTTCTTATTTCTTTTGCACACAATATCTTAATCCTCTTTCTCACTTCTGCCTCCTTCCCATCAGCATATAAGCTTGTTTGGGCCTCTCTCGTCTTTCAAAAACAAAAGCAGGCGTGAAAGCCATAACCCTCCCATGGACCCTACATCGCCACGGCTACTACGATTTCACTTTACTCATTTTCACAGCCACACTTCTCAAGAGCGTTTCAGACACGCTCCCTTCACATCAACACCTCCCGATCACTTGGCAATCTGTTAAAGTCTGCTTCCAGCCCTGCCACTTGTACCCAAACTGTTCCCACTACACCCCTTAGTGCTCTTCCCGTCCTTGGATCCAATCAGAGAAAACGGGAATGGTCCTCATTTTATATAGGTGTGGGTTTCTGCGACTGTTTTCCCGTCTCGTTCCAGGGTCCAAGCTGATAGACTCTGCCCTGGGACATACCATTCTTGTTACAGAGGGACAAAAAAAAAAAGCAAGAGTCGGTTGAACAAAGGCTTCTGTGTTATCCATCCGGATAGGGCAAAGGTTAAGTCTGCTTACTTCACAGTAGCCAAATCAAGTCACACGCGTGGCCAGGTCCAACGTCAATGGAGGGAGTGGGTCTGCACCCCTCTCAAGGGTGGGGACAGGTAGCATAGCAACAGGCAAGAATGTATAATATGAGGACGCTGCTACGGTCCGCCACAATTATTTGAACCATTTGGTTCTTCCTTGTTCTCTCTTTCCATCAGTTGTGTCAGTCTTTCTCACCTCTGTATCTTCTTGAACCTCATGTCAAGGCATTCACAGTAATTTGCCAATTTCCACCCACTTGACTATCTGCCATTTCCATCTTGTGTTGTTACTCTCTCTATGCTTTTGCTTTTGCTTTCTTTCCTCCTCCTTTTTCTTCTTCTTCTCCTTCTTCTTCTTCTTCTCCTTCCCTATTGTTCCTGTCATTGTTGAATAAAGGGGAAGAGAAGAAAAATTGTCGATTGAGTCCACGAGATGGGTATAATGTGGGGCCCTCATTGCTGTAGGTTTTCATCCCTTTATTATTGACTTTATAGTATATACATTGGAGTGGCTATTAAAATAACCTCCACCTTCTCTGTCTCTGGGTCTCTCCCACTGTGAATGTCTTCACTGCAGTACACAAACAGGTGTTTGGTTCTACAAACACATTTCGAGCCATGAGATTTGTGCTCCATCAGTCGTCTTCCTTGCTAACTCCAAATATTATGGTGTATTCTCCCTCATACTCTCCTTCATTCTTCACAGCACAGGAAGTGTTTCTCACTCTGGAAACATCCAATTCTTCTCTCTTTGTGCACACTTGTGACAATATTATGACCTTATCTTATTCCACTTAACACTATTTACCAAGAATGCCTTAATGACTGGTATATGGAAACTACGAATAAATAATGTGACTCGATTTTCCCAAAGACAACTGGGGTTACATACATGTCAAAGAAAACCTAATAGATCGGGATTTATTTCTCCATTAGCTTTTTAGGTTTGCTTATCTTTCAGAGTAATTTAAATTGAAATGGAAGACAAATCCTTATTTGATTGTGAGGCAATTCAGTGCTATTTATATTGTGTGAGATGGTGTGGGATCTAAGTGCACTGTTGTTAAAAGGCTATTTAATGTCACATAGAGGACCTATTAATTTTTTCAATAAATTGCTGGAATGTCCAGCCAATTGCATACATTTAACAGGGAGAGTCCGTTCTTCTACAAGTCTGTCTCTGTACTTTGTGGTAATGGTGCTATAGTTTATGTGCTGTTAGACATACTAAGGCACTGCCTTTGTCATCAAAAATCTGGAGATAAATCTCAAAGTAACGGTGTGATTCTGTTAGAAGAAGGTCAAAAGAATGGTAGTCCTTTGTAGCACAACTCAGAGTCAACAAGCAGAGAAGGGTAGGGATTTAAAAAAAAATATTTCTTGATAGTTTGCTTTGTGTTAATAATGAAACATATGATTGTTAATGTTGAGTTTAACATGATGCTGGTAAGCAAGCCTACTAATTTAGGCTTGAAATAAAACTTGGTCAGGGACATTACCTTTTTACTTGATCTGAAAGACCGGAGCTCATAAAGTTGCTTTCATTTTCTTGTGTACAATTGTTTCATAATGTTAATTAATTAATACTCATTTCTGGTATATGTGCATTGCCTGTTGAGAACAGAGAGAATTGGGAGGACAGGGACAAGATTATCATAAATTTCAAATATAATTGTATGTTTACACGTGACTATTATTTTTCATGTAAATTTTTGACAAACAACATAAGATAGAACACAGGGTCCATAAATCAAGGGTCTTCTCTGTTTTATTTGCCATTATTTCCCTAGAACCTAGCCTGATGTGTAATACATAGTACAGTCGATAAATATTTGCAAATAAATTAAAGGATAAAAATATGATAAAGAAACACAAATGGCACTTAGGGTTTTAAACTGGTGGTGTAAAGATGCAATCTTTTTTTTTTTTTTTTTTTTTTACTTTCTAAATGTCATACACTCACCAGAAGAATGTTGCTACAAAACAGCTGAAAATTTTGACAAAATATATTGCTATGGAAATAACAACAAAAGTAGTAATAATAAACTTGTGGTTAATAACAAGTAACAATGAAGTTGTGGTTTATAATTTTTTAAAAAATCACGTTAAGAAAGGTTATAAATATTCAGGGAAGATAGAGCAAGGCAACCCGAAGAGATAAAACATTGAGCAAGCAGGGACGCCTGGGTGGCTCAGTCAGTTCTGCGTCTGACTTCAGCTCATTCATGATCTCATGGTTCATGGGTTTGAGCCCTGCATGTGGCTCTGTGCTGACATCTTGGAGCCTGGAGCCTGCTCCGGAATCTGTCTCCCTCTTTCTCTGCCTCTCTGCCATTCACACTCTGTCTCTCAAAAATGAATAAACGTTAAAAAGAAAAAGAAAAAAACATTGAGCTGGCAAACCTTGGGCATGGCATGAAGAAAGAAAAATAAAATCATTACCAAAACAAGGGCCACACTTCCAAGAGCATGAAGTAAAATGGTCTCGTTGCAAATACAGTGAGAAAGATGGGGAGAGATTAAAATACACAAGCAAAATAAAAAAGAAATGAACAAAGAGTTAAAAGGACTAGAAAAGGCAAAGAATAAAAGAATATCTGGCCCACATATTATCAGTGTGTCCAAAAAAGAAAGCTGAATTAAAGGAACAAATAAAATCATCTAAATAAATAACTTATATTTTTAAATTTGTTTTTTAAAGATTTTCATTTTAAGTAATCTCTATATCCAATATGGGACTCACACTTATAACCCCAAGATCAAAAGTTTCATGCTTTACTGACTGAACCAACCAGGTGCCTCTAAATAAATAATTTTTAAAATTTTCACAAGGAAAATAACACTTGAATCTGTAGATCTATAGTGCCAAAGGGAGAAAAAATTAACACAGAACAACCCACCAATAAGACTTAGACAAATAAAGTTATTGAACTTTAAAGATAAAGAATATTGTTTTGGAAATCCAGGTAAAAACATCCAATCCACCCCTAAAAAGGACAAAACGTCAAAACTGGCCTAAGGGTTCTTTTCTCTCTCCATCTTTCTTCTCATCCCTCATCCTGCATGTATATAAGAGACTATACCATGAATTATATACATGTGTGTGTGTATACATATTAAATATTTATACATATTTATGGTACAAGAGATTGGAGTAGTGTTTATAATATTCCTAAGGGTAAAAAAAAAAAGTGACCTCAGAATTTTATACCCGGCCAAACTACTATTACCATATAAATATAACACACACTTTCAAACATACAAGAATTTAGGAAATAGAGTTAACATGAGCCCATCTTTTAAAAATAAATCTAGGGTTTCATGTAGATAAAAATAAACATAATTTCCAGGAAAAATTATACAAGAAAACAATGAAAGAGAGCTAGCTATACTAGACATCACACTTATTATAAAGAATAAAAATAATGAGAACAGTGTGCAGAAGAGAAAGTCCAACTATAGCTCAAATCCATGTAGGATTTTATATATGATGAAAGATATACCACTGAGCAAAATCTGAATTACTGAATGATGGGTAGATACTGATCTGGATTAAAAGGAAGAAGCTGGGTTTCTATCTTACACTTTATACCAAAATAAATGTTAGATTCATAAGAGTTTTAAAAGTTAATGCTAAAACCATAAAATACTATAAATGGTATAGGAGAATTTATATTTATGATGGTATAGCAGGGAAGGTTTTTCTAAGAATGATAAGATCTCAAAATTCAGAGCAAACAGATAAATTTAAATAGATAAAAGTTGAAAATTGCTACAGGACAAAAAAATAAAAGACCAGAAAGTAAAAATACAAACCACAATTTGGAAAATAAATATTTGCAACTATATAATAGGCCCAAAACAATTTTCTTTTTTTAAAAAAGTGTTTATTTATTTATTTTTGAGAGGGAGAGAGGGAGAGGGAAAGAGGGGCAGAGGGAGAGAGAATCCAAATCAGGCTCCATGCTGTCAACATAGAGCCCAATATGGGGCTAGAATTCATAAACTGTGAGATCATGACCTGAGCCTATATCAAGAGTCAGACACTTAACCGACTGAGCCATCCAAGTGCACCCCATGCTAACATTCCTTAGCATGTTAAGAGCTCCTGGTAATCAACAGGAAAGACTTAGTGAAAGACTAAGGAGCTAAGAATCAAAAGCAAGCATTAGGCACCTTAACAGAAAGTAAAATGCACAGAGCTATTAAATCTATAAAGAGTGGTTCAAATAGTAATTCTTACCATAAGGTAAATGTAAATTAAAACTACAGCCAGACTTTTATTATATATAATATTGTCAATAAAAATTTAGAAGTCGAAGATTCAAAAAAAAAATTTTGAAGTAAAATATGCACTCTCATACTCTGCTATTGGAAATAAAAATCAGGGTACCTCCAAGAGAGAAATGGAGTAAAATCTGTTAAATTTTAAACACATACATACTCACTTGACCTGGGAAATTTTGCTCCTAAGAATTTATACTACTGACAAAATATACAAAAAGTTATATCTGTATAAAGATATTTATGGAAGCAATTGTTTGGTAGTAAAGTTTGTAAAAGCCCAAAATGTCCATAAATAAATTATGACACATTCATACAATTGAATACTAGACAAGACAAGAAAAAGGCAGTTCTATATAAAGTGGTGGATGGAAGGAGCTTCAAGAGATACCATTAAATGAGAAAAAAAAAAAGAGGAGCTAGAAAATGTGTAACACATACTGTCATTTTTTTTTCTTTTTAAGTAACATCCACATATGGCTGTATATCCAGAGACATCTGCAAAATTTACATAAGAAACAAGTAATAGCCTCTGGTGAGAAGAATAAGGGAACCAGGAGAGGGTGAGAGAACATCTTAGACATCTTTGATTCTGTCTTGTTCTAAAAGAATTCAGAAGCACATCTAGGTGCATTTGGATTCTTTTCAGACTCATCAACAATGGTTTGGATCATGACTCTTTTATTAGTAAGTTCAAGTAAAAACATTTAACTCTTACTCTGGTGTCAAACTCGCAAGGTTTGCACATAGCTTTACAACCCTTGGTTAGGATTCTACTACTTCTCTGGCACTTGAGTGGGGTTCAGACTCCCATTCCCTGGATCTCCACAAGAGCTGTAGGCTTCCTTAATTTCCCAGACAAGCAAATTTTTCTTTGGCTGCCCCTTCTCCCATTTGATTTGGAGCCTTCTCACTCTCAAGACTGGGAAGTTAAGAATGTAACATTTAGGGGCACCTGGGTGGCTCAGTTGGTTAAGCATCTGACTCTTGATTTCGGCTCAGGTCATGATTTCATGGTTTGTGGGTTTGAGTGAGCCTGGTTGGGATTCCCTCTCTCTTCTCTCTGCTCATCCCCCTGCTCTCTCTCTCTCTCTCAAAATAAATAAATACCCCTTAAAAAAAGAATGTGCCATTCAAATATGTTTGTTCTACATTTGTTAGTAGGAAACTTTGGTTATCTTTTTTTCCCCTGCAAAGTGCATTTCTTAGACCCCTGAAACACTCTGAAAATTCCTTCCTATATCATTAAGAAAAAAAAAAAAAACAAAAAAAAACAGAACATTTGACTGTAGAAGTTCAGTTTAATCATTAAGCCTTTCATTAGTGCTGTTGTGCCTTCCTGATAGTGGAGCCTGATTCGTGGAAGTTGTTGCTAGGATATTTTGAATTAACAAGGAAAGTTTTAGGAAGCCCCCCCCCCCCCCCCCCCCCCCGTAAATTGTTACTTGGTCATTTGTAGATTAATGATGTTCTCCTTTTACAAACAAGCCGACTTATTTTGGTATTGTGAGTTCCTCTCCCAGGTTGGAGGGCGGCAGGGGCAACGGCATGACTCTTTCTATACTTGGAACCTTCTCTGCTTTGCTAGCCCCCTTAGCAGGGTGGCACCCCTGTCCCTACCACCTTCAGAGAACTTGAGCACATTTTCTCAGAAGCATTTTCAGAGACAACTTTGTCCTTGAAGTCTTGACCTGAGGAGGCTGGCTGCTGGACTGTGAAATTTATGGTTTAGCTTTTCAAGTTAGTCAGGTTCTGTAAATAAAGTTTTTTGTTGTTTTATTTTATTTTATTTTATTATTTTTTTGGAAACGGCCACATTTATGTATTGTCCGTGGCTGCTTTCATCCGACAATGGCACACCAAGTGGTTGCAATAGAAGCCATATGGCTCTCCAATCCTAAAATACTTACTAACTGGCCTTTTATAGATAAAGTTTCTTGACCTCTGCTCTAGATCAAAGTCTATAATTGTGTAGCTTCAGTGTAGGTGGAGACACCTATTTTTCTGAATACCAGCCACATCCTCAGCCCCATTCTGAGGGAGACTCTCTTACAGCCTGGTTCTTCACATTCTCTGCTGAGATACATAACCCACAGGAAGAAAGGAATCCCTTGGGGCAAGGAAGGGAAAGGTACAGAGCTTACAGGCTGGTCTCTGGAGGGTGGGTGTTATCCGGTTTCCATCACCCCCCATCTGAATGATCTTGCCCAAATGATATACCCTCTCTTCAAAAGAAAGGAATAAGCGTGTACTTCATAAAGTCGGGAAGTTATGGCACTTGGCTCACGGGCACGTGGTAATGATCATTTAATGGTATTTATTATTTTTGTACCTCAGACCCCAACAGCCATGTTATTTTCTGTATGGCCACACCATCCTGACCAGCCTCTTTGGATCAAAGAAAAGCCTGTAATCCAAGAGCGAGTACGTCCAATCTATGGGCCGCAAGGAATCCATGACGTGACCAGGAGCAAAGTGTTTGTCTGTCCATGGTGGCTTACGCTTGGGGAGAATTCATAGGTCCCGGTTTATCCTGGACAGTTCTGACGTATGCACATTGTCTTCTCAGGACTATGAATAGCTTACCTTTTTATTCTTAGAGTGCGTCCATGTAGACAAGAAACAGTGCGGTCTCGGTGTCCCTACCGAACGGTGACTGTCTAAAGCAGATAGCTTCGGGAATGAGTTAATCTTGGGAGAAGCGAGGAAGCCAGAGGCATGTCAACAAGCAAGGACTCCAAAAGGCCACCAAAGGCTCCAGGGGCAAACAGGCTCTGTGAGGTGCGCCTTGATAGAACAGTCAGGAGAGATTCTGCCATGATATCTAAATCGAACTTCTGAGATGAAACTTGTACTACACGTGTGGCTGTGGTTTGACACACAACGACAGAATGAAGCGTGTCAAATCTAAGTAGAGAGATAGGGCGATGGCAAGGCTGCGGCTCGGTCTGAGGTCAGAGTTTCCTGGAGTTAAGGAGGACCTGAGGGGACCTAGACCAAGGAGGGGCTTATCAGAGTGACTCAGGGATGGTGGTTGTTTGTATCAGGGCTGTTGGGACTCTTGGGATGGAGCTCTCCCTCCTCAGTGAACTTCCATCTTTTCTGGAAGTGTCAATCCTAAGATACTTTTGACTATAACTGAAACAACGTGTTAACAGCTTTTTGGGCGGGGAGCAAGAGAGGATGTATAGAAACTAGTGGCTTAAAGAAAAAGGCAAACACAGAGGCAAAACCCGTAAAATGTACTCATTTACAAGAAAAATACCAATTTCAGAAATGTTAAACTATGAAAATAGGTTTGTCTCAGATTTAAAGAAATACGGTCTTTGGACTGAGGTAATATGGCTCTGAAACCCAGGCAGGCTGTTTGTAAGAAGGCTGCGGGGTGAGGCCTCAGGCTTGTGCCCAGGGTGGGGTGACAGGAGGGGGTGGGCCCATTTGTAAGTGCTGGCTCTCAGGACCCCGCTGGATCGGCCAGTATCTACTTACGTGCACTGATCCCAGTCATGCGGATACAGCACTAGAGGGTCCATTAGGGGAGGCCTGGCAAGGGTGACTCAGATGGTGGTGACCCAGGACAGCTGCCACATTCAGCATGACCCTTGGGTCCAGGTGAAGGCTCAGGAGGCAGATCCTATCTTTTAAGGATGCGGTGATCATGGGAAGGATGAGAAACTTTCTGTCCTGCTTTCTTGTGAACTTGGACAAAGGAAGGTCTGGATTGACATTGACCTTTCTGGGTGAATTAGATTGTGAGATCACATAAAGCTGCAGGCAGCCGTGGAAAGACTTCAGCCTGCGATGAGCTGGGGACAACCTCTGGCAAAGGGTTAGTACAATGAACCTTCTAGATTGTTCTACGTAGTTTAATGAAAAGCTTCCTTTGGGACCAGAAAAGAAGGTGACCTGCCACTCAGGAGTTACTTTTCTACAAAGTCAAAGATGGAAGACAGAAGAGGAGGAGGAGGAGGAGGAAGAGGAGAGGAAGGAAGAGGAAAAGGAAGAGGGTGAAGGAAGGGGAGGAAAAGGGGAGGAGAGGAGAGGGAAGAAGAGGAGGAGGGGAAGACGGGGAGGGAGAGAGGGAGGGAGGGAGGGAGGGAGGGAGGGAGGAAAAGAGGAAAAAGAGGACGCTGAATTATATAAAAAATGCAATACTACAACAATACAATAAATTTAATTTGATGCATATTGTATCAGTGCGGGTTACATCAGAGAAAGAGAACCAGTGTGGCATACACATATATAAAGATATTTATTGCAAAGAATTGGCTTATATTATCATCAGGACTGGCTAGACTAGTCTGACATCCAAAGGGCAGACAGGTAGGACAGGCTGGAATCTACCCAGCAAGGGCTGACTATAGTCCACTGTCTGACTTTCTTCTTCCAGATCCTTGGGTCAGGCCCACCCACATTATCCAGGATAAACTCCTTTATTAGATAGTATATATATATATATATATATATATATATATATATATATATATGTATATCTCACATCTACAAAATACCTTCACAGCAACATCTAGCTTCACATTTGATTGAATAACTAGGAGTGTAGCCTAGTCAAGCTGACCCATGAAACGGACCATCACCATGTATCTAGTGATTTCTGTAATTGTATCTGTCATACTTAAGCATTAGAAGTAAGTGCTTCTCAGGTGTGAACTGATCTGTTGTTCTCATACAAAGTCAAACTAAACTTTTATAATTTTAATACATTGTGTTGACAGGAGAATAGCAGGGTTAGGCATTTTTCTAGGCTAGGGGTATTCAGAATCCTCAGTGGTTCTTCGTTGTCTCCCCATGTGTCCAACCCCATCCCAACATACCATTCCCAATCATTTCCTTACTTCATCCCATGCTTCTTCATTTCAGCTGCTCATTTTACCATTGTTTCTTGAGAGTGCCACATTCCTCCATGGCATATCTGGTGATGTTCTTGTGTCAGTCTAGAATGGAGGGTAAATATCCAAGTAAGTGAGAGAGAGAGAGAGAGAGAGAGAGAGAACAGAGACAGATAAACAAAGGCACAGACATGTTGGATGTCATGGCCAAAGTTTCAAGAATTCAAGAGCACAGGAATAGTGTAGTCCTCAGGTGAGCACAATCATGCCGACTTTCCTGATCATTTATCCTGAGTCAGGACACTGGCTGCTAGTGATCTATATGGCAAGCTATTGCCCCAAATGCACAGAACTCCTGCCTGACACCCTAGTGC
Source organism: Panthera pardus (assembly GCF_024362965.1). NCBI lineage: Eukaryota > Metazoa > Chordata > Mammalia > Carnivora > Felidae > Panthera > Panthera pardus. Next base: position 5,971,942 of record NW_026526810.1, read on the forward strand.
TCTGCCCAGTCCCCAGGAAGGGATCGCATTAGGGCTCCTGGTTGCAGAAGGGGTACAAGACCCCTAACCTGTGTGGTTAAGTAAACAATGGGAAGCAAATGGAAGCTCTTATAAAAATTCCTCTTTTGAAGAAGGTACTGGGGAGTTCTGTCATCCTTACCACAAAGTCTGTGGTCTGAAGCTAGAAAGTTCTAAACAGTTCTCTGTCCCCAAGCTTCTTCTTTTGGGTTTAGGGGAAGTTTTTGCTTTTTTGTTTTTTTTTGTTTTTTGTTTTTGTTTTTGTTTTTGTTTTTTATGGTACGAGAAACCTTCCTCCTCTTTTCTGTAAGATGTAAAATAGAGCTGAATATTTTTTTACTCTTGTAACTAGAGTTGGGACAACATTAGTTAAGATGTTTGAAATAGCATTAACTGGGATTCAGAATTAAGCAATCTTAATTAGAGGTTAACTCTTTAAATGATTACATGACTTTAAATACCAGTTTTATTGGATGTCTGAGTTCAAGAGAAGGGTCCACGAGTGGGAGCCACTGAGTCTGTGAATCAGGGCCAAAGATAAATTATTTCCACTGGAAATCAAGTTGAGTCCCACAAAACTGACTCTTACGCCTGAAGCCATTTGAAATTTTCCTGGGGCAGCATTTCTGATAGGTGGAGGCCATCCTTAGCTTAGAGAAAACCTCATAGACGAGAAAATAAAGAGAACACGTTCCAGCTCTGGTCATTGGGACACCTTTTCTGAAGGATCCCAATGTGACTTAGCTTGGACAAGTTCAAATTTTTGTTCCTAATCCATTAAGGAGATTTCTGTGTGCTTGTAACGGATCGATCCTCAAGTAGATGAAAAATATGGTGTACAAGACAACAAAGTCAAAAATGAGAACCTTCTTTTCTAGTTATCTCTTCATCCCTGGTGAATGGTGCAGTGCTTGACTATTTTACTGAGGAAATTGTTAAGAATAATGGTTGAGCACAAGGCTACAGAAGTTCAAATCCCAGCCCAGCCACCTGTTGGCTGCATGACTGGCTCTCCCTGGCTCAACATTGTCCTCCATAGAAAGGATCTGGTAGTGATATTTTATCTTATGTTTCTAAAATAAATTCAATCATAATCCAAGATCCCACACACCTAGATGTGAGATATCTTAATGTATGCCAGCCTTGGATTGTCTCCTCTTTCTAGGGTGACGCAAAAAAAATGCAGGGGTGAGGGCTGGGGTAACCATGTCTGCTTAACAAGGTAAGCACCTCTTGACTAATGGCTTGGCTCAGGTGCTCATTGTCCAAGTCCATTGTCTGACCTCCAAGCCAATATTATAGTTTATTCCCCCATCCATTTCGGGTCACCCCATCCGAAGTATTTATACTTTTCCACCTCCAGAGGCTGACGTATTTATACTTGTCCAGCCTCTGGAGCTGGATTTGAGCTCTCCAAGTTAGAAGAAATGAGGGGAACTAACTGAAGAAAATGTTTTTCATGACATATTTAAAAAGATTTCAAGCAAGGGTGATGTCTTGAACATGGTTGAATTGTTTAGGGGAGGGTTTGATGGCAGAAACCAAGCCAGTCTTGAGACATCCTAGTTGGTGCCCAGTCGGAGAGAAGCCATTCTTCCATCTCTGCTCAGAATGCCATGATGTTTGGCAACCAAAGGCTGGAAGCTTCCAGAGCATCTGGCTGCCAGTATAGAGTTCCCATGATGAGCGGTAATAATCAGGCTGAGGCCTCGTGGACAGCAGGTGTGGACAGGTGGGAGAGGAGCGGAGAGCAAGCCCAGTGTGGTATGGAGACTGTCGAACACAAAGTAGTTTAAGGAGCCCTCAGAAATAACCAGAGGGCACTTGGAGGTATATTAATTTCTAGCAGTCAGGCCTGTCGGGGCTTCAATGCCATAATGAGGTCATTAAAAGTAAATGGGATAGAATTTTATATTGAACCAAATGCTTACTCAAAAGGGGCTGTTGGAATAAAAATATTTTCAGATATCAAAATGGAGACATAAAAGTTCATTCTATGCACAGGCAGGTAACATTTGGGTAGTATATCCATCTTCATATTTATAAATAAGGCCATGTTTCAGGCTGATGGAATGGTACCCAGTCTCAAGACCCGGTGTCAGTTACTCCCTGGTCCAGAGCTGGGTCCTACAATACCTGAAGTCAGATTTCTAAAGGAGGCAGGTGGATATTGGCTTGGAGACCATAACTGAGCATACAATGGACAGGCCTGGACAGCAGAAGCTCGGTCTGGCTGTCCTGGGCGTCTCAAGCTGGGCAAAAAGGTCAAGATTTTCTGGAGAACTTGACATGCAATCCTGTGCTATCTGATTCAAGTGAAAGAAAAATCCTGATGGTGTGAGTGTGGCCATAGTGGCTCGGGCAGCCATGGAGAGAATTTGGGAGATGCGTGCATTCCAACAGACAGCAGGCAGTGTGGACCCCATGAAAGTGGGAACGTTACCTGAGGGCAGGTGCGCAAATGGGACTCTCATCGGTAAGGGGCTGGAGGTGAACCTCCAAATGTCCAGGCAGAAGGCATTCTATAACAGAATGGTGGTAAGGGACCACAGCTAATGCCGGGGAGAGAGATGTCTGAAAGTTCCAGAAAAAAAGTCATTACCAACTGTCTCAATGGAAGGAAGAAACCAAAGCTGTAATGGTGGTGATCCCATAAAACCTTTCTTGTCCCTTGCGTCTTGTCCCCTGTTGCTCACCACTCAGTGCCCCCTGTGAATAAGAAGAATAACAAAACAAAAATTCCCCAAACTCAAACAACAACAGAACAACTGTTGAAATTAGAAACCTTATTGAGCAAGGCAGACAGGGGAGGAGTTGGCATAGTTACAGAGAGAAGCCGACCACACACCACCTTCTTGACTGCCAGTTGGTTGGTAGAGTGGGGAAAATAACATTTTTTTTTAAATTGCACCATACAAGTCCTTTACTTAGTGTTAGTCACAGCCACCCACAGACACATCCCTTATGCTCATTGGCTTCAGCCCCTGCATCACTTTCCTTGTCTCTATCTTACCCAGTTTCCCAAAATAACAATGGCATTCTCCCTTGTTCCTCTGCCTAACCCTGCCACATATATCTGTACTCCCATAGTCCTCCTGGCCCTTGGGCACAATCCTAAACCCCACCATGCTTGGCTGGGGCCCTGAGATGCCACCTAGCAGTCAGTAGCCCTTTCCCTAGGAAATTAGGTGATGCCCAACATAGCCCAGCTCCTGGCTGAGGTCCAGCCAAGGTGAAACTTCCGTCCTCCTCATTCCCTCACTCCTACTCTATACGTTCCTCCTTCTTCTTAGCCCTATGTTACTGCCAGACTTTCACATGCCCTAGTCTGAGCCTCTCCATAGTGACCCTTGAAAATACAGATGGCTTTTGGTTATTCTGGTTTGGGATTTTTTTCCCCTTTCCCTTTTTCCCTGCCTTGGCTCCCCCCTCCCTTGAAACTCCTGGCCTGTGATGATAGGCAGCAACTCTTTAACATGCATCATGTACTTCTGGTGTCATGACGGAAGTCCCTTTCATAGCTCTGTCCATTACATTGCCATCCATCCCATTTCAACTTAAAGAGAATATCCTAGGAAGAAGTAAGAGTTTCGTTGACAGAATACATGCTGGGTGGAGTTGGATCGAAAGCTATGATGGGAGAGAAAGACAAAGCTCATACTTTAAAACTCCAATTTAAAAGTATATGGATTTAAAATAATAAAAAGGGGGGACCATCATTATTGTGAGTTCCAGTTGAGCTGCAAAGGTGTGGGTGGTCAGATCTTTCAATATTCTTGTCTCTTCAGTCACCATGACAGCTAAATTGTTGGTAAGTGTGATGAGAACATGCTTTATAGTCAAGAAGGTGAATTTCTCAAGAAATAGACTAATATTGAGGTTAAATTAATTGATTGAAAATTTGGAATAAATGCTTTCTTAATTTCCTCATGATTAACCCAGACCTCTGGGAATAAAGACACTTTTTTTTAATGTTTTTATTTCTATCCTCCCTAAATCATCTATTTGGTAGTAGAGATGCTTTTGTTCCTCATAATTACTTTTTTTTTTCACTTAAAAGAAATGTTGAGTTTGTTTTTGGTTCCTTCCTTAATTTATTTCTTTATAAGTATTCAAATTGTGGACACTGGTTTAAAGAGCTTTCTACTAGGTTAACAAATGAGATTGCCAATATATGATTCATGGATTATAAAAAAAAAAGTAATTTCATGTGGTTCCACTGAATCTATAGGTCTTGAGGTTGGTTACTGGCCAAAAGGTGAGCTTAAATCTCCTTTTGTAGGCAACATCATATAATCTTTGATTCCTAAAGATACCCTCTATGGCTTACTACATTAGTAATAATTTGAACTCAATAAAGTGTATACATTTCAAGCAGTGGGAAAAGAAGGGAATTAGAGCATGACTTGTATTGTGGAAAATATTCAAAACAACCAGTTGAACATCTTGTCTTAAAACTGTACTGAACTGAGTACATACTGGTAAGACGATTCATGTTGAATGTGGTGATAGAGGGGATGAGAAAATGAACTCATTCAAAAGGAGTCTGTTCGGTGGTTAGTAATAAATCTACCCAATATGGCTGTGAAATCTGTCGGGATGAACATGGGAACTCTCTATTGTTGAGAGAACTCCTTAGTGAGAGAGAACATTGAGAGAAAAGGGACACATTTGATGAAATAGCTAGAGATTCTCATTACTTCCGTATTATTATCACCAGGGGAAATTGGAAAAAAAAAAAACATTAACTGGGAGTTTCCCATTGTCCTACTTTTTGGAAATAATCGTGTGTACTGGAACATCGTTCTTGGTATTAACACAGAGCCTTATGGCTAGAAATGGTGGGTTTCAAAGAAGCAAGTAGTCTGGAAGGACTAACAATGGCTAACAATGGCCAACAATGGCCACCTCCTCCAGGCTCTTGGAGGAGACCTATTTGCCAGTCCTCTGGGAGCAGAGAGGAAATGGATCCAGAGTTATAATTGAGGCTCATTTCACTGGGAACAGCAAATAGGTAAATGGGGCCCAGATAACCAAGCACCTTTGGATTGCAGAAGCCAGCATTACATCCTGGAGTTAAAGTAGAGATGATCATAGACAATTAATTAGAAAATAGAGTGGTCAAGCCTATGAGTCAGGGTTCCATCATTGGAGTAGAACCACCAAGTTGGTGGGTAAATAGATACAGACTTATAGCCATAGATATGTTATAGTGATCCCACCTTACAATGCCCTGTAGGGCTATAGTCCTCCTGTCCACTGCTGGAGCTTGGAGACCGTGTGGCAGGCAGGAAAAGAAGATGGATAGGTGTATGAAGGTGGGTACGGGCACAAGCAGAAACCCACAACCATGAGCTGCAACCCACAAGGATGGACTAAAGTCTGATTCAGTTCTCGTTGCCTCTATGCTTGTGGTGGGTGTTGATGTGGGTGTCTTCATCATGGAACAAAACATGCACGTGGCCCAGAGTCAAAGAACCTCCGAGAGGGTTTTCTCCAGGAGAAAAGCGACCATGGTGCAGGGCTGTCTTGTGCTCAATAAAGAGAGTCAGCAGTCAGCAACAACATGTGTGGGCTACAAAATGGCAGCCGTTTCACTTCTGCTCTCCAACTCTTACCCGAGAGACTCCCCTGTGGCCCACTCAAGAAGGAACCACACAAGTAATGAAATTTTGGGCAATATAGTGCGGCCTGGGCAAATTGACACATTACAAAGCCATTACAAAAGACTTAAAGAATTTGCGGGGAGCTGATCTCCAAGTATTTCCAACATTTTATCTGCTGGTAGGCATTCCCCATCAACAGAGTGCTGGCCGCTGGAGACAGTAGTGGGAAAGAGAAAGAACAAAGGGTCAGGGACTGGCTAACTCTGCTTTATCCACCAAAACGTGATGTCTTACACTGCTTTGAGTCACAAGCCATGAAGGAAGTCAGTAAGACCAAGAATAGCAAAATGGGCAGAGCATCAAATTGGTTGCTAAGAGACAAATGTGCAAAGGTGGGCTCCTTATTCAAGAAACAGGATTCAGAAAGATTTTTTGCTGTTAGATATCAGAACAGACTCCAGGAATCAAGCAAAGGTAGTAAAGGCAGTCTGTTTGCAGAACAATCCAAGCCTAGTAGACAGGGACCTGGGGTTGCTCCTCTTCTAAAGCCATTTCCTAGTTTTTGTAACTGAACGAAATCAAAGTGGCTCCTCCCCAAAAGCCAACTTGTCCCCCTCGCCCTTCTGAGGCACGGTAATGCAGGGAAATGGAAACTTGGGATCCTCCTGGTGACCTAGGTGTAACCGATTGCCTGACGTAGGACATCATCCACAGGTCCTGGGAGTAAGCCTTTGTATAGTCTCTCCAACAGTACTGTCTTACGTACCAATAATAATGGGATACTGTCTCCTTTTCCCCAAACTGGGATATTATTTTGTAGTCATCCCGGTCACTGGACTCGAGGCCTCCCCATTTGGACCAAGAATAATGCATGTTACCCGTGGAGCCCAGACTTTGAGCAAGATGAAACACCTACACGTGCCCTTGTGAGGTCTTTCTTTGCAGAGGCAGTGAGTGGGTTGTAGTTGTGTATTTTATATCAGGCAAGAAAATTATTTTCAATAAATATAAAGTAAAATAGCAGGAACATGGATGCTGAGTGACCATAATTGAACATGAGTGGGTATGTACTGTTCTTGTCTGCTCAATATTCCTTCTTCTTTAAAAAAGTGGACTCTTCTTCCAATCTTTGATTTAATGGGAACTTCAATCATAGCCTTGGTGACTTCCAGATCAAAGCCATGACATGGAATGTAATGTTTTCTCCCTTCCTTCCTCCCTTCCTCCCTTCCTTCCTTCCTTCCTTCCTTCCTTCCTTCCTTCCTTCCTTCCTCCTTCCCTCCCTTCCTCCCTCCCTCCCTTCCATCCTTCCTTCCTCCCTCCCTCCCTTCTTTCCTCCCTCCCTTCCTTCCTTCCTTCCTTCCTTCCTTCCTTCCTTCCTCCCTCCCTTCCTTCCTCCCTCCTTCCCTTCCATACTTCCTTCCTCCCTCCCTTCCATCCTTCCTTCCTTCCTCCCTCCCTCTCTCCCTTCCATTCTTCCTTCCTTCCTCCCTCCCTCTCTCCCTCCTTTCTTCCATTCTTCCTTTCTCCCTCCCTCCCTCCTTTCCTTCCTCCCTCCCTTCTTTCCTTCCTTCCTTCCTTCCTTCCTTCCTTCCTTCCTCCTCCTTTCCTTCCTCCCTCCCTTCCTTTCTCCCTCCCTTCTTTCCTTCCTTCCTTCCTTCCTTCCTTCCTTCCTTCCTTCCTTCCTCCTTTCCTTCCTCCCTCCCTTCCTTCCTCCCTCCCTTCCTTCCTCCCTCTCTTCCTTCCTTCCTTCCTTCCTTCCTTCCTTCCATTATTTATCATCTCCCTCCCTCCCTCCCTCCCTCTCTCTCTACTTTTCTTCATCCACCTATAGATATCTAGAGATGGATATAGATAAAAGTGCATGTATGTGTTTATATATATGTAAACAATGCTCACTTTCTGATAAGTGTGCTACTGAGTGTGCGTGCAGGACTCTTCCCTTTCAATCCACCTCTGGCCACGTAGCAGAAACCATCTTCAGAACCATAGTCAGAAAGAACAGGATCCCAGCACAAGGAGAAGCAGAGCTGAGAGTCGAAGCTGCCCTGATGATAGATCTTGAGACTGTGGATAGAGCTATGTCCAAACTTGTACTTCCAAGTTACTTGAGGCAACACATTCCCTTGAGCCACCTTGAGTCTGGTATCTGATACTTTATCCATAAATGTCTCTCTGCCCCAGTTTTTGTTTGCGTCCTGTGTAATCCCCCCAATAAAGCAGTGCGTGGCATTCTCTTCTCTTCTTTTTGAGTTAACAGACACACTGAGAGTGTAAATACAAAATCCGAGGTCACATGGTGTGTTAGTGGCTGAGTTGGGACTTGGGCTCGGGCCCGGAGGATTCTGCAGCGCAAACTCATTCCTTGCGTCCCTCGAATTTGTTGATGTTCCGATGAATAAGACATCGCCTTGACTCCGAGGCCCAGACAGCCAGTGGCACCAATGAAGAGGCAGCCACGTTCAGACATTATGCAGACAGAAGATCGTTTGGACATGCCACTAATTTTTTAAAAGAGACAAAAAAAAAAAAAAAGTAAATGTATCCAGAATTATGTTGAATAAGCATAGTTATATATGCATTAGGTGTGACTCTTTATATTTTACGGAGCACTAAGACATACACTGTTTTCTTAATAAGTCGCTTTAGTAATTTTGGGAAGCTAGCATTGTAATTATCATGATCGTGCAGAGGCCGTTTAAAAGCTCAGAGAGGTACTATTTCTTGCCTCCTGCTTCAACGCCAAGAAGTGAGAAAAGCAAGACGTGAACCCAAATGTTCTGCCTCCAAGCCATAGCTCTTCAATGAACAGGAAAAAACAGCATTTCTAACGCAGTGACCATTTTCCGTTCTTCTATATGTCACGTTTGAAACTCTGCTGGGTAATTCAAGTAAACATATTTTTCTCCCCACCCCCCCATCCGCGTCTACCGTCCACTTCCTCTTCTCTAAATCCCTTACTTACCCTAGGTAACCACTGACCCAGTTGTTAAGCCCAGGAACAAGAAATACATTGATACGGTAATGTCTGTGTTTCTGACTCAAAGGTACATCAAACGAAGCCACACCGTGCTGTTGAACAGTCACTGCTCAAATTCATATCCCTTCTCTTCTCTTCTGTTGATACAGCCCTGCTGTAGTTTTTATCACACAAGTCCCTGTTTTAAAATTCATACCCTGGCGTGCCTGGGTGGCTCAGTTGGTTAAGCATCCAACGCCTGGGTTGGGCTCAGGTCATGATCTCAGGGTCACGAGACTGAGCCCCACATCCGGCTCCGTGCTGAGCAGGGAGCCTGCTGGGGATTCTCTCCCTGTCTCTCTGTCCCTCCACACCCCCCCCCCCCCTTAAAAGGAAAGGAAACAGCCAGAAGAAAGCATGCCACAAGTTCCTGCACCAGAAGCCTGTGGCTTTTGTAGCTTCCCCGTCGGGTTTCCACGTATCTAACTTGGTTTGTGAGATCAAGGTTAAAAGACAGAGGGGAAACGATCTTAAATAGATAACGCTCTACAGAAGCATGCAATTTTGCTTTCAAAATATCCGTGGAAAAGAAAACACTTCAAAATGTGCTCTTTCAACACCCCCCAAATTAATATTAGCAAAAAGAAATGGCAATGTGCAACTAGTCTGAATTTTCGCACTAATGAAATTAAACGGGAATTTGATTGTGCTGTGTTACAGCTACACATCATGTTCTCCAGCATAACTTCTGCAAATCTGTTAATTCCGCTGGTGATTATGTATGTGCATTTCAACACATCTTGCTGCCCTTTGCAATCTAGTACCATCGAGATGTTAGATTGTAAGTTCTTTTCTGCTTACTGAGATGCATTTCAATCCCCACCTTTAATCAACTGAAGATTCCCACGGTGACTCAGATACCCACCCTGGTGTGTGTGCACGCGCACGCGTGTGTGTGTGTGTGTGTGTGTGTGTGTGTGTGTTTTGCACACTCCCAATTGACCTGCAGTCACTCCCGTCTCTGGCAACTCAGGAAGTCTCTGGTATTAATAAAGAATCTGTGTTGAGTTTCATTCAATTAAAAATGAGCGGGGGCGCGGGGTTGTTGGAATGGCTCTTTGTAGCTAAATCCTAGCGGGGAGCCCCGTGGCATGGCCCCTCCTGTCAGGGTCTATACGGGAAGGAGGAGCTCAGTGAGGCGGAGGGAAGGCAGCCAGTTGGTAGGAGACGCCTCGCAGCCCTCTGACCCTCGGGTTAAACTGCTGTCTGGGCTGCTCAGTCTGGTAAGCCGAGTTCCAGGGAGGGAGGCCTGCCATTTAGCTGTCAGTGTGCCAACGCCTGGACCGCATCACAGGAAAACACAAAGGCGAGATCTTCCTAATGGCTTTCTCCTTCGGGCCCCCCTCTGTCTGCAGCCCCAAGGCCACTCTGGTGTATACAATTTAGGGAGTTTCCAAATTAGCGAGGGACGGATGACTTCTCTGGACCATCCCAGGGAAAGTCAACGAGGAAATGTGCTTCCGGAACATTGTACCTCAGGCTTTTATGTGGTTACCGCGGCCAAGAAGACGGGGACGTGTGCTCCCCCAAAGTCCTGCTGTCGCCATGAAGAAGTCTTCAGCCCCAGGATTTAAATGAGTGGCAGAGAGGATCTCTACCAGGGGTCTTCGTCAGGGACGAGGGGAGGGGTGGGAAGGAAGGACACAGTTGTGGAATGTGCTGGATGCCAGGAGGAGAGGTGGATACAGTGCGAGAAGGCCATTTGGCAGAGGGTAACGGGGCCAGAGACAGGGAGACACGGGGAGAAAGAGAGACAGCCACGCGAAGGGAATGAGGGAGACAGAGAGGCAAGGAGAAATCCAGGCAGATAGAGACACGGGGAAAGTGGCCCAGAGACAGAGAGAGACAAGGCAAGGGCAAGACGGAGGGATATACGGAAAGAGACACAGTACAGACAGAAGACAGAGCAGACATACAGACCCAGGGAAACAGAGGACGTGGAACCAAGAGGTCCTCCTGGTTGAGCTACGGAGGCAGACACATGCATTGGCTCTTTTTCCACCCTCCTCCTCAGAGGCCTGCCCCCACCCCCCTTCTTTTCCCTTCCTCCTCCCCTCCGTCTCTCCACTCTTTTCTTTTCATTGTCCTTCCTTCCGCGATGGCTCTCCTTGCGAGTATTTTCATTCGGTCACCCACTCATTCTACAAATATTTACTGAGAACCTGCTATGTTCTAAGCCTGTGTCTGGTCACTGGGAACAAGCCAGTGAAGTGAACCCTAGTCGGGCCTCTCCTTAATTGAGGGTTTTGTCCCTTGGGTCCCCACCGCATGCATGCCAGACACCGGGATCCTTTGTAGACCGTAGGGGCAGGAAAGCAGAGCCGGGGACTGATGTACTAGAAGAAGAAGGCTAGGGCAGTGTGACGACAGGATCTGCACGGTGCCCACGGTGCGGGGCATCAGGCGGGGGAGAAGACATCTCCTACTTCCCGGGTGTGCACCTAGCGGGCATTTATTAAGAGCCTACTATAAACACCAAGCCCCGGGTCAGATGGCTTAGTATGCAATTCGGAGCTAGCTGGTCCAACACGAATGGATCTTTTTTTTTTTTTTTTTAATGTCTATTTATTTATTTCGAGACAGAGAGAGGACAGAGAACAGGGGAGGGGCAGAGAGAGAATCCAAAGCAGGCTCCGCGCTCAGTGCCGAGCCCGACGCGGGGCTCGATCCCATGAACCACGAGATCACGATCTGAGCCAAAATCAAGAGTCAGACACTTTAACCTACTGAGCCACCCAGGCGCCCCAACACGCATGGATCTGAAATCTGAGGTTCGTTCCCTGTTCCCCTCAACCAAGGGTGTGTCGCCAAATGCGCCGACGCCGAGGAGAAGTGCGGATAAACTAAGTCTGAAACCAAACGTTGTTTGCCTGTGGGACTCACTGAGGAGAGGTGGGCATCCAAGCAATGACGACCTTGGCTTCCTATCCCAGGTCAGTCTGCTGTTGAATGTTTTGGCTCAACACCCACGCAACTAAGACCCCGTGACGCCCACCAGCATGGGTACAAAAGTTACACTTCTTAGAGATGTGCAGCTGAATTATGCAGAAAGCGAGCCGCGGGGGTTCTCCAGTGTGGTCCCCCAAGGACGGCTGAGATCAGCGCTCGGGGTGGGGGGGGGGTGGGGACCGCCCTCTCTGGAGCCGTGGAAACACTCGAACAGGAGTCAGAGAGGAGAACGGAAGTGAGAGTAAGCAAAATGAGCTCCGCTTCCTGGACACATTGTCTCCTTTGCAATCACGTAGCTTTCGCTTAGGCTCCGTTTACACTGGCGTTAAGTGCTGCGTCGTGGCCTTGAACCGGCTCCCATTGGGGGCCTCCTTCTGGAACGTGGAAAAATCCTAGTGCAGTAGGTGGTGCTGTCTGCCTTCAAGTCAGTCTCAGACCAGACCTGGACCTTACACCACAGTGGCCTGGAGTTGGAGACCTCAGTTGATATTCTGGGAAACTCTAAACGTTACCGCAATGTAAAAGAATGTGTGCTATTTTATCAAGAAGGTTTTTAGGTACAAACAGCCTAATAGGACCATTTTCCATGTTCTTCTAGAGCTGTTTGCTGACATCACCCAGGTGGCCTTTATTCATGCTTTCACTTATTCAGACCAGAAGATAGATGTTGAGTTGTTCTTCTGTGCATGGGAATGGGGAGGATTCTTTCTGAGATTCTATGAAGAGGGACCAAAAAAATAAAAATACATAAAACCTAACTTCTACTCCCTAAAGTCTTCAAACGTGTTAATAAAATACATTAGTTGAGTATCTGCCATATGGCAGATACTAATTTGATATATATTGTTGCTAATATTTTAAGAATTTTCACTTTCCCTGTGCAAATGGAGACTTTGAAGTATTACATTACTTGCCCAAGGTCTCACAGCTATGAAGGGGCTAAAATGGAGTTCAAGGCCACGTCTGCGATTTTAATTCTGTGGTTTTTTTTCCCCCTTGTAATAAGGTTATAGGGCCCGGGCTGTCGTAAGAGGAGGGAGATGCCTGGTGTGCTCGCTTTTCACCCTGATGAGAGATTAGCAGAGAGGAGGAAGCAACGTATCAGTTAAGAGCAGAGGCCCCAGAGCCTGCCTTGCTGGCTTTGAATGCAGCTGTCACCTTGAAACAGCCATGCGACATCAGATGGATGACTTGTTTGTGCTGGATCTCAGTTTCCTCATCTGCGAAACGGGAATTATAAGAGCACAGGGCTCTCAGAGCTATTGAGGGGAGTAAGATACGTACATAAAGTGCGCGGGGCGAAGAGTGGTTAACACACCCATGAGCACTCGATCTTTTTCTTACCGCGCTGAAATCATTACATCAGAAGGCTCTATGTGAGAAATCCCCTCGAGAATGGCGATTCAGGATTTCAGAGGGGGGAGAGATTGCTTCCACTAGAGTAATCTTGGAGGATGCATTTAAGTTTTGATAGGATTGCAGGATGTTGACAACGGCAGGTAATAATGTTTATAGCAACAGTGGCAACTATCTGGCTTTATCCAGTCCTTGCTTTATACCAAGTGCTTTGTATATATCTGCTCATTTAACTCTTGTAAGGATTCTGTGGGTTCAGTGATACTCTCGAGTATCATTTTGAACTGAGCCAAGCTCTTCCGTCCAAAGTCCTCTCGTTGGCAAGTAGCAGACTAGAGATTCAGTTCCAGGTCAGCCTGGCGCCCCAAGTTCATGCCCTTAGCCTGTGGGCAGCACCACGGGAGAGAGATCAGGGAACGGGCAAGGCAGGAAGTGTATGTGGCTCCATCCCCAGCAGGCACCCCCGGCCTATTCAGAGCACAAAGAGAAATCCGCATTAGCTCACACGACCTGCCTGTGTGGGACAGGACTTGAGAGCTAGGAGGGGCCAGAACTTAAACTTGAAGGGTCTTCAAGGACAGGCTAAAACGCTTGGATATGACGCTTGGATATGAGCGGGGAACGCTTGTGATTTGGAGATTTGGAATAACAAGTGTGTTTGCCAGATACATTTATATGATAATTGAGAAGGAGCTCGAATGACCTATAGTTTGGTCAGACTTACATTTAAGAAATAGCCAATTTAGGATTAAATCCTTCTATAATCTTGTACTGTTGAAATTACAGGGTTATTTGTATCTATCCTACGAGAAGCTGTTGGGAATTTTAAATGAGTGAAGGAAAAAGGTGCCGGACAAGTGGGGGATTTTAAAGTGCCGGTGGGTTATATTGAAGTGCCTGCTTTGGCTTTTCATTTCTGCCGCTTTCATTAATTCAAATGCATGTACCTCCCAGGGAAGCATTTGGAAAATGCACCCAGACATTCTCTAGTGATAGCATGGGCTAAGACACTTCTATAGAGCCCAAAGAAAACTGAGCTCTGAACATGAAATTTAACTTTGCCTCGAGACCTCATTATTATCCAGAAAGATCCAACTACAGTCCTTTTTACGGCGTACTTAAATACCTACGCCTCTCTCTTCACTCTTATCCTGTACAATATAATAGAGCATAAGAGATCTCTGCTGTCCTTCCCTGTTCTAAATTAATCTTGCCATATACCAGGAGCACTGCTAGTAAATGGCAGGAGACAGGGACCCAGCCTCCTTGTCTTTCAGCAAAGCAGGCTGGAAAAGAGAACTCATAGTTATAGTGGTTGTGGTTTATTTATTGTTTTAATGAGCCTTTGCTGCGTAACCACAACACCATTATGACGGGACCACACCACAAGGAGAGGAAGTTCCCGTACTCCTCTTCCTCACTGTCTTTTCATGTTGCTGGAATTCGGCTCCTCTTGGCTGTGTGCTCCATGAGCTTCCGGACTTGGCTGGCTCTTTGTTCTTATCAGTGATGCCCTCCTGTCTCCCATCCCTCCCTCTCCCCCCTCCCTTCTTCCTCCAGACCGTGAGGCCTCCAGTATCAAGCCGAGAAGGCGGAGGGGAGCACAATGAATAACGATTTTTGGACCTGAACCATTGTGGACAGAGATGTCGGCCAGGAAAGGGAGGCGGGCTAGTGGAATGTCAGGGTCCGGCTTTCTCCTCCCTGCCTTTGTCCATCCTAAATAGAAACTGATATGGGTCACGTGATGTCCCCAGGAGACCACAGTTATTAAGAAAGTGCCGATGGTATATTGAAGACGAATAACACAGAGGAAGGAAGTGTGTGCGTGCGTGCGTGTGTGTGTGTGTGTGTGTGTGTGTGTGAATTGGTCTGAAATTGTACAGTGGGATTTCGTGCACTTTGGGGGAAACTTGGAATTGGGAGGAGAAGGTAGGGTGTCGCCAGAGAACAGGGATTCCAGAATCCCAGGACTCCCATCACTTTTCCATCACAGCGCTGGGTGACTTTTTAACAACTCCCTCTCTGTTGCCTTCTACAGGTCACCCCACGTGAGCACAGCCCCCTGTGGGGTCCGCACGTTCGGTCCATCCACTTTGCTTGTGGGGCTCAGCCCGGCGGTAAAGAACGCAGCCTCGGAGTTGCACGCCCTTGAACTCGAATCCCATTCTCACCATTCTCGTGGGCACAAGGCTTGTAACTCCTCTGAACCTCGGTTTCCC
Organism: Panthera pardus; assembly: GCF_024362965.1. Taxonomy (NCBI): domain Eukaryota; kingdom Metazoa; phylum Chordata; class Mammalia; order Carnivora; family Felidae; genus Panthera; species Panthera pardus. Next base: position 5,987,112 of record NW_026526810.1, read on the forward strand.
CGGTCGTATGACAGGGGAATAGTACCAAGACATAGATACTTCGCAGCGATTATTAAATAAAGAAACATACGTAAAACACCGGCTAGAGAGTAAGGTCTGATTCTTGTTCTCGTCTTCTTCCTCCTCTGATTTTTCTAGTTGTCATCCCTGCCCCCACCTCCTCCCGGGGAACTGTGGAGCATAAGGATCGGTTCCTGAGTCCTAGCGCGAAGGGATCTCAGCCACAGGGACTCTTGTTCGGTGTTGCCATATGCATAGAGGGGTGACTTTCCAAGTAGAGCTTCTCAAAGGCATGCAGGGGCTCCTGCGTGTCACCGATGGAAAGGAAAGCTAGAAATACAGTGCAAGGACGATTCTTTGGCAGTATCTTTATCCCCTGGAGCTCCAACCAAGCACTGGGTCCCCTCCCCTCGACACCCACAGTGATCTGAGGGCTCAGAGGACGGAGGTCGGAAATTTCATTGAGTTACTGTGACTTAGAATGCGGAAGTGAAGCACACAGCACCGATGACGACAGTGCCATTTGTTGTCTTTCCTAAAAGCCAGGATTTTCTTCAGAAAAGACTGTTACGCTAAGAAGGGTAGCTTGAAATCAATGTGAGTCCCAGTCACAAACAGAACAATGACCATTTATTTGTTTGACTTCTTTCAAAGAAGACTTATCATCTGCCACTTAGGTACCGGGCGCTGGTAGAACGGTGGGAAACGAGACTGCCTCCTAGCGTCGGTTGCCAAATCTGCGGGGGCCAAGAATTCTTTGGCAATCGCCCTGAGATTTCTTTGGACTCTGGGCTGCCCCCGTGACTGGCTTCTTGGGCTCACGGTGATGCCATGCCAGTGTATGGATTTCCGAAAGCTGCTGTAGCCACACCCTGGCTAGCTTAAACAGCAGACATGTATCCCGTCAGAGTTCTGGAGAAAAGAAGTCCAAGGTGAGATGTTGGCTGGGTTGATTCCTTCTAAGAACTCGAAGAGGGGAATCTATTCCATGCCTCTCCCCTGGCATCTGGTGGTTTGCTACCAATCTTTGGCTTCTAGATGCATTACCCCAACCTCTGCCTTTACAGTCACAAGTTATTTTCCCTGGGTGTCTTCACATCGTCTTCTCTTTGTTCATGTGTGTGTCCGTGTCTAATTTACCCCGTTTTAAAAATATTTAAAAAGAATTTTTTTAATCTTTATTTATTTTTGAGAGAGAGACAGAGTGTGAGCAGGGGAGAAGCAGAGAGAGAGAGAGAGAGAGAGGGAGACACAGAATCGGAAGCAGGCTCCAGGCTCTGAGCTGTCAGCACAGAACCCGATGTGGGTCTTAAACTTACAGACTAAGAGATCATGACCTGAGCTGAAGTCGGAGGCTTAACCGACTGAGCTACCCAGGCGCCTCTGCCCTTTTTTATAAGGATGCCAGTCATGTTGGATTAGAGGTCACCTTAACTTGACTAAATTTGCACAGTCTATTTCCAGATAAGTTCTGAGCTTACTCTGAGCTGTTGGAGGCTACGACTACATCTAGAACACCCATAAAATTCAACACAGTCAGTATTTGGGCCCGCGTCTTAAGAGATCAACAACTTCTACCTCCTGTCTGTTGGAACATTGCTTTTGGAAACCAGCTGTCCTGTCATGAGGAAACCCAAATGGTCTGGTGGAGCTATCCACCTGGAGAGGAAGTGGAGCCCCCTCGCCAACAGCCCTGACTTGACTCCCCAGCACGACGTACCAAGATGGCTGTGCCTCAGCCATCTTGGAAGGGGATGGTCCAGGCCCTCCCTTGGAGTTACCACAAGGGACCCTGTAGGCAGCTGCCAGGTGCTGTTGCTGATGAGCTTGACCCCACACTGAGTACTCGTGAGCCGAATAGATAACCTGGCTCTGTTTTAAGCTACAAGTTTCATGAGGATGGGTAACCATAATGATGTCGGTGAAAGTAGACATTAAACAAGCGGTTATTTGTGATGTGAGTAAAGGAGAAGCCCCAGCCCCCAGGGGAGTGTAAACAAGACAGCTACCTTGGTCGTGTGCTGGTCTGTTTGTTACTAAGTAAATGCTTTTGTCTGTATGGGTCAATTACAGGTGCTTTGCCAGTTTGCCGTTCCAGGCAAAAGGCATTTGTCCCTGCCTACCTGACTTCCTGAGAGGCGTGTAATTTGAAAACACCTTCACTCTCTTTGCATCTGTGTCTCCCTTTTGGGAAGAGGGGAGGGTGGAGAAGTACATCAGTGGGTGATGGCCGTGCCCGTCCAAAGTGAACTCCATTTGCTTTCCTCTCCTTCATAATGGCACAGAAAATGGAGCATAAAAATATCCCGCAGAAGGTTAAGTGCTCCGGAGTCGATGTGGAGGACGCAGAAGAGGCAATGAAGCGAGGGGCCGGGGTGAGCGGGGAGGGGTGAGTTCAGATGCAGGGTTTCGGTTTGGCTTTTTTGTGTTTGTTTTTTCCCTTTTACTACCATTCAGACGAAGCCACGCGATATGATAATTAATCGTAATGAGAGATGGTGTGGCACACAGGCGGGGGTGACCTCCTCTGCTGGGGAGACCCTATCAAGTCAGACGACCCAGAGAGGGACACTCCAACCAGCAGACCAGGACAAGGCCATCTTGCCTACTAAGAAAACCCGAGGCCAAGCTATTTGTACCCGGACTCTGGGCCATTTTGATCCACGTCCTATGGTAGAGCCGTGTTGGGAGGCTGGGGTGTGTATTTTGTTCAAGGAACCCAGGTGATCCAAGCTTGGGATGGCCCTGGAACTTTATTTATTTATTTATGTTTTAAAAATGTTTTATGTTTGTGTTTATTATGAGAGAGAGAGAGAGAGAGCGAGCAAACGGGGGAGGGACAGAGAGAGGGAGAGAGAAGAGAATCCCAAGCAGGCTCTGTGCCGTCAGCACAGAGCCCGATGCGGGGCTCGAACCCGTGAACAGTGAGATCACGACCTGAGCCGAAGTCAAGAGTCAGACGCTTAACGGACTGAGCCACCCAGGCGGCCTGGTGCTAGAACTTCAAACCTGATGTCCCTGGTTCATTCATTTACCATATTGCCTGCCTGACGCGTGCCAGAAATCGTTGTAGGTGTTGAGGATGGGTCCTCGAAGGCCTAGTCTTGGGACACATTCATTCTAGTAAAGGAGGAGACACGATATGCAAACAGCAGACAGGTAAGTATATAGACGTACAACGTTTAAAAATTTTTTTTTTAACGTTTATTTATTTTTTGAGACAGAGAGAGAGACAGAGCATGAACGAGGGAGGGGCAGAGAGAGAGGGAGACACAGAATTGGAAGCAGGCTCCAGGCTCTGGGCCATCAGCCCAGAGCCCGACGCGGGGCTCAAACTCCCGGACCGCGAGATCGTGACCTGAGCTGAAGTCGGACGCTTAACCGACTGAGCCACCCAGGCGCCCCTACGTACAACGTTTTAGAGTAATAAATGAAGTATTAGAGCTAGCGGTTCCTTTATTCAGACACCCCCTATTCGAACCCTGATATCTCCTTCCGACTTGCAGAATAAAGTCCAAATGACTTCTAGTGACATTGTAGAGCTTGCACAACCAAGTTCTTGTTATAGCTCCAAAATCACTTTTCTTTCTCCTTCCCTCCTTCCCCAGGACACACCCATATGTCTTGGCCTTGTGAGGAGGTTAAGAATTCAAGCCCTGGAGTTCAGACTGCCTGGGTTCAAACCTCGGCCCTGGCACTCACTAGCTGTGTGACTTTAGGTGAGTTACTCAACCTCTCTGAGCTGTAGCATTTTTTTTAAAGTTTATTTACTTTGAGGGAGAGAAAGAGAGCAAACAGAAGAGGGGCAGGGTGGGGGGGGGGAGAGGGACAATCCCAAGCAGGCATTGTCTGGCCCCATGTGGGGCTCGAACCCATGAAGTAGGATGTATCCATCCTACTGCCACATGGTAGAGTGAGCCGTGGACTGAGCCTCGTTTTCCTCTTCAGGCACAGTCGATAGACGCTAAATAAACTACACTCAACTGGGGCACCTGGGTGGCTCAGTCAGTTAAGCGTCAGGCTTCCGCTCAGGTCATGATCTCACAGTTTGTGAGTTCAAGCCCCGCGTCGGGCTCTGGGCTGGCAGCTCGGAGCCTGGAGCCTGCTTCGGATTCTGTGTCTCCTCCTCTCTCTCTGTCCTTCCCATGCTCATGCTCTGTCTTTCAATAATAAATAAAACATTAAAAAAAAAAAAACTACACTCAACTCAGTGGTGCGTCTTGCAGAGAACGGTAGAGATCTCTAAGTGGGCACGATGCCATTTCACAGGGCTCAGAATGGGTAATTAGGAGACTGTCAGTACGACACGGGAAAGTATACACTTCAGCTTTAAGAACTACGATCGGGGGCCACATTAGGAGAATCCGAATGTACCGCTTGGCAATGTTAGGACCCCAAGACAGAGCCGTCTTGAAAGATTGCCCCCCTCTTGCAGGCGGATGGTGAGGTGGCTTGGGCGGCTCTGGGAACAGTGGTGAGCCTTTTACCGTTTCTCTATCGTGCCAGCAGGGGCAGAAAAAAAGGGATGAAATACTGAAAATAAAAGTTAATTAAAAAATAAAAGCAAGAGAAATGTCTCTCCGAGGCCACCTCTGTTACAGAGACCACCTGTCCTTCAGCATTTTCCTGTCTATAAACCCGGGATTGGAAGCCGATGGACTCTTCCGTTGGTTAATGTTTAATGCCTCCTGTCTGGTCACTGTCCTCATCAGAGGCTGTTGCCCAGAGAAAAAGCGAGCAGTGAGCGTTCCCCTGGCCGGAACTGGCATCCACTGGGACCAACCTGCTGCGGGACCGATTCCACCCTCTGTGCCCCGGGGAATTTGCTCTTGTAATGATGCCAGTCTGTTCCCTCATTGCCAGGGAATCAGTGTGAAAAGAGAGCGATGCAGTGTCCTCGGGGGAAGAGACCTAAATGGTGACTCCTTCGCAAAGAGCCTCCTTCAACTCCATCGTCTCCACTTTCCCAGGTCCTCGGGCCACTCATTCGATCCGAATTTATCGAACAACTACTATGTGCCCGGCATTGTGGGAGGTACGGAGGTGGAAGCGATGAAGACATCAGAGAAAAAAAACCCTGTTCTCATGACCCAGACGTTTTACTGAGGGGTTAGGAGGAGAATCAACACGTTCACACAGAAGAATTCTGGGTCGTTTCAGATGACGATGGTTCGGGGAAGAGAAACACTGGTGATGTGGTGCCCTGGGAGCGGGAAGCGTGAGAAAGAGCCACGGACGCTAGAATCACGGGGAACAGTGTTCCAGGCAGAGGGAACAGCCGATTGTAAAAACGCAGATTTGGAGGGGAGCTTTTTGGAGAAACAGAGACAAGTCAATACGCTTAGAGAAGGGACAGCAGGCAAATGATGGATCATCAGGCACTTGAAAGCATCTGAGGACTTCAGGGCACCGGAGGCAAGGGGAGGATGTGGTTTATGGACTAGGTTCCACACCTGGGATCAAAATAGCCGGAAACGGTCTCCTCCTGACACAAGCGAAAGACGTGTGAGCAAGGTCATGAATTCATCTTCAGTGAGTGGACTTGCTCGACTGTGCTTCCAAGAAAAGAGGAATGACCCCCTGTGCACCTGCTGCCTGAGTCTCCGCGAGGTCCTGCCCCGTCCCCTGCCCGCGCGCCTGCGCAGTCTCTGGCCGGGAGGCTTCCCTCGCTCCGGGGCCGCAGGATTCCTTTGTCTGACTGTTTGACTGTCGCCTTCCCAAAATGCACTGATGATGTCTGCTTCTTCCCTCCCTCACGCTCAGTAGTGTCCTTTAGATTTCGCCATGAAGCCCCGGTCCCTTAGGTCAACACACAAGACACCCACGGTCTGCCCCTTGCCAGCCCCAAAGCCGCATGATGAGTCACCAAGTCCCGCAAGCACACAGGCTGGAGTGTCCCCCGAGCACCTCCAGCGCCCTCACCTGGGCCTTTCTCTCTGCCTTGGGCCCCTCACCATCCCCCTCAACACCTGGAAGGTTCTTTGAGATAATTTAGAGGGGGGAAAACAACCAAACCCTGCGGCGTATTTATGAAGTGACACGATTAAAATGAATGTTTCCTGCAGCTTCTATCATGAGAGTCATAAATAGCACATTTCATGTTCATAATCTCGTTTTTGGGGGAGAGGACTTTAATTTTGTTGTTCCAGGAACGTTTCTAAAGTGAAAGGGAACCCCTAGTCACATCAGCGAGGGAAGCTATTTCAGAGGGACCCCGAGAGATTTACACCCCTCCCCGCTCCTGCCCTAATTAAGGCATTTTTGCTGTGTTTCAATAGCTCCGAGGTGCATTGTGCTGGCCTTGACTGGGTTTATAAACAGCTTATCCTCGGGCGGGGGGGGGGGGGGGGGGGGCGGGTAGGGAGGAGGGAGAAGGGGAAGCTTCCATTGCAGGTTATAAAGTGGAATTTCGAGGGGACCAGCAAGCTGTGCTGTGACCCAGCCCACAGGTCACCGTGATGCCCGCTCAAGTGTGAGGGCCGCTGAGCTAAGGGCACGGTTTTCATGGGGTCTCCATACGCCAGGCGCTCCGCTGGGGCCTTGCTACTCAAAGTGTGGTCCTCAGACCGGAAGCACGGAGGTCACTTATGACGCATGTGGAACCCGGTCGTTCGCTTCACCCCGCTGAGCTCCCGGGGCAAACCCGTGGGAGAGATTGGATCGTCACGATGGAAAACTTCTTACCATTTTCCCCCCCCCGAAATCGCTCTTTTTCTTTCCATTGCGCTTTCTTCTTCCGCTTGGCCATTTCCAGTACCTCAGAAGCAATTTTCCCTGTTTGTAGTAAAGCTTCTACTTAGCCCCAGGCACGTCACTTGCCGAAACAGAGGTTTATTGACTGCACTTGTCTTTTCCCCCTCCATCTCCTCTGTCGTTCTCCCTTCCAGATTTCCTTGACCACGCCATTCATTGGGTGTCCTGTGTAATTACTCAACGCTTGGGATCCGGGCAGTTAGAGTTGTCTTTTCCCCTGATCTCTGTGGTAGGCGGCCTCTAAAATAGCTCTCGGTGGTCCCCGGTTACAGATAGGCACGGTTGTATAATCCCCTCCCCTTGAGTTCGGCTCGACCTCCATGAACAGATGATGCCAAAGCAGTAACGTGTCCTTGTGAGATTAGGTTATAAATGACTGTGACTTGTGTTTTGTCCTCTCCCCCAGGCTTATCTTGGGGGGCTCACTCTGATGAGCTAAGCCCTGTCGGGAGCCACCCTGTGGAGAGGCTCACACCTGAAGGGACCGAGGACGGCCTCCAGCCAATAGCTAGCGGGGAACGGAGGCCTCCGTGTAAGAACTCAAGGAACTGAATCCTACCGACAACCATTGAGTAGATCTTGGAAGCAGATCGGCCCCCCCTGTTGAGTGAGAGGTGACTTCAGCCTTCGTTGACACATCCCTTGTAGCCTGGGAGACACCTACAGCCAGTGGCCCCAGTGAGGTCATACCACACCTACATGCCTGACTGACAGACACTGTGGAGTAATGAATGTTGTCGTATAAAGACGCCCTGTGTGGGGGTAATTCGACACGCAGCGATTGATAACTAATACAATTTCGCTGCAGTTGAGATTGTCTAAGGCTAGCTTGTCAAATTGATGGAGGGGCACTTTGCTGGCTCTAAAAGTACCTGGAAAAATCTAGTACAGGAGAGACTGTCAGTATTCACCAGATCTGGGTTTCCTCCCCTTTGCAATGTAAACACATTCCTCAGGCTACTTTTTAAAAAATGTTTATGCATTTTTGAGAGAGAGAAGGGGGGAGGTGGTTACAGAGCGAGAGGGAGACAGAGGATCCGAAGCGGGCTCTGCACTGACAGCAGAGACCCCAGTGCGGGGCTCGAACTCAGGGACTGTGAGATCGTGACCTGACCCGAAGTTGGACGCTCAGCTGACTGAGCCACCCAGGCACCCCTTCCCAGTCTACTTTGAATCCAGATGGAAGCTGAACGTGATACAATGTGTTTGGGAGCGATGCACACGGGTCAGATGCACCCTGCCCGGTTCCAAAACTTTCCCCGTCCAAGTCCCACCCCCCTTTTAGGAGATCCCTTCACGTCCTGCTTTGCTTGTCTGCGGGATGGAGGCAGAGGACCCAGGAGAGGGCTGTCAGGAAAATTTAAAGGTTAGCGAGCTGATGGAAGAGTTGCCTAGGAAGAGAGTCGCCTTGGAAACTGCCAACCGGAGTATTCACGGTGAATCGTGTTGGGACAAGAATCAAGCTTGGTTGCATTAAGCCCTTGAGATGCTCGGGCTGTTTGTTACGCAGTGACATAGCTTGTCCTGACCAAGTTACCTATACCTTCTATGTTTTGTCTACTTAATTTGCTCTGTACTTTTTAGATCAGTTACTATGTTTTGGTCCTTTCAATGCAACTGATCTCGCTTAATACTTTATGTAACATTTATTCATTTGCTTTGCAAATATTTATTGGTTGCCAGGTGCTAGGCTTCTATTCGTAAAAGGGCACAGATTGTCCTCTTAACAAATTCTCAATGAATTTGGAAAATAGACACCCAAAGGGGCAATTTAATTGGAATATAATAGGGATATATTTATGGACCTTGTTGAAATTCCCTTTATATCTAAAGCACTACCCCCTACACTGATCTTTACCTGCACGAACACTTACACCTTCTTCCTGTTTCTTAAATATTGAGGAGGTAGAAAGGTATGGCTGTTTGGTATTACAGTGAATTTGGTTCAAGTGGAGATATTATGTATGTAGGGGACCAGAAATGAAGTGACAGAAGGAAAACATCCCTAGATATTTGTGCTTTATTCACTAGGTGCTAGGGAGCCATTGATGGTTGTAGAGGGAAGATGCAAGAGCCACTTTTACTTTAGGAAGATTTATGTAGCAAAGGTGTGCAGCGTGGCCTAGAAGAGGGAAGAAAACATGCATATCGGAAGACTAGGTGGGAGGCTCACTATGTAGCAGAGCAGACTTGAATCAACAGAGTCCTGCTTGAGGGCAATAGGAAAGGAAATTAACTAATGGGAGTTAGCTTTGAGAGAAAAACCTATAAATCTGCCTGAGAGAAATTACCTTCCCATGATCCAAGATCATTTCTTGCTGTTTCACCTTTTATTTCTTCCATCTGAATTTAGTTGTGTGTGTGTGTGTGTGTGTGTGTGTGTGTGTGTGTGGGTGTGTGTGGGTGTGTGCGAGTCAGTCACTTTCACTAAATAAGATGTCATACGATATCTGGAAAAGGTACTATTTCTATAATGCTATAGTGAATCGTGCTTGTTTCTATATTATATTTTGTGTTTAAAACAAAAACTCCTGGGGGGCCTGGGTGGCTCAGTCGGTTAAGTGTCCGACTTCGGCTCGGGTCATGATCTCACAGTCCGTGAGTTCGAGCCCCACGTTGGGCTTTGTGCTGACAGCTCGGAGCCTGGAGCCTGTTTCAGATTCTGTGTCTCCCTCTCTCTCTGCCCCTCCACCACTTGCTCTCTGTCTCTCTCTCAAAACAAAAAAACCACAAAAAATTTTAAAAAATAAAAATAAAAAGTGAATAAAAAATTAAAAAAATAAGACAAAAAAATCCAACCATGTATGAATTTTATTGTAGTGCTTAGGGAGAATTAAAAATGCATCTTTTATATATATGACTCTTTGGTGTGTTATTAAGGGAATAATTCGAGACTATGTCAGAAAAGGCTAAGAGTTAATTGAGAAGTTGAAGGACAGAGAGCCTTCTGTGACTCCTATAGAGGAGTGAGGGCCCTTCATTTTCTTTTTTGCTAAGTGGTAGGTACTTCAGTAGAACCGCTTAGAAAGTTTGACCTGTGCCAATTGTGGGTGTCAGAAGTGGGTGTTGGGGTGGGGACAGATGTCAGACTAGCAAATGAATGTAAGAGGTGGTGCTGCCCTTGGGGAACATTGAGGCTAAGAGACAGGGCTGCATTCTGAGCTTGGCTGGACCCATGACCTTGAGTTCTTCAGGGGTTGGCAATGGAGTCTTGCAAGAAAACAGGACTGTGTCCTTTGGAAAGAAATCCATCCAGGAGGACCACAGGAAGGGCCTTAGCTGTGGAGCCATTGGAAACAGCATTGTGGGTGTCTTAACATGGCCATTTGAAGGAGGCTTTGTTCACATCGAGGTGACAGTAGGATAATGACATTGAACAATAAGAGGTTTCTAAAACCTCTCACCCCAAGTGGTACTTTTCCATGACGAAGAGCTTCAGCATCTGGATTATGCCCCATCTAGACGCCTTCCATGCTGGATTTAACAGTATCCACCGTGGAAGGCTTTTCCAGGGCCTCAGCTTTTCTGCCCACCGTGCTCTAGCTTTAGTGGGTCTTAAGCAGCAAAGGGTAAGTGGTGGAAAGAGTGGCTGAAGGAAGAGGAGAATCTGTCTCTGGTTTCCTTTTCTGTCTTTCTTTTATTTTTAAATAGTTACTTTGAGAGGCAGAGAGTCGTGTGTGAGTCGGGGAGGGACTGAGAGAGAGAGGGAAAGAAAGAATCCCAAGCAGGCTCTGCATTCAAGCCCGACGTGGGGCTTGATCTCACGAACCATGAGATCAAGACCTCAGCCATCCATTATCAAGCGTCGGATGCTTAACCGACTGAGCCACCCAGGAGGTCCTCTGGCTTCCTTTTCTGGCAAGTTTCCTGGCCCATGGATTGAATCCTGAGCCAGAGAGGAGAAAGGTTTTCAATTGACTAAGAGCTTGGAAGTTTGCTGTGGCCCTGGGCTAGATATTTTATCACTCAAAAGTGACCAGACGATTTTACTCGCTGAGGAGTGGTAACTGGAAAAACTTTCGATTCTGCTCAAGACATGAAGCAGGTGGGGGAGGTTTGGGGCCCCGAGCGGCTGCACCAAGGTTGGTGCGGGGAAGGACCAATTGCTTCCTGTTTACAACCACTGAGTCTTGTCCTGCAAAAACAAACAAACAAAAAACACAGATAAACAAAAAAAAAAAACCCAAAACGTGAAAAACAGCCAGCCAACACACATACACACACATACACACACCTGAATAACTTAATTTTCTGCCTTCTGTTAGTATAATTTAAACACTGTCTCTGGCTCTGCCTGAATCAGAAAAAGACTGATTGGCAAAGATTTTCTAAGCCCTCCAATTTAAATCTCCTTCCTTAATTCCAGCTCCAGCCGCTGCCGTGCTGAGCCGTTCTGAAGCCTAAAGCAAGAGGAAAACTCGGTAACGCTGACACTGTGCTTATTTAAAATTTTGAAATTTGGGCCATCGTGGGTTTTTTGCATGAATTTCGATCTTTTGAATATTGCACTGAAGTATTACTTATCGTGAGTCTTGAAGTTTTGCTTTGTTTTGTTCTGTTTTGGCACCTCTCACATGGGGTGCCCAAGGCAGGTGCCTCACTTACCAACACGAAGTCCCGGCCCCGTCTCCACCCCCAACCCAACACCCTCACTACCCGTTTCAGTGCTGCAGGGGAGGAAGAAATCAGAAAAACCCTCAGGATGAACGACAGTTTCCTGCGAAAACCCTGTGCCCTGGTGTTCTCACACCCCAAATAGGCAACGTCTGTACTCATTGTCCCAGACCAAACTGCTAAAACGTTGAGATTATGCGTTTGCTACTGGGGAACATAGGTCATTCCCATTTTCCCTCTAGAACACTGTTTATAGACAACTGCAACTGTCTGCAGGGAGGGCCTCAGTGCATTTGTCTAGTGGAAGTATTCATAGACAGCCGTTCTATACAAACACAAGCCTTCAAAGTCTTTCTTCTTTGAAGATGTTCTCTCCCGGCACTGGTGAAACAGAGAAACATAGAAAGATTTTTTTTCCCTAGTATAATTTTGTAGCTGATAGCAGTGGTGGAGGTACACGTTAGGCTTGGACCTTCGGTTCTGCCCCATTCCCGTTGGTCAGTCTCGCTTCCCATTCCAAACCTCAGTTTACCTGTCTGTAAAATGGCACCTCATAGGACACACGTAAGCATGCAAGAGTCTCTTCAGCGAAGCAGAACTGGAAAACCTAATTCGAAGGGGGATAAAGTGAGAGCTGAAGCCACAGAGGTAAGTGGGGTCATATGTTAAGGTGCCTTTAGTTTCAGTGCCCAGTGGGATAATCCCTGAACGACACTCAGCTGTGCACAGAGGGTACACGCACTAAACAAGACCTACTGTCATTGTTGGACTTTTACATGGTCAACAGTTTTGCTCGTGCTGAATCTGGGTAAGAGTATTCAAGGCAGAAGTGTCCGTCCTTTGGATGTGTCCCTCTTTATTTCGCTGTTTTAGCCACTTGGCCTAAATCGGGCAGATCGGCCTGAAAGTTATGTTGGGTCCTCAGCAGGGTGGAGGAGGGGTAGAAAGGAGGACCTCAGCCTTGGGTGTGTGAAAGGTCCCCAACCTGGCCTGAGAAGACCACGGAGTTCTACAGGATGGAGGAAAGCAGCCTTGGTTTGGGTAGGCACGGGGGCTAAACTCGGATACAATCACAAGTGTCCCCACAGTAAAGGGTTCTCCAGGTCAGGTGGGCAGGCCATGAGAGCAGGGCTGGGGGCCAGAGGTGAAGGCTGGCCTTGGCAGAGATGTGTCAACTCCAACCCACCTGGAGAAGTTGCCAGGCACAGTATTTGGAGGAGGGCCCTGAGGCTGTGTCCAGCTCATTGGGCACAGTGCCCTGATTAATTAGGGATGCCAGGCCATGGCTCCAGCAGTGTCTGAGTTGAGGTTGCTCTGATGTAACGTTTCAGACTATTTTTAGCAGGCCACACAGGCCGTGACTGGGAACAAGCATAGAGGTGTCCAACTTCCCCGGAGAAGGGGTCACCCAGATTTGTGGCAGAAGAATTAGAAGCAGAAAACGGTGCCTCCCTCTGTGCCCATCCTGTCTCCCACTTAGGGAATAGAGTTAGGAAGGCCTGAAAATACCAAGACAAATCGCAGAGCTCCAGGCCCAGTGGATAAATTGGTAACAAGGAGATGGGTGGAGGTCTTGCAACCATGTTGGATTAAAACAAGACTATCAGTAGGGGAGGCTGTGACCATGGGTGTCCCCAAGTACGCAGGGACCCCTTGGTCTGGGCCCACAAACTGATCCTCAGCTGCATCCACCTGACAAAGGTCAGCTGTGTGGGAGACAGCCACGAGAGGGGAAGGCCCTGGGGGGCTGGAGCAGGGTGCATCTCGGACATCAAGGCCAAAGCCAACTGGTGGTGAAACAAGGGCACTTTCCCCTGGGCCAACCCAGCTTTATTTCATGTTAAACTATTTCCAGCAGAGGTTCTTCTGTTTGGGCATCTGGCTTCAAAAGGTCAGGACAGGGGAATTTTCTCCGTGCAGAACCAATCCTTCCTTATGCCATTTCATCATTCATAATCTTGCTTTGATCTTTGTAGAGATAAGGAGTAGGCCACTGTCATCTGAAAAAGAAAAAGACGAGATCGAAAGAAATGGTTGATTCCGTCAATTTTGGAAAATAAAAGTCACTTGTGAAGAGTAGAAGCGTATTAACCAAATTGTGATTGGGTCTCCCGGAAGGGAAAGAAAACAAAATTAGAGCAGCAATGGACGATAAGAAATAACAACAACAACAAAAAGGTTGCCTGTGCTTCGCAAGGAAGATGCCCTTAGGTCATCTGGGGGCCCAAGAGAGAAGTGTTCAGAAAAGACTGCACAGAACGTAGCAACGTCCCAACAGACAGCGGGCAGGCTCAGGCTTGGCAGAGAGAGCAGTGCAAAGGAAGATATGGAGGCCTGGAAGGGTCTGGAGAACTCAGTTGGCTGGCTCCTTGCTTTCAAAGTCTGGTTTGGACCGGCAACACCAACATTACCTGGGAACCTGGCTGGAAACGCAGCATCCCACACTCCACTCCCATCGGGCGAGACGGGACTTCAGGGCTGGGAGCAGACAGCTCTTGGGGAGCCATCACTCGAGACCACATCGTTCGGAAGTTTCTCCCAGGAGCTCAGTGCCTCCCCACAGCACGGTGCACATGGGCACCCATTTGTTTGCCCAATGAACCCTGTGCTAAGTAACATGAAGACAAGATGTTTATTAACTGACCAACCCCAGTTGGTCACCTGACCTCTCCGTCTACTTTACAAAGTTGGAGTCCTAGCTTGTCTCTTCGAACAAAGGCAACTGAGTGGTCTTTTGTCTATATTTTAAAATAGCTCCCCCCTGTGATAGATCTTCATGCCCACAAGTTCTGCTTCCCTCTGGGTCCCGGTCTCCCAGGCTGAGGACCTGGCCCCACTGTTTCAACGGCAGACATCGCAAGCCCTGGTTATTGCTGGTGTCATTTCCAAAGTGCTTGAATCTCACCTGAGATTAAGATGGGCGCAGCCTGAACGTGGTTGCTGTTAGCTTAATTATGAAAGACACAATGAATAAAAGGGAGCCCCCGGAAAGAAGAGAAGAAGATTCCAGCCACAGTCCAGCAGGTGAATAGGTTTTCTCTGGAGCCTGGGGCTCGGGCTCAGACTTCCCAGGGCCCGTGATCCAAGAGGAAGCCTGGCAGAGCCAGAAAGCCATGCGGATCTCATCTCCTTGACAGTGTGACTTTAGTGATTTTATGAATCTGCTTCCCCTTGCGCCGAGCAGCGCTGTCCTGAAGGGGACGGAGATTGCAGATAAGTGCCCACGTCTACATCTCTCTCGCGCTCAACGAAATCTGTTTGTGGCTCTAAAACCATACTCAACGCGTTCTTAGAAGGAAGCAGTGATTTGCTCCACGGAGCGGCACGTGCTCACTGTCGCCGATGCTGTTGGAGGCGGTCCTTTTCCCTGGTAGCAGACGGAGTGTGTGTGTGTGTGTGTGTGTGCGCGCGCGTGTGTGCAAATCCACAGAAGCGCCCATGCCTCGCTTCCTGGGGAGGAGACGATGCTGTTGGGCTCTGCCATCTTTCGATTTTTGTTGCACACGTGATGTCTCGGAAGAGGGATGTGTCTTTTCTAACCACCATCATTTTTATATAAAATGGAAGGTATTCACATTATATCTTCATCGTCTGGATCTCAACTAGTAACGGTATCGGAACTACTCCCTCCTGACAACTATATTCATTTCTCATTAAAGATATTTCATGTTTTATTCAGGAATTTAAATGAAGCTATCAGAGCCCGGAATGGCATCCGTTTGGTATAATTGTATCTCACTGACGCCAGCCCCAAGAGTTCTAATTAATATATATTTAGCTCCCTGACTGTCTTTAGACCAAACGGTTGAGCATAGAAGACAGGAAGAAAGAAGAAAAAAACACACTGAGATTTGAACAGGAAAGACTTTTTTTTTTTTTTTTTTTAAAGAGGGCATTTTTGGCAATTGTGCGCTGCAAATGCTTTGCTCCTATATCCATGTCAGAAATTACTTTCAGGCCGTGGAGTGCTTTATGAAAAACGGCTGCACGATGATAATTATTTTTATTGATCACACATTCAAGTTATTAATTTTTTAATCTCCTTTTTTTTTCCTGTTGCAAAAATGTTCATGCCCAGGGAATTACTATGTGCATTCACAATCCTCCTTAGGTTTACTCTCCCCTTTTCCTCCCTCTGCCCTTTTTCCCTCCGACCTCACACTATTAAAAAGAGATATTGTTCCTCTTTGCCAATGTGAAAATGACTGGAGCCATCTTGGGATTACTTGGCCTCCCTAAACCCATAATATGAAAAGAAGCTAATTGGGTACCAACCTCATTCCTTATGGGGTTTTCCATTCCCCCGGATTCCCTCCAACCACATCCCCGTTCTCACTTGCAGGAAATGAGTTTAGGGACATTTCTTGTGCTGATCTAACATTGGAATTCATAGCACTTGTGTTCACTTAGAAGCCTCAATTCACTCCCGGTCCTGGGATGCTCTGGGATTGTGGTTTATAAATCACTCCTGTGGTGCACCGTGTGCAGAGATCAAGACCCCTGTGAGCTCCAGTCATATTGAATTGTGCCGGGCAGTGGAGTGTCCTTAAGAGTTTACAGTAAGGAAAAACAAAGGCCTTATAAATAGAACGATTCATCTGACACTTACAACATTTACAAGGCACTATTGAAAAGAGAGAGAGGATGCTCTTTTCCTTTGTTCCCAATCTCAGTCTCATTCACTGAGGAGGGTAGCTCTTCAGTAGGACATAAATTGGGGTTTAGAAATAGCCTGTACCAAAACTTAAGTTGTGATTTAAACAACCGGTAGGGGTCATTTAGTGGTTTATTAGCCCGCCATAAACCTACTGTGAATCTGGTTTACACTGCAAAGATTTGTGCTCGCCCCTGACCCATTGGTGGCGAAGACGCCATTGCCACTTCTCATTAGTATGGGAAGGTGGCAAGCTTTTTCATTCATTGGATGTGCGATGTGGGTGAGGCAAGCCACTTGGTCCCCATGAGCCAGAGTGAACCAAGGACATACACATATGTTTATTTCATGGGGGTCTTGTTAGACCCACTGCGATAACAACAAAAAGAACCATTGAGTGTATTGAATGCTCACCATAGCCAGGCCTGGTTCTCAGTGCTAAACATCCATTTTTCGCTCTCGGTGACAAACAAAGATATATTATACGTTGTCAGAAGTTACATTCTCATACCAACGGGGAGCGTATTTAAAAGTCTGCGTTTAACTTGGTTAGTATTTTTCCCCTTGCAAATCAGACCGGGCACACGGAGGGAAAGAGCACTTGGAAAAGATTTCTGCTGGAAGGCAGGTCCAGTCTATTTTCCTCTCTGTCCCAAGACAGCAGCTTTCTAAGTGAAAACAATCCTCCCAAAATGGGGGCTGGGGAGTGCGCCCAGTGCTCAGGCAATCACGCTCAGTTGATTCCCAGATACATTAGCACACAGCCTTATTGACTACCATGTCCATTTGACCAAGCTCGGAGGGGTTTTTATTATCTGAAACGCCTCGCTGCGTGGGCACGATGACAGGTATGTCATGAGGAGAACAATAACCAGAAACAGATGCATGGAATATTCACTAATATGTCAGCAACTACAGTACATGTCAGCAGTATGCGTCCTCACCAGAAAAAAAAAAAAAAACATAGGAAAAGAAGAACATTTATTTCCATGAAGCCAATTTCCATGCCAAACAGAGCATCTGTCTGGCTTTTGTGTTTGGTATAAACAGGGCTCGCACACACTCAAAAATAATGTCAAAAGTTCAAAGGGTGGAGAGTCGAGAATTCTCACGTGGGCAAATAAATGAGGTCTGCGGATTGGCTGGCCTTCACTCGGCTTTACATGAAGTGTCTCCTTGGGGCTGGGGTGATGTGTGGCTTTGATTCTCTGCCCTTGTCCTTCTATAACCTGGTTTGGAATGTAGCCCAGTCCTAAGAGACTGGGGGTCACTCCGGCTTGATAGTGTAAGGTCAGAAAATGGAATGAAGCTCGGATATCTCAATTGAGATTTGAGTGTATAAAAGTATAAATCAAAAAAGCAAAATCCTTGAAGGGACACCTTGCAGCTGTCGCTACAAATGAAAGGTTTCAAAATAAGTAGATACAAGAACACGGAGGCTGGTGCAGCTAATAATTCCCTTGCAGTCCTCCTGGAAGGATATGGAGTCCAGCTCAGGACTCAGAAGAACAGAATACACATTATTCTAAGCAAAGATTCTGGCCTGAGTGCTTTAACAAATTTGTGTCGCTTCAGGGACGATATTTAGAGTGCTTTGCAAAAGCAAATAAAACCCCTCCTTCGCGTGCTTTCTTGCAGGATGCAAATTAGAAACTGTACCAAGTCACAAACATCCGAGATCTTGAGAATATTTGTTCTTTGTTCTTGGAAAATCTGGATATTGTCAAAGTTGAGTTCATTCATTCAGGAAGGGGAAAAAGTAAATGGATTTTGTCCGCCTCGACTCCTAAATGCCACTGTCTTATTTGGCTGTAGGATATTTATGATTTTATGTTTATTTAAACAGACATATTTCTAGTTTATGGGCATATTCCAGAATAGAGCTGCATGTTGCTTGGAGTGTAATTCATATGGGCAAACACCTGATCCCCTTTAATAAAAGATAAAAGGGAAACAATTCCCTTGCCGTCCAAAGACCTTGCTGTGCCTAGCTCATAGTCGCAACCTTGTTACTTGACCTTTGTAATCAGTACAAGAAATCCAGATACTGAACTCCAGGTACAGTGATTCTAAATGACCCTTCCAGCTGCCACTTGAAATCTGTGTAGCAGAAATTGTTTGAATCCAGAGGGCTCTACGATTCTGCTGACCAAATGAGACTTAGGCTTTGCAGAGGTACATGTGACAGGTGCTGAGAATTGTCACCAAATTATGTCAGATTCACTCCTCTCTAGATTATTTTTAAGGGAAAGTTTTCTGAGAGCCCCGCTTTCAGGCTGTAATTGTTTTCATATGGTCAAAAAAAAAGGCATTTCAATGTTCAGAACACTCACCCTTAGTGTGTTTAGCGTTCGAGTTATTTCGTCTTGTTTGGAGGAAGACAGTAGATCATAGTTCTACGATTGAAGTTGTGTACAGATGAGCTAAGATTTCCCAAAGTGTTTCCTGTGGTTCACAGATCACCCCCAAGTGTTAGCACATTTTAGGGGAAAAAGGAAGTCTTGGCTAAAATAAGTTTGATCCACACTGAATTAAGTGTAGTCAAAGAGTTGTACTAAATGTAGGACTTCCCAGAAACTTTAACATGCAAAGTAGCATGAGATTTCTCAGTGGGAGATGCTCTTATTCTGTTTCTCCGTTTTTTTAACCATGTATTTCTTTTTTCAGAAACCATCTTTAATGACTAACGCTCCAAGAATCTTATTTTAGGTGGGGCAGAACTAGGTGCAATGACACATATCTTAGACTACTTGACCAAAACGTAAAAAAGGAAAGAAAAGAAGGGAAGAGAAGAGAAGAGAAGAGAAGAGAAGAGAAAGGAAAAGAAAGGAAAGGAAAGGAAAGGAAAGGAAAGGAGAAAAGAAAAGAAAAGAAAAGAAAAGAAAAGAAAAGAAAAGAAAAGAAAAGGAAAGAAAAGAAAAGAAAAGAAAGAAGAAATGAAAAGAGCAACTCTTTAAGACAGCTAATATCCACAGCAAGTAATATTGGATCTTGAATTAGCTTAACTGGCCAATGATTCTATCTAAGCCAAAACTGAAAGTGGAAAAAACAAAAACAAAAACAAAACAACAACAACAAACAAACAAAAAACCCAATCTCATAAGCTGTTATTTACTGGAGATGGAAAGGAATAAGAAAGAAAGGGCTTTAAAATATGTTAAGTAACCTCTTCGGCCCATGCCCACATACAACTTCATAAATCATTCAACATGTGTCAAGGACAAGAAACCTCATCAAATGAGTACCCAAATAGTTTATTCTTCAACTTTTTCTTATTGCAATCAGATTGTTCCTTGAGTAGTCATCTTGACACAACTAATTAGTGCTATCCAAGAAAAAAGGGGAAAAAAAGAAAACCTCAAAATGTAGTTTTGTAGGAAAAAGAGAGTGGATAGCATAAATGCAAATATTTCTCTCTGTCATCTTTCCACCCTGGCTGTCCTATATCGGTTTCCCTGCAGCCCTTTTGGCTCTCTTCCCTTTTCCCTCCCCCTCTCCTGCCTACCTTCATCTGTCTCCGTGGCCCACAATTTGAGCTTCTGGTCTCATTAAAGAGAACCTACATGGATAAAACCAATTGAGAAAGGCCACCTGTGCTGTAGCAAAGGCTCATGGGTCATATGGGTCCGGTGTGGCTCTGCCACCCAGGGCTGGGAACTTGACCAGGTACTCAATGTTCCCTGGCTCCATTTCTATCTCTGTGAGATGCCTCTGTTGGACCACATGACATCTGGAGTTCTACATTTATTATGATGATGATTTATCATCATCATCATCATCATCATCATTATTGGTCTTCATTCCCCATGTCCTACAGGAAGCAAAGCAGAGGAATCTGCCTGTTGACCGTGAGGCAACATCAGAGTTCTCAACAATTGGCTAAGTACGGTCAGTGTTGCCTTTGAAAGAAATGACACTTTATGCGGGAGGGGGTGGTCAACACCACTTGTGAGAAATGAGAAGCCTTTTGGAATGTGCGTATTCTGGACTTCTGATCATTGCCTAGAAGCTAATAAGAACTTCTGTCCTGGGGCTCTTTCATGGACAGCTCCAAACCAAGCCCGCCTACATTAATCATTGTTAAGACCGTATTTGAGAAGCTAACGTGAATACCTGCCCATATTTCTCTGCAGCAAGGGCGGTGACAGGATGGGTCTTTTCACCATTTTCTCTCGCAGGGAAAGGAAGTTACACATGGTGCTTCCTCACCAGCAGGAGCCGGGCATTCCCTCCACTCCCGAATTGGGAACCTCTGGCTCTCTTTGTTCTTTTTCTCTGAGGTCATTTCTGCAACATAATCTGCGTTTCCATGTACACCCATACCCAGGAAGGCGAAAGCTAGTCACCGAAAGTAGAATTGCCCAAATATTCCGACACAAGCACAATTTGTTTTTGCCGGAATGTGGGGCTGCTTCCCCGTCCTGGCTGGTTACGAGATTGTTCCAGGGAGCGTGTTTCCGAGGATGAGAATGAGGCCAGTGACTGCTGATGTTAAAAGGATATGGCATCTGCACAAGTCCTGAGACGGGGGGCTGGTTGCACAGATTAGAGCCAAACATATCATAGCCCGATTAGCAGATGTGGACTTGAGTGTGTTGTCTAGCATTTTTTTTCCCTCTAAGTAACAGGGAGGCAATTAAAAAAAAAAAGAAGGAGAAAGAAACAAAAGAGGAAGAAAAAAGAAAGGTAACTCCATTTGTTTTCTATCATCTTTATTTCTCACTCTCCCTCGTCCTGGTTTGTCACTTCTATTCCTCTGGGAACCCAAGTTACAACTGAATACAAGAAATAAATTTCCATGTAGTGGCCATTTAATCTCACTCTGCCTTGTTCTGGTCAATGGGAAATTTCCCCCCAAACGTAGCTTGGATAGATAAAGCCACTGAGGAAAAACAAATGCATTCATATCACGTTGGGACAAAATTAGTTCTCTTACTGGCAAAAATCAGAAATGCGCGCGCGTGTGTGTTTAACATTTAGAATTTGACGGAGACACCTTTTCCCACCTAGAGGGTTCCTCTTAATGGGTGAGATCACCCATGAAGAGCTTCAATTACTTGATGTTTTAAAAGAATTCCTTATTATATTAAGAGAGAGAAGAGACACAGGCAAGAAGCAAGGGAGAGACATTTGGGTAGGAGACATCTCAAGCTGTATGTGAGAGGCAGAGAGTTTAAAACGCAGTGTCTTCCAGGAACAAAAATTCATTCCCACAGTAGGGAGCTCCTTTGAAAATGTTTCACGGCCTGTTACCAGGGCAGAGGGGGAATAAGAATTCGATGAGTCAGAAGGGTTGTGAGTTGAGCTCGCACAAAACCGGCGACTGCTAGTTTAAAGCGAGCCAAAGGACCACCCAATAAAAACTTTATTTATTTGTTTGTTTGTTTGTTTGTTTATTTATTTATTTATTGTCTTCACATTAATTTGTCTCAGGGAACATCGAGTGAAGGTCTCACAGGCCTGGTATGAAGAGTTGTTACAACAGACACTCTTAGGAACTAAAGAGACTTCCTGCCCTCCTTCCGGACTCAGACTTCCTTTGTTCCTATAATCTCAAACCAGCTGTTTCCTCTGGAATCCCAAATCCCAGCTGGCAGGGAGTCTCTACCTCCCGGATCCTGCTGCACATAATGTACATCAAATCTGAATGTTGATATGCCGTGTCCTTCTTTTACCCATCCTCCTCCCCCACCCGCTCCTCCCCTCCCAGCCCTGTATTCACTTTGACCTTCACAGAGGGAGCAGTTAGAAAACGAGTGACAGAAGCCTTTCAAATTCAGACCTCTCAAATGGCAAAGCAAATCCTAGGGAATATTCGGAATCTCAGATGTCAAGTTTGGAAACATGTCCAGAAACCTTTGTAAGACAGAAATCGGAGAGTTGCCATCATTTTCCCAGCTTCCTTTTAGAAATCAGGACATCAGTACATTTTTTAAAGTTTATTTATTTATTTATTTTGAGAGGGAGGGAGAGAATCCCAAGCCGCCTCCCTCCCCAATGGCAGCGCAGAGCCCGATGTGGGGCTCAGACTCACCAGCCGTGAGATCATGACCTGACCTGAAATTAAGAGTCAGCGGCTTAAGGGACTGAGCCTCCCAGGTGGGCCTAGAAATGGGTACATTTTAACAAACATTAGTGTGTTGGCTGCTCTTTGGTGGAAACTGGGCTATAACTCTGCTCAATGTAGAAGAAATGAATAGGGGCCAGTTGTTCCTCATTCATAAATTTGCAATTTTATTGATTGATACCTTCATTGAGACTTCTGGGGTATAAGAAGAAGAAAGAGGCTAGGTCTCACTTACGGAAGAATTTATGAATAAGTTTGGAAGAAAAAACATATAGAGAAAGAGAAATAGAAAAAAAATGCGAAGCCCTATTTGAACTACTGCAAAATGATGGAACATTTCTCCTACACTTTATACGCAGGATAAGGACGCATCTGTAGTGCTGGCGTGTTGGGGAAGGAAGGTGGGAAGTTTGAGTCAAGGGCAGCCCATGGATGAAGGCGTTCTGTCTGAGTGATTTGGGAAGAGCAGGTCAAGACAATGAGAGCCGACACCAATAAAAGCCCAGAGGGGAGGGCACAAGCGTTGGCTTGGGATAGACCTTAAGCCACATGGGCTGTTTCCTCATTAACCACAGCACACAGTGAATTCCAGTGAAGGATGAGTCTCACGTCAAGTCGCAGAATGCCCAGGAGTCAAAGGGGTGCAGGAAGCACCCCTGCTCTCTTTCCCCTGCACAGCCCCACTCCGGCATTTGCTTCTCGGAAGTCTGTGCGGGTCATTCTCTGTGTGGTGATTCTCATGATTCTCAGGCTGGCGTCTCCAAGTCAGGAGAGAGAATGGGTTCAGATCTCAGCCCTGCGACTTATTAGCCATGTGATCTCAGGCAAGTTGTTCTACACTCTGAAAGCCTCAGATTCCCATCCGTAAGCTGGAAATAAACTGGATCTTCCTCCTTGGGCTATGGTGAGGTTTGATCAAAGACGTCCCCGAATAGCTGTGCAATGCAATAAATGTTTTCTTTCTTATAATAATAACACGGATCATTATCATGAGGGACTAAGGAAGTTGGTAGGAGACTGACTTAACTAGAGTCAATATGTTCTCTGAAAAAGTGCAATGAAATTAAGCTAGGCAGATAAAGCCACCAAAGCAATATTAAAGAGCAATTGATTACGGGTAATATTTAATAGGAACAGGAAAACTGCTTGGAGATTGTTTCATTTTATAAAATGGTCTCTCCACGTGTGAATTGTCTTAACAATTCTTAAGCAAAAATTAATACCTACTGAATAATTGATGCTTACACGCATTTACTGCAGTTTATTGAATTATATGAACACAGAGTATGGTCTTCAAGAGATGGACAGTCGAGCCAGACTGCCTGGCATTAGAACCCAGATCTATCACATGGAGGTATGAGTCCTTAAGACAAATCACTTAACCTCTCTAAGACTCAGGTTCCTTATTTGCAAAACAGAGAGGGGGTTGTGGAGAGGACGGAATAAATTAATATCTACAACTGTCTTTGAACAATGACTGAAACATGGCTGGCAGACAGTATTACCACCAATCCTTTTATTGTATAAATAATAACACAATAGCGGGCAATAAAAAATAATACACCAATGCAATATAAAATGAAAATGATAAAAGCTACATAATAAAAATGATCACAAATATATCGCACCTAATACAAATATCACAGGTGGAGGTTTTGTGTGATAAGAGCATAACTACCTTATGAATTTTTGGACTATTATTTCCACCATTTTTAGTGTGGGGGATGCTTTAAATGCTTTCGATATCTAGATCTTACAATGTACCAGGTAGCAGCAATCGCAGAGATAGGCTCCTCGCTTGGGGTGAAATAATCAGCCTTATAGAGGTTGAAACTGACATTATAAGTCTGCGAGTACTTCACGTTTTATAGGACCTGCCATTACTTTTGTGTTTGATTTATTTCAGTCCTCATGCTTATGGTGTCCACTGTGCTTGGGAAGAGAATTTCATTTAAACTCTCTGAAAACAAATATAGCGGGCAGATTGTTTGCTGAAACATCGGTGAAACACCCACCTAAGCCAGTGGTTCTCAAAGTGCCCCTGTCGACCAGCAGCAGCAGCAGCTGGGAGCTTATTAGGAATGCAAGATTCTTGGTCACCCCCAACCTGCTGTATGGAAAACTTTGGTGTGGGTCCAGCAATCTAGGCTCTACCAAGCTCTCCCAGGGATTCTGAGCCCTGCCCAGTGGGAGGACAGTTAAATCGATATAGATAAATCAATGTAGATACCAGAACTGGCATAAATCAAGCATTAAACGTGGTAATTATGGACACTGGACATACCATGGACCCTGCTGGATACTGGTGGAGGAGCATGTACACATTTCCCCCCCTTCTACTCCGTTTTCTATTTGTACCCCCATCTGCTGACACATTCTTCCTTTTAGACGTGTTCATACTACTAACCAGGCTGTGGTGACGTGACTTCCACTGAACTTCAAAGTCGTGTCTGGCACTTCCTATTATCTGTTGATTTAATTAATTTAACCCTTGGAAAGCAACTTTAGTTTCAGTTACTTGAATTGGCCCCCCCGCTCCGTCCATCATTTACCCCCCCAGATGGCTGCCACTGATTATAAAACTCATGTGAAGAAGACCACACTCTTAGGGGTGTGTTGGCAATAATTAGTTTCGTCCTTGGAGGGGTTTCATAGGGAGGGTGTGTTTAACTAAAATGCAGATGCTGGGATCTTCCTGTTTAAAGATCATCTGCTGCTAGAGCAGCTCTGGATGTCACGGACAAGGGGGTGGGCAGGGAATTAGAGGAACAGGTGCATAGGTGGGCTGGAATTCTGGAGCAGAAATGAAACAGAGGGGCCCGTAGACATCCGAGGATATGACCGTGGCGATCAATTATGAACTGATTTCAGATGTTCTGTACTACTGCTGCCTATCTTAGTTGAGGGTAGGAATAGACAGTTGTATCCATCCGTCCACCCATCCATCCACTCAACAGGCAGCTATTGAGCATCTATTATGTACCAGACAGTAGTATAGCAGTGGACAAACAGAAAAATGTCTGCTCTCATGAAGCTTTCCTTCTAGTCTGGGACACAGATTAAAAAAAAAAAGTGAAAAGTTTAAAGGTGATATTTTTTAATGGAGAACACTAAAGCAAGAAAAGGAGACCAGTGGAGGCTCAGCGGGAGGGGCTCCATTTTCAATCAGGCGGTCAGGGAAGGTCTCCTTGAGAGCACATTTGGGAAAAGACCCTGGAGGAAGAGCTTTCCACCAAAAGCGAACGAGTGCAATTACCAGACGTGAAGGTGTGTCTGGTGTGCTCAAGTTCAGCGGGAAGCCTGGTTCTGCCAGAGTGGAGTGATCCGGGGTGAGGAGCAGGAGGGAACGTTACAGGATAAGAGATGCCCAGGTCTCGTGGAGCCTTGACGACCGCTAGGGGAGTTTTGCCTTTATTCGAAGAGATCTAATGAACACAGTGTAGTGAGCCAACCAGTTGTCCCTCCCAGAGAAGGGCTGATGTCGTAAGAAAGCGCCTAGGATGCATCGGACTCACTGGGAAAGATTATCTGCTGGAATCCTGAAAAAGGAAGAGAGGAAACGGTCAGTGGCAAAAATAAGAAAATGGGGACTCAGAGAATAAGTGAGTTGGTCCTTCTTTCCCTTCACGAAGACTCTGAGAGTTGAATGTGGGGTGTGAGGGTTTCAGTGTGTCCAACCAGGCTAGCAGTACCCGGCGACCACTGAATGTAGGAAGGTGGCCATTTCCCACCAGCTGAGCCCTGGCGGGTGGGGTGACAGACATGCCCAAGCCAGAGAATAAGACAACAGTGGAGAAACAAGGCTCTCCAGCTTCCCTCACCACCCCCTGAACTGGTGAGAATTGGACAGAGTTGCTGCTAAGAGCCTTGAACTCCTGTCCATACCTGAGCCAGCCTAGGGCTCTGGGAGGGGGTAGCATGGCAGTAAGAGCCACGGCAACAGCCAGTCATATTCTAGGACATGAGGATATGAGAGTATCCAAGAACCACACGGGTGCTATATATCCAGCTAACTTGACCGTGGGCGATTATAAGAAACACTGAGTGGGACAAAGTCTTTCAGGATCACAGAAGATAAATGATTGCCGGGCTGGAGAATCTAAGAAGGTTTCCAAGAAGTGGCGACACTGAGCTGGGAGGACCTTGAAGGAACTTGGAAAATGTTGGAAGCATTGATACAAGTAGAATTGATGTGCAACATTTTCTAGAACAATCTTGGGCAAAGGATGCTTCCCTCACGACCCTGTTCTCCAGTCTTTCTGAGCATCCTATCTCAGGTGACAGCACAGGGGTAGCCTGAGTATGGCACCTAGTGCCCTCCCTGGCTGGTTGGGAGTGTTGTTGGACAGACAATGATGAGGCTGTATCCTGGCACTGAGGAGAAAAGGCTTCCTAGTAACTTACGCTGTGTGCCTGCCGAGGAAAGTCTCCAAGAAGGACAGGACCCTAGTGTGCTCAGAGCTGTGTCCCTTGAGGCCCTGCCCACAGCAGAAAACCTCTACAGAGTTTGCTGAATGTCCGGTGGCCTGTGACCCACGTGTCATGCGTGTGCCGCATCTGGAGTCACGGGTGGAGCTTGATTTAAAGTTAAGTTTGTGTCCGGGCTTCTCCCTTGCCTGGCCGTGCAACTTGCAAAGGGCACTTGTTCATCGCTGCCATTTCTTTGTCTGTGCAATGACAATGGGGACTTCACAGGTACTGCTGGAGGAGAGGGGTGCTGGGATAGGCAGGCTTCAACGCAAACCATGCAACGGCAGTTGGTGACAATAGCCCGACACTTGTAGTTCAATGTGGAAGAGACCGATAGAATTAAACTACAGACCCGTAGTTAGAGCAACTCAGCAGAGATTCTGCCATGAATCATAGGATTTTTTTTTTTTTTTGGCCAAGTGAGTTTTTTTTCCCAGCAGTTCTACAGTGATAGAACATATATACCTCACCTAGAGAGTTAAGTTAGCAGTGATAAACTCATGCTATGTCTAGAAGTTTCCCCTGGAATTTTTAATAGTCTATACAATACACGACACAAAAAACCCAGACTGACATAGTATGGATTTTTTTAATAAAAATAGGTAGCATTTTATTGTGTCATACTGGCAGTGATAGAAAGGGGGTATAAATTTTAATGCGAGTGCAATTATAAGTGAAGGGAAATACTCGCGTTTCTTCTTGCATATTTTTCCTTATGGTTGCCACCATGTGATTTAGGTGTCATTAAGGATTTGATTTAAGGTCTCATTAAGATAACATTTCTTCTGGAGCCAGCAGTGGGCCGGCCGTGCACGACTGGCGTAAACATGGTAACTCAGTATTACCCGTTCTTCCTCACTCCGGTGCTGCCTTCCTCAATTTTTTATCCTACAATTCTCAAGATGCCCGACTTCATCACTTAGAAGAATATAGAGCTTACTGCGTGCAATTCCATAACTTCCCCTATGGGGAAAACCAGGCCACTTTGAAGTTCCTTTTATTTTCAACCTTCATTAAGTTTATGACAGTGGTTGTCTCAAATTAGGTTTATAGAGAGAGGCAGTTTGCAAATTTGTCATTTATAGATTGCACTAAACTGACCTGATTTAGTTGTGTTGTTTAGAGAAATGATATAATGTGTATTTATTCCCAACTATTAGATAGTAAATATATAGCAATTACTACAAGTGTGCAGACGGGCACGAAATCCCACAAGTAAGTGATGTATCTCTTTTATCTTTTATCTAGCAGCCCAAATGCTTTCAAATTCACTTACTTATTAACAAAAATTTACCAAGCACCTATTTTATCGCGGTGGCGTTGTGCTAAACACTGAGATCTTAAAGACCTGTAAGCCTGCAGAGGGAGTGAAGAGCCCCCCAAAATCTGTATGATCCCCACGAAGGGACACATGCTGTCCTGAAGGACCCACAGGCGGGCTAGAGGAGAAAAGAGGCCAGTAACTCTCCTAGGACAAGTCAGGGAGGCATTCCACAGAAAGATGGCATTGTCAGAAGGACAAGAGATGAGTAGGAATGTGCCGGAGGGCGAGGGAAGAACCTTGTAAAGAGATGGGATATTGCAAAACCCATCCATTCTTGGGGAAAGTGGGGCAGTCCCGAGCTATGGGAACAGAGTGCCATTGAAGGAGAAGAGCCAGCAGTGAGAAACAGAGACAGTCATGAAGGCCATGCTGACCTTCCTTTGGAGCCTGATTGCTGGGAAGAGAGCCCCAGCTGGATTTGTGTTTTAGGAAGATAGCAGTGAAAGCAGTTGTGCAAAAAAGAACTAGAAGGTTGGAGTGTGAGGCTGAAGGAGGGGCAAATTAGCCCCCAGTATGTGTGAGATTCCAGAAAAGAAAGGCGAATCTGCTCTAAGGCAGAGATAGAGAATGGCAAAGAGGGGATGGGATGGAGAAATATTTCAAAGGTTCAGTTAACTGCTGAGATCCTTTCTCCCCCATGAATTTCCATCATGGTCTGAGAGCAGCTGGAACTGAAGGAGAGATGGGGAAACCCTTGTTCCCTTTGGGTTGATCGACACATGCCACATGCTCTGTTCCCACCACAATTCAAGGGGCCAAGGGTGCGGGACATTGTCTTCTTCTGTTCAGAATGGATAAAGCACCCCCTCCCGCCTAATTATTTCTCTGAAATGATAGACTATCCTCCTCTTTCTTCCTTCTGCCTTTCTAGTTGCTGCCCTGATGGTAGAGTCTTGAACCTGACCTTCTTTCTCAGTCGGGCAGAGTCAAAGTGCCAATAGAGTCGAGTCCATCCCAGAAAAGTCACTGTGTCAGCAACACCTCCAGTCATGGAAAAGAAGGATGATGAAGAGGCTCTGAGGTTTCTGGGTTGTGGTGAGTACCTTTTAGGTACCTGAAAGTTCGACTGAAGGCTCTTGAGTGGGGTCATAATGATGCCACAGTTTTGGGTGCTCTGGCCTTGCTCTTACAGAGGCATTGTTAAAAACGGGCCATGCAGGAAATAACACCAGTTTAGGAATCCTACGGCTCTGGTTTGCAAAATTATCGATGGCAGCTCTGTTGTTTCAGGCAACTTACTTGACTTGTATGAGCCCTATTTCCTTATCAGGAAGCGGGGATCAAAACCTAATTTGCTTTGTTGCTGTGGGTGTTGAATGTCATAGAAAACACCGAGTCCTGATATACTGTAATATCCTTTTTGTCTTACCTTCCACGGGGGAAGGAAACTCCCAACTGGACTATCCAACTGGACGAGCCAATAGGTGTCTCATGGATTCTTTTTTTTAAAAACATTTATTTATTTATTTATTTATTTATTTATTTATTTATTTATTTATTTATTTTTAGGGGAGTGCAAGTGGGGCAGGGGCAGAGCGAAGGGGACAGAAAATCCAAAGCGGGGTCCTCGCTGACAGGCTGACCTCAGCCAGCCTGATGTGGGGCTCAAACTCACAAACTGTGACATCACGACATGAGCCCAAGTCAGACACTCAACGTACTGAGCCACCCGGGAGCTCCTGCTCTGTGGATTTGAATACAACCCAACTTTTTCCTATATCTTGCCTAAATTTTCCACAGGCATATACCTTTCTTGGATTACTGACATTTTGAAGATAGGCTATGCAAAGATGTATCTCCTTCTCTTGTGCTTGAAGTGGTCCTAATCCACACAAAAGTGGTTCTAATCTAAGTCGCCATCCATCTTAAATATGAAACCATGCTCCATTTGCCTTTCAAAATGTATACCAAGAAGTTTTCTGAAGTTCAGATAGTTTGAGAAATTTGGAATCCATTGTTGTAATGGCATAGTTAGGCATATGGGATGATGACAAGGAAAGAAAATGACATTTGTTGAATATGGAGTGTTCCATAAATTTTATAGTAGACCTCAACAACTCTTTAAGGTAGGTGCAGCCATTAGTATTAGGTGTCCCTACA
The DNA here is from genome assembly GCF_024362965.1 of Panthera pardus. NCBI lineage: Eukaryota > Metazoa > Chordata > Mammalia > Carnivora > Felidae > Panthera > Panthera pardus. Next base: position 6,017,094 of record NW_026526810.1, read on the forward strand.
CATATTAGACTCCTCCTCCCCCAAATATCAATGGCTGAAGCAAGATAAAAGCTGATTTCTCTTTCACGTAAAAGAATGCAGAAGGCCAATACGTAAAAGGGCTCCATACATGTCCTTCTATCTTGATGTTCTGTCATCCTTAGCGTATCTCCTCATGGTTCAAAATAGCTGCTTGAGCTCCAGCTATCAAGTCCACATTCTAAGCAAGAAGAATGGGGAAAAAAATAAGGGCTGTATCCTCTCTCTTTTTTTAGAGAATTGTCCAGCTGTGTGATCTTTGGCTTTCACTTATATCCCTTTTGCCAGAACTTAGTCTCACAGTCTCTACTAGCTATTAGACAGTCTGACAAAATATGGTTTTGGGCTGGGCAGCATGTGCTCAAACAGTTGGGAAAAAAGGACATCATGGGCAGCTATAAGTGCCTGCTGCAGTAGGTCCCTCACTTTTCAGAGGAGAGCGAACTGAGGGCCCATGCGTGAGTTTGTGTATTCTGGTTATCTATTGGTTATCTATGGTCAGTCTACCCTGCTTATCTCTCTATTACTTAGTGACTTAAAACTACAAACATTTTCTTATGATCAATATTTTATGGGTCAGGAATTTGGGCGGGATTCTTTGGAGATGGCTCCTCTCTGTACCACGATGACTATGGCTTCATCTAGAGTGGCTTAAAGAGGGAGTATGGCTGGGATCAATTGACTGGGATCAAATGTCTGAGGCCTCACTTCTGGTATCAGTTGGGTTCCTCAGTCTTTTCTATCTTGTGACCAATATTCACTTAGTCACCACTTATTCACTCTCTTGCCTGGCTGGGGTGGCTGGAGAAGCTGGGGCTGGCCGGGCATCGGTCTTTCTCCATGGTGTTTTTCCACATGGCTGCTAGCTTGGGCTTCCTTACAGCATGGTGGTCTCTGAGAGTTGGATTGCTTCCAATGGTGACTGGCCTCTTCCAGAAAGGATGTTCTAAGAGACAAAGGCGAAAAGCTTCACGCAATTAGCCTTGGAAGTCACCCTCGTGCCACAACGCACTGAGGCCAATCTGGATTGAAGGGATAGGTGACTGAACTCCACACCTCTTTGCGAGGGGTAGCAAAATGTCTACAGCCATCTTTACCCTATCGCCAGTGACTGCTCAAGATACCAGCTAGAGAGCCAGTTGGTCACGCCTGGAACACAGACTTTCCCCTACACCGTGTGGGTCCAAGCAGCTTGTCTTGGTGCTTTTAAAGAGCCAACTAAACAGTTGATTTTTTTTTTTTTTGAAGCATGAAAAGTTATTGCTGGCTATAGGATAGCAGTAGGTAGTAAAAATCTGTGGCAATAACGTCTTTGTTGGGTGCACAGACTCCAGCCCTCAGTGGAGTGTGCCCTGAGGGTTTACACTCAGCTCCTCAAGCTAAGTCTTCTGCTAAGTGTAGCAGCTATAATTTTTTTTTATCTCCTCCCTCAAGCCCCTTCCCCCACCTCCTTCCAGCTGAACAACTGGGCTGCTGCTTCCCTGTCTCTTTCATATTTGTGAATACTCTCTCAGGTCTGGAAAATCAGATTGTCTCATTTAAATTTAATTTGAATTTCTGTTTGAAGAATCAACCTGAGACATCAAAGAGAATCCAAAAAATGCACTACAAAATAAATGATCAAATGACTTCTGAAAACATTGCACTTTTATATCTGGAAATATGGGATCAAAACTGCAATTTCTTTTATTGTTAAAATTAAAGAGAAACTTAAAAAGAAACTGCTGTATAAGTTTGACACCGCATTTAACCAACAGACAAATTGTTACAACCTGGGAGGGTTATAACCATCAATGCACGCATTCTCTCTCTGATTCCAAATGAGCCTGATTCTCCCAGTCACTAAGCTTCAACTTGGGTTTTCCCGTTAGTTTTTTTCAAAGTCAGAAAAATATCATGTAGAGTGGTCACAAAAGTCAGACTTACAATACTGGAAGAGTGAAGCTGTCAGTTTATCTGCTCAAAACAGGCTGAGTTTTGTGTTGAGATGCAGCCTTCTCAAACGATGATGTTACTTTAATCATTTGTGCATACAATTTTTGAAGATCTGAAGCCCCTTTCCACTATTTTAATACATTTTAGAGGGGGGTATGAGAAGGGTCAGCGCCCTAGTGAATTAGCATTTACTGTGGGTCCTGGCAGGTGCTTGTGGAAACACACAAGACAAAAAGGGCATGTACTTTACCCTCAAGGGTGCGGACACAGCCTGCCAAGAAGAAGTGAGAGGAGTACCTGGTAAATGAAGGAGTGATCACAGCTTGTCCCATTATGAATCTGATGGGTGGTCGGGGCACCGGGGTGGCTCAGTCGGTTGAGCGTCCAACTTTGGTGTCTCCCTCTCGGCCTCTCCTCTGCTCAAACTCTCTCTCGAAAATAAACATAAAAAAAAATGAATCTGATGGGCGATTAAACACCTGAGTGAGTAATACTTTAACTTCTCAAGAACAGCCCAAACTAATGGTAGAGAAGTCCTGGGTCCTAGGGACAAAAGTATCAGCCAAAGGTCATGGTCCAGAGAAAATACTACCCTTTTCAGCTTGGGTGGTTAGGGATGATTTCCTTGTCTTCTATTGACCAATAGGACTGGGTGGGGAGAATCGATAATGAAGAATTAAAGTCAAGAATTAAACTTTTTTTTTTTTTAATTTTTTTTTTCAACATTTTTTATTTATTTTTGGGACAGAGAGAGACAGAGCATGAACGGGGGAGGGGCAGAGAGAGAGAGGGAGACACAGAATTGGAAACAGGCTCCAGGCTCCGAGCCATCAGCCCAGAGCCTGACGCGGGGCTCGAACTCACGGACCGCGAGATCGTGACCTGGCTGAAGTCGGACGCTTAACCGACTGCGCCACACAGGCGCCCCAAGAATTAAACTTTTTAAAGGAAGAAATAACTATGGCATTCTAGGAGAGGAGAGGATTCCTTCCAGGTGTCTGGGAGGTTGGCTTTTTTTATATTTAGGAAAACCACCTGATGGATTTTTGGCCGGTTCCAACTTGCCCTCTCTCTCCAGCTTGGGAGTCGAAGGAGAGGATTCTCACGAAGGCAACTGAATATGTCTGTTTAATACAGTTGCACCAATGTGAAATCTGTCCCTTGGCAACGCGGTTTGGGTTTCAGAATGACTAGAGAGACAAGAGAGAGAGTGACAAAGGGAAAGTGACTCCTGGTAGGAGAGTAAGCCTCGCCAACAATGCAGCAAGTAGGACTTCAAAAGGTAGCAAAGCTAGAGAAGCTTCTGGAGGCAGGCAGCTTCGGGAGATCTAATATTTAAGCTTACATTGACTGCTATTCTGATATGTGCTGATATCCACCCCCCCTGCTTCATGCCATCGCCCTCACTGGCTCACACAGATAACCCCAGTAATGGTGCTGTTGGGGGAGAGTGGGGAAAAGGGGTCTTTCTGTGCTAGGGGCTATGGAGAGGGAGTCCCTAAGGACAGCCAAGCACAGGAAGTAGGATGCTGGTTATTAACTAGGCTACAGCAGCTAAGCACACGGCAGTGTGGACCCACACAGAAAGATGTGAGCCGCATATCCGTCCAGCCCCCGCCCCCAATTCCAGAAGGGGCTCACCCCTCAAGTGCACTATCTATGTTGGTATGTCTGTGAAAGAGCCTCGGGGGGCGGGGGTGGGGGCAGCCCTGCATTTGCAAGGCCATGAGCTAGTCAGGATTCCGACCCTCGGATCGCGTGTGCATGCGTTTTAGAGACGCAGCAGTGTTCAAGTGGATACCAGAATGGTTATAATCAGCTTTCCTCAGAAAGGAAATGTCTCCATGCCTCTCTGGCAGCTCTCACTCCACATCAAAAAGCCCCTCGTGCGCTCCTCCTTCGGCACTGGCCGTGTCCCTGCGGGACACTGCACCGGATTTGTTTGGTCCTCTTTGTAATAAGTCCAGTAATAAGAGCTTCTACCCATCCTCCTGGGATTTTTTTTTTCTTTCTATTTCTGTGTTATGAACTCACTGTATGGATTTTGGAAGTTGTTATTTTAATTGAGCAGCCAAGCAACAGAGAATTGTCTGCCAGCCCGGACTCGGTAGAATCAGATTGTTCCGAAATGAGAAAAATCTCCAAGCGAAGGAGTTGATGGGGGAAGGTGGGGTGAGGGTGGGAGGGCCCCAAATCTCCACCTCAATCTCGTTTTATCCTTATCCCATCCAAGCTCATGAATCCTTGAAACTCACCCCCACTAGATTTCAAAAATGCCACCTAACCTCAGCATCGTTTCTTCCCAGGGATCAAGTATGTTTTCTTACCGAAAGGCAGGGATTGCAGGGTATCAAAACGAACTCGGCCAACGTGACTCAACTCTGGCCCCTGCCTCTATTCCCTTGGCCTCTGCCTCAGGCAAAATTCTCGTGGTCTTCTCCAGGTTCCCATCCCCACACCGCTGCCAAAGCTATTTTTCTTCATATCATGCCATCATATCATTTCCTCGCTGGAAATGCCACCATGGCCAACTGTTGCCCTCCAGAATCTGGCTGCCTTCCCCTTCCCCCGCAAACCATCCTTCCACCGTTAAGCAGGTTAACCACGTAGAAACCTTCAAGAGTGAACTGGTCCTACCTCTCTACCTAACAGTTGGTATACGCTTTCTTTTTAAAGACAATATCGCCATATTTAATGGTTAGTGAAAGAACGTCCTGTCTTCAAAGGCTTGCATTGTAAAAGAGAACAGGGAATAAACAAGTATTTTCATAAATACTGTATCGTTCTTATGATGTTGATTTGAGGAAAATCAGCAACGACACAGTGTCCAGCCTGTAGCATGCGAACAAGGAAGGGATAAACCCAAAGGGATAAACAAAGCAAAAATACTTCGTTCTCTGAGGTTATGGTTTCACAGAATTTCAATAAATTGCATAATTATGCTATAATAAATTATAATTGTAGTGCATTATTATTTGCTCCACATACTACTATATAATTATTTATAATTAATTCTAGTGCAAAAAATAACTATAGTGGATGGGGTTGATGCATTGAAGTTCTATGGTCTTTACATGCCAAATAGCTAGCTAATGTGGAAACATATTATAAACTATTTTGCAAACTATTAAAAGAGTGAATTTTGTGGAGAAATATATTCTAAGTCATGGGATATTATTTCAACAAAGAAGCTTGATAATGAAATTTTTGAGCAACCAAGCATTGTAATAATGAGCTAACATCAAGGATAAGCTGGGACATTATTGGAATGCAGGGGGCACAGTGACGATATGGAGATCAGACAGAGGGGGACAAGGCAGAAGGAGGAGGAACAAAGAGAGGAGTGGAGACGAGCTTGTCTATGTAGCAGTTGAAGAATGGAAAGGAGAGGGAATTGGGATAGAAGAAAAGAGACTGCAACTATAAGACAGAGAGAAGGGAAATAAGAAAGAGAATCCCCAATTTTAACTTGTATAAGGATCCGCTTCTCATGCAGTCCAAGTTGAACCTTTGTGGATATTCGTTGAACCGTTTGGACCTCTCTAGTAATATATAGTTGACCAGGAAAATAATTCCTTTCTAGTCAATGGTGCAAACTTAAATTCAGAATCTACTTACCTGCTTTCACCGTACAAAGCTGCATAGACACAAGCAAGGGTATATTCCAGGGCAAAAATAAATCAACTCTGACCGCAACTGAAGATGATTCGAATAATAATAATTCAAGGTCATTTAAGTCTAGGCCATTAACGATGTATTCATTACACCTGGCACAAACTTGAGATGTTTCAAAAACATACTAACTCTATCAAATCTGCTCAGAATGAATGCAAAAAAAAAGATATAATCATAGTTAGTAGAGACGATTAAAGAAATCGAATATGATGAAAAACATGATGAAACATTGCACTTGGGATGAGTTGTTTGTTGGTCAGAGTTTTTTAAAGGACCAAGAGCCCATCTTACAACATGTAAAAGTCAGTAACGAAACAGGCAAATGGAAAAAATAATTGATGTAATTGCTTATGAACAAAAAGCACAAAACCACATGTCTAGCTCATGTGACTAGAACCCCTGCTCTGTTTTTCTAAACTAGAAAAAAAAAACCAAACTTGGCCTAAATGAGGGACTAGAAGAAGGCCTGGAGCAGAGAGGTGTGCAGGATAGCACAAAAATGTGGTCGGAGAAGTAGATGGGGCCAGATGCTGGTACGCATGCTGATGTAAGAAGTTTGAGTTTGATTTTGAGCGCAGTGGGAAGCATGGACTTAATCACGCTGGGGGCATGATCTGCTTTGTATTTGTAAAAGATCACTCTGGCAGCTATGGAAGAACACAATAAAGAGACATAAGCAATCAGTTAGGAGGCTACTGTTGTAGTCCAGTCAAGGAATGATGAGGGTTGGTCTTATGAGGAAGGAAGGAAGCAGAAATGGCTAGACTACAGATATAGTTTGGAGCAGAACTGGTACAATTTTGTAATATATTCGGTAGCAGTGGAGGGAAGCATTAATTTGGAAGAGGGCGTCATCTAGAATAGCTCCCAGGTGCTGTGCTTGCCTTGCTCCTCTGAAGAGATGGTGGAACCATCTGAGATGGAGAAGCTTGGGATAGAGATAGGGATGGGTTATGGAGGGGACATGAGGAGCCATGTTATTATATGTGGTGTTGGGGATGCTATGAGACCAGAGGCAGAGCTGGTGAAGGAGGCAGAGTCAGCTGAATCAGATGAGTAACTGTGGGCGTTACCAACATGCACATGGCCCTAAGCCCTTGGCAATGGATGAGATCTTCTAAGACCACAGTATAGAGAAGTGATTGAAGAAAGTCTACTCAAATGTCCTGAGGAATCACAGGAGGAGAAGCCCATGAAAGAAACCAAGAAGGAGCAATTGGAGAAGTGGGGGGAAAACGAGGGTTATATTGGCACAGGTCAAAAGAAGACAGTGTTTGGAGAAGGGTGGAGAAATCAGCACTTTAAGTGTGGCTGAGCTTCAGTGAGAAGAGGATAGAAAAGGGTCCGTTGGTTTGGACAGCGTGGGGGATCATTAGTGATGCCAATAAGAGAAAATTCAGTGGATTGTTGAGTGGGATAGCAATGGGCTGAAGCCTGGATGAAATGAAAGTTAAATGGGGAACAGCTTCTGTGGACAACGGCGAGACGTGTCTTGTAACAGAGAGAAGAGAAATGAGATAGCACCTGAAAGAGTCGCTGGGGTCTGAGGAGCATGATTTTTAATGAATGGGAGATGTTACAATATGTTGATGAGCTGGTGGGAATGTTGCAATAAAGAGGGGAAAATTGGGATGTGAGAAAGAGCGAGAGCATAACTGGAGAAATAATGTTCTTGATGAAAGCCTGTTCTGGAGAGTCTAGAGCCTGGGGGAACGGGGCGGGGGGGGGGGGGACACAGGGAAGGTACATATGGACCCAAGTGACCCAAGTGGATTTGTGATGGAGAGACACAAGAACATCTGGTGATGACTTTCATTTACTTGATCACCTAAGAGACATGATCATCAGATGATGGTAAGGTGGAGAGAAATGGCAAAGCAGGGGGGCTGGCAGCAAGGTGGAGGTGTGATATAATTGTGACAACAACAGAGAAACACGAAAGAGGTCCTGGTCTCCGTGGATCACCTCATTTTAAAGTCAGGGTTTATTAATTTAGAATGACAACAATCTTCCTACAGAGTGATGTTCTGCAAAATCCCTTGGCTGCAGTGGTACAGGCACAAAAAGTGAATGGATATGTAGCTCTTTCTGGGTGAGTGCAGTGATGGGAAAGGAGAGCAAAGGATTTGAGCATCATTGAAAGGGAGTGATTACAAGAATGAGCCATGGGTTCTTCCTGGTTATGAAGATAAGTGAAGAAAGGGATTCTACTTATCTAACAGAATGGGTAAAAAAATGGTACAGCTACATTGGAAAAAGTTAAACCCACTTCAACTATAAGGTCCAGCCATTTCTCTTCTAGGACTTGAACATGAATATTCACTGCAGCTTTATTTGCAATTTATCAAGTTGTATACTTTATATTTATGTCAATATATATTTATATTTATACCACATTAAAAATTCCCATGGTGAGGAAAAAAAAGGAGGGTGCTAATACAATAGTGAGAAAGGGATGGGATCAGTATTTAGACATCTCATCGTGGCTTAAAAATTGACTTCATGAGAGTATTTGAGCAACTGAACGCTAAGCACAGAAGTTATATTTGGAGAGTTATGTGCATAAATTCTTTGTTTCTGAGGTGGGGCCATTTCCAGTGAAGTCAAGGTATGACATGGGAGTGGCAAATTAAATTGGAATGAGAGGGGATTGTCTTTAGGGAGCAGGAGGTCCAGGAACTGGGAGGTCTTTATGTTGTCTGACTTATCTATGTGCATATTAAAGGCATCAGAAATGATACCAGAGTCAACATAGAGAAATATGAACCAGGAGCTAACACATTCACTAAATTGGGGAGTCGCTGGGAGGCTGGTAGATGGTAGCAACAAAGAAAATTCAGGAATGGTAAGCTAGATGCTGCAGATCTAAGAGTAGGTTATTACAAGCTGGGTTTTAGAGGTGTAATGGTGTGATCATGGCAGTGGGGTTCAAGAAGCTCAGAGATCCCAGGTTCCTTTGAAGGAATAGTTCAAGGAGACAATGGAGAAGTTCCTCTCCCCAGAGGAGGTTGCTGCAGAGGGGGGAGAGGAGGGCTTTGGGAAGGAGTTGTTGAACAAAGCTGATGCATCAAGCTGAACGAGGCTGATGCATCAAGGGTTAGTGTTCTGGCAACCACTAGCCTACAGTGTGAGGCATGGTCGTTACTTATTTATTTCTGCTTGCTTTATTTTAAATAGTTTACCACCTGTTAATGAGTTTCTAAATCTAATTGTTTCATTTTGCCTGATTTTAAGTTTTATACAAATGGAATAATACTGTGTGTATTCTGCTGTTGTGTCTCCTTTCTCTCAACTTTATGTTTTAGAGACATGTTCTTGTTCATGCGTAGACCTGTAGTTTATTGATTTTTATTGCTGTTTAGTTTGGATGTGCCCTCTTTTATTCATCCATTTCTACTGTTGATGGACATTTGTGTCGCTTTCACTTTTTTTTTTTGCTGTAAGAAACAATGCTGCTATAAGCACTTGCTACATGTTTCATAATGCAAATATGAAGAAATCTTTCTAGATTTTATGCCTAATAGAACAGCTGGATCATAGTGTATATACATGTCCAACTTTTTTTTTAATGTTTTTTATTTATTTTTGAGACAGAAAGAGACAGAGCATGAGCAGGGGAGGGCCAGAGAGAGAGGGAGACACAGAACCCGAAGCAGACTCCAGGCTCTTAGATGTCAGCACAGAGGCCGACGTGGGGCTCAAACCCACGAACCGTGAGATCACGACCTGAGATGAAGTTGGATGCTTAACGGACTGAGCCACCCAGGTACCCCCATGTCCAACTTTTTAATTCGATGCCAGATTGCTGTCAAAAGTGGTTGGTCCACTTTACACGTGGCCATTCCCCATCCTTACTAACACTTGGAGTGTCTGATTGCTAAGTTTTGTTATTTTGTTGGGTTGAAAGTCTTTCTTGGGCTTTTAATTTTCATTTCCCTATTGCCAGTGAGGTTTTCATTTGTTTATTGACCAGCCAGTCCAGCATGTCTTTCTTTTTTTTAATTTTATTAAAAAAAATTAACGTTTATTTATTTTTGAGAGAGAGAGAGAGAGAGAGAGAGAGAGAGAGAACGAGTTGAGGAGCAGCAGAGAGAGAGGGAGACACAGAATGAGAAGCAGGCTCCAGGCTCTGAGCTGTCAGCACAGAGCCCAATGCAGGGCTCACACTCACAAACCATGAGGTCATGACCCAAGCCGAAGTCGGACACTTAACCAACTGAGCCACCCAGGTGCCCTAGTCCAACATGTCTTTTTACTAGCTGTGAGAATTTGAGTGAGTTGCTTTACTTCCTGGATTTTTCTTCATCAGTTAAAGGAGAATAATATTATACGTCACGCAAGATATTGCCCTTTAGAGAGGACTTACCATTATTAAAATGATATTTACTTAGCTTACTTGTGGATATCACTTGGACCAGTGTTGCTCTTGGGAGTAGGTCACTGGGGAGAATATGGAAGTATTCTGAGAAGACTGGGAGAAACAAGAAGCCTGAATCAGGTGGTAAAACAAGGAAGCAAACAAACAAAAAACATAAAACAAACAACAACAAAAAAGAAAACAACAACAAACAAAACCCCAAAACCCTAAAGTTCATTTTTCTTTAAGGTAACTTTGACAGCTTTAAAAAGAAACCTTAAATTTCAGTGGCTTAACAAAATACAGTTTCTTATTCCTGCATTTTCAGTTAAGAAACTGCTTTTGTCCAGTTGGTTTATGAAACCGGGCTCCAATCACATGACTCTATTATGCCCTCAGGCCATCGAGTCCCATGCTTCCTGCCGGCAACAGAGGAAATAAAGCATCAGGAGGTCCTGACGCCCACCCACTTATTGAAAGTCCATACTGTGAAAGGAAATTTCTCTTCCGGTCTCATTTCTTCGGTTAGATATAGTCACATGGCCACATCTGTATGCAAGGGGACCTCAGAAATGTAGCCCTGGCTTGGGCTGCCATCTGCCAGCAACAGCAGCATGTTATGAAAGGGAGATTAAGTTATACACAGTGTTAACCCATTTTCCCATCCCTCCCCATCGTTGTGAAGACAAGGATAGGTGGCCATTGTCATCCTACCATCTCACCCCCACTTAGGCATCATGATTCCACTGTTAATGTTGAATCCCCTCTTAATGTTCATTTTATTTTATTATTTTATTTTATTATCTTATTTTATTTTTTACACTTTTACTGAGACATAACTGACTTACAACATTATGGAAGCTTAAGGTATACCATGTGTTGAATTATACACTTATATATCACAAGATGATTAGCATTGTAGCTTTTGCTAACACCTCTATTGCCTCACATAATTTGTAATCCTGTTTTGAGGTGAGAATGTTTAAGATCTATTGTCTTGGCAACTTTCAAGTATATGATACAGAATTGTTAACTACAATCACCAGGCTCTACATTAGATCCCTCCAATTTATTCATCTTATAACTGGAAGTTGATACTCTCTGACCAATATCTCCCCATTCCCCCTGTCCCTCAGCCCCAGGTAACCACAATTCTACTCTCTGCTTCTAAGATTTTGGCTTATTTATTTCTCTATTCTTATTTATTTATTTATTTATTTATTTATTTATTTATATTTTAGAGAGTGAGAGTGGGAGAGAGAGATAGAACGAGGGAGAGAATCTCAGTCAGGTTCCATGTTCAGTGTGGACCCTGGTGCAAGGCTTGATCCCATGACCCTAGGATCATGACCTGAGCTGAAATCAAGAGTCAGACGCTTAACAGAGTGAGCTACACAGTTGCCCCTTGGCTTTTTTAGATTCCACATTATTAGTGATATAATACAATATTTGTCTTTCTCTTGCTGTCTTATCTCACTAAATTCACAAGTTCTATCTATTGAAAATAGTAGGATTTTCTTCTTTCTCATGGCCAAATACTATTTCATTGTACATACATATGATATCTTCTTTATCCATTTATCCATCAATAGATACTTAAGTTTTTTCTATACCTTGGGTATTGTGAATAATGCATCAATAAATGTGGGAATGCAGATATCTTTACAACATCCTATCTTCATTTCCTTTGAATAGGTGTCCAGAAGTGGGATTGCTGGATCATATAGCAGTTAATTTTAAATTTTGGAGAAACTTCCATTCCGTTATCCATAGTAGATGAATCAATTTACATTCCTGCCAACAGTGAACAACTGTTTCCTTTTCTTCACATCCTCCCCAACATTTGTTACATCTTGTCTTCTTGGTGATAGCCATTCTAACAGGTGTGAAGTGATATCTTATTGTGATTTGGATTTGCATTTCCCTGATGATTAGTGGTGTTGAACATCCTTTCATGTACCTGTTGGCCATCTGGATGTCTTTGGGAAAATGTGCATTTAGTTCCTCTGCCCATTTTTTTTAATAGGATTTTTTTCAACATGAGTTTTTATATGTTTTGGATATTAACATCTCATCAGCTCTATACTTTGTGGATAGAGTTCCCCATTTCATAGGTTGCCTCTTCATTTTTTTTTTCTTTAACTTTCCAGAAGACTTTAGCTTTTTAGTGTTGTTCCACTTACGGATTTTTGCTTTATTTGCTTATGCTTTTGGTGCAACATCTACAAAATCATTGTCAAAAATCAATGTCAAGGAACTTTCCCCTATGTTTTCTTCTAGAAGATTTATGGTTTTAATCCTTATATTTAAGTCTGTAATTCATTTTGGGTTAATTTTTGTAAGTGGTGTAAGATAGGGGATCCACATGTGATTATCCAATTTTCCCAACACTATTTGTTGAAAAGCCAATTCTTTCTCCATTAAGTAGTCTTGGTTACCTTATAAAATATTAGTTGACCATATATGCAAGGGTGTATTTCTAAGCTCTTGATTCTATTCTATAACTTTCTGTGTCTATTTTTATGCCAGTACTATATTGTTTTGATGACTCGAGCTTAGTAGTATAATTTGAAATCAGAAAGTAAAATCCCCTCATGTTTTTTGTCACAAATGCTTTGGCTCCTTCGGGTGTTCTGGGATTTCATGAAAATTTTAAAATTGCTTTTCTCTATTTCTTTTCAAATTTTTTTAAAACATTTTATTTATGTTTGAGAGACTGGGAGAGACAGAGCATGAGCAAAGGAGGGACAGAGAGAGGGAAACATAGAATTTCGAAGCAGGCTCCAGGCTCTGAGCTGTCAGCACAGAGACCGACACGGGGCTCAAAGTCACAGACCATGAGATCATGACCTGAGCCGAAGTCAGATGCTCAACCAACTGAGCCACCCAGGTTCCCCTGCTTTTCTCTATTTCTGTGGGAAAAAAATGCCACAGAATTTCCACAGGGATTATACTCAATCTGTAAATAGCTTTCAGTAATACGGATATTTTAACAATATTAATTCTTGTGATCCATGCACATGAGATTTATTTATTTCATTTATTTGTGTCTTCTTTAATTTGTATCTTCAAAGTCACATATTTTTCAATGTACCTAGTTTTAATTTCTTTGTTGAAAATAATTCCTAAATATTTTATTGTTTTTGACACCATTGTGAATGGGATACTTTTTATTTCAGATATTTAATTTTTTTGTGTATAGACATGCAGCTGATTCTGTATATTGATTTCGCATCTGCAACTTTACTGAATTTATTAATCAGTTCTAATAGCATTTTGGTGAAGTCTTTAGGAATGTATATATTCATAACATTTGTGAAAAAAGCAATTTTACTTCTTCCTTTTTGATTTGGATGCCTTTAACTTCTTTTTCTTTCCTGATTGCTTTGGCTAGGACTTCCAGTACTATAGTGAACAGAGTGGTGTCGATAGGCACCCATGTCTGCTTCGTGATCTTAGAGGGAAAGCTGTCCACCTTTCACTATTAAGTACAATGTTAGCCTCAGGCTTCTTTTAAATAGGTTTTAGTGTACTGAGGTGTGTTCCTTATATACCCAATTTGTTGAGAATTTTTGTCATGGAAAGATGTTACAGTTTGTCCGATATTTTATCTGCATTCATTGATACAATGATTGGTTGATACAAATGACTTTTATCTTTTATTCTATTAATATGGTGTATCACATTTATTGATATGTGTTTGTTGAACCGTTCTTGCATTCCAGGGATAAAACACGGTGCGATCCTTTGGTTTGTTTGTTTGTTTTTAATATTTATTTATTTCTGAGAGAGAGAAGGAGAGAGACAGAGTATGAGTGGGGGAGGGCAGAGAGAGAGGGAGACACAGAATTTGAAGCAGACTCCAGGCTCTGAGCTGTCAGTACAGAGCCCGGCGTGGGGCTTGAACCCATGAACAGTGAGATCAAGACCTGAGCTGAAGTTGGATGCTCAACTGACTGAGCCACCCAGGCGCCCTGTGTATGATCCTTTTTAATGTGCTGTTGAATTCAGTTTCCTAACATGTTTAGAAGTTTTTCCGTCTATATTCATCAAGGATATTGGCCTGTAGGTTTCTTTCCTTGTAGTGTCCTTATCTGGTTTTGGAATTATCAGCAAATTACTGGGTCATGCTGGACTTATAGAACAGTTTGAGATTATTCCCTCTTCTTCAATTTTTTGAAAGAGTTGAGAAGATTGGTGTTAAATCTTCTTTAATTGCTTGGTATAATTCACCAGTGAAGCCATCTGGTCCTAGGACTTCCTTTGCTGGGAGGTTTTTGTTTACTGATTCAATCTTACTACTCATTATTGGTCTATCAGATATTTTATTTCTCCATGATTCAGTCTTGATAGGTTACATGTTTCTAAGAATTTATCCCTTTCTTCTAGATTATCTAATTTGTTTGCATATACTTTGTTCAAATAGACTCTTATGATCCTTTGTATTTTTGTTGTATCAGCTGTAATATTGTCATCTTCCTTTCTCCCTTCCTTCCCTTCCTCCCTTCCTTCTTTTATTTTTTTCTTCCCATCTTTCTTTCTTGTCGGTCTCTATGTCATTTATTTCCTCTCTGATCTACATTATTTCCTCCCTTCTTCTAACTTTGTGTTTAGTTTATTTTTCTTTTCTTTTTTTAAAGTTGTTTTTTTTCAATTCATTTTAGGAGAGACAGAGAGTGGGGGAGGGACAGAGAGAGAGGGAGAGAGAGAATCCCATGCACTAATAGTGTGGAGCCTAACATGGGGATAGGTCCCACAAACTGTGAGATCATGACCTGAGCTGAAATGAAGAATCAGACACTTAACCCACTGAACCACCCAGTTGCCCCCATTTTTCTTTTCTAATACCCTAGGGTGTTAGGCTTAGATTAGTTTAGGCTATTTACTTGAGATATTTTTGTTTCTGTTTCCTTAATATAAGCATGTATTTCTGTGAACACCCTCTTAGCACTTCGTTTGTTACATCCCATAGATGTCACTAGGTTGTGTTTGCATTTTCCTTTGCATCAAGATATTTTTGATTTTTTTTTATTTCTGTTTTGATCTATCCATTGGTTGTTCGAGGCTGTGTTGTTTCATTTCCAGATGTTTGTGATTTTCCAGATTTCCTTCTGTTACTGATTTCTGGTTTCATACCATTGTTGTCAGAAAAGATCCTTGGTATGATTTCAGGTTTTTTTAAATTATTCTAAGACTTGTTTTTTGACCCTTCACATGATACACCCTGGAGTACGGTCCGTGTGTGGTTGAGAAAGATGTGTTTTCTATACAGAACAGAGTGTTCTGTATATGTCTTTGAGGTCCATTTGGTCTAAAGTACAGTTCAAGTCCATTTCCCATATTGATTTTCTGTCTGGATGATCTATCTATTGTTGAAAGCGGGGTATTGATGTTTTCTATTATCACTGTATTGTTGTCTATTTCTACCTTCAGATGTTAGTATTTGCTTAATATGTTTAGGTGCTCTGGTGTTATATGCATGTATATTTATAATTGCTGCATCTCGTTGATGAATTGATCGCTTTATCATTACACAATGACCTTCTTTATCTTGTTACTGTCTGTTGTTGTTGTTGCTGTTTGTCTTAAAATCTGTCTTGTCTGATATAAATATAGCTATTAGTGCTTTGTCTTGGTTTTCACCTGGATGGCATATCTTTTTCTATTCCTTCGCTTTGAACCTCTGTGTTTCTTTAAAGCTGACATGAGTCTTTTACGGGCAACAGAGACTGGGGTCTTATTTTTTACCCATCCAGCCACTTTGGCATGATTAGTATTGATTCTTATATTCTCTGGTCATGGCTCACACACTTTGACTTGATGGTATTGCACTGGAGACTTCTACTGTAGTTCAGCAGAGGAGAGCATTGTGGGAGTCTTGCCCTGCCGCTTGCTTGGTGCAACGGTCTTCTAACAGGCTGTTTAGAGTCTTGAGGTCTGGTTGCGTGGCTATTTCAGCAGGCCTGTGAAGGAGGAATGACAAGACCTGAAAAGAGGTGGGGGAGTGGTAAGAAGAGAGGGAGAACTACTTACTGCCTGAGCAAGGCCTACCTCAGTAGGTGAAGGGAGGGCTGATTAGAGGGCCGCCATCTTGCACAAGTTCTACCTGGCCTTCTGAATTGTGGCCAGGTGTGAACTATAGGATGGAGGGGGGCCCAAAAGTTGTGGAGGTAAGAATCATGGGGAAGGGCCCAATACCTCAGTCTACAGGCTTTAGCGAAGCATGTTCCATTTCCCCATAGAATCGATTGCTGTGTTCTCTGAGCCCGGTTATTACTTTCCACACACCCCCATTATGGGATTATCACATTGCCTTGGAATTACCCCTCACCCCTAGACTGCTCATTTTTCAATGACCAGGACGATGTAATTTCATCTCTGAGACTCACTTTTCTCTACACCACCCTTTACTCTACCCTCTATCCCAAACCTAGGGATTGGCATGTTAATGGATCTGAAATAAAAATCTGTTGAGTGGATGAATGGATGAGTGAATTATCCACATCAGTTTTGAATAAACAGCAATAAATAATCTGTATTTTGAAAGGTTTTTATTTTTGAGAGAGAGAGAGAGAGAGAGAGAGAGAGAGTGCAGCGGAGGGGCAGGGTGGTGGTGGTGGTGGTGGGAACAGAGGATCCAAAGCAGGATCTGTGCTGACAGCAGAGAGCCTGATGCTGGGCTTGAACTCACGAACCGTGAGATCATGACCGGAGCCTATGTTAGACCCTTAACTGACTGAGCCACCCAGGTGCCACTGATCTGCATTTTTTGACCGGAGTCACCGATTTCTTTTCTGCGGGAACCCCTTCAGACTTCATTTTGTTTGAGACTTTTTCCAGTTTGGAAAATGCTAAATTCAGGACACTGGTAATCTGTACTTCCTCAAGGTTCCAAAAAAAAAAAAAAAAAAGGTGTTTTTTTTTTTTTTTTCTTTGAACAAGTCCCTTTCAGTATTAGACAGTGCTAGACTATGTACTGGCATTGAAAGGAGAGAAAAAAATCCAATCCATTCCGAGTTGGCCATTAGCATTTTTTTTTAACTTATTTGGGAGGGAGTTATAAACATAGCATGTGGAGAAGAGAAGGCAGCTGTGGAGGCTGGGACAAATCACTGAAAATGGAAATAGTTAGCAGAAACCTTGATGGAGAGCGACGCTGCCTCTGCATCCGTTAGGGAGCGCACAGGGCAGTGTGCTGTGAGGTGGGCGATTTGCACTAACAGGAGTGCTAATATGATGTATTAAATGTCAGACCTGCATCGCCGGGTATGTGTCTCTCTCCTGTGGTACCGCCTGTTTATGCTTATTCAGCCCTTTGAATAATTTAACACATTTCATACTCTAAATTACTCCCCGCGATTTGATGGGGCTCCTGGCAGTTTACTTGAAACGCTCATTGTTAGGTCAACATAGGGTCCCAGCTTCTGCTCCATAGAAGTACCCCGCCTACTTTGGAAAAACATAATTAGTTTTCTCTGTGGATCTCCTGGAGGTTGGGGTGGGGTGGGCGAGTGGGTGGGGGGTGAGCCACGAGGTAGACACCGCGTGTGTTCATGCGATTGTCAGTCCAGAAAATGCCAGGGATCCAAAGGTTAAAAATTTAATGGGGCAGGAAGCTGGCCTTCAGGAGAAGGAAGAGTTGAAGGGCAGCGAAAACAGTTGGAGTTTGTGGTGCAGATGGGTGGGTATGATAAATTACCCTAATTTAGTCAGTACTGACAGTGGCTGAATTCTCCTTTCAACGTAATCCTTACATGCTAGTGGCCTGTCCCAGCGAAGACGGGCCACAGTGGTGTTGGAAAAGCACCGTGGTGCTGAGTAATTTGTCCAAGTGAAATAGAGAATCTCTAGCCGACTGGGAGCCTCTTTGTTCCTCAGTGTTTTCCTCAGTTTACCTGTGTGTAAGCTGCAGTGATGATACAAAGTCCCTGCAAGTCTTGATTAGTTTTCCTGCTCTCCCTGGAACCACAGTTTCCATGCATATAAGAAAAAAAAAAAATTAAACTTTCTTTGCTCAGAGCTGGAGGTACATTGGTTTCTTTAATGTTCCGAGAATGTGGTTTTAAGAAGTATCTTTCCCTTCACCCTTTTCTCCCTCTCTCGTCTGCGACCCCCAGGATGGAAAGGGTATGGTCTTTGTGAAAGGTGAGCGTTTCCAATTAGGACTTAAAATCTTACCTTTGATGATGCATCACCTTGAGTGAAATCCCGAGTATTCTAACGACCCCGGCCAGCCAATGTGGCTGCAAAATGATGATGCAAGAGTCCAGGGGCTCAGCTCTTTGTTATGTGACAGCAGGACTCTGATTGACTGTACCCTTTGGGTTTGAATTCCTCCACCGCTCTCTGGATATGCTGAAAAATCTTCTTGGGGATTTGAAGTCTTACATATACTGAGACTCCAGAATGAAGTGTTTGCTTATCATCCATTCCCCGCCCCCCCCTTTGAAATAGTCTGAGCCTGCATTGTAACCTTAGGTCAAAACTATTTGGGGTGGTGGAAACTCATGATAAACACATGCTTTTGAAGGTTAGAATGCCATCAGTTTAAGAACATCAGATTAACCTTTTTATTAAAAATTAAAAAAAAAAAAACTCTCTGAAGGAATAGGAAGACCAAATGTGTGCCTATGTGTATCTATACCTACATGCATGCATTAATCATACTCGAACACAAAAAGAGAAATGTTTGCACGCCAAAATATATAGACAACTATTTTGAACTATTTTGTGAAGAAATTAATGATATTTTGAATACCTAGCAGTCTTAAAAACACTGTATATTTGTCATCCTTTGCTACAAAGGGAAGAAACATTTTATCCTTTATCTGAAAGTCTGTTTTATTTCTAACAAGAAAGGGAACAATTATATTTTCTTAGAAATGAAGTCGCTCCATTTCATGGAGTAAGCCTCTTGAATAACCATCCCAACATATATTTATGGAATATCTTCAAAATGTAAAAACATTCCCTTTGCTGGTATGATTACTTTGTTTTTTTATGAAAGCTTTAGGCCTTTGTTCCCCTTTTTGGCCAAAGAGGTACAGTGGATGTATAATATTCATTTGTTCCATTAACTTTACTCAGAAGGACAGCCACGGTTTTTCTCAATAAATACACTACACCCATTAGAAAAATTATATCGGTGTTGTGATATCCGTTTGGGGCATTTTTCTTCCCAAGTGGAAGAAAGTTGCCTTTAGTAAGTCTATCATCAAAAGGAGCACCTTTAAATTCCCCCTTTATTTTATTTATTTATTTTTAGTATGAAATTTATTGTCAAATTGGTTTCCATACAACACCCAGTGCTCATCCCAAAAGATGCCCTCCTCAATACCCATCACCCTCCCCTCCCCTCCCTTCCACCCCCCATCAACCCTCAGTGTATTTTTAAGAGTCTCTTATGTTTTGGCTCCCTCCCTCTCTAACCTTTTTTTTTTTTCCCTTCCCCTCCCCCATGGACTTCTGTTAAGTTTCTCAGGATCCACATAAGAGTGAAAACATATGGTATCTGTCTTTCTCCGTATGACTTACAAATTCCCCCTTTAGGTTTCTATACATCTGCTGTTTAGTGGACACATGGCAAATTACTGTATTAACTGCCTGTACTACCAGGGACCCCTCCCCTCAGCCCAGTGCTGGAAAAATCTAGTTAGGACTGAGCTGGGTTTTTCCCCATTGGTGGCCAGTAATAGGGGTGGTGTTCATCAGCAGGGAATTGACACGTTTGCGGCTGTGCATAATGCACAAAGGGTTCGGGGGCCTCGGGTCTGTGGGGACAGTGTATTTGCAAGATTTATTCTGCAGGGAAACTGAGCATCTGGACCTCAACCACCCAGAGGGCAGTTACGTGACGTCTGAAGGTGGCATTTCTCAGTATCCATAATCCCACTTGAATGCGCGAGTACCTTTGGCTTGTAGCATTTGGGTAGCAGGTATTAGTGTCCTTAACTTTTAGCTCATTCTCTCCAAGATTATTTTTCACCAAGGGTCAAAGTGTCCATTCACTGAGATGTGCAGTTTTTATACCTTTTGCCTGTAAACAATAGATTTTCCACATGGAAAGAAAGGGCAAATACAATTTGCTGTCACTTTTGACTCAGTGGATAGATGCAGCACGCTGTCTCTATTATTTTTCCTGCAGCTTGTTGGTGACTGTTGCTAGGTAATGCTTTTTCTGCTAAGCATCAGGGATCTAATGGGAGGGTTTGGAGACTAGGTTCCATTATATAATTAGCCCTTGATGTGTTCCAGAATCTCACCTATCTGTGTGCAGGAGAGAGAAAAATGTCCCGGGCCAATCCCCAGGAACAGTTGTGGCCGGACCGTGCGGTGACCGCACAGAATTAAAAAAAGTAGCCTACTCCTGATAACTCAACCCTTGGTATTTTGCTGCGAATATCAACCAGCGTTATTTTCTTGGGGATTTGCAGCTGGCAGAAAATAGAGAAGTGTCAGAAACACCTGTAGAAATGGGAAAGCTTGGCGGCACCCTCATCCGACGACTACATTATCCTCGGAAAGTGGAGACTTCACAGAAGAGAAACAAACAAACCACCCATGACCTCGGGAAACTTCTGGAGCGGCTCTGGCGTTGTACCGAGGTGTGTGTGCACAAAGGAGGACCCACTACCCTCTGTTGTTTTCAGGGGTGTCCTGAGGGAGCAAAAGGGAGAATGGGGGCTTGTCCTTATTTTTAACCCTGCCAAGACTCTGAGAAGATTTCTTCTGATGAGTTTGTACTAAGAGCCCATCTTCTGACCAGGGCTGAAGATTTGGTATGTAAGTGGTTCTCAGTAGCAGGATGTTTCATATGATGTTATTTTCCATCTCCTATCTGGCCTAAGAATAATGGGCTGGTTTGGTGCTTACCTTGTATGATATGAAAGGAAACCAAAATATACTCCTAGAACAGCTCAGTCATTAATCTCATTAGGTGTGGATGGATAAGATTATTGAGATTAATTGCCTTGACTCCAACTCCCAAGATCTGAAGAGTGAAATGAGTTAATTGCAGAGTCACCAGAATTCTTGGCTATGAGCTATTGCTTGTTGTGAGCAACAGTTCACCAGTGTGAGGTATTGTGGGAGGCCAGCTGCCTTCACCTACATTTCTAATGATTTCACCGGGTTCAGAGGTCCTGTGTAAACACTGTTTGTGACCAGGAATTATTCCATGCGAAGTTATCAAAGCAGGACATTATTTTTTGCTCAACTAACCAGTATGTAAATTCACCTCTTTAAACCACTTAAGGAGGGCAGAGAGTATTAGCAAATCTATCCTGGCTGAAGCATAAATTGCGGGAAGGGCCAAGATAAAGTGCAGATGAAATTTTCACGTGCTAAGTGGAAACGCATTTCTCAGGGTACAGAGAATGTGAGAGAGATGAGCCTACAGGGAGGGCTAAACGCAGGGAGGGGCTCCTGGGTGGAGGGATTGAGACTGGGACCCAGGCTTCAAGATTTTATTTATTGGGGCGCCTGGGTGGCTCAGTCAGTTAAGCGTCCGACTTCAGCTCAGGGCACGATCTCGTGGTGCCTGAGTTCGAGCCCCGCGTCGGGCTCTGGGCTGACAGCTCGGAGCCCGGAGCCTGCTTCAGATTCTGTGTCTCCCTCTCTCTCTGCCCCTCCCCTGCTCTTGCTCTGTCTCTCTTTCAAAAATAAATAGACATTAATTAAAAAAAAATTATTTATTCATGTTCCACTTCATAGCTATTCCCAATAGAGTGGATATATGCAACCTCAGGAAGGCCCCACTCAGGGGAGTCGCCCCTGGATAATTTTCACCTTAGAGCCCACAGAGAGTGACTTTGATGGCTTCTCTTCCAGAGAACCTTCTGCTTGTCTTTTGCCAGCACTAAGCACCATAGTATCAGGTGGTTCTTTTTGAATTCCTATATATTTCCCGTGTTCCCTATTATTATTATTATTATTACTTGATTCTTTGAACAGAAGGAGCTCTTTTCATAGACATAGGAAGAAAATGCTTTAAGACGTTTTGGAGAGCCTGTGCCCCTGCCTTTGTCTACCCCCACCAAAATAGCCTAAGCCCTATGGCTGGCTCCACACCCACCTCCCTATGTCCTTCTCACCCCTGCCTTGGTTTCCCCAGGATGACCACGTGGCACAGTTACAGCCAATGAGATGTAGGAGGAAGTCCCAGAGGACTGTGTCTCCTCCCAAATATTAAAGGCAATGTCTCTTAATTTTTTTTTTTTTTAACATTTATTTATTTCTGAGAGACAGAGAGAGACAGAGCAGGAACAGGGAAGGGGCAGAGAGAGAGAGACAGAGAGAGAGAGGGAGACACAGAATCCGAGGCAGGCTCCAGGCCCTGAGTGGTCAGCACAGAGCCCAATGGGGGTTCGAACCCACGAACCTCGAGATCATGACCTAGGCCAAAGTCGGTCGCCTAACGGACTGAGCCACCCAGGCGCCCGTAAAGGCAATGTCTCTTTAGATACACCTAGGAATGGAGCCGCCATCTTGCAATCTGGAGTGTCAGGTGTGGTAACAAAGTACCACTTTCCAAGGAGTGGAACAGAGTGATAGGAAGTATCTGTGGGTCTCGTGCTATTGCTGAGTTACCACATTAGGCTCTTGCTCAGCCTTCTTGGGTGTGAGGTAAATACAGCGCCGCCTTTCAGTTTTCCTCCCGTTTTTAGTAAATATTCTCACTCTTATTTAACCCAGTGGTTTTCAAGCTTTACCATGCATCCGAATCATTGGGAGAGCTGGGAAAAAACAGAGAACTCTGGGTTCAGAGTTTCTCATTCAGCAGGTCCGGATGGGGCCATGAATATGCATTTCCAACAAGTTCCCAGATGATACTAATGCCCCTGAGCCTGAAACCACAGTTTAGGAACTACTGGCTTAGATTAATTATTCTCTTCCTTTTCTCAGCCACCGTGCATGGCAATGGCTTGTGTCAGCATCAGAAATTGTTAGTGACAGGAAGGGTAAAGCATCCCAGCCCAGGGGTCCCCAGGGTGTGGAATCGTGGGGGGCACCCCATGTTGAAGGTGGATAGGAGACCAGATGGGCAGGGGGCCTGGTGTATCCGTTCCACTTCCGACGAGAATCATTCTGATTTGTTTTATGTTTCATTCCAACATTTGGGAGCCATTGATTGAATTTACTTGCCCTCAATTTGGAGGTAAGGCAAGAGCTGTCACTGTGCCCCCCTCCTCTGACTACTGTTTCCTGATACCCACATAGGTTTCCGTGTGGTGCTCTACCCTGATGGCCTGTCATGGTAGCATTGTCCTTGTGCTCTGTCAGTGGCAGTGCACATTTGTGATAAGGAGACTTAACAACAATTACGGGGGGCTGAGGATGACAGGGAACGGATGGAATACCTAAATGGTGTAGAAGCCTAAAATGTTACCTTCTATTTGAGAGACAGAGGTACGTCATGAAGATCGAGCCTCATCGCCTCACCCACAAGAACAGATCTGGAGTTGCCCTGAAAGTGCTGGAAATTTTGATTTGGGGAGTGCACCTGTGGCAGTTTAAAGCACATCTGACAGGTTCCTGAAAGTGCCATGGGCAGGGCTTTGAGAAGCTTCGAGTGCCGGCTGAAAGTCTGTATTTATTTTATTTATTTATTTTCTAAGTGTATTTATTTATTTGGGGAGGGAAAGAGAAAGAGAGCAGGGGAGGGGCAGAGAGAGACTCCCAAGCAGACTCTGCGCATCCGCCTGACACGGGGCTTGAACCCACAAACTGCAAGGTCATGACCTGAGCCAAAACAAAGAGTGGGGCCTTTAACCAATTGAGCCACCCAAGTGCCCCCCCCCCCCCCCGAATTGATTTATTTTTAATTCCAAAGTCATACTGGACACTTTTCACAGTGACAACACTGTGATACTTTTTTTTTTTTCAACGTTTTTTATTTATTTTTGGGACAGAGAGAGACAGAGCATGAACGGGGGAGGGGCAAAGAGAGAGGGAGACACAAAATCGGAAACAGGCTCCAGGCTCCGAGCCATCAGCCCAGAGCCTGACGCGGGGCTCCAACTCACGGACCGCGAGATCGTGACCTGGCTGAGGTCGGACGCTTAACCGACTGCGCCACCCAGGCGCCCAACACCGTGATACTTAAAACACTGAACAGTAGGCATGGCTGAACACTCCAATCATCATAGACGCAGATCAGAATGACTGTATACTTTGGATAAGCAGAATGTGAACCCTGGTTATGCTGGAGAGTAGTGTACGAGGTGCAAAAAAAAAAAAAAAAAAAAAAAAAAAACCAAACCAACAAACAAAAAAACTTGGGTGCCAGTTCTAGAACTGTTACCAGTTGGCTGTGTGACCTTGGACAAGCTGCTTTCTCTTTCTGAGCTTCGGCATCTTTATTTGAAAGGGGGAAAAGGCTTTAGACAGCTTCAACTTTCTCTATAATCTGTAATTTTAGAGTTCCCTCAAAAGATAATAGCAAATAGGACTGAGCTATGAGGCTGAGACTGTCATTAAAAGTAGAAACTGCACACGTTCCTGGGGTGTGTGTGTGTGTGGGGGGGATGGGTTGTGAACTCCTGAGAATTCCCAAATCACCTAAATATGGTCTGCACCACAGGGGGCTTTGTCTCTGACTCCCCCTTCAGTCCCAATCCCCATCCTTTCTGTAGGAGCTCATTCCGCCATTGAACAAGGTGCTAACAGAAGAACGACACCCCATTAACGTTCATAATTATCCCTACTGTTAATCAACAAATCTTAATATGTACTGAAAACCAGCATTTCATAAATATCAGATGTTCCATTGCCTCTATTCAGCATGTGCCGGGTGAATAGAGACATTTCAGCCATCGCTAAAACTGTTACTATTTTAAAGCCAGCAACAACAAATTGGGATGCTATTTATTTGTTAAAAATCCCAAATAAATTAAACCCCTCTTTCTTCATTATCCCTCTGCTAAATGTGTCTGGGCACCCAGCACTGGCACAAAGTCTGATGCATTATCTGCAGAAACTCCAAGCAAATATTGACAAATATTTCAAGAACTAAGTGTATAAAATCTTAGTCACATCATGTATGCTTCATTAATTTAAATCCAAACCATTAGCTCTATTAGGTCTCTACTTACACTGGTAGAGAAATATTACCGCATACAAATGAACATTTTTCATAGCAATGGGACATATATTATAGCTGTAATTCATTAAACGACTTCCCTATTATCTAATAATGTGAACCTTACTCTCTATCATGTATATTCCACAATCCAAGAGCACTTGGCATTTTGTGAACATGATGTTTATCTTTGAGGTTAACCACAAGATGCAAACTCTAAGGGGGTCTCAGAGCCTGTGCAAAGCCCACTCTGTCTCTTGCAACACCGCATGTGAAGTAGACTTTTGCTTTTTGGCATTCTTCACTGGTAAGATGAAATCTCAACATAGCGGTTGTCACGTTCATGAATCGTGAAGTCAAATAAAGGTACAAGAGTGATTCAATATTTCAAGAGATCTCAGTGCATTTCTGTGTTGGAAAAAATCTACACCACGCAAGAGGAAAGGAGAGGCAATGGTAGACACTCAGATATGATTGAATCCGTAACAGGCTGGTTAAAATTGTGAGCTCTTGAACCAGATGATTGGAAATCCAGTTCAGCCACATGTTACTTATGTAACTGGAAGCAGGTTGACTTTTCTGAGCCTCAGTTTTCTCATGTATAAAATGGAAAAAAGAAAATAACAGTTCTTACCTCATGATAACCGTGAGGATTAAACAATTTAAACCTATTTAGAAGAA
This sequence comes from Panthera pardus, assembly GCF_024362965.1. Taxonomy (NCBI): domain Eukaryota; kingdom Metazoa; phylum Chordata; class Mammalia; order Carnivora; family Felidae; genus Panthera; species Panthera pardus. The sequence continues at coordinate 6,042,839 of NW_026526810.1, forward strand.
TCCCTGGTGGGTAGGAAGGTAAACAAAAAATGTTGATCATTATTTACTGTTTCAGCAGACATCGAAAGCACCACTGCAATTAACTGGGTTTTATAAAATTTTTGAAAGTTAAAAAGAAAAGTTATCAAAAGAATTGAAGACTAAGCTAAAAGCAGTGAGAATTACAAAAGAAAAAAAAAAGAGAAAAAAAATGTCATGGCATATGTAATAAATTCCAGAGATGATTCTGGACATATTTCTAAGCTGGTGATGCACACACAATAAGAGACACCCTTCTGCCCAGTTTAAAATTATTTTTTTTCAAGTTTATTCCTTAATTTGGAGAGACAGAGAACACGAGTGGGGGAGAGGCAGAGAGAGGGAATCTAAAGCACGTTCCACATCGTCAGTGCGGAGCCTGATGCAGAGTTTGAACTCACCAACCCCGAGATCGTGACCTGAGCAGAAATCAAGAGTGGGATGCTTAACTGACTGAGCCACCCAGGCGCCCCTGCCCAGTATAATCTAGAGTAAAAGCCGTAAGGTACAATATTAGAAGTAAGAAAGGGAGTGCAATTGTAACTATACAGGAGGTTAAGAAAATTAAGAAGAATCCCACATACAGTCTCATAAAATGGGAAAATATTAGGGAAACTAAAAATGGCCAAAACTGATTCTAGAAAAAAAAATGTATAAACGTCTCCAGGCAATATTTGTTCACCATCAAAGAATAAGGCAGTGAAGTTTATTAAGTGAATTATAGAAAATCTTCAAGGAACAAAGAATTCCTGTTCTATTTCAAAAAATTTTGGGGGGAGTATGTGGGTGGCTCAGCCGATTAAGCGTCCGATTTCGGCTCACGTCATGATCTCACCTTTCATGAGTTTGAGCCCTGCGTTGGGCTCTGTGCTGATGGCTCAGAGCCTGGAGCCTGCTTTGGATTCTGTGTCTTCCTCTTTTTCTGCCCCTCCCTTGCTCTCTCTCTCTCTCTCTCAAAGATAAATAAACGTTAAAACATAATAAAAATAAAAAAATATTTGGGTGAGAAAAATGGAAGATATGTCCTAAAATTCATTTTGTTATATTAGTGTAACTTTGCAGCTAACAACCACGACATTGCACCATTTCCTACTTCACCATCGATATAGTTGCAAGTGTTCTAAGTTAAATTTTAAAAAGATTAAGTTGAAACAAAGATGTCTCAGCGTCGAGAAAGCTATTAAAACAACTTATTGCATGAATGGATCAAAGGGGAAAAACATGATGATCACAGTATATTCTATAATCCATTTGAATTCTGACATCTATTCCTATAAAAAATGCTCAAACTGATTCTAGAGAAGTCATTTGTAAATATGATAAAAAAAGATCTTGGACCAACCATGAATATTCCCATTGTTGAAGAAACCTTGGATATATTTCCATTAAAGTTAGGGGGACACATTTTATCTTGTAGCATCGAGAGAAAGCATACAAAATTAAAAAAAAAAAACACATAAAGATAAATATTTTACAAAGCAAGGAATAAACACATAAACTGTGTGGAAATGACTTTAGGAGTTACTTGATTTATATATAGTCAATTATTTTAGAGATTGCTTCATATTAGGCTTCCCAAATAAATTATACATGGATTCATAATTTTTTATATTTTTAAATGTTTTTATTTAGTTTGAGAGAGAGAGAGTGCATGCATGAGTGGAAGGAAGGGGCAGAGAGAAAGAGAGAGAGAGAGAGAGAGAATCCCAAGCAGGCTCTGCATTGTCAACACAGAACTGATGCAGGTCTCGAACTCACAAGCGGTGAGATCATGACCTGAGCAGAAACCAAGAGTCAGACGCTTAACCAACGGAGCCACCCAGGTGCTCCCTACGTGGATGCACATAACAGGTCAATAAAGCTTTTATAAGATAAAATACTTTTTAAAAAAATTAAATTTAAAAGACAAAATAACTGCCTTGGGGTAGAGAAGAAGCTTCCAAGCATGACAGCAAAGCCAAAATCAATAAGGAAAAAAAATCTATTCATAGATTCAGATATGCAAGAACTGACAAAGACTAGATTGAAAGAAATACCCTCAATAAACAAGGTAAAAGGCAAATGGTAATCCATGAAAATATTTACAATTTGTATGAACAGCATGGAGTTATCATTACTGTACTTGGACAGTATGACAAGACAAAGTTTCATTCAATAGTAGTGTATGCAACGAATTATGCCCTTTCATGTACCTTTCTGGAAGGTTCTTTAGGACTGAGGTATTGCGTAAGACAGAATAAAACCAGGGATCACAGAGATGTGGCACTGCATCATATTTCTGCATTCGCTGTATGGATTACTTTGGTAATCTGCCGAGCCAGTCTGGTCTTCTCTTTCTTAATAGCAAAATTTGAATATCCTTTCTTTGGGATTGTTGTGAGGCTCAAAGTCATGTAAGTAAAAAAGCACCTTGCAAAATCCATAGTAAGAGATCAACACCATGGCTGTTGTTATAATGTTATTTTTTAAAATCCATACCTTTGAATTAAGAATTTTACTTCTTAGACTATTTTCAACAAATGTAATCAAGAATCTATTCAGGGGCGCCTGGGTGGCTCAGTCGGTTGAGCGTCCGACTTCGGCTCAGGTCATGATCTCACAGGCCGTGAGTTCGAGCCCTGCACCAGGCTCTGTGCTGACAGCTCAGAGCTTGGAGCCTGCCTCAGATTCTGTGTCTCCCTCTCTCTCTGCCCCTCCCCTGCTCATGCTCTGTCTCTCTCTGTGTCCAAATAAATACAAACATTAAAAAAAAAATTAAAAGAATCTATTCAAAGATAAAGTACTGTCCAAAATGGTAAATTATTGAAATACCTTTGCATAAATTTTAATGTATCCATGGGATGAATGATGAACTGTTTTAAGCTTTCTGCAAATTAATTTGGTAATATGTAATGAAAACTTTAAAATGTCTGTATTTACAGATCTGGCCATTCTCAACAAAATTTATCCCCTAAAGGTAATATTACTACATGCTCATTGATTTAGTCTATAAAAATGTCCATTGCATCATTGTTGATAATAGTGAAAAGCTGAAATCAAATGCCAAATAGTAAAGGACCGTTAAACTCCTACTAGAGTTAACCGCTCGGCAATCTCAGTTGCACCTCAAATTCTTTATGCACAGAAATGAATTTGTCATCTGTCGCATCCAATTTGCGCCACTGTCCTGTGTCTTGGGAGGTGACTCACTGCCTGTAAATCTTTGTTCAAGCTGGAAATGTGGAGGTCATCATGAACTCTTCCTGTTCTCACCTCTGTGTACAAGCGCAAGACTTGCCTATGGTTCCCCCGAAATCTCTCACAAAAACAAGCTTTTCCCTTTCGCCCCACCACCCCAGTCCAGGTTTCATTCATCTCCTACCTAATATACTAGCATAGTCTTCCGGCTGGTCACTGCCCCAGCTCCTTCACTTATGCTTCTCGTCCCTTCCCTTGACTCAAATATTTACACTGAAATCAAAGCGATTATTTCAAAACACAAAAGGGACCATCTTGGTCATTCTCCATATTTTTTTCGAAAGTTCATTTATTTATTTTCATAGAGAAAGAGAGGGAGAGAGAGTAGGCAGGGGAGGGGCAGAGAGAAGGAGAGAGAGAATCTCAAGCAGGTTCCACGCTGTCAGCGTGGAGCCCAACGCAGGGTTCAGGTGAAGAGCAGAGAGGGGGAGAGAGAATCCTCAGGCAGTGCTCAAACTCACAAACCATGAGATCACAAGCTGTGAGGTCACAACATGTGAGATCAGGACGCTGAGCCAAAATCAGGATCTGGACACTTAACTGAATGAACCACCCAGGTGCCCTGAAATTCAACCGTTTTTAAGTGATCTCCCTAAGAAATACTAAAAGCCAAATATTTCAAGGGTAAGTTCTACTAAACCGATCCTCATCTACGCGAATTGTTTAGAGTAGAAAAGAGAAAGATCCCAAGTCAGTTTATGAAGCAGGTATAGTTTCGATACCAAATTGGTATCGAGGGAGTATACAAGACAGAAAATTGATAGGTTAATTTCACATCTGTATTAGCATCTCATTTTTAACATCGTGTTTAAAACTGCATCGTAATAAAGTGTTATCCAGGAGTGTGAATATACAACAAGGTTAAAGAACCCATTGGTGGAATTTGTCTTGTTAATCGATAAAGGTAAAAATGCTTATTATCATTCCAATAGATGTATACACAACATTTGATAAAGTTCAACACCTATTCATGATTTATTGGAAATAAAACCTTCAGTAGATGGGAATAGAAGATATCTTCCTTTGCCTCATAAAAGATATCTCTCAAAAATCTACAGCAGTTTTCACAACTGATGAAACATTAGAAGCATGTGCTTTAGTTAAGAACAAGTCAAAGATAGTTGTTTTTACTGGGGTTTTTTTTTGTTCATTTGTTTTGTTTGCATATTATACTGGGTGTTTCAGACACTGTAATAAAATTAGAAAAGGAAATAGAAATTATAAGGCTTAGCAAGAAAGATGTCACATATGATGACTGTCAACTTAGAAGAGCTAAGAGAATATATATATAATATTATATATTGTAACTCAATATTATATATATTACATATTATATAATATATTATATGTTATAACTCAAAGAGAATTCAGCAAGTATACTGAATATGCTGTCAACATATGAAAATCAAGAGTGTGAATTTTGCATGAGCAACTATTCAAAAATAAAGTTGTTTAAAAAGTAACATCTGTGACAGCTTTAAAAGTCACAAATACCAATATGGAAAACCAACAAAATGTATCCTTAAGATCTTTATGAGGAACTTATGCAATTATTTTGAAAGTGAACAGAATACCTAAATAAATAAAGATACCATAGCTATGGGTGGGGATATTACCTATGGTAACAGTGGGGCAACTCTCCACAAATTAATACAAGGTGATTCCTTTCAATACGCCAGCAGAATTGTATAACATCAGACAAACTGATTCTAAAATGTATATGGAAAAATTACAAAAGGAAATACAACAGGAACGTTCTGAAAATTTTGAAGAAGAATAATGTAAAGAGACTCCCATAATCAAATAGGAAGACTCTTTCTAATGCTATTGGTGTATTTTTTACAAGTCAGGCCATTATATTAGTAGAATAGAATAGGGAACATAGAACCAACATACGTTTGTATACCGACAATGTATTTCACAAATATTAGAACTTGGTGCATGACAATGATGGGATAAATTGGCAAAGAAAGAACGGGCCCTTCCAGGCATGCACATGGAAATATGAATGTGCATAATATCTCTGTGGAGAGCAAATCAGCAAAGTCAAGTGTAGTTTAAGATGTAAACAATCTAGGGGGGACTCAGTCAGTTAAGTGGCTGACTTCGGCTCAGGTCCACGATCTCACGGTTGGTGAGTTCAAGCCCCGCAGGGAGCTCTCTGCTGTCAGCACAGAGCCCACTTCAGATCTTCTGTACCCCCTCCCCCTGCCCTTCTCTCGCTCACACTCTGTCTCTCAAAAATAAATAAACATTAAAAAAAAAAGATGGACACAATCTAGGGGCGCTTGGGTGGCTCAGTCGGCGAAACATCTCCAAACTCTTGATTTTGGCTCAGGTCGTGTTCTCACGCTTCACAGGATCGAGCCCTGCGTCAGGCTCTGCACTACCGAGGTGGAGCCTACTTGGGATTCTCTCTCCTCTCTCTCTGTCCCTCCCCAGCTTGCATGTGCATGCTCTCTCTTCCTTAAAAAAAAAAAAAAAGATGTGCACAGTCTGTGACCCATAGTTCTAATGCAGGTATCTGTGACAGAAAAACTCTCCTATACGTGATCAGAAACATGCACTGAGATATTTGTTAAAAAGCATGATTTCCAACAGCTACTTACCTGCCCATTAATAACAAAAGGAATAAACTACGAGTCACGATTCATTTATAAGATGGAATATTTCACGCGTTTAAGGGATTTAATGATTTCTTATTTTGAAACCTATTTGATGACACTAACAGATGAATAAAATACAGATGGCTCTAAAATTTTAACTGTAATGATGTACAATTGATTGTAATTGATGTATAATGTACAATGTATTAATTGATGGCTCTAAAGTTTTAACTGTAATGATGTACAATTGATTGTAATTGATGTACAATGTACAAAGTATTAATTGATTAATTAAATCTTGTTCTCTTTGTGTGTGTGCATGCACAGAATTTACTCTAGAGTCTTTGGGCGATGCATGGCCCTGCAGACGCCCTGGTTGCAGCCTTACGTCCTCCGGAAGTGTGAAAGAAGAAGTGTCTGTTGTTACAAGCCACCTAGTTTGTGATAATTCATACATTAGCCACAGGAACTAATATGTTGCCCAACAGGCAGAAACGCAGTCCTGAATATGCACTTCGGGAGCGGTGTGTGAGTTCTAAAGGGTGGAAGTTAAGTCATAGGGGGAGTTGCATAGGTCTTTGGCACGCTAGCATTGACTCTTTGGGAAGAAATAAACCCGAATGGGAATGCCCAGAACAATTGGCTGAGATAAACCCATCAAGAGACAAGACAGCCGCTTCAAGCCAAAGATGGGAGGAAGCAGCCCCCTCAGCCAAACTGAGAATGCTTGAATGCTCCCACTGGACAAGACCTATGTGTGCACACAGAAGTTTCTAGAAGGAAATAAATACTCCATAGGAAAATGGTTGTTGACGGACCTTAAAGAATCGGGAAAGGTGGTGGTTCTCATATCCCTGTGATTTGAAAGGCATAGAACTTATGTTTACTTTTTTCTCCCTTTTCGCATCTTCGTTCTTATACATTGTGACCAGAGTGGTCGTTAGGCTGTTCCGAGGAAAGTTTTGCCCTTGATTCTGAGTGTGTGTGTGTGTGTGTGTGTGTGTGTGTGTGTAAACACATGTGAAGAGTGTGATCTTTAGAGTCAAGGAACGTTCCACCACAAATTAATGCAATGAATACCAATCTCAGTCCACAAATCAAAATTTGCCAAATAGAGGAAATCTAATTTTTTGCATGAATCAACTTTATTTCAAACGTAAGCTCCCTTTCCCCTAGACTGGGATAGCTAATGTCAGTCATTCTTAGAGGTCTTTCTCTCCTCCCTCTCATCTACAGTGCTGAAATAAGGACAAGCTTCCAGAATCTTCTGTAATGTCACAGACCAGGGACGCTCTTTTATCAGCCATGGGCCCAGCCACTCTGCTGTTGCCGAGAACCTCCTTGCTCCAGCCTGAAGGATATCTTTAGGTTTGTTGGCTCCCTGATGCTTTCCTGTGTTGTCCAGGGCACCGGGGTAAGAAACATGTCACCATTCTCCCTGAGGTGTGCCCAGGAGCAGGGCACAGACTTCCATTCTCCAGAACCCACAGGCCTTTTTTATTCCCCCGGTCTTTGGGAGACTCTTTTCAGTAATTAAAATCTTTCCCTGGGGCAAAATCCCCCATGCTTCTCTTTCTCAGATACTTAATATAATATGTTCTGTAGCTTAAATTTTTTGGAAAGGAAATGCAGTAATGTTTTCTGCCCCATCTCACATTTCAGCAGAGACCAGGAAACCTAGAGGCTGGGGCCTGCTTGAGTGAACTGAGCAAGAGAGAAAATGCGGGGAGAAAAAGGCATTCGCTAAACATCCTGGACAAAGTGTCTCTACGGACGTCAACCTCAAACTGATTTTTGCTATTACCTTGCGGTGGGCATTCAAAGTCAGGGGGAGGAGGGAAGTGAAGATCTTCAAAAAGCTTAATTTGCGGGGCGCCTGGGTGGCTCAGTCGGTGAAGCGTGGGACTTCTGCTCAGGTCATGCTCTCATGGTTCGTGAGTTCGAGCTCCGCGTCCGGCTCTGTGCGGACAGCTGGTAGCCTGTATTCTACTTCGGATTTTGTATCTCCCTCTCTCTCTGCCTCTCCCCTGCTTGCATTCTCCCTCTCTCTCTGCCTCTCCCCTGCTTGCATTCTCTCTCTCTCTCTCTGCCTCTCCCCTGCTTGCATTCTCTCTCTCTCTCTCTCTCTGCCTCTTCCCTGCTTGCATTCTCCCTCTCTCAAAATAAAGACGTATTTAAAATAAAGACATATTTAAAAAATTAGAAATTTGCTATTAGCACTGTGACCTTGAAATAGAGATCCAAGTTCTTATTTGCAACTTCCCGGCCGGCTGGGTCTCCACCGTCAGACACATTCACGCGTGCACCGGTTCCTCTGAAGGAGCACAGTGGGCCTGCGTGTGAGCAGAAAGGCAAGGGAAATGCATCTGTATGGCACTGCTCGTCCCCTATTAAGAGGACGTTCGTGAATGCCAGGGGATCTCAATGTAGCTTGTCTGCCACGGATCTGGAGAGAGTTTTCCTTAGGTAAAGTTGCTAGGTTCATTGGGCTCCCAAGGGGAAAGGAGGCTCCGTGACAATGACATTTCTAAAGCTCTGTGCTTAGCAGAACATGACAGCTTCACTCCACCTTCACCCATTCAGTGACATAATCAATGATAAAAACCTCGGAGACATCGTGGTGCCGCAGAAATACAAAGAGAATAGTCCCCTTCTCTGGGTGAGCCGCCCGTGCCATGCAAAACGCACCTGAATATCATGCGGTAAAAATCTGGAGCGGCACCGTATCGGTTTCATTTATGGGTCTTTGAGGGTGGTCACTCAAAGGAACCGACCAAAGGTGACATGTTTCATTAGCTAATATCTTAGCTAGTCTGGGAAACTAGCTTCATTTTCTTCACCTCTCTTTAACTTCCGGGGGTGGGGGAATGGGTAGCTTCAATCAAAGATTTAGCCTTAACTATTTTTTTTTCTCTTTATCTTCCAAATGTATATCTCCAGGTAAAACCTCTTTCCTGAGGCTCAGCAGTTTGTCTGAAATACCCATCTCGAGTCAATAAGGTGTCTCAGTGCATGATATTACAAACTTCCTTCATGAACTGATTTCTCCCCACATGTCTTGCTTCTCTTGTTTATTTCAGTTTGGTTAAATAGAGCGCCATCCACCTGATCACTCGAAGTAGAAAATAGACGGCAGACTTCCACTCCGAACTCATTTTTTTTTTCTCTACTCCTTTTTATTAGCGCTGGGTTTATCTTACAGTTTTGGGGAAGCTTTTTGCTCAGCGGAGTACAGTAAGAATTACATTTCGCATCATGTCACGTCCAGATACATATCTGAAGTAAAAGTTTCGCAAAATAATAACAGCCCCCACTTTGTGTAGGATGCGTTAATAATTTACCATTCTATCCTGCTGTATTCGATTTCACTTCTTTTTCAAATGCTGGTCGTGCTCCACTAAATTGATTTTACAAGGCATTAATGCGTGGCAACCTGCAGTTTGAAAAACAAAGCCAAATGAAACCACAGAACATGGGCTTTATAAGGAAATAAATGTATAACATTTGCTAAAATACGTAATACCTGGTAGATCCTAGACTGTTGTTAGTTGAACTTTCAATGACATTTTTTACCCCTCGATTTTATTTACTTTGTTAATGCATCTCCTTGACTAGCCTCCCTCCATTTCTGAATGTTTATACCCTACACATATTTCCAGACACGCATGCTATCTCTTCCATAAGACTCCAATCGTTTGTTGAACTGGAAATGATGGGGAAGAGATTGTATCCTCATGGGAAATCCGTATGACGTTACCCCACCTCTCTATCCACAGAGCACTTGCCACAGCCTGAAAGATCCACGGACAGAAAGCCATGGTGAGTTCCTCTGTGTGTCCTTGATAGCTTCTGGTCAGATCTTTTATGAGACTCAGTGCTTAAGAAAGACACTTGAAAGGAAGTTATTAATAAGGTTGGCAAACTAATCATACCCGCTCCCAATGGGGCAAGATAAGGCCATTTGACTCTTTCGAACGTGTTTGATCACAAACTCTTAACTCTTCGAGCAGTAACTTTCCAAATTGTGGTCACACGTGATACTAAGTATGAGCAGACTCAGTACAGGTCTATTGCTGTTATCGGCACAATCCCAAGACCAATTAGAAAGATCCCTCCAGACATGGCTGTTAAATTCTTTCTTCATGTAATAAGTCCTGCTCAAAGGGAAAAGAAAAACAAAACAGAAAAGGGAGATATGACAATAAAATCAAGATAGCTGAGATACATATAAATATATACGTGTAATTATAAACAATTGTGTAATATAATAGATATTCATATACATATAATATGCAACCTATAATGTAATATATATCATGAGTTACTCCCCCTATTATTAGCATTATGTTTGTGACATATTGAATTATAATCAAGAGCACTGATCTTTAGAAATCTTGGCTTTCATAGCCCCTGAAGTAATTTGATAAAACAACGTGCTTTTTCACTCAGTACAAATACTGGCATCTAGAACCTTTCATCGTATGTCTAAATGGTTTCAAGGGATGGAATTCTGCAGATTTTTAAAAATGATATGGTTATGTCACACTTTTAAATACATCAAATGACATCGGTGAAACTCACTAAAAAGGAAATACACAAACATACTTAAAAAAAAAACATTTAATGATTTGTATGTGTTTCTCTTTCCTTCTAAACTCCTGTTTTTATTCTTGCCCTACAGTGTCATCCTAATGTATTATAATTATCTATTTGAAAATTCCTTATTAGTCACTCTATTATACATATCTACAACAAAATATGCATATGTGGTAGGTTTGCATATATAAAACCATTTTAATATGTTTTGTTTCCCGTGAATGTAATGATTACACACTTTTTTTTCTGGATTGGGATATTACATTATGGTTAGTACTCAATCTATAAACAGCATAAGCAGATGATAAATTCTGACAGTGGTTAAATACAAGTGAAATTTTATTGGAATTGGACTTCGTAGTTAAGCAAATCATGCCCAGATTCTTTGTAGGCATTAAGGAAAGAGAGGGCATGTACTGGCAAGAGCTAGTCTATCTGGAGCTAGCATTATTTTTTTTTAATATGAAGTAGAAATTATTAAAGCTTTTATAGGATGAAATAAAGTGACAATTGACTGTAATTCATATAAATATTTAATGATAATAGTTAAAAATTAGCTTTTAATAACTCCTTGAATAACACAAAGAATATGAAATGTATCACATAAAATTTTTATCTGAGATTTTACCAGTGTCTTTGGAAAATTTGGTAGTCCCATAAAACACTGGGGTTACTGTTAAAAGTTTCAATCATTCCCTACTCTGCTTATGCTGTTTTGAAGGAGCTTTGCTTTTTAGCTGTTGACTTGCCTTAAGAATTGGACAGAGAGGGGGGGAACTGCTTACATTTAGATATATGAAAAGTAAAAAGCGAATCCGAACATTTCATTTTTCTTGCTGATGCTCTCTTTAATTTACTTTAAAAAAATGTTTACTTGTTTCTGAGAGAGAGAGACAGTGTGTGAGTGGTGAGGGGCAGAGAGAGAGGGAGACCCAGAATCTGAACCATGTTCCAGGCTCCAAGTTGTCAGCACAGAGCCCAAGTGGGGGCTTGAACTCGTGAACCATGAGATCATGACCTGAGCCCAGTCGGACACTTAACTAACTGAGCCACCCAGGCATCCCATTAATTTACTTTCTTGCGCTGCTTTGACACATGCCAAGTAGTGGAAGAATCTAAACCCTTCTGGTAGGCTAATGAGTTATGGTAGCTTGATTATAGTCACTGGAGAAGGTTTCCCTTTGCTGGACACATAAAGATTTTCATTCCATGGGACATTGAGCCACACTAACTCCAGGGATGGTTGAAGTGGATGCCTTTTCTTTATAAAGTAGAAGAACAAACATTCAAGACAGTTCTTGAACAAATTATTTTTTCTAAAGAGGCTACATGGAAGGCGATTAATTCAAAATTGATTTCCTTAAATCGACTTATAGTCATATACTTGCTGTAAATCCTTTCTTTTCCACGAGTAACCAGGGAAAGTGATTCAAACCAAACTTTAAGACAAATGATTCTTCTTGGTGATAAAGAATTGGTGTTGAATAATTCCTCCTTTACTATTTTAGGGAGTGTCGGACAATTCTAAAAATTTCTAGTTGTGCTCTAGTCCATAACTTGACATATCTCCCTGGAGCTCCAAGAAGATCTCTGAACACCTATAACCACGTTTGTATGTGTGTGTGTATCTTTTTTGTGGGGTATGAGGTCACAGCTTTTATCAGATTCCAAAGTAATGTGTGACCCCAGGAAAGTTTAAGAATCACTGTATTAGAGTTCTCTTCCTTGATTCCTATGCAATCGCTAAAACTGGATTACAAAAAAAAATTTTTTTTTAAGTAAAATGAAAAAAAAAAAAGAGTGAATCAGTACATCAATATTTTAAAAGTACATGTGTGGCGAGTTAGGGGAAACAAAATATTCACCAAGTAAAGTGACATCTTAGAGTCTAACTCTGAAAGTCTTTACCAAAGGAAGGAGATGCTAGGTTTCACATGCGGAATTTCAAGTAGAAACAGGCCTTAGAGGATGCATGTTTACCTACGATATTTATCGTTCTTCAAGCCAATATCCTGCCTTCTTCTTTGAAAAAAAAAAAATCTCCTTGTAGAATAATTAATAATTATAATGCCAACAGCTATGTTTAATGATCAACTACGATGTCTCATCCACTTCGCAAACAGACAAAAACTCCCCTCCCCGACAGCTGCTGCGTTTTAAGGAATGGGACAAATATGGTTCGGAGACTTGGAGCCAGTTGCCCAAGGTCACACAGCCAGCAGGTGGCGCACGTGAGCTTAGAGCCCACATATGCGTGGCCCTCGGTTCCATCCCATCTTATTTTGGTAGGATGACCGCTGGACACCACAGTTACTGGCTCCAGAGATGACTGCCATGAATACTGTTCCAACCTTTCAAGTGGCTCTTGAAAAACTTGGAAGCCCGGACCAAAAGGACCAAGAAGTCATAGTGAGCGTCCCCTGTGACCCACCTTGTCTGAGCAGAGTTGTGCTTTTTCTGCGCACTTATCATTACGTTGCTCTGCCCCCTATATTTCCTTGACTCCTTGCACCTGTCAGGTATCCTCCAAATCAAAGGGGCTTTCTTTCATTGACTCGCTTATTTCAGCATGACTGCTGCGTCTCTAAAGAAGATATATTCGACACGAATGAGATGTTCTTCCTCCTCGGGTCTCTCTCCCACATTGAGTTATGTCTCACATTCATTTCTCCCTCTGCTGCAGTATATTATGTCTCCCAAATTCTCATTTGTTTTTAGACATCTCTACCTGGAGTGTCCAGTCTCTTAAGCTTGTCATCTTGTTTGTATTCTACGTGTCTTAAAGCTCGGAGGGATTTTACCTCTTAAAAGCTCAGTCCATCGGCTCGTGGGATCCGAGCGGCATGTCTGATCAAAGCAATTGGCATTCAAATGATTCTAGAAACTTCCTAACCTCTCCTCCTCTGAAGTTAAAATAATGAGTGGAAATCAGTTAGAAGCAGATGTTTTATTTGCATTTTCATTTGTAGCAGCTTAAACTGGTTTGTCTGGGTCATCCATTTAAATGGGAATTATTCTTAATGAAAGCAAATTTCACTTTGATAAGGTGAGCAATACCCGACACGCTATTGGTTGGGTACCTTCGGAATTCCCAGTGCATATTTCCAAGTTTGGAAATTTGGCCACAAAGCAGTGGCTGAAGCCTGTTTTAAATAGTCCAATTGGGCATCAGTTGATAGTAGCTTCACTTGAGGGACGCAGCTTTGTATTTATTTGGGGGCTGCGTGTCACATACTTGGGGATATAAAATGTTAATCAAAAGCTTTAGTAGTTACACAGATCACACAGTTGCTATTCTATGCAAGTGCTGAAGGTCTCGGGCGAGACGTGGTACCTCCTGTCTAAATGCTCGGTTCCTTGAGGACAGGAGCCAAACCTGATGCATATTCATTTCTATTGCATTTAGCCCAATGCCTAGTATATGTTAGAGCAGAGATGCTCATGGGCTGAGTGAGTGGATGTAGGCTCCCTTCCATAAATGATAATAACATTCTTTTTTAAATTAAAAAAAATTTTTTTTTAAAGAGAGAGAGCAAGCGGGGGAAGGGCAGAGAGAGAGGGAGAGAAACAGAATCCTAAGCGGGCCCCGCGGCGTTATTGCAGAGCCCGATGCGGGGCTCGAACTCATGAACCATGAGATCATGACCTGAGCCAAAATCAAGAGTCAGAAGCTTGACCGACTGAGCCACCCAGGCGCCCTGAGAATAACATTCTTGGCAAACCGTCCACAAGGCAGGTACATTTCCTGCAATGGAGACTTGCTTCTGTGGTATTTGATCGGCAGGCCCAGATTCTGGTTCATCTCGTCACCAGTTAGATGGACACCATCTGTCTCACATGTAGAGGGAGGTGGTTGCAGACGCCCGTATTTCCTGAAACCAAGCCTCTCCTCCTGGATAATTGAAGCCTCACAACTCTGACCTGGACTGGAGGGGGTGGGGGGGTCATTGGAAGGTGACATGTGGCTTGTCACAAGCCAAGAGTGTAGCTGGGCATCTGCTGGGCAGGCATGCCTGGAAGCTGATGACCATCTTCACAAAGGTAGATTCAAAGAGCTGAGGTGATCCCAAGCAGCAGCTCCAGGGAGCCCAGAAAGAGGGAAGAAGAAATATCGGGGGACCAGGAAGGTGGGAACAAGTTGTTCCAGAGGCCAAGTGGGAGACAATCCCAGAAGTGAGGAGACCCACTGAGAACTGGGCTCCAGAAATGCCCAGATGAGACGGTCAGGTCACCCGGAAAGATGACGGCCGATGCCGAATCTCAGCCCTATGGGTTTCAAAGACCCGGTGGGGAAACGACGAAGAAAAGAAAAGCCCAGCAGTAAATGTCACAGCCCACCACACGTGCCTCACCGTCACTCCAGAGCAGTAAGCAATTTCTGTTTCTTTACGTGGGGATACTTGAGTTTACCACTGGGGAGACGCCTCTCCTTTAACCGCTCCCCCCCCCCCCCACCCCAGCGAGCTATTTAGTTGTACAAACATAAACCCAAACTCCCTTCCCGAGATGAAGACATGGCTCAAAGGGGAAAAAGAAAAAAAGAAAAAAGAAAAAAAAAACCCAAGACAAAACAAAACTTCAGAATGGAAAAGGGCCAGGGTCACCCGGAGGCCAAGCAGCTGCTTCTGGAAAACAGTGGGGAGGACGCGGAGGGGCGGGGGGCAGGCATCGTGTTCCACTCACTCCTCCGCTGTGCCCCGAGCCCCTTGGAGAGAGCTGGCAGCGGTCTGCCCGACTGACGCCCTGACACGGTGGTCTGGAGGTACCACTTCCGGTCCCGTGACAAAATATGGTGGAGGGTTGGTGAGAGGGCCAGTCACCCTGCCTGGCCCCACGCCTGATTTGGATTCGCCACCTCGAGGACTCTCCCTTTGTGAGCGCTCCGCTCTCAGCACCAAGACTCAGCTCCCCTTGGAGGTACCATTAGCAGAAGCCGGGGTGATCCTCTTTCAAGAGGCTACTTGGGTAATGGATGGTGATACATGAGTGCCCATGCAGGAAAAAAGAAAGGAAAAGAAATAACAGCGTGGGCCCTGTGAGTGAAGCTGAAAAGCATGTGTGGACTTGTGTGAGGCACCCCTTTGGGGGCTCCAAGACCCTACAAAAACAGCTGACATCGGAGATAATAAATAACCAGGCAAGACAATAATACGAACACTAGGATTAGCCAGAGCCATGCGAGCAAAGGACCATGGCACGCTTAATAAATGTTAGCTCTTATTAATAACCTTGCGCTTCGAAGGAAATTTAAAATGATATACACAGAAGCTAAGAACGGCTAGAAAGTTACAAGCAAAGATTCCACTGAGCACGCGCGCTGAGAAATGTGCTGTTGTCCACACCAAGTGTACAGAGTTGGCCCGTACTGAAGAGATACTGCAAAACAAGTTTCTAGTTTGCCAGTAAAAATATATGCCACTCTGAGATACAACATTTTTGAGAGAAAACGTTCAGCTCCTCGGGGATCCACCGTGAGTGACCTGACCAGGCTTCCCGCCCCGTTTCTCCTTCCCGCTCTGCACAGCTTGCTTACCTGATGTGGCCCCCACTCCTGGGACCCACCGCCATGTTTTTGGGCTAGTGTCCCCAAAGCCAGCCTTCTTCTGACCTGATTTCAAGGTCAAGGAATGCCTCTGATTCCAATTTTATGGGTCCTTGGTTCTCAAAATGACCTTTGTAGCTCTGTAGTTAACAGCTTATTAATCTTCTTATGTCTTCTCGAGGATTTTGTTTGCTTCTTTTTTTTTTTTTTTTTTTTTTTTTTCTAGGGCACCTATAAATGGAAAGTAGCCCACTGTACCTTTATTCTTTTAGGTACGCTATTTTTTCTACTGTGACTACTGCCACTGCCACCAGTAATAAGGTATTATTTAGAGGGCCAACTGCAGGCAAAATCGACTAAAACGTGCCTTTGCCTGGGTTCCTTTCTGACGTTTTTCATTCGTAACCCTGTGTGCTGCTGAGACACCATAGGCGGGAATGTTTGCATGCCTGTCCAGCTGGTGAAAGGTTGGCGGCAAACATACCCTTAAGACGAGATGAAGAAGGCTGGTGTACAAAATGAAGGTTATATATATGTACACTCGTGTTCCAGCTTTTTCTCTGAAATGTGCGTCCTGATGATTTCCAAATGCCGGGAGCTATTCTTAGACATGGCGGTTTTCATGCCCGCATAGTATTCCACTGTATGGATTGACCAGAAAGTCTTTTACTCTTCCTGATTTTGATGGTTAACTCATTCGTATTTCCACCGTGTTGTTGGCTCTCATTGTGCATTCTGCTTTCCTTTACAGACAACGTGCAAAAAAAAAAAATGCAGTAATGTATTCAATTAATTGCACAAACACCACTTTGCCTATACTGATGGCCATATTGTTCAGATTTGAGTTGTTCGGCAGGCAGGTAGACCTGTATGCTAATGAGGTTTTATCCCAGCCTAACTAAACACAGCAAATGTGGCTCAGAGTGCTCCAGATTTATGCATGGCAGTGCATGGTTTTAGAAAGATCCATGCACAGAGGTGCCTGGGCAGCTCAGTCAGTTAAGCATCCGACTTCGGCTCAGGTCGTGATCTCGCAGTTCGTGAGCTTAAGCCCCGCGTCGGGCTCTGTGCTGACAGCTCAGAGCCTGGAGCCTGCTTCCCATTCTGTGTCTCCCTCTCTCTCTGCCCCTCCCCTGCTCGTGCTCTGTCTGTCTCTCTCTCAAAAATACATAAACTTGAAAAACCATTTTAGAAAGATGTATGCACAAATTGTGAAGAATGTCGGAATTCCAGTAATGATCAATTAGAATAATGGGGGATATATATTAAGAGATCAGGCTTCTTCTTCAACCATAAAATCAGTCCCTTGGAATTCTAAATATTATTTCAAATAAATGAACAAACATAATTTTGGGTAAAAGTTACTTTTGCAAATGATTTTTTTACTACCTGGATAAATGTCAGACGGTTGTAGAATTTAAAGCAATAATGGATACATTCTAGAGCATGCACGGCTATATACTACTTTAAATAATTTAAATTAGTGTAATTTAAATTAAAAAATTTTAATTTTGTTAATGTTCACTTACTTTTTTTAATCTTTTTAATGTTTTTCTTTTTTTGAGAGAGAGAAAGAGATAGACAGAGTGTGAGCAGGGGAGGGGCAGAGAGAGAGAGGGAGACACAGGATTCAAAGCAGGCTCCAAGCTCTGAGCTGCCAACACTGAGCCCGATGTGGAGCTCAAACTCACAAACCATGAGATCATGACCGGAGCTGAAGTCAGACACTTAACCAACTGAGCCACCCAGGCACCCCTCATGTTTACTTATTTTTAAGAGAGAGAGAGAGAGCGAGCGAGAGATCAGTGCATGTGCAGTGGGGAAGGGGCAGAGAGAGAGGCAGAGAGAGAGAGAATCTGAAGCAGGCTTCGCAGTGTCAGTGTGGAGCCGGATACGGGGCTTGAACTCACAAACCGTGATATCATGACCTGAGCCAAAGTTAAGAGTCAGGTGCTTAACCGACTGAGCCACCCAGGTGCTCTTAAATTAATTTTTTAAAATTATAAGCTGTCTTGGAGTTGAACAACCTTTAGAACACGTAAACCAACCAAAGAACTTTCATACAGACATGTTTTTAGGAACTGAATTATAAAAGAAACTAAGAGAGAGATAATTATGATTCTTTTGATCTAACCATCCTTTCAGCTTTGTGAGTGCCCAATCGTATCATCTAAAAATAGCTTAAAATATTTTCTTATAGCACTGCTTAATGCTAAGAAGTTAATGCTGAGTAATACTGCAGTCAGCAATCATCCTTGGTTGGATTTAAACTTTTATGAAGATGTTGGCTTTTGGCTTGAAATAAATCTTCATTTTGTCAGAGAATTCCCTTTCTGTGAATTACACTAAGAAATTCTATTAATCAAGGGAGTTATATTTTTTCAGATTATGGACTTCTTTTTAAAAATATTTGTGTCTTTATTTTTGAGAGAGAGGGAGAGAGAGAGAGAGAGAGAGAGAGAGAGAGGATCCCAAGCAGGCTTTGCGCTCTCAGCACAGAGCCCAGCGTGGAGCTCGATCTCACGAACTGTGAGATCATGACCTGAGTCAAAATCAAGAGTCAAACGCTTAACTGACTGAGCCACCCAGGAGCGACTCAGATTATGGGGTTCTTAAGAAATAGTTGCATAGCTTCTGCTTAGTTCTGTTTGGAGTTCATTTGGTTGTACTTTCTGGAATTCTCCCAGAGCTACCAGTCAAGTCAGGCCCTTCTGTCAAAGCACAGTATAGACTCACTGAGAGGAAAACACATGCATCATTTATTTATTCCCAGAGTTTCCAGCCTCGCGGCAGCACCTGGCTCCCAAGGGCTCCTGTCATGTCCCACCACAGCCCATGCTCCTTGACCACAGGGTCAGACTCTGAACTTCACTGGTTTCCTTTGCTACTTCAGATTTTGCCGTGAAGCTACTCTTTCCCTATGCGACAAGAGCCTCCTGAGGGAACTGGTGTTTTTGTGCAAGGAGGAGCCATGGGCAGAGTTACACAACACAGGGAGAAGCTATTTGAGAAGACACCCGCGACTCACACAGTATGTTCAGGGTAAGGTGCAGCTTTTCTTAAAATGTATGGCAGGGACGATAGTGGAGGGAGCTCAGAGAAGTGAAGACCAGGCCAAAGAAACCCAGTTAGGGGAGTCCTAGCTTGGGAGAGAGGCTTTGATAAAAGTTCTGGGGAATGGACTCGGGGCGGGGGGTGGGGACACTGGTAGTTTGGGGGCCCTTTGACATCCAATCCTTTTTTCTTTTTCAAAACGATGTTTTTGGGGGCGCGCCGAGGTGGCTCAGTCGGCTGAGCGTCGGACTTGGGCTCAGGTCATGATCTCATAGTCGTGAGTTCGAGCCCCGCGTCAGGCTCTGGGCTGACGGCTCAGAGCCTGGAGCCTGCTTCGGATTCTGTGTCTCCCTCTCTCTCTCTGCTCCTTCCCTGCTTATACTCTGTCTCTTTCTGTCAAAAATAAATAAAACATTTAAAAAAGGTTATTTTTTGAGAGAGAGAGAGAGAGAGAGAGACAGAGAGACAGAGTGCAAGCAGGGGAGGGGCAGAAAGAGAGGAGACCCAGAATCCAAAGAAAGCTCCAGGTTCCCAGCTGTCAGCACAGAGCCCAACGCAGGGCTCGAACGCGTGAACAGCAAGATCATAACCTGAGCCAAAGTCGGACGATCAACCGACTGAGCCACCCAGGTGCCCCCAGTCCCTTTTCTCATTAATGCTCTGATATTGCCTTCCTGGGCGTTGTTTTCTGTTGGAAAGCAAAGTCCAGATCTCTCTTCTCTTTGTTGCCTCCTACTGGATTCAAAGGATTTTGTCCCACCTCACCCAGACTGGGTGCAGCCAGAGGGCCAGCACATGACTTAAATCTCCCCCAGTACATGCGCGGTCTGCGCGCTCTGTGTGTGTGGGGGGGTCGCTTGGTGGTCAGATAGGTTGCAGCAGTGGGGCCGGTGGGCAGACCAGATGGTTCCTGCGGTGTGGCCCCGAGCCCTCTGGCGATCGCCGGGTTCCATTTCATTGTCCGCCATCAGCTTCCCAGCCCTTCCGTCTTCTGAGAGCCCCTGGTCCCCTTTCTCTTTCAGCTCGAGAGAGTCAGAGTCGACTTTTGTTACTTGCAGATGAAATCCTTTATTGGACACAAACTGGGTTTGGATGCACACAGACAAGGAAGAACATTCCAGGTGGAGGAAACAGTATAGTAAGGGCTTAAAGACAGTGTGGCATTTACCTGGCTCGGTGGAGACAGGGCAGGGGCTGAGGCCTGCCTGGGGAGAGGGCTAAGTGCCTCCGAAAGAAAGGGAAGATGAACTAATGTTTATGGGTTGTCTGTTACATGCCAGTCACATTTCCATAAATTCTCGTAGTTAATCCTCACAATCCTGTGAGGCTCAGGGAGTGAAGAAAGATAAGGAGTTTAGGATTTACCTTTAATCCCCAAGAAACCATGGCGGGAATCTGTGAGACAGTGGAAGAGATTCTTTAGGCCAGAGGGACCTTTCGTTCTTGTTCCTCCGTCTACGCCACACCTCCTCGACACGTGTCTGTTTTCCCCCCTGATGTGGCAGGTGGATTAAACAGCATATGGTTTTAACATGCCTGCTTGTATGAGCCTGGTCATTATTTAGTTAGTATAAACAGACAAATAGCTTTACCCACTTTACCCAGGTATTAAGCACGTGAATTTGACCGCAGTTTATTTTTGCCCCCAGGCAGATAATTTATTACGTCCTGTCTATTGCCGTGAACTGGGTTTCTCAAAAAGAACGTTATGTTCTAAGTCGTCTTTTTCACGGATCGTCACAAGTGCTTCGGGCACCAATCTCAGAACCCTCTCGGGACAGGATTACAGCCCCTTACCACTAGTGGGAAAAACTCACTTTTATCCCTTCCTTTTAGAAATGAGGGCATGGAGACCGCAGACAGGATTTGCCAGGGATGCTTAGTGACAGAAATGGAGAAGGTGTATCAGGAATCCTAACTTCTGATGCGGTCCTGTCACCACTAGACTGCATTAAGTTCTGTATAGATTTTATGAGCACAGTAAAATTTTATATCTAACTGGGGCTCCTTGGGATCACCTTCTTCGACAGCCTAAGTAATCACAGACTCAAATACATCTTCTGAGAGCCTTGTTCAGAGCAGTCACAAAGATCAGAACATTAATCATATTTTCATTTTACATAGATCAGTTAACATGAGCCTTGTACATCATATTATGCCTACGATAATATCCTATTAAATATATTATCACATTGAAAGGATAGAAAATCCATTTCTCAAATAGCTCACTGTTCCATGGAGACACCAGGCCCTCCCACAAGAAGGCCACCACACAGGCACGGCTCTCAGTTTGTTCTTAGTTCTTCTGGAAGGCTGCCTTTGAGCAAGTCTCTTCCCAAGACTCAGTAGGGGACTCGCCCACATACTGTCGCACTATAGTGAAACCACCTGTTACTTTATTTTATTTTTTGTCTCTTCTTCCAATCTGGAGACTCCATTAGGGCAGGAGACATGCCTTATACCCTCATGGTTTCCTGGCATTTAGGATAGTGCATGGCACATAATAGTAGCCTGTCGATTCTTTCTGCGTAAAAAGGAGCTGTACCTACCAAAAACCAAAGAAAACCAGAGAGCAACCTGTGAGATTGTTGCACGTTTGCTCCGTAACGAAAAGTAAGAGGCCGATTGCAGTAAATCTCTTTTTCGCAAACTTTAACAGTGAAGGGTGTTTCTACCCAAGGTGACTCAAGAAGGATCCAGGGGGCTAAAGAGGGTTCTGACTTTTTTAAGAAGAGAGCTCACTGGATAGCTGGTAGACAGGTCTCTGGTAACTCACGCAGGGCCTGGGGTAAACCCGAGGAAAGTGAGGTCTGCCGGACTCCTCCAATTTTGTCCCTGGCTGTCCGTGACCCTGAAATTGCCACCTACGAGCTCATCATCACCCTCGCTCCCAGATAAACTCTCATCTGTGGTAGTGGATGTTTCAATGATACCACCATCCTGCCTTTACCATTGCTGCCATTTACACACGAAGGCTCCCAGCGTGGTGTGCATACATTTCTTCTGGGCCGTCACACAGTTCTGTCCCCACGGGGCCCTCCCCTTACCACTGGCTCCCTTTCTCATCCCGGAGGTTAGCTTTCCTCTCCCAGGTCGTTGAAGGCCCCCTCGGACAGCAAGCACTTCTGTTTCGGTTCCTGGGCTCACGGGGGTCTCCCTGACCTCTTCCCTGTTGTGAGTGCTGTTTCCTGCGATGGAAAAAAAAGCCCTTTTCTAAGGCTGAATCCACTGATGTGTCTGCTTCCAAACATCCCTCTTTAAGCTTTCGTCATTTTCTCTGTTTTTTCTTTTTTCTTGTCTTTTTGTTTAATTTTAATCCCTGGATCCTGAACTCAGGCTTGCTAGTTGAGTGTCTATCCTCCCGTTGATAGACCTGCCCGAGGTCATGTGCCTACCTGCCTAATCTTCACTCGGGGTTGCCTCTCCATGGTTCCACTGGCCTCCACCGTGGGATATCACGTGTCTGCACCTCTCAGCTCCTGCCCTGTCCTCCTGGACAGGTCTGGTTCTATGCCTCACTTTTCTCCACCCCCACCCCCAGCTGCCTGCCCTCCTACTGTGGACACCTGTGCAGGGCCCATTCAACCATGCACCAGCTAATCCTGATAGGAGTGGAGTGAAATTCAAGAGAAGAGCTGACCTGAGACATTGTAAACCATCCCTAAAAGGAGTCCTTAAAGGACCTTATTACGGTCATGTAAACATAATAGAAAGTGACCTGGTTTGTCATGAACTTTCAATGCTTTCTGGCTGGATCTCCTCATTTGATCTGTCAGGGCATGGTAATGTTAACTTACATGTAATACTTCCCCTAAAAGAGATTAGGAAGCACTGGATTGGAAATGCCTTTTGACCAAATGGGACATGATGTTGATACGGGTTGTATAACATGTTATGATGAGAGAGCCCCTAGGAAAACATATGGAAACAAAGAGAAACTAGCTTGTGGCACTCGTACTACGTTTGCTTCTTAGAAACCAGGAGATGATATGTGGCAGGGTCTGGACCCTGCCTCCACGAGAGGGGCTCTGAAGGACAGGTTAGCTTAGCTGACCTTTCATGGATTGTCGGGAGAGTACAAGCAAAAAGTTCTACTCGACGACCAAATTATGCTCCTTCTCAAATAATCAGAGCTCTCATTTAGGATTTCACATGTTTCCTGCTAGACTTTTCGAGGTCAGCAGGGAGTGTGTGTGGTTAACTCACTTTCTCCAGCACCCGTTAAGTGAACCTGACGCTGAGCAGGGCCTAGATAGCTATTTGTTGGAAGATGAAGGAACCCATACCCATATGCATGCGTTGTGGCCTCCATGGGGCTTTTCTTGGTGAAACTTCTCACGTGGCGTTTCCGGATCCTTGGCTCTCACTTGGGAGGGTATTGTGGGTTAGCACAGAGCTCAGTGTTTTGCATTTTTCCATTCTATTTCACCATTCTCCTGCAATTTCACATGAAATTAAAAATGTCCAAGTGATGCTACAAAGGAATAATGTAAGTAAGCACAATCTTTCTTCTTATTGAAGTTTCTCCGGCTCCCCTCTTCGTTAAGCCCACGAGCCCTTGATAACTATACTCTCCAATAGCAAAGGTTTTGTACATAATATTTATGACAGTTCATTGGCAGTGCTCGTTTTTTCAAATTTCTGCAGCAACAGGGAAAGATCCATGCCTTGCTAGTGTTTTGGCCATGTGCAACAACTCTCCTTGCTTCAGAAATCTCCCCTGGTAGGTCAGCCCTTGATCCCTGACACTGCCCGAGCCGTCTCGTTCTTTCCAATGCTCTCGACTTTGCTCGCCACACATACAAACAGCGTTGGTCTTTGGTCTGCACTTCCCCAGCAATTTTAGAATCCAAGCTTTATTACTCCCTCCATTTGCTCCTATTTTTAAAATAGCAGTAATAATAATAAAATAATAATAATAATAACAATAATAAAAATAATGATACTGTTGTAAAGAGGACAAGAAATGATGTCTACAGACTAGTCACTTCATCTCTGTTACGGAGCCAAGAATCCAGTGAAGAACATAGATTTAAAACATAAAATAAAATGAAAGACCAGTGATAAAATCCCCACCCCACCCCCCCAATCACCCACCTGAAGAACTGATTCTCAGCACCCCATATTCTTTCCTCTCTCTGCACTCCAACCTTTATCCCCGGTCGCCTTTACCAAGGACTGAACTATCTCGATTCCTTTCCTTACTCTCCCAGTTCACACCACCTTGTTGATCTCAAGCCTTTGGGGAAATGAAAAGTAGCTTGTCATCTTGAAAGGGGCTCCTGCCCCTGCTGTGTGGTATAATTGGACATGGTGCACTTATTTCCTGCCCCTTATTATCTGGTCCCTTATAGACATCTAGATCTGCTGTTTCCTCTCCATTTAAAAAAAAAACTTGAAGTTCTATTATTGTGTCTATTGACATAGATTAGCAGAGGGCTTCCTGGATGCCCTTGAATGTCTTTGTGATAGTTCTTGCCTCTCCGAAGTCTCATTTCTTAGTGACTCTTGCGTTCAGAGCCCTCCCCGGATAGCTTCGAGAACTCAGTCAAACAAGGAGCCATCTCACATATTTCTGGGGTCCCTCTGGTGTCCAAATATATGTTCAGACCCACGTACCTAGAAAATGTTAAACCACAATGGCTCTCTTCTTTGGTAAATGGCTACTTCTTAGCGAGATGTGTATTTGGAGACTTTCTGCTAATTTCTACGGTACCTCTGTAGGTGACACCAAAGAATGTAGCCTCAGGGATACTTCAGAACCCACCACAAGCCCCGCTCTCACCAACCACACAACTAAAATACTACAAAACAACAAGAGTGTCCTTCCTGAGCAAATGCGACTTTCAGCAAGTCTTCTGGCAGCCTCCAGCCACCTCCACAGTCATCCTGAATAGAAATGCAGAAACTAAGTGCTCTCCTCCTCTTCCGTGTGCTGAAATGCCTCAGTAGGCCTGTCTTGGCTCTCGAGCACCAGGTGGATTTATGTTTCCTTCCAGGACGCACAGTTGCGCTCTGTGATCGGAGAAACAGTCCTCACTTGGTCTTTCAATATTTACTTATTTTTCTCATAACTTCCCATCATGTTAGGTAATGCTCTAGCGTAGATACAGGTGGCCATCCCATACTGTTAGGTGGAAAAGAAAGAGAATTATCAGTGATGCTGTGGATCTCTATGCTAGGTACATATACCCACTGTCTTCTCGAACATTGCACAGGCAGCGATGGAGGACAGGCATGTGAACAAGATTCCACAGAGCCAGGCACGCTGGCTGGGGCAGGAACGTGCCCAGATGCCCAGGGGGCACCATGGAGTGGCACACTTCCTGGGTGAGGGTAGATAAGATAGGGTGCCTGGGTGGACTTCTTCAAAAGAAATAAAAATAAAATAAGGTTTCAAAGGATGGAATTTGAAGGATGGGTTTAGAGGGGTCCTTGAAGGGATTTCAAAGGATGAAGAAAGATTGTCCCGGAAGAGAAAGGAGTGAAGGATAAAGAGAAGGATGGGTGGAAAACGTGAAATGGTGTGTTAGATTTATGGAAGTACACACAGAGGGTTGGCTGAGTGGATTAGCCCCAGAAGGGGATTAGGTGAGAGAAGGGATGGTTGGGAATGGGGTGTTGCTCTGGCTTGGGGGCGGGGGTTAGCCCATTGTACCTGGGGAGGTACTAGGAGGGTTTTTTTTAATTAATTATTATTATTTGTTTACAGTTATTTGTTTTTGAGAGACAGAACACAAGTGGGGGAGGGGCAGAGAGACGGAGACACAGAATCCGAAGCAGGCTCCAGGCTCTGAGCTGTCAGCGCAGGGCCTGACGTGGGGCTCGAACTCACAAGCCGTGATATCATGACCTGGGCTGAAGTCCGTGGCTCAACCGACTGAGCCACCCAGGTGTCCCGGTACTAGGAGGTTTTAAGGAGAGACTTGATGTGGTTGTTGGACCTCTCCCACGGAGCTCCCACTTGATTTGAACTTTGCAGAGAGGGTACTGAGGCAGTGATCGTCCATGGATGATGGTTGAGTTCACGTAGGACCAGCCCTGGCTTGAAAGCCTCAAGGAGATGCAGGGCCTGAGGTTTCAAAGGCAGGGGAGGGGCCTTCCGGAATTCACCCTTGTGTACAGAAACGATGGGGATTTCGTGACTCTGGTGCTTCAAAATGAATTCTTCCTCTGTAGACTTACCTGGAAGCAGGGGCTCAAGCTGCCTCGTCGGGAACTCTGTCATGATCTCTCCAGTTCTTGCGCTCTTCTTTGAATCCCTTGTCCTGTGGCCACAAACCCATCTCGGCAAGTCTTCACAGTCCACAGTTGTCGCGGCAACACTGCCGCCTCCTTCCGCCTCCGCTCCCGCCCGCATCCACCTTCACTTCCGCCCCCATCCACCTTCACTTCCGCCCGCATCCACCTTCACTTCCGCCCCCAGCCACCTTCACTTCCGCCCCATCTACCTTCACTTCCGCTACCACTTCGACTACCTCTCCCTCCGTCTCTAACTCCTTCCACCGCCAATGCTTCTAGCATAAATACGTCTCGCATCCCAACCAGGTGCCGAGTGCTATTGTAGCTACGGCAAGTGCGGCGAACGAAGCAGACAAAAATATCTGCCCTCGTAGAACTTCTATTCCAAGGGGTTAGCGTATATATTTTCGAATAACTCTACTAGGGAAGTCACGACGGATTGAAGTGAATCAGGGCAAGTATTTTCAGTGGCGATACGTGTGTTACTTTGGAATCAAGGCGGCCATGACGATTTGGTGTATGTGATCTTTTATCGTTCTTGATTCCCTACTCTTCTCTGCTTCTCGAGTCCTGGCCAGCAGCTGTCATTGCTCTGGGACTTTTCCTTGGCACAAGACAGCCAACACCTGAGCCTGCAGCCTCTAGGGGCACAATTCTTTGACCAGCAGAACAGGAGAAAACTATACCTGACAGGACTCCTTCCACAAGATTCAGGATCAGCCCCACCCTGGCATCCTCTCCAGACTAGAGGACCAAATAGCCCTGCTGTATCATTATGTCGTATCTAAAAGTGCTGTTGGGTTTCTCAATTTCTCTCCTGAAGCCTCCGACCACAATGACTTGACTTTTCTCCTGGTTCTGGACAGAAGCGGTTTTCTGTGGCAATAGAAACCAATGACCTTATTCACCGGAAAAAGAGAGAGAGAGAGAGAGGGAGAGATTCAGGTCCTGCCGGATTTATGACATAAGTGGGCATGTCGTAAAATCGAACGGTTTCCAGTCGTTTTGTTGAGTCCAGTATCTACAGGGAAAAACTGATATAAAAATTTTCATAACTCTTCAGATTCTTTTGTCACAATTAGCATCCTTTGTTCATGGAAACAGTCGGGTACCCAATTTAGTGGTATAGTTTCGTGGAAATGACAAATAACTTAGTAAGAATATTTGGATCCGGAGCTGGGAAGGGGCCTTAGGAGACACAGGATCTATGCTCCTCATGTAACAGAGGAGTAAACTGAGGTAAGGGAGAAGTGGTTCCAGTTTGGGACTCTCGCTCACAAGATGGCAGAGCTTGGGAAGAAGTTGACTTCTAGTCCAGCGCTCTTGCATTAATACAGTGAGTGCCTGAGCCAGACTGGCCAAATGTGACCTTGGGAACCTATGCTGGGCTGCCTGGAAAACAAGCTGGCTGAAGGCAGGGGCTCATATTCTCCCAGCAGGATGGGGGCTCTTACTCCCAGCAAGGGGGGTGGGAGGGCAGGAATATTCTGCTGCCCAAGTCCCCCATGTGTCTGCACGGCCAGCATTTGCTGACAACCACCAAGGTTGGGTCCCTTAGAGCCAGGCTGCCTGGGCATGAACAGCCCATGTCATTTTCCTTCAGCACTTTCTACACTTGTCCTACCAAAAAAGAGCCACAGGAGAGGGAAGGGTCCCTCCCCTAGAGCACAGAGCCCCCAGTAGCCTCTCTAGAGGAAAGGTCAACAATCAGGGGACCCGGTTCTCTCTTCACACCGATGTGTGTGCGCTTTGCCCCATTTTGTGTATTCTTGGGCCACTGTATGTGATGTTTTGGAATTTGTCCCCAGCTCTGGTGCCTGACAGGTGGAGAACCAGCTGAGGCCTACCTGGCAAGACACATACTTAACCTCTGACCTTTAATTTTCTAACCGCGGCCTAGAATTATATCTGCTCCTAACTACTTAACAGGTCTCTAGAGAAAAATGCGACGAGATCAGCATGTGCTTTACTTATGGGCGAGGCCCTTGAAATGAAAACGTTTTCTCATTCGGAGTGTTCAGGTTTTGCTCCTTCTTCTAAGAAGCCCGCTTGGTGAAAAAGTATCGCCTCGTTCTCTTGTTAATTCTGGGCTTATTGCACATTCAGTGTTCCATAAAGGTTGACTTGAAAGCTTTCATTTAAAACCCAATTCATATGAATTAGTGTACTACTCAAAATGTCAGGCTGCTAATAGGACATACATAGCAACTGGAAATTGAAGTAAGTGCATTTTAATAGAGCTCAGAATTAGGATTTCCTCTATCTGTTTGACGTAGTATCACAATTATAATTGAGGGTACATTTTTTTCTGTTGGCATTTAATGACTCTGTATCCGGAATTATCAATCATCTTGAATTTGTTATACCATTTTTCAGATGTAAAATGGCGAAAAAGAAGAGAGAAACCAAAAGCTCTTTAATGATGATACCAGTATATAAGATTGTGTCACCTAAGACACAGAGGGGACAAAACATTGACTGAGCTAAGGCTGTCCCCCTGATGATTCTGCCAAATACCATGTAAGGCCCCACTGAATGGTAGAAGTACATAATCGTTGCTTTCTTATGTTTTTCTCTTACTTGAGAATCGTTTCATCTCACTTTTTCATCTCTAAAATATGGGCCAGTTAATTCCTGACAAGCTACTTCGAGAGGTTTCCATCAATGTGAGTCCCTCTTACACACTGAAGGCAAGGTTTATAAATGCTTGGTTCACTCTGTATCAGTTCTTCCTGAAGTTGTGGAAATATCAAAGTAATTGTTGGTCCTCATCCTGGCTTTATTTGAATTCTTGTGTCTCACAAGGGAGCCTCAAATATTACATAAAATAGTACAAAAGCCAGAAACGCTAGCCAAAAAAAAAAAAAAAGAAGAAGAAGAAGAAGAAGAAGAAGAAGAAAGAAAAAGACCCTCATTCTGGATTTGGGGAAAGTCGGATTATTTGGTTTGTGATTTTAATTCTCAGTTTTTAATATGCAAGTGGAAATGTCTTTTATCATTAGAGATTTCCTAGCCATAAACTTATATAATCAGTGATAGAATAATCAACATCTTGTATAGGTTTCTGAATTCTTTCAGGCTGTTATCATTTCACTTTATATCCAGAAGAGGGCAGTCGGGTTACATGATTCAGAAGCAATCACCATTACCCCAGAAAGCAAGATTTTTTTTCCAATAAATTTCAGTGTTTCAAATGAAGTTTTTCCTTTAATGGTGTTTAAGAGCATTTAAAATTACCTAAGATTTTTCTCCTTTGACTAAAAACCTTCCAACCTTCGTGACATGGATACTTTTCACAAAAGGGTTGAAATGATGTTATGTATTCATGTGTACATTTCACTGATTCCTTACTTTTGTTTCCATTGGACCGGCTTCCCCATTTGACTAGCCCATGGGGGAGGGGGCCAATCTTTCTAGGCAGTCCTCCTACTTTATAACTTTGTGACATCTTATAGGTAAAAAATAGCGTATTGTACAAAGCAAAGAACACCCTCACTTGAACTTCCAATGAAGAAAAGAGAGGGAGGATCAGAAGAGAAAGCAAATTCACAGCAATTGACAAACATATCTGCCAAAGGGACTTACAATCCAAAACACTTCTCGCAATGCTCACTTGCTTTGAGAAAAAATTACATTTCTAAACTGGAACTTTGAGTAAAACAATGTTAGATGAATGTGACACGTTTTTCCCTTGAAATACCTTCTATAAGATTCTAAGTGAAAATAAGCATAGAGCTGAACACAAAATATCACAAATATCTCTGCCACCTTTTTCTGTCCTTCCTCAACAATAATGCCAGAGACTAGGAACCCACTAATTTTATGGATGATAGAAAACTCGATATATTTGTGAAGGAAGGATGAATATTTACTTAGTTTTTGTTGTTGTTGTTTTGAAAGAATGTATTTTAATTTATTTTTTTTTATTTAAAATTTTTAAATATTTATTTTTGAGAGAGAGAGACAGAGACAGAGTGCAAGCAGGGGAGGGGCAGAGAGAGAGGGAGACACAGAATCCGAAGCAGGCTCCAGGCTCTGAGCCATCAGCACAGAGCCCGACGCGGGGTCCGAACCCACAAACCGCGAGATCACGACCCGCTGAGCCACCCAGGTGCCCCTGAAAGAATGTATTTTAAAGGGCCAGCTTTAACTGAAACATATAAAGAAAGAGTTGATTTTAGGGAACTAGTTTTAACAGAAATGCAGCCTCAAGAGTTAGGTGTAATTCAGGGTGTTTATTTCTGTCTGCATTTTAAATGTTCCCTTTGTACTAATAGTCCTTCTCATGCTATTTTTAGATGATTTTACATGGAACCAATGCTATTCTCTGTGGCAGAAAATGGATGTCTATGTGTGCATCTATGTGTATGTGTGCATGTATACATATAGGTATATGGATATACGTATCCATATACCTATATGGATATGCGCATATATGGTTTTGCTCTGTTGGTTCCTCTCAGCTACCTGCCCACAAAATAGCTTTCTCAGCGGCTGCAAAATTCACCAATCCTGCACATACTCCTCTTGAGGCCTGTGGATTAACTAGGAACCCAGGTGATTTTCTCCCTGATCCACACCCGGACTCCCTCTCCCTGGAGAGGCTGCCTTCAGAAGGAGCCAAGTCTGAAAGTGCCCCTGCTCAGCAAATGCCCATTGGCTTCGGCAGAAATCCTTTCCCAGAAGAGGTGCTGCCCCATGCCAAGTTGTGCTGTTGCTATGTTGGGTACAGGATCAGGGTGGAAAGAGGAGAGAGGGGAGGGACACAGCTTGCCAAGTCGCTGGGGCTACTTATAAACAAACTCTGGCTTTGTTTCTCCAGCCCTTCATGGTGGAGGGGGAGGCTGGACACACCCCTGTGTCCGCGACTGCGTTTCTGGTCTGCACGAGCCTTGGGGAGACTGCTTTTAAGAGACTGATTTGGTTTAGAAGACGATTTCCATCAGCTGCTTTTAAAAGATACGTAGTATTTCTGCATAAAGCTGAAGCCCCTTAGAGCTGCACTAGGGATTAAGAAATGGCATGTATTTTAATGCCTTATGAATAGGAGTAGGTGATAAAAAGAAGTTCTTCTTACCCTGGCTACATTTAAATGTGAAAAGCAGCAGCCTCTAGGGGGGAGGGGGGGAGGGGGGGGTGGAGGAGAGATATATTATTTTCATAGGGATTTAATCTTCAGACTCCCCTGAAATCATAGGATACCATTGGCCATTCACTTATCGGCAGCTCTCTAATCGCACGGAGATCTGTAAGATTGTGGAGAGGGAAGGAGGGGGACACGGAGGCAGAGAAAGGAATTGTGTGTAGCCGTGAGGCTGGCCATTTTCATCTGGATGTATGTTTTGAACCTCAGATCAAAACGCGTGCCCTGTAGAGTATTTTCTCTTTCTCCTTATGAGCATTAACCCTTTACATTTTTTAAATGCCAGCCAATTAAAGAGTTTGATGCAACTAAGCTGTCTTCAGAGCAGGGGCTTAGTGATGGCCCCGGAGAGTAGGATGACCACTGAGACCTCATTAGAAGTATGGACCACGTATGCGTGTGTATGGCTGGGAGTCGACGTGTGTGTGGAGCATGAAAGAGACTTTCTTCCCACGTTTCAGGGATAGCATATGTTAGGTAGGATCCAAGAGGCATGACTGTAGCAGAAGATGCGTTTTCCATAAGTTCTATTGCCACGGGAAGCTGATGATATAAATGACGCTTAAAATCGTGAAACCAGCAGGTCTTTGCCAAATGCTATCAGGGGTAGGAGAAGAACGACTAAAAAGTGTACATCCTTAGAATGAATGAGTGAGTGAATGAATGAATCTAGGCACCGTTTTCTGCCCTCCGGGTTTCTCATTTTATAACCTGGTTTCCTTTATTCCGACGTTGGGCTTCTGGGAATCGATCACGAGTTTCATGTTCCCGGTACGTCCGACCCCTGAGGTTTCTAAAGCACTTTTTGAAAACCCTAAGATTTTGCTCAAGGAGACTGCGAGGCGATCTCTTTGGCAAGAATTAGTCTCGTTGCCTACGTCCCCTCCTTGTCTGCCCAATTTTTCTTTCCGTTGCCACTCTCAAGAAGTTAAGAGATTAAAGACAAGTCTGGTAGTGATAAATCGGTAGCTCTTGCCTGGCTTATAATTAAAAGTAATTCACATATAGAGGGATGGTTGACAACTCTAGCCCACATGCTTAGAGACTTGCATCGAAATGAAACCAGTGACTCATCGGAAGCCGCCTTCAAGTGCAGCCTCACCGTCTTTGCACATATGTTCTGCAGGTGGACGGACTGCCGTGGTCTCCTCCACCGACCAAAAGGGAAAGGCAGGAGACAGAAGGGCAAATCCGAGGCCGCCCGACCATGCAGCAGAAAGCCAGAAATGGGCAGCAAGCTGTTTCCAGCCCCCAGGCACCATCGGGCCCGCCTCCTAGAGCCACCTCTCCCACTTTGCCCAGCCTGTGCTTTTAATCAGACAGGAGGCCTCCTGGTCTGGGTGGCCCTGCTCTGAAGGCTCCAAGGGCCCATGTTCCAGGCAGCTTGGCGGGGCGGCCTGGGTGGCAGGAGAAGGCCACAGCAGCATATTAATCGCAGCGAAGGAACGCGCACGGCCGGCTTTTGCATGGAGCGCGGGGCTAATAATGGGCTGCAGGGCTGCTAACGGGTCCAGTCGATATTTTGATTTTCTGACCCAACTTCCCTGCCCAGAAAAAATAAAAGCCAGCAGACCAGCCGCGCCAGGTCCTGCTGCAGAGCAAGTGGAAGAGGCCGGCGGTAAAGACAGACTGGAGCCGGCACCGTGGGGCCAAGGCAGGTTGGAGGGGGGGGGGGGGGGGCGGGTGCAACCGTGAGCCCCTAGAAAGTTGCGGGGCACGGGGCCGGCCAGTCACTGTCGCCCGATTCTTCTGTCCCAGCTGCCCTGGCAGCCGCCGCTGCTGCTGGCCAGCCCCGCCTCTCTGCTTCTAAGACCTCTCTCTTGCTTCTTCCCTCACCACCCCCGTTTCTTTCTTTTCTTTCTTTTCAAACTTGGACACGGAACATTAGGTTTGACGAAGGGAAAGCGATTTAACATCTTTTAACTGAGGGAGGTTGATTTTCATTTGAGACCAAATGGCTCATTTTTACCTTTTTAGCTCCTGGAAGAGTAAAAAGTGAGAGGTCAGTCCTGCGTCACCATGGCAACCCATACAGCTCAGGCCTGGAGCCCAGGAAGGGGGGCCATAATGGCAGGGAAGTTTCTCCCCCTTCCTTGGCATTTCCTCCCTGTTGAGGGTGGGGGGGTGAGTCTGGATGTACGAAAACAAGGATGTCTTCTTAAAAATGTGAGTTTGAAAATATGGCTCCCAAATCGTCCCACGTTATACAACTGTCCAGCCTTCTGCTGCTACCTTGTGCTGATGGCTGTAGGTTTTGGCTTGTTTGGGACTGAGACCATCTCTCCCCTCCTCAGTGTCCACAGGGTGTAAGATTACACCAGCCAGGTCATGTGGGCCCACCCTGGGAGACCCTGTCCTTCACAGCCCAACCATGGGTGTTCTAACAGCCTGAAGCCTTCATGAAGACAGAATCTGGCCTCGTTGTCGGAGGCCCCAAACCTCAGCCCATGACCCCTTATTGGAGCCTGTCTGCCTAGAACTTCTTCACCCCATTCCCGTTCGGGGACGTGAAAGAGGAAAGAGGAAAAGAAATCAAAACGACACATGTTGCAGAAAGACCAGATTAAACCCCACAGGGGTAGCGTGGGCCAGGACAAGAAGGAATTTCTGTGACCTTGGAGCCCAGGGACTCAAATGTCCGACCCATTTTTTTCCACGGCTCTTCGCTCTGTGTGCTCACTGGTAAGTGGGGGAAATGATAAAACACGCCTGGAAAGCCACGGGGTGCCAGGCGCTGGGTTAGGTGCTGTATTATCTTGTCCTGATCCTCACGGTGATCTGATGAGGTGAGTATCTTGGTCTCTGTTTTACAGATTAAGAAAAGAAACCTCAGGAGGGTTAAGCAATGTGCCCGGGGTCACAGATGCTGATGCCAGCTCTGCCCGGGCCCCACGTGGACTCTCTCCCGACCTGTTAATATCATCCAGACGCATTAGTAACGGCCACATGCCGGAAGTCAGGAGTTCGGACCTTTTGCTCAGTAGTTTACCCATTTGGGCACAACGAAACTGCCAACGCCCTGCTCTGCTTTCAGGGCAATTCGAGAAGCTTGAGAAAGCATAGCGAGGGAGATGCTGAGGCTGACCTCCTGGACGTCAGGAGGAATGGTCTGAACCTCAGGGCTGTGAACTTGGGCAGGACATTCCGCAGGACTGGGCTTCAACGTTCTCAGCTGTGACGAGGGGGTATTCATATTTATCTCAAGGGTGGTGGTGGCCATTCAGGGAGAGGACATTGTCCGCAGCCTGATGGGGCGGGGGGCAAGACAGAGAGGAGCAGCTTCTCTGCTCCTGGGGCAGCTGTACATCTCCTTTCGAAGAAGCACCTGGCTTCCAGGCAATCTGGTGGCCCTGTGAAAGCTCCAGTCTTCACCGCAGGATCGGGGCAGGGACCGGAGCGAAGAAAGGAGGCCACTTGACTATTTATAGTCTGCAGGGAGGCTGTCTGAGAAGAGATTGCCTCACCCCCTTTGCTCTCTCCGTCTCCCTTGTCATCGGCCCTCCGTGTCAGCCACGAGTCCAGGGTGGTCCCTCTGTTCGCCATCTGCGCGGGCTCAGAGGGTCTGGCGTGGCTTGGAGATCTTTTGTGCCTTCCCAAGCGGCGGGCAAGGTTCGAAGCTAGCTCCGACTTCCCAGGACTTTCTAAAATCCAGATCAGAGCTGGCCTTGAAGGACTTGGCAGGGTTGTACTGGCTAAGTGGCCGCCGGTCCATTTTCAGAAAGAAAAAGCAGGATGGGTCCGTAGGCGATCCCTGTGCTCTGATACCGGCCCACAAGTCAAGGGAGCAGAGGAAAATGCAAAAAGCCACTGGCCTGACCCAGTGCTAACGCCCTGCAGAAGGGTGATTGACATCAATACAATGAGGCATTGTACGGGCAATCAAAGCCTCCCTGAGTTCCAAGCAGACCCTTTAGCTAAATACCACCTTAAGGTTATAACGTTCAAATTCTCAGCACCTAACCTGAAGCAGCTTTCTCCCCTCCCCTTCTTTCCTTCCTTCCAGTCCCCTCTCCTCCCCTCTGCTCCCCTGCTCCTGTCTTTCTCCTTCCCTCCTTCTCCCCACCCCTCACCCCCACCTCCTCTCTCTGCCTCCCCTCTGTCACATATGGAGACGGGTGCAGTGCCTAAGCGCTTTGAATCAGACAGGAAATCAGCCCTGTGGCACCTTCAACACTAAAAGGAAAGATAAACCTGGCACCTAAATATGACAAAGGGGGCACATGACACATAGCACGGGAAGAGTAAAAATTAAGTACAGTGAGAGTTGACTTTCAGGTGTCAGTCTCAATAGTGACTTCTCCCAAGATGCCTTCTCTGTTCTGTCACCACACCTTGGTTTCGTATCTCTTCACCTATGTGGTGCCGCTGGGGTTTTATTCCTACTATTTCTTTACTGTCTGTGCATCGCACCAGGATATAAGTTCCCAGAGGCCAGGCGCTCCCTCTGTCTTGTATCCTGTAATATGACTGCAAGATTTCCCCCGGAAGAAAGGGAAGCCTGGGGCTAGGGCGACAGGAAAATCAGTGTTCTAAGCCAAAGGGAGCAGCCCATGAAGATATCCAGGGATGGGAAGAGTGAGGCGTCTGTCTGCCTGGCAGCAGAGGTAACATGAAGAAGACTCTGGCTGTGCCCAGGGAAGGTTCCCATCTTGAAGATCCATCCGTGGAGGTCTGCAGAGAATACAGTGGGTGTGGATGGGCCCCAGAGGAATTACGCCGTAAGATTATGTCAACGTTGTTTGAAGCCAGAGGAATGTACCGAGCAGATAAATGCTTTAAAACTGAAGGAGAGATAAAGCAATTCGCCATGGAATGTTACCCATCCATTTAACAAATGTTGGTTGAATGCCAGCCATATGCCAGTCACCAACTCAAGTCTGGGAAGATCCGCCATGAGCAGACAGGCACGGGCACGAGACGAAGCTCGTAATCTGGTGGGGAGAAATAGGCAATAAACACACAAATAAGCAAATGGGCAAAAAAATCAATAAACAGTATGATCGTTTCAGATCAGGGAATGAGGGAGAGTTGTGGGAGATGGGCAGAATGACAGGCACAGACAGATACTGGAGGGGCTCATCCATCAGCTGTGGTGAGGAACATAGATTGCATTCCAAATGCAAAGGATAGAGGTTGGAGGGTGTCAGACAGAAGAGGGACATTATCTGATTTATGGAAAGATGTTATGGCTTGCTCTGTGGACAATGGGCTTCGGAAGGGTCAAGGCGAAAGACAAGGCAGGAAGACCAGCTGAGGGCATGGTGTCCTTTAGGACCGAGATGATGGGAGTGGACAGCCAAGGAGCACGCAGGAAGAGGTCTAGAGCGAGATGACAGGTTTCTCACTTGGGATGTAAGGAAAGAAGAGAAGCCCTGAAACATCAGTTCAGAGGTTATCGTGTGGATTTCAATACCTTTTTATTGGGCTGGTGGACCTGAGAAGTATATTTTTAGGGGAGCGCTTCAAGACTTTTTTGTCTGAATAGTAAGTCTGGGTATTGGAAAGCGTACTTACAAAGGCTTTATAATATGACACGCAGTAAATGTGTTTGTTAAAATGGGATATAAAAATGTAAAAAACAAAATTATGTATAAAGTATTCCTTCAGTAACATTATAGATGAATAGAAAAAAAAAGGAGCATAGTTGATGATATCGCTAATGCTTACTTTTGTAGATGAGGATTATAGTAAATGCTTCATTGTACTTACTTTCTGCATTCTCAATTTTTTTTTTTTACCTTAAGCAATATTACTTATAGCCAAAAAATAGAGTTTAAGTCATCACGTGAAATAATTTAGCCTCCTTCTTCCAACTCTTATTTATTTTAATTTGGCTTTGGAGCCTTTTCAAGGAAATTCATAGAAAAAAAAGAAATCTACAAAGTAAAGGAATAGAGAGCGAGTTGAGGCACCAAAGTACATAATGAATGGGATATACATATATATATCTATATATCTATATATATATCCTTAGATATCATATATATATGTATATATCCTATCTTAGATATCATATATATATATGATATCTAAGATAGGATATATATATAGATATATATCCATACATATATCCATATATCCATATCCATACATATATCCATATATCCATATCCATACATATCCATATATATATCCATATATATCCATATCCATTTATATATATCTCCATATCCATATATATATATCCATATATATATCCACATATATCCATATATATCCATATATATCCATATCTATCTATCTATATATATCCATATCCATATATATATATATGTCCATATATATCCATATATATATGTATATATACATATATATACATATATATATATCCTATCCTAGGTAGATAGATAGATATAGATCTATCTTGAGTGATTCTGTCTTGAGTGAGACAGAATCAGGATTTCTAGAGATGGAACCCAGATACCCTAGCCCTTTTGCATCCATCATGAACTGATACAACACTCTTACTGCTGGCCCAGCAGCCTTCTTAATAGTGTTCCGGGCAGCTATTATTATGGACCCATAAGATGGAGCCTGTCTCTCATGGGTCATGGGGAACCTCTGTTTTTGTTAAGCGTTGGTTTTGTTCCATCTTGGATGATGGAGTCCCACCATTAAAATGTTCTTACCTACCCTGTTTGCTTCGGGAGCTATTGTATCCTATTCTAGCATTTCTGTTCTTAGGGACTCCATTCCTTCTAACACAAAACCCTTGTTCTCCAGATGGTAGTGGGAAAAAAAACAAAAAATGAAAAAACCCCAACTAAAAAACAGTGCTCTGTGAATGACCTAGCATGACGGTAAGAAGAACGCAAGGGAGGCCAATTTTGGCTAACTGAAAATAGAATTTGATGTGTTTTCTTTTTTTTTAGTAGGATGAAGTCGTTTCAGGGAAACTTTCGCAATTATTTTTATTAAAGTAAAGCTGGCTGAAGACATTTTTAAAACTCTATGGGAAACAGCAGAATGACGTTTCTGGGGATGCAAGGTGACAGTGAGAAACCCCTCCTTATTAGTTGTGGAAGAAACTTGGAAGATGAGGGTTGTTGAGTTTCAGCATTTGTGAAATAAGCTTGGGGCTGCTACCACCCGGGTTTGGTTTTGTTTTTTGATCTTTTAGGGTAATTAGGAGAATCAAATGAAACAGAGTGTAGTAAAGGACTTTGTAAACCCTAAATAAATACACAGATGTAAATGTGGCATGCATTCCAAGCTTTTGAAAACAATGGCTGTTGTTAGAAATCCCTCTAATGGTGATAAAGAAGTGGTAGGACGGGAAGGAATAAATCTGCTGGTAAGTTGTTTCTTCTCTCCCTTCTGGCCCTCCTTCTTTTTCTTTCTTATTTCAATTTCCAGTTTAAATGGTGGTACGCATTGTTGCTGGGATAGTCCTAATTTTTTAACATCGCATGAAAGCGTTTTGGGAAGTGATGAGTGAGAAATGTTTAACCCTAAATCTGTCCCAGGAAACCTGCCGATCCTTAAATTCTGCCTTCTCAAATTAGGAGCGCTTCCTAATTGTCCCCCCAAAGTGTAATTTCTCCCTTTTCTGAATTGCCATAGCAATTTGCTTGTAGATGTACTTATCATGTTCTTATTTTACCTTCTCCCAAGCTTCCTTCCCACTGAAGTTTTGGTCCCTTGAAGGGGATGCCCAATCGAACTCATTTTTCTATGCCTTCAGTGCCAAACACCAATGGGCACCAAATAGACAGTTATTCAGCCGAATTCATTTTTAAAAGGATTTGTCGGGAGCCTACTCTCTTCTCCACTCTGTGCAAGGAGAGCGGGAACGAGGGTCTCTGTTTGAGGTCACACACACATGTATTCAGAAAGAGAGGACTTACAAGAAAGAGTTCAAAAATCTCCTAAATTTCTATGGCATCGAGGTTTGGGTTTTCAACCATAAAACTCAAAGCCTATGGATCAATCACCCATTTCAAATAAATAGCAACACCCAGTGAAAACCTTCTCAAAGGAGAAGATTACTACATCGCATCTCCACCAAGCCCGTATCAATAGTTGGAGGCTTGGAATGGCTTTTTCGATTTGAGAGTTGGATCTGATCTTCCCTGCTCTTTTGCGCTGGGGTACCGAAGGGGACACTGGTTTGGGGCCAGTCTTCTCTTGGGAGTTTGGCCTTTGTGGTTCTTTCTCAAAGCCCTCAATATTCTGGTATCCATTGTTTGAATGACTGACTTGGGGCCAGGAGGCAACCGTAAAAGTAATAGTGAGTGTCCTAGGATTTCTTATCAAGACTGGTGAAGGGACTCCCAAGCTAGTTGTTACAGTGTTCTTCCCCTGGTGTACAGCTAGTGCTGGCCCACCTTTCAAGGCATAGTTACATCTCAGACCCAACTCTGCATGTTCTTCTACTCCCAGCCCCCTCCCTTCTCCCAACTCCTCTGTGGGTTTTAGAGCTATGACTCGGTTCCCATAGTGCCCGATGCTACCTCTGTCATCCCCCTTGCCCCATGAGTGGCAATGGTCTGTGCTTCTGCTAAGACTGTGAGCTCTTGAGACCCCGGAAGTCCAATCTCTTTCTTCTTCCCGGAGCTTAGCATACACCACACTTACACTAATTACTCAATATTTATTTGTTGAGTAGATAAATCATTGCAACCAGAAGGAATCCCCTCCTCTTCCCCTCCCCTCATGCTTTGCTTTAATGCCACCTCCTTAAATCTTAACACTTTTTCACCGACATTAGACTTTTGTCTGCCTGATATCAGCATTCTATCTTATATAACCAAAGGGAGAGAAAACTGCCTGAGAATAGATTTCAAGTTTACTTACTTCTTTAACATTTACAAAAAAAAAAAAACAAAAAAAAAAACCTTAATCTTTTCTTCAACAAATCATCTTTGAGCTTTTCCCACATGCCAAAAATAGATGAAAGCTTGAGAGAGACAACGGGAGATAAATAGACACAGCATTCTTACTCTCAAAGTCTATTAGGAAAGACTGGCCATGAAACTAATAACATGGAGGGTCTGAGAAGGAAATGCAGACAGGATTCCACATCCAGTTGTATTCGTTCCCTTAACGTTTCTACCCAACCTAAGTGTCGCCAATCGTGGTCTCAGATGGCTACAATGCAAAAAGTTTGGCCTTCAGTCTCTGCCTTTGTGGTGTGTGAAGTAGAATAGCAGAGATGTTAATAACGTGTAAAGCATTGTAGCTCGAAATGCCTGCCCCATTGTGATGAGATGCCAAAGACACAATGAGGGGCAAGGTACGTAGGAGGGTTGAAGTTTTGAAAGGAAAGAATGGATTTGCCGGGTTGAGCTGGTGGGCCGGATCACGAATGCAGGTGAGTCTTACTAAAGGGTTTAAGACATTATCCCTTGAGCAATGGGCAGGCACTGATGGTTTGTAAGAGGAGAAGTGACATGATCAGATTTGTGTTTCAGATAGACGCCTCTGGGAGCAGAGGAAGATGGATGGGGTGAGGGCAGAGAAACTCACAGCAGTGACAGCAGTTGGAAGGGAGTGGCAATGGTCCAGGCTTCCCCAAAATGTTTGTTGTCAAAGAGGCAAATATCACAAGACCCCACTGTGCCTTTGGAGCCTCGAGGGAGAGGTTATGCATGTTGGGTGAGGCAAAAGAGATACTTCTTTGCCCCGCCGCCCCTTCCTTCCTGGTGCCCTGTAGAGACAGTCCCTAAAGGCTAGCCAGCTCCATGCCCAGAAGGCACTTTCTTGATGTCCCCTTCCAAAGATAAAATGTAGTCCAACATTCCAGAATGATGAGATAAATTTGTAAATATAATCAAAACATGTTTTTCTTTCGTTTCCAGGATGGGATCAGAAAAATAATGCTCAAGGGGAAAAAAGAAATACATCTGTTCTTTTTTTCTGCCCTTTTTTTTTTTTTTTTCCTGATTTGAGGCCAATCAACTTCGAATCAGAAACTCTCAAAACTAGGTCGTACAGCCACTTTAGATCCTAGAGACTTTGGGCCATGAAAATTAATTAATTAATTAATTAATAAAATGAAACCCGCAGACACTGACTAGACTAGGGCACCCATGGCTGTTAGAAAGAGGGGATGAATTTCTTCCAATTAGAAATCTAGAAGAAATTCTGGAAGGGACATGACAGTTCAGATAGCTTGAGAACTGTGTTACTTTTCAGGGTCTGGGCTAACAGAACCATTCTGGGCCCACCTGAGATTCAGGTCGGAGCCCTCAGAATGAGGTTTCTTGACACCAGAAGTCAAAGAAGTCACTCGTGTGATCCTAATACCTGGAGGTTGACGCACTTACATCCAAAGACCTAATGCCTTATGAGAAGCTGGCAAGGTGATCTGACGTGAACGGTGAAGGCAAAACAGACAAAAAGCCAATGTTCTGTATGCTGGGGACAACTGCCTGGCCACATGGATGGTTGTATTGCTTTTTCACAACAATCTACCAGCCCCTCTTTTACAGAGAAACATACCAAGGATTAGAAGGATACATTAAACAGCCAATCATTTATTGAAGGAGCCAGGCCTAGAAGAGGCAATCCGATTGTCCAAAAGCAAGGCTGTAAGAACAAAGTACCATCTAAAGTTTAGAGACAGGGTGCTTGGATGGCTCAGTGGGTTAAGCGACTGACTCTCGGTTTCGGCTCAGGTCATGATCTCATGGTTGGTGAAATCGAGTCCTGTGTTGGGCTGTGCGCTGACAGTGAGGGGCCTACTTGGAATTCTCTCTCTCCCTCTCTCTCTGCCTCTCCCCAGCATGTTCTCTCTCTCTCTCTCTCTCTCTCTCTCAAAATAAATAAGTAAACTTAAAAAAAGCTCAGGGAACATTTATTTCTGTTGGATTATAGTCAACTGAAATTGTCTCAGGAGATGGGATCTTAGGAATAGAAGTCAGAAGAAACGGATACGGCAGTTCTGGTCTTCAGTAAGGATTAGTACACTAACAAATAGATGGAAGGCGAAGAACTGAGAATGATTTCAAAGAGCAGTGCTGGGCCCAGGCACAGAACCCAGAACATTTTCATAAGAGCCATGAAGGGGCACCTGCGTGGCTCAGTTGGTTAAGCATCTGATTTCGGCTCAGGTTATGGTTTCACAGTCCGTGAGTTTGAGCCCCGTGTCAGGCTCTGTGCTGACAGCTCAGAGCCTGGAGCCTGCTTCAGATCGTCTCCCCCTCTCTCTGCACCTCCCCTGCTCACACTCTGTCTCTCTCTCTCTCTCTCTCAAAAATAAAATAAACATTAAAAAAAAAGTGAGCCATGAAATACCATGCTAATCGTAAGGGTTATTCCCAGCTTTGGTGAAGTATCCTTTGGGGAAAATTTCTGAATGCGAAAAAAAAAAATCATTTAGAAACCTGCAGAACCCAATGAAACTCTGACAAGAGATGTGACCTTGGAGTGGGGGAAACGGTCTCTCACTTGAGCTGAGCACTTCACATATCCTGGCACAGAAGTTCCTTAGACTGTGTTTCAGAAACATGGGATCTTAGCCTTCATTTTTCTAAGCTCTAGAACTGGAGTCAGCAGGCTTTTTCTGTCAGTGACCAGGGAGTGAATATTTTAGCTTTTCACTAAGACCACGGGGTCTCCATGATAACCACTCAGCTCTGTCTGCTGTTGTCGTGTGAAAGCAGCCATAGGTAATAAATGATGGCACTTCCCTATTCCAATAATACGTCACACAAACTGGTGGGGGTGGGATCTGGCCAGAAGCCAGGCTGTAGCAGTTTGCCAAACTCCGCTCTGGAACCACATTAGCATGGAACCAGAAAAGAACAAGATATCGTTCAACAAAGATTGGGCAAGTGTCCCTTGTCTAATACACGCCCTGAAGAAGTTCACGGTCTAATGTGGGAGACAGATACACACGGAACTAACCACAGTGACCATAGGTGGTGTGAATAAAAAAGCTTAAGACGCTGTGGGAACACAAAGGAGTGAACTGGTAAATCCTTTCGGGGGGTTTGGGGAAGGTTGCATGGAGCGAATCACATTTCAACCCTCCTTCTTTCCTCACCCTTGGAAGGCATTGCCAATCTACTTCTGTACCACTGTCCCCAACCCAGGACGTGACATCAGATTCCTACCGGATACAGAGGCTCGTGACTCACCACGACCCAACAGTACTACATTTGCCATGTGGAGCGTAAGCCATTTCCAGTCCTCTGAAAGGGTAAGCAGGAGTGCCCCCAGTGAGGAAGCAAGGCACCGGATACAACAAGGACCTGGGCGGAGGGACAGAAGGCAAAGACTGGCCACTACTCACAGAAGAGCAGAGCTTCACTGAAAAAAGGGCAAGGGATTCTGAGTGGAGAGGAGGCTGTAGGCGACTATGGACACACCGGGGCTACGTTTCGGTCATGAGGAATCTCAAAAGGCACCGTGGGAGTTGATTTCTTCTTTCTACTTACGTTTTAGGAAACCCTTTGTTGAGCCCGGGTGGCTCAGTTGGTTAAGTGTCGGACTCTTGATTTCCGCTCCGCTCATGATCTTACTGTTTGTGAGTTCGAGGTCCACGTCGACCGCGTGAAGCCTGCTTGGGATTCCGTCCCCCTCGCTTTCTGCCCCTCCTCCACTTGCTCTCTCTATCTCTGTCAAAACAAATAACAATTAGAAAAAGAAAACCTTTTGTGGTAGCCGTTTGAATGCTGGCTTAAAAGGCAAGGAAAGGGCCCAGAATCGGGAACAAGGAGAGACTGCCTAAAGGCTGTTGAAAAAAATCTGTGAGCAATAACAGATATCTATCCCGAGACACTGGGGTAGGGACGAAACAGATGAGAAAATAGATCTAATATAAAGGT
The DNA here is from genome assembly GCF_024362965.1 of Panthera pardus. Classification (NCBI taxonomy): domain Eukaryota; kingdom Metazoa; phylum Chordata; class Mammalia; order Carnivora; family Felidae; genus Panthera; species Panthera pardus. Next base: position 6,087,050 of record NW_026526810.1, read on the forward strand.
GCAAAATTTGCAGTTCTTGGCTATCGAATTGCATGTAGAGTTAAGAGGAAGGAGAGGGCCAGACAATGGGTAGCTTCCGCCCTCCAACGACTGGGGAGACAGACGGAGAAGTGTAATCAAGCCAAAATGCCTAATGTCCCGATTTGAATAAAATCTTGAAAATCTGTGCAAAGACGGGAAGTTTGGAAAGAGGGGAACATCAGACTTGGATGTTGGGGAAAACCTCAGCTGATTCTAATTTTTAATTCCCCCTGCTTCATACTCCGAGCCATAGAATCAAATACGACATTGCATGCTTCCCGTGAGCTCATTAGCAGTGACGGGTCTGATGTATACAAGAGAAATTGAGAAATTTCACCACAGATGGGGATGCCTTGATTGCTTGGTGAGGCTGTGACTGCAATAGTCAGCAACAGGTGTTTCAAAAGACAAGCTGAGACTCCAAAATGGTTGGTGAATAACAATTTACGCTGATTGCAAAACCCTGATCTTGTTTTTCTCCTGTTTCTCTCTTTTACTGAGCAAGTGGGGTACCATTTCTCATTCCACCTATTTGAGACATGCACTTCGGGATTTGTTTTTGCTACTCCAAAAGTCCTAGCTTCTACCATACCTTTTATTCCCTTCCCATCTCATGGGCCTCTGAAAATGTGCAGATCTCCTAACAGTGACAAAGAAAGAATGTTTGCCCAGAGAAACACTGGTAACTTGGGACGGCCATGTTTAATAGTCTGGAAGTGTCCAATCTTCCCCTCTGGAAAAAAAAAAGCTGATAGAAATCTCCATGTTTTACTTGTGGGAAATTAATGACAAATTCCAAGAGTGTGAACAGATGGGGTGGCAAGTGACAGCTCGTCTTGTATATATGAATGTGTGTATTGAGGGCATTTCAAGCCTTAAAAACATGAATAGAGGTTAAAGTCATATGAACCGAGTACAGAAGGGGCTAGGTGGATTAAAGAGATATTGTGGGTCTTTCTCAGTTTATAGGGGCAGCTACCAAATCGAGTAATATTCTTCCTCTTCCTTGAAGAATGCACATGGAACACAATAGCCTCCATGAATGACCATTTCTCTTGGGTTTGTGGGGAGAGGAGAATTTATTTGTAATGCCTTTTTAATAGTCTTATCTAAGATGTGCCTTTCTCATATATACAACTTAGTTTCTATGTGTACTTTGGGCATCGTATTTTTAGATGGAGTTCATGGCCATATTAACTTAAGCTCTGGAAGTCTATATTGTTCGTAAAAGCTTGGCCAAAATTTCTAGGCTATTTTAAAGTCCACCTTCAACTAAGAAAATTGATAAGAGCTAGCTCCATATACATTGTTAAATCTGCCAAAAATCTTAAACCTTTGGTTCAGTACCTATACATGAAGTAATCTTGGGGAAGTTACTTAATCTCTCCTTAATTCAATCTCTCATCTGTACATCGGGGATGCTTTTGACATCTGCCTTGCCAAATTTTCAGAAGGAGAGAGAAATCTTTTCAAAGGGAACACAGTAGCTGGTCTCTAATGAGCAAACACTAAATAGGAGCTATGATGTCGTTCACGGTGACCGTGATTGAAACAACAATGGAATTAATAGTATTTATACACCTTCCTAGGCCTGCTAAGCTTCCATAGTTTACTACTATCTTGTGGGAGCACATATGTTTTTGGAGGATACAGAGCTAAATAGTCAATGTGCACTTTTTAAAAAAACCGTAGAATGATCTTGTTCTTTGCTGCTGACCTTTTTTGCAATGACCTCTTTACCTCTTAGACCCATTAACAGGATGTGCGACAATATGCTGCCTGTCATCTGTTTCAAAGACACAGTGATACGACGCAGGTACACCAGATGGATAAACCTAGTGTGACTAATTATTGTGTATTTGCCTTTAATTATTATCATTTATTACCAGAGGAAAGACAATAGAGGTTCTTTGACTTAGAAGAAACTGTTGGCAGCCGGGAAGTTTTTGGTTTTTTTTGTTTTTTTGGGGGGGGCGGGGAACATTATTGAGTGCATCTAAAGTTTTCATTGTTGGGGAAAAGAAATGAGAAGGAAAGAAAAGGAAAAGGAAAAACAAAAAGCACGTACATTCAATAAATAGATGGGTAGATAAGTACACACATACCTACGTACATACATAGTGGACGGATACAATTTAATTTGCTTTAACATTGCATTTAATTGGCTTCAATCAATCTCTAACTTTAACTTTTAAGGCCAACAAGTGTGTGATGATGACTGAGATTTAGGAAAGGAATCTGAGCCTAGAACATCATCGCCACAAAGAGGAATTTGCCTAAGAGTCTCTCATCAACTGTATCCTGATTTTTCTCTCATTTTGAAGCAATATTAATTTTTTTTTTTACTTGTTATGGGGCTCCAATCAGGAGCGAGATCATTTGAAAAGCATGAAAGGTTTTACCCTAAAGTTAACCGAGCAACTTGAAGGGGAAATTTCTAGGGGGAAAGTTTATAATGGAATTTCCTATTTAGACAAGCAGGGCTCAGTACAACAGACTTTAGAATCAGCCTAAGTGGTTTACACAGTGACATCCCAAAACCCCACCGTAGCTGGGGCGCTCTGTATTCTTCCCCTTTTCTAGCTTCCAGGCTCATATGGCGATACGTATGAACATAGCCTTTCGGGGGTTGGCAAGAGGAGAGTATTTTTCGCAACACGAGCTATCACAAAGGGTGTGCATTAGGAGAAGAAAAGCCCGTTGTGAAAGCCAAGTAGCTGCTTTTGAAATGATATTATAGGAGTGCAACCAGAAGTTGAGAAGAAACATAGTCCGGCCATGAAATAATCCAGTCGAGGCACTGAACAGGAGGAAGATAAGCCCGGTCCTGAGGAAGGTGTGTGTGGATGCATTTCTTCCTGGCTGCGTGTGGCCGACATCTATCATTGCCCGCTTCCTAAGAACTCTCTTATTTCCTCTTCTTCCTCTGTGGAAAGTCTTCTCTTAGTCAAAGGGCATAATGAGAATAACCGGAAGCCCGCACCGCAGGCTGTGAATCTTGAATAGTGAAAGGACAACGGATAACTGTTGACTGCATTTTGGCCCTGACCATATCGTTCCAACTTCACAGCTGCCTGGGTTTCCTGCTTCCTGGCCTCCGAGATTGCCTGTGTCGCAACATCATGGGCAGATTTTTATACTAGCCGTCACATCTGAGGTCTACTGGCCTCATTGGCCTTCCTTCGAATCCCCGCTAGCCTTTCAGTAAACTCTCTTCCCTTAGGTTAGTTAGAATCAGCTCCCCTTCCTTGCAGGGAAAGCAGTCTTACTGTTAACACTGTGAGCAGATTTGGGGGGGAAAAAGTTCTCCATTAAATTTTTCCCATTACAAGCATCCACGTTATACCTCAGGGACCCAACGGGTAGGAGTCCACGGAGACTCTCCGGTGAATTTGGACATCAGATGTGGCCACTATCATGAGATGCATGCACGACTATATATTGTCACGATGCAAGTGTCACGTGCTACAAATAATTTTTGTGTTCTAATGCTATAATCTGAAACTTTAATATAATTGACTCTAAGCCAGCTTTAGAATATAAAATCAAAAGAAAACAGTTGCTAGCCTTCAGCTCTCCAACCCTTGCCATTATAGTGGGAGATTCCCAAAGACGGAGCCTCTATCGGCCGGAGTCTCCAAGGCAGGATATTGTAGAGAAGAGCCCCTTGCTAGTCTAAAATGCATGTGGCGTAAGTGAGCAAAAAATCATAGATTGAAGCCACTGTAACGTATTATTCTTAGCCTACCTACCTAGCAAAACTTAGCCTACCTGGCTAATATGGTATGCCGTGGTTGAATGAGTGCCAGATCAGTAGTTAGAAGAACTGAGTTTATTTCCTATTCTTCAACTCATCAACGAAGTGGCCTTGGGCAAGTCATTTGAGTCCACCCGAATCATTTATTTACCTACTCTCCAAACATATTGGCGGTAGGGTAGGGGAGATAGCAAATCGCATTGCACGAGTGAAAGACTTATCTCAGTGCCTGAAGGTTCCACGAGGGAGCTTCCTGGACCGGTGGGTGGCCGAGTGCTGCCTGAACAAACCCAGAGGCTGGCTGCCTTCACAGATGCCCCACCTCTGATGTGAGGTTACACACAGGGTCTCATATTTATTTGTTCAAGTATTCGAAAACCCCTGGGACTTGATAATCTCTAAATTTCTGTCTGACTCTCTAATTCTCCTTCTACTTATTCTTCATTAAAATGTAAAGCAATGCTACTTTATCGATCTATCAAAACCTCTCTAAAAGACTCTTGGCAAAATGACGTCTTTCTTCCAAAGGGAAGGGTGGTGAAGTAAACCTGTGCCGGGCATTCACGCAGATATTTTCACTCTTGACCTACTCAGTAACCTCAGTGAACAGTGAGTTACTTCACCTGATGATGCAGAAAGGGCAGCTGAGCAGAGTAAAATTTCTTCCTCTTGGAAGATGCAGAATTAGGAAGTTAAGCTAGCTCTCGATGCTCCCCAAGCCTATCCTCCTTTGAATATACTATACATTTAGAACAAATCTTGTGAATCTGATTACTTTCCCAAGCCACGGAAAGTTTCTTCAAAATGTAAATAAACCTTGGATCTGGAGTTAATTTTCCTTTTGTGTAAAAGCACAGACGATCCCTGCTATTTTACTTTGTAAACACAGGTTTTCTCGGAGCAATGAGTCGATGCAGTTATATGCTTTTCCCCATTTCCTCAATATTGTGAATGGAGGTATAGAAATACTGGTTCTCAGTTTTACCTTTTTCAACTAACAATTGTTTGTGTCTGAGATAGAGCCGTGATTAAAGGGATACATTAACCTCTAGACTCATTTGATAAGCTGAGACTCAACCCGGCTCCCATGTCTGATGCTTACTTTCCTATGACAAGTATCTGCCCCTTGGGAAAGGGTGAGTTTTGGAAATTTTCTTAATGGTTTTGTCAATAACAATCATTAAGAGGAAGCAGTGAGTCCTTCTTCAACTCAAATCTACTCATAGAAGGGAAGATAGAGGTGGGTGGGTGTGTGTGGGGGGGGATTCATTGAATGACAGTAGCAGAGCAAAAGTTACTATAAACAGATGGTTCTGGGATACAAGAACATGCCTTTTCACATTAGGCTGGAGAAATGGAAGATAATCTACTATTGAAACCCCAGGACTTTGAGGAGTCATTCATTCACTTAGCAGGTATTGATTGAAGACCTACTCTGTGTCAAGCACTATAGAGCAAATACTTTTCTCTGCTAGGTCTCTGTGGAGCCTTCAGTAGATCTAAAACAGAATTGGCTTTGGATGATCATGGCGTGTCATTGTAGGTTCATCAACTGTAACAGATATACCCCCACTCTGGTGGGGGTGTAGGTAATGGGGGAGGCTATCTACACCTTCAGACAGTGGGAGGAAAGCCCTAGTGACCTCTTATTTTCAAGGATGGCCTCCAAGATCAGTGACCATTGGGTAGCATTAATGATACTGAAGTTGTTCCCCCACTTTCTGATTTATTAATTCATTCAATAAATATTTATTGAGCACCTGCTATGTGTTAGCATCTGAGGTTCTGAGGTGTAACACCAACTAGATATAGTCCCTGCATCACTGGCCAAATATTTCAGTAGGATAGTCAATAATAAACAAGTAAAATTAAAAAAATAATTAATTTTTTGTCAATGTTATATCATGATAAATGTCAGAGACCTGGTTCTTGACATTATATATGGTAAATATCCAAAGAAAGAATAAGTCCTAAAAACAAACAAACAATAAACAAATAAGGGACACAACAAAAATAATACATACACCAAAAAGAACGGGTGAGCTTTGACATAATTTCCTACCAGATTAGACTATTCATGTACAGATTGACTAATAAATGCACTTGGTTATTCACCCAAAGATTTATTGAGTTTCTCCTATGTGATGAACGCTGTTGAGAACTGGATCCATAAAGGTAAGACTCTGCCCCTGTCATGAGACAGGAAAGAAGGAAAAGAAGAAGAAAAATGAACGAGCTTCTTTTCAGGCTTCCCAATCCTGGAGGACTAGGATTGAGCCTCTCTGCAACACTGGGAATGAACACCTGAGCCCACCTTTGCTTCTCATTGAAAATACATTTTTTTTTTCTGTTGAACACTTGAGGATCCCTCATGATCTCTGATAATCCTAAAAGGTCACAGATGTTCTCACAGAACGATGAAGACAAAGGGCTGATATCAGTCTCAGGTACTTTTTAGTCCTAAAATAAACAATAACCCCATGGATTTCGGAAACAAGGAGAACGGGGTGCCAAAATGCAGAGAAAGAACTGACCTATGCTACTCCATGTTTAACAGGTGGTAGACCAGAAAGATATGGCTAAATGTCCACTCCCACACTGCTCTAGTCACACAAATAGTGTGCAATTCATCACTCCCCACCCCCCACCTCACCATATCTTTCTTTGATGTTAAACATTTAGGATGTCTTTCATTCTAAGAATAAACTCAAGGTCTGAAAAATTCTTTCTAGAAAAAGTGCCTGTCATAGAGATTCTGCTGTCATTTGGGATCAAAGATAAGCATGATCCTATACCCATCACACCCTATCTCTTCTTCCCCTACATAACCCATGAGGCTTCTTTATCATATACTCTCCAGAATAATTCTTTCTAGTTAGAGGAACATACTCTTCAGGGAGACCCACAGAAGCTACTTGAGGAAATGTACTTCTCAAAAACGCTGCCTTTCTTGCTCAGGGGAGATAATATAACTCTGAGGAAATGCTTTATAAGTCTTGGCATCCATAAAACTGTATCTTCTTTGGACAGTTGAAGCCGGTGGCTTGAGAGCACAGCATCCCTACAGGGCAAGCGATGTAGAATTTCCCTACAGACTGAACTTACATCTCGCACCAGATGGCATGGATTTGTGCCCTTTAAAATTCCTAAATCCCTCCTCTGTGATTCCTGTCAAAGAGAAAGCTTTTGGTTTCAGAATTAAAGCCCAGAATCACAATGAACTTATTAAGGAGATAGCTAAAATGCATGAAATCCAGGGTCTAACATGCAGACTCCATCAACTTTTACATTTTAGTTGTGCTTTCCATGGCAAGGATAAAATCTCATCATAGACCTCTAGATATCAGAGATCAGATGCCAGTTGGCTCCAAATATATGCCTTTAACATAAGGATCGTGCTGTCTTCTTGTGCACCGACACTACAGTGGGTACAGGGATCGTCGCTGTCGTTTTGTGTGCCTTGATTAGTCTTTAAATTCTTTGGAATGCTTTAGTGAGTATGTTTGCTTTTCAAACTAGGCTGAGCCAATGACGGCAAACGAGTCCAGGCTTCGCAATCAGACTTTACTTCAAAGATCATATCTGCTATTTTCAAGCTATGTCACTCACGGCAAGCTATTCTACCTCACGATCCCCTAAGTTCATCTGTAAAATGGAGGTGATAACAATCTCTATTTCTGGAGAAATGTTACGAGGAAGACAAACAAAAACAAAAGCATATATTTTTATCTTCGCACAACTCAATGAAAAATCTCGATCGAAATGATGACTTCATCCTCCAGAGGAGAAACTAGAAGTTTGAAGAGACCGCAGAGTCACCGTCAATGCCAAGGGCCAAACTGAGACCCAGGTGTCCTGATTTCAAGCTGGTGCAACTGTAACCATTGTTGTTTGTCTCCAGGAAAACTATTTAAATAAACTATTATTTATCATACTGTCTTCTAAGTAGAATGTGTATAATCTGTTATTGTGTATATAATATATAATAAATATGTTATATATAAATATGTATTATTGAATATATAATATACACTAGGGGCGCCTGGGTGGTTCAGTAGGTTAAGCATCTGACTTTGGCTCAGATCATGATCTCCGGATTGTGAGTTCAAGCCCCGCGTGAGACTCTGTGCTGACAGCTGAGAGCCTGGAGCCTGCTTCGGATTCTGTGTCTGTTTCTCTGTCTACCTTTCCCCCACTTGTGCTCTCTCTCTCTCTGTCTCTCAAAAATAAATAAATGCAAAAACAGTTTTTATTTTTATTATTATTATTTTTTTAATATTTGAGAGACAGAGACAGGGTGTGAGCAGGGTAGGGGCACAGGGCAGGGGGGCACCCAGAATCGGGAGCAGGATCCATGCTGTCAACACAGAGCCCAATGTGGGGCTCGAACTCATGTAACCGCAAGATCATGACCCGAGTTAAAGTCAGACACTTACCCGACTAAGCCACCCAGGCGCCCCCCCTCCAGAATGTTTTTATAATATATAATAAATATATGCACATATAAACTTACATAAATTTATATATTTAAATATATATTTATAAATATATACAAATAACTATAAAGTGTTCTTTTTAGGGACTTGTAGAAAATGTATCATAGAAACTTTAAATGACAGAGTAGGTAAAATTCCAGGTTTTAAATGTTTGAATTTCAATGTGTATTACACATACTCATGTACAGTCAGCTTTTTTTTTTTTTTATAGATTAATATCATGGCTTAAAATAAGGTACACATTCAGGAGTGCTAGGAAAATAAAATAAGTTACTTCGTGATGTATCGGGAGCTTTATATTCCCTGTATCCTCTTAAACGTTTTTAAATGCAGTTTGACCAAAGCATTCATATTCTACTGTGGCTTGGAGGTATACATATTAATTTGTATATATGAACGTGTATATGTGAGTGTATAAGTGTACATATGTTTACCCTGGATACATATACGCCTATGAATATACATGTGTTACCCACAAACACACACTTTTTCTCCTCTCCTTATCTTCCATATGGAACCTTACTTGAGTTTCCCTTGAATTGTCAACAATGATTATTCACTCTAAATGAAAAATAATTTCTCAGTTGTTTCTTTAATCAAAGTAAGCTTAAGATTCTTTCTTGATCCAATTTAGATGGAATTTCCTTTGTCTAAGTGGGACTGTCATTTTGCACCATAATCTCCAGACTTAATGAAACTAGCATATAGAATCGAACAAATAAGCCAACATCAGCTTCACGTTTCCAATAAGAAGGAAAAAAAAAAAAAACCCACCTATGATTAGTTTTTTTAAAAACACGAAGAAAGAAAAATGTGTATTGTTTCCTTGTTTACTTTTATCAAAGCTTTTCCTTTGAGGATGGCTGGGGTCTCTCTGAACATTTTCATCTCAGTGGCAAGTCAGTTTGGAGTCCGAATAGAAGCTTCTTAAAAATATTATTTTTGGAAAACTGACACTAATTGAAAGTCAACACTAATAATGTAAGGCCATCAGCAGCAGAGAAGAATGATAGGAGTGAGCAGAGTTTACAAAAATGAGCCGAAGCATCTGGAACCCTTCGCTGTGCGTGAGACCTGTCCTCTCAGTGAGAGACTCAGTACTGGCTCCCGAGAAGAGGGTTTGAGATCATCAGTGTCGCAGCCAATTCTTTCAACCTTATGGTTCATCATCTTGCTAGTGAATTACCTTCCTTATTATTAATTCATGGGGAGGCTCCTCTTCTCTATCTTGACATTCTAGAGTTAAGGAAAACAAATTCATTCAACAAAACTGTATTGCATGTTGTGCCGGGGGGAGAAGCGACGGCATGGAATCAAGCGTGATCTGGGGTCATACAGTGCCCCCTGTGTCCCATGAATATTGAAGTGAATGTAAATAACTTCAACTTGATGTGATGTGATCCGAATACAATGGCAGGATGGGAGGAAGAGGGTAGCATAGGTGACTACAGTTTCCATGAGGAAGAGAGTCATATCTTTCTGCTGACCACCGTCATCAGTAGCCAGCACTATGCCAGGATCATAATAGATGCTCAACAAATATTGTGGGAAAGAGGGAATAAGGATAGGAGACAGGCAGTCTTAGCTCAAAACAGTCATTATGTCTTTAAGGTTCTAAATGGAGAACTTGAATTTCTCCCAGTACACGAGGAACAGAGGGAAGGGTCGTTCCAGGGAGAACAACCCTGTGCTAAGACACAAAAAGCAGTTGGATCATAGCAATCGTGAAGGAAGGAGCTTCCCTAGGACAAGAAGGGGGAGCTGGTAATGGATGGCCTTTATGAGCAGTGCTGATGATGCCAGGACACTAACTTATAAGAAGAGCAACCCAGCGTTAAGCTTGAAGTCTGAATACACAGTGACAAGGCGACTCTGATCAACTGTCTCTTTGGCCAGAGCTAATTCTTTTCCTTGCTGGGCTAAGCTTTCATTAAACTAAGACAGGAAAGTGTTACGGGGCCTGAGATTAAGTGGGTAGAATTTAGATCGGCCTCACGTTTAGGGAGCAATGTTGGCAATGCACAAGGCAGGACGGGAGCTAAAAAATAGATTTAAAAAGGGGGAAAAATACAAAAAGAAGTATTGTTTTTAATGGGTGCTCTTGACTCAGCGTGGATGACCCTCGAGTCATGACCACGTAAACACTGATCTTGGCAAATTCCCCTTACTCTTCCTCTTTCAAACAATGCATACGCGTGTCAGGCTTTCTAAATTGTCATAAGGTAGGGCTGCTCGTTGGGGTAATTTGAAATTGGAGTCTGATTGCAAATATGTAATTTAAAAACACTCTAGTAGCAATTACCCTAGTCATTTACTGAAGAAAGGATGCCCTCCCAAGGCATTTGCTTTCCTGAAAGGTTGGATCCGAGATTCTAGATGTAAGATGCTGAGTTACTCCCAGGGAAAGGATGGGACACATATGCCATATGAAGAGGGATAATGATGTGGACCCTACTGTTTTTGTATCAACAATACTTAGGTAGCTTACAGTGCTGATACTGGAAAAGAAATGACTTGTGTATGAAATAAGGCAAAATGACATGTTTAACCTGATAGAACAAAGGCTTATCCCCCTCTCCCTCCAAGGATGCAGAAGGAACTCTCAAACATTGTTGATTAGAAGATCGTGCTGTGATCTTTGCAGCCAACACTGTTGGGTCAGATGCCAACTCAAAATGAGGACCTTGACCTCTTTTGTTTGTTTGTTTTGTTTATTTATTTATTTTGAGAGAGAGAGAGAGAGAGAGAGAACACAAGCAGGGGAGGGGCAAAGACAGAGGGAGAGGGAGAGAATCCCAGGCAGGCTCCACGTTCAGTGAGGAGCCCAACACAGATCTCCATCCCACAACCATGAGATCATGACCTGAGCCGAAACCAAGAGTCAGTCGCTTAACCGACTGAGCCTCCCAGGAGGCCGGGTGACCTCTTCTTTGAAAACAACCACGATGCACAGGGAAGGGCCCTTATGCTCTTGCGCGTGCCACATGACTACTGGCCACGGCTGTGTGATCCAGGGTGGGCTGCCCCTGGAGTTTTCTATTTTCCATTTCTGGAAGGAATCCTCCTGCAGTAGATGTGTGGAAAGTGTTTGTTGACTGATTAAACACTGGTTCTATGGATCTCGAAAACTAGCCTGCATCTACTTCATGACTGTCACTGAAGATTTATTAAAGACCAAACAAAGCCAAAGCCCCTTTCCAGTTACCTGGCACACGAAACTCAAAGTGAGACTTGATGAATCCACCTTGAATAAATCAATAAAGAACTGTCAGGAAGCTTTGCAGTATCTGCACGGGCTAGTGCAAGAGAGGCAAGGAGGAGACCAGCAGTGAAATATGTTGGAGGCATTAGCTGAGGCAGCAGCAGACAAAGGGTGCCTCCTGCTTCACCCAGAAAAGCGGTCTACCTTCCTTTATTCTCTGCTTACCCGCAACCCAGAAGGGAGAGGGTTTGCTGGAGGAAATTCCCCAAATTCCCCACCTCGTGGCCGCCGAAGCACTTTTTATTGTGTAATTCAGGGAGGGCAACCTTCCCTCCCAGCCCAAAGAATTGTAACATCTTCCAAGTGCATCGGATGCCCATGCTCCCCTTTGCATATTTCCAGAGCTATTGCTGAAATGCAAAATTCAGTTTCCTTTGGCTCCTGTCATTTCCTGTAGCACTGTTTTGGGGGAGTAAAGGAGTCGCAAAATTGAAACTATTATTGCTTGATGAACTGGTCCTGGGGCCAAGGGGGAGATGGGTTTTAGGTTTAGTTGAGGAGTTGCAGAATTGAAACCATTATTGCTTGGTCATATGGTACTGGAGCTGAGGGGGAGCTGGGTTTTATGTTTAGTTGAGATGCTACGAAGAGGTTAATGGTGCCTCTTGTAACACGCAGTAGAGAAAACACTGGACCGGGGCCCCAGTTGACTGGGTCCTAACCACAGTTTTGACACTAACTTGAGCCAGAGACCATCTCACTGGACTTCATTCTCAACTACATCAAATGAGGGTCCTGTCTCTACTTGCCCTGGTGGCCAGCAGTCAGCACTCAGCGGTGGCTTTCAGAGTGTCTCTAGTCAATGGCTGCAGGCAGCCTGGCATTGCACGGAACCCTGGGAAGGCGGCCTTGTTTTTCGAGCGGTCCCTCTTTATTTTCTTTTCAATTAGTTTTATGTGTCTATTTATTTTCCTCAACAAGTTCATAATTTCATTTCTTTTTTCTGTTTATATTCCCTCTCTGTTTCCACCCAAACCCTGCCGTGCTCCACACTCTGAAAATCTGCTTGCTTTTAAAATCCATCTGCATTGAATTATTTATAGTTTTGATAAAGTCCTGTTTTGTCTGATGTTTATTTTCTTTAATAACAAGAAACCTGGGTGAACTTTTCCAAAAGACCGAAAAAGGATTCTAGTTTTCCAAGATGCTAGGCAACCGCGGCCAAAATGCACAAAACAAGCTTTGGGTGCCCTTTCTTTTGTAATTTGGTTTTTTTCCCCTCTATTAAACATCCTTTCATCTGAATGTGTTATGTAGGGAGGGGAAAGTAAATAAATCCCTTCAGCGTGGACTCTGTCCAGAACACAATTAGGTGCCTCTCTTCACTGGCCAATCCCTTTGCTTCCGTCACTTCTAGACCAATAATGATACTTTCAGTCCGCGAGGGGAATTCTGGGTTGTGATCGGCAGGCGTGGTCACATGATCAAGATGCTCGCTTATCCTCCTATGATTCTTATTACTATTCCCACTATCACTCCTATTACTAGTACCCTATTGCTTTTGGTTGCTTTTCATTCTCCATGACACCAACTTCGCTCGGAACATTTGGCCACCCCGATTTTAGGTTCCTTACGTGGATTTTTCCACTTTTATCTCTTCGGCTGCTTATTTCATGGCATTCGTATCCCTGATTACTGGGCGCCTCTGTAGCTAACCAGTTTTCAGACTCATATCCCCTTCCTCCAACATCCTCCCCGCCCCCTCCCCTTTGCCTTATATCATCCCATCCGGTGCTTCCTACATTAAATTAATTACCTTAGATGTTGGAGGTGCGTCAATGGGGGATGGGCGGGAGAGAGAGGTTTTCAGACCTCCCCACTAAGATAAGCACACCGCACACCCCCACTTACGTGCATCCCGTGCGCAAACACACGCAGAGCGCGGAAGCGAAATGGATCGCCAGTGGTGTCAGGATGACCAAAGATGAGAATAAACGAACAGAGCAAATGTACAAACCAGAGCGTACGAGTCAGCTGTGCCAAGCAAAGTAATTTGGAACACCGAACGAGGGAAACACACACACAGAAGTCTTCTATCTTGGACAGTTTTCAGGGGATGCTTTTTGTATTCAGTTAGGTGGAAAAGACAAAGTTTTATTTCTTCATTTTGCCTATTATTTCCTCCTCTCCTCCTTTTGTGCAATTCTTATGATATATGTTTATGTACACACACACACACACACACACACACACACACACACCCCACCCCCAGCCCTCTTTCCAATCCTTCCTTTAAGGTTTAATTTAACAATAACATTTGCGATCGGGGTCCTGAGCATCTCAAGGGCATTGCGCTTGAAATTGCACACACTCTGCACCATTTATCATAGGCTGACATGTGTCATGTTCCAGACTGCGGCTCCAAGAGGTTACAGCTCACGACTGCTTCTTTGTTGATCAGCCGCCGAGACAACTGAGGCACCTTTCTTCCCTTCTCCTTTCATTTTTTTTTTCTCTCATTATTAAAGCTGCCTCATCCCCTTTTTGAAGGCCTAACTCACCCCTTCGCAGAAGAAGAAACACAAAAGAATTTGTATTGTGTTGGATGCCGTGGCCCTCATTTCCTGAAATTTCTGATGAGGGGCCACTCGGTGTTTAATAAGATCGGAATGCACCACTATAAACTTTAATCTTTGTCAAGAGAGAAAGGAACGGAAAAGGCCATTAAAGTCAGCAGCGACCTGGCTTTGTTTCCAAGCAGACGGAGTCCTGTGTGGGATGGGAACATTTGGAACCCTAGCTGGACGCCAGCCCCACTGACAGAAGCCACCCGTGTTGTCTTTCCAGAGTACGCTCTCCCAAGGTATGGTCCTTGCTTAGCGCCATCTTCTAAGCCAGCGGGGCTTTGAACTACACTCTGAAAGCTCCTTTGTTTGCAAATTAAAGTACTCAAGTCGAAGACAGGGGGACTATAGTTTCCGGTGTAAGGCCTTTGTGGGCCTCACCCACCAAAGCTCAACTTGTGTGCAACTTTTCGTGGAAACCGGGGCCCGGATGGTTTCTGGGAAAGTTTTAAGAACAAGCTCACCACAATAAATACCTGTTGGGGCATCTCCCACGAGGCCGGCTTTGATCTGAGGTATTTGAAAGCCAGTATTTCTGACTGTATGGCTCTTTCTGTTGAAGCGCAGACATTCAGAGTTGAGTTGTGGTTTTGGTTTGAAGAGTAGATTTCTCACACGTTCTCCTCCTTTTCCCAGCCTCCCTCCCCTCCCCACATGTTCACCTCTGACCTCTCCCAGCTTCCTTCCCTTTCTCTCTGCGACAAAGTAGGGCAGTCACTGTTTTTCTCCTGTGAACTCCTTCCCACCTGTGTTCTTCCCTCACACACGCCTTACTCAGGGCCACCCCGACTCTCCTCCCCTTGCCTCTCCCCTGGCGTCCCTAACCTTTTTCCTACAGAGCTCGCTGCAGGGGGACTGGACATTTACTGTAACCTATTACATATTACATCCCAAGCCTGTAATCTTTCTGTTTTGCTCATCACCGTTGTCTCGGCACACTGGAGGCCCTCAAATCATGGGATGGATGAATGAGCCGAAGACGTTGTTAACAACTCTTTCTCGGGGATTCTGGAAAGGTGTTACAGATCTGCGGTTCTGTGAGAACTTTCCTTACCCGTGACCAGAGGCTATGCCACCTGTTGCCTCCTCTCCACTCGTCTGGCCATTTCAGGTGAACGAACCCTCACCTCGAACAGGTAGTTGGGTCCCTCCTTAGGGAGCTCAGGACCGGGCCAGGCCACCCAGAGGCCTTGCTGGAGAGTTTATAATTTACCGCTGGGCTTTGAACGCCACACCGTTTGCCATCCGCTGCCAAAGTTTATCGCGTGAAGGAAGTATACACGGGCTTGGGGAGGAGGAGACAATTTGTTAGGTGGCACTTACCCAGACTGACTAGTTGTCAAGCACTGGGATAGTTTGTGGAACTTCCAAGATAGTAAGGCACAACCTCTGGCCACAAAGAGCTCATAGGCTGGGATGCCCAACAGTGAATCCAAAACCACAGAAGTGCGACAGAGAGTGACGGACGAGCAAAGGCGACCCACCCACACAGTGACAGACTTTGGGGAGGTTTCACAGAACCTCTGAGGCCGAGTCTTTAGGGAGGAATGAGGCATTAGCCAGGTGAATGAAGGTTAAGGATCTTCCTAAAAGAGGGTACTGCCCGGAGAAAGTCGGAGGGCGTGCGAGCGTAGAGTGACTATCTTTTCCCCACTTCCATTAGTGTCTTCTAGAAGACTACAAGAAATCATTTGATCTCCTTTGGGATCCTGCAGGACATAACTATTGAGTGCGCTGGGCTTATCCAACCCATAATGCTCTCCCAAAACATCCAACTGCATTATCTAAGGGATCTACACCCTCAACCCTGAAACTAGTGAATAATGTCCGCTTCTCCTAAGAAGTAGAAACTGAATGTCATAACTTCCGTGTATGTGCGTGTGTCTACGAGAGAGAGAGAGAGAGAGAGCGAGAGAGAAATAGACCCAAGAGATAGGGAGATTTGCATTCTCTTAGGGAAAGAGCATGTTCCAGAAAAGGTGCATTGCTATCGGACTTCTAAGATTTGCCCACCCATTCAGAGAGAGCCCTGGCTGTGCAAACTCCCCGAGGTTGATCTTAAAGATAATTGACAGTTGAAATTACAGCTCAAGGCCCACTAGAGAAAAAGGTGGTTTGAGAAGGATCCTTGTGTTGCCAAAACACTCCCCTGAAAGGGGAACAATTCAATTGTCAACTGATTGTTTTGTTTCTATGACACCAAACATCAGCGTTGTTTCCAGCCATTTTTTCTGTGTGGCACCACTGAGATGATTTACTCTTCATCCAGATAAGCTCAACATCCCGAAAGATACATCCTAATTGTCATTTAATTTGAGGTCAATGCGTTAGCATAATGATGAATGAGAAATTGGTGTACTGGCAGCTCTTGGGAAAGAGGTTCAAGGATAAAAATCTGAAAGGCTAAGTAAACAAAAACAACGGAGTCTCTCTCTCTCTCTCTCTCTCTCTCTCTCTCTCTCTCTCTCTCTCTCTTTTTTCCTCTGCCGGAGATTTAGCCCTTTCCGTATTTGCAAAGCATCATTATTATCCTCACACCCTAAAAGAGTGTAATATCAGCCGGCTATGATTTACCTTCCCGAACAACGGGTTTAGGAATTGGTAAAAGACCATGTAATCACTAACTCAAGTAGGTCACCCATGTCAAGTAGGTATGTCTGTTTTCTTCATTTTCATTAAAACCGTAAAAAAACAACTTGTAATCAATTCACATTCTACGCTTACTAGAAAAGGATCTTTGTTGAGCTGTGGGTAATAATAAGAGGGAGGTGACTCAAAGGCTGAAGGGGTGCCAACAAATCCAACAAGTAAAAATAAAAAAAAATAGATAAGACATCATAATAAGCTGAACAGTATTCAAAAGCAATCAAGTGAAGATGTTTGAGAATATTATACAAAAGAATAATGGTATTTGTACAGTAGGTAAAATATAGATTACAATTTATAACAGGATACAGGAAGGAGACAGGAATTGTTTGTAAGACCTTGTGACAGAATTTCAACAAATCTCTTTTAAAAGCTTTCTCTTTGCCTTGGCGTGGAGTCCTGGGCAACTCCAACAGCCACGCGAGATGAAATAAAATGCCCAGACTGGCAAACATTATGAGGTCTGAGCACAGAACCTGATCTGAACCCCAGAGTCAGCGATGGTCCTAACTTGCATCCAATTCACCTACTGTCCAGAGCCTCGTTGCGTCTCTATCTGAGGACGTTATTCGGGGAGAGGTTTGTTTGTGGAAACTTTCATATCACGTGGTTTATGGGAACTTTAAGGTAGCCTCTAGGGTCTCCATCCCAAGGTGATTATTTCCTTGAAGGTACTGGTTTAAAGATAGCGTGTCTAAATGGAGGTAACAGTTGTAGACTCTTCTCATAGAAGCCTTCCTCTTGTAACTTTTTTAATTTTTAAAAAATGTTTATTAATTTTTGAGAGAGAGTGAGAGAGAGAGAGAGAGAGAGAGAGAGAGAGAACAAGTGGGGGAGGGACAGAGAGAGACAGGGAGACACAGAATCCGAAGCAGGCTCCAGGCTCTGAGCTGTCGGCACAGAGCCCGACGCGAGGCTCAAACTCACGAACCATGAGATCATGACCTGAGCCGGAGTGGGACACTTAACCGACTGAGCCACCCGGCGCCCACCCACCCCCCCCCCTCCGGTAACATCTTTAACTGGGATTTGATTGAATCGTAGCCCTCCTCTGTGAGGTTGTTGTGAGGAATGAGTGTCTTAAATTATGTGAAATGCTAAGAACAGCGCTTGGGACATAGTGGAAGCTATAAAATGATAGCTGTTTTCTTGTTATCATTATAACTCTTGCAAGTCAGCTGAATGGGTAAATTACGCGGCCACGTACATTTCCATTCTGTTTGGTACAGTTGCTAGTTTTCCTTCCTTTATCCTACCCTGGCTCCATTCTCTCTGTTTCTTTCCCGGTCCCGTTTGTGAAGAGCAATCACTAACATCTATTGTGCACCGTGGGCTGGACATGCTGCAAAATATTTTTACCTGTTTCCTCTCATTTAATCTTCCCCCCAAAGCTTGTGAGGTAGGCGCTGTTGTTTCTCATACTGCAGGTGAGAAAACTGAGCTCTACAAAAGGCAAGAGATTTGAACGAAGTTCCACCAGTCGTAGGAGCTGATCTGGGAATTGACAGGCTGTCCAGCGTCACAGCTGGATTCTCACTCCCGGTCATTTGTGTCCCCATCTCTTTCCTCATTATCGCAGCTGAACTCAGTGGCTGAACTGTGCGTCCATGTTCCCCTTCTCTCTTCCTTCTGGTGAAGACAGAAATCCAGGGCCAACCAGCCTGACTAACAAACAGCCCAGCCTGTGCATCCGCACAACACCCTCATTTTGTCTTTTTCTAAATAAACTGAATAGTGAATCTCTATGGTGCTGGGGAACATCTTGCCATCAAAGACATTTAGAACAAGGCTGTTTTCACACTGCGGCAGAAAACAGCAGTCGAGCTCACCTCGTAAAATTCACATGGGATTAAGAGGACGAACAGATACAATTTTGACCACTCCTTAATAGAAATCATTTGGGATCTTGTATCGAGTAGAAAACGTCAGTTCTCCAGAATGTTTACAAAATGGGGCTTCCCAGGTAAGCTGGCATTTTTTGCTGTTAATTGATGATCAAGAGACACTCAAACCCATCGTTCCCATTGCCGTTGTTATCAAACTTATTTTCTGAAATGGATAAACTCACTTCCCTGCCTCAGCAATCACACTAAACTGAACTTGCCCGGTTCTTTATTTGATGATTTAGATTCTTACAGTTCCCCAGAGTCCATTTTATGGATACGAATTGTTGGTATTTATTACCATAAACACAGACTATATAGCAGATTACGAACAGAGATAGTTTTTTTTTTTTCTGATTTTTTTCCCCATATGCTTAAGTCTAGAGTGTTTTTTCTCCATTGGAGGTGCCTTTCCTCCTTAACGTGAATCAATGTACAAAAAGAAAAGCTCACAGATGACTGTCATGCTCTTACTCATTTTATTATTTTATTTCAACTATTCCTCTCTCTTTTGCCCAATTATTTTCTCCCCTCCCTAGCTTTTTTGGTTTTCCTCTCCCTCACTTCCAGAGCAGAATAACTTTCCCTTCTCTGTGCCACATATAACATTTATAACCTTGTCTCCTACGGTCTCCAACCTGCTTCCCTGCCCTCCTCTTCCTCCCTCTCCATTCCCTCCTTTGCCTTGACATCTCTGATGTCTTTAATCTTCCAACAGCTGCAAGTATCACTACATGTGTCGATACGCCCCCACCTTGACCTTAATAATATGGTCTGGCATACCAAGAGTGAATACTAGGAACAAGGACACCAGAGTCCCAAGGGAAGCTCTGCTGATCCTTGGGTACATGACCTCGAGCAAGAGTAGAAAGTCAGAGCTGAGTGCAATGTTAAGAAGTTGATAACTTGATCCCACCCATTTAATATACAAAATGGAAACCCATGTTGGTCATATGTCTCATCCCCTGTCACCCAGCCATGTTTTGAACTCAGGACTTCTAGTTGGGGGTCAATCGTTCTTTCTATTTCATCTGTCCCATGAGGCCCACTGTACTGAGATGTAGGTTGACTTTGGGCATGCAAATAAGACAAAATTATAGCTGCGAAGTGACTTTTGAAAATATTGATTGTTTAGCCTGTAAGCACTGATACCTCATATGTAAACAACACCAATAGCTCTCCCCAAAGATGCCACCGGTGACTCAAACATGTGCTGAGAACCTCAACAAAGGATCATCTATTCTTAACGCTCTCGCGGATTCTGCCAGAAGAGTGAAGTTCTTGTCATACCTCCAAAATACAACTTTTTTTTTTTAATAAAGCAAACTTCTTTATTGGCCCTAAGCAAATGAGAAGGATGACGTTTGCTGATACTAACAGAAGACCCATCACGTTTCCTTCCTACTGTTACAAGATACACGAAAGAAAAGAAAGATGCCAAAGCCGGAGAAAAAGAAACAGAAAAGTACAGACAGATGAAGAATCTTTCATATAGTATCTACGTTAGTTAATCAGTATAAGAGAAACAGCAGCAGTATTTCAAATAAGTATGCAAAACAAACAAAGGAACAATAAATTACAATAGGCCTTAGGTATTCCAGAAAGGTCAGTGGAATTTCCCAGCCTCTGACCAATGATAAAATCAAATTATGGAACTTGGTGCCTTCCTGAATTTTCTAAAAAGCCCCTTTTCAGAAGGGGTTAAAATGTGAATACTAAGCAGCGTCTAGTACGTAAGACTGGGAGTATGAACAGAACAAGTCAACTTTGTCCTCATATCCGAGGGATTACCACGACAGAACCACAGGCACCAGGCAGAAATGAAATCCGGATGGGAAAAAGGGCTGTTACCTCTGGAAAGACTAAGATGGCCACGACTTCCTCGTCCCAGATGCGGAGCAGGTGGCCCAGGGAAGAGACGGTCACATTCAAAATTATAAGGTGATATGCAGATTCCCAAATACTTATTTTGCTCAGAACTCAGAAACTCCTAAAGTTTAGCAGATTTCCATGGTATCTAAATGAAGTATAAACTATATACACTGAACATGTTAGTGCCTTTTAAACTTGAATTCAATTGCTACACAAAGGGCAAAAGGAGAGAATTGCACCCCCAAAATCTCTAGGAGAAAAAATACTCATATATATATGTGTGTGCGTGTGTGTGTGTGTGTGTGTGTATGTGTGTGTGTGTGTGTGTGTGTGTGTGTATGTGTGTGTGTGTATATATATATATATATATATATATATATATAACCCCAATGACATTATCGGACACAAACTCGGTTCTTGGTAGGAGTCTTTTGTCATTAGTGAAAAATCAGTTACCTATTAATATTGCCATTTTTTAAAATATAAAATATGCTCCAACGGGCTATATAGGAAGATATCTTTAATTTGCTTCCCTGGTTGGTGGTAGCCTGAAAAAGGGAATTAGAACCACTGGTTCCCAGAAATTAAGAGAAGCAGTGTCAGAGAGCTCAGCAGGAAGCTGATTTGAGAGCAGGGTAATTGCCAAGATGATTAATTATTCCTTTGAGTTGTGCACAAGTGTTCTTTCTCCCCCTCTTCACCAGCAGGCTGACTTCAGAAAAGGAGGTGGCCCTCACTGGCGGGTCCAGCTGCCCAGGTACCGCCAGTTCCATGGCCCCGTTCTCCCCCCACAGAGCGGCTACCAGGGGATGGGAGGCCACTTTTCCCCCCTCTGGTGAACTGCCTGAGATGTCATCTTCGCACTGCTCACACCCTCTGTCTTCAGGAAGAGTACTTTGCCTGCCTCCATATTTCTCAGGCCACTGTGAGAATATTTTCATTCTCGGCTTTTCTTTTCCTATTAGGAAGGAGACAGGGAAGGGCATGAGCTTCAGCTGGAGTGTCTACTCTTCGCTAAGGGTTTTACCAACGTGATCGCATATGATCCACTCCAAAGCCCCATCAGAATGGTATCGTTTTCTGTATCCTACAAATAAAAGGGGCTGAAGTCAGCCTGGTAAAAAAACCAAGCCCGCAGAGCTAGGCAGAGGCAGGAATAGAACTCGAGTCTCTCCAACCCCAGAGCACATCACCACTGCGCTCTTCGAGACTCTCTCCTCAGCTGAGCGCTCAGTGCAGCACAGGTGTTTCTTGTCTTACACTGGAGCCCACATGCATGAGCTTCCCCCAGAAAAATCAATAGAGAAGGAACGACGTAGAATAACAGAGGTATGTTTGGAAAACGTGTATCCGTTTCTTAACTGAAGAAACTGAAGGCGCTTGGCAGCCATTTTGATTCCATTAACTCAAAGCTCTATTTAAGAGAAGAGGTGAATGAAGAGACAGAATAGCGATGTCCTTAAGATCCCTGTCCTTTGGGGCGCCTGGGTGGCTCAGTCGGTTAAGCGTCCGACTTCGGCTCAGGTCACGATCTCACGGTCTGTGAGTTCGAGCCCCGCGTCGGGCTCTGGGCTGACGGCTCAGAGCCTGGAGCCTGCTTCCGATTCTGTGTCTCCCTCTCTCTCTGCCCCTCCCCCATTCATGCTCTGTCTCTCTCTGTCTCAAAAATAAATAAAAACGTTAAAAAAAAAATATCCCTGTCCTTAGAACCATCTTGTGTGGGACTGTATCCCATGTCTACCAGTTGCTATACAGATGACTCTGGGCAATAGACTTAAATAGCTTTTGCCTCAGTTTTCTCAGCTGAGAAATGGGTATGTTAAATAGTACGTACCCCCCAAAACTGTCACGGGGATTAAATGACACACGAACAAAGCTCAGAACTGTCCCTGGCACATAGTAACCACCCAGCCAATATCAGCTGCTAATGTCATCATATTAGCAGTGTATACCCAACGAAACAGCCACCGATGAGCTGAAATAAACACAAAGTTCTGGCTAAAAGTCAGTGGCAAGAGAAAAAAAAATGTGGGAAAGCAGGGCAGGAAAGAAAAATAACTGATGCGGCAACAATTCGGGTAAAGAAGAGGTGGAAATTTGGGCTGGCCGTGAGCTAAATATGAGCTGGCCGTTTGATGGCATTATTTTAAGGTAGGTGAATGCAGTAAGAAACCACGTGACTGACTATATAGCAGAGCGTCCTGAAGATCTTCTGCTTCCTGCTCTGGACGATCAGTTCTGAGCCAAATTGGTTTCATCTCTGGCCAAGGTCCCTTAAGGGGGAAATGAATAGCCCCAAACCAGAGTGTGTCTAGAAAAGAAAGAGCAAGAAAAGGAGGAGTCTGGCAACTTCTCCATTTAAGGAGGTTGAACTTGGAGACATGACAAAAGGCACAATCTTGGCTCGCCTTTCGGGAGGATGCTGTAGCTATGACAACTGTCGGAGTCTGAAATGGACTGATTTGTAGCTCGCGAGTCCCCGGTCTCGGAAACCGAACTTGCTGTGATTTTGCTAAGAAGCTTGTTGATGGAAATCTGAAGTACATGCACTGCTGGAAGACTTCTTACTGTCTCTGAAGGTTCCTGATTCTATGACAGAAAGAGATAAATCTGCCCATAGCCACCTGCCTCTGGTAACCAGCCTCCACAATTTTACAGCTCACCATACTAACCAGTGACCATCCTCTCTGGTTTCCTTGGTGGCTGGAGTTCTCCCCCACTACGGGGTAGGATGCTTACTAGGACACCCACAGACTTATACTTCTTGCCATTGAGCATGCTTCCCCAAAACCAGGTGTATTTGTCCCCATTTCTATTTAAACTAGTTGCATCTGTTACTGTAATTGCTTGGTTTCATTAAACATTATGTAAACTGGTGAAATATTACTGTTAGAAGACAGCAAGATGTTGTGTCTATGAGAACGAAGTTGAATGCCTTGGAAAGATTTGATGAAGGCTATTTGCTAAAAAGTAATTGCTGTTAAATTAGGTGTGAGTTAGACAAATGTATAAGATTGGGAAAGATCATTAAAATTTAGATGGATTCTCTTCTGAGATTGCTCTGCAAGTTTTTAAGTTCTGGCTCCTCTCCGTAGACACTGAAAAATCATGGATGCTGCTTAATAAGTGTGATTTATGCAAAATGACGATGCGGAACTCTGATCGGCAGGCCTGTGTGCAGAAAGAAGGCCTTGACCCTATACCAAGAGGTTGACAGATTATGGATAACTTTTAAGTTAAAAGAGTGTAATATATGATGCTTCTTTTTTATGATTCTCTGATGCCTGGTATTTGAAATTCATCACCAACTTTCTTGCAGCCACAAATGCACAGTCTTTTGACGACGGTTATTGTTCAGACAGGTGACAGTCAAGTGACTAAAAAAAGGTGGCTTCTGCTGTAACTGTTGGAATGACTGGCACAACAGCGTGTCACTGTAGAATTCAATGGCAGGCAAAGACTGGGACAAGGCATTTTGGGAAGGGAGATATACAATGTGGGGAGCACTGCCAAACAAGAAGGAAGGAGGCACCTAGGAAGGCTGATGGGTCTGGGTCAGAGAAGTAGCTTTAGGGCTCAAGCCCTGAGACAAGGGGCTGAAGAGTAGGTCCCTGCCAAATATTGGGTATTCTTGTCACGAGATGAGAAGTTCAAGTGTCTAGAGATGTAGCCAAGAAACAAAAGCCAACCATCAGGACCAGAGCCAAGGGGCAGAGAGAAAAGAGAAGGGGTGCAGGAAGCAGGCACTCAATGTCTTACCCCAGTCAGATGGTACAATCCAGCCCCCCAATGCTCCAAATGGCTTCATATCCATGATGATGTCAAAGCACCTGTCAGTAGGCTCCGTTTTTGTTGTTGTTGTTGCTTTGTTTTCACGTTGTTGAAACAACGTGTTGTGTTGTTATCACGTATTTGATCAGAGGCAACAGAAATGGGCTCCCTAGTCTGGCATTGCCACAATCTTAGGCAGGTCCTGAGGGAAGACCCTGGGCCCTCTGTGGTCTTATCTATCAACTGACATTTTCATGGTCTTTAGGGTGAAGCCTGAGGAAATGACAAGATGGTATATGTAAAAAAAAAAAAAACAAAAAGTTGGACACCAGTAAATAAATGGAAGCCATTACTATGGTTTGCCAAGATTGGGTGACTGGACTGCCACTTTGTGATTTGTTTCAAACAGGATTGGCTTCCTCATGTGGAAAATATAAAGTTAGGTGGGGGTAGAAGCTGGTAGAACTGCAACCAAGAGGAGATCCCCAATAAGTTATCTGTTGAATTTTTGATGTCACGGCCACTGCTTTTTTAGAACGAGGTAAACATATATTTAATGCTTACAAACCACTGGGTTGAATTTTAGATTTCTTTTCCCTCAAATGTTCTTTTCTCAGCTCTTCTGATTTAGTTAAAATATTTCTATTTTGTCACAGGGGTAAATATAATGAAAGACATACTGCGAAGAGACGAAAAAGGCAGAATTGTAAGACAAATCTGAGATCCCAGTCTTAGCTCCTGATGATTAGCTGTGAGATCTGGAGGAGCCCCATGTAAATTCCCACCTACACAATCCTCAGTTATCTTCCTTCTAAAAGAAATGATAACAAAGCTAACCTCAATGGGTTCTGAGGATGAAACAGGTTCATGATAATGCATCTAATTTTCCTAGTTTCATAGGGGGTTCTAAGTAAGCAGTCATCGAAATTAGTTTACATTGATATTATTCAATTGACAAGTGAAACTTTTCTATACTCAACATTAGAAAGCAGGATTATTCTTCAAAAGTTACATGTTGAGTTTATTTGTCATTTTACAAAATGTATTATCCTTTTCTGTAGGGACTCGTAATTGGGTTCCTTTCGATATAGAACTTTCTGGTAGCACTTCAGATAGCATCTAACTTAGAATTACGTACTAGAGAAATGCCAGTGATGTGCAGTGACGTCTAGCGGGACCATTTGAAGAACGTAGATACAAACACCGTCTGTTTGTTTCGGCCTTCTGCTGAGTCCCGTAGGACTAGAAAATTCTCAGAAGGCAAGCATCACTACTCAAAGGCTCGCGATCCAGGGGAGAGGAATCCTGATGAACTCTGAAAATACAAACAGCTCCCCCTGGAAGACAGGCTTAAAGAGTGATTTCAGGCTTATGGAGTGGGAGTTCAGAGATCAACCTTTCCTAGGAGGTCGCATGTGAGTTGACGTCAGAATGATGTGAAGGAACCAGCTATGTAAGGCTTTCAAGGGAGACTGTGCCACATAGGGGTTGAGAGTACTTGCAAAGAACCCACAGCAGCACTAAGTTGTGTACCAGGAATGGAGGGAAGGGAGGGAAAGCCAGGGTGGCTTGAGCAGAAGAGGGAAAGGGAAGTGGTTGGAACTGAGGTTGGAGAGAGAGGCTAGGCCCAAGTTCTTCCTTAGTAGGAATTCCGGAGTGTGGCACCCAGTGAGACCTGAATGGGAGTAGGTTGAGCCTCTGACTTCAGCTCAGGTCACGATCTCGTAGTCTGTGGGTTCAAGCCCCGCGTCAGGCTCTGTGCTGACAGCTTGGAGCCCAGACCCTGCTTCGGATTCTGTGTCTCCCTCTCTCTCTGCCCCTCCCCTGCTTGTACTCTGTCTCTCTCTCTCTCTCTCTCAAAAAAAAAATAATAAATAAACATTAAAAAAATTTTTTAATGATACCTAGCAGCATATCTGATGTAGTAATTGCCTTTTAATTGAGTTGGATATGAAATGATGAAGATTTAGATTCTAAGAAATGGAGAGGAAGGGAGGTATTTAAGAGAAAAGGAACATTTTTAAATTTATTTTGTTTTGCTTGTTTATTAAGGCAAATGGCCTCATTCTGTGTGGTCTCTACCAGCTGGAGTGCATCAGAGTATGTTTTCAAGTTAATGCTGCCTTTAAGTCCGGAGTGGAAATTGGGTCACGAAAACAGCTAATACTTTTATAAATAATGGCAAAATTCTCTAGTTAAACCTAAAGAGTAGTTCTCAAATATTCTGAATTTATTGGGAGAAGGCCGTGCGTTACATGTTTAAAAGACATTTGAAAGCATTCCTGGCATTTCATGATGATGAAATATTTGAATCCGAAGGTGCATCTCAGGATTCTGAAAACGTTACTTGTTCAGTAAATAATTCTGCAGTGAGAAGTTTGGCTTTGTACCTTGGGTGTGTTTCTCTTGACCATACCTGAAAAAAGAAACAGTTCACTATAACCTTGAAAGTCTTCATACAACCTTCTCCATGTGCCAGATTCCTTTCTAAGCACGTTCAAGCATTAACCCTTTTAATCCGCATGACTTAGAGGCTGTTATTATCTTCATGTAACAGATGGGGAAACTGAGGCACCAGCATTAAATGGTGTGCCAAGATTATAAAACATGCGAGAATCGGAGCCAGAGTTTGAACCTGTTCCAAGATCTGTGCCCTCCAGGCCAGGTTGCCTTTCCCTCCCTCCTACCGTGACCTTCAGTGTAAAAACTCATAGCGCCTAGGTATCTTTATTTATTTAGTTTTTTTTTTTTAGTTTATTTATTTATTTTGAGAGAGTGTGTGTGAGAGAGAGAGCACAAGCAGGGGGGGCTCAGAGAGAGAAAGAGAGAGAGAGAGAGAGAGAAAGAGAATCCCAAGTAAGCTCTGCGCTGTCAGTGCAGAGCCTGACATGGGGCTCGAACTCATGAACTGCGAGATCATGATCTGAGCCGAAACCGAGAGTTGGGTGCTGAACGGACTGAGCTACCCGGGTGCCCTGTGCCTAGGTCTCTTTAGATGGCAGTTTAAAAACTTAAAGGCTAAGGTAGGAATGTACAAAGGTAACGTAAATTAGTGAGGGGAACTCCAAGGAAACAGGAGGAGTAAAGGCTCTAGAAAATTGGAGAAAATGTGACCCATCTACATTACGAAGCTGCTGGGTTTTTTTCCAGGTCAATGTCTACTAGAGCAGAAGGTCCAGGAGGGCAGAGACTTTGGGTTTGCAGTTGTTTCCCCCGCTGATTTATGCCTACTACCCAGTGCACCTGCAAAACAGCAGGTGCTCAGGAAATATTTGTTGAATAAGTAAATGTAAAGTGCAAGAATGTCATCTACGTATAAGTAGGTTCTTTTTTCTTTTTTAAAAGAAAAGGCAGATATCCAAAATATATATGCAATTTGCACATTTATACTGTCGCTTTATTAAAAGAAAGCTGCATGGGCAAATCATGACAAGTTTGTAGGCTAGGTCTGGGCAGCGAGGAAGGTTTGGGTGGCCCATTTGACACCCCTAGTCCTGCAGTAAAAAGCCATTAACTGTGTGCAAATGGTAGACATTTAGAATGGTGGTAACCTTGATTCGAGCATTGTTCCAGAACTGGGTTGAGCATTTGAGAAAAACTCTGGATACAAAAAGAAAAAATAAGGAAGAAGAAGAAGGAGGAGGAGGAGGAGACGGAGGAGCAGGAGGAGGAAAGAAAAAAGAGAGAGAAAACCCATACAAAGCGCATGACTGGGTAAAAGAGAATTTCCAAGTTGCGTTGCCGCATTTCCAAGTTGTAATTCCCGTTATTGTACGGCTCTGCTTAACGTTAATTTGTTTGGCAGAGAAAAATATTTCCATGCCTTTGATTATATAAAGTAGTTCAGAAGACACATGTAAGACGTACTAATATGCCTTGAGCTGTATCATCCTCTTTGTAATTTCAAATGCCAGTGGCAAGGGAAGGAAGCCAGTTTCTGCCTGAAACACTAAGTTCTAGAAGCAAAACAAGGCTGCTTCGTGCAATTTATCACCCTGGTCCAAGCAGCAGGGTAGTGCATGGCCTTGACCATTTTTCCAGGCCAACTGTTTTGACAACGTCCGCAGTCTCGAACTCTAGAGTCGTACAGGAACAAGAGAAAAAAATACCCTGGAAGCTTTGGTTCCACTCCTTATAAATGTTACATGAATTGACTAATAAACTAAATTTAGCATGAAGGGGACAAAAGAACACCTGACTTCAGATGAATGCGTAAGAGAGCAGGGAGAAGATTTTTCTTCGTATATTCAGAACTTGAGTTGAAATATATGCAAAATAAACAAGAGAGGCAGGGCAGGCAAAGACTGGGAGTCCTGTCAAGGAGAAGCCGGTTAGAGAAACTTTTCCAGGTGTCTGGAGGTGAATCTTTTTTAGCTGAGCAAAGTCCTTGTTTGACCTGATGGTTTCACACATTGCTGAGAGCTTGGTTCATAGATACCAAACTTTTCCCTGTGCTTTATTGGTTTTGGCTCCTTATGACCTCTTCTAGCAGAACAGCCTCTAACATCCTGGAAGCCACATCATCATCACTCACTTTGGGATGAGATTTTTTTTTTTTTTTTTTCCCAACAGAGTGCAACACAAAGAAAGGAGGCTGTTCCTAGCAATCTTCCAATGCAGCCTCAGGGAATAACTCAAGCAATCCGAGAAAATGCATAAAGAAAAATGAATGTCAGGAAGAATTATAGGAACCGTATTAACTTTCATGCCCGATTACTTGAAATCTGTATGTTGGGGCTTGGAATTCAAATGCAAGCTAAGTACCTGGTGCACGGTGTTTACTCATTAAAGTTTATGTATCATTGTTATTATATTACCAAATGAGGAAATGGAGCAAAAAGTCATGCAGATTTCAAAAGAAGACACCTTTGAGAATTCGTATCTGTTACCCAGGGCCACCCTGTTGAATGCTGTCTGGGTTGAACGCTGTGTTACTCCCCACTGCATCATCCATATAAACTAAGATTTGAACGGTGCCCCCTGGAGTCGTGCGTCGTGGTTGGCCACCATCCATTCCGATTAAGAACACAGAAAAGGATACGGATGCGTTGAACCACCAGAGGGAATTGATTAATAGTCTATGGCTATAGGTACAATTAAAGGATTTGTAGAGACAATAGCGATATGGATCTTGGGCTAGAATTGAAAGTTGCTTTGAATTTCTAACATGGCTTTTGCCCTGAAGAAAAATGGTTTTTGGTTCTATTCATAGGGACCATTTGGGTATTTTGGGGAAAAGAAGGTAGAGAAGGAAACGGACTCCAAGTGGGCCTTTCCTCGCAGGGCTGTCGTGAACACCAGATCTTTGGTACAAAGCTCCACTCATGACGTGTTACCATAGTGCATACGTATTACCTAGTGCAGTGTGTATTAGCACGATTTCGGCCGATTTCAGATGTTAAAGAGAAGAAATCAGATATGATTCTAATGTCAAAATCAAATAGGCACATGGGTGTTTTCTTGAGCTTAACAAAATAAGCTTCCCCGTTCTCCTCTCAATAGATAGGGCACCTCCGCCTCTTTCTTCTTCTTGCGACTTCTTGCTACCTCTGTCTTTGCACATGTGCAGTCGCTCTCCGATACACGCTGCGATCCATACACAGATGAATAGATGTTAGTATTGAAAAGAAGAAAAGGTAACGCTCATCACGTCTCAGTGACAAGGCGAGTGCACACACAGTGTTGGGTTTTGTTTCTCGTGGGTGGGTCACGGGAGTCAGCTGACACTTGCGTTTACTCAGTTATTCACTCATTCGACGACTCTCTTCAAGTGCCTTCTGTATGCCGTGATGGGCTCTGAGGAGGTGATGACGAATAAGACTTGGTCCTTGTCCTTAAGGAGTCGCGATTTAAAAACTCTATAATTTCTGCATGGAGGTGCGTACGACGTCATTCTAAAAAACGATGCAGTACGTCCTCATAGTTGATCCTCTCCCCTAAAAAAACCCTCTTGATACATACGCCAGAGTAAAAATCTATTAATCGGTGTTTTAGTCGTTGATTGCATGGGCATACACATTACTTCTCTCTCAGCTTCCGTAAATAGAATCACAAGGCATAAAGCCCACAGACTCCAGATGATTCTCCTCCATCCCTAACTTTTGCTTTTTCCTGCTCTGTCTGTTGCGTAGAGTTGATCTTCCCTGGAAGGTCATTTGACCCAACCTCTTGTTTACAAGCATCCTCCCCACCACCCCCCACCCCCGCCCCCTGCAAAGGTAGCATCTCAGTAACTTAAATGTAGTGATTCTTTTAAGACCGCGATGCTGTATAAGAGTTTCCTTCCTACTGAAAGGGTGAAGGCTTGTTCTGGGGGGTAAACGGTGAACAGTGGCAGAATACCGCACATTAATTTAGCGTGCCTTGATTGCGTCATCCTATTCTGTGCAAGGTGCTATACCGAAGTATGGGTAGGAAAGCGGCTAGCGCCGGCCCTTCCCACATCGGGGCTCATTAACTCACCAACCTAAGGGCAAACACGCTCCCAGTTTTTATGGAAGTCAGGTAGGTGTCAGTGAAGAGGAGTGACGATGGCTCAATCATCTGGAGAAGTGGTTAAGGACAGGGTCACTTTAACACAAATTAATGTATATATTCTGATTTAGGTCAGTATTAGGGGGTGTCTTCTATCCCTACCTTCTTCATGTGCTTTCTCTCAAATGGACTTTACTCCTTAAACTTTTAATTAAAAACACGAGAAGGAAGCGATGAGCCTTGATGAGCACATAGAGCTGTGTCGTCACCATCACGAACGTGATATTGAACAGCTCTCTTACCCCTAATGTTGCCACGTGTCTATTTGCTGTCCCTACAGCCCTCTGGCCCTTGATGACCACTTTCTATACTATAGTTTTGCCTTCTCAAGGAGTTAAAATAAATGGAATCATAGGTAGACTTTTGTTTCTGGCTCTTTTCAGTGAGCATAACGCTTCTAACGTTCATTCATATTGTGAGTATCAGTGGTTTGGATCCTTCCATCGATGAGGTCTGCTGTATGGGCATATGACGATTTGTTGGTCCAATCAGCGGATGAGGGACATTGGGGTGCCCTCTACTTTTAGGCTATGCGTAAGTTGCCATACACATGTAGTTCAAGCTAGGGTAGCGTGAGACGTATCCAGTAGAAAACGTTAAATCCCTTCCTTATCCTGATACAGGATAGGTACATGTATAAATTTGGTCTCACCGCTTCGTGAATGTCTTTGGAATGATGTGGTGGGGAAAGGTTGTGGGCACCTTCGTGTGTATTTTATGTAATACTCCCCACAGGTAATACTATCTGGGTAGGAGTATTGGTTAAACCTTTGGACCCCTTTCCTACTTCAACCCCCAAAATTAAAAATGGCCCACTTAATTTGTTGAACTTAAAACTTTCAGAAGAGGGGTGCCTGGGTGGTTCAGTCGGTTAAGGATCCAACTCTTGGTTTCAGCTCAGGTCATGATCTCGTGAGTTCGTGAGTTCGAGCCCCGCATTGGGCTCTGCACTGACCCTGCGGATTCTGCTTGGGATTCTCTCTCTTTCCCTCTCCCTCTGCTCCTCTCATGCATGCTTTCTCTCTCTCTCTCAAAATAATAAATCAACTTAAAAAAAGTTTTCAGAAGAATGATATCCACTGTAACTGTCCTCTCATAGGAGAAAAGTAAAATAACGTCACTTATCTCATGTTCCAAAAACTGTGAGAGAGTTTATGTCTCCTGTCATGTACAAAAGGGGAAACTGAGGCTGGGAGAGGTTAAGGGAACTTCTCAAGGTTACAGGATTAACAAATGGTCTTGTAGGGACTCAAGTCGGAGCCTGCTTGATAGCGAAGCCCCCGTTCCTTCCCCAACGAAAGTCTATTGGAAAGCTTGAAGGTTGCTTTTGGACACAGCTGGGGAAGGAGAGGACATTTTCAGGAGTCAGACCCATAATCGTGTCCAGCATGTTTCCTAGGGTGGATTTTTCTGCTCTATTCCTGTCTTTCCTTCAGCAGGATGTTGTGAAACAGCCACAATTTAGCCCCAGGTGCTCTTGGCTGAGAATGAGTTCTTAGAAAGCTGGCATGGTTGTTTTTTCTTTGTCCCACACTTAAAGTAATTACAAATAAGGGTTACTCTGTGTGGTTGCTTCCTACCCTATAATTTTGTTTTCAGTTGCCAAGATTAGTGAATTTGAGGTACTATCACTGGGTTGGATTGCAAGCCTAGAGTTATTTTTGCTGTAACATCTTTGAGGTTAAAAGTACATAAATTTTAAAATACTTGTTGCTGTGAATCAGTTTCAGAATTTGCTAGCCTAATTTCAACTTTTTGCTTCCATCTCTCTTAGGGTACTTTTGGAGGCCTTTGTAGTCAAGATCTGGGGTTTCTTTTTCTTTGTGTCTGGAAGGCAGACTGGATTTATTGAGTTTTATAGTACGGTAAAATAGATGTTACTTTGTGAGGACTTTGAAAGAAACGAGGGAAGTATCAACAACAGAAAAAAAAAAAACCAAGCAAACAAAAACTTAACTATAACCTAGAGGTAATCGCTACGATTATTTGGCATGACTGTTTCTAGTTAAAAACACATGTTTGCATATACAAATAAAATAACATATGTAATGCATGTATACATATGTATAAACATGTGGTTATATAATATAATTAGGATCATAGCAAAATTTATACCTACATAATTAGGAATAAAGTTTATATACATTTTTGGTGCTACTTTTTCACTTACTAGTATATCTAGGCATTTTTCAGATTCACTGATCATTCTTCTAAAATCATGCTTGATCGTAGAATTTCATAATCTATAGGCTGTAAGAAGGCGAGAAAATAAGAGATGCAAAGAAACATTGGGATTAACATGGGATGTTAAATACAGGAACTTATAATTTTGTGTGATAGATTAAATCCTAAAGTCAGGCAAAAGGATCAAGTGGGTTTTTGCAAATCAAGTATAGACGTTTAGATCTGATATCCTAGGAAAAGAAAAATCTTCAGTTTTTTCTTCAGAGGTGATCATGGTTTGAGTAAAGCCAATGGAAGTTTAATCAGCCAGAATTATGCAGGATAGATGTGAGATTAGAAAGAGAAGGGGATTAAGGAATATTGTTTCCACACTGTGTGCCAGGCACCACACTAGATGCCTTAGGTAGGAAAAACAAAGTGTGAGATTAGGAGAACTGAGTCATACCGCGTTCAGATCCCCGATCTGCCACAGCTAGTGTGATCTCGGCGTAGGGCATAAACTCTCTGAGCATACGTCTCTCACTTGCAAAGGAATGAGAAAACCTACATCACAGAAGTGTGGTGAATTCTGAACAACGGGTGTAAAGTTCTTGGTACAGTACGTACAAAAAATAATGCTCGCTTGTCTTTCCTTTTCTTCCACAAACGATGATGGGTATGACGGCAATGCTGGTTCTCTACCTTGACTCCATGAAGGAATTTGTCTCCAGTGCTTTAGAACCCAGTGATGTCTGGGCCCCGCATCCAGAGAACTATGGAGGCATGGGAAATTTCAAAATCTTCCCAGGGGATTCTAATGTGCATCCCAGATTGATTACTTCTGTCCTAGAAACTCAAGAACACAGGAAGACCCACCCAGTTTAAATGGGGAGTTGGTAAGATACCACAACAAAGAGTTAGGGAGTGAAGTATTACTACAGAACGGCTGGGACATCCAGAGGTAAAATTGATGACAGGAGCCAAATGACGGGAGTACTCCCTATCTGGGAATGCCACAGAAGGTCAGAGCCTGACCATTTGCGATCCTGGGGTATCACTACTTACCTGGGCAGCAACTTGATAACGGGCATGTTATCTGGCACAAGTTACCCAGGGAAATGATCCCTGATAAATTAACTGAGAACAGAAGTGCGTTAGACGCAGGTGGATGATATAACCGGCGTGCTCAATAAAAGTCTTGAACTTTTGGAGGGGCTCTCGTTGGAGCTCAGTATGTCCCACAGTCTTCACTCACCAGTGAGTCTTTCTCAGAGCCATGGTGACCCCCGCCAAAGGCCCCGTGTGAGCCGTAGGCTGGCTAATGCTTCCCCAACCTTCCAGAAAAATGGAGTCAATCCTGGCAAGCAAAGAGATTGGCAGAATCCATTGCTAAAAGTCCGGGGAACCAAGAGCATCGGAAGCATCTAGAAGACCCAGGTAGGAGTCTCAACTTCTTTACTATCAATATCACCCTGAACCAGTCACTTCATTTATTTGGCCCTCGGTTTCCTCAACCACAATTCAAGGGAGTGGAGTACATGACCCAAGAGGGCTCCCGTTGGCTTTTAGAAATGAAAACCGGGTGAAAATGCGCATGCAGTCCAGGCCCCTCCCAGAGGAGGACCCCTACGTTCAAGAAGAAATAATTCTTCGTGGCAGAATCTTCAATGCCTGGATTCTCAGGTGAGTCTCCCAGTCTCTCCTTTTACCCAGGAGCATCTGTGAGCCAGCCAGATACTGTGGCACCACGGCTCGCATGCAAATTCTGGCTCTTTCATTAACGAGCTGTGAGATGTTCAGCAGATGAGCCACTTTCGCTGAGCTCCTGTTTCCTCCTTGTTGATATGGACGTTGCAACATCTCCGCTGCCTCTCGGAGGCATCGTGAAACTGAGTGAGCCAAGGCACGAAGAGTGCCTCACCCAGTGATGTGCACGTGAGTCTTAGACCCCGTAACCCTCAGGCTCTAAAAGCTTTTTTTCTCTGTGTGTGTGTGTGTGTTTCCAGTGTTACCGAGGAAACACTGGAGTGTTTCTAGGAGTGGTCCCTCCTAGAAAATATTTCTCTCCTAGTGCCCGGGAGGAAAGCGAACACACGGTGCAAGTACATTAATGCTGATCAGCAACAACGATACGGCCGGACAGGCCAAGATTTTGGCCTTGCAGACCACAGGAACCTAGACGCTGTGGCGTGGCATTTCCGCTCTGGACCTACCGCAAGACTTTGAGGAGTCATCTAACGGTCTTGGGAGTCCGGAGTATCGATGTGAAAATAGGCTGGCAAGAGTTTCGAGGAGTAACATTCACGAAGGGCAGGGTTTCTCCCATAGCTACAAATGCAGAAGTGTAAATCATTAATGCATTTGATAAAGATTTCTTAAAAGACGGCCAAGTCCTTCTTCCCGCCAAGTCTTTAAAACCTTTTTCTGCTCTCAGGGATTTTCCACTCACTGCAGGCAAGTCCTCAAGGTGACCGGAGACAGGCATCTTGCAGACTGGGAGGCGGAGACTGTCTGCCTCGCCCCCATCAGCCCTGTGAGCTGCGACTACACACACACACACACACACACACACACAGTCCTTCAAGAAAATAAATGACTGAGCGTGAAGCTCACATGTGTCTTTGGAGGCCCCATGCTAGTGACCCCCACATCCTTCTCAAGCCAAAGCCCTGTTCAGAAAGGAAGATGAGACAGGGCTTTCGGAAGCCTCCAGCAGGTGTGGAGGAACGTCTCCCACTCCCCGCATCCCCATCTCCTCTCCTCTCCATTTATTTCCGTGGCGCTGACTGTGTGTGCAGTCAGCCGTGCTGCCGCGGAGATACCCCAGAGAAAGAGGAAACCCGTTGAGCTATTTTTCACCATTACATACTTCACTTCCTAATAAATGAGATCCAGAGATGCAAACAGCCAGTCTTGTAGATCATCGTCTTAGGGAAAATCACAGACCTAACGCGGCACGAAGTGAAAAATAAATAATAAATAAATAAAAGAACGCGGAGGACAGTCACCCTGGTGAGATTTGTTACCATAACTCTCTTCTCTCAGCATTCTAGCCCCCTCTAGAAGCTTTCATGCCTCTGAAACGTATCATGGTGGTTGAAAAAAAAAAAAAAGTGCTAGATCTTTCTGTGTCCTCCGCCAAGGGATTTTCACCAGCAGAAAAGAGATTTATCTGTATGTAAGAGTAGAGAGGAACTCGGTTGAGAACAAGTCATATCACACCTGCTTCAGTTCCTGTGAGCCCTGATGGCTAAAGTGGCGTGAATTACGAGGGTTTTGTCGGCTCCCTGTGCCAAGCAGCCCGCCAGCCTGTGCGTTTCGGGCTGTGACAGCGCTCATGCGCGTGGGGACGTGATGTGCCCTCTCTGCCCTGCAGAGTTCACGGATCCTCCAGTGCTTTGGCTTTCCACGGCCTCTTCCAGTCTCTGGGCTCTACCTTGTTCCTTCATCAGCAAAGCTCCACATTTGGATGCAGCTCTGACCGTTAAGGTCACGAGCACTGCTCGCTGTGTCGACTCAGAGAATCAGCGGACAGTAATACGATCTCCCCACGTCCACCAGGGAATATAGTATTTCACACAGACCATAACAAAATACTCCCATGGCCCTGGGGCAATATCCTGAAGTTGTCCGAGGTGAAAGAAAACAACTATCTTCTGGGCAAAAGAATTTAGACTCTTTAGCAATAAACTCCCGTTACCTTTTGTCTTCACCGTCTGAATATTTATTCAGATCAATGCCAGGTGACATAAGGGAATGGTGTTGGTTCACAATCTTGTGGGATTTCTCTGCCCATGTTTTGTTGGCCCTAAAGCCACGCAAGATGATAAATGGGGCATTTCTGGTCAAAAGCTTGCAATTTCCTGGTACATTTCCTAGTGCATTTCCTGGTCAAAAGCCTGCAATCACCTGGTGGGTCTCCAAAGCCTCTCAACAACTCATAGTTCTCTGTGCATTTTATCTGGAAAGTTCTGGGAACAGGGGGAAGGGAGCAGAACAAACTGGGTCTGAGCTGCTAACTGCCATTCCTTTGTGGATTCTGATATTTAGGAGAAAATCAAAAGCAGCTGTTCTCCTGGACAAGGTCATTAATAGAGGAAGGCCCACTACCCAAGTGATGTGTGAGCTGGTTCCCAGTTCTTTCCAAGGGGTAGAACCCTGTCCCCTCCAACATGAAGCTTCCTCTGTGCTTTAGTAGAATACAAGTGCTAGATGGATATTTAAGACTTTAGTTCCTTAAAAATGTCGCATCCTTTTCTTCCTTGGCTGAAGTGACCTTCAGCCTGAGAGTGGGCGAGAAGAGTGAAAAGGAAAAAGATCCAAAGATACTGTCTACTGCATCTCTTGTGAGCTATCTTGGTACCCGCTCTGATGCCGAGGGACCTAGAAGCAAAATCAGTGAACTGCGATTCAAGAGATGGGATCTGAGTCTCTCATGAGTTTATAGAAGTCATTGTACTGTTTTCAGTTCTACTTTTTCTGAATTTTTTAATTTTTGTAATGTTTATTTCTTTTGGAGACAGAGAGAGACAGAGCACGAGCAGGGAAGGGCCAGAGAGAGACAGGGAGACACGGAATCCCAAGCAGGCTTCGGGCTCCGAGCTGTCAGCCCAGAGCCTGACGCGGGACTTGAACTCACCAGCAGTGAGATCATGACCTGAGCCGAAGTCGGGCGCTTAACCACCCAGGTGCCCCAGTTCTACTCTTATATATACAACAGGGAAACCGTATTTACTCTGGGGAGGTTTGGGGTTTAGCAGGAGGCAGCTTTGGGCAGAAACTGTTTCTCCGCTCCTGCCCACAGACTCCCAGGACTCTTTGGTTCATTAGGGCCACACAGCTTCTAGTCAATGGAGTGTGAATGGAAAGATGAGGTTGATAAAAATCTCCCACGAGTGGGAGTGGGTCTACCAACCCCCAACTGCCAGCTGAACAGAGATGCTTCCAAGGCCCAAGAGGAAGAGGGAATCACACGAGAGGTATCTGGTTGCCTGAGTCACTGGGAAGAAGACTGTATCCCAACCAAGAACACCTATGTAGGACTTTTACAAGAGTAATAATAAAGTATGGTGTGTGTTATGCCACTGAAGTTTCAGGGTTCGTTTGTTACAGCAGCTAGTCTCACCCTAATCGATACAAAGATGAAACGGAAGAAAGTGGGAAAAACTTACAGACTCTAGAATACTATACAGATTTCAGGTTTTCTAGCGGGTTGGTTAGAAAACCTTCCCTCTCTACGGGAACGGGTTGACCGGGAACGGGTTGGGAGTAACAGCTAAAGTTATATTAAAATAACATACCATCCGCTGATATCTATTCAATTCTTACTAGAGGATGCAAATCTTCTAAAGCTTATCTAATTTATCCCTTCCAGCCACTTTGAAGTCGATTTTTCCTTCTTTTTTTCTCAGTTTTTACAGTTGAAGAAACAGCCTTAGAGAAATCAATCCACTTGCCTAAAATCACAAACCTGCCAAGGGCTGAGGGCTTTCATTAAAGTTCTGGTTTTTTTTTCTCCAAATCTGGTTTTACACCCTATTAGAGTGTTTAAAATCTTAAACCTCTTCTAGAGGAAAGTCAAACTATTTACTTCCTCCTTCTCAGAGGAATAGCAGAGAGATGTTCACATAGAACATTCTGTTCATTCCAACCGGGCTGAAGATCTTGATGTTGAAAATGACATTCTTTGAAGTCATTCTCCAAGTGTGGGAAGCTACCTCCCACTCAAGACTGTAGAGCTTAAGCAACTATGTTGTCCTTTTTAAAAAGTTTTTTGCATTAAAAGAAACCCAGGACAGCCAAAGTCTCGAGTGGATGATGAAGGGCTTTGTTTGTTTTGTTTTGTTTTGTTCTCCCTGCTCTGTTTTCCTCAAGCCTCAGGAGTGCACTTGCCAAAATAGTGAGATTTGAGCCACTCTGTAAATAGTTTTGCCAGGTGAAGAAATGCTGGTACATTCCATTGTGTCAGTTATGATTTTACATTTATCACTCTTAGCAGGTAGACTGTCCATCCACTGCATACCATTTTCACATTCATTTTGGATACTATTTGGGGTTATTATTTTCATTCAAGGGCAGGCAT
The DNA here is from genome assembly GCF_024362965.1 of Panthera pardus. NCBI lineage: Eukaryota > Metazoa > Chordata > Mammalia > Carnivora > Felidae > Panthera > Panthera pardus. The sequence goes on from NW_026526810.1 coordinate 6,126,101, forward strand.
TGGAACCAAGCAGATTACTTCGTACACACCGAAACTCTTTGGGGCTGCAGTGAATGTCAGCCTTGACACAGGGCATTTCAGATGCAAAGTCTCCTGTAACAAAAACAGACTCATTATATAAGGAAAGTGTAAGAGGACTTAACCATTTTCATCTGGGTCAGAGACCCAGCTCCCATCCCTTTGTCCACAGGTAGTTGTAGACGCTTTCCTCAGATCTGAGAATTCTGGTTTGGTTAAACTTTCTGCTGTTCAGATAAAAAACAGCAGCAATTTTCTGCTTGAATTTCTCTGTGACTAAATCCATTGATCATCCTTTCTCTCTGTGAGTGAGAAGTGTGTTTTCTCCTTAATAACTCCTATCCTTCTCCCTGGATTTTTTTTTCCCCTTCGCTTGTTTGTGTTGTGTTGGTCAGTCCTAAGCGCTATTCCTCTGAGAGCCAGAGAGAGCGCAAAATTGAAGTTATTTTATGCTTGGGCTCCCCCGGTCCCAATTTTCAAATCTTCATGTCAATTTTCACACATCAGTGTCATGTGGTGAATGTTATGGAAATTTCAGTGGGGTCCTTGGGAGGCAATTTATACATGCATCCCTCCCCCTGACCACCATCCTGCTGCAATTCCTGTCTTTTCTAAGAGTAAGTGGATCTATAATTAATGTGGATTTTAAAATATAACGGCATTCAGAATTCTCATAGCGGGTTTTCGATGCCATGTCTTTGCAGTGTAAACACAAAAGCATAAACGCACGCTAGCTCTCTCTCCTAATAAATGGGCTTGTATAAAAGGAATAAAAATTACAGTTTGTTGGCGGTAAAGAGCGACTAATTACTCGGGAAGAAGCATGTTTTTATTTTTCAAAACTGCACTGAAAATGGTTTATCATGCAATAAATTTGCTAATCACCAGTTAGGAAACACAGTGCCATCACCACCTACCCACGGCAGCTTCCTTTGAAAGTTGGTATGTTACAGTTTGGATAGGAAATTATATCCTTTTGAAAATGAACATGACAGAAGACGTTCACTGAATAGTTTCAAACTCTTCAGCAGTCAGAATTCAAACTGCATAAACAAGAGGCTGGTTAATGGTGCCAAAAGGCAGCAGCCGCTGACCTTGGCTTTGCTTGGTGAGCAGACCACGTCTGACCCCTTCTCGTGAAGATAATTTTTCATTTCCTTTTGCTCATTCTCTTTTAACAATCAAAGTGGAAGGATTCCAATTAAAGAACACAAGGTCAGCCCTGAGTTTTTCACTCTCCTCTAAAACTCTGTTTTCCTCAGCCCCTTGACATCCTAGAAGTGTTGATTTCGGACAGATTTGCCTTGAGTTTTTCCCAAAGAACCTGGAGAATCGCCGATGATCCAGAATTGTAGGAGACCAGCTTGATGAACTTGAGCCCACACAAACTGATAACAGGTCCAGCCTATCTTTGCTAATGGCCCGCTCCCTCGTTCCAACAGTCCTAGGTGGTATCTTTTGCATGGTCCTCCCCAGAGAGGACTTCTATAATCATCCTCCTCAATGATGTTTGTTGTTCCTCCTCAACGATGATGTTTGTTGACCTCCAAAGAAACTCTTGCCTATTACTGCCAAGTTTTCTTCTTAGGCTTCTTAATGTCAAAAAAAATCCCACTTGTGTTTGTTGACTTATTATCTGGTTCCCCATTTGAAGGAAAATTCTATGGAAGAAAAAACCCTTCTGTTTTGATTATCTCTGTATCACCAGTTCTTGGAAGAACATTCGGCCCAGGGTAGTTTTCAATTTGTAGTAAAGAATGAATGAATGAATGAATGAATGAACATTTTGGGTTTTATTTCTACCTCATAAAGCAAAGTATTCATCAACCATGACTTAGCTGACCTGCCACACCTCAAATATATCTAGAGGTAATGCAGCTTTGGGTATGAAATTCTGGAAGGAGGCATTTATTTAAGCTTTACTTTGACTCAAAGAAAGGAACAGTCAAGCAGGTGGTCAACTTTCCTTTCTTTAGAGTAACGTGTTCTTGGGAAACTGGTCATTAGGGCCTGGTTTGGACATCAGGTCAACAGGCCTAGTTCACAGTGGCCTGATGTCAAAGGAGAAGACACCTTCTGGTCAGCAGACTCCAGTGGCTGCTCTCCTGCCCCTGGCCTCACTCGATGATGTCTCAGATCAGCATCTTTCTTACCAGCTGGGCAACTTTGAACAATTCAGTTTCTTGGATCCACACTTGTCTCATCTAGAATTTCCATTGTAATCCCTACCTCACCTAGTTACTAGAATTAAATGAAAACAGGCATGTTAACGCCATTTTGTAAACTATTGAGAGCCATACAAATATTTTGACCAACTTGATACAGAAGAAAAAGACAAGGATAAGTTAAAAGTTGAAAGATTACACTTTTGGGTAACAACGTATTGTCCCTCTTGTGCTCAAAGAAAGTGACCATTTTAATTTTTTTCTTCTTTATTTACTTTTGAGAGAGAGAGAGAGCAAGTGAGCAGGGAAGGAACAGAGAGAGAGGGAGCCATAGAATCCGAAGCAGGCTCCAGGCTCTGAGCTGTCACCACGCCCGACACGGGGCTTGAACTCACAAACCGTTGAGTTCATGACCTGAACTGAAGTCAGACACTTAACCAACTGAGCCACCTAGGCGCCCCATTACCTTTTTCTTCTTAACTAATTTTGTCATTAATGTCACCAGGCTGTAGGCCACTTAACCCTTCATTTTATTGTTTCTCTGTGACATGTAGGCAGGTTTACAGTGACAGAAAAAGTAGGGCAGTGAGAGAATCGTGTCTGAGTCAAAGCTGATGTATTGATCTACCTAGAGTTATTCCAGAATAATTCTCTTTCCTGTTCACTTTATACCCAGAGATGCCTTTATTTCCCAACGATTGAAACTTGGATAGAATGTGATAGATTCTTTTGATTGTATAGGACCAAAGAGGCTTTCCACTTATTAACGTTCTCATCGTAACATTCTTCCTCACGTCTGTTTTCAAAGTTTGAAGCCCAGGGGAATGGAGTTTACTGAAAGTTTATCATCATCACATTATTGTCAGCTTCTTCTTTCTTATTGCTTCCATTTTGATTCTCCTCCCATGCAATTATTGCTTTGAGAACAAGGAGCCGGCCTTGTCCTTCCACCCTGTTTCAGTGCAAAAAGATGGAATCAATCCTTTTACGTGGCATCAGAACCATACATTCTAAAACCCTCATCCAGAATGTCCCTGTCTTGACTACAGGATAGACTCTCATTTGCTCATTTGTACAACGGTGTTAACACCTCTCACCTGCAATACGGATAAAAGGAACAACGAAAATAAATGAACAAAACATGTGTTTTCGTTTATGCCTGTAGGTAGTTTGCAAAAGCAATGGATGCTTCAAATGAGTGTTTACCCAGATCAATCATCAGGAAATATAACGGGGCACAGAACAGTGTGGTAGTTAAGTGGAACAGACACTGCCGTCTGAATTCCTGGGTTTGCCTTTTGTCCGCGTGAGATTTTGCACATGCTGTTGACCTTCCTGCGTCTCAGTTTTCTCTTCTGTAAAATGAAGTCCAAGTCATAATTCTTATCTCCTTAAGTTGTTGTAAGGTTTAAAGATACTCCATGCCGAGTGATTAGGGACACTAAAAGCCCTCAACACTAGGAGTTAATATCACGGCCACTTTTAGTAATAAGCCTCACCTATTTTTTTCTACCAGAAGTGTACGAAATCCAAAAGTGTAGAAATATGCACATAGCCCCCTGGAACATTCAAACATTGATGCTGTTGTTGTTACTGTTAGAGAACAGAGGTACAGATACCACACGCTTTAACTCTGACCTAAGTGTCCCTTGACTAATAGATGAACTCGTTAATTCAACTTCTAATTGTGTGGATCATTTGCAGACATGTCGAATACCTTGTAACGGTGCCCTATTAATTTTTCTTTCTCTCCCTTTTTCTCTTCTGTCTTTCTACGATGGGTTACAAATCAGGCCAGACGTACTAAGTGTCAGAAACTATTTAGCTCCGTGGGAGGAATCGGCTTGGACAAACATCTGAGAAACAGATCTCTTTTTTCCACATGGAAGGACCACCACCAGGTCCTACTTCTTTCCAGCTGGAAAGCGCTCATGAACTGCTCTGGCTTTGCAAGTCCAGCCTGACGTCTCTGCTTTCAGGCCAGCTAAGTGGTCACTGATGATAAACCTAATGAGAGGACGAGGTGGATTGCAGAGGGAAGAGACCAGTGTGGACAACGAGGAAGAAGAGATAGGACTGAAGGAAGCAAGGAGCATAATGAGCCTTCATGCCTCTGACATAGAAGTGCCCGCTGAAGGCACAGTGAGGGGCAGCTAACGACCCCTTTCCCAGAGGCAGGACGCGTCACTCTACTGGCCCTGAATCGAAGCTGCTGCCAGCTACCCAAGAAACCAGGGAGTCTGATGTATACCTTTGGGGCCCTGCAGAACTCTGCGTATCACCGAAGGCCGCAGGCAGGATTTCATTCTGAAGGGATCAACTTGGGAACTTAAATGTCTCTGATTATGTAAAAGTGGGGTCTGTGTGCTTGCTGCCTGAGTCGGTGTGCCTCAAGCATGGCTGCATGTGTAAGAAGAGAAAAAGTTATAGGTGCAGATCTAAGTATAAAGGTATAACTATAGATTCAAATATGTTCTCTTTCTTCTATTTTTCCATCTTCTATCTATCTATCTATCTATCTATCTATCTATCCATCCATCCAGTCTTCATCCCCTGCATTTATCCATCCATCCATCCATCCATCCATCCATCCATCCATCCAGTCATCATCCCCTCCATTTATCCATCCATCCATCCATCCATCCATCCATCCATCCATCCATCTATCCATCCATCCATCCATCCAGTCATCATCCCCTCCATTTATCCATCCATCCATCCATCCATCCATCCATCCATCCATCCAGTCATCATCCCCTCCATTTATCCATCCATCCATCCATCCATCCATCCATCCAGTCATCATCCCCTCCATTTATCCATCCATCCATCCATCCATCCATCCATCCATCCATCCATCCAGTCATCATCCCCTCCATTTATCCATCCATCCATCCATCCATCCATCCATCCATCCATCCATCCAGTCATCATCCCCTCCATTTATCCATCCATCCATCCATCCATCCATCCATCCATCCATCTATCCATCCATCCATCCAGTCATCATCCCCTCCATTTATCCATCCATCCATCCATCCATCCATCCATCCATCCATCCATCCAGTCATCATCCCCTCCATTTATCCATCCATCCATCCATCCATCCATCCATCCATCCATCCAGTCATCATCCCCTCCATTTATCCATCTATCCATCCATCCATCCATCCATCCATCCATCCAGTCATCATCCTTCCATTTATCCATCCATCCATCCTTTCCTCCATCATCCATCTTCCCTTTCCTTTGCACCACCTCTCAGTTTGGCTTTTTTAAATCCTGGCAATAAAGGACTCAGGTGTGGCTGAACACGGCCAGCTAGTTCGGCCCACCTATCCCAGCTGGAACCTTACGTGAACGTGTTTCTTCCCTGCTCTCTTTTCTGCACAGCTTTGGATCTTTAAAAAAAAACGACAACAACAAAACAAAAAGGCATATTTTCCTGGGCTTTGCTTTTTGCCTGTTCAGTGAATGCTAGTGAAAGGGCTGGCATGACAACCCCTGGAGGCTGAGTCCTGTTTATTAGGGGATGGATTTTGAGCAAGCAGCTGTACTTGCACGCCCCCCTCCGTGACCCTTGCCAGTATCCCTCACCCACGACCTGGAGGGATTGTCTCCTGGGGAAGCAAGGTCAGACTCTGTGTCCATCAGGCTGTGCTTCTACCAGCTGTGTGATGGAGCATTTTCTGATGTTGACACCCATGCGGTGGGAGTCGGATGGAAGCTCGTTTCTTGTTTCACATTAAGCTGTCATCCAAAAGGGCCTGCTGCTTATCGTTGGCTTCACGGTCCTTCCGGGCCATGTTGACATTCTCAGGCTGCTGCTCCGGCCGCCACATCTGCTGCCATAACTTGTGAACTTGGGGCACTTTCACTTGAGCTGAAGTCGGGGGACTAATATTTTCCGAGCTGAGAATGTACGTGCAAGACGATTTTCTTTCCTCGCATGTAATTTTCCTGAAAAGTGCTCCTAAAACATAGCAATTAAATGGACCGGGGCCCTTTACATGATTTGATGGGCAGGCACGAGTCCTGTTTACAGAAGCAACTTGGAAAACTTTAGTTTCCCTTTAAATTGGACCCAACTGGCTTTGCCTTGTAGCCGCAACTGTGTGGGTTTCTATAGGGGCAGATCGTGCAAGTAATTCGACTCCAAGGTGAATAGCGTGACAAGACGGGACGGACCCATTAACACTTGAAGTTCAGATGTAAGTGTTGGTGGTCTTTTGAGTAACTCGCTGATCTCTAACATCGATTCTTTTATGGGAATCTTTTGTAACGTATACACGCTTTTAAACGTAATGCCTTCTGGAGTGATGAATCTAATCAAACTGTACATAAGCTTGGGAATCCCTAAGTTACTGGATGGTTCTTGGGGCCAAAATCATACTGTATTTGAAATTAGGATTATCCTTAAAAACATCCATGTAACATAGTTACTCCTAGTGGCAAAGTATTAATGAGAAAACATTCAGCTCAGTGTTTTGCGTGTAGAGTAACAACATGTGGAAATTTAGCAGATAATTAATTGCATTAGGCAGAAAAATTATAAACCTATAGACGAAGCACAGGGTCCAGTTTGGTCAGCTGAGAAATTAAAGCTAACATAGAATTTTCCTTAGTTCCATAATGCCTGCTCAGTCATCTGAGACCAACGAGACTCTTGCCTTCAGTGACCCCTATGTAGCTGTCAAGAATGTGAGCCTTTCCTTCCCAGTTGGAGCAATGTCAACCTTGTTCAAGTTACCCTACACTAGGCTGATTACCTTGAAGCAGGAGAGTCCCGGACACCCGACTCCCAGTATTCTTTGTGGACACCCGGGCTATAAATCCTACACAGTAATTGTGATTCGGTTCCTTTTTCTCTATCTTTCCATTGCTTCTGATTAGCTCCAGAGCCGATCATTACCTTTTTCAACCTTTGTTCATATTCTCACAAGACATCTTTCTCTCTCTTTCTCTCTCATAATAACTTACCAATTGCCCATTAAAATACGAACTTATATCTGTTTCTGAAGAAGAGGTTGCAAGAGTAGCCTGTTTAGCGCAAGGGGGTTTAATGGCGGGATGGAGATGAGGGGAGTGCGTATGGCAGCCCCCCGAGCCTGTTGTTCATCTTGGAGATGAACGTTTCACATGATGCATATCAATGACTTTGGCTTATTTATTAAAAAGTCTTTGACTTTAAGTTGCTATGTGTGAATTCACTTTTCACATGTGCTGGAGATTTACACCCCCATGAGATGTTGCCATTATTATCACTGCTTTGCAGACCAGAGACAACTGAAGCAGGCAGAATGAGCCACTTTTCCAAACCTGTGTTGAGAGTTAGTGCCTGGATCTTAGGTGGAGCCCCTCAACAAAAATCTATGTATTTATTAAAGCTTTTGAAAAATGGTAATCTAAAAGACCAGCTATCTAAACATCAACCTGACTAGATAGAATGTATACAAAATGCAAATAATTTAAGTCCTTTACAGGCTCCTGGCTGGTTCAGTTGGTATAGCATGTGACTCTTGATCTCAAGGTTGTGAGGTTGAGTGCCATGTTGGTTGTAGAAATTATTTTAAAAAAAATGAAAAAAAGAAAAATAAAAAACAAGTGAGCATAACAGGGAAAAGAGAAGCAAACCAGAAAACAGACTCTTAACTGAAGAGAACAACCTGATGGTTGCTTGAGGCAGTAGGGGGGGAGGATGGGTTGAATGGGTGATGGATATTAAAGAGAGCACTTGTGATTTTTAAAAAAATTTTTAAATGTTTATTAATTTTTGAGAGAGAGAGAGAGCAAGTGAGCAAAGGAGGGGCAAAGAGAGAGGGAGACACAGAATCCGAAGCCAGCTCCAGGCTCCGAGCTGTCAGCACAGAGGCTGATGCGGGGCTTGAACTCACGAACTGGGAGATCTTGCCCCGAGCCGAGGTCGGACGCTTCACCGACTGGGCTACCCCCCGACGCCCCCAGGAGGCCACTTGTGATGAACACTGGGTGTTGTGTGTGAGCGATGAATCACCAAATTCTGCCCCCGAAACTGATACGCCACTGTATGTTAACCGACTGGAATTTAAATGAAAATTCGGAGAGAAAAAAAAAAAAAAACTTGAAGAAAATAAAAGACCTTTTCTTCCTGAGCGTGGCAGCAAAATCGAACAATTGTGTGCCCACCGCTGTGCTGTAACCCCATTATCCATTGCATATCCTCTCATCGTACGTAAAGGAACTATTTTCCTTTAGGTTTTCAATGCAGTGAGTCTCAGAGAGGTTTAGTAAGTTGCTGGAGATCAGGTAGCTACTGACGTGGTGGACAGAGCTGGAATTTACAGTTAGGACACAAGAGTTAGAGTCTTGTGGCTCACTCTGCTGGGTACAGCACACAGACAAACACAGCTTCAAGCTTAGTTCAACAGCGCACGTGACGAAGTCAGCTGCCCGCTTTGTTCTGTCCCGGTATTCCTTGTGGCACCTCTTTGTCGAGGATAGGCTGTCCCAAAGTATGAAAAAGGACATCTGTCACAGGGGACACCGGGGGAGCGTGTGGATGTTCAAGTTCATTCTGCCTTCCTGAATAACACCTCCGAGATTAGGCTGTATGCATCGGGGACAAATGTCGTTCTTTATATTTCGTCAGTTTTGCTTGTAGGTCTTCTGCTCCTCTAAATACGTATGTGTTCTTAGCAGGTACAGAATTCAAAATGTAGGAGGCTCCCACCACTCTGAAACCCTCTCCAGACGGAACCAGTGCCATCGGTCCGTGGTGTATTATTCCAGAGATATTCTATGCGTATGCAGGCATACAGGAATAAATATATTGTTTCATACCGATGACTGTCTACTTGGAGATCATTCTGCAACAATTCATGAATGAGCTGCCTCATTCATTTTAGCAGCTGCTTTATATTGCCCTGTTTCCCTCTACCATGACTTATTGAACTAGATGCATTTTGATAGGCATTTAAGTTGTTTCAAATAATTTCCTCTATCACAATATGCTGCGGTGAACATTCTCATACATACTTCTTTGCACACAAGTGTCAGAACATCTGCGTGATGAATAGCCAAAAGTAGATTCGTTGGGTCACACAGCTGGCAAGTTTAAATTTTTAACAGATATTGCTAAAACTACCCTCCTCCCCATCTCCAGCATGGGGTGATCTTGACTTTGACTATATTTGACTTTGATCATCTGAAAGGTAAAAAAAAGTATCTTATTATGGTTTTGGTTTTAAGTTTATTTATTTATTATGAGGGAGAGGGAGATCACGCAAGAGGGGGAAAGGCCAGAGAGAGGGAGAGACAGAATCCCAAGCAGGCTCCGCACTGTCAGTGCAGAGCCCGATAGGAGACTCAAACCCACCAACCATGAAATCATGACCCGAGCCGAGATCAAGAGCTGGACACCTAACTGACTGGGCTACTCACGCACCCCTCACATTAGTTTTAATTTGTACTTATTTTTTAATTTAATTTTACTTACTTATTTTTGAGAGAGAGAGCATGCGAGGACTAGCCGGGGAGAGGCAGAGACAAAGGGAGAGAGAAAATCCCAAGCAGGCTCCACACTGCCAGTGCAGAGCCCAATGCAGGGCTCGAAATCACAAACCGTGAGATCGTAACCCGAGCCAAAATCAAAAGTCAGATGCTTAGCCGACTGAGCCACCTGGGCACCTCTAATTTGTACTTATTTTAATGTTAAGTGAGATCAAGCATGTTTTCTTTTTCAATATTGTGTTTTGAAGGCCCTTTTGTGTTTCCTTTTCTGTTTCCTTGTCCATTCTTTTATAGCCTTCATGGTCTTTTTCTTATTGATTTGTAGGAGTATTTTCTATATTAATGAAATTAATGCTTTGCCAAACGTATTTCAAATGCTTTTTCCCAGCGTGTAATTTGGCTTTGGTGTTGCCGTAGTATCATGTGTCAGATTTTGAAATGCATTATTACTAAAACTCAAGAACGTTGCAGGACAGGTTTTGTCATTCTTATGAACGGTTGGGGAAACTGCAAACCAGAATGGATGAAAGGCTTTCTCAGTACTACCCTCTTGGCTAGTAAGTGGGAGCTGGAGAGAACTGAGTCCAGATCTCTGTGGCTTGAAAGCCAACCTTCTTCCGGCCGCATCATACCATTTCATCATCTTCCCTGTATCATGAAGCTGAGCAAACCCTCTAGACTCACGTTACTTAGCTGGTGTGAACCATGGGGTTTGGCCTTCAATGGTTAAGCGAGTTGGCAATTTCAACGTCAGTAGCTGTGCAGGTGCACAGGTAAGAGTGTAGCCTCAAAGCTTACTTGCCTCACTCCTTTTCCAAGTGGGATTTCACCTCTATGCCCTTTCACGTGCTTTGTTCACATTCCCCTGTCCCCATCTTGTCACCACTCTGTCCAAGTTCCCTTGCTCTGGAAGCCTTCCATAACAGCACCGGAAGAAGTAAGTCTACGTCCTTTCTCCATTACCACACCAGCTGGACCGTGCTCTACTGCCCAGGATTGGGACGTTTCTACTCCATTAGCTTCTAGACTTTGGAGACAGGGACTGTGTCATGAACATCAGTGTGTCCCCATCTCCTAAAGCCAGGCCTGGCAGATGATGGACCTTCAGTGCCTCCTTGCAAAATGAATGAAGAGATGAATATATCACACAGTGATTAAGACTGTAGGTCCCAGAGCTGAAGACCCTCAGTTTGAATCTTGCTTCCCTGCTGACTAGGACAGTGACCACAAGACAAGCTACTAAGTCCCTCAAGTTCATATTCATTGTTGCCAAAGTAAGTTGTTTTTTTTTTTTTAAATATATTGCCTGCTTCATAGACTGACTTTGAAGAATATGTTAGATAATCCTTGCCAAAGATTGGTGATGGTGAGGAGTAGAATGATTATTTCATTGGCCTGAATCTCTTTATCAGGAAGGAAAACGGAAGACTGAAGTTCTAATCACAGCTTTGCCCTAACCTGGCTTTTACGACTTCACTTCTCCGAGCCCCCTCGGCAACTTGGAGATGTCCGAATTGCTGGTGAAAATTCTCAAGTCTCTCAACTACCTGCAAGGTGGCCTGACGTGTGCTGAGCCCAGTCTCCTCTGCTTTGCTAGTCTTTTGTTCCTAAATGGCTGGACCCCATCCTAGCCTGACTCATAGGACAAGTTCACTATGCGGTAAAAGTGGTCAGTGATTAAAATGTATGTAGCGCTCTATAATTAGTAACCTAATGATATTGCTAAAATAGCAAATTAAATTAAATTAAATTAAATAATAAATAAATTAAATTTCAATGTCTGTAATACCCTATTAATACCCATCATCGTAGCTATCATGTAGTGAGAATTTGCTTGTCAGAGGGGCAGACACACTGGCCAAATGACTTTGCTTATGTGCAGTGTAGACTCGGGGATCAGCTTTTATTTTTTAAGTTTATTTCCTTATTTTTTCAGAGAGAGAGAGGGAGGGAGCACGAGGTGGGGAGGGACAGCGAAAGGGAGACAGAGGATCCAAAGCGGGCTCCGTGCCGACGGCAGAGAGCCCGATGAGGGGCCCACATTCAGGAACCGTGAGATCATGACCGGAGCTGAAGTCAGACGCTTGACCCACTGAGCCACCCAGGCGCCCCTGGAATCTGCGTTTTGAGCCAGCCCCTACATGTTCCTCTGCATTAGTGAAGTTTGAGGACCACTGTTTCGAATGCCTCTCCGTGCTTTTGATGCATGGATCATTTCCTCCCACAGTTAGCAATTCGATGGAAAACATGATGCTTTAGACTACCAGGACTTCTGCATTCCCAGGGAACAGCCGACAGGAAATTGCAACATTCTGCACGATCTCTTAGCCCTACCGACCTGGGAAGGTGCACTTTCTGTGTCTGGGGTGGGAGGATGGGGGGGCGGGGCGGGGGACAGTTCTTCATCATTCAATCCGAGCGGCTAGGTCATGTCAAACTAAGCTAATATAAATGTCAGCGTGCAGCTTTCACTTGGGAAATCTGAGTTCGTTGCAGTGCAGTTCACTTTCTTTCTTCCAGCTCCGTGGATGTGATCAGCTGATGCGTCTGACAAGCATTTCCTCGGCCAAAAGAAAAGCCATCTCAGCAGTTTGGAGCGAGTCTCCCTGCGTGTGTGCGCGCACGTGTGCTTGTGGCACTCACGTCACGTTGTCCTTACAGCCGTGATGAGCTGGTCTCCGTGGGCCTCCCAAAACATCAAGCCAGCGGCCCCGGAGCTGTCTCCGGGAGCCATCACACCAGTTTGTAATGACCGCTAGAGTATGGCGTTATATAGACATCCAGTGGAGGAATTAATTATGGGGAACATGAAGTCCCTCTAGGAATAGACTGAAGATTTAACACCTCCCAGGTGAATTCTCTGCCATTAGAGTGAAGAGGCAGTTCGGTGGGCTCAATACAGCAGGAGCCTGTTCTCCATAACAATGGCCCGCAAGGTAGACCTCGTTAAATCAGCTGGGCTCCGGGGATGCCCTTGTCAGCCTTGGGTTACTTTTCACCAGAGAGCAGCCAGATCTCAGGGCAGGCCAAACTTGGGCTGATTTTCCTTTTCGTTTGTCACTTGTTTTTTTTTTATTTCATGTTATTTTATTTTTGTCTGTTTTATGCCTTTAACCTTATATTGGTGGTTTCCCAAAAAAAAACATAAGTATCTGGGTCTGTCCATCTCGGTGGTGAATTGCCACGATTCCCTAGATACTCTTCACCGGAGTCAGGGTATACAACTTAACTTGGCTTGTCAGATCCCCATCTAAATATTTTCGATCAAGGGCAACGAGGAGCGATTGAGGAGAGCATCCTTTCCAATTTGCCATATTGCTTGTATTTCGAATTCAGCTGCTCTCATCCAGCTCACAGGTCTATCCGTGCTCTGGGAAGTTAGGGCAATTCTCTGGGCCTTTTGAGCTGTTCGGGGCAGCCCATGAATGAGCTTTATGATCCCATGCCATGAATGGTGGCCCTTAAGTGCATATCAGTCTGTATCTTCCTACTGATAGACACATACAGGAGCAAGAGAAGCAGATGAAATATAATTCAAGGGGAAAAGGAAGGAAGGGTGAATAGAAAGAAGGCAGGAAGGCCAAATAACAATAGAAACGCTACAATATGTAAATTGTGGCAGTGCTGTTGTTGAGATGTGCGAAGGTTTTAAAAAAATCACATGGGTTGTTACCTCTTAATAAAAGCACCAGAAACGTCTTCTGGGGGAAAAAAAAAATCTCTGTGGTATTAACATGGTTAAATGCAAAGGTGCTTGGGATCAAAATCTGGAAAAGTTTGACAACAAACGGATCACTTGCTTGTATGACTTTCCGTGGAGGCGAAGGTAGCTCTGTATGTGGGGCTAAACGCACACACACAGACACAGACGCACGTGCGCACACACAGCCTTTCCTCTCCCTGCTTGCAGTGTGTCCCCAGCATCCCGCCTGGCAACGTGAACCTTCGGCACCTCCCCAAAATCCAATCCTGTTGATTGAACGTGATGACAGTCAGGTGGTGGGGTGGGAGCCATGTGTGTTCTTGATGGTTTATGCCAAGCAGCAGGGCAGAACCAAAAGGTCTGATCGCCCCGTTCACAGACCTCCCACACCCCAAAAGTGCTCAGAAAGCACATTTCTTGCATTGTTCAATGCAGTATTCCTAAAATTGCAACGCATTCCAACCGGCAGGCATAGGCACGTGAAGAATTCTCGTGAGTCAGTAGGTTGACAGAGGGAAAAACATGAGGCCTCTTCGGGTGTTAGGGAGAAGGAGGGATTGGGGATGGTGGGTGGCATTTGCCTGCATGTGTGTGACGTACACGCTCGGGCGCGCGGTTAATTCCGGTGCCGCAGCTTAGCAAAAATTTCTGGCTCTGTTTCGCGCGATCGCGGTGGAGTTCTACCCGAAGTTTTGGCCGCCCCTCCTGTTCTACCCACTGGCTTCTCTCTCTGCTCTAAATCTACCAATTATTTCCTTTAAGTGTCAGCAGTAGAGCAGACACGCCGAGATATAACCTTTCCTCAAGTTGATGCTGTTAAACCATTACTTGAAACTGAAGTCACAGTTGTCAACTGTGACTTCAGTCACTAATAACTACTTCAGAAGTGCGAGTGGTGTCTGGGCTCTTAATGCTGTGGCCCAGGGCTCTGGGAATGTCTTTACAGGTCATTTAGAACCATCCATCTGATCTGTGGCAAGATCAGTCAATCTTTCAGCCGAGTGCTTTCCTCTCTCTCCCCTTACCGCCAGGTCGTTTATTGGTTCTCTCAGGGCCATATTGGGAGATGATCTTAGGCAGCCCATATCGACCACTTAGCTTGTAAAGACTTTGAGCTCAGGGCATCACCGCATGCTTGGATCCTGAATTCTGTCACTTGCCTGTGAGGAATGTTTTCCGCCTTCCGTCTTTTTCTCTTCTGTGGTTTCATGGGACTCTTGTCTGAAAAGCCTTTTAACCAGTCCTGCATGCATGACATAGCAAATCTAAAAGACGGACCCAGCTGTCAGTTGACAGGGACAACACAGCTCGTCTTGGTTTGGGAAGGTTTATGGTCTTACTGGGAACATGGTTTTAGGGAGCTCTCACGCCATGCCTGTTGGCTCTGGGGGCATTTTGGAAGTTGAAACAGGCTTTGTAGTTTGGATTGATCTCGATTTTCATTTTGGAGTGTAATATTTTAAGAATAATAATACCAGCTAACACTTATCGTATATTGCTTCGCAATTGTTACGTTGCTTAACGCACACACGCGTTAGGGTCTATCATTGTGTATCTCACAGATGAAGTAAGTGACCTGTCCGGCATCGCCGGTTAGGGACTGGACCCAGGCACTTGACCCACCCTCAGTCACAACCCGACGCTCTGTTCTTCCAATAACAAGCAATCATCAATTCTGTATGAGCTGGGATCTTGCCACGAGTATATACTGAATCATTTCTGAAAAGCGACTGCCACTCTAAGAAATATGTAAGGCCTGTCTTCTGAGTGTCTCCACCCTTCCATCCCACACAAATGCAGAGATAATATATTAGATTCACAGGATACATTTTTAATGCGATGCAGGTACCTGCCAAAAAACAAGTGGGTTAGAGAAGCAGATAGCGAGGCCAAGAGTATTGATATAGAAAGGTGCCCTTATGTCTGTCTGCCTAATTTCCTCTTTCTGTCTTCTCACCTTCTTGAAAGGCTCCCTGCCTCCACTGCCCTCGATAGAATGGTTGGTATCGAAGGACAAAGCTCTGATCGTATTTAGGGAAAAATCCTCTCCTCTTAATGTGAGAGTAATGATGGTAGCGTCAGTGTTCAGGCTCCACTCCAAGGCAGGTAATTATGCTCTGCCTTTGTCGATTCCTTCTGTAGTCCCTGTTGAGTCTATTTTTTCTCCACTTCCTGTCCTAAACTGTTGTACCAGGTTGTTGGGCTGCTGTTCAACATCTGCTTCCCCAAAGAACTACACTTTCAGTGTGAGTAAAATTATTTCTCTTTCATGACTACTTTGCTGAAAGGAACCTGATGAATGGCAGGTGCTGGAGAGCTCCTTTGATTTGGGTCAGGGGACAGCTTGCAGTTAGTCTGGGGTCACTTGAGTTCCTTGCCTGGAACAAAGTACACAAATGTTCTTTTAAAGAAAATGAGGCTTTATATTGGACAGGGTGATTGACTGGCTACCCGCTGGTGTGGGTCAAGGCCGGCACTGACCCCCTCAGCCGATGGGCTTGTCCGAAATGCCTTTAGAGGACATCCAGGGCCCCTCTTGTAGACAGCCTTCCCGAAATCACCGGGGTCCCAGGCCTGCTGCTAGTCTTACTGACCTCACATGGGTCAGGCTTTGGCCTCCCGACTCAGTTTCCCCAGTTTTACTCTCATTTGCTTTCTCCTTCCTTGGCAGGATCATGCAAAGAAGAGAGGACATTTCCACTCCCCTTATGTACTCACATCTTACTATTACCCTTTTGGCACAGGCTTCCAGAATAGCAGCACACACAGCACCTTCCCTGAACACCCTCGTCAGATTATCTCATTTCAAGGGTCTTAAGTAACACCAACCTCCTCCCCACATTTCCAGCATATCCTTTCTACACACCCTTCCCCACTCTCTGGCATTTCTAGATTTTGCTCTCGATACACTTACGTTTAGTTAACCAAATTAAACCTTGGCAAATAACGCTGGTCTTCACCATGACTATGACTGGTATGCCAAACCGTCTATGATAAAGTATCTAGGATAAAAAACAGGTGACTTATGGGGCGCCTGGGGGGCTCGGTTGGTTAAGTGTCTGACTACGGCTCAGGTCACGATCTCACAGTTCGTGGGTTTGAGCCCCACGTCGGGCTCTGTGCTGACAGCTCAGAGCTTGAAGCCTTTTGGATTCTGTGTCTCCCTCTCTCTCTCCTTCCCCACTTGTGCTCACTCTCTCTCTTTCAAAAATAAACATTAAAACATTTTTAAAACAGGGGCGCCTGGGTGGCTCAGTCGGTTAAGCGTCTGACTTTGGCTCAGGACTTGATCTCGCGGTTTGTGGGTTCAAGCCCCGTATCGGGCTCTGTGCTGACAGCTCAGAGCCTGGAGCCTGCTTCGGATTCTGTGTCTCCCTCTCTCTGTCCCTCCCTCACTCGCACTCTGTGTTTGTCTCTCTCTCTCAAAAGGAAATAAACATAAAATTTTTTTTTCAAACAAAACGAAACAAAACAAAAAAACAGGTGACTTATGCAGGGAAACTCATTACCTAGTTCTGGAAAAAAGCCCAGAGTGAAAAGAAGAAGAAAAACAACAGCAAAACAAAACTTCTGCTGTAGGGAGACACAAAAGCCAACAAAATGCAACTATATCATTTGCTAGGTAAAGAAAAACAAGAGTCCAATTACAGTATTTAAAAATTTTGCAATATACCCGTCAACATTTAAAAATAAAATTTTAATATTTATTTTCATTTTTGAGAGAGAGAGAGAGAGAGAGAGAGAGAGACAGAAGCGAGTGGGGAGGGGCAGAGAGAGAGGGAGACACAGAATCCAAAGCAGGCTCCAGGCTCTGAGCTGTCAGCACAGAGCGCGACACGGGGCTTGACCCCACGGACTGCGAGATCATGACCTGAGCTGAAGTCAGGCTCAACCAACTGAGCCACCCAGACGCCCCGACATGTTTTTTTTTCCCCTTCCACAAGAGTAAACATAGCTGGGACACAGGTGATTCCAGAATAATTGCAATGTGGGAAGGATGCTCTACAAGTTTAACTTTCGGATCTATCTTAGATCGGAAACAAAGGAAAACAAAGCAAAACAAAAATATCACAAAAACCAAAATAAGTCACAGGAGGGCCTCTAAAACAATTTGGTCCGTTGAATAACAATCTTTAGGACCAGTGATTTCTCCAGTAGATTTTCTGAAATGACCAGTTGCTGGCTTGGAAGGCGAAAAGATGACCTTAATATATCAGTAACTGGAGATATCTCAGGTACAAGCTGTGTATCTCATTAGGGAACAAAACTTTGGGCCGCCTTTGTGTCTATGGGGTCAAGGTAAAAATGTATCATCCTGGGAATTTAAATCAGGGATGCCAGTGGCTAAAACCAGGAGGGGAATGAGATAAATCTAAGCATTCTTTTTTAGCACACATGGAGCCCAGGGGGTGGGGGTGGGGTGGGGTGGGGTGGGGGAACCCTCAGGCATTTCATGTTTTGAAGTCCTTCTTCCATGAATTAGAGGGTTTGGTGGAGGCATTGCCAGTTGCAAAACCACACTCTTGTCTCCGCCTAATTTTGTCTTAGCAGCTCTTTGAAACTGCTAAATCCGGGTTTCAAGTATGATGATTTTGTTTTCTGATGGTGCTAAGCAGCTGCTGCCGTTCCGAGGGGAAGCCCATTTTCCATTTTATATCTGCAAGATGTTGGCTACATCAGGCCCAGCAACGTAGGCAGCTGAGAAGCCTCTTGCTGCTGAAAACAGTACAGAAAGGACAAGGGGCCTTTCCCGAAGGCAACTGCTCCTTAAAATGACATAGAGAAGGGGCCACCGCAAGTCGAAACAGCCCCTGCCATTAAGGGTCATCAACTAGCTTTTACCATTGAGAGCTGGGGGGTCACCCCAAGGAGGACGGAATGCCCATGAACTTCACGTTCACATGGATTGTTGGTCCTTGCATAGAAAGAGAGAATATCTACTTGGAATAAAATTCAACGTCCACTCATCCTGGAAGGACGCGCCCCCGGGGAAGGTTTTTGGCAAGCATGAAGTCATAAAGTTCTCCTGCCAGCATGGGCCTGCGTAGGGTTAAAAACTAGAAACCCTTGAGTTTCTGACATCATTTTAGGAATCAAGGTGAAGCCACCTTGAATGAACCTGCCTGTCTGGGAGGCTGGGGCTGAGGTGAGGCTAGTGTCTCTGGGCAGAAAGTGCTTTTTCAGCTGTCCAGCGTGCTGACCCGACCTGCCTCATCCCTGGACAACCATGGCCTGGTGTTGCCACCCCAGAAACAGGGGAATCGGCCTCAGACAAGGCTCACTGATGTGTAATGCCTCACTCTCTGCTCTCCGAGAAGCCTCCTCCTAGAGCTTTAAACTGTGCACTGATGGCACTTTTTTCCAACAAGCAGCAACCGTGAAGGTATGGAAGGGGAGGCCTAAGGAGGAAGGCAGAAAACAGGAAGGACACACTAACAGCTCAGTCGGTAGGCAGCCGTACGGCTTCTGTTTGTCACAAAACCGTACCCTTTCTGCTGCAGCTGGCAGATAACTGGTGCCTTGAGCTCTGAGAATCCCTGCCCGCCTCCACCCACACTGGTAGCCCTGGCCCCACCTCTGGGGACTGGTCAACACCGAACACAGCAGAAAGCCCGCTTCAACATGGTAGCTGACATCAGCTCGGACGGATCAGTGGGAGCCTATACCCGACTAGCTGTGGAATCTTTTTAACATCACCCCTGAGCAGAGGCTGAATAAGTCACCTGGTACCTGGAACGTTGAGGAGGTCTGAATGCTTCTGCCTGCTTCTCCTCGCCCATCCCTGAGAGTCTCTTGCCACCCACTCCCTCCCACTGTGTGCTTTACTAGGCCATCTTCCTTTCCAGAAGTTACAGGCAGTTGAACAGCAGTGGGCTAAACAATTATGGAGATCTTAAGCTGCTGGATCATTACAAGCTCAAATTGATTACATCTGAGCTTGAGAATTTCAGAATGGGAGAAGATAGCGCTTGAACGTGGCTGGAAAATGTTGCGTTCGACACGTGCGGGGCTTATGTCTGCTATTTTGTGTCGTAATCCCCGCTTGGTTCCTTTTGTTCCGGTACCATTAATTACATCCAAAGTAATGTAGGCCCCAGTTATTACTTTTCTCCCCCTTTCTTTTAGGCCATTAAAGACATTTTCTGTTGGCCATTTATAAAGCTCTTCTAAGAAGAATTTTTTTTTTTGGTCCTTTCTGCTAATTGCAATTGTATTTTCATGGTGATAAAACGATGCATTTTAAATGATCTGACAGAGAAAAGCTAATGCGACTCAGGACGTCTGCATACTTTCTCGATATACGTTAGGCTTTTCTTGTTCTTTTAACCATCACGTGTGTCTTCAGATCACACTTTGCTCCCAGCAGCTGCCATTTTAATTATTGTCAAATCGACGAGACGGGGGTGTACTAGCACAAACAAGGGTGCTGGGTTCAGAGTCGATAGACGCTGGATTGATTTTTTGCTACCGATTAAACTGAGTGACCCAAGAAAAGTCACTTGATTTTTGCCTAAAGCTGCTCATCTAAGAATGAACGGGGTCGAACTAAATGATAATCTCCGCTCCCTGCCAGCTCTGTGGCTCTAGGATTCATTGATGTCATTTTCCTGTTCTAACAGTGGCAATAATTAGCGTGCGCAGCGTGTTTTATCTACATTGTCTCACTTGACCCTTACAGCCACCTCTAACAGGTAAGCAAAATGAATACAGGATCCCCACTAGTTCAGAGCTTGAAAAGAAAGGGGAAAAAAAAAAAACAACAATTAAGGAATTCCTGAATTACCCTTCTGAATTACCCACTCCAATTTCAAAAATTAAACGTTGGTTTATGGAAGTCATTCTTTCTGCCTCCATCACAGGTGTTAGCATCTGAATGTGTTGGCTGAGCTTGGCATCCTGGTGTGAAATGATAGTCACGCAGCTAGTTGTTAAACATATGTGTTTGTGTGTAAACATAAATATGTATATAAACTCAGTGGGAGGTAGCGGGGGGTGTAGTCAAGCAGGAGGATGAATCGGAGAAGGAACAGAGTTACCCATTAGCTTTGGGAGGGAAAGAAAGACATCTAACAGTTATTAACTGCCCAATGTGTGCTGTCCGCCCGCCTTAATTAGTCTTCGCATCAGTCGTATGGGAAGTGCATATCTACTTACCCATTCTACAGACGCAGACACCTAACCTCAGAGAAGTTCATTGGAAGGCTCAAGTTCTTATTGGTTAGAGTCAATATTCACACTCCAGTACGTCTTTCCCCTGTATCTTTAACGCGATTCATTCATCAATTCACCCATTCACTCAATACCTTTTTATTGAGCACTTAGTACGTGCCTGCCTCTTTGTGAGGCAGTGAATAAAACTCCACACCAAAAAAGGTCTCTCCCCGCCGGAGTTTACGAATCCAACATCCTGGGAACCTGTGGCTTCTAGGGAGATACAAGGTGGGAGGGATTAGAGCTTAAGGAAGGGATGGGGTCAGAGGTGCGCTGGGAAATGTTTCACAACAGGCCCTTGGAGGAACGTGGAAAGCAGTGATTTGCAGCACTTGACAATTTCTGTGTATGGATACCCTCAATAAAGCTTATTTCAATGACCACCTTGACATTACTGAATTCGAGGAAGAGTTGCGGGTCGTCTCCTGAGCTAGCCGAGCCAGCCTTCAGCACACTGCTGGGTGGAGTAGGATGTAACATGATAGCAAGATTCTTCTACTGAAAACCTGACTCCCCACAGGGACAAGAATATCTGACATTTGCAGAGTGCATTATGATTAACAAGATACTTTCCTCTGTTCATTTATCTTCTGTGATCCCCACAGAATGGGTGCCCATGATAAAGACACTTTGAAGATGGGGTAACTAAGCCACACCGAGAATGAATACCTCAGCCAACAGTATATGGCTCGAAAGCCATGGAACCACAGTCCAAAAGCCACGTCCCTCCTGACAACACTTGTGGACCCAGAAGGTATTATACCAAGTGTAATAAGTCATACAGAAAAGGACAAACATGGTGTGAGTTCACTCACATGTGGCGTCTAAAAGAAACAAAACAAATGAACGGGCAAACAGATAAAACAGAAATAGACTTACGAATCCGGAGGACAAACCAGCGGTTGCCAGAGGGGAGGCGGGTGGGGGGGATGGGCAAACTAGACGAAGGGAATTAAGAAGTATGAACTTGCAGTTCTAAAATAAGTCACAGGGAGGAAAAGTACAGCACAGAGAAGGCGGTCAATGACATCATAATAACTCTGGTGACAGGGGCGCCTGGGTGGCTCAGTCGGTTAAGCGGCCGACTTCGGCTCAGGTCATGATCTCGCGGTCCGTGAGTTCGAGCCCCGCGTCGGGCTCTGTGTTGACAGCTCAGAGCCTGGAGCCTGTTTCAGATTCTGTGTCTCCCTCTCTTTGACCCTCCCCTGTTCATGCTCTGTCTCTCCCTGTCTCAAAAATAAATAAAACGTTAAAAAAAAAATAAAAAAAAAAATAACTCTGGTGACGGATGTCAACTGCACTTGGCCTAAAGAACACTTAGCATAATGGTAAGCATTGTGTAATGTATAGAATCATGAAAACACTGCATTGTGCACCTGAAACTAATATAACATTGTACGTCAATTATACTTCAATAAAAGAAAGTCCTTCGCTATACTGCACTGGCTCAAGAAAACGAGGTAAGTGCCTACTTTATAAGAGCTTATTTTACATCTATTTTAATTTGCTTGATTGGGACCATCCACAGTCAGCATGTCTTTAGTTACGTGGATGAGGCCCAAGGACGGTGAACATTACGGGACGAGGCCAGCAGCGGTACCCGACAAAGACTTCAGTGCATGACCCAGTACCATCACTTCCATATCCCAAAGCCTGCGCTCATCTTACCCAAGTGGTATTCAGCCTGTGGAAAAAACCAATGCCCCACAGCCATTAACAAACGATGCCACTAAAGCAACCTAGCGTGTGGCTGGAAGCCAGTGAACAAATCATCAACTTCTCAGGCACCGTGGCAAAGTGGTAACAGGCGAATCCTGCCTCGGGTTCGAACGGGCGTCTTATGAAATTAGCATTTCCACCCTGGCTTTGCCTTTGGGCTGTCTTAGCTGTGCAGGACAAGGTTCCAGGGAGCCTGGAGTGCCAGCAGAGACACTTAATATTACAAGTGAGAAAAGGGAGCAAATTGTTCTCAGTCCACAAGGGAAAATAGGTATGGCTAGACAATGTCAATCAGTTAAGGGCCGCCAGCATTCCTTTAGGTACTCACCACGTGCTAAGGATGCCGCTAGAAACTGTGTGGGAGGCAAAGATGTGCACACCCTGCATCTTCTCTTTCAAAGAAGAGGTCTAGAAAACTCGGCCACCAGCAAAGCGCCAGGCTCCGTAGGGGCTGGGAAGCTACCGCTAGAAGAGTTCACTGTTCCGGTAGCGTCTGAATTCTAGCTGTGTTAATCACCACCTTGTTATGCTGGAGACACCACCTGACACTCCTGGAGGTCCAGCTGCTCGGCTGCTACGTCTCTTCTGAAGACACCCAGCATGTGCCCGCCACACGGCAGCCGTTCAGTTGATGGGAATCTTCTTGCTATCATTGGCATTCAAGGAATGGCGGGTGTGGGGACACACCCATGCCACTGCATCAAATGGGAACCAAGGATTAAAACAAAGCAAAACAGAACAACAAAACAAAGCCAAACAGAACAAAACCATCAATTGCTTCAGGGACTTTCCTCACCGGAGTTCCCTTCTTTTGCTTTGATTGGATCTGGAGTTCTGGAGTCACCCTGCCAGTGTCATTCAAGGGGCCGTGCCATGAGAGGTGGGTTAGAAGATACTGTGGCTCAGGTCCCCTAACTTGGCACATCTGAAAAGACACAGGTAAAGGGTGCCTGGGTGTCTCGGTTGGTTGAGCAACCGAGGCTCAGGTCATCGTCTCAGGGTTCATGATTTCAAGCCCCCTGTCGGGCTTGCCGCTGTTCAACACAGAGCCTGCTTTGGGTCCTCTGTTCCCCTCTCTCTGCCCCTACCCTGCTCTCACTCTCTCTCTCGCTCTCAAAAATATAAAACATTTAAAAAACTCTTTAAAAATACACAGGAAAGATGTAGCATGTTGAGTTGCTCTGAATCTAAGAAGATGAGATTGGATAATTGCTCTTTTGGGAAAAAAAATGAGGGGCACTTGGGTGGCTCAGTTGGTTAAGTTCAGGTCATGATCTCGGGGTTCTTGGGTTCGAGCCTCGCGTCCGGCTCTGTGCTGACAACTCAGAGCCTGGAGCCTGCTTCAGATTCTGTCTCTCTCTCTCTCTCTCTCTGCCCCTCCCCTGCTCACGCTGTCTCTCTTTCTCAAAGCTAAATAAAATATTTTTAAAAAATGAAATGTATGCTATATTCTTTATGATCTCTTGCTTTCCTATAAAGCAAAAATTTTTAATTTGCCAAATAATTTTTTCTCTATAGTAACCCAACTGATCCTTATAGCATCTTTGTGAAATGAGCGTGATAGACAGATATGAACGTTCCCATTTCACAGATAATAAAACTGGGATTAGGCCAAGTATGGGTTTAACCATATATCTTGAGGTTGATTCTACAGCATCATTTATATTTCGTGGTTAGTTTTGCATATTTCCTCCGGAAAACTGAGTCCACATATTATTATTCTTGTTACCTTATGCCATTCTTAACATATCTTGGAAACTATACTAGCATTAGAAGTCGACTTTTTCATTAAAATAAATACATAACGTATTAAATATTTACTCATCTGTTTTTTAAAAGAATCTGATACAGCTAGTACTTCCTTCTGAAATTCTTATGTTTTCTAAAATTGAAATTCCTCCACAGCCGCCAGGGGACATAGGTTGTAGTTTCTGATATTCAGCTGACATTAAATAAACATATTCTTGTTTAGTAAAAGAACAAAGCTGTGGCAAAACTAAATAGAGTCATTAAATGGATCTCAGGACACTTAATCTCTTGCCTCTTGGTATATATTTGAGTTAATATGAGCATTTGTCAATCGCCCCACATTTTTAAATGAAATTGGTATCTCGTTTCCCACGTGGGAGCAGAATTTCTAGGTCAATAGGCCCTTAAATGTCACGAATTGCAATACATATGGCAGATGACACTTGTCAAAGGCTCGGTGATCAATTCAGATACAAATCTGACTTGAAGACTGAAAGAATCCGAATCAAATCGATGTACGAGATAAAGTCCAGGTTCAGCGTGGCGACATGGTTAGCGGCACCTTTCGTGGGATAATGCCTCTCCGTATCCCCGGGGACTGCCATTCCCAGGCCTCGTCATGTCTCCCGCAGCCTGCGGTTGCATCGCTCCTGTCTTCCTAGCCCTGTGTTCATGAGGCTTGCGATTAGGCGGCCGGGCAGAAAAAAAGGAAGAAGAAACAGCCAACGTCATCTGCCTCCTGGACATTTCTGCGACGCGATTTTTCACGTAAAGGGAGATCGGACGCCAGTGGAGACCTAGCAGCGAGTAACCTACAGGAACAAATCTCTAGCACTTTTGTGAGCAAGATGGGCCCAAACGCAGATGTCGAGAGGCAATTCCGGTGAGCCCCCAAACCCTGAGCTCGCCATCGGACGTGATACATTGCAAGAGGAGCTTGCTAAAGTGGTGTGGGCCTCTGGGATACAGGAGCCACATTTTCATGCATCTCTGAAGATAGTTCATATCCTCAGAGGGGGTTTGCGGCCCCACACTTAAACAATACCTGTATTCCTTATCTCAAGTACTCGCAGAGGCTCTCTCTTTTAGGTGTTGTTATTATTTATTATTTCCATTTCAAAAATCAAGAAGGCAAAGCCTGAGGTCCCGTGACCAGGAAAGCTCTCTTTTAATACACTGCTATACATTTCGGACTACTTTACACAGCGAGGCCCAGAGGATCGCATTGGGTAGAAATGCATGATATTTGAAAGTTGCATCTGTCGCCGGAACCTAACAGGATCACATGGTCACTCTTAGTAGGAAGAATTTCCAAGGAAAGGTCTTTGATCTACATATCTTAGAGTTGAAGAATGACTCCCATCTTTCATTCAGCCATTTACTGATGAATTTTTTTAAAAGGTATCTGTGCCACAGCTGCTCAAGTGAACGAAAGAGGCAAGGTCCCTTTCCGTGTTATTAAATTTCCAGGGGGGATATGGCAGCTGGTATTAGGTGCTATAAAGGGAACCATCAGAGTTCTGAAACTGAGATTTACTTCAGGAGTTGGTTTTGGATAGGATATTTGAGGAAGGCTTCTTTAAGGTGACACTTGAGTTGAAGCTGAAACAAGGAAGAATGAGGCATGAGAAGAACTGAGAAAAGCTTTCCAAATATAGAGAGAACTGTATGTGAAAAGGCCCTGAGGCAGAAACAACCTGGGTGTGATCCAAGACTAGAAAAATCCAAGCGACTGACATGGCCCAAGAGAGGAAGCATGCCATACACAGAGAATGAGAGAGATCACAGGGACCAAATCAGGCAAGGACCTCAGGGTCAGGAGTCTGGAGTGTATTCTGAGTGTAATGAAAACGTTTGGAAGATTTTAAGCAAGAAAATGATGGGATCTGATCTCTAGGCTATTGACGGAGATGGGATCACCTAAGGAGAGGACGTGGATTTGAATAGACAAATAGCTCCCTACTTGACTACAACAATCAATCAATCCATCAATCCCAGGATGCAGTCCTAGGGAATCTGCCGAAATACAGACATTTGCTGAGGAAATAAGATAAACAAACAAAAAAGGGGGAAATGTTGGCCAGTGAAGAGGACCCTGAATAGAGCCATCAAGTGACTCTCTCAGAGAGGACACTGGAGAAGGTAAGCAATGATCACCTTTGAAAATGAAGAGGCACATTGGGTGAGGGAATGTTCTAGAATGTCTGAGCAGCGTAGACTGCACTTTATGGGGAAGAAGGTCATCAGTAAATTCAATGTCTATGGAAATTCCGTAACAGAGGAGGACACAAGATTGTCCTGAAAAGCAATTTTATCACTTTTCGGGGCTTTTTCTGGTCCATCATGTGAATTTCTTTTGGACTTAGGGCGTACTTCAGTTTCTGTGTAAACAACGTGTAAGTTTTTGGGGATGGCTCTGGTTGTTATGTGTCATCTTTTGGTGCAGCCGGGAAGATAGGACACGCTATCATTAATTAGATCCCTAGCGTTCCTAAACAAGTCTTCCGTTCATCGGTATACTTCGTCTGCAGTCTCTCTGCCTCTCTCTGGAATGGTCTCTGCCCTTCGGCCAATGGTTCACGTGGCCCAAACCCTGGACGGTTCGTTGTACAGTTGCCCTGGGGAAGGTGTTGCATCGCGTTGCGATAGGGCTGCACCAGGAAGGGCCCCTGCAGGAGGAATTTGGGTTTGGGTTGCCTCGTGGAAGGCTCCACAACAATGGCAGGGAAAGCGGATGCGGGGATAATGGGGCGAGGGTGGCGTGGAGGAGGGGGTTCTTGGATGACAGGTTGCTGAATCCGGAACCCTGACACTTGTGAAGTACTCTGTCAGGAACATTAAGTATCCAAAAGTGATAAAGCTTCAATTTGCTAGTCCATTAGACTAATTACTGCAATAATTAAGTAACTACTTGATTAGAACTAATGGGTACCTAATTATCCAGGAGAAAAGTATCAGGTGGCAATTATCAGGTGGCAATTAATAGACTGGAGTTAATGTCTTCGCACTGTCTTTGTATGAATTCATAAGCAAGGTAAAGAAAACAAACAATAACTTATTAATATTTATTGGTGCCACAGTGTTTTTCAGCTTGTTTCATTTACACAGAACCAATTAGTGGAAAGACCATTAGAGTTGCAGGATATAAAGGGACTGAAGCAGAGTTAGCTTTTTAAAGGTACAGGATCTCATTAGCAATAACGACTAACATTTAACCAGAATCAATCTGTGATTTTTTTTTTTTTTTTTAGCTTCGTTGCTGTACATCTATTGAAAGGGGATCACAGGTGAAAAATCAAGAGTCATGATAAAATCTGTGGGAAATCGGCTAATATATTGAACTCACGGGCCTTATTAAAGATTTTTCTTGGTTCACTGGAAACCTCACGTCTATGTTTCCCCCTTGGTACTTTTAAATGGCCGTGGAGAGAGATGGATGGAAAGGGGTGTAACTTATTAGAAAATAAACTTTTCTTACGGACACATCTGATACAGAAGCCTTGGATTTCTCATGGTATAGAAGGTTTTCTCACCAACCCAGTGGCGGTTGAGCATTGATGGACACCCACTGCTAATATCAGAAAAGATCTGTTATAAAAATAAGACGTTAGAGCAAGACTTCCATCCACAGCCGTGTTGTTCTATGGGGATAGCTCTGCCCTGTGCTAAACCACTTGGCTGGAAAGCATCAAAGACAGTTTGAAATGCATCACTCAAGTTTAGAGGAGAAACACAGGTCAGCTATTTATTTATTTATTCTTTAATTCAGGAAAACACATGCTACAAGGTTGTAAGGCTTCTGGGCAAACACAGGAACAGGAACTGAGCCACGTTACCACGGGAGCGAAAAACGCTCTCCCACTGAACGTTCTGAATCAAACACTTTGGCTGCGTAATGAAAATAATAGCTGCATGCTTATTACTTTCTTTCCTCAGTTCAGTGAAGTCTTTTTCCGAGACAACTGTTTTTAAAAATTCAGGAGAGGTTTGGACCTGTGTTAAATTTATTAACATTTTAAAAGTCACATAATTAACCCTGCCGTAGAGGAAAATCCCATCTACTTTTATTTTATTTCCCTGCCCAGTATAAATAATTGAAATGGGCTTTAATCATATTTTAGGGAAAAAATAACAATCACCTTATATTACAATACATACAATGACAAATGGAGATAAATCTAAAATTTATAGAAAGGGAACATTTGCATAAACTGCGGAATCCAAACATATAGGGCATTAAGAGTAACAATTGTTGCAAAGGGCATGAAAAATTCAACTTTGGCTTCATGATAGGAGCCCGGATTCCTAGCATGATTAAGATAATACATCACAGGGCCGTCTCTTATTAAAAGCATAATTGTTGTTAGAACCAGAAGTGGCGTTAATGCTAATCTAGTTTTATATATATACAAATATGAAGAGAAGTGAACTTGGAGACACTTGCTTTTGGTGATCCATAGGCATTTTATTAATGTTTGAATAATAACCGCCTAGAGGGCCTGTTATAAATTAAAGGGACGGATTGAGATATAAATTTTTATGAGGACTAGTTATACATTTCCATTATGTGTTTAAAAATGAAGGAATTACTGTGGGCACTGCAGTACTCACATTTATTTGAGGTGATTTGCACGGGAGTGCCAGTGGATGAGAGCCTCTGCGTGGCGGCAGTAAGAAAGATGTATCTGTCCCTTTGAACAGATACATCATATGTCATGCATGAACTCTGTTCTACCAGAGACGTTCCTCCGCTGCCGAATCTGCATGATTATTTCTGTGACAATAGCGAGTGATGATACAGTGTGAGGTTCAGGCCACTTAAGGGGGTTTCTTACGGTTAAATCCTGGAAGACTTGGCTATTATCTACCTGCTAATGCAATACAAGAAGTCCGTGATTACTGCGAAGCGGTTCTGATGCCTCCCCTTGCTCCCGAGGTACTTGTCTAGGATTTTACAAGTGGCCCAAACGCCTTTGGAGAAGCGGATCCAACTGAGTGACGATCATCCTCCTGCCTTTATTGTCTTTTGATTGGTCCTGTCAACGTTGTCCTGCTTGGTAGATCTGATGGGTCTTAGGATTTCCACCGATTATGAAATATAACCCCAAAGAATTCAGGAAGACCCTTGGAAAACCTGCTCCTGAGCCTATGTGCTTACACCCTCACTTCCATATACGTACACATACACGTACACACGTATAGTCTTGTGGATGTAACCCCAAACCCTAAGAAGGTGAATGTACAGTGTAAAGTCCTGCGTCCCTTGTCACCTGTAGCTGTACACAAACTCAGCACACAAAGTCAGGCAGGTCCAAGGTGGCACCCCAGCCAGAATGCCCACCAGATGGTGATTGGAACAAGCCATTTAATGGGTAATTCTTAGTTCTCTCAGGTGTAGAATAAAAAGCTTATAGAGTTATTTGGTAAGATTAAATGTCACTAATGTAAAGCGCCCGGTCCACCATAAAATGTTAATAAATGGGTGTTAGTTTGTCGGGGCTGCCGTAATAACATACGACGGACCGGGTGACTTAACAGAAACGGATTATCATGAGTACTGGAGCCTAGAAGTCCAAGATGGAGGTATCAGTAGGCTTGGTTCTTTCCAAGGCCATGAGGGAGAATCTGTTCTAGGTCTTTCTTCTTGGCGTGGAGATGGTTGGCTTCTTCCCATACCTCTTCCCATTATCCTGTGTCTCTTCGCATCCCACATACCTTCCTTCCCAGTGTATCTGTGTCCAAATATCCCTTTTTTGTAAGGACCTCTGTCATTTTGGGCTGGGACCCATCCCAACAACCTCCTTTTAACTCGATTATCTTTGTAAAGATCCAATATCCAAATAAGGTCAGATTCTGAGGTACTGGGGGTTAAGATTTCAATATATGAGGTTGGGTGGGGACACAAGTTTTGCTGAACAAGTGTAAGAATCAATGGATATAAAACAATACACCCAGTGATGTCATGATGATAGTGTGTTTCCAAATACATAATTCATTCTCAAGTCCCCATGCCCCACATCCCCAGCCTCATTTAACAATCTGGAGAAGACGCCCAAACTCTCTGCATTACTTATGGTCACCCTCTTATGTTGGCGATATGACAAGAATATCGTGATTTTTTTTTTTCACGTTGAAAATTGACATGAACCAAACCCAGGTGTGCGAGGCCATTATGGGTTGATGCATCCAGGTGCTGGGCAATCCAGGACCCTCCACCAGCATTTGCTTCCAGTTCCTCCGTGGGAGTCGCCAGCGAAAACGATCATTGCTTGGATGATTATAATGATGACCAAATAAAAGAAGCGTGGAGAAGAAAATCAGAGCTCTTGTTGTGCTGATTTTAAAATAGATTTCAAATGCATCTTTTCCAAACCCAGAAAACTCCCTAATGATAGGGCTATTTGAATTTAAATTCCAGAGCATGGGCTCTTCCCCAGCATGCTGCTATTTACCAATTTTAGCAATAATGTTAAATGGCTGCTTGAAGGTCTTCCTTTCCCATCATTGTGCAATGGTGTCAGGTGAAGTCTTGAGGAGCCGTGACGTGTCCTCTTAAATGTGTGTTCCCCAGCTGTCCATGCCCAGGAATAAAAAAGAGCTCAGGCGCTCTCTCCTCTCACATCAGTGCCTTCACCTCCGAATGGTTCTTATGAAGAACATGAAGTCCTTCACACGCGGCAGTTCTTGGAGTTATGATTGTCTTAGGATTCTTTTCTTTTTTATTGATTAAAAAAATTTTTTTTGAGACAGAGAGAGTGAGAAAGAGAGGCGGAGTGGAGCAGATGAGGGGCAGAGAGAGAGAGGGAGACACAGAATCTGAAGCAGGCTCCAGGCTCCGAGCCGTCAGCACAGAGCCCGACACGGGGCTTGAGCTCGTGAACCCGTGGATCATGACCTGAGCTGAAGTCGGACGTTTAACTGACTGAGCCACCCAGGCACATCTAAGATTATTTTCATATTCAGAGCTCAGGAGAAAAGGGACTTAAAGGAACTGAGGTCCCTCGAACTTTCTTCTCATCGTCAACTTCAGGTTTTAATTCAGAGGTGAGCTGGGTGGCAGAAGCAGTAAATGGACTGGGACAGAGCGTGATCGCTAAGCTTCTCAGAGTGGTGTGTTTGACCACATCAGTGATGGTGTTTGCTTGGGGGTGAGGTGCAGAGAGAGAAATTTGAAGGTCAAACACACCTCCCTGCCCATCTGCGTCTTCCACACCTGAAGTTCTTGTGGAGGGGCTGCTGGTCGCAAGGGGCAAATGGGGGCTTCTGAGGTTTCATAATAGGGTGTAGTGAGTAGTAGGGAGAGCAACTGCTGTCTGGGCAGAGGCCACCACTTCTGAAGCGTCAGTGCCTAATCATCATCATCATCACACACACACGCACACACACACACACGCACACACACACACATACACACACCCCGTGGTACCATGCCAGCCACACCATGACAAAGGAGGGAAAAGCCCATTGTCAGCCGATATGTGATGGCTGGACTCTTCAATGGCCGTCGATCAGGAACAGTGGCCCATTCACCAGCCCCCTGACACAGATTACTTTAGGATAGCCTCATAAACCAAGAGCTCTGACACCACAGATAGGAGAGTAAGGTGCCGGAGTATATTATCTGCCAAAGTCTGTGTGCGGAGATGATCGAACTCAGAAGATGGGAAGATGGGAGTTTGAACGTGGGTGTAATTTAATGCGTTTAACCTCCTGACTGCTGGAATTTGCGTGACTATAGCTACATCTGCAGTCTATCCATCCATCTACGTATCACATACACACATGTCTGTATCTCTAGCCCGTACGCCTATGGATCTGGGCTTTGGTGATATTTCTTGCGGCTTTTCTTGCTGGAAATAACTTCAGAAGGGGTCTTGTTATTCCTCCATCCCCTCATCTTGCTGTATTGCTGGGATTTTCTAGATGTCAAAGGGGGCAAAAATGAAACATAATGTGATGAGAAAAGAAATGATAGAACGTTCGGAATTTTTTTTTTCTTAAAAGAGTTTGATTTCACTTCAGCTGGGGTGAAAGTTCAGTTTGGTTTTTATTTTATCCACACCATTTGCTCATCCCTCATGAGAATCTCTGCTCCCCAAGTCCCTCTATCATTCTGTTTGCGTTCAGTTCTATCTTTCTCGTTCCTGTGTAATACAGCTGTATTATGAAGTGGCCTGGCCCTGGCCCAGCATTTAAAACATGGTCTGTCTCGTATTCTGTGCCCTGGAAGAACAAATCCATTTGGTTTTTTCTTGTTCAATACTTCCACATCCACTGCCCAAATCCCAAGCTTGGCTATTTTATTCTTGTGGCAGCAGAGACCAAAGCTGATTTTTTAAAGCCGAGTTTCCTAATTCCATCGACATTTTTCTCCCCTTTTCGGCTTAGTTACCCATTATTTTAATCATCTACCTAAGGAGAGGAAGGGAACTCTGTGTCGAGGTCAGGGAGAGGTTAGAGTTAAAATGGATATGAAAGAAAAGGTTAATTCCCCTATGGTTTTCCATACTTTGAATGAATAGTTGAAAATTTTATAGAAAATAAAAAAGGACTCTGTTATTAGCCTAAAAATGAGACCTGAAATACCTCGAATTCTGGAATCAGACTTCCTTTTATCTATGAAAATAATACAAAAAAAAAAAGACAGAAAGAAAAGAAGTTTATTTGACGTATCTTTCCAAACGTGGTGTATGGGTGGATGCCGTAGCCCTGCTTACCTGTGTGAATGAGGTCACGTGCTGATGTGTATCTGAGATAAGGAAGTACCTGTAACCATTTGACCTCATTGGTCTTCTCCAATTAACTAACAGACCCAGTCCCAGAAGCACCCTGGGGAAAACAGGTGAAGAATCACGTACTCACGGTAGTTAATTCACTTTAACAAGTCTTGCTGTTGACTCAAAATGTTTCACCCACCACCGCCACTACGTCCACTCCTCATTCCAGCACTTAACTTCCTTTCAGGTTGTGAACAGGACCCTGGGGTAAGAACCAAGCTCAGGATTTCCTCTCCACTCTCCATGGAAGCTCAAAAGCATTTTTCCCTGAATAGATCATTTAATCTCCTTGTACCACAGCATCCTCCTTTGTGAGATGGAGGTCAAAATACTAGCATATTTCAAAGGGTTATTGAGAAAAGCTATCTGGTTAGCCATTATAAAGCATTTTACAAATATGAAGTGCTTTCTATAGTCTAAATAATTTGTGAAAGCATAAAATTTTATACAGTTATCAAGTATAATCATTTTGGCCTTTCTATTTCTCTGGGCATTTACCTTTTTTTTTACCCCTTTTCTACCTTTTCCTTTTACATTATTATGTAGAGAAATATAATTTCTCTCCTTTTCTCATGACTAAGGGTTTTAGAGAGTCTTCAGGGCAGGAGAGGAAACTTTTCGATAGATTACTTGTCAATTCAAGTGCAGACGTTTTCAACCACAGAATCATCACCACCATGTGAATCTGAATGGCTTCTAGAGATACAGGATATTGAAATAAGAAGTTAGATTTTTGAAAACCCCCAAAACATACTTAGAAACAAAAACCGTTGGCAAGGACAGTGTGTTGTTGTTGGCCTATAAAGCCAGGTATAAATATTTACTTATCCAGGCCAACTTGTGGTTGCGGACCTATTATTATACACTTCATGAAATACACATTATTCATGGACACAACATTAAAGACTCTGCGCCTTCATGACATAAATGATGGACGTGCCCCAAATTTCCACAGAGGGAAGGAAGAAAACGCCAATCTTTCTGAATCCAAAACCCGTGTTCTATTTTCCATGCACACTAAGCCATCTCCCCTTTGAGTTACCCACTCGCTACTGAGTAATACAGACAAACTGGCATGACCCCAACCATCCACAGGGTCCTCAAGTTTCTATTTTGCACTGTCAGGGCATGTCAGCTCACTGACTTGCTGACCCCGTTGAGATAACTATCCGTGGCATAAGGACACACAGCACTGAAAGTAGATATTCTTACTTGTAACCATTCAGAGGATGACCTTGAGGCCTCCTTGACAGTAGTAAATGTTGGCTTTATGAAATCTCTTTTAGAAGACGACCAAAAAGAGAGGACTGTAGACAGAAGCCTGTAATGGAGGAATTGACATGACTCCTCTCGTTGTGATAGTTACAGAAATGGAAATAATTTTATTAGATGGAATCATAACATTTTTATAATTGGGATGAGTTTGGCTGAGGGCTCTGGTAGGACTGATAAGCTAAAAGAGACGTTTATTTAGGGATATTCTGATCTCTGAAAGCATTGTAAACCATTATGCCTGTTAAAGCTCATGTGAACACATTCCATGGAGAAAAGAAATGTTGAGGTACTGGAAGAGGGAAAGCTATTTAGAAGTTTCAGCTTTTAAAATCAGCTTTAAAATTTGGGCATCTGCACAAAAATGTAATAGAGAGTTTAGAGAAGACTCTCCACAATTACAATATTTTACTTCTTCCAACGTACTGAAATTTGCACTAAGTTTTCAGTTATTTCAAGATTATATATATGTGTGTGTGTGTGTGTGTGTGTGTGTGTGTATGTGTGTGTGCGCGCGCATTAACCCTACTAAAGCCTCAGCTGCTTTGCATTAAACAAGTATAACACTGCAGGATTTAGAATTATTTTCATATCATTAAAGGAAATTATTTATTAGTACAGATGTTTCTTTTATTTCTTAAGACATCAAATAACCTTGAAAATCAATCTTATTTCTTTTATCAGCAAATATCACCAATGGTCTATAAAGTAATGGCTGAACCTGGATGTCTGCTATGGAAATCCAAGGTTTTCAATTTCTTATGGTCTCTAATAGCATTAATCAAGGCAGCACAACTTACTTAAAAGGGACACATGATTAATCTTGACAATAGTAATGTAAACAGAACCCTAATTCATGAATTGGCGATTACCTTCCCCCCCCCCCAACTAGGGTATTAGCTCTTTGTTTGAGATTTACCCGGTGCCATGTACATATTATAAGAACAAAAGAGAGTTCTTTATCTTTAAAAATACCCATTCAGTTCAGCTTACAGAACAGGGGAAAAATTGCTATATTTATCAAGGTTGATTTTGTTTTCCAAGTCTCTAATTCGCAACTGAAGAATGCAAGACTACATACATCAGGTGTTTCTAGCAAAATAGCAGCAGCAGCAGCAAATCATAGACATTTGTCATTCCTTAGAGCTGTCTGACAGTTCTGACAATTCATTAGGCTGAGCTGAAAAGAGGTTTAGAAAGCAAAGAAGGGATCGCAGGTAGGAGAGTTGCTTTTGCATGATCCAGTAATGGCTGATTTGTATCATTTTGGGTGATGGATACACTGTTCAGATTAAACTCAGCAGGGTTTTCTCTTCTCTCTCACTTTCCATGATTTCTCACTACCCCCAGCTTCCTTCCTCTGGAACCCCCCTGGGACACTGAGCATAGGCTGGACCCTCAGTAGCATTTCATCCTTAAAGGTATGTTCACACATATATGAAGGAAATGCTTCCTTCCAAAAGAAGCTGCTTTCGAGATGGAGAGAGCCAGTAAGATTTGGGATAATAAACCATGCCCTTGATTCCCAGTTTCTACCTGCCCTATGAGTCTTCCTCCTCCTCAACCTATGTCAGTCCAAATATCCATGCGTCCAAAGTCCTTGTCCCTGACACACGACTTGTGAACAACTGATCCTGTCCTAGCCCACCATAACGGCATCGCACTTCTTCAAAAATGGGCATAAAATATCCTAACTAGGTGTTCATCCCTTGGGATAGTACTGGGCATTCATTCCGGGCATTATCTTTCTTGTAACCCTCTGCACACCCAAGTTAGGATACTTCTCATTTTTATTTTTGACAAACGGAAGCTGTCGTGAGTTAGGGTTTACATGCCACTCTCCTTCTACTTGAGATATGCATCCTAGTATATCAAAATGCTTCTGGACCTTGGTTACTGGTAGCTGCAACGTGGATTATCCAACTGGAGAAGGTGACCTCTATCAATCAAAATTGGTAGTTAGCAAGGTCAGTTGTGTGTGTAATGCTCTGAGGGATGTAAAACGAGTAGAGATACAGACTGTGCCATTAAGACTGACACTTAATAAAAGCTTAAGCTAATCAAAATAAAAAAGAAAGAAACAAACACATCCAAACTACATATTAGACGACATTCCTTAACTTAGATGCTTATTTTCAAACATTTCTCAATCACTTTCTAAGCCCTCAGAAATTGCCCAATAACTGGAGATCATCCTGGGAAAAAAGGGAGTCAAGGTGCCTGTTCTCCCGGAGCTAACATATAGCATGGAGATAGTCGATTGGTGAGTAAAACCATAATTAAATAAAAATTATACGTTGAGATTATTGTGAATAAGATAAATAATATAAAGTATCTTAAAAAGAAAATCTGTGGCATTATAGACTAAATATTTGTGTCCCTCCAGAATTCATCTGAAGCCCTAATGTGATAGTACTTGAAGTTGGGCTTTTGGGAGAAGCTTTGGTTTAGATGAGGTCTTGAGTGGGACCTTCAACATGAGTTGAGAGTCTTTAAAACAAGAAAAAGAAGAAGAAGGAGCAGGAGAAGGAGAAGAAAAACAAGAAGAAGAAGAAGAAGAAGAAGAAGAAGAAGAAGAAGAAGACAGGAAAAGATATGTGGGCATCAAGAAAGAAGATGGTCTGCAAGCCAGTTCTTGCCAGAACTGAATTAGAGAATTCAAATATTTATCTTGGGGCTTCCAAGCTTCCAGAACTTTGAGGAATGAATGTCTGCTGTTTAAGCCACCCAGCCCGTGATATTTTGTTATAGCAGCCAGAGTTGACTAAGACAGGTGAGGTTGTTGGCTTAGACAAGGGCAGGGCAGAGGTCTTCCTTGAGGAGATAATATCTGAGATGGGAATATGGATGAGTCTACCACAACACAACCAGGGAGAGTTAATTTCCAATTCTTCATGTTTTCTAAGGAAAAACAAAAATGGAGGCATGCAGGGCTCAAATGAGGGAGTGAAAAGACGAGAGAAGAATCTTTCTGGCTGTAGGAATTTTGCTTTCCTCACAGTTGCATTCTCCATGCCAGAAAAGTGCATGGCACAAAGTACATCCTCAGTGAAGGTCTAGTGCTAAGAAAGTAAATGAAGGTAAGAATAGCCCAAGATGGAATTTAAGAGGTCGTTGGGAGCCAGATCACATAGGGCATTGTGGGGAGGAAGCTTTGTAAGAAATTTATGTTTTATAGTAAACAGGAAAGCCTTTAGGTAAAGGAGTGACATAGTTTAATTTATATTTTTAAAAGACCGCCTGGCTCACAGGCTAGACTCTGTTTGGATGTCCTGCCACCCGCCATGAGTGTTGGCTACCAAAAGCCCATACTTATCCACCTCTGCAAAACTTCCTAAGTTGACTGGGGCTGCTTTCTTGGGAAGTTATGCAGCCTTCCCGAGAGTGTCCCAAACAACAATGACTGAGTGGTAACCAGCACAAAAGCCCAGCCCTTGCCTTAAGGGGCACAACTCTACAGTGGAATTTATACTTCAAAGAACACAGGGAATTAAACCAATGCAAGACATTATTCAAGACCGTGCTCTTGCTCGGTTCTTTGCCTTTCCCCATCTTGCTTTATTCTAAACTTTGTAGTTTTTTTTTTTTTTCTGTTATCTAAAGAACATTCCCTCGGTCAATTATATACATCCAAATCCCTACCCCAGGCTCTGAGTCTAGGGAGCCTGACCTAAGTTAACTCATGTGGGGAAAACAAATCACAAGAGAAAGAATAGCTCCAAGGACACCATCAGTGATATACAGCCAAACCAGAATTCAAGAAGGTGATAGTGGACTTCAAGATAAGGAAACTGTCATTCTAGGGTAAGCTTAATCAGGGATGAGTTTTATGATTAGAAATTAAATAGGAAGGATTTTGAGTACCAACAAACAGTATTCAGCTAAATTTTTTTAAAAAAGAAATTCAATAATTCTTTCCCCTTAACTCACCATTTAGAAAAGGGGAAATGAAAGGGAGAGGAGAAGAGAAGAAGCGGAAGTGTGTGTGTGTGTGTGTGTGTGTGTGTGTGTGTGTGTTTAGAAATGGAAGCTCTTAGGCGAATAATGTGATGCTTATGGGGTCCAGGTTGCAGAAACATCCTCTTCAGAAAAAGGGTTTCCCAAGGTTACATTTGGAAATATTTTTAATGAATATTTGTTTTTACTCAAAAAATATATAAAAGTAATGAATTCTCATTAAATAACCAAGAATGTGACCTTTTAAGGTCAGAGTTGCTATTAGGAAAAAAATAGCAAGACTGGGTAGGGTACCAACTATAGAATATGCCATCCTGTTATCAAGTTAATTGAAGTTATTCTGTCATAAATGACAGTCCATCAGATATTCTGCCAGTCAGTATGTCATGACATTATATGTAATGAGAGGTCTTCCGAAACCCAAAGGGAAAAATCTACTCATTTTTCATGACTTTACTTTTTGTTTATTGCATTATCTTGGAAGTAGTGTAAAATGTGTGCAGTTTTATTAAAATCTGAACAAGTGGTGAGCTCAGAACTTGAAAAACTGATGTGCATTTGCTTAAGACATTTTTTTTATTTTGTTTATGTGCAAAATTCCGTTCACACTAGTGACCTTTTTATCCTCACTGATATGTTATTGGATGTTCCATTGGATATTTGTTAAAAGACAAAGACAACATAGTCCATAAGTATTATTGGTGGGGAGAAAGTTGGTGGAAAATAAAAATGAGATGGTTCATAACTTAAAAGTGAAAGCTTTGGGGTGCCTGGGTGGCTCAGTTGGTTGAGCGTCCGACTTGGGCTCAGGTCATGATCTCACAGTTTGTGGGTTCGAGCCCCGCGTCAGGCTCTATGCCGACCGCTTGCTCAGAGCTGGAGCCTGCTTCAGATTCTGTGTCTCCTTCTCTCTCTGCCCCTCCCCCACTCATGCTTTGTCTCACTCTGTTTCTCAAAAATAAATAAATATAAAAAATAAATAAATAAAAGTGAAAAAGCTTTGACAGTTTCTCCTTGTAGCTATGATGGGGTAGCTTGAGGCAGATCGTAATTCCCATGAAGAACAACTAGTACATCTATATAAAATGCTGAAAATATTGTGTTTGAAGGAATCAGAGAGCTTCCAAGCTGGCATTTACCTCTTGAGGAGCTAAGATTTTGGAGAAATGCAAAACTCATTGTAATAAGCTCAGTGTTATTCATCATAATTTTTGCTCAGGGCATTTGTTGGCTTATAAGCCTTGCAAAAGAACTTGAGAGGCCTGGTAGTAGGCCACTGCTAAAATGAACAAGCAGAACTCGTGACAATCACAGAGAGCTGTATAAAAAAAGTCAAGTTTGGGCTTGCTAGTACAGCCAGGATATAAGACCTTTTTTATTCCAAAGGAAAGTGACATACAGTGAAGTGAGTTTGTATCAGTTTTCTCTATGAAAAATTTCAAATTCTAAAGGTACACAAGACAAGATGTTAAGAAGCCAGGCAAAAAGTGATTAAAAATCTGAATAGAACTTTCAGAGTACTAAAGAGATAAAAATTGCAGTCCAGAATCCAGCAAGCCCCTGAAAAATAACTTCAGGCTCTTAATCAATTCATCTGAGAATGCAGTAGGAATACACCAGGGGTAGACCAAGGCTTACAAACTCTTAAAATTTGACTTAACCCAGCTTATTAGAATATGATATGCCCCTATGGTAGCTGCCTGCCAGGAAATAGAAAAATTTCTCACTAGAAAAAAGAAAAAAAAAAATCCATACATAGTTGCTAAAGTTTTTGTGTGTACAGGCCTAGAATTTAATAAATATTTACTAGGCATACCACGAAATAGAACCAAGAATAAAAACCGACAATAGGAATAGACATAAATGATACACATATCAGAATTAGCAATTACAGGCTGTAAAATGCTGAAAATATTATGCTCAGTAAGATATATAATAAATGTGAGAAACTGAAACAAATCAAAATCTATTTAAAAAATAAATGGAAATTCTGGACTTAAAAATACAATTTTTTTGAACTTAAGCATTTAGATGAGTTTAACGGCAGATTGGACACCATTAAAAAGAGAAGAAGTGTTCACATTTGTAGAACGTGTCCACACTGAAGCCTGGAGAGAAAATTGAATGGAAAGTGATAGGAATTGGGGGATAAGTGTAAGAGATACATTGAGTGTAGTGAAAGTTGTAACCTACTTGTAACTAAAATTTTCACAAGGAAAAGAGAAAGAAATGGGGAAAAAGCAGTATCTGAACAGATTATTGCCATGAATACCCCCAAAATAATGAAGGACATCAAGTCACAAATATGAGAAGCACAGAGATTGTCAGTCTCTGGAAGATCTCTCTCTAGGAACAGAAATGAATCAAAGGCAAATATCGACAAAATTCCTAGTATTAACCCAACCCAGTTTATGTTTTAACTAAAGTGACCAAGTCCCTATCCTCTCTAACTAGAAAAGAAAAATATTGAAATCTCTCTAGTAAAATAGTGGCCATCCAAAGCCTCTTTGTGTGTGTGTCTTTCAAAAGAACTAAGGCTAAAAGTCAATGATCTAAGTACCCATCCATCGTAAAAGCTTAGAAATCGAACCATAAATTTCCCCAAAACAAGTAAAAGAGAAAACATTAAAAAGATAATAAAATTCATAAAAGAAAACAATATCACTAAGTCGAATACTACTTTTTTGAAAAGATTTCAAAAGGTAATAAATTTCTAGAAAGATTGGTTAAGAACAAAAGAGATGGACTGGAAGTTACCAAGATCAGAAATGACAAAGTGGAAAACACTACAGACCCTACAGACATAATCAAGATAATAAAAAGATAGTACATCAACTTTATGTCAATTAATTGGGGAATTTAGATAAGATATACACATTGCTAGAAAAATACAATCTCCCCTATACAAACACAACACAAAATAGAAAATCTCAATGGTTCTATACCTTTATCTAAATTAAAATTATAATTAAAAAAATTTCAAAAAGAAAAATCCAAGCCCAGATGGTTTTTCTAGTAAACTCTCTAGAGAGGTCTAAATAACATCATTCTTACACAAACTCTTAAAGATAATAGAAAAAAAGAAGCATTTATCAATTTGTTTTATTAAGCCAGCATAATTTTGAAAACCAAACATGACACAGGCATTACAAGAAAGAAAAATGATAGGTGAATTACCTACCTAAATAGAAATGCAAAATTCTAAAAAAAATATATAAAAAGATGATGTACCACACCATGTTGGTCTTATTTCAGAAGTGCAAGGTTATTTTAATTAAGGAAACAATCAATGGAATTCTCCACATTATAACCTAAATAAGACAGTAGTATGAGCATCTCATATTCGACTAAATTCTGCATTTGAAAAAATTCAAAACCCATTCATAATTAGAAATGTCAATTAGACATAAGATCGAGGATTATAAAGAAACTTGGTCAATGCGAAAAATAGTGTCCATAAAAATCTATAGCAAATTTCATACGTAATAAGGAAACATTGAAAGCTATTCCCTGAGATCCTGAAATTGAAAAAGTTACATCTATTATGGATATTTGTATTCAACACTGTTCTATCGGTACTGGACAGTGCAATCAGTGCAATAAGACAAGGATATAAAGATTTATAATAAAAATGTGTATTATGTTCATAGAAAACCGATAATACTTAACCAAAATAAAACTAAGTCGGGGCCCCTGGGTGGCTCAGTTGGTTGAGCATCTGACTTTCTTCAGGTCATGATCTCACGCTTTGTGAGCTCGAGCCCCGCGTCAGGCTCTGTGCTGACAGCTCAGAGCCTGGAGCCTGCTTCAGATTCTGTGTGTCTCTCTCCGTCTCTCAAAAAATAAATAAACATTAAAAATTAAAAAAAATATAACTAAGCCAATTCAGCAATGTCACCAGAAATGGGGTCAATGTGCAAAAATTAATTGCATTTCTGTGTTAGCAAATATAATTTGAAAATGAAATTTAAGAATATTATTTGTAACAATAGCATCAAAAATCAAATGCCCCAAAATAAATTTGACAAAAGATATGTGAGATTTCTAAAAAGTTTTACCAAAATTGAAAGAAATTAAGACTCTGTAAAAAACGGAGTTATATACCAAGCTAATAGATGGAAGTCTCTATACTATAAACATGTCAATTTTTCGTAAACTGATTTATAGATCAAGGCCATCCAGTTAAAATCAAGAAAGGCTGTTCATGGAAATTAGCAGGATTTTTCCCCCACCAATATATATGGTAATTCAAAAGGTGGAGAAGAGCAAAGGCAATCTTAAAAAAAAAAAGATAAAATTAGGAGATTAACACTATTTGACATCACAATATTATGGACTTCCAGAAATTTATAAAGAAAATGTATTTTCATGAGAATGGACAAATAACCAATAAAACAAAATAAAGAACCAGAAACAGATCAACACGTATATGGTGACTTGATTTACAACAAAGATAACACTATGGTATGGTGGGAGACAAGATGGCCTTTTTAACAAATAGTGCAGGGTCAAATGGATATTCTTAGAGGAAAAAATGAACCCAATCCCTTTCTCACACCAATTCTCAATGAATTGAAGATCTAAAGGTAAAAACTAACATAATGAAGCTTCTAGAAAATAATATGGTGGCATAGCATCACAACCTGGAGGTAAAGACTTCTTAAACAGAACATAAGATGCACTAAACAAATAGAACAATAATGAAAAAATAAACCACAGCAAACATGGAACAGGAAAATGGAAAAACGCTTAAGCAGACATTTCACAAATGAGGATATCCAAGGAGTCAATAAATAGGAGTCACAACATATCAGTCTCATGGGAATTATAAAAAAAACACATTGAGATACCAATGTGTGCCCACTAAAATGGCTGTAAATTAAAAAGATTAATCCTGCCAAGTGCTAGCAAGATGTGGCATAAGCGGCATACTTATAAACTAGGAGTGAAAATTTATGACATTGTTTTAGTAACCTATAGAACACAACCCATTAAAGTTGAACGTATTTGGGCTCTGTGTCACAGGGAGTCTTCTCTAGGTATATCC
This sequence comes from Panthera pardus, assembly GCF_024362965.1. Taxonomy (NCBI): domain Eukaryota; kingdom Metazoa; phylum Chordata; class Mammalia; order Carnivora; family Felidae; genus Panthera; species Panthera pardus. The sequence continues at coordinate 6,169,208 of NW_026526810.1, forward strand.
CTAACAGGTACATATTAATGTGTATTAAAAAGCATGCGTGAGGTTGATTATTACATTATTATTTGCAATTAAAGTTGTTGTTGTTTTTTAATTCCATCAACTGTAGATCATATAAATAAATTGAGGTCTGACTGCTGGAATACTATACTGCGATGAAAATGAACCACTGCTAAACACAGCAGCATGGATACATTTAGAAACCAAACACAAAAAATGGACAGACTGTAGGATTCCACATATTTATAGTTCAAATTAGGGACACAACCTCCTAGTCATAGATGTGAGGCTGGCGATCAGAAGGAGGGAATGATAGGGGCTCTGAGGCTGGAAGCATTCCAGTTCTCCATCAGTCGGTGCTTCTACAGGTATTCTGGCTATGAACTTTAATCCAACTTTACCCTAATGATCTGTGGCACTTTCTTTTATATTTTTATAATTCAGTAAAATCGCTTAAAAATTGAGGGCTTTAAAAATGGAAATAATTTTTAGACTTACATCCGTGTTTTCAGAGCAATTTTTCACAGATGGGGAAACTGTCATGCTCTAGCTATGCAAATTTTTTTTCTTTCCCTGTGAAATGTGAAAACTTTAAGTGAGGACAAAAAAAAAATAGCTTTGCCTAAGGCAAATCTATGAAAATTCTTGGGGCAGAGTCACTGAAAGTGGAATGTGTCCTTTCAACATATAAATCACAATGTAAAGGGGGGCTTTATTTCTTCTTAAACTGGCTAAAATTTTATCTTTACTAATTCAAGGGACAACGACACTATGATATCACCACTCATGCAATGCCATATAAGAATGGTTTAAAGAAAAAAAAAATCTTGTCCCTATGATTCTAGTCACTCCACCCCATTCCCGAAAACACATAGACACGTGCGCAGATACATACATATATTACATGGGGGCTTCCTTTTCTTGGTTATAAGATAAAAACTAATGTTTTCTCATTTGATTTATTCATAATTTTTAAAATTTTAAGTGGATACATGAATATTTGGAATGTGAAGTTTTCATGAGTTATGCAACCCCAACTCAGCAAATATTGATCAGATTCTTTGAAATACATGGCATTATGGAATTCTAATCAACTGAAGATAGGCTCATTTAATTTCTCCATCTCTGGCCACATATGTGTAGACAGAAGCAAATATATGCATATGATACACATGCTTCAGTAAAACTGGGCAGTTTATCTTGAATAATTCATTGTTTGTGGAACTGGTAATTGGAATTAAATTTAAGCTCCGATCTTAGCAGCATTGAGTAGTATTTGAAAATAGAAAACTGAACACATGAATCTGTTGTTTCCTCTCCTGGATGTCATCAGACATGTCCATTGGCAGGCTGCATAAGCCATCGTGTCACAGCATAGGACAACTGAAATGCTGACAGGTACTTGCAGGCACAGCCCTGATGGGGTCAAATACCCCTAAACCTGCCTTGTTTGCTGATCTTTTAATCGGATTCAACTCGACTGTGGCCACAGCACAAGGCTTTCTGACAGTATGTGACAGCATATGACAGCAAAATATTTTGATTTTTCACCATTTGATGATATTTCAGATCTCTCGAAGTCCTTCATAAACCAGCACAGTGTTTCATAGGAAAAGGATACAGGCAGTTAATTGCCTTGGAAGCTCTGTCTCTTTTGGTTTTCAGCTGAATCTGAAGTTAGAAGATGAGTCTTACATTTTGAGAGTAACAGGCCATATAGACCATCAGTGACCCCGAGGACTTTGCTTATGAACAGGAAAAAAAAATACGCATGAACTCACAGCCCAAAACCCAGAGTTGTCAGAGGCTCCAGGAAAATGTAAACATCTTCTCTTAATTTTTCTGAGCTTTTTTGGAACAATCCCGGAGTGACTCCTTGTGTACGAAAGAAAAACAAAAGTACGACCCCTTAATCGTGTACTGAAAATACATTTTAAAACTCTTCTTATTCCAATCTCTTCACAAATTCTCGGGGAACATGGCAAACAACGATTTGGGGGGGGGGGGTGGGGAGGAAAAAAATCCAGTGGAAAACAATTATTAATAAGTTCACCATGAGCCCCTGTACATCTCAACCCAGTCTTTCCCTATCAGTTATTCACAAGATCTGAAACCTAAACAAAACAAAATTAAAATTGCATTAAACTTTCATTATCATGGAAATTATTTTCTAATTTAAATTCATGTCCTTTTGATGCTGATTTTTTTAATTGTCGTGAAATAAAGCAGATGTATCCTCTGTGGCTTCCCATCAAGCTTAGAATGATGTCCATTACTCCACCTTGGGTGTCTTCTCGTGCTTCTCTTCCTGTTCGCTCAGGTCAGGCCAGGCAGGCTTCTTTGCCTTGAACATATCAAACTCCGGTTCGCTGATGGGCTCTGCATGTGCCTTTTCCCTGTCTCGACTGGCCCCTCTCAACCCGTATCTTGGCACAGTTTGCCTCTTTGCATCTACTCTGTCCTCCCGATCGTCCTGACTGATGATCCCTGGCTCTCCTCAGGACCAGACATTTGTATGATACCTTTTCACTGTCTCACACTATTCTTCTGTATGTTACCTTCTCTCCCCAGTAGGATATCAGTCAACTATGACATCAAGAGTCCTACCTGCCTTCCTCACTGCTCTATCAGCACTGTCTCGGTATAGCAAGTGTTTGATAACTCCTGTTGATTGGAGTTAAGGCTGAAAGATCCACCATTAAAGAAAGACCCAAGAATGTATTGTGTAATTGAGACAAAATGAGGGGGTGGGAGGGAGGGATGTGATTTGCACTGACCCAGACTGAAATGGTCACCAGCTACCGATGCAGCGTTTGGGGAAACAGGTTAATGGCAGACTTAGGTGGACGTAACCATGTAGGTTGTTGCTAGATTCACATTTGGTGCTATTTTCAGCCAGATTTCTGAAGCAGCAGACGATAGATATTAGACTTCATTTCATTCATGTACTAAAATAAAGCCACTTTCAAGTGCTATAGAATAGACAATAAGTGATAATTTCAGACGTGTGTGATGAATTTACATCACTAAGAATTCAGGAGGAAAGAGAAAAAAGCAGAATGTAATTATCTAGTTTAGAAACAGACTATTGAAATCTATTGCCATGACCCCTATGAAGAGGCCTGAACGGCCCTGGGTATCATGACCTCAGTTGTATTTTTCACATCCCATGTGGTCTCCTAATTGGCCTTTGTCCTACCTCCCTGGATGCAAGAAGCTTTTACAAAAGCACTCTCTCTAAAGCTCCATAAAAATGTAAAATAGAATTATTGAAATAGAAGCAATAGAACAGAAAATGACCTTTATGGCCTGATATTTGGAGCACATTGGGCACTCGACTGAAGAAGATAAAAATGGTAAATATGTGCACGCTGCAAGGTGTCAGGTCATGTAGACAAGGACCAATTCAAGAGCTCCTGTTTCAGAGACAGGGGAAGATCGTTATTTTTTTCTTCCTTTGTCGCACGCTTTCCTCCGTAATATGACAGGGGTAGTCCTAGCTTGGTGAGAGACGTGATCGAAGGGTTGTTTCAGCATAAAATGCTTCTTACTACTTAGGGATGTCAGCAGGTGTGAGTATAACAAAAACAAAAAAAGTACAAAGCAGTCCAATTATTGTGTAAGGGCTTACCTTCAAAGGCTTCAGTTACTTTCCTTTTTCCCAACGGATAAATATACTCTTGGAATGGACACTGTTGTTAAACTCCTAGGAGTCATCCTGCATGAGTGAGATCATGGTTCTGTAACTTCTTGGCTGTAGAATGTTGGCCAGGAACCAACATCTCTGTGCTTTGATTTCTTATTCTAAGAGTGGGAATCACAGTGCCCATCTCATGATGCAGGATTTAATACAAGCACAAGTAAAGCTCCCAGAATGGAGCCTGGAATGTAGTAAAAATTCAATACATATTAGCTGTTATTATTATACTTCGTGAGATAAGTCAAGATCATAAGCAGTACTTGATCTTGTTCTCTACCTGCACCACCCAGAGCAATTACAAGGTTGATAAGATTGGTGTGGATTTAGAATATAATTAATAACCCATAGCAAACTGGAAAGAACATCATCCTGCAGTCAAGCTGATGCAAATACAAATCTTAGCTCAGCTCAAGTGTTTAAAGTAGCTTGTAGAACTTTTTTTTTTAATTTTTTGTTTTTGTATTTATTCAGTTTTGATTGACAGAGCGTGAGCTGGGAAGGGGCAGAGAGAGAGGGAGACACAGAATCCAAAGCAGCCCCAGGCTCTGAGCTGTCAGCACGGAGCCTGACACAGGGCTCGAACCCCCAGACTGTGAGATCATGACCTGAACCGAAGTTGGCCGCCCAACCAACTGAGCCCCCCGGGCTCCCCTAAAGTAGCTTGTAGAACTTGTGAAAGTCTTTGTCTCTGAAGTCTCAATTTTTTCAACACGTAAAGCCTTGATGGTAACATTCCCTTTGTACTGTGTACATTTGAAATAATGCATATGGAGTACCTAGGGTGACATGTGGTACCTAGAAAAACACACTATTGATATTATTGATTATTCTCTAAATGACAATTACGTGAATAGAAGTATACTTCCCTCATAAGTGCCTACTTAAATAAAATGAGCTAAATGACTCATACTTAAAAAGAAATGGGGTCCTGATAGTTTTATGAATGATTCTTTATGATAGTATAGATCTCATCAGAATCTACGGATTCTTAAACTTTTTTCCTGAAGGTATTAATTCTCACTCATCATGTATTTCCAGAGCATCAATACGTGATGATACCCCAGTTAATTTGTTTTGGTACAGACAAACATAGCATGCTGTTCTGTGCTTCATGGTATTTAATGAGCACCATGTACATGCTATGGAGCAAATAAATATATGGAAACATAAGGACTTGCAATCTTATTGGAGAAATAAGGCATAAATAACTAACAAGTTGAATGATACATGAGGAGAAAACAATATTCATTTGAAAACAGCAGCACAAGAGCTGTCCAAGGTCAGGGCAGGAGCAGAAGTCAAGAGTGGAGAGGCGGGAATGAGAATTTGGGTGAGGAGCATCTCCTGAGTGAGCTGGCAAGAACTCACTGGGAAGACACTGGGCTGAGCTCTAGGCATGAGGTCTGGACTCATGGATTGAGAGATTTGAGGTTTTAGTAAACAACACTAAAATAACCGGCAATTAGGGATTTGGAGTAGCTGAAGAGAAAGAAAAGGCAAAAGAAAAACAAGCCTAGTGACCGGGTAAGTTGGAGAGCAAACGAGTCTTACGTATAGGAGTAGAGCATTGGAGGCTGGCTGGTTCAGAAGGAAGAATCATATGTTCCTTGGAACCCTTTTCCACTCTCTGTCTGCTAACACCCACGTTCATACATCTATTTTCCTTTCCTGATTCAAACTCTTGGAGCAACAGAATTTTCCCCATTTTTTGGTGAATCCACAAGCGTTGTTTCTTGCGCACTCTGTGCAATGAAAGAAATTTTTTTTTAAATGCACTGAGGGAAAGGAGAGAGGAAAAAGTTGAGTTTCAACAAGGAAGGGCTTGAAGGTCCATGAAGGTCCCCCCAAAAAATCTAGGCTTAAGAATTGGGATTGTGGCTGCCGATGGGGATGGAAACAGCAACTTGCGACAATCCTACCTCAATGGTGAAATGTTTGAGAGACACTGCAGGGAGTTTGTAGCGTAGTCAGAGGGAGAAACAGGGTGCAGAAATACGGATGACTTCTCCAAGAATTCTACCAGTGAAAACACGAGAAAAGTTGAATGGAAATGAGAAAAGCTCACAGGGAGAAATCGTAGTCGTCTTCTCTCTTCTTTTTGCCTCTGTCGAAAGGGAAAAATGGATGTGATTAATGACAAAAAATCTGAAAACTTAAAGGACACTTAAAGAAAATGTGAGTGGGCAATTCCATGCCACAGATGGTTTTAGAAACAAGGACAATCCCCAATTTCTGTCTGGCAGAAAAGAACGAATAAAAGATAGATCCAGAGACATGATGGTTAGAGAAAGGACTCATTAAATATAATCTCTAATGCATTTAATAACAAATTACACGATAACGATGGTTCTGTTTTTCGATGCTCATTAAAGTGTTATGGATTAACCTGTGTGGAAGTTACCAATTAACTGAGGTCTATGCTGGGGCTGTTACTTAGAGGGAGTGCCAACTCCTGTCTCTGAAGCTTAGCCGAAAACGATGCAGTGTGCATCCAGAAAAGCAGCCCCACACATTTATCTTGACTGACCATTCGTCAGTAAAACATTACAAAGCCAATCATGGTCATGACCCCGGACTATGATTACAGTGAGAAGTAACAGTAACTTTGGAGAATGAAAGTGATGTGAGCTGGATCAGTAGTGGTAGTGATTAGGAAGACACTATTCGACATAGTTATGGTTAAATGGTAGTAAAAATAACGTCTTATAGTCCCTAGTTGTTTGGCGAAATGTAATTTGGCAGAAGTTATTTGTTTCACATTGATTCTGAATCTATATTTTAAGTAATCATCCCTCTAGAATCTGGCTAGTAACAGGTCACTATATTCAAGGAAATGGGGCGATGAGGAAGGCTGGTTGGTTCCACGTGGTCAAATTCCAAGAAGGCGGTAGAGAGAGATAAGGAAGTTGCAATATGGCTGTTAAACTCAAGAAACTCAAATAGGTCAATGGACAGAGGGAAGGAGGCATTTGTAAAACATCTTGAAATCATGATCTCAGGTTGGGAACCTGAGAAAAAGGCTCAGGGCTCTCTGCAAAAGTACTGTGGACTAGAAGTGTAATTTTTAAAGCACGAGTCCACAGTCACAGGCATCAGGAGCCCTGCAAAGCACCTCTATGACAAGCACAGACCTGAACAACAGCAATGCCAACAAAAATAGCATCTTTTGTGAGTACAGTGGCTCATTTTTACAAACGCCTGTCATTTGTGTTATTTCATTGCATAGCTCCCATACCAAAGCCAGAGGATTAGATCACTCACCGACACAAAGTAAATTTGGGCAGATAAAATCAGGACCTGGGGTTCCTAATTCACTCATTCATTCAATCAACCAATTTGTGATCAATCTAGTACCTTAGAGCTTGATCAGGCTGGAGCTCCTGTATGAGTACTGGTTGAGTTGTTAAGTAAGGAGCTCCTGGGTACATTTGGCTGGTGAGAGCAGGGGACGTTAGGTTGTAAGGACTAAGGCCATCCCAGATATGTTTCTAACCCTACTTCATTTATTCATATATTTTTTCCTTAAGAGTAATCTTCAGATGTGAATTCCCTAACTGAACAATGAACTTGAGTATATCACTATATAATTTTGGTATCTTTAACTGTATAAATAGATCAGGTATCTTAGAAATTCAGAAGAGGAGGAAAAAAAAAAACCTGATGGGATGAATTTTCCCGTTTTCTATAAAACCACTTAAAATGGAAAGGACTGTCCACTCATTTTTCTGTAAGGTACATAAAATCGTCTGTTGTTGTTATAATTCTGTAGGCATCATGCTCCTCTAGTAAAATGATGTATGGAGCGATCGTCTGGTAGGGGCTGATGGGATGTAAATGAAACTAATTAAGGAAATGTCAAACATAATTAATAAAACAGGTTTAAGTTGCAAAAGCCCTGTCAGCGGGATGATCGCTCGCCCATTGTTGGGTGTTTTTTCCCTTCTCCCCTCTCCTCTCCAGGCTTTATTTAGCACCGTTCAATTAGATCCCGGAAAACTACTCGAAGCTCACGTTTCTACCTCACCTTCTCTTAGCTTGATCCCATGGAGAGGGAGGAATATAAATTTGCCTGTCGGCCTGCAGCTTGGAAAAAATTAATTGCCAACGCCTCATCTTTTCCAAGTACTACAGGACATTAACATAACCAATTTGTTCCAACTCCTCACTGGCTGCCTAATAGGGCATCTGATCAGCTGATAAAGCCTGGGTGTTGCTGATGCTACCTTATTCTTATTATTATCAGCATTTTCATAATATCCAAATATTACAGCGGCGTGGTTCACGGGCTCCATTTATTATTGATACGAACAAAAAAAAACGGGGGGGGGGGAGGGGGTTGGAAATAACAAAGCGGGTGAGCGACCCATAATTATGGCAAGCAAATTAGGGTATGTGGCAGATTCAGTTACATTTGCCTAGGAGTAATGATGCCCGAGACCTTTTCCTTCCCCAGGGACCGGGAAAATAATGGATTCCCTTGCAGCTGCAGATGGGGTAGGAGAATGGTGTCATCAGGCCGGTGTTTACATAAGTTAGGCCGAGCGTGTGGCTCTGAGGCCGGCCTGTAGTGTTCCAGTCAGCTCCCATCACTTCAGCCACTGAAGCAGAAGTCACTCAAAAGCCTACTGGTGTCCGGGAGGGGGCTCCCAGGAGTGGGAGCCAGGGAGAAGCTTCTGGCTGGAACAACTGCATTTGTGAAGAGTATTTCAAGCCTCTTCAGTTCTCAGACAAGGGTGATAACCTTGAAAAACAGAGGCCAATCAGCTTTTAAGTGGAGAGATAAAAATGAAATGTGGTTTCTGTTAACTTACAGACTGCCGCCCGGCCTCATTCCGGGTTATTTCGATTCAGTCCATGTGTGCTCGCACACGCGCATACGTACGCACAGCTGCTGGGCATTTAATGCCATTTGACAAATATTAATTGAACATCTATATTTGCCAGACTCAGGAGGAGAAAAAGGCGAGGAAGACACAGGGTGCGTACTCGAGAAGATTAAAGGGTCAATTTTGAATTCAACTTAGTTAAGACAAACACACAGGAGATTTTATTTCTAAGCAAGTGTCTCTAGAAAACGACGCTGGCGATAGGTACATTGAGGTTTGATTTATAGCCACCAAATCCGAAGATAATTTAAAGAAGGATAACAATAAATTAGCGAACCCCGGGAATAACATCAAAAGTATGTGCTTGCTTTCAATGAAAAGTTAACGGCCAAAATTCGTTCCACTGGGCAGAGAAAGTGCAGAGAGCCCAGGACGTCATGTTATGCCCTAAAACAAGGCCATGCTCAAATACTAAAGGTATCAGGCTAAAAGAACCCAAAAGCCAGCTCAGAGGGCCTGCAATGGGGCAAATTTGAAACTGTAATGGATTAAAAAATATTAAACTTGGAGAGCCCGGATGGTTCAGTCAGTTAAACATCTATCTGACTCTTGGTTTTGGCCGCAGGCCATGATCTCACTATTTCATGAGTTCGAACCCTGAGTCGGGGTCTGTTACACTGCATTGACAGTGCGGAGCCTGCTTGGGATTCTCTCCCTCTCTCTCTTTCTCTCCCTCTCTCTCTCTCTCTCTCTGCCCCTCCCCCACTTGCACTCTCTCAAGGTAAAGAAATAAACTTAAAAAAAGTATTAAATGTAATACACTATTATAAAAATCCAAAGTGGGGTGCCTGGGTGCCTCAGTCGGTTAAGCGTCCGACTTCAGCTCAGGTCATGATCTCATGGTTTGTGGGTTCAGAGCCCCCAGTCAGGCTCTGTGGGGACATCTCGGAGCCTGGGGCCTGCTTGGGATTCTGTGTCTCCCTCTCTCCCTGCCCCTCCCCTGCTCATGCTCTGTCTCTCTCTGTCTCAAAAATAAATAAAACATTTAAAAACATCCAAAGTGAGATGAGAGAGGGAGCAAGGGAGAGAGAGGGATAGAATATCAACACATGTTATTTTTGTGGCCGTTAAACATGGCTGCTCTATTATTCTTTCAACTTTCCTCTGTACTTGAAATTTGCTAGACTAAAAAGTCTGGGGGAAATGTTTCCATTACTTCTGCAATACGCCAAGTAATTAATCATGTGATTTGCTAATAATTACATCACAGACTCGTTATACAAGGTCCCTTTTCATTTAATACGATAAATCTCTTGGCCTAGACTCCAGTGCTAAGAATTGAGATAATTCACTTTTCCTAAACATTGAAAATATTTTTTAAAAATATGTACACGATATAAGGAATAATGAATAAGCACAACTCAGTGCGATAAATAGAACATTAGAACATTGTCTTTACCCTTGAACAGGTAAGGAGTCTCTTGGTAAAGAGACCTGAGTCTCTCTCAGGTAAAGAGACCCTTGGAGTCCCTTACATGTCTATTTAATTGCATCCTTTTGGGTTCCCTTCAGAGATAAATGCTCTTCTGAATTTTGAATTTTGTTGCTCTCTTTCCATTTAGATTGAACATACGTATTTGTGAACTTAACAACATATTGTTCATTTGGGTGTTGTTGAACTTCCTGTCAATGGAATTACTGGTGCAGTTTGTTGTTATTGGGGGTTTTTGCTCAGTATTAGAATCTCAGATAATTCCATAATTATTCCATATATGCAATGTATTTGTAAATCCTTTATTTTCACAGTTGTATAGTATTCCATTGCATGATATTCTATATGCATAAATAATATAAATTACTTACTATTCCTTCTTTTGGTAGATACCTGTGTTATTTTCAGTTTATTACACAGATATACAACTGTCTGGGATGTGAACGTAGGGAAGCAACTGAAGGTATACTTTCATTTTTATCAGCACAAACTTGTTCATAATAATTTTGTAGGTTTAAATGTCTGCCACAAAAGAATATGGTCTGTCTTTTTTTAAAAATATTTTTATGTTTTATTTTATATTTGAGAGAGACAGAGACAGAGACAGGGAGCAATCAGGGGAGGTGCAGAGAAATGGAAACAATATCTGCAGCAGGCTCCAGGGTCCGAGCTGTTAGCACAGAGCCTGATGCAGGGCTCGAACACACAAGCAGTGAGATCGTGACCTGAGCCGAAGTCAGGTGTTTAACTGACTGAGCCACCCAGGTGCCCCAAGAATATGGTCCTTCTGATAGCAATTCTTTGCAATTCATTCAGACTTGCTTTATGGTTCAATATGTATTCAATTTCCATAAATGTTCACTGTGTCCTTGAAAGGATAGCTTATTCTGCAGTTATTGGATATATATAATTTTTATATATGCCCATTGGATGGAGATTCTTAGTTGTGCTGTTCAAATTGTCTTTATCCTTAGCATTTTTTTTGGTCTGTTTGACATCAAATCTCCTAATAAAAAGGTGAATTTGCCTATTGATTCCTGTGGTTCTGTCCATCTTAGTTATATGGCACGTATGTTATAAAATCTGTTCTTTTGAGGAATGTCCGGACTTATCAATATGTAAATTATAAAACCCTTCTTTGATTCCTACAGGTTTTTTGTCTGATATTCTGTTTTTTTTCCCTGATATTAACATAGCTGTACCAGGTTGATTTTCATTACTTTATTTTTATCTTTTCCATATTCTGATGTTTAAACATTTCCTTTGTTAACAGAACGAAGTTTGGATTAAAAAGTGTTTGACAGTCTTTGTATTTTATTTTATTTATTTATTTATTTTTTTTAAATTTTTTTTTAACGTTTTATTTATTTTTGAGACAGAGAGAGACAGAGCATGAACGGGGGAGGGGCAGAGAGAGAGGGAGACACAGAATCGGAAGCAGGCTCCAGGCTCTGAGCCATCAGCCCAGAGCCTGACGCGGGGCTCGAACTCACGGACCGCGAGATCGTGACCTGAGCCTAAGTCGGCCGCTTAACCGACTGAGCCACCCAGGCGCCCCGACAGTCTTTGTATTTTAAATAAAACATTAAATCCACTTGAAATTTTTCTGATTGATAATATATTTGGATTTATTTCTACTTTTGTGTTTCAAGTCTGCTTCTTACTCTACCCTTGTTATGTGTCTTTTTTCTCTTATGTCTTTTTTTCTTGTCTTCTTTTCTATTGATTAAATTGTCTTTTTCACTCTATCAGATAAACAATTACAAACACAATGTCTGTTTGCTATTGGATTTCTTAGAAGATTTGTCATCCATATGTAAAATTATCAAAGTATAAATTCACCAATATATTGAACTTCTCCACAAATAATTAAAAATTTTTCAGTTTAACTCAGATTACTCTCCTCTTAAGTTCTATTTTGTCCAGTAGTGTTTTTAATCTTGTCTTTTAACTCCACAAATCATACATCATCGCTTTTGTTTTGTATGTCTTATATGAATATGTATTTAGTTTGTTTTGTATGTCTAATATGTATTTAGTTTATATATTAGAAGCACTTTATATGGTCATCAATCCTTTTCATTTCAGAATTTCCTTTTTATATCTTTTTTCCCTTTCCTCTCCTCTCCTCTCCTCTCCTCTCCTCTCCTCTCCTCTCTTCTCTTCTCCTCTCCTCTCCCCTTCCTTCTTTCCTTCCTTCCTTCCTTCCTTCCTTCCTTCCTTCCATCCTTTTGTTCTTTTGTTCGTTCTTTCTTTCTTCCTTCTTTTTCCTGGAGAAATTTATCCTTTAGCATATTCTATCGGATTTCTGGCTTCCAATCTGACTCTTAAGAAATGTCAGCCTTGGGGCACCTGGGTGGTTCAGTTGGTTAAGCATCTAGCTCTTGGTTTTAGCTCAGGTCCTTATCTCACAGTTGGTGAGTTTGAGCCCCAAATTGTGCTCTGCACTGACAATGTGGAGCCCTCTTGGGATTCTCTCTTACTCTCTCTCACTGCCTCTTCCCCACTCAGTGCTCTCTGTCTCTCTCAAAGTAAATACACACTTTTTTAAATGCCAGCCTTTTAAAAGACAGGTAAGCAATTTAGCCTGCAAAATTTAGTTTATTTGTGGGGCACCTTGGTGGCTCAGTCGGTTGAGCTTCTGACTCTTGATTTCAGTTCAGGTCATGAACCTAAGGTTGTGGGATCAAGCCCCACATCAGGTTCCACACTGGGCATGAAGCCTACTTAACATTCTCTCTCGAAAAAAAAATATTAATAATAAAAAATAAATAAATTTAGTTTATTTGGGAATAACAGAGAAATTGTAATCTCGGACAAGCAAACTATGGTGAATCATAGGAAAGTCTGGAGAACAAAGGAGAAGAGCATCCTCTACAAGAGGAAAGAAGGAGATTGGAAGGGATTAAGAGGAAACCTTTCTTCTTTCTGCTGGACTATGTAAGCTATAACAAGTGACATATGCATGAGAGCCCTCCCTTATCATTTCCCCAGTCAATAAGCTTTCCTTAACTCATTTTCACATATCCCCCCTTCTGACCAAGATCTTACTTTGAAAGCATTGCAGATCAGGACGTGGCTCATCTATTCCTTATGAGGGTCATTTTTGTCCTTGGTGCCAAGAAGGACCTTTTCTGGGTGTCGTGTCCCACTTCAGAGGGAAGTGCACAGATTGGAAACTGTTGAGGCCACATTTGAGTAGTAAGAAAAGGCAGAAGGGGGGAAATCTCAGGCATTTCCCATCTATCTCTATGTCTTATCAAGGTTGTAAGCACTGGAGATCATCTTAAAATGTTGAGCCAGCATTACCCTATCGGGCATGTGCTTTCTACAAAGGTTTGACAGGCAATAGGTACAAAGCTTAAAAGTGGGTATACAAAATAAGATAAGGAGTAGATGAATGACCCCAGTTTGTAAACAGTTCTAAACCAGGAGCCCAAACCTGAAGGTAACTAACCAGCTAAAGAGATCAAATGACCACGATCATCAGGTGGAATTTATGGCCAATGTGCTTATTCTCTAATATTATATAGTTAGGTTTCTATTTCTCTGGAGGAATTTATCTATGTGCAGCAGATGGCATTTGCTATCATACAAATACCTCCTTGTTCAGCAGGTAGGTAATAGACGGCTATGTGATTGCCCAAAGCTACTTCAGCCCTCAAGTCCCATGACCGGTGTTGGGCTTCTATTCCCTCAGTGGTGGAATCAACAAGTTTTCTCATTGCCAGAGAGAGATTTCTAATAATTTCTTCATGGGCATGAATTCCCACAAAAGGGATAAGTGCCCTTCTGATGTAGGTAAATCTAGAGTCATGTATACCTCCTGGGAGTTCAGGACCAATGGAAGGCTTCAGATTTATTGTGGATGTGCACAGGGACAGTTAAAAATCCTAGTGAGCATTGTCCTCCAACCCACTGCCAGCTGTCAAAGCAGTTAGAGGCTTACCAAGAGGCCCATTCGCCACAAAAATAAAACCATAAGACTCTCATTAGAGTTTGGTTATTAATAGTGCCATTAATTGAGATTATTTGATTAGCCCTTTCAAGCCAAGGGTCAGTGGTGTTTGGGGAACAATTAGGGAGAAGCCATCCTGTTGTGTGGACTTCATTCTCGAGGGCAGTACAGAGGAAAAGTATTTTGCTACAACATATAGACCTAAGGTAGTAGTGATAATAGAGAACCGTATAAGTGGAATAGGTATGATTAGTTGCAGTGAAAGCTGTCTGCTTCAGTTGTCATCTACATCAATTCCTTGGAAGAGCTTAATTTGAGATCACCAGTGGTGTTCAGGTCCAGCCAAGGACTTTCTTTAAGTAAGAAATACGGATCCAGAAGTCAATGCCTTGGAGTTTGGTGGCACAAGTATTGGTCAGTAACACTTGACAAGGGCTTTTCCAACATGGTGGAAGAGAGTCTTTTTGGAGATGCCTTTTCCATTATATGTAACCCCTAGATTACAAGCTGTGGTGTTGGAGGTCTTTGTCTCCTGGGAGCATGCTGTGAAAAGATTGCTCTATCAGAGCATGATTATTTTCAAGGGATAGAATTAGACTCTCACAATACTTAAGTATATGTCCTTTTATTAGATATGAGTCCAAAAAGAGGTAGATGCTAAATGCATGAGGTGCCTAGTAACACTCTCAAAATGTGAGAGTTTGTGAGTTCCAAAGCTAGTGAATCTGAGATGTAGAAGAACCGATGGCAATACTTTGTGCCAAACTATTTGTTTCCACAAATTTTGCCGACTGAATTTTTATGCCATTAGTTTGTTACTTAGTCCTGAAGACTGAGAGTGGTAAGCACATTAAAAATGTTGTATACTCCCAAAGAGCACAGACTTGCCATAATACTTGACCAGTAAAATGGGTTCCCTGGGTGCCATGGAGCTCTAGAAGGGTTCACTAGGTAAGATGATTTTTTTTAATAGGATTTTAGCTACTGAAGAGGGAGTAGCTTGTCTACCTGGGAAGTCTTACCCAATGGGAAAACATACAAAACTTACAAAGTCATTACTAGGACATATTTGTAGCCATGAGATGAGGGTAGCTGAGTAAAGTCTGTTTGCCAAACCTCAAATGATCCATTAGGCAGTTTAAATTGCCCAGGAGCAATGCAGACAGGTTTCTCTGAATTGGATTTGAGGCAGGTGGGACAGGCAAAGGAGGCACTTTTTATGGTCTTGTTAGCATTTCCTCACCAATACTGATTTATAAATGTTATCATTTTATCCATGGACCAATAGTTTCAGGCACGTACAGTGGTCATAGTGGGAATATTAGAATTTCTGGTAGAATTGGCTTTTTACTTGGTCCAAATCAGAGGCGTCTTTTCTTATCTTACCAACAACCCTTTAATTGCTGACATTGTATTTCCTTTTCTGTTGCTGAATATTGGGGGCCTTTGTCAATTTCTCTGAATTATCATCTGGAGGTGAGTTCCTTTGGACAATGACAGAGGTTTGACTTTTGGACCCTTTGAGGGCAGTATTTCTTTCTTTTTTCTTTTCTTTTTTTTTTCAGAAATGTCAGTGAGGTAATTTCCTTTAGCTTCTAGAGAGTCAAGCTTAGAATGCCCTAGGCCTTTAATAATAACCAAAGCAGCAGGTAAGGGTATAGCATCCAATAATTCTTGAATGTCAGGGCCATTTTTAATTTTATCTCTGCTGGAAGTAAGGAAACCATCTTGTTTCCACAACGTTCCAAAATCATGAGCCACTCCAAAGACATATATGCTGTCATTGTAAATGTCGGCCATTTTGCCCTTGGCTAGGATACAGTCCCATGTGAGTGCAAATAGTTTAGCTTGTTGGGCTGAGGTAGCCAAAGGCAAAGGTGCCACTTCAATTACTTCAAAAGAAGTTGATATTGCATATCCAGGCAATATTTACCATTTTCATCTTTCAAATGAGAACCATCAGTGAACCATGAAGAGTCAGCATTATACAAAGGAGTTTTCTGTAAGTTATCACAGAAGGTCAGAAGGTGATCTGTCAGTATTAAATAGTTGTGGAGGGGGTTGGAGGTACAAGAGTGGGGACGAGTAACAGAGTTAAGGTTATTACAGTAAGCAAGAGTGATATAAGGGGCAGTTGACAGGACATTTTCATAGGAAGTGAGGCAGCGTGCTGAAAGATATTGAGTATCATGAGAGTTAAGAAGCGCTTTGACAGCACGTGGTCAAAGAGGATCCCATGACTATTTCTTCAGTGGTTTTTACAAGAAAGAAAGCAGCAGGGATGTTGCTCTGAAGCATGGCAGGTATCCCTGGAGTACAGAGTCTAGTTGTTGGCTGTAATATCTTACGGATCAGTGATCTTCATGCTTTCAGGTTAGTATCCCAAGGGCATTCCCCCCTTTTTAATGTTTAAAAAGTAGACAGGGAGTTGATAATTGGGGTGTCCAAGTGGGGGGACTAAGCTTTCCTTTGATATTTGAAAAGTGGCATCATCTAAATCTTTCCAGATGATAGGGTCATGTTTAGTAGTTTTTAACAAGGCATATAAAAAATGGGCCATAAGAAAAAGCTTGGAATCTAGTTGTGACAATGGTCTGCCCATCTGGAAAACCTCACAATGGACATTTGGTTTTGGACTTTGGGAAGTTCAGGATTCCATAAAGCCTGTCTAGATCTAGATACAGTCCTTGTTCTGAGATTGGATGCCCTAAATGTTGAACTTGAGTTTAAACAAATTGGAATTTTTCTTTAAAGACTTTATGTCCCTTTTTGGCTAGGAGTTTTGGTAAGTTTATGTTATTTTCTTGGGAGGAGACTTGGGAAGGGTAACGAAGAAATAAGTCATCCATATATTTTATAAAGTGGAGCCTATAGGAACTTGGTTGGCCTTTCAAGTTTGTGAGAAATAAAAAGGGGTTTCAGTGAAACTCCAGAGTGTTAATTCCAGATATATTGTTATCTTTCCCCAGTAAGGGCAAAAATATATTGACTAGCCTTATATGCTGGCATATTAAAGAAACCACCACATAAATCAATCATAGAAAAAAATGCTCTCAGTAGGGATGGAGGCTAATAAAATGTGGGGGCTGAGGACAACAGGGACAAGGGATGACAATGTTATTTATGGCTCAGGGGTTCTGACAAGCCTCCATCCACAGGCATTTGATTCCTTCACAGGTAAATAGGAATGTTGCAGGATTGGTACAGAGTATAGTAAGGCCCTGGGTGTTTAGTCTATTATTAGCTTAATTCCTTGAGGTGCCTTTTTATTTATAAGGTGTTGATTAATTCTGAGGAGAGGTTTTGAGGGATCTATTTAAGTCCTAATTGGAGGTTCACCGTTGGTTCTGCCAATATCATTTGAAGATTTTGTCCATAAGAAAAATGGTAGTTGATTCAATAGGGACAAATGAGTAGTGCCTTTGGAATTAGCTTTACTATATTCAGAGAAAGAACAAATAACATATATTGAAGCGTCACTTAATCCATCTAGTTTGTTATTTTGGTTGCTGCTGTCAAATTCTAGAATTATTTCCCTGCTTTCAGAAGAAAGAAATTCCAGCATTTTTTTTTTTTTTGGCAAGAAATCTCAGCCTAAGAAATGAACAGGGACAGAAGAACTAAGGAGAAAAGGGTAGGTATCTCTTAGAAAATATAAGCAAAAGAGGATAGGCTCATAGTTACTATGAGGCAGGGGCTGTTTAATAGTAGTGGGTTTGAGAACCAAGAGTGTAGCTCTGGCGTAAAGACAAAGAGAGATTCATTCTCAATCTGGAGAATGGTTTCTCCAAGTCAATTAAGGGGGAGGTTTAGGAAAATCCCCTGTGATTCCTTGGAGTCCTGGCATTAGTGATTGGGAGTACACTGGGAAGGCTGGTTAGAGGGTAACTTGGGGTGCTCCAGATCGTAAATAGTTTCTGTCCCAATGTCCGGGCCTCTCTGCAATAATTGCAGTCAGTGACCAGGAGGGGTTAACTTTTGTTTAGGGGCCTCCACCTGTTGGAGTTGAAAATTAAGGATTTTAGCTTTTATTAGAGTTAGCTAGGGTACAGGTGATCTGGTTTGCTAAATTAACCAAATCCGGAATGGACGTGTTTTCTTATTCCCTCCTGGTCCTTATGACTAGAAAAGAATGATCCCAGTTCAGCTGATTAATAAACATAGAGATAATGATTACCTGCATGAATTCAGGAAAGTCTGAAGACCAGAATTTTCTTTAAAGACAATTAGGAGCCAGCTATAGTAATTATGCACAGGCTCTTTGTGCTTTTTGGTACATGCCTGAATCTTGGTTCAATTGGCTGGCTTTGGAAAAGCCCTAAGAATTGCCAAGCGACTCCAGTTGGCAATTCCCTGAGCCTGATCAAATAATAAGACACAAGACTTTCTTTGTCCCCAAGTTGTAATTCTAGAGACTTCTCTGGGTCATTCCCATTGGCAGTTTTCGTCTAGTGTCATGCCTGGTCTTCATCAAAAAAAATTATATCCGGACTAGCGGATATAATTCAGAGAAGCCATGTTGATAAGTTTGAATAAACTATATGAAATTCCTCAACAAATCTGTGGTTACTTTGAGAAAATCTCCTTAGGTACTTTGGGGAAATCTTTTACTGTGGTTTGTAGTTCAGCTTTAGTCCAAGGAACATAAGAAATTAGGAGTTTAGTATTTGTCTCCTCAGAGGGTCTGGATTTAAAGGGGCAGGTTGTAATAGGTTTAGGGAAGGAGGAAGCAAGGAGAGGTTCAAAGAAAAAGGGAAGTGCGGTAAGGATATTAGAATGAAGAAGTGGAGAATATGGAAGAGGTGGGATGGTGCAGAGGAAAAAAAGAATCTATGCCAGAGTCAAAAAGGACAGGGGAAGGAAAAAAGAGACCTCACAAGCTTTTAAAAAAATTTGAGGTTTATTTTTTGAGAGAGAGAGAGAGAGAGAGAGAGAGAACAAGTGGGGAAGGGGCAGAGAGAGACGGAGACACAGAATCCAAAGCAGGCTCTAGGCTCTAAGCTGTCAGCACAGAGAGTGATGGGGGGGCTTGAACTCATGAGCCATGAGATCATGGCCTGAACTGAAGTTGGATGCTTAACCGACTGACCTGTCCAGGTGCCCTCAGAAGTATTTTTAAATTATTATTTTAATTTTGTTTTGCTTTAGTTAATTTAGAATTGGTATTTTGAAACTATTTTTTTTTGAGACAGAGAGAGCATGGGGGAGGGGGCAGAGGGAGAGAGAAAGAATCTTAAGCAGGCTCCATGGTCAATGCAGAACCTGGCATGGGGTTGCTCTCATGACCCTGGGATCATGACCTGAGCTGAAATAGAATGTGACGCTCAACCCACGGAGTCACCCAGGTGCCCCTAGAATTGGAATTTTGTAAAAGGTGATTTTAGAATCCTTGATACATAAAAAAAAATTTTAATGTTTATTTATTTTTGAGAGAAATTACATGCCAGCAGGGGAGGGGTTAGAGAGAGAGGGAGACACAGAATCCCAAGCAGGCTCCAGGGTCTGAGCTGTCAGCACAGAGCCTGATGCAGTGATCAAACTCACAATGAGATCATGACCTGAGCCAAAGTTGGATGCTTAAATGACTGAGCTACCCAGGTGCCCCCTCCCAGTTCCAATTAAAATAGCCATCTCATTCAGTTTATTTAATTTTAGAACCATGGTCTTCTACTTTTGTTCTGGAAAAAAAAAAGGAACTTTAGGGAGGTTGAAAGTTCCTCATAATTACCATGAGAGTTATAAATTATCTTTGGTGAAATTTGTCCATTTAATTAAGAATTTGCATGAAGAGAGGCAATAGTTTTTGAACATAAAGTCGACTGGGATCTCAGAGGGAGAACCCCTGAGAGAATTTAGAGGATCAGCATTCCATTCCTCAAAATCAGAGTCAGAAAACAAAGGAGAATTCATTTAAAAGATGATGCCTTCAAGAAAACAAATCCTGGATAAAATCAGAGAGCTAAACCCAAAGGAGGG
Source organism: Panthera pardus (assembly GCF_024362965.1). Lineage (NCBI taxonomy): Eukaryota > Metazoa > Chordata > Mammalia > Carnivora > Felidae > Panthera > Panthera pardus. The sequence continues at coordinate 6,189,157 of NW_026526810.1, forward strand.
AGCTCAAAGCTGAGAGGGGACTCACTGAATCTAAAAGAAGAAGATTCACAGAAATGGAGAGCATGAGAAGCTCGGTGGATACCATAAATGGTCCTGGAGTTGTTAGCTCCTGGGTGGGGGTCAGGGTTAACCTTTTCAGATCCCACTTCTGACACCATGAAATGTCAGATTTTTAAAAGAAAGAGGCAAGCAATTTTGCCAGTAAAATCAAATTTATTCAGCAATAGCAGAGAAATTACAATAGGAAAGTCTAGAGAACAAAGGAGGGGAGCACCCTTTTATAGAGGAAAGGAGGAGGTTGAGGGGGTTTGTTTTGGACAAAAGTTCATTAGAGCAAAATGAGAATTTGGAGTATTGGTGGCTTCTGATTGGCTGCAGGTGAGGGCAGCTTGCTGTTGCCTGGCCAGAGGAAATCTTCCTTCTTCCTGCAAGCTGTGATGAGTGGTGTTTGCATGACAGCCACCCTTCATGGCTTTCTGAGTCAGGTTTGGGTTAAGTTTCCTTAATACATTTTTTTTGTGCAGAAGTTCGTTGCCAGCTGTATTGTTCCTCTCATGAAAGTAATTACTTTTTTTTCTTCATGGATTAATTTACAATTTTGACTTTGTCTTTGATGTTCTGCAGTTTCCCTACAGTGTATGTAAACTTGGATTTCATTTTTTGTTTGTCTTACCTTGGGCTTTCTGAATCTGAATTGATCTTTCACCAGTTCAAAAAAAATGATCAGACTTGTTTCTTCAGACATTACCTCTCCTGTATTGTTTCCCTTCTCTCCTTCTCTTCCCTCATTTATCAAATCATATGTTTGGTAGAACTTACTCTTTCCTCCATATTTTTAAGTCCCTTTTTCATGCATCTCCATCCTTATTTTTCCATGCTACTTTCTGGATGCTTTCTTTTGCTTTGTCTTATTTTCAGTAATTATTTTTTTTTCTTTACCATTTTCTTTATTTTTTTAAATTACTTTGAAGTTAGCTAGCATATAGTGCAACAATGATTTCAGGCATATATTTCTTAATGCTCCTTACCCATTTAGTCCATCCCCCCTCCCACAACCCCTCCAGTAACCCTCTGTTTGTTCTCCATATTTAAGAGTCTCTTATGTTTTGTCCCCCTCCCTGGCTTTATATTATTTTTGCTTCCCTTCCCTTATGTTCATCTGTTTTGTATCTTAAAGTCCTCATATAAATGAAGTCATATGATATTTGTCTTTCTCTGACTGACTAATTTCACTTAGCATAATACCCTCTAGTTCCATCCACGTAGTTGCAAATGGCAAGATTTCATTCTTTTTGATTGCCAAGTAATACTCCATTGTATATATATACCACATCTTCTTTATCCATTCATCCATCAATAGACATTTTGATTCTTTCCATATTTTAGCTATTGTTGATAGTGCTGCTCTAAACATTGGGTTGCACATGCCTCTTTGAAACAATATGCCTGTATCCCTTGGAAAAATACCTAGTAGTGGAATTGCTGGGTCATAGGGTAGTTCTATTTTTAATTTTTTGAGGAACCTTCATACTATTTTCCAGAGTGGCTGTACCAGTTTGCATTCCCACCAGCAGTGCAAAAGAGATCCTTTCTGCATCCTCGCCAACATCTGTTGTTGCCTGAGTTATTAATGTTAGACATTCTGACAGGTATGAGGTGGTATCTCACTGTGGTTTTGATTTGTATTTCCCTGATGATGAGTGATGTTGAGCATTTTTTTCATGTGTCAGTTGGCCATCTGGATGTCTTCTTTGGAGAAGTGTCTATTCATGTCTTTTGCCCATTTATTCATTGGATTATTTGATTTTTGGGTGTTGAGTCTGATAAATTCTTTATAGACTTTGGATATTAACCCTTTATCTGATATGTCATTTGCAAATATCTTCTCCCATTCCATCGGCTGCCTTTTAGTTTTGCTGATTGTTTCCTTCACTGTGCAGAAGCATTTTATTTTGATGAGGTCTGAATAAGTTCACTTTTGCTTTTGTTTCTCTTGCTTCTGGAGACATATTGAGTAAGAAGTTGATGCAGCCAAAGTCAAAGAGGTTTTTGCCTGCTTTCTCCTTGAGGACTTTGATGGCTTCCTGTCTTACATGTAGGCCTTTCATCCATTTTCGGTTTATTTTTGTGTATGGTATAAGAAAGTGGTCCAGGTTCATTTTTTTGCATGTCACTGTCCAGTTATCAGGAATTATCATTTTAACTGTGTTTTAACTAATATTAAACTGGTCCATTGAATTTTAATTTATTCTATTTTTATTTCTACACGTAATATTGGGTAATTTTTAAAAATGTACATGGTTTGTTATCTTTCTCTCTTTTCTGAATTTTAAATATTTTATTTCTTCAAACACCTTATGCAAATTTATTTTATCATTTGTGACTGATAATCCCCAAATCAGAGGATTTTTGCAGTTCAGTTCTACTCTTTAGCTCATGGAGCCTTTTTGTCTCTGTGTTCTTTGTGGTTTTTGACTGTCATCTGAAATTTTTAAATGCTTATTTATTTATTTTTGATAGAGAGAGAAACAGAGAGAGAGAGAGAGAGAGAGAGAGAGAGAGAGAGAGAAAGCACACAAGTGGGGGAGGAGCAGAGAGAAAGAGGGAGAAAGAGAATCAGAAGCAGGCTCCAGGCCACAAACTGTCAACTCAGAGTCCAATACAGGGCTTGAACTCACAAGCTGTGAGATCATGACCTGAGTTGAAGTCGGACACTTAACTGACTGAGCCATCCAGGAGCCCCAGACTGTCATCTCATTTTTTTGAAACTTTATAGTAGAAATTCTTTGAGTCCTGCTTTGACTGTCAGGTCTTCTATAAAGAGATTTTATTGTCTTGTTTTAGTTTGGTTTGATTCAGTTTGGCTTTGTTTCCAGAAGTTGTTTAAAGCCATCACACAATCAGAAACACCTTAAAATGAATTCTCAGCTTGAGATTTTTCAGATCATTTGGGTATCATGAATTCAGGCTTCAAATCCATAGGAAAGCCGATTTACAGGGACAAATCAATGGTGGGATTCTTTTACTCCTTCAGTGCTAAGATTTGACAAGCAAGCTTCCATGCTAACTACAGAGTGAGGCATCTTTATGTGCAATTTTATTTCTTACTTACCATGGTACTGAAATATAGGACACTGGGTGCCAGCTTTAAATAGTGGTGTTCTATTGGATGCTCTTCATTGGTTGGACTTCACGATTTGTCTTTTGTTTCCCAATAAATCCCTGTAGTCTATAATTCAAATGTACTTGGTTTTGCGCATACTTGGCCAGGACAAAATGTTACATCTTTGGACCTCAGTTAGACCTCATCTTCTGAATAATCTTCATTTTATTTTCAGTTCAAAATCAATTAAAAGGATTAAATGAATATGAATTTTTGTGTAATATCTCATGTACATTTCACACATTGTATATGGCAGGATAACAACATTGTATGTTTATGTATAATCCAATGCAACATTCAAATATCACATATAATAATTTTAAAATCAAATAATTTCAGTTTTCTGTAATATTCCCAAAAATCTATCGCAATGAAATTTTATTGGTTTGATTTCATTCTTGCATAAATTTCTGGTTTCTAGAAGTGAAAAGGAAGAAATGTCTGAAAAACTATGCCACGTAGCTCTTATAAAAGTGAGGTAATTCTAATAATGGTTAAATAAAATAAAACTAGAATACATAAATAAGCTAAAATTTATAATGGCCTACTACGAATCATAACCTGAAAAATCAGGAAATGATGCCTTTTGTCATCAACATCATCATCATTGTCATCTACATTTCACTGCCTTCTCTCCCGATGTCCCAGCTTATTTTATGAGTTCCAGAAAGAAATTTTCTGAATGTGAAACTTTCAATATCCAATGTGTGCCTAAGAGGCATTCAAAGAGACATTTTATTTTATTTTTTTTTTTTGCTAAACAGGAGAACGCACCTCATACACTGGCATTACATCTACTGGGAGGAAGAATGTCTCTAATGGAACCGAGGGACCTTGGGTTAGCACTATGTCCGGTGCTTTTCTGTCCACATACACCCTTCTCCATTGGAGTTTTCTGGAGTAGAATTGCAGTTTAATAAGAAGCTCATTTGCAGGTACACTTCCCACCCACTGAATAGCAGCCTTCATTTTGTAATAGTCTGACAGGAGTCCTGGGGAGGTGCAGTTCTCTGTTAGCGACTTATCTTAATGGAAATGAATCGCGTCCCTTGCAGCCCTCCTATGACACATGACCATGTTCGTGTAAGCCAGATAAGAGACTTATACCTCTTGCAGAAGCTTGTTTGGTTCTTTGAGCTAATGTATAAATTGCATCATTTGGGGGGCTTTACTTATTTTTCTAACATATACATATTGGAGTAGTGCTGGAAGTAACCTCTAAGTTAGCCTTTTATTTTGTCTTTGGCCCGAAATAAACCTGAAAGAAAATTGAAGCATATATCATTCTTTTTCATTTTTTCCCCTCAGCCTCGTCTCACAAGGATTGTAAAGGCTGGGATATTTAAACACTCCACCGAATATTTAACTTGGCTGGAATCAAAGTTGCCTTGAAAAATAAAAGGCCAACCATGGGTCTTTGGGGTCTCATCTAGCAGATTTAAAGGATTTTAAATTGCTAAGTAGCATCTCAGCATTTGAAATTATATTAATTATTAAATTGTTGGTATTAATGGTCAATGTGTGTTCATCTAAACTTTTGTTAATTGCTTAAAATTAACCAATACATACATGATTGGCTATGTAAGTGGAGAAATTTTCCATTTTTCCTTCTTGTCTCTGACATCCAATATAACAGAGTAAAGTGTCCCCTCTTTAGAATATCTGGATCCTTTAGAATATTTAGAAAGAATATCTGATCCTTAAAATTACACTCAGGCTTTTGTAACAATGCTCTCATCTTATCACTTATTTCAAATTATTTATTATTTATTTCTAGAGTCAAAATGTCATGGCCAATTGGTGGGCTGAAGCACAAAAATGTATCTATTTTATAGAAGTGGTAAATATCAATCTTCAGTATTAGACTTGTTGCTAGAGGAGTTGCCTTTGAAAATAGTGAATGTTAGAGGTTTTTAAGTGTCATTCACTTTTGTGAATATGCACCTCTTCTCCCTTGTAATCTTTATGGGGACAAAAATACTCAAAGAATTATGTGAAACCTCAAGAGCTATGTCCAAAGCTAGGACATAGCCTAGTATTTCAAAGACCTCACCTGCTCTCAAACAACGAATTTTTTTTTACATTTGTTTATTTATTTTTGAGAGAGAGCATGAACAGGGGAGGGAGACAAAGAGAGGGGAAGAGAGAGAGAATCCCAAGCGTGCTCTGCACTGTTAGCGTGGAGCCCAACGCGGGGCTCAAACCCACGTACTGGGAGATCATGAGTGGGAACCGAGAGTCAGCTGCTTAACTGAGCCACCCATGTGCCCCTAACGACCTCATCTGATTTCAGCATGATTTACATGCACACATAAACTTTGAGTTCTGCGTTTTCCAAAATCGGTGAAGCAGGTAGTTGTACGGACAGGTCAGTACACCAGACAACTAGATTTGCAGGAAAGAGGTGACATTGACTGATTACCTACAGTCTAAGTGCTTGTACTTATGTCCAGCTCTTAATATGGCAACTTATTACGTGGTCACAAGAATCCCACTTTCTATTTCTTCATCTATCTGTCTATCATCTATCTATCTACCTACCTGCCTACTTATCACCTATGCATCTGAATTTATATCCATTTTGAGTCAGGTGAACCTCAGAGAGGTTGAGCCTTACCATAGATCACAAAGCCAGGGAGTGGAAGAACCAGAAATTTAAACTTTTATTTTTCATATTCTAACCATAATACTGTTCTACCTTCAGCATATAGTCACTCCCTCACAATCGTGCTATAATATTTTTCCCAGGACATGAAATTGTTTTAGGAGCAAAAATGGAAAATAAAATCATCTGTGAATGACATAAGAAAGTCTAATTTAGAGCAGTACTTGGGAATAGCCTTGAGTAAACCTGAAATTTAGACCAAGCCTACCTCCTGTGCCTTCTATCTTTCCTTAGGCTCTTATTCTACATCGTCTTCTGATCTTCACTGTTTCTTCTCTCTCTTTCCTTGTCTCTGATCACTCTTTTTTTCTATTTATATCATTAATCATTGGGGGAACATTTTTCTGCTTTCTGCTTTTCTGAGTGTTTGTGTGGAACAGCCCTGCATCGCCTTAAGCACACACACACACACACACACACACGCACATGCGCACTCACACGCACATGCGCACACACACGCACACTCTCTTTAGTATGAATTTAATCCAGTATTTGTGTTACCTCTATGTCAATTTAAAATTTAGCTTTGATTTTGGACTAAAAAATTGTTCTTGGGGACTGGAGCAACTTTTCATGCCAAAAGTAAGGAAGTTATCCAAAAAAAAAAAAAAATTTCAATGATACAGATATGTCCAAGAGACATGGATGCCAACTGAAAGAGTTCCCAGTGACCAAAGCTGGAACAGTTTGAATGACAAAATAAAACAGCGCGGGATTATAGACCAAAGAATAAAATGAATATCCATAAGTCCATATGGATATAAGTAAACAATTGATTAAATAAATGGGAGCAAACAGACAGCTCTCCCATGCAGAAGAATTCTGAATAATTTATGTAGATGCTCTATCTTCAAGAAAGATGAGTATGGGTTTCCACATAGTGCCTTCCTTCCAAAGAGTATGGTACAGAAATGTGGGAACTAGGAGGAAATAACTTTACGGTGGGGAAACCTGACCAGCACTACTTTAGCTCAGTGATCAAGGTCAACGTCAACCGTGATGAATCATGTGGATAGTATGTGCCTTGTTGTTATATTATGAGAATTCTACTTTACCTCTGGTCTTCCTCCCCCAAATCCATAACCCCCTTCTAATCATGAAAGAAAAATCAGACAAATCCCAGTTGAGGGGCATCTTTACAAAATAGCTGACCTGTTATTTGGTACATGTTGGATAGCTAGTTTGTGCAAGCAGATAACGAATATCCCTGTTTATCACTCTCTCGAATTTAGAGGTCCTGTCTTCCTTCTATCTTCCCATGAGACAATGTGCAGAAGAATGTGTTGTCCAGCGTTCAAAGTCAGGGACTCTATGGATGGCCAAATACCAATGTCTGTTTTGTAATGAAGTGTCCACGTGGACAGATTTTTATCTCCTTGGAAACACTGGCTGTGCAAGGAGCAGAAGTTGTCACTGATAGTTGCTAGGATAAGTTACTATCGTATAGAAACTTGCTGCACGTAGATCCCAGCAGCAGATGTTTTGTCCAGTTTGCTCCTGGACTCCCTGTGTGCAAGTCCCCCCAGTTAACCTATATCTCAATCACTGTCCCCGGTCTTTTCTTTGGCCTCACCGGGCCATCACCTCCTTGGGTTCAGAGTCTGCTGGGATGCGGTTGCACATAGTAGTCTTCTAATTATCTAGGTCATCAAAAACAAGGAAAGTCTGAGAAACTGTCATAACTAAGAGGAGCCTAAGGAGACATGATAACCATACATAATATAGCATCCTAAGTGGCATCCTGTGACAGAAAAAGGACATTAGGTAAAAAAACGAAGAAAATCTGAATAAATATGGACTTTAATTAATAATAATAACTTGCCACTATTGGATCATTAATTATAACATGTACCATAATATTATCAAAACGTTAATAATTGGGAAAACTAACTGCAAGATGTATGGGAACTCTACATACTATCTTTGTAATTTTTCCCTGTAAATATAAAAATACAATAAAATAAAGTTTATTATATATAAAAACGGAAGAGATAATGAAGACAAAAAAGTTGTCCTTGGGTAAAGGATTCATTTAGGGCACTTGCCAGAGCCAGTGGTGGAGGTATTTTGGAAGGAGTTTTTGGAGACAGAGAATGCATTAATAGTATAAAGTGGTATTATTTTGCCATAATCTAAATTGTGCCCTACCCAGCCTCAGATTAGCCTGGATTTGACATCTATTTTATTTCCATGACAGAAGACTTCGATGACTTTACAAGAAGGGAAAATGGAAAAGTGTTTGACAGATTTCCTCAAAGACCAAGGACAGATTTCCTCAAAGAGAACAATACAACCAAGATACAGATGAGGTCATCATTTGGGATGTATTTATGGTGCTCTTGTTTCCCTCAGAGCTAACGTCTCTAGCTAGCCTCTTCAGATTGGCTAGACCTCACAACACTTGAAAACCTTAGTGGGCTTACATCCTAAGATAACTGGTAGCAGATGATGATTGTAGAAGGATGCCCACTAAAAGTTGTTTGTGGTTTACTTTAGTTGGCTTAAAGGAAAAGATGGGAGAAGAAGAGAAAAAGAAGACAAAGGGGAGGAAGAAGGGGAGGAAGAGAAAGAAAGGGAATAAATGAACTTACCATTGAGAGGTATGTTTTCTCATTTTCTTGAAGGAAAAAAGAAAAGACGGAAGGAAGGAAGAAAGGAACAAAAGAAGGAAGGAAGAAGAAAGGAACAAAAGAAGGAAGGAAGGAAGGAAGGAAGGGAGGAAGAAAGGGAGGAAGGGGGAAAGGAAGGGCCAAATCTGTATTTATAAAAAAAAAACAACCCATGAAATTTGCATTTTGGACATTAAAAAACATTAACTGTGGTGGCCAGCTTTTAAGGCTGAACTATTCCATGATCTGGTTCAGTTGTCAGGTGTAGATATGACCAGAGAGCCATAATCAAAGAGGAGCTTAGAAAGGGAGGAACAGAAGCCAAGGTTGTAGGTTATGAACAGTATTTTGTACCTCCCACGAGCAGTAATGTGCCATGGAGAGCCAGACAGAGGAAATGCAGGTCACTAGTAGAAAGCAAAGGGTTGTAGAGAATAAAGCAGATTGCAGTCTTTCTTTGTGAATTTCACCATATTTGGGAATACAAAAATTTCCGCTTTTGTTGCCTACCTGTGAACAGAGAAAGGAGAGTGGGGTGATGAGATCACGCCAAATCTCTCAACATCTCTCCGTCTCTGTCTCTGTCTCTCTCAGTGACCTTCATTCTAATTAACCTGCTCCCGTATCATTTTCCTCCTTTTCATTTCTGTCATTTCCATTTCACAGTATCACTTGCCCAGTGAAAAGAGGCACAGACACATTCTATTTAGAAAGTGAGTGTCTCACTAGGGGTGACAAGTCTTTTTTTGAGGTCATTTATCTAATTGCTCTTTGCAGATAAGAATTAATTAGCCCGATTATTTTTCTTAGTTTTTGGATGGGTTCCCCACCTGAAGAGAAGAAATTTCTTGGTGTCAGTGATTAATTGCTCAGCCAGAAGCTTACTGCCTCGCATTTGTAATAAATGCCGACTAGCTCTTTAGGTCACATTAAGAACCAGACAGGTTGTGGTATAATGTACAGGATAATAAAGCATGTGTATAAATAGGGGCAGCAGCATTTGATTTTGATTAAATATTTTAATACATAAAAGGGTAAAGAGTTTCAAGATGCTGACGGTAAGAGCCCCCATCTAGGGCAGCTTTCCTCTCTCCTTCAAGAGGCCCAAAACATCTCCAGATCATTGATAGCAAGTGGCATTTTGTGTAGGGTTTGTCTAACATGGCCCCAGTGATCTGTGGGGTTTTGTTTTCTGTTTTTGTCTCTCTCTTTTATTTTTCTGTCAGAGAACGCCTAAAAGGACAGGCACATTCAGAGCAGATTCTTTTTCTATCTAGAATAGAAAGGAAAGAGATTCTTCTTGGTTTACTTCCAAATTAGTGTGTGTGTGTGTGTGTGTGTGTGTGTGTGTGTGTGTGTTGTTTTGTTTTTGCAAATTGGTGTTGTTGCTGGAGTATATGTGGAAGGTCTCCAGATCTCAAAAATAAATTCAAAGGTGAGCAAGCCAAAAAGTGATAAAGGCCTGCCACTGTGAAGTAAGTCTGTAAAGAGGAAACTCAAATCCATGAGTGGATTTAGAAGCTGTCTTAGTTTGTTTGGCTGCTAGGACAAATTATCAAAGACTGGGTGGCTTAAATAACCAATAACTCTGGAGGCTGGAAAGCCCAAGATTAAGGCTCTGGAAGGTTCAGTGTCTACTGAGAACCACTTCCTGGTTCATAGACTCAACCTCTTGCTGTGGAGAGAGAGTTCCATGCAATCTCTTTCATAAGGGCACTAATTTCATTCTGGAAGTCTCCACCCTCATGACCTAATTAAATCTCAAAGGCCCCACAACCTAATACCATCGCATTGGGTGTTAGGGTTTCAACATATCGATTTTCAGAGGACACAAATATTCAGTCCATCACATAAGGCAAGAGTTATATTCTGTGGGTGGTTCAGGTAAAGACATAGGGTTTTAAATAATCTAAGAGTATTGCTCCCGTTTCCATTTTTAAAGTAGAATTCTGTAAATACAGATATTTTAGTTTTTGAGGTTATTTTAGAAAAAAAAAGAAAACAAGCCCAGGAAAAATTATATATTTTATGGAAGGTCATGTTCGTTGAGCAAGTTAAGCAAAGCCAGATTTACAGCAGACTGCTTTTGATTCCATGGCCGATTTCTTAAATTTTTGTTTACAAAATATATAATGACTTGTAGTATTCATTAAGATAGAAGGGTTGAATGAGAACTCTTTTGGAATAAAAATATTGTCCAAATAAAGTACTGTTTCCTTTAGAAGAAATATCTCTATGAACTGGATGATTTGATCAGTAAGAAGGATGTTTTATTTTTTCCCTGAGAGACTAAATAATAGCACATTTACTCTCATTATGTGGTGTCACTGAAAATAATCAACTCTAACATGTTTTCTTTCCTTTAGGGAGGCCCAACATGTAATTAAGAAATTGTGTGATGGGGCGCCTGGGTGGCGCAGTCGGTTAAGCGTCTGACTTCAGCCAGGTCACGATCTCGCGGTCCGTGAGTTCGAGCCCCGTGTCGGCTCTGGGCTGATGGCTCGGAGCCTGGAGCCTGTTTCCGATTCTGTGTCTCCCTCTCTCTCTGCCCCTCCCCCGTTCATGCTCTGTCTCTCTCTGTCCCAAAAATAAATAAAAAACGTTGAAAAAAAAAAAGAAAAAAAAAAAAAAAGAAACTGTGTGATGACCTATTTAATCTTTTTTATCCTATGTCCTATTTTTCCAAATATCACATCTACTAAAAAAACAAGCACCTGCACATAGTAGATCCTTCAACAGCACATACTGAGTAAACAAGTGAATGAATTGAATAAATGAAGCCATTGAATATGACGGTTTGGTGAAGGTAGGCGAGCTTGGTATTCTATCTTCTCTTATCTCTTATTTCCAGCTTTTTCTAAGTTACATACAGTAGAAAATATTGGTAGCTAATTTGGTAGCTTCGAGTTTACCAATTTTATTACAAACTTTATTGGGTGCAATGGTATGTATGAATCCATGAATCTGTCCTGTGTGATTCAATAACACAATACAGTGATCTCTCCTATGTCAAACAAGGAAGTTCTCCTATGACACCTTTCACCCACCCTTCAATTTCAGATTATTCAGAAACACTGTAGAGATATTCTTATACTTTTTTGTTAATGTTTATTTATTTTTGAGAGAGAGAGAGAGAGAGAGAGAGCACACACACAAGCGGGGAAGGGGCGGAGAGAGAGGGAGACAGAATCCAAAGCAGGCTTCAGGCTCCAAGTTGTCAGCACAGAGCCCAATGCAGGGCTTCAACTCACAAACCGCGGGATCATGACCTGAGCTGAAGTCAGATGCTCAACTGACTGAGCCACCCAGGTGTCCCAGGGATATTTTTAAATGCCATTTATTGGTTATGCTTATTTTCAAGGGCCTGTTTTTCATATGCTGTTTTATAAATCTTTCCATAATCTCTGATTTCTGGTTAATTATAAAGAAGGGAATTTTCTTCTTCAACCACCTGTCAAGATTTCTACGGCTATTCGACATGACTGAATGCTTCTGTTTCCTTCCACTCTCTTTTCACAAAAAATAATGAAATTAGCTACCAAGCTGTTGAGCATAGATATTTCACGCTGTATTCTCTTCCTCTCAGGCTGTTGTGAAATGATTATGGGCAAGGGTGACATTGTTTACAGTTTACATCAACATGTTTCAAATTCCCTTATCTTATGGAAGAACTAATTGTTCTGCAATGATTCAAAATGGACATTTGTTCCTTTTTTTTGTTTTGTTTTTTGTTTTGTTTTTTTGGGGGGGGTTTTGGTTTAAATTGATAATTTATTCAGAAGACAGTAGTCAAAATGCCTGAATTCAAAATATAGGCAAATCTGCTGTGGGTCTAAAAACACAAAAATAATATGATGCAATGAAATTGCAGTACTATTTAGTGGTTACAAACTGTGAAGCAGCTAATTTATCAATCTAAGTTTCTATCCAGAGTTCAAAAAACAGCCTTATTAACAAGGACCATGTTTCCCCACCTGTGACCCTCTTCTCAATCCATTACCTATTAAACATTAAATAAGTGTTCAAGAAAAAAAAAAAGAAAATCATATTGGGTGGAACATTGTGTATCTTCAGAGAAGCATTTCTAAAGTGCTTAGAAAAGCATTGGCATTGGCAACCATGATATATGTGTGTGTTAGATAAAAGTCAAGGATTCCTGCAGACCTCTTTTTTATTTGCACCTTGAACCTATATGCTGAACTTGTAAACTAGTTTTCATGTGTAGACTAGATCATTCAAATGTTATATTTTACACTGGTAATTAACTATGCAAATTATAATCAACTTTTGTTGGTTGAAGTTCTATTCAAGAAAAATAAGCTATACCAACAAATAGAAGGTATCCATCATTATCAGACCAAATCAACAAATGTGTCAGACATATCTGTCATGAAGATACTATATGGCATTGTGACTTGAGACCTCATCTAAAAATTTGGCAAATTTTAGAGAATGTGGGTACTTCCTTTCCGCAGAAAGCTAAGTTCTAAAATATTCTGTGAACATAAAATTTGCGAATACATTCTCCTAATATAATACACTTCTTAAAATCCAACTTAAACACACACACACACACACACACACACACACCAGAGTTCATTAGTATAGACGAGGAAAAATAATTTTCCCTCTACTCTTCTGAGTTCTTTACTGAAACCCCTGTAATAAAACAAAGAATAACAAAATAAAGTCAAATAGAAGTTTATTAACATGTATACCTTGTGTATACAAAAGACATAACCAGGGAAAAATGAGTAACTCTCAGAGGTAGCTGAGAACTCCAGCTTAAATATCTAACTAAAGACAAAAGAAAAAGGTAAAGGGAGACCAGTAATAAGGGGGTTACCTGGAAAAGCAAGGTAAACAAGAGTATTTTATGCATATGTAAGTGGGCATGTTATCCACTGATAAGAACCTAACGTTGTCTCCAGGAATTAACCTTTGTCCTTCCCAGTGGAGAAGAGAAGGGACACTTTTGTAAATTTCTGTCCTCCTTTTGGGCAAAGAAGGAAAAGACCAGAAGTGTTTTCTTGTATCTGCTTCTTCTTGATTGCGTTCAGCTCAAAATAATCCTTATGCCAAAGTGGCATATTTTTGGGGTGGCATATTCTGCTACTCCTCATTAGAATAAGCCTTTTAAAATGAATTAATTGTCAAATGCTGTCCTATGTTCTGATTAGGGCTGTTGCTCTTTCTCTAGAGCTTAGAGGCCCATAGAGGAGAGTTTTTCAGGAGGTGGAATATTGTATCTCTCGTCTAGAGATCTCACTTGGGTGGAGCTCACAGGTAAAGTAAGAACATGCTCGGAGGAGAAGCTCTTTGATATATCAGAGATCTCTAATCTTTGGTGGTGAGCAAGGTCTGGAAAAATAAAACTCTTGAATACTTTCAGAAGACCTTTCCCAGGAACCCAACCTAACAGCAAACTCTGAGTAAGAGGGATAAATATCTTCAAATATTTTCAATTCCTCTCATTGAATCAACCTTTCTGAAGCTCCTCTTTCCTCTCTGCCACGGTTCATTTGTCTCATCTTCTTTGAAGTGTCCTAAACTAATGCTATCTGATGATTTTCTTCTGCTGTGAAATTGCTTCCTTGAGTCTATCTGACACATTATCTTGTTCCTCTTCTGACACCATGTTGATTCCAGGTTGCCCCATTTAGTACAGAGCACACATACAGCACTGGCAGCCAGCAAGAGAGTTTAGAAGGATTAGATAGACGTAAAATGAGGAATGTTGGATGCACAGCAAAAGTTTGAAACCAAAATTTGAATCTCCAATTACAGGGGTTCTCTATAGCCCCAACCTCACGTAATTGCAGGGCCCTGATGAGTGAAGAATAGGTCCGTCACCCAGAGCCTCAGCCTTCTCACTGGGAGTGTCTTTGTTTTAATTAATTCCCACATCACGAGGTTTGGCCTGCTGAGTGTCGTCACTGTTTCCTGCTCTTCATGCTTCTGCCTGTGGATTCTGGTTCTCTAGTACAGAGTCTTTCCAAAGATCCTTCTTGGTAAACATCCCTAACCTTAACTTCCTCAAATTTCTTAATCAGATGGGGCTTCCAAGCAAAAAGTGAATGAGTATCAGTTAGGGCTACAGAGACCCTACGGTGGTATCTTCTTCTCAGCCAATCAGTGTGAGAATCTCCAGTTAAGGAGAGCTTTTAGCATCACTTTCCTCTTTTCTGGTGGGGGGGGGGTTGTTTGCATTTATTTATTTATAATTTTTTGAACTTAAATCTAAGTTAGTTAACATATAGTGTAAAAATAATTTCAAGAACAGAATTTAGTGATTCATCACTTACATATAACACCCAGTGCCCAGACACCCAACAGGTGTCCTCCTTAATGTTCTTCACTCCTTTAGCCCTTCCCCCCACTCAACACCCACCAGCAACCCTCAGTTTGTTCTCTATACTTAAGAATCTCTTAGGGTTTGTCTCCCTCTTGTTTTTATATTATTTTTGCTTCCCTTCCCTTACGCTCATTTGTTTTGTATCTTAAATTCCACATATGAGTGAAATCATATGATATTTGTCTTTCTCTGAGTGACTTATTTCACTTAGCATAATACACTCTAGTTCCATCCACTTTGTTGCAAATGGCAAGATTTCATGCTCTTTGATCGACGAGTGATACTCCATTGTGTGCGTGTGTTGTATATGTATCTATACATATACATATACATATATACATATATATATATACATATATACATATATATATACATATATATATATGTATATATATATATATATATATATATATATATATATATATATACCACATCTTCTTTATCCATTCATTGTGGACATTTGGCTTTTTCCATACTTTGGCTATTGCCAATAGTGCTGCTATAAACATTGGGGTGTGTGTGCCCCTTCAAATCAGCACTCCTGTACCCTTTAGATAAATACCTACTAGTGCAATTGCTGGGTCAAAGGTAGTTTTATTTTTAATTTTTGAGGAACCTGCATACTGCTTTCCAGAGTAGCTGCACCAGTTTGCATTCCCACCAGCAGTGCAAAAGGGTTCCTCTTTCTCCATATCCTAGCCTACATCTGTTGCTGCCTGAATTGTTAGTTTTAGCCATTCTGACAGGTGTGAGGTGGTATCTCATTGTGGTTTTGACTTGTATTTCCTTGAGTGATGTTGAGCATTTTTTTCATGTGTCTGTGAGCCATCTGGATGTCTTCTTTGGAAAAGTAGTATACTCAGGTCTTTTGCCCATTTCTTCACCGGATTATTTGTTTTTTGGGTGTTGAGTTTGATGAGTTCTTTATAGATTTTAGATATTAACCCTTTATCTAATATGTTATTTGCCAATATCTTCTCCCATTCCATTGATTGCCTTTTAGTTTTCCTGATCATTTCCTTTGCTGTGCAGAAACTTTTTATCTTGATGAGGTCCCAATAATTCACATTTGCTTTGTTTCCCTTGCCTCTGGAAACATGTCAAATAAGAATTTGCTGTGGCTGAGGTCAAAGAGGTTGTTGCCTCTTTTCTCCTCTAGGATTTTGATAACTTCCTGTCTTATGTGTAGGCCTTTCAATGATTTTGAGTTTAGTTTTGTATACAGTATAAGAAAGGGGTCCAGTTTCAGTCTTCATGTCCCTTTTCAGTTTTCCCAACATCATTTGCTGAAGAGACTGCCTTTTTTCCATTGGATATTCTTTCCTACTTTGTCACAGATTATTTGGCCATACATTTGTGGGTCCATTTTTGGGTTCTCTATTTTGTTGCATTGATCTATGTGTCTGTACTTGTAATAATACCATACTGTCTTGATGATTACAGCTTTGTAATATAGCTTGAAGTCCGGAATTGGGATGCCTCCAGCTTTGGTTTTCTTTTTCAGGATTGCTTTGGCTATTTGGGGCCTTTTGTGGTTCCATACACATTTGAGGATTGTTCTAGCTCTGTGAAGAATGCTGGTATTATTTTGCTAAGAATTGCTAGCTTACTTTCCATACCGAAAATATTGAGCTGGTCAGCTCACTGTTATCAGTACAGTGCACAGTATTAAGAAATATTTTATATATATATATCCCCACACATATATGTAAACATATGCTTATAGATGTACACACACACACACACACACACACACAATGATCTCTCTACGTATCTGTCACTATTTTCTTTTTCTATCCCCCTTTTCCATAGTTGTAAATATCGTCTCTGTCAATTAGAAACTTATGTACATTGTCTTTGATATATTTGCTGCTTTACTTAACCGTTGTGCTTACTTATTTAATGGAACCGGTCTCTCAGCTGTTCTGACCATTTTCCCCACTCACTACCAGCATCCCTCCCCGGCCCACCTTTTTCTTGTCCCTGATAGCTGTCTTTCTCCTCAAGTTTCCTTGCATTCATCCACCATGCTGCTTCCTGCATTCAGGGAAGACAAAAGGAGTGATGGAGAAATTAGAAGCTCAGGAAAGAGAAGGTGTAAGGCAAAGAAAAAAGAAAGAGAAAATGGAAAGAAAGGGGACTAATGCTTTTGTCAAATATATAGAAATGTATTACGAAAACATGAAATAAAAACCACAATCTGTAATTTTTGATTACTAGGTTCAATAGACATAAAATTACTCTGCCAAATTGCTATAAATACCTCTAAATTCTTTCTCTCAATTTCAATATTTATCTCATTGCAAACAGTTTAGGGACTAGCTCACTGAAAGTTATAAACTTGAAAATAATTTGTATATTTCTGAGTCCAAATTAAGCTTTTATCATGGTTACATTACTTTATTCAAGTACATTAAATTAATTCATTTTTTAAAAATTAATTCGTTTTTTGAGTGGGTGCATGGGTTACTCAAAAGCAAGCAGCTATTGAGTAATTATAGCAGAGGAAAATCACACAATGTTAGGGATACAGATCAAGTAATGTACCTGATTATTTTATTTTTTACCTACGTAGAAACTCATGCTTTGAAAGTTACTTCCTAATGTGATGGGAAATCTTATATGAGTTTTTAAGGACATTTTATATTTGTAATTTACTTGACATTACTTTCCATGTGGAGTGCTGGTTCATGCTCTTTGCCAGTTGTTGTTTTTTTTAAAGAATAAATCTTTCAAAGTTGATTGGTAGGGATTCTTTCTATATCATGCATCAACTTTTTGCCTGCAATTTTCTTTAGAAATGTTTTCCTAGTTTACCACTTGTCTTAACACAGAAGTTAAACATTTTTATTTGTCCAAGTCGACCGCATTTTACTGTCGTTGTTTCCTATCTTCCTATCAGGCTTTAACAAGTCTTTTCTGTAGCTAAATTATAAAAGTTATCCTCCAAGGGCCTTTGTTACTGCTTTTCTCCCCCCAGTTTACACAACTAATCTACTAGGTATATTTTTGTGGTTGATGTTACATAAGAGGTTGTGGGTTATTCTTAATTCTATTTCCAAATGCCAATCCGATTGTTGAATAATCCGCCTTTCCCTCTTGGGATGGAAATTTCACCTTTAGGAAATACACAATCCACACAAACATGGATGAATCTTGGGAATTTCTGTATTTTCTAATGACCTATCTGCTGATTCTCTATCTGCAACGTGCTACTTTAATTACTGTAGCTTTGCAATAAATTTTGACACCTGGCAGAGCAAGTCCTCTCTCATTATTCTTATTCACAATTTTCTTGCCTACCTTCATGTATTTATTCTTTCAGTTAAAAGTTATTATCAAGTTGTCAAGGTTTTTAAAAAAATACATTAGGATTTTTATGTGAGTGGCACCATGTTTATAAGATGATTTGGGGGAAATTGACATCTTTACAATTTTTAGTTACCCATCCAGGAAGACAATATCTTGTCAACAATTCAGGTCCTATTTTATATCCTTCAGGAAAATTTTATGTTTTATGAGCCTTACATACTCCGCATTTAGTTATTTCTAGATATTTCATAACTTTGGTTGTTCTTCTAAATATTCTTTTAAAATGACATAACGGGTTGCTTATTGTAAAAAAGGGAAAGCTCACTTGTATTCTATCTGGCTACCTATGATACTCTTTTCTTACTAATAGTTTCATAATTTTTCAATTAATCCTCCTGGAAATTTTAGGTGTGTGAATATAGTATCATTAATTTCTGATCACTTTATTGTTTCCTGTCCAATATATGCCTCATCTTTTTTTTCTTACTGCAATGTTCAAAAACTTCAAAATAATGTTGAATGGTACTATAAGGAGCCGTAAGTGAAAAAACCCAAAAATTAAAACTCATAAATATGTATGGTGCTTCACCACCACATTATAACAAAAATATTCTGTATTTTAATGAGATTAATGAGTGCTTGACTAATTCATACAAATGGATGCATTCAGGTGGCGTTACACACTGTTTGAGCAGGGGCTCCTTCCTTGCACTGGGACTGAAAGTACTGAGGGTTAAGAGTCCAAAGTTTAAAGAAGAAATGAAAATGATCGGGATATTTTCTCCCAAAGTCTGAAGATTGTATGAGCTGGAGGTGAAATGGCTGTTAATACATCAGCCTAGTTCCTTGTGTCCTTGAGTGATAATCTACTAACTCAAATATTTTAAGTCCCTTTTATATTAATTTTTCTATTACAAAATCCTCACTAATAGCCTTCCTCCTTGTTCCTGCAGCCTAATTCCATGCCACCTTCTCAGAGTTGAACCCACTAATGTCTTCCAACAGCAAACTCACTTCTTCCCAATCCCCATCAGTCCTATGTCCATCATTCTACAAGCGGGAAATGTGTAGAAAGTATTACAGCCAACACTGACTAGATTTTTAAAGTCATAGTCTCACTCATATTTCTCAACATTAGTACCAGGTTCAAGGTTTGATTCATGGTGAGTGAGGTCCTTAGGCACAAGTAACTCAAAACTCATATTCCCCTCATATTCCCCACAGTATTCTTTTATCTCTTCCCTTTCACAGGTGCTATGTTTATAGGAATATTTCTATAACCTTTCTATTGAGATGTTCTCCTGTCTTTGCGTTAATCAGTTACCATACTATTACATTGGTAGCACTTGTCCATTGTTCTGATTGTATAGCCCATTGTTGGTGGCATCACATACTCTTTGCGCATCATGGATGTTTCACTTGGTTTCTCCTGTAAATTAGAATCTTTAGACATCACTTCTCTGTTCTCTTCTCTTCTCTTCTCTTCTCTTCTCTTCTCTCTCTCTTTCTTTACATTTCCCTCTTCACTTCAGTGACTGTTTCTTTTCATAGCACCAACAAGGATTTCCTTCCCTTTGGCCTTAAAATACTGAGGATACACCCTGTCCATACCTTTACTAGCCAGACCTAAAAGGACCACCATAATTCCAGTTCTCCCAAATTTGCGGCATGCGCACATACACATGTGCACACATTGGTTGAAAAGTCACTTTTGCCATATCAGAGCTCCAAACGTAAGAAACTTCATTTGTATATCAGTAAGATTTTGCCATGTACCACAAACCTTTGTAAAATGACAATCATTTTCTTCAGCTCATAATTTTGTGGGTCGGTTGGATGGCTCTAGTCTGGACCAGGGCTGTAGTGTTCTTGCAGATGAGCGGTTATCCATTGTTGAATTGGCTGGAGGGTGCGGTGCCTCAGTTCTCTACCACATGGCCTCCTGTCCTCCAACTGGTTAGCTTGGACTCATTCACTCAGCGGTCTTAGGGTTCTAAGTGCGAGAGCACAAGTCCTGAAGTGCAAGTGATTTTTAATCCTGCATCATGTTTTCTAATACCCACTGACCAAAGAAAGGCACATGGCCAGCACAGAATCATGGAGAAAGAAAACAGATTCCCCCTCTTGGTGAGAGCATTCACGGCATCCCATCTCAATGGTATGGATCATAAGAGGGCAAGCATTCAGAGTCATTTTTATAATCTACAATTAGCGATTGATTTTTTTTTTCCCTAAGGAGAGAGTCTGTACACGAGAAAGGAGGAAAGTTCACCGTTTAGAAACACAATATGATACTTTTCTGGGCACTAAATTACACGTATTCAAGTGATTCTCATGAAGCTGACACTATTAACGCCATGATGAGAAAACCAAAACTAGCCCTAATGTAGTCCTTCAAGAAATACTAAACTAAGCAAAGATTTACACATAGGTCTTCCTGGCTTCAAATTCCAGGCTTTTCCTACAATGAATACAATATTCTCCTAATATTAGGTAAAGGCGAAGATTTTTTTTAATGTTTATTTTTGAGAAAGAGAAAGAGAGAGAGAGAGAGAGCATGAGCGGGCGGGGTGGGGGGGGGGCAGAGAGAGGGAAATACAGAATCCAAAGCAGGCTCCAGGCTCTGAGTCATCAGCATGGAGCCTGACACAAGGCTCCAACTCACCACCTGCAAGATGGTGACCTGAGCAGAAGTCGGGTGCTTAAACAACTGAGCCACCCAGGCACCCCAATATATATATTTTTAAATATGTCTCAAAGCATCCCAATCCTAGCTGTATTCCTCTCACCCAAAGCTGGGAATTACTCTCTGGTTATTTTCCTCTCTATAGTTGTAGAAGATGAAAACTCAGAAATTCCAACTCTGAATGGAACTACATTAAGGGTTTATTGTAAATTGGAGTGAGCAGACATATTTTGACCCAAATTATAGATATGTGTTCCCAGGCCCATGAATTACAGGCAATTTGTTCGCATTATAGTAATAAAACTATATGCTTGGTGAGCACATAAATCGCCGATAATGATGTGTAAAGCATGATGTTTACAAATAAAAGGGTGTTGTTGCATGACAGATTTTGCTCTTAATATCCTTCCTTTGTTCGCTGACTTGGCCATCCTTTTTGGACCACGGGTTTTGAGCAGGGAGAAGAAAAAAATGCAGAGTATCACATGCAAACATACATCACAGATAGGGAGAAGCAATGTGCGTCGACACAGAGCATGACTTCAAAGTCGAAATATTGTCACAAGAATGGGCCTCCTGTCAACCTTATGGGGCAGGTATTTAGCACATCTTCGTCTTCTATACTACCATTCTGAAGTCCTTTTTTACATTATTGACTTGACAGAAAATATTTATCGGAGCCTTTCCATGTGCTTATTCAACCTGCTGTAAAAGGTGTCGTGACATTTTCACCTGACGCCAGAGAACTTATTGTTTGCGATTATCATTTTAGCAAAATTGAAAAAAGCCTGTCTTCTCAATTACCTCAGTGAAAAGGATAGATAACAAATTAACACATGATCATACATTAAGGAAAAAAAAAAAAAAAAGAAGACGATACCCAGTGATCTAAAATGGGCGTTGAATTCTTAAAATCAAAAATGCATTTATTCTACAACCTGGGGCTTTTAAGAGGTCCTCTGTTCCTCCCCGAACACACATACTTGAAGATCTTGACTCACTCATTGGTGGGTGTGAGTCCCCTTTTCTCTGCTCCATATTGATGATCAGACAGAGAAAGGACATACAGGCGTCCTGAACTAATGACTGGCACAGGAAAAAATGGGAAGGAATCTTGAATAGCTTCCATGAATAATACATCTTCTGGCAAACTCCGTCACTCCTAAGTAATTAGTGTTTTCAAAGATACACATGAGGAGAGTAGATTAAACAACATCCTTATAATAAGACAGGTACTATTGGACTCTAAGAATGTAACAGCTAACGGGATTAGTATTTCTCCTTTGGGGGAACAACCTTTTGCCATTTGGTCAGCCAGGAGGAGTTGGACGTTTTAATGGGGTGGGGGAAAGTCATCTTCAACATTTTCGTTTCAACATTTGGCCCGAGTGAATGGAAGCAGGAGAGGTGCAAGCTGATCTTCAGTCACGGGTACAGCATGAAAGTAAGATGTCTTTTCTTAACCAGAGTGAAAGGAAGTTGAGTAGCGCGGAGGCTGGATGACAAAATGCAAGGTTGTCTCCGACAAGATATTCTAGGTGCACATGTCAAAAATGAGAACTGATATGAATGAAAATGCTACGTGAAATTAAACGAGAAAGAAATACGGTGGGATTGTCATTTGCTTAAGCCATTTAACTCAAATAGCTGAGGGAAATCTCCCCAGTTTAGAGGGAACCACTATTACAGTGAGAGACAGATCACCGTCTCGGAGAGGACGACGTGTGGAGAGTTCAATACAGGTGTTATTTACTCAGGTATAGGAGGATTTAAGGAACCCGCAAGGGGTAATATATTGTTCTAGAACTAGTAACAGGTAGCCGTTGCCATCCGTGATCTGAAGGGCAGGAGGAGGAAACAGTTACTTGAGTAAAGACAAGGCAAGGGTATGGAGAGGGCTTTTTGTTTCGGAAGCACTTGGGGACAGGAACATAAATGGTCTAATTGCTCATGCTTCTTCCTCCAATTTCTCACCAGTG
Source organism: Panthera pardus (assembly GCF_024362965.1). NCBI lineage: Eukaryota > Metazoa > Chordata > Mammalia > Carnivora > Felidae > Panthera > Panthera pardus. Next base: position 6,211,926 of record NW_026526810.1, read on the forward strand.
CCTCGTGGTCCGAACCCAGCCGGACGCCAGAAAGCCAGGGAGCCCCACTGGTTTATTGCGCAAGACTCAGAGCCTCAATCCCCAAACATTTACAAATGTGCAAGGGGGGTCTGGGGTGAGAAATGCAAAGGGTCCAGCATTCAGCTTTAATTCCACCATGATAGCGCTACTGAGTTCCATGAGGAACTCTCACTTCTCCACCTCTCCTCACATACTTCTCAGCTACAGACATTGACCTCTGAGGACACTCTCCCTTTGCTCTCTTTCTCTCTCCAATCCCTGCGTCACAGAACACAAACTACCCTTGGAGATCCAGCCGGCCGCCCTTTTGTCTTCCTGAACCCTAATTCCAGAATATTTTTTTTACAAAAAGACCTTGACTTTTTGAAAGATGATGTTTGTCATTCTCTGTCTTCAGGATCCCTTGGCTCTGGAGGTGCATCCAATCAAAATCCTGTGTGCCGAGGGTAATGCCCTGTTTTGGACACGGCTGTTTGCGTGTTTACTTGTTTAGGATGAAAAGCCAGCATACTCCAGAGCCTGGGAGAGACTGTGCCAGGAGACCTACTTTGTAGCTTTGGTAACCTTGTGACTGCTGGCAATTTATTCCAACTCTGTTAACGTTGATATTTTTAATCTTTGAAATGGGCATGAAAATACCTACCTTATTTCCCTTGCATAAAAAAAAAAATAAAGTACATTGTGCAAGTGACCTTTAGAAACCACATTTTAATCATAAAATATAAACAGGCATCTTTGATTATTTTTCACACAAGCAGGAATAATCACTGCAAACCAGTTAACCATGGGCCATTCATAAAATCATAACATGTTGCCACTGAGTGGGGTAAAACATCACAGGCGTTCTCAGCGAAGGGCTCCGTTTGTTTGCTTGCTGAATTCTTTTGATCAGACTGTTTGAGTTTTCCTTCTTAATCATTAAAGTTTCTACTTCATCTAAACCTTTTCAAACGTCTCAACAATCCAAGCACGTATAAAGGAATAGCTGCTTCCCTCGCCTTTATTCCCTGTCGGTCACTCGAAACGGCATGCATGATAAGGATCAGTCAAGACTGTGTAAATGACCAGAAGGCTCAGAGGTTTGAAATTTAACATGTTTCCAAATAGCGTTGTTGTATTTATTACCTTAGCCCTTTCCCTAACAGCTGGGAGCCCCTTGGAAGGAGATGCTAACAATGAGAAGGAATAAATATATCTGACAATCTGAGTGCGGCATGCTTCCCAAGGAATTAAATATACGCTGACATCTGCCGTGCTCCTACCTTTCATCTCTACCCCACCCAATCCCATATCTCTCAGCTCTACTCAGGAGGCCCCCCAGACCCACCTGCATTTCCCTGAGTGGACCTTCCTATGCCAGGCCTCATGGCTTTGCTCAGGCCGTCCCTGCTGTCTAGAATGCCCTCACCATTCCCCTCTGCTTCTGCAAAAGACTTGCTTACCTTCCGTCTACGCTTTTTTCCCAGAGGCTGCATCCGAATCTCCATCAAGAGATCACTACTCCCTTTTATGTGCTCTCCACATGACCTGACATGTGTGTACCATGCCTGAAACGTTTGCTTAGGTCTGCGTGTCCGTGTATCCGTCTTCTCAATTAAAATGCAAGCCCCCTGAGGATAAGATCTAAGCCTTATGTCTTTTCTATCTCCAATGACTGGACCCTTGAATAAGCTCCGTTGCTTGCTTGCTGAATGAATGCATCGCTGTGAGAATGATTGAAAGGATTCTCAAAAAGAAAATGCGCTAGATGGGTCAACTTTAACTGCCCTTTTTTTTCCCAGAACAACCGATTGTCCTCATGTAAAATGGGATAGGGCCAGACTCCATCCGTCTGTTGTTTACTTACCGCCAAGCACCCAGTCTCCAAGAAACTGGAGATACAGAAATCGAAACTGACATTCCACTCATGTGTCACTTCTCTTTTGCTGATTCCCCTTCAGATTTGAAACTTCTCAACACTCTCTTGGTGTTCTACACGCCTTTTATGGCAGGTTCCCGTATCAGTGCTATGCACGCGATTTCGACATCGATCCATCTTTCTCACGTTTTCAAGAGCAGACAGACAGAGTCACCTGCGTCCTTGACATCTCTATTTGGGTACCCTGGCTCTTTGGGCTCCCCAGTTCCCAAACTATACTCATCTGCTTGCCCTTATTCTCCAGTTTGCCTCCTCTGGATTCCTGTTCCAGTGGATGATAACGTCAGTTGCCAACATGAGAAACTCTTCTCCTTCACCTTCCACATCCAATCACTCATTAAAGCTTTTTTTTTTTTTTATAATTTTTTTTTTAATTTTTTTTTAACATTTATTTATTTTTGAGACAGAGAGAGACAGAGCATGAACGGGGGAGGGGCAGAGAGAGAGGGAGACACGGAATGGGAAGCAGGCTCCAGGCTCTGAGCCATCAGCCCAGAGCCCGACGCGGGGCTCGAACTCACGGACCGCGAGATCGTGACCTGAGCTGAAGTCGGACGCTCAACCGCCTGAGCCACCCAGGCACCCCAAGCTTTTTTTTTTTTAGGTTTATTTATTTACTTTGAGAGAGAGAAAGGAGGGGCAGAGAGAAGGGGAGGATCCCAAGCAGGCTCCACGCGGCCACCATGGAGCCTGATGTGGGCCTCAAACTCCTGAACTGCAAGATCATGACCTGAGTCAAAATCTAGAATTGGAAGTTTTATCAACTGAGCCACCCAGGTGCCCCTGATTAAATCGCATTTTTGAAATCAGGTTTTCTTTTGAAATGCACTTTATATACAACAATACACACCCATTTTAAACGTATGGTTTAATTAGTTTTGATGAACATGTGCACCCAGGTAATTATGCCCCTAATTAAGATAATAAAACATCAAAACATCAGGGCGCCTGGGCGGCTCAGTCGGTTAAGTGTCTGAATTCAGCTCAGATCATGATCTCATGGTTGGTGAGTTTGAACCCCACATCTGGCTCTGTGCTAACAGCTCAGAGCCTGCAGCCTGCTTCAGATTCTCTGTCCCCCTCTCTCTCTGGCCCCTCCCCCACTTGTGTGCGCTTCCAGGCAGGCATGCACATTCTCTCTGTTTCTCTCAAAAATAAACATTAAAAAAAAAGATAATAAGCGTGTCTGGGTGGCACAGTCAGGTAAGTGTCTGACTTTGGCTCGGGTCATCATCTCACAGTCACAGTTTGTGGGTTCGAGCCCTGCATCGGGTTCTGTGCTGATAGCTCAGAGTCTGGAACCTGCTTTGGACTCTGTGTCTCCCTTTCTGTCCCTCTGCAGCTCACACTCTGCCTCTCTCTGTCTCAAAAATAAATAAAACATTAAAAAAAAAAAAAGATAATAAAACATTTCCATCATTTCAAAAAGTTCGCCTTTAGCCTACTGTAGTCAATCTACCCCAGATACCTCCACAGTATCACGCAATCACAGTTCTCCTTTCTGTCACTATTGATTAGTTTTTCCCATTATATGTATATGTATATATACATATAATATACATTCTGTATATATATATATATATATATATATATATATATATACACATTCCCATTATATGTGTGTGTGTATATATATATATATTCATTCCCATTATATGTATATATATATATATATATATATATTCTGATATATATGTATTTTATTTCCTTTTATTACCTTATTGCACTGGTTAGGACCTCCAGTAAAATTCTGATCATAAAAGGTATAGACAGACGTCCTTGCTTTGTTCTCAATTTAAAGGGAAATGTACTTTATTTTAGCATAAGTATATATATATATATATATATATATATATATATTTCCCATAAAACAGATAATCATACGGTATATAAACATTTATGTGTATGTGCCTCCTTTTGCTCAGAAGAATGTTGTTGAGGTTTTTCCATGTTGTATACATTAGTAGTTCATTTCTTTCAGATGTTGGGTGGTATTCCATTGCATGATTATATAACCACTATTAATACATTTCTTGGCCGATGGACAATTAGATTGTTTCTAGTAAGGATAATATAAATAAAGCTTATAAAATTCGCATCCAGATTTTTTGTAGGCATATATTTTCTTTTGGGGGGAGATATCTAGAAATGAAATTTCTGTGTCCTCTGTGAAGTATTCCTTTACCTTTGCAAGAAACTATCAAAATGTGTTCCAGAATAGATGTACCATTTACAACTCCCGCCAGCAAATGAGACATTCAATTGTTCCACATCTTCAATACTTGTTAGTTTCAGACTTTTTAATTTTAGCCAGTCTAGTATATGAATAACGGTACCTCATCGTGATTTCCAATTTGAATTTATTTGTGACTAATGATGTTGAGCATTTTTCTTTTTCTTATTGACCATTCCTTTTTTTTTTTTTTTTTTTTCTGATGGCTGTGCAAATGTATGCGCCACATTTTATTGGGTTGTTTGTCTTATAATAGAGTTTCAAGAGTAACTTAACCAGTCTGGATACAGAATGCAAATATTTTCTCTCAGCGTATGCCTTGACTTTACATTTTCTCAATGGTATCCTTTGAAAAACAGAAGTTTTCTTTCTTCCCTCTTTGTCTCCTTCTTTTTTCCTTCATTCCATTCTTCTTAATTACTTAGAATTAAAAAGTGTAGAATAATGTCATCACCGAAAAATAAAGATAGTTTGATTCTGATATATATGTATTTTATTTCCTTTTATTACCTTATTGCACTGGTTAGGACCTCCAGTAAAATTCTGATCATAAAAGGTATAGACAGACGTCCTTACTTTGTTCTCAATTTAAAGGGAAATGTACTTTATTTTAGCATAAGTTATGGTGACAGCTATAGATTTATTATATATGTCCTTTATCTGGTTGCAGAAGTTTCTTACTATTCTTAGTATGTAGAGGCTCTTTATCATGAATGAGCATTGGATTTTGTCAGGAGTTCTTTTCTACACCTGTTGAAATAATATATATTCTTATTTATTCCATCGAAATAAAGAATTACATTGATTGATTCCAAACGATAAACCAACCTTGTGGCCCTGGAGTAAACTGTAATTGAGACTCATGGTAATTTTTATACATTGCTGGATTGGATTTGCAAATAGTTTGTTAAGGATTTTAAAGGTATTTTGGTAAGGGATATTGATCTCTAACTGTTCTGTCTGAGAGTGTCATTGTCTTGATGAAAAATCAGGATAGTTCTGGCTTCATACAAGGAGTTAATCACTTTGATTTTACTTTTTCCTCTTCGAAGTGGAAATTAAAGAATCAAAAGTGTGAGCATTTTTAAGGCTTTTGATATACATTACCAAATTACCCTCCAGGAAAACATACCAATTTCCTTCTCACAGCAATATATAACAGCTCTTCCTATATCTTCCATAACACCAGGAAATATCATTAATTTTTTTAAGTGAAAGATGAAAATGATCTCACATTAATTTGAATTTCTTTGATCACTAGTGAAGGAGAATATTATTTTATATCTTTATTGTTATCATTTGCATTCTTTTGAGAATTGGGTATCCACATTCTTTATACTTCTTATCATGGGTATTCCTCCTTTTCTTTCTGATTTAAAAGGGCTCTTTATAGATTAAGCATGTTAAGAATATGTAGCAAATATTTTCCCAGCTTGTTATTTTCTCAACTGAAACCCCTAAGAACACAGATGGAACTAATCTAAAAACATCAAAAATGACAATACATGCTTTCTACATACAGGGACCCTTTCAAAGTCAGAATCTTAGCTTCAACATCTGCATCCCTGGATTCACAGGTTAATTTTCCCTTGTGAAAACAAAAGTAATGAGTATGTGTCTTGAGGACAGATATAAAGTCCCCCAATAGGACTTGGCCTCAGATAATTTAAGGAGAGAAGGTTTATCTTTGACCACCCCACCCGAGCCCACCCTTACTCTTTCCAGTGCCTTTTTACCAATCACTTATGTCAGTATCACCACCCACCCTGGCCATGACCCTCCACACCTCATTTGTGCTCTGTCCTGTATGGCCCAGTATGGGATCACTGAAAGAGAGCTGCACTTAGTACCAGAAAGTCTGAGTTTCAATATCTTGACTCCCAACTTACTCCTGAGACCTTAAATAAATAATTTAGACTCTCTGAGTCTCAGCATCTTCATTTGTAACGTGAGGAACATAATACCTGTCTTATCCACTCTCTCTGCTTCGGGGGAACATAATAGGATATGAATACAGTTTATCAAACAAATTTAATGGGATTGTAACCACCTTGATTCTCTCAACCCATCAACATACCCATTTAACACTCTAAGAATTGGAAAATAGACACAAGGCCAAAACCGGGCAAAAGGATTTAGAGTCACTCAGGTGTACGGTAATTTTTGATAGGCTTAAAAAAATGTGGCTTGAGTAAGTCAGTTATTACTAACTCTCTGAGGGTTATTATTTCACCACAGCCAATTCTGACTTCTTGATGACTGAGTCTGTATGGACAACTTCTACCTGTGCATTTAGGTGGGAGTCTCTTACCCAGACCAGGTCTTCAGTGAAGTGGGACGCCATCTTGTTAGACTTCTTTTCCTTTCTCAGACAATACTGACGAGCACAGGGCAAGAGGGGAAACCTCATTCATGGAATTTGACAGTACTGTAACTACTTGGAAGTAGCTAGGTACAAAGAACCAGATGGGTTGTTTGGCTAGAGGTCACTCACTGGTAATCTAAGGAAAGTCTTTGGTCTATAAGCAGAACTCAAGTCTTTACATGTCACTTATGTTGCCGATATTTGAAATCTGTTGCTTGCCCGTCTTGCCTCATTGACTCACTCTTAGAGCTGGATCGACACAATAACCGGTTTCTAAAATACTCTCACCATTCAGGGGTTAGTCCTGAACTGCCGGACCCAAACCATTTGGGGAGCTACATTCTAAAGCGCTCCTCAGGACGCCTGGCAGCCCAGCCAGTAAAGCATGCAACTCTTGATCGTGGGGTCGTGAGTTCAAACCCCATGTTGGGTGTAGAGCTTACTTAAATAAATAAATAAATAAATAAGCAAACAGACACACAAATAAATAAATAATAAAGTGCTCTGGACATCACTATTTATCACCTCATCGATGGTCTCAGCTCAACTTTCATCCCCGATGAAGCATGAAGAAGTACTTTTCTTTTGCTCTCTTCCCACCCCTGGCCACACTGTCTCAAACAGCCTCAGTCAGTTGTCAAAAATGACCAGTTGTGGTTTTCTCTTGATTTTCCTGACTGCCGATGACCTTGAGCATGTTTGTCCTATGCTCATTGGTCATTTGGATTTTCTCCCTTGGAATGTATCTATGGAAGTCTTCTTGGGTAGATTATCTCAGGACGTCCCGAGTAAATACCTATCCCTACTGTCCTTGGCCCCAATCCAACCTCCTTTGATGTAAATCCCGGTGGTCACCACTCACAGTGGGTCCACGCCAGCCTTGTGATAGACACCTGGCTATAATCCCCTCTGCAGAGGAGAGCACATTTCCTATTTGAATTGTGAGAAATCTCGCACACATAGAAAAATCACTAAATAGATGGGTTAAATGTACAGGTGGAAATGTACCCATTAAAAATCATTATTTACAAAACACCCAAGTAACGATGACCTGGTTGAAGAAATAAAGCATTGCTAACATCCCAGACACCTTCCTGTGTGACCCTCCCTTCCTAGTGTCTCGTTGTTCTCCAAGACACAAGCACTATCCTCACTGTCGGAATCCTTTCCTTGCGTATCTTTAGAGTTTAGATCAGGTGGTCAGGAAACATTTCCTGAAAAGGACCAGATGGTATATATTTTAGTCTTGGAGGACAACGTATGGTGTCTGTCTCATATTCTCTCATGTTTTTTATTTTTTCCCTTTGTTCTTCTTTTCCTCATTTGTTTTACACCACCCTTCAAAAAAAATTTTTTTTAACGTTTATTTATTTTTGAGACAGAGAGAGACAGAGCATGAACGGGGGAGGGTCAGAGAGAAAGGGAGACACAGAATCCAAAGCAGGCTCCGGGCTCCGAGCTGTCAGCACAGAGCCCGAAGCGGGGCTCGAATTCACGGACTGCGAGATCACGACCTGAGCCAAAGTCGGACACTTAACCCACGGAGACACCAGGCGCCCCTACACCACCCTTTTAAAATGTAAAAACCATTCTTAGCTCGGGACAGAAGCCAGGCATGGCCCGTGGGCTATAGTTTGCCGTTCTCTGGTTTAGATCCTGAAACCATATTGTTTCTTTTTTGACTGTTTTTTTTTTTTTTATTGCATATAAGTGGAATAATAAGAGAACCTTCAACATTATACTTGTAAGGCTTATCTCTGTTTTCCTATAGAGATGTTCTTCCTTCGTTTTCATTGCTTTAAATTTTTTTTTTCAACGTTTTTTATTTATTTTTGGGACAGAGAGAGACAGAGCATGAACGGGGGAGGGGCAGAGAGAGAGGGAGACACAGAATGGGAAGCAGGCTCCAGGCTCCGAGCCATCAGCCCAGAGCCTGACGCGGGGCTCGAACTCACGGACCGCGAGATCGTGACCTGGCTGAAGTCGGATGCTTCACCGACTGCGCCACCCAGGCACCCCCGTTTTCATTGCTTTATAACATTCCATTGTCAGAATTTACCCATTTTTAAAAATCCATTCTACCATGTATGTTTCAACTGTTTCAACATTTTCGCGTTTATAAAATAAAGTGACTATAAATATTTTCAGATGCCCCCTGGGGCACATGTGCTAATTCATCTGGAGCATATGTTGTGGAATTTCTGAGTTTAGTGTCCACCTCACTAAAGCCTGTTTTCCAGCAGGGTAGTAAATATTTTTCACTCTCACAAACAGTGTATTGGAGTTCCCATTGACCCACATCCCTGACAGCACTTGGTATCGACAAACTTTTTTCATTTTTGTCAATCTGTGTCCAATTTGTATTTCCCAAATTGCCGATTGTGGTTTTGTTTTAACTTCCTTGAGTGCTAATGCCATTGAACACATTTTTTCTTCTGTCTGTTGATCATTTGGATTTTCTATTTTGGAATGCGCCTAGTGAGGTCTTTTTCTTGGGTAGACGGCCATTTTCGTATGGACTTGCAAAGTTTTAAAATATACATATTCGACATAATAGACGCCTAGTGAGGTCTTTTTCTTGGCTAGATGGCCATTTTCGTATGGACTTGTAAAGTGTTAAAATACATACATTCGACATAATAGACTCTTTGGTTTTATGCATCAACAACACTTTCTGCCTGCTTGCGGCCTGTTTGTTCCCTGTCTAGGGTATCTTTCGATAGACAAAGTTTTCAATTATAATTTGGTTGATTCCCTTTATGATCACTGCTTTCTCTATTTTTTTTTTTTAACTGTCGGGGGCAAATGAGTTTTGAAAGTATGGAGAGCCAAAGAGCTTTGTTACATGACCCACGTAAAAGAAGCGGGAAAACTGCCTTCTCTGTTTTCATCCCTTGTGTCTTGGTAGCCATGCACTTGCCTCTTGCTCACCATAGTACGGTTCATGAAGTCCAAGGCCTGAATCTCCATGGCAGAGTCATTGCACTGTCCTCAGCTAGTGCCTCTCTAGGTACTTTGTCCCTCTGTGTTTTTCCTTCCATCTTAAAGAAAGTTTGCTCCTGGCTGTTGTATGGAAACCAATTTGACAATGAATTTCATAAAGAAAAGAAAAGAAAAGAAAAGAGAAAAAAGAAAAAAGAAAAAGAAAGTTTGCTCACAGTGGTCTGCTAGTCACCACGTCGTACCTTAAAGATCTTCACTTGGAGCCTCTGGACTGGCAGATAGTTTTCATCTTCTCCTTCCTTCTTTACATCCTGGTTCCTCAACCGCAAGGACTTGCCTCTCTCTTTGAGGTTGGCGTTGTCGATCAAAAATCCATCTTTCTTCTCTCTTGGCTTCTAGGATGCCCAATTTTTCTCTCTTCCTATAGGTTTTGTTTTTTTCTTTTTCTCTACATCTACCAATTTTAATATCAGTGGTACTTTGCCCTTTGGGATACTTTGCCCTTTTGAAATCTACTGATTCTTGTCCCTGAAAAAAATATATATATACATGCAAATAAATACGCTTTAGATAGGGTAGGCTTCCATTATTTCACATGGTCCTCACAACTGTGTTGTTAAACATTGACATACTTATTTTATAGATGGGATCAAGGCATAGGGACTTTAAATGACTCAAAGACAAAAACTGAGTTGGAAAATGGTAATGGTGTGAGGTAGCCCATGATGAATCAATAATCGAATCTCGTGGTTCTGTCGCTAATCACAGAAATGCTGACGTGGCAAACTGGCTGATGAAAGATTGCAGTGATGATGAACCCCATCAACAAACTATGTTTAATTGCACTCAAGGAAAAAAAAAATGGGTGTAATTCCTGGAACAATTGCACCAACTTAGGCACCTTTTTTTAGCATCGGTCTTTCCGTATCAGGTATGGCCATTCAAGATGTTGATCTCTGTATATTTGCACCTATTATCTTAAACTCCTTTACTTATAAACCCGGCCTATCTCAATCCTGATCAAATGCTATATTCTTCCATTAATCAAAGAAGCATATATTCTTACGTTAATCAAAGCATCCTTTGTGGAGAAGGATTTGAGTCAGATGCGGTGTTATCTTTCATCCAGCCACTCATTCATGTGCTGTCACAGCAACTTGTTCACCTGCATTCTTTGCGTGTGACATACCCACCAATTAACCCATAATTTAAAAAAAGGCGTAAAAATCTCTTTCAAGGTTAAACGTATATTTAAAAAAAAAAAAAATGAACGGACTCTTCAACAACAGCCAAAATATAAGAAATTTCCCTGGGATCATAAAATCTTGAGATCCCGTCAATGGCATTTCCCTGGGAAATCAGGGTTATGGCCTATAAACTAGCTTCTAATCTGTTTCCTTTCACTTTCAGTTGAGACTTCCAATTGTGTTGTAGGCATGTTTCTCTTTGAGGACGGTGATGAAGCAGAAAGACAAGCCTCGGGAACTTTCTGGCAGCAATGCAGGGTCTAGATCATAAGAGTGAGGAAGGCTGGATGCTTTCTGTTGAAATAGACTGTTAAGAACTTTGTCAAAGAATGAACTCTTACTGTAACCCACACCTCATTTGTCACCCTGATGGGCTGAGGAAAAGTGACATTTACAAACTGAGAATGAAAGCACATCCATTTCACCAGTCTGACACCCTGATATAATAACTATTTACCTTGAGAAAGAGGCCCTGAGATTTCCGATTCTTGTGAATCTTCTCACTTTGGCACTTATTTTTTCACTCTGTCAAACAGCCCCAGATTAATGGAACAATTTGTTCAACAAATCATATTAGTAGAATGCACAGAGGGTAAAGAGAGAGAGGCGGGGGAGCAGAAAATTTTTACTCATTCATAGCCGTGGTATCTCTGCAAATAAAAATGTAGTTATGCCTGACATTTACAGAGGGACAATGTGAAAGGGAAAGAAGGTAATGAGTTTGGGCAGTGGAGAGATCATTCTGTACGGACGGTACTGCTCAAAGGGGAATAAGATAAAGTTACACACAACATCTAGATGGAGCTTCCTTCTACAACATATTTGTCAAACACCGCAGGATCTGCCTCTGTCGAAAAAGAAAAGAAAGAAAAAAAGCGTTTTCCATTAAAATTAAGCACCTTATGCTTTCCACGCGACACAGAGATACTCCTTGCATTTGGCAAGCCTGTATTTGGGAAGTCTCCGAAAGTTCCAGGAGCATCGTGCTACAAAAGAGACGATTCTGATGCCTCAGAAAAGAGCACGGGGTGCAGGGTTTCCCCGAGGGGCACGTGATCAGGATTGAGTTTGTTAATTCTGGTAGGCAGGAATTCACATTTCAAAGGCAAAACAGAAAGATAGAATAATCAGTTCGGATCCTCTAATTCATATGTTTCGTGCTTTTGTGCCAGAAGTTTGAGTGAATATCTAGAATAGAGAGCCAATGAATATTGGCTACAACAAATATGTTTATTGAAATATATGTCGCCTATTGCTTTTCACACGCAAAAATATATGATGCCACATTTTTCCACTAACTTCCAAAGGACACTCAGAGTTGGCCGTGATGTTCATTTATTTGCATTAGGATTGTCACACTGCTATTATATCTTGTACCCACAACAGAAATTGACACTCACTTGTCCCCTGTTTCTGTATGACCGTGGCTTTGGGTGTCCAGGGAAAACACGGCTCTGCATTTTTGTTCCTTTGATTTTGCTTTTCTTTCCCTCTCTCTTTCCCGCTACCCTCCTTTCTTTTCCTTCTTTTATTATTTTTTTTTTCCTCTCTCTCTTCTGTTAAGGTTCTAGACATATTTTTGAGCCACAGGAGAAATCCCAAACGCCTCCTGATACAAGTGTAGGTCCTGGAAACCCCTAACTTAGAAAGAATATTTTCTCTTTTCTGGGTTGGAAGTTTCAATTGGTAAATGCAGCCACCCACCCACCTCCCACCCTTTTTTTAATCCCAGGTTTATTCTAGAAACATGTCAGTATAAAAATGACCTGTTCAAATCATTAAGGAATGACACTAGCTCAACAAAAGATTCCTTTCCAGTCGTGTTTCAATAAGTCACAATACGTAGCCTCAGCATATCACTGACATGGCTGCATCCAAGGAAAATGAGAGCCTTAATCTTCGAGATTCACTCCATAGGAAAATATTTTGTTTCACAAAGTTCAGGCCACTTTTTTAATGCTTATTTGCTCCGCTTTTCATTAGTAAATATTTTATCAAGGAAGATCAAGTTATTACATGTTACTGATCAGGAATTTGAGGGCCCCAATGAACAGGAAAATACTTGCTACGCCAGATATATAGTGATTGTTTATATTTGTATGTATGGGTGCACGCACATATTTGTTTTACAGAAAACATATGTTCATGTTAGAAAATTTGAAATCTATGTAAAAAATAAAAATTATAAGTCTCTTCTCAGTGTGTAAGTATATCCGTGTGTATGTATGTGTGTGTGTGTCGGGGGGGGGGGTGTTGGTCTGTCTGTCTTTCTGTCTGTGTATTTATCCATACGTATAAGGGTCACAGATGATTGTGTCCAGTCATCTGAAATAAGCGGAGATGTGTTTTAGGGATACACGTGGCCTTGAACTTGTGGCAGTTGGGGGGGGGCATATAAGCTCTGATGACTTAATGCATTACAGGTGTGCTACTCACGCAAGAAACGGTCCCATGCATGAATTCAGGGAGCAGCTGTCCTCCTCTCAGGGTTTAAGGATTCAGGCTGTCTTGGATCCGTTAGGACTTTTGCGTCTTCTGCATCTAGCCCGTGTAAAAGAAGAAAGAGAAGAGTCCCTCTTTTATCCTACAGATTGCGGCCCGGGGCTAACGTATATAATTTCTGCGGGTACACAGAGGACAGGAAAGATCCCTGGCTGGCCAGCTGCCTTCCAGGGACAACGAGCCATTAGGGAAAAGAAGGTACCCAGAAAGTAACTTCTACCACCTAACCCTCTGGCTTAATTGTTTGCCCGGCTCTGCTCTCTACTGATACATCCACTTACTCACTGTTCATGCTAACTCATAATTTGGGTTTGGCCTGACATGTTAGGGTCCGGATTCTCTCCTGGTACCTCCCTCCATTTTGGTAGAACTTCAGCGTTTACTCTCAACTGCAGGTCCCTTCCGTTTTCCGACGCCACTTGCAGAGAGAGAATCTTGCTGATGTCACCCATGACCGGCTGCTTCCGCTGTCTGTCAGTTGGTGTCCCTATGTCTGGTTTACACCACTAATCTGACGGGTTATGCCTTTATTTTATCGTGTGGGGTGGGGGTGTGGAGGTTGACTGAGCATGAACTTGCTGCCCTTGCTGAGGTTTTCCGTAGAAATCATTCTGGCCACCCTTGAGGTTCCTTATCTACTATACATTGTATTATCGTTTGCTCGCCTCCCCCCAACCCCCACTTTTCAAATATCAGACACGGTGTAATGCAAGACTTCATGCTCGCGACAGACTGAAAACACCCCACGTTCCGTGTCACCTTAAGGAAAGCAGTAAAACCCACGAGTATCTCTATTTGGTTCCTGAACCTCCTGCCTCCTTATACCCCAGTGGCGGTCCTGGTCGCAGATAAACATCCCTTTCTCCGTGTAGTCACAGACTTGCTGTTATGCATTTCAAAGTGTAGTTCCCTTCTTCAGTCTGTAGCCGCTTCAGGGAATCGAGTATGTCCGAGTTAGTAGGAAGCATTTTTGATTCACGGTGGTTGGTGTCTTTGAAAAGAAGGAATCACTGCGTTTGGCTTGTCCTTGGAATACGTTGCTGCAAATCAGGAATGATGGTCATAATTAGAGAGACATTGAGTTCACCTATTTTGATACCCCTTATTGATAGGGACCTTTTCCTGAGTGTGCTTTCTGCTGGGCGCCGTTCGGAGCCGAATTTTGGGCTCCCTTTTTTTTTTTCACTTTCCAGAACTTTCCCAGGTAGACATTTTAATCTCCGTTCAGATGAGGAAGTGGGAGTTCAGAAGGATTATTTTTCTTGTTGAAGGGCCACTGCTAAACACAGGACCTGAACGTTAAATTTAGTTCTGCCTCTAAATCCTGTCTCCACCCTAGCTCCTCAATGAGTATCTTGTATTCTGTTGCTATTTCCTGTCCCCTTGCCCAAAACAACTAACAGAACGCAACAGAGTATGGAACCAATCAACATTTGGGGAACATCAGATACAGTAGCAGCGCTGTGGCAAAGACTACCTCATTTATTTCTGCCACAACCCTGGGAGGTAAATACTATTCAACCCATTTTATGGAAAGGAAAACTGAGATTCAGAGCGTTGAGTAACTGCTGGGGCTACAAGCTTTACGTGGCAACATCCAGGATTTGAATGCAGATGTCTGGGCCCCAATTTTGGGACTCTTTCTGACATGTCCCCAACTTCTTCCCTGATTAATAACAACAGTTCAGAGAGGGGCTCCTGGGGGGCTCGGTGGGTTAAGCGTCTCTCGATTTCGGTTGGGGTCATGATCTCATGGTTGTGAGATCAAGCCCTGCGTGGGGCTCTGAGCTGACAGCACAGAGCCTGCTTGGGATTCTCTGAACCCTCTCTCTGTGTCTGCCCCTCCCCAGCTTGCACTCTCTCTCTTTCTCTCTTGAAATATATAAATAAACATTAAAAAAAAAAATCAGAGACAATTGTTTCACATCTGCCTCCCACTATACTAAGCTCTCGGGTTGTGCTCCATTTATATAGTGAACAAATTAATGAGTTTTGCTTCTGCATCTAATGGTGAACTAAAGGTGTCAGCAACGTGTTTTGTTTGTTTGTTTGATTTTGGCCGTTTTCCCCTCATGCTTCCCTTTTGACTTGTGTGACTCTTAATCAGGAGGCTTGATTAAAGGTAGCTTTCAGAAAAAGATAACACCACGATTCTCACGCAGCTACCAATGTAAAAACACACGACAGAACTTATTTTTCTCCTATGAAACGAAGGAGGCAGGCAGAGTGCATCCCGGTTCACAAAGTCCGAAGACCACAAATGTATATGGCATATATACCTTATGCACAGATATGTAAGAGGATGTTGAGATCGACTGCAAACGGAAACAAAAACGTTCCACAAAGGTGATGGTAACGCTAAATGAAATTTTTACTGGCTAGGAGAGAATTTGCATTAGTATCAGTAACCTACAAGGCATAGAGTTGTCAAATAGCTCCAAGACAACGAAGAGGGCTGGAATGGGGCAGTCAGGAAGGCCAGGCTATACATGCTGCATATTTTTTCTTTATTGAGATACATTTTATTTTCCAACAGGCCCTTGGTGTAGTACTGAGTAGCTCATTTAGTGCATTATACGCACTCAAAGACAACCCATTTGAAATGCACACAACGCGATAGTCCCATCTATAATAGATTTATAAATGAATGGAATGTTCTTTTCTACCGTATGCCCCGATTCTGCGAGGTGGTCTGTGTAATTAACATCGCTGTGGGTCTGGCGGAAGACCATCACAGAGAAGCTCACCCAGGCACAGAAAATGGGTCTGAAACGCTTCCATCCCGGAGAGGGCAAGGGTATCAGACCATCCTGGCTTCTGGATCCTTCTAGAGTCAAGCTGCCTTGGCCTGGGAGAGAGACGGGAGGTAGCAGGGCTCTGGCCTGCCTTCTCACAATTACATTTTTGTTATCTCAGTGGTATCCAAAGGAGATTGAACAGCCCCAACTATACACCAAATGGGCCGAGGAAAGAAAAAAAAAATCATACAACGTTCAGTGTGCACTCTAATTCCCAACTACAATCGCTTAGAGGTTAAAAAAAAAAAAATGGTGTTTTTTGAAATCCTGTAATTATCTTGTAAACAGCAACCTTCTATTGATGTGTGCCCCCTTGTGTGTGTGTGTGTGTATTAAACACGTTAATTCGTAGAAATTAACATTTTTCTTTCGGCACTGGATTTTTTTTTTTTTTAATTGACCAGGAGGCCGATCGGTGCACGTGGCCTCGGCTCTCCCAGAATTGAGAATGTCTAGGTCGTACCCTGGCCAATCGCGGCACACGGAGTCAGGCTGGGGGGTCCTCTGGAGTGCACTGGCCGGGGACACCCGGGGCGCGGCCCCCGCACCCCGGCGGTTCGGGGAGGCTGGGGCAGCGTCCCTCCGCAGGGCGCGGCGCGCAGGTGCCGGCGGCGCTGCGCATCCCGCGGGGCGCGGGGAACTTTCACTGGGCGCGCAGACAATGGGCCGGGGAAGGGCCTTATCGCGGCGCGCAGGCCTTCCCCGAGCGCGGCGGGCGGCGGCGGCACTTCCGCGGGCCCCGGGCCGCCCCCCCCTCCCCACACCCGGCCGCCCGCCGCCCCCCGCCGCCGTCGCCCGCCGCCCTCCGCTTCCTCCCGCGCTTCCTCCCCGCGACCCCGCGGCCCCCGGGCGAGGCGCGGCCGGCGGAAAAGCTTGGTGGGGTGGCCGCGGCAGCGACACGCGCGGCGGGGCCCGGGAAAACAAAGGGGGGATGTGTGCGGCCGAAAGTCCGGAAACGGGGCGCCGGTGGGGGGCGGGGGGGCCGCGGGCCGGGCGCTGGTCTCCCGCCCGGAGCCTATTGTTTGCCGAGCGCACATCCACACGCGCTTAACAAGAAATTAACACATCCTGCCGCCGCTTATCAACCCATCCACAGCCAAACAAACAGCGCCGGGCTCTTGCGCCGGGAGGGAGTCTAATGTGACCGCCAGGCCCAGGAATTCTATCCCCAGCCCATCCTAGAAGTATCCCCCCTTTGTTTCAACGCTGCCTTTGATATCATTTATGATTCTCACGCTATTACTGAGCTTTTTTTTTTTTTTTTTAATGTGTTATTATCGTTGGCGGGGGTAGCCTTTAAATTTCGTAAGGGACAACGTTCTGATTATGCTCCCAGTAATTTCATGATGACGGTGATGATGGCGATGGTGATTCGGGTGCCGATACTAACATTCATTTGGTTTTGAAATGTGTAGGCACTACTCTGAGCACTTTATACGCGTTAATTCTTCACTCTCCGTAACAACTCTGTGAGTTCCCCGGTATTGTTATCTTCGTTTTCTAGACGAGGAGAGGAAGACACAGAGGAAAGCAGCCCCCGTCGTGTGGATGGCAACCTAGGCTGATAGTTCCAGAATCCACCCTCTTAACTTCTGAAATGATGTCTTGCACCTTAGTTTTTCACCTCTGCGTTGCCTTGGTTTTGATTTTCATTTTGTTTTCAGCCCTGAAATAAACGACATTTCTCAAGGCCATGCCCTTGCCCAGTCAGGAGCTGGTTATCTAGGGAATCGCCTAACAAAGCAAAAAATCCACAGATCAGAGGAGCAAGGACTTAATTAATTATATGTTTTATCTTTTTGTTTTTTTGTTTTCAATTTAATTCATTTATTTTTGAGGTGGGGCAAAGAGAGACAGAATTCTAAGCACGCTCTGTGCTGTCAGCGTCTGCCCAGAGTCCATTGCGGGGCTCGAACTCACACACTGTGAGATCATGACCTGAGCCGAAACCAAGAGTTGGAGGCTTAAAACATACTGAGCCGCCCAGGTGCCCCAGTATATGTTTTTTCCTTATTAATGATTTCTTACACTTTTTAGGACTTAGGCTCTCTCTAGAGTTTCAATGAAGGGTTGTGGAATTGAAATGCAATTTGTCCTTTCTATGAAAGTATATCATGTCTATGGTAAGTGTTCAAATGGAAATCAAAGCCAAAAAGCACCAAAGTATTTGAAACCAATTAATTAATCAACGGGGATAATGAGGCTGGAGTTTCGATTTTCTGATTAATCCCACTTGGGCGAAGGTGATCTAAATCGCAGTTTGGTGAGTCTGTTTTGTATAAATCTGGACTCCACGTGTTGGGACAGAGAAATGACAACTCAGTCTCCTGTGTTGTTCCAGCCGGCCTCTGGTAGCTGTGGAGGTCACCCCAATTACCTTGTGCTGACTTCTCACTAAGGTCCAATGAATACTCTTTGGGGACAGAGGAGGCACAGATGAATAAGACACTCCTTATACCCAAAGCAATAAGTCACTGGCTTGCCAGGAAAGATAATAACCAATAACTAAAAATTGATGTGGTAAGTGCTATATAATATGAAAGAAGAACACGGATGAGAGATCAATACTTTCACCTTGGGGTCAGAATGCTACAGAAAGTTCAAATGTTTCAAAACACTCTTATCTTCTATAAACGGTCTAAAAAATCATTCATTCAACAAATATTTATTGAATCTCATTGTGGCAGATGCGGTTACAGTGACACAAAACAGGGGTGCCTGGGTGGCTCAGCCGGGTAGGCGTCTGACTTTGGCTCGGGTCATGATCTCACGTTTCGTGGGTTCGAGCCCCGCATCGGGCGCTGTGCCGACAGCTCCAGGCCTGGAGCCCGCTTCGGATTCTGTGTCTCCCTCTCTCCCTGCCCCTCCCCTGCTCATGCTCTGTCTCTCTCTGTTTCAAAAATAAATAAACATTGGGGCGCCTGGGTGGCTCAGTCAGTTGAGCTTCCAACTTCCGCTCAGCTCATGATCTCACGGTCTGTGAGTTCGAGTCCTGCGTTGGGCCCTTGCTCTGTGACCTTCTCCCGTTCATACTCTGTCTCAAAAATAAATAAACATTAAAATAAATAAATAAATAAATAAATAAATACTAACAAACATTAAAAGAAAACAACACTAACAGAATGTTGGAGGAAGAGAGAAATGAGTTAATAGGTAGATAGAGATAGAGATAGAGATAGAGATAGAGATAGAGATAGATATAGATAGATGTATAGATACATCTCCCTCCCCCCATTAAGTGGCTTTGCTGTATGGACAACAGATTTGAGAGATGCTCTATTGTTAGAAAGCTATTGTATTAGTTTAGCTCTGAGAGGAAGGATGTTTGATTCAATGAGAGCCCAGAAGGTGGCGATGGAAAGAAAAGGCCAGTTGGGGTGATGGGTATTTAGGAAGTTGTGATGGAAGGGAAATAGATATGACAAAGAGGACATCAAATGTCCGGCCTATGACACTAGATGGAGAGTGGAGCCATTCTTGAGTGGAGGGAATATACGGAAAAGTCAGACTGCAGACCAGGGCATAGTGCTGAGTTCAGTGTTCGGTATGTGGAGTTTCAGGTGCCTTGGAGTGAGTCATCAAGATGTCATCAAGTAGATATGGCAGGGCTATTTTTGCTCAGAATGTGACTTCTTTAAAGGAACCTATTAAATCTCCATTAATACTCCACCTGACAGCTTTTCTGACCCTCAAGGATCTTGCCATTCTCTGAATACATGTGGGTCTCTCCCTACCCACCGCTGCTATGTGTCTTTTCTTGTTGTTTCTTATTTGTTCCAGAAGATTCCGAAGGTAGATCCACTCTAGGAAATAAAGAACCCAGTCCTTATGCCAAATGTTGCTTTTCATGGAACATGTTTCATATTCCTGGTGGATATTTTGGGTCCTTGATATCTGAATAATAGAGTAAAAATGTATTTCAAAATAAAGAAAAGGGCAAGAGTTAAGAGGGAGGGAAAGAGAGGAACACAGACGGAGGAGGACTGCTGATAATTATAACTGTCACTTGCTGAGTTTGCTACCGGACAGCCATTTGCCTAAGCCATCTCCATATTCGCAAGAGCCCTTTGAAATCAGAATGATTTTGGCTTCATTCAGACGAGAAAATGAGGCCCAGAGAGGTTAGGTTAAGTTGCTTAGACCAGACAGGTATGAAGGGGCAGAAACAAAACGTGAATTCACGAATTCTGACTCTAGATGCCTGCCATCCTGCTGCCCAGTTAGGTGTGGGGGGGGGGGGGGCAGAAGAGGAACAGAGAAATCGAGGAATTGCCCATAGAAAGTATGGCGAAGAGAATCACAGACAGAAAAATAGGGCAAGAAAGGCAGAAAAAGATATAGAAACCTGGAACCTATTGATTGAATGGGGTAGATAACTCATAGATTCACGTGGGGGGACCTGACTGACGTGAGACTTAAATGACCTAGCTGAAGGAACTAACACCCCTTGCTTGGCATACGGTAGGAAAGTATTTCATTGGCTTCTAGTTGCTTCTTTCCTTCCTTCCTTCCTTCCTTCCTTCCTTCCTTCCTTCCTTTTTCTGAATTATCCAGTTAGGTGGATTATTCTTGCTGAACTAAGCACATTTCTCACTATGTTGTAGCGCTAAGAAATATAGACCCAGAAGTGAAAGTCTATTCACCTTAAATTGCTTCTGTGCAGGGTGTGTGTGTGTGTGTGTGTGTGTGTGTGTGTGTGTAGACCATACATCTGGTTAGGTGATTTCCTCTCTCCAGTAAGGATATGATGTGTGGATAGAACTAGTCCCCCCTCTTTATTACCGTGTGTCAGTGCTGTTCTGTCTCAATGGTAGAACTCACATTGGGGTGGACGTGTTATCAACCAATATCCTTTGAACTCTGTATCTCCCTTTATGCTTTCTGAGTATACCGATAAGAAGGTAAAGAGGGGAAAATCAGAGTTCATAGTTTTCTGTTCAAAACCCAAATGCGAACTCACTAGTTTTAAAGGACTCTATTTCCTATTATTTCTTTTTTTTTTTTATTTTTTTTTATTTATTTTTTTTTTTAATTTTTTTTTTCAACATTTATTTATTTTTGGGACAGAGAGAGACAGAGCATGAACAGGGGAGGGGCAGAGAGAGAGGGAGACACAGAATCGGAAACAGGCTCCAGGCTCTGAGCCATCAGCCCAGAGCCTGACGCGGGGCTCGAACTCACGGACTGCGAGATCGTGACCTGGCTGAAGTCGGACGCCCAACCGACTGCGCCACCCAGGCGCCCCATTTCCTGTTATTTCTTAAGACCTGCAGTGTATTTGAGTTCAAACATGGCCACTGACATTAACTTATCACCCAGTGAAGACTTTCCTTTCTATAAGGTTGCAGATATGTCTTCATAAAGCTCTGGGTTGATAGGAAACCTGAAAGTCATCTGGGCTAACCTTCCAACTGAGGTTAGATTCCTGAGTCTCTTCTTGGAAATGCGTGTGAAGAAGAGTTTACTATTTTTCAGGACATCCCTCTCATCAACAGAACTCCAATTCAAATCCAAGAATGTGAGGAATTTGAAGGAATTTCAATAGCTATCAAGTATTACCTGTCCTTTCCATAAGACCGCTGAGACTTATCATGTATGCTGCGTGAACTCCTTCCATAACGGGACCCTCACCATTGTGTGAGACAAGCCCAGTTTTGTTTGTTTGTTTTTTGGTCTTTGTTTCGTTTTGTTTTGTTTATGAGTCTCTCAAATCACTTAAAATTGTTCTTTGGATCTCCTCCCATACCTAAAAAACACTTTTCTGTAGACCATGCATCACCAATTTCATCCACCATCCCTCTTGTGATAAGATTTTGAGATCGCTCACTATCTACATTGCTGTCCTCTGGATGATTCACGAAAGATACGGAAACAAAAAAAGACACAACACTTCAAGTGTTGTTCACAAATACCAACTAAGGGCTCAGAGAGTCAGGGTTCATCTTGACTGGACGTGTTCATAGTTCAAAACCATTCCTTAGCCATCCTCCAGGGTAGATCATACCTTTGGAGTTCGATGAAATATCTTCTGGGGCTCAATTAAGCTAAAAAAAAAAGTTCTTGAATCTCACTACTAAATTTGTTAATCTGGGTACTCAGGCTTTTAAAACACGGCCAAAATGTGCATGGTTAATTTGTTTGGCTGTTGATACGTTACGTGCTCGTTTTCGTTTTATTTCCATTGACGCTGCAGACATACATATGTCTGGTTAACTAAAAGTCTTGGATTTTTTTTTTTTTATTGAGGCATAACTGACATACAGTGTTATATTACAGTCTCAAGTCTATGACATAATGTATGTGACATGTGCATTGTATACAATGAGAGACGATCACTACAATAGTTCTAGCTAACAACTATCACCATACATAGTCACGGAAGTTTTTCTCGTGAATGAAAACTTTTAAGATCTACTCTCTTAGCAACTTTTACACAAGCAATACATTATTTTTAACTGTAATTGTCATGCTGTACATTCCATCCCCATGAGTTCTTTATTTTGTAACTAGGAGTTTGTGCTTTTTGACCCCCTTCACCCATTTCATCCATTCTGACCCCAGCCCATGGCAATCGCCAATCTGTTCTCTGTATCTATGACCTTGTATGAGCTCGGAATTTTTTATTTTGATTGGTGGCTGGTTGGTTGGTTTTAGATTCCACATATACAAGAAATTATACAGTACTTATCTTTTTCTCATTGACTTATTTCCCCCTAGCATAGTGCCCTCAATATTTGCTTCTTTTGGTATTGTTTTTTTATATATTTTTTTGCTTTTGTTTTTCGGTGTTTTTTTTTGCTGTGGTTTCTTGAAAACTTTATTCAGCAGAGTCCCCCAAATGATTTTTTAAATTTTTTTACAGTTTATTTATTTTGAAAGAGAGAGAAATGAACCAGGGAGGGACAGAGAGAGAGGGTGAGAGAGAATCCCAAGCAAGCTCTGCTTTGACACAGGGTTCCATCTCAGGAACCTTGAGATCAAGACCTGAGCCGAAATCAAGGGTCAGATGCTTAGACTGAGTCACCCAGGCGCCCCTCTCCCAAACGATTTAAACAGCTACATATATTCTCTCTGTCTCTCTCTCTGTATGAGTGTGTGGAGATACAGACATAGGTATAAGATATAAGATACAAATACTATGCTGGCAATTTAGAGTATTTCTTGAGTTACCACTCATTGTCTACTTGTGTTTTAACTAAAGTTTATGTGGAAAGAAAAGCATGAAATCTCGCCTTTGGCAACAGCATGGATGAACCTTGGATTTTTTAAAATTTACTTTAAAAAATTAATTACAGAAAAATTCGCTCTACAATGCGCACTTCATGAGTTTCCACAAATGTGCACAGCCAAGTAACCTCCCACACAATGAAGGTACAAAACAGCCTGTCACCAGAAACATTTCTCTGTACCACTTGGTAGTGAACACCCAACCCCTCACCGCCACCGCTCCTGGCCACTGCTGGTGTATCATTTTTTCCTAACACTGTTCTTTGCCAGAACGTTATATGAATAGAGTCATGTTCCTGTTGTAGCAATTCTGGATAAAACTGCTATAAATATCGTGCACAGAGTTTGTGTGGGCATAAGTTCACATGTCTCTCTGGTAAATACCATAGCGCAGTGAGGGGTTGATGGATCATATGGTAAGTAGATGCACAACCGAGTAAGAAACTGCCAAACCATTTTCCAAAGTGACAGTATCATTTTTCATCCCGACCAGCAACATATGGAAAGATAGCGCATGTATTCTTTATTGTGTTTTCAATGTCTGTGGGATCAATAGTTACCACCCTCTTTATTCTGATACTGATAATTTATGTCTTGTCTTCTCTCTTTTTGTTTGGTTAGCTCGGCTAACCAGAGTGATACATTTGCTATTGTTTTCTGAGGAATAGCTTTCAATTTTGTTGATTTTCTTTTTTGTTTTCTTGTTTTCAATTTCTTTGATTTCTTTCCAAATGGGTATTTCCTTTCTGCTTGCTTTAGATTTGGTTTGCTCTTCTTTTTCTAATTTCTGGGGGTTGTTTGTCTGTTTGTTTTGTTTTTTAGAGAGAGAGAGCACATGAGTGGGGGAGAGGGGCAGAAATAGAGAGAGAGAATCTTAAGCACACTCCAAGCTCATCACAGAGCCCAACACAGGGCTCCATCACATGACCCTGGGATCATGACCTGAGCTGAAATCGAGTTGTACATTCAACCAACTGAGACACCAGGCACCCCTTCTCTAATTTCTTATTGATTTTAGGTCTTTCTTCTTGAAAAATGACCACCTTGCCCTTATGTAATATCCCTCCTTTATTCTTAGTCATCTTACTTGTACTACAGTCTTCTTTGCCTAAAATCATTATGGCTACTCCTACTTTCTTTTGATTAGTGTTAGCAAGACATTTCTCTTTCTGTCCCTTTACTTTTAACTTATTTGAGTCCTTATATGTAAAGTTGATTTCTTATGAATAGCGTATATCTATGTCTTCTTGTTTTCATCCAATTGAACAATCTTTTTCTTTTAATTGGTGTGTAAATGTAAAGTGTTTGTTGATATAGTTAGATGAAAACTTACTATCT
Source organism: Panthera pardus (assembly GCF_024362965.1). Lineage (NCBI taxonomy): Eukaryota > Metazoa > Chordata > Mammalia > Carnivora > Felidae > Panthera > Panthera pardus. Next base: position 6,236,518 of record NW_026526810.1, read on the forward strand.
TTTTAATTAACTGTTTTCTATCTGTTTCCTTCATAATCTATTTCTTCCTCTCTCCTAAACCTCTGTCTTTTTCTCCATCCTTTGGTTTTATTTAAACAACTTATATGATTCCAATGTATCTTTTCTCTCAATACATCATTTGTGTTTAATTTTTTTAAGTAATTACCCTCTAGTTGTAAGATATATTTTTAAGTAACCTAAGTCTACTTTCAAATAACAGTATATCACTTCACAGATAGTACAGGTAACTTATAAAGGACTCTTCCAAATTCCTCTCTCCTGTTCCTTATGACACTGCTGTTATTTATTTTACTTTTCCATATGATATAAATACCCAAATACATTGTTACCAGTATTGTCTTAAACAGCAGTTACCTTTTAGATCAATTAAGACAAAGAAACAAAGGAATAATGCCATTTTCTGCCTGAAGAAGTATTTTTTTTACATTTCTTATGGGGCAGTTCTACTGATAGGCATTCCCTCGGTTTCATGTTACCTAAGAAAGTCTTCAATTATCTTTCATTTTAGAAGGATAATTTTGTTGGGTATAGAATTCTAGGTTGGTATGGTTTTCTTTTTCTTTTTCTTTTTCCCCCTTTTGACATTTGCTAGGTTTTACAGAAATTTCTTGCTGTTTATGTGGTTTCTGATGAGAAATGGCTCTAATTCGTATTCTTATTCCTCTGAAGTTAAGATTTTTTTCCCCCTACTATGGCTTCTTGAAGATTTTCACTTTCTCTTTAGTTTCCTGAGTTTAATATCATATGCTTAGGTGGGAATTTTTTGTTATCCTTCTTGGTGTTTTCTGAGCATCTTACAACTGTGGTTTGGTGTCATTAATCTTTTAAAGTTCTTGGCTATTATTTCCTTAAGTATTTTTTCTAATCTATCATCTCATTTCTTTCTGATATTCCAGTTATATATATGTTACACCTCTTAATACTATTCCATGGTTCTCAGATATTCTCTAAAGTTTGTTTCATTCTTTAATTTTCTATTTGTGTTTCAGTTTGGGAAGTTACTTTGGATCTGTTTGCAAGTTAGCTGATTATCTCTGTGGCTCTGGATTTTATTGATGAGCTTCTTGATGGCATCTTTATTTCTGTTACTCTGTTATGTTGTGTTTTTTTAATTTTTAGCTTTTCCTTTGATTCTCCCTTAGAGTTGTCATCTCACTACTTGCATTACCCTTCTAGCCTTACATTTTTGCCTAATTATTCACATCAGCTTTTTTAACACATCAATCATGTTTACTTTAAATTCCTTATAAGACAACGCCAGTATCGGTGTCATGCCTGAGCCTTGGTCTGATGCTTGCTTTGCCTCTTCAGAATATGTTTTTTTTTTCTTTTTGTGATTTTTTTGCTGTTGTTCTTGAAATTTGGGGGTAACAGGAACCCCAAGTCTCTAGAGTGAGAATTTATATTAATCTAGCTAAGAAGTATATTGTGTTTAGAAACATTTTTTAGGGGCGCCTGGGTGACTCGGTCGGTTAAGTGTCCGACTTCGGCTCAGGTCACGATCTCACGGTCTGTGAGTTCGAGCCCCACATCGGGCTCTGTGATGACAGCTCAGCGCCTGGAGCCTGCTTCAGATTATGTGTCTCCCTGTCTCTCTCTGCCCCTCTGCTCATGCTCTGTCTCTCTCTCTTTCAAAAACAAACACTTAAAATTTTTAAACAAAAATAAAAAATAAATAAAAACATTTTTTAAGTTTATTTATTTATTTTGAGAGAGACAGGGCAAGTGGAAGAGGCACAGAGAAAGAGGGAGACAGACAATCCCAAGCAGGCTCCATGCTGCCAGCGCAGAGTCCAACGTGAGTCTTGATCTCACAAATTCACACTCATCGTGACCTGAGCTGAAACCAAGAGTTGGAAGCTTAACCAATTGAGTCACCCAGGCGTTCTAAAATTAGATCATTGTAATGGTTGTAGTTACAGGCACCAGAGGTTTCCACTCCTTTAATGTCCTTGTTTTTATTTGCTCCTGCTTTGTAGCTTCCCTTTATACTGTTTCTCAGGAAAAGTCTATGTCTTGAAGTACTTTCTGTCATAACCTACTATTATTATTACTGGAGGCTTGCTAATGTGGTGGTAGAGCGTAGGGGAGGGAACTAACATTTTTATCAAGTCTCAGTCTTGTGGTGGGCCATTTCTTAGAAGTACAGACTTCAGAGGTATTTTGTCCCTCCTCCAGGAGTAGAGATTTTTCTCCACCTTTTTCCCATTGTCCATTACTTAGCTACCCCAATCCTAGTCTATTTCCTGAAGACTTCTCCTCTGTTAACTATGGTTGTTGGTTATTTATCATTCCTTAGGTGTGGCAGGAAAGCTGGTACAGACCAGTGTGGGACAGAGCTTTCTTCCCTCAGCTGGGATAAAGTTTCAGAAGTGCCCTTTGGAAAAGTCCTACCCCATGGATACCAGGCATTTTAGGTAGAAGAATCTAGAAGGGTTTCACTTTGGCTTCTCTTCCTCTTCCTAGAGAGGGCAGCTTGGGGAGCATTACCTGTATTTACCATGAAAATGTGGTGGTGTCCCTGAAAAGATAGTCAAGAAAGTTTGAGATCCCACTTATGACTGTGGCCCCCAGGAGCTTCTCTCTTTCACACCTGTCTGAACTCAACCTCCTTATTTTATCCAGTCCACTCAAACACCCTTGAGATATTAATGACCGTCAGTTCTACTGAGTTCAAGAACAGAGGGGCTGGAACAGATAAACCCTAGTCTGGGAAACTCTATGCACAGAAAACTATAGCTAATCCCTCCTCATCCCAATGAACAACTCAAATCAACTCAAATGAAGTCTTACTCTCTGTCCCTTCTCAATAGTAGAAACCACCTACATTGTAGTCAACCTCTTTTCCATGGATTTGAAGGAGTAGGGGAGGGAAGGAGAGACTTTCCAAGACCATTTAACCCAGAAAGTTTTTACTTTGCTTCTCCCCTAAACAAGTTTCTGAACTGCCAGATTTTACTTGTAAAGACACCTTCACCAGAACCACTTTCTTACAACATATACAAAAATAAACTCACAATGGATGTTTAGGATGACGTAAACATAAGACAGGAAGCCATCAAAATCCTAGAGAAGAAAGCAGGCAAAAGCCTCTTTGACCTCAGCCACAGCAACTTCTTACTTACATGTCTCCAGAAGCAAGGTAAACAAAAGCAAAAACGAGCCACTGGGACCTCATCAAGGTAAAAACTTGTACGTGGTAAAGGAAACAATTAGAAAAACTAAAGGGCAATGGCAGAATGGGAGAAGATATTTGCAAATGACACATCAGATAAAGGGTTAGTATCCAAAATCTATAAAGAACTTATCAAACTCAACACCCAAAAAACAAATAATCCAGTGAAGAAATGGGCAAAAGACATGAATAGACGCTTTTCCAAAGAAGACATCCAAATATCTCTCAGAAACATGGAAAAAAGCTCGACATCACTCATCATCAGGGAAATACAAATCAAAACCACAATGAGATACCACCTCACACCTGTCAGAATGGCTAAAATTAATAATTCAGGCATTGACAGATGTTGGTGAGAATACAGAGAAAGAGGACCCCTTTTGCACAGCTGGTGGGAATGCAAACTGGTGCAGCCATTCTGGAAAATAGTATGGAGATTCCTCAAAAAACTAAAAAGAGAACTACCCTACGATCCAGCAATTGCACTACTAGGTATTTATCCAAGGGATGCAGGTGTGCTCTTTCAAAGGGGCACATGCACCCCAATGTTTATAGCAGTGCTATTGACAATAGCCAAAGTATGGAAATAGCCAAATGCCCATGATGAATGGATAAAGAAGATGTGGTATATATATATACAATGGAGTATTACTCGGCACTCAAAAAGAATGAAATCTTGCCATTTGCAACTACGTGGATGGAACTGGACGGTATTATGCTAAGTGAAATTAGTCAGTCAGAGAAAGACAAATATTATATGACCGCTCATATGTAGAATTTAAGATACAAAACCGATGAACATAAGGAAAGGGAAACAAAAATAATATAAAAACAGGGAGGGGGAAAAAGAAACTCTTAAATAGAGATTCTTAAATATAGAAAAAAAACAGAGTTGCTAGAGTGGTTGTGGGAGGGAGGATGGGCTAAATGCGTAAGGGGCATTAAGGAATCTACTCCTGAAATCATTGTTACAACATATGCTAACTAATTTGGATGTAAATTAAAAAATAAATAAATTATTAATAGTAATTTTTAAAAAAAGGCACTTAACCGACCCAGCCACCCAGGTGCCCCGGTTATTACTTATATTCTAATTATCAGTACATCAAATCTGAGGTTGTTCTCATCCATAACTGTAATTCAGAAGTTCCTCAGCTTTGGCTTCACATTATAATCACTAGGAGAGCTTTAAAAGAAAAAAGAAAAACAATAAACAACAACAACAACAACAAAATACTTTCCAGAACCCCACCCTCGAATATTCTGCCTAGATAATTCAGGCTCTTAAAAGCTCTCCAGGTTAATTTCTGACCAGTTGAGAACCACGGTTATAGTTCTTTTCATGCCTCACCTGTTGTCTTTGCTAATATTAAATTCTTCTATTTTAGTTTAGTGGCATTCTCTTCCTCAAATTTCAGTTTAGAGCATTCTTGTCCAAGTTAGCAAATTAACTGCCAAACATTGTCATTCTTGCGGGTTTTTCTAGATATGCTATATTTATTTCTCTGTTAGGAGGTAGTATCCAAGGGTGCAGAAAACTACCTTTTAATAAACCAACCGTATTTCAGTACAGAACTTTCTGAAGCATTTAACAATATCAGACTTATGTCATCAAGAGAGTGTTTTAGTTCATCTTTTTCGTACATTCTATGGGAACCCAGCAGACCTCTTAAATACTGTAATATACACAAGAATCTCACACTGACGGTATGATATGAGTGACAATAAACATTTAGTTTTCTGGGATTCTTAAGAAACAAAGAAGGTCACAGAGTTCTCTTCACAGATAGTACATCATGGACCACTGGGAGATATACGGACTTAGACACTGACCAAATTGTTCAGTATAGCCAAGGATAAATTTTACAATAATGACAAATTTTAAGCATTTGTGCCATTGGACTAATGGCATAAAATAACCATCAGTGACCTCATTCCAGGAAGAAAATAAAAGTGTCCATATGATACTCTTACCTGTGTTGACATAATTGCAGCTGCATTTCAGAATGAGTGCAGGCCGATCATGCAAACCATTGCTAGAAAAATCTTGTTGAGCAAATATGTACTGGAAAATAATTAAACAAGATTTAAAAAGTAATAATAATAATACGATTATCTGTATTGTGCCAATACAGCCATTGTGGTGATAGCTAGGTTCGAGAATATTGTTTTCAAATGTGTATCTCATGATATTTGTTTCTGTGGGGAGAGACCTACCAATGTTTCATCTTGGTATATTTCGAACTAGACAATTACAAGAGCTCATCTAGCAAAGAATACTATTCGCATTACAACAAACAGCTTGTAAAATCTTCAATTTAACACTAAAAGTAATATGTGAATATTTGTTGATGTTGAGTCCCGGATGCCTCGCGTGGTTTTATTTAGCTAATAGTAATAGTAATGGGAAATATTTTATTTGGCTTTATGACAGCTTATGTGCTATTTCTTCTTGGAAGGAAAGGCTTCTGTTTAAGATCATAAAAAAAAGCAGTAGTCGTTCAGACGATAAGCCCTTATTTGTGACACAGCAGGTCAAAACTAGCCATACACAATAAGGCGACAATATATTGGAAGTTCATGTATTTTCTGATGAGGTGAAGCAGGGTTTATTTGCAAGCTCTTTGGGCTCATTTACTTTCATTGCCTCTCTATCTGTTTCAGTTGGTTTGTCATCTTTTGTGCGATGGAAAGGCAGTCTATCTAATTTAACCTGCAGCCCTCACTTCATTCAACCAGGTCAATGGCTGGTTATGGCAGAGTTCTGTTTCTTTTGTTTTTGTTTTTGTTTTTTTTTGGGGGGGGGGCGGTCTTTTTTTTTTTTAATGTTCACTGAGAAACAACTGGTCAACTAGGAAGAAGGAACTATGCCTCATAGAAAAAAAGTGTTCTTTTTTAAAAAATATATTATTTTTTATTATTTAATTTTTTTTTCAATTTTTATTTATTTTTGATAGAGAAGCAGAGCGTGAGTGGGGGAGGGCAGAGAGAGAGGGAGACACAGAATCTAAAGCAGGCTCCAAGGTCTGAGATGTCAGCCCAGAGCCTGATGCGGGACTCAAACTCACCATCCTTAAGATCATGACCTGAGCTAAATTCGGACACTTAACCGACTGAGCCAAGCTCAGGCGTCCTGAAAAAAAATGTTCTTTGTAAATTCCTAGTATGATTCAGATGATTTAGTAAGTTTTTTGTAGGGGAGAGTCCTCAGTATTAAACTATGATGACATTTTCTTAAGACCTTAGATCTCCAGGCAATCACCTTTCACTAAACAAAATTTAAAAAAAAAAAAAAAAAAGGCTAGTTGTTAACGGCAGTTAGTACTGAGGGGTGGAAATGGGGGAATACTTTCTTTGACTATTTCATGCCCTACTGTATTGTTTGAATTTTTAAACAATGAGAATTATTACATGTGACTTATAAAACAAAAGGCAGTTCAGGATAGATGTGGTTTTCGATGATTCTGTGTAATGAACATTGAGCCGGTGTATGTGACAGCAGAACTGAAGGGGACGACGTACAGACAGCTTCAATCATGTTCCACCATTTTGGAACAATTGTGAGCAACCCTGAACCATTCATGTCCTGCCTTTCACTTATTTGCCTTTCTTTCCTTTGTTACTCCTTTTATTTACTAAGGAAGATCCACGTAACATAGAATTAATCATCTTAGGGGTGCCTGGGTGGCTCAGTCATTGAGCATTCGACTCTTGATTTCGGCTCAGGTCTGAACCCCTGGGTCCTGGGATGGAGCCTTGTGTAGGGCTCCGCACTGAGTGTGGAGGCTGCCTAAGATTTCTCTCTCTCTCTCTCTCTCTCTCTGTCCGCCTCTCTTCCCCCCACTCATGCTCTCTAAAATAAAAATAACAAAAGGAATTAATCATTGTAAAATGAAGAGTTCAGTGGCCATTTAGTACATTCACAATGTTGTGCAACCACACGTCGATCACCTCGAAAGAACACCCCGTGTCAGATGAATGGTTACTCCCCATTCGTCCTCCTCAGCCCTTGGATACCCTCAATCTGCTTCCTGTCTCTATGGGTTTCCCTATCGAAGATGTTTTCTACAAACAAAATGGCACAATATGTGACCCTTTGCGTCTGGCCTCTTTCACCTAACATAATGTTCCCAAGGTTCATGCATGTTGTAACATATACCCATCAGTACGTCATTCCTCTTATGGTTGAGAGATATTTCATTGTATGGTATATACCACAACTTGTGTCATCAAGTCTCCCTCTTGGCTATGGTGAATAGCGCAGTATAAAAAAAATTAATGTACTTAATTTGTTTGAATACCTATTTTCAGTTCTGTTGGGTACACGCTGAGTAGCGGAATTGTGGGATCATATAGCAATTGTATGTTTACCTTCTGAGGAACCACCAAGCTCTTTGCCACAGCGTGTTAGTCATTTTTAACCCTTCATTTTTTCCTCTCCACTTTTCTTCTCTTCTCCTCACCTGAGTAATCCCGCTCTTGCCGAGGGAGGCAGCTGTAGAGAGAGAGGACCGGATTCCTGCATCAGGACTGCCTCTTACTAACTTTGAACGTGGGCAAGTCACATAGCTTTTAAAGCTCAGTTCCCTCACTGTATAATGCAGACACGCTGTAAATGTAGGATAATGTTTACTTCGCTGGTTGTTACGAAGAAACGTTATAACGTAAATAAAGTTCTTGGGCACTTAAGCATTCGATGCTTACTGAAATATGAGTAGAATGCATTCTATAAGGTGCAGGAGAGCATTCTCCACTCCAGAAGAATGATTGCATCCGTTCGATAACTATCCGTTCGAACTATCCGTTCGATAACTATGCTTTACTCACCTCTGTTGCTTCTAAGAACTAAACCAACAGTCTGTTAGGAGAGGAAGCCCAGCGGGAGATTCTGCAAGTTCTGAATGATGACCATTCGCTTCCTAGGGATTCCATGCTGTATTCATCTAAAACCATCATCACGCTCTCTCTGCTCACCACCCTCAAAGGGTACCCCATTTCATTGCGCGGAAGATAGGGTCATAACAATGGCCTCAGAAGATTCCATGATTTGGTTGATGCCCTCTCTCTTTTCTCATCTTCAACCACGCCCCACCCAAGGTCATTCTGCTTTGATGACACTGCCTTTCTTACTCTACAGTCACGTACTTGCCCATACAGACTTTGCGTTTCTTCTTTCTGGAATATTCCATCTGTAGACATCAACATAACTACTTCCAGAGTTCCTTCAAATCAATGGTCAATTAGCACCTTAAAAGAGTTTTCTCTGGACATCTTACATAAAACTATTTCCCTACCCTAGCGCTACACTCTATTTTCTTGAATTTATTTTTTGTCTTTGTCCTAGTACAGTGGTTATCATCTGCAGCTTTATATGTTCACTTATTTATTTATTTTATTGTGTATCTTTACCTTCGTAAATTGCATGAGGACACCCTCGGCCTTTTTTTTTTTTTGGTTGTTGTTCACTGCCCTTCACTCAGCATCTAACATAAGCCCTGGTACATAGTAGATGTCTCCATGAATATTTGTGCAAAATGACCATTTATATAGTTAATAATACTGCAGATCCTTGAACTGCTTTCTGAGAAACATTACTCTCATTATGCAAAAATAAATTGCTCATTGATGCCAAATTAAAACTTTGGTTGAAATCCCCCCCTTATCTTCCAATGAAATATGAAAGTTATAAATGTAGAATATGTGTTTATATAGGTTATAAACTCCCACAAGGCTGAGATTCTGTCCTTTTACATCTGTTATAGGAAATAGCCTATTATGAGTGCTGAATTAATACAGATCATGATTGATTTAAAATGCATGGTGTTTTGCACTGTATTCAGCCAACATCTATATTCAATTAAATAATCATTACAGTCGCCTGTGTTTGTGCATTACACTAGTGGTAAGAATTACACTCACCAAGGCTGGATTATATTCTGGGATGATATAGTGCCATCCCAAGTTTGGTAAGATGCAAAAATGTTCAGTTCTGTCCTCATCAATTGGGTGGTGCAAGAGGAGAGTGTCAACTCACATGGGCACCTACTTTGGTTTTTGTTTTTTTTAACCTTTATTTATTTTTGAGAGAGCTAGAGAGAGACAGAGTGGGAATGGGAGGGGGTAGAGAGAGAGGGAGACACAGAATCTGAACCAGGCTCCAGGCTCCGAGCTGTCAGCACAGAGCCTGATACGGGGCTCGAACCCATGAAACGTAAGATCATGACCTGAGCTGCAGTTGGGCACTTAACCAACTGAGCCACCCAGGCGCCCCGTGAACACCTACTTTTAAAATCTCCTTGTGCATGTCAAAGAAAACAAAGGAATCCTTCGTTTCTATCGCGTTTGTGGGAGGGGGGAGGTAGTTTGGAGATCTGGTCTGCATGAAATTCAACTGTAAAATGTGTCACTTCTCATAGTTGAATCTGCAGGCAGCATATCGTTCTGTAGCTGATTCACCTGTTCTGCCAGGTGTCCTCACCCACCATATGTATAAATATTTGTCTAAATTCTTCCTTTTTTATCATTCTGTTTTTGTGTATATTAGAAGAGCCAGAGCCAAGTTTCTAGGGAAGAACAACTTTTCCAGTTTTCTTTGGCTGTTGATGACTTAGGTCTCTCTGAATAGTCCCTCTTGTACTTGGCTGATAGGAGCCGAATTTCTCTGAGCTCAAAGTAGGCTCCACACATTAAAAATAAAATAAACAGATAACCTATTTTCTTCCTAAGGGTCTCAAGTTGGGTGTATGTGTGAGTGTCTTCTCCACATGTCTGTTTCTCTGAGAATCACTTCGTGCTCACCTTTTTCATGTGGTGACAAGGTTATTGGCTTTGAAGTCAGATGGACTGGGATTTAAATGTCACCTTTTCCACTCCATACTCTTGAGACCTTGGGCAAATTGCTTGATCTCTCTGGACCTCGGCTTGCTCGTCTATCAAATGTGAGAAAATGCAGTGCATAGTTGCTGCGAAACATTTCCTTCGGATCACAGGTCGGAGACACCTTCCCTGACAACCCGGTGCAAAAGCAGACCCCTGCCCCAGTCCAATGGAGGCTGAGTCTATAAATCCACCTTTGCCTTGAAAAGCTCACAAAAGTGTGTGCTTGGACCCAGGAGCCCAACGGGTTAGTCACGTGTTTTGCTAGATGAATGAATTTGGAGGACAGTGTGTTCAAGATAGACATCCGTATTTTTGAAAATAAGATAGGGTTCTCCATTTGCACAAGGCTGAGGAGGAAAGGAAACCCGAAAGCAAGTAACAAGCAAGCAAGTGAGCAATTAAAAAAAAAAAAAAAAAGCAAATGCAACAGAAGTCAGAAAGTTGAACCTTATCCTCCAATATTCACATGAAATTGCTAAATGTTTCCTGATTTCCGATTTATTTTTGCAAGGAAGGAAAGAATGTCACTTACCACATTGTTGATTTTTTTGGGGGGGGGGGGTCGGTGAATTTGGTGTTCATATGGATTTTGTCTAGAAGCAGTGTGGCAGCAGCCGTTAGCAGCTAAAACGAGTTTAGTTCATTCTTGCATCAGTTAGCGGAATGACATTTAGAGTGTTTGTAAGTCACGTCTTTGATAAGTACCCTCGCTTCATTTAATTTTTAATCATTATTATGACTTGCAAGAGGAAGATAAACGTTTAGATTGTCGCATGTCTTAGTTCCCCAGCAATTCTTGACTTCTCCGTCGATTTGGGCCTCTCAAGGTGGAAAAAAAAAATTCAAAAGAGACATTGTTATTTCCCAGCCAGCTTGACCTGTCCTGTGTCAATGGGATAGATGAGTTTGGGGCATGTTTTCTGAGGTCATTATGGCAGATCTTCTAAAAATGTAACTTATTAACATGGAATTACATCTGAAAGTGAAGTGAAAATGTAGCTAGAAAATGTAGAGAAGATATCTGTAGATAGATAAAAATCATGGGTTTATCACGTATCATTTGTATGGACTTGAGAGTCAATAGTTCCGAGTTTTGCTTTTTCTATCTGCAAAGTAGGCATAAAAAATGTCTCCTTTCAAAATGACCCATAAGATTAAGTTAGCTAATGTACACAATGTGTTTTGTCCAAGTTTCTGAGCCTATTTCTACGTTATTCTTTCTTAAAAGAAAGTAACAGCCATAACTATATATTACATTGTATTGGAGCTATGATCTGGTGCTTTGGTTTCCTGTAGACTTTTGGCTCTTTATTCCTTATAAGACAATTTTATTACCTTACTCAACATTTACGACAAAATGCAAATCTATTTACCCGTGTTCAAGTCATAGAAACTTGACAGTAAAACACGAATAACATAATCTTGCCGTCAGGCCAGACATCACACTGGAACTCTTCCTGTATCACCTAATTATCAAGAGAGATTTGCTACTATAAAGGGGGATGCTTTGAACATCCTAATATTGCATATAGACTTTCCTTGTATTCCTTTCTACAGTCTAAACAGTATTCGCCAGCTTAATGTGCATAGGAATTGCTCTGTAGATTGTATATGGGAGATCTGTGAGACTCTCAACCGTGTTTTGTTTAATAGATGGTTTTCACCCTTTATGCAGATTTCCGAGTTTAATGCTCTTGTAAGATAGAACATCTGATCCAAATAATTATGGCAAATAATTCCAAGTCAATTAGCTTTAATGCCATGTGAATAAGTGTTGAGCGTTTGTTAAACGGTATCATGGCACAGGCTTCAGTGAGCATCAGGCCTTTTTGAGGTTAAGTCCCTTTGACCTTTTCCATTTGCCCAACTTGACTCTTTTTGGTCTTAGCTCATTCCTCAATCTTGTTTACTTACCCTTTCTTCTCAGCTCTAGTAAAGGCTTCCTCTTCTTTTCCCTTTGTGTTTAATTCCTCATCTTTATACCCTCCCCAGTTTCCTGGAGACTTGTCTTGATTTAGTAGCCACTCACTGGTCCAAGGACTGTGTCCTCTACTTACTGTCCCCGCAGCCCTGCTCTTGCCCAGCGGGACTTGCCTCCATCCCCGTGGTCAGGCTCTTTGTCACTCTGCATATGCCTGTTTCTGGATTCCCTATTGATCTCATTAGCTCTGCTGGAATGTCTCTAGGATTATGCCAACCTCCCGCATGGTCTATATACACACACACACACACACTAACCTCTACACCAGACACTCGAGCAAAAAGGACAGATCCTAGAGAATGTTTGCATTTTCTGGTCGGTTCATCTTTTCAGTCGTCCTACTTACAAGTGGAGTAAGGGAACCCTACTACAGAGCTTTGCAAAAGAGTAAACATCTGACAGCTTCAGTAATTCAGCTCTCTCTGTAACAGTAACATGAGTGACTTAAGCAGCCAAATTCCAAAAAGAAATATATTTGACTCTGATTCTCTTAAATCCATCTGTTCAAACTGGCTGTAATACAGCTCGCTGCATGTAGTTTTAAATTGGTGCACATTAAAAAATGCAGCTTTACGGCTAGAGATAGGGATGATACTCATGCAAAAAAAAAAAAATCAGTTCCCCATAACCCCTTTGATACAGTAATCTGGGCTCCTGGGGTGGGAGAGTCCCAGTCTAAAAGATCCTTGGGAAATCGCTTCCGGTTAGGAATGGAACAACACTCAACTCCTTCCATCTCTCAAAGGTCTCAAACCGGGTATATATCGGCTGCTACCTTTGTGATGACTAACCAAGATGCACTGGTTACAATTCTTGAGTTACTCTCTGTTTTCACATTTAGATGCCTTCCCCTGCCAAGTTTAAAAAGGAGGAAAAAATAAATTAATCCTCTGGAGCTGAAACAGAAACATTTGGTCTTCTGTAATCCTCAGTTCTTAACCTAATGTGGCAGCTCATAGGGAAACTGTCGGATCTGCAATCCTAATTACGCAAAGTTGCCTCCCGTGTGTATACATGTAACCGCGAAGAGTGAATGTACATCGACAACTCATCCTCTCTGTCCCATGGTCCTCAACATCCTTGCTGCGTACGGGGTTTTATCTCTGACTCTCTGGTGGGCTACATATGGCTACCCAAGTAGAGCAGAAATACGCCTCTTCTGAGAATGTCCCTCATAGGTGTTGAGACAAATATCAATCTATGGCATTAAAATATTTTGTGAAACGTGGGGTGGCATGACTCTGGTTGAATATCGCTTCTTCAAGGCCACATTCACTGAGACTGGGAAAACCCAAAGCGAGGGACCCCACTATATATGTTGCAGCACGAAACTCTATTGACTTTTTAAGAAAGCAAAAAAGGGGATGTTCTTATTAAGAATTGCTCCAAAGATAACCAAGTATGTTTTTTTTTTTATTCTTACCTTGAAGAATTCATATGGTGTTGTATAGATGTATACACATACGGACACATGTGCACACACATATACACGTGTCACAGGTACTGTTACTAAATCAATGTGGGCAGATGGTAACTCGTCAGTCAATGCTTGCTGAACTGAAAATAATACCACATATAATTGACTTGCTAAAACAAATATTTTCTCATTATACTCTAATTATAATCGGTGGAGGGATTTTAATAAGATTGACACAGTCACTTATACTGGGGAAGAACACCTTCCTGATCGAGAGTATTGGTAATAGAGAAAGGAATTTAACGTTTACTGCAGAAGGATTTGGACTTTGTGTTAATTACTGCCTTAAAACGTTGTGATTTGAAGGACAGGGACCTTTCATATTCTAATCAAAAGCTGACGTTTTATTGGTAATGATAAAGTTAGCGGGTTTTCTTCATAACATGGTGAAGGACCAATAAAGCCGCCAGTCTGGACGTATTTAAAGTCAGATGGGGAGGCCAGCTCCTACTTCATCGTTTCTGCCATATTCTTCCCCAGATCGTCTCTCAGTATTGACACTCAGTCCTTGCAGAAAAAGAATGTTCTTCACAGGACCATCTCAGTAGTTTCTACAACAACTCTTCCAACAGTAGAGGAAACTGACCTCGTTCTCTAGAAGGCAGGGAGCCCGGGAGGGCTTGAGCATGTCCTGCTTGCAGCCTATAAAAACAAAATTTATCTCAAGTCTTAGGTATGATTTTAGCTATGTAATTTGGCTACTTTTCACATTCAACTTTATTAAATATGTGTATACTTTTCTATGAGCCCCCTCCTTCCAGCTGAAGGAAGTTGATTGCTTGCCATGATTATTTGGTGGCTTTTAACACAGTTTAGCAGAGGAATCAACATATGCCAATTGCAAAGCCTTCACCTTGGCTTATTTCTAGCTTCTCCTCAGCTAGGGGCTCACCACAAATCAACCTTATGATAATCACTGGTCTATGAGAGCATCTCCAAATGTCTTTTGCTAACCAACCCAATCTGGGGCTCAGTTTCTATTTTGTGTTCCTGCTGGACCCCACGTTATGGCAAAGAAACAGTAGATTCCCTGATCTCTTATTCAGATTCAAAGGAAGTTATACCCATTCGGCATGTTGTCTCTGTGGGTCAGCACCTAATGGTCCTATCCCTTATGTCAGGCAAGAGCCCACTTGACAGTTTTGTCTCCATTTGATGAAAACTCCCTCTGTGGATCCCCACGGGACCTGGTGTAGCCGAGCCCTTTCTGGTCTTGTCAGAGGCAGTGCACGCAGCCTGAGCCAGGAAACAGTAGGGCTGACTAATGCAGAATGAGTTCTTGTAGCCGTGATTTGGCACATTTCAAATGTACAAATCAGCTTGTTGAATTGAATTGCATTCCCTTATTAGTTCGCATTTAATAAACAGCACTGGCTGTTTCACAGCGGGATTTATGTGGTTTTCCATTTATTCAAAAATCTGGAGGACCCGCTTTTGAAGAAGCTCTCTTTTATCTGTGCTTGATGGCGTATCTTTTTGCAAAATGGGGATTGAGTTGTTTAGAATGTAAAGTCCAAATCGTCTTTCTCTCGGTCCCATGGGTACAGGTTATCCCAGAGGAAGACCATCCTAGACATGTGCTATGTTTGTTCATTTGCTTGCACTCATTTGCCTCACATCCAATCCGGCTGCTAACCTTAGCTCCTAGGTTGGTCCACTGGAAACCCACCTTCACCAAGATTTACTAAAGTTTTGACGTGGGCAGTGGTCCATCATGCACCTCATAGCTTTCTCAGGCAGTGGAGCAGAAAAGTCAAAAGTGCTGACTCGGAAACCAGAATTCGTGCACCTGCTACTTCCTATGTGACCTTGGCGAATCACTTAATCTCTCTGTGCCTCAGCTATCTCCTTTGAAGTGGGAACACAAATAATTTCCATTGCCTAGGGTTGTTGTGAAAAATGAATTAATTGTTACATATGAGGCATATGGAACATCCCCGGTCCAAAGTAAGTCTTTGGTGTGAGTCACTTTTGATTAGCTCATGGTTCTCTTTCCCTTACTTCCATTATTTTGTCCCATCGTCCTCCACAATCAGGCATATTTTTTTCTCTTTGTTTTATGATTCCAGTTTGCACAGAGTTTTCTCTTTTTTTTCATTTTTTAACACTTCTTTATTTATTTTTGAGAGAGGGAGAGAAGTACAAGCAGGCAGGGGAGGGGCAGAGAAAGAAGGAGAGAGAATCCTAAGCGTGGGGCTCAAACTCATGAACCGGGAGATCATTGCTTGAGCCCAGATCAGGAGTTGGATGCTAACTGACTGAGCCATCCGGGTGCCCCACACAAGATTTTTTTCTTGAGTAAGCGTGTCCTGAGGGTCTCACCAGCTACCCAAGAAATTCACAAAAGTATTTATTCAAATAACTCTGAAAACTATTCTGGAAAGTAAGATTATCCCTATGAAGGAGTAAGGAAGCTTGTATACCCGCAGAGCTGCAAGGACATGGTCATATTGTTTGGGGGTTTCTCAATCCCAGCATACAATAGCCAATCAGTTTCTTTTTCTCCTTCCTGTGGTTCTGCCCCCCCCCCCCCCCCCGCCTTTATCTTCTCCTTCTTCTAAATTGTTATCAGGTAACTATAATATTTGCCCTTCCTTTCACACTATGTTCTCAGTCTCTTCCCTGAACCCACCCCCTTACATATCCTGGCCTTTCTCTCCACACACATTCCATTATTCCCACCTAAAGTGCCACTCCCCAACTTTCCAAATGGCCAAGTTACCCAAATCCTTTACGACCCATTTCATGTATGACCTCCCGGTCATAAATCATTCTCAACTCTGCAACCCAGGGGCATTGTATAAATCTCGAGCAGTATTTGTTGCTTTGTATTCATGATCAGGTGTGCGTGTGCTTATCTTTCCTTTTGAACTCCAAGCACCTTCATGGCAAGGACTTCCGGCGCCCATCTTAGTTTTACGACATCGACTGCAGTGTATACGCTCAGGTAAGTGTTTACCGACAGAATGAATATATGTGGGCGAAAGACAATTTCAGTCAATTTCTCCTCCTGGGAATTGGAAGGACCAGCGATAAACATGATGGGAAATACGTGCGGTCAGTCCCAATGTTGCAGTCTTCTGTCAGATCCCAGGCGCTTGGACGGAGCGGCTCCGCAGGGCCCAACTCTCCATGATCTGCCACTGTGCTGCTCACAAATCCACACTCTGGCTGAATGAAACTTTTCCAGTGAGCTGATGAGTAATTACCTATCATTCTCTAGCTTGCTAGAAGACAAGGACTTTGCCTTTCATCTCTGTAGCCCCGGAAGCAAATGCAGTGTCCGCTCTTACAGGGGGCTCGGTCACCATTTGTGGCTGGGCAGATGAATGGATTCACCCTCCTAGCTGCTATAGAAATACGCATTGGACAGCAGTGTGGCCTCAAGGGCAGAGGAAGAGAGTCTGGGAGTGTTTACTTAAATGATTCTGCATTATAACTCAACTTACTACTATCATCCTACAGAGGGAGGGTGGAGGTGTTGATGAATAGTTTGATGAATAGTTGGTGGAATTCGTAGACATGTGACATGGAGATCATGAGATGAGTAACATAGCCTTTTTGTTCTCCTTGCTGGAAGGACATAGAGCCGAGGAGGAATTAGTGTTCACATTTATTACGGTCATTATTATGACATTATTCAATACGAATTCATAACTGAACTAACTGGACCTTATAAAACATCAAAAATAGACAACTCTGGCTGAGAACAAGATGGATCTCCGAAGAGATTTCAAGGATGTGCTGGGCTGCGTAGACTCGAGGTTTATCTAAGATGTGCTCAGAGCATGGAACATCATATATTTCCTCTGAAAATATCTTAAATGCTATGACATTAGCCACTTGCTTATAATTAAAGTATGTTGCCATTTCACCAAGCTTTCATTTACAGAAGAAAGTGCAAATTCCATTCCCCTTGAACTTTAGCTACTTCCAACTTTTTTCTTTGTTCTTTTCTTTAAAGCTTTGCAACAAATGCATCCCCATATGCTTATATTAGTTCATCTAGTATTAAACATATTGGCTGTGCAAATGTTGGCACCCATTAATAAATGTTTTCATTTTTTCATTCTCTCTCTTTTTTTAACTTTAGATTCTTCCTTTGACTACATAAGCAACAGCTGGTTAGCTGCCTGCACAAGACTGGATCTAATACCTCTACAGAAATCTAGGTCAAAACACTTGGAATGCATGAATATCAAACAGAGTTTTCAAAACAGCAAATGAATACATCTTTAACTGGTGACATTTTCCTGTAGCATATGGCTGCAAGCTCAGGGGACTGGATGCTTTTTTGATGAATATGTTCCATCAAAAGCTAGGGGATGGCAGTAGGCTTTTGCCACCTTCTGTTTTGCCTTATGAAATGATAATACAAATGCAGAGATAGATACAATGATCACAAGGCTTTTACCTTCTTCAGACCTATTCTAAAGACGAATTTTTCCCTTTTGGGTGAGTGGCTTTGTCTTTGACCGGGTTTGGGTTTAGACATAACTGTCAAAGGTGACAACCAGCGGGAGCAGTTGTCTTTCTTGGGCAGAATTTGCTTGGTGGAAACCTTCAAAAAATTGAACTGAAAAGCAAATATTTGCCAAAGAGAGGAATCAGGGAATTTGGTCACATGAGTAACTTATAGCCACAGCAGCAAAATGTTGATCCAAATCCCTTGTCAAATGTCAATATTGAGAGGCTGGTTAATCATTGACCAATGAGGAACACAGAGAAAAGCCCAAGGAAATTGGAGGCTGCCACCTTAATCCCAAATCTGCCACCAATAATTCAAACTTGACCTTGGACAGGTCCTTTCATCTCTGTGACCTCACCGTCCTTCTATTTTGTGAAATGACAGGACAGGACCACATAAGCCATACGGTCTCTCGTCACCCTAAACTTCTAGGTTTGTAAGTTCATGAAGTTTATAAAGCCGTTTTATTGTTAAACGCATCATGTTGATTGAAATAGCAGGGACAGAGAACAGGCTTTGATGACTTTCTTTAGTTGACTGAAGATCTGGTTCTTAAAAAGACAAATTATTTAGAATCCTCCCTCCTCCCTATCGATAAAAGAAGACAACCGCGAAACGGTTCTGGTTAAGCAGGGGAGGGAGGAGGGGAGGCTCCCTTGGTCTGCTCTGGCCCCCCACTTCTCAGGGTGGCATCCGAAGCCTGTATAGGGGAAGCCTGGCTCTCTACCAAACTCAGGGTGTGAAGACCAGTGGCTGAGAAAATGAGTGTGTGGGGGTATTTTGTTCGTAGTGGTGGTGATGGAGGAGAAAAAGTGTTGGAAACCGAATTTTTCTCTTCTTGCATCTAGCAAATTTGTGCTAAGCAAACAATACCTTTCAGTTGCAGGTTAAACTTTAAGCCTGATGTTCTGCTCCCGGTTTGGCTTTTGTCTAAAAAATCACCAGGAGAACTTGTGAGTATCGCAAGAATTTAGAGATGGGCCATTTTATTCCCAAAGCTGACTAGTCTCTTTTCTTGCTTTGGTAGGGCCACAACAATATTCTTAAAATCACACTCAGAAAAATGCTCATTGCTCTCAAATAACTAGAGGTGATTTCTTTCTGTCTCCAGACTCATCGTGTTCCCCACCTAACACTGTTATAAGACGCTTGGGTAGCTTTTCCGAGCAGTCTATGCATATAAATGTGCATGTGTGTGTAACGTGTTTGTGTACATACGTATGTGTGTGTGTGTTCCTTTTTGGGGAAGTGGGAGTGTTTGAAACATACATAAAAGCTCTTGGCTTTTTAAATTTAATATTGTCTTAAATATCATGCTTGAACATTAATGTGCACTCTACATCTTTCTTTGTAAATGTTGCACAGTCCTTTATGGTGGACGCACAGAACTTTTCATACCAATTCATCTTAAAGGGCATTTATGTGGTTGTACTTTTTTTTCCTGTATACTTATAAAGTAGCAATGAACATCCATATAGGTGGGTATTTATAAATATATGTGATAACATCTAAAGGCTAACCTCCTGGAAATAATATTGTTGGACCAAAGAATATGTGCACCCTTAATTTAGATGTAGAAGGCCAATTAATATTTAACTACAGTTATTATTTTCAGGTTTTTAAAATAGGACTGTAGTTGAACATCTTTTCATATGTTTAAAAATTACTTGTATGTAAAACTCTGTTCATATTCTTTGTCCATAAATGGAGTTAGGACAACTTAGTAGCCATCTGGAAAAAAAATAAAATTGTATTCCTACTTTATTTCCAACACCAAAATAAACTCCAGATGGACCAAAGATTTTACGCTAAAAATAAACGCATTAAAGTACTATTAGAAAGCAGGAGATGTTTTTTTGTAAGTAATCCCAAACTAAGGGAGGTCTTTCTAAGCATAATAAAAAACCTCAAGGGATGACTCCAAAGATGTATACGTTGATAAGTCAGTATATATTGAAAACAAAAGAGGAGTGACACATTCAAGGGGACGACAATAAGACATTTGACAAAAGTTGGCTGTTTTCAATGATTTGTAGCTTGAAAATGTTGTACCATCTAGGCTCAGGATGTAGAAAGTTGAAAGAGATCATTGCCCTCACCACAACAAGCAAAATAAACTGGATAGGCTATAGGATCGTAGTTTATTTTAAAAACATCAGAGGGATAAGAACACAAAGAAAGTTAAATTAATTCTAGAAAGCCAAGATCCCTTGATAGATTACAATAGAGCCACAGCTGCTGTCATCCCTGATGGAGCTCAGGAGAAAGAGGACAGGCCACAGATAAGAGTGAGGAGAAACCAGCCTAACTTTTAATGGTCTTTTAACGGCTCTATGCGGACTGGCAGGACAGATCAGAGCCTCCTAGCAGGTCTGTCCCTATCCTCCGATTGTTCCTGTATCTTTACCCACTACTTACAGGTGCTTCGATGAAAGCTGGTGACGTCTAAAGGGAGCTGAGAGTGATCTCTGCTGATCAGAAGAAATGAGAGACAGTACTCAGGACACATGGCCCTTCCCAGAGAGCGAGGCACCCTCCACCCACAGACACGCGTATGTCTCAATGAATAACGTATCGCGGGAGTTGGCTTGCTTTGAACTTTATAAAAGGAATACATCATTCTATAGGCAGTCTTCCGGTATTTTCCCTTAAACTGATACCAAGAGTCATTGATCATGTTGAGTGTGGCCGTGTTCCATTGCATTCGATTTCCCGTCATGTATCCTTGCTGCAATTCCTTTGCGTAACTCTACCTCAGTGTTTTTGTCCATTTGTTTGTTGATGGACCTTTGCGTTGTTTCTGGATGACTAAAGTGACTCAGGAAGCATTCTTGTACGTATGTGCAGAAATTTCTGTTGTGTGTGAACCTAAGTGTGGAAACTCTGGTTGCACAAGTATTCGATGTTATAAGATAATACCAAATGATTTCCCAAATGTGTTGTAGTGGTTACACTACCACAGGCAAAGTATGAGATTACGTTGAGTCACATCCTCTCCAACTCTTGGTATTATCAAGAATTCGTAATTTTTAGAATCTGATTAATTGTTAACAATTATCTTAACTGGTGTTGGTTTACACCTCCCCCAGTTAGTGATATTGATGTTGTGATGTTGAGAGTTTTATCATCTTTTGCCTATTTTTCTATTAAGCGTCCCTTTTCTTAATGATTTGTAAGAATTTTAACCTCTTCAAATAGATGCATTCCAAACATCTCCCAGTACGTAGTTTGTGTATTTTTTTTCCCTTTTCTTGACCAACAGCTTCTATTCTCGATGACCTGACAGACATTTCTGTCACATATCAAAGTTCCATATATGCATGGATTTTCTGGTTTAATATTTATTTCACTGGTAAATTTCTTTTGATTGCTATAGCTCTACAATATGTTTTATAGTTATAGCATACCTTTAGAATATGTTTTTATTCTATGTTTTCATATCTGATAGGGAAAACACCCTCTACCTTTTCTTCTTCCTCAGAAAATATTTGTGGTAGACAATCCTTCGTTTTTTATATAAACTTTTAAAGAAACTTCTCAAATTTCTTGAAGGAGACTTGGAAATTTGATTGGAACTACATTAAAAACACAGGTCAGTTTGAAGAGATTTGATCTCTTAAGGATATTTATTTCTTTTCATGAATATGTGCAACTTCTTTACGTATTTGATGAAATACGCTAAAGTTTTAAAATGTTCTGTGCAGAGGTCTTTCCCATTTTTGTTAGATTTATGACTTGATATTTTATAATCTTGGTTTCTATAGCAAATGGTGTATTTTTAAAATTTTTTTTCTAGTTACTTGTTAGTGTACAGAAATGAGACTGGCTTTGGATATCCAGCCATTTTGCTAAGTTCATGTAATTTCTAATTTTTTTTAGGTTTACTTTTTTGAGGGCGAGGAGGGTCGGGGGCGGGGGACAGAGGATCTGAAGTAGGCTTTGTGCTGACAGCAGGGAGGCTCATGCAGAGCTCGAACTCACGAGCTATGAGAGCATAACCTGAGCTGAAGTCAGATGCTTATCCAGCTCAGCCACCCAGGCACCCCTCGCATTATTTATAATAATTTGTGGATAATTTAGGATTCTACATAGGCCATATCACCTACAAAATGGTCAGATTTATTTTATCCTTTCCAATCTTAATTCCTTTTTTTTTCTTTTCTTATTGTGCTGGCTATATCTCAAGACAATGTTGTGATGATATTGTGGTGATATTGACCATTATTTTCTTTTTCCTATTTTAGATGCCGTCCTCAATATTCCTCTGTTAGATGTTTCTCACTTTTCAGGTCGAGGAAGTACTCTTCTGTTCTATTCAGAAAATTACATGTACAAATCCTAATCTTTTCCAGTGGTTTTACCTGCTTTATATTGCTTATGTCTACCTAGTAAAATATTAATTATTAATAGTGGTGACCCTGGGAATTCCTCTAATAGTTTAATTTCATTTAATTCCTCTAACATTTAAGTTAACAATTTAATCCCAATGTTGGTTGGGATAGAAATAAAATTTCTTCCTCTTTTTTGAAGGGGATGCTTTCTTAATATGTAAACAGTTAAGAACTCTGAAAAATAAATTGATATTTCATCTTGTCTTCTGCTCTCAAGAGTTTGTGCAGAGTATGAGTTAGCTTTTTTCAAGTTGAAGAAATGACTCAGAATATTCTGTAAGCCCAGCATATTTTTATGAAGTTATTTTTAGTGATTTTAAAATCTTAAATGTTTAGCTTTCTTTTAGTGCATTTTATATTCTTCAGTAATCTTATTTCACTGATCATTTTAAGTATTTTGACCTAAGTTTAGACATGTTTTCTCTTAACATGTTTGTTATATCTTTCATGTTCTTTATGTATTTGTTGGGCATTTTTGTCCTATTTTTGAAGTTATATTTGTCAACAACTTTTTTTGCCCCCACAAAAAATCAACTGCAGATTTTCTTGGGGGAATCAAATTTACTTTACTTTTACAATCACTATTTTTTTTAATTTTTTTTTTTAACATTTATTTATTTTTGAGACAGAGAGAGAGCACGAACGGGGGAGGGTCAGAGAGAGAGGGAGACACAGAATCTGAAACAGGCTCCAGGCTCTGAGCGGCGGGGCTCGAACCCACGGACAGTGAGATCGTGACCTGAGCCGAAGTCGGACGCTTAACCAACTGAGCCACCCAGGCGCCCATTACAATCACTATTTTTATCTGTTTTGCTTTATTCTTCTCTTTTTTCTTTTCATCTTAGGCTTGTTTGGGTCTTTATTATACATTCACTTCAATGCAAATGTTTTGTCTTCATTCTCCTTTAGTTACTAATGAAAATATCTTCATAAGCATTTATAACCTTTGCATCGTATCTGATACCAGTAGGTCTCAACTGGGAGCAATTTCACCCTCCACCTCCCTGAGGGACATTTGGCCATGTCTAAGGATACTTTGGAATGTTGTAACTTGCACCAGAGGGGGAGAAGATAATTTTGGCATCTAGTTGGTAGAGACCAGAGACGTTGGTAAACGGGCTGCAATGCCCACAGATGTTCCTGATCACAAAGAATTAGCCAGCCCAAACATGTCAATTGTGCTGAGTTTGAGAAACCCTCCTACAGACCTCCTTCTTTCATGTTCTAGTATATAGACAAAAACCCATTTTCTTTCACTTTGAAGATGCTTATAATAGACACACCTTTACTTGAAAACAGGATATAACATGCCTTCGTGTGGTGTCAGGTTAACTAATATGACTTTACTATGGTGACTCAGGGGCCTTTGAATTATGGATCCCCCCCTAAATTTACTTAACACTCAGTGGATGCAAAGGTTTGATCCTTATTCATTCAAATACGGTTATGTATCAAAGATGATCAGTTTTCCTTTTGTGGAATCAGCATCAATACCAAGATTTACTATTCATGGGTTATGAGATACTGACTTTTCTCTTTTGTTCTTTCATTAACAAATTCTTCCCTGTAAGTAGGTTAATGAGCTTAATACACAGATCGTTCTAACTAACTGTAATTCAGGGAATAGAACCATTGGTAAGAGATGACACAGAGCCAGGAATATTGTCAGACATTGAGAATCAGTGTTGGGAATTTTTGTTCTGTATTTCTTGAACTGGCAAACCACACTATCTAAAATGCCCAGTACACAACAGAATGCAATTCACATTGTTTCACATGGAAAATAAGTATCATCGTGTTTTGTAAAAGCCCTGAGAACTTCCTGAGCTTAAATTAAGGAAGTAACTTACTTTTTTTTTTTTTTGAGTTTCATTGAGTTATAATTGACATACGTCATGTGTAAGTTTAAGACATGCAGAGGATTGAGGTGCCTGGGTGGCTCAGTCAGAGGAGCATCTGACTATTGGTTTCAGTCCAGGTCATGACCTAACGATTCACAGGTTCGAGCCCCGCATACGGCTCTGTGCCGACAGTGTGGAACCTGCTTTGGATTCTCTCTCTCTCTCTCTCTCTCTCTCTCTCTCTCTCTCTTTCTCTGCCTCTCTTTTACTCGCACCCATGCTCTTTCTCTTTCAAAATAAATAAATAAACTTAAAAAAATACATACAGCTAATATCCATCTTCTCATATGGATACAATAAAACAAAAAGAAAGAAAAAAAAGGAAAAAAAATTCTCCTGTGATAAGAACTCTTAGGATTTACTGGAGAGTAACAACTTCACTACCTATCATACAGCAGTGTTAACCATAGTCATCATGTGCATTATAGCCTTAGTACTTACTTACCTTACAACTGGAAGTTTGTAACTTTTGACTCCCTTCGTACACTTTCCTCCTCCCCCCACTTTCCACCTCGAGTAACAAGTCTAGTCTCTTCTTCTATAATGTTTTTTGTTTGTTTGTTTTAAATTTAATTTTTTTAATATTTATTTGTTTTTGAGACAGAGCATGAGCTAAGGAGAGGAGAGAGAGAGGGAGGGAGACACAGAATCCGAAGCAGGCTCCAGGCTCTGAGCTGTCAGCACAGAGCCCGACGCGGGGCTCGAACTCTCGAGCTGTGAGATGAGCTGAGGTCGACACCCAAGGAACTGAGCCACCCACGCACCCCTGTTTTAAATTTAAAGGTAAATGAGATCGTGCAGTATTCGTCTTTCTTTGTCTGACTTCTTTCACTTAGCATAATGCCCTCAAGGTCCATCCATGTTGTTACAAATGGTAAGATTTTCTCATTTTCATTTTATGGCCAACACTTCTTTATCCACTTATCCGACGATGGACACTTAGGTTGTTTCCATGTCTTCATTATTGTAAATGATGCTGTTGTGAATGTAGGGCTACAGATATTTTTCTGAGCTAGTGTTTTTGTTTCCTTCGGGGGTATTCCCAGAAGTGGTTCATATGGTAGTTCTATTTTAATTTCATTTTTTTGTGCATCCTCCACACTGTTTTCCATAGTGGCTACACCAATTCACGATCTCTCTAACGGTGCACAAATGTTCCCTTTTCTCCACATCCACACCAGAATTTGCTACTTTTGTAATTTTGATGATGACCATCCTAACAGGCATGAAGGGTTATCTTATTGTGGTTTTAATTTGCATTTCCCTAACGGCTCATGATGATGAGCATCTTTTCATGTATCTGTGGGTCTTCAATATATTTCTTTAGAGAAATGTCTCTTTAGGGCGTTGCTCATTTTCTGATCGGGTTGCTTGATTGTTTACTGTTGAGGTGTAGAATTTATATATTTTGAAACTTTATCAGACATACGGTTTACAATTTTTTTTTCCCATTCCATAGGTTGTGTTTTCTTTTGCTGCAAGGTTTCTTTTGTTGTGCAGAAGTTTTTTTTAGTTTAATGTAGTCTGCCTTGCTTATTTATTTTATTTTATTTTATTTTATTTTATTTTATTTTATTTTGCTGTTTGTGCTTTAAGTGTCATATCCAAAAAGGTATTACCAAGACCCATGCCCAATTGCTTTATTCCCATGTTAACGTCTAAGAGTTTTGTGACTTCAGGTCTTGGATGTAAGTCTTTAATCCATTTTGAGTTAATGTTTATGAGACAGGAAAGACATGAGTCCTACTTCATTCTTTTACATGTGAATATCCAATGATCTCAGCGCATTTACTAAAAAGACTGTCCTTCCATTGAGTATTCTTGATACCCTTGTCAAATATTCAGTTTATATATGGGTTCTTGGTTCTGTTCCATTGGTCTTTTGTCTGTTTTTCTAACAGTCCTAAACTGTTTTGATGACTACAGCTTAATAGTATAGCTTGAGATTAGGAAGTATAATATCTCCTGCTTAGTTCTTATTTCTTAGGGTTTCATTCACTATTCAGGGTTTGTTGGGTTCCATATAAATTTTAGCATTTTTTTTTCTACTTCTGTAAAGAATGTCACGTGAATCTTGGTAGGGTTGCATTAAATTTATTGATGACTTTTGGTAGTATTGACATTTTAACAATATCAGTTCTTCCAACCCATAATCTCCTGGTATTAACTTTGTCCTGGGGCAATCAGCTGTGCCTCACCACCTCTCTGCTAGAGCACCACTGGTCCAGAACAGCTTCCAGGAGTTTTCACGAGCCCTTCTGGTCCAATGGAGCTGGAAGACATATTCTACCATGGGTGGAGCTGTTAAGTCAGGTCCTTGCCTTGTGGGCAAACCAGGCTCGAGGGCCAGCAAACTTCATCTGAGGCTCTGAATTAGGCAGATCTGCACCCCTTCAAATTCCCTGGTCAGAGTGCACCCCCAACTTGTTGCTGTCAATGAGCAAAGTTGCCAGCTGGGATTACTACTTGGGCACTGCAGATATGAGGTCGGTGCCAAGACCTGGGTGTTGGCTGTTGCAAGCCCTGCCCCTCTTCCTGGTCACAGGCAGATCCGTAAAGGTTGAGCCCCACAGATTCTCCTGCGTATTCTGTGGTGCGGATTCAGAGCAGGGGTTCCCACAAATGTTGGGAGTGACTGGCTTTTCCCCTTTGTCCCGTCCCCTGGGTTCTCTTTTCCCACTGGAAGAACTGAAGGCTCAGGGGAGACCTCTCCATGTGGTGCTGCACTAGCCTGGGGGAAGGACAAAAGTGGTCAACATGTAGCTGCCCTCACCCTCTTACCCTTCTAATGTAGCCTGTTTTGTTTTCTGTGGTTCCTGCAAGGTCTTCAGCCTCAACCCTGCATTCCAAGATTCTCTCAGGAGTATCTTGTTCTTGAATAATTGTTAGCTGTTTTTGTGAGGGCAGTGAACTTAGGAACGACCTGTGATGCCATCTTCCGAACCTACCTTACTGTCTTGACAAATTTCCTTTCGTGAAGATGGTTATAATTATCTCCACCTACATACTCCAGAAAGACCATTTGAAAAATTATGAGGTAATGCAGGAGTTTCCATTTACCTCTTATTCTCCTTCTTTTATTTTTGCAGCGAGCATCCTTATACCTTTTGGCTCATTGAGAATAAGAGATACTTGCAAATAAATTGATTTCTCAAGAGTAATGATGTTGTTCATTTAAGGGCCAAAATAGCAAATTCAAGATTTTTGAGGTGGAAAATGAATCAGCCTCAAGTTAATTATAAGCAACAGCTTGAATATTAAACTCAAAAGCACATGGATATGTTCATTTTCTTTTTCTTTCCTTCTTTCTTTCTTTCTTTCTCTCTCCCTTTCTTTCTTTCTTTCTTTCTTTCATTTTTTCTTTCTTTCTTTTTGTAAAATGTTTATTTATTTTTAGAGAGACAGAGGGCAAGCAAGGGAGGGGAAGAGAGAGAGGGAGAGAGAGAATCCCAAGCAGACCCCCCACTGTCAATGCAGAGCTTGACATGGAGCTCAATCCCATGAACCATTGGATCATGACCTGAGCTGAGATCAATGGTTGGCTGCTTAACCAACTGAGCTACCCAGGTACCTCTTCTTTCTTTCTTTCTTTCTTTCTTTCTTTCTTTCTTTCTTTCTCCTTTTCTTTCTTTCTCTTCCTTTCTCTTTCTTTCTTTTTTCTCTTTCTTTCTTTCTTTCTTCTTTTTTTAATTTACTTCTTTTTTTCTTTTGCTCTCTCTCTCTCTCTCTCTCTCTCTCTCTTTGGCCATTTCTTCAATGATTAGAACAGTATGCATGGAACAGAAGGCTAATTATGATAACCTGATAGATCAGAATATGAAATTAGGAATTTTATTTTCTTCTGAACGAAGATGCTAGCAATGTGAACCTGCAAATCAGTAAGTAAGTTAATCGTGGTCTTCTCTGGAAAGAACCTCCGAAATCATGAACTCTCATTTTATAGATTGATTTGTAACTTTTTCAAGGTCATATAAATAGCAAAGTTGCAAGTGGGGGCACATTTCCTGTATCTCCGTTCAGTAGTCAACTAACTCTCTCCAACAGCAGAATCCTAATTATTAGCTAGCTGATAGTCATTCTTAAGTTATGAATGATGGCATTCACTTGTGATTTTATTAGATTTCCTTAATATAGTGGAGAATATTCTGGCAAAGGGTGACCAGAATAAAACCAATAAATATGTATAGATTTTATGTGGGTGCTGAGGGGGTAGAAATAGGGGTATGTTAATTATTATTTCACGTCTTAAAATTTGTTTAGGAAAACACTAAGTCCTCTTCTGAAATTCAATAAATTAACAACATGGCAAAAATCTCCTGTTTGTGTAAGAAAATATAGAACAAGAATGCAACCAAGCAAAAGGCTTATGGCTTTAGTGAATGAATGGAAACAAATATAGCGGAAAACAATACAGTGTAGTCATCAGAAAGATAAAGGGATCTAAATGGTACTCTCATTGAATAAGTGATACCTAAAGTCAACATCCCAAATATTTGTCTAGGCATGCATTGCATTAAACTGGTCATTTACCATATGCTGTTTTAAATCCCTACCCTGAAAGACAATCATCCTCACCTACAGATGAGAACAAGTGAGCATCTAACACAAGGCCACTCAGCTCATTTTAGTGGCCAAGTTGACATTTGTTCCCAGTTCTGTCTGGCCTCCAAACTCATATTCATTTCATTGTGCCTCTTTGGGTTGGACTGTGTGTGCTGAGCCTCAGAGAGAACATAAGGGAGTCTAAAGTAGGTTCAGAGGAAGGGTTCCAGTATGAGAAAGCATCAAGAAACCATGTCTCAGGAGGAACAGTTGAAGCAATGAGCAAGTTTTTCCAGGTGAATAGTAGCATGAAGACTGTGAAAGCAAAACTCTAGTGAGCACGTTGTCATGTGAGAAGAGTTTATATTTCTTGTGTAGTAGATGAGCATGGCTACTGGATCACTCACCGGGACCCAGAGGGAAGACTGACTTCATAGAACGAAGAATGCTCCTTTGTTTTTTGGAGAATGGGGGTGAGATAGAAAAGAGGGAAACATTTTCAAAACAATGTTTAAGCATTAGAGAGGATTAAAAGTGATTGGAAGTTCTCAAAATGCAGCTGGAGGAATGGATGTTTTGGAGTCTATTTCTACCTTAAGCGTAATACTTACAATTCACAATTGCCCCTTTGTACCACAGGTGTGTCAGACACAAGGGCTCAAAGAGAAGGACCATGTTTCGTGACGCTTGTTTCTTGCCTCCCTATCTCTACATGCTTTAAAGTTAATGGATGCACATTAATCTAACCAGCAGGTGAATGGCAGAAAAATCCAAGATGAAATTACCTCTGAGTTTAAAAAAGGGTGTTAAAACGTCTTTACAACCAAGCCCATGAAGACAATGAAATGGAACAAGTTATGTTTATAGAGCGTTGATTATCTTTATTTATTTTTTTTTTTACATTTTAGTGATATTTTGACACATCAATATAACTTGCGAGTCTGGTTGTGACATGATGTCTTTGAGTATATGAAGAGAGATTTTAGAAGAAACATAAGCTGTTGGGTTTTTCCCCCTATGAGAGAATCAGTGTTGTGCTATTTGGTTATGAGAGAACAGAGTGGGTACCACAGACTCACTGAGGTAATCAAGTTAGAAGATATGCCAGAGACCATGCCATATTTCTTTAAATTCAACATCACATCTTAATTTTGAAAGAACTGTGAATGCTGAAAGGAACTCAAAGGCACATGGAACCAAAAACTGACTGGAGGAAATGGAAAAGCTCTAAAAGACATGGTTAGGAAGAAATCGAGATTGGGTGTATGAGGAAATCGAGATTGGGTGTATGAAGTTGGGATGGTGCTGGGCACCTGTGAAAAAGAACAACTGTGCTAGGAGGCTGGTAGCAAGGGGCAGAGATGGGTTAGAAGATTTGAGAGGATTATCCAAAAATGAAGAGAAAGCGAGTGAAAGAAACCGAGAAGTGACGAATTTTTATTCTTGCCTCTTGATTTGGGTCACACGACATGTGGCAGATTTTACCCACTACTGTTTGAACATCATCTCTTGGGTTTCACAACTGTTGTTTGTTTCAGGGCAAGCAAGAGGTACTGGTAGAGTTTTTTGGTGCAGCTTTTCAAAAAGCTGGAGAGAGACAGTTCTGCAAGAGGAGACCAATGGTCATGGATTGGTCTATTGTACAATAAAGCATGGTTTTTGTTCTTGGTTCCTGGGAAGAGGACTCTAAGCCCTTAAATTCCCCAAGTGATAAGAGTGTCTTTGTTATTTATTCTGGGCCTTTAGACCATTAGTGAGTTTTGCTAATAAGTTGGCAAGATATTTCAGGATGGGGGTAGTAGCAATGCCAGAAAGACTAACCATAATACAAGAGTGTTGACTTTGAGCCATGTGATGCTGGCCGGGCCTCCCACAATCCAGAGAAGAGAGTCTCTGGAGATTGAGTTCAATGATATAGCCAGTGATTCAATTAGTTATGTCTCTGTAAGAAAATCTCAGTAAAGATTCTGGACACCAAAGTTCAGATGTACCTCCCTGGTTGGTAATTATATATCAATATGTTGGGAAAGTGACATGTCCTGAGGACATGGAAACTTAACATTTGGGACCCTTTCAGACCTCACACTATGCATCTTTTCATTGACTGGTCCTGATTTGGATCCACTATAAGAAAACTGTAATCTTAGTGTAGTGCTTTTCTGACCTCTGCAAATATCCCAGGAAATTATCAAACCTGAGGAGACAGCGGCGACCCCCAAATTCTTAACCAGTTGGTCACCTGAGAAGCCCTCATTTTGTAGCTGGTGTCAGAAGTGAACCTGCGAAATTCAACCGAACTCTGGGTAGTTAGTGTCAGAATTATATTGCACCAAGAAGTGAAATACCTGCTCTGATGTATAATTGCAGGAGTGAGTCCACATTGTCGGGGTGGGGTGGGGAGATGGACGGGCATAGGATTTAGGATCTGAGGCTCTGGCGAAACACCGCCATGTTCCATCTTGAACAATAGCTTGAACAATAGCTGCCCTTCTCTTAATAGTTTGAGCATCCATTAAATGGAAACAGTAAATGTAACATCCTTCAAAGGTTATAGTGAAAACTAAATCAATTATGTCTAAAGCATTTAAAGCACTCCCTGGCATATACAAAATCCCCTTATGATATTTTAAGATAACATTTCATTGTTCTCACCAAAATAATAGAACATTTAGAAAGTACAGCCTAAAGAGTAATCTATTTAGTTTCTTACTCAATTATCTTTTTCCAGTGATTAAGACAGTCACGCCAGAAACAGTATATGAAATAGCAGGTGCCATATTTATATGACTGTTATTTATATATTTGGAGCAGAAAAAATCTAATAATTGTTTGAAAGGTTTTATTATGTTACTATAGTTTCAGTGACCACCTCTACAACGCGTCAACTTTTGTCTGGTGTGTACCAATCTGTCTTAGGTCCAGGCAGCTCTCCAAAAAGGAAGAACACACTCCAGAGAAAGGAGGATAAACAGGGGATGGGCAATCACATCTAATCTGGGATAGCTATGCTGATTTATGTTCTGTGCTTATTTAATTTTATTTTTTAAATCAACATTGAGAAAGAAAAGTTGAGATATTAATTACCCGTTTACTGTCAATGTAGCGGAAAATGTAATTTATAGCCTACTGCAAAAAAAAAAAAAAAAAATCAGCGTGCTTAATTTAAGAACTCAAATTATTCAAATAACATTTTGAATTTGATTATTCATTTAATTGAAATGTTGCTCTTTCAGTCAGAATTGCTTTTGAGATTCCAATTGCAGCAATGGTTAACTAAGAGCTCTCTGTGGAAAGGATAGAAGGGGAATCCACACATAAAAATGCATGGAGTGATCACTGCATTGGGTGAATTATATTTACCTGAAAGAAATGGTCAAATTCATCAGCAGTATTTGGTTTGTTATTGTTTACTCTTTCAGCCTGGTTCTTGTTTTGGGCCAGGGACTCAACTCAGACAACATTACACACTAAGTAAAGGACAGCAGATATACCCTGACAGACACTAAGCACTTTAATAATCTTTCAAATAGTTGCCAGAATTTATTATTTTTTATCATTATTAACATACAATTTGCATACAACAAAACATGCATTTTAAAAATAATATTTTTTAATGTTTAGTTTTGAGAGGGGGGGCAAGCGAGCCAGAGTGGAGGTTGGGGAAGAGAGAAAGAGGGACAGAGGATCCAAAGTGGGGTCCACACTGACAGCAGAGAGCCTGATGAGGGGCTTGAACCAACAAAACACGAGACAATGACCCGAGCCAAAGTCGGACGCTTAACCAACTGAGCCACCCAGGAGCCCCCAAAGCATGCAGTTTTTAAGAATACATTTGATGAATCTTGATAATTGTATGCTATCATGTGACCACCACCACAATCAAAAGACAGAACATTTCCATAGCCCTGGAGTTTCCTCATTACTTCCGCGGCTGACCGCCTCCCCTACCCTGCAGGTGTGAGCCACCATTGGTCTCCTTTCTGTCATTATAGTTCTGCCTTTCCTACAATTTCATCTGATAGAATCATGCAATATTTTGTCATTTTCATTTGATTTCTTTGACTTCGTGTAATATTTTTGAGATTCCTCCATGCACAATGCTGCTCTGAACGTACACATGAAAGTCGTTCTGTGAAATTATGCTATCACTTCCTTTGGGTAAAGCTTAGGAGTCAGACTGCTGGGTCATATGAAAAGTGTAAGTTTCCCTTTATAAGAGACTTCAATATTGTTTTCCAGACTGGCTGTTCCATTTGGCCATCCCACTGACGACATGCGAGGGGTCTCATTTTTTTATATTGACAGTCTTCTGAATGTAGGCATTCGTGTGGATGTACAACTGTATTTCATCATGGTTGTAGGTTTTTTTAGTTTACCGAGATATCATTGATATACATGACTGTCTATGATGTCTGTGGTTTGACTTGCATATATCGTGAAGTGATCACCACCATAATTTATCTAGCATTATTATCTCACAAAGGTACAACGAGAAGGAAACGCAAACAAAAAAGAAAATTTGTCCCCCTTCTGATGAGAACTCTTAGGATTCCCCTCTTCAAAACTTCCCTGTATATCCTCTAGCAATGTTAACTATAGTCTCTTATACTTTACATCCTCAGTACTTATTCCTCTTATAACAGGATGGTTGTATGGCTTTTTTTTTAAGTTTTTTTTTTTTAATTTATTTTTGAGGGAGAGAGAGAGAGAGAGAGTATGAGCAGGGAAGCGGGGAGAGACAGGGGGAGAGAGAGGATCCCAAGCAGGCTCCATGCTGCCATCATGGAGCCCGATGTGGGGCTTGATCCCATAAACCATGAGACCATGACCTGAGCCAAAACCAAGAGTCAGACACTTGACCGACTGGGCCTTCCAGGCGCCCTGGAAATTTGTACTTTTGACCACCTTTCTCCAGTTCTGTCTCCCCTACACCTCACTTCTATGAACCAGTAATCTGGCTTTTTTTTTTTTTCACATGTAAGTGAGATCAAGTGAGACCATGTAGTATTTGTCTTCCTCTGTGAGATCTATTTCACTTAGCATGATGCCTTGTTTTGTAAATGACAGGACTTACTCATTTTTCATGGCTGAATAATATGCCATTGTATACATGTACACACACACACACACACAATTTAACTGGATCTCCCTGATGACTAGTGATGTTGAGTGTATTATTGTTTATTACCATTGTTTATTAACATGTTTATTACCATTCATGTATCTTCTGTTTTAAACTGTTTGAAACAACTGTTTACTCACTTATTAAGTGAGCTGCTTGCTTTATTGCTTGGTTCTAAGGGATCTTAATAAATTCTTGATTTCATAAGCCTTTTGACAGATATATGCTTTGCAAACATTTTCACCAAGTTTGCGGTTTTCCTTTTGTTTCTTAAATATATTTTTCAAACTTTTTAAAGTTTATTTACTTATTTTAGGAGAGAGAGAGAGAGAACATGAGCAAAGAAGGGGCAGGGAGAGAGAGGGAGAAAGAGAATCCCAAGCAGGTTCCGTACTGTTAGCACAGAGCCCAACACAGGACTCGATATTATGAACAGTGAGATCATGACCTGAGCCAAAATCAAGTCAGATGCTCAACTAACTGAGCCATCCAGGCTCCCTGATTTTACGTCTTTTTAAATGTCCTTTTCCAATGCTAGCTTTCAGTGTACAAGTCTTGCATATCTTTTGTTATTTCCAAGTACTTTTTCAATGCTATTGTAAGTGGAGAAAATTTCACTTCCTAATTTTCCATTAGCATCAGGCTTACAATTTATGTTATATACAGTTTTTACATAGACCTTGTATCCTTCAAGCTAAGTTTACTTTTATTCCTAGAAGGTTTTTTTCTTCATTCTTTAGGATTTTCCCTGGAAGTTATTATGCTGTCTGCAAATTAAGACACTAATTATTTCTTTTTTTTTCCCCCAAACTGTATGCCTTTTTCTTTTCCTTACCTTGGTGCTTTGGCTAAGGATGTAGGATAATGTTGCAAATAAGTGGTAAGAATACACATCCTTGTCCATTCTCAGTCCTAGGTAGCAAGCACTGACCTCTCTCCCACATCTTTTTACCCGGATTGAAGAAATTTCTTTCTATGTTTCATTTGTGAAAAACTGAAAACTTCCCTTTTATTTTTAGTTTGTTTGTTTCTTTTTTTTTTTTTTTGCCTTCATGAATGGGTGTCAAATTATGTGAAACGATTTTTTTTTCTTCATCTACTTCAATGATCATATGGCTTTCTCCTTTATTCTGTACATCTGGGTAGTTACACTGATTGGTTTCCCAAGCATGGAAACCACATTGAAATCCTGGGACTAATTCTGCCTGGTGGTGATGTCTATCCTTTTTACGTCTTGGTAGATTTCACTTGCTAATCCTTCGGTAAGTACTTTTGTGTCTACATTCAAAACTGATGCTTTTAGCTCATTTTATATCACAGGTCTTCTGCCCCCATAAGATGACAGAGTAAATATTTCCTTCTCCTCTATGTTTTGTTTTTGTTTTTTGTTTTGTGTGTGTGTTTGTGTGTGTGTGTGTGGCTTTTTGTTTTTTGTTTTGTTTTGTTTTTGTTTTCGTTTTGTAGCCTTAATATTGTTTCTTCTTAAGTGTTTGATAGAATTTTTTTAGGGAAGAAAGCAGGATCTGGCATTTTCCTCAAGGGCGGGTTGTAAAAAATTTGCCTATCCAAAGGTCTGGCCTTTGATCTTAGCTCCTGGGAAGTGATTTCTAAACCTTGGAATGTCCTGCCTGATAAGAGTGACCTTGTTTACCTGGAAGCCTTGGGCCACACCAGATAGTCTAACAATGTAATTTATGGTGGGGCTTTGGGTCACATTGCAACAGTTCCACCTCCTTAAGTGTTAGAGACGAAAGGTCAGCCACATGGCCACTTCTGTGGTCAATCATATCTACAGGAGAGACTGAGTTCAATAAAACTGGTTTAACCAGGCTCAAGGTGAGCCTTCCTGGTTGGCAGAACTCCACACATATCAATACACATTGTCGCTGGGAGGAATTAACATTGCTTATGACTCTGCTGGGAGAGGACAGTTTGAAGCTTTGTTTTGGGAAATTTCCTCTACCAGGTACAAGAGGCCTCTCCCCTTGGCTGATTTTTAATCTGTATCCTTTTATTGCTATAAGCCATACCCTTAAATATAATAGCTTCAGTGAGTTCTGTGAGTCTTTCTAGAAAATGATCACAGTGGAGAGTAGGATTAGAGACCCCCACATTTGCAATCGGTTTCAGAGTCAGGAGTGTCTTGGGACCCTCCCTCTCTAAACTCTGCAGTGAGAAAAGTTCTCCATTTAGAATTCTTTCTTTCTTTTTTTTTTTTTTTAATGATTAGAGCTATTTAAGTTTTATATCTTCCTGGCCCAGTTGATAGTTTTTGTTTTTAAAGACATTTGTCCATTTCATATAGATTGTCACATTTATTGGCATAAAGTTTTTCATGATATTTCTTTCATGGTATTTCTGATGTCCCTTACTTTATTTCTAATTTTGATAATGCTATTTCTATTTC
Organism: Panthera pardus; assembly: GCF_024362965.1. Lineage (NCBI taxonomy): Eukaryota > Metazoa > Chordata > Mammalia > Carnivora > Felidae > Panthera > Panthera pardus. Next base: position 6,272,882 of record NW_026526810.1, read on the forward strand.
CCCCTTTGATCAGTTTTTTGAAATATATTCTAAGAATCTTTTCAAAGAACCAACTTTTGGTTTTGTAACTTACTTATTATTTTCTCATTTTCTGTTTCATTGATTACTGCTTTTATAATTTTTTTTTTACATTTCTTTGGGTTTAATTTGTTCTTCCTTTACTAATTTCTTAAGATGAAAACTCAGATGATTGGACTTAGAATTTTCTCTCTTATTGGGGAGTCGGGTGGCTCAGTCACTTAGGCGTCCAACTTCAGCTCAGGTCATGATCTCGCCGTCCATGAGTTTGAGCCCTGCGTCGGGCTCTGTGCTGACAGCTCAAAGCCTGGAGCCTGCTTCAGATTCTGTGTCGCCCTCTCTCTCTGTTCCTCCCCTGCTCTCACTCTGTCTCTCTCTCTCTCAAAAATAAAGATTAAAAATAATTTAGAATTTTCTTTCTTACTAACACAAACATTTAAAGCTATAAAATTTCCTTAAGTACTATGTTAACTGAAACCCTATATTTTTTTTAAATTATAGTCTTTTTTATTGTTTTCTTTTCTTTTATTTTCAGTATATGAAATTTATTGTCAAATTGGCTTCCATACAACACCTAGTGCTCATCCCAAAAGGTGCCCTCCTCAATACCCATCACCCACCCTCCCCTCCCTCCCACCCCCCATCAACCCTCAGTTTGTTCTCAGTTTTTAAGAGTCTCTTATGCTTTGGCTCTCTCCTACTCTAACCTCCTTTTTTTTTTTTTTCCTTCCCCTCCCCCATAGGTTTCTGTTAAGTTTCTCAGGATCCACATAAGAGTGAAAACATACGGTATCTGTCTTTCTCTGTATGGCTTATTTCACTTAGCATAACACTCTCCAGTTCCATCCACGTTGCTACAAAGGGCCATATTTCATTCTTTCTCATTGCCACATAGTACTCCATTGTGTATATAAACCACAGTTTCTTTATCCATTCACCAGTTGATGGATATTTAGGCTCTTTCCATAATTTGGCTATTGTTGAGAGTGCTGCTATAAACATTGGGGTACAAGTGCCCCTATGCATCATGAAGCCCTATAAACTTTGATACACTCATTCAAAATATTTTCTAGCTTCTTTTGTAATTTATTCTCTAGATTATAGATAATTATGCAGCTTTTTGATTCATACATTATTGGAATTATATTCTTTAATTATTATACATGTTGTATGTTTCTTGCTTATTATTATTCTAGTATAAATCTAGTTTGGTTAAAAATGTACTCTGAAAGCATGAAACACTTGTCTGATAAATGTTTTTTGAATTAAAGAAGAATGAATCCCCATACTTCATGTATGTATATTAATGTAACCAGTTTAGGAGTACTCATTTCCTGGTCTTCTTAAATTTATGTACATTGGATATATGCTTTATACAACAGGCATAGCGATAACATTTCTGCTCTGCCAAAAAGACAGTGAAAAATAAAAACGATATAAAACAGCTGGTTGAATATTTACCAGTACTTCCTCTAGGTAAAATTGTGACATTGTTGCCATTTCACTGGGGTACCCCTTTGCTTTGCTGTCCCCAACATCTAACCCCACCCCTCTTCTCTTGCCTCTGTCTGTTGCATTGGGGACTGGCGTATTATGGAAAAGATGTGAACTCTTAGAAGTCAACATGTAATCTAGTATAAATACCATTGAAGGGCTTATATCTATGGGCGTGTTCCCTGCACGTATATATTTTTTTGATTTTGGAAAATAAGCGTCTTCTGTGCAGGAGAAAAAAAGAGGCATGATTATATTTGCTTTCATGAATATATTTTCCCATATAGAAGATGAAACTTAATATGTAAAACGGAATTCTGTCTTAAATTTAGGACGCTATTCTAAACAGGTAATATTTCTGTTTCCTTCCTCCAATATTTTATATATATATATATAATATTGTTAATATACATTATTAATAATAGATATTATATATAATTATATATTTGCATATATTATACATAGATATTATATATATTGTTATATATTTGTATACATTATATACATATATATATATGCACACATACATATTGTTTCTTCTGGAATTGAATTAAGGATCTTGGTTGTAAATTAAACACATACACACATGCATGCACAATAAATAACAAAAATATTCAAACTGTAAGTATTAGAATTTATCTAAATTCAACTTTGTAGTTAAATTAAATCATTGTCATTTTATATTTTTATGTCTACAGCTATATACTTTATTTTTTTTCTTATTTTTTAAATATATTTTATAAAATTTTGCCAGTCATTTTAGGGTGTTAAATGGAATTCTAGAGATCTTTTCTTTTTATTGTTCCATACAGTAAGCAATATTAGAAACTTAAAATAAGCAAAGAGACCCAAAACGTCATGTCCTATTCAACACAAATGAATTCCATTAAGAGGAACTAAACGGGACTTGCTGTTTCTAGTGATCTAAGCTAACTCTGGGGAAAATCTTTATCCTTGGTTGCTGAAGATATCAAATGTTACTGTAGCATTTGGCATTATTATTTTACATTTTCTTCTTGTAAGGATCCTAATTGACATTTTCATCCAGGATTCACACTAGCACGCATTCGAAGTTCCCTTCTGTGCTGCTATTTCCCATCCTGATGCCCCTTTCCATAGGAAAGGATTAAAAAACTCTGACTAAGCTGTAAATGGCCAACATTCAGGGATCGAGTATGAACCCACAGTTAACACATCGGCACAAATGAGTCTCAGCGTCTGCTTTTTAAACGTGGGGTGTGCCTGGTGACTCTCCATTCCTCCCCTTCTTTGATCTCAGCACTTTTTTGTGTAAAGGGGACAAATTGCAGTTCTTTCTCCTGTCCCCTCTGTGCCAACTGCTCTGAGAACTGGGCTTTTGGGGAGAGGGTCTCATTTTGATGCTGAAAGCCCCTGATGTTTCCACCTGACAAATGCAAGGTGGAATGAAAGAGAAGAAAGTGCCTTATCTGCGAATGTTTCTACCTCCTGTGTGTGGAGCCAGTGACAGAAAAGCCAGAGAGGCAGAGCCAGCCCAGCCTGGGGACCCCATTAACAATTCTAGCATCTGAATGGCAGCTGGAAACAAGGCGCTGACTGTTTGCCTGCTGCCCATTCCGGCATTATTAGGTAAAACAGAAGTCCTGTTCTCTGAGCAACTTTTTACAATAAGACAATTCTCAGTCATTCACAAGCCTAAGGCAAAGAAGAAAGAGCCTCAGTGTAAAATGCCATAAACTAGCACTTTGTCTTCAGCCATTTTCTCCCCATTCACAGCTGAAAGGGGAAGAAGGTGAGCAGAGAAGGGAAGGGGCATGTCAGGGCATCCTTCCCCAGGAACATCTGATCCCAGCCATGGAGGCCCCCAATCATGTCCTGCACTTGAGCGGGACAGTCTGCTCCGGAACTCTCTGGGGCCCTTCTTCCGGGTCCAGTTCTCCCCTCTGCTGCCTGGATAACTTCTCTGTTCTTTCCCTCATCTCTTTTCATGGTCTCTGAGAAGACGGTGCAAATGTCTCATCTGTTCTCCTGTTTGAGGCATCCCAGCTAATTCAGTCTGGTTTCACAGACTCCATACCGTAACGTATCTTGTCATTTGAGAGGCTATTTTAAAAAGTCTAGCTTAATGTGCTACCCTCATAGTTCCACGTAGATGGTGACATTATCTCTGGAAAAGTTAAGAAATTTGTCAAGGATCTAAAAACAAGGGTAAACCGACCGTAGACATTTCCCTTCTGCTTACTGCTTTGTCTAAATTTCTGCTTTGGTCAATGCAAGACCTATTTGCCCACTGTAGTGTATCCCCGCTTCTGGAAGGGAGCCAGACAGATCACAGAAGATGACCAGAGTGATGAGGAATCCTAGTCTTACCCCAGGTTGTTGAATCTATGGTGGGATGTAAATATTTGCAACTCAGAAATTTACATCACTACAAATCAGGATATTGATCACTGGCACATATCCCACGCTTAAAGCGTGTCATACTTGGGACAAGGCTACAAAGACACGCCTGAGACTGTTGGATCAGGTGACACCTGAGATTGAATGAGAAAGTAGTTGTCTATCTCTGATACAGCAAACGTCCTAGAAAGTCTTCCCAATGCTGTGCTCTGCTTAAGCTTTCAAGGTCTTTGGTCAAATGGCCGGTCCCTGGTTGGCATCCAGCTACGGTATGTTGTGAGTAGCCCACGTGATCCTGAACGCAGCTCCCAGCTGGTTGCTCTCTGACAACATCCCACAAGTTTTCACGTCTACCAGGGTAACGACTCCCCTAATCAAGACGGGAAAGTCGCTAAGAGCCTCCGTTGAGAAATGGACGTCACCCAATTACGTTTTCCTAGCCTTGTGTTTAGGCTAAACACAACAGGCTTAAAGTGGACCTATTCTCCACTGAATTGGATGCCAAGAAGATGCAGTTCAGCAAAGAGCTGCGTACCTATTAGTTATGGCATAGTAAATACACAAAAAATAATGTCTAAGTGCCCAGAAACAATACTGAAGACGAATAGAGATGTTTGATGAATATCGATTAGGGATATGGATCGAGTTCAGATAATAATCTCACAGTAAACTACTTTTAACATATATTTTTAATTCCTTACTCGATGCCACATACTCAGTTTATTCTCACTTCCTCCTTTTTTTTTTTTTTTCTTTCTCCATCTTTTTGCGTGCCTTCTTACTCCCTGCCTCTCTCAATTAATTGCCCCTTTCTTCCCTTTGGTCCTCTACTTCTCCATGTAGTTGTCTTCTTCTCTTCTTCATGCGTCCTCTTTAAGCAACTTGACCTCTCTGGGTTACTCCAGTTGAGCAAATGTGTCCATTGTGATGGGGCGCCTGGGTGGCTGTCAGTTAAGCGTCCGACTTCGGCTCAGGTCATGATCTCGTGGTCTGTGAGCTCGAGCCCCCGTGTCGGGCTCTGTGCTGACGGCTCAGAGCCTGGAGCCTGTTTCAGATTCTGTGTCTCCCTCTCTCTCTGACCCTCCTCCGTTCATGCTCTGTCTCTCTCTGTCTCAAAAATAAATGTTAAAAAAAAAAATTTTTTTAAAAATGTGTCCATTGTGCTGCTTAGCTCAAAGCATATAGCCCACCAACTCAGATATAACAGACTTTCTTTTCAGGAGCAGGAATACAGGTTATTGTAAACGCTCATGATTTTGTTTCCAGAAACACCACTTTTTTTGATCTGCGATTTCCTTACACATTTTGCCTTTTATTCTAATACTATGTGTTAACTCATTTGTGATGGGATTACTAATTTACCAGGAGCCAAGGCAACTGATCTCTCATCTTCCTGGCCTAGTGGATGACCGTTTACATATGGTATGCTTGATATATGTTTGTTAAGTGGAAGGGATCAGAGGTATCCCCAAAGCCAGCCACCCGTGTTTGGTCTATTAAATAAATTTAATAATATCTATACCATATTTAACTAAGAACCATTTCCTAAAGACACAGGTAATTATACTATACAGAACAAAAAAAACAAAAAACAAAAAACGAGGTCAGCTTTTTTACAGGGAAAACAATGCAATTATCTCATTGTCAAAGTCAGGGTGATTATGAATAGATAGGTCTCATATACTTAGTATAAGAAAGGGAGAAAATGTGAGTATAAAACGGTTTCCTGCAGAAGAAGCTCACAACAAAATGCAGTGTTACCATGGGTCTGACAGGTTATGCCCAGGAGATTGTCCTAGGTAAGTGGCCATTGCTCAAGCCTACTGTTTATCGGTTGAGTTGCCGTGAGATTTTAATTCACTAGAGGGAGCTTATGGGTAGGACTGATGCAGTTCCCACACAAGGAAGATTGATTGCTTTCATTCAATCCCCCACAGCCTGAAAAATACTTCCTATTTATTTTATTCAGGAGCTTGTTGTAACATATCCCAGAGTTGCTTAGTCATTTTTTTCCACTAGTGAAAAGTCTAATTTCCTTTTCCATTTTTTATTCTTCTATGCAATTCGCTCAATCCCCATAATGGGCTAACATTCCACTGTCGTTAACTCTCTTAGTTCTTATCTGGTTTCATCACCCTTGTTCTTTTTATCCCAGAGAATGGTCCATAAGAGAGTTAATCCAATTGAGGTGCCTGCCTGTTCCACATTTGAGTGATATACATTTTTCCTGATTGTTCAACCACTGTATGAGCAGTAAAAAGAAAAAAAATTGACTTACCTTTTGGTTTGTAACAAATCTAACATACCTGAGTTACGATTTTACTGGTATCTATCGAGCATAGGGGACATACTCTTGGCATTGTGTTTTTTACCCGCTTTGTCTTCAGGTCAGATTCTAAATGAGAGGAATTATCTGCCATCATACCAGTCAGGGCAAATCCAAGTAGTAAGTAGTGATTCAGATATCAATCATTAAAGGCTTCATTTGGGTATATGTGTTTCACCAATTGGTGCAAAACATGTCTTGAAAAGAATATTTGCCTGTAAGTGTATATCTATGTTACAGTTACACGCATGCCCATTCAAAGCCAAATATCTTTATCTTTTAATTTGATGAATAAAACATTCACAGACCAACATCCAAGTCACCAAAGATGGCTTGCTCATCAATACCGTCTGATAGTTTTTTTTGTTTTATTTCTTCTCCTAAGTGCATCAGAGGGAACTCAATATTACGGGTATCATTAGTCTTTAAAAAAATTGTTTTGGTCAATTCAGTTGGTTGCAAATGGCTCCAAGGATTTTTCCCCCAAATTCTTTTCAGTTCAATATTAATAGGTGGGTATGTCAGAGGTCCTGAAGACACCTCAGACTTGACAAATTTCTGGAAGAATTCAGAGGACTAAGAAAAGTTGTTATACCTATGGTTGTAATCTACTGCAGCAAAAGGATATAGATTAAAATCAGCAAAGGGAAAAGGGAAAAGATACTGCCCTAGTCTATTTGGGTTGCTATAACAAAATACCACAGACTAGGCACTTTATAAACCACAGAAATGTATTGCTCATGGTTGTGGAGACTGGTAGTCCAGATCAGGATGCCAGCATGATTGGATAAGAGCCCTCTTCCAGACGCAAAGTTTTTGCTATATCTTCATGTGGAAGATAGGGTAGGGAATCTCTTTAGGAACTCTTTCATAAGGGCTCTTCCCTCATGATTGGAACACTTCCCCCATCAGATTGGGCGTTAGGATTCCAACATATCAATTTGGGAGGAATACAAAGATTCAGCCTACAGCTGGTACGTAAGACAGAGTCCAGGAGAAACCAAATGCAAGGTTCCAGGAGCTATCTCCCAGTAGAGCCAAAGGAATGCTTAATTCTTCCAGCAAGGATGTGGGAAAACACATGTGATGTTTTGCCAACCGGGGTATTTAGAGTTTTTATTGGGATCCAGTCACGTGGGCATTGCATGCCCTTGATACTCAGTTTCCAGCCCCACCAGGGCAAAATGGGCCTTCATCATAAATCACATTGTTAGGAGAAATGTATGTGATCAAACTGGTAAGGTATGGTCCGAGGCCTAAGGTATACACTTTTACCATGTAGAATATTCCAAGGGCTCTAGCTTGTCTCCTATGAGCCAACCAAGGGCCAGTCCTGAAGAAAGGTCTTTCTCAGGAATATTCAGAATTTGAGTAATCCAAGCCTGTTGAATTCACCTTTTCCTGCCCAATAAGTGTTACTTAAAATTAGATTTTCTTGACCAAATATTTGGGATACCCTGAGTTATAAGATATTAAACAGCTTTCTCCACTGCTCTTTTTTTTTTTTTTTAACGTTTATTTATTTTTGAGACAGAGAGAGACACAGCATGAACGGGGGAGGGGCAGAGAGAGAGGGAGACACAGAATTGGAAGCAAGCTCCAGGTTCCAAGCCATCAGCCCAGAGCCCGACGCGGGGCTCGATCCCGCAGACCGCGAGATCGTGACCTGAGCTGAAGTCGGACGCTTAACCGACCGAGCCACCCAGGCGCCCCTCTCCACTGCTCTTAACATGCTAATAGTCATTGCAACTCTAAGGGTGTGTGTGTATGTATTTACCATCACGTAATGGGTTTCAAAATCTTTCCCTTCCTAAGAGAACTTATTTTAGGAAATGTCATTCTAAATGACTTTACACTTGAGCAAAGCGTTGCTGTCCAATCAAAGAAAATGTTAGTTAAAAGGGCAGATAGAAAAACAACTTGAAGCACATGAGTTATTAGTAAAGAATCTATAGTCAAGCATTTGTTGTGAAGAATTGCACTCATCTTTTATTAGGATCTGGTGTCTCAACCATGTTTTAACCGGTAACTTGCTTTCAAAGATTTCACAAATCTTCATCCTTATAAAGCGTTTCACAAACAACATCAACGTACTATCTTAACCTTTATCACCTATGTCATGAAAATGGATATTCGGGTCAATATATTTATCGAAATAACTGCTATTAACCCATAAACGGTACTTAACTGTTGAAAATGTAGCAAAACGCCCTAGAAAAATCGGGAATGCATGTTGATTGAATAATGAATAAACATAATCTAGCTTCGGAAAAAATGATTTCTCCCTTTTTAACTTTCTGATTATATTTAAAATTGCCCAAATACCTGCTAGAATTGGCAGAAGCTACTACTGGGCCATTAAAATTCTTCTTATTGTAGTTCTCACCGGTCTTCTTATCCTGCGAAATCTGCAGCAGAGCCCCAAATGAGAAAAACGGCCAATGTGAAAGGCAATTTGAAATTAGCAAGCAGTCATTTGAAAACTTGGTTTTTAAAAAAAAAAAATCTTATGGTCTCATTAATGCAACGTGGTGTGAAAAGACTCTCCCAAGCATTTTGTCTCACATAAAATCAGGCAGCACGCACGTGGAATTTGCAGAGACAAAAGGAGAAATGAAATGAAGCCACGTGTTCCCAGGGAAATGTCTCAGGGTTCAAGGATTATGAATCATTTATTCAGTTCTGAAACCTAATAAAACATCTTTATTAAAATGAAAGCATGTTTCATTACCAGGGATAGTTTTGATCGGACAGAAAACATGTTTTCTCTTATTTATTTAGCATGTGTGTTACATATGCTTTTGACGTAAATATCAGTGCGTAACAAAATAAATATTATCCAACCAGGCATGTTTAACATTGTGCATTAGATGATTATGTTTTAAACACATAAGAAGTCTATTATGGTATATTTAGTAGGAAATACATTTTGAGCTCGGTCTTATGTGTATTCTGTTCCGTAACTGGTACCAATGAAGTCAAGTGCCAAGTGCATAAATATCTTTTTTTTTTTTTTAAAGATGCATAGAATTTTCAAACCTTCACACTTTTATTCTGGAAAGTAGATTGGGCCAGTGTCCTCTCATAAAAGGTGGAATGGTATGCTTGATCAATAGATAAGTTCCGATATTCAGCAATTTCAGAGTTATAGATATATATATGATCAACAAGAACAAAAGCCCACAGTGCACAACATTTCTTCGTGTAAAACAACATGAGATAGAAGTTTTAATATACTGATAAGCAAAGCATCATATGGAGAAAGGGTGGACAAGGTGTGCTTCTCATAATAGACAAAATGTGAAAGTTCATCAATGGTCCTCAGGGTAACGGAGGCTCTCTGGGACCTTCAGCAGCTCATACAGCCCCCCAAATATTTGAAGAAGCTCAAAGATTAGATCTCCTTTATCTTCAAACTCCAGCTTGCCGTAGGATTTAACCTCAAATTAAGTCTATTGCAGACAAGACAGACCTATGGGGTCTTCTGCAAATGGCGCCCAATAAAGATCTTGGGATTTCATTAAACAGTGGTACTTGGTGGGGGGGGGGGGGGGGGTGCTGACCCAAGGCTTGCAAAGAGGCAGCCGTTGGCTGAAGCTGGTCTCCAAACTGATTTATTTTGTCTTTGCCTGCATAATATAATTTAAAAAAACAGAATATTTCACGTAAAAAATGATTTCAGATTTTTCTTGAAGGATTCAGTACGCGTGACATCGATTTGCATGAAGACTAACACATAGGGGGCCTACAGAGAGGCAAGTCCATCTGAAAAGACGTGCCTGCTCACTTCACCGCATTCAGATCGGCTACCTGCCCCACTCTTATAAACGTGTGCTTACAATTCCTGAACTAAGTTCACCCAGTTGCACTTGAGAAAGAAAACACACACACACACACAGCTGCAAAAACACATTAAAATGAGCATTGCATGGGTATTTACACAACCAGTACAATTTGTGGTCTTGGGCAGTTGAATATGGACGATAAGCTATATTCTTATAATAAGGATAAACGTCTGATTTGTCCCTTAACGTGGCTGCCTGTGCCCATCTGAGAACTGCCATTAATACCAGCTCGTCTAATGGGGAGTAAAAAATATAATATGAGAAAAACCAATTACTCACCTTGGCCTTTTGGAATATGCCTAGCCTGGTTTAAAGATTAAGAGTTTGGGGGTGCCTGGGTGGCTCAGTCGGTTAAGTGTCCGGCTTCGGCTCAGGTCATGATCTCATGGTTCACGAGTTCGAGCCCCACGTCGGGCTCTGTGCTGACAGCTCAGAGCCTGGAGCCTGCTTCCGATTCTGTGTCTCCCTCTCTCTCTGACCCTCCCCCCATTCATGCTCTGTCTCTCTCTGTCTCAAAAATAAATAAACGTTAAAAAAATTTTTAAAAGAGTTAAAATTGCTCTTGGGTTAAGGTTAGAGAAATGTGGAGTGGGATAGCAGCGACTTAAGGTAAAACAAGAAGTGTTTCTATAGGGTCAAGGGCTCCGAGGTGGTAGGCCAAATCCCAGGGGGAAATAACCCAACCCATACACTTCCTGAGCAGCAAATGCCTTGGAAAACTTGGAGAGATCCAATACGCAAACCAAGGTTGCTTCTCAGTCGAGATTCTGCCACAATATTCCTCCGTCATTTCTGGACCTTCAGTAAAGCATGTTATACTTGAGAGACTTTCCAGGGTGGTATGTTGTAGGAGTGTGTGGAAAGAGGCTTTTCTTTAAAGAAAAGTAGGGCCAGAGGGAATGAAAGCACAAGAATGGAGCCCAGAAACAGCTGATGTGTGCTCCCCACTCGGACCGGAGTTTCTTAGTGCTTGGAGCTGGGTTCTCTAGGAGACAGAAGCTTCTGTGGCTCTCCTGCTTCTTGGGGAAATACTATGCTTACCGTATTGTGGGGATATTTTGCATTCAAGATGAAGAGAATTGATATTCCCGTTTCGTAAATGGGGAAGATGACGTTACAACGTGTTAAGTGACTTGTCCAAGGTCAACAGGCTAGCAAGAGGTTGAGGTTGACTTACACCCAGATCCATCTGTTCACTTACTGGCTGTCTTTCATGTTTTATTCCTAGGGCGTGGTTTTTAAGGATTGGTCTTTCGGGGCGCCTGCGTGGCTCAGTCAGTTGAGCCTCTGACTTCAGCTCGGGCCATGATCTCGCAGTTTGCCGGTTCAAGTCCCGCGTCGGGCTCTGTGCGGACAGGTCAGAGCCTGGAGCCTGCTTCCGATTCCACGTCTCCCTCCCTCTCCTTGACCCTCCCCCACTCACTCTCTGTCTCTGTCTCTCTCTCAAAAATAAATAAACATTAACGATTGTGCTGTTGTCTACATAGAAGTGGTTGAACTAGGTATCAGAGAGAGACTTGTATACGGTGACCTACTGCTCAATTTTAACATTTTATTAAATTTATCATCAGGGCAGTATTTGGATGTTATCTAATATGTGCATATGAGTGCATGAAAGGTAAAAACACAAGTTCTTTGTTAAGTTTTTATTATTTTCTTACTTTAAGTTTTTATTTTTTATTTAAAAACATTTTTTTCATGTTTATTTATTTTTGAGAGACAGAGCGCGAGTGGGGGAGGGGCAGAGAGGGAGGGAGACACAGAATCCAAAGCAGGTTCCAGGCTCTGAGCTGTCCGCACAGAGCCCGACACGGGGCTCTAACCCACAACCCAGGAGATCATGACCTGAGCCGAAGTCAGACGCTTAACTGACTGAGCCACCCATGCGCCCCACTTTGATTTTTTTGAAGTAATGTCTACCCCCACTGTGGGGCTCCAACTCAAGACCCCAAGATCAAGAGTCACCTGCTCTACCAACTGAGCCAGCCAGGCCCCCGTGTTAACTTTTTTTTTTAAATAGATCTGTACCCTTTTTCGTACTGACAGTATGTGCGCACACATACAACTTTGAAAAAAAAGTAGTATTTGTTCTTTCATCATTCACAGAAGTATGACGCCATTATGTCAGCCCAAAGTTTGTTCATTGCTATGCGCAAAGTTCGCATACCACACAAAGTACGTTAAACTGAAATCGCGACGCACAGGGTTGTTTGATGTGTGACAAATTCCTACTATGCTTGTGTCTCTAAAATTCCTAGTTCCCGACTGATTACAGTGCCTTGTATATAATGGGCCTCAATGTTGACCGTTTCAGGGTTTTCAAGTTCTCTCCAAGAAGATTCCATAAGCTTGCTGAATGAAGAGAATGCATCCGAGATATGTCTTGATACACACTACAAGGATTATTTTTCCCCTAGGATCCTTGTGATAACTTGGAAGCACTTCTTCATTTGTTCTAAACTCTACAGTAACAAGGGTGAAGTATGAAAAATTTTGAGACTTATTCATTCACCATCCACTATGTAGTGGAACGTTTAAAATATATTCATGCCAAATTGTGTAATTCCTCTAACATCCTTCAAAAACAGAGGACCGTCTCATGTGGCTCATTTCCTGAGTCTGTCCACACCATGCAACTGCCCTATTTCTCCATAAAATTTTAGTGAAATTCTCAGGATAGAATTCTCCTGTTCCATGAACTTGGAGAGAACCTGTCGGTTTGCTTGCCACCTAAGGAGCTTAGCCTTTAAGCTCTTACCAGCTTCCAGTCGTACGTGCACGTAAAAAAAGGAGCCTCTTCTCAGGTACCTTTAATTCTTTATGTACCTTTTTACTTGCAAAAGCTGAGGGCTTTGGTAATCACCCCAACTCCAGTGCGAGGCAGAGAAACTTCACGACATGTTGAGTGAAACGCTACGCTGTGTTAATAACGGTTTTGAAAGAAATCAGGAAAGTTAATCATGTGTGGACACAGGGTTAAGAAGCAATGTAACAGACTATTAAGCTTAATATAGATATGTGATATAAGCATATGCAGACAGCCATTAGCATAAATTCATGTTACAGAAGAGCAGCGCTGAGCACGACTCACTAGATTTACAATGTACTCGAGGGGCAGGATGGAGATCGATAGGAGAAGGAAGTGGGTCAGAGAATCCACATACAGGTCCTGGATCAGGTTGATAAAACCTTTGCAAATTAGAACCACATTAGGTTTGAACGGTGTTCGCGCCTGGGACTTTGTAACACAGACATGCCAAGTGAAGGGACGTGAGGCAAGGAAGGCTTCCATAGTTTCTAGTGGGTTCGGCATGAGACATACCCTCCTCTGGTAGCTAGAACTCCCTTCCCTTAATGGGCCCAACTGTGCCGCTCCTGCTCAATAACTTTTAAAGACGGGGAAATAGAATAATTCACTAATTATTTTAGAGAAATGCGTATATCTCAGTAATTCTAGAGATAGTTATATCTTTCCGTTCTTGTTTTTTAAATTCATAACACATCATGACATAGCAATTACATATGACCATACAGCAAATTTATTTCAAACACTTAGTATTTAGAAATAAAATTCTTCCGGGCACTTGGGTGGCTCAGTCGGTTAAGTGTCTGACTTCGGCTCAGGTCATGATCTCACGGTTTGTTGGGTTCGAGCCCTGCGTGAGGCTCTGTGCTGACAGCTCAGAGCCTGGAGCCCGTTTCAGATTCTGTGTCTCCCTCTCTCTCTACCCCTCCTCCACTTGCATTTTGTGTGTCTGTCTCTCTTAAAAATAAATAAACATTAAAAAAAATTTTTTAATTGAAAAAATAAGAAATAAAATTCTTCTGGGGCTCTGCCTGAAGCTAAAATAAGCAAACACATTCTCTCTGTTTCAATCAAAAGCCTCTTCTTGGGGTGCCCGGGTGGCTCAGTCAGTTAAGCAGCTGACTCTTGATATCGGCTCAGGTCATGATCTCACAGTTCATGAGTTTGAGCCCCACGTTGGGCTCTGTGCTGACAGCAGGGAGCCTGCTTGGGATTCTCTCTCTCCCTCTCTCTCTCTCTCTCTGCCTTCCTCCCCATTAGCATATGCTTTCTGTCTCAAAAGAAATAAACATTAAAAAAAGAGACTTTCTAGGAATTCCTATTTCATAGGTGTTTTGCTTTTCTTGTTTTCATGGTATAATGGATACTTTTACACTTTAGGAAGTTTTAATAGACCTAGAAAATGAAAATAGTTTCAAAGGCAGGGGAAAAAAAAGCATTATCATCAATTATCATGGTAGAACATTTTGCTCTGATTGGGTCACAATCTATTTGAGTTGACATCCTTTCTTTTGTTTCCCCTAATTTCTTGGAATTGGGTATTTTCTGAGAAACTTTTTTAAGCTGAGATTTTCTAAGACTCAGATAATCAGAGTAAGAATACACTGCTTGTAAAGTTTTTAAGAACCATCAACCTATCCATTTTTTTCCAAGAGAAAGCAAAGCTTGCAGTAGATACCAAAAAAATGTTTTAATGTTTATTTACCTTAGAGAGAGAGAGAGAGAGAGCATGAGCAGGGGAGGGGCAAAGAGAGAGGAAGACACAGAGTCTGGAGCAGGCTCCAGGCTCTGAGCTGTCAGCACAGAGCCCAACACGGGGCTCGAACTCATGAGCTGTGAGATCATGAACTGAGCCGAAGTTGGACGCCTAACCGACTGAGCCACACAGGTGCCCCTATGGTAGACACTTTTAATTAGTCTTCCTTCCTTCCTTCCTCCCTTCCTCCTTTCTTTTTTCTTTCTTTCTTTCTTTCTTTCTTTCTTTCTTTCTTTCTTTCTTTCTTTCTTTCTTTCTCTCTTTCTCCCTTCCTTCTTTCCTTCCTTCCTCCCTCTTTCTTTTTGCTTTCTTTCTTTCTTTCTTTCTTTCTTTCTTTCTTTCTTTCATGCTTCTCCCTCTCTCTTTCTCCCTTCCTTCTTTCCTTCCTTCCTCCCTCCCTCTTTCTTTCTTTCTTTCTTTCTTTCTTTCTTTCTTTCTTTCCCTTTCCTGTTTTCCTTTCCCTATCTTTCTTTCCTTCTCCCACCTTCCCTTCTATCCTTTTCTCCCTCTTTTCCCTCCTTCCTTCCACCATCATTTCCTTTCAGAGACAATATACACACCCCATATGTTCCAACTCTTTTTTCTTTCCTGGCCACCTGCTAGTTCATATTTCACTGCCTAAACTCTATCCCTTTGGCTTATACTTAATATTTCTGTAAACTATATATTGCCCTGGAAAGACTATCATTGAAAGCTCTTACCATTGCATTATTTCTTAGGTTAGAATACAAGTGTGAGAGGAAGTGCTAATAAAAAAGGAAAGCCAGTGAGGCCAAAGTGAAACACATGAGAAAAAAAAGAGAGTTGAAGGGAGTCTATGGAGCACCAAAGGGAAAGAACCATATTCGTTGAACTCCTTGAGGACTTAAGAAAAGGATTTCGACAAGAAAAATGGTAACAATCATGCTAATATTCATGATGATGACCATAGCTAGCACTTAAGAGGCAGCCAAGCACTTTACTGGAGGCTGTACACATGCCATATCACTCAGTCCTCAAAACGATATTCCTTATCCCAAATTTAATGGCAAAGAAAACAAGAGACAAAGTTTAAGAAACACTCTTCGCTAATACGTTATCCCTTTTCCTCATTTCTACTTATTCCTAGTGATGGATAAGGAAGTCCAAAGCACAGTTCTAGACCCCATGTAAATCTGCACCTCTCTGGCTGCAAGCACAGAATGGTAACAGTAAAATGGAAGGCAAGGTGTCAGGAAATATGACAATGAGCTTTGAGTGGAAAGCATGGCTCGATAGAGAGAGGTTGGAGTTAGCTTCAGGGTGAAGGGTAAGGTTCATTCATCTATGAAGAGTTTTTAAGAAGTTTAAATATTCAACACAAGTTTGTTATTGATTTTTGGCAAAGGGAGTTATAGCTGTAACCCTCTTTACCTAAGACCCAGACGGTAAAATATTTAAGATATTCTCTGATTTTAACTAAGCGGAAAATATGTAGCAGAGATTTCAGCTCTGTATAACACGGTTCTTCAGTTAGAATCTCAGTGTGTGTGTGTGTGTGTGTGTGTGTGTGTGTGTGTGTGTGGTGTGTGCCACATGGTTAATTAAAGGCAAGAGAGTGAGCTAGAATGAATTTACTACATTTTGCTCATGCCTACCGTTATTAAAATTACAAATCAAAATATCGAGTGGTTTCAAGATGTTTCCAAATCCTTGGCTGTTTCTGTGCTGCTTTCTCTGGATCTGGGAAGGGCAGACATGGTTAAAAGAGAGAGATTGGCTGCTTCTTTCATTTCTAAGTTTCTATGAGAAATGCAAGTTGCTTAAGATTTGGACTGCTGCGTGTTAGTGGTGGCATTAAGAATGCTTCATGGCTTCCTCTCTTCATCAAGCACTTTTAATTTAAATTTTTCAAATGGATCTTTTCCTAACTCAGGGATTGGCAGGGCTAGAAACTGTGGGGCTGAGCTCTATTGGCTTCATGGTGCCGGGAGAGGATTCATTGAAGGAAGTTTTTCCGTGACTTTGCTGCTGGGCAAAGGGTAAGAAATTCACCTTGGTTGCCTCCTTTTCGATTGTTGTCAACATTCACTTTCTTTCACTTTTTCAGCTTTCTGAAAGGCACCTTAGATTTGTTTAATGCCTTTTACTGGTCCGTGATGGTTTTCATTTCCAAATAGTAGTTATACTGCTCACTTCTTTAAATTTTTTTTTCAACGTTTTTTATTTATTTTTGGGACAGAGAGAGACAGACCATGGCAACTGGGAAACAATCGGGGCAAGGAAAAGCAATAAACATCGCCTTTCGTTTGTCATTTGAATGTATCTCTTAAAGAAGATGTAAATCTTAGAAGGCATCGACACTGCACAGTTGTCCTCACTGACCCCCACAATGAAAACATTGGCGAGTGACACTCAATTGCACGGGACCATGGGAGAAGTGAGTGGAATTTCCTAAGGAGGCCACAGAAATGCTCTGATTTCAGGTTTCGACATTCTTGTTCCAGGCCATTCACCATAGTACTACAGGTACTTTATGGGATGGGGAATAGAAGCATATGGTCTAAAAGGGCTAGCAGAAATCCTGGCCGGGCAGGATCATATCACAATTTTCCATCAGGCCCCCGGCCACTTTTAGTTATTTCCTGAAAAGGAGATCTCCCTTAATTCCATTTAAGGAGAAAGCCAAGGCAGGGATCATCAACTCACAGTCTGAAATCCTGAGGAAGGGATAAAGCATGAACACTGACCTATTGACTATAGGCTGAACTGTAGGAGGGGCACCAAGTTGGCCTGAAGTTGACAGCACTGTAGTGCTGTGACCAAGTGATGTAGTTCCCTACTTGATTGTAGCAGTCCTTCAGTTTGGGTGGGAGGAAGAGGAGGAAGAGGAAGCCGAGAGGGGGAGGAGGAAGAGAAAGAGAATCTTTCCCATATTAAAGAAAAAAATTGGCAATCATCTGGGGCACTTGTCGGCTTTTCGAAGCTTGTACTGTGACGTCAAACAACAATATGTGCGATGTCCATTACTTTTGCTTCCAAGATCAATATCCCAGAGACCCTGGGGCCAGCCCCGTGTTGCCAGCGAGGATATAGCACTCTGTAGGCAGTCAAATCACAACTTGGGGATGCTTCTTTGCCAAGAATGTGTTGAAATTCTTGAGGAAGTCGGGGGGGAGTGAAAGAAGGGAAAGGTTTTGCTCAAACAAAAATCCTGCATTCAGTGACCTTACAGCTCTTAATAACAGAGTGGCTGTGGCCATAGTTGGATGCAAAGTAAACAGGTTGTTTTATAGGGCAGGTAGATGTAGAGTAATACCAAAAGGGTACCAAACCTAATCCACAACGGTCATCCCTTGGCCATTGCTTATGGGAATCACAGTTGTTTAAAAACAACAAAAACAACACAGTTTTCTTTGGTGCTATTGAAAATTATTTGCGTGTTACTATTTAATCGAGTCCCGCCCTGGTCCTTTGTGGCCGGGCAATCAATGGGTTAAGCTAGATCACTAACGTGTGTTCCCTGACCCTGGAATGCTTCATCAAATGTACTCATTACTGATTGAGCAAGAGAATGAATCGTTGTGAGTTTCAGCTTAAGCGCTGATGGGATTGTGTGTAAGCCCTAATGTGGTCGAGGTATTTAAATTTTGATTTTTGTAATGGGCTCTGACATGTTTCATTTCCTCCGAGGGAACGCTCGAGACCTCTGAAAGTAAATGTTGCTAAAAAGTCATCAAGGCAGAATATTAAAATGCCATCAAATGAAAATTTCGCTAATGCAATCCGGCTAGAGCTCCAGGTACCGGAGCGAGAAGGGAAGGGTCAAAGGGCCCGGTTCTTTTAGCGAAACATGATTTGTTCCTCTTCACTGACTGTTTCTCCAAATAAATTATTTAAAGTCTTATTTCTTCCTTCTCGTGGGCCTCTTAAAGTTCAGCTGTACTGAGAGGTGGCAGGAGAAGCAGTAGAAGGAAGAAGAGGTGACAAAGCTAGAAATTCAGGAAATGATTGTATGGTGAACATCCTCACCTGTGCACCCAGTTTCCTCCATTGCAGGTGTGTGGTCACGTGAATGCGTGACTCAGTGATCACCTTAGGGCTGAAACCGCCCTTATAAAACCAACTCAAAATTTGAATAACATCGCAAGGTGTTAGGAGTGTATGAGATCATCAAAGAGTGTTCATTTAGTGATGTGTGGAGAACGTTCGTTTGGGAGAAGATGCCGTTGTTTTCCTTAATGGTTTTATCCAAACATCTTTGACATTTTTTTTTTTTTTAATATGTGAGTTTCGGGTAAATTTTATCGTTGTGGATTGTGGCAGAAGGAAATCTAAATGAAACTCTCTGGGTGTCTTCTACCCAAATGGCGTTTAGTAAGAGATGCCTGGCCTTATGAGACCACTTCTCCTTCTAGATTCAATCGGCATTGAACATTGTGGTAAACAATATATATTTTCCCTTTATTGTTTATTCTCCGATATATAGATACATAGAGAGATAGATAGATTCTCATTCTGAGATAACTACTTACATGGACTGTTCCCTGGAAATGAAGAAACATGGATTTCTCCAAAATTCATTTACGATGGAGATTTCCCCAAGTGTAAGAGATTCTATTCACTTATTTTTGGGCCAATAGTGTTCCTATTGAACCTGTAATGTCCTCCTCTCGTCTGCTGGCTGGTAGGATTTGTGCCAACCGACATCTGGTCTTCTATTAACTCAGCTTGACGCCTTCAGTTCTGTCCATCTAACCCATAAGTACAAATAAATTACTTGATTGAACTTGTGTGAAATAGCAGGTTGCTTTTGGGAATAAAATGTCTACCGTGTGTTGGGGAAACAGCATCATTTTAAGCATCCAGAATCAGAACTCTCAGCATCCCCTAAGGCTAGAGTCTTGAGTTGGGTTTTCCAGTCCTGTTGGAAAACGGGGCTTTAAACAATGCATGTATTACACTAAAAGATGATGTATTTCCGCGGTTAAGAGTGTGCTGTCTGGCCTCAGGTTGTCTGGGTTTACTTCTCACGTCATCTGTCTGTAACTTGGGGCTCTGAGCCTGCTGGTGAATCTCTGAGTGTCATATCCTGTGAAAGTAACAAGAGCACTTACCTCATTGGCTTGTAGCGAGAATTCAACGAGACACACGTAGAATGCTTAGCACAGTGGTCGATACATGGTAGTCCGCTTAATAAATGTTAACTTCTTTAGAGTTCATTTTATAATGTCTGAAGGCAAAACACCATCAATAAAATTCCACATTTCTGAAAATTTCTTTTTAAAATTCCAAGTAGAGACCTCAACTAAATTTCTGTAATCTTCATGCAATGGTTTTCACGTGTTTTCTGGGGAGATCTCCAGACATAACCAGTCCATTTACAATAACTTCAGATGCACCCTGGGAAAAAAAACAGAAGAATTTACAAGGCATTGCATTCAATATTTTTGAGATGTCACATTGCCAAAGAGGTTCTGTACCTTAGACAGATCTTCTGATATGCACCTCTCCCTGTGTTTTCAGATAAGAGAACTTTATCTCTGAGATAACTGCTCAGGCAACTAAAGCATACAAATTACCAGTCTTGCAATAGCCAGAAGATAGCACCTTTCCACCTAACTTTTGAGAAAACTCTCTAAAGACTTCAGTTCGGAGTAATTTACCAAATATGATATGGTTTTAAGAATCTATGAGAAATTCTAAGAATATTATCACGGTACAGAATCCACACCTTTGCTTCTTTAAAAATGACTTTAACTTAACACTGACTACTTACCTATAATTTTTCAAGAAAATCAAACATTTAACTAATTGTATGTGGTCAAATAATTGTGTTAACTGGATTTTTTTTTTTCAGTGAGTATTTACAGAACACCTACCATTTTCAAACAACATTGTTTTTTCCAAGCTCAGGAAGATTTCTACTTTGTGTCGTATCGTATATGCCTGGGAGTAATTTGTGGAATTTCCTCTCAAATGACCTCATGTGTCTACTCCTCAATGATTCTGACTTGGTTTTGCCCCATAACGAGGACTTTTTACCTGTATAGACCAATTTAGCACCTGTGAAGTAAATCTATCACTAACAACGTCTTAAATACAGAAAGCATGAAGATTTTTAAAAATTAATTTGAATTCCATGGCAATCCATCTAGCTATTCTTTCTCATATGGTGTCAAGAGAGCATTTTAATTTTTTTAGTTAGATTCAAAATGGAAGGGAAAGAAGAGAACTGAAGCAGTGGATATGCATTTTCCAGAACCTTCTGGTATCTAGAAACAGAACATCAAATTGGTGTATGCTGTCTCATTAGTCAGCTACTCAAAGTTCTTGAAGGCTCATTAAATGAGGTGCCGTGTAAGAAAAGGAATCGAGGACTGGTATCTCTAAATTAGTTACTTTTAAAAATTGGAAGTTTCTCAGGTCGGAGGGGAACTTGAGTGTTGGTATTAACATGCCTAAAGAAAATCTGTCATTGAGGTTGTTGGTAGCCTTGAAAGTCAAGAGAGAAAGCAAGTTTAGAGAAGCATTCTTTGGCTGTGGTCTCTCAGAGTGCAGAAGAGAGAGTATCTAGGCTCTTGAAAATAAGTGTCGACACAGAGGCACCAGAATATCAAATTCTGTGACACCAGCCATTATGATCAAATAGCTAACTCCTCTAATTCTAATCCCATGAACTCTAAGCAATAACCCTCTGATTAAAGTCCCCCATGTAAATCTGTTCACCGAGAGAGAATATTCTAATTCTATCTGATAGTTATGAGTCTTTCTGGGAATTAACAAATTGGCTTTCTGGTTTTATCCATCAGTCTTTTGTGCATTTGTTTACCATAACTTAGTACCCTGGAGTCCAGTCACCCCTCAGCATGCTAAGAAAATTGAATCGTCATGACTATGAAGCTAGTAACTAAACGTGAAGGGGGTAGCCATTTTAAAATACTGTAACTGACTGCAACCAAATCACTGTCTCTCTGAACCAAGAAATGAATTCTCTGATACCCTTCATTTATAATATGCAATAGTAGTATTGCCAAATAGAACCAAACAACAAAGCCCACTAATTAGTAATTCCAATTAGTGTATATATATATATATATATATATATATACACATATATATATACATATATATACATATATATGCTTTATATATATATATTCTATATATACATGTATCTATATATACATATATATATTCTTTATGTCTTTATATATATATACATATATATACATATATACATGTATACATATATATATATATACATATATATGTATATATATAAAGACATAAAGAATAAACTTTGGTCTCATTACTTACATCATCATTATTATTTTTATTGAGCATGGGGTTGTGGGGAGTTCAATTATAGAGAGAAAGAGAGAGAGAGATCTAACTCAACGATTCAGATAACCCGCGAATTCATTTTGCTGTCCTGATACTCTGGTTCCTGCCAAGAATGAAAAGAAACTGGGTGAAGGACAGTATTTTCCAAACAAGCATCTCAGACAGATAGAGACCGAGTTACATTTTTTTCTTATTGGGCACAGCAGATTCTTTTTCTTCCAATTTCATGATAAGTGACCCTTCACCTCTAAGATAAAACTTCCGGGAAAAGATGGGATAAGTGAAACAAACAAACCTTTAGCTTGTGAGAAACCCTGTCTTCTGTGACATGGAAATGTTGCTTTGCTGATTGTCTCCAACTATTTAGGACCTCATCAGATTTCTCGGAGCAAAAGAAAGTATACTCGGTACGATGCTTCTGTTTGATTAAATATCAAAATGTGTAGGTCTCTAACATACTTTTCTGGGGAGTGAGAAGTATAGTCCTGAGTCCGCAATGGGTGGGTAAACGAAATTGCTGAAGAGAAAAATCTTTCTGCATAGCAGGAAATAAAAACAGGAGAGTAGCAGGCCCGTAGTTCGCAGGTTTGGCTTAGATAATCCCTTCCAAGTTCAAAATCTTATCTGGATTTCTCCAGGGGTCTGGAATGGGGAATTTTATATGGTTTTCCGTATTTCCTTATTCTGAGAAAAAAAACCAAAAACACTAGAACAGCATTTCTTGTTATATTCAAATATTCCCAATCGGTTCGAACCCAGGCATACAGAATTTAGGATCAACCACACTTAAAGGAATGTTTAAGATTCTCTTTCACATTGACCTTCACTGGGGCCTCAGATGATGTCAGATGAAATCATTCGTCCAAACCAGCTAATGTATTCATTAATGCACGCTTTCCCTCCCCCGCCCCCCAATAGACGACCGATCTTTTAACCTCTTGTCAAATATCAGTTACATACATTTTTTGGTTTTCTGAAGACTTACTTATTACAGTATATTTCTGCACCGTTTGTGTGTTGTGTTTCCAGCGTTGGTAGAGTTAAGTTGTAAACTTGAAGCAAAAGATCTATGCAAAAATCATGTCAGCCATCAATGTCATACATGTTAAATGTATCTCAATGATACTAAGTATAGAAACATTAACGCTTAGCGATGTTGACATGTTTCTACATTACAGTAGTCTATAGATCTACTGCTGCCTACTACCGCTTTCTTTTTCTACCATCCCCCCTCCCCCGGCTCCTTTAATCTCATAGAGATGCTCTCCCAAACACACACATATGGTCCAAAAACGCAATTTACTTCTTAGGCTCCCAATTCACAGACAATCTAATTATATTTAGGTATTTCCAACATTAGGAGCAATTTTGTTAGTTGTTTTTTTTTTTTTAATGTTTTTTAATTTATTTTTTAGAGACAGAGACAGTGGGAGAGGGGCAGAGAGAGACAGGGAGACACAGAATCCGAAGCAGGCTCCAGGCTCCGAGCTGTCAGCACAGAGCCCGACGCCAGGCTCGAACCCACAAGCCGCGAGATCATGACCTGAGCCGAAGTCAGACGCTCAGCCAACTGAGCCACCCAGCAATTTTGTTAGTTTTCATTTTCTTCTCCTTTTAAACGTTTTCTCAAGATAGGATTAATGAAGTATAATCGACATACAGCAAAATTCACCCTTTTCAGTTGTACAGCTCAATGATCTTCAGTCATATAAGCACTAACACAATCAAAATATAGACTCTCTCCATCATTCCAAAAAGTTCTTTCATGGCTCTTTGTAGTCCATGCCTTCCTTCTACCCTGAGCTCCTGGAAACCTCTAATCTGATTTCTGTTCCTAGATACCTTTCTTTGAAAAAATGCCATGTATGTGGAACATCACAGTCATGTAGGCTGAGGAAAATGCTCTGGAGACATCCATGCTTTTGTATTCTTTCTCATTGTTGAGTCCATGATGTAGATGTGCCTCAATTTACTCAGCCATTTATTTCTAAGCTTATGGATATTTGCACATTTACAGTTTGGGGGGTGTTATGAATAAGCTGTCAGCAACATTCATGCCCAGATGTTGGTGTGGACATATATTTTCATTGTTCTGGTAAATACTGAAAAGCGTTATCATCGGGACTTCTGACAGGTGCATACATAACTTTATACCGAACAGCCAAACTGTTTTTCAAAGTGAATGTACCACTTTGCATCCCACCCGGTCACGTATGAGAGTCCCAGGTGTTCTGCATCCTTGTCAGCACTTGTTATCGTCAGTTCTTTGAAAAGCTATTTTTTTTTAAATTTTTTTTAATGTTTATTTATTTTTGAGATAGAGAGAGACAGAGCATGAATGGGGGAGGGGCAGAGAGAGAGGGAGACACAGAATCCGAAGCAGGCTCCAGGCTCTGAGCTGTCAGCACAGAGTCCGACGCGGGGCTCGAACTCACGGACCGTGAGATCATGACCTGAGCCGAAGTCGGACACTTAACCGACTGAGCCACCCAGGCGCTCCTGAAAAGCTATTTTAATAAGTATGTAGAGGTATCATATATGGTTTTGATTTATATTTTGCTAATGACTGATGACATTGAGAATTTGTTCATGTGTTTGTCACGAATTTGGCGCATTCTGAGCTAATCTTTTCTCCATTTAACTTTTTTCTTACTATTGAATTTCTATCTATCTATCTATCATCTATCTATCTATTATCTATCTCTTTTTTGGGCTGTACCTCCCGGGACAACAACATATTTTTCAAGGTTAGGACCCAAAAAAGCATAGCCTCATAACTCTGGCATGGAGAAGAAGGAGTCAAGATTATGAAATACACCAACAGCCTCCAGGGAGAAGACTATGCCAAAAGCCTTATCTCATTTGGGGAAGGGCATTTCTCCCATGCCAGTTCCCTCTTCATTATATAGATTAAGACAGCAAGGATCAAAGAACATAACCCAGTGTCGAAGTTCATACTGATAATTATACACACACACACACACACACACACACACAACCTAATATGGAGAAAGCAATTATTGAAATATATATATATATTTACAAAACCTAACATGGAGAAAAGCAATTCTTGATCAAACAAAACATAATCATCGTGATTCAGCTCAATTCAGTACAGGAGGGAATTAATGTCCCTATCTTGGAGTTAGTCATTTCTGGTTTTGGCAAAAGAAGTTGTGAATGTTTCTCTCTCCTGGCTGATAGAAATCTTGCCAGTATTTTGCTCTGCTCTACGATTTTTCATTGGTTTACACCCATTGGTGTCAATCTGGACACGCTACATGTTCATACACACTTTACCAAATTAATCTTTCACAAAAATAAAAAAAGTTTAATACCTACTTCCATCTAAAAAAAAATAAAGTTCCATGGGGCGCCTGGGTGGCTCAATCGGTTAAGCGTCCGACTTCGGCTCAGGTCACGATCTCGCGGTCCATGAATTCCAGCCCCGATTCGGGCTCTGTGCTGACAGCTCGGAGCCTGGAGCCTGCTTCGGATTCTGTGTCTCCCTCTCTCTCTGACCCTCCCCCACTCATGCTCTCTCTCTGTCTCAAAAATGAATAAACATTAAAAAAAATTTTTTTTAAATAAAGTTTCAGATTATAAATATTGTTTTTTAATAATCAAGCAGATACATTATTGATATTGATCCACATTGTCTACCTCAATTGAAATTAACTTATTTTGACTTTGAGAGAAAGAGGTTCTTCTGGCAATGTGCATTTAGTATTGCATTTTTCCATTTCATCATCTTCAAAATAGGGATCATGACTACTTATAATACAGGGCTTTTTATCTGTTTTTGTTTTTGTTTTTGTTTTGATGATGATTTGAACTCTAATTCTGAGGTCCATGACATTTAGATAATGCTCTAAAACCAACAGGGATAGAAGTCACCACATATACAAAGTTTATACTGTTGAGAAAATTTAGACAGGAAGGGAATGGGAAAATGTTGTCATATTTTATTAAAGAGTTTAAAAATCTAATAATAAATAAAGACAATTAGGTTGTGTAGTGAAGAGAGTTTGGCCATTCAATGATTTATGCCCATTATTTACTCATTTATGTTTATTGTGAAATATTACATTGATACACAACAACTCGTAGAGGAATATAAAGACCACAATGAATAAAAGAGACATTTATGCATTTCCCAACCATTTTCAATGTCTTTAATGTCCCTTTATTTTCCTCATGCCCTCCTCTGATTAATCTCTTCTCCCTATCACTATCCTTCTCTCTTCCTCTTTCTGCCTCTCTCTCTTTCTTCCCTCCCCCTGCCCCCCACCCACTGCCTTATATTCTCGACCCCCCGCCAAGGAGTCTTTTATAAATATTGCATTTATCATTCCTTTACTTTTTAAAATTTCTATTTTATTTTTATAATAATTACCTTCATTTAAAAATGAAGTATAAGAGACTGTACATATTTAAGTATACAATTTGACACATTTTGACATAGGCGAGCATGTATATGTACGTACCTCTTTACACACCCCAAAAGCCCATCACCAGAGTCAAGAAAATAAACACACATCACACTCGAAATTTCCTCTTACCTTTGCAATACTTCTCTCTTTCTTCTACCCTCAGCCCCATCTGTTTTCTGTCCTTTTCGATTTGGTTGCTTTTTCTAGAATTTTGTATAAATGGGGTCATTTTGTACGTACCTCTGCTTTGGTTTGGTTTGTTTTGTCTCTTGCAACAGAATAATTATTTTGAGATTCATCTGTCTTGTGTACACATCATTGTATTTCCAAGTGCCATTACATGGTACGGATATGCCACATTTGGTTTATCCTGGATGAACTATGTATTGTTTCTTATGTTTAAAATTTACACATATTATAAATAAAAGTGCTGTGAATATTCGTGTACAAGTCTTGGAATAGTTTTATGATACATGTGATTTCACTGGGGTAAATATGTAGGAATAGAATTGGTAGGTAACATGGTAAAGTATATGATTAACTTTTTAAGAAACTGCTGATCTTTGGAGAGGCGATTGCACTTGGACAGGTGACTGCCTACGTTCCCATAGGCAGTGTGAGAGAGTTGCAATTATTCCACAGACGGCACATAACTGAAAATGCTATGCCTCTTACATTTTAGATGTTCTAATAGGTGTGCAGAGATATTTCATTGGGACTTGAATTTGCATTTTTCTAAAGACTAATGATGCTGAGAATCTGTTAATGTGCTTATTTGCCATCAACATATCTTCACTGGTGAAAAGCCTGTTCAAATATTTTGCCTATTATTTATTGCACTTTTTTAAATTGAATTTTGAAGGGTTTTAAAAAATATATTCTGGATACAAGTACGTTTTCAGATATTACAAATATTTTCTCCTAGTCTGTGCCTCTTCTAGCATGACCTTTCAAAGATCAGAGATTCTTAATTTTCATGAACTTCAGCTTATCACTTTTGGCTTTATGGATTATACTTTCTGTGTTATGTCTACGAAATCTTTGCATAACCTAAGGTTAAAACAAAACACTCCCTATGTTCTTCTATCAGTTTGATAGTTTTAGATTTGGATCAATGATCATCTTTTTTTTTTAATTTTGAAAAAAAATGTTTTTACTTATATTTGAGAGAGAGAGAGAGAGAGAGACAGAGCACAAGCAAGGGAGGGGCAGAGAGAGAGGGAGACACAGAATCGGAAGCAGGCTCCACGCTCTGAGCTGTCAGCACAGAGCCAGATGAGGGGCTTGAACTCACTGGTGGTGAGATCATGACCTGAGCCAAAGTTGGATGCTTAACCAACTGGGTCGCCCAGATGCCCCAATGATCAATTTTAACTTAAGTTTTAATCAGTTTTTTTTTCATATGAATATCCAATTTTTTTTAAGTTTTATTTATTGAGAGAGAGAGAGAGAGCACACGAGTTTGCAAGTGGGGAGTGACAGAAAAACAGGGAGAGAGAGAATCCCAAGCTGGCTTCCTACTCAGTTTGGAGCCCAAGGCAGAGCTCAGTCTCAAACCACGAGATCAGGACCTGAGCCAAAATCAAGAGTTGGATGCTTAACTGACTGAGCCACCCAGGTGTCCCCGAATATCCTGCTGTAAACAATTTTAAAAAACAATTATTCTTTAACCACTGAATTTTCTTTACACTTTTATTAACAATCAATTGACCATAAATGTGTGGGTAAATTTCTAGACACTTTCTTGTTCTACTTGTTTAGTTGTCTGTATTTGTGCCAGCACCACTCTGTCTCGATCCCTATAGCTTAAAATAAATCTTGAAGTCAAGAAGTGTAGGTCCTCCAACTTTGCTCTTTTTTCAAAATTTTGTCTATTTTAGTTCCATTTTATTTTTATATGAATTTTATAATTAATTTATCAATAACCACCAAAAAAAAAAAAACCTTCTAGGATTTTAATTGGGGTTGGGTTGAAACCTGGATGAATTTGCAAAGAATTATCAATCTTGGGTTTTCAAATTCACGAACACGGTATAATCTTGATAATCTAACTTATTACTTCTAGATGCTTTTTGTGAAGGTTCATTGGATTTTCCAAGTAGGCAATCACGCCATTTACAAATAAAAAGGATTGTGCTCTTTTCTTTACGGTCTTATAGTTTTCTTTCTTTTTCTGTTTGCATCCTGGCTAGATTTTCCAGCACAATGTAGAATGGAAATGATGAGAGCAAACACATTTATTATGGGGAAAACATTCTGTTGTTTAACAGTCAATATGAGGTATTATCTGTACATTTTTCATAGGTATCTTTCACCTGCTTAAAAAATATCCTTTCTTTCCAAGTTTTTTGACAATTTTCTTAATTGGTCTGGAGAGAGAATTATTTCTTTTATTTTTTTTTTCTTAAAGAATCATCCATTGGCTACCTTGATATTCTTTATTTTTTAATTGTCTCTTTCTTTGATTTCTACTCTAAACTCTATTATTTCCTTTCTTAGGCTTATATTCATTTAAATCTACTCTTCATTTTCAAGTTTCTTTTTCTTTATAATTTTTTATTTTATATTTTTTTATGTGTATTTATTTTTGACACAGAGGCAGATAGACTGAGAGCAGGGGAGGGGCAGAGAGAGACAGAGACACAGAATCTGAAGCAGGCTCCAGGGTCCGAGCTGTCAGCACAGGGCCTGACGTGGGGCTCGAACCCACGTACCACGAGATCGTGACCTGAGCCGAAGTCTGATGCTTACCCAGCTGAGCCACTCAGGCGCCCCTTCATTTTTCAGTTTCTTAAGATGGAAAAACAGTGATTTGAGATCTTTTTTGCTTTTTTAATATATGTATGAATCCTATAAAATAACCTGTGAATTCACTGCTGTAGGTGCATCCCACAAATGATATGTTGTATTATATATTTATAGTTTGAATTCTTTCTTATTTGCATGTTGATTTCTTCCTTGACACATGTGCTTTTAATAAATGTGCCATTTAGTTTCCAAATATTTGGAATATAATAGTCTCTCAGTTTTCCTGTTTATAAGCATTTGGATAGTTTCCAGTGTATTGTTATGAAGAAATGCTACTAAAACTATTCTTACCTATGGCTCATGGTGTGTATGTTTAAGAATTCGTCTGGAAATGCTGGCTCTTAAACTATATAGATATTAAAATATAAATATAGGGGCACCTGGGTGGCTCAGTCGGTTAAGCATCTGACTTCGGCTCAGGTCATGATCTCGCGGTCCATGAGTTCAAGCCCCGCGTCGGGCTCTGTGCTGACAGCTCAGAGCTTGGAGCCTGTTTCAGATTCTGTGTCTCCCTCTCTTTCTCTCTCTCTCTGCCCCTCCCCTGTTCATGCTCTGTCTCTCTCTGTCTCAAAAATAAATAAACGTTAAAAAAATTAAAATATAAATATAAACAGAAATATATATATACATATATATACACGTGTGGGTATATATATATCTGTGTGTGTGTATATACACACACACAGATATATATATACACATCATCAGCCTTACCAGATAATGGCAAATTATCTACCAATTCCAAAATATACCAATTTACAACACCCAAGCAATGTACAAAAGTTTCTATTGTGCTACATTCTTATCAACATAGGCCAATTATAATAATCTTTTTGGCATAAAAATGATTTCAATCCATGTTTCTCTCTCTGCTAATTAACACAATTAGCATCTATTTACATGTTTATTCTCCTCCCATATATTATTTATTTTTATTGTCCACTAAAAATTGATCGTCTCTTTTCTCTTCTTTCTCTTCCTCCTCTGCCTCCACCTTTTCTTCCTCCTTTTCATGAGTTTTATGCTACTTTATATTCTTTTGGGGCACTAAGCCTATGTCCTTTGTACGTGTTGCAAATATTGTCTCAGTCTGTGGCTTCTTCTCGTCTCCACTTCTTTCAGTTTGGTGTAGTTGGTCTTTTAAGAAATTGATGTTTTGGGGCGCCTGGGTGGCTCAGTCGGTTGAGCGTCTGACTTTGGCTCAGGTCATGATCTCGCGGTTCGTGTGTTCGAGCCCAGCGTTAGGCTCTGCGCTGACAGCTCAGAGCCTGGAGCCTGCTTGGGATTCTGTGTCCCCCTCTCTCTCCGCCCCACCCCTGCTTGTGCTCTGTCTCTCTCTGTCTTTCAAAAATGAATAAACATAAAAAAAATTTAAAAAAAAGGAAATTGATGTTTTACTCTTTGATGTTTACATTTTTATGCAATAAAATATATCAATATATATCAGTATCTATCTCTCTCTCTATATATATTTTTTATCATTAGTGCTTTTTGTGTGTTGTTTAAAAATTCTTCTCGGGGCGCCTGGGTGGCTCAGTCAGTAAAGCATCCGACTTCAGCTCAGGTCATGATCTTACAGTTTGTGAGTTTGAGCCCGGGATTGAACTCTATGCTGACAGCTAGCTCGCGGAGCCTGGAGTCTGCTTCGGATTCTGTGTCTCCCTCTCTCTCTGCTCCTCCCCCACTTGGGCTCTGTTTCTCTCTGTGTCTCAAAAATAAATAAATGTAAAAGAAAGGAAATTAAAAAATTTCTTTTCTTATCCCATCGTCATAAAGATTTTCTTTTTTTTTTATAAAGATTTTCTTAAATTGTCTTCTAGAGTTTTTAATATATCACATTCAAATTTTTAATCCATTTTAGATTGAATAATTCAAATTTTGACATAAAAATTGGACCCAATTTCCTATTTTCCCATTGCTTATGAATTTTCCCAGGGTCTTACCCTCAATACTCTTATTTACCTCCTGCGGATATGCAAAGTTCACTCTTATTTATCAAGTTTCCATCGTGCCTGACTCTGTTGTTGTTAGTATAAACATTGGTCGAATCTTGTCTAGCCTACCACTCCTGTAAGTCTTATCTATTAATTTAGATCTTTCCTTTCTTATTATTTTTAACCTCAATATTTGCTTTATTGAAATGTTGCTTTATTTAGATATATGTAAACCACTCATAATGTTTCATTTTTGATTTAGCATTTGTTTAATCTTTGCCTACTAATGTATTTTCCTATTGTGTCATTTTCCTCAACACTTCTTTCTAGGATGATTTTTATTCTTCCTGAAATACATCTTTTAGAAGATTTTTAAACACTCTTTGCTCTAGTTTAGCTCACAATGAACTTATTTTGCCCTTGCCTTGGGGATAAAGTTTTGTTGAACATTTGACGTTCATCATTATTGTCTCAGCATTTTCAGTGTCTTTTTCCTTTGATTCTTTACTACTGATCAATCTGTCAATTGAAAATTGCAATAATCAGCCTTTTCTCTTGCTGCTTTTAGACCTTTTCATGTTACTGTTCTATATTTTGTTTTAATGTCCTGGAGGTTTCTTTCCCACTGCATTTTCCAAAATTTCTCTCCCCTGTCCAGTCTTTCAGAAACTGTAATTAAACATAAGACACATATCTTTCTATTCTTCTGTGTTTTCCCACCACTCATAATTTTCATGTCAATATCTTCTGAGGTAGATCTTGAATTTATGTTTCATCTTTATCTTCCACTTCACTAGTGTTTTCTACATTTGCGCCAAATATTCTGTTTATTTCATTTGTGGTTTTGATTTTCAACACTTACATTTGTATTTTCAGAAGTTACATTTGACTTCTATTCAATTCTTCCTGATCATTTTGATATTTTCTTGGGTATTTGTTCAGTTTTTTCAATAAAATTATGTTATTTTTATATAATTTGACATATTTTAAAAATATGTACTAGGTAATTTAAAATTCTGAAATCTTTTTAGAAACTATAAATCTATTGTTTTCCTAAGTCTGTCATTTAGATTTAGAAAGCTTGCTAATTGTCATATAAGGCGGTTTATTTCCTTGCGTATTTGAAAATTTTGTCATTTTTATTATTTCCTTATATTTTACTGAATTTCGTCTATGGATATGATCAGGATACTAGTTTGAAGATGTTTTGCCCTTTTCTCTAAAGAAAGTTGGCATTTTTTCCTCTGTTAGGTGCAATGTTGACATTAAACAGGGACCACATTGATTTCTCAGCCTTGGGGTTTTCGGAAGCTTAGTGATAGTAAAACTGTGTTACACTTCCCAATATCTGTGTTTTCAGCTTACTCTCTTGTTCTTCAACTTGTCTTTTCAATTCTGAAATACATTTAAAATTGCATCTGTTAAAATTCATTCACCATCTTGGCGTTTTGCAGCAGTGGAGGACTAATCCCCATGTTGCAGGAGACATGCGTTTTGTGATTCATTTAGTCATTCCAGACTATATTTGGGAAACTCACACCTACTTTGTGCCCATCCCTGATTGAGAACTAAAATACAATGGGTATAAAGGGAGCCTGTGTTCTTGCTCTACGAAGCTTGGGTTTTAATAGGGCCACAGAGAAGGTTTTGTGTATATATGTAGTGCTTAATGTTATGAAAACAAATAGAGTTAAGAAATAAAATTAAGAGGCTATGATAATGATGATGATGATGGTAATGGTGTTTGCGTATTTGTGTAGTAAGGAAGGGGATATTTGTGGATAACAGTAAACAAAGTCCCCTTGGAGAAAACATTTAAGTAGAGACCTGGATAAAGTAATGGTCATGTGAAAATGATTTTTTTTTAAATATAAAACAACAAGTGTAAAGGTTTAGAAATCCTGTGGAGGGGACAAGTTGGGATGTTCCAGGGACAGATATAAATGCAGTGTGGCTGAAGCAAAGTGAAAAAGAGTGAGCATGATAACAAATGAGGATCTTGAGCACACAGTACAGAGTTCGACCCTTGTTCTGATCATGATTGGAGTCTTGCACAAATCAATGACATTGTGTGAATTTTATCTCATAAAAAAGATCATTCTAGCTGTTCAATTGTGATTAGCGGTAAACTAGTGAGGTGGCTTTTGCAACAACATCTCAGTCAAGAGATAATGGTGGCGTGGACCAGGACAGAGGAGTGGAGTCAAGGGGGAGTGGCCGGACTGGGGATGAGGCAGCCAAATTGCCTGCTTCATTGGCTAGATACAGCTTATAAATAAATACCTATATAGTGACCATGAAGACCTCTTATAGTACAAAAATCTGTCCCCAGGCAGAAAGGCTAATCTTGGTGGAGCTGTTGATACCTTGTGTGACCTTAAGTGAATCATTTGACTTTTTTAATGTGTTCATCAATCCTCTTAAAAAAAAAAAAAGGAATGCATTGACTCAGTTACTAAGCTTGAGCCAGGAAAGTTGTTTATGTAGCCATTAGCAAATACAAGTGACTAAACTCAAGAAACAGAAAATAAAAGTTGTTTTACCTTAGAAAAAGAATTATTTACAAATGAAATGCTAGCGATTTTGAAGATTAAGTTTATCTAGAAATTTTAGAGGTTTTCAGAACATCTAGATGTGATATAATGAGTATTTTAAATAGATTCTATTTTTGGAAAATTTTTTCTACTCCTAGAACCTTTTCTACTAGAGAAACTTTTGATTGTTTAGATTATTCTCAAAAGAACTTTGGTGTTGAATACTGATGGGTTGTTTTTTTTTTTCCATACTTATGAGTCTCTTCTGTTTTGTCCCCCTCCCTGTTTTTATATTATTTTTGTTTCCCTTATGTTCATCTGTTTTGTCTCTTAAAGTCCTGGTATGAGTGAAGTCATATGATGTTTGTCTTTCTCTGACTGAATAATTTCACTTAGCATAATACCCTCTACTTCCATCCACATAGTTGCAAATGGCAAGATTTCATTCTTTTTGATTACTGAGTAATACTCCATTGTGTATATATACATATATATATATATATATATATATCACATCTTCTTTACCCATTCAATGTTTATATATCGAGACAAAGCACAAGTGGGAGAGGGGCAGAAATAGAGGAAAGCACAGAATCCAAAGCAGGCTGCAGGCTTTGAACCCTTAGCACAGAGCTAAACGAGAGGCTTGAATTCACAAAACATGAAATCATGACATGAGCCGAAGTCAGATGCTTAACCAACTGAGTCACCCAGGCGCCCCTCTTTCTAATATTGAGACACCGATGAGAGAGAAATTTATTACCTAATATTTACAGGGTTTGTGTCTGGTATTTTTTGCCATAAGCATCTTTGCCCCAATCATTTTTGTTGCAATTTTGCCACAGAAATAATTAGCTGTAAGGTAATTTGCTGTAAACATAAAAGAAAGATATACATTAGAAAGGACATAATGAAATGCAAAAAATTGACAACAAAATTAAAAAGGCTTTATTGTGAAATAGGAAATATTTGAATATATTTTAAATGTCTGTGAATTCATGGTAGTACTGTGCAAATATTTGATTTTATTTTGTGGATTGCACCTATGTACTTGTATTCAAAGTCTTTTGTTCATAGTATTATACACCTATTTTTGCTTATTGATTCATCTCCTCATTTGGCATTGTCTTTTTTCTTTTCTCATTAAAATGCCTTTCTTTATTGAAAAGGGGGAGGGTATCCAAAGTTTATAGCAGCACTATCAACAGTAGCCAAAGTATGGAAAGAGCCCAAATGTCCACTGATGAATGAACGGATAAAGATGTTTTATATATATGTATGTGTGTGTGTGTGTGCATGTATATGTATATATATACACATATATATGTATATGCATATATACATATGTGTATATGTGTGCATGTATATGTATATATACACATGTATATGTATATGCACATATACATATGTGTATATGTGTGTGCATGTGTATATGTATATACACATATGTATGTATGTATATACACATACATGCATGTACATACATACATGTATATACATACATACATGTGTATATACATATACACACGCACACACATATAATGCATATATGTACATATATGTATATGCATGTGTACATATATGTATATGCATTATATGCACACACATATATGCATATATGTGTGTGTGCATAATATGTGCATATGTAATGTGCGTGTGTATATACACACACACAATGGAGTATTACTCGGCAACCAAAAAGAATGAAATCTTGCCATTTGCAACTACGTGGATGGAACTGGAGGATATTATGCTCAGCGAAATTAGTCAGAGAAAGACAAATATCGTATGACTTTACTCATATGAGAAATTTAAGATACAAAACATGAACATAAGGAAAGGGAAGCAAAAAAATATAAAAACAGAGGAGGAAAAACATAAGAGACTCTTAAATATAGAAAACAAACAGGGTTGCTGGAGGGGTTGTGGGAGGGCGGATGGGCTAAATGGGTAAGGGGCATTAAGGAATCCATTCCTGAAATCGTTGCACTATATGCTAACTAATTTGGATGTAAATTAAGAAAGGAAGGAAGGAAGGAAGGAAGGAAGGAAGGAAGGAAGGAAGGAAGAGAAAGAAAGAAAGAAAGAAAGAAAGAAAGAAAGAAAGAAAGAAAGGAAGAAAGAAAGGAAGGAAGAAAGGAAAGAAGAAAGAAAGAGGAAGGGTATCAGTTTTCAAATATTAGGATGCTTATTTGTAACTGAGCTTTGATTGCGTTGTGAAAGCCTTCTACACTGTTGTTGTCTCTTAGCATAGAGTTACATGTCCACTGATACATATTCCAAAGTTTTAATGGAAATGTGGATTCCACACTCTACGCCACAGTATAGACCACTATGAGGGCTACGATTCATATAACACAA
This sequence comes from Panthera pardus, assembly GCF_024362965.1. Taxonomy (NCBI): domain Eukaryota; kingdom Metazoa; phylum Chordata; class Mammalia; order Carnivora; family Felidae; genus Panthera; species Panthera pardus. The sequence continues at coordinate 6,308,881 of NW_026526810.1, forward strand.
AATAGGTGCACTGAATCAACACTGAAATGGAATGAAACGGTCAACCAGTTGATGAAATCAACAAACTGTCAAAATGAGCTGCGGACAGTTTTTTTTAAAGCTTTTACAGCAAAATAGCTTTAAGACCAATTAGTTCTGTAGCAAAAATGCAAACTGCGGAAGACGCTCACAGGGAAACTGACCTGGAATCTACCGAGTGATCACTGTGTGTCACAGACTGTGCTGGAACCATTCATTGAATAACGTAACAAATAATTGCCAGGGGCCAAATGCACATCACCTACTATGCTTTTGCTGAGTTATCCCTGCTGTGAGAACCAATCTGTGTTGTGATACGATGACAGTTTTTGCATCGAAGGAATTCCTAATTTAAGGAAGGGGAGGGGACATGAGAAAAGAAGCCATTAAAATTCAGGGTTAGGATCAAAGTTTTTTCAGCATGGTGCGAGGGGCAGAAGAGGGGCATCTAAAGGAGTGGCAGGCCAGGGTTGGCGTCAGGTTCATTTTCAAGGAGGAAGATTCCTGAAGGGGAGTGGAAGAACCAGAAAGCACGCTCAAGAAACAGTCGGTGGCTGCACGTTGGGTGTGTATACTGGAGGGTGTCAAGTGAGGAGACAAGAAAATGAGCAAACCTACAATTTATGAGCCTTTGTGTTTCTATAAGGCTGAGCTATTCGAAAGTCACCCTAAAAGTGGCAAGCAGACTTTTGGAAGAATGATATGGACACGATACAAACAAAGCCATTTTTTTAGAGCACGTTCTCCAGGAAGGAAAAACGTGTCAAAGAGGATGAGATACGAAATAGGGCTTCACTCTTGCGGTGATGCAGGTGACATGTGATGAGGATGTGGGGTATGGCGGTGTAGACAAGGATTCAGAAGAGGAAGCAACCTCACATCACTTTTTGATGTTGGCCCTCTCTAGAATTGGTGGTCAAAGGGGAGATCCTGTCCTGGATATTCTCGATTAATGCAAGTTAAGAATGAAAATGTCTGGGAGTTGAGGAGGTGATAAAACTAATTTGGGTCACCTTAAGTTTGAGATGCTTACCAAATACCCCAAGAGGCAATATCTATGAAGCTGAGTTATGGTCTTTCCTAGATAAGAATGTAAGTATGAATACATGCCGGAAATTTCTATACTTTTCTTTCTCATATTTGGCTATGCATGATTGCTTGCTTAGGAATGCAGAGGCAAAGCAGAGAGTCTTAGGTGACAATTCAGCTGCCAATTCTTAATGTTTTGACAGTCTGTTTAGGTAGGATAAGCAAAGGATTGGGAGTAGCAAGGTTGAATTCAAATGAACCTTTGCCTAGAGTTGAGTGACCTTGAGGAAATACATTTGCCAGGGGTTCAGATTCTGCATTGATGAAACGCACTCAAGATACTCTCCAATATCCTTACTATAACTCATCTTTCTTATTTAGAAGAAAATCTGAAGCAAGAATTTGCTTTACTTCATCATCTACTGATGGTCTTGGATTGAGGGCTCCAGAAGGTTTGCCGTTTTATAATCTGCATCTGTAATTTATAGTTAAAGGGAAAAGAGGGGCACTTGGGTGGCTCAGTCGGTTGAGTGTCTCACTTCAGCTGGGGTCATGAGTTCGCGGTTCGCGAGGTCGAGCTCCAAATAAGCCTCGCTGCTGTCAGAGCAGAGCCTGCTTCAGATCCTCTGTCCCCCTCTCCTTGCCCTCCCGTCATGCTCTCTCAAAAATAAATAAACATTTAAAGTTAAAGGGAAAATCAACATTATTATTTATATAGTGAAATCCACCTTATACATTTCACTGTTGAGTCCAATTGTCTTGTGATTCCAGGCGGCTAGGGTTCGTTTACTCAATCTGAATTCGTCTTAATTTTCTCGAATGTCACAAAGATACCCTTGGTTATATTCCATTGTGTGTGACTTAAAAGGCAATCATTCAAGGCAACAAGATCCAGGACCACATCTTGCAGCGTGTGTAGTCCACAACATTCTCTTCGATTTAGAGGTCAAGGGGGAGCCCTCAATTCATCGGTTAAAGTCATTTACATCAGGTACTGGAACAGTGATCTCAAGGGTCCTTTTTTGTTATTTGTTAAAATCTCCTAATATCTTCTTGTTCCTAATCTCTTGTCCCTGATTTTTTTTTTCTTTCTGATCCTCCCCATTTGGAAAGTAATGGGAGAATGTCAATTTCTCCCCATTCTGACCCTTTTTAATTCCTCCAGTGTTTTATCAGGCTTATACCAGCGGTAAAGCTATCATCTTTTTATATATTCTCATACTCATTTATTCAACAAGTATTTATTGAACACCTTCTAAGTGCCTACACACTGTGGTGGCACTGAAGATTTGATGATGATAGAGAATGATATGGCTCTGTTCCTCCTCCCCCGTGAGGTTGACAGCCCAGCCCTCCCGAAAAGTCCAAAGTGTGGGTCATTTTGTAATTGACATAGCCGAACGATCCATAGTCAGGACAAGGAAAAAAAACTACATGAAACATCTGTCCCCAGGACAACAGGGGAATTTTAGAAAAATCAAATGTAATCTCACATTATATTTGGGATAAGATTTAGAGAATATTAATTTACAGTCATAACACACTTTGCAGGCATTTATTCACTGTCATGACATGATTATCGTTAAAATACTTACAACAGAATAACAGACAACATAGAGAATTGGTCTTATAAAATTAGAAATTAGGTGGAAAAACCATGTAAAGTGGCATGGTATCTCTAGGTATAAAATTTCTGATTGTTTTCATTTTATGAGGATACATCAAATAAAGCGTTTATTAAAACTAAGGTTTTATTCCAAAAACTTATATAGTATTTGAGATGTTTTGAACAAATCCTGAGATCTAATAAATATTAATAAAACATCAATGTCCAACTTAAAAAGGTTTAGAATAATTCTTATTCAGTCTAACACAATGAAATACAGGACAAGAATACCGTATTGATATAATTTTTACTAATTAAAAAAATAGCATTTCACCGTATCTCTGATTTCTGGAGCCAGGGTGGTGTTATATGACATGAGAAGTTAGATGAAAACAAAATCTTTAACACAAATTAAAATGGTTAGGTCTCTTAACAGTAAACCATTAGGCAGTTTGACTGGTAAAGTAGGAATTTTCTGAACGAGCAAATGACAATGTATAAATAATCAGTTCTGGAACTGGCCAGGCAAGGGAACTGGAACTCAAGAACTTCCTGGTTCTTATTTATTATGGAAGGTTCTGAGGAAGCTTGCAGAGGTGGTCTTTTTTAATCCCAATAATTTTGTTTTATACCTGAATTTATAACTGAGTCTTACAATCAAATACGATGCCATCGCATTACCATCTGTTGTTTCAAAAATAAGCAGCACACTCGGATGTTGTCGATGGCCATTTTCAGAAGATGAATCCCTGTAGCATTCAAAAGCTGTTCTGGAACATTTGCATATTATTTCCCGCTTTAATAGAGAGAAAAAAAATAGGAATGTATATGGAAAACTTCCCAACAACCTGTATTTATTGCTCAGAATAAATAAACGAGACGACACATTTTATTTCCCAACATTCTTCTCAGCAGCCCATCGTGACGCCCATGTGGATTGAGGTTTTTGTTTTTGTTTTGTCTTTAACGTTTATTTTGATTTCCAGTCCCGGGGCTCGACCTCAGGAATGGCGAGGTCAAGACCTGAGCTGAAGTCAGACGCTCAGCCGACTGAGCCACCCAGGTGCCCCCTGGATTGAATTTTTAGAAAAGAGAAGGCATACAGTCTTCAACAGTCAGGCCTGGCCTGGGAGGAGACATCATGGCTGAGAAAGGATGACCCGTTTGCTCCTGGAGGTGGCCTTCTAGATGCTTGCAGTGAAGAGTTGGTCAGAGTGTTGGTCATGAGTTTCACGTCAGACATACACTGTGTGATTGGAGAGACGTCTAGCAAACTTTAGACAGCCTCTTTTTCCAGATGTGCCAATACAACATCTCACTAAAACATCAGAAAATGAAGACAAGTAGGTTTTCAAGGATGCATTTGATGTTCTTAAGGTAAAGCAAACAATTTTATAAGAATCTTCGCATGGTCCTTTGAATGGTATTCCTGTATTTCTGAGTTGAGTATTGAATCGTACACACGTGTGTGCAGGTAAATGGTTTTGTGGTTACAGCTCATAAAAACCTATGCTGGTAGATCCATCCTATACATGTGCGTGTTGCACATATACATGGGCACACAATCAGGAATACGTACCATCTATTTAATAGCATGAGAGCAAGAATCCCAAATAAAAACACAGTCCTGCAGCGTGATGGCTGATTTTTTATTCGTTTGCAATCTTACCTCAAGTATGAACCCAGGTTTCTGAAATCCAAAGGCTCAGTACATAAACCCAGTGGGTCACGTGCAGGGTGCGGTCGGGGGATGTTCTGATCACCCCGACCCGGGGGGGGGGGGGGGGTGGCATTTGCCAGAGACCTCAATTTCAATGGAACTGAAATCCATCTCATGCAAGCATGTAGCCTTCAAAACCCCAAGCCTGCATGTTCCTAAATCACAACATTCAGTTCATGAAAACGATCCCCTTGGATGGGCTTGCGCTTTAACGGAGGGACTTTCTGCCCTGTCACCGGAAGCTTAAGGGCTCACAATTTTCCTTTCGGTTTTCTTCTTTGGCGCTGTATTTCTTTTACCCACCCATAATCCCGGGATAGGCCACTCGAAGGCTGAATGTCTGAACAAGCACCGAGGAAGAACATTCGAAGAAACAAAAATTGGCGTAAGATTTCCTGCAGTTTTTCACGGAATTTTAATGTATGTCTGCGAAGAGGTAATAAACGGGCTATATAGTCCATTAGGCAAGAACAAATTCCCCTCCATAATTTTATCTTTGTTTAATTGAATATTTAATTAGTATAAATACGAAACTAATTTTTTAATGTGTTCAGTACATTTAGCAGGAAAAGCTGGTGCCGGGCTCCGTCTTGAGAAGCCCTTCTCCAGATGGGGACAGCCACCCTGCCCTCCACGTCCTCCTCGGTGTGCTGATAGAAGTGAGTGGGTCATTTGGCATTAGCAAAGGAGTAAGTTAGCATTTGCACTGAGCTGGATCTTGCCAGACTGTGCATATTGGAGGCTGCAGACAGAGGCTCCTTTCACGTTGATGAATGGGTTTTTTCAAGCGTTCCGCTCCCTAGTTATGAGAAGGGTGACCCGGTCAGGAGACGACTTTATGAAGCTATAAAAAATGTATGTCACTTCGGACTCTCTAATGTCACGGGGAAGGGAAAAAAAAAAAAAAAACCTGTGCAAAAATGGCAGGGTAATAAGGCTGTTTTCAACGTTCGAAATAGCTTTCCGTCTACAGTCATACGTTGCCCTAAAACTGGGGCAACAGAGCGCCCACCAAATGCTGTAGCTGGGCAAATCAGAAAAAAAAAAATTTTTTTTTGGCTTTGTTTGGCTTTGCTGGCCCTCACCCCAAAACTTATGGTGATGGCAAGGAGGCATTTCAGGTCTGGTAGCTCTGTGTCAGAACTGGGGAAGGTGCAAATATCTTTTTCAAAGCCAGCAGTGTGCTCAAGGTGATGAAGTCTTTTAAGTATGCAGAAGAGCCAGAAAAGGAGTCACCGCAAAGCAAACACATTTTGAAAGAGGTCTTTTCATCTAATATTTTATAAAGTCCTTCTTCTGTATCACAAAGAATTAAAAAAGAAGAAGAAGAAGAAGAAGAAGAAGAAGAAGAAGAAGCAGGTTTTCCAGGTACACTGGCCCCTATGCTTTTTGGTGAATACCCTGGAGTTTACAGATAGGGAGGTGTAAATTTTAACAAAAGCCATAATTTAGCATTCGTTGAATTATCTCAATTCTCGCGTCTATATGCGTATTTCGCATTATCGGGTGCTTTCGTTTTTGATATGTCACACATTTCATAATTCATGTCCAAATGTTCATTTATGCAAGGTAGGGGACCCCGAGGACCAAGGCCAGAGGTTTTGCCTTTATTAGGGCTCCAGTTAGTCACAGGTGAACTTTGGCATGTCTCAACTGTGTTCATATACTGGCTTGGTCATGGTCGAGTTATGTAATAGTGGGGTATCCCATTCTAAACCGAAGAAGAACCCTTTGTCATTTCTTCTCTGGGGCTGGTAAACCTCCTCCATCAACACACCCGGAATGGAATAAAACACCAGGTAAAAAGCTCTGTGTTCCATACTCCAGTTCTAGAGACCATCCAACACGTCAGTAGGTTTGAAGAAGGAGGCAGAGGACTGAGGTTTTCACCCACAGAACGCGGGCTTGGCGTTTCTCACCTTTTCTTCATGGAGAGGTTTATGCACATCAGGCTGGCTTTTTAGGTTCATTCTGAAGAAAGTTGACCATGGTTGATTCTCTGTCTTGGTCACTATACTTTGTACCCTACAGGCTTTCCAACTTGGCCATGGCTGACCAGAAAGCCCACGGAATGCCTTGACCTCAGCTTTCTCTCCAGAGTATAGACTATTTTGTAGAGCCACTGAACCACTCCATCAAGTGTAGGCTTTTGAAGGAGTTTGGATGTTAGACACATCGAAAGGTTTGGCAATAACAGAAGCAGACAGGGGGAGGGAGAGACAGGAAGATCTGAATCACAAGAAGGACAGAGGCTACTGGGAGGGTGGCTGTGCACCAGCAAAGCTGTGGCATCAGAACACAACTCAGAACTCCCCGAAACCTGACCAATTGACTTGTCCTGACTTCTCTGGGTGTTAGAAAGCCCCATCACCTGGAAAGTCTTGAGCTGATTTCTCTTTGTAGCCTGAGCAAGGGAGCCTAACACAACAGCCTACATTCATATTTCAGAAAGAAGCCTCATCTTACTGAAGAGTGTTTTTAGTTTTTTTTACGTTTATTCATTTTTGAAAAACAGAGAGAGACACAGCACCAGTAGGGGTGGGGCAGAGGGGGGGGGGTACCCAGAATCCGAAGCAGGCTCCAGGCTCCGAGCTGTCAGCACAGAGCCCGACGCGGGGCTCAAACTCACGGACCGTGAGATCGTGACCTGAGCCAAAGTCGGACGTTCAACCGACGGAGCCACCCAGGCGCCCCAGGAGTCCTTTTAAACTTTACATAAAAACAACGAAGGAGTAAAAGGGAAATAAACAGGGGTGGCTGGGTGGCTCAGTAGGTTGGGCATAGGACTCTTCGCTTCAGCTGGTGATCTCGTGGTTTCTGAGCTGGAGCCCCATGTTGGGCTCTGTGCTTATGGCGTGGAGCCTGCTTGGGGTTCTCTGTCTCCCTCTCTCTGCCCCTCCCCCACTTTCTCTCTATGTGTCTCTCTCTCAAAATAAAAAAAATAAAGAGTAAAAAGGGGAAATAAACACGTGATTGCCTTTAAAGTGTTATAATGAAAAGAGTGAATACACTCTCATTGGAGGCTTCAGATTGGTTATTTACTTTTATAACCAGGAAGACAAAAATTAATTAACCGAGTTGGCTTTTCTACCTAAGTGGTCTTGTTTGTTTGTTTATTTTCCTTTAGTAAGAACAGAATCACTGGCCTATTTGGATGAGTCTGTTTGGTCTAAGCAGTCCTTCCCATTAGTATGCCAGGTCAATGATGTCAAATGAAATAGAGACAGATTCATGAAAAAATATAATGAACACCCATAGAAAAGAGAGAATCAGTGTTGCTTTTAGGCCTTGATCTCTTAGGCAAGAAGGGGTGTGTGGGCTGTAAATACTTTTAAAACAATAATAAAACTAACAAAAAAATAGACCTGTGTTTTATTCTCACCGCCATTCCCTCCCCGCTCCCAACCCATGGGACTCCAAAGCTCTCTCGTGTACTAAAGAATGTACCTGTTCACAATACAAAATGAAAAAGTTCTTGAGGTGAAGACATAAGCCACTTTCTAGCATCCAGGGATCAGAAGGCCTGATTTCGTCGTGAGTGCTTGGCGCTGAAGAGAACTCCGAAGACAGATATCTAGACCCAAGGTTTTGTGATTTCTGAGTACCCATGCTTCCCGAGTGTTGGAGCCCAGTTGCGTAAAACTGATATTTTTTCAAGAAAAATTCCACATCGCTTAAGAATTTATTAACAATTTACATAATTGCTTAAGTAATCTGCATAATTGACAGAAAGTTTAATTTGACCCTAGTTCAACTGTAACACTTATGGTTTTAAATTGAAATTGATATAATTCATTTATGAGAGTAATTAAGCTATGGTGTCTAACAAATACAATGTGTGCCGCCTGAGGCCTCCAAGACCAGAACATGCTATTAGAATCTTTTATTTAAATGTGTCAGATCTGTTCATCTCTACAGTCACCCATATTAAACTAGAGGAAATGGCTTATTTGACCTTGAGCGCTGTGCTGCTGAGAGTATTTGAGGCACCCAATTCACCTCCCTTTCGTAAGCTCAAGTATTTAAAGAAAACCTAAACTTTACCTAGTTGGACTTTGAGGAAAAGAGTGTATCTGAGTATATGATAATCCCACAAGTTATTAAACATCAGATTTTCAGAATAACAAAACTGAGAACTGCCCCCAGAATGATGGATTGTTAGCTTTGACAAGATGACTAATATTCATGGGTGAGGGGAGTGGGGAATCTGTTCACCTTCCTTGAAATGCATGCCTGTATATTTAAATGCATAGTGTATTCAACTATCTGAAGGGTGGCCGTCCCAAATAGAGTATAATGGTGCTGAAAAGAGAACATGCATCCACACGGGGAAGGGCAGAGTTTCATTTGGCCAAGAGCTTGTGGCATGCAACGTCTCTTCACTTGGAAAATGTTAGATCTCATGCCTTTACTTTGTCACTGCCACCTGTGCAGCCTTGGGGACCCAGAGAATATGGACGAGGGTCGGATGCAAGTGACATGGTTATGCAGACAAAGTGTCTCTTGGGCGCAGTCAAGATCCATCCTTTTGCAATGGTCCCGTGAGCGCTTCCAAAGAAAATCCTGCAATGCATCCTCATACGTGACACCAGACTCCACCCCTCCCCCCTCCCAGGCACCTGCATTCTTCTCCCTCGTTCAGCTCTTAGGACGTTTTCGTCTGTTCATCACTGATCCTTCACCCTCCCGAGCAATTTCCCTATTGGTCTCAATTCTCATTTCCTCTCACGTTATTTCCTTCCTTCTGAATCCAGACTCCCCACCCTGCGCTGGAGTTTGGCACCACTGAATTGACCGTGAGGTTACTGTTCAAGTATGCTGCGGTGCTGAACACCATGCCAGCTCGTGGCACAATTTATCTCACTTAATCTTTGCTGCATTCCCGAGAGTTATCTTCATTATGCAGATGAGGACATGGTGACTTCAGAGGAGTTAAATGGCATGCCCAAGTTCCCAAAAGAGCCTGGACGGCACCTGTGACCATGTGGCCATGTATATATATACCTCCGGAGAGTTCCCTTCTACTAGATCACCTCTGGGATTACGACATTACCTCCTTTTTGGTGGTTTAATAATAAGAGAAGCAACAACAACAAAATGGAGAGACAAAACCACACAAAACGAACTTAGAGCTTAGGAAACCATTATGGGATCAACAGCCTTGCGATCACCAGCCTGGTCAAGGCAGGACTTGGTCAGCTGTATCAGAGCCCCGTATCGGCCGCCCTTCACAGCCCTCCTGCCATATACCGTATCATCCCTCTAACTGATAATCATCATTTTTTTTTTCATTTTGTTACAGTTGTATAAACCAAGTGGACATTTCTAGACGCTACTGTTTAACCCATTTTAATTTTGATTTATTTTAGTTAATAGATTCTCTCTGTCCATTTCCCATTTTTGTGGTATAACTATGGATGGCTTATAGAGTGTCCCACAGTCTGGGTTTTGCAATTGCCTGCTCAAAGTGCAGGGGTTTTGTTCGTTTGTTTATTTTTGTTTGTTTCTTTGTGTGTTTACCCTCCTACATCCTCTATGTTTCCCAAAGGTTGGCAAATGGAAACAGAGGCTTGATATGATTCAACTTGATTCCTCTGGCAAGGGTGAAATTGAAACTCTGTTTTTCAACAAAGGCACACGGTGCCTGTTTGTCTTTTTGTGAAGTTACCAATCATTGATGTTTTAATGTCTAGATTCATTAATTCATTGGAGGGTTATAATATGGGATAATGTAATTCTTTTATTTCTTTCACATGTATTATCTTTTTGGTCATAGAGTAGAATTATTTTTTTTTCAGTTTATTGATTTATTTTGAGAGAGAGAAAGAGAACATGAGTGGGAGAGGGGTAGAGAGAGAGGGAAGGAGAGAATCCCAAACAGGCTCTGCACTGTCAGTACAGAATGGGATTTGGGGCTCAATCCCATGAACCATGAGATTATGACCTGAGCCAAAATCAAGAGTCAGGTGCTTAATTGACTGAGCCACTCAGGTGCCCAAAACTAGTTGACCTTTTTTTTTTTTTTTAAATATTTGTTGGGCTTCACTCCATTGTAGTTACTATCGTTTTGATGTTCAAATTGTTACATCTTTGTTTGGTAGTGGAAGCCTTTACAAGTTGACTTCTGAGTCCCTTTGGCATAATTCTAATTCTTTGGAATTCTAGTAATTCTAGTGACACAATTCTGGTAATCTGTGATAGCTTCCTTGCTATTCAGTATAACAAAATCTGTAAGATTTATCTTCTACGTTTCCTGCCTCAAGTCTAGATTCCTCCATCTCTCCTTTAGGAGGTGTTATGGGCTGAATTGTGCCTTTCCAGAATTTATATGCAGAAGCCCTAAACCCCAAATGTGTCTGTATTTGGAAGCAGGGCCTTTAGGATAGTAATTAAGGCTAAATGAGATCATAAAGGTGATGCTCTAATCTAGTAAGACCAGCGCCCTTATCAGAAGAGGAAGAGATGTCGGAGATTCTCAGTTCTCTCTATGTGAGGAAAGTCCATATAAGGACCCAGTGAGATGGTGGCCATCTACAAGTCAAGTGGAGAGTCCCCACCAGAAATTGAATCTGGTGGCACGTTGATCTGGGACTTCTAGCTTCTAGAACTGTGAGAAAAGAAATGTCTGTTGTTTAAACCACCCAGTCTGTAGTATTCTTTTTTTTTTTTTTTAATGGCAGCCCTGTAAGACCAATATAGTAGGAAAAGGCATTTTGATTGATGTATGATCTTCACTTCGGGGTTGATTATTCTTATAGAGATGATCACTGTTTCTATGCCTTTTCAGTGGACAGAATTAGGTAAGATAGATAGATAGATAGATAGATTTAAAAACCTCATTCATTCATATTGATAATTCCAGTGAAAACTCAGTAGTATGAGATTTTTACTTAACCCAACATCTCTACTGGATGCATCATCTGTTTTCCACACCAAGAATCTAGCTTTCAAGGGCACAGGAATTATAGAATTGCACCTTGACTCATGAGTCATCTTGACTCATTTGTTCCCACATTATGCTCTTATTTCTCTCAGAATAATATTACAAACATTACCGACTTTCATATGATCACTAAAACAGTTCATATTTTTGCACATGCTCTCCCGATTTACCTCCAGTTTTTGTTTTTTTTGTTGTTGTACCACGTGTCTAACATTAAAGCGTATCATCATGAAATAGTATACTTTCCCACCTTTTGACTCTCATTTAGTCTTGGTTATCAAATATCTGTATAATTAATATAGATAATAAATAAATATAATAAAATATCACCACCAACCCTATGTCAGTATCTCTCTAGACATTCTGGATGTTTCAAGCTCATTTTCTAGTAAATTCCTCTGTAAGGTCTCATGGAAACAATATTTCTTGAACCCTGGCATGTTGACAGCACTTTATCATTACCCTAATATGTAAAAGTTAATTTTTCTGGATAAAAATTATGTGGCCCACCTTTTCTTTTCATGTTTTGACTGTTTAACTCAATTTCCTTCTGGAATCAGCACTGCTATAAAGAAAATGGATAGCAATCTACTTGTATTTCTAATGGGTCTTGCTTTTTTTATCTATATGCTACATTTTTTAAAAAATTTTGTTTTAAAGTCGAGTAATTTTACCAAAATACATTTGTGTTGGTCATTCAAGATAAATGTCTTCAAGTATATAAAATACTCTTTGGATATATAGTTTCAAATATTTTTCTTCTATTCCTTATGTATAATTTTTCTTGGATTATAAGTTATAGCATTTGTTCTATCTTCCTTAGTTTTCTTTTCCAGAGACTCCCATTGCCCGTATGTTTTATCTTCTTTGCTTATATTCAACATGTCTCATTTTCTCTTAAATCCTTTTAATCTCTTTTCATTTTGTTAAACATTTTTTTCTGAGTCATATAACATTCATACAAAGACATTATTTTTTAATTTGCTCTTGTATTTTTTTCTAGTTTATGTCTAGTTTACGTTTCAATCTAAAGTATTTTTTTTCATTTAGACCTACTATTTTCCTGAATTCTCTCTGCAATTTTTTAGTTCTTTTTAAATTTGATTCTTACTTTTTTCTATATCTAATATCACTTAAAATATTTTTTTCTTTTGAGATGGTTAGAAATGAAACCTCTCTTGTAAGCAGTTCTTTCTTTTGTGCTTTCACTGTCTATAGGAATATTATTCTGTTTTTTGTTACTCCTTTCCCCTACAACTTTGTGTGGTATTTGAACGACATACTTGTGTGTTACTTAATTTTATGTGAAATTTGTTTACCTGAACATTCAAAACGAGGCATGGAACCATGCCTCTGTTAAGAGTCTGGTATTCAAAATATATCCCTCACAACTCAACACAAAAACAAACAATCCAATTTTAAAATGGGCAAAAGAGTCGAAGAGACATTTTTTTTTCCAAAGAAGATGTACATATGGCCAGCAAACGCTTGAGATCTTCAACATCCTTAGTCATTAGCAAAATACAAATGGAACTACAATGCGATAACTCTTTATACCCACTGGGATCACTAAAAACAGAGAAGAAAAAATGTCGGCCAAGATGTACGGAGTTTCTTCAAAATTTTAAAGGTTCTTCATTAATTTTGCTTTTGCTATCTAGTTGTTCTATAGTTTTGAAGGTTTTGGGGAGTTCAAAAACCATGTGTCCTTAAAATAAGTTAAGCTCTCTTTATTCTTAAAATTGAGTAACATTTCTTTTTTTCTCATTTTTTTTCTCACTTTAGCTATTCCCTACTCAAGCATTTTCATGGACTTGTTTTTCTCCCCCCTAAGATATTGGGTTCATCATCGCACATTACCCATTTGGAGATGGTTAGCATATGCATTTTTCCTTTCCCTCTGGATATTCTCACATCCACCTCTCCAGTGTATCTCTTATTTTCTCACATCCATCTTCTTGTCAGCCTTGTAATTTTCTGATGGTAGCATGCTTTGTAATTACACATGAATGCATTGAGCTATGACCTTCAGTTTAGTCCCTCAAAATGTTTGGAATGAGCAGTAAAAGTTGGCAGCAAATGGAAAAATTGACTTTTGCCTCCAGTTCAAAGTTCTGATGCTTCCTCCTGAAAACCTCAGGCTAGGTGCTTAAACTTGGCCTGTATTTGACCCACAAAAGGAGAATCATTTCCTGTAAGCAAAATCCGTATAAATACTTGATGGGATAAAACAGAATTTCCTCTTATTTTCACCTGGCTTTCAATTTTGAATAGTCATTGCTTTAAAACCGGCTGTGCCAGATCGTCTATTGGCGTTCACAGAATTCTCTATCTTCTGGCCTCTCCCTCATATTATTGGGGCTGAAAACACGAGAACTGCATTTCCCAGAATCCCTGAAAGCAGCTCTGGTTTTAGTCTGTCCAAAATATATCTATATATCTGTATCTCTCTCCCTCTCTCTCTCTCTAATCTCTATATCTATCTATCTATCTATCTGTCTGTTTATATCTTTCCAAAAAGATTTGGAATGAACAAGTGAAACAAATCTATGGAGTTCTCTAACAGCAGCTGGTAGGTACCAGACATTGGCAGAAAGCAGCAGATGTTAGGAATTGGTGGTGGTTTCCAGAAATTCTCCCGTGAAGCACCCACTTGAGTGCAGCCGGGTGCCGAAATCAGTGGTGACTGCCTCTTACAATTCCCACTACCTCTGAGTCGTAAAGTCCAACAGAGTTTTCCTTGAAATTTGTTCCTTTAGACTTTCTAATGGGTTTGTCAGTGACTAGTTCCAGCCATTTAATCCCTTCCTGCTTGGAATACACAGGGCACTTTGTGTTTCTGACTGAACTCTGACTGATTCACGGGGCGTGTTGGTTCTCTTCTAGTATATTTCTCTGAGCCTGCGTCTTGCAAAACAGACCCATTTCATGAACACTGGAAACCCATTGAAGCATGCGCGCCCCTCCTTGTGTGAATCCCACAGTCCTTATCAGGAATGCCTCAATAGCTCCTGCTTCCCCAACTGGTGCTTTTATGAAAGCACTTTCCTAGTCAAAAGGGCTTCGAACTTGTACAACTTTCAATGGGCACATCTTTACATTCTCAAATAAATCCCGAGCCTTCTCCCAAATTATCATCTGGCCGGCAGACATCCAGCGGTTGAGACAATACTCTCATCGCACACTTTGAAGATGTTCCTTTTTCATTGTAGCAACACATTATGTATTTATCTTGATTGTCATCAGTTGCACAAAGGAGCATTTTTTTTTACTTGTTCTATGGTGTGCTTTATGTCCATCAGAATTTCTGTCACCGCTTTTCAGTTTCCAATTATGTCCAGGAAGATTTCCACTTAAGATCCAGTAGATGTACCTTCTTTCTAGTTCTCCCACGAAGTGCAACGAAAAGTCCTGGATATTTCGATAAAACAATAGTGAGAAGACTGAAAAATAAAAGGAGAAGATAGGCTGCCTAGGAACCGTAAGACTTAAGGAATAGCACAATGACGGGTTTGCTGAGTTTGCTTTTTGCCTTGCATTAAAGAAGCCAGAAATCCAGAAATACCAAAAGCCCAGAAAAAATGCCCCCACAAACACCTTATCTTTCTCTAGCTGAAGAACAAAAGAGAGGGACAACCTAGGAAGACAGAAAAAAATCACGTAGATGGTAATCATTTTAGTTCAGCAAAATATCGCAAAAGTTTTATAACTTCCTACTCACCCATGCCAGCAAAGGCCAACTGGTACCCCTAAGGCGCTAACAAGGTGGTCAACGCTCTTACAGAATTGATATTGAAGAAGAAGCCTGAGTAAGGACCTAGGACTTCCATTCCCAACAATGGGTAGCAATGCCTCCTCCCATGGTATTAGTGAGAATAATCAGGGGTCCTGGAATTCTATCCTCATTCGGCAACAGTGAGGCACCTTCTCCCCCTCCCTATTGTGAAGATGTTAGAGGAAACCTAGTGCAGAGTCAGGATTTTCATAATTACCCGAGATAACAAGGTCATCACTTCTGTGTCAGTGGAGACCACGTGGAGAGCTAGATCTCCCAACACCCCTATGCAGTACAAGGACTTTCCCCCCTAGGATATCAATGGAAGATGAGAGGTGAATCTGGACTTCTAGTTCTGCATGGCAATAAGACATTACTTCCCTTTCCAATGCTGGAGCAGTGCCAGAGAAAACCACCTAAAGCAGAGGTTTAAGAAAGATCCAGACTCTTATAACATAGTAGAAATGTCAAGTTTTTGTGCTGTGATGTAAAGGATTAACCTCGCCCCAAGAAAGTTTTGGTTTTTGCCTCTGGCTCTTGGGAGAGAGCCTTTGAGCCCTTGGAATGTCCTGCTTGATTGGAGTTTCTTTGTTTACATGGAAGATTTGGATAGTGTAGGATAGTCTGTGCTAACAATGTGATTTATACATGGGGGTCTTGGGCCCCCTGGTATCATCATCTCTGAAAAAGCTGAAGACCAAGGTCAGTCATATGGTCAGCTAGCATATCTACCTAATCAATACCCAGTGAAAACTTTGGATTCTGGTAACTTCTACAGAACTCCATGTATTTGTCACACATCATGGCTGGGAGAAATAAGAGCTGTACGCACAACCCCACTGGGAGAAGATAATTGGAAACTTCATGACTTGCCTCTCATGGACCCTGCCTTATACACTTTTTCCTCTTACTGGTTTTAATCTATATCCTTTCCTTGTAAAAAAAAATAATAACAAATAAATCATATTTGTGAGTTGCTGTGAGACTATGGAAATGGTCCTTGCTCAATTTTGTGAATTTTTCTGGGGAATTGTTGAACTTGAGGGTGGTGAAGGACCTCCTTAATGTACCTACTTGACAATCTCTCATTTGATGGTTGTGGAGATCTCAAACTCAATGAAAAAAAGACAACTGATAGGTGCCAATAATGAAATCACAGAGATCTGAGAACTATCTAACACAGATTTTCAAGAATTTAAAAATGCCTCAATTATGATAGGAGAAGATAGGATTTGGTAGGCAGAGAGGGACAGATTAGGACCTGAGGTTCCTGAGTGGGGGAAAAAAACCTATTTTGGAACAATGCTGGGAGTGTCTGACCACAAGCAAGTCCCCTCAGACTTAAGGTTCCTCTTAAGAATGTAACAGACCCCACCTACTCCCCTTCAGGTTTCCCCTCAGGAATTTGTCCAAAGACCTAAGTATGGCCATAGACCACCCGTCATACAATGGAAATGAGCCAATCAGGAATGGACGACCCAGCACCTAGAGCTATCAAGCAAATAAGGGTTGAACTTGAGAAGGAACAAGGGAGAAAGGAAGGGGGAGAGCTGACCAGAACCTTATAAAACAAAGACCCTTGCCTACAGTCCTCGGGCACTCACTTTCAAATGCCCCTTCTCTATAAAGAGAGCTTTCCTTCTATTCTTCCATTCTAATCTTATATTCTAATAAACTTTTGCCAGCTGCTCATTTTGTGTCCACCTCCTCATTCATTGAAGCCACGAGACAATGAATCCCAGGTATTGTGGTAAAAAATCCTGCAACACAATGAGCAAACACACAAACATGCTTGAAGCAAAGGGAAAAAAAAAATAGAAGACTCCAGGAAAAAAAAAAAAAGATCCAACAAAGACATAGAAGATATAAAGAAGAATTGTATATTAGGAATTTTAGATTTGAAAATTTTTAAACGGAAAAATACAATAACCAACATAAAAAGTTCAGTGGATAGGCTCAGCTGCAGAATATAGGGAGCCCAGGAAAGAAAGTGAATTATAAGAACAAGAGAGATTACCCTCTATGAACAAAAGACAGAAAATATAAATTTTAAAAAAAAGGAAGGAAAAAAATTTTAAAAAGGAACAAAATGTCAAGAACCTGTATGTCCATGATAAAAGATCTAACATTTGTGCCATTGGAGTTTCAGAAGGAGACAAAAAAAGACAGAAAATCATTTTAAAAAATTGTCAAAGAAATATTGGTTAAACCCTTTCAAATTTGGCAACACATAATCTTATAGAGTCAAGAAACTGAGAGAATCACAAACAAGATGACTCAAAAAAAAAAAAAAATCCATGCTAAGACTGATCATTATTAAATGTCTGAAACTAAAGAAAAAAAACTCTTGAAGATAGTAGGAAAAAAAGCAACACCTTGGGGCACCTGGGTGGCTTGGTCGGTTGAGCGTCCGACTTCGGCTCAGGTCATGATCTCACGGTCCGTGAGTTCGAGCCCCGCGTCAGGCTCTGTGCTGACAGCTCAGAGCCTGGAGCCTGTTTCAGATTCTGTGTCTCCCTCTCGCTGACCCTCCCCTGTTCATGCTCTGTCTCTCTCTGTTTCAAAAATAAAGAAACGTTAAAAAAAAAAAATTAAAAAAAAAAAAAAAAAAAAAAAAGCAACACCTTGCTTACAGGGAGAAAAAATTTGAATAGTGGATTTCTCATCAGAAACGATAGAAGCCAGAAAGATATGGCACAATGTATGGCACTGAAAGAAAACGAGGGCAATTTAGAATCATATACTTATGAAAAGCATACTTCATAATAAGGAGGAAATTAACACATTTTCAGACGAAGGAAAACTAAGAGAATTTGTTGTCAGCAGACCAATTCTAAAAGAATAGCTAAACGAATTTTTTCTAAACATAAAGGAAATAATTAAAAAGGAATCTGAAAATATCAAGAAGAAAGAAAGAACATAAGAAAGAATATGAGTAAGTCCAATAGGATTTTCTTTTCCATTTAAGTTTTCTATTTTTTTTTTTTTTTTATTATTTTTAAGTAAGCCCTGTGCCCAACCTGGGGCTTGAATTTACAACCCTGAGATCAAGAGACACATACTCTACCAGCTGAGCCAATCAGGTACCCCGGTTTTCTAAATTCTTTTTAACTCCTTAATGTATGTGGAGAAAGTATTTAAGACAATTATATTATAAATGGGAGAGGGTAAAAAAGTCAAAGTAGGTAAGATTCCTAAACATCACTCAAATTGGTAAAATGACTATACTAGTAGCTTGTGATAAATTATGTGTATATAATGTAATACCTAGAGAAACTAGTAAAATCATTGTAAAAAAAGACATGCTCAAAACACTATATATAAATCAAAATGGAATTCTAAATATATTCAAGTAACCCACCAAACTATAGGGAAAACAAAACAGATAAAAAAAACAAAGAGTGGAAAACAAACGAACAAACAAAAATGCCAGAGCTAACCTGAAGATACCAATAATTACATTAAATGTAAGTGGTCCAGTTAAAGTGATTGGCAGAATGGATCAAAAAATATGACTCAACTAGATGCCGTCTACACACAATTCACATTATATATAACAGCTTTGATAGACTGAAAAGAAAAGGAAAGAAAAAGATATATCAATTACAGTGAGGCAGTAGTGGTTATATTAATATAACATAAATTTCAAAACAAAGAAGTTTATCAGATACAGAGAGCAATGTTCTATAATGATAAAAGGGTCAATAAAATAAACAAGATATAACAATTCGAAATGTCAAATCTACAAAATATATGAAGCAAAAAAGGGTAGAACTAAAAAGACAAATAGACGAATTCAACACCTCTATTTTAAAAAATGATGGGATACCTAGACAGGAAGTCTACAATGACATCGAAATTAATAACACCATAAACCAACAGGATCCAAATAACATTTATAGATCAATCCATGAAACAGCATGGTAGACATTTTTCCAAATGTCCACAGAATATGCAACAAAATAAACCATATCCGTTGCCTCAACAAACAAGCCTCAACAAATTTAAAAGTATTATAATCATACAAGTGTGATGTCATCACATCATGGTGATATCAGACTATAAATCAATAAAAGAAAGATAATAGGAAAATCTCCAACTACTTGAAGTCTTTTTCTTCTTCTTCTTCTTCTTCTTCTTCTTCTTCTTCTTCTTCTTCTTCTAACGTTTATTTATTATTGAGAAACAGAGACGGAGCATGAGCATGGGAGGGGCAAAGGGAAGGGAGACACAGAATCTGAAGCAGGCTCCAGGCTCTGAGCTGTCAGCGCAGAGCCCAAGGTGGGGCTCGAACTCACAAACCACCAGATCATGACCTGAGCTGAGGTGGGCAACAACCGGCTGAGCCACCCAGGCACCCCTTGAAGTCTACTTCTACAGAATGCACGAATCAAAGAAGTCTCAAGGGAATTAAAACTACAATGAACTTGAATGAAAATGAAAATGACACATATTAAAATCAGTGGGATGCAAATAATGAAGCACTGAGAGGAAAATTACAGTTCCTAAGGCATATATTAGAAAACAGGAAAAATCTCCAAGTAACACTCTAATTTCCCATCTAAAGAACTTTTAAAAAACAAAGTAAAATAAATCCAAAGAAAATAGATCGAAGAAAGTAATAAACCCAAAAGAGCAAAAATCAGTGAAAGTGAAAACAGAAAAATAACTGAGAAAATCAATGTAACAAAGAGCAAGTTCTTTGAAAAATTCAGCAAAATTGACAAACCTCTAACATGACATAATGACAAGATGAAACTGACCAAATCAAAAATGAAACAGGAGATATCACAACAGATCCTGCAGACATGAATAATAAGAATAAGAAGAGATAGAAATAATAATAAAAATAATAAAAGGTATCATGAAATTTTACACATGTAAATTTGACAACGTGGACGAAATGAGCCTATCCCAGAAAACCGCAAACTACCACAAGTCGTAAATATTTAATAGATAATTTGAATAGCTCCAGAATTGTTAAGGAAATTAAATTCATAATTAGTTGTTAACTCTCAAAAAAGAAACATATAGATGTGGGTAGTTTCACTGCAGAATTCTACCAGATATTGAAAGAATTAATATCAATTCTACCCAACGTCTTTCAGAAAATAAAAGAGGTCAGGACATTTCTGAAATTTTTATGAGGTTAGTATTATCCTGCTACGAAAGCTGGAAAAAGAAAGTACCAAAAAGAAAAAAAAAAAAAAGAAAGAAAGAAAACAAGAAAGAGAGAAAAAAAGAAACTATAGGCAAATATTTCTCATGAATATAGACCAAAAAAATATGAGCAAAATATTACTAGATAGAATTCAAGTGTATATAAAAAGAAGTATCCCATGACCACGGATACAGAATGGCTCAATAGTCTGGTATCAATCAGACTATTTTAGTAATCCAAAGGAAAACAATTAACATCATTATTAACAACACACACACACACACACACACACACACACACACACACACACAGCTTTTGATAAAATTCAACACTTATAATGAAAAAAACAAACTCTCAGATAAAAAGAAATAGAGGTGAAATTCTTCAACCTGATAAAAACCATATACAAAAATCTACAATTAACATTATACTTCATGAGAGAAGACTGGATGCTTTCTCTCCAAGATCAGGAGAAAGACAAGGATGTTCACTCTAATTACATTTACACACCATAGTGCTGGAAGTTCTTGCTGGTTCTAGAAGGTAAGAAAAAGATATAAAAGGCATACAAATTGGAATGGGAAATGTAAAATGGTTCCTGTTTGCAGACTGCATGATTTCTCACATAGAAAAGTCCAGGAAATCTACCAAAACTTAAAAAAAAAAAAAACACCCTCCTGTAACTATTAAGTTTGCTCACTGGGGCTGTAGGACACATATGAAAATACAAAAATTCATTTTTATATGCCAGATATATATATATATATATATACTCACACACACACACACACATATATATATACACACTAGAATCTTTATATACTAACAATAAACACATAGACACTAAAATTAAAAGCATTATACCATTTATAACATCTTAACAAATAAGTAAAAATCTAACAAAACATGGATAAGACTTCTAGGCTGAAAACTACCAATTCTGGGGGGGGAAAAGTGAAGATCTAAATCGATGCAGACATTGTATGATTTTTGATTAGAAAACTCAACATAGTCAAGATTGTAATTCTCCCCAAACTGATATACAAATTGATATAAGCCATTAAAACACAATTCCAGCAAGGATTTTTTAGAAAGGCAAGGTTATTTAAAATTTTACATGGAAATAAAGGGAACTAGAATGGCCAAAACAATTCCAAAAAAGGAAGAAGAAGGTGGGAAGAATCAGTCTACACAATTTCGAGACATATTATTTGGCTTCAGAAATTCAGACAGTCTAGTACTTATGGAAAGCATATAGATCAATGGCACAGCTTGGAGAATCTGAAATTAGACACCCAAATATGCCTAATTAACTTTTGAAAGGTGCAAAAGCAGTTCAGTGGAAGGAAGATAACCCTTTCAACAAATGGTGCCGGGGCGATTAGACCCAGACGCAAAAACAAGAACAAAAATGAACTTCTATCTAAGGCTCACATCTTGTGCAAAAATTAACTCAAAATGGATCAAGGATCTAAAAGTAAAATGTAAGCATATACAATACTAGGGGAAAAAAAAACAAGAGAAAATATTCAGAATCTAGGTCTCCAGAGCCTTCTTCGACTTGACATCAAAAGTGTAATCCCTAAAAGAAAACAAACGATAAATTGGGCCTCATCAAAACTAAAACCTTTTGCTCTGCAAAACACCTTGTTAAGAGAATGAAAAGATGAGTTTCAGACTAGGAGAAAACATTTGCCAACCAACGCATGCCTTGGATCTAGAATATATAAAGCACTATCAAAACTCAAAAGATTAATCATAGCAATCATCATCATCATCATCTAGAAATTGGAAAAAAAAAAAAACGTGAAGAGACACTTCTATATAACCACTGAAGAGGTTATGTAGAAAACAAAAAAGCACACGAAAAAAATTTGAACATTAGTCTTTAGGGAAGTTCAACTCTAAATTACAATGGAATACACTACATGTATATCAGAATGACTAAACTTAAAAGAAAAAAAAAAAGAACAACATTAAATACTGGCAATGAGGCAGAGAAATCGGATTACTTCTACATTGCTGGTGATAATGTAGAATTCTACAACTACAGTTTGATAGTTTTCTAAAAATATATCAAACATGCAATTAACATACAACCCAACAACTGCAATCCTAAGTATTTATGCCAGACATATGTAGACGAATGTGCCCACGTAGACCTGTATAGAAATGCTTGTGGCAGCTTAATTTGCAATAGCCCCGAAGTGGAAACAACCCGGATTGGTTTTCAGTGACTGAACGGTTAAACTAACTGTGGTATATCCATACGATGGAATATGACAATCAATACATTAAGAAGGCAAATTATTGATGCCGTAAAAAACCTGGATGATTCTCCAGACAATTCCACCGAGTAAAACAAAATTCCAGTCTCAAAAGAGTACATAGTGTGTAATTCTATTCGTAAAACATTCTTGAAAGGACACAATTATAGAAAAGGAGAGAAGATCAGTGGTCGCCGGGGGTTAAGGAAGAAGTGAGGAAGAGGCAACCAAGATCCTGCAGTGAAGGCAGTGATGGCAATGGAAGAGTCTATGCCTTGACTGTCTCGATGTTAATATCCTGGCTGTGATACTTCGCTATAGTTTTGCAATATGTTACCGTTCAGGGAGACCGAGTAAAGGGTCCAAGGAATCTCCCTGTATTATTTCTTCCAACAGCGTGTGAATCCACAGTTATCTCAAACCAAAAAAAGGTTAAGTAAAAAAAAAAAAAAAAAAGAAATTAGAAAGTTCTATTTTTGCTTCCATCATAATAGTATGGTTTTTCTTATTCTCGGCGCTTTTGCATTTGCCACATATGATAACCTTAGTAATGATAAAATGCTTCCGGATCTAAGCACAAATACAATATACATCCTATAAAAGCTGGCGGAAACAATGGCTCCAAATAAAATTGCTGATGTTACATGTGAATGGCAGCCAGAGATGGCAAGTGGCTCTTCTTCAGTAGAGTTTGATTTATATAGCACTTTTGTTTCATATTTTAAGTAGATGAGAGTATAATGTAAAGTGTCATTAGGCCTGGTCATTTCACAAAAAAAAAAAAAACAACAACCAGGAATTATCCTCATTATTACTATTATTATTTGATTGTCATTACTTTCTTTTATTTTTATTTAAAAAAATTATTTTAATGTTTATTTTTGAGAGAGAGAGAGAGAGACAGAGAGAGAGGGTCAGAGAGGGAGACACAGGATCCAAAGCAGGCTCCAGGCCCTGAGCCATCAGCACAGAGCCCATCCGGGGCTCGAACTCGTGGTTTTATTAATTGAGAAATTGAAAGATTATGTAAAAAGTACTTTTTATGACATTGATAAAGCCAGAAAAGCCTCTTTCCGTGATATCAAGTGATATGTTCAAGAGAAACATTTTAATTATTCATTGTTTTGAGTCCCTGAACCTAAATCGTAGATACTAATAACATGATTATTAATCCTAAATATATATATATATATATATATATATATATATATATATATATATATATATCTTATTTAACTTAACAGATCCCAATCATTGTCATGGCCACATATAATGAGTATAAAGCAAGTATTAATCTTTTTGTGGAGGTATGATTGATGCATAGCATATTAGTTGCAGGGGTACAACATAATGATTCAATAATTGTATACATTGCAAAGTGATCACCGTGATAAGTCTAGTTAGCATCCACCAACATCCATAGTTACAAAATGTGGTAACCATGACCATTAATTTTGCAAATAAAAATAACGTGTACGAATTTCTCCAGGGAACTTGATACCCTTCACTTTTGAGGAAAAGGAACTGAAGATACAAAGGAAATTGAAATATCGTCAGGGACAACTGGGTGGCTCAGTCAGTTAAGTATTCGACTTTGACTCACGTCGTGATCTCACAGTTCATGAGTTCGAGCCCCATGTTGACTCCGAGCCTGCTTCAGATCCTCTGTCTTCCTCTCTCTCTGCCCTCCCTCCCCCCACTCTCTCTCTCTCAAAAATAAATAAACATTAAAAAAAAATCTTCAAATTCTACAACACATATGAAAGCGTATTTTCCAGAGCTGAGTGCAACCTGTGTGGCTATCTCCTATTCCGGATTTTGAATGTCAGTCAAGATTTGACATGGCATCTGATAGCGTGCTGAAAGGAATGGTTAGTGAGAAATGTCTTCATAATTTGAAGGAAATATTAGATGTAAGTATCCAGAATTATCTGGGGGAGCCTGGGTGGCTCAGTCGGTTAAGCATCTGACTCTTGATTTTGGTTCAGGTCATGATCTCATGGTTCATGGGTTTGAGCTCCCCATCAGGCTCTGCACTGATGATGAGGGGGCTTGCTTGGGATTCTCTCCCTTTCCCACTCTCTGCCCATTCCCCACTCTGTCTCTGTCTCAGAATAAATAAATAAACGTAAACAAACAAATATCAAGAATTATGTGATAGAAGCTACCAAGTATTTGCTGCCGTTGTTGACAACCTAGCACCGTGACATGTTTTCTAATTTAGTCAAAATGAAGAGAGAGGAAAACAAAATTATAAGCAAATAAATGATAGCTGAGGCAGCCCTACTTTTCAAACCCAAATCCTTTCCATAGTTAAGATGATTCTTCTTTTCTCCTTTGTTATATGTGAGAGTAGTATTTTTTTTTAATTAGTTGTTCTTACTAAGTAGATCATTAGACATTTTATTTTATGCAGTTGCCTGAAGTGTGTCATTGGTACCAAATATCTATTATATGACCTGAGTACCTGGTATACCAATGGTACCTTTTCAAATCTTTGCCTGTCTACCACTCAGCCCTCTGTGTAACGTGGAATTGTTACAAAATGTGTGTCAAGTCAATGAGAAGCAGAATTAAAAACTGGTAGGTGGTGTGCACTAAATTGTGCTTCCCTCCAATTTGTAGGATGACTATCTTTGAAGGTAGGGCTTTTAGGAGGTAATTATGTTAAATGAGGTCTCAGGGGTAGGCCCAAATCCAATAGAATTGATAATTTTATAAAAGGAGGATTTCTCTCTCTCTCTCTCTCTCTCTCTCACTCTCGCTCTCACTCTCGCTCTCTCCCGCCCTCCCTTCCCACCATGTGAAGAAACAGAAGACAACCATCATCTACAAGCCAGAAAGAGATCTCTCAGCAGCAACCAAACGCACTAGCATATTTATCTTGGACTTTAGGACTATAAGAAAATCCGTTTCTATTGTTTAAACCACCTAAGCGATGGTGTTTGTTACGTCAGCCAAAGCTGTATATGCAGTAAGAGTGTATAATGGTGCAGCCACTATGCAAAACAACATGGCGGTTCCTCAAAACATTTCAAATAGAATTACCATATGACCCAGGAATCCCACTTTTGTGTGTCTATCCCAAAGAATCGAACGTAGCATCCCCAAGAGGTATTCACACATCCATGTTCGTAGCAGTGTTATTGACGATAGTCAAGAGGTGAAAGCAACCCAAGGGCCCACCAATGAACAAATGGATAAAGAAAACAAAGAAAGAAAGAAAGGAAGTACTGTACGGTCTGCTTATATAAGGTATCGAGAAGAGTTGAATTCAAGAAATAGAAAGTAGAAAGGTGGTTGCCAGCAGCTGAGAGGAAGGGGAATGAAGGGTTGTCAATAGGTATAGAGTTTCAGTTTTGCAAGATGAGAAAGTTCTGGTCGTTGATGGCACGACAGTGTAAACATATCACTTCTTAAAGTGTATGCTTAAAAATGGTTAAAATTGGAATTTTTATGGTAGGTGGATTTTACTAAAATCTAAAAAAAAAAATATCCTAGCAAAACTTTTTTTGACAAGATTTACTACACAAATCCGCCATGAGCTTGGTCCTTTTGCTATACCAAGTTATTTTTCTAATAGTCAGGAACATCGATTGTTAACCACAGGTCATCATTATTCCCAAGGTCCTAGAAGTTTATACATTTATCTACATTGTGATTCCAAATGGTCTAGAATAATGGCTTTCTATATTTTGCTTGTCTAAGAAAATTGTGTTTATTCTTTACCTTGACAGAACTGGGGGTTTGAGGAAGAAAATAATGGAAAGCCTTTCCACCAGGAAATTAAATGCTGCCTTGTGCATTATTTGTGGGTCTGAGATATTTGGGTTTATAGCTTAGCCATATGTTTTCAATACATGTACATCAGCAGACACTTTACTCTTTGTATCCTGTTGTGCTGAAAATTTCAAAGCACTTTATGAATAACAATTTCCTGAGATATAGGCTTCTGGAAGCCACAGTCAGTTTTTCTGAGAAGAGAGCAGAAGCTTCATCTTGAAAGGTGTTGTGGGATGTGGAAAAAGAACCTTATTCGTGTGCAGGGACATGTTTAGAGAGTGGGGTTTGAGGGAACCCCAGTTGGCTTCCAGTTGGCCTCTGGAGGTAAACTTTATAAAAACAATATAATAATATTAATAACAATAATAATGCTATTTGTAGTGGCCTTAAAAAATGAAGAATCAGAGGTGTCTGTGTGGCTCCATCAGTTAAGTGCCTGACTCTTGATTTTGGCTCAGGACATGATCTCACGGTTCATGGGATTGAGCCCCGCATCGGGCTCTGCGCTGACAGCGTGCAGCCTGCTTGGGATTCTCTCCCTCTCTCGCTGCCCATCCCTCCCACACGCTCTCACTCTCTCTCTCAAAATAAATAAATAAACAAACATTTTTTACAAAGTGAAGAATCAGTCTTACCTTCCTTGAATAAATAAGGGAGTGAAAGAATGGACAAAGGACTCATCATTAAATACTTAAGAGGTCTGGGGGATGGTGAAGAAAACCCGGGACAAATATGAGAAAAACCTAGATCCTGACCTATCGAAGAGCTTCTCGGGTGTGTTAGTTTTCTATTGTTGTTTCAAAATTACCATAAAGGTATCAGCTTATATTGCTACAGGTCATAAATTCAGGTGCAAGTCAACAGGGTCCTTTGCTCAGGGCGTCATGAAGTCACCATCACGGTACCAGCTGGAGCTGCCCTTCACATCCAGGGCTGGGGACCTCTTTCCAGCTCACTGGCTGCTTCCAGAACTCATCTCCGGTAGCTGTGGGACTGAGGTCCTATATTTTGCTGGCTGTTGACAGGGACAGCTCCCAGTTTATTGAAGCCACCCTCAAGTTCTTGCCATGAGAACGTCTTCATCTTCAAAGCCAGGAATAGAGGAGAATCTCCATTACTCCTGTCAAATCTCTGCCACTTCCAGAAAGGCCCCTTTTAAGGGTTCAGATGATTAGGACAGGCTCAGCAGATGGTCTTCCTATTGCTTAATTCACATCAAACTCAATAGTGACCTTGATTATATTCACTAAATGCCTCCTATTATGCAAGATAACATAATCACAGGAATGATGTCCCATCATATTTAATAGTTTCACCACGCTTAGGGGGAGGCAATAATACAAGGTGTGTACTGATGGGGCAGGAGTACTGGGGGTGGTCTTAGATTTCTACCGCCATACCATGTATTCAGGAGGAGAGGCACATAATCAGGCTATGCGCCATTTTAAAATGGTAAGTGATGGAGGCTATCCACGTAGGATGCCATAAAGCTCAGAGGAGAGGTTCTTGGCCAAGTCTGAAGATATGAGAAACACCGGAGAATTTGAGAACACACCTTGAGTCTTGGCAGATATTTAAGACTAAAGTGGGCAAAAAAAAAGTTTGAAGTGGGCATGAACGGGCTTGAAAGAGATTTGAGAGAGAGAGAGAGAGAGAGAGGGAGAGCAGCAGTGGGACAAGTGAGAACCATGGGGAAACGCTCCTTCACAGGGCAAGCAAGGACGGAGAATGAGAAGAACCATCAGAGAGCCACATAGAGAATAAAGAGGAACACAGAAGCCAAAGAAGTGAAAGCTGGTAGGGAAAAGTGAGTGCTATATTAGTTTCCTAAGCCTGCGGTAACGAAGTACCACAAACCGGGTGGCTTAAAACAACAAAAATGAATTCTTTTATAGCTCTGGAGGCTGGAACTCTGAACTCGAGGTGTAAACGTGGCCACGCTCTCTGTGAAGAGGACTCTGAATCTTTCCTTCCTTCTTCTTAGCTTCTGGTGGTCGCTATAACCCTTGACATTCCTTGCCTCGTAGACGCATTGCTCTGTTCTCTGCCTTTACCTTCATACGGTCTTCTCCCTGTGCGTCCGAATCCCCCTCTTCTAGTAAGAACCCCAGTCACGGGAGATCTGTTTTTAATTTTTTGAGGAACCTCCACACTGTTTTCCAGAGTGGCTGCACCAGGTTGCATTCCCACCAACAGTGCAAGTTAAAAATAGACCTACCCTATGGCCCAGCAATAGCACTGCTAGGAATTTACCCAAGGGATACAGGAGCGCTGATGCATAGGGGCACTTGTACCCCAGTGTTTATAGCAGCACTTTCAACAATAGCCAACTTATGGAAAGAGCCTAAATGTCCGTCAACTGATGAATGGATGAAGAAATTGTGGTTTATATTCACAATGGAATACTACGCGGCAATGAGAAAGAATGAAATCTGGCCATTTGTAGCAACGTGGATGGAAATGGAGAGTGTGATGCTAAGTGAAATAAGTCATACAGAGAAAGACAGATACCATATGTTTTCACTCTTATGTGGATCCTGAGAAACTTAACAGAAGACCATGGAGAAGGGGAAGGGAAAAAAAAAAGTTAGAGAGGGAGGGAGCCAAAGCATAAGAGACTCTTAAAAACTGAGAACAAACTGAGGGTTGATGGGGGGGGGGAGGCAGGGGAGGGTGGGTGATGGGCATAGAGGAGGGCACCTGTAGGGATGAACAATGGGTGTTGTATGGAAACCAATTTGACAATCAATTTCATATTTAAATAAATAAATAAATAAACATTTAAAAAATTAAAAGAAAAAAAAACAAAAAACAAAAAAAAAACAAGAACACCAATCACGGGATCAGGGCCCATCCAAATCCAGTATGACCTCATCTTAACTTGATTACAACTGCAAAGATCTTATTTCTAATCGAGGTCACATTCACAGGTTCTGGGAAGGAGGACTTTCACCTATTGGTGGCAGGGAGCACAGTTCAACCGATAATGATAATGGTACCGAAGAAAAATAAAGAGGATGGGAAAGACAAAAATTGAAAAGTGACCCCTGGATTTTCCAGGGGAGCTCAGGGGGAGCTCTACCTGAGGGGAGTGGTTGGTTGGGGGAATGGGTGGTACAAACATACAGATGTGGAAGGCAAGGAGAGAGAGTGGGAAATCTAGAGGAACCTGTTTTAGCTAAAAGGGAAGCCTAGAAGTAGAAAGGACTACATCTTGGGAAATGTCTGGTAACTGCAATAATCCAACGTTCACGGTCTCAATATTCTTCATGACTTTGAATAGGAGGCTGAAAAAGAGACAAACGGTGAGGAGTTGGGCTCACGAAGAGGGTGGTATCATTTTTTAATGTTTATTTATTTTTGAGAAAGGTGGGGGAGGCAGAGAGAGGGGGAGGGACAGAAGGTTCCAAAGCAGGCTCTGTGCTGACAGCAGCCAGCCCAGCGATGAAGGGCTCAAACTCATGAACCATAAGATCATGACCTGAGCCAAAGTCAGACTTTCAACCAACTAAGCCACCCAGGCGCCCCGAGGGTGGTATCATTTCTAAACATTTGCTCGGAGCAACAAGAAAGAGCTAACAAATGAGGTTGAGGAGTAGCTGAAGTTGGAAACTCCAGTGTGTGATGAGTCGCCTGTAGACCTCAGCAGGCAAGAAGCCTTGGTGGAAAGGCTGTAAGTTAAACCAATACTGGCCTTCTGCTGGGAGCCTGGGGCCAGGGCTGGCTCCCTAATTTGTAGGACATGGTGCAGAATGAAAGTATGCGACCTCATGTTCACAATCAGGAAAAACATTTTCCTTTCTTCCACAGTCTCTCTCATTTCTTGTTGTAGTATTTTTCCCTGACTGTTTCATATCATGGTGGTCCTTCTGGCTCCCAGGACTCCTGTGGGGTGAAAACCGACACAGGCCCTTGGGGTCCCACACCAGGACCTGGGGTGCAGTGAACATGTGCCATCCCCCATCCAGGACCCACTGGGGGGGGGGCGTTGAACAGGTGGCGAACAGGCAGGTGGGAGCCTATATACCAGGGAGGTGAGGAGATAGCTACAGGTAGGTGCACACAGGAGCAGAGCCTCCAGGCGCCTGACCAATGCTTCGTCGTCCCGTTGGACTTGGCCTGAAAAACACACGTGCAGAGGTAGAATATTAGAATTTCAAGATGGCGACTGGAGAGTAATAAACCCAAGCAAGAGGCCACTTTCTGACCATGTAGTCTTGTGTAACTGCACCCATCCCACCCTCAGGAAAGGAGCCCCAAATGAATGAGAAGGTGGAGAATGGGCAACGGTGGGTAATGTTGGTTCGGTGATACTCTGGGGGAGATTATCCATCGAATCCTGGGTTGGGCGCAAAAAGAAGAGATTCAGCAAGTTTCTGACGGACAGAGCGAGCCCGGGAATCAGGTATTCGAAGTCTCGGTAAAGATGAAAAATGGTTTGGAGTATAGAGTGAGAAAGAACTGAAAGGATGGGAAATTATGATCTAAGATTGAAAAGTGAGAGTCTGACATTTTCGAGGTCCAGGTACAGGAGGCTGAGGGGAATGAAAGACAAAGCTTTCTGTTTGGGGCAGTGAAGGTGCTGTGAGGGTGCGTGTGAATGGAGGCCTGTCTTCTTCCTCCTTCTTTGTTCTCCTCCCAGCCCCCATCCTTCACTCACTTCCCGAGATCTCTAGAAAGTCAGAGGAAAAATTGAGTCACAACGTTCCAACTTAATAGCATTACTATTTCTAATCATCTCATAAGGCTCCCAAAATGTACATACACAAATCATCAATTTGTGGGAGTTGAACACGTGAAAACTTCCCCCGGAGCTAAAACATCACAGAACTGCTTTATTTTATTCTAAAAAGAAACCACAAATGTGATATCGGAGACACATAAATGCAACAATTTGTTATTTGTGTGACCTTTTTTTTTTGTTTCTCTAAAGGCAAAATGGAAGTTTAGACATGCATAGTCAATGTAGCCGGTGTATTTAAGAAAACAGAAAAATGCTTTAAAATATTTAAACTGGAGAGTGAAATAGCATGCCTTCCTATAAACACCTTTTGTCTTGCGAGGGAGATGAGAGCATAAGGCAATGTTATTTTCTCCTGTTATGTTTTTTTTTTTATTTAAAACATTTTTTAAACATTTTTATTTATTTTTGAGAGAGAGAGAGAGTACAAGTGGTGGGGGGGAGGGGCAAAGAGAGAGGGAGACACAGAATCTGAAGCAGGTTCCAGGCTCTGAGCTGTCAGCACAGAGCCGGACGCGGGGCTCGAACTCATGAACTGTGAGATCATGACGAGCCACCAGGTGCCCTGTCTCCTGTTATGTTTTGTATTAAATTTATTTTAGGCATTATTGATTGATATCACATAACAAATGGCTGTGACCAGGGATGAGCCCAATGAGCAAAAGTTGTTGCTAATATGATCTTTAAGGATGTTTTCTTATTGTCAAAGTTCATAACATCAGCCAAGAGCTGGAAAGAAGTATCTGAGGACAATATTAAATGAAGGGCAGATTATTACACGGCTGTGAGAAAGGCATGAATATTAAGGAACTAGAATGTCCTTATAGTTCTGCACTTTTAAAAAATAGTGCCCACTATCAAGCCCCGATTTTTAAGTCTCTATGTTACCCTGCATCTTCCCCTGTAGATGGACACATTTTACATAAAGAAAAACCAGGAGACAATTGGAAATCCCTATATAGAGAGAGAAGCTTAAGGTTGAAACAAATGCATTAAAAGCAGTCCTGAGATCCTTCTTGTTTTCTCAGCAGGTGTAAGCTAAAAGTGTCTCAAAGGCAGACCAAGTAACTGATAGGAAGAACACAGAAAGGCTTGGCAAGAATGTTTCTTTTTGTTGCCATAAACATGTGAGTTGCACCTGCCTGGATTCTCTCCCTTCAGCTTCTGATGAAATACAGTCAGACATTTCATGTGGACATTTTGATGATAGGAAGAGGAAAGAGAAGAGAGGCGAAGAATGACAGGATTCCTGGGCCCCTGGGTTGCCATCTGGATTTGCAAGTGCGACCTTGTGGTTATGCTTCTCTGACGATGTGAGAAACCAGGTGAGTCGCACTAGCAATCTCTGGTCTAGAAGATCAATTTCACAGTCTCTTCTAATGCCCTGGCTGAATTCCTGGTAAATTTTAATGATCAAATTATCTCTGGTATTTCAAAATGGATGTATTAATGCACAACTCGGATCAAAAAAAAAAAAAAAAGACCTTATTTCATAGAAGATTCTCAGTGCCAAATTTTTCTGGATCTCTGTTCTGCTCAACGATAGGGTTCCTGTACAGGAAAAGAAAATCCCATTCAGATTTTAAATCAAAGTGCAACTCACTCTGTTGGACGGTCTAACACCTTGACTCAGGGTAAATGGGCATTTATGTATTTGTATAATTAAAACATATTTCAGAAACAGGTTTAAACAGGATGTGTCCTAAAGAGTTGGTGCCTTCTTGAAAGAAGCACTTTTCAAAATGCATCATTTCGGCTTCAAGCAATACGCTTGCTGTTCACCTAACAGGAGAGGGAAAGATCCATCAAATCATCGGACATGAGGGGTGTGAGTGCAAGTGAATTCCTTTCAGCTCATTCGGGTGGCTCCAACCGGGCACTGAATTTGCATCTCGGCACCATTAGATGGCCTGGAGTTCTTAATTACCAAACAAATGGAAACTTGCTGCCTGATGCTGTCAGCTCCTTTGTGTATCATTCTTCACCGAACATGAATGATTAATGGAATTTTCCCAACACAGTCAAAGTTGTTTGCTGATGGAATTAAAGCTGAAATTGGCAAGGTCCTAGTGGGAAGACTTTTGCTATAGTGTCATGAACCTGCCAAGCTCTCCAGATGAAAAATAGGAACAATTAGTGATGGCTCTGAACAGGTCTGGATATTCTTAGGGTTTGGTCCCACATGAAAGTCATCTTTCTTTGGATGTTGTACCGGAGGAAGATACTGACACTCAGTCTTTTTTGCGGATTGTAAGCATCAGTGACAAGGGTCTCTGTCCTGATTAAAATGCTGTGGCCCAGGTAAGTGGTGAGGTGGCGTCTTTCCAAAGCCTGAGCCAGAGGTAACGCGCAAGGTCCGCACCATCATGCCACAGGTCCCAACGCATTTCAGCTTAAGTTCAGAGCAGGGAGGCAGGGCATCAGGGGACAAGGTTATCCCGGAAGAGGATGATTGTTAATGCTCTCTTTATGAAGAGTTGTGTCTCTGGAGGCAGAATCTTCTTAGTGATTTAGATGCGGAAACCAAAGGGTTAAGGCTGAAAAGCATGAGTAGGCAGGCGTAATTAAGAAGCCTCCATCTATCCCAGGGTTTTCTCTCAAACTCTGCCTTGCCACATAGAGTTACATACTCTTAACTCTGTGCCTTGTAATCCCTTGCCAAAATTCTGCAAAACCAGCATTCGCTCTGACCCAGCTTTGTCACCCCCCTCACCCACGTATCTGTTCCACCTCCCCAACAAAGATCACTGCAGCTTGCTCTTTGTCTGCCAAGAGTAGCTTGCAAACAATCCTCCCTGTTTAATTATTTCCAAAATTGACAATGACCTCTGTAGCTTGGTGTTAAATACGGAATCAAGAGCCCAACATTCCACGCACTTGGCTGTGACAATGTACATGGCATTGATGCCTGAGCATTAGGGCCAGGAATCTGCCTCCCTCATTATTAGAAAGTGACTTGTGAACTTACAGACATTATTTCTGTGATGTAAGATGGATCGCACCAAATGTACCTAAAGTTGACCTGCTTACAGATGCTTCTGGTGATTAATCAATGCTCCCTTGTTACAACGAAGGCAAGATAGGTTTGGCAAAGCGGGTAACTTCTTAGTCTCCGCGCTGGTGAAAGTTTCAGAGGGCTCTGTTATTGGTTTTGACTGGACATTCTTGGCCCTCTGACTTGTAATTTTTGGGTGCCTCCTGCCAAATCAATGTGTAATGTTATCCATGGAGATCACAGGTTGGTGTCAAGCTGTATGTAGTCTCTCTTCAATGATGCACAATTTCAACTCTACTTTTTTTTTTAATTTTTTAATGTTTATTTTTGAGAGAGAGAGAGGCACAGAGAGAGGGAGACACAGAACCTGAAGGAGGCTTCAGGCTCTGAGCTGTCAGCCCGACGCGGGGCTCGAACTCACGAGCTGTGAGATCACGACCCGAGCCGAAATGGGATGCTTAACTGACTGAGCCACCCAGATGCCCCTCAACGGTACTCTTGGAAGGTGACTTTTCTCCCTAGCTTCTGGAGTAAGTACTGGCTTCTGAAACTTCTATATGAGCCATCGCGTAAAATGCTGAGTCGGTATGGATTCAGGTCCCTGGATGCGGTCAACGTACACAGATTTTTCCAAAGAAGGGTTTCTGAGAAAGTAACTGTTGCACATCAGCGTCTGTGTTGCACTTCAGTTTGGGAGATGGGACTAGCTCATCTGCAAACATAAGTAATATATTGTTATCCACACTCTAAAAGATTTGGCATTGCTGTGTTGAGTCTTGGAAGGAAAGTAGAAAACAAACAAACAAACAAACAAACAAAAAAAAAGGAAAAAAAAAAAACTCTCAGAAGATAATAGTTCCTTTGTATGTGGTAAAACCACCCCAGTGCCAGGTAAGATTCATGCTTGGTAAATGTTCCTGATGCTGGTGTCGGGGAACAACACGATATCAATGAGTGTTTTGTTAATTTCAGTTGGCAACGAGCCTTTCCAAGTATACCTTCTGTGTTGTTTTTCGGCTGCTCTGAAATCAGCTCCAAGTGCATGAAATAAAGGACACATTTTGATCTTTTTAAGAGCTCGCAGTGGAAGTCCGATAGTCTGTGCTTTGCGGATCTTTCTACCTCGGAGGGGGGTGGTGTATCTTCACAGCTTGGCCTCTTCCCCCCAAATTGCTAGCAGCCATGCAAGCAGGCAAATGCAAGGTGATTAACTAAAAAGCCATGTAGATTAACCTCTTCTATGAGCATGTGGTTCCACTTTGGAAAGGGATGTGTGATTTCTCTCGGTTTGTTTCCAACACCTTCAGGGACATATACTCATCCCCCTGGGAGAGCAGAAGGACTGACAGATCGCCAGTGTCTTTAATCACCAGGGGAGTAGTTATTCTATGATAACGACATCCTTCCTTTGCATTATCCTGTTACTGGTTTCTAACAACAAATGGCTTGAGCAAAACAGGGAGTGAAGCCCACGATTTATTTCATGACAGTTTCACTCGTGACTCAAAATCCAACTGGTTCTACTACAGCGTTTAAAACCTGGGTCCTGACTGAAATGAGGTGAATATACACAACGAGGCAGAAAGCGGGTAAGCACGAAAAGGCGGTTTCCTTCCTTTGGATTTGTAGATTCTAGTGCGTAATAATGTTTAGAGATGAAGGTGGAAATCAGAGACTATCCAACAGAGCATAAATAAAGTGAGGTCCTTAGATAACATGCCTATACCCTCTTTGAGATACACATGATATCAAGCCAAACCAATGTCTAAAGACCTTGACATAGCCCATCCCAGTCTGATGACGGAGAGAACTGAACACAGCCCCCCTGCTTAGGAGCTGTGTCACTTGAGGAAGTTCATTTAACACTTCGGGCTTTGATTTCCTCGTTAGTTAAATGCATTCAAAATACTTGGTGCACAATGATGGTTGTAACTCAAGGAGGTAAGCTGTGGAACCGGAAATCACAGTGCCTGGAACCTAGTATACACTCAGGTGGCGATATCGTTGCCATTTTGACTGCCATACTAATCATTATCATTAATATGGAATGAAAATTCTGGTTCTTCAATAATTATTCAATACTGAATGGCCTGAAGTTTTGGGGGGCGCAAATAGCTGAGTTGACTCAATACTACGTCGGAAGGTGTGTGGGTGTGTGTAAATCTGAGACCAGAGTTCAGCACTCTCCATGGTTCGGTTAACTTGATGATAGAGAGTTGAGGTCTCCAGAATAAAAAGCCAGTGGGTTATTGCGCCCAGTGATTCCATAAAACTTATGACGCAGAAAGAGGGGAATGAGCCATTCTTTCAACTTGTGCTCCCTGAGATAATTGCTTACAATTAACTCCGATGTTTTGCTTTTCTCCTCCTGCCACAACCAAGTTTTTCAGATATTCTGTTGCTTTATTTGCTTGCTTGTTTATTGGAAACCCTAAAAACTCCCAAGAATATCTACAACGAGGAATCAACGCTACGCATTCAACGTAAGCATTTAGAAACTATCCATCCAGCAGGACAAAGGTGGCTTGGTAGGACGTGCTACCTTCTTCCCCAGGCTTAGAGGAAGAAATCGTGTTGAGACATATAGGTAAAGACTGAGGCACTTTTCTCCATATTAGGTTTTGACAAAATTCTCTGAGAAAAAAAAAAAAAGTATTACCAGCTCTGTGGACTTGGGTGGGTTATAACCTCCCTGTGACTCAGTTTTTCTCATGTCTAAAGTAGGGATAATAATAGTGTATAACATATCAAGTCATTGTGAGGGTTAGGAATCCATTTCTAGAACACACATAGGACAGGGCTCGGCACAAGGTATAAACCACATAAACATTTGTTCAACCATATATTCGTGGATAAAGTAGGAGAGTCGAATTATCTTGTTACTGCTTTTCTTCTCACAAAAAAATACATGCATCTACTGTATATAAATATATATGTGAGGATCCTCAGGAAATGTGCATTAAAGAAGGGGTGAATTGATTTTTAGTCAGAAATACAAACCATAATTTAATTGACTTGGTTTTTATCTCAGTGTTTCAACGTTCTAAATTTGGCAGACATTTCCAAAATTCTCTTTAGAATCCTAAGAATGCTGTGTCTCCTCTCTGGACTAACTTTATTCATCTTAGAAGCTCACCAGGCCCCTTAGAATTCCATAGGTGCATGATTGTAGTAACATTTGCTATAGTACAGAATTTATTTGCGGGTATTATGTTCTATGAGTGATTGGTTATGATTCTTGTTCATTAGGGTCTACGATGGCAATAGTCTTTTTTTTTTTTTTTTGGATGGCGATCATCTTTATATCATACAAAGTCACTCATGCTTTGTTTGTTTCTGTTATTATGTTCTACGAAGGGACTGGTCATGGCTCCTGTTCGGTTTCACCTCCTTTTTGACTCCTCACCTCATCAGAACTTGACCTTGTGGTTTACCGAACCCAGACGACATGGATGTTTTTATTTTATTCTCTACAGTGAAACTAATCAGCAAACATCAATGAATCAGTTCATCAACCAAGGAATTGACGCTAGTCTCTTCTTCACTTGGCTTCTAGTTTTTGGACAATTTCATCAAGGACTTGAAGAGCTGCTTCTCGGGTTAAGTTATAGTCATATTCTGATAAAAGCATCCAACACTCCATCTGCCTGGATATCAGAAAAGAGCCAGCTGGAGCCTCAGAGGCCTCTAACCACCAGCCAGCCATTAGAAACTCACTTTGGCTGGTAAAAGCCAAGGGAATGACGAGAATTTAGGGAAAGAAGGAACAGAGGCGGAGAGCAAACTCAATATTACCATCTTTGAGATCAGACTGTGGCTCATCAAGATATCTTTCCAATCAAAGACCTTTTGTAATATCCACGTGATCCCACTCTCAGGACCTTGCCACGTTGTTTTAAACATTTGAAAAGTGCATCACAGATACAACCATGAAAATAAATCAGTAGTGCCTTCAAGGGGCGGCCAACGTGAACTGAACCCACCTCATTGTTTTGGGGGGCTTTTTTAAGATGGAAAATTGAGAGAAAAAGGGAGACAATTGGTTGGGAGAAAAACACAGAGAAAGAAAGCCCCACCAAAACCAGACTTTCCACCAGGGCAGGAAAGCCTTCCGAAGGAAAATCACCTGCTGGGTGAATACGCCAGAACGTAGCCAAGGGGGTTTCATTCCACAATAATGCTTGACCTGATATTCATTTTCGTCTCGGAGCCAAGGGGGTTTCATTCCATAATAATGCTTGACCTGATATTCATTTTTGTCTCACAGTGTTACGAGTAAAGCACAATCTCGCAACAGCTGTCAAATTCTTGATTCTCTTCTCCCAGTAACTGCTTTCTTACCATTCTGGAAATGTAAGACACCATGTCAATGAGCCACATGTGGGACTGCACTGTAAGCACTTGCTCCTGGGACACTGGTGAGTGAGGCTGAGTGGTTGGAAACTTCCCCTTAAGTACTTAGAAGGGAGACCGACTAATGCACCTACAGGCAACATAATGTGTACATTCTACAGCAGTGCAAAGATGTGTTTCTTTCCAAATTGTGGCAGAGCCATGCTCTTGGGAGCGTATCCTAGCCTAGCTCTTTTTTCTTTTTTT
Organism: Panthera pardus; assembly: GCF_024362965.1. Classification (NCBI taxonomy): domain Eukaryota; kingdom Metazoa; phylum Chordata; class Mammalia; order Carnivora; family Felidae; genus Panthera; species Panthera pardus. The sequence goes on from NW_026526810.1 coordinate 6,347,518, forward strand.
AAACGTAGCTGCTAAGCCTTCGGGTTGGTACTGTGCTTTCTGACAACCCGATGTACTTAAGTTCTTCACGTGAGACGAGTGGATATTCTGTCAGAGGACATTTCTGCACTGTTTGGAAAGTAGTCAAATGTTTCCCGCTGAAATAAGAGGAAGAAAACGGCGACAACATTTTGGATTATTAGATAGATTGCCCAAAGCCTTTAAGCAACATGCAATGGTACCTATTTTGCTTGAGCTCTGCATTATTGTGGACTTGAGTTATCTGTGCCTGCCTGTGTTTTACTAATCAAAACTTTGATTATAGTAAAAAAAAAAAAAAACAAAAAAAACAAAAAAAACAACTTTAGATTGGCACTTAACAGACCAAAGTTCTAGGTGTTTAGCACTAACTATCTGACATTGGGTCAGTCGTTTTCACCTCTGTGTTCAACTGTCTTATCCTAGGAAAAGGAAATATTGGCCTGGGTTATTTCAAAGGTCCCTTCTAACTCTGAAAATCAATGGGTATCGCTCGAATATATGTGCTAATAAAGAAAATAAACTAATTGGACTACATTCATGAACTTCTAATAATAACTAGGCATTTCAGACTCAACTTTTTATATTCAAGAACAACACACACACACACACACACACACACACACACACACACACACGAAGGAAAGAAGGAAGGGAAGAAAGAAAAGAAAGGAAAGGCAGATATCTTAGCAGCATCATTGCTGGCATTGCTCCCAAAGAGGATAAAAGACGAAAAGGATGCATACATGTGCCAGATGCGTGTAGAGTGGGGTTGAAAGAGTGGGTTCAGAAAGCAGAGTGGTTAGGTCCACATCTCACTTCAACCGCCTACAAACTGAGGCGCTTTCATCAAATTGTGCATTTTCCTATGTGTCTCAGCATCTACAAAATGCGAATAGCAATGGTAACACCCTGAGGGATGATATCATCTGTGTATGGCCAAGACCAAATCATCGACTCTGTGATTTCAGGAAATATTTTTTAGATGAATGAACAAAAGCAAAAACAAAGCATACCCTTAATGCAAGAAATAACAAGACACATAGGTGTGCACCCATGTTTCCAAAGAGAGGCACTTGAAGGGTAATCAGAAACAAATCAGGAAGGTTCTCACAAGGGAGTGTGTGGGGAGTAGGGTGAAGACATTAGGGATAAGGGAGAAGTTGGAGTTATAACATTTTTTCTACAGGTTTGACTTCTAATGTATTTACATATTCGAAGAATGACAAGGAGTCCGAGGGAAAAATATTCATCCGAGCATGGAATAAAACAGAAGGAAAAGACACCTAACTTTTAATGAGGTTGGTAAGAGAACATAGAGAAAATAATTATTTCCGGTAACTTTAAAAAAAATTTTTTAATGTTGATTTATTTTTGAGAGAGAGAGAGAGACAGACAGACAGAATGTGAGGAGGGGCGGGGCAGAGAGAGAAGGAGACACAGATTTGGAAGCAGGCTCCAGGCTCTGAGCTGTCAGCACAGAGCCCGATGCGGGGCTCGAACCCACGGACCGCGAGATCATGACCTGAGCCGAAGCCAGATGCTCAACCGACTGAGCCACCCAAGCGCCCCTCCCGTAACATTTGAACACTACTTTGGCATACATGTTTTGTGCATGTGTGAAATGTGTTGTGATAATAGAGAGAACTGCAAACAAATCTTAAATGTACACAGAAGGAACACTGCGGGTAGTAATCTTCCCTGTAATTTTCAATCTTTGTTTTTCTATATTGTAGGAGTAGGATCCAAAAATGTAGCAAAATGTTAGAATCTTGTTTTAATTAGGTAAAAGTCTGTAGTGTTAAATTTGTATTGGAAATAGTGATATGAACTCACAATTTATATAGGACTGTGTTTTTATTCTTATCTAGGCATGTATCTATGGATGTATCTGTCTGTCTATCTGTTGTATCCTAGAAACAAGACATGCCAGTATCAGGGAACACATCTAACCCTCAGATCTTCATTGCCGTCTTTGAATAAGGAGATGTGGAAGAGTCTTCTCAGAGAAATAGCTATTTTCCTGATTTTGTTCAGAAAAAGTACAAGGTGAGACTATACACGGTTAAGAAAGAAAATAAAGACATAAAAGCCAGATTTAAGGAACTCTCGCTGGCCAAAGTTGGTATGTCAAAAGCAAATGATGATGATTTTTATAGTTGTAATACATTAAAAACCTGAGCCCATCGTGGCATTAAAAAGGGCTAGAAAATACATAAAGGAGAAAATGTGCAACTCTTCTTTCGAGAACAAAACTGGCTGCTAATAATGGTGGAAAGAATAATTACAGCTCGAAGATCACCAATTTGCATCTCTCAATGTTTGCGCGCCCCCTCCGCCCCCCCCCCCCCCCCGCCCCCCGCCATTGCCCTAACCACACACTGATTTTTGTCCGGTAAGATCTGCATTGGACTTCTAACTACAGAACTGTAAACAAAAACTTGTGTTGTTTTTTGGTACTGTGTTTGTGATCATTTGTCACGGGCACCATAAAACAAAATACACCTAGAGAGCATTTATTAATTCTAAACAGAAAAATGTACTGCAACAATGGATCCCGAGCAGTTATCACATTAACAATGTTAACAAATCAAACAGCTTTCCCAATAAAAGGACCACTTGGCATTCTGTGGTTCCTGATGTGATGCATTATGAAGTCCACATTACCTATGGAACGATCTTGCAAAACATGCTGAACATAAACCACTATAACCAACCCTCTATATCTCATTTCTAGCTTTAAAAATACAGGGGAAAGGAGAAACAAGATAAACAACTTGTGAAAGCAATGAAACAAGTCTAAAACGAAGCATGATCGATAATCCAGTGGCCTAGAGTCTTTATAAAGTCAATTTTCTTAAAGAACAGAACTAAAAAGAGAAAGATCCAACACCAACTATGAAACTTGAGTAGATCCAAGTTCAAAAAAACTACTTGAAAAGACATTTTGGGGCAACTTGGGAATTCAAATATGGATTAGATCTTAGATGTTAGATAATATAACGAAACTCATAGTCTTAGCTGTCACGATGGCATTGTAGCTAGATATGTTCTTCTTCCTAGAAGATGTATAGTGAGAGTGGGAGAGGGGTTAGAGAAAGAGGGAGACACAGAATCGGAAACAGGCTTCAGGCTCCCAGCTGTCAGCACAGAGCCTGGCACAGGACTCGAACTCACGAACCAGGAGACCGTGACCTGAGCCGAGATCAAGAGTCAGACGTTCAACAGACTGAGCCACCCAGGCGCCCCATGCAAGATATCAAAACGTTTACAACTGTTTAATAGAAGTGGGTATCATATGTATGTTTACTGTGCTCTTCCATTAACTTATATGTGACACTATTCAAAAATAAAGGGGGAGAGAAAAAAAGTAATTCTATTTCAAATTATATAATTTCAAATTATGGCAGGTATTGGAGATTTGATCTGAAAGTGTCAAAAGGGTCCGAAGAACGAAAATGAGATTGCCTGGAGTTTAGGTTGTATCGCCAGTCAAATCAATCAGATACTTAACGTTGCCGGGAAGATTTTCAGGCACTAGCAGGTCTTAATAAATCTAAGGTTGTGCTTCCCTACTGCGGGCCTGTGCTTTGTCAGGCCAGTGAGGGCTTCCCGCGGCTCCGGGGCAAACAGCACCCAAGTAACAGCAGTCAAAATACTAAAGCAAAGCAATTACGCAAGAAGGTAACAATCCACAAAAGTAAAACATTAATACAAACTTAGTAGCCATTAAAAACCAAGGACAACTCAATAAGACACTAACGATACGGATAACAAAGCACACTTCCAGGAAACGCTGGGAATTCTAGCCATCTGCTTGAAACCTAAATGGTGGGAGCTTCACAGCCTTGCTCAGCTCTCTGTAGCAGCCAGACTTCCTGGCACCATACGGGATTAAGGTCTAAGAGCAAACTCCCTTAGCGTGCTAATTTTAGTTTACTGATATCACATAGAGGTAGCTCTTCATAACTCATTTAAGAGCTACCAACATCCAGCGGCATTTCGTGCCATTTGCATAGAAACAGCACACAATAAATTCCAAAGTATTTGGTAAGTTCTTGGACCTTCCGGAGGCCTCTAGATTTTACAGCCCACCAGCGGACCAAAAACTTCACTCTGAGAACTGCTTCTTTGGAGCCCAAACATTGAAGCAAATCTATGTGACTCTCAACATCTGTTTCATCCACATCCATGGTCAGTGCAGGACACAGTGAAACATAGGGCTACATGGCTTGGAGGGAGACATTGATATCATCTCAGGGTTCTTTGCGGAAAGGCTCGTTCCGTGAGGTGTCCTTCCTCGCTTTGGTGATTTTCTCTTTTACTCTTTCGCAAGAATGCTAACGTTAGAAAGATTGGAAGTCATCCGAGCAGAGCTAACATAGATAGGATCAAAACCAGGGGATTCATCTGCCTAGAAACAAAAACCCACGCTTATCTTAACCCTTATTGCATGCAGAAGGCATGCTGGACATAACTGCTACCAATTTTCTTGCGCCATTTTAATAAATATTTGTAGTCGTTGTAATGATCTTGATGAGCTCCCTAAAGGTCTTGGTGCTTTGGACCCACATGCTGTCCAAGGCTGGAAGTTCTTTCCGGAAGCAAACAACCTCCCACCAAGCCACGACCACATCCTTTCCCTTTTAAAGTATAGCATCGCTACACTTGAGTGGTTATAACAGACTCAAAGCCTCCGAAAGTAATGGGATTGCTCTGGCATCACAGTTCACTGGCTAGCCTCATTTTGGAAAATTCATCTTTCTTAATGTTGTTACGGTAAGGTGAGGCAGACCTAACCTATGAGAGGTGAGTTCGGATATTCTGCGAGGGAGAGAGGTGGCGGGTAGCCCCCCAAAAATATGCGCGAATGAGCTCGGAGAGAAACAACTGAGTGAAACCATCTGAGATTTCCCAGTGGCCCCGAAGAGTCAGATTTTTCAGTTACGTGTCAGATTCACCGAAAACCGGTAAGAAACTGTAAGGTGGACAGAGAAAGAGTTTGATGACAGTGTGCGTCATGGGACTTGCAGATGTTCACGCCTCTGGGTCTGCTCCGTGGGGATTTGGGGACATTCTTTTCCTAGGTAGGATTCAGCAGCCATTCATTTTTCATTTTTTTTTTAAGTTTATTTACTTATTTTTGAGAGAGAGAGAGAGTGAGCAGGGGAGGGGGAGGAGGGGGGGGGGAGACAGAATCCCAAGCAGGCTTCACATGTCAACATGGAGCCCAACGTGGGGTTTGAACTCACGAACTGCGAGATCATGACCTGAGCCAAAGCCGAGAGTCGGACACTTCACCGACTGAGCCACGCAGGCAACCCAGCAGCCATTCATTTTGCATCTGCTATCTACCAATTGTTGCACCAAATCAAGACATCCATTGTAGGCTACATTGACTAGCAGGAAAGGAAATTCAAGGAAATGTCCAGAAGCTGTCATAACATGGAGTGTCATGGCAGATTTGTGAAGAGCCAGGGGTTGGGGAGGAGAAAATGAAAGAGATGTACGTCTTCTAGGGTCGGGGGAGACACCCGGTAAACTTTTCTGTGAAGATGTGGTGGTTAAGTGGAGTGTTGAAGGACCAGTATCTGGGCAGAGGGAACAGGCTGAGCAGGTATGGTAAGTTTTGGAAACACCATGGGATTTGGTATAACCTGGGGAAGCGGGTGGTGGGAGCTGGTGTTGAGTTCATGAGAAGCTGTGTAGGAGATGGCCCCATACTGCCAAGGGCAGACCGGCATTTTCAATTTTTTTTTAACGTTTGTTTATTTTTGAGACAGAGAGAGACAGAGCATGAACAGGGGAGGGTCAGAGAGAGAGGGAGACACAGAATCCGAAACAGGCTCCAGGCTCTGAGCCGTCAGCACAGAGCCCGACGCGGGGCTCGAACTCACGGACCGTGAGATCATGACCTGAGCCGAAGTCGGACACTTAACCGACTGAGCCACCCAGGCGCCCCAGACCGGCATTTTAGACACATCCCTGGGGCGGCCGGGCGATAGCAAATGGGGAGGGGAGATCGTATTGGAGGACAGGGTTATTAACTAGTTGGTTATTACAGTAATCCGAGAGAAACGTCAAGAAGGACCAAACGAAACAAAGGTTGACACAGAGAACTTGGCACAAATAGAAATAAGAAAGTTCATCCATACTCAAGAGTCTTTTGGCCTAGACTGGATGGAGGGAGATAGGGATGGGGTGGTGCACATTCGCGGGGCTGATATTTAACAGCCACAACTCGGGGGGTTCCATTCATACTGGAGATGTCTCAAATCTGTATGTGTTTTCGGCCAGTATTCTATTCAGGCGTCTTCTCTCAAACACCAGTGCGTATACAACCATTTTCTGACCGACAGAATACATTGATTTCACAGGGGAGTGCCTTCTGTTTTTTATTTGTATAAGGATCACATGGGCTGGGGGATCACAAGGGTTGGGGGATCTTAGGTAACAAGTAAACTCCTGAACTGTTAGGTAACTGGTGTTGAGGGAGGTATGAGATCCACACCGATGTTGGAGATAGTGCTGTGGTGTTTGCAGATGTAATTTGATCCTCGGTGCATGCAAATGGATAGTGGCCAAGCCCAGGTCCAGCTTGGTTCTACTGAATAACTGTAGATAAAATTATGGCTTTATAACGTGGATACGCTTTCAGGACCCTCTGAAAGTCAAGACTGATAATGTTGGCACTTGTCCAGGAAAGGATGACAGATAGCTGTCGTTAAGATGCTGATTGTATCACCGAGACACCACAAGTAGCGTGCACGAGGGAGGGAGGGAAAGGGCCAGTTTGGGCGTTGAAAAGAGCCCAGCTTGTGGGAACATGTTCCAAAGAAACTGGACATATATGTTCAGAGATGTCTAAAGAAGGGTGATCATTTTGTCATTGATAAAGTAGTAAGACACCGAAAGCAAGCTAAATATTCATCAAGAAAATATGTTTCAATAAAGCACGGTACACCTGTGCCGGGGAATACCATGCAGCTGCTTAAAAAGTCAAGGGGCGCCTGGGTGGCTCAGTCCGTTGAGCACCCGACTTCAACTCAGGTCATGATTTCATGGTTCGTGGGTTCGAGCCCCGCATCGGGCTCTGGGCTGACGGCTCGGAGCCTGGAGCCTGGTTTGGGTTCTGTGTCTCCTCTCTTTCTGCTCCTGCCCCCGCGTGTGCTCTGTCTCTCTCTGTCAAAAATAAATAAACGTTAAAAAAATTAAAAAGAAATAAACAATGTCAAAAATGGAGAGGGCCTGTAACGGTGTGAGGTGTGAGAGATAATTTGCAAGAAAAGGACAAGCTACTGATTAGAATGGGCAGCATGATAAAATAGGGTATTTTTTAAATGCAGAGGAAAACTTCGGAAGCATCTGTACCAAATCTCAACTGGGAAAGAGATTGGCATCTGGGAGCTGCAGGTAAAGAGGATTTTCCCTGCAGACCAATGTCATCTGAGAGAACCATCCATAATCATGAGCACTTGAAATGTGGCCAGTGTCACGAAAGAATTGAAATTTTTTACTTTATGGAATGTTAATTAAGTCAAAGACTAACATGCATTTCTTTTGTAATTATGAAAAAAAAAAGTCACAGCAATAAAAAAGCAAGGAGGTAGGGCAGAAAGACAATCTGATTTTTAAATCTCTGAGTTAGTTCAAATCCCTTCATTTTTGCTTATACAAAACATAGGTCATATTGCTTGGAAAGTGCATGGATAGGTTAAGACACTGAGAATACATGCACATGAATTACAGAAACATATAAATGCCCATACGGAGAAGGAAAAGAAAAGACGGGAAGTTCTGGAGTATATTTTCTATATAGTACTTCCTAAAACTACTATCACTGAGTCATAGCGTTTTTCTGGATTCACGAGTTCTACCTAACTAGCTAATGAAGTCAACTGATGGACAGAGCCAGGATTGGGGCGATCTGAGTTTGGGGGCAGTTCCTCTGGTGACAAATAAGGCTGCTTTAGCCCCCAGGGTCCTAGAAAACGGAATTGCTCAGGTGGGGATTTCAGATAAAAGCTGGATCTAGGAGAGTCCAGGAGCGGGATTCCGAAGGTCCGCCACTTCTGAAGGTTATGTTGGGCTCAAAGGCGTCAGTATCCATCCGCCGTGTCCAATCTCTTTGATAGTGGCAAGCTATTTGTCTTCTGATCCATTTCCCACAAGTTAGCAGCTCACCACGGCTTTTTTAGTGGTCAGGGGACTGATGGCAAAGCAAGAGGGAGGAAGAATCAGGGATGCTTCTTAGCAGGTGTTTGCTGGAAGCCATGCCACAGCTCGGGCTGGGCCGAGCGGGTGCCCACGAAGCCCTGAGTCAGAAAAGGGGACCTTCTGAAGTTTATACATGCTTCACAGGGCCAATGGCACAGAGAACTTACAAAAATGGATACACATCACAGGTTACCGTCAGAAGGAATGCTTGCATCTTATATATACATGATATAATTTAGAAGTTCATTAGTGGAAATGAAAAACCAAGTTGTATTTCCATCTGGAAAGAGCTGGGGAGTGTTGATCCGTATCCAGGGCGTCCAGGAGCAGGATGTGTCCGCGTTACTTATAAGCTCCAAAGAGACGCAGCCCTGGTGTTACAGCATAACTTCTGCATCTGAAGGTTTCCTTATATCTAAGTAAAATGATTCAGTATAACACAATTAGCCTTTCAAGGCGCTAGTGATAGTCTGCACTTTGAGAACCAAATAATGGCACCTGAGTAAGTCTACTTGCGGTAACAAAAATTTACATTTCTTCGGCATATCGGGCTGCACCATGTGAAGTTGCTAATATGCCTCTAAAGCTGCTTTATACGTGGAAACAAATTAAATCTGCCAATTGTAAAGAAATCGCATCAATATATGAGATGTTAACATATCCGATGCTTCTTTTTAAGTACTTTCTAAAGGCAGGCCTTAAGGAATAGATGATAAAGAACGTGAAGTTTGTTGCTTATTTTAGCCTTACCGAAGCCATTTATATTTACAAATGCCATCCTGAGTAGGCTCTCGAGTGGAAGTCGTGTTTTCATAGCGTGTTTAAAAACCAGCCTGCATCTACGGATAGGAATGGGCCATAATGCTGAGCGTTTCTGATCTGACATAGTAGTTTCTGGGGAAAATAAACCTTTTTCCGTATTAGGCCTCGGAGAACAGACGCATTCAAAATTACATGCCGGGGAAGTCACCATTTGTATAATCGATCCATTTAGCACGTTTTGAAACGTTTGCCGTATTAGAAGGCAAAATCCTTATCAATCTGGAACTGTAAATGTTTTTTGAAAATCCCATGTGTAATCAGTCATTGACATGATGCATTGAATTTGAATCTCCTTTAAGGCGCATGACATCATGGCCCATGGGAGAGAGCTGAAATGAATCAAGGTAATTCTGTTGTATGACCTACTTTGGCATTTTCATCTGATGGAGCCAGGAAATGGGCTGGCTAATAGTCCATTTTGGAGTATTCTAAGATCTTAGCAATTCCATATTTAAGGAGGTTAATAGGATACTAATTGGGGCCCAGGTGAAAAGTTCACAAGACAAATGAACTCACCTGGATATGAGGACTCCGCATAGCCCAGTGGCCTCCCCTTTGCAAGTGTTCTTCCTAAGGCTTCACCTTGGAACTCAGAGGGGAAAAAGCTCACACCTCGGGAGACTTGCCTAGCCAGCATTCTCTCTCCTGGCCCCTGGGTAACAATGGCTGGCCCAATGCCAGGGTCACGGGCCTCTAGCAAGGTCAGCATTCCGCTTCTTATGGAACGGAAGTAAAGGAAAAATTCCAAAGGAGGAAAATGCATATCGAAAATAAGGCTTATTCCAGGGCTCTTATGAACCTTTAGGAAAAGCACATGTTTGGTGAAGATTTAAGAAGTCCCAATTAAAAAAAAAAAAAGAAAGAAAAAGAAAGAAAGAACTTCTCTTCATCACCTCTGCAGAAGTGAACTGAAACATTTGTTTTCAACCAACACGGAAATCCTAGCCTTGGGTCATTATTATTGTCTAGCTAGCTAGTGGCTGTATTCATCAAGACTGAAACGGAAGACATGATAATATTCTCTCTCAATTTTCTCCCCTGTAAATATTTGCAATAACTCCTGGGTGACTTGGGAAATTTATCAATAGAAAAGGCAGGTGTCTGAAACATTTGAGGCTCTCCTCATTGCCTCGTGACCGCTCTGACCATGCGAGACCATCCCAGTGCTGCCTCCAGAATGTTATCATTTCTCACTCTGTTTTCATTATAGTTTATCCGCAGTAACGTGCTGTGCTTTCCTTAATATTTGCTTTGCTTTTTACGTACAGAAAGAGTTAATAATTTTTCTACCATAAAGGCTTATGGCGTGTCTTTCTGTCTCCCTCTCAGTGTGCAATTCATCTTCCAAGTTTCCAGAAGCGCCTGAGATTTTTAAAAACAGCTGTAATCTGCGGTCATTGATGGTGGAGTAGATTGTTTGCCAAACTATTACCATAACTGTCAACCGAAATCAGAAAAATAATCTCATTGTGCTGGACAGATGCGTTTCCTGCATTATTGATATAGTCACTCCAGAGTAATAGAGAAATATAAAGCATTGTTCTATTTACAAAAGGAGATTGGCCAAGTCCTTGAAAGTGAGCATGAGGGACAGGCACTTACAGGAAGTGAGATATAGTCAACTCGGTAAAAGTTATGTGTCAGGGCCACATGAGCTACCTCGTCAGCAGTAGGATCTGAGAGCTTCTCCTCCCCTTGCCTTCAGGCCAGTTTTGTGGTTTGCTCTCGAGAGTGTGAAAGAGCTTTCAGAACTGTTAGGTAGAGCCCTGTGGAATTTGTTGGGCATTCTTTACCCCAACAGTGTCCCTGAACATGCAACCTGCTCTAACAGGTTCACTCTGCATCTCTGGCATCCAGTGAGGCCCCCCAGACCACGACGTTACACGGTAATTGGGTTTGTTTATTTCAAGCAGGCGATCCCGACATTCCGCAGGGGCAATGAGCTAAATCTACCTTATGCCTGCCGGCTGGGCAAGGAGGGTCCATCGTCTTAGAGGTTCAGCCACTGCTCCACCATCATCTAAGCTGTGAATAATGTAACGCTGAGTGATTCTGTTTGTTGAGCACACGCACCGAGAAGTACCGGGCACATCACATGTATTATCTCTAATCCACAGAACACGCCGACCAAGGTAGGGATATCTTTTTTAAATCTTCCATTTTACTGAGGAAGAAATCGATGTTCAAAGAGGTTCCATAGATGGCCCGAGGTCACCCAGCACCTAAATAGTTGACCTGGAATTTGGACCCAGGGTTAACTTCAGAACACGGTTCTAGGAGATTATCTCCATTTTATTGAGATACAGGCAAAATATATATTATGCATTGGAATTTTTGTCTCTATTCCAATGCACCTTCCTCGGATATTTAGAATCATACACAATCACACACACACACACACACACACACACACACACACACACACATTTTCCTTACAGGGAAAAAAAAAAAAAGGTGATGCCATCATTTTCCTGTAATGCACTAAGGGGCGTTTAACAAGATGGGTAAAGACCTCAGCACAAGTTCATAAACGGGGCCATCAGAAGCACCTAGACTCTGTTCTTAGTAAGATGGGTCTAGATAGTTCTGGGCAGAAGTTTATGAATGCTGACAGCTCCATCCTGAGTACAAGGCAGACAGCAAAGAAGTCTAAATTCTAACCCAGTCCACTCAAATCCTCTATGGCTTAGTTTCCTCTCTTTTCATAAAAATATATAATCCTGGGGCACCTGGGTGGCTCAGTTGCTTAAGTGTCTGACTTCGGCTCAGGTCATGATCTTGCGGTCCATGGGTTTGAGCCCCGCGTCGGGCTCTGTGCTGATGGCTCAGAGCCTGGATCCTGCTTCAGACTCTGTGTCTCCCTCTTTCCCTCTGCCCCTCCCCTGCTCGTGCTTTGTCTCCCTCTGTCTCAAAAATAAATCAACATTAAAAGAACTGGCTATCCTGAGTAAGACAGGGAAGCAGATCCCAGAAGTTTGAAAGGTAAGGAATGGGGACAGAGGAGCCATAAGTAGGAAAGAAATGAAATGGAGCCCAAAAAAGTCTTCTGTTAAAAAAAGTCAAACAAAGACGTTCCACACACATACCCACACCACACATACATATACTTTCTTCATGTTCACATGAAGGAATCTTGCCTCCTTTCTCAAATAATCTTCTTAAAACAACCTATACAAGAAGGACTGATTATTTGACGTGGCCCGTTTCCAAGAGGTAATGTTTCCCCCTGAATACACAAGAAAAATAAAAAAAAAAATTATACAGTTAAGCAATAAAATGATGTGTGCCATCCCTGTCCCTATTTGTTGTATCAATTATGTGGAAAGTATTTAATAATTATTAAAATCTCCAAAAACTTGTCTATCTTTCATTTTGAGTGTGTCATTTTTTTTTTCCTGGTACTTGGCAGTTGTTATTAGTTGGCTATACCTTTAGGGCTGTTCAGTTGCCTTGATTATTTTACCACTGTGAAAGACCTCTCTTTACCTCTAGTAGCGTTCTCTGTCTTAAAGTGCATTTTGTATGATGTTGATGTAGTTTCATTGGTGTTCTTAAGCTTATTGATTGAAAGCTATATCTTAATTGTGCTCTCATCTTCAATCGGCATGTGTTTTTATATTTAAAGTGCTTCTTGTAAACAACATATAGAGGGGTATTGCTTTTTTTTTAAATCTGGTTGATGATCTCTGCTTTTCACTGAAGTATTTCATTTAATATAATAATTGATGTGGTTTTTGAGTCCCCTTATTTGTGTTTCCTTTATCCCATATGGTCTTTACCCTTTGATTGTCTTTTCCTGACTTCTTTGAGTTGGTCCTACGTTCCTTTTTACATTTATTTATTTATTTTTGAGACAGAGAGAGAGAGAGAGAGCACAAGCAGAGGAGGGGAAGAGAGAGAGGAAGACAGAGAATCCGGAGCTGGCTTCAAGCTCTGAGCTGTCCGCACAGAGCCCGATGCAGGGGGCTTGAACCCACAGACCGTGAGATCATGACCTGAGCCAACGTCAGACGCTTAACCCGCTGAACCTCCCAGGCACCCCACGTCCCACACTTCTTAATATATTATTTATCTTGTTGACTTTTTAGCTATTCTAGTGTTCGCTCCAGAGATTACAGTATTGGCTCTAAGTCATGATGGTCTGCATTCAAATCACACTATGCTCTCTTACGTATAGTGTCAGTATCTTAGGAGAGTATCATTTAGCCCATCTTTTTTTTTATTACCTTTTTTTCTTGGATTTCAAATAAAAACCTTATAGATTAGCTGTTCTTCACATTTATTTTGGATCACAAAAACCTTTTGAGAAACGGAGGAAAGTTCTGCATGCCCACTCATATACGTGCATACAATCGCACACAATGTTCACGCAATCACGGGAGGACTACGTCCACATGGAGGCCCACGTCACGGGCTGCTTCGTAGGATGAAGTTCACCTTTCAGCCGGCACGAGTCTGGAATCTGAAGCGGTTTGTTGATGGTACTTGAAACGCAGATCAGAACGAACGGGAATGTCCTCAGAGGATGAGAGTTAACAAAGGATGGGAGTCAGGAGGAAACAGAAGGGAAAATACAGACTCAGGATCATTCTAGAATTTGTTTGTTGGTATTTTTGTAGTGTCTTTCATGCACCTACCATGGGTCACAGAAGGTGCCAGTGTTTTAACAGGTTCTTTACAAAAAGGCATCTTGAAATCGCCTAACAAGCTAGGAGGTTTTGAATGTAAAAACTTTTGTAAATTGCACGTTTAAAAATTAAAAAATGAACAAGCTGGCTTCCAGATAGTTGAACTAACCTGCCTACAACTAGTCATACGTATGCGGACCCAGCATTCACATTGCCCTCTCCCTGATTCCAAACTATCAGTCTTTCCTATGCTCCAGATGGTCTGATGCATTTTCTATCATCCTGTTGCCTAAAAACACTTATTTTTGTTTGGAACAAATAGACAGCAATGGTACAAATATAATTCAGAACACCTTGGCAAAAGGGGTAACGTGATTCTCCTAAAGCAAGACTGGGAGGTGTGTTTTCCCATAAGCTGGTCCCCAAAACTTTTCTCCTATCCTAAGCGCTCGGAGCACTGAGAGAGCCCAGGTCAAGTCAGCAGAGCGATTACTGAATGGAATAAAGACAGATTGACTTCTCCTCTAGGTGGGGAGGGAGCTAATTGCTCTGCGTACGGGCACCATAAATTATTGCTTGGTACCTTCTCTGAAAACTAATGGCCAAGAACACGATGTCCATCTCATTTACAAACTTTGGCTTGTTCATCCAGAAATGTGGCCTCCTGCTGATACCCATATATAAAGGCACTGGGGTTTGGGTGTTTTCTACTGACTTTACTCAATGGACTTGAGAAAAAACTGTGCAGGTCAAAATGTCTTCTTCATGTGAACTGGCAGTAATATCTTCTAAGAGATAGCTAACATGTACAAAATGGTTAAAAATGTCTCCTTAAAAGAATTGTGATAGGAAAGACCCATTTGTCCATCTACAACTATTTTTGAAACATGGATCGGGACTCAAGGAAGTTACCCAAACAATTAAGAATTGATGCAATTAACCTTTGTATTTTAGTTTTGACCCAGGCTTTATAACTGCCTCTTAAACTCTGGAATACCCCGAGCCCGGGGTGTAGGCGTGTTTGTTTGTACACGCGCACACACGCACACACGCACACACACACACACACACACACACACCCAGACACATATACTCTTGCACAGATACACCAACTGCAATAGCATTTTTAATTGAAAAGCATAAATTTGGACTGCTAAATCTATTAACGATTTGTTTTAATTAGGAACCCAGCTGCTTCCTGAGATTTTGCAGTCTGGGTTTCAGAACTTTTGCCATACTGAAAATGAGTCTCAAGTGGCTTGCTTCAGTCTTTCAGATCAGCATTTTTAAAGACTTGTTGGAAGGGGGAACGGCAAATGCTTCTCTGCTGTAAAATTACAGCTGCCTTTGTCCTTGGGTGAGGACGGGGCTGCTTTGTTGGTGTAGCCAGTGGCCTGCCCCTGACCTCTCGCTTGGGCATGTTAAGTCTAGCAGCCTGCCTGATCCCTTGATCACCTTGCTTTTAGACCTTGCCAACTTGGCTCACAGAGATGCAGCATCATGGTTGATTTTGAGGTCCTTACTTATCCCACTATCGGTAGGGGGAGCTGTTACTTAATTGAAATCTAAAGCATCGAAAATAATCTTTAAAAAAAATACTAGCTAAAAAGATAGCTTTATGCAAGTCAGTTCATGAAGTAGGGTCTGAGAAGAAACATTTTTTTTTTTACCTCTTTTCTGGTGTTCAGCTAATGCCAGCAACATCACTTGTTATTTGGGTAACGTTAAATGGAGTATAACACATTCTGTTCATCAGCGAGTATGGAAGGCGTTCATTAGTCTATTCATGCACTCGCTCATTTACTCATTTATTCATTTAATCCATATTGATTGCCTACTATGTAAAAACGCATGGGGCTGGGAATATGAAATTACTAAAAACACTACGTCTGTCTTTTAGCTTATAGTCTAATGGATGGAACACAAAAGCAGGAAAAAAAAATACTGTAGGCTGTGACAAATGTTAATGGAGGTGTGCTCTGGGAACATGGGGCAAGAATTAGCAAGATCGGGATGGAGGGAAGTACCAGGAATGTGCTTATGAAATATTTGTTGCATACATACTGATAAAATGGTGGATGGATGGATGGATGGATAGATAGATGGAGAGAAAAACGAGTTCATGGAGAAGATCAGGCAGTCTAGTGAAAGTAGTGTGGAGAAAAGCTTCATAAAAGGACCTCATGGAATGGGAAACTATGAGAAGCTTGATATGGTCAGAGCAGCTTACCATGGCAGGAAGCATAGCCACGAGGTGAAGCTCACAAGAGAAAAAGAAAACTCTTCAGGGATGGCTTTTTATGCCAAGTTAAGGAGCTTGGGCTTGATTATCAAGAAGCCTCTAGATCAGAGGAGAGGTGAAGTCAGATGTATATTACAAAACAGTCTTTGGGGCAACGATGTACAAGGTGGATCATGTAAATCATGGTGGTTCGACTGTATTAATAAGACTAGAGTCACAATAGACAAGTACAACTGAAGACATGTACGTTAATGCCAAAATTATCTAGAGGTCTGAATACAAAATTGTAATAGATTGGAAAGATATTTAGAAACAAATCAGCGGGACTTAGCAGCTTCTGGGATGTGGGTCATTAGCGCTGTTTAAGGGCAAAAAAAAAATATTGCATTCCTATATTCCTGCAGAAATTTGCAAAACATACTAGAGTATAAAGCTCAGGTTAGCCAGTGACGGGAGATGTATAAATACAATTCTGGATGGAATATGTAGATACTGCATTTGACTGTAAAGAGCCATTTTTTGATTTATTCAAGTGTATTTATTTGTCCCTCAATTGATCAAGAAATTAGTCTAGCATTGATAAAACGTCTATAGGGGTTGGTAAAGGCCAACCTGTGGGGCATATCCTGTGCCCACGCTCTCCTGCCTGCTTTTGTGAATAAGGTTTATTGAGTAAAGTTTTATTGGGACACAGCAAAGTTCATTTACATATTGTTTATGGCTGCTTTTATGCCACACTGGCAGAGTCGTGTAGCTGCTACAGAGACTGTTTGGCCCCCAAACACCTCAAGTGCGTACTATCTCGCCTAACAGTAAGAGTTTGCTGATTCCTGAAATTGAGTAGCAGACAGCTCTGTCTGGAGTGAGTTGCAAAGCAGGAAAACCAAAGGGAAGAATGCATCAAAACTGGTGTGTTATTGGCCCTTTGCTTCTGGGCTCTTGGGTGAAATAAGAGACAAAATGGTCAAAAGTCCTTGGTAGAATAGTGATTCATTCAGTTGACTGGTGGATGTGAGTCGGGAAGTATTTCGTGCATGTGACACCAAGAACCACGTGTAGGGACCTGGAGGTGACCTAGTTGAAGGGTCACTGGATCCTGTAGGTGTAAACCAAGATCTGGGCACCTCAAGGAGCAACCACAGGAGGGCAGCAAAGTCACATGACATTAAAAATACCTACTTGAGAGTCGTAGTCCTCATTAGTGTATACATTGGCATCATGGGCATCAAGTTCCAATGGAAATGTCCCCAGCGTAACTATGCACGCCCAGTATTCTCTGGAGGGTCCAAATTAAGAAACATTCAGCAATGAAACCAACCATGTAAAAGTAAGAAAGAACTTGGATTAAGACGAGATGTGTCAATAGAAGATCCTGGTAATTTTTACTTTTAAATGTACATTTTGGCTCGGTCACTGAAAAACAACCCGAATTCATTGAAGCACCTCAGTCCGTCCTTTGGAAAAAAACGAACAAACAGTGTCTTTTTATTTTTTTTAATAATGAGCATTGAGGGATAGTATTTCATTCTTTTTTCCTTTCTTTCCCCCCCACATTTATTTTTTCTGTAGTGTGTCTGTGTCAAACCTTGTGCTAGAGAAAGGGGATATAACAAACACAAGAATGGAGTGGGGTAGTTATTTTATGATTTTAAAATTATAGCCACACAAAGAGTAATAACCATCCCTGAAAAAGAAAGCATCATTTAAAATTTTAAGTTAGTTTTTCTTTCTCTTCGCTTACCCTGTGACCAAATATCAAATCATTTCTCGATTCTGAAGAGTAGACAAACGTCTTCAAAATCTTGGGTTTGGCGAATAGAACCTCTTAATTTTAATGGAGACAAATGTGCCTGTTCTGTTCTGGTTTGTAGCTCTTGTTTAAGAATTCCTTTTTAAAAAATTGGTTTTAAAATAAATGTGTAGAAAATGTTTCGGTAAACTTTGAAGTCATTAGAATACTAACATTTATATTACAGCTGCACAAGTCATTTCTTGACTGGGACCTCCACGATTGACCTTTTTCTGATTAACTCTTGTCACTGGGAGGTGCCCCTTGTTTGCATGTGGTACCTCTGTAATAAATGTTTGCTGAAAAGACTTTTTTATAGATCCCTGATATTTTGAGGGCAAAGTTAATAAGTATTTGCACCTTCTTGACCAGGGTCAATTTTAACCAGATCTTGCCAACTGAAGGGAAATGATAGCTTCACAATTGTAACATTTACAAATGTGAACCTTTTTTCTTTGATTATTCCAATAGTTAAAACCTTAGATTTGGGGAACTAGAAGGAATTTGAGTGAAAAGAATTAACTTAGTAAAATAATGGATGTGTGTGTATGTGTGTGTGTGTGTGTGCATGTGTGTGTGTTGTGAGAGAGAGAGAGAGAGAGAGAGAGGGAGAGAGAGAGATAGGTGGTGGTACGGTAGGGTGGGAATCTCAGCTTTGGGATAGCCATAAAAAGATGTAGGCCTGTATTTGTATGTATTTATAACTCTCGTTTGTTGACCATGTAATCTCTTGGGAAAAAAAAAAAAGTTTTGGAGAAAATAGGACACTTGAATGCTAAATGCAGCTAACTCCTTCTTACCCTGTTTCGCTTTAAATAATTTCTCCAGTGTAGCAAGGTTTTCTCATCGTGAATCCTCTGAGATCTGCTTATAGGATGTTCTGTCTGCCCTGCAGGGAGAAGGACTCCCAGTCTAGGCATGATCTCTTACCAACCCACAGCGTGTAGATTAAAAACACCGTTTGGTGGGGTGCCTGGGTGGCTCAGTCGGTTAAGCATCCGACTTCCGCTCAGGTCGTGATCTCGCGGTTTGTGAGTTCAAGCCCCGCGTCGGGCTCTGTGCTGACAGCTCAGAGCCTGGAACCTGCTTTAGATTCTGTGTCTCTCTCTGTCTCTGCTTTCCCCCCCACTCATACTCTCTCTCCTTCAAAAGTAAGCATTAAAATTTTTTTTAAAAACCCCACAATTTGGCATTTAGTGAGATAAAAATGGGATATTTGGATTTCCCCTAACCAAGTCACAAGCAGAGGAGTCCCTAAAGCTGAATAAGTAGAAAGCAGCCTGGAACAACAAGTGGAAGACAGACAATTTGAGCCACACATCCCCAGGTTTCAAAGAGACATGCTCAGAGCACAGAACACACCGCTGGGTGACCCTTAAAGAAGTCAGTTTATCAACATGCAGGACAATATAGGTGAATTTCCCGATTCTCTGAAATCTAGGTTTTCCCAAATTCATTCTTCCGTGAAAGACACATATGAGAATTATCGTCATTTTTTTTTTCTAATTCCAGACAGAAACAAAAATTAGATGAAGAAGTGAAAAAAAGAAAGGAAAAGAGAGAGAATATTTTTCAGGACCGCTTGTGAGCTCTGTACTTAGCTCACCATCCAGATGTTCCTTGAGCCTCTTTGCATGGGAATGTGTTTTAGAATGAAAAGCGAAGGCTCCAGGGGTGCCTGCGTGGCTCAGTCTGTTGAGCCTCTGACTTTGGCTCAGCTCATGATCTCGCGGTCAGTGAGTTCGATCCCCAGGTCGTGCTCTGTGCTGACCGCTCAGAGCCTGGAGCCTGTTTCAGATTCTGTGTCCCCCTCTCTCTCCGCCCCACCCCTTCTTGTGCTCTGTCTCTCTCTGTCTTTCAAAAATGAATAAACATATACAAAAAAAAAAAAAAGGCTCTTGGTTTTGAGAGGCTTACACTTTAAATAAAAAATATATAGTGTCATTTCATTGCATGGTGATATGTGGCATCTGGACTTCAAAATGTCCTGGAACTTTGCATTAGAAAAAGAAAAAAAAAAGATACATTTATGAGGAAAATACTCTATTTTCTTAGCAGTTGGTCAGCATATATTTGTCCTTAACATTGCAGATAAAGATACAATCTGTATGTCTTTATATAACTGGAAGAATAAAACCACACCACCCAAAACTGGGACATAAAAAGACCTTATTTAACATGTTAATTAGGCCCTTGGTTCAAAAGCTTTAGCCAGTTATTTATGTTGCTAAGGAAACAATTAATAGGAGGCATACAGTTTTTAAAAATGAATTTTAGTTGCATTAGGTTAAATTGAAAAGAAAATTTCTGTTGGTATTTTGATTAGGATTCAATTACAATTATTTTATGGTATACAGAGATTTGACAAATTCACAATAGTGTCTTCCCAGGTGAAGACCAACTATTTCTTCTCATTTATTTATGTCCCCTTTTGCAGTCCTTAGAAGAAGTGTAGAGCTTTCTCAAAAATATTTCTTTTATATATATAATATTTACCTTATGTAGGTAACATATAATTAATAACATGTCACATATCTGACATAACTTTCTGTTCTGTGGATTTTTTTATATTTTATTTTTTTAACATTTATTAATTTTTTTGAGAGACAGAGACAGAGCGAGAGTGAGGGAGGAGCAGAGAGAGAGGGAGACAGAATCCGAAGGAGGCTCCGGGCTCTGAGCCATCAGCACAGAGCCCGACGTGGAGCTTGAACTCACCAACCGTGAGATCATGACCTGAGCGGAGTCGGACTCTTAACCGACTGAGCCACCCGGGCGCCCCAGTTCTGTGGATGTTAATGTATCCATGGTTTAGGGTAATCACCATCACAATCGAGACGCATAAAGGTTGACATATGAAACATTTCCATCATTTCAGAATTGCTTATTCATTTCTTAGATTATTTTTATTTCTATTGTAATTTTTTACTTCTTTGTGGTTTTTACTTGGTTATTTTTATGAAGCTCACAAAAGTGCATTTGATAATTATTGCAATATTTTTGAAAGGAGAATAGTATGAGGCTTGACTAACTAAAGATACAATAAAGTATTTTATACCTGTACCATAAGTACACAAATTTGGCGGTGAGGGCAAAGAATATACAGCTTGAAAGAATAGAATGGAGAGTCCAGAAATGTATCTAATTATACACGGGAGTTTAGTAGTTCATAAAACTAACATTTCAAAGTAGTTCATAAAACTAACATTTCAAATTGGTGTGAGGAAATGTATTTGTCCGTGAAAACAGGTCCTTTCTAAGTATGATACATGGTTCAAAAACAGAAAGATAAGCACATAAAATTTAGAAATTTTTGATGGCTAATGTCACAAATAAGGTAAAAATACAAATAGAAAACTGAATATGACATATGGAAAACTAGTTTCATCAATATACAAAGAGCTTCTTACACACAGGTGTAAAAGGCAAAAAAAAAAAAAAAATCAAATATAAAACTGGGCATAAGATTCAAGAAGGCAATCCTCAGGGGGAGAAAAAAAAATGTTCCTTTCCCTGAACAAAGAGAAAAAATGCCAGCCTTGTTAATGTTGAAAAAATATAAAATATAACAAAATTATATAGCATTTTTCTCCATTAGATCGTCGATCTTTTTTTAATGTTTATTTATTTATTTTGAGAGAGAGAGAGAGAGAGACCATGCATGCACATGAGCTCATGAATGAGCAGAGGAGGGGAAGAGAGCGAAGGAAGGAGAGAATTGCAAGCAGGATCCGGGCTCTGCCCTGTTAGCCCAGAGCCCCATGTGGGGCTTGATCTCGAGAACCGGGATATCATGACCCGAGTCAAAATCAAGATTTGGACACTTCACCGACCGAGTCACCTGGGTGTCCTTATACTCATGTTAATGAATATATGAAGGGATGGGCACTTTATTTTTGTGAAAGTACGAAGTGCAGTAGAATTTGGACAATTTCACATACTTTTAGAAACAGAAATTAAAATGATCTTACAGACGCATTCGCACAAGTATCAAGTGAGTTGTACGTACACATTTTCATTGGAGTACTGTTTGAAAAATCTAGTAAAGAAGGTTGTTTTGTACATGCATATGCGACCACTTAAACATATGATAATAGAAAACTATGCTTTCATTGAAGTATTCCTTAAGTGTATGCAGGCCCGGATTTAGAACGCTATCCAGCATGTACTGATAAGGGAATAGAGCAAGTTGCAGAGTAGTAGGGGTGTTATAATTCTACTTGTGTTTGATATACGTATCTGTGTGGCTGCCAAGGTCTAGGTGTGAGGTAGAGAGTGTGGTTACAAAAGGATAGCGTGAATGTGTCTTCTGGAGTGATGGGATTGTTTTGTATGTCAGCTGTTATGTATCCTGATTACGGTGGTGACTGCGCAAATCTATAGATAACTTAAAATCTTTAGAACGGAAAGTTATGTCCGATAAATGGCAGACAAGGTAGCTGTAGGCTCTTGTTCCTCCATGGAAACACTATCTAAACAAGTAGAAATGAACTGAAATAACTTTATAGAAGGTGTGGAAATTATCAAAGAGCTATAGCAACCAAGCAAACACCCAATGGGAGGAAAAGGCCACATTCAAAATGGTAGGAGATTTCATGGTGTCTTTACTTCTTCTTGCCCCGTCCCCAAACTGGCATGGTGTGGCACAGTGTAGGAGGAGCTGCAGTCTATACCCCGGTTACTTCTGCAAATCAGAAGGAGACAAGTGGACTTGTTCTAAATTTGCAATGTTCTGAACTATCTGCAAGCTGCTTGAGGGATTGATCTCTATAGCAACTAACTTGAAGGTACATGACCAAAAGTGCCTTGGATTTCAGGTTAGAAAAGGATGCTAGAAACAGCATAAAACTGTAAGAAGATTACAGATCTACAAATGCCTGGAGGCCAGGTATCAAAACCAGAGGAATTCAACAGAACAACTAAGGCTCCAAGAAGTAAGAGTGAGACTCTAAGGAAAATTTAAGTACTTAAAAATAATCATGTACACTGGGAAATTAGGGCGGGAAAACACTGCATACATGCGAGGGAAGACACAGACCCAGTAAAGGCCTCAGGAGAACTTAAGCTTTCGTTTAAGGCTGACTAGTAAATTCTTCCCCTGCACAGAAGTAGCCTGTAAAGACCGAAAATGGTGGCAGTTTTTCCAAATGCCCAATTTTTAAGAAAAAAATCACAAGGCATACAAAGAAACAAGGAAACATGGCCCATTCAAAATATCAAAATAAATCTCAACAAGAAACACAGCTGTGAAGAAACACAGCTATCAGACTTATTAGACAAAGACTTTAAAACAACCATCTTAAAAATGCTTAAAAAGCTAAAAAAAAATAGTATGGGAAAAAAATCTAAAGGAAATCAGAAAAAACAATATATGCACAAAATGTGAATATTGCCAGAAAGATAGAAATTATTCAAAGAAGAATGACATCTTGGAGAGGAAAAATACAAGTCAATTTAAAAATTCACTAATGAAGTTCAGTGGACTCAAACAGGCAGGGGAAAGAAATTAGCAATTTAAAGAAATGTGAGATTATGAAGTCTAAGAACCAAAAAGATAAAAGAATGAAGAAAAATGAACAGAACCTAGGGACTTGAGGGACATTATCAAGAAGACCATTAGACGAATTACGGGAGTCCCAGAAGGAGAAGAGAGAGGCAGAGAGCTTATCTGAAGAAATAATGGCCAAAAACTTTCTAAATTTGATGAAGGACATGGATATGTACAAACACAAGAAGCTCAACTAACTCCAAGTAGGAAAAATCCAAAGAGGCCCACACCATACGTTAAATCAAACTGTCCAAAGCCCGAGACAAAGGGAGAATCTTCAAAGCAGCAAGAGAAAAGCAACTTGTCATGTACAAGAGATCATCAATAAGATTTTCAGCAGATTTCTCAACAGGCCAGAAAACAGTGGAATGATATATTCAAAATGCTAAAACAAAACTCCAAACCACGCCAACCAAGAATTCTGCATTGGGAAAATTATCCTTCAAAAATGGAGAAGAAATTAAAACATCACCATATAAATAAAAACTGAGAGTTTATTACCATGAGACTGACCCCACAAGAAATGCTAAAGGGAGTCCTTCAACTTAAAATGAAAGGATGCTTGATAGTAACTCAAAACCATATGAAAATATATTTCTCCAGTAAAAACAGATACACAGGTGAATGTAAAAATCCCTATTATAATATTGGTTTAAACTCCGCCTTTTATTCTTTTACAGTACTTAAAAGACAAAAGCATAAAGCATTTTTGCCTATGTTAATGAATACAAAATTTAGAAAGCTATAACTTGTGACATGAATAACAGATAACATAAAATTGGGTGGAGTGAAGCTACGCAGGAGTAGAGTTTTTGTATGTAATTCAAGTTAAGATTTAAGTTTAATATAGACTTAAATTTTTAAGATGGCATATATAATCTTCATGGTAACCACAGAGAAAATATTTATAGAATTTATACAAAAGGAAATGAGAAGAGAATGATGTGTCACCAAGAAAATTCAACTAAATGCATAGGGAGGCAGCAAGGGAGAAAATGAGGAACAAATTAAGCTGTAAGACATTCAGAAAACAAATAACAAAATGGCAATAGCAAGTCCTTCCCTATCAATAGTTACTTTAAATATGAATGGATCAAACTCCCCAGTCAAAAGACATAGACTGGCAGCATGGAATAAAAAAGACAAGATCCAGCAACATACTGTCTACAGGACACTCATGGAGATCTAAGGACACAGCATATGTTGAAAGTGAAGAGTTGAAAAAAGATATTCCATGCACAGAGTGACTAAATGGAAGCAAGAGTGACCATAGTAATTTGAGACAAAATAGACTACATCAAACACTGTTACAAGACTCAAAGAAGTAGGTTATAGAATGACAAAAGGATCAATTCGCCAAGAAGATATAACAATTATAAACATACAGGTACCAGACATCAGAGTTTCTAAACATATGAAGCCAACAGTTGTAGAATTGAAGGGAGAAATAGACAGTTTTACAACAGTAGCAGGAGATGTCAATATCCCACTTCTAATAACGGATAGTGCATCTAGACGGAAGATCAATAAGGAAATGATGACTTCAACAACATTATAGACCAATTGGACCTAACATGTACGTAACAGAGTACTTCATGCAAAAGCAGCGAAATACACATTCTGAAGCGCACAAGGCAAGGATATGGAGAAACTGATTACCTTGGACACTGTTGGTGGGCAGTAAAATGGTGCAGCTGCTATGAAAAACAATAGGGTGTTTCCTCAAAAACTTAAAACTAGCATTACCATATCATCGAACAATTCCACTTGAGGGTATACACGCAGAAGAACTGAAAGGAAGGACTCAAAGACGTATTTGGACATCCATGTTTATAGCCACATTATTCACAGTGGTGAAAAATGTGGAGGTAACCCAGGCGTTTACCAGAAGATGAGTGGATGAACAAATTATGGTATATACCTACAAAGGAATATTATTCAGCTTTAAATAGAAAAGAAATTTTGATACATGTTTTAACATGGATGAACCTTGAAGGCATCATGCTAAGACATTTTGCCAGTGACGAAAGGAGAGATACTGTATGATTTCCCTTATATGAGGTATACAGAATAGTCAAATTCATAGACAGAAAATAGAATGGTGCTTACCAGGAGCTGGGTGGGGGAGGGAATGGAGGGTTAATCTTTAATGGATATGGAGTTTTAGTTTTGGAAGATGAGAAATGTGATAGAGATGGACGGAGGTGATGGTTGTACAACATTGTGAATATACTTAACGCCACGGTTCTATATGCTTAAAAATGGTTAAAAGGGTAAATTTCATGTTCTCTATATTACCAAAATAAATAAAGCAAAAACATCATAGATCTATACAGCGCAAAAGGTCAATTTTACTTTAGGATCCAAACAAAAAAAACGCATTTTTATATACACACTTTCAAGAAGTAAAAGACAATAATAATCCATCATTAGTGTTTATATCTTTGGAACAGAAAAATGGGCTTGGAGTGTGCTTGCACATTGTCAGTGTTCATTATTAATCTTGTTTCTTTATTTTTAAAATCATGAACATATTTCATTTCAAAATAAAAAAATACTTATCAAAACCTCCCTTCTTCACTTAAAAAAAAAGTGGTATAATGTGTCTTATTCTTATTTGCACTGGGCTCAAAAGGAACTCAATTTGAACTTTATTATGGGACGCTGCCTTACAAATGATTATTACTTCCCTTGCACTTAGAAAAACATTTATTTTCTTCCTTATGAGTTTAGAGTAGATATTATGTTTGCCATGCAAGCATATGAGACGTATGGCATTGGTGTGTGTGTGGACACGTGCGTGCACGTGTGCACGTTCGTATGCACATTTGTATGCATCTATGGAAGCCAACAGTTACTTACTAGAAATTGGAATTTTAAAGGGGTATGTCTGCCATTGACTTTAGAACACCTCAAAGAACAGGGCATAGATTTCCAACTCCAGTGTCTTCTGCAGAACTTAAAATAAATCCCAAGCTTTCGTAACTTTTCTCCGTGTCTTTGCCTTCTAACCACAGTGTGTTCTATCGCGGCCCCCAAGGTAGTGTTTTGGACTAAAAAGCTCAGACTTGAGCGGAGGTATGGATGCGAAACCGGTAGTGGACCTTGGGGTGAGGCTAGCTGCTGGATGGGATTTCATCAAAGACCGACGGAAGTGCGCTTTGCAGAAGATATACTAGAAGCTCCCAGGACAATCTGTCCAGGAATGCATTTGTAATGCACCTCGATAATAGGGTAGTAGTTTGGATTTAGGTGTATGGTACATGTTGGAGACATGGGAAGCAATATCATTGGAAAGTATTGATGGTTTTCTTGTGCATGGCGGATCAGCTGATGACAGCGTGACCAAGTTCAATAAGAAACAAAGCTGTATCCAGTTAAGAGAAGGGCCTCATGATGGTTTGGGATAATAAGACATGCCTTCTGTGCTAGATTTTTTCCATTTTACCTGCTGGGCTGCAGAATCGTTGTTCCCCATGGTCCTATCCAACAAGGCAGACCTACTTCCTCGCGGAAATAGAGACTATCTGGACAAACCCCTTGCCACGGTGACCGGCATCCATGAGCCACATACTCTGACTGCAGTGGTAAGAGCCTTGACTCTTTATCCTTTTTTTTTAAGGCTGGATTCCTGTCTCCTTTTCCTCCCTAATGGGTCTGAACATAGCTAAGACGTGTCATTAAGGCTTTCAATGGTTTTACTCATACTATGTGAGTCTTGTTCTTTGCAATTAGGAGGTGGGGACACGCCCCTCGATTCTACCTTTGGAATAAGACAATTAATCCTTAACTAATAGAAAGCTCAGAAATTAACATTATCATAGGAAGAGGGCATCCTTGAGGACAAGAGAGTGATGTTCGGAACCGGGATGTGGCATACATCTGCGTTTCTTGTAGTTTTAATCACTTTTGAGGATTTCCTTTCCCCTGACTGCTAACCACCTTACATCGCATCCACTTTTACACCAGGAGCGGACGCCTGGCACAGCCTGGACAATCATACCAACCTCATATTTTAATACAGTATTATAATTATATGTGGTCGTTTTTTAAAGAAACAACAACAACAACAACAACAAAAAGCGCTTTCTATGTGCCAGGTACTGTGGTAAGCATTTTACAAATGTTAACTAATTTGATGTTAAAAATAACAGAAAATGATTCCTGACCCAGGCGGGATGGGGAGCTGCGTACTGATTGTGGACAGGACTGAAAAGGCAAACAAAGGATAAGAGGTACCCACAGATCAGCAAGGGCTGGTAGCTTATAAGGGACAAGAAAGGAAATAAGGCCAGCAGAGCACAGTTGAGACCGGGGCCCGGGAAGATGGACCCTTCTTTGGAAATTGTTCCTGGAGAGATACAACCACTCCCACGATGTGGCCTGCAGCAGGAAGGATGCAAGGAACATATATCACAATCCTCGTCTCCTCTTGCTTACCAGGCTTCTTCCAGGGCTTTCCATTGGTTAAGCCCAACCGGAAACCAGTCGCTAAGTAGCCGGCGTGATGCAGTCTATAGGAGTCAGCTTCCCCGGACTGCAAAACCAGGCAGCCACTGGGTCTGGAAGGAATGGCAAATGAAAAATGGCCATCACGCACCTCCAATCATTTTAGAAATTAAGCGGAGGACAAACTAGCAAAACAATAAAGTGAATACTAATGCTTTTATCCTCTCCCTGACTTACCAACCCGTTTCCTCCGTGACCCTGTGAGCTATGGAAACCATAAACTGTCTGTAACGATGAGGGTTCTAGGTGCCAGGATTCGACAGAGTATCCCAACAGCCGGGGCCGCCAGCTGCTTGGGCAAAGATTTTACATTTACCCCTACTCTTTGCCAGAGAATTCTGGGGTTAATCTCCTACCCTCACTCACACCAATCCCGCTCGTGATATTGGCACTTAAGAAACACAGGGTTGTTTATATTATGGTGGAGAGCTCATACTATCAATTTGCACATTAGGGAGACCAGTTACTGCCCTTTTCTATCAGGATCTATTGAGTGGCAGCTGGAGAGATATCCGCTGCTAAAGAAAAAAAAAAAAAATAAAAAAGGAGAGAGAGAAAAAAAATAAAAAAAAATACTTAGCTGTCTGATGAAATGTTTTAAATGCATAGGGTTCACCTTGGGGTTGGCTGCTGTTCAGATTTTATCCATTAATAACACACAGGGCTGCCTCTGTACTCTCCAGGGCTGATAGGAAAAATAGTACTACTTACAGGTCCTTGATTTGCCTGAGGGAGGATTTTCCAAATGCAGGTTGTTACCTCCTGTACACACGCATGTACGTATGTTCAGCACGCCAAGTTCACATGCCTGCGATGGCACTTCCTGGAAAAAAAAAAATGTTCTCTTTTTTTAAATCAGATTACGCATAAGAGGATTTTTCCATTCCGGGACATTTTTTTTTTTTTCCTGATAGGATAATTTTTCAGAAGGTGATGCATGTGTCAATGTTTGTCTAACCCTCTGTTTTACCCTCGCTCACAGAGCTCCATTAACATCTTGACTCATTTCAAGTTAGTGGATATCATGTTTAGAAACGGATGGGGAAGGGAAACACTGAAACTGTGATCCTTTTTCAGTTTTCGCCCTGCTGGAACGTAACCTGATCTTTGACTCTAAAAGTGAAAAATTAGAATTGTTACAAGAAGGCAACATAAATGTATTGCCTTGAGCTGCTGACTGGCAGTTATGTTCTTAACAAACTGCTGTAAGTATTGCCTCTCACTCTTTTTTAATTTTTTTTTAAATGTTTACTTATTTTTCAGAGAGAGAGAGATACAGAGTGCAAGTGGGGGAAGGGCAGAGAGAGAGAGAGGGAGACACAGAATCTGAGGCAGGCTGCAGGATCTGAGCTGTCAGCACAGAGGTCGGTGTATGGCTCGAACCCAGGAACCATGAGATCATGACCCAAGCTGAAGTCAGATGCTTAACCGACTGAGCCACCCAGGCACGTGCCTCTCTTTCTTGGAGGACACTTGCAGAAAGATGTTTAAAAAAGAAAAAGAAAAGCCCCTAGATGATTCGGTTTCTGCCATAGGTGAGTCTTTCGGTGCAGCTAATGAAGAATTTGGCATCACTTTTGCTACGGAAGGATTCCATGAGCAATCCTTGAACATTGATCATGGAATTATACAAATTGTGTTGTATTACCTTCCCTCTTCCAGTGTAAACAGAACAGCCATTTACTATGGAGAAGAGTTATTTAAACGTTATTTCAGATGATGAGTCCTTAGCGTGTGAAAGCATGTAAAGATACTTATATGAAGGAGAGAGATGGTCAGTGAATTATTTTCTGAAGAGTTTTGCTAAACAATCACATTTAAAGCAAGAAAGGAATGACTTTAGCACTCAGTGAGTGAGAAGTGATTTGCTAATTTTTCTTCGTATCCAAAATTCAACTGCTTCAAATTGACCAAGAACTGTTCAATCAAGTCATTCTATACTGAATAGTTACCTAAACCTATCTATTGACTCTAATGGTGTTCAGGTCTCAAATTAAGCAAAGAGTTGCCCACATCCCCATCGCTAGAAATAGAATTGATCCTCTCAGGGAAGTTATATCAGATACTAAAGCAATTGTCAACCTTGGATTATCCATATTGGATTAAGCATTTTATTTCATATTATCTACTCTAAAATGTTAGCCTCAAACTCAATTGCCCCATTTTTTTTTTTTCCCACGGAGCGTTCGCTGAATTAGCACAGGCTAGAAAACGTTGAGTCTGCAGCCAAAATTACTGTTGAGTCAAGGCTTAATACTACTTATTCACTAATTAGCTAAACCCTGTAAATATACTAAAAGACCATGATGGCTCAGAAATGTTTCTACACATATGGCATGTTTATTTTTAGATGTTTGTTGTATTTTTTTCTTCCTTATAACTTGCCGTAGAAGTGACATTGAATTCTTGGCTTTGACACTAACTGTGTGACCTTGGGCAAAACACTTCGCGTTTTTAGGTATCAGGTTTTTAAATCTGTACAGGGCAGATAGTAAACACTTTACAGTGCTTATGTGAGGATTGAGAGAGCTAAAATATATTTATTCTTTTTTCAAAAGCTTTTGGTAAAATGTCATAGAAGAATATGTTTATGGTGCGAACGAAAATGATCACACTAAGAAGGAAATAGACTGAGGGCAAAATTTTATTTCTCCAGCCAGTCTTTCTATTTAATTATTAATTTGCACCATCAAAAAGGTCACAAAAGGCATAACCGCAACAGGAATATCATTAGAGCCCGGGTAGAAGGACAGGGGCCAAGTGGAGAAATGATGGTAATGCAATTTAAATCAAAGAAAGTCAGAGATAGGAGTAACGGAAGATGATGGCCGCAGCCCAGCGACAGTGTCCTTATTATAGCACAAAACAAGACGGCAGAAAACAAATGGTCTCTATGTGGAAATTACATGCTCAGAATAACCTGAAGGTGACGCCTAGCCTCCAAAATCAACTAAAACAACCAACCAAAGAAACCAAACCACTCCCAGCTTCACATCTCTCACTCTCCTACTACAACCCATCACAACGTAAGACCCCTAGAAGGGGTCCAAACCCTAGAAGGCCCCATGGATTTTTCAGGGTGTCCAAAAAATTGGTGGAGATACACCGAAGATGAAAGCCAGTGAAGAGAACCCCAGGCTGTTCTTAAACTACCCGAATAAAGTAAGTCTGACCCTAAGTCAGAAAAAGTATCTAAGTGGATCTTAGGATGGAATATAGGGAAGGGTTTTTAATGCATGTGTAAACAAAAGTGGCAGGCCCAGTTCAACAGGGAAGGCAGGGGCAATCGTTGCAATGCATAGACGATAGGAGGAAAAAAGATGAAAAGGGGAGAGAAGCACTCTTTGGCAGTAGGTAGTAAAGAAGAAAGTATGTGGGTGTATAGGGGATGGTTCATTCAGGGTCCTGAAAGTCAAAAGAGAACTTTATTATTATTTTCTTTTAATGTTTATTGACTGTTGAGAAAGAGAGAGAAAGAGAGAAAAAGCGTGAGCAGGGGAGGCGCAGAAAGAGAGAGAGAGACACACACACACATACACACACACACACACACACACACACACACACACACACACAGAATCTGAAGCAGGGTCCAGGCTCTGAGCTGTCAGCACAGAGCCTGATGCGGGGCTCGAACTCACAAACCATGAGATCATGACCTGAGCCGAAGTTGGATGCTCAATCGGCTGAGCCACCCAGGCTCACCCCTAAAAGAGAATTTTACATGAGAAGCTTACAACTCCCCTCTCGTTCCAAAATGAATGCACAAATAAATAGATAAAAAGACTGGCCAACATACCTGGACTTTGCTATGTTGATAGATGAGAATTCTATTAAACCAGGAATCCTAGAAAACCCCTCAATACCAGAAAATTAAACAAATGGAAAGTCAAGTCCATACAAAAGCTATGATTACAGAAAATCGGGAAACAAAATCTCATACATACTAAATGATGAGAAGTCCCCCTGGAAATGAGCCATGAAACAGAAGACACCTCAAAGTTAATATTTCAAACAATTAAAGAGACCCAAACAAGCAATAAATATACAAAAAGCAAATTCGAGCCACAAACTTTAAAAGTAAAAACCAAAATCTTGACCCCCAAGACTGGAAGAAATGAAAAGGTAATTGATTTAATGCAGGAGAAAAAAATGAAAGATATGGACAGAATTGTCTCCCAAATGAATAAATATTGCAAGGTGCCTGAAGAATAGACACAAATGGTAATTTAATAAAGGTCACTGAAGAAAGACAGAAAAACAAATAAAAGGTAAATTAAAGGGCCAGAGAAAAAACAGCGAAAAGGAGAGAGAAGCACAGAAGGAAAGGTATTTATTAAATCAGAGTCTCTAAAGGAAAAAAAAGAAAAAACAAACAAACAAACAAAGGGCTGGAGTTAATATTTAACCCAAGGAAAATTTCCAGAAAGAGAGAGAGAGAGAGAGAGAGAAGACTTGAAAATTACTAAAACAATTCAATTCATATATTTAGAAAAACAAAATTTTCTAAATTAATCCAAGATAAATCATTTGTATAGCTTTGGTATTTGAAGGACCAATTGATTGTACCTAAAACCCTTCATTCACTCATTTTTGTAACTGATTTTTTTTTAACTGAGGAGTTTGCGGTTTTATTTTGTTAAATATTGTTCCATAATCATCTTACTTTGTGTATGAGTACAGAAAAGTCTAATGACTGCCTCATTTTCTTGTGTATGTTAGTTATTTGATCTTTTTGCCTCGAATCCTTGAATGCGTTTCATATACCTTTAAAATTTAATAGTTTTAGTTCTTGAGATTGATTATTTTGGGATTTGATAATCATACTAGTCTCCAGTGAAAAGAGGGATATTAACCGAACTTACACATCTAAAAATAATGACCTTCCTAAAATAAATATACTACATATCAGAATCTATGGAGTGCATTTAAAGCAGAAATTAGAGGAAACTTTATGATAGTAACATCTCTACTAGAAAAATTAGAGAATGAAAATTAGTGAATTAAATTCTCACCTCAAAGGCTAGAAGAAGAACAAAATAAATTTTTAAAAATGCAAAAGAAAAGAATTAATAAAGCAGAAATGGATGAGATCAAGAATAGAAAAATGACAGACATAATTGATTAATTTAAATTCTGATTTTTTTAGAACAGCTAACAAAACAGACACATCACTAGCTAAGTTTATCCCCCCAAAAAGGGACCTCTAAAATTAGAAAGAACAAGGGTAACACAACCACAGGAACAGAACAGCATTTAAAATCCTAAGAGAATCCCTTGCAGATTTCTATGCAAAGTAATAGGAACACCTAGGTAAAAAGAATAACTTCTTAAGGAAATACATTTGAGTGAAACTGGCCACATTGCAAGCAGAAGACTTGAAAAGACCAATTTCCATCGAAGGAATAGAAACGGCTGCTAAGGAAATGTGATCCCAAAAGCACTGGGCCCGGATAACTTCATGGGGGTTCTACAATATCTTCAAAGGCCAGGGGTAACCCTCTAAGTTACCTCAGAGCCACTGAAGAAGAAGGAAAACTTCCTAAATTCTTTTATAAAGCAACAGAAAACCAAGATCAATATTTCCCACGTAGGGCAAAGCGAACATAGGATAGAAAATGTTGGCACACAGAATACAGTGCGAATCGAAGATAAGAACACACATGTCCAAGTGAGATCTATTCCAGAGACCTGGTCAGCTCTTCCCCTTCCCCCCTCCCCCCAGCCTCCCCCACCCATGATCCTCTCCCTCCTCCTGGCTGGGGCTCCCAGCGGCTTCACACCTCACTCTTGCTTACTGTAGTTTCCGGTCACTTTGGTCAAGAGTGTCTGAATTTATTGGTCACATGACTTTATAAGGTCACCAAAGTGGGGGGGGGGGGATGGATGTTGAGTGCACTTTGAGTGAGGGCAAGGCTCAAGTGGACTCAATTTAATATTTAAAATGCACTTCCGGGGGCGCCTGGGTGGCTCAGTTGGTTGAGCACCCGACTTTGGCCCAGATCATGATCTTGCGGTTCGTGGGTTCGAGCCCCAAGGCGGGCCCGGTGCTGACAGCTCAGAGCCTGGAGCCCACAGCTCAGAGCCTGGAGCCTGCTTCAGATTCTGTGTCTCCCTCTCTCCCTCTGCCCCTCCCCAGCTTGTGCTCTGTCTCTCTCTCTCTCAAAAAATAAATTATAAAAAAACATTAAATAAGTAAAATTAATAAATAAAATGCATTTCCAAAGCACATTTGGAATGGTTCACTCTGCAAAGCTGCACAAGCTGGAGTGTTCTGAGATGATTGGTTAATATGACAATTTCACTCTGTATATGCAGACTTGAGAATTCGATGTGGGGATTAGAAATCTGCAGACAACACTCTGGAAACATAACTATGGTGGCCATTTGTCTCATGCTCCCCCGTGGAGACCTTCACCCCTCTCCTTGCTATGATTTCTCGGAAATATTATTTTGAGGTGTTAGACGGGTGTATCTTAGCTCATTTCAATGTAAAATGACTTGTGGTTCATGAATAGTGAGTCCTTTTTATGTCATTTTTCCCTTAAGCTTGTTTAGTTCAATTGGCTCAGTTATCAAGCAACAGCTTTGCACATCCCCTTGAACTAGACTCTAGGTCAGCCCTATCTTCCCCTTGACTGAATGATTTACAAAGCTCTATTTCCTTTCTTTATCTTTTTGTTTCAACTTAAAAATGGTATTAATTTGGGGCGCCTGGGTGGCTCAGTCGGTTGAGCGTCCGACTTCAGCTCAGGTCATGATCTCGCGGTCCGTGAGTTCGGGTCCCGCGTCGGGCTCTGTGCTGACAGCTCGGAGCCTGGAACCTGCTTCGGATTCTGTGTTTCCCTCTCTCTCTGCCCCTCCCCCGCTCGAGTTCTGTCTCTCTCTCTCTCTCTCTGTCAAAAATAAACAAACATTAAAATTTTTTTTAAATGGTATTAATTTTTATTTTATTTATTTATTTATTTTTTTTTTTTTTTAACGTTTATTTATTTTTGAGACAGAGAGAGACAGAGCATGAACAGGGGAGGGGCAGAGAGAGAGGGAGACACAGAATCTGAAACAGGCTCCAGGCTCTGAGCTGTCAGCACAGAGCCCGCCGCGGGGCTCGAACTCACGGACCATGAGATCACGACCTGAGCTGAAGTCGGACGCTTAACCGACCAAGCCACCCAGGCGCCCCAATGGTATTAATTTTTAGACTAATCATTATATATTGCGTCATATTATATAACAATATAGAATCATATTTTTTTTAGACAAAAAGGTCTCTGTGTCTAAATTTCATAACTCTTCTTCAGGTTATCTCTTCCTCCACTGGGAGTATAACATTTGATTAAAATGCCCAGATTTTGTGATGGGATGATTTTTGCTCCTCTTTATTTATAGTAGGTCTGAAGTGAGAAATTTCTTTGAGAATGTCTTGCCAGGAAAATCTTTGTTTCCCTAAGGATTCCAGTGTGCTTCTTTTCATTCTGATGGTGAGGGCTATGTAAATTACTGTGTCCACACATTTTTCCCCTCACTCCTGAGAAAAATCAGACTCCTTTTTGGTATTTATTTACAACACAAAGATTAATGCACATGGTGGGAACATATCTCAGCTTTCTACTTTTCGTCTTGTTTTATTTTTATTATTCTCATGAACATGGGTTTTAATACCAATTGCCTTCTCTCCTTTGGAAAGCCATAGTGAAAAAGTTAATAAATTATATTTAAAATTAAGACATTTAACATTTGAATGTCACTTAGAATTTGCAAAGGGTAGGAATACACTTTGTCGTCATACTCATTTATTTCTAAAAAAATTTTTTTTAATGTTTATTTATTTCTGAGACAGAGAGAGACAGAGCACGAGTGGGGCAGGGACAGAGAGCGAGGGAGACACAGAATCTGAAACAGGCTCCAGGCTCTGAGCTGTCAGCACAGAACCCGACGCAGGGCTCGAACTCATGAACAGTGAGATCGTGACCTGAGCCGAAGTCAGACACTTAACCGACTGAGCCACCCAGGCGCCCCTTTACTCATCTAATCTTATTCTTCTTTTACGTCTTTTGCACTTGGACAGACTTCGATGCATGTGCTTTATACTTAATACGATCTGGAAAAGCAATATCTTCCTTAGACATGATCTTGCACTTAGGAATAGCAGGAAGGCAATGAAGTGAGACTACAGGGCAGATGGGAGGCCACGACCACAGAAGACGTGGCATTGATGGAATAATTTCCACCTTCTGTTTAGAAACTCCAAGGAGTTGGCGATAACAGGTGTGCAGATCCCAGGGTCTTCTTAGACCCCGGGATCTTTTTTTATTGTTGAAGCAGAGGTTTGTTTTGTTTTTCATTTATCTGTGGCAGTGTGGTTAGAGTGCACCAGAGTCTCTGGGGCCCCTGAAGTAGGAAGATGTGATACCATTGGATGTGGCTGCATTTCCAAGAGAGAGAAGAAATGGAGTTTTCATCTCAAGTGCTCTGGTCAATTTCCCCGTCTGTGATGGGTGGAGAGGCCAAGGTGCCGGCACATGGATTCTTTTCCTCATGGAAGGGAGTTTAGAGAAAGAAGCAGTTTCTCTTGCTTTGAAATATTAAAGAGAACCTCCAGAAGTCTCGGCAGCATTTACTGGGTCTGGAATGTATAAAAAGTCGGGGGAAAACATGAATGGTCTTTACCGCGATCACTGAAAGCTTTTTCTCATCCTATTCTCGAACAATAAATGCCTGCCCTACTGAATGGGAAGAGGCAGAGATAAAAGAAGACACAGAGTGTGGTGCCGGGTGGCTCAGCTGGTTAAGCGTCCAACTCTTGGTTTTGGCTTAGGTCATGATCTCACGGTTCGTGAGTCTCAGCCCTGCATCGAGCTCGACACTGACAATGTGGAGCCTGCTTGGGATTCTCTCCCCACCCCCCTTGCCTGTCTCCTTCTCTCCCTCTTCCCCACCAAAAAATAAGTAAAGAAACTTAAAACATTTAATTAAGAAAACTCATCACAAAGCTATTTGGACAGAAGATCTCATTAGACATTTTTCTGAAGACTGATGTGTTCTTTATACAACGAGACCTAAAAGACGTTAGCCATGACAGTCAAGACTGTTGCTCATGTTTGTTTGTGTGCTAATTTATTTATTCAACACCTACTGTATCCCCGGCACCGTACTAGATGATGAAATACATAAACAACGAAGACAGCATTTTCACTTTCAGGAAGCTTCCTCCCATGGGGGGAGGTGGGGTCAGCTACTGTACAAAATAATAGTGCATCTTTGTTAAAATCGAAGCATTTTGGGGGCGCCTGGGCGGCTCAGGTGGTTAAGCGTCCGACTTCTGCTCAGGGCATGATCATGTGGTTTGCAGGTTCGAGCCCCTCGTCGGGCTCTGTGCTGACGGCTCAGAGCCTGAAGCCTGCTTCGGATTCTGTGTCTCCCTCTCTCTCTGCCCCTCCCCTGCTCACACTCTGTCTCCTTCTCGAAAATAAATAATAAAAAACATTCTTTAAAAAATTTTAAGTGGAAGCAGGTTTTACGTTGTAATGGATGTTTTTCAAGAAGTTATCTCCAATATTACAAAAGTCATCCTCAAACGACCTCTTAATTCTAAAGACGGAACCAGTTAAACTCAAACGGGAGCGGTTTTACTTGACGTCATTGTGCTGCTGACATGTCAGAAATCACACGGCTGTATCATGGTTCCTGTTCTCCAGCATCCACAACTCACAAGTTCAGTGACACATCTCGGAAACAGGTACCATTCTGTCAGTGGGATATCACTTTCCAAAGAAAAATTCATACACAGATACAAGCGCACAAACATGGGTGTCTTTACATCGTCCGGAACAGCTAACATCCCAGCCTAATCTGTCTACCCTAACCTGTTTGCCTGGGAATTCTAACCCAGGAGAGTGAGCTCTCGGGGAAGTGCCTTCCTGCGTCTCTTCCATGGGCCTCTTGAGAAGAGTGGCGTGGAGACAGATTAAAATAGGCAACTGGCCCCTGGCACCCAGACTTCAAACCAGGGGGTGTCATACGATACCGGAAGCCCTGGTGAACCTGAGGGCTTGCTGGTGGGCTCACCTTGAAGCTATCCGGACTCCATCACGGTATCCTGTATGATGGTTGGAAGCGCGTGGCTGAGTGGATCCTTGAGAGGCTCTTCAAGAGTCTTCTGACCTGGCTTCTGGTCTCGGTTTTCCCCTAGGTTGGTGTGCCCTGCGGGCACAGGGGCCCAACGACCGCCAGGAGCACAAAATATTACTTTTATTAAGTTGGCGCCGTTAAGGAGAATGCGCCGGAGGGAATTGGGAGGTTTCCCAGAAAAGTAGAATGGGGAGAAATTTATGAGAGGACTTGGGCTTGTAGAGGGGGTTTGGGGGAGAGTGTAAGAACGCAAGAATCTGGTCTGAATGGGGCGTTGTCAGGAGGCAAGGGCAACTGGTTTGGGCATTTGATTTTTGTCCAGGAGGAGGAAAGTGAGGTGTCACTGTTGCTAAAGAAGCCAGTAGGGAGGGGAGCGTTTGGTCATTTTTCAGGATGGTGTAGTGGCCTTTTTATGCCTATGTTGAGTGGTCTTGGGTTTGTCCTGTTCCATCACAGTCAAGGTGTAGACGCATTTGAGCGCTCTTTTCTGTGAGATCATTTGTGTTCAGTGGGGACGCCAGTCTGGCTCAGTGAGGGCTCAATGAGCAACTCAGAGAGAGACGGCCCAACCTGAAAGCCCTGTTACATTAAAGGGACTGAGTGAGGCCACTCTTTGTCCGTCCGGTATTCGGGAAAGCGCGAGTGGGACGCCTGTCCTCAAACACTCTGGGGGACATACAATTAGTAGTGGCAATACCTCCTTCCTTCCTTCCTTCCTTCCTTCCTTCCTTCCTTCCTTCCTTCCTTCCTTCGTGTAAACATTTGTTATCAACCTGCCAGATGGGGATTTGTGACGTCAAGGCCACAATTCTCAGTGGTAACGTAAGCACCGGCTGCAAAGAGAGACTGTGAAGTCAGAGACTAGAGATATGGCATAAAAGCAGACAGAGAATGTGTCAGCCACCCAGAGCCATGGGCCTGAGCTACGCGTGACCCCCTTGCACGGAAGCTTGGAGCCCAGCATGGTCTTGTTACTGTCACGGTTATGCACTTGGTATACCCAGTTGGGAAGGCCCCTGATGACTGGCCAAAAAGACTCATGGTGGCGGGCATAGAGATCTTTGGAGAAACTCGAACGGACTGAAAGGAAAGAACATGAATGACAGGGCAGGGTCTCTCTCAGCATACGAGCCAGATAAAGAGAGAACACCCAAAACCGAACACCGTGAGAAAGACGACGGGAAACCCAGACCCTTTCCCTTCTAATCTTCACTCACATTTGATGACTCCGCATATTCACTAAAAATGCCAGCTAGTTTAATAACTGTTTTAGTTAGAAAAAAAAAATATTAACATTTTATGGGACAAGAGAATCCTGAATCAGCCCATCGTCCCTTCATGAAAACTTGAGCAAAGCAAGTATTGACAAATTCAGAATGGCCATAACCGTGTCTTCATTAGCTCTGCTTGGTGTTTAAAATATCTATAAAGTGTTCTTTAAAAAAAAAAAAAAAGTAAAAAGCTGAATTTCTTTGGCAGAAAAGTAATTGTGAAGTTTTTAAGTAAATGAAACGGGCTCTCTTTGCACTGCAATGTAAAGCTTCCGTTGCCTCTCCTTAAATGTTTAAAGGATTTTTTTTTGTCAGTTTCAGCATGAAGAAACATTAAAATTCATCGCAGCCGAAACCCATAGTGGATTAAAAAAAAAAAAAAGATGTTAAATATCAGCAAATGGATCTGATAATCTGCAGAGTATTTCTGCTGTCAAAGAAGGACCGTGGGATAAAAAACACATGTTCCGGATTTGACATCCCTTGGCATCTTGTAAATAGCCTACACGAATCCATACCTTAAAACTGCCAACACCAGCAAAATTGTGCCCAAGTTTCTAGTAAGTTAAGCAAGCAAAGCAGAGCGAGGAAATGAGGCTAGATTGCATATAAAAACCCAAGGACCCCGAAAACTGACCTCAAACTCATTTTACCAAAAGATATTCTCTGCACTTTTGCAGAATTGTCCGTTTATTTATAAATCAAAGAGCGTTTTTGTGGCTTGTATGTATGTATGAGTAAATAAGAACGGAGAGAATAAACATACTAGGTGGGGGTGATAGGGTAGGTGGGAAGAATTTTCCATGTGAAATAAGGCCTGCTGAATAATACAAAATGGACTTTTTTT
This sequence comes from Panthera pardus, assembly GCF_024362965.1. Taxonomy (NCBI): domain Eukaryota; kingdom Metazoa; phylum Chordata; class Mammalia; order Carnivora; family Felidae; genus Panthera; species Panthera pardus. The sequence goes on from NW_026526810.1 coordinate 6,387,540, forward strand.
CATTATTGAAGGTTTCTGCCTCAAGAAATATTGAAGTGATCCTTTGGCATGGATTTCTGATATTTTAACACCGCCTCCCTCAAGAGGAAAAAAGAATCATTTAACAGTGTGTGTTCAGATTCAAAATTCAAAAAGCTCAGGTCCCATAATGCGTCCTATGAAGCAAAACTGTCCGTGACTATCTCTGCACATGTAATTGGTGGTTTCCCCCCAAAGTCAAAGTTCTGAAATTTTGTTCTACCAACCAACGTTATTAGCAGTTCACTCTTTCTCCTAAATGATGAATCAAGGAAATTGGCAACGATAGCCACAAATACAGTAGCATCTTCCATGCTGATATTACCTACGATGAGCTGTTCTTCCCATCAAAAGCAAAAGAAATCATCTTTTTTTTTCCCCTCGGAAAATGTATCAGGGTCAACGCGCATCTCAATACAGCAAAAGTGATGAGGACATTTTTTTTGAGAATGCATTGTACAAGAGACGATTTAGAAACATTCTTCTATGTAATTCTTACAAGCCTGCAAGCCAGGAATTGGAGACGGTTGAGGTCTGGAAAGTTGTCCAGACCATCTCTTAAGGCCAACGAGGAGCAAAGCTGAATTTTGAACACTGATGGGCAGGATGCTAAAAGCCCTGTTTGTTTGTTTGTTTGTTTGTTTCCATCACTTCCTGATGCCTTTTTGACAAATAGCTTAGTCGCTCATAGTTTATGGACCACAAAGTTTCTGGGGATTTCAGCTTGGACACATCTGCTTCTCTGACCCTTCCCCGACCCTTTCATACTGACAAAAACACAGGTAGATATATTCTACCACTCCTTCCAGCAACACAGATAAACACGCAGTGTTCCAAAATAAAATCACCATGAAGCCACTTTGCAACTTGGGCTCTCTTTTGATACGTATAGATCAATCTTTTTAAAAATGTCTTAATGTTTTATTCATTTTTGAGAGAGAGAGAGAGCTTCAGAGCATAAGCAGGGGAGGGGCAGAGAGAGAGGGAGACACAGAATCAGAAGCAGGCTCCAGGCTCCGATCTGTCAGCACAGAGCCCGACGTGGGGCTCGACTCACAAAACACAAGATCATGACCTGAGCCAAAGTCGGACGCTTATCTGACTGAGCCACCCAGGCACCCCAAGATCAATCTTTCTTCATGCCTGTTTATTATGACACTGAACCATGATTCGTGACATATCTATCAACATTTAGATCATTTTTTTATTTCTTTCGTTATTGCAAATGATTCCGCAATAAATACAAACGTTTGTTTTTGCGAATTTGCACAAATGTTTCTGATCCCTAGCATTCAGAATTTTGGGCATGTGAAACTGCATGTCTGAAAATTTGAAGGCCATTGCTAAATGGTCCTTCAAAAAGTCACAATAATCTTTTTAAAGTTCATTCCTTTCTTTTGAGAAAGAGAGCACAAGTGGGGGAGGGGCAGAGAGAGAGGGGGAGAGAGAGAATCCCAACCAGGTTCCACACTGTCCTCACGGACCGTGAGATCATGACCTGAGCTGAAACCAAGAGTTGGTCTCTCAATCGCTGAGCTGCCCAGGGGCCCCAAAAAGTCACAGTGAATTTTATTCCCATTTATACTGTTGAGGACAGCCTGTTTCCAAGTTCACTGGCCAACCTTGGTATTATCAAACTTTTTACAAACATTAAAGGGAAAAATGTGATTATGTTTTTATTGTGTTTCTATTTTTTTTCTTTTTTTTGACATTTAGGGCTATTTCATAGATATTTTGACTACTTATTTTTTGAGAAATATCTGTTTACATCCTTTCTTTATTTTGCTTTATTTATTTATTTGAAGGAACCAATGATGTATTATAGATAGGAATGCTTTCTTAATCTGTCTTGATTTGTTTTTAAGCTCTCTTTAAATGTTTTTAAGCTCTTTAAGCTCTCTTTAAATCTCTTTTTTTGCTATATAATGAGACCGAAAAAAACGTATAGTCAAATCAGAGGTGATGCTTTTCTAAGCTCTGGATCTATTATATAGGTTCTATTATTATCTGTGTCATGTGGCTAAGAAAACTGAAGCGCCCAGAGACCTCCCTGCTAACACGTGACCCCAAGAGGAACTCCAATGGTCTGACCCCAGGCCTGCCAGAGTGTATGGCCTTTCTGTGGATTTCCCATCGATGGCTTTTCAGTTGAAGAGAATTCAAAGATAGTTGAGTAGAATTATTAAATCTTAAGCTTCCCAGAATAAGAGAGAAGGCTTTGGAAGTCTCCTTGTTTCCCACAAGAGGTTAGGGCTCACGGTTGTAGAGTCTGTTGGCCTCGACTGGAGCTCTGGTTTGACCTTTCCATGACAAAGGCTAAATAGCCAAAGCGGGCATGGATGAGTGAGTCAAGGTATGTCTTCGGAGCATAACCTTGCAACTAGCAATATATTTAAAAGACCCCCATACACAGACATGCTCCACACAGACACACACACAGTGACACCCTCTCCTGTAAGAAGTTGGCAAGGGTGAACATGGCCAAGTGGACACGCAAAGCAAACAGAAACCTCCAGAGCAGAAACCTCAGGCTGCTAGGGAAGATGGTGTGAGACTGCTCTCCGTTGAAAAGGATTTGGCTGTCGGGCTGCAGCCTGGAGAGTTGAGAGGCCTGTTTAAGCAGCTTTGTCTGCCCTGAGGCACTTGCCCAAGGGCCTGGGAATGAACTTGACTCTGACTCTGGCTGTTCCTTGCTATCTGACCCCACCCACCTTTGGAATCTTCCTCTGATCTCTGAGGGCCAATGAACTCTCTGCTTAGGCGACATCCTCCTGCCCAGTCACTCAGGCAGACCCCCCAGCCGGTTTCTTCCCTTCTGTTTTGACAATGTGTCCAACTAGAGCTCACGGGGTCCTGCCAACAGGAGCCCCCAGACTGTGCCCCCTAGGTCGGTCCTGCTCCTATCTGGTTAGTCTCAGGACTCTGACTCCTCTTTTCCTTCCAGATCCCTCTTTGGAGATCTCTTTCAGAACCCCAGGTCCACCTATGTGGACCTTGTCTTGCTGTCTAAGGACAGTAGCTTGTTTTCTCCTATGACACCTGGTTTCCCAAATATTTCCCAATTCTGTGTGATCTCATTAAAGCATATCTACCTGCTGTGTCTAATCAGTTAGTCTGCACGAATATGATAATTGGAGACAACAGTTTAATGCCGTTCTGTCCTCCAAAGGAACAGATAGAGATTCAACAGGACCCTTCAGCAGATAATGCCTTCACCCCCTCAGATGACTCAAGTATTGGGACCCTAAGGTTCCACTGAAGGTGCATCTCTCAACATTCGTGAAGTTACCCTGGGTAGGTGGGCCAACCCCCCTGACTCTGCGTGGAGCTAGGTCTAAACCTAATATTTATGTAGGTCAGGGAATTTTTTTTTTAGTCCCTTTCTCCTTTCACAAATGCGCATTGCTCTTCTTTTTTGTGTTTAATGTATCAACGCCAGAAAAATGTCCATAATTCTCCGCTCTGCATAGCTTGTTACACAACTCTCAACACAAAATTTGATATGTGAAAATTGGTTCTTTTGAAATTTTTATTTGTATTTTTTTTGGCAGGCTTTTTGAAAGGCCCGTTTTCTGGCACTAAAAGTAGCCAGTCTTGGCGTGAACAGCCCCTGACAATTTCCAGCATATGGTAAGAGAAGACGCTTCTGCCTACCCATCAGGTAAGTGCTATCTTTCTGACTGGAGCAATGATAGATGCCGTGCTTGGAGAGCAGTGACTGCTGGGAAAGGTGCCAAGCAGCCAACTGGCCGATAACCACTGAGCAGGTCAGAATGTACCAGGCCTCTGGGTGAGGCAGACCTGCTCATTCCCAACCACACTGACGCCATGCTCTGGAAAAACGTACACAGGGAGGTCCTGATTTGGGCTGCAGGGCTGAATATTATCATTTGTGAATGTAGCCGTAGAGTATTAAAATGAGAAGGGTGGGATTCCCGGTGAAATATCCATGTAGACAGCATGGCTTCCGCAGTTTGGTGAGGACCCCTAAAACTTGTCCCTCTCGTGTATGAAATGGACTTAGCCGTCTCAAAAAAAAGGTGAGACGTAAAAATCAGAATTCCTGCCACCCAGCTTATCAAAGCATTTACTTTCAGCATTGTCTGTCCAGTGTCGGTCATGTGGTCAATTTGATTGTTCTGGAAACTGCTCTGTTGTTTCATAAAATATCTATATGTCTATATATAGATATTCAGTGTAGAAAAGCACAGTGGGGTAAAAAGTATGAAATGCAGAAAGATCATTCCAAATACCACCCACCTAGCAATACTCATAGATAATGCTTTGAAAAATAGGATTATAGAAATCTTTCTATTCACATACCCAGTATTTTATGAATCAGTTCATGCCACCCATGCTCACTCATAACCTGCATTTTCCATTCAAGGATATATCATGCGTATTATTTTTTAAACGTGGCATCAGAGACCATTGCATAGGTGCACAAATATTTGCTTAAGCGGTCCTCTAGGGAGGACATCTGCATTGTTTCCAATTCTCTATTATAGCAATGCTGTGGGGAATGTCTTGTGCGTAGGCAATCATTGCATTAGGAAAAAATTCTAGAAACGGGGTTGTTGAGTCCGTGGTAGTAACATTTTGACCTTTGGTGTGTGTTGTTACGCTTTCCAAAATAACTGATAATTTATTTATTCAGCATATATATTAACCATTGGATTTTATACAATGTCGTCATATTCATGAATTGATTTTTATCTGCAGTGTGGCAAAAAATAGCAGCTGGTAGTTTTCAGGTAACTGGAAGGAAAGTGCATGCCAAGGAAATGGATTTGGGGCCCTTTGGGTGGTATTGGTGGGGCCATTGGTAAGAAGCTGGCAGAAATCTCTGCTGAGAATTTTGGGAAGTGAAACTATAATATCACCAGGATCATCAGCCTCAAGCAGAACTAGTAAGACACAGCCCCACTGTTTTGTCTTGTTAGCCCCCCCACTGTCCCTAAGATCATCTCATATTCTTTTCTCTCCTCAGACTTCTCATTCTTGTCTTTCTCTCTTCCATTACTCCTGTGGGTGAATTCTCTTAAAACGTTACCAAGACAAAACACAAGCCATCAGAAAAAGGCTTTTTTTTTTCCCCCATCACATTTACACACACAAATAGCGATGGATTTGTGTGTGTTACATGACTTTTTCTTCTTTTATTGCATTGGCTAGGACATCTACGGCAATGGTGAATCGTGTAAGTAAGAATGCATAGATATTAATGGGGATAGTTTTAATATTCCACCCAAGTGTAATGATTGCCTCAGGATTCTGGTGGGTACCTTAGTCCCATGATTCTCCCCAGAGGCAGTGTTGCCGACCCCACCCAGAAACATTTGGCAAAAGATCTAAAGATCACCCCTACTGGAATCTAGTTGGTACACAGTGATAGCTCTGCTAATCATGTTACGAACCCTCCACAGCAATGATCTGGTTCAAATGGCCAACAGTCCCAAGGGTGAGAAATCTTATCCTAGTCCACGGGACAGCTCAGTCTTTAAGGGAGTAGACTTGGGAGATAGACTGCCTGGGTTTGAATCCTGGGTCTGCAACTTACAACTAGTGGGGTTTTATCAAATGAAGTTACAATATTGGTAACGTCTGAATCGTGTATATACGGCCTGTCGTTGCTTTTGAAGATCCCACCACACGCTAATGACGGTGTCGTTAGAACACAGCATTTGTAAACCAAGTAATAATTAAGGGGATCCCACTTGTTGTCTGCCTTGCTACATTTCGGGAAACGCTTTTGGAAGGAGTTTGAGGTGGATTTGTCCTACAGGCACAAAACAAAGTCACGAGGCAATAATTGGAGTCAGGCGTGAAATGGTCAAACCGAACCGTAGTGAAGAACGGCTAGAAGCATACCTCTTGTACTTTTCTTTTCATCCGGACTTCAGTCCTCTCCAAAGTAGAGAATCAATCCTGTGGTTCCACATTCTTCTTGTCATGTTTCTCTCTATTAGCAACTCTGCCTGGATGGTACTTTGAAACGACAAAAATAAGAAGCTCATTTTCTCAGAAGCCAAGGAGGGTGGATATAGGATAAGAACAAGTATCCTAGCCCTCCGCATAGCATGCTCCCCCTGCACTTAAACTCACCTGGGAGGATTAGAATGATTTCTCCAAAAAGTGGGGGTGGGCAGACGGCGAGAAGAGTGCCATGGCATCTTTCATATTGCTTCATTTTCTCTCATTTTCCTCACATCCTTTGAGATGTGTTCTGGAAGAGTTCCCTTGGTTTTTTGCCCACTGAAAATTGCTCCTCAGCTATGTACAGTCTGTTTATCCCATCCATTAAACTTCCCATTGATGAGACTCCATTTCTTTAGTGTGACAATCATGTTTTTTCGTTAGCTTTCCTATGCATCATACAGCAGTGTTAGCTTCAGCCGTCACGTTGGACATTACGTCCCTGGTACCTATTTATCTTGTGTCCTAGAAGTTTGTGCCTTTTGACCACCATCGTCCCATTCCCTCTTCCCTCAATTCTGCCCCTGGTAACCACAAGTTTGATTTTCTTTTCTATGAATTAGTTCTTTTATTTTTATTCCAAATGTAGGTAAGATTTTACAGTATTTGTCTTCTCGGTCTGACTTATTTCACTTAGCACATTGCCTTCGAGGTCCTTCCACATTGCCACAAATGGTAGGATTTCCTCATTTGTTATGTCTGGATAAAACATCTCCATATATTTCTATATATATCCATTATATATAAATATGTGTATTTATAAGTGTACATATATATGTATCCATATGAATGGATACTTAGGTTGTTTCCATGTCTTGGCTATTCTAAATAATGCTGGTATAAACATGGGGAGGAAGATATCTTTCTGAGTTAGTATATTTGCTTCCTTTGGCCATATTCCCAGAAATGGATTTCCTGGGTTATATGGCAGTTGTGCTATTATTTTTTTGATGATCCTCTATATTGTTTTCCACAGTGGCTGTACCAATGTACAATCCCACCAGCAGTGGTTGAGTGTTCTTTTTTCTCCACATCCATGGCACCATTTGTTATTTCTTGTGTTTTTAATCATGGCCATTCTAACAAGCATGAAGCGACATCTCATTGTGATTTTAATTTGTGCTTCCTTAAGGACAACTGATGTTGTGCATCTTTTCATGCACCTGTTGCCCTTTGCGTATCTTCTTTGGAGAAATGTCTATTCAGGTCTTATTATCACTTGTTTGCTTTCTATTTCGTTGCTTGTGCTTTAGGTGCCATGGCCAAATAATCATTGCCAAGACCCACGTCAAGGTCCTATGTTTTCCCCCCAACCGGGAGTTTCATGGTTTCAAGTGTTACATTTAAGTCTTTCATCCATTTTGAGTTTAATTTTTCTGAGTGATGCAACATATAGGCCCAATTTTATTCTTTTACATATGAATATCCAATCTTCCCAGCACCACTTATTAAAGAGACATTTTTTTTCCCCCATCGAGTATTCTTGGCTTCCTGGTCAAATATGAGTTGAGTGTATATGTTTGGATTTATTAGTGGGCCTTTGACGCTGTTTTATTGGTCTATTTGTCTGTTTGTATACGTGTATTATACTGTTTTGATGACGACAATGTTATAGTAAAGCTCGAAAGAAGGAAGTGTGATGCCTCCTGCTTTGTTTTTCTTTCTCAGGATTCATTTGGCTATTTGGGGTCTTTGTGGTTCCACATAAATTTTAGGAGTGTTTTTTATACTTCTATTAAAAAATGCCATTGGATTCTTGATAACCATTGCATTGAATTTATGAATGGCTTCTGATAGTATTGACATTGTAACAATATTCTTTTAATCCATGAACATAGGATACCTTTTTATTAATTTGTGTCTTCGTTTTCTTTCGCCAATGCATTATAGTTTTCAGAGTAGACAGTTTTCAGCTTAATTTGTGTCTCTGGGTATATCTGCTGGTAATGTCCTTGAGCAGATGGAATCCGCTATTATGGCCTATATTGGGGTAAGACAATTGTTCGACTTCTGAGGGCAGGGATGGAGGTGTATGCCACTTGCTAAGAACTATTAGAGAACTGCTGGCGTGGCTCCCTACCCGAATGAGGCTATAGGATGGGCTCTGTGTTTGCCTGGGTTTTCTGGTCAGGCTTACTAGATGGTCAGAACCAGGTACTGTATTCAATAATAGATGGGGCTATGAATTAGCTTTCCTACATGGCAGGGCAGCAGGAACTGGCCCAGGGCCTATACAACTTGTTGCTGGGGACACAAATCAGTCCAGAGTCTATGCTGAATTCCTTGGAAATGTGAGACCACCAGTTTTGCCCTACAGATGGGAGATGCCATGGGCTATGTTCATTGTTCAAGTGCCACTGTACTTAGGGTTATTGAATGGGACACATAACCTATTGTGTGCTCTGCTTAGATTCCCTGGTTTGACAGGCTGAAAGCAGTATTCAGTGATGAGCAGGGCTATGAATTGGATTCTCTAACTGAGTGCGGCAGGAGAAGCAGCTCTAAAGCTGGTAAGAGCTCTTTGTTTGTTGTCTTAACTCAAGCCCACCTGCACCTCAAGTTCCCTGAGTAAGCTGACCACTGGCTTTGTTCTTTCTGCAAACTATAGGCTATGCCTGTTTGCATCCTGGCTCAAATTTCACTGAGTAGCACAGCTTCAAGGAGTTGTCACCAACCATTCTGGGCAGATGGGACCAAAAGACACTCTCCACAGTGGATGGCTTTGTTTCAGCTCCCTTGCCTCGGTGGAAGGGGAAGGGACTGCCTGAGGCTGCTCTTGGTTTCCCAATTAGGTTCTCTGGTTGTGAGTGGCTGAAAGCTACCCTTAGCCCTGACTGCCCTGAGCCTTGACTTAATCCTCCAGCCTGTCCATAACACAGGAATATTCTACACATGGTACTGGCTGTGCCCTGGGGGCTATCAACTCTGCCTGCCTGACTCTCAGCTGAAGTGCTTTTGGACCGATAGAGATTCCAGGAATTTTCACCAGCCCTTTTTAGCCAGGTGGGGCTGGAGGACATGCTCCATGGTGGGTGAGTAGTTCAGTTCTTTGCCTGAGTATGAGCAAACCCAGCTCCAGGGCGCAGAAAACTCGTTTCGAGATTTCAAGCAATCAGCTCTGTACTCCACCAAGTTCCCTGGTCGGAAGGTATTGACTTGGTCCTTTCAATGAGCAAAACCTCTGATTAGGGTTATCACTTGGGCGCTGCATGTATGAAGTCAGTGCCAAGGTCTATGTGTGGGTTGTTGTAGGCCCTTCCCCTCACTCAGATTTCCAGTGGTTGAGCCCAACACATTCTCCTGCAGTTTCTACGGTGTGAGATCAGAGTAGGGGCTCCCACAAAGCAACTCACAATGTTGAGTGTAGCTGGTTGTACCCCCTGGGTTTTCTTTCCCCACTGGAGGAACTGGAAGCTCAGGGAAAACTTTTCTGTGTGCCCTGGGGGAGGGGCAATGTGGTCAACCTGTAGCTGCTCCTCTTAGCCTTCCAACGCAGGCTGTCTTGCTCTCTGTGGTGCAAGGGGATGATTCGGCCTCACCTCTGCATGCTAGGATTCACTCAGGGGTGTCTTATTCTTAAATATTTGTTGTTCTCATGATGGGGAGCGAAGTCAGGAACAGCCTGTTTCAGCATCTTGATGACATCCCTCCCTATGTTTCCATGTTCAGATATTTAATTATATATAACTATATATAATATAGATTAGATATAGATATAGATATAGATATAGATATAGAACTAGTATATTCTATATATATTGAAAATGAAGGGATTAGGGGCCACTGGCCCCTTGCACAGTCGGGAAGCTCTGTATAACTTTTGTCTCCCCAGATATTTAATGGTTGGCCAAAAAACTTACCAATAACATAGTCAGTTAGCACATATTTTTCATATTATACGTACTACATACTGTATTCTTACCATAAAGTACTGAGAGAAAATAAAATGTTATTAAAAAAAATCATAAGGAGGAGAAAATTCATTCCTGTATTTATTGAAAACAATCTGCATATAAATGGAACTGTGCTGTGTACTTCAAACCTATGTTGTTCAAGGGTTGACTGTAGATTTGTAGATTTGTATATTATATATTTTACATATATACAATATAATATGCAAATGTATATAATTACTGTACATTAATACAGTAATTAAATATAATATATATTATATAGTAGTAATATTTATTATATAGTAATTATATATAATATATAGTAATATTCTAGATTATATATAATATATATACTATATATTATTATATGTAATTATAATAATATATATAGTATATATATATAGTATATATATAATATATATATAATAATATAATAGTATATTATTATATTTAATATACTATATATTATATATAGTAATTATATATAATATATATGCTATATATATGCTATATATTATATATAATTACTATATATAATATATAGTAATATTTATTATATAGTAATTAAATATAATGTATATTATACATAATTAAAGATCTTTAAATATATCCTCTTCGTATTTAAAGTATATGATACATTTTTCTCTCTCTAAAAATGTTAAGTTATCTTTTAGTGTGGGTCCACATAGGGGAGGTATGAATATGTTGCATATGTTGTGTTGCATATACAGTAAAACCTTGCTTTGTGATCATAAATCATTCCAGAAACATGCTTGTAATCCAAAGCATTCATATATCAACGTGAATATCAAAATTCATTGGCTCAGTTGTGATCATGTGACATCCGGCATTATGTACTACTTGTCTTGCAAGACATTGCTTGTTTATCAAGTTAAAATTTATTAGAAATGTTTGCTCGTCTTGCAGAACACTCGCAGAACAAGTTAATTGCGATCCAAGGTTTTACTGTACATCCGATAGCCTTAACCTCATCATCTCCTTCCATGATTATGTCAAGAGCCTCCTATTTGATTCCCTATTCTGTCTTTTGTCAACCTTTAATCTGCAAAGAATGGCCAGGGTTATTTTGTTGTTGTTATTTTTTTTGTTTTGTTTTTTTTCAATATATGAAATTTATTGTCAAATTGGTTTCCATACAACACCCAGTGCTCATCCCAAAAGGTGTCCTCCTCAATACCCATAACCCACCCTCCCCTCCCTCCCACCCCCCATGGGTTATTTTTTTTTTTTTGTAAATTGGATCATATCACCAAACTACTTTGAATACGTCAGTGGTTTCTTGCTGCACACGGGACAAAATCTTTGCTCTTTGTCTGATGAAGACGAGCACTCTTACCGGTTTTTGCCCCCCTTTGGACACCCCAGCCACAATGGCGTTTCCTCAGCTTTTTGGATTTACTGAGCTCTGTTTTGCTTCAAGGACTTTAAATATTCTGTTCCCTTTCTCTCCGCTTCTCAGGCTGGCTACCTCCTAATTCCTTTTAATGTCTAAGGTTTGAAAGTCTCTTCCTCTGAGGAAACTTCCTGGAATCTTTAAGTCATTCTCTCACTATTATATTATTTGCACTCTCTGTTTTTTTCCTGCTGACAATTTACAGTAAGTGGGGAAAAAAAAATCATACGTGGTGGGTGATTATGTTTACTGTCTACCTTGTCCTTGCGGGAAGCTCCATTGGGGTGGGCTGAACTTTATCCTGAACACCTAGCTTGAGTCTGATCCCTGTAAATGTATGAATACACGAATGGTCGCCTCGACGGTTCCATCCCAGAACTCGGGTGTGAGATTCATTCCATCTCCCCAGAAATGCATTCCTGGAGGTTTTCCTCTCCCGATCTTGAAGAATGGCGTCTTTCGCTTGTGTAGCGCGTGTCCACTTGCATTTTGCTACCAAGCTTAACGAAATTAACAAGAAGGAGTTCATTCTCGCTCTCTGCCATCTTTAGGTGGGCGGTCATTTAGGAGAAACCCCGTTAGGACGGCCCACTGCACTACAGCTTTTGTCTGGAGGAGGCAATGTGCTCAGGGAACAGGAACACCAAGCTGTCTCCAGGTACAAACACTCACCGCCACCTTGGGGGCCTGCAGTCAGCAGGAAAAAGGAATCTGTTCTTGAAGTCCCCTGCCTGGCTTGGCCTTTCTGCAGATCTCATCAGCACACCCACCAATTAGTGCTCATAATAAGGGCGTTTGGGGTTTTTCATTTGTTTCCTTCTCCTGATGTGGATACCAGGCTTGGCAAGAGCGGGCTGGGAAAGCAATGTGTTTCAGGAAAGGACACCTTGCGGGGGAGACAGCTGCTTTCCAGACACCACAGCGTCAGACTACTCCACAGTGGTAATGAGGACTTAATGAGGACTGTACCCAGCAGACGCTCTCCGCAAAGGAAGGGCTGCGAGCCGGTGGGGCCGCAAGCCGCCATTGGACCCAGATGTCCTCCTGCACGTTGGCTACGAGGAGGGTCCCCCTGCCACAGACCCTTGTCACTCTATAGGGACTCCAGATTCCACGCGGACTATGGTGAGAGGCAGTGGACGCACTCTAAAGCTGGGATGGTCACACATTGCTAAACTACTCGTCCTTTTTGGATATGGCGGGAGAGGCTGGTCTGAGTGAGTTTCCTGAACTGGGCTCCATCTGCCTTATGAGTCTTGAGGGAAAGGAGTTGAGAACAATGAGCATTTGTCCTTTCTTTACCGCACCCCTGCTCCCCTGTTTCTACCACCTGCAGTCTTTTGCAGAATAAGCCCTACTTTGGCTTACACAGTTTCTATGTTGCCTGAAACAGCGCCCTGCGGATGTGGGTTAAAAACCAAGGCTATCCAAGAACACATACTTTGGTGTCAGGAGATGTGGGCTCCAGTCCCAACCATCTCAGTTCCTAGCTGGGTGACCTTGGGCTCATCACTAAGCAATGTGATCATCAGGTTCTCTGCAAGTGGAACCAAGGCAACTCTGCCTGTCCTGCTTAATGGCAGACAACTCTGTTTATTGGCAAGGCCTATGCACTGAATGCGCCCCTGCCCCCCAATTCATATGCTGAAATCTTAACCCCCAATGTGATGGTATTAGAAGGTGGGGTCTTTCGAGGTGCTTAGGCCATGAATGGCACTGGTGCCCTTATGAACAGGACCTCATAGTTCTCTTGCCCCTTCTGTCATGTAACCACATGGCAAATGATGGCGGTCTATAAACCAGGAAGCTCTCACCAGATATTCACTCTGCCGGTACCTTGATCATGGACTTCCCAGTCTCGAGAAGCGTGAGAAATAAGTTTCTGATTGTTTTCAAGACACCCAACAACCCAGACAGACTAGGAAACGGGTAATGATACGTGAGATCTCTCTGTAAATCTAAAGAAACTATGGCTATAAGGCTTTGTAGGGGGGTGGTCAGTTACTTTTCTACCAAAAGCTTTATTTACGAAGGCCCATAGCTGAAAGAAGACAGCACACTCCTGATACCAAAACCAAAGCAGTACAGAGAGAGAAAGAGAGAGAGAGAGAGAGAGAGATACCAACCAATATCCTTCATGAATATAGATGCAAAAGTTCTTAATGAAATGTTAGCAAATATATATACCCTCTAGAGACATAGTAACGGAGTTACACTGACGTGTAAGCAGCTGTTGACAAATCATGACGATCAGTGTCATGTACCCAGAAGAGAGGCCCAGAGGTACAGCTGGCAAGAGGGAGGGGGGACCAGGTAGTGCAAAATAGCCCCAGAAGAGAAAATGTAGTCACAGAACATGGACAAGCTAGTGGGTGGTTCTGCCTCCGAGGGGGCCTGTTTTCACACTCAGTCTGGACTTACTATCTATATTTGAATTACTGAGTTGTTTTATTAAACATGTTTTCGTTTGTTTGTTTGTGTTGCATTGACAAAAATGTTGGGGAATCTCTTTGCTGGGACTTCCTGCTACTTTTTCTTTCTTCTTCTTCTTCTTCTTCTTCTTCTTCTTCTTCTTCTTCTTCTTTCCTAGACTGACATGGCACACTCCACATTTCACTTCATTTTTCTCTTAAGACCTGGTCATAGCTCTGTGTATTTTGAGGTCAGTTTCATCATCCCTCTTTCCTAGAGGATGTCTAACCTCAGCGTAGGCCGAAATAGCCTTCCTTCTGGTTGACTGAGGACGCATCAGTGAAAACAGACCCTTTGGCACTACTCGGGTATCAAAAGGAAAAATGAAGCGAATTAGTGCTATTGTGATGGGTGACCCAGGAGATCTAGAGATGCGCAAACCAACGTTCTGACTCCGAAGAGTCGGTGATCCGTCTAATCGGGAAGAAAAGCTAAGTTACAAAAATGGGTGTAATTTGCCAGGGCAGTGAGATAAATAGGAACACCCTTTACGGTGTGGATTTCAGGGGAAGTCGCTTCCAAACCAGACCTCCAAGGTGGGTCTGATTTGGGGAGACGGGGGATGGACCGTTGAGGGTTTTCCAGGCAGAGGGAATTGCATGAGTCTGACCTGCCTGATCTGGCTCCCGGACAGACCTTCGCCTGGGCGTTTCCCCCTCTCTTCACCAGGTCTTCTGAGCTCAGCTGCGAAAATCTGCCTTCCTGCTGCTTCAACGCATCTTCTCCTTCTCCAGGAGCAGCCCGGACTTCCACCAAAGGGCAGCTCCTCTGGCCTGCGCTTGTGAGAGTAAGATTGTTCCCCACCCCCGCTCTTCTCTTTTCACTAGTAAGGGGTAAACCCAAGCCCAGGTGTTTTCACTTCAGAGCCTTCAATAGCCACCATACGCTCGGCCCTTGGAAGGTAACAAATTTGCTATGTCACAATTGATAATCAACTCTAGTAAAAGAATGTCCAAATCAATTGAGCTTTAGCAAGGGCAAACCAGCTGGACGCAGGCGGGCTCCCAGCTAGAGCTGGCTGGGCTTGATAAATTTGCCCTTATTATGGCTATTGATGTTTAAATTTCTTCAGGGATGTTGTTACATGGGTGCCTGGTGGTGACAGAGGTACGGTGACCTCCTTCGATCCTTAATCTACACCTGTTAGTTGGCTCCCTGGTTGCCTCTGAGTATACTCAGGCTTAAAGGTTAACAAAAGAAAAACAGGCCAAGTTTACGTGATGGTCGCAGCGGATCAATGCAAGTAAATAACCTTCTCTGTCTTATTTCCCCAAGCATTATTGATCCAAGTTCTTTGTTCTTTGTCATGTTTCTGTCTTCTTTTCCCAGGGGACACTCAACGATCAGCTCGTATTGGACATGTTAACTGGCGCATTATGACAGTTACCATTTTGTCACTCAATGTGGTGACATATATATATATATATATATATATATATACACAATTATTTTACTTCTCTGTTGTCTAAGCGGGAGTCTGGTAAGTGGATCTCTGACACAATTTTTTTTTTGCTCCAATTTCTTTTCTTTTCCTTCTGTAGCAAGCAGCTAAATTCTGTGAGCCTCTACCGTAGGAATAGGTTTATTTATTATTTTAAATACCCGTCAAAATGCAGAATGAGCGGAAGGTTTCAAACTAAAGGCACTAATCTGCTGAAGCTTGCGGCATATTCTAGGTGAGTTATGCATGCTGAGGTCTGGTGTGGACCCCCAGGACTTAGGCTTCTTCAGAAACTGGGTCCTTTTCTTTCCTTTCCCTGGTAGTTTTTAAAGGCTGTTTTTTCATCTTTCCTTTGTTATCTCTGTGGAACGCTAAAAGGATGTGGCAGGGATAGCTCTGGCCATCCTGCACTCTTCTCTTTTCTCCAGTAGGATTCTGCGGGTACCCAACTAAGTAAGATTTGTGCATAAAGGGGTGAGTGTTATTTTGAATGTATATAGCTTTCTTATGCAAACTCATTGGTTTCTATTCATATGCATATGATGGATGTATAACAACTGCAAAATAGAATTGTCCACTTAATTACAAGAAAAAGTTCTACAGAGGCAGGAGATCTCTTTGCTAAAACCCATTACACCTTAACACATATTTGTCTAGTTAAAAAGAAAAAAAAAAACATCTTTCACTTTTGGCTACAAAATAAATAAAACTAGCTGAATGATAAGATCATGACAGTGTTGTATCCCCTTTCTGTGTGTCTTCTCAGTTGTGACGTACGGCTTAATTCCGAAAAAATACTTGAAAGAACTTAAGATATTTTCATGCTTGGCATCTTGGGAAGTAAGCCCACTACTTTTAATCTAAAAATTAAATTAAATGGAAGAAAGCACAAGTATTTGCCAGTGTTGCCCTTGAAGTGAACATAAACTATGTCAAATGAAACCAAACCAATGCTAGGGCACCCAGTTGGCTCAGTCAGTTAAGCATCTGACTTTTGATTTAGGCTCAGGGCATGATCTCGGGATTCATGAGATGCAGCCCCGCGTTGGGCTCTGTGCTGACAGCATGGAGCCTGCTTGGGATTGTCTCTCTCTCTCTCTCTCTCTGTCTCTCTCTGTCTCTCTCTCTGCCTCTCCCCCACACATGCTCTCTCTCTCTCAAAAGAAGTAAATGAACTTAAAAAAAACAATACTAGTTATTTTGCAAAGAAAAAAGGAGTCTGTTAACGACTAGATGTTGCCCATATTTCCTCTCTAGGCAGCTTTAAAAAAAAAATTAAACTTACATGATTATCCAAAGCCTTTACGGTCAAATGGCATAAAATCTTGGTTCTTAAATTATTTGCCCAAACTTCACTCAGAGCTGTATGTAAATCAAGTGTTTCTCTCTTGCATTTGTCAATCATTAAAAAGCCCCACGTATGTAATTAATACCATTGTAAACTCCCTTGTCCCCCAGTTTCCAAGTTAGTATTCTGTTTCATCCACTGAAGAGTCACCTTTTAAGCGATGTGTTAATACGATATGAAAGCTCATTTCTATCATTTCTGTACACGCAAAAATCACTGCAGGCATTGCTAGAGAATGTGAAATTGGTTATCATTAATGTTTAGAGCTTTTCATCCTCGGTGTGCTTTGCAAACACTAATTAACAGATCCTCTTATAGCACTCACACCAAATGGAGTTGTTAATGGTCTAGTCAACAGATCGGAACCCTTGGCTTTTGGCCACTTAGTTAACTTACCCCGCTATTTCAGAGACAGCAGGCAGGACAGGTAATAAACCCTGGGCCTGATGCTCTTGCTTTTTTGTTTTTTCATTCATTTTTATTTTCTTAATGTTTATTTATTTTTGAGAGAGACAGAGAGGCAGAGTATGAGAAAGGGAGGGGCAGAGAGAGAGACACACACACACAGAATCTGAAGCAGGCCCCAGGCTCTGAGCTGTCAGCACAGAGCCTGGTGCGGGTCCTGAACCCACAAAATGTGAGATCATGACCTGAGCCGAAGTCGGACACTCAACCAACTGAGCCACCCAGATACCTCTATGCTTTTGTTTCAAATATATATTATATATATTTATTACATATTACATATATATATACATATATATGTACATATACATATATGTATATATATTTACATATATATATATATTTTTTTTTTGAGAGGGAGAGAGACAGAGAGAGAGACAGAGAGACAGAGAAATAATGAGCAAGGGAGGGGCAGAGAAAGAGGGAGAGAGAGAATCCCAAGCAGGCTGCATACTGCCAGCACACAGCCCAATGTGGGGCTCAATCCCACAACCATGAGATCATGACCTGAGCTGAAGTCAGGAGTCAGACGCTTAACTGACTGAGCCACCCAGACTCCCTTGCTCTTGCATTTTTGTGTGGTATACTGATGTTTCCTGAAATGGAAAATGTGTCTTCCTCTTGGATGCTCTCATCTTAGAGTATCTCTTCTTGTCTTTTTTTTTTTTTATCACTAAGCTTGCGATCTTTCTGTTCCATATAACCAGGGCATAGTGCACCATCACGAACATTTGACTACATATGTCATTCAGAAGATTATACAATATTGCCTAGAGACCACTTTGAAATTAGTCCTTGCTTTTATTTTTAAAAGTTATCATTAATGATAAATCTCTGGCCCTCCTACAAAGGTCAATGAAGTTTGAAGAAAGTGTGATCCAACGTTGAACAGAAATAAAAATGAAATCAACTGAAAGCATTTCAACCTTTGGATTTCTGCTGTATGACCTCTTCCTTCCTGTCCCCCCCAAGCTGTCGTTGGATGTTAAACGCGACAAAGGAACTATTTTTGAAGCGTTAAAGTATTTGGTTTTATAGGCAGTGTCTGTTTGGGAATTGTTTCTCCCCCAAAATGAGAATTTTGTCAGTTCGCACCATACTCTGCAAGAACCAAAAGTTTCCAAAAATGGCATTGAAAGACATCTTTAGTGTAAAAAATGCAAACATAACCACTTGCCATTTTACAATTTGCTGCAAATTTACATTTTACTACAAGGCTTCTATTTATTTGTTTTCTATCCCTTGCAAGATCTACCTTTCTTATAGGAGTTTCGGCGTTAAAATAAACCTTGTGGAGTGTTTAGATATTCCCAGGGTTTACTCTTGTAAGAAACAGATCCGTAGACGCTTTGCTTGGCAGATCTTATCAGTGTCAGAAATTCCAGACACTTACGTAGCATAGCATCATTTATCCAGAGAAATTGGAATACGTTTAATACACGAAATGTTCCATTTCTCCAAGATAGCTCAGTACGTTTGTTATGTACTTGCATTTGCTGCAACAGGAGGTCCACGCGAAATATATCTTTCAACGCGTGTTATACAGGTGGGCGCCTCTGGGTTCTCTCTACCGGTTTTCCAATGGAAGGCCAGGCCAAGGGTTCCCATAGAGACAAGATGTTCTGGTTGATGCCAATTAGAGCACATGTAATTATTATAACTTTACTCCCATGCAAAGAGAGTCTACACGAACCGGAGGGGTCATTGATTAGAAACACACAAGCATGGCACCATAATTCATCTGCATACAATGCTTAGTAGATGATAACTATCATGAACGTTCACACAGAGCATGGCCTTATTATCAGCGTACCTCATTTGGTGCCCTTCTTTTCTGTACAATAAAGGCCACCGTGAGTCTACTTACGTACTTGCTTGTATCAATGAAATGATTGTGAACATCGTGACAACAGAGGCTGTGTCGTGATCAGTTTCGTATTTCCCGTGCCTTGCCGAGTCCGCCCGCGGAAGATGGTGCATAAAACTGCGTGAAAAGTGATACTCACAGCCGCCGGCATGAAATAATTATATTCCTTTATCACTGTCGACAGTTATTACTAATGCTATCTGGAACATCAGGAATACACTAGGCCACCGGGCCACCTAAGAAAGGGCCTGAAAATTATACAAATCAAAACCACACCCAGAGATCACCTCACGCCAGTCAGAGTGGCCAAAATGAACAAATCAGGAGACTATAGATGTTGGCGAGGATGTGGAGAAACGGAAACCCTCTTGCACTGTTGGTGGGAGTGCAAATTGGTGCAGCCGCTCTGGAAAACAGCGTGGAGGTTCCTCAAAAAATTAAAAATAGACCTACCCTATGACCCAGCAATAGCACTGCTAGGAATTTACCCAAGGGATACAGGAGTGCTGATGCCTCGGGGCACTTGTACCCCAATGTTTATAGCAGCACTCTCAACAATAGCCAAATGATGGAAAGAGCCTAAATGTCCATCAACTGATGAATGGATAAAGAAATTGTGGTTTATATACACAATGGAGTACTACGTGGCAATGAGAAAGAATGAAATATGGCCCTTTGTAGCAATGTGGATGGAACTGGAGAGTGTTATGCTAAGTGAAATAAGCCATACAGAGAAAGACAGATACCATATGGTTTCACTCTTATGTGGATCCTGAGAAACTAACAGAAACCCATGGGGGAGGGGAAGGAAAAAAAAAAAAAAAGAGGTTAGAGTGGAAAAGAGCCAAAGCATAAGAGACTCTTAAAAACTGAGAACAAACTGAGGGTTGATGGGGGGTGGGGGATGGGTATTGAGGAGGGCACCTTTTGGGATGAGCAGTGGGTGTTATATGGAAACCAATTTGACAATAAACTTTATATATTGAAAAAAGAAAAAAGAAAAAGAAAGGGCCTGGAATCACGCACTTGAGCGTTTGTGACAGCTCCCAGCTTGAGGGAAGCAGGAGCCAGATTTGTGAGGTCACTGCCTGAAAGTTGCCTCACTCCTTGGGGGGTAGGGGTGGGGGCGGAGTTTGGACCGGGCATGCCCAGATTGAAAACCAGGGCTCGATTGTGCCCCATTTTACCTTGCATTTTGCAGTGCAGCTGGGAAATGGATATGACTATGTAAAATTGAAGGAACGTGGTTCTTTCTGAAGATTCTGTTCTTCGTTTCCGGATGGTGGTCCTGTAGCTTTGTTTCACTGTGGCTCCACTGCTGCCGACTTCCACAGCAAGTATGACCAGTAGAATTACCTCATGAAATACCTATGGTTTAAAGGATGATGGTGTTTTCTTTCTCACCTTTACGCTACATGCCCACTATAGGTCTGGATGGTAGGGTGAAGGCAGTCTGTTTATTACAGTTATGAAGCGACTCTGGCTGCTGGGGAGTCGCCATCTTGACTGTTGCTATTTCCATCCCAAAGCAAAAGACAGAACTCCGGAGGATCTTTCATTGGCTCTTAGAAGGGAAGCGACTAGAAATAGTTGACAAACAGCTTAAATGGCCACTGGGTTTCCTTTGTCAGGCACACATTTGTGTGCTTCCCCTTATTCCCTGAGCTGTCTCTACCAGTGGACTAACCACTCACTCATTCTGGGAGTAGCCGGCTGTCCTTCCCAATGTTGGCAACACAACAGCCAAACAGCCATACCTTGGGGTACCAGGACCTTGCCGCCACGGTCAGACTTTGAGTGCGGGGTGGAAAGTCTGGCATCCCTAAAAGCTGCAGAAGGGAAATGATGATGCCAATCAGAAATGTGTTTGGGGGTTCACTCCACCATGGAGTGGATTTTGGCCAACGACAAAGAGAAAATTTTTCTCTTTCCTATCTTGCAAAAACTATTCTGAGATTTTACCTTGGAGCATTACAAACCTGCTGAGTCAACCGCTGTCTCTCACGGTGGCTCTTGGCCAAGTAGCAGCTGGCATCATAAAGTATCACTTCGAATCACCTCACCTTTTCTCTTGCCTTAAGTTTCTCTTCCTCATCTTCATCAAATTGGGCTTGCACCTCCCAAACAAAGGACTAGCCTTCATCTCTGCTTGAGGCTCTGTTTTCTCAAAAACTTGGGTTGAGACATCTAATCGCATTTGCTCCAGGTTCTGCTTCTACACAGTATCATGAGGAAAGCCTGACCAATCAAAATGGATTCAACATGGAACCTGACCAGGTCACGTTTGTTTAGTAGTTGACCGCCAGTGGACCTCAAAATTGCCACACTAATATTTTTGGTCATTTTCATACTTGACAGCTTGCGCAGTCAGCTTATTTAATTATACCAATAACTGATTCAATAATAATTAATTTTTTTTAAATCGTCGTGGCGCCATTGACATTTTGGAGTGGATAATTGTCGGTTGTGGGAAACTGTCCTGTACGCTGTGAAATGTTTAGCAGCATTGCTAGCCTCTACCCACGACATAACCAATAGCACCTCCTGTTGTGATAACCAAAAAACGTCTCTAGACCTTGTCGTATATTTCCCGAGGGGTGAAAGCAGTCCTAGTTGAGAATTGCACCTGTGAACATTTTGGCAGCTTAAACTGTCCAAGGTAATTACTTTTTAAGCCATGATTTAAAGATACTGAGTTTGTCTTTCATATTGTTACCCTTAATATGAGAATACTATTTACGTAAATATGAACTAACAACTTCTATAGCCTATTTTCCCCAACAAATTAAATACTAGTAATATGAAAACAAGGAGCAATATCGTTCAAAATTAGTGAAGATACGAACTGTAAGACTTACATAGAGGGGTAGAAAAATGATAGATAGATACATAGATAGATAGAAAAGAAAGGATAAAGAAAAAGGAAGAAAGAAAGAAAGAAAGAAAGAAAGAAAGAAAGAAGATTACAACACACCAAGAGTATTTATAAACAGATGTTATATTGAATATGCTTAAGGGCAGATGATATCTCTTAAGTGCATAGTCGCTGTATTTTTATAAACATGAATAATGCTAATTTTTTTGAAAGTTATTTGTTCTATTCAATTCTTTATACTGTAGCCCTGAGATCTTGTTGGGATAATATTTTCTTTTCCTGTTGGGAAACTTTTTTTTTTTTCTTTTTCCCCTAGGTAATGAAGAAGCATACCTTGTTCAAATTGTCTTGAAATTCAAATGAAGAAGTCTAAATTAATGAGGTTTTACTATGCTTGAACATATGCCGGAGACTGATATCAGATCATCTGCAGATTCTGAACCAATAGCAATTATGTTTGTATCTTCAGCAGTGTCAACCTGAATTAAAAATTGGCCAACTTTATTAAGAATGCCCCCAACACACTGCTTAATTAATTTAGAGATACAATCAAATAATGTAGTTCACTGCAGCTTCTAAAATGATAATGGAGAAACACCATGCTACCTTTTCTTACTTTATTATAAATTCAAGCTTTCTTAAAGTAGATCATAATAATTGTCCAATATAAGTTAGACCCAGTGGGAAAAACTCACGTGGCAGTTTTTTGTTCAAACGTGTTGCTAATTCCTTTACCCATAATGTTCGTTTCTTTACTGTTAAATTTCATTTACACTAATCAATTGCATAGTCTATGTGTTCTTCCTAGCCCTCTTCAATGGTCAGACTGATGGGATGGGTTTCATTAAATTGATTCGCTTGCTTGAGTCACTTTTTCCATGTACATGGTCCCTGGCTAAAAATAGGTTCAGATAAAGCTGAAGATACATGTGGGTGTAGACAAGATGGAAAAAATATGTGTAACATGTCTGAAAGGATGTTTCCTACATGATTAATAGAGGCTCTCTCTGAGCGGTGGGATTCAAGAATTCTTCTTAACTTATTCTTTATACTTTATTATTTGAATTACTTAACAGAGCTATTGTCCATCAAACTTTTAAAAATATTCTTTCAAAACATTGTTTCATGATTATCAGAACATTATCAGTAAATAACTTTTCCAAAATGCTATTAATTTTCTATTTTTGTTTTTAATATATATTTTTGAGAGAGAGAGAGAGAGAGAGAGCACGTGAGCGGGGTGGGGGGTAGAGAATCTTAAGCATGCTCCTGGCTCAGCATAGAGCCTGACATAGGGCTTGATCCCATGACCCTGAGATCATGGCCTGAACCAAAATCAGGAGTTGGACGCTTAATCGACTGAGCCGCTTGATGCCCCTATTAATTTTCAATATACATTTAATTTTTTTCAAAATACTCCTTCAGAAATGAAAGATGGTGCCCTGTATTTGAAAGTAGTATGCATGAGTATAATCATAGACATTAAAGTGATTTCTTCTCATGCTTTTATTTAAATTTGAAATTATGCTGGTTGAACCAAAAAAAAAAAAGTCTAAGAATTTAAAAAAATGTAATGCTGCCATTTTCCAACATTTTTGTTTTATTTGGGCATTCTGGTCTTCATCTTTTCACTTTTTTACAAGTGTATTTTTACTTTCAATGAGATTAGTTTGGTAAATATACAGATACAAATAAATGCATCCTGTGAACAGCAGCAGTGATGTCACACATTCTTTGAGGAAATTTTGTGATTACATACATAATACATTTTTTAAGTGAACGTTATATATAACTAAATAATATATAATTGTATGACAAAATATTTTCTGTGTATTTAAAATGTAAGTATATAAAATAAAATGTACATTATATATTATATGAAATTATATATCACATAGATTATATAATATATATAAAATATTCATTTATTTAATGAATTGCTCTCTATAATATCTAGAACACACATACGTGGATGATAATACATCAAATAAATCAGTCCTCAAAGGACATAGTGTTGAATTAAGCCACCATTTTTTTCATCAGTTTTATATTATTACTTAAATACATACAAATATAAAACTAAGTACAGTATCTTTATCCTTACAATTTCTTTAAAACTAAAAATTCTAAACAATTCTAAGTGCATTAAATGAAGGCAAAATCATAAAGCCGGTAAAATTCAATATGGTATTATTTTTAACATGGTAGACGATTTTATTTTGGTAAACCTAAAAAGGGGAGGTACGCCGTAGAAATATATAGCCTCAGATACGGCTCCACATTAAATTTGTGTCTGTATTTCAACTTTAATATTGTCATTACAGATTTTGTAATATATATAATGTCATATAATGTAATATATATAATGTCATATAATAATCTATGTACTGTGTATAAAACAATTGCTCTAAGACTCGATTTGCCATTCCGGGATTATTGAAACTCAAACTTTATCCAAACTTTACGCGTAAGCAATGTGCCAATACCAATTGTAATGAATCATTGGCTATATCTGTGAGGCTTTCTTGTTCACTTAAATATAACGTTGGTGTTGCTGCACTGCTGATAACTGCATTACGGGCATCTAATTCAATTGTTGCTCAAAGTACACGTAGAAAAATTCTTGTCTTGGCGTCACATTGACTGCTAATGAAATGGAGGGTGTTGTGTCACATAAAACCATGATCCACTCAATACTTTCTGTCTCCAACACAAATGTGGCCTTCATCCTTAACACACTTTTGTTTAAACAATAAACTAAAAAATTACATAATAAATAAATAAATAAATAACTCAGCTGCAATTTGCTTTTATTTCAACTTAATCCATCAGAAACAAACAAACAAAAAAAAGTGCAAATTACAGCACTGAACTTGAGTGACGAAACTTAGTTTACAGACGGCCCAGTGTATGTTCATGCTCTCTTGTTTATAGAAGCATTAAAAAACTAGAAAGTTGGGGCGCCTGGGTGGCTCAGTCGGTTACGCATCCGGCTTCAGCTCAGGGCGTGATCTCGCGGTCCGTGAGTTTGAGCCCCGCGTCGGGCTCTGTGCTGACAGCTCAGAGCCTGGAACCTGTTTCAGATTCTGTGTCTCCCTCTCTCTCTCTGACCCTCCCGCATTCATGCTCTGTCTCTCTCTGTCTCAAAAATAAATAAACGTTAAAAAATAATTTTAAAAAAATTAGAAAGTTATTGTAGAGGATTAGAGGTCTCCAGAAAATGAGTCGGCAGAATGTGTTCCAGGTTATAAAATCTTAGTTTAGTGGGAGACATGAGTTTAAAACTTAACTTTCCAGTCATTACTTCAAAATTATTACTGAATGCCTCGTAAGTCCTAAGAAAGTGTTAGGTGCTGGTTGAGTGGAACAGACATGTTCCAAGCTTTCCTGGAACTTGAAATTTAAAGGGAATTAATGTAATGGGAGGAAAGTTAGACTCTCACTTACAATGTGACTTGAACAAGCTATTACTTAAACTCTCTGAGCCTCAGCTTGGGTGGCTGTACTATCACCATCAGAAGACGATCCTTTAACATTTCAATTTTGTTTTTTAATGTTTTATTTATTTTTGAAAGAAAGAGACACAGGGCGAGCGGGGAAGGGGCAGAGAAAGAGAGGGAGACGCAGAACCCGAAGCAGTCTCCAGGCTCCGAGCTGTCAGCACGGAGCCGACGTGGGGCTCAAACCCACAAACCTTGAGATCATGACCTGAGCGAAGTCGGGCGCCCAACCACCTGAGCCACCCGGGCACCCCTGATCTTTTAACATTTTCAAGTCTTGGCCCAAAGGAAAACATTACCAGTCAAGCTTACTTACGCCAAACTAAATCAAATTCAGGATAACTACTGGTAAATCCATTTACAAACTAGTTCAATTTCTATCATAGTGCAACCATTACGGTCAGCAATATTAATGATTTGATAGTTTGTGTTCCCATCGAGACTAGCCTGCTTGAACTCTCACTCCCAAATAATGGTTCTGATGACATTGGCATGCTTGTTATTGAAATCGGTCCTGGCTGGAGTGTGACAGGCCAACCGTCTCGCGGTGGGCTGAGGCACTCCAAATAGATGGGGGTGATAACAGAAAAGCAACTTCTTTAGCTGAAATTCCAAGGAAATTTTCAAGAGAGGTAGCACCTGGTTTCCTAGCTTGGAACAAGGAATGAGAATGACCGGGCATCTTGCTCGGGCAGAATACAGCATGGGTGCTGTAATGATCATCCTGACTTCCATCTGAAAGACATCACCTCTCACAGCGGGTGATGGAATGCTTGCATCACGACACATGAGGAATTAGCAAGGCAGTAAATCATTGCAACACTTACGGTAGGACAGGCTTTGCTTCGTTTCGCTTTTGGTACAGAAAAGAGTTTGAAGAGTTTGAACTGCTAATGCCCTCAGCTTACTTTAGCTCTAAAACCACTTCGCCTAACATTGGTGGATTTGTGCTTAGAAAGTACTATCTAATTTTAATATTAGCTTAAGAAAAACATAATTACGAAGGTAAATCTGTTGAGGGGACAATCAAATTATATCTTCCGTGTGTGTGTGTGTGTGTGTGTTTGCGCGCGTGTGTTTAACCAGATGCCCCAAATGATGACCATTCTTCCAGTACAATGATCATCACATAGTAAGTTTACAATAAACATTTGATGAATGTGTGAAATAAACTCTTCTAATATTCAAAATAATCAAAAGATGAATGTTAGCACTACCGATATCTAAAATTGCCTGAAATCAGTGTTGGGATCAAGGCAGCATTTATACAAATAATTTTAAATGACATCTATTTTGAAACTTTTAAAAGACCAATCCACCTTTTTTTTTTTTTTAAGTTTACGTATTTACTTTTGAGAGAGAGACAGAGAGGAAAGCCGAAGCGATTTCTGTGCTGACAGCAGAGAGCCTCATGTGAGACTTAAACTCGCAAACTGTGAGATCGTGACCCGAGCCAAAGTCAGCAGCTCGACCGACTGAGTCACCCAGGCGCCCCTATCTGTTTCGATTTTTTAAATCAGTATATATTACTTTCCGAGTTTGAAAGTAAAACCAGGCTTCACCAGAAGAAAATTTAAAAATATACAAGAGTCACGACAGGATTGGTAACTGTCAGTAATGGGCTTACCCACTGATAACACTGTAGGATTAATGCTTGTATGCAGTTCCCAATTTTTATGCATCTGTGTAATTTAAGTCACACCTATGTGTGCAGAATATTACAATGGTGTCGTGGATTGAACTAGGCTACTTTGTTGTTGCTGCTTTCAGATGCTACCGAGATACCAATCTACTCTTACTGGGAAATAAGGCAAATATTTTCCATAGTAAGTCCAGCTAGAGCATCAAGCAAATATATTAAATTAAATTAAATTAAATGTTTAATATAAAAGCACATTAGCATGCTATGTCTTTAAGAAAAGTCTACTAAGCCAATTTAGTCTTGGGTCAACACAATTCATCAAGAAAGGGCATACAGGACTAAAAATGCTATAAAATGGCTTCTCTCCCCCCCACCCCACCCCCCCGCCCTTAGTATAAAATATTGCTCATTTACGTCCTTTTTATTCAATCTCATTCTTCTGGCTTTGCCGCAGAAGGCAGAGATGCCTGGAAACCTTATTTAAAAATTTGGGAAAAGGAGTGCAGGAAAGTGTAAAGATATTAATGTGTTTCATTAATTGTAGAGAGTATAACCTCATTTACTCAACTGCCCTGGGGACATTGTTGCTCCTTTAAATGGAGAAGCAACTGGTAAATTGGGAACCACGGGTCTTAATGCTTAAAACAGAGCTTCTAGCTCAGAGACAGAAAGTCATGTTCCAAAGAAAGCAGAGTTTCTGCTTTGCCCATTTAAAGCTGAACAAAACGCAGTGCAACTGAAAAATGCAGGGGGATGTGAAACCGCTGTGAAATCCCAAGGGGGAGAAAAAAAAGAGTCTGAGTAAAAGTGGAATTTTCGATAACCGCGTCAGCATTGTCTTTCCCAGTGGTGATTGCCAAAACTGTATTTGTTTATAGTTAGTTGAAGATAAAGAACTAACTTGGAGCCACGGGGAAAAAATATTCTCTATTTCCCTGAGAAATAAAAGTGTTCAAGAATCTCTTGCAAAGTCTGGAGATCGTGCCGGACGGGCCTGCCTGTGGGGTATTTCCTGCCTAATGTTGCAGTCCTGAGGGTTCGTGATGGGCTCCAGAAAAACATCAATATTAAGTCGTGCTATCAATTTGAGAAAAGTTCGGGGGTGGGAATGACACACTCAAATGCAGTTTTGCCTCATTAGACGTGAACCTGAACAGCCGAGTGTCTTTCTCAGGCTGAGTTTCTTCAGATCACTCTTGTGGTTTGGGGGGAAATACTGATGACCCATGGCTCGTGAGCCTGTAATTCGTTCCCCCGTGAGTCATGAAATCTCCGCCAGGTTCTGTGTATTTCTTTATTTCTTTATTTTTTATAGAGCTCTGAACAAAAACAAAGTCGAACTCTTTCGTATGGTGTGCAGGATGCTCCAAGCTCCGGCCTTGGCTCTGAAGGCCTTCTTTGTCTTTCTCAGTATCTTTCTCATGAGCCAGTAACTCTGACCGGCTGGTTTACTTCTGGCTCTAACTGAACCATGCTATCTGGACGTGCAGATGGTCCAGAGCTTTGTGGCTTCAGCACCTAACGCAGATCTTTGCACTCAGCAGGCATCAATGCCTGTGTTTACCCGGCCACCACGAGCAAATGTGAAATGCTCATTGTCAAACACAGACACAGCCCCTGTGGATAAAAACGGCCTGGTGCCCCATTTTGGAAATGTTTCATAGGACCTAATTGGCTTTCATACAGCATATGTATGGTGAGCATTTGTCTTGCCTTGTGATTTTCAAAGGAGACAGTCTAACAATACAGAAAAAACACCCAGGGTGTGCAGTCAAGCTACAAGTGAAAGAGATTCAAGGACTTTTTGTGAGCTCCTATTCGAGGCCGTGTACGGTGTTTGCTAACTATGCGTAGGAAAGAATTCCTTCCTTTAAGGAGCTTACAAGAGATGGGAAAAGATAGACATGCCCGCTACCATTGATTTTTATCAGATAGACCATGTTAGGTACTGTTGGCAGGCTGAGGAAGGGTGATTCATTCTCACTGGTTCCACCAAAACCTGGCACTGAATGGTGACCTGGAAGGACAGGTAGATTTCATAGGTGGAGTCAAAGTACGGGGTGTATCAGGAGGAAGAGATAAGGTGGGCAAAGATCCAGGAGGGCCAGAGGGTATCTGTAGCTAAGCACCATTGGAGAGGGGTAAAGATTGTCCGGGAAAAATGTTGAAGGAGTAGAGAATGAGCCTTCGTTTTCCCAGGGGAGTTTTTGGGGCTATCACGAGGATGCGATGGCTACTGTTGATGCCGAGGAGGCAAAGCTGGAAGGACCCACCGTTCTGTGATGCTGTCGGGTCCAGAAGTGGAAGAGTCGAGGCTGTTACGGAGCAAGAACCCAAGGCCACGGAGGTCCGCGGGAGTGCTGGACAGTCGAGCCGTGCCTGGCGTCCACGCTTCCCTGGGAACGCAGAGCAGGTCACACGATCTAACACAAGTCTATGGACGGTTGATTCATCTACGGAATGGTTGGATGCCATAGGGGGAGGAAAACAAAGTATATAAGAAATGTGCAAGTTAACGAGCTTACATTCTAGGTGGGGGAGATGTAAGACGCACACACGTTAACAGTTTGTTTCCTCGGCACGGAGCTAATGAACCTTTCCTGAGCACAGCTACGGCGTTGAAAGTAGAAACTCAAAGATCAATCTACCACTTGCCTTTAAGGCTCTCCAGGTCCACCGGGGAAATGTGTGTATGGAGACAAGTTGTGATTTGATGGGACCGGGATCTTCAAGGACTTTGCACCCTTAAAAATTATTGAGGATCCTTAATGATATTTTGTGCGTATGGATTATATCTGTCAATATTTCTGAAATTAGAATTAGAAAGAAAAACCGTTTAAAATATTTATTTACAGGGGTGCCTGGGTGGCTCAGTCAGTTAAGCATCTGACTCTTGATTTCTGCTCAGGCTATGGTCTCATGGTTCGTGTGATGGGGTCCCACATTGGGCTCTGTGCTGACAACCTGGAGCTTGCTTGGGATCCTCTCTCTCTCTCTCTCTCTCTGCACCTTCTCTACTCATGCTCTCTCTTTCAAAAATAAATAGATGAAGATAAATACATAAATAATAAATAAATAAACATTTAAAAATTTATTTACAAAACTTATCTTTAAATGATAATTATAAACTCATCACATGTTATATCAGAGTGATGATATCATCCCATCTCATGTAGCTTCTGGAAAATTCCACTGTACGCCTGTGAGGGAATTACAGTGAAAAAGGCAAATCATATTTTAGTATTTGTATGAAAATAATATGGATCTCACAGATCCCCAAAAGAATGTGGGGAACTCGGGCAGCTTCTTGGACCACAGTTTGAGAATCATTACAACAGGATAAGAGCTCTAATAGGAACAAAAAATGGGCACCATGCCGTGGGAACCGAAATTAGGGAACCATCTATACAGTTTGTAATACACGAACTCATAAGAAATGTTACAGGTCTCAGCCCCATATCATGTCATTTAGTATTCAGACAACCATATCAGGTGTAATTCAATACCTGTAGTTTACAGATGGGAAGCCTTTGAAGGTTATAAATATATTGGTCAGAGATAAACAGCAAGTTAGTGGCTGGTCTGGAATGCAACAAGGCACAATGATGATTCTCTCCAGCAGGTCAGTGTATAATTAAATAGCAACATCCGATTCTTAATTAGTCCTTGATTAGTCATTGGACTAAGCTTTTTATGTCCACCATTTGTCCCATTTAATTCTTGCAACAATAGAAGGTAAAACCTATTATTATCCCCATTTTATGTGTGTAATGCTCGGGTAGAGGTCAGGTAACTGGTCTGAAGTCATAAAATTACAGAGGAGTAGACCTACCGTAAATATCCAGATCTTTCTGATGACAAAACTCAGTTCTCGCGCTATAATTCTGCCTCCTTAAAGAGTAACTACCCTAATCAAATAATAATAAAATAATAACTAAGGTGCATCAAGTAAAACCCTTTCTATGTAAAACAAAACAAAACAAAACCTCCTTAATTCTAAAAAACAAAAACAAAACTACAAACAAAAAAGAACAACACTTTCCTATGTTTACTCCTATTTTGTAAATGGGTCCTTGTTGAAGATTCAAAATGCTGGAGAATCAAAGGAGTAAGAGACCCGAATGGCACATAAGAACTGAAAACAAACAAACAAAAAAGTTGGGGAAGTCATGGGTCAGGAAAAGACCACGTGTCGGCCAGGTGTCAGGTGTGGGTCGCGTTGCAAACGGGACGGAGGGGACTCTGATCTCCCTACTGGAGGAAGCAGTTAGCTCATGGTTTGAAAAGAACTGCGACCCTCATATTTTCAAAAATCAATATCCTTTGTGTCATTCAAAAGGGGACCGGTCCAATTTCTGCCCGCCCTATTCCTTTCCTTTCTTCCGCACTCAACCAGACTGCAAAGTGGATTTCTCCGCCCAGAGCTCTAACCGGGGAAGATGCCTCGGGTTCTGCTCCCGGTGGCGACATGTCACCGCGGTCGGCTATCTGCAATGCAAATCGCCAGGCTTTGGCATCCAAGATTGATGTCCCCGGCAAGAATGTACTTAGTTGCTGGGCTGGAGCTGAGTGGAAGCGACACAGCCCTCTCCCCAGCCTCGAGTGCCTGTCAGAGGTAACAAAGCAGGGCTGGGGGAGATATGAGCCATGTACCTTTTTTAACAGCGCGTGGTATTAATGCATCTAAATTTGGTTGGGGCCTCCAAGTCTGGGCCGAGGGCAGATGGCATACCCGAGCTGGGGCAGAGGGCAAGGGGGCTTTCCACAAACTATTCTAGAGACTGGTGAGAAGACACAGAGCCCCGTGAGGCACAGCACCTGTCCGGGTCAGACTCCCATGTACATTCCCAGCGTTTCTGGGCAGCTCCCAGTGGTGTCCGGTGGTCTTCAGGCAAGGACCAGAGATCCCCGGGAAGCCGAGCCTGACTGCTGACATCCAGCCATGTGCTCTCCGTGCAGGGAAGGCGGGGAACTTGAAATCGGGCCAGGCCCTTCAGGTGCAAGAAATTCACAAGAAAGCCTGGAAACGATCTGGAGAAAAATTAAAAATCCATCTGAAGCCCGTCTTTTCCTTTGGACGGTAGTTGTGGCAATTTGGGGGTGGGGGAGGGAAGCAATGGATTTCATTTAATCCACTGCCGTCTGTGGTGCTTTCGATTTGTTGGCAGTGACGTGGGAGGAAGAAATTCTCTTCTGCCAGGGCCCTGGAGATCACACTTGTGTAACCATGTCTTGGCTCATTTTCTAGTGAATCTTTCCTTAGAGGAATGCGTCTAAGCACCCCAAGAGAAAGAAAACGGAAACTAGTGTGAAATAATGTATAACCATGTATCTCCTTTGGTAATTATAAATTACAGGATCAGTACAGAAAACCGAATATCAGTAGAAAGAAGAAATCACTTGTTTGGGAAGTCACCAAATATCTAAATATCTAAAAGCAATGGCTGCGAAAATTTTGCGCGTGGCTTTCTAAATACACACACGCATATGCATGGAGCTTATAATACAGCATGGATACGTTGTAATTGCAAAAAGCAGGAAGTAGCAATTTTCTATCAGGGCTTCCATCAGGGGCTGAGCATTGGATTGCACACATGTACCATGATCAGGCTAACGTTCTCCCAGAGCTGTGCCCTTGGATTTGTTTTGCTATTTAAAAAAAGACAAAACAAAACACAGTAAATATTATTGTGCTTTCATCTTTAGGCATTTCTCTGGTTAAATATAAATTTTTTTGGGGGGGGGTAATTTTGGACTCTGTTATTTTCTATAGACCTTTCTTATTTGTCCTCATGAATCCCAGACCTGTTAAGTAAAATGATTGATTTGGAGGAATTGTTCTTTTCTTGGTCAACTTAAAATTGACAACATTTCTACCAACATTCCAACTTGGACCACCTTGGGAACATGCAGCAGGGAAAGGATGATGTAAATGATAAAATCCCGGTGGGGGCGCCTGGGTGGCTCAGTTGGTGAAGTGTCAGACTCTTGATTTTGGCTCTGGTCATGATCTCACTGTCCGTACTGCTGGTGTGGAGACTGCTACAGATTCTCTCTCTCTCTCTCTCTCTCTCTCTCTCTCTCACCCCACCTCCATGCTCTCTCTCTTTTTCTCTCTCTGTCTCTTTGACCCCATCTCCTACGTTCACTCTCTCTCTCTCTCTCTCAAAATCAATAAACTTTAAAATAATAATAATAATAATGATAATGATAATAATGGTATCCCAGCATTGCTGTTTTTCTCCTGCTATTTGCAGGTTGAGTTTCCACATCTATTCGTGCATGTACCATGTGCAAATGTGTTATCCCCAAAACTCATTTGTAAATTGGCCGGTTGGAACTGGAGAAGTGTTTTTTCTATATAATATAAAAAAATATGTGTCAGTCTCCCAAGAGGGTGAAACAAAGCATACAGAAGCCTTGCAATGATGATATTTAACATTATTGAACACCTTCTATTTGCTAAGCAATGGATACATCAGCCCTCCTCTGAATGGGCCCTAAGTTATAAAATATATAATATATATTAATTTTATATAATATATATATAATATATAATATTAATTTTATATAATATATAAAATATATAATACATATTAATTTTATAGAATATAAAAATATATAATATTATATAGAATGTATAATTAATATATATTATGTATTTATATTTTATATCATAAATATATATTATATACTTATATTATATATAATAGTATATAATATATATAATATTATACTATATACTATAATATATATAATATATATACTATAATAGTATATATAATAGTATAATAGTATATATTATACTTATATATATATATAAGTATACTTATATTGATAAGTATACTTAATCAATTTAATGATGTATTAGAGGACATAAAATATTTTGAAATTTGCTGTTCTGCTTTCTCCATTCTTTTATTCTCCTAAAGCACTAAAAATAAAAGTGAGATTATATGGGAAAGAGTTTTCTTTACCAAGAGAAATAAAGGGATGAATTTGAGGTGGAAAGTGATCCTGTGAAGAGTCTAAAGAGCCCCTCCCCCTCCGCCTGAAATACTGTCAAGGACGTAACTAAGAGCCAAGACCAAGGATAACCC
The DNA here is from genome assembly GCF_024362965.1 of Panthera pardus. Lineage (NCBI taxonomy): Eukaryota > Metazoa > Chordata > Mammalia > Carnivora > Felidae > Panthera > Panthera pardus. The sequence goes on from NW_026526810.1 coordinate 6,421,551, forward strand.
TACTCCTTCGCTATGTCGCGTTGCCCTTTACAATTTATGAAACTTTATTCCTTGATTGAACAAGTAACATATGTATGCTGCACACCATGTGTGATAGTAGGCTTTCAAAGACACATGGGTTAAAGGCAGACTCTCTTTTAATCAAGAAAAATAGTCTTATCTAATACGACTATATACAGTGGTACCTAACAGACAGTACATTCCCATTAAATGTTTCATATTTTTTGCGTTTATATTTAATTAATAGTGGCTCCCCCTACCCCCCCAAAATGTTTCTTTTGTTCTCTTGACTTTCTTTATTTTTGTTTCTCCTGTTCCCTTCCCAGTGTTCCACCCACCCTGTTCTTTGCCTCCTTTCCTTGGGTTCATGTCCTTGAGTGCCTTCACCAAGCATTGGCGTCCTCATTCTCTCTCTCTCTCCCCATGAATGAGGAAGATGGGCAGAGGGAGAGAGAGAGACAGAGAGAGAGAGAGAGAGAGAGAGAGAGACTCTTAAGCAGGCTCCACACTCAGCATGGAGCCCAACATGGGGCTCAATCCCTGACCCTAAGATCATGACCTGAGCCGAAATCAAGAGTCAGAGTCGGACACTCAACTGACTGAGCCACCCGGGCATCACCCCCATAAACACTGTATTTTTATTTATGTATTTATTTATTTATTTATTTATTTATTTATTTATGGTCTTCTCACTATCTTCTCTGATGTGACCTCTTGGCTCAGTGGGAGAGCAGAGGAGAGAGGACAGGAGGAGACATCTTAACGGGAGCCTAAGACCATACTCTCGAATGCTCCAGAACTTCTAAAGGACTTTTAAACTTTGTAGAAGCCTCTTCTCTGACTATAGGGTTAGTATTTTTAAATTAATTTAAAATAATAATCATAAAAATATGCATACCTGCTTAAAACATTTTATTTCATCTTAAAGAATGGAAACTATCCAATGAATGAAGGATATAAACCACATCGAAATATATTATCAATGATTTTTAGTTTCACATTCTTTAAAATGGTGCAATAACTTACAGAGCTTGCTAAGCAGAATTGCAGAGCCTTTTCTTTGTTTTTACTAATATTTTCCATGAGTGTCATCACCCATACTGAGTTCTCAAGAAATATATTTTTAAGTTTATTGATTTTGAGAGAGATAGAGACAGAGCAAGGGGGTGGGGCACAGAGAGAGAGAGAATCCCAAGTCACACGGGGCTCAAACTCACAAAACGTTGAGATCATGATCTGAGCTGAAATCAAGAGTCGGCCACGTAGTCGACTGAGCCGCTCAGGCGCCCTTGAGAAATCTTTTTGATAATTATTATAAACTGCATGCTTGTGCCCAACCCCATGTATATGTTGAACCCCTTATGGGATGGCTCGTGGAGGTGGGACCTTTGGGAAATGGATAGGTTTAGATGACATCATGAGAGTCCAACCTTCGTGATAAGATGAATATACTTATAAGAAGAGGAAAGACACAGAAGAAATTAGCAAGAGGGCTCTTACCTGGAACCGAATTGATCTGTACCTCGACCTTGGACTTCTCACCCTCCGGAACTGTGAGGAATAGATATTTGTTGTTTAAGCCTCCCAGTTTGTCTTGCTTTTGCGAGAGCAGCCCGAGCTAAGACAGTGATTTTCCTATTGAATTTTCCAGTGAATTTCTATATTTTTCCCTCAAGCCATCAACGCAGTTTTCATAGTAGCAACAACCCATACTCCTAGTTCATCCATTTATACGTTCATTAAAGTATGTGTTTGCAATGGGATAAACCTGGAATACAGATTTAGAGCAAACCTACCTGACTTTTGTTCAGCATAGTAGTCAAGAAAGATACTCTTCTGAATGTTGCTGCTAAGTGGAAGTATGCTGGCCCACCATGCAGTCTCCTCTGCACAGAAACATAGGTGCATAGGGGGAAGTGTCTGATATCCTGCAACTCATCTGGGAGTCTGGTTCAAATCTTACACTCCTCTTTTTTGCCTTTGGGGGTGCCAGATAAAGGAAAGTTCTGTTCTCAAAGGAGGAGCGATCAAGAAAGGGAATTGCTAAGTCTTTCCCTATGAGGTAGCCTACATTCTCCCCCTATTTCCTGTAGAAGTACGTGTGTTTCCAAGAGGAGGTGAAAAAAGCCTACAGAGGATCCATGAGACAGGGGCATGGAGAGACCACGAATGAAAAGTGGATGCTTCAGTCTCCAATGGCTGTCCAGGTGGAAGATAAACCTTTGGGAAAGGGGGATAAGAGGAATCACTGATAGAAGGCGGTGTTGACAAGTAACACTCACAGGAATGGGTTGGGTAGAGTCAGTCCTGTTATGATGGACGTTAGAGAATTCCTATAATGAAACCTTTATCACAAAGTGAGTGTTGAACTCAAGAGGGTCTAGACAATGCCCAACAACCAGAGGAGAATGAGGGAAGAGAAGGAAAAGATTGGGAAGCTGACTTTGTAAGATCGCATTAACGAGTGATTGTGATGAGCTACTTTGGGTATCCTGATTTTGGAGCCCGTGTAGAGCATTATTTTCCTTTAATACTCAATAATAATGCAATAATACTCAAATTGCTTAGTACTTGTCCGGATTCTTTAAATCAAGATGCTATTTAATAATTTTAGTACTTCTGTGAAGGCTATACCATTCCTGTTATTAATTGATAGATCTGAGGCTTACAGAGTTTTAATAACCCAACACAGATATCCTGAAATGCCAACCAAGGTCCCTGACTCCAGACCCCTTGCTAGGAGCCGCTGTTGTACTTGGTACTGTCTACACTAACATGTACCCTGAGGGTCCTGGTTTTGTTTTTAACGCTTAATTTAGGGGGAATAGAGGCATTTGGGGGGACAGAAAAATTGAGAGACATGCCCCTGGTTGCCCGTTGGTATACAGCCAAAATGCATTCCCCTTCTGCCTGGCAGACAGAGTGGATTCTAAATTCCTCTCCACTCTCTCTGTGGTCTCTATTAGAGATTCCGACAGTTACTAGATAAAGTTAAAGACTCGTGTAGTGATCGTCACACTAATTGGACCGTAATGTATAGCCTCGGTCAAGCACATCTTTCCCAGCACTTCTCTCCGCAGACGGCAATCGAGCCATTTACAGAAGATGCATTGGCTGCCAAGACCCTAGAGCAACCTTAAGCTGCACTGGCCTTTTAGTGGAAAACACAATTAATTTTTATACTGAAGGGCAATTAAGAGCGGGGTTAAAATAAAAATCTTTTGGAACGCTGAATGCCAAAGATTACATAGGAGATGTCTTTCCCACCTGTATTTCAGAAGCCCGCGAGCATACCAACTTCTGGTTGTTCCAAGTCAAGTTGCCAAATGTCCGTTTCATTTCGGTAAATGTGAATTGAAATAAATAGCTGTGTTAGCCGTGTTGCTATTCTGAAAGGAGATCACTTACATCAACTCTTTTACCAGCAGTAGCTCTGAAAAACACATGTGTGCCCGGACACCTGTTACATTCATACATTTGTAGAAACAACTACACAGATTTTTTAAACACATGCACACATCCATGGATAACACACCATGTGTTACAAGTTGCTTTAGCTAATTTCAGCACAGAGAACATCTTCCTGGGGGGGGAAATGTTTTTGTTTAAATAAAAGGACACACCAAAAGCAGGGGGAAGACACTTCTTTTATACATCATTTAGAGAAGCAGAGATTTAGCAACTGCTTGATTAGTTGGAAGGAAAAAAAATGTAGTAGTTGAGAAAACCTGGGGGTAGATTTTGGAAGATGTACATTAAAGCTATATTGGGTCACTTGTTAGCAAATTGTCTAACTACCAGTCAGTCACTTGGCCTCTCTAACTCTACTGGTCCTGGGAATTTACTTTTCAGTGAATTTTCTGCTCACATGTATTTTCCCATTTTTAAAAATGGATATATATTTTTCTTAACAACTTACAGAAGGTTTTATAAAATGTGTACCTTGGACACTAATATTTTGTTGAATGCATACATGGTAAATACCTTTTCCCAGGCTGGGCTGTCTGAGTACATCAATATATGATTAGGATGTGGATAATATCGGTAGAAATGCACCTTGGTCCCATCCATTTTGGCTGGATATTTCATATGCTCTAATGCAGAAATGTTATGAGATACACGTAGAAGTGTTCCCTATAGCATCGTCTGTAATAAAAGCTAATTCTTGCCAAGGACTTATTATTTCCCAAGGACCCTTTTAAGCTTTTCATTTGTATTATGTAATTTAATCTTCAAAATGACTCTGTGTGGTATGATCTATGTCATACCCATATAAGTAAACCAAGGCATAGCAGTTAAACAATTTCCCCCAAATAACAGAGAAAAATAGAGGCAACCAATACGGATTATTGCCCAGGAATTCTGGCTTCAGAGCTCACATTCATAGCCTCCATGCCAAACTGTCATGGGTATAGGGCTGACTCCATAGGCTGCAGTTGGTTATTCAATGAAATGTCATTCTTTTAAACAGTAGATTTACATATATCAGCGTAGGTAAATGTCAAAATGACAATGCCAAAGTGAAGGAAAACTTGTTTCAAAAAGGTATAAAAGTAAAATACTTAAAGGAGATACAAAACTATTATGTAGATATAGATATATGCACATACATGTTTCATTTATGCATTCATATGCAAAAATGTGCAAATATGGAGGCATTAACATGTCAACCACAAAAGAGGGGTAAGCTCTTCAAAAGGCGAAAATGAAAGACAATAAATATATTTCTTTCCTTAAAGTAATAAATCTGAAGCTAATATGGCAGAATATGACATCTGTTAAATCTGGGAAGGGGGTACAAGGACAGCCAATATATTGTTTTCTCCACTTTCATGTTTAAAATGTTTCATAAACCAAGAACTTAAAGGCCACAAAGAGGTATCATGTGAAGGTCCTTTGTAAAGCCTAGCATGATATACACATGGAATTTATTTATGTTATGATCATCAAAAGTGAAACAGAAGGGCTTGGTTTCCAAATGGTTGAGTAAAGATTTCTGAAAAGCCACTTTCCTATAAAAGCAAAATGAATTGTAGAAATTAAAGCCTTGCAACAATTCAAGAAATGCTTATTCAAGAAAAACAGCTGAATGTTAACAAAACCCGTGAGGCTTATACTACTTTGGCTTGCCATTATCTCATCACTGTCCTTCCAGAAACTAGATAGCTTTAAAAAGCAATAGTCTCACAACGGTGGTAGCTGTGAAATCAAGGAGCGTAGCGGGCACTGGAGGGGCCAACACAGGTTGGAAGACCCTAAAAGTGCGAGGGAATTGTCTGAAAGTCCACTTTCCGTGCTTGACTCAGAACCCAGTCTCTGGGAACAGCACTAATCTGCAGGGTATTTGCTGAAAAGAAGCAGTAGCAATTGTTTAATACCATAGTTGCCTGAGGGAGTGATGCTAGTCAGAGGTAAAATCTTAGGGCCTCCCCAGGCTCTGCACAATCCGGAAGTGAAGGCTAAGGGAGACTGCTTGTCAGACCATTGAACACAGGCCCAACAGAGCCTCTGGCCAAAGACTGGGAGACTCACTGGTTCAAAGCACTCAAGGATTTCTCTGTCTAATCATTGGCCTTCCACTACGGTAACTGAGCAGATGTCAGTTACTACACATGATAAAGAATACAAACTTTAAAGAAATAGTCAAGAATATCACTAAAAAGCAATAAAACAAGTACCTGAGAACCTGAGTGGCTCAGTTGGTTAAACATTCGACTCTTATTAATTTCAGCTCACGTCACAATCTCATGGCTCGTGGGTTTGAGCTCTGGTGACAGCTCGGAGCCTGGAGCCTGCTTCGGATTCTGTGCCTCCCTCTCTCTCTGCCCCTCCCCCAGTCTCACTCTGTCTCTCGAAAATAAATATACGTTTAAAAAAATTAAAAAAAAACCGGAGTTGGCAGGCTTATTATATACAGGCATAACTGGGAGATACTACAGTTTTGGTTCCAGACCACCACAATAAAGCCAATATTACAATAAAGTGAGTCCAACAAATTTTTTGCTTTCCCAGTGCCCGTTAAAGTTATGCTTACATTATACTGTAGTTCATTAAGAGTGCAAGAGCATTCATCTCAAAGAAATGTACATGCCTTAATTTAAAAATGACGTATTGTTAAAAAACACTAACCATCCACCGAGCTTTCAAAAATCATCGTTCTGCTGTTGGAGGGGTTTGCCTCAATATCGATGGCTACTGACCGATCCGGGTGCTGGTTGCTGAAGGTTGGGGTGGCTGTGTCAATTTCTGAAAATTAGATGACAGTAAGTTTGTTGCATCGATCTTTCTTTCATGAATGATTTCTCTACGGCACGTGATGGCTGTTTGATAGCATTTTACCCACAGAAGAACGTTTTTCAACACTGGAGTCAATTCTCTCAAACCTGCTGCAGTTCCAGCAACTAAGTTTATGGAATATTATCAACTCTGTTGTCATTTCAACAATCTTCACACCGTCTTCATGAGGGGTGCATTCCACCCGAAAACCTACTTTCTTTGCTCACGCGTTAAGAAGCAACAATTCAGTAATTCAGACCCATCTTCAGGTTCCACTCGTAACCCTAGTTCTCTTGCTATTTCCCCCACAGTTGCGGTGACTTAGACCAATGAGAGCTTTCTCTTCAATCTACAGTGAACTTCTTACAATCTCCTGTTCATGTCGATATTCTGACCTCTTCCTAGGAATCACTAATGTTCATAGGGCACCTAGAATGGTGAATCTTTCCCAATAGATTTTCAATTAACTTACCCAGATCCATCAGAGGAAACTCTATCTATGAAAGCTATAGCCTTGCGAAATGTATGTCTTCAACAATAACACTTGAAAGTCAAAATTACTTTTTTATCCATGGGCTGCAGAATGTATGTGGTGTTAGTATCCATGTAAACAACACAAATCTCATTGCATATTTTCATCAGAGTTCTTGGCTTGTCAATAAGCAGCAATATTTTGAAAGGGATCTGTTTCTGAACGGTAGGTCTCACCAGTGGGCTTAAAATATTCAGTAAACCATTTTGTAAAAAGGTGTGCTTTTCATTTAGGCATTGTTGTTCCATTGACAGAGTGGGCAGAGAGGAATCTGAATAATTTTTTTAAATTGTTTAATGTGTATTTGTTTTTGAGAGAGAGAGAGAGCGTGAGAAGGGGAGGGCAGAGAGAGGGAGACACAACATCTGAAATAGGCTCCAGGCTCCAAGCTGTCAGCACAGAGACTGATGCGGGTCTCAAACCCACAAACCGTGAGATCATGACCTGAGCCGTAGTCAGATGCTGAACGGACTGAGCCACTCAGGTGCCCCGATTTACCATAACTTTTGAAGGCCCTAAAATTTTCAGAATACTAATGAGCATTGGCTTCAACTTACACTGAGTAGGGTGGCCTGAGGAGAGAGAGAGAGAGAGCTAGGACAAAGCAAAAAATAATAAAACAGGGTCTGCCTCAATTTCACTTCCAGTGAAAAGCTAGAAATGATTACGCTTAGTGAGGAAGGCACTTTGAAGGCCAAGATCAGCTGGAAGCTAGGCCTCTTGCCCCAAAGAGTTAGCCGAGTTATGAAAGCAAAAGAAAAGTTCTGGAAGGAAATTCAAAGTGCTACTCTGGTGAACACACCAATCATAAGAAAGTGAAACAGACTTATCGCAGATACGGAGAAAGTTTTACTGGCTTGGATAGAAGATCAAACAGCCACAGGACTCCCCGAAGCCAAAGCCTAACCCAGAACAAGGCCCTAACTCTCCTCAGTTCTCTAAAGGCTCAGAGAGGTGAGGAAGCTGCCCAAGGAAAGTTTGAGGCTAGCCGAGGTTGGTTCATGAGGTTCAACGAAAGAAGCCGTCTTCAGGGCACCAAGATGAAGGGGCAAGTGACACTATAGAAACTTCAGCGAGCTATTCAAAATTAACTCAGGAAGGTGGCTCTGCTAAACAACAGATACAGGTGAAACCATCTTTTATCAGAAGGCGATGCCCTCCAGGACTTTCATAGCTAGAGAGGAAAAGCCAGTGCCCGGCTTTAAGGCTTTGAAGGACGGGCTGACTCTCTTGTTAGGGGCTAAGACAGCTGCTGACTTCAAGTTGAAGCCACTGCCTATTTAACATCCTGAAAATCCTTCAGGCTCTTAAAAATTATGCTAAATCTCCTCCGCATGAGCTCTATAAATAAAACAACAAAGCCTGGATGGCAGCCCATCTGTTTACAACATGGTCTACTGACTATTTTAAGCCCACTGTTGAGATCCATTGCTCAGAAACAAGGATTCCTTTCAAAATATTACCATTCGTTGACAATGCAACTGGTCACCCAAGGGCTCTGGTGGGGATGTACAACGAGATCATTGTTGTCTTGTTTTTGGCCTGCTCACACCGCATCTGTTCTGCAGCCAATGGATCAAGGAGTCATTCTGACTTTCAGGTTTTATGATGCGAGAAATGCATTTTGTAAGGCTAGAGCTGCAGAGGTAGCGATTCCTCTGATGGATCTGGGCCTAAAAATTGGAAAGCTGGAAAGGATTCCCCGTTCTAGGTGCCACTGAAAACATGGTGATTTATAAGAAGAGGACTTTACCTTTTGCAACCATTTTTTTTTATTTTGCTATTTTTTAAAACTTTTGAATTTTGTGAAAGACACTGTTATTGGGCCTCTCTAAATTGTATAGGGTGAAAACAAAAGTTTTCCCTTGATCTCTCTCTCACACACACACACACACACCCCACAGTGCAGATACATGACACTTTTAGCTGGTATGTCAGTAACAGAGGGTAATATAAATATAAAGAAAGCTGCAACATTTCAAAAAGATGTTTAACAAGAGAAATCTTGCTCACACAGCGTGTATATACGCCAGATGCCTAATTTATATACATACAAAAGAGAATTGCCTGATGTATCAAACACGATTCCAAAAGGGATTAATCTATGAATTTAGGGTTAATCTAATAAAAATATCATGAAGTTTGAACAAGGTGTCGTTTATAGCATTTTCCCAATTGTTTTTGAAAACTATTCAAAATCTACTCGAGTAACATTAAATTACTTCCGTAGACTTCTCATACGTGCTCATGTGTTTAAACATGGCATAAAAATATACAAAAATGTTCATGTCATAAAAAAAGGTCTTTATTATAATTTTAAATGTTTGTATCTATGCCAAATTTCAATGGTTAAAGTAATAGTGGGTCTTTTATTTTTTTTCAATTTTTTTAATGTTTATTTATTTTACAGAGACAGAGAGAGACAGAGCATGAGCAGAGGAGGGGCAGAGAAGGGGGCGGGGGGAGACACAGAATCTGAAGAGGGCTCCAGGCTCTGAGCTGTCAGCAAAAACCCTGATGCGGGACTCGGACCCACAAACCGCGAGATCATGACATGAGCCGAAGTTCGGTGCTTAACTGACTGAGCCACCCAGGTGCCCTTGGACCTTTTATTTAAATCAAAATACAATACCTTTATTATCTAACTCTAGAGGGTTTGATGATGTGGAAACAGTATATTCATAAGAATTACATTGAATAAATATTTATTAGAAAAATGCTACCTGAAAATTGTAATGCTAAGTCTACTTGAACAAAAGCAATCGTAGTAGTAATTAAATAACAGTATCGAAAACAAAAAGAGATGAGTCAAAATGACTTTATAAAGGCAGAAAACACATGCAGACGTAGTGCTGTGGTTGTGGGAGTTCAGGACCCAACCGCCTCCAGCTCAGCCGAACCTGCGGGTGTCCCCGGATGCCTGGGTCCCCATGGCCCGACTCTTGTCCTTCCTAGGGGTGCTGACGATGCAGGGGATCCCCTGGGGACACTGCTGGGCCTCTGGGGGCTCCCGGTGGAGCAGCAGGAGCCCAGGGGCCGCTCGGGAAAGGCTGGAAGTTGGACTCTGCGTTGGCCAGCAGGTGCCTGCTGTGATCGTTTTCCTTCCTAAGCGCCTGGAGGTGTCTCTGTGTCAGCACAACTGCCTTCCAGCTTTCTTGAACGATTTTCTCACGGAAGAGGGTCCCCTTTCGACAGTAGGAGGCGTTTCTCTCCAGTTCTCTGCCCATGTCTTCGGCCATCGTCTTGTATAAGTTTCGAATCTGAGACACGGACTTCATGTTTCTACGCGCGGTGCAAAGTTTCTTCTCGATTTCAAAGCAGCGCGTTTCCTCCTCAGACAGTTTTGTCTGGAGTCGCCTGAGGTTCTCTGGATACAATTCGGGCAGAATTTGAAGCTTCAGCTTCAGCTGCTGAATCTCACTCTCAAGCTGCGAATTTCCCTGGCGCAAAGAGGCTTCCTCAGCTTGCAGGCTTATTTGTCTTGTGAGCTCTTCCTTCGTTCGCTTTTCTTCCCACAATTGTCTGGCTATTTCCCGACTCTTCGCTTCCGCACTTTGAAGGGACCCGTTGAAATCAGCATCCTCAGCGACACCCTTCGGATCAGCCTCTGACCATCTCTGAGCATCTCCTGCTTCCTTCTTTCGCTCGACTTCCCCGGGGACGTGACCCAAGTGAGCTCCGAGGAGATCGGGCCAGGGGCTGGTCTTCGGCAGGTTTCCAGTCCTTGATGCGAATCGGCTGGCTGTCGCTTTCAGAGCCCGCTCCATCCGTGTGCGCCACGGCTCCGCCTTTCTTTCTCCTGCTCCTTGTCCCCCGCGTCTCTGCTTCCGTCTCGCAATTTCTTGGGCAAGCGGTTCTGGACCTTCTGGAACGTGGGAGTTTGCATTCAAATCATCCATTAGTTTCTTCTGAAGTTGTTCTCCCTCCTTCTCTGACGCTTTGAACGCGGGGGTGTCACCAGTCACTTGGGGAAGCTCAGGAGGCTGGCGCTTCTGAGCCTTTTCCAGAAAGTCAACGGGGTCCTGGAGTGACAGCCTACTGCGGTTTGTATTTATGGCTGACAGGCACAAGGTTTGTGATGGGAGAGGACTGGCCTCCGCCCCAGGCCGCCCTAGGGCATCGTCAGCTTGGGTCATGGGTCCCACACTCCCACTGCGCGTTCCACAGACTTCAGTGTGGGCAGAACACCTTTTGCCTAGTGCCTTGACGCTTCCTAAGATGCGTCGTCTCTTCACTGTCAAAAATAGCACCGCCATACACACCAGGATCTCCCAGGGGAACTCACGGGGACCGGGGACGTGTCTCCAGCCTTCAGAAATCGCCGGCAGAGCATCCCGCAGGTGCTCCAGGACCAGCTGGGAAGTGGATCCGATGGGGCAGCAGGCCCACCATGGCCACGGAGGGCTCCGTAGCTCTGCCTCCGAGGGCCGGGGTCCCGTGGGTCTCCGCTGATGGCTCAGAACCCTGGGGAGTGTTCCGTCTCTAAGGTAAACAGGTGCCTGACAACCGGAGCGGGTCAGTTGGGCCGGGGGAGGGGGAGGCCAGCCAGCTTCTGGAAGACAGTTCCCCTTAACTTTGCTCCGAAATAGAAAGCGGTCTCGCTTACACAGGCACTAGGGGGGTTGGAAACGGCTGATTGCAACCGGGAGCCCAGCCACTCTAGGCCAGTGTGGCCCAACAGCAAACCTAGGCCAGGCCATGGCCCTTTCTGTGCACTTGATCAAGTCAGGGCCGTGGTCTGGGCCCTGTCCCCGAGTGAGGCTCACTCTCCTGATTGAAAGCTTCCTTCTGATGTAGGGAAGCCTGGAGCTACTCACAAAAGTCCCAGGGATCTGTCTCCTCTGAGCCTCCCTCTCCTTTGTGTGAGGTCACCTTTGGCAGGCAGGGGCCCAGGAGTGGAGGGTCTCCCCAAACGCATCAACTAAGAGACCTGGATTCCAATCCTAATAAGTCCGGAGAAATCAGTTGGAACTGGCAGCATGTTACAATTTCATGAGTTTTCTGTGGAGCCAGCGTGTCCCCGTTCAATCCAGGAAGGGATTCATCCTGCTCTGAGGGTCATCACAGAGGTCCATGTGGTCTATCTTGGGCCCATGCTCCCCGGGGTGGCCCCCAGGAGTGTCTCCAGCCCCTGAAGTCCTCTTCAGACGTGGGCCTCTGGGCAGGGGGCGGGTCCTTCTTTGGGCTCCTTTGCCAGTTTTTATTTCATCAAAGCACATCTCACTCTGCTGGCGTCTCTCTGGCAGGCTCAGCGCAGAGCCTCCTTGTCCATCCCCTGGGACCCCTTCACGAGCAACCTGTCCTCAGTCCCTTTGCTGAGAGGGGGACAAGAGAGCTGTCCACTGAGGCCAGGCTGGGGGTCCTGAGGGCTGTCAGGGCTCAGACCCCAGAAGCTCCATGGGTGGAGAAGACAGGAGCTCCGACCAGGCCTGATGGTGTAGGGAGGAGGCAGCAAAATCTCACAAAGAGAGTTGTTTTCCTGTTTTCTAATCAGGTGATTTTTCAAAAAGCAGTTTTAGGTTTAAAGAAAAAATTGAGCAGGGACACATGGGTGGCTCAGTCGATTAAGCGTCCGACTTCGGCTCAGGTCATGATCTCACGGTCCGTGAGTTCGAGCCCCGCGTCGGGCTCTGGGCTGACAGCTCAGAGCCCAGAGCCTGCTTCAGATTCTGTGTCTCCCTCTTCTCTGCCCCTCCCCTGTTCGTGCTCTGTCCCCCTCACTCTCAAAAATGGATAAATGTTAAAAAAAAAAGTTTAAAGAAGAATTTGAGTAGAAAGCAAAGAGCACATATACAAGCATACTATGTTTTCTCGTGCTTCCCTTTATTGCGCTTTGCTGATAATATTTTACACATTGACGTTTCACGGCCACCCTTTGCGGAGCAAGTCTATAGGTACTATTTTGCCAGCGACATTTGGAAACAGCATCTGTCTCTGTCACATTCTGGTGATTCTTGCAATATTGAAAGCATTTGCATTACCTATTATGGTGATCTGTGGTCACCGATCTTTGATGTCACTATTTGTCATTGATTTGGGGTGTCCCTAGCCATGCCTAGAGAAGATGGTGAGCTTAATCATAAATGTTGTGTGTGTTCTGACAGTTCCACCAACAAGCTGTCACCCCATTTCCCTCCCTGTCCTCAGGCCTCCCAATTCCCTGAGACACAATATTGAAATTGGGCAATGGCCTAATTCCGCGGCCTCTAAGCGTTCTAGGGAAAGGAAGGGTCCCGCGTCTCTCACTTTACATCCAAAGCTGGAAACGATTAAGCTTAGTGAGGAAGACAGGTCAAAAGCCAAGATGAGCCAACAGCTAGGCCCTCCTGCCCCAGACAGTTGGCCAAGTTGCAAATACAAAGGACAAAGTCTTGAAGGAAATTCAAGGCGCAACTCCAGGGAGCACACTGATAATGAGAAAGCGAAGCGACCTTCTTGCAGATATAGAGGAAGGTTTACTGGTCTGGATAGAAGATCAAACCAGCCACAACATTCCTTTAAGCCCAAGCCTAATCCAGAGCCAGCCCCTAACTCTCTTCAATTCTGTGAAGGCTGAGAGAGGCGCCAAAGCCGCAGAAGAAGAAGCGTGAAGCCAGCAGAGGTTGGCTCATGAGGTGAGGCAGGCAGCCGTCTCCGTGATGCCCAAGTGCAAGACGAAGCAGCAAGCGCTGACGGAGACGTCGCGGGAGGTTATCGAGAACATCCAGCTGAGATCATTAATGAAGATGGCTCTAGTAAATGACAGCTTTTCAGTGTGGACGCAACAGCCTTATATCAGAAGAAGATGCCATCCAGGACTTTCATAGCTGGAGAGGAGAAGTCAGTGCCTGGCTTCAAAGCGTCAGAGGACAGGCTGACTCTTGTTGGGGGCCGATGCAGCTGCTACCTTGAAGCCAATGCTCATTTGGCCTTCTGAAAATCTTTAAGGGCTTTAAAGATTATGCTAAATTACTCTGCCTGTGCCTTATCAATGGGTCAACAAAGCCTGGAGGACGCCACACCTGTTTGCGACAGTTTACTGAATATTTTAAGACCACTGTCAAGACCTATTGCCTCGGGGGGAACAATCCTTTCGAAATAGTACTGCTCATTGACAATGCGTCCGGTCACCCCAGAGCTCTGACAGAGATGTACCATGTCGTTTTCATGCCAGCAGGCCGACATTCATTCTGCAGCCCACAGATCAAGGAGTCATTTTGACTTTCAAAGAAAGAAATACATTTCGTAAGGCTGTAGCTGCCACAGAAAGTGATTCCTCTGATGGGCCTGGGCAAGTAAACTGAAAATTCTCTGGGAAGGATTCACCACTCTAAGGTGCCAGTAAGAACACCGGTGATTCCTGGGAAGAGGTCAGAATGTCAACATGAACAGGCGTTTGGAAGAAGTTGATTCCAACCCTCATGGATTGTGGTTCAAGACTCCAGACGACGAAGTCACCGTGTATGTGCTAGAAACAGCAAGAGAACCAGAATCAAGAATGGGGCCTGAAAATGAAACAGGATTGATGCAGTTTCATGATAAAATTTTAACTTTTTTTTTTAATGAAATTTGCTTCTTGCGGACAAGCAAAGAAAGTGGCTTCATGAGATGAAATCTACTCCTCCTGAAGATGCTCTGAAGATTATTGAAAGGACAACAAAGGATTTAGAATATCCCGTAAGCTTAACTGATCAATCAGTGGCAGGTTTGGGAGGATTGGCTACAGTTTTGAAAGAAGCCTGCTGCAGAGGGATCGGCTGTGAAACACAGAGGCAATCAATGTGGCGAATGTTATTGTCATCTTTTAAGAAATTGCCAAAGCTGCTCCAGCCTTCAGCAACCACCACCGTGATCAGCCAAGAGCCAACAACGGGGAGGCAAGATCCTTCACCAGCGAGATTATGAGTCACTCAAAGCTTAGATGAGGGGTCGCATTTCTTAGCAATAAAGTATTTTTAAAAAAAAATTTTTAAGAGAGAGAGAGACAGAGCACGAGCGGGGGAGGGTCAGAGAGAGAGGGAGACACAGATTCCGAAGCAGGCTCCAGGCTCTGAGCTGTCAGCACAGAGCCCGACGCGGGGCTCGAACTCACAGACCGCGAGATCATGACCTGAGCCAAAGTCGGACACTCAACCGACTAAGCCACCCGGGCGCCCCTAAAGTATTTTTAAATTGAGGTACATGCGTTGTTTTGGTTTTTTTTTTTAGACATAATGCCATTACGTGCTCAATAGACTGTAGTATAAACGCAACTTTCATATGCACTGGGAAACAAAACATTCCTTTGACTGGCTTTACTGCAATATTCACTTCATCGAAGTGGTCTGGAACCCAACCGGCAATATCTCTGAGGTATGCCTGTAGCTGCATAATGGAATGTTACTCGGTCATAAAAAGGAATAAAGGATAAAAGGATATTTGTACAACATAGGTGAACCTTGAAAATACCATGCAATGTGAAAGAAGCCAGATGAAAAATGTCATGTATTATGTGATTCCATATAAGTGAAACGTGGCAAATCCATAGTGACAAAAACTACACTACGGTTGCCCAGGGCGGGGAGCAGGAAGACTTAGGAGTGACTACCAAGTTTTCTAGAGTTTCTTTTAGGGGTGATAAAAATGTTCTGAAATTAGATAGTGGTGATCTATGCACAAATTTTTGAATATACTAAACATGTGAATATACTAAAAACCCCTCTCTGGTGTCCCCTACACTAGGAAACTGGATGATATGCAATTATATGTCAATAGACCTAGTATTTAAAAAAACAAAACAAAACAAAACAAAAAAACATGTGAAGCTGGGGGCACCTGGGTGGCTCAGACGGGTTAAGCCTCTGACTTGTGATTTCTGACTTTGGATTTCAGCTCAGGTCGTGATCTTGCGGTTCATGAGAAGGAGCCCTGTGGGGGGCCCTGGGCTGAGCATGAAGCCTGCATCATCTCTCTCTCTCTCTCTCTCTGCCCCTCCCCTTCTCACACTAAACAAACAAACAAACAAACTTTTTTTTTTTTTTAATATGCAAAGTGGACTCGTCTCACGTTGGGATGGGGTGTCTGTTTGCACTGTGAGTCCCGATCAAATTAACTTTCAGCAACTTCGTGCCATGGGGTCGGGCTCCAGACCCCTCGTCTCTAACCACACACGGATCTCACGCTACTTTGCAGTGATTTCAAATGCAGGCACATGAGACAAATGTCGAAGAGAGCCACGCTGCCGCAGTCCTCGTGGTGTGAGAAATGTTCCCATCCGAGTTGAAAGTCAAGTCTCTGACCTTCTGGGGAGGTGGTATTTAAGAGCAATGATGAGTCTGGGATAGGAGACGAGGGTAATTGTTAAGGTGCAGTGGAAATGATCCGTGTCTGAAGCCCCAGGCTTGCATAGACCACTGATAAAATTCCTGCTGCCAGGGTAAAACAAAGCCGGGGATCCAAGCTCTTCTCTCACGTGCTACAAAGTCTGCATCTCGGGCTGTGCATCATCAGAAAGCTGCTAAGATTCGTCAGGAAGTGGTACCTATGAAAATCCCGTTCTTACCATCTGATGGCCATCGTCCTCCAATGTTTTTGATGTTAGAATTGCTGTCTCAATCGCTATTAGCACAGCGAGAGATATGGAGTCCTGTCTCTAAGTTTGTCTTTTTCATGTTGAAACTCGATCCCCGTAGTAAGCCTCTATCCTGACTGGCTTACAAGATAAAATTAATATATCTTTATCAAGATAATTGGAAGTCAGGTTCACTAAAATGTCCTTGGGTGAAAGTCCTCAATCTTTGGGGGTATGGAAGAGCGGTTTCTTGGTATCTTACATCACCGACATTAGGAGGCACAGACGGTGAGAAAATATCACTAATCCAGATAGTGTATGAAGTTGTGCTTCAATATGATGCATGAGGGAGGAACAGACGTCATTCTTGTTTATCATCAGGGCTTCACCCTACTGTCCTGTCTGCCCCATCATACGGTAGTTCCTGCTGAATAAAGCACATGGCAGAGCACCTGTGGGCAGAGTACCCTGGACAACTCGGACCAGTCTTTTCTCTTTTGTTCTGAAATGAACAAAGACAACATCTACATGACTTCCAGCCACCACTTGGGATCTCAGGAGGGAAGCCAATGTTACTTCACCGATATCATTCTCTACCGGCCAAAAGC
Source organism: Panthera pardus (assembly GCF_024362965.1). NCBI lineage: Eukaryota > Metazoa > Chordata > Mammalia > Carnivora > Felidae > Panthera > Panthera pardus. The sequence continues at coordinate 6,438,496 of NW_026526810.1, forward strand.
AGAAGAGCTTGACATTTTGGTTGTCCTGTACCTCGTGTCTCTGGGCAGGTGCATAACTTCAGTCACGCTCTTTGAAATATAGGAAACAGTTCCTGGATGCTTCTTGTTTCCTTCTCAAACCTTTAGGGATCGGAGCATTGTAGGTCAGGAATTGCTGGTGAGGTGGAAAGAATAAAAAGCCCTCCATTCTATTCCCAACCATTAGCAAAAATTTCTAGCTTGATAATGATGTAAAGCATGGGAAAGTCATTCTAAACTTATGACCCATACCCCAGTATACAATGCAATCATGAGTAGGGCAGGGTTTAGAACGTCAATCTTGCTTTTTGAAAGTAAAATTGGAATGCATAGAATCATGAAAGCTTGGATGAATTTTTTTTGGATGAATTAGTTTAGATGATGGTCCCCAAAAGGTATGCCCTAATTCTGGGGACCTGTGAATGTCATCTTATTTGGAAAAAGGGTATGTTCAGATGCAATTAAGTTAAGGACCTAGAGATGAACTCATTCTGGATTATCTAGGCAGGCCCTACATCCAGTGACAAGAGTCCTAATAAGAGACCCAGCAAGGATTCAGAGAGAAAATGAGAAGACTGTATGAATGGAAATGGAAAGCAAAATGGAAGCAGAGACTAGGGTTTTTCAGCCCCAAGCCAAGGAACACCTGGTGCCACTTAAAGCCTGAAGAGACAAGGAAAGAATCTCCCCTAGAACCTTCAATAGGAGGACAGCTCAGCCAACACCAGGAATGGGGATTTTTTGACTCCAGAATATCGAGATATACATTTCTGTTGTTTTAAGCCATCATTTTTGTGGTAATGTGTGCCCTTAGCCACGGGAAACTAATATACTTGCTTCAACACCTAATAAATGGCTCTTTTACACATAGGTTCTTTCTAATTCTATGGTAATGGCATCAATACTGAGATAACTTTGTATCATCTGGCATCCCAGGATGACATCTTTTCAAGATCTCCTGCAAAGGGCTTAGCGTATCACCTCCACATCCTGGTTTAGATATGTTTCTTTTCACAAGTCTGTGTGGGTCCAGTTACCACTTACTGAGAATCTTTAAAGCAAAAGTAATAAACTTAACCATCCCTCACTTAAACAAGAGGGTATTGCTTTTTTTTTTTTAATGTTTATTTATTTTTGAGACAGAGAGAGCCAGAGTATGAACGGGGGAGGGTCAGAGAGAGAGGGAGACACAGAATCTGAAACAGGCTCCAGGCTCTGAGCTGTCAGCACAGAGCCCGACGCGGGGCTCGAACTCACGGACCGTGAGATCATGACCTGAGCTGAAGTCGGACGCTTAACGAACTGAGCCACCCAGGCGCCCCGAGGGTATTGCTTTTAATCATGATACTTAAGGCAACGATAGTACTGTGTTGTACCAATATTTAAGTTCTTACTGTTAGGCCTTGGACCAGTAACATAATCTTCCTGTGCCTCTGTTTACTCATCTGTAAAATGGGGATATTAAGAGGGACGTAATTGGTATTTACAGTGTAAACTTCATGCCGAGTTCTCTAGCACAGTTCTCAAAAATGAAAGCCTTCATTCTCAATATCATGACCACACCATGAATTAATTAAAAGAAAAAAAAAAATTGAAACAAATTCATTTTGACTTGAATTCTCTTGGGTCCTCTCTCAGCCAGTATAAAATGGTTCCACCTAGATTTAAAGAGTCAAAAGTAGATTAATGTTACAAATGTTACCCCATTACAAAACCAAATATAGTAAAACCTTGGTTCACAAGCATAATTCGTTCCAGAAACATGCTTGTAATCCAAAGCACTTGTATATCAAAGTGAATTTCGAGAACCCATGGCTCAATTGTGATCATGTGATGTTCGGCATCACGTAGTACTTGTACTACAAGATGTCGCTCATTTATCCAGTTAGACTTTACTTAAAATGTTTGCTCATCTCGCAGAACGCTCGTAGAACAAGTTACTTGCAATTCAAGGTTTTACTGTATAAGCAACCCCTACCATCAATTGCACCGCTCCCTAATAATTACCTCTGGTTCTTATCTGGCCACCACTTCTCAGATTTAAGATACAATTTTGGTCATGTTTACCCCACCCCACCTCAAAACCTTCCATGTTTCTCCCTGCCTATAGCAAGAAGTACAAGCCATGGAATATGCCAAGTCGTTACGTCTTTGTCTGTTCTACCGGGAATTTGTGTGCTTTTCTTCTTTCTGGTGAATCTTGCTTATGTTTGGTCGTTTGTTTGTTTGTTTGTTTTGTTAGTTTGTTTGGTTTAGTTTGCTTTTTTTTTTGTAATTAACACTCCAGTATCTGCTCTTTCTTTATTTTTATTTTATTTATTTATTTTTTAAGTTTATTTATTTTGAGAGACACAGAGAGCGAGTGAGGGAGGGGCAGAGAGAAAGGGAGAGAGAGAATCTCCAGCAGGCTCCGCACTGTCAGCACGGAGCCCGATGCGACGTTTGAACTCACAAACCGTGAGATCGTGATCTGAGTCGAAACCAAGCCGGAGGCTTAACCGACTGAGCCACTCAGGCGCCCCTCTTTGTTTTTAAATGGACTAAATTGTTAGAACAGTTTTATATTTACAGACAAATTTGGCAGATAGTACAGAGTGTTTCAGTATATCCCAAACCCAATGTCCTCTATCACTAAGATCTCACAATAATTAGTATACATTTGTCACTATTAATGAACTAATATTGGTACCTTATTACTAACTAAAGTTCACACTTTATGCAGATTTCCTTAGTTTTTACATAATGTCCCTTTCCTCTCCTGGGCTCCCACTCACGACACCACATGGCACTTAGTTGTTATGCCTTCCTAGGCTTCTCTTCAGAGTGACAATTTCTCAGGCTGTTCTTGGTTTTGATGACCTTGACATTTTGAGGAGTAATGGTCAGATATTTTAGAGGGCTAACCTATGTTGGAATTTATGATTTTTCCACGATAAGACCCAGGTTCTGAGCTACTGGGAGGGAAAACAGAGATAAAACACTATTTTCATAGTGTTTTATTGCAGAATGTGCATTAGTGACATGATTCATGGCTCTTGATGTTAACCTTGATCACCTGGACGAATAGTGCTTGTCAGGTGTCTCCACTATATTCCCACTTCCTTTTTTACATTTTTTAAATTATTTTTTTAATGTTTTATTTATTTTTTGAGAAAGAGAGAGAGAGAGCAAGCACCAGTGGGGGAGGGGCAGACAGAGAGGGAGACACAGAATCTGAAGGAGGCTCCAGGCTCTGAGCTGTCAGCACAGACCCCAAAGAGGGGCTTGAACTCATGAACCACAGGATCATGACCTGAGCTGAAGTTAGATGCTTAATGACTTCACCCAGTTGTTAAGCCACCCAGGTGTCCATGAATTGATGGTTTTTTTTTAAAAAAAGTACATTTTCTGCTCAAATTCAGTAAACATTTACACATTGAACACATCTGGTTTATGTAGTGCCATATGAGAAGGTCAGAAACAAAATAGATTAAACTTTTTTTTTTAATCTTTATTTATTTTTGAGAGAGAGACAGAGTGTGAGCAGGGGAGGAGCTGAGGGGAGGGAGACACAGCATCAGAAGCAGGCTCCAGGCCCTGAGCCGTCAGCACAGAGCCCAACACGGGGCCCGAACTCACGAACCGTGAGATCGTGACCTGAGCCAAAGCCAGACGCTCAACTGACTGAGCCACCCAGGCGCCCCAGAAACAAAATAAATTTAAAATGCAGAACTTAAAAAGCAGAGGTTCCAAAAATTATGCAGCCCTCGGGGCAAAATATTCGTGCGGCTTGTTTTTGCAAAGAAAGTTTTATAGGAACTCAGCCAGGCCCATTCACTTACATCTCGTCGATGGCTGCTTCTGTCCTGGAGCTTGTATAACCCACGACGTTGAAAATATTTACTAGCTGGCCCTTTACACAAGAAGTTCGCGGATTTCTGTTCTAAAGCCTTTCCTTGATCGTGGAGCGTCACATATGCCAGGCACAGACAGTCCCCCACTTACGATGGTTCAACTTAGGATTTTGAGTTTGACTCTACGATGGGGTGAAAGCAATACGCATTCAGTTAGAAACGGTACTTGAAATCTTGAACTTGGAGCTTTGCCTGAGTGAGCACTAGGCAGCGGGATCCTCCCTTGTGATGCCTCACCGTGGCAAAGACCCACAGCACCCAGGTAGCCGTGCTGTTATGGGGATAAGCAACCGCTACACTCACTAACCTCCTGTACCCATGGAGTTCTTTTGTTTTTTTCACTTTCAGCACAGCATTCAATACATCACGAGATATCGAACACTTTATTAGAAATAGGCTTTGCGGTAGACGATTATGCCCGACTGTAGGCTAATGTCAGGGTCCTAAGCACGGTTAAGGTAGACCAGTCTAAATTATGATGCTCAGTTGGTTAGGTATACTAAGTGCATTTTCAACCTGCACCGATATTTTCAGCTTGCAATGGGAATATTGGGATGGAACCGCATCGTAAGTCGAGGCAGATCCGTACTTACAAAAATAAAAAAGATTTAACTCGAAATGGGAGAGCTGATATAAGGGCTTCCTATATTTTTGTAAGAAGTCTTTGGTTTACCTGTAAATCCGGAGGAAGAACTGATCGCTGTAATCAGGAGTCAATAAACACATATTTATGAAAGACATATTATGGGCCAGCACAGTGTTGAGAGCAAGGAATTTATTGATGAACAAGACAGACCTCTGCCACAAAAGAGTATAAACTTTAACGGGAAAGGGCTGCCCTACCCAGTATGGTAACCACTAGCCAAATGTGTCTGGTGTGCACTTGAAATCTGACTACTGCGAGTTGAGATGTACTGAAATTATAAAAGAGCCAAGAGATTTCTAAAGACTCGGTATGAAAAAAAAAAAAAGAAGTGAATTATATCATTAAAGAAATTTTAATGTTAACCACATGTTTATTTTATTTTACAGGATCATGTGATCACATAAGAAAGTATATCATTAAAATAACTTTTATCCTCATGTCTCTCTCTCTCTCTCTCTCCCTCTCTTGACTTTTCAAAAGTGGCTACTAGAAAATTCGAAATTATAAAATGTGTCTCATATTATATTTCTATTGGACTGTGAGCTTCTAAACTTTAGAATTGTTCTGCCAGGGGCATCTCGGTGCTTCAGTTGGGTGAGCAACCGACCTCTTGATTTCAGCTCCGGTCATGATCCAAGATTCATGGGATCGAGCCCTGGGCTCGGGCTCCATGCTGAGCATGGACCCTGCTTGAGATTCTTTTTCTCTCCCTCTGCCTCTCCCCCCCCCGCCACTTGTGCCCAATCTCCCAAATAAATTTAAAAAATAAAAACAAAAAAATGAAATTCTGCCGATGCGGTAGCCGTTAATGTTGCCATTTAAATTACAATTAATTAAAATGAAATCTACGGTAATTATAAATTCAGCTCCTCAGTCACACAAGCCACGTCTCAAGTACTCACCGGCCACATGTGACTGGTGACTACCACCTTGGTCAGCACAGATGCAAAACATGTCCATCTCTGTAGCAAGTTCTAACTGAGAAGGCTGTCCTAGAAAAATATGAGAAGGTTGCCTGATTTGTTTTATTGATAATGACAAGCATTCCGTTAAGAAAGTAAAGAACTAAACATAAAATGGGAAACTGTCATCAGGCAAACGTATCTGTGGTTTTAGAGGTGAATTCCCTTCAAGGGCAGGTCTTCGCACAGGCACATTGGTTTGCTTGCAGGGGGACAAAAAAAAAAACAAACAAAAACACAACACCTTGGACAGCCAATAGATGAATACTTAGGAAGAAAGGGAAGTAACCTCAGAACAAGAAAACGAGGACAAAATAATGCTGCACATTTAGCTCTAATGTACTGTAGGGAAAAGTATGACATCGGAACTATTTTTTAAAAAAAATATGCATTTTGGAGTATTTTGACTAGAGGACCTATGTAACTGTATTGTGCATTAAATGGATGAAACATCTTTCCCTGGATACGGAGAAAAGTCATCCTAATGGCGAGAAGCTGTATTTCTTTATGACCGCTGTTAGTTTCAGTGGCAGATGTAATATCAAGCCGATGGCCTCACAAAATACGCCAGAATTAGAGTATCCCTTGGTGTAGAAAGAAGGGAAATACACACACTAAAGGCATGAAACTAACAGCACTAAGGAGAACTATATCTGGGCCCCAGAGCTTGCTCCCTGGTGACAAGATTATGAGTTTTGGCGCTTTAGAGAATTGAGTGTGAATCTTATCTCAATGACTCACTGGGACTGGTATAAAGATATCAGCCCTGACCAAGCTCTTAGGGCACTTTAGTTGTATTCCCTCACTGAATCCTCCCCAAACCCTACAAAACACGTTCTATCAGAACCCCATTTTGTGGAAGAACAAAATGAGGCTTTGCAAGATTAAAGGTCCTATTCTTTTTTTTTTTTTTTAAGTTTATTTATTTATTTTGAGAAAGAGAGAGAGATTGCAAGTGAGGAAGTGTTGGGGGGGGGGGGGAGAAGGAGAGAGAGAGAGGAAGAGAGAGAATCCCAAGAAGGTTCCACATGAGCTGTGTGGAGCCCAAGGCAGGGCTCAAACTCACAAACTGTGAGATCACGACCTGAGCTAAAATCAAGAGTCGGACCCTTAATGGACTGAGCCACGCTGCCACTCCTAAAGGTTCTGCTCTAATGAATGGCATGGGCAGGCTTTGACAAAATACTCAAGATTTTCCTCCTCCCCATGACATTTTACCCTGGCATTTATGTCTCTTGCACAGCCTTAGACTCATTTTCTTCATTCAGAAAATAAGAATAATCCTATTTACCTTGGAGTCAGTATTCAACCAGAAATCCAAGCATTTAACTGGTGTAGTCATATGGTGTAAATGTTAGCGATGTCTTGCATTCATTGGAATAAGACAAAGTTGCTGAAATTCTTGAAAAACCAAAGTATCTTTGGAAACAGACTGATAGATTTTTTTCTTGCTCATGACAGACCTAGGTGAGCATTTCGGCTGAGAGCAGACTGCTCCCCCTGGTCATTCATGGACCCCTTCCTCAAAATCTGTGTGGTTCCACCCTGCCTGGCTTTCAACTTGTTGGAAAGAAAAGTGGGGAGAAGTCACATCCTCAATCATGAGGCTTACACCTGAAGACACACACATGTGTATTCACACTTCACTGGGGAGAGCGTACCTTTTGACTCTCACCTCTGAGAGGGTGGTTGGAAAATGCGATCTTGCCATGTGCCCCATATCGATTCAACTACTATGGAAGGAAGAGTAGATTGTGGTGGCTACCTTGTGGACTGTATATTTGTATCTCCTCAGAATTCGTATATTGAAACCATAGCCCTAACGTGATAGCCCTGGGAGGTGGGATCTTAAGGAGGTATTTAGTCATGAAGATGGAGCTTCCATATTGGGATTAGTATCCTTGCGGAAGAGAAAGAGAGCTCATCCTTCCTCTTTGCTCCCTGCCATGTGAAGATAGGATGTGAACATGGCCATTTGCTAACCAGGAAGTTGGCCCTCACCAGCACATTGATATCAGACTTCCAGCCACCAGAACTGAGAGAAATAAACGTTTGTTGTTTAATCCACCCAGTTGATGGCAATGTGTTACAGCGACCCGAATGGAACAAGACAGGACCCAAATTCAATCGTCAGCAAGCCACCCTCTCTCTTCAGTGTGCTTTGGTTGCTTCCTTTTGGGTTCCACTCTCCACTCATCTCTGCTCCTATCCCTCCTGGTTTCCAGACCTGCCATTTTGGACAGGAGTCCCTGTGAGGTCTCCTCGAGCCTATTTCCTTTACCCCACTCTAGATAAATAACCCACTGGCTTCCTAACACTTATGAAACACTCTGGCACACCTTCTTATACCCCTTCCCCACTCTTCCTTGGCAATGGACTTTTCTGGATCCATAAGTGCCTTCCACTGTTAATTCCGTGTCCCCGGAAATAACCAGACTTAGAGCCTGCCAATACCACTTCCAACTTCTGGTGATGTTGGCCAAGTAACTTCCTTTCTGAGCTGAATTTTCTGCATCTATATAAGTGGAATAAGGTTTTTTTCTCAGGGGAGTTTTATATGGGAAAATTGAGATGACGAACGAGAAAGTGTTTTGCAACTCGTAACACACAACACACTGTGACAGTGTGTTTTGAAATTACCATGAAGTACCAGATAAAATAATTATTTGTTATTTTTTTCTGGGTAGTAAGGTAGATTCTAATTTTCCCAATTATAAAATATTTTATAGAAAGAATACATTGTCAATAGGTCTAATAAAGTGCCTTTGTGTTTAGCTTATCTTTTTAGTGGGGGATATAAATATACTAGTGTATTTCTAAATCAAATAACATGAATACTTCTAAGTTTTTCTCTGTATACTGGTAGCTTGCTTTCCAAAGTACTGATACAAGTTAATAGCAACTTAAACCAATGAGTAAGGGTTCTAAATTTCACTTCTCTGTTACTTGGGTGGAAGTGATCATTAATTTTTCATATACTTCTTTTCACTTAATATGTATAAAATGGTCCAATATTACAATGCTTTGCATCTGCTTGACAATATTTCAGCACATTTCCTTATTATTTTTTTTTCCTTTGAATTTCTTCATATCATTCTTACTTGCTTTTTATATACCTCCATTTTTGTTTGTTTCTTAAACATCTCGAAAAATAAGATCCCTAAATCTGGCAAATTAGAATCAGGCCACATGGTCTGATTTCTCTCGAGTGGAGGAAAGAGGATGCCAAGGGAGAACTGGAACCCCAGTATCCTTGTCTCCAGCAGACGTGGGTTTCCTTACTGATTGCCCAGGGCCGTATTCCCCTCAGCAAGTCTCTTTACAGGATAGTCACTGCTTCCTCTTCATGGAATTGTGCACAGCTCCTACAAGTTGTATGAAAACCACTGACTGTTGGTAGATTTGCACAGTGGGTAGTTTTTATAAATGCTTCTCTTAAAAAAGCAATGTCCCAGGGAAATCCCTGGGAGGCATGTACAGCAAAGCCTCGCTAGCAGCTGCCAGAATATGCTGGAGGTTCCCAGGGTTTGAATCTATTGCTCCCAGGGATTGATTCAATTTCTGTTCTGTCAGCAAGCTTAACCGCAGGCTGTGGTGTTGTGCTCCATGATTTCATAAACAAAAGGGATATGGCAAGAACAGAAGGCAGGATCCCAGAGAAAACGTGAGCCAGTGCAACCTCATGCAAATGCAACACATTGCTTGACCCCAAAATCTGCTGTGTGGGCTTGTAAACAGACAAAAGGAAGCAGGGCTCGAGGCTAATATCTGCACGTTAAAGTGAAAATATTACCGGTCCCAAATATTCAGAGCGGAAGCAAAATGGAGGCAACTGCTCTTGCCGATAAAACAGAAAATTACACGTTTGCCTCGGTTGCCATTGAGTTTTTATTTTCATGCAGACTGAGCGCTGGGCAATAGGGGAGAGCTGGTAGTATGGCGGGCAGAGCCCTTGGTTGGGACTTGAGGCTTGAGGTCACTGCCAGCCCAGCAACTCACCAGCTACGTGGACTCGGTTGGTTCCTCTACTTTCGATCTTCCTTTACCGTAGGAGAACTAAGGTATTGCACCAAGAAGTTTCTGGTGTCCTGTCCAGCCACTCCTTTAGGGACATTTTGGCCAACACCTCTTTTTTTTTTTTTTTTTTAAACATTATATTAGTCTTTTGCTAAATAAGAATTGTAAAGGACCACGAGATGTTCCTGTGTGATCTTGTGGGTGTATCCAAAGCATGGATGCCATAGCTGAACTTGTATTAGATTGAAACCATTAACAACAAGGAGCCCTGCCCTCGAGGCTGATAGGTTGGAAAGACACTGCTACAGCACTTCTGAGAATTCATTCAAGATATGAATGAAAGAAGCCTACATACGGGCTTTTAATTTTGTTTTTGCTTCGAACCAGCAAAAGGGCAACAGATCCTAGGAGGAAAACGAGAAACCGGAGGAGCCCATAAGAAGCTCTACACGTTCCAAGAGCACCAGAGGGGCTCTAGGAGCTATCGAAACATTTTAAAGAGACGCACAGAAGCCATACCTTCATCTGCAAAATTACAAAAACGCTGACATGACCTGCTTTTGATATGGATGATACAGATTCAGCATGTCTGATCTTTTCTCATCCTGACCTTAAGCTCTAACAGGCCACTTTAGACTTTGGGTTAAGTAAGGAGGACAATTATAAAAGTAGGTTGCTATGTGAAATATGACAAAGATGGGGCGGTTCAGTTGGGTGCCTACCATGGGGAAGGGCAGGAAGAAAGATATATGAAAAGGTGATGTCAGGACAACATGCTATGTTCTCCGATTGCTGTTTACTCCTGCTGGTCACAAAGGACAAGTCTTCTTGCTTGGTGTGGTCCTTCAGCAGAATCACAAAAGGCAACTGAGGAGTTACAAAGAAAGCGGTAAAGAGCTTTGCAGGAACACAAGACCATCTCAATTAAGTGCAGGAGGTGTTATGGACGTTGACGCATTTGGGGAGTTCCAAGCATGAAATCTGAGGAGGAGTTGCTAAGAGATGAACCCAGAAGAGGCAGCAGGGATGCGGTGGAGGGTTTAATGTGCTACGCCAGAAGGCTTAAGCATTTTTGTGTGGACAATGGGGTGCCATTGCAAGGTTTTCGATGAGAGTTTGACAAGGCTGGTTTTATATGGTCCCCATAGGGGGAAGTAGAAAGCATCCTTGTCGTTGAAAAATTTAGAAACAATTCCCCTAAGTATTTAGGCAATTTTCCCCACGTTTTATTATTCCCTAGCACATCACAGTCCACTCCATGCTAACTGCCCAGTATGGCCTGCTCTGTTAAGCTACAGTGGGGTCAGTTAGTCTCGGTGTCTCTGTAAATTTGTGGCCCATTTTCTACACTGATCCCAGACTTTCTATTACTGAAGTCGCTAGAATTCCAACTCCCTCTCCTCTTCCTAAAATCTGCCTAAAGTTTCTCTAGGTTCCCAAAGATATCTCACTTTTCATATGATTGGTATGTTCATTATCTCTTGACTGTGTAACAAGCGATGCTGAAATGTAGCAGTGTAAAACACTCATTGCTTGTAATCTCACAATTTCCATGCATCGAGGATCTGGGCATGGTTTACCTCGGTGCCTCTGATTCGGGGCCGCTCACAAGACTGTAATCAAGTTGTTGGCCTAGGTTACACCATCACGAGGCTCAATGGGGAAGAAGCTGCTTCCTCACTCGCTCAAGGGGCTGTTAGCAACTCTCAAGCCTTCGCCGACTCTTGGAGATATCAGCTTCTTGCCATTTGAACCTCTTCAGGAGGCTCCCCACAGCATGACGCCTGGATTCTTCCAGAGCAAAGCTCCAAGAGAGAGAACCAGAAAGAACAAAAAAGACGGAAGTCACGGTGCTGCTTTAACCCAACTCATAAACGAGAGCCCATCATTTTCACTGTATTCTAACTCATAAGAAGAGTAACTAGGTTCAACTTCTACTCAAAGGGAGGGAGTGACACGAGAGCATGAATGGTGGGAGACGGAGACATTGGAAGTCACCCTAGAGTCTTTCAACCGCAGGCGTTACTCAAAAGTTTCTGTTTCCCCAATATTATTGAAAACAGTTACAGTCCCATGCACACATACTGTCTTTCCATGTTGGTATAATTCCTCAATCTCGAATGTCACCACTGAACTCCATTCAAACAATTGCAGCTGTTTTAGTGAAGCTGCTAGTCTGCGTGAGGGCTAGATTTTGAGAATATTCACGTTTTCTGCCCTCATCTGTCAAGTGGGGATAATGATTGCTTCCTCACAGGGCAGCAAAGATGAGCGAGGGAAGCTATATATTGCATGAGAGATAGTGATACGTCGTAAAGTGGGGGGGGGGGGGGAGGGATGCTTGTGGATTTCAATGCTCATCTCCCAGTTCAGTGACATTTCTTCTTCTGCATAGAGCCCCAAGTGTGAGCAAAGTTGAGCACTCTACATGTGCTCAAAACTGGGAATGCCTGATCCAGTCCTCAGATCCTCACTCAGGATTATTGAGCGAGTAAGGCTCTTTGCAAGCAAGGTCTTTCATTGACCAGAGCCTACCTTCCTCTCTGGATCCACATTCTTGACTTTTCAAAGTTCACCTTAGAGTCTCTGTAACTGGAAGACAAGGGCCCATGTAACAGAGAACATAGGCTGGCCTAGAAAAGCCACTTTCACTGCCCTCAACTGTGTTGCTCCGGGAAATTAGTCTCAGACAGTACTGTGTTCAGAAACGCTTTCATTTAACTCCTGCATTGACATTCTCTCTTGTATTTTTCTTGTGCTTAATACTGGACTCCTCCGTCAGATTGCAGTGTCCTTAAGGTAGGTGGCAAGTTTTACACTTTTTTGTGCATCTCCCTAACCTCTCGTGGGAATGCGAAATATATTGCTGGTATTGATTCAATCACATGTACTGGGAATTTGCAGTTGAAGTCCAAATAAAGGGACATTTAGTCCCAGGAAGGAAGCTGATCTTACCATCGTCACAAAAGGTCAAACAGCAAATGAGTGTGCCTTTGAATTGCTTCGGTTCTGAGAAACCAGTTTTGGAAGTTCTATCTCAGTGCAGATTACTGATTATTTGGGGCTGAAACCTGTTCCCTTTCCTTGACTGGAATAAACACAGAGAAGAGTGGTGATATGTACAACACTGAACAGGGTCACATTTTCTTCTAGATGACACGACTTACTTTCAGCTACTCGAGCTTGACGTTGGTGCCTCCTGTGTATTCATGTCTTTTTCTGGTTAAATACCCCCAGTTCCTCATACAGGAATTAACCAGTTCAGCTAAAGATTTTGTCCATATTCAATGTAAATTCAGTAGAGTTATTTGCAATGGTCTCTTCACCACCAACAGAAATAACAACTAAATTCACTCTACTCTATAGAGGGGGTGCTAGCTCAGCTACAGAGCCACAGCGATCCTGAGGAAGGAAAATCAATAAAGTAATGATAGAAGCCCAAATCCTTGCCCTCATCAGGCTTATAAGTAAAGATCCAGACTCTGTTAAACTAAAATAAGAATGCAATAAAATAAAATAAAATAAAATAAAATAAAATAAAATAAATATAAGCTAAATAAAATAAAATAACATAAAAGTTAAAGAGTAACGAAAAAATTGAAATCCTTTTGCAAAATTCTATAACGTTTTATTTTATTATTTTTTTTTAATTTGTTTTTTAACGTTTATTTATTTTTGAGACAGAGAGAGACAGAGCATGAACGGGGGAGGGGCAGAGAGAGGGGAGACACAGAATGGGAAGCAGGGCTCCAGGCTCCGAGCTGTCAGCACAGAGCCCGACGCGGGGCTCGAACTCACAGACTGTGAGATCATGACCTGAGCTGAAGTCGGACGCTCAACCGACTGAGCCACCCAGGCGCCCCTATAATGTTTTATTCAGAATACACTTTGTCTTCCTGGCAATCAGCCTGTTTGTAAAAAAAATATTCTACTGTAACCAATGATGCCACTTTCTATTTGTTCGACATATATTTATTGATCCCCTACTATGTGACCGGCCCTGATGTGACTGGAATTGAGAAACCAAGTCACTGCTCTCTCCTGAAAGCCTTTCTAATGGAGTGGATGCATGAAACAAAGATAGGAGTAAGAAAGCTCCGTGAGGGTGTGGTCCTTTCTCAATTCTGTTCTCCCAGGCAGCAGATGATTTCTGAGAAGGAGCAGGGGAGAGAGGAGGGTAGGTTTTATGAGGGACCTAGAAACTTATCAGCTGGGATTGTAGGAGTTGGAAATCTGGTTGAGTTCGGGATGAAACCTCCATCATTTCTGTAGTCGCCTGAGGGCTTTGAGATAGATATCATCAATCCTCACTGTTTGGAAGGCTAGAAAGTTCAGGCTCCCAATGTCCCAAACTGAACAGGAATGTGGTCTTGGGACCTTGGTCATAAAGCTACCTTCTGTCTTGGGACTGGATCATAAGATAGGAAAACAAACAATATTAGAGCCTAGAAGGACTGTACCTTTGCTACAGTTCCCATACCTGCTAAGACAGTGGCTTTATGCTCTGAAAAGGGATCCCAGCTACCTAGGATTTGACACAACCTTTCTGGGTCGTGTCTCTCCTCTCACCCTCTTTTCACCCAAACTGCACTGGTTTTTCCAACTCTTACTTCTTTGTCCCACCCTTTCCCTTTTTTCTAAGTGCTTCCCTTTTCCTGATCAGTTTTTGTTTTGTGTCTTTCTGTAAAAGTCTTCCTTCAAAAAATAAAACCCAGTAGAAATATTTTCTTTAACAAAAGATGAACAATTTAGGATGAGACCCATTTTCCAACCCCATAATTACTTTGTTAGCATCTCCCTGCCCCCCCCCCCCCACCCTTGATTCATAAGAAACCAAGCAGCATATAAAGCAGGGGGAAAAAATCAATCTAAGTGTAAAATTTAAGTATAAAATAAAGGTCAACGTCGTTTGGCGTGTTCTACGTTCTGCTCCATGGTTCTTGGGGCTTTATTATTATTATTATTTTTTTTTTTTGCTCAATCATATCTACTATCTTTCCTGTTTAACATATAATTACCCAGGATTTACATTTCTGAGTTGAGGTTTATCTTGCAACTGACTTCTGAGAATGACTATCTTACCTAGTCTATCGAGCCAGTCCTCATTATAGCAGGCACAGGGGTAATGGTATTTATTTATTTATTTTTTATAAGAGAGAGACAAAAGAGGATTTGCCATTTCTTCACTGAAAATCTGGGTAATTTTTTTTTTAATATAAAAAAAAATTTTTAATGTTTATTTATTTTTGAGACAAAGAGAGAGAGAGCATGAATGGGGGAGGGTCAGAGAGAGAGGGAGACACAGAATCTGAAGCAGGCTCCAGGCTCTGAGCTGTCAGAACACAGCCTGACGCGGGCTTGAACTCATGGACCGTGAGATCATGACCTGAGCTGACATCAGACGCTTAACCGACTGAGCCACCCAGGCGCCCCGAAAATCTGGGTAATTTAAAAGATTTTAAGAAGCTAGTAGCTTTATTTATAGTGTAACTCTTGGAAGGAAAAAAAGAGAGCTGAGGTTGTGAATGTGAATAGCCATTCAAAGATAGAGTCCAATCAAAGGAATAGAAACTAGTAAGATAAGCTCTTTCGTATTGTTCCAGGATGGGCCCTTTATTTCCTTTTATTTTATTTTTTGACTATTTAAAATTTTTAATTTTTTTTTTACATTTAATTTTGAGAGAGAGAGAGAGAGGGAGGGAGGGGCAGAGACAGAGGGAGACACAGAATCCGAAGCAGGCTCCAGGCTCTGAATTGTCAGCACAGAGCCCAATGCAGGGCTTGGGCTCATGAACTGGGAGATCATGACCTGACCCTAAGTTGGACGCTTAACCGACTAGTTCGTTCGTTCTTTCTTTCTTTCTTTCTTTCTTTCTTTCTTTCTTTCTTTCTTCTTTCTTCCTTCTTTCTCAGAGAGAGAGCAGGGGAGAGGGGCAGAGGGAGAGAGAGGGAGAATCTCAAGCAGACTCCACGCTCGGCACAGAGCCTGATGTGGGGCTCGATCCCATAACCCTGGGATCATGACCTGAGTCGAAATCAAGAGTCAGACGCTCAACTAACAGAGCCACACAGGCGCCCCAGGAGGTCTTTTATTCCTCGTATTTACTTACTGACGCTTAAAAGAGAGAGACATTTAAAAACTGGAGAAATGAAAGACCCTGACCAATACTTTATATGTTCAAAGTGATTCTAATAATCCTACAACCATTTCCCTCAAATCTGCCCTCTCCCTACATTTAGTAACAGATGTCAGACTATAGAGAGGCTGAAATGGTGTTGAGCCAGAGCAGGGTAAACATCAAAAATTCAGTAGGTAAAAGTTTAAGTAGAATATTTGCCTCCACACTGAGAATTTAGGTTTTTAGGTATGGAGGGCCATTTTAGAGAGGTAGAGAAAATGCGGAAGTGATTAGCAGGTGATTATTAAACATGTTTATTTAAAAAAATAATAAGGCTAATTAAATTACAGATTCGACTGAATCAAGAAACAACAATGAACTGAACCTAAAGAAAGAAGATAAAAGATGAAATCAGAAATTAATGAAGAAGAAGAGCAGTAACAATTGGTTATTCTGCAACAGATCTTTTGAAAAATCAGTAAAGCCTGAGAACAGTTTCTTGAAAAGATAATCTGTGAATGAGAAGAACTATGGACAATCTACATGGAAATAAAGAATGATATCTATGCTAGAAACCAATGGACCTTTTATAAGAAAATATTTCAACCCAGGGGTTACAAGTTTGAACATTTTGTTAAACTATTTTCTACAAGGAAATGGGGGTGCACAAATCGATTTGAGAACTGTTGGAACATTTTTTGACCAACAACTCCGGAAGGAATTTTAAAATTGGTCCAAATACAGCATCTAATGTCCAACCAGAGGCATAATAAACCCTCGTTGATGTTACATGTAAGTCTTTTACACCTCAAAAACCAGATATTTATGCCGTTTTCCAGAGATTCGAAAAATAGAGAAAGTTTTACAATTGTCATCATGAGATAGTAGCCAATAGTATGCCCACCCCTAAAACACTGGAGACGTTCCTAGTAATCTGGGGAAGAGAAATTCCAATAATTGCTATTATGTAACACTGTTTTTGAAATGCGAACATGACACGAAAAAATATAGACACATATATATGAAAGAAGGAAACATATTTTTATATTTTTGACAACCATCTAGCTAGAATATCTAAGACAATGAACCAAAAAAAAAAAAAAAGTCCTACTGGAATTACTAAAATAAATCTGTAAACTGGCTAGTTATAAAGTCAAATCATAAAGTAAACATTTTCCTATTAAGCAACGATACCAGTTAGACTATAACATCAAAAATCTACCATTTCTTATAAAATCAAAACTGTAAAATGCCTAAGAATATTTGTATCAATAAGCCTTCTTAGGATCCATTTAAAAAAATTACAAAAATTGGGTCACCTGGGTGGCTCAGTCGGATGAGCATCCGACTTCAACTCAGGTCATGGTCTCGTGGTTCGTGAGGTCAAGCCCCACGTCGGGCTCTGTGCTGACAGCTCGGAGCCTGCAGCCTGCTTCAGATTCTGTGTCCCGCTCTCCCTCCACCCCACCCCTGCTTGTGCTCTGTCTCTTCCTGTCTTTCAAAAATGAATAAACAAAAAAAAAATTTAATTACGAAAATTTTCCTAAAGAATATTTTAATTATTTGTCAACTGTTTTAATTTTGAGAGAGCATAAGTGGGGAAGAAGCAGATAGAAGGGGACCGGGGATCTGAAGTGGGCTTTGCTCTGACAGGCTGACAGCAGTGAGCCTGATGTGGGGCTCGAGCTCACAAACCACGGTATCATGACCCGAGCCGAAGTCGGATAACCTGAAGAATATTTTGAAAGACTCCAATTAAAATCCCAGAATGATTTATTTGAAGATTGGGTATTTGACAAAATATTCTAAATCTCATCTGAAATACTTTGTTAGAATAGCCAGGATTTGTATTTGTCTTTTTTTTTCCCCTACTGAAACATGTGTGAGCTATAAAAGTTCAATTACTTTATTAATAAAACATTAAATGGAAGCTACATAAAAATGTGTGTGTGTGTGTGTGTGTGTGTATACACCTTTTTATCTAGCTTCCATTTTATATATATATATATATAAGTATATATATGATGTTCATTGTATAGATATGTATACGTGTGTGTGTGATGTTCATTGGCTTATACACTGATGTGTTTATGTGTGTGCATGTGTATATATGTATATATACACACATATAAATACAGATACATGATTGTAGGCTTCTTATTGGTAGCAGGGAACCTTGGCATGGCTTTTGAAAGGCATACTTGTATACTCATTGGCTCAGTATTTCTCCCCACAGAAGTCTGTCTAAGGAAATAATCATGGGCATTCATAATGTTACAGATAAAATTATATCCACCCTAGGTTGTTCATAACTAACCAAAGTTAGAAAAAAGTGTAAGGTATCATATACGTGTGAATTTATGGTAAGTCACGATACAATCATTGAATCAAACATTACGCACACATCAAAACCAATGGGCAGGAATATTTAACGAAACAGATTTTTCTCATAAGGAAAAATTAAAGGAATAATTACAAGTGAGGGCACCAACAGAAGGCCGATTTGGGGGATTGTTCTTGTTCCACATGACTTAAAAGCACCCTAATCTGCTGAAAACCACAAAACCCATGATTTAAGGAATTCTACGACAATTAACAAGGACTTTACCGTGATCTCTTTCATAAGCCACTTTTACTTCCTCGCCGGAAGTCCCAATCTTACCCTCAGCTGGGTCCTTGAAGCTCGCTGTTCTTGGACTGTGTGTGTTTGCCTTCTCAACAATGTCGGGACAATGGGGTCTGAGCTCAAAAGTAAACGTGAGATACGGTGTGAGTAAAAGATTTCAGAAAGATATCTGAGGGTAGAAACCAAAACCAAACTGACAAAATGTGTTGAATGGGGCAACAGACAGTGTTGAAGTTCACCTCTTAGGGTTCTTAAGGTGATATACACATTCTTACAGCATGTAAGGTGTTAAAGTAATTTTCTTCTAAGGAGGAGAAGATCGAAAATGCCCTAAGACTTGATAAACCAATTTGTTCTTTTCAGTATTATTAATGAAATATATGTGTGTGTGTGTGTGTGTGTGTATGTATATACACATATATATGTGTACACATATATACACACATGTATATGTATACATATATGTATATACACATATATATATGTACACATATATATACACACATACACATATGTGTATGTACACATATATACACATATACATACATACACACACACACACACACACACACACACACACACACACATATATATCTCCAATAATTGAGGATTACTGAAGGCAACTATGAGATTGAGCCCCACATTGGGTTCTGCACTGATAGTGAGGATCCTGCTTGACATTCTCTTTCTCCCTCTCCCAGGGCCCCTCCCCCTTCAAAATAAATAAACACACATTTAACTAATAAAGTAAATTCTGCAATATCTGATACTGGAGTATTATGCAGCTACCACGGATATTTGAGTGTTCATAAACAGGAAGGCTTATGCTACAATATCCTACAGGAAAATATGAGAAGTCATACACGGATTGTGATCTCCATTTTGAGATTTACCTCTGGGGAAAATATCGGCAAAATTCAGAGAACTATGTATTTTCAGTCTGTTCGGGGTGGAGTATCAAATCTCAGCTCCCCCCCCCCCCCGATAACTCGCTATTCTGTGTATGACGCTGAACCCCCCATGTGACAGGTACTGCACAATGCCACCTGCAGACTGCTGTCCTGCCAGCCTGTGATGCACACCTCTTGACCCTCTCTGGCAATCCTACAATGTAGGGACTCTTAATAACTCGCTTTTGTAATGGAGATAGTGAGGCATGAAGGAGCTCAGTCATTCTGGTGGAGACCCCCCCACCGAGGAGGAGAGGCAGAGCTGGGATTAGGCATGAGTCTGCCCAAAACCAGCCCCCCATTCTTCCTATTCACCCCACACCCCACTCGAACACCCCAAAGTATGGGTATGTGTGCACCTCCAGGTGGTTTAGTTTTTTATTCTTGATAAGCCGGTGCGTTTTCCAAATTTCCTAACATGAGTTTGTGTAGCCTGTAAATTAAGAAGGAAAGATTCGTTCTGGTTTTGGTTTGTTTCTTAATAAGAAAAACAGTGAAGGGTGTGACATAAAAAGCAGGGTAAGGGCTGCTGATAGAAATGATGTTGCTAATCATAAACTCTCAGCTACCCGTACAATTTAGCTTCGGAAAGCAAGGTATTCTTTGTTTCGGGTATAAACACACTTTAAAATTGGGGCGCCTGGGTGGCTTAGTCGGTTGGGCGTCCGACTTCGGCTCAGGTCATGATCTCACGGTCCGTGAGTTCCAGCCCCATGTCAGGCTCTGTGCTGACAGCTCAGAGCCTGGAGCCTGCTTCAGATTCTGTGTCTCCCTCTCTCTCTGACCCTCCCTGTTCATGCTCTGTCTCATTCTGTCTCAAAAATAAATAAACATTAAAAAAAATTTTTTTAAATATTTCTTTTTGGGGGCGTCTGGGTGGCTCAGTTGTTTAAGCGTCTGACTTCAGCTCAGGTTGTGATCTCATGGTTTGTGAGTTCGAGTCCCGCATCAGGGTCTGTGCTGACAGCTCACAGTCTGGAGCCTGTTTTCGATTCTGTGTCTCCTTCTCTCTCTGCCCCTCCCCTGCTCATGCTCTCTCTCTCTCTCTCTCTCTCTCTCTCTGTGTGTGTCTCTCTCTGTCTCTCTCTCTCTTTCTCTCAAAAAATGGATAAAAACTTTTTAAAAATTAAAAAAAAAGAAGTTTCTCTTTCAGGGGCTCCTGGGTGGCTCAGTCAGTTAAGCATTCAACTCTTGATTTTGGCTCAGGTCAGGATCTCCCGGTTGGTGAGTTCAAGCCCAGCACCAAGCTCTGTGCTGACAGCATGAAGCCGGCTTCAGATTCTCTCTCTCTCCCTCTCTCTACCCCTTCCAGCCTGCGTGCTCCCTCTCTCTTTCAAAATAAATAAATAAACTCTAAAAAAAAAATTCTCTCTCGGTTCTTATAAGGACCCCCAAAGTGGATCAGTTTGTGTTTCGTGACAGTCTTTGACTCGAACATATGGCCTTTAGGCAATGATCTGGCTAATGTCTCTGAAGTCCCCCCGCTTAGTTGCTTTAGTTAAGGCTGCAGGACAGGTTTGTGCGCCTTGTTTCGTTTTGCTTTATTTGGATGCCTTGTGGGCCTTCCGTGGTCTCCGGCGTGGCCCCTGCTCAGGAGAAAGACACTCTGGAAGGGACCAGAAGCCCGAAGGCCTCGTTGCACCACTGGTCCACTCAACCTCTAGCCATTTCATTATGTTCGTCTATGAAATACATCGGCCGCGTGCCCTTGAACTGGGCAGCCGAGAAGACAACGTGGTACATTTCAACTAAGCGCAAATGCTCTTAGTTCTCGGTGTCCCCACTGACTTCTCCATTTACCTGATTTGCTCCTTTTCTTCCGTTTCCTTTCCGTTCTTTTCTTACCCTCTGTGGCCCCGCGCTTGGGCTTGCCCACAGGAGTTGCTCAGAGTGAAGAGTTTCTTCTGCTGACCCGGAGCAGGTGCTGGGGTCGTGGTGACTCCTCTACCCCCCCCCCCCATCTAATTCCTCCCCCCCCCCCCCATCTTGTTTGTGGAGCCCTCCCTCCTCAAGGCAAATACTACCTCGGCTGTGTCCTCCCATTAGATCGGACACGTGAGGAGTGACCATAATAAGTCAAAGGCATTGGGGTGTTCATTTATGGGCTCCCGCTCTTGCCACGCCATCCTCTCAACTGTCTTGAAAAGCCCCCGCTCGCTGGCTTGGCTGCTGCACGACGCATGCCTCGTCCCCAAATCTTGCCAGGCGGCGTGCTCCGGGATCCCGAGTCCCCTTCAGGGCAGGGGTCCCGCCTGCTTATGTGCCTCCGAGGCCTCGTTTGTAATCACCATAAACCGGGAGGAAGAGCCACAGGGCTACCATCAGCCCTGCGGAGACGGTGGAGCAGAGGAGCCTAATTACGGAAATTAAGGTCTGGAAGAGACGCGGTTTCCGAGTGCAAGATCTGTCGGCACCTGGAGAGCCATCGTCCGAGTATCTGTGGGTCGGGAGAACGGAAATCCGCTCGCGTTAATTAGCCTGCCTCGCCAGAAGAGAATCATTTAAATGCAAGAGATTATCTCGCCGCCCTTGGGATGGGGGAAAGTTGTCCTCGATTGAAAGTTTGATTCCTGTAGCCTGTGGGCTGGTACCTGACTGCAGCACGGGAGGCCGGAAAGGGCAAGGAGGGACAAACCGTGAACTTGGGCGGCTGACCACGCCTCCCTGAGTCCCAGGTTTCAGTTTTCTCCCTCGGAAAAGTGGTGACGAAAGTACTGGGTTGAGCAGACCCTGCAAGGATTAAATAATACTGAAGTCGATACGGTTTATGGCGGATGAGAAAAGTCGCAGGCACATTGTATCCTCCAGAAACAGCTGGGCATTTGCTATGTACGTGGCCCGGCGTCTGGGCACGGATAATTTTTGACCAGCTCCTTTTCATCTTGGTATTGCCATTTAGCCCGTTCTGCTAGCTGTTATTAAAAGGCTTCCCGACACAATAGCGAGGGAGGGCCAACAAAGGAAAGCACACAGCCCAGTGAAAGCTATTGAGAAATGTACATTCACCCTCCCCACACCCTTGACCTCCAGAATCAGATCAGTAACTTCTCTCCTCCTCATTTCCCCTTCCTGTGTCCACAGTGAAGGGAAGTTGGTTGCAACCTTTTGCAGATAATGTGACACGGGGCACACAAGAGCGGAAGGGAGAAAGGCATTTCAACAAAAGCCTGGAACTTCAGTTTAGGTAAATTCAGGAAGGAGAGCAATAGGAAATGACAGCGACCTTGCCAGGAACGAAAAGAAAAGGATCCTGGCTTCAGCCCCGGAGCAAAATGTTAGGTCATCTATAATAAGGGTTGGGTGAAAAACCTTCAACTCAAAATGAAAGATACAATGACACAAAGAAACTTATCAAGGCAACTTTGAAGGTGGTTCAAGAAGCCAATTCTTCTTTGCTAAAGAAAGTCCTCTGGCGTGAGTGTCGCCGATTGGCGTGTGCACTGAGTTCTGTGCAGGAGAAACTCTTCTCGATCTCAGGAGCCAAATGTTTGAGCCAAAATCTTCTTAGTGATGAGGGAAAGGAAAGGAAACAGAAACTTACCGACAAAATGGAGTAGATTAAGCTCACTTTTCCCCTCAATTAAATCTCTTTAACAGGAAGTGGCTATTTCTGACCAAATGTCTTGTCATTGAAACTTGTCACAATTATTATAAATGGCACTGACAGAAAACAGTCGGTAGTGATAAGTGAGCCAGTTGAAAATCAGAAGAGGCGCACCCCTCGCCCATAAATCACAGTCCGTTAAAAACTGGAAGATGAGAAAGATTGAGAGACATAGAGAGAGAGAGAGAGAGAAAGAGAGAGGGAGAAAGAAAAGCAGGGACAGACCGAAGAGAGAAGACAGAGAAACAGACTGAGATGTTCAGGCAGAGGAATACATTTTTTCTAGACCGGTACACATTTTTCTCCTTCTGCCCCTAGAACTGCTGAGCTTCGGGGAGAGACGTTTGTCATAAGATCAGAGCTGAATCATGGTGGACGAGGACAGGCTAATTTCACACATCCCAGGTCTGAGATGATGGACTTCTTTTGCCCCTAAAAGTTGACTCCAATCAAACATGAAGAGACTCACAATTCTACATTAATTTCAGATTGTTTTCCAATCAATCAATTATACATGGGCCAGTCATCTTGCATAAATGTTATCCAGACCTAATGCCTTAAAAGAAACCTCTTCTTGGTAAGGATAGCGTTCTGATTTCCACCCTAGCTGCTTAAGTTTATCATCTCAGCAACTCAAATTCTTTTTGTGACGGGGTCAGAAAGTAAGATGTTATAGAGGCGCCTGGGCGGCTCAGTGGGCTAGGCGTCTGGCTTCGGCTCAGGTCACCATCTTGCGGTTCACGAGTTCAAGCCCCGTGTCGGGCCCTGTGCTGACAGCTCCGAGCCGCGAGCCTGCCTCAGATTCTGTGTCTCCCTCGCTCTCTCTGCTCCTCTCCCCACTCATGCTCTGTCTGTCTCTCTCTCTGTCAAAAGTAAATCAACATTCAAAAAATATTTTTAAAAAGTAAGATGTTATCAGTCCACAGTGGGAAAATCCTGGGGTTAACATACCCGAGGAGAGAGCAAAGAAACATGCACACACATTTTTGTCCTTAATAATCTTCCCAGTTTTGTGGCAAGGTAAATGGAAAAGTTCTGTACGTGGTTGTGCTAAATCACTACCTAGCCACTCCCTGGGGTCGATAAGGTTGATCATTAACCATCAGTAAGATGGTTAACATACTGGGTGGAAAGTCACTCGAACACGCTCGGGAGCCTTCTCTTTGGGCTGCAGGCCGTACTGACCGAGAGTTTCAAGTTCCCCTCTGAAACCACGGACTGTCTTCATGTTTTCCTGGGGCTTATTGAAGCCCCTCAAATGTGAATTTTCATCCACGCTGCTTGGGCTACATTTTAAGACCTTCATCTTTCAGGGCGGTAGAAATCCACCTGGCCGTTTTTCCATGATGCAGCCGACGACACGTTTTTAAAAATGCTTTATTTACGCAGACAATGATACCGAGCACCTACCACGCACAGTCATCTGCATGGTTTTCCATTTGGGCTTCATGTTGAACCTGCTGGGTGGGCATTAGCATCCTCGCTTTATGGATGAGAACAATTTTGACTCAGGGGAATTTAAGAAACTTACCCCACGTTTTCATGCCAGGGACAGCTGAAATTTGAACACGCGGGTTTCTGTTTCCAAAGGCTGTATTCTTCTGTCGTTGCATTCCACGGCCTTGTGTTTTGGAAACTTCCCCTCAGTTATAAAAGTCGCATCCTACCTGCTGGTCGGCCCCCAGCTTCCCTCTGTCGCTACACCAGTACCCACCCCCACTCTTCTTTCCATATTTGAGTCACCTGACTCATGCTCAACGTGCTACTCGTTACGGTAGCCAGCTATGTGCTCCCTGGCAAAGTCTTAAACTCTAGAAATTTAAATTAGAAAAGGCCTTTGCGTAGGAATTTTGGCTTTTTCTTTCTGTCGCTGTAAACACTGTCGGTAGACAACTCAAAAGAAAAACGGGAGTCCAAAAAGGCTCGAGGCATAAGTGACTTGAGTAAAATTATTTAGCCATTTAATGAGAGATTTAGAAAACCCACGTGGATTTCTCTCTGCTTGTAGTCAACCCTGTCCATAGCTACACAGAATTTTTTTTCACTTTTTTTTTTTTTTTTAACATTTATTCATTTTTGGGAGTGAGAGAGACAGAGCACGAACAGGGGAGGGGCAGAGAGAGAGGGAGACACAGAATCCGAAGCAGGCTCCGGGCTCCGAGCTGTCAGCACAGGGACGGACGCGGGGCTCGAACTCACAGACCTTGAGATCACGACCTGAGCTGAAGTCGGACGCTCAACCGACTGAGCCACCCAGGAGCCCCAGATTTTTTTTTTTAATCAGTTTAATTATATGCATGAAGCTCATCTATATGCCCCAAACTTAAGCCTTATGGAATGCAGATTTCCCATTTCTCCCCACCCGCTGACTTCACTTTAAATTCTTCTCAGCTGATGTGGTTTTAAAGCGAAGTATGTTTTCCTTCTTTTATAGCTTAATGTTACACAGGGATTTCTCTGGCTCTTCGGATCCCGAGCCACACATGACGTGTCTCCATCAAAAATCAGATCATTTCTGGGGCGCCCGGGTGGCTCAGTTGGTTGAGCGTCTGACTTCAGCTCAGATCATGATCTCACAGCTCGTGAGTTCGAGGCCCACATCGGGCTCTGTGCTGACAGCTCAGAGCCTGGAGCCTGTTTCAGATTCTGTGTCTCCCTCTCTCTCTGCCCCAACCTACTCGCATTCTGTCTCTGTCTCTCTCAAAAATAAAAATAAACATTAAAAAAAGAATTTTTTTTTTTAAAAATCAGATCATTTCTCTCAAAGAGAGCTGGCATTAGGACAAACCTTAGAGATGAAAGGAAGGGTTAAGTTTACTTCCAATATTAGGGAATGATTCGGAAATAAATGTCGAGGTTAAAAAGTCCAGATGGTAATTTCAGTGTATCCTTACTATAAACATGATTTGATTTATGAGAATTGCTAATGGTATCTCAGTTTAGATCTGGATGGTTTTGCTTTCTCTCATCTGAGTTTTAAATTCGTCGGATTCTTTTACTCCCACTATCAATCCTTCACTACAAAGAGACACTCCTAATCAAGAATTTGGGAGTATTTTAAAATGCAGAAATTGATAAATGTTAACAACCCTAATCCATGCAAATTACTGTCTGTGGTCGTTATTTATAACCTGGCGGATGTGCTTATTCCAACGATTCTCAAAGAGCTCTGACAATTCATGCGTCCAGTTGTGAATCATCTTTTGTTCTTTCCCCCTCTTTCATAAGGGATCACACTGAATTAGTTTGCACTTTTTTTCTTTGCCTGACATGGCAATTATTAGCTTTCGTGGCTTTGTCAGAAAAAGGAAAAAAAAAAAAAAAAATCCACCGGAAATGTTTATCTCCTGGGGCAAATCTCAGGGAAACAGCATGTTTATCACTTCAAGGGTCTGTAATCCAAAGGCAGCCCCAGGCCCACCAGTTTTATAACACAAGAACGGGAGGAGAAACAGACACATGATTGAGCAGCTACGGTACAATAATCCTCTGTTGTGAGTCTCAAGGCCTCCCCAGCCCGTCTTTGTTCTCTGACCTCTGCTGATTAAATGGACAAGCTGAAATAATACTAATTCCATCTCTTATTTGCATCTGACTCTGCCAACTAGCAAAGTAGTGGTCTGGAGAGTGGCCATCCCATGAGATTAGGTCGCTTTCTTCCATAGTGAGAATCAGCGTGTTTTACGTGGTGGCTAATGCTGACTAGTATCTAATTTAAAAATGATACCAGGAAAGAGAGTCATTTGAAATAGAAGGATGGCTGGAATGATCAGATCAGCTGCATTTTACTTAATCACATGTGAGGATAAACACAACCAAAAGGTCTTTTCTATGATGGACGCAAAATTTTGTGTCGCTCTTGACGTTCTTTCAAGATTCAGTTCTATTACCATTTCCATTACGAAACTTCTCGGTTTCAATTTACAGAATCGAGGCTGAGAAACTACTCCTTCCCCTGTGCTCTCAGTGATACTGTGGACACACTTTGATTCCTTCTACATTCAACACAATTTTTTAAAGTTCTAGGCACTTGCTAGAACTTGAAATACAATCAGGACCAAGATACAGTTTATACACTCCAAAGAGAGAAGAATGGGCAGTCGCAATAAATCATCCACAAGTTGTAAGCTCA
This sequence comes from Panthera pardus, assembly GCF_024362965.1. Taxonomy (NCBI): domain Eukaryota; kingdom Metazoa; phylum Chordata; class Mammalia; order Carnivora; family Felidae; genus Panthera; species Panthera pardus. The sequence continues at coordinate 6,465,463 of NW_026526810.1, forward strand.
AGGTATGACAGGGGCACGTAAGAAGGGCATCTTCCTCGTTGGGTTATGGACGTGACCCTCCAGAGTTCATAAAGGCAGTCTAGTCCCAGTGAGTAGGAGTAGGGAGAAGGCAGAAAAACCCTTCGTATAAGGAAAAGATGCACAGTGCTTTGTCTTTCCAGAAGTGAAAGAACAGGTTTTGTCCGAGAATTGCAAATGGGAAAAAAAAGAAAAATGGTTCATGGATAGAATTCCATACCGAGAATTGATTAAAACACACACTGGACAATTGAGCAGAGATCAGTTCTTAAAAGTTAAGGATTTACATTGTATTATCAGGACAATGGCAGCTGGGCCTTATAGGTGGTGATCATGGAGATCTGAAGACCGTAAATGGTTATGGGAATGGAGAAGGGCGGAGAAAGTTGGCGTTTCTTACGAGACAAAATCAAGAGATTGTTGACTGTTTGGGTAGGGGGAAAGAGGGAGAAGTAAACTCAAAGGATGATATATGTTTCTCAGGTTTCTGTGCTGAGAAACAGAGAGGCGGTGACAACTTTGTTGGGAGAGAAAACTGAACGGTAGGAACTACTCTGCGGGAGAAGATACCGAGTTTGGTTTTGGTGTTGAGTTGAAATGGCCTGTGAAACATTCAGCTGGGGTATCAAAGAGATGGATATTTCCATCAGAAGTGGTGGGATTACCTTCAGAAAGACACGTAGACTGGAGGTAGGTATTTGGGAGCAACCACCTATCAGTGGAACCGGCAACTGGTAAATACAACTATTTGGAATTGTGTAGAGCCTAGGAAGCCAAGAGGGCTAAGGCTGGTACACTGAGGACTAAGAACTAGCCAGGGAGGTAAAACCAGGGGGGGGATTGATTAGGAAAAAGAGCATTTCGAGAAGGAGGTGAGGGCAGGAGCTGTACATTTCAAGAAAGTAAAGTAAAACCAAGAAGTAATAAGCATCAATGTAATTTTTGGAAGTAAACGGAGTCCTTGGTGGACTTTGTTGGAGCATTTCCATAGGACTGTGAGGGCCAAAGGCAAGTTACAGAGATGTGAAGAGTGAGGGCAACACAGAAACACATAGAGTAAGTTTTCAGAAGACTCAGATGAGGAAGATAACTACCTTTATTATGGATCAGTAGTTCCTTTGACTGCACAGAGTGTCCCCATGTCTCACCGTCCCAATCCACAATACTAGATTGAATTATTGTAGTCAGCTGAGATTTGTATTTATTTAGAGATTCTCGGTGACTAACCTAGTGCCTGGAGCTCCATAAATATTGTTAAATAAATGAGTGACTGGAGCAGAAGTAACGAGTATTTTTTCTACCACTATTTTCCAGGGAAACTCCAATTACTTGGATGGAAATTATTTTGGGGGACTGGAGTCCAAATCTATTTGAAGCGAAGTAAGTCTTCATAAGGCCAGGATACCACGTATTTAATTACACTTTTGCTGAAACTCAGTGATAGCCTTCTCTCTGATGGAAAACTGGCTTTCTAAATAATTAAGTGAATTAAAACTTGTGTATGACAGGATTATTATACCCGCAACAGTCCCACTGCAGATACACGAGACTGTCGTGGCAATAACCGAAGAACTAAAATAGATGTCGGTGTAGACAGCTCCACATTTACTGCCTGAGGCTCAGAACCAATCATAACTCTAGGTGAACTCGATTCCTCGAAGCACCCAGGGAAGCCAGAAGAGCCTTTCAGGTGACCTCCGGTGGACTGGCTTCTGGGATATATCTAGCACAGACTGAAATGTGCTGTCAGAACTCACCATTTAAGTATTCTCAACTCCATGAAAATATTCCTTTCAAAGAGAAGGCACTGCGGAATGACTGCAGGAAGGGTCTGTTTTATAACTTTGGGGATGTGGAGCTCAGGAGGAGCCATGGTGTTGGGAGATGTGGATTTCGATGTGACCAATAAGGACATGGGGACCCGAGCAGGGAGAGCATTGTATCATCGTAAGGGGAGAGGACTGTCCTTGAGATGTGTCTTCCAATACCACCTCTCTCCTTTAAAATATTTCCCGTTGTATTGTATTTATTGTTTTCGGACTTCGCCGTGAATGTTCAGCCACAATTTATTGAGCGCCTACAATATACCCTACATCCCACGCAATGGCTAGATTAAACTTGCATCATCTTGTATAGCGCCCACCATCATGCAGAGGTGAGGAATTAAGGCCCACGGAGAAAACGGTCCTGGATTACACATCAGTCGGAGGCAGGGCCAGAATGTGAATCCATACTTTCTGAATCTAATGATCTTCCCATGACGATCTACGTGGCTGTTTGATGCATATATTACCCACAGAAATCATGTTTTCGTGCCTTTCTCAAACTTTTAAGATTCCATGGCTTAAAGAACCAGTCACACCATTATACGGGGACACAACTGTGAATGTTGTAAAAGGCGTCAGATATATAACCCTGCCCACAAATGACTTCTTCAGAGTCTGCATGAAAACAGACCAGACGTATAGGGTTGGCTGATTGTCCTCTGAACTTGGCTTTCCCCAAATTCCAGTATCTAGAAATTCATGAAAAAAAAAAAAAAAAGTCTGTATTAAACCCGCCTGATGTTAAACACATGGAATCATAGTTCACATGTGACATGGCAAATACAGCTTTACGTGTTTTAGAAAGTGCATTGGGCATATTTTGCCTTGAGGCATAATCTCTGACAATCGGAAATTCGAGTCAGTTTTTAATCTGTAGGGGGTAGCTCAATTACATCTTAGGAGAAGATTTGCAGTTTAAACGAGGTATAGCACACTAACCCCGTGTTTTGACATCTCCTGCAAGAAAAAAGGAATCTTAAGTGGCACCCCATGTTCATAGAGCATAAGCTACCCAAGTCAGATTTCAGGAAGAAAAGAAAGGGAAAAGCTAGATGCTATCAGGTTTCCGAGAGATCAAAGAAGAAGAAACCCTCTTTTTCTCCAGAAAAGCATGGGTGGAGAAGGCTGTGGAAGCCACTCTATGATCTTTAGGCAAAGTGACGTGTAGTTGAAAAGCCTCAAGTGGCTTGACAACCTCAGCTCTTCATCCTTATTTTAAAGCTTTAATTATTGTGGTTATAAAACACACATACAAAAGAAAAAGTATCAATGACACATACAGAAGAAATGAATGAACTGTAAATACACGCAAGGGTAATCAGCATCCATGATAAAAAAAAAAAAAAAAATTAGAATACTCCTCGTTCCCAGCAAATTCCTTTCCAGTCGCAGCCCCCCTGCTTCCTTCTGCTCAAAATCACCACTCTTTTGACTTCTGAAGGAATTATTTCTTGTTCCCTTTATACGTGAACCACGTACAAATGCATTTCTAACATGACAGCTGAGCTTTGCCTGTTTTTGAACTTTTTTTCACACGGACCCTGTTTGATCATTTTGACTGCGAAAAATGTATTTTACCTACTTTAGGAAGTAGGGTTACAGAAAGAAACCGTATTCTTTTGTATCTGGCTCAAGTTATTCATACTATGCTTGGGAAATTCGAAAGTTTGTGTGGGTAGCTGTAATCCATCAATAACCTTGTTGTGTATCCCACTATTACATGATCATAAATTATGTGCTTACTGTATCATTGGAGGCTGTTTGGGTTATTTTTGTTTTGGTTTATTAAATATGTGTCTGTGAATTTTCCTTTACCTGTTTCTTGGTGCATATTTGAATACACATCTCTTCAATGTTAGAAAAAAATGCTGAACAGTTCTCCAAAGTTGTTGTGACCAATTTGCACTCCTAGCGGTAGTGTTCGAATGTTTTACATAGTGGTTTTTATTTATCTGTTTTTAAATTTTCTGATGGTTGTTTAGTGATCAGCTTGTGGTTTTAATTTTATGATGTAAGTGATGACGTTGAGCATTCTTTAGTATATTTATTAATCATTTGGAGATAGCCTTCCCAAGTCCCATGTCCGTTGTTGTATTTGGCCTTCGTTTTCTTATTAATGATTTACAGAAGTTCTTTATATATGGTAGACACCAACCATGTGATATTTCTCTGAATTTGGTTGGTAGAGAGCAACTAAAATAGTTTTTTTATTGCTTGATTTGTATCAAACTATCCTGACAAACGTAGTTAATGATTCTAAAAATGTATTTGTTGATTCTCCAGAAGTTTATGTAAAAATCATGTCATCTGTGAGAATGACGGTTCGATTAACTTTAATCCTTAGGCCTTCGATTTAATTTTCTTGTTCATTTCTTGGCTAGTACCCATAGTAAGCATATTTTTATTGTTGTTGCTTTTCCCAGTCTCAAAAGGACAACTTGAAATATTTCACCAATAAATGCGATGTTTGATGTAAGTTCTAACATCTACTCTCTACTAAAAAAAGGAATTTTTTTTCTATTCATATCATGCTTGTATTTTTAAAAATATTATGAAAGAGTTTGATCTTTAACAGATTCATTTTTTCATCTATTAGAATACTATCATCTTAAAAACTGACTTAGCTGTTGCAGTAAATAACAATAATTTTAGATTTCAAATGCCAAACTAACCTTGCATTCTTGGAATAACTCCAAGTTAGCCATATTGAATTTCCTAGTTTTTTTTTTTTTTTTAATGATTTTTAAATCCACATTAATCAGTGACATAACGTGACGATAATTTTCTGTTCTCCTGGTGTTGTTTCAGGTGGTACCAAGGTTACACTGGCCTCATAAAACACATGAGAGATTATTCCTTCTTTATTTATTTTCTGGAATATTCTCTGTGAGACTTTCCATTTTTCCTAACGTTCTGTGGAATTTGCTATCAAAACTACTTTGGGTTTTTCTTGAGACAACTATTTCAAATCATTGATGCAATGTTTTTTGTTTTTTGTTTTTTTAATAAATGGTATTCAGCTTTTCTGTTTATTTTCATATGCATTTTGCAACATAGTATTCCTGTAGGAATTCGCATCTGTCATCTGAATTTTCAAATCTATTGGCATAAAATTCTTCAAAATCTCCTTTTCTCTTTGAATGTCATAGGCTTGGTTAGTGATGGCCCTGGCATAAATTATTCGTTTCGTTTCATATATTTTTTTATCAAACTGACCACAACTTCTGCAATTTTATTATTTTTCCCAATAAATGAATTTTACTCTTTTGATCCTTTCTATTACATAATCATTTTCTGTTTTCTTAACTTTCACTCTTTCCTTATTTCATCCTTCGTATTTCCTTTGAGTTCAGTTTCTCGTTCCCTTTCTAATCTGAGGCGGATTTTAAGATTACTTTGCAGCCGTCCTTACAGATGTGCATTTAAAAGGCTATAAATTTTCCTTGAAGCATGGCTTTAGCTGACTTCCAGGAGTTTTGGGATATTATATTTTTTTATTATCACCCAGTCCTAGATACTTTTTAAATTCTCACTTTGGTTTTTTCCTTGACCTCTGGATTATTTCTTCTATCTCCTAGAATATAGCAAACATGCTTACTTTACATTTCATGTTTGATGGCTCCAATCAATATCTCAAGCCCTTAAGAGACTTCTTGCAATATCCAAAGTTTCTTCAGGTTTTTCTTCAAACTGCTTTCTTTGATTTTTCTTAAAATATTTAAAATTTTTTTTTTACATTTATTTATTTTTGATAGAGAGAGACACAGCACAAGTGAGGGAGGGGCAGAGAAAGAAGGAGACACAGAATTGGAAGCGGGCTCCAGGCTCCAAGATGTCGGCACAGAGCCTGACATGGGGCTCGAACCCACAAACCGCGAGATCATGACCTGAACCGAAGTCGGAGGCTTAACCGACTGAGCCACCCAGGCGCCCCAATTTGCTTTATTGTTCTTATAAGCTGTTTTCTTTTCATCATATGCTATAAATTAAACTTGAAATTGTTTGTAGAAATAACGCAAAACCTCGAATGACGTATCTCCCTGTAGACAATGATTTTTAGTTGCTTCGGTCAGGTAATGGAGGCAGTAGCACCTGGAATTTTCTTCAGCCAATTTGATACTTGAAGAGATTCCAAGCCGAGCTGCAATCCCTATGAAGCTCTGTCTCTTCCCTCTCCTTCCTAAGCTGGAACTCTTCTGAGGCACGGCTTACGTGAGTTTTTTGGTCCCCTTTCCTGAGTTCCAGACTCTACTCCCTGATTCTCTGGTCTCCATGCATGGTCAGAATCACTGACGATCCCTTCATCCTGAGGTCATCATGATGACAACTTCCCCTGGGGGAAGAGTGACGCCAAATCACTCTCCATGGATTCCTGTCCTCTCCTGTATCCTGGCCCAATCATTTTCCAGCGCCCCCTTGGAATTCTAGACCTGCAAAGAGAATATAGAATTGCCTTTTTCTGGTTATCCTTACCAGTCCAAATCGCCTGGGTTCACCATTCCTAGAAGCAGAAGCCCAGCCAGAGATGTTTTCCTTCCCTCATATAAATAAAAGACAAGAGTCTCCTTGCTGTGGACGTACCAATTTAACTAGGCAACATAAGTTACCAGGCTTAACTTACTCAGTGTCTTAACTTTTGTCCTGATGCAATTGAACTTCACTCAATTATATCCCCGTAGCATACTGCTCCTAGTGACTTTTCCTGCTATAGGCAGATGGTGTTGTTAGTTCTACTGTTAATTCCCTTCTACTGGACTTGTTTAAAACACGCTCATCTTCAATCGGGAACCTGGATTCTGCACGCATTACAGTCTAAAATGCCTGGCTAGCTTCCTCAGGAGACGAAATCATGAGCTGGTCATTTAGATTTGTGTCGCTTTTCTGGGACTTATTGCAGATTTATCTAGAACCAGCTACAGGAGCTCCCTCTCCTGGGAAGCATTGCCCCCGCCCCTTTTTTCCTGGGGGATGACTCTACTAAAGCACAAGGAAAATGAAAACGTGGGGGCCTTCACCTGAGAGAAGGTAAGACTCTAGCATTGTATGAAATTAATCCCGAAATTAATTCAGGATTTTCAATGAAGAATCTGGAGTCATCCACTCACGTATATGTCACAGTTGTGCAGATGACCCAGACTTCCAGGAAGCTGCCAATCAGAACAAGAGAAAAGAAGTCAGTTTAGAAGACTGCCGGAATACAAATCCTTCTTTTTTCCAATTCTGGTTATAGGGAATATTTCTTACCCTTCTTGGACTTCTTCTTTGGTTTGGAAATCTCCTCCTCCCTGCTTGGATTCTCCTTCCCATTTTAAACTTGTGACCTGAAATGGTGCCTTGGTCAATATACTTCCGTGGTCGTTATATTTGATCTGGGTGTGGATACCTCTCACACTCTGAGGACTGCATTTTCCTCTCCCCAGACATTGCTTGAGTCGGGGATACGTGACCTGGGCCTGGCCAATCAATCCAGACCCTGTCTAGGATTATGTGATTTAACCCAATTTTATTGATTTTTTAAAATAATTTTTTAATGTTTATGTATTTTTGAGAGAGAGACAGAGACAGAATGCGAGTGGGGAAGGGGCAGAGAGAGAGAGAGAGAGAGAGACACAGAATACAAAACAGGCTCCGGGCTCTGAGCTGTCAGCACAGAGCCCAACGCAGGGCCTGAACTCATGAACTGCAAGATCATGACCTGAGCCGAAGTCAGATGCTCAACTCACTGAGCCACCTATGTGTCTCTAACCTAATTTTGTACGTCTTTTTCTTTGTGATGGCAAATCTAGGAAGATGCGAGCCCAAGTATCTGGCAGAATGAGACCATCAGAGGTAATGAAGCTCACACAGAGAAAAGCAAAGGTGAATAATAACGGAGCTTGTGATGTTGGCAGAGTACCACACCCCGCTGACCAGGAGGCCCCGACACCATTCCTTGCCCTTCCATCAGAGGACAAAAGGTCCATTAAACTCCTCTCTTTTGGTCCACGCTACTTTGAGTTGGATTCTTTTCATTTGTGACTAAATGTACAAGGTTACCAAATAAAATAGAAGATGCCCAGTTCAAGTTGGATTTCAGATAAACACCAAATAATTTTCAGTTTTTTCCCCATGAAATCTTTGAATTTGAATTAGTTTCCAATTAAATATAATGTGGATAAACAGGAAGAAAAAGTGTTCCAGTATAAGTATTCCCCAAACATTGCACAAAACTTACTCAATACCAAGTATTATTTTGGTTTATCTGAAGTTCATGTTTGGAATCCTGCATTTTAATTTGCGAAATCTGACAACCAACCTTGACTTCAAAGAATCTTGACCAATGTGTGGGTCATATTCTGGTTGTGCGTCTTGAGCTTTCATGGATAAAATCCTTTTCACTAAGTCTGTGTTCCAAATACATAAGTAAAATTGTGCTCATTTTTGTTCACTACCTGATTCTTATTATGACTGGTTTGCTTTTGCTTCAACGCCATTTAACAGTTTTACTTTTATTGAATTTCTCCTGTGTACAAGACACTGTACAGGTTGCAGTAGGGATAAAAATAGATGTGCAATCCATGTTTCTGAGGACCTTAAAATCCAGTTAAGGGAGAAAAACTAAATTTGTGGCAGTAATTTGTGAAAAAAAATATAAAATGGGACAATATCATCTCCCAATTATTCAACACTTTATAATGTATAAACTATTTTTCAGATAAATGTTCTCATTGAATTCTTACAACTTTGGAAAGAGGATTATTCTATTTGTTGTCTCTCTCTCTCTCTTTTTTTTTTAAGAATAAATTGAAGTTCAAAGATGTTAAGTGATCTCCCAGGTAACATGCACGATAGCCAAATCTTAATTCCAGTTATTTTTACCTCCACGTTTTCCACTCTATTACTGTGCCATTAATTATGAGGAAAATTTTGGAATATAAGGCGTGGCATAGAGACTGAGGACAATGTACGGAAATGTTTGGAGGGTCAGAAGACAACTTTAAGGAGGGGACAGGATGTGAGAAGTTCTTCAAAAAATGGATATGATTTAAACAGCAGAACTCAGAAGATATAAAGGGTATTTCGGAAGAAGGAACACAAGAGGTAGGAGGGAAGACGCAGCAAGCATTCAAAAGAGGCCACTAGAGTGAACAGCCCTTCAGGGTAGACGTCCAGGAACGTTATGAAATTAAAACTTATTAACCTCCGTCTACTCTGTGTCTGAACTCACATGGGTGACAGAGAAGGCATGGCATCCACTCAAGTCACTGACGGGAAATCACAGCGTATGCCAGACCACTAGCCCGTTGACTAGGCCACGCTACTCGGCCACCATTTCATGATTTTTCCTTCTTCTGCAAACTTCCCAGCCACCCTTCTTCATTCTCACTCTCAAATGATGCCCTCTACTTCTTGTTCACTAGGAAAATGGGAACCACTAGGAGAGAATTTGCGGACGACAACCAAATATCAATCTTTGGACTCATCTTTAGCCCTAACTCCGTCCTGGTATATATATCTAGTTCCCTACTCATCGCATCCATTTGGCGAGCCAACAAGTTTTCCCAGCTTCCTGTAACCAGACTCAGATTGCTGATTTTCTTCCTCCAAGCCTGCTCTCAGCAAATGGCAACGCCATCATTGCACGTGTTCAGGCCACTATCTTAACTCTCCTTCTGACACTCGGCATCTTATCCATCAAGAATTCCTTTGGGTGCAATACTCAAGATATAGCTAGAACGTAACTGTTTTTCACCAACTACTATCTTCTTCATTTCCCCAGGCATCGTTATCATCACCTGGCTATTGCCATTGTCTCCTAACTGGACTCTCTTCTTCTAGGCTTGCCTCTATTCAGTGCACTGACAACAGGGCACTTGAGTGACCCATGTTACCTTTCTGCTCAGAACCTGCCAGTGGCAACTTCCCATCTATCTTCTGCACAGCCTAAATCCTTCCACTGGCCTGCTGGATTCCAAAAGACCTGGCCTTCTCTTGCTGTTTCAACAACCTCAACTTTCCTCTCTTTCTTGACTTACACTCCAGCAACCCCGGTCTTGCCATATACCACCAAAAACAGGTGACCTGCTTCTGCATCAGGGCCGAGTGCAGCATGTTTTCATGCATGCATGCATTTCCTTCCCCAAATGCCTTACTCTCTTTCTTTCGTTCCATGACACTTCAACTCTCTTACTCTCCCCTCAAACATTGCAACTCCCCACCAATGCTTGGATTTCTCTATTCGTCTTCCCTGCTCTCTTCACCACTACTACATTTATTATAATGGGATACATTGTATGTATTTCACTTATTGTCTATCTCCCCCCACTGGGACATAAGCTCCATAGGGGCAGGGACATTGTTTTGCCCATTGCTGGCTTCTCTGCCCTGAGTAGTGTGCCTTTCACATGGTGGACTGAATAATTATGTGTTAAATAAATAAATGACTGTGGCCATACCGGCCAGACTGCCATCTATGACAGTTTTTGAAATCAGGCAGCGAAGTATAACGCCACTGAGCCACGAAGGTCCTCGGCGAGATGAAAATATATGGGAATTCATATGGCAGAAACAGGTAGGCTATATGCTAGATTGGAGAAATTAAGATAATAATTAGTTATCTGAGGGAAAAGCAGTGGTGACAGTGTCTCTTAGGTCCTACGTGGGGCCAAGGAAGAGGACTTTCTTAAAGTGTTCTCAAAGCTACAGGGTGATTTAGATATAAGACAAAAGAGACCAGATGGGAAGCCGTCACAGTATTCCAGGTTTGAAAAGATGTGGATATGAATTAAGAGTGTGAATGGCAAAGGGGAAGACAGAAAAGCACAAATTTGAGAGATGGTTACAGAAAGATACATCCGAGTGAAGGGAAAAATGGAAATAGAATGGACGTTACGGGTAATCGATGACCTTGAGGTTTCCAAATTAGGGTACTGGAAAAATAATTGCATCCGTGAAATAAGAGCTATCTGGCCAGGCTACAAGGTTTCTTTCCCCGTGTCTGACTTCTTTTGTACTTTTCGTTGGAGAGAAAGAGCAACGGTAGGCAAAAGAGGAAAGCTGAATCCATAGTCTCTAACGGCTTCCCCCTTTTCCAAATTTGTGTAAATTCATTTAGAGACCAGGCAAATACTCGAACACTCTCTAGGTGCCCCAGACCCTTTCGGATAATGTCAATTTGTGCTCCTCTGCACGGCACAATAGGGCCACATATTTCCTGCAGTCTTTTTTTTTTTTTTTTATCAAAAAGACTTTTTTCTTATTGTTGTCATTCCATTACGCTACCAGTAAAGGTGAGTTTGGGGGCCCTACTGCAAAGTGAAGTCAAGGTCACCGGGGAACTTTTTGGCTTTGCTGGGAATTCTCACTCACTAAACTCCCTGCAGTTGTGATCAGAACAGGTCACTGTTACGGTTTGTCAGCCATGCTCAGTGGTAGAAACTTGCACACCATCTGTTCTCAGATGCCTGGTTTTGCCCAGAGCTATTTGTTCCTCTTTTTTTTTTTTTTCTCCCACCAATTTCCACAAATACCAAGTAGGAAAATCTTAACACATTTTGCTAGTATTGGAGTGATTGAGTGTTACATGAATTAAACTTGGGAGACCAGCTCATTGAGGGACCGTGCTGGAGTTCAGACATGCAGAGAAATAGTAATTCCCATGCAAGCAACAAGAGCTTTCCTTTCGGTGCCTGTACAGACTTGTCTTAAAAGGTCGGAAGAAAGTGGGAAGCGGTTTCCTCTTCCCCGGGTGGCTCCTTTCGCCCGCCACTAAAAGCTGAAGCAAGGAGGGGCATCGGCATGGGCACCTCATGGTAATTACCTGCCTTTACTGAAAATTCTTATATGGGGATCTACACCAGGCCTTTTACATATAAGATCGCAGTGAAGAAGGTATTCACTTGGTTCAGTCAAATCATTCTTTTCAAGATCCAACTCGTCTTTAAGAATTAAAGAACACAACTGCCTTCCTCCTATGATGGCAAATCTACTCCAGACGAGAAGCTGAGGAGTCTGTTTTTTTCAACAAGCACTCAATGATTTTCAGGGTTGAGCAAGGGTGGAAATTACCAGAGAGGGGAATTGCTAAGGTAACAAGCCAGGGAAACTGGTGTGAGGTCCGGCTCGACACGCCCCACCGAAGTCACTTGGGTCCAGTCAACCTCCGTGAATCTTGGACTCCCAACTTCGGAAGTGAGAAGAAGGGCATAAATCCTTTTAAAAAAGAAAAGATCTCAACTGCGGAAGGATCTGGTACCCCATCAATAGATAAGAAATTAAACCTACCGTTAACAGTTAGACGACATAAAGACTTTCACACGTGTGAATTACAAGGCGGTTCAAGGAGTCATAGAGCTGAGGGTCAATAATCGTGTGCCACTTAAAATGAAAGCCTATAACCGTTTAAAATCACTGAGGTCCTGCTGTCGGACTCGCCATGGTAGACCACATAATTAACTAAAGCAAATGGAGAGCTGTGCCAAGGTCAGAGAGTACAGACATGCAGAAAATCCAAAAGACAAAGATAAGCCATCTGGGGCTAGGGATACACTATTAGACATTTTATAACATTTTTACCACTTGCTTATCTTAGCTTGGGGAGCTATTCTGAGTATTATATAATCCACGATAGGCCATTTGGAATGAAATTTTAGACAAATGTTAGCTAAAATTTTAATGGAAGTAAAGTTTACCATACTAATAATTGATTTTCTCTATAGTCTTTCATTGAGCGAGTATTTATGTAGTTCTCTGAGACATACTGTATAGCGTTGGCCACTGGGGAAACGTACGATAACTTTCAAAATATGGAATTTATAATTTAGTGGCGACAGGAGGAAACAAGTCAGAAAGGGCCATGTTCAGCGAAGGACAGCAAAACTTACAGTTTCCTCCCTTGGAGATACTAATTTTTGCCCACATATAGTATACGTATGAATGCATCATAGGCATTAAACGTGTATTCGTACCTCTCCCAAGATTCCAAGTCTACATACATAAAGCCAGTCAAATAGTGTTTACACTTCAGCATTGGTTTTGGCCCTCTCCACACTGGTTCCGCTTCTCCAAGTTTCAGGCTGAGCCTTCTGCACTCAGAAATTAAGGAATGAGACAAAGCAGTAGAGGCGAAAGTTTGGGGCTGGGATCCTTGATGGGCATCCAAGTTTGGGAAATAAATGTGTATTTCCAGTCAATTTAAATATAAATTTATATTTTTCATTTCTTCATCTGTAAAAATGGGTAGTCTCCAGTGAACCATCCAGAAAGGCCTTATATACCAGGAAAACTGCCTATTTAGTGAGTAAATACAAAGTCGTTGCTACTCTGTAAACTGAATGGCTATTTAATGGTAATAAGGAATCCCTGATATAAACTTTTAGAGTGATGATGTTGTTTACTGTTGTAAAGAAGTCTTACTGATACATGTGGAGGTTCAATATTGTATTATCTCTACCGTAATAGACGTAAATATCAACTGATATAAACTTTTAGAGTGATGATGTTGTTTACTGTTGTAAAGAAGTCTTACTGATACATGTGGAGGTTCAATATTGCATTATCTCTACCGTAATAGACGTAAATATCAATTGAAAAGCATATACATTTACAAATTGATATATTCTGTCCCCAAAAAAACTTTTTAGAACAGCAAGCTCTTTGAAGAATGGCGTGAAGAAAATGCTTTTTCCCAAAACCAAAACGTTTTTTTTTTTTTGGTCCCTATTTTTCTCATGGGCTTTTGTTATATATTCAGAGATACATTGGGTAAACATAGGCAACAAAAGGAAGAACTATGGAAATAATTCCCCAGCATTCTTAAACTAAAAAGGGAAATCATTGTACACTGCCAAAATCTGGGAAGGCCCTCTAGCTTCCCCACCCCGGGTCCCCCTTTGATGGCGCCCACTACAATGTGGATTTATGTTCACCAGAATATCACCTACTGTATAACAAGTAGAGTATAAAGCGCCATATTGGACTACCATATGGCTACTAACCTCAGAGGTTGGTAGCAACTATCAATGTAGAAATTTGAGAGCAGAATGAGCCTCAGGATAGAACCAGTTCTCACTCAAGCATGCTATATAATTGGCTGTAGTGAGAAAGTAAAAAATGTCTCAGGAACCAGATGGATTTGAAATGTTCCATTATTCATAAACACTTTTTTTTTTTTTTTTGCATTTGTACTTGTTCCCATTCCCAAATATTCTGCCACAGAAATTCGCTGAAGAAGGTGTGAAAAGGGACAAAAATCTTTGCTTGCTTTTCTGGAAGGTGTCCCTGCAGCCACGGTACCCAAGGAGCTAGAAGAAATGGCTGTGGCAGTTTGCTTAGGAACTTCTCTCCGCCTGTTTGTGTAATACGTGAATGTGGGGGGAGGGGGTCTTTGACGGAGGGGGGCTTATCGTGAACGTGGTCGCAGGTGACCACGGGCTCTCTGAGCTAAAAGCTGTGGAAGCTCATCTTCTCCAAACTCAGCTGCTATTTCCCCCTTTTTGATCATTCAAGTGATGGCCACTGGATGTCCTTCTGATAGGAAGTGGCTTCCTAGGGGAGAAAATCACTCAGTCGACTTCCTACCTTCCATTCCGCTCCCCATTCCCCTCTCCTTTCCTCCAGCTGAAGGGAGAAGGCAGGGGTGCTTCAACTAGAGGTGGAGATTTTTTTTCTTCCAAATAAATAATGTGCTGAGCAACAAAGGAGAAACTCATCAGTGACAAGCATAAACAATGAAGGGTTATAAAACCCTCTCAGACAAGCAGCTTGGCAGTTTGGTAATTTACATACCAGATGAAATGCAAGAAGGAGAACACCTTTCAAAAGAATATTTGTTTGTGAAAGAAGAAAATCCAGGCCCCCTGCTCTGTAACGTGGTAATGGAGGACGCAAGATTGTGTAACAACCACGGGACAGCAAAGCCATGGGGTTTTGTCAGACATTTGCCCTCTCCTTAGAAATAAAGCATCTACCCTGGGGAGGTGGAGAAAATGTCTATCTGAGGCAGTAGTGTAATTATTGGTTAGGGGGGCAGTTTGTTTCGTGTGATTTATACCGAGAATTAAATAATGGGTAGGTCTGAGGTTGGTAATATACAATTAGTAGGAAAGACTAATCCTCTCCATGCTTTCACACTTAAATCTTACTCATCCCAACTTCAGTTGATCATGTGGAAACTTGCGGGGTATATAGCAGGACAAGATCCACAACTGGAGATTTCAGTGTAAATGCAGTGAGATGGAACGGTCGCGGTGATAAAATACAGTGTGAGTTTTGTTGGTCGCTGATGACTTTACTACGGTTAGCTAGAATTTTTATATGTCTGGGTCTCTTCTCCTTTATGGAGAAGAATGTGCCTTTAGATGACTCGATAAGACATCACCTCTGAATGACCCAGCTGTAACTTGAGAACATATTTAATTGTTTACAGGTAATTTACTTTTTCATGATACTCAATAATAAAGATATTGTAAAGTTCTGGGCAGACACTTGACAATAACAATCCTTCAATCCAGCCTTCTAGGCTAGGGGACTGCTGCTGTCCCCCGAACTTTTCTTTGAAACACTTCTCAGGGATATGGCCACTCTTACATTCTCAGGTATTTGCTTTCCATGATATGCGTTGTCTCAGCCATTGTCTTTACAAACTCCCGATCTTTTTTGGCCCGGGAGAAATCTTAAAGACCATCTCGTTCCATCTCCTCTTTCTAGAGACTACAGAACAGCCAATGACATGCCCAGGGTCAGAAGCTATCCACGAAACTAGGAGCAGAAACCAAGCGAGCACAGATTTCTCACATGACAACGGTACCATCTTAGTCTAGTCTGTCTTGTCATCCGATAGTCTTGTCATCATCCAATTGCTTCCATTATGACTTACTTCCCAGGTTACAAAAGCTTTGGTGGCTGGGAAACTGTTGTTATCGATTGGCTTTTTCTCCCAGAGTGCAATGCTGGAAATTCATACTAGAAAAGAGACGACTATGTTGGATATGTTGCCCCCAAAAGACACCTGGTGTCCACCAAGCAGGTACTCATCATTCTTCTCCGTTCAAACTGTGGCAACTACCAATCTGCTTTCTGTCTCAATGGATTTATCTATTCATGATATTTTGTAGAAACAGGATCAGATGCTACGCGACCTCTTGTGTCTGATTTCTTTCATTTAGCATCATTAGAGTTCCATCTGCATCGTAGCGTACGATCGTTTATCAGTGCATCATTTATTCGTACGGCTAAATGATATTCCATCATAGGTATCCACCACGGCTGGTTTGTCCATTCATCCAGGGATGGACACTGAAGTTGTTCCTACCTTTTAGCTCCTGTGAATAGTGTCGTTATGGAGATGAGTGCACATAAATTTGTTTGAATACCCATTTTCAATTCTTGCGGGTATATACCTACGAGTAGAATTGCTGGCCCATATGGTAATTCTATGTTTAACTTTTTGAGGAAGTGCCAAAATCTTTTTCACAATGGCTGAACCATTTTGCATGAGGAATACAATTTTGGGTTACGAAAGTATAAAATATAGTATGAGTTTAGTGTACAAAAAATACCCCTCGACAATTTGGTAAGGGCTGCTGTGCAGTCTGTCATTTACATGCACTCTCTATTTATAGGCGGAGGCTCTGACATATCCAGGTTTTATAAGAGGCATGGGATGAATTTTCCCGGGATGCGTTCGATTCATGGGCCCTCACTGGCTCATATGAATGCCTCAGGTCTGATCTCTTGGAGAAACAGTAGGGTGCTGTGTGGTTGTTCAGATTGTTTGCCACCTATACTGTTTTCTGCTACCCTGACTAGGGAATAGTTGGTTCTTTAGGCTCCAAAATTGGTTCTTTCCAATGTGAGGAGTTATCGGTCTACCCTAATGTTCTCAAGTCACCCTTTGGAGTCTAAATATCTACTTACAGTACCCACCCAACAAGTAGAACAGCTCTAATATCATGCAGACCCACAGGACACCCTGTGTTCCACAGGGTATGAGAGATGGGTCTTACCCTCAAGGAAGTTAAAGATTAGATGAAGGAGGCCCCTGGGTGGCTCAGTCAGTTGAGCGTCTGACTCTTGATCTCAGCTCAGGTCTTGGTCTCAGGGTTGTGGGTTCAGGCTTCACACTGGACTCCGTGCTGCGCATGAAGTCTACTTTAAATGAAAGATTATATGAAGAATGAGACTGACATGTTTGCAAATCTGCTAACCGTATAGAGAATAAATGCTCAAAAATTATACGAAGATAACAATCTGGCTAAGTGATTCGAGAAAATGCACAGAAAAGGTAAAATTTGAATTCAGTGCTCAAGAAGGAGTAGTAGTTAAAAGGCAGAGAGGAAAGGGGCTGGCATTTTTAGTGTAGTATAGAGTATGCAAAGGCATAAAGCAGGTCTAAGTGTGGGTTTAAATAGAAGACAAAATTTACCCATCACAGTAGTGGGAGGTAGGAGTTTGTAACCATTGGTTAGTCTGGAACCACTGGCTGAAGATTCTGGATGTCAATCTGGTATTCATTGTGATGTGGCATCTTCAAAAGGGCAAAGATGATGAAAAGCACTCTCTTTGATCAATTACTCCTACAGGATAGATTGGAGAAGGAAGAAAGTTAGGAAGCTTTCATTAGTCTCCAGGCATCCCATGATAAGAAAGAGTACGAATTAAGTTAGAGACAAAAGAAACTGAAGTTATGTGAGAGAATCTCAATGACCAAATCGAGAGGACTTGGTGACGGATATGGTTTGGGATGTAGAGGAAGGAAAAGCAGTTGTTGATGGTGCCTGTGAGGCTTTTAAGCCTGGAGGATCCAACAAATCCTGGCAATCTTCATAGAGTCAACTCACCTAGAAGGAGGAGGAGAAAAAGATCTTGGGTTAGCAAAGACAGCGGGGCATTTAAGGAGAAAATACGCTAGATCGTCATTGTAGACAAGCGTCTGCGACTTGATAAACCTCTCACCTTTTGAGAAGAAAAGTTCTGGCAAGTTGTCTTAATAAACTGATCATGTGAAGGCATTTGAAGGCGAATGAGATCTTTGAGTTTGTGTGCCGAATCTACCAATTGGGGGACACCCCTTCTATCTAGACCAGGCGATTTTTAAAAATATTCTTATTACAATGAGATGTAGCCTTCAAAGAGGCGAAACCAATGGGTCTCCCACTCATCTCTCCTCACCCTCATTGAGAGCCATGCTGAGCAAAATCCAGATATTATCCCTACTGCCTCCAGCACACTCAACCCTAACCTTTCCATCTTCTAAATGATACTGAGAGCCAGAGCTGGTGTCGCTCATTTGGTGGTGAGGAGGTCAGGAACAAATTTAGTCAAGCTCCTTTGGAACCAACCAGCTACTGATTCTAACATGGATAAGGGCTCATCTGACTCTTTTTCCTCGGGGTGCTCTTTGAGATTCCACAGGGACAAAAAATAATCAATAAGCATGTCACTTTGCTTCATTTGGCATAAAGATGGACCAGCTTTAGTCTTCATGATGTGTCTAAGGAGCTGGATGACAGGAAAAGCAAGTAAGTAAAGGAAAATCAGAGACTTTTAGATAATTAATCCTTCCACAGTGGTATCTTTCAGACATGACAAATACTGCCTAAGAGAAAAAAAAATCATAATCAGTGTATTAGCTCCCCCAAACAGGTAAAATTGTCATAATAGCAACACGAATAATAACAATTTTAAACCGTTTCTCTGCGTAAAGTCCTGTGGTGGACATTATTTTGGTTAATCCTCACAACTATATCTATGATAATTAACCCAAATTTATAGATGGGAAAACTCAGTTTTAGAGAAGCCCGAGTTTCTAGGTCAAAGAAAGAACAAATAAGATGTTTTCAGCTTTAGCACATCTTCTTAACCATATGACCATTGGGAGGAAATGTTTAACCGAGACTGGAGGAGAAAATACTAACATAGAATTAACATAGAATTAACCCTGAAGGAATTTTTTTTTCAAAGTTTATTTAATTTTGAGAGAGAGGGAGACAGACAGACAGAACACGAGTGGGGAGGGACCGAGAGAGAAGGAGACACAGATCCAAAGCAGGCTCCAGGCTCTGAGCTGTCAGCACAGGGACTGACACGGGACTCGAACTTGTGAATGGCAAGATCGTGACTTGAGCTGAACTCGGACACTCAACCGACTGAGCCACCCAGGCGCCCCATGAAGGAAAATTGTTAAGAAGATTGTTGTATTAAACATGTTCACATCAAAGAGGGATGCCAAGGAGGATACAGATTAACAACAGGCATGAATCTGGAGAAAAGGAAGTCACTGGGTAGCACTTTGAGAGAGTACATTTTTAGACTAGTCATGACAGTAGAAATGAGATACAGGAAGCTCAGGTATGATTGGGTAATGAACATGTGGTAGAACTTGGGGTTAGAAAAAGGCAATCTGGAAGTCCTACAGTGGAAAAGAAAACATGGAAGCCATCACTGAAGAACCAAGTGAGCTGTCCTCACTACAAGGACCTTGTGCATGAATGAAGGCAGGCATGGACCTGTCAGCTGAACAGGAGAGCCAGAGGGAAAAGGGATAGAAGGGAGATTTGAAGGAAGACCTGAGATCGGAAGCTTGCATCAAGAGATAGGGACTTCGGGGAAAGACAAACACCCATCCTGGTAAGAGTGGAGGAGGGCAAAAAAAGGAACGAGTGGCTAAAAATGAAATTCGTTACTATCCCCTCACAAATCTCAACAGTTGATGTATTTAGTTAGTTAATTAGTTAGTTAATTGTTTTGTTGTTGTTGTTGTGTTGTGTTTTGCTTCAATGGCAAACATACCCCTTTCCTACCATGGATGTTTGAGAAGTTTTGCCCACCTCTGACCCCATCCACTGTCTCCATTCAGCTCCTGGTCTTCAATGGTCACTTTCCTATTTGACAATTCTCTTCCATCCCCCCCCCCCCAGTACTTGGAGCCCCACCACTAGCTTGTAGTATTTTGATAATAATGCTATCAACAGAACCCCTTCTATGTTCCAGGCATTGTGATTAAGTCTCAGAACAGCATAGCTGAAGACGGGCATTATTACATCATTTTGTGGGAGGACACAAGGGTTTCGGTGTGGAAGGAACTTACTTGAGCCCACGTGTCTACAAATGAAGAACCAAAAGAGCGAACTCACTCTGTCTAACTGAAAAACTGAAAAATCACACTCTTGAAAGCACATGCCTCTCCTTTCACAGGGCAAAGAAAGCCCTTGTAAGAGATATGGTGGAAACCAGGCTAGAGAATCAACAGAGATAACAAGTAGTAATGACAGCCCCCCTGGGTTTGGACAGTGTGAGGCTGCAGTGGCCACTTGCACCCAAATCAGTGACTTCACCAGGAAGGGACTACAGCCTGGAGGTGAGAACATAAAAGAGATAATAGGGATCATCACAGGGAAGAATTGACATAGCAAGGACAAGGAAGGTGGAACCCAAAAGCCGAATCATGGTCTTGGGATTGAAGGAAAACATGATTGAGCACAGAGGCAAATGAATGCTTAACCTGAGGGCCCCCTCTGCCAAGGCCATTTGGCGTGGCCTTGAACGTGTAGTTTTGTTCCCTTGTTCTCAACACTGAAGGTGTAGTTTTGACTCCTGGTTCTCAGGTGTTGGCCTCCTGGAAATGAGTCCATCATTTCCCCTCATGTCAAGCTTTTCATTTTACACTAAAATACGAGTACGCATTTATATTTATATATAACATAAGCATCAAACTTCACTACGAGAACACATTTACTGTTTTCAAGTTTTTCACTTCTTCTCCAGTCCTTGTACAGAATCACGTCGAAATTGTAAATAGTTCCAAAAAGGAAAGAGATTCCGTATCTTACGTGTGTTTCACTGTTCTTTACTTTTCACAATTTTCCATTTCCAGGGAGGCTAAGACTCCGTTAAGTTGCCCTCATTTTTACCTAATTGATCCCCGCTGTTGGACGTTTAGGCTGCTCTCAGACTTTTATTCTTGACAATAATACTGCAAGAAAATATTTATGAAGAAAGCCATCTCCTTCTTCTGAATTGTATCCTTTGTTGAAAATTACAGAAGCAGAGTTACTGGGTACAGAGATTCTTATTTGTAAATAAGCCTTTATGTTCCCATTCATTAATGTTTCATTGTTCTTTGTCACCACTCCATGTCCAAGTTAATTATTTCCCCAAATGTGGATTTTCAAAGACACAGTTGTGGCTTTGACATTCATATCATTCCTATCATTGCTCAATAGCAGTTTTTGTAGAATGCATATATAGTTGAGGGATTACCTATAATTGCAGAGCATAATGCTTATAATATTAAAATAAAATCTTATATCCCTTTTTTAAGTTTATTTATTTTGAGAGAGACAGAGACAGTGTGAGCGGAGGAGGGACGGAGAGCGAGGGAGACAGAGAATGCCAAGCGGCTCTGAGCTGTCAGCACAGAGTTCGACGCAGGGCTTGAACTCACGAAACTGGGAGATCATGACCTGAGCCATAAACCAAGAGTCTGCTGCTTAACTGACTGAGCCTCCCAGGGGCCCTTACATTTTTTTTTAAGTTTATTTATTCATTGTAAGACAGAGAGGGAATGAGAGTGGGGGAAGAGCAAAGAGAGAGAGAGAGAGAGAAACCCAAGAAGGCTCTGCACCGTCAGCACTGAACCTGATGCGGGGTCTCAAACTTGTGAATCACAAGATCATGACCTAATCCAAAGTCAGACACTTAACCGACTGAGACACCCAGGCACTTGTATACATTTATACGGTGCATTTTACACATTATATCTGTCATGCTATTAGCTTGCCTCTGCAGTCTTAAAGATATGAGGACATGCATTCATGTTCCTACGTTGGATATCGAGGCTGCTTTTCAACATGGGAAAGGAAGTAGGGGACTGAAAAACACTAATATCACTTTGCAACCAAAATGCATATTCCGGGTTTTTATTCCTCTACACTTTTCTACGTAGATGAAGACTTAACGGTATCCACGTCAGTGTTAAAAGTGAGTTCTTGCGTCCTCATAATCATCTAATTGATGCGTGCGTGTGTGTTTTCTATTACGCGCAATGGTTCCTGCCGTTTCAACTCTTTGGCAACCTTAAACAACCCGACCGTCACTAATATTTTGAACATCTTTTGAAGCTTCACTGACCACCGCCACCAAAGAATGGACACATGTGCTATATGGATCAGCGTTTCCTCCTGACTATTTAACAAAAACCTCCCTGTGAGGTTGATAAGCAAACAGACATCCACAAGAGAATGGCAGCTAATTCCTCAGAGAGCCTGTCGGAAGTCATACTTCCCAAGTCAGGAAAAGAAAGGCAGGACACGAGTGGTTCAGAGAAAGGTGCAGTGTTCCAGGACAGACAGGAAGCAGTGACATATGGCAACTGAATCAAAGGGGGATGTGGAGGCTCTGTTCAATTGTTTGAGTTCACAAAATCCACAATCCTTAAGCAATGTGGTCCTTTGACCATAACTCGAGTGAAATCAAAAACACTGGTTGATGGCCGTGTCGGTGAATGAAACAATATTGCAGACGAAACGAGGCTTCCTCGTCAAATGAATAAGAATGAGAAACGTGGCCTTGATTGTAGTTGAGGGTCATATAGAGACATCTTGCCCAAGAGTTATGACTTGGTTTTTTTTTTTTTTCTTGAAGATTAATTTCCACGACGATTTTGAATATTTACAGATCAGGTAGTAATTTAGAATCGAACTGAGTTGAATTCCTATTAAGAGCTAGAGAAGTCATACACTGAGGAATGAAAACGTGGGAATAAAAACATTTAGTGAACTTGAAATCATGAGCTAGACAGTCAGAGTAACCATCCCACCGTAAAGGTTCAGAGTCAGGGTCCCAAATCTCTGGATTTGGTATTTTTTGTACTATTGCAGAGGACATTAGGTGATAGGGAAGGTAGGTGGATGCCTTTAAGTGGAGGGAGACAATGGTGAGAATGTGGGACCCAAGAAAGCCAGCTCCTGGAGGCCTATTCTTCTTGGTCTGCTCTCCCTTTTCAGTTTCTGGCCACCACACGGAAGCCACCAATCTCTTCCCCCTCTCCTGAAGTCACTCAGATAAGCCTCTCTTCCTTGGAACCAAAAGACGTCCCCATTCTCCCGGCTCCTGTCCCAACACATATCCCATCACGTTTACCTTGTGCCAAAGGTACACCTGACCTTGGAAAGCGTATTCTGATCTCGTGCATGTTCTCACAAGCCCGCAAGGGGAAAGAAGGTAGCAAGAAAGGCACACACTAGGATATGTGTTACAATACGGAATGCTATTAAGGTTCTAGGGAAATGGAAAACACACCTGATACTCTGCATTCTTATTTAAAAGGAAAACAAACAAAAAAAACAAAAACAAAAAAACAATAACAAAACCTAGAAGCTCAGAGGGCTGCCCCCAAAGAGAGTTTTCCTTCCCCTGGCATTTTTATTCCTCTTTGAGATGTAGTTTCATTTTCAGTGATTTCTTGAGTGTGTAAAATAACGTTTCACTCAAGAGTTAAAAGGGGTCAGTTTGGGTCTTGTCAGGGTGCTTTGGATCTTTCTCGCTGACCTGAAATGAGTGCCTGTGCATCTAAGTGCTACTGCAACCAGCCAGCACCCCATGAAATATGTTTTCCGCTACAATGAAATTGCTGGCAGTGCATAAAACAAATGGACTGGGTTAGAAATAGTCTGACGACACCTTTAAATGGAATCTTCTGGAAGTACGTTACTTCGGAGAGGACTTTCAAAATTTGCTCTTATTAAGACTTTATTATAATTTTACTTCCCATCCACAGAAGCTATTTATAACTCAGGTCGTCCTCATAGCAGCCTCAAGGGGGTGAGTTCTGTATTGTAAGCCCCAATGCCCAGATAAGAAGACTGAGGTTCAGAAGCGTTCATATCTTGCCCTGGGCCTCAAGCTCATAGCTGGAGGACTTGGAACCCAAGCCAAAGCCTGGAAACCTCTAATCTTTTTGTTTGTTTGTTTTTCGCACCCCCCCCCCCCCCAACCTTCTGACTCATTCAAAACTGCACTGGTTAGGCTTTGGCTGTATACAACAGATGATTCAAATGACCAGAGGTTAGACAAGATAGACCTTTGTGTTCTCCCTATATCACAATAAGTCCAAAGCTAAGCAGTCCAGAGCTCATACACAGAAATGAGTTCAGCTTCCCCACTGCAATCAGGCACATGGTAGAATGTTAGGTACAGTTTTAGCCTGTGGGAAGGTAGTTCTTAGAAAGATACCGGTGAGTTTGCAAAAAGATGGAACAAGGGCTGGGAGAGATGAGAAGGCTGTTACAACACATCAAATTAATGTTTAATTAATGCCATTGCTTTTCTATAACCGTACCAATAAATACAGAACATTCACCCCCAAATATAGATGGAGTATATACACCTGTGTATACACATACCTTTGCATAAACCGTAGAGATGTGAGCTGTTACCATTCTCGGGGTATAAAAAGTGAAACTATAACACGGGCGATTTAGAAAGGTGATTATTTAGATGATAATAAATAAGATAATAATTGACACAGGTGACGGTGTAGATAATACGATAGTAAAAATGTCTTTTAGAATCCCTTTAAAGGTTTACCCATCCCTCCACATATTAAAGAGCATGTCTTTTGGACATTTTGATCCATTTCCACTTTCCAGCTGCACACACCATATACGTAGAACCATATAGGTTCTACAGCTGTTCCGAGACATACAGGTAGAAAAAGGAATAAGAATATACAGCCTTATTTTATTTTTTTTAATTTTGTTAATGTTTATTTTTGACAGAGAGAGAGAGACAGAGCATGAGCAGGGGAGGGTCAGAGAGAGAGGGAGACACAGAATCCGAAGCAGGCTCCAGGCTCCGAGCCGTCAGCACAAAGCCCGACGCGGGGCTCGAACTCACACACCGTGAGACTATGACCTGAGCGGAAGTCGGACGCTCAACCAACTGAGCCTCCCAGGCGCCCCATAGTCTTACTTTATTTTTATTATTATTTTTTTTTATTTTAGAGATAGAGACAGAGAGTGTATGCATGGGTCGGGGAGAGGGGCAGGAGGAGAGAGAGAATCTTAAGCAGGCCCCACACTCAGTGCAGAGCTCGACATGGGGCTCTATCCCACAACACTGAGATCATGACTTGAGCCAAAATCAAGAGTCGGATGTTCAACCAACTGAGCCACCCAGGTGCCCCAACATAGCCTTATTTTAATATCACATTGACATTAGAAATGGTAAGATTTATAGGATGATCGTTAGTATTTTTGTGGACAGTATATAGCTCCAGAATGTTTTCATCCTCTTCTCGTATTAGTCATAATTATTACTGTCCCTTTTGGGTATTAGTGTTCTTTTCTTTCAAGAAACTTTTGTAAGTGGAAAACTAACTTATACTTTGAACGAAATGAGTTCATTTTGCCCTCATCCTTGAATGATAAGTTAACTGAGAATGGAATTTTAAGTTGGTCATTATTTTTTACTCATACTTTGAAATTTTCGTTCTTTCTTTCTTTCTTTCTTTCTTTCTTTCTTTCTTTCTTTCTAAGCAGGTTGGGGTGGGTCGATTTCATTTCTTATCTGAGATACAGTAAATACACTGAGAGGAGTTTAAAACACGATCCACGAGGTTCTCTCCCATTCCACCACCTCCTTTTCTTAGAAATAGCAGGCAAGGTGGAGTTTGTTTGTTTTCCATCACCATTCACTTCCAACCTCTTTGAAATGATCATTGCATTGTCTTATGTCCATTATCACCCTTGTAAAAACTTTAGGGTTGAAATAACTCATGGGTATGCAGTTGTAGGTAATTTGCCTGTTCTCAACGATCACTTTATGATTTCCTTTCCTTTTCTCTTGCTTTCCCGAAATTTTACTCCGTGTATAGTCTGATGCGATTTCTAATTATGCTTCATTTCATGCTTCTCAAATATAAAAAGCAAGTCCTTTGTAAAATGGTGAACCTTTATATTTTCAAAATATCCTTTCCCCCTTCCCCCTTCCCTTTTGGTTCTCTCATTCTTTTCTTCATATAATGTTCTCCTATCTTCATAGTTACCATCTCTGTTTTTATGCTGAATTCTTGGCAACTGTCTTCTAATAAAATCACTAATGCATTTTTTACAAATGTCTAGCTTGCTATTTAGCTCTATTATCTGCTATTAAAAGTTTTAAAGACTACATTTTAAAATTATAATTCTATTTCATTCTTTTTTTCACATTTGTTCTATGAGCCTTGCTTTTTGGCGGGATGTTTTATTCTTATATATTTTAAATCTATTCGAGCTCTAAAGTTTGTTTGTTGTGTTTCCTGGTTATTAGTTTTAGTACAGTTTTTTTCCCCTCTGTTTTGTTCTCTTGTTAGACTCTGGAGTCAGCTTCAATAAAGATTTGTCTTTATGTTGTGGGATTTACAAAGTCAACTGTAAGTTTCGATTTTGCACAAAGACAATGGGACATAAGACTCAGTTGTTTGCCTAAAGGAAAAAAAAAAATATGTCCAGTTCATTGGTTTACTCAGAGCCCAGATGGAGGCCACCTCCATTCTTAACCCTCCTATTAAAATGAGCACATAAAAATTAGAATTGGGATATGCTACAACCCTGTTGAACAGCCTTTAGGCGCAAGTGTATAAACCCCTTGCCCTTACATGTAATTCTGAATGGAGACCAGATAGAACCTTACCAAATCATTCATTTGTTCCAAGCACCCAACTAAACAATTCCATTTGCATCCTGGTGAGGCCTTGTGGACAAGTTCATATCAATGGAGATCTGTTTGAGTGAGAAGTGTCTCTCAAGTGCCTACAAGCTCAAGACACTTAAGGGCACGAGTGCCTTCTCTGTGCACTTCTCCCTACCCCAGGCCCCCCTGACTATGTGTGGAACAGAAGTTCTTTGTCCACCACCTGCCCCCCACCATCACCATCATATCAGACTGTGAGATACCTAAATTATCAGATATTCGTACTTTGCTTTACCACTGATTTGGGGTTTTTTTTGTTATTGCAGCATATCCTTGCCAGCTCTGACTAATAAACTTTGTGTACAAGGCCCTCCACAATATATGTCTTGCCTACTTATCCAGGATCATTTTATATCATTCTCCCCTTGTTTAGTAAACTGCCAGCGTGTTGGCATTGTTCAGTTTCTTAAATACAGTTACTCATTTTTACTTGGGACTTCTGCACAC
Organism: Panthera pardus; assembly: GCF_024362965.1. Taxonomy (NCBI): domain Eukaryota; kingdom Metazoa; phylum Chordata; class Mammalia; order Carnivora; family Felidae; genus Panthera; species Panthera pardus. The sequence continues at coordinate 6,492,465 of NW_026526810.1, forward strand.
GCTGTTCCCCTGTTGGACATGCTCTTCCTTGCCTCTATCTGCAATCCTCAGGTAATACATCAGGTTGGTTTTTTTTTAATGTTTTGTGTATTTATTTTGAGAGAAAGAGAGAGTGTAAGTGAGCATGGGTGAGCAGGGGAGGGGCCGAAAGAAAGGAAGAGAGAGAGAATCCCAAGCAGGCTCCATGCTGCCAGCCTAGAGCACAACACGGGGTTCGAAATCACGAACTGTGAGATCATGACCTGAGCCAAAATCAATTCGGATGCTTAACTGACTGAGTCACCCAGGTGCCCCCATATACCAGTTTCTTAAGGAGGCCATCCTTTGTTCTCCATTCTAAAACACATGCTTCATTGATTTTCTTTCATAGAGCCCTATCTTTTTCCTCAATAGCATTTTGTTCAATATTTAATTATGTGTTTATTTGTACATCTTCCCTCACCAGCCTGTATTCTCTGCATGTGCAAGGAAAGGAATTGTTCTCTTTGTTACTATTTACATGACACAAGATTTTAGCTCAATACACATGTTTGTCGATTAATATGTATTAGCCGTTGAATGAATGAACGGCTCATTTCAAACTTGTGCATTGGCCGAGCCCCTGGATGAAGAACGTCCATTATATGCTCTTCTGTGAAATATGAGGAAGAAAGTATTATATAGTGGATAATTTGAATGAGACAGTATATGTGTAAGTCTCCTGAAACTTACCTTATCATATTCAAATTCTCTTTGGTAATTATTATAACAACTAAACAATACAATCCTCGACAATGACTGGTAGTGTTCTATCAGTAGATGCCGGGATTATTCTTTACGTAATACAGTTTTCCCTGAAAATAGAAAATCAAATATATAGTTACATAACACCTAACTCTATAATATGTAAATATTACCTAGGTAGAAAATATATTTCCTTGTCGATTACATAGTCATCATTTTCTCTCTCCTCTCAGGAGGAATTTGAGGACAAATTTTTTTTTCTTAATTGTCTCCTTATCCCTGGTAATTTGCAACATAATGTTTATCGCATAGTAGACGTTCAATCTGTTTTATGAAAAATAAATGAATGGCTAAATACATGAATTTTGATCTGATTAATAATAGTTCGAATAATAAAGTGGTGACCACCAAAGAAATCAAAGATGAACAATAAGAATTTAATCCTGAATTCACTTTTTTTTTTTTTTTAAGAGAAGAAGCTCCTCTACAGGTGCTTGGTGTAATGAGATGATTGAATAGGTAAAATCGTCCTGAGAGGGGGGAGTTTCCGAGACCCTGAATCCAATCCAGGCAAACATAAATAACAATGAAATGATAATACAGTGCATGACCTATTTGATATTTTTATTACTGCTCTGAGAAATCCCATCACCGGATTGATACTATAGTGATTCCAAGCCAGAGACATCTTGACAATTGGTTTTAGTTTTGAGTATAATTACATTGTTCATTTAAACACGCAAGATAAAGCTGTTTAATCAGAACACGACTGCTTGTTCGAAATAGATGTAGCAGCTATTTCTTTTCCTTCCAATGCCGGATCAGTTGTTTTTGCTAATACAGACAAAAAGGACTCGGTGAGATCATTCTCATGTAAAATTGAAGAGCTGATTAGGAAAGGTGTCCCACATGGGTTCATTCTGGCTTTTGGTCCCGCGGGAAACAAAGGGGAGGATGGTACATGTTGAACAAAAGAAAAAGATAAGTAAAAAAGGTGGTCGTGAGAGTGAGAGAGAGCTTTGGAAAATCAAAGTTTAATTAACACATGCAGGTCTTGTGTTAATAAAACCCAAAGCTTCAAATTCTCAAGAGGTTAAAAGAGGGCTTCCCGTGTGTGTGTGTGTGTGTGTGTGTGTGTAATAATGGTTTACAGGTTAAACACAGCAAACTCCATCTCTCCCTGAGAAGGTGAAACCTCACACCCACGTTTACACCCCGGGGCTGAAACTGATGGATGTGTGACACAGTGAAGAGGTAAAATTATTTCTCATTGTCAACTGCATCCCTGTCAAGTGTCGGACGTATGAAAGGTGCAGAACTGAAGAGAATCTGAAAACAGAGGCCCAAACAGCTTGGAAGGAATCAAATATATTGAACAGAGAGAAGAGCTGGGGTACTTTGCTGTCAGGCTGATTTGCTCGTTGTAAACAAAACAGCTTTAAACTCCCATTTCACACTGTTAACTAATCTGGTCCCTGACCTTGTCCCCATTCCTGGGGCTGGGGGAGGTCCTGTCTGGAGACAGTCTCACCTGTAGTCATAACAGGGACTTGCCTCCCCTTAGGGGGGCCACTTTCTTCAGGGTGATTGCTTCCTTGTGCTTTAAACCCCTGACCCATTCCAGCTTATGATTCATTATTCATCAAATTTCTGAGTCCACTTAAAAAAAATAGTGGTGAGGTTGCTGCTCAAATATGGGGGGGGGGGGTGTAAGGGGGTAGGGAAAGTGGCATTCTGGAAAAAAAGGACAACCCTGTCAAAACATGACAGCTGATCCAATGCCTGTTTTATACTATTCATAGAAAATGCCAAATTCTGCAAATAGTAACCACATGTACATTGGCTTCGCAGACTCAATGTTCTGCAGCAAAATGAGACGTGCTTTATTTTAGTGTGTCATCAAAGGAGGCGAAAATATCATTCTAGCCTTCTAGGCTTAACCCTGTGGGCTCTCGATTGCTAAAAGTTCAACATGAGCAGCACACACACACGCACAGGCGCGTGCGCACGCGGCGCGCACACACACACACACACACACATGCCCAGGCTACATGGGCCCTTGGCCCAGGCAGCCTACTCCCCCCCCCCCAACCCCCGCCTCCAGAAAGACGATTCAATTCATAAATCTGTTCCTGGGCCATTTTTATTCATAGCCACAGGATCATTACAGCGACAAGCTCACATCTGACGTTTATGATCTTGCTTGCTTTGCCAAAGTGGAGGAGGGGAGAGGAAACAGCGTGGGGGGGGGGGGATCTGTAGCAGGCGGGAGGTGGTACCACACAGACTCCCATGAGCTCAGCAGCCAAAGCAGGGATTCTGAAGACTGAAGACCATTTCTTGCCCCGATTCCCTTGGCTGGTGCCTTCCGCGTTTTGTTTGGATACATCAGGACTGCTGTCTTAGTTCCAATCTCCTTTTGGGGGGGGGGGGGGGCTGGCTGGTATCCCCTCCCACTGATACCGTGTGCGCAGAGGACCTAATCCAACCGCAACCAACCGGTGCCAGGCCGGGCTCTCTTCTTGCCTAGGAATGTTTCTAGCACCTTCCACATGACCACCAGCTCCGAAGCGGCCTCCTGTTTATCTTCTCCTCCATAACAAATAGCGTCTGTAGCTGCTGCAGTAAATCTCTTTCAGTCTGGAAGCCTCAGCCCTGGGCTGAGCTGGCTTCCACCCCCTAGACCCGCATGTGTTCTGTCTTTGACAGTTATTTCAAAATGTCCGTGCTTGGCCTCTTGATGGAAAACAAAAGATCCCATAAAGGGCTAGGAAACTTCCCTGTCTTCCCATTCGGGCCTCGGTACACGGGCAGGACAGTATGTCCCAGGGAAATGGCATCCGTCTGCTCTGTTTCCCCACTGAAGGGGACATAATAAATGGCAGAGCCTTCTGCCCACAGCCTTCGTGACACAGGACCCGGCGGATCCTTTCTAATGGCAATAAATAAATGACGGAAGTTTTAGGCACCAGACTAGTGAATTGGGTGGTTAAGCCTCGGGCTTTTATCTCCCTGACCCCTGTTTGAACTCAACCTTGGTTCCTAAGTGCAGGGCAGACAAAGTGGGGTGGGAGGAAGGCTTCTTATCGACATGAACACCCCTTCCAGCTCAACATAAAGAAATACGACGCCACGTGTGTGCCTGTGACTTGGGGGGGGGGGGGGCGAAGGTGGGGGTGGGGAGGGATTTGTAGGAACAAGATGTGAATAGAGCAAAATACCAGCTATTATTTCTTGATGGTTCCCGAGTTTAAGAAGGAGCATATTAATTGATTCCACCAGCATTTACTGAGCGGGGGTGGGGGTGTGCAAGACGCCGGCACGTCGCTGAAGATACAGGACGGAGTGTTTTAGGAACTCTGAAATGAATGATCGCAATGCCGACACCGACCATGGTGCGCATTTATTGTCATAAATATGCCGATTGCTGCGTTAATACGCTTTATACGCATTATTTCACTTAATCCTCACAATGCTATGAAGCAGTAGGTACTATTATATTTGCTAATTTTACAGATGAGGAAACTGTGATTTCAAGGGGCTACGGGGAGCACCTGGGTGGCTCTGTTGGATAAGCAACCAATCATTTCAGTTCAGGTTATGCTCTCCCAGTTCATGAGTTCGAGCCCCTAGTTGGCTCCTTGCTGACAGTGCAGAGCCTACTTGAGATTCTCTCTCTCTCTCTCTCTCTCTCTCTCTCTCTCTCTCTCTCTCTCTCTCCCCCCCCTCTGCCCCGTCCCTGTTCTCATTTCCAAAATACATAAATAAACTTAAAAAAAAAATAAACAGACTACGTGATGTATCTGAGCTCACACGCCAAGAAAATGCTGCAGCCAGGACAAAAATCAGACCCCGATCTAACTCCATCTTATATCAGTTCCTTGAAAAAGAACTTAGCGCATAAGGTTCACTGGTTTGCTAGATGATGATCACATTTCCCAGCCCACATTCCCTGTGCCCATCTTGGCAATTCCAAAAGTCTCCATGAGACATATCGATCTGGTAATTTGAGAATAGGATCATACTATCCCTGTCATCCATTTCTTCATCTGAAAAACGAACATGACAATAACGATCTCCAGGATTTCAGATTTCAGATTCAGAGGATTTCAGAACAGTTTGTTGGTTGAATGACTATCGAAAAGCAAAACAAGGGTCAGATGCCCTTTGAAGGCAGCTGGTCACTGGACCCTCTAGCAAGATTCCCAAATTCATCGTCAGTATAGGGCTTTCTGTATTATTGGTCACATGTTGCTGTAGAAAATTTCTAATTAGGAATTTGTGACTGATAGGCATAAGGCCAAGTGGGCGCTCATGTAGTTTTGTGGTGGTTACTATGGAGGATGACCAAGAAATGTTGGTCATGTGGAGTAGTGAACACATTTGGGAAGGAATTACAGAAAGCACAGGTTGATTTCCAGTTTAATGGAAAAGAGCAAGTAGGCATTTTAGGTGTGTGGATTTATGATGTCAAGAAAACTTATCACGTCGGGGCGCCTGGGTGGCTCAGTCGGTTAAGCGTCCGACTTGAGCTCAGGTCATGATCCTGCGGTCCCGGAGTTTGAGCCCCGCGTCAGGCTCTGGGCTGATGGCTCAGAGCCTGGAGCCTGCTTCCGATTCTGTGTCTCCCTCTCTCTCTGTCCCTCCGCCATTCATGCTCTGTCTCTCCCTGTCTCAAAAATAAATCAACATTAAAAAATTTTTTTTAAAAAAAGAAAATTTATCACGTCAAGGAAAGGTTTGGAGACTTAGATCTCAGGGGATTTCACCTTATGTTCCTGGTTGCTCTTCTAAAAGCCGATCCATTTTCTCCAACAAGATACACCTATAGGTATGAGAATTGTGATTCTCCTAAGCAGCACAGCTCAGGAGTCAACGATGAATGATCTGGAGGCACAAAGACCCAAGGCTTAGGGAGTCTTTGAAAGGGAACAAAAATGGCTTAGGAATTGGAATATACCAATATTTCATTGCCCAGAAGAAAAGCTGAACCCCTATGTGCCCCATTCCCATTTCACCTCCACACTTGACACTCTTGCCATGACTACTCCTAATCATGATCTCCATTCTACCGTCCTAAGGTGTTGCTTTTCTCTGTGTGTGTGTGTGTCTCTGCCTCTCTCTCTCTCTCTCACACACCTGAAGGTCCACGTCTCATTTTCCTCTAGATTTGCATGAACACACATGTCATCTCTTTGCCTGGCCAATTCCATCTATCAGGAAGCAGCACACTATGGTGGGAAGTACCTGGGCTTCATGTCAATTACACTTCAGTTTAAATCCTGAAATCCTGGCCATGAGCGTTCTGCCTTCGTGTCCTATGTCAGATTCTCTAACCTCATAAAATCTCAATCCCCTCATCTTCCAATGGCATGGACAAGTTGCAGTTCCATGAGATAACGTATACAGATTTCCTCCGGTAGGTACTCTTTAAATGTGCTTTTTTAGGAGCACCTGGGTGGCTCAGGCGGTTAAGCATCCAACTCTTGATTTCAGTTCAGGTCACGATCTCACGGTTCATGAGTTCAAGCCCTGACTCAGGCTCCTTGCTGGCAGTGGGGGGCTGCTTGGGATTCTCTGTCTCCGGCTCTCTCTGCCCTTCCCCTGCGTGTACTCTCTCTCTCAAAATTAAATAAGTAAACCTGAAAGAAAATGTGCCCTTTTACTATTTATATTCAGAGCTTATAGGTATGCTCTATTTTATTCTCCATATCCCCTATGAAGGAGATACAAATCTTTATCTTCTATACGATTTGGTACACGAATCATCATTTTATAAACACATTGCTAATGAATGGGATGGAAGAAACACCTAATAAATCCCTTCACAGACACAAGCAGTTTTCAATGATGTATCGACATGCAACCTCTTTGGCAGGCAGGGCAAGAGACTGAATTTCTTTTTTGTGTTATTATTATTTATATTTATTTTTATTTGTTTAATTTAAATCCAAGTTAGTTAATATAGAGTGTAATAATGATCTCAGGTATAGAATTTAGTGATTCATCACTTACATATAGCACCCAGTGCTCGTCCCAATAAGTGCCCTCCTCTCTGCCCACCACCCATTTATCCCATCCCCCTACCCAATACCCCACCAGCAACCCTCAGTTTGTTCTCTGTATTTAAGAGGCTCTTATGGTTTTCCTCCCTCTATGTTTTTCATCTTATTTTTGCTTCCCTGCCATTATGCTCTTCTGTTTCTTATCGTAAATTCCACATATGAGTGAAATCATAAGATATTTGTCTTTCTCTGACTGACTGATTTCACTCAGCATAATACATTCTAGTTCCATTCATGTTGTTGCAAATGGCAAGATCCCATTCTTTCTCGTTGCCAAGTAGTATTCCATTGTGTATATATACCACATTTTCTTTATCCATACATCAGTTGATGGACATTTGGGCTCTTTCCAAACTTTGGCTATTGTCGATAGTGCTGTTATCATCATGGGGGGTGTATGTACCCCTTCAAATCAGCATTTTTATATCTTTTGGATAAATACTCAGTCATGCAACTGCTAGGTGGTAGGGTCATTCTCTTTTAATTTTTTGAGGAACCTCCATACTATTTTCCAGAGTGGCTGCACCAGTTTGCATTCCCTCAAGCAGTGCAAAAGGATTCCTCTTTCTCTGCATCCTCGCCAACATCTGTTGTTGCCTGACATGTTAATTTTAGCCATTCGGACAGGTGTGAGGTGCTCTCTCATTGTGGTTTTGATTTGTAGTCCCCTGATGGTGAATGATGTTGAGCATTTTTTCATGTGTCTGTGAACCACCTGGATGTCTTCTTCAGAAAAGTGTCTATTCATGCCTTTTGCCCATTTCTTCACTGGATTATTTGTTTTTTTGTGGTGTTGCATTTGATACGTTCTTTATAGATTTTGGATACTAACCCTTTATCTGTTGTGCCATTTGCAAATATCTTCTGCCATTCTGTAGGTTGCCTTTTAGTTTTGCCTCACTGTGCAGAAGCTTTCTTTTACTTGAAAAAAGTTTCTTCATATTTCTTCTTCCTGTAGTAATAATAGTATGATTATTTTATATGGAAACTTTTTTAAAGCTTCAATACATAATTACGAGTGAAATAAATTCACTGGGAATGAAGCAAGGTCCAAACGTGTGAAGGTCTCCCCTTCGAATGGTTTATCCCCTTACTCTGCCGCAAGATTGGTATTTCTCCTGCAGGATGGGTCTGGGTAAGTAAGTAAAGGGTTCAAAGTGTATCCAAATGAGCTGAACCATTTGGAAATGCAAACCCAAGCTTGTCACCTAGACCAGCTCAGAGGAATTCAATTCTGGTTCTTTTTCTAGACTCTAGAAGAACAAAGGTCACTGTAATGTATTATTGGCAAAGCTATAAATGTCTAATAAAAGCAACTTGATTATGAGCATTTTTATTTCAAGTTTTAAACAAATGTCTAGGCAGAGATTTTTAGATTCTTTACGTTGAACATACTGCCCCATTTTCCTGGCAGTGTATTTCCATGTTTCCTTGAGAAGTCATTCAAGAGTATTTTAAGTAACATTTTAAAGCTTGCCTCTGTTTTAAAGAAAAAAAAAATCATAAAGTTGCCAAGGAGAAGTGAGGTTGCTTTCTGGCTCCTGTAAAAATTGGGGATTATGTTTAATAACAAAAACCAAGTGGGAGTGCTTAGTCTAAGTTCCACACAGCCATGTCGATGGCCAAATTCTTGGAAGTGTCTCCCTTGCTGCACCAATGAGGTAGGGGCCGGTCCAGCTACTGAAGGGGCTTTTTTGGGACCCTTGGAGATTTGCAGCTAGTAAATAAAAAGCTATGGAGTGAGTGACAACCGGGCCCTTGCCAACAGTATCACACAGCAGAGAACATTTTCCTTAGCTCTGACCGGGCCTCGACAAAGAGGACAGAAGTGGGGTTACAGAGTACCCCAAGGCTCCAGACCCTTCTCCCCTGGGTCACATGCTCACCTTCGGCTTGTGCCAAAGTCCTTCCCAGAATGCCCATGCGGGGAGAGTAAAATTTATACTCACACAGCCTTAAAACGCTGACATTCTATGTTTACACAGATTGTTTACACAGAAAATTAATCAGTTACGGTTTTAAATTTTAATTAAAGAATGTTTTCCGGTGTTATTGCAAAACAGACAAAAGCCCATAAATGTATATTTGACTGCTCTTGTGTGTTGTCTTTGGATCAAGGCACAGTCTTGAGATCAATCATGCGTGATTTCTTTGTGAACTTTTCTTTTAACAGAACAACCTTCACATAAATTAGGTTCATTAAAAAATACCCATCAGAATAAGAGTCATCCTGAGAAACTGCCGGTTGGAATTTCCTTTCTAATCAGCAACAAACTACTTTGTACTTGTTCTATAAATAATAATATGGGAAGGAAACAAGTAAACACTCAATTGTGCAACAGGCTGCTATTTTCCAATGAGCTAGAAGTAGCTGTATAGGAAGTTACATATTTGATTCACATTTTTGGTCAAGAGAAAACTATTGGGTCGCTGAACATCGGCCCAATGGAAACAGTTTGGTTTCAGATGGTGCTAAGGGCTACACATTTTTAAGAATTCTTTTGTGTTTTTTTCTATTTCAACATCTTCTTTACCTTGTTTGATTCCTCTGATTACAAAAAATATAACTCTTATATAAAGAGGAAGAAAAGAAGTATATAAAATCAGTTTTTAATAATCTCTTAATAAAGGCAATGGTTAACACATTTCTGTATTTTTTCAATGTATGTTCTAAACTTAATTGTGTATTTTTTTTTGCTTAAATACCATATAACGTGCCATGGAGACATCAAATGTTCATGATCCTTGCCCATCGAGAGTTTAAAATCTAATATTAAATAGATAAGAATAGTTACTATAACATCACCTCAAATTAAAAGTGTATATACTAGCAAATAAAATTTGCAGTATCTTAAAAGTAAATAGATTTATCCCAGAAATTACCACTATAAGAAACTAAAATGGAATATTATATGTTGTTACATATTATATATGATTTTAAATTGTTTAGTGATCTTACTTGTTTTTCATTTAACAGTGTATATTAGAGCTTTACCCAGGTCAACACATATCCTGAAATCCCATTCTTTTTAACCACATTGTAAATACCACTGGATGAATCCTTAAGCATACCTAAGATATATACGTATCTTCCCTTTTGATATATTTTTTTATTTATTTTATTTTTTTTTAACTTTTATTTTATTTTTGAGGCAGAGAGAGACAGAGCATGAACGGGGGAGGGTCAGAGAGAGAGGGAGACACAGAATCAGAAGCAGGTTCCAGGCTCTGAGCTGTCAGCACAGAGCCCGACACGGGGCTCGAACCCACGGACCGCGAGATCACGACCTGAGCCGAAGTCGGCCGCTCAACCGACTGAGCCACCCAGGCGCCCCCCCCCCCCCTTTTGATATTTTTAAATTACATGTGTATACTGCTTCTTTTTTTTTTTTTTTTTTTTTTCCAAACACAACAGGTGGACCAAATACCACACTAAACTACTGGGTCCTCCCGATTCAGCTTTAAGAATCACCAACCAATCACTTCTTCTCACTCTCACCCAGGTTACCCCCTTACCCTTTTCTACTTTGAAGCAAATCCCGGGCATATCTTTAATAGGTAAAGATGATTTTAACATAACCGTTACACAATTATCACATCTAAGTCTTTTAAGAATAATATCAATATTGCCGAATATGTTGGCACTGTACAAATTTATAATTAATTCATGAATATCATGTCAACAATTTGTAGCCATTTTTTAAAAAAATAGGGATCTATAGAAAGTTAACACATGAGAGTGGTTGATGTTCCCTGTTCATCTCTCTTGCACTGCTTCTTCCTTTCCTCATGAAATATGACAAAGAAATTGCTACTATAGTTTCTAGAAATCGGGATTTTCCTGATTGCATACTTGCCAGAGAATTTAGTATGTTTCTTTGTTTTCTCTATTTCCTGTAATTAGAGAATTAGAGTTTGGATCTGGGGTCTTGACCAAATTCAAGCTTGCCCTTCCCTTGTTCCTTCTTTCTCCCCTTCGTTCTTCCCTCTCTTTCCCTTCTTTCCTTCTTTCCTTCCTTCTTTCCTTCCTTCCTTCCTTCATTCCTTCTCTTTCTTTTCCTCCTTTTCTCCCTCCCTTCTCTTTCTTTCTCTTTTCTTTTCTTTTGTGCTTCCTTCCTTCCTTCCTTCCTTCACCCATCCCTCTCTCTTTCCCCTGTCCCTCTTTCATTTCTGGTCAAATTCATTCATTATGGATTTCCCTTTCTGCCATCAGAGGCCACAAACTGTTTATCTATCTTAATGTAATAGTAAAGCCAAAAACGTTTTCATACCTAGAACCATAAGTTTCTCATGAGTTGTAAAATGGAGATATTCTGTCATTTTTCTTTCATTTATTATCTGGAATACCTCCATAAATAATCATTGTCCTTAATCAAATATTGGATTATTTGGTGCTATAATTCTTTTTTTTTTTAATTTTTTTTAATGTTTTTATTTATTTTTGCGACAGAGAGAGACAGAACATGAGCAGGGAGGGCCAGAGAGAGAGGGAGACACAGAATCGGAAGCAGGCTCCAGGCTCTGAGCTGTCAGCACAGAGCCCAACGCAGGGCACGAACCCACAGACTGTGAGATCATGACCTGAGCCGAAGTCGGACGCTCAACTGACGAGCCACCCCGGCGCCCCGGTGCTATAATTCTTTTAAGGAAGGTAATCTAAATGCTTGATTCATTCCTTCTGCTAACCAATTTTCAAATAATGAGATGGATCTCTAGAAGTTTGCCACGATGATTTCCCAAAGCATCCTTTGTTAGCATAAACTCAAAGATTCAAACATCTTTTATAGGTTTACATTAATTGTAGCCACTCTTTTCTTAAAATTTTTTTAATGTTTATTTACTTTTGAGACAGAGAGAGAGCATGAGAGGGGGAGGGGCAGAGAGAGAGGGAGACACAGAATCAGAAGCAGGCTCCAGGCTCTGAGTTGTCAGCACAAAGCCCAATGCGGGGCTTGAACCCATGGACCGGGAGATCATGACCTGAGCTAAAGTTGGAGGCTTAACTGACAGAGCCACCCAGATGCCCTTAATTGTAGCTATTCTCAATGATTCTCACATTTCTTCTCCTTTTGCCAGAGGAAAAGTTTCACATTGAAGTCACTTTAGTTATTTGGATATGAACCTGGTAGCCTTTGACAGTTTCCTGGTTATCTGGTATGACAGGATGTTCTAAGATCATCTTGTCTGTTTCCTGCCTGTGTCATGGAACCAGGAGTTTCTGCAAGAAGACCAGATTCCATTGAGTGGATAACTGTGCGTGGAGAACACAATCTCGGAGCTTGGAGTTATTGTTAAGGGTTAATTATTGTTTCTAGGTCTTTTCAGTGGGCAAAACTGAGAATATGTTTTATCTTAAAGATATGCTATGAGTTCATACTAATACTTCCTATTCAAATTCAGGACTACAGCATTTGTAACCAACCTCTGTTTCTTTTTTCTCCTATGGAGAACTCTGATTTTCAAGATCACTAAGGATGATAGGATTAGAATATCATGTTCTTATTGACTTAGTGCTTTGTTTCACATTACCCTCAGCCCTGTCTCAGAATGACAATGCCAACGTGACCATCCAAAATATGATTGGTAGAAACAGTGAACACATTTTTTAATGGGCCTTAATGCAGTTTGTGCCCTTAAGTTGTATCCCACTAGAATGTGCAAAATTACTGACCTTTTAAAAAAGGTATGGCAATATATACTATGTCTGTTTTTAGAAAAGATCTTCATATTTATCAATCTTGCCATTAAAACTCCAAAACTTTTAAGTAATATTCAAAAACCCAGGCAAAAAACTATTTTCAACACACATTTCCTATTTATGACAGGAAGAATTAGAGCTAACATAATTGACCCAAAATATGAAAGTAGTTAATAAAATTGTGATCATTTATTTCTTAGAATAGTATGCATCTGTTAAAAATACGTGGAAACAAAGCACCAATAGAATCAAATGATATCAGCATCTTTGTAGAAGGAAGGTGAGAGAGGCAGAAGCTGACCTATCTAAGAATAGGAAGACCCCAGGGGTGCTTGGATGGCTCATTACGTTAAGTGTCTGATTTCAGCTCAGGTGATGATCTCCTGGTTTGTGAGTTCGAGCCCTGGGCCTGGCTTTGCACTGACAGACTTTGCAGAGCCTGCTTGGGATTCTCTCTCTTCCTCTCTCACTGCCCTCCCACACTTGTGCTCTCTCTCTCTCTCTCTCTCAAAATAAATAAATAAATAAAAATAAATAAAGAACTTACAAAGAAAAGAATAGGAGGGACACCTGGGTGGCTCAGTCGGTTAAGCGTCCAACTTCGGCTCAGGTCACGATTTCACAGCCCGCGTCGGGCTCTGTGCTGACAGCTCAGAGCCTGAAGTCTGCCTCAGATTCTGTGTCTCCCTCTCTCTTTGCCCCTCCCCTGCTCGCATGTTGTCTCCCTCTCTCTTCTCTCTCTGTCGCACGCGCGCTCAAAAACAAATAAACATTAATTTAAAAAAAAAAAAAGAGCAGGAAAGCTCCAAATTACCACTGGAGAGCCCTGAATAGCAATCTAAGAATGTTGGGTGAATTGGGCTCAGTACCACCATGGTCTCCATCTGAAGCCCGCTGGGGTAACGTCTGAGAGTGCTGAGGGTGTTTGGACTATGAACTCTTGTTCTGTTTTCAATTTTAAACTCTTCACTGAGAGATCATTTTGAATGCAATGAAGAGTTTTAAAAAATTGTACCAAGGACACCTTTTGCCCACATTCATCTATCCTTAGCATTTCATCTTATGTTTACCACGTTCGTTTATTCTCTGTCCTCCATATTTATTTTCAGTTGCGGAGATGTGCCTCTACTTACATATACACACATGATATATCCTCTTCTGAACCAACTAAGGGTAAGTTATATACTTCATGGCCAATTGCTTTTAAGTTAGTTCGTGTGTATTTTTTTAATAATAGGCATATGATATTATAAAACTGCACTATAGGCATTAAGTGCAGTAAATTTGAGGGGCGCATGGGTGGCTCAGCGGGTTAAGCCTCCGACTTCTGATTTAAGCTCAAGTCGTGATCTCCCCGTCTGTGGGATTTAGCCCCACAGAGGGCTCTGTGGCTGACAGTGTGGAGCCTGCTTGGGATTCTCTCTCTCTCTCCCTGCCCCTCCCCCACTCATGCATGCTCTCTGTCAAAATAGATAAACTTTAAAAAGAAATAAAACAAGGAGCGCCTTGGGTGGCTCTGTCGGTTGGGCGTCCAACGTCGGCTCAGGTCATGATCTCGCAGTTTGTGAGTTCGAGCTCCGCATCGGGCTCTGTGCTGACGGCTCCGAGTCTGGAAAGTGCTTGGGATTCTGTGTCCCCCCTCTCTCTGCTCCTCCCCCCTCGTTCTCTGTGTCTCTCTGCCTCTCAATAATAATGTAAAAAAAAAAAAAGAAAAAGATAAAGAAATAAAACAATAAATGCAGCAAATTTTACAGTGGTAAAATGTTTCCATTTACTCAATCATCCATATTCCATTTTTTTTCAATTGATATCATTAACATCCTTATGGCACTTTTTCCTTTTCAGTAGAAAATCCAGAGGGATCATGTACTCCATGTATTTGTCAAAGTTCTCCATATTCCTTTAATGTGTACGTTCCACAATCATGCTTTGCCTTGTATGCAATTAACATTTTTTAAAACTATAGTCCCCATTTTTTTTTGCTTTAATAAAACACACTTCATGTTGGGTTTGTCTGATGCTTCCTTATGATTATATTCATGTTATATGTTCTAGGGCAGAGTAATACAAAAGAGATACCGTGCCTTCTTCATAACTGAGGCATACAATATTCATTTGATTCTCACTTTGCAATATTAATTTTTTAATGTTTATTTTTAGGAGAGAGAGAGAGAGAGCACAAGTGGGGGAGGAGCAGAGAGAGAGAGAGGGAGACACAGAATCCAAAACAGGCTCCAGGCTCTGAGCTGTCAGCCCAGAGCCTGACGCAGGGCTCAAACTCATGAGCCACGGGATCATGACCCGAGCTGAAGCCGGCCACCCAACCTACTGAGCCACCTAGGCACCCCTGCAATATTAATTTTTATAATGATCTGGTCAAAATGCTTTCTGATTTCTTTTCTTTATAATTAGTACTTTTTGGGGGGGTGTATACTTCAGTAGCTCAGCTGAGAATGGACGACTGTATAATTATTACATTTTTCCTTGAAACTAATAGGTAATCTGTGAAGGGAAATTTTGAAATGATATAAATATCCCAATCCTTATCAAAATCAAAATTTCCTCTTTGATGTAGCATCAGTTTTAATACTTGCCTGATTTAATCTTTACTATGATAATTGCAAAATATTTATGGTCTCACTGTATGTATTTATGAAACAACTTCCGATTTTCATCTGTAAGCAAAACCTTCTTCTCTGTGCTAGTTATTTGCCACTTATTATTTGTATGAACTCATAAATTACTGTTTTCCAATGGTTTGCCATTTATTCCTGTACTTCATTATTTTAGATGCTGACAGTGTCCCATAGGTGACCAGGCAGGGGAGGGGGCGAGAAAGGGAGAGACAGAATCCCGAGCAGGCTCCTTACTGTCAACATGGAGCCCAATGTGGGGCTCGAACTCACAAACCCTGAGATCACGATCTGAGCCGAAACCAAGAGTCGGACGCTTAGCAAACTGAGCCACCCAGGCACCCTACGTTTTCTTTTTTAAATACTTCTTTACTTTCAGACATGACAGCCTTATTTTATACCTATTTTGCCTCATTTTTAGAATAATCCATTTCTTCCAAGACACCTGGTTTCTTTTAGTAGAACATTAGATACAAAGAACTGTGAACTGGACATGTCCACCGCTAAGGAATGTCTTTGTCGTGCTTGGGTTCCGAACTTTGGCACCAAGAAACTGATAATCCCTACCAAGAAGAACATTCACATTGAACAGAAACTTTTAGAAATACAATACTAGTTGAAGAGGAACAGGGATAGTAAAGACAAAACAGAAATAGATGTCTAGATAAAAGGAGTGGAAGAACAGGGGAGAGAGATTTCAGAATGAGGCATATATTCTTATTTCTTCATGAAAACAACAAAAGATGATTCTCTAGAACCATGAAGCTGAATAAGCTATGCCTATCCTGACCTACCATCAAAATATTGAAGGAAAAAGAATCCATCTAAAAATGGAATAATAGAAAAGGATGGCTGCCAAATTCTACACGCAGTTATTCTACCTTAAAAGATAATAAGGAACAGCCAATGGTGGACATGCCAGGAAGACATATTAAAAAATCAGGTGAAGGGGCACCTGGGTGGCTCAGTCGGTTGAGCATTTGACTTCAGCTCAGGTCATGATCTCACGGCTCGTGAGTTCGAGCCCCGGGTCGGGCTCTGTGCTGACAGCTCGCAGCCTGGAGCCTGCTTCGGATTCTGTGTCTCCCTCTCTCTCTGCCCCTAACCCACTGGCATTCTGTCTCTGTCTCTCTCAAAAATAAATAAACATGAAAAAAAATTTTTAATCAGGTGAAAATTAGTATTTTAAAATTAGATAAAATAAGGAAATTTTAGATGCTGTGAGTGAATAATACAAATTTGACAAACTCAGAGATGACTTAATCTAAGAAAAAGAAGATTCAAAAAGATGATCAAATTCAGAAAAAAATTAAAAGGAAAGATAAAAATGACGTTCAGAGACAGTGAATTTTAAAACACAAGAATGAACACAACAGATAATGCCTCAAGAGACCTATGGTATAAAAATTAATAAACTTTTTAAGTCAGAATGTTGTAAACAAAGAGATAAAAAGAATTTGGAAACATGAAAGAAATAGCAAACAGGCAAAGAAAATCCAAAATACATATAACAGTAGTCCTGGAAGAAGAAAACCAAGAAATGAAAATGGGAAAAGGATTAAAAATATATGTATAATTCAAGAAAGTTTACTTTTTTAATATTTATTTTTTAATTTTTAACCTCTATTTATTTTTGAGAAAGAGAGGGAGACAAAGTGTGACTGGGTAGGAACAGAGAGAGAGGGAGACACAGAATCCGAAGCAGGCTCCAGGCTCTGAGCTATTAGCACAGAACCCGATGCAAGGCTCAAACCCACAAATCCCGAGTTCGTGACCTGAGCTGAAGTCAGATGCTTACGTGACTGAGCAGCCCAGGTGCCCCATTCACGAAAGTTTTCTAAAATAAAAGATTACTTGAAACGACTTTTCTGCCTGCTGGATCTGTTCACTTCTGATATTGGAGTACTGAAGTCACCAAATGTGATAGTGTTTTCATCAATTCCTCCTTGTAATCCTATTAGTTTCTGCCTATGGAGTTTGACAACCTGCCAGTAGGTGCATACATAGTAAGTACTGTGATATCTTCTTGGAGAATTGATCCCTTTATCATTATGCAATGTCTTTATTCCTAATAAGTATCCTTGCTTTGAATTCTGTTCTGTCTAATACAACTATGTCTGCTTTCTTTTGGTCAGTGTTAGCATGGTCTATTTTTTTCGTCCATTTACTTTTAATCTATATGTCTTTATATTTAAAGTGTATTTCTTATAGACAGCCTATAGTTGGGTCATGTTTTTTGATCCACTGTGACAATCTCTGTCTTTTAATTGGTGCATTCAAACCTTTGACATTCAAAGTAGTCACTTTGAATGGTTTCAATATGGTTATATTAATATCTGCCATATTTGTTACTGTTTATGCTGCCCTTGTCACTTGTTTTTATTTTTGTCTTCCACTCTTTGTTTGCCTTTTGTGGTTTTAGTCGAGTATTATCTATTATTACATTTTATCTCCTTTCTTAGCATATCAATGCTAAGCACATATTTTGTTTGTTTGTTTGTTTTTTACTTTTCTTTGATGGTTGCATATACATTGACAGCTGACCTGGGTCCACTTTCAAATAACACTATAAAATTTCACAGGTAATATAAGGACATTATAAGGCCAAAATCATCCAAATTTCTCCTTCCCATCCCTTGTATCATTGTCATTACCGCCATTCATTTAACTGATATATAAGCATTCATAAGCATATATTGTGTATATATGTGTGTGTACACATAATCAAATACATTTGCATTGTGGCAGTGTATGTTATTATTTACATTTACATTACTGATGCTGACAGTATTATTTTGAAAAGCATGCTTATATGTTAACTCAGTTAAGAATAAGAAAAAATAAAAAAGATTTTCTTTTACCTTCACTTATTCCTTCTATGCTCTTCCTTACTCTACGTGGATCTGGGCTTCTGACTTATATTATTTCCTATTCTTTAAAAGCAGGTCTATTGGCAACAGATTCCCTCAATTTTTGTTCATCAGAGAAAGCCTTCATTTTTTCCTTCACTTTGTATTTCACAAGATACAGAATTCTAGGTTGATGTTTTATTTTCGTTCAACATTGTAAATATTTCATCCCAATCTCCTCTTGGTCTCATGGTTTCTGAGAAGTCAGTTGTAATTCTAACCCTTGTTTCTCTAAAGTAAGGCATTTTTTTGCCTTTAGCTTATTTCAGGTTTTTTCATGTGTTTTGTTGTTGTTGTTGTTGTTGTTTGTTTTTGTTTTGTTTTATCTTTGATTTTCTGTAGTTTGAAAAATCTATGTCTAGGTAGTGTTTTGGTTTTGTTTTATTTCCTTCTTGTTTTGTTTTGTTTTGTTTTGGCATTTATTCTGCCTGGTATTCTTTGAGCTTCCTTGATCTGTGGTGTGATGTCTGACATTGATTTGGAGGAAATTCTCAGTCATTATTGTTTC
Organism: Panthera pardus; assembly: GCF_024362965.1. Classification (NCBI taxonomy): domain Eukaryota; kingdom Metazoa; phylum Chordata; class Mammalia; order Carnivora; family Felidae; genus Panthera; species Panthera pardus. Next base: position 6,511,001 of record NW_026526810.1, read on the forward strand.
AACTATTTCTTCTGTTTCTTCCTCTCTTTTTCCAGTATTCCCTTTACATATACGTTACACCTTTTGTAGTTGGCCCCCAGTCCTTGAATATTCTGTTCTGGATGTGTGTGTGTGTGTGTGTGTGTGTGTGTGTTTCAGTCTTTGTTCTTTGATTTTCAGTTTTCAAGGATTCTTTTGATAAATCCTTTAGCTCTGAAATTCTTTCTTTGGCCATGTCCAGTCTACTAATGAGCCCATCAAAGGCATTCTTCACCTCTGTTACAATGTTTTTTATCCCTAGCATTTTCTTTCGGTTCTTTCTTAGGATTTCCATTTTTCTGCTTACATTGTGTATCTATTTTTGCATGCTAGAGCTCTTAGCATATTAATCACAGTTGTTTTATTTATCTTTTCCACATATTTACTTTTTATTGAATTTGTTAATGTCACAGAGTCCTTGCACCGCCAAACTACGCCTGAGAATTCAAAGAAAGAAATGGGTACAATGGACAGCCTCACCCATCCATCATACAGTATATTAAAACTTCATTCATGGGGACACCTGGGTGGCTCAGTCAGTTAAGCGTCCAACTTCGGCTCAGGTCATGACCTCGCGGTCTGTGAGTTCAAGCCCCGTGTCGGGCTCTGTGCTGACAGCTCAGGGCCTGGAACCTGTTTTGGATTTTGTCTCCCTCTCTCTCTGCCTTCCCTGCCCCGCTTGCGCTCTGTCTCTCTTGCTCTCAAAAATAAATAAAGGATAAAAAAAAGCTTCATTCATGTGCATTTTTATAATAAGTTCACAGTCTTTTAAAAGGTTATAACAAGAGTTGGAATTTTAAATCTCCTGCAGGTCTGAAGATTTCTAGTATAGTGATTCTCAATCTGACAATTCCCATCGTGCCTGGTTCTGATGTTCACCTCGACCCTTCAAATTGTGGGGTTTTTCCCCCTTTTTGGCATACCTTGTGATTTGTTTCTTTATAGTTCAAATGATGTGTGGGTAAAATGAACTGTTGTAAATTGGTCTTCAGTAATCTGATGGTGGGGATGCTGGAGAAGGGGAAGCATTCTACAATCCTATGGTTAGATCTCAGTCTTTCAGTGAGCCTTTGTCTCAGGACTGGGAACTTCACGAATGTCTCTCAGGGTTTTTTCCTCCCCACTTAGGTAGGACAGAATGGCTAGGGTTGGCCGAGTTGGCTATTACCCTTCTCCCAGGTCATCGAGGCTGTGATAACACCCCAGCAGGTTAGGCTTTGGTTAACTCACCTCCCTTGAAGGTGGCCTTGTTGAGAAAAATAGAATGCTCTGGTGTATTACAAAATGGCTCCTTCCCTCCACCCCTCTCCCCCGAATTGTGGGGTTTTCTATGACTGGATGACCCTAAAGTTTTACCTCTCAGACTTGTCTGCCCTGAGACCCCAGCAGTTCATCAATTACAGTTGAGGTTTCCCTACCTTGATATCAGTTCCCATGGAGGTTTCTGCTCTTGAGGCTCTGCTCTGGTCCACCATGACACCCTGTATTCATCTGTCTCTCTAATGTGGGAACCAGCAGCTTGCCCTGTCCCCTTCCTTCCTTTATGGATTCAGGAAGAGTTATTAAATTTTGAGCCTGTTCATCTTTCTACTTGTTAAGACTGAGCAGGTGACTTCCAAGCTCTTCACATGTGGAACCGATATGAATCTATATATTAATATTTCATTAATAAAATGAAATAAAAACTAGGACCTTTGGCTGAATCCCACTAGGGTGCATGAGTTTCAAAGTCTTACCATCTAGGACCTACTTTCTTTAATTACTTCAAATGAAGAGACCCTGGCATCAGATGAAAATGAGAGTATTTATAGTTGAAGTCATGAGGAGAATGACAGGGATTTTGTGAATACTTGGGAGATAAACATCAGAGATTCAGTCACTGAGAAAAATGTTTTCTGAGGAATAAGTCATTAGGCATGAATAGCTAAGTATGGGATTTGGGGCAAATCATTCAGCTTTTTTAAGCCTCAGTTTTCTCGTGTGTACAACAGGAATATTGATAATTTAGCTATTTTATAAGACTGCTATGACCATCAAACCAGTTCATAAATGTGATGTTTCCATAAATATAAAAAATCAAATATTGCATACCAACTGTTGCTGTTTTCATAATTCAAAATAATGACGTTTTTCAGATGTGTGGAGGTTTTGTTCCCAGATGTAGAATAGAAATGGCTGTTGGCTTCCTCCTCCAAGATTGATCCAATACAAATTTGAGACAAAAAAATACCTTCAAGGAGAGAAAAACTGAGACAAAAAAATCCCCGGGTAACAGAGGACTGTTTTGAAACAGTGTGTAAGGAAATAGCTTTGGCCTCGGGTAGGAGGCATTCTGGGACAGCTATGAGATGTGGAAACAGAAAGGCACCTTTGGAATTCTGATATTGTGCTATCATTGCCTTGGGACGATAAAATGTCTGCCCCCACATTTATGGTTCCTCTTGCCCATATTTCTTCAAGAGTAGTATTGAGTGGGCCTTGTGCATAGTTGGGGGTGCATAGCTGGGGGTGCAAAGGGAATAACTAACTTCAGGTGTTACATTTTTCACGTCATCCATCAACTATCCCAGGGCTGGCATAAATAGAATCTAAGAAGGGTTTTCTTTTAATGAATCTCTTCTTTTCCCAGGAAAGGATAAAGCCTTACCTAAGCAGTTGTCCTGTGGGAAGTGGTAGGTTTTTCTGGTTTCTGGAACAATTTACTCTTCAGTCTTCAGTTCTTCTACTGTCTTCCCTCTCCCCTCATTTTCTTTTTTATTCTTTTAATTTTTTTTTTAATGTTTATTGATTATTGAGAGACAGAGAGACACAGAGCGTGAGCAGGGGAGGGGCAACGAGAGGGAGAGACACAGAATCCGAAGCAGGCTCCAGGCTCCGAGCTGTCAGCACAGAGCCCGACGAGGGGCTCAGACTCACGACCCGTGAGATAGTGACCTGAGCCGAAGTCGGAGCCCAACCGACTGAGCCACCCAGGTGCCCCTGCCCATTTTTAAATTGAAGTGTTTTTTCCCTATTGTATTGTAGGAGTTTCTTACGTATTTTAGATATCAACCCTTTAACAGACACATGGTTTGAAAGTATTTTCTCCCATTCTGTGGGTTGCCTTTTCATTTTGTTGATTGCTTCCTTTCCTCTGAAAGTCTTCACTCTGAGATAGTCCCACTTGTCAACTTTTGCTTTTAGTGCATATCCAAGAGATTATTGCCAAGACCAATGCCAAAAAGGTTTCCGCCGTGCTTTCTTCTGGTTCTTTATTGTTCCGGGTCTTATGTTGAACTCTGTAATCCATTATATGGTGCAAAGTAATAATATAATTTCGTTCTTTTGCATGTGGATATCTAGTCTTCCAATGCCATTTAGTGAAGTCTATTTTCTCATTAAGTATTTTTGGCATCTGTGTTGAAGATTGGTTGACAACATATGTGTGAACTTATTTCTAAGTTATTCATTCTGTTCCACTGATCTATATGTCTACTTTTATGCCAGGATTATACAGTTTTCATTAGTGTATCTTTGTAATATATTTTAAACTTAGTAAGTATAAGGCCATAAGCTCTGTATTCCCCTTGCTAAAAATTCCTTTCCTTTTCAAGATCTTTTTCTCATATCAATGTTAAGATTATTTATTTTCTATTTCTAAAATATGCCATTGGGGTTTTGGGAGAAATTACATTGGATCTGTAGATCCCTGTAGATGGCATGAATATTTTAGCAATATTAATTCCTCCAAACATAAGCATGGGATATCTTTCCATTTATTTTTGTCCGTGTTAATTTTTTTCACGTGTTTTGTAGTTTGCAATGTACACGTCTTCATCTCCTGGGTTAAAATTCTCAAGTATTTTATTCTTTCTTATGCTATTGTAAGTGTTAGTGGGAATGTAAATTGGTGCAGCCACTGTGGAAAACAGTAAAGAGGTCCCTTTAAAAATTAAAAATAGAACTACCATATGATCCAGCAAAGCCTCTTCTGGCTATATATCTCAAGGAACTTAAATCAGGATCTCAAAAATGTATTTTCACTCCCATGTTTATTGCAGCATTATTCACAATAACCAAGACCTCAAAGCAATCTGAATGTCTGATGGACAAATGGATAAAGAGAATGTGGTACATAGTTACACTGGAATATTTTCAGCTTTAAAAAGGAAGGAAATCCCGCCATGTGCAGTAACATAAATGAACAAAAGGACATTATGCTAAGTAAATAAGCTGGCTACAGGACAAATATTACACGATGCCACTTATATGAAGACTCTAAAATCGTCAAAATCATGGAAGTAGACAGTAAAATGATTATCTCCAAGCACTGGAGGCAGGGATAATGAGAGGTATTAGTCAAAGGGTACTAAGTTTCAATTACACAAGGTGAATGAGGTCTAGAAGTCTACTATACAGCATGACGCCTACAGCTAACAATAACGTGTTAAGATCACAATGATTGCGTTTGAGTTTCTTACCATCATCCTTCCAAAGCACACTGATTTAGAAAATCACCCATAGATAAGAGAGCCTTTGTGGAAGCTCAGGAGTCCAGTGAAGAAGTTCCAGCTGGATCAAAAAATCTGAGGTTGGATGCACTGAGGAAGGTAGAGAGTAGAATGATATATTCAAAGTGCTGAAAACAAAAACAAAGACAAAAACCTGCCAACCGAGAACACTTTACCCAGCAAAGGTTGTCCTTCAGAAGTGAAGGAGGGATAGATTTTTCCAGACAAACAAAAACTAAGGGAGGTCATCATCACTAGACCAGCCTTACAAGAAAAGCTGATTAGTAACATGAAAACTAATAAAAACGTAAGACGGACTTATAAAAGTAAGGAGATATTCAAATTCAGAACACTCTAATATTGTCATATGGTGGTGTATTATTCACCTAAGGGTAAAGTATTCAAACAAAAGTATTCAAACAAATAGAGCTATAATAATTTTTTTTATTTTATACACAATAGAAAACCAAGTAAATTGTGACATCAAAAGCAAAAAAAAAAAAGTGGTAGTGAAGAAAAACAAAGTAAAGGTTTTGAATGTGATCAAAGTTAGGTTGTCATCGGCTTAAAATAAACTTACATAATTATGTCAGCCTCATGGTAACCACAAAGCAAAACCTACAGGAGATACAAAACAGGAAATCAAAGCCTGCAATTACAGAAAATCATCAATTCATGAAGATAAACAGTAAGACAGAAAGAAAGGAACAACAAGGGAATACAAGAGGCCAGAAAATAACTAATAAGAAGGCATTAGTAAGCCCTTACCTTTAAATAATTATTTTAAATGCAATAGATTAAATTCTCCAATCAAAATCATATAGAATGGCTGAATAGATTTTTAAAAAGCACATCACAACTTGGGGCACCTGGGTGGCTTGGTCGGTTAAGCGTCCAACTTCAGCTCAGGTCATGATCTCATGGTCCATGAGTTTGAGCCCCACATCGGGCTCTGTGCTGACAGCTCAGAGCCTGGGGCCTGTTTCGAATTCTGTGTGTCCCTCTCTCTCTGACCCTCCCCCGTTCATGCTCTGTCTCTCTCTGTCTCAAAAATAAATAAACGTTAAAAAAAATTTAAAAAAAAAAAGAAAAAAAGCACATCACAACTATATACTGTCTATTAGAGACTCCCTTCTGTGTAAAAACACACATAGGCTCAAAATGAAGAAATGGAAAAAGATATTCGCTGAAAATAAAAACTTAAAAACAAAACAACCAGAGCTATACTTCAATCACCCAATACACTTTAAAAACTGTAATAAGAGACAAAGAAGTTATTACAAAATGATAAAGGGGTAAAGCCATCCTGGTGATATAATAATAAATATACATGTACCCAAAGCAGTGCTTAGAAGGAAAGTTATAGGTGTAAACACCTACATTAAAAAAATAAGAAAGATCTCAAATCAATAACATAACTTTCCAACTGAGGGAACTACATCTAAGGCAAGTTGAAGGAAATATATAATTAATATACTATAATAAAAGTTAGAAAATTGAATGAAAGAATAGAAAATTTATAACAAACATTTAAAAAACCAAAATTAGTTATCTGAAAAGATCGACAAACCTTTATTTTTTTTTTTAGTGTTTTTTTTTTATGTTGATTTATTTTTGAGAGAGAGAGAGAGAGAGACAGAGCATGAGCGGGGAGGGGCAGAGAGAGAGGGAGACAAAGAATACAAAACAGGCTCCAGGCTCTGAGCTGTCAGCACAGAGCCCAATAAGAGGCTCGAACCCATGAACTGTGAGATCATGACCTGAGCTGAAGTCGGATACTTAACTGACTGAGCCACCCAGGCACCCCAAGATCAACAAACCTTTAATTAGGCTCAACAAGAAGAAAAGAACTTTCAAATTAATAAAGTCAAAACTGAGAAAGGAGACATTACTACCAAAATAACAAAAATAAAAAAAGATCTTGAGGGAATATGATAAGTAAATATATGACAATAAATTTGATAGCCTAGATAAAAAATGGAAAATTCCTAGGAAGACACAAGCTACTGAAACTGATTCAAGAATTGCAGAAAATATGGACAAATGGACAAACATTAAGGAAATTGAATCAGTAAACCTCCGATTAAGAAAAGTTCAAGCTGGTGTCACGGGTAAATTCTACCAAACATTTCTTGAGAAGTAGTAACAATTCTTCACAAACTCTTTCCAAAAATAAAAAAGGCAAACAATTTCTAACAAATTACATGAGGCCAGTATTGCTCTCATAGGTCAAACACTGATTGCAAAGAAATTACAAGAAGAGAAAACTAGAGACTAATATCTCTCATGGGTATAGATGTAAAAATTCTCAACAAACTACTAACAAGTGATTCCAGCAACAGTTAAGGGGGTTATGTAATATGACCAAGGGGATTTATTTTAGGAATGCAAGGTTGATCTAACATCCCCAAACCAATTGATGTAAATACACCAAGTCAGCTTTTTTAAAGGTATTTCAATACACTTAGAGAAAGCATTTAACAAAATCCAGTACTCTTTCATGATAAACAAAATTTTTAGCAAACTTAGAAGACGAAATTTCTTAACCTGTTAAAGGTCAGGTGTAAAAATCTCACAGCTGACATCATACTTAATGGTGAAGACTGAATGCTCCCTCTTGAAAGAAAAGGAAAAAAGACTTCGATAACCACTTTCACCACTTACATTCAACATTGTACTGGCAATTAGGCAAGAAAAGTCAATAAAGTAAAATTAAAATGCAGTTAGAATGAAAAGGAAGTACTAAAACTAACTCTTGGCAGGTGGTATGATAGTATCTACAGAAAATTAAATACACGTACACACACTAAAACTATTAGAAACGTACAACATGGTAACTGTAGTTAATTATACGGTGCTGCATATTTGGAAATTGCTAACAGAGTAAAAGTTCTCATCATAAGAAAACAGTTATAACTATGTGTGGCCATGGCTCTTAACTAGACTTATTGTGGTGATCATTTCAGCTATGAAACCATTATGCTGTACATTTGAAACTAATGTTAAATGTCAGTTTTATCTCGATTTAAGAAAAAAAAAATTAGAGCTAATAAACAAGTTCAGCAAGTTGATAGGACAAAAGGTCAACTCACAAAAATAAATTGTATTTTTGTTCACTTGAAATTCACTATCTAAAAAATGAAATGAAGTAAACAATATCATGTAAAGTAAAATTTGAGGGTGCCTGGGTGGCTCAGTCAGTTGAGTGCCCGTCTCTTGGTTTCAGCTCACGTGACAGTTCTTGGGTTCAAGCCCTGCATCAGGCTCTACACTTCCAGTGCATGGAGCCTGTTTGGGATTCTCTCTCTTTCCCTCTCTCTCTTCCTCTCTCTTTCCCTTTCCCCACTCATTCTCTCTTTCTCTCTTTCTCAAAATAAATAAATAAAAGTTTAAAAATAAATAAATAAATAAAATAGAATTTGAAAAATACTTAGGAATGAATTTAACAAAATAAGTACATAATTTTCACTATGGAAAGGCAAAGCGTTGTTCATAGAAATTAAAGGCGATCCAAATAAATTAAAAGACATCCCATGCTAGTGGGTCAGGCAATTTAATATTGTTAAGATAGCACCACTCCCATAATTTGGCTTTTGTAGGTAATTCTGCTATAAACATCGGGGTGCATGTCTCCCTTCTGATTAGTATTTTGGTATTCTTTGAGTAAATACATAGTGTTGCAATTGCTGGGTCATAGGGTGGTTCTATTTTTAACTTTCTGAAGAACTCCATACTGTTTCCCAGAGTGGCTGCACCAGTTTGCATTCCCACCAGCAGGGCAAGAGGGTCCCCTTTTCTCCACATCTTCGTCAACATCTGTTTTTTCTTGTGTTGTTAATTTTGGCCATTCTGACTGCTGTGAGGAGGTATCTCATTGCAGTATTTATTTACATTTCCCTGATGGTGAGTGATGTGGAGCACCTTTTCATGAGTCTGTTGGCCATCTGGATATCTTCTTTGGAAAAAATGTCTATTTGTGTCTTCTACCCATTTTTTAATTGGATTATTTGTGTTTCAGGTGTTGAGTTTTAGAAGTTCTTTATACATTTTGTATGCTAACTTTTTATGAAATACATCGTTTGCAAATATCTTATTTCACTCTATGGGTTTCCTTTCAGTTTCATTGTTGTTTCCATCGTTGTGCCAAAGCTTTTCATTTTGATGAAATCCTGATAATTTATTTCTGCCTTTGTTTCACTTGCCTCAGGAGACATATCTAGTAAGAAGTTGCTGTGGCCAATTTCAAAGAGGTTACTGCCTCTGTTCTCTAGGATTTTAACGGTTTCCTATCTCACATTTATTTCTTTAATTCATTTTTAATTTATTTTTGTGTATGGTGTACGAAAGTGGTCCAGTTTCATTCTTTTGCACGTTACTGTCCGCTTTTCCCAACATCATTTGATGAAGAGGCTTTTTTTTTCCATTGGATAGTCTTTCCTGCTTTGTCAAAGATTAATTGACCACACAGTTGTGCATTTGTTTCTAAATATAATAGTATTTAAAGAACTATTCTGTTCTTTGATCCATGTGTCTATTTTTGTGCCAGTACCATACCGCCTTGATTGTTACAGCTTTGTAGTATAACTTGAAGTCCAGTGGGTGGGAAGATGGGTGAAATAGATCATGGGGATTAAGGAGTACACTTGTATTGAGCACCTGATGTTGTCTGTTAGTGTTGAATCTACTAAATTGTACACCCGAAATTAATATTATACCATATGTTAACTGGAATTTAAATAAAAAACTTCAAATATGATAGCACTACTTCCTAAATTGGTCAACAGACTCAATGCAATCCCCATTAGAATCCCACCTAGTTTCTTTCCAGAAATCAACAGATTCTAAAATTAATAAGGAGACTCAAGAGACCCAGAAGAACAAAACCAATATTAATAAATAACAAAGTTATGACTCGTATTTCCTGATTTCAATAATTACTGCAAAACAAAAGCAATAGCATCTGTGTGATCATGGCATAAGGAGAGCTATATAAACCAAAAGAATAGAATTAAGAACCCAGAAATGAAATTTCACATTTATAGCCCATTGATTTTTGACAACGTTGCTAAGACAGTTCAGTGTGGAAAGGACAGTTTTTTTTTCAACAAATGGTGCTGTGACAATTGGATGACCATATACTGAAAAAAATGAAATTGGATCCCTATCTCACACCATATACAGAAATTTAGTTCAAATGTTATCAAAGACCTGAATGCAAGAGCTAAAAATATAAAACTCTTAGAAGAAAGCACTGGTGTAAATCTTCACAACCTTAGATTCAGGAAGATATAGTTTCATAGATATGACACCAAAAGCATGAACATAAAAAAAAAGATAAATTCTATTTCATCAAATTAACAACTTGTGATTCAAAAGTCACCATAAAGTGAAGTTGTAACCCAATGAATGTGAGAATATATTTGTAAATCATACACCAAAGCACTTGTATCTAGAATATATAAAGAAGACTTACATCTCAATAATTTTGTCTAAGAAGACAAAAAAATGAGAAAAGATTCTGAATTGATTTTTCTCTAAAAAAGATATACAAATTGCTAACCAACACAAGAAAAAAAAATGTTTAACACCATCAAGGAAATGCAAATCAAAACCATAATGAGGTATCTTTTTATATAACACAGAATCGGGGTAATAAAAAGGCAGATAATAGCAAGTGTTGGGGAAGATGTGGAAACAATCAAAATGCTCAAACTCTGCTGATGGGAATGTAGAATGATAGTATCACTTTGGAAAATAGTCTGGCAATTCTCTAAAAAGTTAAATGTAGAGTTACCATGTGTCCTGGCAATTCCATTTCTAGATACATATCTATGACAAATTAAAATGTATGTCCATACAAAATCTTATACATAAATATTCATACCAGCTCTATGCATAATAACCAAAAGGTGGAAATGACTCATATGTCTACCAATGAACTGACAAATAAAATGTGGTATATCCAAATAATGTATATCATTGAGCTTTATAAAGCAATGAAGTATTGATAAATGCTATAATATGAATGAATCAAAAAAAATTATACTCAGAAAAAGAAACCAGTCCTTAAAGACCGCATATTGTATGATTCTACTTAAATTAAATGTCCAGAATTGGCACATTTCTAGAGATATACAGTATATTCATGGTGGCCTAGTGCCAGGGGTTGGGAAAGAATGGGGACTGAAAACTAATGAGTTTATGGTTTCTTTTGAGGGGTAGTGAAACTGTTTTAAAATTAGATTATAGTAATGGTTACACAACTCTGAATATATTTATAAAGCACTGGATTATACACTTTAAATGGGCGGGTTGTATGATATGTGAATTATATCTCAGTAAATCTGTTACCAAAAAATTGATGCTATCAACTATCAATATATTAATATCTTTGCAACCTTAGACAAAATGGATATATCTCTAGAAAAGTATGGCTACTAATCATGAAGCAATGGAAAAAACTTAGTCATATGCTTTTTAAAAAATGGAAGAGTAGTTTAAAGTTCTTCTAACAAGGAAATTCCAGACATATTGATTTCACAAGTGAGTTTCATGAAATGTCCAATGGAAAGTTTATCCATATTTTACAACATGTCCAAACAATAAGAAAACAAAACAAAATGGTTACACACCAGTTCATTCTGAGTTCAGTATGTTTGCTGCCGAATCCAAAACTGTTAAAGAAAAGGGGAAAAAAACTATAAAACTACTTCATCTAACGAATGCAGATATCAAAATCCTAAGTAAAACATTTTAAATTGACCCAACTCTGAATAAAAATATAATATAGCACAACCAAACTGGTTTGATCATATGTATGCAAGACTCATTCAACATTAGAAACTTCATTAATGCATTTCACCATAGTAACATATTGAAAGTAAAACATCTCTGTAATTATCTAAATTTTAAAAAGCATTTAAAAAATTAACATCTATTCCTGATTAAAGAGTCTTAATTAATTACAGAAAGGAACTTTCTTATCTTGGTAAAATAGTTGTTTTTAAAAACAAAATAAAAAACTTAAAATATATAGCCTCCTAAATAAGAATATGTGAGACTCATTATATGAAAGCAGGAAAAAGACTAGTATGCTCACAAACTTTACTTCTAGTCAACGTACTACAGGAAGCCCTAGCAAACGAAAGAACACAAGAGAAATATAGGATTGGTTAAATGATTGAAACTGGCAAAATCAAAAGGTTGTTACTGCAAATTACATACTCATTTATATACAAAAGCCAAAGTTAATCGAGAGACCAATTATTAGAAATAATAAAGAGTTCAGTGAGTTTGCTGAATATACATTATTCAAGGCCGTAGATTGCTTTCACGAGTCGTGGGCTCATGGGTGCTTACTGTTATTTAAAAATATCTAAATAAACGTAGGCTATTTGTTGGCCCACGATTCCAACGTGTCGTAATCCAGGCATCATAATTAATTAATTTTTGTGCACCTGAGTCCCAAAATGGGCTGGGGGATCATTTTAGAATACTAAGCCCCTACCTAATACATTGTCATAGAGTAATATGTGTCACAGTGAATCTTGGTGATGGCCCATAAATCAACTTTGCTTATTTTTAGGCCTGAGCGTATGAGGTCATAGAGGTTTGTGAGATGTGCAAGAGTCAAGCACATGTGTCGTTCACAGGACATCAAAATATCTACTGATGTCATCATTCAGTGGAAAACAAGCAAACAATTATTTGACACAAAGTAGACAAAAAGAAATTGTCTTGAGTCGGCTACACAAGCATCCATTATGAATACTAATAATTATGAAAATCTTTAAATGGGAAAATGCACTGTAAATTTTGAATGGCTCCATTGTGGGTAAAAATTAATAATTGACGTCTATTCGAGTTCATTGGCTGAAAAGATATTTACTGCTCCAGCAACAACTCAACTCCCAAAAATTGTCCGGGGAGCTTTTTCTTCCCTTATTCCCAGGTTTTAGACCTCCTCTATGCTCACAAGCCTCTGATACAAACATTAATCTTCGTATCAATAACACTTCCTTGTATTATTTACTTGCATTGCACTCATAAGACTAAACTAAACTATTTGATATTCTGAGCCATTCTTGTATCTCCGGAAGCAAGTAGAGTGCATATTAAGCATTCAATAATGATCATTTAATCAATACAAGAATGATTAAACAAATAAATTCTCAGGTGGACGCCATATTTTATGAGAAACAATCCATTGTCAATAGATGATAGAACCAAGCCAGTTTAGCTTTGCCAACATACTCATATCTGGGACTAGTCTTCTTTATAGAGTTTTCCTTTTTGTGGCCACTGGACTCCTATTGACATTATGTTCATTTCAGGACAGAGAGTTTAAGTGTGCATCCATGACCTTCTATATCGGGCTCTATCCCAGATTTTTGTCCTAGGTATAGGCTATATCGTTGTAGGGAGGCACTGATGAAACAGTAAGAACAATGTATACAGGACTGGTTTGCAAACTTCACAACCTGTAGAACAAACATTTCACCTGTTCCTCACACAATCCCAGGATTGGGATGTCAGGACTGCTTAGTTGAGGAAATCTGGATGATGGAGTTTTGTAACACATCTACCCACACTTCCATTTTGTCCAAAACACTGAGCCTATTTGGAAGGCCAAATATTTAGCTATTATTTTGTAACCAGGAGAAACTATTTAGCAGACCAGGGAATATATTTCCTTTCTCTAGCCTAGAGGTTTTCATAGCCTTCTGGTTACTCTCATATAATGTTAACCTTAAGGATAGAAATGTCACCTTTAAAAATATCTCAAGGATCTAAACTGAATTCACTTTGAAACTTTATTACTGGATATGGCCAAGCATGTCAAGTCCTCAATTAACAGATGAAATATTATCTCCTTTTTCAGTCTTAAATGGCTTCCAAAGCATTTCATGGACATGCAAAATAGTTGGTTGATATTTTGGGGAGTATCCACGGAAGTAATTGAGCGCACTGGTAAGAGTATTTTTTGCACTAATTAAATATTCCAAACTTCTATCAAGATTATTGTCACCTATTTAATGGCTCATTGAGTTTACGGGCTATGCAAGTTCTCTTTCATCAGTAGAGTTAGGACATCCATTCTTGAAATGATAAATTAAGGAGCAGGCTAAAAACATAAAAGAACATCTGAAGATTATTCGCATTTCAAATTTTCTGACATGGACAATTCTGTTCATTGATGAGATCAGAATCGGAGGAGCTTGAAGAATTCATTTTCTTCAAACAGTTTACTTCTGCTTTTTTACACTACTTAGGGCATTGAAAATTTATACTGTTTTGTGCACTTAAAATGAAACATATGCAGAAAAATATGTTTAATGTAATTACTAAATCTTATCTTCAATAGAAGTCTTTATTACATGTACATAAAAGGGTTGAAACATGGAATCATAAATATTATTGCAGCATTTCTGGCATAAAGAAGGAACAGAAAGTTGGCGTTAGAAGTTGAACATCATAAAGGATTCATTCGTTCATTCATTCATTCCCTCGCTTAACAAACACAGATTAAGCAATGGCTCTATGCTAGGGATTGTGTTGTGCCGTATGTATCCACTGAATAGTAAAATCGATACAAAAGATGATTTCTTGTCTAGTTAAAAAGAAGAGATGAACGCACATATAAAAATACACTGTGAGTTCATACTATTCTGAACAAAATAGGAATGCGGTAGTATAAAGGAAGAACAAAGGTACAGTGTAGGTGGAGTGGTAAAGACATTTAAGCTGTTATCCAATGGAAATAAGATTGAGCCAGGCAAAAATAAGAGGACGAGTCTTAGGGAATGGCTCATGTTAAGGCCCTAGAGGAAAAAAGACTTTGGTGCCCTCAAGGGTTGGAAAAGTCAGTGTTGCTGGAGTCTAAAGGGCCAAGGAAAGAGTAGTCAAAGATGGGGGAGAGACCAAGATCATGCCAGCTTAATCAGAACTTTGTAGACGATGGTAGGTAAATTGTTCAGCTTTTATTCTAAGTGTAGGAAGAAGCTTTTACGATGTCGCTTGGGTTACTCTTTGAAAAATAGATTGGAGAGGCCAATACTTGGAGCTGGGAGAGAAGCAGGTTGATTGTTATTCATAATTTAAGGATGAGATGCTGGTGGCTTGGACAAAGTGGATGTAGTGGAGATAAAGACACATGGACAAACCTGTGATCTGTTTTTGAAGGAGAAAGAATAGGAACTGATCATATGTGGGGTAGGAGAGAGTTGTCCCAGGTGGCAAAAGGGGCTATTTTACAGACAAAGACAGATGTGTTTTGTATGTGCGTGCATGTGGGGGGCATTTTGGATGTCGAGAAGGCAATTGAGTCTAAAGTTCGGAAGTTCAGATGAGAGTACTACCCTGAAAGTTATGGGAATATAGGTAATCTTGGAAAACAGAAGAATAGCAGAGATCATTCAGACAGAAAATGTAGAGAAAGCAAGGAAACTAGCTAGAAGGGAGCCTGGCGGATGCTAGCATTTCAGGAGCAAAGGAAACGAGCCTTGAAAAGAAAAGACAGGAAGAACTGGGGGGCAAGACGGGTACAGGAAAGGGAAAGGGGAATGTATGACAGAGGAGAGAATATGATTCTTGAGGATGGGAAAACAAACCTACTAGAAAAGTATAACAGGATTGATGGGTCATATAGCTTTTTCATAGTTTATATAGAGATTTCCAATGTACAAAACACTTCATTCAAGTCCAGTGTTTATTTGTTCAGGAAACACCAGTGAGATCCAGTTTCAAATGATGTTCACGATAGCCTGTGGGATACATAAGCCAATACTATTGTCTGTAAAAAAATGGCTCAGATTATGTCTACTTCAGTGGAAATGGTTTTGCTACCATGAGACAGGAGAGATGTTCCAAACTGGATTTTCAGACTCAGAATTCCGTGTCTTGGGGCGCCTGGGTGGCTCAGTCGGTTGAGCATCCGACTTCAGCTGAGGTCATGATCTCGCGGTCTGTGAGTTCGAGCCCCGCGTCGGGCTCTGTGCTGACAGCTCGGAGCCTGGAGCCTGCTTCAGATTCTGTGTCTCCCTCTCTCTCTGCCCCTCCCCTGCTCATGCTCTCTCTCTCTCCCTCTCTCTGTCAAAAACAAATATACTTTTAAAAAAAAATTTTAAAAAAGAATTTCGTGTCTTATTCCCCATGGAGGCATATTATTTAGATTATGTTAACCTTAAATAGTAATGGTAATAAAGCCTAGATACTTTAGTTTCCTGTTAAAGACTGGGTTGTTATGATTAAAGAGAAAAAGATGCAAACAAGTCGTTTTAAAAATACCAGCTCCACCATTTCTTATGTAATCCTTGCAGATTCAATGTCAGGACGTGGCTCTACACAGCTGTGACCAAACTGTTGCACGGGATCATACTTTTAGACTGACATGAATGGTTCGAGGCAGCTGAACAACCAATTTAGTTGATTTTGTTCCGCAAACTTGACTGGTCATTGGGCTGAACTGACCAGAAGGCACTATCATGCAAACACAGTGAGTTATGTTTCTCTAGAGATTGCAAGCTATGCATCAGAAGCTGTCTTAACTGTTTCAGATCACTTGAGTAGTGCCCTGTCCCTGAAGTCACAAGACATTTTGAATCAGCTTTGCATGAAGAATATGGTGATTTTAGAGAGACCAAGTTAATATCTGGGTTTTCTCATCTACATCAATGGGTCCTCTTCAGTTGTAAACAGAAATGGATCCTGATATAAGAGAAAAAGAAAAAGAGAAAGAGGAAGAGGAAGAAAGAAAGAAAAGAAAAGAAAGAAAAGAGAAGAGAAGAAAAGGACGATAATTAAATTATGCAAAAAAGAAATTCCTGAGTGTTAAATAGGTCATATCAGGAAAGGTAGGAGAATTGAACAAGGGTCAAAGACACAGAGCACCCAATCAGTGCTATTGGCTGAATTTCTGGGACGGGACTGGACCAGAGTAGGTCCTTAGGAGTTTGTTTTCTGTGTTTTGGAGTGAGTGTGTGTGTGTGTGTGTGTGTGTGTGTGTGTGTGTGTGTGTATCAGGCTGATTATCTCCATTACTGCTATTACTACTTAGTAACAATGTTGGCACGTGACATCCTTCATCATGTGGCATAATGAGATCCTACTCTATGGTGCTAAGTATTTTATGTGCTCATACAAACCTAGGAGTCAGGAGTATGCATAGCTCCATTTAACACAAGAGAAAACTACAGGTTGGAGAGATTCATCTCCTGCAAAATCACATGATTGGCAGGTGGCAGAATCAAAAACTCGGTCTCTATAAAGTCCAAGCTGTGTTCTAAAGAGTTCATCATGTCAACTTAAAATAATGATCTCTCTGGTTAGTTAATACCATTTATGGAAGGACAGCCTATAGAATTATTTTATTTCATTTTTTATTTTCCTGGTCATTTTTCTGTTTCCTTTAGACTTCTTACATGCCTGTGTGAATATATGCCTCTAATTAAAAATCCAATGCATATGGGGCACCTGGGTGGCTCAGTCAGTTAAGCGTCCGACTCGAGCTCAGGTCATGATCTCACAGTTCGTGAGTTCGAGCCCCATGTCAGGCTCTGTGCTGACAGCTCAGAGCCTGGAGCCTGCTTCAGATTCTGTCTCTCTTTCTCTCTCTCTCTCTCTCTCTCTCTCTCTCTCTCTCTCTCTGCCCCTCCCTGACTCATGCTCTGTCTCTGTCTCTCAAAAATAAATAAAAACATTACAAAAAATTTTTTTAAGCCAATGCATATGATTTTCAATTTCCACTTAAATTATACTATGCACAGAGACCACCAAGGAAAATAAGAAATTGACCACAAGTAAAAGAGGAAAAGTCCTAAGAGGTCTACTACGCATGAGTGAAACTCAGCTAAGACTATGTAACATATAATGTTTTGAAAGAATCAGAATGCTTCTCTTGCTATATGAAAATTACAAGCACCATTTTTTTTTTTTTTTTGAGAAAGAGAACGGCAGAAAGTGTGCTTGAGCCAGGGAAGGGCAGAGAGAGAGAGGGAGGGAGGGAGAGACTCCCGAGCAGAGTCCAACACGGGGCTCCATCTCCTGACCATGAGATCCTGACCTGAGCCGAAATCAAGAATCGGACGATTAACGGTACTGAGCCACCCAGGCGCCCCGATAAGCACCATTGTAGAAGTCAAAGATCCCTGAAAGGCATCATCATTGCTAAAAAGTTACCAGCTCCAACACCTAGCACTTGAAATGGGAAACACAGAATCTGTAATGGCTATGAAATTTTGAAAGACCAATAAAATAAGTAAATAAACAGACGACAGACAAAGAAAAATAGTAAAGAGAGAAATTAACCGCGGTAAACTTACCGTCAGACACATGATCAAAATCAGCTACGTAAGATTTTGGCCAAAGGAAGGCTGATCCTGGTCGATGCTGTTGGAATGTCTTAGAAGCAGTGAGACTTCTTTCCTGTTTGATTTGTACACCAGTCCTCCACTGTTTATATTTAGCTTCTGCTACAGATAGAAAGTGAGGACACAAAATGTTTCTCACTGTAAATTAATTTCTCTATTTCATAAAGAAAAAAAAAACAGGACTTCGGATTTCTCGGTAGGTAGAAATACAAATATATTCATTTCCTCTAAGGTAAGATATATAGACAGATCTCCCTGTGTTTTGCTTTTGTTGTTGCTGTTGTTTTGTTTGTTTGTTTGTTTTCAAAATAGACTATTCAGTGGAATAAGGTATGACTGATACAAAAAATATATGCAGCTCTATTCCTTACATTTGGTTAAAAATATTGTTTGCGTTTGTCACCAACTGATGGCCCAAATTAAGACGGCAGAGGCTTACCTCCAAAATAAAAGTTATTTACATTTCTATCTCTCACTCAAAATAAATACATACCTTCTGTCTGTATAATATGCAAAGTAGGATCATTTAAAAGAGGGGGGAAAAAAGTAGAACTGCCGAAAATAACGTTTTGAAAAGTTTTCGGGGAAGTGGTCACAGCCTCTTGGGAACACTTTGAACTAGAGCTCAAATAAATGAGATTGCGTCACCTCGCACAGACTCCTAATCAGGCTGTCTTTGTTCTGCAGCTCATATTGTACCTAGAAGTTCGTTTCCAATACCTGCACATATTATTCTATTCATATGTAAATGGAATTGAAGATGTTATTCTTTCTTCCCTACAATCTGCTCTTAAAGCAATAATAAAATTTATGAACGAGTGCCATGAGAGGTGGAGGCTTATGGACACTGGCGTGTTCTGACTTTGCACCGAGCCCACGGTGGCGATCTTGAAGGAGCAGCTGTGTCTCCTTCCCTCAGGGATCTATTTGAACATGAAGGGGTTATCACTGGAGCCGTTATTGGCGTTAGACATTTCCACTGATATGACATTTGGATTCCAATGGCAGTTTTATGGCTCTCTAGACATCTTTGATAGGAGAGGAGGTGTGTAGATGGTACCACTCCCTGTCAGGAAAGGGAAGAAAGTCTGTTGGTCAGAAGACGATGGGGAACCACATACCCCGGGTTCTACTCCTGGCTTTGCGGGTCACCTGCTGGAAGCCTTGAAAAAGCCACATGAGATTACCGGGGGCTCCCTTTCTTCTGTGTGCAGATTAATTGCCTGTGGCAAATGCTGTGTGCAAATTTCAAGGGCAATTGAGTCCTGCTTGCTTTCCCACTTGCTCCTCTTCTGTTGTTGTGGTTTTTTGTTTTTTTTTTTTTTCCCTCTCTCTCTCTTGTTTTTAAGGGCATGAGTTGCCGATTTTATGTGCAATTAAGTTGTGCATACCACAAGCTAACTCGGGTACCTCAACTCCACTTTAAAACTATCGGCTATAAACACATCCATGATATCTGATGTCTTCAGGGAGTAACCTAATTCTGCTTTGATGGAGACATTGAATGGGGGTGCTTCTTCCTATTTTCACAAGAATGCTGTAGGTATTAGTTTAAACCACAGGACATTCCATTCTTATGTGCCTTAGTTTATCAGTCTGTCAAGAGATCAGGAAACAAAGCACATCTACAGACTGCCTCGATTTTTAAAGAAAGCAAAGGGTTAATCATGCATTTTTTTTATAAATCCAGGATACCTATAGCTCTTGCTTCTAATGTGCCTTAGGTTGGTTCCATGTTTAAAATGATAGCTTTATTTATTACTATATAATAGTATATTTATTAAATATGAATATATTTAATATTTATTAAAGGATGTGAATCAACTACGTTCTCTCCCAGAAAGAGCTTTTTGTCAAGAGGGCTGTCTGGGTCAGACAACTGTGGTTCAATCCGTTTTGTTAACAAACAACTGTGATTTTGAGAAAGTTACTCTCCTATGAGCCTAGGTTCCTCCTCCCTCCAATGAGGGAAAACAAACAAACGTAAAAACAAAACTCACCTTGGAGGATACCTGTTCAGGTGAAATTAGACAATACCAGCCTCCATCACACGCTCAGAAAACAGGGAGAGTGATTATTCACAGCCTCTCAAAAGTTCCCTTTCATTTCAAGAAGATCCTGTGCTGAGAACCAGGTAGAATCGTAGTGAACAAGCGTCTAAAAAGGCTGAGGGAAATTAACCAGGGTCTCCGACGCCGAGTTGGCCAAGAAAATAAATGTAGATTTCAGGGTTTCAACCATTTTCCTGCAGTCGCGGGGGCAGCATGGAGGTGGTGGTCATCAGGCTTTTGGTCCCCTTACCAGCCTTCCCGCCCTGTTACAAATCCCAGAGGTGGGGGGACCAGAATTCCTTCCACTGATGGAGGCGAAGATCCCTGCATCAGCGCTGGGTGCGTCCATCTGTCCGTTTCCTTATGGGCCTCCCTCCTCCTGCCTTCGAAATCTTCCTCTTAGCACTCTTCATATATATTTTATAAATATAATTTTATATTTATAATGTTTATATTTTATAATATAAACTTATACTTTTATAAATATAATATTTTATAAATATAATTTTACATTTACAATCTTTGTATTTTATAATATAAACGTACATTTATAATGTCATAAATATACTATTGTATAAAGATAATTTTCAATATATGATCATAAATTATAAATCTTTGTAAACATAAATATATAAATATTATACCTATTATATAAGCTTATAGATTGTACATTTATGTGTGTATATTTATTATATATAATTTAATATATAAAACATATAACTAGCACAGTGTCACATTGAACAAGTTATGCTAGAGATAATAAATCCCACAACTGCTATTTCTGTCTGAAAACTATGACACAGTGTGGTGAAAGCGCCAAATAGTCTGGGGCTTGTCCCTGTTTGCGAGGGCTTTTTCTTCGCATATTTTACTGTCAGTTTCTTGACATTTTTGTCAGCTTAGAACTGGAGGGCATAGGTGCCGGCGGCAGGTCTCACCACATTTTTATTCTCCATTGCATTTTTCAGAGACTGTGCAAAAAAATAAAATAAAACCGGGGGGCAGGCGGGGATGGGGGGGCGCGCAGGAAGAGCCGGGAAGAGAGGTGATGATGTCAAAGGCAGAGCAGCGTGAGGGGCAGACTCTGAAAGTCAGAACGCGCAGTTTTTCACTGGCAGCTGGCGCTCTGCGTACAAGGTGAGCCCCCCACGCCCCCGCCCCCCACGGTCCCCCCCCACCCCCGAAGAATCCTGACACGAGACATGCCATTTTCTCATTTCCTCATTACGCCAGGCAGATAGAAGGGAAATCTATGAACCTGCTTGCAAAAGATATCTTTTTACTTTTTTTTTTTCTTTCTCTCTTTTCTACCCCTCCTCCCTCCAGCCCCCCCCAACAAACTGTGCATTTCTGGGCAGTGAAGGGTGTCTGCGCAGCACAGCTATTGTTTTCCTAGTAACATCAGCCCTGGCTCTAATCAACCCTTAAGGTTGTCTGCCCTTTAGAACTAGAAGCCTTTTCTTTTCTGGGTTTTTTGTTTTGTTTTGTTTTTCTTTTTTTTTAAAATTCATGTCAAAAATGTACAGAACGACATTCAAGAAGTGATAATGTGGAAACACCTTTTCTCCCCGCCCTCCCCCCTCACAGCTTTTGTAAAGAAAAGGGAAAAAAATAAATGAATAGGCCATCATGGGCGTCTATTCAATTTTGGCCCCCAACAACAGTGAAATAACAATAAAATAACAGTAATGGTAGTAGCTATATTATATATAGTTCAGAACCATCTTCCCAAGGAACCCCATCTAAAATGTATTTTAGGGGCGTCTGGGTGGCCCAGTCGGTTAAGCATCCCACTGCCGCTCAGGTCATGATCACAAGGTCGGTGAGTTGGAGGCCCGTGTGGGGCTCTGGTCTGACAGCTCAGAGCCTGGGGCCTGCTTCAGATTCTGTGTCTCCTCTCTGTGCCTTTCCTCCACTCACATTCAGCCTGTCTCTGAAAAATGAGTAAATCTTAAAAAAATTTTAAATGTATTTTAATGTCTCTCTCTATTTTTTAAATTTTATTCTCCTTTATCTTACTTCTTTCTATAAGAAGATATTTCCCAAACTCTTCATGAAGGGGGGGAAATGTGTTTCCTTATTAAGTACATTTGGCTAATGCATATTCCCAAGGTTTATTTATAACAGAGTCTTTTTATTCATCAGACTATTTATTAATATGGAAGGGGGGTCACAGAGCTCTTAGGGGCAAGAGTATATAATTTCAGCAACATAGTTCTAAGTTACCTTTCTGAGCATATTCATTATAGGCTTTATTTAGCGCATCTGATGATTCTCTTTCCTTGCAAAGGAAGTTCAAGTATTTGGCAATTTCCGGGACAGCCAAAAGTTACTTCACAAATCATTACCAGAGTATGCAGATGTTGTCTTGGATGTTTGACCAAAATATTGATTAAGTCTTTAAAATATAGGTGGGGCGCCTGTGTGGCTCAGTTGGTTAAGCATCCCACTCTTGATTTTGGCTAAGGTCATGATCTCCGTGTTCGCGAGTTCAAGCCCCACATGGGGCTCTGTGCCCTCCCCCACTCATTCTCTCTCTCTCTCTCTCAAAATAAATAATTTTTTTTAAATTTTTTTTTTTAACATTTATTTTTGAGACAGAGAGAGACAGAGCGTGAACGGGGGAGGGGCAGAGAGAGAGGGACACACAGAATTCGAAACAGGCTCCAGGCTCTGAGCGGTCAGCACAGAGCCCGACGAGGGGCTCGAACCCACAAACCGCGAGATCATGACCTGAGCCGAAGTCGGACGCTCAACCGACTGAGCCACCCAGGCGCCCCTCAAAATAAATAAATTTTAAAAATAAATAAATAAAAACAACAAAAAAAAGCGGGAGACAAGAGTAAAAATAAATAAAATAGCTTTTAGTAGCCTGCCGAGATAGCCCTGCTCGCATTGACAATATAAACAAAATAAGGTGTGAAACGTGGTCAGAAGAAGCACAGTCCAGTATCCTGGTGAACATCTGCACACACATCAGTAGGGTGACCTCCTATCAGCAGAATTATTGAGTCAAAGGATTGCATTTTCACAAATTTGACAGATGTCACAAACTGCCTTCCAACCAGGTCACATTGATTTATACTTCCCCCAAGATCTTTATGTGGAGGGCTCTTGTCTGTTAATTTTCTCTTTCATGTTATTTCATTTCTCTGTTGGGCTCTAAATGAACTTTAGCTGATCTTTGGAAAGGCTTATAGCCAATCTATAAATTAATTTGGGGAAATTCACATCATTACAGTACTGAATCTTACTACAAAGGGGCACGAAATCACTTTTTTGCCCTTCGTGGAATTTTCGTTTTCCTTAGATGGGTTTTCAATGTTTCTTGCGGGTGCTTGGGCATTGTATGCATTGCCTTGTTATTTTAATCAGGGGTTGCCTGTTGTTCTAAATAAAGCTTGCTGGAACAGGGCCACGCCCATCATTTACATACAGTCTACACTGCTTAAAGTTGTATAGTTGCGGCAGAGACCATATGACCTGCAAAGCTTAAAATAGTTACCATCTGGCCCTTTACTGAAAAGTTTGTTGACTCCTGCTTGAGATCATTTGTTTCCTTTCATTGTATTGTCAGTATTTACTTCTACATGGAAAAATTATTATTTATAACATCTTACTACTAAATTCTCTCAATTATTATAATTTCTGATGATTCCCCTGAGGTTTCTAGGTATGTAAGGTGTCCTACGAAAATAGTTATAATTTTATTTTCATATTCTCACTATATTTATCCGCTATTTCATCATTTGTCCAGTTCGATTGATAAATATATAAAATATTGAATGTTTCCTTTATTTATATAGAGTTATGTTTATTTCTCTCTATATACTGTTTTATAAATTTTTAATGTTTATTTATTTTTGAGAGAGAGAGAGCAAGCAGCAGAGGGGCAGAAAGAGAGGAAGACACAGAATCCGAAGCAGGCTCCAGGTTCTAAGCTGGACGCGGGGCTCAAACCTGTGAACCATGAGATCATGACCTGAGCTGAAGTCGGACACTTAACCTACTGAGTCACCCAGAACCCCTGATGTTACATTATTTATTCCTATTTTATTAAAATACATTTTAATCAAAAAATGGACATTGAATGTAGTCGAGTGTTTTCCCACAACCATTGAGATATTCATAAATACCGTTGTCCTCTGATCTTTGGATACAATTCATTTTATGAATAGATTTTTTCATTTTGAAGCCATTTGGGGATGAGCTCCACCTGGTTGGAATATGTTATTCTTTAATGATCAAGTTGAATTTTCTTTGCTAATAATGCATTGGTACTCTGCAACAATATTCAAATGTAAAAATATATATATATTTCTGTATTGCTCAGGTTCTGTGGTTTGTAAGTTTAAGATGTTTTAACATCATATTGGGTCTATAAAAATAGGTTGACTGTCTCCCTTTTTTTTTTTTTTACATGACTTGGATTAGTTAAGAACATCAGAATTGTTTTTTCATGAATGGTTAAAAGAATATACCTATGAAACCATTTAGACAGTGGCTTTTCCTGGACAGTATTCCTGTAATACATCTGCCAATTTTCTACGTTGCTAATGTACAAAATGCTCTGTATTTGTGGGAAGGAATTTGGTATCTCATACTTTCATTAAAAACTAGCCATTTCATTCAGACTCTCAAATGCATTTATATAGAATAGATTTGGAAAATGCATTTTTCGCAGATCTTTAAGGATTTTACAAGTTTACTTTTTATGTATCTTGATGATATTACTTACATACTTTAAGAAAACCGAGGGCAAAATCAAAACAGAGAAGGACAGATAATGAAAGACATGGTGGCAATATCCCAGGATGATTTACGGGATAGATTTCCCTGGATCAGAGCTGCCTAAAAAGGCAGTCGGCTAAAAATAAAATTGGGAGGTCCCTGGACAAAGAAAACAAATGAATTGTAAGTAATAGAGAGGATACAAAAATGGAAGTTATAAATGAGAAGGTGAAGAGGCATCTTTCAAAGATAAAGGTTATTAGATGCTTAAAAATAACAAACAAGGTTGTACAAAGAATATCTCTGAACAGTTAGGAATCAAACCATAAAAATGGCATGTTTTTGAGCTTGTTATACAGAAGGAGTTTAAGCGAAGAGAATATGTGCAACCTGGAAATGAGGGGTGTTCTGCACCCACATGGGTGTTGTAAAAGTGAGTCACTAGAAAAGAAAATGTAGCTGAAGCACCCCATTTGGTTCTGCCATGGTCAATATTTCTATAGTCATAATGTGTATTAGGCATTTTCAAATTTAGAATCGACCTATAGACAACACTTGAAAGACATCAATGGAGTCTGAAAGTGATTTGTATGTGCCGCCATGGAGAGAGAGAGGGGTGAGGCTGGGAGAGAGGAACAGAGGAAGAGAAGTTAGGGGCTTCAAATTCCCATCTTATACAGACTCAGACATTTAACTGAGCCACCCAGGCACCTCATCATATTCCTTATTAAAAAAAAAAGAGGGGCGTCTGGGTGGCTCAGCCGGTCGAACGTCCGACTTCGGCTCAGGTCATGATCTCACCGCTCATGAGTTCGAGCCCCGCGTCGGGCTCTGTGCTGACAGCTCAGAGCCTGGAGCCTGTTTGGGATTCTGTCTCCCTCTCTCTGCCCCTCCCCTGCTTGCGTGCTCTGTCTCTGTCTCTCACAAATAAACATTAAACAATTTTTTTTAAAAAAGACAAAGAAGAAGGAAAAAAGAAAAAGCAAGTCATTTAATCCGTGATTGGCAAAACCCGCTGGACATCAGATTCACCTGGGTAGCTGAGAAAAAGCACAGATATTTTTGAGTCCCCTCCTGGAATGGCTGAGCAAGTCTGGGGGAGGACTCTAGGAATCTCACGATTTTAAAAGTATTCCAAAGGATCCTGAGGCACATTCAGGTTGGAAACCACTAGCTGCACGGCTCTTGTTTCCTTTTTCCTGGCCGATAGGAAACTGCGAGTGAAATGAGCTCTTGTGAGATTCCACAACCCCTGTATCTTTTCCCCTTGACCTTGTTTTTCTTTTTAACATTTAGTTTATTTTTTTTTTATAAAGGATCCTTTTGTTTGTTTTCTTTCAAATTTTAATTTACCGTCTAGCTAGTTAACACATAGTGTGATCTTAGTTTCAGGCAGAGAATTCGGTGATGCATCGCTCAGGTACAACACCCAGTGGTCACAAGTGCCCTCCTTCAGGCCCATCACCCCTTTAGCCCATCCCCCACCCACCTCCCTGCATCAACTCTGTTTGCCCTCTATCATTAAGAGTCCCTTATGGTTTGTTTCCCTGTCTCTTTTTCCCCCTCCCATACGTCCATCTGTTTTATTTCTTAAACTCCGCATATGAATGAAATTCTTTGGTATTTGTCTTTCTCTGATTGATTTATTTTGCTTAGCATCATACACTCTAGCTCCATCCATGTGGGTCCAAGGGGTAAGATTTCATTGTTGTTGACAGCTGAGTAATATTCCGTTGTATGTATATACCAACATCTTCTTTATGCATTCATTCGTCAACGGCCACTTGGGCTTTTTCCATAGTTTGGTTATTGTTGATAATGCTACTATAAACATCGGGGCGCATGTGCCCCTTCAAATTTGTATTTTTATATCCTTTGGATCAATACCTAGTAGTACAATTGCTAAGTCCTACGATAGTTCTATTTTTAACTTTTGGAGGAACCTCCATACTGTTTTCCAGAGTGGCTGCACCAGTTGGACTTCTCACCAACAGTCGAAGAGAGTTCCCCTTTCTCTGTTCCCTCACCAACGTATGTTGTTCCTGTGTTGCTAACGTTAGCCATTTTGACAGCTGTGAGGTGGTATCTCATCATGGTTTTGATTTGTATTTCCCTGCTGCTGAATGATGTTGAGTATCTTTTCATGTGTCTGTCAGCCATCGGGATGTCTTCTTTGGAAAAATGTCTGTTCATGTCTTCTGCCCGTTTCTTAACTGGATTATTTGTTTGGCGGGGTGTTGAGTTTTATCAGTTCTTTATAGATTTTGGATACTAACCCTTTATCAGATACGTCATTTGAAAATATCTTCTACCATTTCGTAGACTGCCTTTTAGTCTTGTTGATTGCTTCCTTCGCTGTGCAGAACCTTTTTATCTTGATGAAGTCCCAATAGTTGATTTTTGCTTTGGTTTCCCTTGCCTCCAGAGATGCGTCTAGTACGAAGCTGCTCCCGCTGAGGTCAAAGAGGTTGCTGCCTGTGTTCTTCTCTAGGGTTTTTATGGTTTTTCGTCTCATATTTATGTCTTTCATCCATTTTGAATTTGTTTTCACGCATGATGTAAGAAAGTGGTCCAGTTTTACTCTCCTGCATGTTGCTGCCCAGTTTTCCCAACACCATTTGTTGATGATGCTGGTTTTTTTTTTTCCTTTAGATATTCTTTCCTGCTTTGTCGAAGATCAGTTGGCCATATCATTGTGGGTCCATTTCTCACTTTTCTATTCTGTTCCATTGAGCTATGTGTCTGTTTTTTGTGCCAGTACCGTACTGTCTTGACGACTACAGCCTTGTTATATAGCTTCGAGTCCAGAATTGTGATGTCTCCGGCTCTGGTTTACTTTCTGAGGTTTGCTTTGACTACTCAGGGCCTTTCGTAGTGCCGTACAAATTTTAGGATTGTTCGTTCTAACTCTGTGAAAAATGCTGGTGGTATTTTGATAGAGATTGCATTAAAAGTGTAGATTGCTTTGGGTAGTATAGACACTTTAACAATGTCTGTTCTTCTAATCCATGAGCGCCGAACTTTCTTCCATTTCTTTGTGTCCTCTTCAATTTCTTGCATAAGTGTTCTATGGTTTTCAGGATATCGTTCTTTTATTTCTTTCTGGTTCGGTTTATTCCTGGATATCTTACGGTTTTTGGTGCAGTGGTAAAGGGGACCGATTCCTTGATTTCTCTGTCTGATGTTTCGTTATTGGTGTATAGAAATGCAACCGATTTCTGTATATTGATTTTATACCCTGAGACTTTGCTAACTTCACGTATCAGTCCTAGCAATTTGTTGGTGGAGCCTTTCAGGTTTGCTACGTACCATATCATGTCATCTGCGAATAGTGAAAGTTTGACTTCTTCCTTGCCTGGCCTTGATTTGTAAAACCTAATGGACTTTCTAAACAGGTGGTTTCGATGGAGTCTGTTTTTACGCCACTTTCATAATCCAAGAAAATCTGCTCGGCAAAGGTCTGTCTACAGCGGCCTGGGCAGTGGGAACATAGCTGCTCACCTAGCACGTTCCCTCAGGGCTGCCAAAAGGACTGTGGTGTGGATACGGCAAGTTGGCCGTATGCCCAAGTGCGGTGGTATATGAGTGTGAGCTCATCCGCCAAGAGCCGTGTATTTGCATTATGCACGACTTGGAAAGAACAAAACTCTTGAGTAACGTGGGAGAGAGGCAAAGTTGTCTTAAGGAAACTCTCCGTGAGAATCTCACTGAGGGAAAGGGAAGGACGGCACTCAGAGTCTTGTGGCTCGCAGGGTGCTTCAATGTTCTGGCTGGAGAGGAAAAGCCATGCTTTGGGCTTGTCTGTGACACAGAGAGCTCTCTGTGGTATCTGCTTTTGTTATTTCGGGCAATTTAAAAAATCTGGATGTTGAGACGCTACATGTCATGAGGCTCTCCCCTCGGTGGGCTCTCAGAAGCAAGCTAGCAAAAACTTCCAGAAGTGACCGGAAGGTGTTACGGCTGCCACCGCTTGATTCGGTCTCGGAATTCTTTCTCCCTTGATCTTCAAAACCAACCTTCTTGTAATTAGCATGTTTACAAGGCAGAAGGGAGAACAGAGCTGGTTACCCAGAGTTCACCTTGATGTTGGATTGTCTCACCCACACGGGTCACTCTTTCTTTCTGTCTTAAAAAAGCATTAGAGGCGGAAGGCAGTGAAGGGGTGGCGGGGAGACTTTCAGGTCCTGAAAGAAACTGTGTGGTAAGCAGACTCCGACAAGTGAGCTCCTCTGGAATCACTGATCTTCGACTGGACATCACGTGGGGGCTGCCGCGTTTGAACAATGACCCGAGCCTTCTGCAGCCCATTAGCCACAAAGCCCCCGGGCAGGTGTCTTCAGAAGTATGAAGAAAGAATTAAGCATGAAAAGTGTGTTGTATGTCCCGCTTGTGTTAGAGTTCTAGCTGAGACAAAGTGAGTTTTGTGGAGTCTTGTCCTCTCTTCCCTAGTGAGCTTAGAATTGGATATTAAAGAAGAAAAACAAAGGGATATTTGTCTTAAAGCTGAGAGCACAGAACAAAACAGAGTGTGGGAGGCCGGTTAACCCTTCTCGTGGGCTTCCAGAAAGCTGTCGCCTTGCTTTTTACATATGCATACGTGCCTATAGAAAACATGGAAGACAAATAGTATCATGCTCATGTGTATAAGTATTGACTTTACGTATATGTGAGACTGTAGTGTAGTTAGAAGTAAAAAAGAATGAGTGCATGGATTGGCTACTCCTGTAAGAAATGTTTGCTTTCTAGAGCTTTTCTTGTGTCTGCAGTGGAAGCAAAGAAAGAAAGAAAGAACAAGAGAAAGAAAGAAAGAAAGAAAGAAAGAAAGAAAGAAAGAAAGAGAAAGAGGGAAGGAGGGAAGGAGAGAGGGAGGGAGGGAGGGAAGGAGGGAGGGGGAAAGAAAGAAAGAAAGAAAGAAAGAAAGAAAGAAAGAAAGAAGAAAGAAAGGAAGGAAGAAGAAAGATAAAGGAGGGATGGAGGAAGGAAGGAAGGAAGAGAAGGAAGGAAGAAAGAAAGAGAAAGAAAGAGGAAGGAAGGAAGGAAGGAGAAAGAAAGAAAGAAAGAAAAAGAAAGAAGAAAGAAAGAAAAGGGGGAGGGAGGAAAGAAAAGAGAAAGAAAGAAAGAAAGAAAGAAAGAGGGAAGGAGGGAAGGAGAGAGGGAGGGAGGGAGGGAAGGAGGGAGGGGGAAAGAAAGAAAGAAAGAAAGAAAGAAAGGAAGAGAGGAAGAAGAAAGAAAGAAAGGAAGAAGAAAGACAAAGGAGGGATGGAGGAAGGAAGGAAGAGAAGGAAGGAAGAAAGAAAGAAAGAGAAATAAAGAGGAAGGAAGGAAGGAGAAAGAAAGAAAGAAAGAAAGAGAAAGAAAGAAGAAAGAAAGAAAGAAAGGAGGGAGGGAGGAAAGAAAGAAAAGAGAAAGAAAGAAAGAAAGAGAAAGGAAAAAGAGAAAAGAAGAGAAAGAAAGAAAGAAAGAAAGAAAGAAAGAAAGAAAGAAAGAAAGAAATGAAGGAAGGAAGAAGAATGGAAGAAAGAAAGAAATGTTTGCTTTCTGCCTAGGTCAAGGTAACAACATCCAGACTGGGGAGAAAATGAGACACAAAATTGCATTTATTTCTGATTGTCCCTAAATCCTGTGAGTGAGAGGAGAGATGCCATTTCTCCGACTACGTTATATCGTTAGCAAAAACACCAGTGGAGGGAGAATTCTCGACAGGCTTATTGCATTTAGGCGTATTTTTCAAATCTCTAACTTTATTTGAAATAAAAACATAGACGTGATACACAGCAAAGCAAGTTCTCACTCTACCCAAATGATCTTCTCCTTGCTCTATTTCTGTGCCCAGAGAGAAAAAAAAAGTAATTCAAAGACTTCTCTCATGTTCAAAATACTAGAGGCTAAGAAATTCTAAGAGAACTTAGATAAATCAAATATTCTCTCCCTTTCGTCTCCTACAGTGTGGAGTCTCCAGCGGTGACAGGAGTGGGACCCTAAATGCGCTAAATATACTATGGACCCTCTTTATCATCATTCAGTTGTGGGGATCCGCATCCTCAGAAACCAGGAATTCTTGCAAAAGAACAAGCCAGAGGGGACTGTGTTTTTTTTTTGTTTTTGTTTTTTTCACATCTCTGGGCAGCAGCAGCTCTCTATAACAAAAAACAATGCGACCCTATTGCCTTGAATTGCCTTAGGTAGAAATCGTCTCCCCCACCCCTCCGCCCGCCCCCCCTCCCACCACCCAGGAGAAATTTTTAGCCACTTGTCGAGTGCAATAAACGCAGTTTATCTGTCACTGCAATTTGTTCCCGCTCCTCACTTGCAAAGCCTAAAGCTTGTGTATTTCCAGGAATGTCCTCCTCTCCAACCCTCAAAATGTTGCCCTACCCCTCACCCCTTTTAGCCGTGGGAACATTACAGACAATTAAATGAAGTGTATGTGTGATGGCAAGATATTACATTTACAGCCTTTTGAACTTGCTTCTACGGCACCCTTAGGTCATATGAGAACATCCGAGCAGGGACCCTGAAGAACAATAACCAAAGCCCTCTTTTCTCTTTGTTCGACCGCTTTCTCAGACGACAAGGAGTTCGGGGTTTTGACGTATGAGCTTCCTCCCCGTGTCACCTGCAGGTTTCAGTAGTTGGTACCGAAACAGGTTGCGTGTTCCCCAATCGGGTCAGGGAAGTTCTGAGAGTTAACAGTCATGGTACGTGCAGGTGTTGAGTTGTTTTGCCCATGGTCGGGAGATCAAGGTCTTGGCTCAATAATGAGAGTGATCATTTATTGCCCATTTTCCCCATGCCAGGCAGGCCCTGGACTGACAGCCCTCCTACCTCTTCTGTGTACTCTTTTCAATAACCCGCAAAGTCGGGTGGTTATCCGCGTTTATGGGTAGGAACCGGCAACGGCTCTTTATAGTAGGACGTGGCGGAAAAATGCGGGTAGATGACCACCTAGTTGGCACACTGTTGGAAAGATTATACAGCAAATGTCCGAGAGCTGCGCGTACAGTATGTTTGGGATGCGTCATTCTAATTATAATACACATCTAGACTGTTTACTGTTCTTGCTCCTACAGCATAAACCACCCCTAAATTAGTGCCGTAGAACAATCCCCGCTGGGTTATCATCTGAACCCAATTCATCATGGCAGTAGGGCTTATGGTGATTTGTCTCTTTGTGGCCAGCAGGAGGGGGTCTGCTGCTACTCTGGGTCCCCATTAGCGCTCATCTAACGAGGGCAGCCTCGCTCCGTATACCCGCCCCCCCCCGCCGGAGGAGCTCTAAGTCTACTGATTATGGACCTTAATTGCATCTGTAGAATCTCTTCTGCTCTATAAGGTAACATAATCATGGGAATAATATTCTATCATGTTCACTGGCCCTGCCCACAATTACGTGGAAGGAAATTATAAAGAGCACCTTGGCCAGGGGCTAGACTCCTAGTGGGGCCATCTTGAATTCCGCCCACCAAATAAGAGTGTCACCACCCTGTTTTTCCCCCCTCATTGGTTACAGTGTGGACATAGGCCGGCAGAACTACAGCTTGTTTTATTTATTTATCTTTTTTATTTTATTTTTGTTGTTGTTGTTACATGTATTCATTTTTGAGAGACAGAGAGCACAAGTGGGGGTAGGGGCAGAGAGAGAAGGAGACACAGAATCGGAAGCAGGCTCCAGGCTCCGAGCTGTCAGCACAGAGCGCGACACGGGTTTGAACCGATGAACGGCGAGATCATGACCTGAGCCGAAGTCCCATGGTTAAACGACTGAGCCACCCAGGCGCCCCGAGATTGTTTTATTTTTAAAAATGCTTTCTAAGATGTGGTTCAGTTGTCCAAAAGCAGGTTTAAAATGTTCAGCTTGATGAAAAATGCGTAACTTGTATCTTATTTCGGTGGGTATCTTCTCTTTTAATTTTATAGATGTTTTAAAGAATTGAAAAATAACGTTTTTTAAAGTATATGTAAAAAATAATTCCAATTGAATTAGTGTTTTTTTTAACACTTTCTTGATTCGCATTTGTGGGGAGACACGGTCGGCCGTGGGCTCTCACCGTCCCCACGTGGCCTTGCTGAGTGCGCCACACTGCAAAGCCTACGTGCCCATCTCCCCATGGTGGTTCGCTCGTGGGTCAAGTTAACTAATTAAATAGGTTAAGTTGACCACAACATGACTCCCCTGGGTCTGTTCGGTTCTCAGGTGAATTACGTGAGGCTACTGAATGCCTTTTGATACACTGTTTGCCATTTGGATATCCCCGAAATCAATAAAAGACAGACTTGCCCAGTTTAATACAAGGGGAAAAGCCTTGACTGGTCACTTGACAAATGAGCCATGATCCCCAGCCTGGGGATATGCTAGGGTTAATTAAGAAAACTGACTTCACAACACCAAATCCTGCTAACTTGGGCTCCATCAAAATGCAGGTTTGGAATGCCAGGGGACAAGGGTGCCGACACCCAGCAAGGCTTCAGTCTTAAAAAGTTGTGCCATCGGGGCGCCTGGGTGGCTCAGCCGGTTGGGCGTCCGACTTCAGCTCAGGTCACGATCTCGCAGTCCGTGAGTTCGAGCCCCGCGTCCGGCTCTGGGCTGATGGCCCAGAGCCTGGAGCCTGCTTCCGATTCTGTGTCTCCCTCTCTCTCTGACCATCCCCCGTTCATGCTCTGTCTCTCTCTGTCTCAAAAATAAATAAACTGTTAAAAAAAAAAATTAAAAAAAAAAAAAAAGTTGTGCCACTGATTAGCAACTTACAGATAGACCCAGAGAAAAATAAGACCATTTGATACTCTAGTTATCTCCTGTTCTGCCAACCTCACGAAATAGCACGGTCTTGTTTTGAACTAGTTACACATGTGTAACTATTACTGAAAAGCCGAGAAGAAAAAGAAAGTAACAAAATAAGCTAAGTAGTAGATGTAAAAGACCGAACTAAGCAATAATATATGAACAAACGAAAACCAATAAAATTAGTTTTGCAAATCAGTTTTGCCTCTCTTCCATTGGGATTTCAGACACTTAACCAGTGTGTCACTTAAAACTTTTTGCTTGTATGGCAGTCATGGTCCCTGAGTAATAAAATGCTGACGACTTTGGTGTCCGATGAGCAGATATGTGTGTAGCAATTTACACAGAACGTAGTTTGAGGAAGATAAAACAAAACCAATTGGAAACGAAAATTGCACTCCTCAAACTTCTTCTCCACCACATACAATTACCATGGGGCTTAAAAAAAAAAAAACAAAAAAAACAAAAAAAAACCTCCTTCCCACAAAGACAGCCACTTTCCCAATGTCCCTTTCCCAATCAAGTTAAGAAACAAAGCCCTCTTGGGTAAATCATTGCAATGCTAATGAAATCCAGACAGGCAACTTGAAACTTGAAACAGAAAAAACAAAGTTATCCAATGGAAATCATTTATTAGCAGTCCCTGGTTCATTGAAACTAACAAAATGTGGAAGAAACATGACCTGAATGTGTCACGGATGATAATGATCTTATGCCTCTGCTGGGCTTTCTACCCAGATGGATCCAAAACACTTTTCTGAGTTTCCTAAGGGGTGGGAAATAAGCGGTTGACCATTAGTACAAATTAATAACTTCTGGGGTAACTAACGGCATTGATTAACAACTGTATCCATAGTTACCCAAATTTCAAGAAATCGACACAACTCCAGCTGCACCCTGCCTCCACTAGACAACTGAAGAAAGAAAATGCCCTGCTAGCAATCCACATTCACAGTGGACCCAAAACTTGCCTTTAGAACCAATCATACAAATAATGAAAAAGGCTATTGCCTCTGGTATGTTTTTATCTACTAAGTTCTTTCTAGAACTGCACTTACAAATGCCTCCCAGAGTGAATCAGGTAAGCAGTAGCAACCCCATGCATTTTATTGCTCTGTACAAATGCTGGCCTGTAGCTGCTCCTGCCTTGTCAACACACACACACACACATACACACACACACACACTCACAGATTTGAGCTCAGAAAAGGGAGTTAGCTTGGAAAAGTTATATTACAGCAATGAGAAAAAGGACAAAAAGGACATACTATACAGTTAGAAACCACACTCCAAAGAAAAAGCTATTTTTGCTCGTTCAACGTTTGTCCAATCGGCTTGTGAGACCATGCACCAATTGCCTTCTGGAAAATACTTCACCCACTTTACTTGGAGTCTGATGAGACTATGTTAATTAGGTGCCCTACTCACCCTTAGTGGAGGGGCAGGTACACATAATTTAAGTCAACCGAGAACCTTCTCAGAAGTTGAATGGTTAGTAGAGGGACAGAAAAGATCAAGTTTATATATCTTATTATAGCTTATATAATCTTATATAGTTTATATATAAGTTGAGTTATCTATAAGTTGAGTTTTGTCTGTTCTTAAACTTTCTTATTTTTTTTTTAATGTTTATTTATTCTTGAGACAGAGAGAGACAGAGCATGAATGGAGGAGGGTCAGAGAGAGGGAGACACAGAATCAGAAACAGGCTCCAGGGTCCGAGCTGTCAGCACAGAGCCCGATGCGGGGCTCAAACTCACGGACCGCGAGATCATGACCTGAGCCGAAGTCGGCCGCCCAACCGACTGAGCCACCCAGGCGCCCCTTAAACTTTCTACAAATTGATTCATGGTGTGTATTTGGGGGGAACCATCTTCTTCTTGTCAACATTGTGTTAGGAAATCCTTCCATGCTATCTTGTGCAGCAATTTGTTCTTAGTTTTTGTTGCTGAATGAACATACTGAATCTTATGTATTCAATGGTTGGTAATCATTTGGGTTGTTTTCATTGGGGGGCTATTACGAATAATTCTGGTATGATCGTGGCCTTTGGAGTACATAATCATATATCTGTTGGGTGAATTTTAAGATTAACATGGCGAAGTCATGGAAGACGGGAATGTTCAGTTATAGTAAATACTGATGACGTGTTTCCTGAAGTGGTTGTCCCAATTAATATTACCATTATGAGAATTCTGCTTGTCCCGCCATTTATTAGCCATTGTCTCCATCCATTGGCACTATCAGATGCTTCCTGATTGTCTGGTGGTTGGAAGGTTGGTTTAACCTGTCTCGTGGTGGCGTAGTGATCTCACATTGTCATTTTAATTTGCATTTCCCTGGTGACTGGAGCTACTGAGCACATGTTCGTATTTTTTAGCCATTTGGATAGCCTCTTTTGTGAAGCGACTGTCTTTTGCCCAATTGTTGAACGAGATTCATCCATCATTTTTTTTTTTTGAATTATAGAATTTCTAAAGACTTCTATAGTCTACAAATGAGTCTTTTATCAGCTATGTTTTTCTGTACCTTCCTCTACTTTGTGACTTGGCTTGATAAACTTTTGATTTTCATAAAATCCATTTATCGATCCTTTTCTATATGGTTAGTTTACAGAATAATTCTGCTTACATAATAGTGGCCAATGCAACTCGAATCTGTTTTCCCATTTTTTTAATTAAATAATTTATTTGGAGAGAGAAAGAGAGAGAGAGGGAGGGCAGAGAAAGAGGGAGAGAGAGAAAATCCCTAGCAGGCTCCACCCTGTCAGCACAGAGCCTGACACGGGGCTCGATCCCAGAAACCGCATGATCAGGACCTGAGCTGAAACCAAGAGCCAGACACTTGACCGACTGAGCCACCCAGGCACCCCCGTTTTCCCCATTATGGTGGAAGATGGTGGAAAAAAACCTAGAAGATGATATTCCATCTAATTTGGGAAGATGACATAATCCCCTGAAAAGTATGCTTTTGCTTACGCTGGTATTATTTGTAGGAAGAATAAATTATTTCGTTGTAATCTTTAATGACACAAGAGATATTTTTTACTCACATACCTCTAATCTAAGAAATAATACATAGTCACGCTGCCTGAATTATGGAACTGTAAGTCAAATCTTCTGTGTTTCTATTGCAAATTGCTTACCAAGCCATGATGTCTTCAGCCAACAACAGCTCTGGTCAGTGGAGACAAGAAGTTAATGCTCATGGATTTCTTACCAAGAATGTTCCTCCACCACATTAGGCTTCAACAACAAAATTGAGCAACTGTTAATACAAAATAATCAACGGCCAGTTTTTCCTATCAAGTTTACGCGGGTAAAATTACCTGGATTATCCAAACACACACATACTTTTACCTGGATTTCTTGGGAGAACAACTCTTCTTGTCAGATCTCTATTATTAGGCACCTGCAGTATATTACATATGAAGAAAGTCACAGAGGTGAGTGTTTTTCCCTATAGACCATATGGCATGGAAGAGAAAATGGAGTACCATCTCCCTACTAAGAGGAAATGTAATATTAAGAACCAAAACCCAAAAATGCAGGGGCGCCTGGGTGGCTCAGCCGGTTAAGCGTCCGACTTCGGCTCAGGTCATGATCTCACGGTTCGTGGGTTTGAGCCCCGCGTCGGGCTCTGTGCTGACAGCTCAGAGACTGGAGCCTGCTTTGTTTGGATTCTCTGTCTCCCTCCCAGCATATATTGATTTAGAAAAGCCATATTTTATCGTGGCCAGCAGTATAGAAAATAGGAACTGTGGATTAAAGACCATTTCATGCAGGACACTCTCTAGGATAGTTATTTTATTTAACTTGACATAGAAACTGACGGGATGAGCAGCATCCGTGGTGTTTTACAAGTGAGGCCGCCAGGGCTCAAAGAAAGCTAAATGAACAATATGGCGCAAATCCCATAGCTGGCCGAGATCCACCCGACGTGAAGGGCGTGACCTTCGCATTTCGTCACACTTTGCCTTCCTGTTGGGGTATTTCCTCAACTAGATGGAGACCCTTTACCCAGGAGGCTGGCCAGTTCACATTCGTGACTGCTCACTCTCCTAGCGGCACATCCTCATTTAGCCCATCGGTCACAGCCCCTGAGACCCAGGGAGGAATCCCAAGCGTCAACAGACCCCAGAGCCACGTCCGCTGTGACAGAGGAGTTGCAGAAAGGCCTTACCAGGTAGAGCTTCCCTGCGCAGTTGGTTGTACGTCTGGACGTATTTCTTGGGTTTTCTTGCTCCTCCGTCGAGGCTCTAGCCCTCTTTCCGGGCTTCATCATTGGATTTGCTCATGGGAAATTTTTCCATCTCATTAGCTGCATTCAACTGGCATCTCCAGGACAAAACATCCTTTGTTCACTAAGGAATGAAGTAAAGACTGTACGAGCTTTTAAACTTTCGACGGTCCTGGAACACTGGTCTTCATAATGATGTCCCGCGTGAATAATGAACACACCTGGACTACACCAGACCGTCCTTCATAAAGAGACCTATTTTAGTTTTCACTGTCTTTGTGTAAAAATGAATCATAATCTCGAGTGTGAAATAGTGGAAGGAGGGGATTAGTGGGGAAACAACATGGGCTTGGCCATCAGGTCACCATCCAACTCCAGGCCCTGCTTTCACTTGTCCTGGGACCTCAGGCACGTCACCCAAGGCATCCGAATCTGTTTCTGCACCTCTGCACGGTGACGGGACTACAGAAGTGTGTGGTGAGCCATGAGGAGGATAAGGCTATGAAAACACTATGCTGGAGGGTGGTGTCGTTGTCGCTGCCATTGTTGTTGTTGTGGTTTGTGGTTTTCAAATCTTTTTAAAGCCGAAATTCCTTCAGAGGTTGCCCAGGAGTCTTGGCCATGCCCAGATAGGAATCAAGCAAACCTAGCAGCTCGGAGAATCCAGTAACGGGACGAGAAATGGCCAGGGGAGTCTGAGATGAATGTTATTGAGAAGGCCAAGCACACAGAGGAGCGTGAGGACGTGAATTCAAGCCAGTCCTGGGAGAAGACAGAAGACTGCAAGTTACCAAACCCCAAATGCAGGATGGGTCCAAGGTAAGAAGCCTGACTTCGGAAGGCACTCCAATAGAAACTCCGGAGGCTTGATCTATCATATGGGGCCCCTGGGCGCCTCGGTCAGTTGGGCATCCGACTCTGGCTCAGGTCACGATCTCGCGGTTCGTGGGTTCGATCCCCGCGTCGGGCTCTGTGCTGACAGCTCGGAGCCTGGAGCCTGCTTTGGATTCTGCGTCTCCCTCTCTCTGTATCCCTCCCTGACTAGTGCTCTGTCTCTCTCAAAAATAATAAATGTAAAAAAAAAATTAATAAAAACATAATAAATAATAAAAAAATCTATTATATATGCCAGTAAGCGGTCTTCCCCAGGTCCCCATTCCTAGGTCTGCCCTGCCCACCCCCACCTGCTGCTAAGCTCTACCCGTAACCTGAATCTGTGCAGTGGCCTGTTTGTGGATCCCAGTGTCAGGCTTCATTTCCATCTGTAAGATAGAACCTAAACGATTTTCAAAGATCTTCCTCGAAAGAGGGAGAGAAGACTCCCTCCTGTTAATATTTCTCGTATCTAATCCTGATATTCAGGTTGCCAGATTTCTGACTAGGCTCATTAATTTACTTAATTATTAGATTTTAGAAATAATTGAACCCTCAATTTAAAAAGCCTCAGGGCATAGCTCCATAAAAACTTGCCTCGAAATATCAACGAGCATCTGCAATAATAACAAAAATACAATCTATCTGCATACAACCGCACACTTTGCTCACGACTTTGGACAGACCGATTTATAAGATTCGTTTAGCTTCCTGCTGTAAAATTACTTTGTCAGAGCACCCTCAGGCCTGGCATACGCGGGTTTAAGAGACATGCTTTCCCCTGATACGTGATACCTTAAAAAAAGTAATGGGGTAAGTGTTGGGTCTGCCGGTGGGGAGGCACTGATTTATACATTGTGTACTTGGAGGTTAAGGCTGACAACATCACAAGTCTTAGGTGGCTCACATAATCTATCTGGGTCACACTTTCCAAATTGTAAGATAACGCTGTGGGAATAGATGACCTCCATGTTTCTTTCCAGCTCAAAAATTCTACGGGTCCGTAAGAAGGGGAGCGGATGGTTTAAGAGCAACAGAATTCTGCTGAGATTTTCTACCTTGGATATTATCCACCGCAGCCGGCTCTCCGATGCGTTTTCCAAACTCCGGAATCAGGTGGCCATTAGCGGTTCATATTCATTTGGAAACCACGGGCCCGAAGTGATTTATGGAAGTTTATAAAACATCGAGAAGATGTGATCCCCTGCCCTTGATGTACTTACAGCACAACTTTTGTTTTGCGGTACCCTCAATTATGATAACTGACTCCTTCTCCATATGCAGAAATATCTCCCAGAAATAATTAGCTGCAGACACAAAACAATTAGGTGGTTGCAACCTCATAAAATGTGGTTGTTAGTTAATTGGCTCATATTCACATTGTGATATTTGCACTTACCACCTTAGCACCTGCAGAATTTTAGCTCGCAAAAAATAGAAGCGGGGTTTCAGAAGCATGGCCCGGCAAGCGGAGTCTAAATGGCCAATGTGACCTGCATTTTCTATGGGCATCCTTAATAGCACTCAAAAATATTCAAGCATATGGACATATAAAATGTTAATTTCTAGACCGCAGACTCTTTTGCAAGAATAATGACTACCAGGGGCTTAGAGCAACACCCATATCTCACCTCGATTTTCTGCCCTGTTTTCCTCTGTGGGTTCATCCCCTTAGGCCTCTTACACCTAAGGGCAATGGGTCGGATTTTGTGTTTAGGGTTTTTTTGACAAATGAGGACACCTGTCCTGTGGCGAAGCCTGTGCCTGGACTGCATATCGGTAAAGCGTATTTGCTTTTCGGGGCGCCTGGGTGACTCAGTGGGTTCAGCACCCGACTTCGGCTCAGGTCATGATCTCTCACGAACTCCCATGATCCGAGCCCCTGGTCGGGCTCTGTGCTGACAGCCCGGAGCCTGGAGCCTGCTTCGGATTCTGTGTCTCCCTCTCTCTCTGCCCCTCCCCTGCTCGTGCTCTGTCTCTCGCTGTCTCTCAAAAATAAATAAATGTTGAAAAAAAAAAAAGCTTATTGCTTTGAGTGGAGTTTTCCCCTTTTCCTCGTGGTTTGATCTGAATTCATTCTCCCCAGTGACCAACTGTATATTAACCACACCTAGTTTTAGAACCCCCAAACACAAGGCTGCCTTTTGTTGTTGTAGTTTTCCTTTATTCCCCAATCGCCTGAGATTTGGAGCCAGAATTTCACCACTTAGCTCTAATTGATTAAGGTCACCGGACCAGATGCTCAATATACTGACAATGACTCTCTCCGTGACCTAACTTTAGCCAGGCTCCTCTGAGCTCTTTCTCCACTAGGCTCCAATCTTTGTTTATATAGAATTGAACAGAACACCAAACATAACTTCTATCAGCTCAAAGCCACATCCCCAGGATGACCCTAGTCCCCTTAAAGTGCCTGCCTGAGAAAACTCAAGACTGCCAGGGGAACGTTCTGTTTGTTCCGGACAGCACCCAAGGACCGGGGCCCCGGTCTCCCAGCCTCTCTGGGAGGTTGGGGCATAACTTCGAGAAGCGCCGGTTGGCAAACCCGGTGGGTTTCGCACGCACCAACCCCACTTCTTGCATCTTGTAGTCGTTCCCTTTCCTGAGCTGAGGCCTCACCCATCCCCTTCTAATCCTCATTCTCCCTTGAAGACGCCCATTATCTCCGTACAGATTGAAGTTGAGTTCAGTTCCTAGCGGACTCTACCCTGTCACAATAGTATATTCTCGATTAAAACCTGTTCTTACCACTTTCGCTGGTATCAGGCTTTGTTTATCTCGAACAGTACCTACACTTCAGTGCCCCAGGGCACGTGGTACCCAGAAAGCGGAAACAGTCACCAAAGAGATGCCTTGGCCAAGCATGTTCTGGACCGGCATCACCTCAACCACGTCTGGCTTTTGAATTACTAACCACGCCTCTCAAATCCAGAGTGACCCAGCGTGCGAGGGCCCACATCAAGGAAGAAAAACTCCTAAATGCTTCCAGAGAGATTTGCAGCCTGGAATCAGCATCCACCGAAGGAGGAGCTTTGTTGCCTGGAGAAACCCACAGGCTTCCCACCGTCTTCCCTGTCTTTCCTCCGTGGAGCTGCCTGGCATTGGTTCCGACCCCCTTTGATGACTTGTTTAAGCTGCCGAGGTGAGTGTTTTCAACACCTATTTGTTCCGCAAAGCGTTGGCTCCTGGCCATCCGATTTGGCGGGTCCGGATAACATCGGATTACAGCTGTGCCCGGTTGAGAATTCAAACTACTTCTCAGAAACCTGGCAGCTTTCGTGAGGCCTTGATACATGAAGACGTTCATTTCAAAGGAGGACGAGGAGGAAAAGGAGGAGGAAGAAGTGAAGACAAAAGAATGGGGGTGGAAGAGAAGGGGAGCAGGAAGAGGTGGGGCAAGGAGAAGGAGGGCGGAAAGAAGAGAAACATTTGAGTCTGACTTTGTAGCAAAGCTCGCTATTCAGCAAGCCTACGCTGCAATTTTTTGGGTTTTTTTTTTTTTTTT
The DNA here is from genome assembly GCF_024362965.1 of Panthera pardus. Classification (NCBI taxonomy): domain Eukaryota; kingdom Metazoa; phylum Chordata; class Mammalia; order Carnivora; family Felidae; genus Panthera; species Panthera pardus. Next base: position 6,553,054 of record NW_026526810.1, read on the forward strand.
TTTTTTTTTGCATTCACAAAGCAATGTGTTGGGGGAAGGAGGAGGAAAAGAGAAGAAAGAAGGAAGAAAAGGAACAGGGAGCCACTTTGAATATCAGAGAATGCCAGGAGGGGCCAAGCCAGATGCAGAGGGACCAGACGATGGCCCAGTGCAGAGCAACATGCCTCAGCTGGTGTTAACAATGAGTTCAGAAGAGGGCACCTGGACAGCTGTCCCGTTACTCCACACAAGTTCTGTTTACCCTTTACTGACCAGAGAGCGCTCGCCATTGACACAGAATACACGCGGCTTCGAGATAATTAGCAGACATATGCCACGCTCATTTCTTCATCGCGGGGTCAGGATGTGTTTGTTTTTAAAAAATTTTTTTTAAATGTTTTTATTTTATTTTTGAGACAGAGAGAGACAGGGCATGAGCAGGGGAGGGGCAGAGAGAGGGGGAGACATAGAATCCGAAGCGGGCTCCAGGCTCCGAGCCGTCGGCACAGAGCCCGACGCGGGGCCCGAACTCAGGGAGTGTGAGATCATGACCTGAGCTGAAGTCGGACGCTCAACGGACTGAGCCACCCAGGCGCCCCAGGGTGTGTTTAAACATAAGATAGCAGAGATCAAAATTTGACTCTAAAGATGGCAATGACAACATCTTCTGGAGCAGACGGGAAAGAGGATTAAGAGATGTGTGCAGTGTGAGAGAGGAAAAAAGCTGAAATGTCTTCTCTCAATAACTATTTCTAGAAAATACAACGGCCAGAAATGTTATGTGCCAGTGGGAGAGGTGATTGCTGTTTGGATCAAGGTTAACACAGCTAAACGTGTTGTTTTTTTTTTTAAGTTTATTTATTTATTTTGAGAGAGAGAGAGAGAGAGAGAGAGGATGAGTGCTGGGGAGGGGCGGAGAGAGAGAATCCCAAGCAGGCCCAATGCAGGGCTCACTATTAAGAACCATGAGATCATGACCTGAGCTGAAATCAAGAGTTGTTTGTGCACCTTCTTACAGTTGGTGAGTTTGAGCCCCCCCCCCCCCGCCCTTTTGGGCTTCGTGTGGACAGTGCGGAGCCTGCTTGGGATTCTCTCTCTCCCTCTCCCCTCCCCTTCTCCCTCCTCCTCTCCCTCTCCCTTTCTCTCTCTCTCTCAATACAAATAAATAAACTTTAAAAAGTTGGACGCTTAACCAACTGAGCCACCCAGGTGCCCCAACACAGCTAAACTTTCAAAGGAGGTGAGAGCTGGCATTTATTCCCTGCATTCCTAGTATAACTTGGTAACTTATTGTTCGCAGAAAGGGAATAACTGGGAAATAAAGTGACGCCTGAAGGTTTATGGAACGAAAGGTGAAATCCAGTTTCGGGTAGGCTACTGACCATATGAACTTTCTTCTTCTGCTTCCCAAACACCCAACAAATGACACCCAAGGGTGATAAGGAACAAAAACAGATATACATGTGCAAAACCCTGAGCCATCGCAGAACCAGAGATTTTGCACATTTCTGGAAGCAGAAAGTGCATGGGAGTTGTTGCCAGGCTGGCTGGCAGGCTCCAGAGAGCTTCTGGTGTTAGGGTGGAAGGAAGAAACGAGCCTGAATGGGAGGGATTGCGTAATGATGTAGAGTGACTTTCTCCCTCCACCCCAGCAGGCATAACTCGCAATCTGATGTCTACTCCAGGCGAAAAAAATCACACTGTCATTCTCCAAAGGGATATAACTGTCCAGAGTACATTTGGTAGCTGGTGAAGGTCTAGGTTTATAGAAGAAAGCTATTCTTCTTATAGCTTTCATGGGTCTTTGCCCATGACCCTAAATCAGAGATTCAAGCCAAACCTGTGTGCTCAGAGATTCAAATCAAACGGATTCCTTTCTCGTTCTTGAAGAGGGACAGATCGGCATCGCCAGAAAGTTGAGGAATATTTCAGCATGAAGAAAAAAGAGTTTAAAAAAGGAAAAAAGCAGAAAGAATTAAAAATGGACTCCAACAAGGGGGTAGGGGGAATAAGAGAGAAAATCTCTAATAATTATCTTTGGAGAAGTGTGGAAAGGTATTGTATTCATCAAACAAGAAGAGGCTGCCATGAAGAATGAACTACCGTTGACCCAGAGGGTTTCTAGGAATTTAAGACAGGATGGCAGAGGGGAAAAAAGAGCGCAGAAAGAGCTGAGAAAGAAAGATAAACCCATGTCTCAGAATGTGCAGCAAAGGAAAAGAGGCAAAATGTTAGAGAAAAGGTAACAGGAGAGTTAACTCCCAAAGTGCAATCTGATCAACAGTTGCATCAGAGAGAACAGAGCCAATAAAGTGGGGGGGAGATGATCAAATCAGTAGAAGTAGAAACTTTACAGACCTCAGGGAAACATGCAGTTTCAAAATGAAGGAGCTTGACAAATGCCAAGCACAAGGAATGAAAATGACGGAACACCTACACACTTGAGTGTGAAATTATAGAAAACCAAAGATCAAACTGTATGATCTTAAGTTTCCACCATGGGGAAAGTCGGCCATCTAAAAAGATAGAAGGAGAAGTGGGGGGTGGGGGGGGGGCAGAGAGGAAGAGGAGAGGAAGAAAGAGAAACGTTATTTTTTTTTTTTTGAGAGAGAGACAGAGAGAGAGAGAGAGAGAGAGAGAGCATGAGTGGGGGAGGGGCAGAGAGAGAGAGACAGAGAATCCCAAGAAGGCTCTGTGCTGTCAGTGCAGAACCCAACGTGGAGATTGAACTCATGAACCATAAGATCACACCCTGAGCTGAGATCAAGGGTAAGATACTTAACGCACTGAGCCACCCAGGTGCCCCATTATCATCATCATCATCATTATATGAAATATTTTGTTAGCAATAACAGAGGCAAAGAAATTTCACACAGATTTGGTCATTATTCCTAGACCTCATACACTGTAAGTGATGGAAGTTGCTGCAAAGATCCCCTTTAAAGATTATTTTATTTGTTTGTTTATTTGTTTATTTTTAATGTTTACTCATTTATTTTTGAGGGAGAGAGAGAGCGTGCCCAAGCGGGGTTGGGGACAGAGAGACAGGAGGCAGAGAATCCCAAACAGGCCCCAGTGCTCTCAGTGCAGAGCCTGAACCGGGACCCAACCCCATGACTGTGAGATTAAGACCTGAGCCAAAATCACAACTCGGACACTTGACCAACTGAACCATCCAGGTACCCCTAAATTTCATTTTAAAAGGCAATAAAGCAATCGGCTGTATTATGGAAAGCAGGAATTTTCTCGATGGAACTAAAAAACCAGACTTGGTAATTTGCAGTTCAGGATAAAAATACAGCAACAGCATGTATGGATTCGAAAAATATCTACATCTGAAACAATATAGAAGTGAAGATGATGCCGAAACAACCTTTTGAAAAAAATTGTGCCAAAGAAAGATAAAAGTAGGAATTTTTTTTCTAAATTAATAATATTGCCTACATGATATACTTTTATAGATTCCGCTATCATGAATTTACTAAGTTAAATATAATAAGTAACCAACTATCTTATGACATATGTATACACACACACATATATATATATGTATATACATATATACATATACATATACATACATATATACATACATACATATATATATGTATATACATATATATATATGTGTGTGTGTGTGTGTATATATATTCAAGTTAGGTCATACCCTCTGAAAAAGCCTTTCACTTAGAAAAATAGTCTGAAATGATTTCAGAATATAATAGAATTATGTTATTAATATTAACAAATTAGAAATAATATTAGATCTGACAGATATTGAAAGGTAAAAGGAGGAAGTAGATAAAAAAGATATAGAGGTTTAATTATATTACATAGAAGTACAAAAAGATAAACTAAGTTGGATATATGGAATCCTCATCTATTATAATGGGAATTCAATAGCTAAATGAAGAAATAGAAATAGCATATCATTGAATAATTTGAAGGCAAGAACTTCTAGAATTCTCCCAAAAAAATGGGCAGAAGTGATTGCCTCTGGGAAAGAAAGAATATATTTGGGGAATTGTGGAATTACACTTGAGTGTTCTTCATTACAATTAAGACTGTTTTAACATCATAGATTATTGGGGCGCCCGGGTGGCTTAGTCGGTTGAGTGTCCGACTTTGGCTCAGGTCATGATCTCACAGTTCGTGAGTTCGAGCCCCGCGTCGGGCTCTGTGCTGACATCTCAGAGCCTGGAGCCTGCTTCGGATTCCGTGTCTCCCTCTCTCTCTCTGCCCCTCCCCCTCTCATGTTCTGTCTCTCTCTCTGTCGAAAATAAATAAACATTAAAAAAAATAAGTAAAAAAAAATCATAGATTATACCCAGATACGCTAGGGCATACTTATAGCCCTTATTGTAAACCTGAAAAATAGGTGTTATTGAAACTTGAGGTTTACAGAGACGAAATGGAGACTCAGAGAAGGAAAATGACCCGAACTAGAACAGCCTTATAGGTGGTAGAAATGAAGCTTTTATATAACCAGATTTTCCAAATGCTATTCTCTTTGGAAATCTCAAAAACAGGAGTGGATACCCTACACGGCATTCTGCCAAAGTTTTTCAGACAATATTCTTTCAACAATGTAGTTAAATCCAGCCACGTGGTCTCTGTCACAATCACTCAATTCTGCCATTATGGTGCAAAGCTGTTGTAGACACTAGGGAAATGGATGGGTGGGGCTGGATTTGGCCATGAGCTATAGTTTGGCAATCTTCTGATCAATACATTAGCTTGTTCTTTTAATTGTTATTTTTATTTTTATTTTTTTTTTAAATTTTTTTTAATGTTTTTTATTTATTTTTGAGACAGAGAGAGACAGAGCATGAACGGGGGAGGGGCAGAGAGAGAGGGAGACACAGAATCGGAAGCAGGCTCCAGGCTCTGAGCCGTCAGCCCAGAGCCCGACGCGGGGCTCGAACTCACGGACCGTGAGATCGTGACCTGAGCTGAAGTCGGACACTCAACCGACTGAGCCACCCAGGCGCCCCTAATTGTTATTTTTAGTTTCACTTCCGGGGTCAGGGGTAGGGAAAAGTTTGCACTGAACCTAATCTTCAAACTTCTTCTATCCCCCGCCATTACTGTAGACACATAATGCTGCAAGTATCCTTGCCACTCAGGGCTTATTTTCTTCTCTATAATTTGGCTCTGTATCCCATAAACTGATGGCTACCTAGCATTTTTTATGGGGGGGGGGTTGTTCTACTGACATATTATTTATCAGATACAATCTCAGTAAAAAAAAGACTAAATAACCGTTTTCAATGGTCAAGAGTAACACAGAAGTGGCGAATTTCATCAGTCTAGAGACTCCGAGGTATGAATATCCTGTAGGGTAGGGGATCGCCGGGTTGTATTTACAGGACAAGTCACAGAAGCTGAAACAAAGGTAAGGGGCTATGCATTTGATTGGTTGATAGAGTCATGATTCATTCGAGACGACAGAACTGGGGCATACGAATGACCCAATGGATTCAACAAGTAGATTCTGGAAATGCCATCAAAACAAAGTAGGGAAGGTCACCTGTAATGCGTCCAGCAAGGGGCTGAGAACCGACGAACAGTCTCTTTATGGCACTTCCCAGAGAAGCATCACCTGTCTCTCTCTATACAGATTCTCTGTGCTAAGATCTAAATTCCTGGGACAGAGAATCTTATTAGCATAGCCACTGCCCACTCTTCAGGCAAGGGAAAACAGACACTATCCTTCGCTACTCTTAGACTATATGCAATAGAGCTGGACGTTTCTTTAAAAAAAAAAAAAAAAGTCAAGGTGCTGTTACCAGACAAATAGGAAATAAATGGTAGACAGACAAAAGCCAATGATGTCTATTATAGTTTAGAATACTCACTGTCAGGGCGCCTGGATGGCTCAGTCGGTTAAGCGTCTAATTTCGGCTCAGGTCATGATCTTGCTGTTTGTGGGTTTGAGCCCCACTTAGGGCTTTGTGCAGACAGCTTGGAGCTTGGAGCCTGCTTTGGATTCTGGGTCCCCCTCTCTCTTTGCTCCTCCCCCATTCACACTCTGTCTCTCTCCCACTCAAAAATAAATAAATAATGTTAAAAATTTTAAATCTTTATAGAATAATCACTATTAAATTGTTAGAAAGATAAACACATTGCTTGTTTTAATATTCTGTCTCCCTAGCTAAAAAAGGAACAGTTCATTGCTTTGATATCACGTAAAGGGGTCTTTCTCCAAATAGTGTTGGTTTTCCTTCCTTCCTTCTTGCCTGCCTTCCTTACTTCTTTCCTTCCTTCCTTCCTTCCTTCCTTCCTTCCTTCCTTCCTTCCTTCTTTCCTTCTGAAGCTTGCTTTCAAGTATTCTTTTTCAGTTTCTCTGATCTGATTGAAGAGGTTTTTCAATTCTGGGGAATTCAGGGCCTTTAGATCAAGCAAGTACAGACTCAAAGGTGTCATCTAATCTAATCTACTCCTTTATATCTTTGTATTTATTTAAAACAGGCAAACAGCTGCCCTACCAACAGAGTTAAAGACATATGTGCATTAAGTGCAAAACGCATTTTAGAATTTGGGATACAAATTGCGGACTTATCCAAATGAATGTTACTGAAGTTTCTGGAGTTTCCTGCAGAAGTAAAGATATGCTGATAGCATACCCCGCAAATAAATAATGTGCATGTCAACGGAATGCATGCTGTTGCACATAGTTACCCCACTGGGAATGGTTCCAGAGCGAAGGCCACACAGTTTCAGGATATGATGGAAAGTACATTTCTGGATTTTTTTCCTTCTCAATGGGGTTTGGAATCCAGATTATCTGATTTGATTTGGACGTAGTGGCTACATAGGAAGACAAATTGGAGACCGGTGCAGCTCAGAGAGAAGTGCTGAATCCACGCTTTAAAAAAAATAATAATAATAACTCTAAAACTTAATTTAAAAGCATCTTGGCTTGGGGGTACCCGGGTCGCTCAGTTGGTTAAGCTTCTGATTTCAGCTCAGGTCTTGATCTCACAGTTCATGAGTTGGAGCCCCGTGTCGGGCTCTGTGCTGACAGCTCAGAGCCTGGAGCCTGTTTCAGATTCTGTGTCTCCCTCTCTCTCTACCCCTCCCCCACTGGCATTCTTTCTCTCTCTCTCACACACACACACAAAATAAATAAATATTTACACACAAATAAATAAATAATATTAAAAAATAAATAAACATGAAAATATTAAAGTAAAAGCATCTTGTTTTCACTCTTGGGAGCAATTAACACATATCGTGTGGGACCTATGTGCATTTATCATTATTATAAACTTTGAGAATGGGAAGTAACTTCCCAATCTAACTTGAATCTTATCAAAATGCTTCAATTGGCTTTTTATGATTTGCTTACCTAAACACATTCTGTTTTTGTTAATGTTGATTTTTCGGAGAAAGAGAGAGAAAGAGAAAGACAGAGTATGAGCAGGGAGGGGCAGAGAGAGAGAGGGAGACACAGAATCCGAAGCAGGCTCCAGGCTCCGAGCTGTCAGCACAACACCTGGGGTGGGGCTCGAACCCACGAACTGTGAGATCATGACCCGAGCTGGAGTCAAGACGCTTCACCGACTGAGCCACCCAGGCGCCCCAACATGGTCTATTATTTAAGTGACTCTAGAACTATACGAATGTGTCAGATGACAATGCTTGAGGTCTGCACCCTCATTTGTATATCCAGTATTTCTCTAAGTGTTTTCTTTAGAGTACCAGCCCCTGAAGAAACCCCCACCAAAACAGAGTTTTGAACTAGCAGGTTGGGTAAAGTGCTAGATTCAGTATGCCAATTACTCAGTTCACTCATCAGAAGGAGCAGAACATTCCAATCCGCTGCTACTTTCTCTAGAAAATACTTTTGGAGGGAGAGAGGAAGTAAAACTCTACAGGAAAAGGAGGAAAGGTAAAAGAAAGGCAGTGTGAAGAAACAGGAGAGTGGATGGAGGACAGTAGAAGAAACGACCAGATGGGAGCTCCCAAAGGTGAACAATAGCCGTTCTGACATCAGAAAAGAGAAGGGCAAGGAATTTATTAACTGAGCATCTACTGATACGAGGTGCTGAACTGGACCATTTACTTTGTGAGCATTTACTATTATCAGCAATCTCGCCGAGGGCTTATTCGAACTCCTACTTTACATGTGAACTGAGGCTCTTTGTTAATGTTGACTTATTTATTTTTGAGAGACAGAGAGAGAGAACCACGTATGGGTGGGGGGGGGGGGGCAGACAGAGAGGGAGAGAGAGAATCCGCACTGCCGATGCAGAGCCCGACCTGGGGCTCAATCCCTTGAACCGTGAGATCGTGTCCTGGGCTGAAATCAAGAGTCAGACACTTGCGCCACCCAGGTGCCCCTGAATTAAGGCTCTTAAGGGTTAATTAATTTGTGCAAATGTCATATATCGAGTGAATCTGCGATTCAAGCCTTATGACATAAATGTGCATATTCAGTCTACTAGAGCTAGAGTTAGAACATCTGGCCACAACATAGAGTCGTTCTGCCTGATTGTGCTAGCATAAGGCAGTCCACCGGAGTTCAAGTAAGGTTTACCCAGATGGGTATCTGTACCTCAATGGCTCTGAAGCAGATATTCACATGATATTTTGAAAGGATGTCACTCCACGTGGTCCATGGATTTAAGGTGCAAAGTGCCAAAGAATTATGTTACGTATCCTCGCAATGAAGATAACCTTCAACAGAAGTTCGGTTGACTCTATAAATTCAGGCAAATGCATTATCAGTTTTCGAATGCTTCTCATAAACAGAATTACTAAAACAAAAGTGAAATGTAAACCACTTAGCTAACTAGATGCAGATGTTTATTCAAAATGACAACTAAGACCATTTATTTGGATGTCAAGTAAGATCATTTATTTTTTTTTAATATTTTTTTTGTCTGTAAATATATCTTGTAGCTCACGGACAATTTACAGTAAAAATATCCGTAGGGAGGATACTTGGATTCATTTTCCCACTAATGTTATTTGTGTACAGAGTTTTGGAGCTTCCCCCATCTATCCACAGTCTTTCTATCAATAAATACCTCTTATGGGGTAGGGAAATTTACAGATAGCAAAGCCCATCTGCCATTGCGTTTTCCTTATGGAAAACATACTAGATGCACAAAGACCAAGTCTTCTGGAGCACAGTAAAAACAAAGGCTTTTTAACCTATGATACAGACAGGTAGGCAGATAGATGGACAGAAGAAAGAGAAGGAGGAAGAGAGAGAGAGATAAGAAGGAAAGAAGAAAAGAAGGAAAGGAGGGAGAGAGGAAGGGAGGAGTGGAGGAAGGAAAGGAGGGAGCCAGGGAGAAAGAAGGAAGGGAAAGAGAGAAGGAAAGAAAGAAAAAAGAAAGAAAGAAAGAAAGAAAGAAAGAAAGAAAGAAAGAAAAGGAGAAAGAAAGAAAGAGGGAGAGAAAGGAAAGAGAAGAGAAAGGACGACAGGGAATGATAGAAGGAAGGAAGGGGGAGGGGGCAAAGAAGGAAGGAAGAAAAAAAATTGGGGTGCCTGGGTGGCTCCATCGGTTAAGCCTCCGACTTTGGCTCAGGTCACAATCTCACGGTTCATGGGTTCGAGCCCCGCGTCGGGCTCTGTGCTGACAGCTCAGAGCCTGGAGCCTGCTTCGGATTCTGTGTCTCCCTCTCTCTCTGCCCCTCCCCGCTCGCTCGTGCCCTCTCTCTCTCTGTCTCCAAAACAAATAAACGTTAAAAAAAAAGAATCTTAAAAAATAACGCTATGCCCTAGAAGAAGAAAACATTCTTTCAAATAACTAGTATTTGTGGATTAGCGAGAGCGTGCTTAAGGGGCACTCACCCCGTGGTGGCAAATGAAGCAGCCACCGGCAGTCACAGGAGATGAGTTCTGTTCTTTGCCACAGACTTTCCAGCCTCAAACAAGCCTCTTAACCTGATGCACTTCCTTTTCCAACTTGAAAATCACAACCGAAAGGAAGGCATGCCGACCTGGCCTAAGCATGAGAGAATGTGGACATTCGAGAAGACCTGACTTAAAAGGCACGGCCAGACTTGGGAAAGGCTTGTTGGGGCCACATGTCTTCCCAGAGTGTAACCTGCAGGCACACACCTGGGCTCGGTCAGGTTACACCTCACCCCTTCCCACCCCCCAGGTCAGGCCCTGCTTGATGATAGACCCAGGACCCTCCTTAATTAAGTATACCGATCACCTAAAGCAACAAGAGGCTATTAGGGAATATTGGATGTCGCTTCGTCTCTCTTTAGACTTCCTTTCCCTTTAATTATTTCAAAAGAAAAACACTAACTGTTTAAAAAAAAAAAAAAGTCAGAACTAACATAAGCAAAGCCCCTTAAAGGAATAGATACCTGCAAAGATTCAGACGTGACTGCCTCGAGTTTTAACCGCCCTGCATTTGCTGCTAAATGTTAGGTTGGCTTCAGGCAGCTCTGTATTATCTATTTCCACTTATTTACCCCGAGTGATGCGCATTTAGAAAGCATCAGTGATCGGTCGCCATGTGGCTTCATAAAATAAAAGAAAGAAAGAAAAGCTTGAACTTTCTTACTTGTTTTTTTTTCTTCAAATCGTTTTGTTCTTCTCGTGGTCCCTTAAGTCTAAGGAGATAGGGCATATTTTAAAATGTGACTCCTGCTTTTCTACCCAACGAGTGCTTTTTTTCAGAAAGGTTCCTAAATCACCAATGGCTTTTGAGAATTAACCACATCAAAGAGAAAGAAGGGAGGCTTTCAGTTGTCCAACAAGAAACGCAGGCAGGTGGGACAAACTGTCTCTCCAGCCAAGAATTTGGTAAGTCAGTTGCAAGTTTACAATCTAGCTCATGCAAAACATGTCTTGAGGATTTTAATATAACAGAGGCTTGGCCGTCCTCTATATTGAAAAATAAAAACTCACACGGTAAACTAACGATATGTGTCTTTTTTAAGCTGGTCGCTATTAATCTACACAAATTTCCTCGTCCTCTCTTGTTTCGTTTCGTAGGTGAATATTCCCTCAAAACATTACCGAATGGCATTTACAATATCAAACCTAGGACACCCCTTAACCCAGTTCCTTACGTGAATTTCTCACCAACCCCTTGGTATCTCTACTGTTATTAGAATGCCCACAAGGAAACAAATGCTTAGAGAAGTTATAACTTCTCTAAGTGAAACCCATTCTAATCTCAAAAAGTCCACTTTCTTTTCTGCTATCCAATTCACAAAAGTGAAGTCTGACCTCAGTAATTTCTAGAACAATCCCCTTAGTGCTTTGCCCTCTCCAATCACCTGCCACTGGGCATCCGGTGACTTTCTATTACCCTAGTCCCTCCCAGTTCACCCTGTTGGCCGATATATTTACCTCTGCATTTTTACCACAATGCATCATTTTAAACAGTTTCACTTCCCATTTTCTATTCTTCCTCTCTTTTCAAGATGATAAGCATCTCATCTAAATAACTGAACAAGTATCACTACATGTGAATAGCATATTTACCCAAGCCGCGTTCTATATTTTTGCAATGCAGCAGAGTTCTCCTAAGTAAAAATATCAACCTAATGAATTGACTGATTATTGAGAATTCAAAAAACACAGTGCTTTGATAATCTAGAAAAAGTAAACCAATTCCTTGAAAGACGTATTCTGCCAAAGTTCACTCGAGAAGAACAGACCTATATTACTGAAAAAATTGAATCAATAATTAATAATTAATAACCTTCCCAAACAGAAAACACAAGGTCCGGATGGGTTCACTGGTGAATCACACCAAAGAGTTTAGGAAGATATTACACCAATTCTTTATAATCTTTTCAGAAGAGTTCATTACTTCTTAGCGCATCTAGAGGCCAGTATTATCCTAATACCCAAAACAGGAAAAAAAGTTACAAGAAAAGAAAACTACAAATCAAACTGAAATCACAAAAGTATAAAAAGAGGGCCCCTGGGGGGGCTCAGTCAGTTGAGCATCTGACTCTTGATTTCAGCTCAGGTCATGATCTCACAGTTTGTGAGTTCGAGCCTCATGTAGGGCTCCGTGCTGACGGTGCAGAGCCTGCTTGGGATTCTCAGTCTCCCTCTCTCTCTCTGCTCCTCCCCCATTCATTCTCTTTCTCTCTCAAAATAAATACACAAACATTTAAAAATTAGAAAAAAGTATAAAAAGAGTTTACACCACAATCAAGTAGGTTTATGCCAGATATACCAAACTAGTCCATTCATGTCAACAGAATAAAAACAAAATCACGTGGTTACATCAATAGACATAGAAAGAGCGTTTGACAAACAGCAACATGTATTCATGACAAAAAGTCTAAGTAACATAGAAATAGAAGGAAATATTCTCAACTTGATTAAGATTATCTACAAAAGAAATCTATAGCTAGCATCATACTTCATGGTGAGAAACTCAAAGCTCCCCCACTAAGATTAGACATAAGACTCATCACTCCTTTTTGACATCATACTGGAAGTCCTTGCTAATGCAATAAGGCAAGAAAAAGAAATGAAAACATACATATTGGGAAGGGAGACATAAAACTACCTTCTTCACAAATGACATTATTGCCTATGTAGAAAATCCAAAAGAATCAACAGCAACCAAAAAACCCTCGTGGAACTAATAAGCAACTATAGCAACTTTGCATGACACAAAAGCCAACTGCTTTCCTACATACAAAAAATGAACACTGGAATTGGAACTAAAAAGGCAGGATTAATGACATTTAGTACCCCCCAAAATGAAATACTTAGGTACAAATGTAACAGAATATGGATAAGATGTATATGAGGGAAACTATAAAACGTTGATAAATGAAATCAAAGCACTAAATAAATGTTGACATGCTTCACACTTACGGATAAGAAGACTAGATATTGTCACGACTCTAATTCCTCCCCAATTGATCTATAGATTCTGTGTAATTTTAATTCAAATCCCAGCAAGTTATTCATGGATATCGGCAAACTGATTTTACAGTTTCTGTAGAGTGGCAAAGACTCATAGCCAAAACAATATTGAAGGAAGTTGGAGCAGTAATATTACCTGACACACTATAAGCCTTTTCCCTCCTATAACGGCTTACTATAAAGCTATAGTAATCAAGAAGGTAATCAAGACATAGGCAATAACTCTTTTTTTTTTAAACGTTTTTATTTATTTTTGAGACAGAGAGAGACAGAGCGTGAATGGGGGAGAGTCACAGAGAGAGGGAGACACAGAATCTGAAACAGGCTCCAGGCTCTGAGCTGTCGGCACAGAGCCCGACACGGGGCTCGAACTCACAGACTGTGAGATCATGACCTGAGCCGAAGTCAGACACCCAACCGACCAAGCCACCCAGGCGCCCCAAGCAATAACTCTTTAACATCAGTCTTACCAACATTTTTCTGGATATGTTTCTTCAGGCAAGGAAAACAAAAGCAAAAATAATACACTTGTGGGGCTACACCGGACTCCAAAGGCCTCACGTGACAAAGAAAACCATCAACAAACAAAAAAGAAAAATAACAACTGTTTACAAGCTTGCTAGGTTTTAGATCCTCCACAAAAATCATACATTAAAAAAAATTAGTACAGGAATTGAGTTCACCAAGTTCAAAAAATCAGAGCCTGAAGTCTTCATGAAGATTTGGGTTTTCTGAGGGGTAAGTATTTTCACTGATGGAATGACAATGAGCCAACCACTCTACGAGAGAGATGTAGGGTTTTTTGTTTTTGTTTTTTGTTTTTGCCTCAACAATTAATACGGTAGCTTCAGATCAAATTCACATTTAAAGGGAACTTGATTTTAAATCTTTCTCAGTCCTCACAATAAAAGTTACAGTTTCAGGGAACAGGTTCTGTCTGTTAAGCCCTAAACTTCACTGGCATAATTAAGGCTCATTGGAAACAGAATTAACTTTGACATGTGGCAGGAGAGGCCATAGTTAATTCCTAGTTCTTCTTACTTCCTGGGATGCATGCATCAGTGGGGCCAAGGATTCTCCACCCAGTTCGTAAACATATCTTTCCTTGGGCTTCCCCTCAAGAGTGAGCCTCCGAGCTGCGGGCCCTCTCCATGCCTTCTCTTGATAGTCTAAGACTTATCCAACTACACCACCGGATGGATCCTCAGAAACCATGGAGCCCAACTTCTCTTCAAGTATAGAAGCTCTCTCCGTGTCTACACAAAACCTCTCTAGAAGGGAAAGAGGAATATTAAAATAAATTTATTTCTCTAATCAAAGAGTGGAATTTGCCCTAGCCAGCTACTTTTAGCCTGGCCTCATGTCTTGGCCAATACTGAGAATTATTTGCACCTAAGGTAAAAAATAAAATAGACCTTACTTCCAAGAATAGCAGTAAGATAGCTGGGAGATGACTTGTCAAAGAAAGAGGGAAGGAAATTTAAATAAATAAATATAAAATAAATATATATTATATATTTATAAATATATATATTCGATATATAACATGTATATATTAGTATATTATTATATATCTTGTATATGATATATTTATATATTATACATTATATAAATATATCTTGTATATGATATATTTATATAATAAATATGAATATAAATATAAATGTAAATGTAAATATAAATAAATATATATATTTGACTAAGGACAAACTGAATGACGTTTCATATGATTTTTTTTAAGAATCAACAAATAATTTTTTCTTTTATCTAATCTACAAACAAGCAAATCAATGTGACATTCTAGTTAATAGAACTTGGTGAGTTATTGGAGTCTTGTTTTAACTTTAAAAAAAAAATTCCTTAATGGTTTTTGTTTCTGAGTATAGAAGTATTGTATGTCTACTGTAGAAAATTTGGAAAACACAGAAAACAGTGAAGAATAAATAAAAATTATTCCTTATCTTTTTATCCACACAGAATTAGGGGTCACTAATATTTTCAATTTTTTTTTAACCTTCCTCACATATGTTTGTGTGTGTGTACTGATTTTATAGAATTGCGGGCATATGACACAGGGGCAAACTTTGTCACATAAGTTATCTGCTTTTTGTATTGAATATAATTTCGGGGCGCCTGGGTGGCTCAATCCACTAAGTGTCTGACTTTTGGCTCAAGTCATGATTTCACAGTCTGTGAGTTCAAGACCCACATCTGGGTCCGCGCTGGCAGCACGGAGCCTGCTTGGGATTCTCTCTCTCCCTCTTTCCCTGCTCCTCCCCCGCTTGCTCTCCCTCTCTCAAAAATGAATACATAAACTTTAAAAAGAGTTACGGAAAGTCATTTCATACCTAATTCTTGATATCATTTCATATCATCAAGGCACAATATTGGTGGCTGTGATCACACAACAATAAAAATACAAGACACCCAATTCCTGTTTCATGGCAGTAGCAGCAACATTTCACATCAACTGGGGAATGCTGAATTCATTAAACATTGTTAACGAAAACTTTCGGCAACGTTGGAGATAGAGTTCATTTCCTACCTTGCATTACATACCAAAATTAGCCACTGGCAATTAAGGTTAAATTGTAAAAACTGAAATGTAAAAATTTCCTAAACATGCAGTAAAGCATAAAACAAAAGACTTAATTTACTATTTAAAGAATTTCTATGTAACAAAATATAAAATCTTAATCAGATTAGGAGATATATCTGCACTTTTATCGCAGCCAATATATAAAATATTTAATATGTAAATGCCAGCCACACATAAAAAATAATGACAACTTAAAGAAGGACGAAAAACCTAAAGAAAACTTGGAAAGTCACAGTGAGGCACATTTTAGAAAGGAAAATATGAAACAGTCAACTTTATTGGCAATCAAAGATGTACCTTTCACATGCCACGCCATTTTCTATTCTTTACTGATTTTGTTTTCATCAAATCAAATCATCAACTGATATTATATATAGATAATATTTTTATATCGTATTCTTTTCTCTCAATGCATTATACGCAGTCTCGTTACGCTCTTACTTCCTGTCGTATGTGCCCAGTAACAAGCTCATATTAGGTATAGGTAGCAGTTGACTCCTGGGGCATAACAAATCTCAGACTTTCAGTGGTAGGTAACAATTAAGCATTTACTTTTTGGTCATGACTTTCTGAGGCAGGTGGCATGGTTCAGCTTCATGTTACAAGTTTCCTGGAGTTGATTTACTCTGCCTGGGACCCCTCCTCTTCTAGGGACCAGCAGACAAGTGGGCCACGTGGATGGTTTAAAAACAAGGACACACGACCGGCCCCAAAATGTCATTTCGAGTCCTTTTTCGTCTTCTCACTTCACACTGGCCAAAAAGAAAGTCTCACTGCAAAAGCCAAGAGAAGTATATTCTACCTTTTGGAAAAGTGTATTGCAAAGGTGAATAGCAGATCAGGGGTACAGGTATCAGGGGTAAAAAATCGGGGCCAATAATCCTTCCCAGACTCTATGGATAGATAGATAGATAGATAGATAGATAGATAGATAGATAGATATAGATGATAGATAGATAGATAGATAGATAGATAGATAGATAAGATAGATAGATGGATAGATAGATAGATAGAGATAGATGATAGATAGATAGATAGATAGATAGATAGATAGATAGATAGATATAGATAGATGATAGATAGGTAGATAGATAGATGATAGATAGATAGATAGATAGATAGATAGATAGATAGATAGATATAGATGATAGATAGATAGATATAGATAGATGATAGATAGATAGATACATACAGATAGATAATACTTATATGTGTATATATATACATATATAGAGAGAAATAATACTTATATGTGTAATACGGACATGTATTTGTATATAACAAAATAAAAAAGAGGTATCACTTTCGTCTATCAATTATTAATAAACTTAGTTACAATAGGCAATGCTATGAAGAATGTGGATAAGTGAAGTTTATATCCGTCGGCCATGAAATTAACATTATAGCTATAACCCCAGATGCACTGAAAAATTTCTTTCCGTGGATGTTCGTTGCAGTGTAATTTATATCAGAGACAAATTTAAAGCAATCTACTCTTACCCTGAGATAGCAGTTTCTTGTCCTACTGTATTTACTTTTACCCACCCTAGCCAACATGTGTCATTATTGCATGTAATGGCTTGCAACGTTGGCTAATAAAGAGAAATACATGTTTCCCTCTTCTATAACCATTTGAGGTTATTAAGTAAGAAATCACTTATCGAGTACCTACCAAATTGTAGGAATGAATTAGTCATGTTCCTCCTGCCCTTGAATTGCTCAGATAAACAGCAGAAGGCTTTGGAGAGAGTGTGAATGGATTTTAAAACGTGAAACTATAGGTAAATGTTCATGCTGCATCTTAAAATATCCAGATGGAAGAGAACTAACTTGGCTAGAAGAATCAGTGCAGATCCCTTTTAGAAGACGAGTTAAAATTCAGGCTGTGCCTCTAAGAGTAATAAGAATCGGAAAACTTACAAAGAGTTTATCGGTTATCTTTGAAACTGGCAAAATGTCTTTAAAGTCCGTGCTCATGGCTTTTGACTGACAACTCTCCCCTGCTTCTAGAGAAGTGGTTGCCTTCTTCTAGGTCCAAAGCCTCAAAAAAAAGGGGGGGGGGGAGAGGAAATTGCCTTTGATAAGTGACCCGAAAGGGAACAGTGATAGATTTCAGGCTACCTGATAAGCTATGGAAAGCCTTTTTTTTTTTTTTTTTTTTTTTTTCCTTATTCTGACTTCTGATTTTATGTCCTGGTTTTAGTTTCTATTCTATAGTCCCAAATAAAGTTCTATAGGAAGGAAAGAGAAGGGCAGGGAGGGTTCATTCACCCAGGGTTGGCTGGAAAAGAAACAAAGTATAATTTAAATAATCTTCCTTTATTTCACAACATCCAAAATGTAAACTCAAGGAAACATTGTCTCCCAAAGACCACTGGTACAGGCAGAAATCTATCATTTAGGAGGCACGGCAAAGGGCGCTGGGTGACTTACATGCCTTATATTTATTTTGTTCAGCCACGTATTAATTTGCTTAACAAATTTTGCAGCACATATTGGAAAGCTTGACCCCTTCGTTTCTTTCACGTGGTTTAAGAGCACAAACGCATTGCTTGGGATCAACTAACACCAGATAAACATTCACAGGGAGAGTGGTAAGCCATCTTCAAATCGAAGTCATCTTCAAATTCAGCCCTTGCTGAATCGGTTAGAACCACTGCATTTAAGACATTCAAGTCAGCCCTTCAATTTCTATCACGCAGGACTCAAAAGACCAAGTCAGGAATGGCATGCATCAGAAATGATCCCTCGGCCGTAAACGTATAAACAAATGGAGATTCCCTGAAACCAAAGAATCACCACTACTTTTGATCACTTGTGAGTAGAAAGAAGCTTTGGGATCGGGGGAGGTGCTGGGACCCCTGATTTGAACAGCATCAGCAAAAAGCAACTCATCTTTATCTGGAATTAACTACAAATTCAATTAGAATAAAAACCTTCGCCCACCTCGTGGAAAGGATCTTACACAAAGAAAACCAGATGTTTCAACAACATTGAGAGTGCTTTGCCTAGCGGCCCAAGGAATTTTCCATCTTGTAAGCCCAATCGCTGGTGAAAGTAACACAGATACAGCATCCTTAACTCGCAAAACAGTTTCCATTTCCCGGGCTCCTTTAATTAGATTTACTTCTTTAACCAAAGTAAGATTGGGTTGAATGAATGGTGGGGAGGAGGGGAGGGACTCTACAGAACATTGGGAGGACACATTTACAGAAGTTGGAAGGGTAAGGGGTTGAGATCTCCTTGGGGGTTCTTTTACAGATGAATCTTTTCTCATTGATTGTGAGTTTATTCATTTGGGGGAAAAAAACCAGTAATAACATTAATCATTAGAGGTTGTGCTAAGATCATACCTTAATTCTATTTTCAGCTTTGAACAGATTATAGAACAGTGGCGCATAAATGGAAAATGGAAGAGATTTAGAACAGACACAGATGTTATGAGGCATTTTTTCACATGAGGATAATAAATGTGTGGGACAGTCTATTAGGCAAGGATGTAAAAGGAGAGACACTGCGATCACTCATACCTTGCATAGGAAATACAGCAGTGGCACCAAACAAGCTATGGAGGTGCCTTAAATTTGTATTTTTTAAATTGTTTTTAACATTTCTTTACTTTTGAGAGAGAGAGAGAGAGAGAGAGAGACAGAGACAAAGAGACAGAACACAAGCAGGGGAGGCGCAGAGACAGAGGGAGACACAGAATCCGAAGCAGGCTCCAGGCTCCGAGCTGTCAGCACAGAGCCCGACGCGGGGCTCGAACCCACGAACTGTGAGATCATGAGCTGAGCTGAAGTCGGACGCTTAACTGACTGAGCCCCCCAGGCACCCCTTAAATTTGCATTTTTTAAGTCTGTTTTCATTTATGTTTAACCGGAATAGAGAGGGAGGCTGGGAGTCAAAGGTAAACTTCTGCAAAAGAGAAACAGTGAATTACAAAGGCTAAAATACCAGTGACCACGCCTTCACAGTTCTGTCTGTCACTAAATTAGATAACACAAACCCGTGTAGGACTCAGTTTCCCCTTCATTCCATAGAGAGATGTTCAAATGTGTCTTTTCTTTGTTCAGACTTTCTCATGATTACAAGAGGTTCCTGGTGGCTCTTTCCAGCCATTTTACCCCTACTGGGGACTAATTCGTCCCCCAAATACAGTAAGAGTGAGTTTCCTAAAATTCAGATGTGGTTGGGAAATCCTCTCGTTTAAAACGGTTAAGGTTTGGGGCACCTGGGTGGCTCAGTCCGTTGAGTGTCTGACTCTTGATCAGGTCACGATCTCACAGATCATGGGATCGAGTCCCATGTAGGTCTCTACACTGACAGTGTAGAACCTGCTTGGGATTCTCTCTCTCTCTCTCTCTCTCTCTGCCCCTCCCCTGCTCATGCTCACTTTCTTCTTCAAAGTAAATAAATAAACATTTAAAAATAGAATAGAATAGAATAGAATAGAGTACAGTGGTCAAGGTACACCATCTTCTTAAGGAAAAACATGCTGACTCCTTACTTTTTACGAAGCCTCCTCCAGTTTTCTGGGTCATTTTCTGTTTCCTGTTGCCACTCTCCATCCACGTCCCTCGAATGTGTTAAACCCTTTTCCTCCACCCACCATTGCCATTCTATCTATATTCAAGTTTATTTATTTAATGCCTCCTGTGTTTCCCAGGTACTTGTACAGGCCCTGGGAACAGACTGATAAGCAAAAGAGGTAAAAAATATCTGCCCTCATAGGCTGGTCTTCTGGGGGGGCTGGGGGAGGGGCTGCAAGCACATGAACCAGTAAGTAGACACGTGCATTATGAAGCACACCATGAGAAAAAGCAAAGAGGCAAGAGAACATGACAGTGATGCCCAGTCTGGGTGTCAGCGAAGGTCTGTCTGCAAAGCTAATGCTCGGACAAAACCAAGCGAGCTGGGGGAGAAAACGGCGTGGCTGTGCCTAGGCGCCACCTTAGATTGTGCAGAATTTCAGGGCTTCAGGGCCAGCTGCTGACACTTTAGAAGCTCCCTGGAGTATGCTAATGTTCAGCTAAGAAATGTGGCTTCACACCAAGCTAAGGGCTTTGGCTTTCACTCTGGGTGACGTGGGGAGTTGTTGAATACAGCACTGATGTGCGCATTCCGTCTCCCCCTGATATCTGAACGTAGAAAAGACGGTGGGGGGCCAGAGTGGAAACAGGGAGACTAAATAGGAGGTTATTGTACTGGATCCGAGGAGAAATAAGGAAGGCCTGGACTAGGAGACTTGTATTAGACACGGCAATAAGCCAGGTGTGAGCTACTCATTGAAGGTGGACCCCACAGGATACAGCCACCATTATTTCTAATGTTCCCAGTTTCTAGAATGCTAGGTCCATTTCTATACACAGTAAATCCTTGGATTGAATGAGTAACTTGTTCTTCGAGTGTTTCACAAGACGAGCAAACATTTCTAATCACTTTTAACTGGAGAAACGAACGACGTCTCGCAAGACAAATGGTACGTGATGTCGAATGTCACGTGATCGCAACTGAACCAATGGTTCTTCTCTCTCTCTCTTGCTGCGGGATTGTGGGTGATTGTGAATGCGATGTCACGTGTCTGTGAAATCTTCAAGAGGAGGCAAAAGCAAGTGTCATTGGATAGGTTCCTTGTTAACATTGCGCGAAAAGAAAAAGATTCATTTGAGCCAATACACAGCAGCGATCCCGGTAGTGATCGTGAAAGTCGTCCTACGCGATAACCCTCCTCTCTCTCGTCTCCCTCACTCCAGCCACAAAGGTCTTCAAAGGCAAGGGCAGGTTAATTAAATTTTCTTTATATTTTGTATTTTCTTTATTATGGTGTATTCTATTACAGTGCTCTAATCACTTTTATATGAATATTTTGGGGTTGTGGAATGAGTCACCTGAGTCTCCAGTATTTCTTATGGGGAAATTCGCTTTGATATACAAGTGCTTTGGATTACAAGCACGTTTCCTGAACGAATTACGCTGGCAAATCAGATGTGTTACCTCAATTTTGTCAGAGCAGTTCCCTCAGTCCCCACCGCGGGAGTTTGTCCCATGCCTGGCCGCCGCAGGCATCTGAGTTTGCTACTTTCTCCAGGTGACCCAGAAGGCTCCACGGTGAAGTGCCTCCCCCTCTGTGTTCCCAGGCTACCTTCACGCCTCTTGTGTCATGAACCATATTCTCATTATTATTGTGCTCGTGTGTGGTTCTCCAGATTATATTTTACGCACCTCCGTATCCCTAGGGTTCAGCAGAGGGCCTTGCCATTAGCGGGTGATAGGTCCTTGTTGAACGAGTGATGAACTGACTTCATGAATGAAGAAACACGTGAGTAAGTGAACCCATAAACGGATTTTTAGAAGCGTCGTCTCACGCAGAAACCAGAAAAGAGAGAGAGAAAAAAAACAAAAAACTTCCGTGCAAAATACGGACTATCCGTTGCCTTGTCAATTAAATATTTCCTACGTAGCCTAAATTAGCATTGCTGGGTGTTCTCAGTAGATCACTCGTGTTTCCTCAATTGTACAATGGCGATAATAAATGAAAGGTAAAAAGGATCACCCTGATATCCACAAACTCTTTTGTCTTTCTCCGATCTACAGGCACAATGTTGGGGGGGGGGGTACCTGAAAGAGAAAGGGACCAAGCCCCGTGGTCTAATTTTTCAATGGGAAGGAGCCAGTGCTGAGGGGAAAATGCAAAACAGGGAGGTGGGGGTGGGGGGACGGGCAACAGCTAGCTGGTGTACCAAGCAAGGGAAAGGATAGGGAGGGGCCGAGATGGAAGGTTTGGCTTGGTACGTTGAAGGAAAGGAGGGTCAGAGGGTCCCTGGAGTTGCAGCATATTGAAGAAATCGGAGCCGAGAGTTAGAGCAGACATTGGACTTGGAAACTCTTGAGCGCGTGAGACAGACAGGATGAAAGACAGGAATTTCTCTTTAGTGACGCTGCTCTAAATGCCACCCGGTCTGTCGTGAAGTTATAGGAGCCTGGCTTTTAAACATTTCACGTAAAATACTACCAATATAGATACAAACTAAGGGATGCATTTAACGCAGCTCGTAGCCCAGGGCACTGTTTGTGTCCGACAAACCAACAAGGGTTAGTTCTTTTTCTTGTGAGACTTAAAAAATTAGGAAACACTCTTAGAGTCATCATTATGTTGTCATTTTATCCTGACTACAGCTAGTAAAATAAACAGACAGGTATTACTATGGCCATTTACCTGATGGAGAAGGAGGCTCATAGTGACTGAAGGTATTTGCCCAGGGCTGTGGAAGATTAAAGTGTCACAGTCGAATATTATTTTTATTTATTTATTTAAGTATTTATTTTATTTGTGTGTTTGTATATTTATTTATTTATTTACTTATTTATTTTTTACTTTAAGCCCAGGGTAACTGAACTGCTGATTACACGTCTCGCAGGGCATTTTTAAAATTAAAACTGTTTAAATGTTTATTTCTTTCTGAGAGAGAGACAGAGCCAGAGTGCAAGCAGGGGAGGGGCAGAGAGAGAGGGAGACACAGAATCTGAGGCAGGATCCAGGCTCTGAGCTGTCAGCACAGAGGCTGATGCGGGGCTCGAACTCATGGACCAGGAGATCATGCCCTGCGCTGAAGACGGATGCTTAACAGCCTGAGCCACACAGGCGCCCCCAATTAAAAAGTTTTAGGGTAGTTTTAGATTTACATGCAATTGTGAGAAATGATACAGAGTGCTGCTTTCCCCAATTTCCCCCAATGGTACCATCTTGAACATTAATAGTAAACTATAATAAAACAGGATATTGACATTGATCTCGTCAGGATACAGAACATTTCAATCATCATAAGGATCTTTCATATTGCCCTTTTGTAACCACATCCACGTCCCTTCACACTTACGTCTTCCTTAACACACGCTCTGTTCTCCATTTCTGTAATTTTGTCATTTCAGTAATGTTCCATAAATGGAATTAAACACTGTGTAACATTTGTTTAATTCCATTTATGGAACATTACTGAAATTGAATATATTTTTATATCAAAAACAAAATTGAATGTATATTTTATATAAAATTACAAACATTGAAATTGATTTCCGTCACTCACTGGAATTATAATTCGCTGGAGATTCCTACAGGTTGTTATCATACGTATTAACAATGAGTTCCTTTTTATTATTATGCATGCACCAGTCTCTTTAACCATTTGCCCACTGAAGGGTATCTGAATTGTATCCAGCTCCTGGCTCTTGCAAATAAAGGTATTGTGAACATTCGTGTACAAGTTTTTGTGTGAACATACATTTTTATTTATCTGATATACATGCCCAGGAGTGCGACTGCTGGATCATCAGGTAGTTGAATGTTTAGATGTTTTAAAAAATGCCAATCTGTTTTCTAGCGTTGTTGTACCATTTTACTTTCCCATAAGCAATTTATGAATGATCCACTTTCTCTGTATGCTTGTCGGCATTTGTTATGTTCACTATTGTTTATTTTAGCCCTTCAGACGTGTAGAATGCGATTGTATCTGTGGTTTTAATTCGGATCTCTCTAATGGCTAATGATGGAAAACATCTTTTCTTGTGCTAATTTTTAACTGTTGAGTTGTGATGGTTCTTTACATACTCTAGATGCAAATCGTTTGTTGGATATACGTGCTTTACAAAATTTTCGTCCAGTGTGTAGCTTGTCTTTTAATTCTCTTAATAGGTTGTTGCCGAACAATATTTTTCTCATCACTGTTTTACTCTGTCCCACAACTAGTTGAGGTTTGTTTTATGGCCAGAAAATGTATTTTTTTAATGTTTATTTATTTTGAGAAAGAGTGCATGCTTGAGCAGGAGAGGGGCAGAGGAAGAGGAGAGAGAGAATCTCAAGCAGGTTCCATGCTCAGTGCAGAGCTGGATGTAGGGCTCAATCTCACAACTGTGATATCATGACCTGAGCCAAATCAAGAATTGGACATTTAACCGACTGAGCCACCAGGGCACCCCTGGTCTGAGTATGTGCTCTGTGAGCCCTTGGAAAGAACATGCATTATGCTATTGCTACATGTTCTATACATGTCAATCGGATCCTGTTGGTTGATGGTGTTTTTCTAATACCCTCAGTGACTTCCTGTCTATGTGTTCTATCAATTGTCAAGAAAGGGATGCAACTCTCCAGTTATAATTGTGAATTTATCTATCTGTCTTCCAAGTTTTATCAGTTGATGCTGCATATATTTGGTAACTCTGTTGTTTGGTGAACACTCATTTAGGATTTCTAAGTCTTACTTGCGTATTGACCCTTTTATCAGTACATCACCTACTGTTTACATGATATACCTTCTTCCTCCCTTTTATTTCAACCTATCTATAGCTTTATATTTGAAGTGAGTTTCTTGTAGACAGCATATAGTTGGGTTATGTTTTTTTTTAACCCATTCTGTCAATCTGTTTTAATTGGCATATTTGGACCTTTTACATTTAATATAACCATTGATCTGTTAGAACTAAAGTCTGATATCAACTTATTTTTGTTTTGTTTTCTTTTTCATGTTATTTGTTCTGCTTTCTATAAGTTATTGGCATTTTTATAATTCTATTTTTATTTATTATGTGTTTTTAATGTATCTCGTTGCATAACTTGTTCAGTGGTTGCTCTAGGTATTACACTGTATATTCATAAATTATCACAATCTACTTTAATTGTCTTTTTAGCCATGTGAGTGAAGTGTAAAAGATCGACTCCAAAGTCACCCTTTTATAAAAGAGTTGTTAGATAATTCTTCTGTATACATTTAGAACCATATGAGACAGTCATGATTTTTCCTTCAACTCTCAAACGTAATTTAGAAAAATCAAGAAGAAAAACCAATGATCTTTACTCATAGTTTTGCTTACTGAGTTTTTTCTTCCTTTCTGATGATCCAGAAATCCTTCTATCATTTCCTTTCTGGTTAGACAATTTCTTTAGCCATTCTTTTAGGGTAGGTCTAGTGGCAACACATTTTCTTAGTTTTCTTTCACTTGAGACTGTCTTTTCTCCCCCCACTGTCTTTTGAGGGCTTGTTTTTATTTTAGTTTTGTCTTTAGTTCTCAGAAGTTTGACTATGATGTGTCTTGGTAAGAATTTCATCAAGTTTATCTTGTCTGGAATTTACTCAGCTTCCCAAATCTGAAAGTTTAGGTCTTTAGGAAGATTTCAGCCTTTATTTCTTAAAGGACATTTTTAGGCCTGCCCTCTTCTTTCTTTCTAGAAGTCTGGTAATGCAAATGTTAGAGCTTTCATAATTGTCCCCCAGGTCCTTGAAGTTCTGTTCATTTTCCCTTTCAGTCTACTCCCTCTCTGTTGTTCATTTTAGGCAGTATATAGTCCTACCTTCCAGTTCACTGATCCTTCCCACTGTCTCCGCCATTTATTTGTTGAGCCCATAACGTTGAGTTTTTGTGTTTTTGTGTCTTTTTCAGCTCAAAAGTTTTTCCATTTGGTTCATTTATATATCTTTTCATTTTTGCTCTGCGCTCCTATTTCTTTGTTGAAGCTTAGTATTTTTGTCATTAGTTTCAAGAATGTTTGTAATTGCTCAGGGGAACATTTTTATAATAGCTACTTTAAAATCTTGGTCAGATCATTCTAACATCTATGTTATTTTGATGTTAGCATGCATCTATTGTCTTTTATTCATTCAATTTGGGTTCTTCCTTGTTCTTGGTGTGATGAGTGATTTTGGATTGAATCCTGAACATTTGGGTAGCATGTTATGAGGCTCTGGATCTTATTTAAAACGCTTCTTTTAACTGGCTTCCTCTGACACCATGCTGGTAGAAGGGTGATGTGTTTCCTCATTACTGCCAGATGGGGGTAGATATTCAGCTTCTCCACTGGCTTCTGTTGACATCTGGGAGGGAGAATGTTCCTCATTACTGTTGGGTGGGCTATTCCAGCTCCCCAGTAGACCTCCAGTGATATTTCCTTGTACTGGAGGGGCAGGAATGCCTGTTACTGCTCTGTATATGACCTTCACCGACGCCACAGGGGTAAGAGCTCTTTGTTGTAGCAGGGATGAAAGTCCCAGCTCCCTACTCAGCCTTCTCTGACATCAGCCAGTTGGTGTTTGTGATGTTTGCTAGGGTAGAGTGGTTTTTGTCCAAATGTTTTACATCTTGTGAGGTTGTCCTTTTCCTGGTCCTTTGGCTAGAGAAAACAGGCTTTTGTTGGGTGTCCTCTTGTCAGTGTTTATTACTATTTTTGAGCTGTTGATATTTTATTTTATTGTATTTTATTCTATTCTATTCTATTCTATTCTATTCTATTCTATTATTTATTTATTCATTCATTCATTTGCTTTGAGTTGTTGGTTTCTTTAACTCCAGGCCTAATCTATATGACAAAAAAGCAAAAACTCAGAAAACCGACCATTGTGTCATTCCTTGGGTCTTGAGATTCCTGGTCGGTCTGCCTTCTTCTCTTCACCTTTCTGAGTCTTCTTATGCCGGTGTTATAAATAATCCCCAGGGTTTTCTCTGCACGTAGCACGAGGAGTAAAATAAATAAAATAAAAAGATTTTAACAATTAAAACAAAATGTTTAAAAAGTAGGTGTGCCCCACCTTTCACAGGACTTTTCAAAATAACACAGGGTAAAAATAGAATTACTGATCTTGATAATATTTCAGGAGAAGACAATCTGATTATTGTATTGCTACTATCTATCTTTGGGAGAAAGTTCTTTTCCCACACTGATATGGAGACTTCAACGGAATCAACATTTTCTTTTCTTCTCGAAACTAATATACTGGTTATGGCAAATCTAAAAATTTATTAAAACTCTAAAAAAACAATCCCCTGAGCCCTTCTGTGTTTACACCAAAGTAATTATTGTTCCAGACACCTCCTGAAGCTCTAGAGAGAATCTGGAAGAGGGTGGATGAGCACATTTTAACCTTTAATTTTCCTCTTTGTATAACTGCAAAAGGACCCCTCATTCAGAAGCTGCGGAGACGAATTTACACCTCCCTGGACCTGTCAGCTACAGAAAGGACACTTATCCTAAGCACCAAAATAATACCATAGCAAAGTGATGGACTCCACATCTAGGAATGCACGTGATGGTCATCCCAACCACAAAATTCAATCCCTTTGATTGCTGCCGATATTTGTTTCACCAAAATTTCACGTTTCTTCCCAATGCAGAATGGCAAAAAGATCTCATGCAAATTTAATCCAAAACGTTTAAACACGTGGCAAGACAACTGGGTGATGGTGAACAGGTCAGGTAACCAATGGGCTGGTCTGTCACAATGGCACGAACGAATTATTTTAAATGATGCTCCTACTCAAGTTTCCAGATGTTTTGGCCACGGGCCAAGGTAATGAATATTGCTAATCCACTGGCGAGAATGAAGCTGGCAAGCCAATTCACAGAACTGGAAATCGGGACCCTGGGTTGGGTTGTTGGGAACACACGTGTAGTATGTTTAAACGAAACGTGCTTGTCTCGTCACTGACCCAGACCAAAAATTTGCTGAGGCCCTTGAGAGGAGTATTCACTCTTCATCATCAGAAAGTAAATCTAAAAAGAAAAGATGCCGTATTTTGTTTACTTCTATTCCCTAAAGAGACCTCTTTATACTCATGAAAAGTTTGACGGTCAACCCTTTTGTCCTTTAGAGATTGGCAGTGGAAAAGTTTAGAAGAGAGATATTTAAGTGGAAATATACATATATACACATATATATACACATATAATATACATATGTGTATATACACATATAC
Organism: Panthera pardus; assembly: GCF_024362965.1. Lineage (NCBI taxonomy): Eukaryota > Metazoa > Chordata > Mammalia > Carnivora > Felidae > Panthera > Panthera pardus. The sequence goes on from NW_026526810.1 coordinate 6,581,244, forward strand.
ACATATATACATATAATATACATATATACATATAATATACATATGTGTATACATACACATGTGTATACGTACATATGTGTATACATATGTAATATACATACGTATATTATATGTATATATATATTAAAAATAAGACTTTGGTGAAGCATTAAAAAGATTCAAAATTTCAACTAACGAGAAATCACCAAAATGATTGGTATTTGTGTTGTTGTTGCTTCTGCCTGTAGTGGTGTGGCTCCAAACGCTCACTGTGTGCATCTACGTTAGGTGACCCTACCCTATAAAATGCATAGGTCACACTGCGTATACTTTCCGAGTTTGTGTTAAACTAGAAAATATGCGTCCGAGGCCCACCTAGGGGGCACCAGGAAAAAAGTCTAGACCTCAGGACGAAGCAACTGAAACTGGGGTAAAAACTCGCCCTTTGGACACAGTGTGGCACCTGCCGCCGTAGATTTCGCAGTCTCGCTTCCCCTTTCACAGACCCACTGACAAGAGGGTATTACAATTTTTGCTGACATCAGTGACCTGGCATCACTGATTTATTCCCTGCTTCGGTTTACAGAGGAATAAACCGGTAATTAATTATATATCAGAACATGAGAATCGACCTGGCAATAATGTACAGGCTAAGAACGCTCTATTTACATATGTAGGTTATTTAAAATATGTCTTGTTAAATAAATATTTAAAATACCTCCTTATTTCGCTTCATAAACTGTTTGGACTAAGGCTGCAATGCTATCCGCTGCAGAATGTTCGAAAGAGTGCAAGAGTTGCCAAAGATTCTCATCTCTGCCTGACCTGCAAAATTCGTCCTTGTCCGTGCACGCCAGGGCGCATGGAAAGTCTCCTTAAGGAAAACCACAGCATAAAGTCTCTAGGCTGCCACTGAAATCGGTAATATTGGTGCAAACGTGATCCTCGACAAATGATCAAACTTACCTTTATGTTGAGGGCGGGTATGGACAGCAGAGATCTAGACAGAAATTAACCACAATTAACACGACTACGTCGGAGACGGGAGGTTAAGCAGACGGGAAGTAAGAGAAGGGGATGATTTGACAACAAAATATTCCCCCCTGCTCTGGATCCTCTTCCCTGTGTAAATGTCCAGAATTATTTTTAAAGGCGAACACAATCAAACACAGGACTCAAATCTGTACGGAGCCTCAGGGGCCAGGGCTCCCCGTAAGGATAGGAGCCCATGTGACCAGGCCAGCAGTCATGGGAGGGCGAAGCCTTTTGTACCTTGCAGGAAGGCTGTGCTCAAAATCAAGCCAGAGCCCAGCAGGGTTTTGGGCTTGGGTTTGGTGCTCTGAAAAGTTAGCTTTTTTTTTTTTTTTTTTTTTTTTCCTGGAGGACATCTCCGCTTATCTGAAACTGCGGGGGGGGTTTTCTCCAGAGCACATTTGCTCCCTACAGAACGCGATCACAAACCTATCAACTCCTGGTCCACCAGGGGGAGCACTTCACCAGCACAAAACAAACCTTCCCCAAAGGAAGTCACCGAAGGCGCCGCTTCCTCTCAACTCACGCAGCTTGACGACGACCCGGATTTTTATCGGTTCTCCGAGCTGTGGCACTCACATACCTAACACTGATTTCCCACGTCCAGCCTCATGCCGGTGGGATACGTGGGGGGCTCAGGCGCGGACACATTACGCACCCAGCAGATTTTGCAGGGGGACTTGAAAATTACTCGTTGTAATTTACAGAAACGCCTTGTTTTATTATAGGAAATAACTTCGTCCCTGCTTCCACACCGGCTTTCTGTGGGCCAGACCGGTAGATGGATCAAACTACTGATTCTGTACGTATTCAAGCGCAGGAGTGAAATCAGGCACCCGATCGTTAATGTGGCGTGTAAGTGCGCGTGTGTTTGTGAGAGGGAAACAGACGACACACTCCCACAGGTCCTGAAGCCAGGCATCTACCACCGCTTGCTGATTCTTCCAGGCCCTTCTTCGGCAAGGCCTTTGGCCGGAGCCCTGTGGCTGGGAAGGAAAACAGCTGTCAGAGAAAGGACCCGTGTTGATGATAAGCCGTTTGTGCACAAGCTCAGACTTCACCCCCAGCCTGTCCAAACAACACAGCTGTGGGCTCAGCGGACCTGTGTACGGATCGGAACCCCCAAACCTGCTGAGAAAAAAAAGAGCATCACAACAGTCTTCCAGTGGCTTCAAAATTCATGGAAGGCATTGCCCTTGGGGAACCAAGTTTTACTTTTCATAAGGGTTTGTTCCTTGGGCTCCTTATCCTCAGCCTCCTTCCAGGCGCTTCTGTTTCTTCCTCTGCTAATAGCCTCCCTGCGGCGGAAGGTGCGGGCTCTGGGATCCAGGCTTTGGCGTCACGTGGGAATTGGTTGGAAATGCAGAACTTCAGGCCATATCCCAGACCCCCCCTGAGTCAGCATCTGCCTTTTCACAAAACCCCTTGGGGTTTGGAGTGTATATTTCATAGTCAAAACTCGACTCACAGAGACCCTTGTCTTGGGACTGGTCTGCATTTTTGCTTTTTTTTTTTTTTTTTTTTTTTAACGTTTATTTATTTTTGAGACAGAGCATGAACGGGGGAGGGTCAGAGAGAGAAGGAGACACAAAATCGGAAGCAGGCTCCAGGCTCTGAGCTGTCAGCAAAGAGCCCGAGGCAGGGCTCGAACTCACGGACCGTGATATCATGACCTAAGCCTGAAGTGGGATGCTTAACGGACTGAGCCACCCAGGGGCCCCTGGTCTGCTCTTTTTAGAATAGGCAGATGAGATGCGTAGATGCGTCCTTCTAAATAGGATGAACAGGTATCACGATTATTACATGGCCTTAGGTTATATGCCACCGACCTCAGAAGCAGCAGCATGGAAAGAGAGGGTTCAGTGTTGAAGGTAAAAACCAACCAAACAAAACCCTCAGCCTCCAATCTTAGCTCTGGCCCTCGGAGCTCTCACTTTCCTCACTGTCCCTGATAGGTATTAACTCCACTGGGAAGGTTAAAGGACCTCCCACCCCCCGAACATGTAGAAGATTCAGGTGATATTTTTCTTTCCCTTCAGAATCAGGTTTCCCATCGATGACTATTATCGAGGTATGTGGTTATTAATATTTTTCCTTTTACTATTCTTTTTTTCCTGCTAACTTTTTGCTTGTCTTATTACTTCTGCATAAAACAGGGAGAAAGAAACGGTGAGCCTCAAGTCAGCCTATATATTTACTCATAAGTTGCTTCGTTGAATGATTCTGGAAAAGGAGAACACTGAAATAAAAAAACCTAAAATGATCATTTGGGACTTGGGGGGGATGTTCCGAGACCTATTCTTAATGTTGCTATATCAAGGATATGAAGGGTGATTGAAGGAGGGGAATCATTCTAGAGCAAGAAAAAGAAAATACCCATGAAATTCCCTAAAAATGAGGAAGGGACAAGCTAGGTCCCAACAAACACATCTGTTAATACTATCATGGGAGCATTGTCGCAGCTGGATGGAATTAGTGACAGGTATTTGTGTTGTAGTATTATGACATATTGTCTGTATTTCTCTGAAGAATGGGACTTAAGGAACAACATTCTGTGTCGCTCATTTTCTTTCTGGTCTTTTGTATTATTTTTTGGCCAATTCTGGAATGTGATATACTGAATTTTGGCACAAATGCACTAGAAGGTAAACCTCACCTGTTTACCCGCTGCTTGGTCACTAAATTGGCTGTCATTTCTTCTGAAGGAAACATCGGGGTGGAAGAGAGACAACAGGGGGCTTATTTTCTTCCCGAGTAGAGGTTTAACACGGCCAACGAGAGGGAAAGCGGTCCGAATCAGATGTCCCAGTTTCCCTTGGGTCTGGCTGTCCAGGACGTCCAGATCCTTCACACAAAAAAAGAGATCTCACAGCCCCTCGAGAATGTCCCGGGTGAGGGGGTGGGGGACCGAGGGGTATGACCACCCTGTTGACTTGCAGCGAGGGAACCCGTCCCCAGAGAGTTTTTGACAGCTTCCCCCAAAGATCCTCTGTCCTGCCCTCCCAGATGGCTTTCCTCCTACTGTCTTCTTCTCTAGAACCTCCTGTTCAGTCTTCAGAGGAAATAGCTACATTCCAAAGAACGAACTCAAGAGAAGTAGACACTTCTCATTCCAGACCCACATCAAAGCAACCTATAGATTTAATAGAGTATAAATGACACAGTTATGCACTCCCCTTCCCTAAACGAACCTCACTGTTTAATTCTGTTGGCCACACAATTTCATTAATGCTCTGTGTATATTCCAGGGCATCGCATTTATTCTATTTGAACTTCCGAATATCCAGTGGAAGTTGAAAGAAAGTCCATGCGATGTCCCCCCGCCTCCCCAGTTTCTACTGCAAGCTTCTGTGAAACCTAGCAGCGAGAATGCTAAATGATCGTAAGAATGTCTGATTCAGGGGCGCCTGGGTGGCTCATCCCAAAGGATGAGCACCGCTGCGGCAGGCAGGTGATTCAGATACACGAATTCCATGACTCGGAGGCTCTTTGCTTCTCAAGAACACAGACCTTTCAGTACCTCCTGGGTTTCTTAATTTTTACAACCATCATCAAGGAAGAAAAAGTTCTTTTCTTTCTTGTCAAGCGTTAATATACAAGCTGAATCATTAGCGTGAGTTATCACCGCTCTTGTTTAAAGCCATGTAGCCACGTTCACAAGTATCAAAGTACTTTGCGAGATGAAAACAGCCTCAGACACGTAGGAGTGAAGTATTGCCAGCATCGAGGAGAGAAAATAAAATGTCTTTCATTCTTTCATTCCATCTCGGGACCAGATTTCTTTGGAGAGGAATTTTTACTGGAATGGGGTAAAAACAGGGAAAGTCTGAATGTAGCCCACAACTGGCTTTCTGGGGGGAAAAAAAAAAGCTACACATGGAGAGGGTTTGGGGGACGAAGTTCTTCTGTCGGCCCTGTAAGATCTTCGCATCTGCAAAGGAAAGAGACAGATTCGAAAAAAAGACTGGTTCTCACGGACAATCTCATGGTCAAGAAGTGACTGTCTGTGGCTCCAATCCCGGTGCTTTCTATCCCAGACTTAGTTACAAAATCTCTGCAAGACAGAGGCAAGAGAAAGTTCAGAAAAGTGAAGGATCCTCGGGAAGAAACCAAACTTGCATTCTGAGGAAGTTTATTACCAGAGCAGAGTTTTCCTGATGAGGAATAAATCGCTCCCTGTCAATTTCCCCGTGAAATCTTCACGTGATACTAAACCCACAGGACGTGTCCCTTGCTGAGTGATGATAAACAATAACAGATTATGTATTCTAAAATAATCTTAAAAGGAGGTGTCCTGGATACGAGTTAGATGAAACCCTTTACATTTAAATAAATTTCTCACAGGAATATTTGCCTTACTTTTCTATATATATGCCTCACTTTTCAGGGGGTGTTTTGTTTTGTTTTGTTTTTTAATGCAAAAGCACCATTGAAATACACCACCACAGGGTCTTTCAACCCTAACGCAGTTGATATCTGGGGCCAGATAACTAATTCTTTGTGGGGACGGTCCGTCCTGTCCATCATTGGATGTTTATGAACATCCCTAACCCCTGCCCACCGGATGCCTCCTGGAAGCATCCTCCCCGCACCCGGCTGGGACCATTGAAAATATCTGCGGACGCTGCCGAACGTTCCTGGGGCCGAAAGCGACCTGGGCTGAGAACCACTCACTGCGTTGCTGCTTTGCTAAACCGATGCCGAACATTTGACGGCAAACTGTCATTCTGTAGAAAACTGTATAACAACCCTCGTGTCTTAATTGCTTTGCTGTTTGGCGTTGCTGAGCCTAGGTTTGCGATCCATCTTTGAGAGAACATGGCCCGGTTTTATGGAGCTTGGTCAGCTCCTTAAAAACATACCCTGACAGCTGCTGAGGCAAGTCGCTTGTCAAATTCCGGACGGGTTGTACAGCACCCCCCGGCCCTGTCGTCTCGATGAGAAAACGAGGATACTACTAGCTGTGCTTACAAAGTAAAAAACCACTCACCGGGATAGCAGGTTAAATGTCCTGACCTTGTGAAGTAGCCTCAAGGAGCAAAATCAAGCAAAATGGTAAGACAACAAGTACGTGCGAGGTTGCACAATTATTAACCATTAAGCAATACTGGCCTGATGCGTAAGTGTACTTTGCTCTTCTGAAAAGGGTCCAAGCGCGTCCCTACCCAGTCTCAAGGATGAACTTCAAAGCCCGCCACGGAACAATACAGCGCTCGTCTCAAGAAACGCCTTTGTTCCTGGAACACGTGTTTTGAAACTCAGCCCCCAAAGGAACGGCACACTCGGTTTCCCAGAGAACCTTGGTGAATCGACAGGGTGCGTGGTCTAACCGGACAGGTGTTTTGGAAATGACTTTGCCCTGAAAGACGGAACACGGGGTGGATGTACCTGTGGGAGGATCCGCTGCCGTGGGCTCACGGGTCTCCCGAGAAACAGCGAAATCAGGTCATAAACGTGAGGATTGGGGTCACATGGAGGCTGGCTTCCCCAAAATAGCAGTAGCCATTCGCAGCCGGCCGAAGGGCTGGACCCAATCAGTGCCACCGTGCCTGGGCGGTCGCCCAGCCCAGGACAGGGTGCGCGGTGACGTTTACCAGAGGATAAGTAGGGCAGGCGTTGGGAACAGAACACCAACCTGACATCTTTGTGTTGATCGAGCTGCATCACACGGCACTCACTGGCCTAAACGGTGTGCGTGATGTGTCACGGGATACGGGGATGTGTAAGAGAAGGTAACGGAGGCAGAGCCAATCATTCACACAAACAAAGACTTCTTTCTTCAGCCCTTTGAAAGGGTCTTTGGACACAGTTCCCTTGTGTAACAATCACTAAGCCCTCTTCTCTCGGAATTGTGACTGACCCGTGCTCCCGGCTACCCTCGGAGTAACTTCTCCCCTTTCCCGTGTGGTAGGTGACCTAGTTTACAGGACTTTCACCAGGCGTTGCTCTAGTTACCTCCAAAATTAACCCGAACAAAGGCAAGGCCATCTTGAGGGGGTCGAGGCGCTCATGCCCCATGCCAGGGGGCTTTGTGTTGCGGGGTGCCCACTTGTGAAAGGCTGGTCGTTACGTCTTCTTTCCCCCCCCCCCCACATTCTCTGGACTGAGCCTGGGCTTACATAAATCCTTTCGTTTGAAAGAAATGTGTGGAAAGAAAAGAAAACTGTCTTCAACCTGCAAAGCTTTGATTGCTGGGTAGAATTTGACACGCTCTTCGAGGTGAGGCCACGAGAGCCCAGAACCTAGTGAAGACGAGGCATGAAAACTCACAAAAATCTATTCTGACTTTCTGTCAAAAGAACCAGAACCTGTACGCGGGCCTGACGTGCTGTGGCCATGGGCCTGTGTGAAGGACAAGGTCATCTCCTACTTAAGATGTCTTCAAAATCTGACAGGTTTTACCTGTTAATACAAACTACAATGGTTTCTGCAGCATAGAGTAGGGAGCCTTTATTTGTTGGTCAAATCGGCCTTTTTTCTTATGTGTCGTTATTACAGTGCCTTGGATGCCAAATCGGAGTCTGAAGCCAAAATACCAAATATTCTGCGGTGGGAAGAAGGATTTTTTTTTAATAAATAAAATTAAAAAAATAATTTACAAGAGCAATGAACAAGAAGACTTTGAGTTCTCTTATCAAATGACGGCAATAACACCAAAGACGTCTCCGTCACAATTTTATTATTTTCTTCCGCACCATAGGACAGAGCTGGGTTTAAGGAACTAACAATCTCTTGTCGGTTGCTATCTTCCCTGTGTTTGTCATGGATCAAAAGGGGGCCAGGTGTGAACTCACAGTGAGACAAATCTATCATTTCTCCTGGATAAAACAACCCCAGTGTAGTTCTGTGGCTATGTGAGTAGTCCATAAGATTTATGCTCCTTCAAAATATCATCTTAGGGGCGCCTGGGTGGTGCAGTCGGTTAAGCGTCCGACTTCAGCCAGGTCACGATCTCGCGGTCCGTGAGTTCGAGCCCCGCGTCAGGCTCTGGGCCGATGGCTCGGAGCCTGGAGCCTGTTTCCGATTCTGTGTCTCCCTCTCTCTCTGCCCCTCCCCTGTTCATGCTCTGTCTCTCTCTGTCCCAAAAATAAATAAAAAATGTTGAAAAAAAAATTTAAGAAAAAACCAAAATATCATCTTAAAGCAAGGGAATTTGTTGTTCATACACCAATGAACTTTCTTCTTTTTCCAATTGAATCCATCACTGTGGGTGTATTGATTTCAGTTTCCTTCCCTCAGCATGCCCTTCCTTTCTTTTTTGAAGTAATCCTCCTTGAAATTTGTAGTAAAAATGGAATTCATCATGTTCCCTCCTTGGATCCACTGGTCTTGGAACTGAACTCTCTGCTTGAACACAGACGTCCCGGAGAGTCAGGATTTGAACTTCTGTTTCTGGGCTGGGAACCGTCTCAGTCATAGCCTAAGCTAATAAATGATTTAGGGTTTGTGGAATCCTTTCTTTTTTCTCTTTAAACTAATCTCAGAACAATACTCGATCGTAAGGTCATTGTCAACAGCTTGCTCAATTTGTCCTGTTAGAGAACCGTTCTTTCCAAGCTTGGCCAGCTGCAATTTCTTCACTTTAATGTGCTGCCACATGGATCAGCCTTGGAATTCAGTCTGGCCTTGCATTTCAGCTGACTTTATAATTTAAATATAATTGCTGATGCACTTTCAAGAAAAAAAAAAAGAAACTTCAGGAAATTGCAAATGCTTATTTTAGTTTAGAACAGCAACGGTATTTTATGTTGGGAGAATGGTGGCATGACTTCTGGAAAAATGCACATTCATCATCCTCTATAATCTAGGACTCGTTAGCAGGTTTAGTCTAGAGATAAAGTTTCATAGGGCGCTCTGTCTATTTATTTTGGAGACTCCAAGGTGCCTAAAGTGGGTTTGTGACATAACAGGTGAAAAGAGGAGCCAGCAGTCTCTGTTCTAGTCCCAGACTTGCCGTTGACTCATAAGATAGCCATCCTTGTTCTCCCTTCATGCGTCCCTTCACTACATACCTATAAGATATGATAGTATGTCCCAGGCATCACTGGGCTCTGGTAGGAAGGGAGTCCTAGACAACTGCAGCCCCGTCTTCCCTGGGAGTCCATATCATGGCTTCTGGAATCATCCTCACAGTTCGGGGGCTTCCCAAGACTGGCCACTGGTGAATGGATGGTGCCTCTTGTCCCCTACCCGTCTACATCTCCCACCTGGTGGTCGTGCTAAAGCACACATCCTGCTATCCCTGTGTGTGCAGGATTAAGACCAAACTCGTAGGCATGGTGTTCAAGGCCAATCTACACGTTCCTTTCAGGGCGCTCACTCTGCGTTTAGCCACTCAGAGTTGCTTAACTTGCCCTGACCTTGTTCTTTTCTCTCCCACCTTCAAGTCCCTCCAAGTACCCTTCCAGCTACTTTAAATGTTCTTCCCTATTTCTTAGGGGAATCCATACATTTCAATATCTGTAGAGCTATGTCTCCTTACTTCACTGAACCCCTTGAGTCCTGAGGGAGGGACTAGTGGCTTTGCCTTCGTCGTTCCCTGGTCCCTTTACACCTAGCTTTTACCACTCTGTGCTCATTAGTTGACTTGTCTCTGTTCCCCCATCTAACTCCTGGAGATCATGACCTTCTTAAAGCAAGAACCTGGCGGCACCTGGGTGGCTCAGGCAGTTGAGCACTTTGGCGTCCGACTTTGGCTCAGCTCACGATCTCCAGGTTCGTGAGTTTGAGCCCCGTGTCGGGCTCTGTGCTGACGGCTCAGAGCCTGGAGCCTGCTTCGGATTCTGTGTCTCCCTCTCTCTCTCCCTCTCCCCCACTAGCGCTCTGTCTCTCTCTCAAAAAAAAATATAAATAAACATTAAAAAAAATTAAAGCAAGAACCTGAGTCCTATAGGTTTTTGGCCCCATCCCATATTGCTCCACAAGTATGCAAGGGAGCAAGAAAGACAGAAGGGAGTGAAGGAAGATGGCTGTGGATGTCTCACAGATATATTTGGATTTAACAGGTCCAAATGGGACATCTGGATTCTTTCCAGCCCCCTGTCCTCACACCGTATTGCGGTCTTTCCTTGGCCTCCTCTGTTTCAAGCACCCAACTGTGCTTTAGACCTGCAGGTCTCCCTTGGGTCTCCCTTTCCCCTTCCATGGCCAATCCCTGTCTAATCTGTCCTTCAGGCCCAACCCAGTGTGGACTCTCCCCCATCCTCTACTCTCACGTCTTCCCTTCCTAGGCTACAGGCACAAGACCTTCCAACAACCTCTCCTCTTCTTCCCACCTCGTGACCTCCTACGCTTATGATAACCTTAATGTTCTTCCTCCACACCCCCTCGACTAGATCCTTCTCATCCGTTGTACTTTGGTTTAAGCATTACTGCCTCAGAGACCTTTATCTTACTTCTGTATCCAAATAGTCACCCTCCTTGGCATTCTTACTCTCCTCCAGCTTTTTCCTGTTCCCCGCAAAGTAATCTGCTTACACACGGGTCCACGCAACCCTGACATGGCAGTGTAATTACGAGTGGGTTTTCTTCGCATCTCTTTTTCTCTCCTGATGAAGGGCGGCCACTAGGAGACATACTCGCGCATGGAACTCGCTTGCTTTGGGAGGATAGAGCTCCAACACTATGTGCAGCTTTCTACTAGCCTTCCTTTATAAAATTAAACAATTCAAAAACTGTCACAAGCCTAGATCCTAAAGAGTAAAAATGCCCCCGTAAAACAACAGCTAATTAATAGGCAAAATCAAAACATGTAGCACTCTCCTAAAGTCCACCAATGGGAAATGATGCAGATCCTATTAACAAAGTGTTAAGTAATTAAAATTCAGCATGAAGAAGGAGAAACGGTAAACTTCTAATGGCAACTAAAGACCCTCTACTTAAAATTCCATAATTACACCAGCCCAAGCAATCGTTTCTCTTCGAAACTTTTCCAATTGGCTTTACCTTTGATTCCATCTCACGACAAAACATTATGGCTACAATTACGTATGCATATAAAATTTTATAATCATACGATCATATGACACACGTATATTGTGCTGATTCGATATATATTAGTGTTGATGAATATGATATTGATAAATATGATACACACGGATACTAGTGTTGATTTGAAATCACATGTCAAATGGGCACAGGGTACAAAAGAAACTGTATCTTTATTTATCAGGATTTCTTGCGTTCAGCTTGGGAAGGGCTCTGGACATTTCCGACTGTGAGGTTTGGCTGCATGTGGGTCCTGTGTAAGTGGAACTGGTTGTAGTTCATTTCCAGCTGTAGATGCCTTAACGAAACGGAGATGCTCTTGAGAATGCCAGATGGTCCAATCACCGGAATGTAAAGAGAGAATCTCCTTTCGGGTTTTTAGTGCCCGTTAGAAGTTTACCTATTACCCTTTTTGTATGCTACATTTTGTATCATTACAACACCTCCAAAATAAGGTCTGGATTGTTTCTCACTGGTACGCCTCAGGAGAGGGCAACAAGGTGGAATTTTATTTAGTAACTGTTATGTGTTCTGGGGCATTGTTCTCTTTGGGAACGTAGGCTTCTTGACAGAGTTATTGAATTCTCCCATTTAAAGAAAAAAAAAAGAATGTTTTTCAAAGCATGTTAGATCTCATGATTTGATGATGAATTCATGAGACAACAATTCGGACTGAGTATTAGAAAAATATTCCAGCTGGGAAATAACACCTCGAGGGAAGAGGGAGAAGTCCCACTGCTTGAGTCAGTTGGGTTTGGATGAAACTCGGGTGGGGGGAGGAGCAGAGAGACCCAGCCAAAGGAAGCTAGCTCTGCATAACCCAACATGGTATTTCCATCTCTAATTTCTGAGTTTGTGACTCTTGTGGGAATTTTTCAACCCATAAAGCGTGCCCTTTTTCTGTCCCTGCTAATGGCCTAATGAAATAAACACTCATAAATACATGAAGTTCCTAAAGATAAGATCTGAATATCAGCTTCTCTCTCTCTCTCTCTCTCTCTCTCTCTCTCTCTCTGTCTCTGTTTGTTACCTGGCAGAAGGTGTTTTACCATCGTAGTGTATTGGTCATGTGATCTCTTTGAGTTGTTCTTTTCCCCGCTTCACCCTGGACATCAGAACTCTGGCCATTCGATTCTTTTAAATGTTTTGATGCCTAAGTACCCTGTGCTAAGTCATTAAGAAGAAGGAAGAATCCCACGTTGGAGTTGTCGGAAAGGCTTTGCTTAAAGAAGCAGGGTTGAAGAAGGGAAATGTGTGACCATGAGAAACGAACGGTGCGGAAATTGTGGACGAGGGCCAGTCAGTAGAGGCAAAGGGGCTGCAGCCTGAACATTTCCTGTGACGTTCTTTATTGCCCTGGATTTAAATTCTCTATCTTTGTGCCCACCACCAGGCTCTCTGTGAATGGAGCACGCTGCTGTTAACTCTCGTTTTTTCTCGTGCCTAATGCATCTCTTGCCGTAACATGACACACGACTTTGGGCATGCTGGGCATGCCCAGTGTGTGAATGAATGTACATCAGAACGGTTCCACCTCCAGATTCGTGGCAAACTCCTGCTCTCAAACCGCAGTCTCCCCTCTCCTGCCCATTCCCATCTCTACAGGACAAATACCTTTTCCTTATGACCCCCTTTTTCCAATTTCTAGTCTTCAGGGCTAGCTTCCTTTGCCTTTTGCTTTACCCCATAGTCAGACGTTGCAACATTACCCTTTCTGGCACTCAAGGTTGTTTTTGTTTGTTCGATTGGTTGTTTGGTTTTGGGGTTTGTTTGTTTGTTTGTTTTTGCATCTTTGTCATTTACCACACTCTTGTACCCCTCCTCACCCTGAGTTTACGAGCCAATGTGTCTCTGCATCCCAGCTCTCAAGCTCCCTGCTCATCCTGGTTGTGATATTGGCTTTTCTAATATTTCTAGCAACATCGCAGTTACTTCTTGTTCACACTTCCACAGCAAAGAATCCAAAAATATAACCCCGTGCTTTAATAGTTTCCCTTAGTCTCAGAAAGAGACCTCACTGCTGAGATGTTGAGAAGAGAGTGACCACCCCGTTTGCACACCATCGTTCTTCCATTTCCTCATCGCTGTTTTTTTCTTCTCCCAGCAAATCCAATACTACAAGGCACTCCAAGAAATCTGGGTTCCGCACTCAAATCAGTTTAGAAACTATGACCTGCCACAGCCTCATTTGGGATATTTACAAGACCAATCCAGCCAATTAAAGGTGGTAAAGAACCTTGTTCACCTCAGTTTAACTTAGAATCCCCTAAATGTTTTTGAACACACAACCCTGGTTTTTTTTTTCCCTTTGGGTAACACCCATTAACACTACAACACTCTTGAGATATGGAACAGACTTTGGATTACTGCCTTTGCATATATCATGTCCAAGTTCTTACCATCAAATCGATAAGTAAACAAACTAAACCCTCCACAGCGTTGATAACCCTCACGAATGTGTCTTCTCATTTCTCCTTCTTTATACCACTCCGCTGATTGAGACAAGGTCTTAGTCTCTAACCCCCTTGATGGAATTCTCTTCACTCTATGTAGCTACCTCTTACGTGTAGACATCTCGTCTGTAGCTCTGGTCTCAAACTCTGTCCTATGTTATAATGCTCTATTTCTGATTGTGTGCTTAAAATCTCCACTGGGTGACCTCTTATAGCCCCAAGCTAAATATGTCTATTTCCCAGCCCATCACAGCAGTCAACTCCCACCCGGAACCTGCTCTCGGTCAATGGCACCAGGATCTTGTTTGTCCCAATGCCTATCATTTGAATTGTATAAGAAAGGGTAAAATGAGCATTTTCCTCCAAGTCAGATGCACCTGGAGTTTAGTTCGGGCTGTGATTGACTCATTGTTCTGGCTTCCAGATCTTCATTTATAAAATAATGGCAAGAAGAAACAGCCCTTACCCATAGAGGTCTTGTGAGCTTAGTGGATACTTCATGAATGCAGTGTCTTTTCCCCTTGAAATACCTCATAGATCCATTTCTCCTTTCTGTTCCTCTTTCACTCCTAGTTTAGACCTCGACAATCACTTAATAATCCTAATATTTGTTTTTAGGACTTTAACATCTCTCTTCCCTCCATATTCACTATGCACAGTTATCCTGCACATATATAAAAAAATATAAATATGGAATTATGCACAGTTATATCGTTATACTGTAACGATAAAATCCTTAGAGGAAGAGACGACGTGTATATAAAATACAGTCTTTCCATCATACAGTGAGAAAGTTATGTTTTATTTCGCTGGGTACTTGGGGCCATTATTTGACTTAAGCTATAACAAAAATCTTTGGAACCATGGGGACCTTTAGAATAGAATTTTGCTAAGTGCATTTCCCATTGTCTCCTGGGAGCTGAAGGAACGGAGGAATGTGGTTTAAGACAAGAGTATATCATCCTGTCAATGTTCCTGATTGTTTTACCAACTCAACTTTTATATACATGGCCACCACCCAAAACAGGAGAGAAAAAACAAAAATGACAGTGGCTGAGAGATATAGAATTCCCTTCTAACTGCACAACTTGGCATTTAAAAAATATTTATAATTTACAAGAATAAACAATGAGGTAATGGTCCATAGGGTTCTCTGTGGCCAATTTGGACTTGAAACAGTGGTGGGTCACTGTCAAATATTTCAAGTTCATATTCAATTTGGAACATGACCAAGGCATTCAAAAGAATAGACGGAGTTTTTCAAACCACCGGAGATGGGAAATGTGAGCTGGAAATCTCATGTGCCTTCATGGTGTTCTCGATTCTCTTGGTTTAAGGCAGAAATGAGCAATTAAGTTTAAGTCAAACATTTTACATTACTAAAAACTAAACCGATGGGTATTGACTTTTTAGTCCTCATTAAGCCCGCCGCCTTTCTAAAGTTCACAGTCATTTTTATAAAAGCGACTGCATGATCTGTGTTAATTTAATTCTAACTGATCCATTCTTGTGCATGGTAAACAATAGAACTTCTGCAGTTGCCCAAATAGCTTCTCAATAGAATGTTCCAGCTCATTCCTCAGTTGTAGAAGTGGTTTGAAATGGCCCCTCTCCCACCTTGTTTTTGTCCTTCAGGTCTTAGAAACAAAAGCATACCTTTCTCAGTTCTTTATAGTTAGTTAAAGTGCTGCGCCCGGTTGGGAGGGAAATCACACCTCATTTGGTTTAGGTACGTTAAGGTTGGGTCTACACAACTGGAGTTGAAATGGAGCAAGACTGAAAAATATAGTTAGCCTGATTTTCTGGAAAAAAGTGGATGTTGTGTCACCAGGACAACGGTGGGGGTGGCACCTCCGGGTCCATGCTGTCTGTCTTGGTGGTGACAATGAACCGTGGCAAGTCAAATCGCCTGAAACCTTTTGGGGTCGCTATGAATTAACCGAAATGGTTAAAACGTGCAACCTAACACTTCCCATCATGTGAATCACAGAGAGAAAATTTTAGTATATTAAGATAATCTCATCTAGGCTTCCATTTGCCATAAGTTTGAAAACATGTGCCCTAACCTTGGAGCTCGTTACTTCTTCCATGTCATTACCATTTTTGTTTTTGTGTTGTTTTATGTAGGCTCCGTGCCCAGAGTGGAGCCCAAAGTGGGGCTTGAACTCACAGCCCTGAGATCAAGACCTGAGCTGAAATCAAGAGTCAGGTGCTTAACTGACCGAGCCACCCAGGTGTCCCTCATTATTTTATTTGGTGTCCCAAATAAAACCTCATTATGGTTTTATTTAAAGCAGAAGAAGCTCAGGGAGGAACTATAACCTACTTGTGATGGCAATCAATAACCCGCAGAATGGTTTCTGACAGCTACTCTCTTTTTGTCCTACTAAATGCAGCTGTTCCTTGCACACAGTAGGTGAACATTAGTCAACATTCACTGAGTTTAATATATTTATTTGGGGCAACATAGTTCAGGCTTTAAAAAAACTCATGAGAAATGAAGATGCCAAGGTGACGTCACATAGTGTAATTGTTTTTGTGTCCTTCCACCCTACCCACTCCCAATTCAAATTCCAGGGAAAATGGGAAACCTTCCCTGAGTGAAGGGGAGGGTTTATTTCCCTAACATTGAGAACACAACCCAGGCTTGGGTTCAAGTTCTGAATCCACAGTCTCTTCGTTGCCACATGGAATGCCTTACGTATGCAGTCTTTCGACACACCCTGAGGGGATTCCGTGATGCTCAGGGCACTGGTAATGGAGCAGACGGTGCCCCATCGCCCAGATGCCAGGAGTACCTTACACACTGTCGAGAGCGTGTTTCAAGTCGCCATTATTTCAGAGGACTTAAAAAATGAGCTCTAAGTTGTTCAACCCATGAGATCAACCTTACAGTCTGAAAGTAATAGGCAACTGCATTAACATTTTTTTTTTGATACTTATGTTTGCCCCAGACTTTTAGTATCATCTAACTTGGGGGGTGTGTGTGTGTGTGTGTGTGTGTCTGGTTTCCTTTCTTTCTTTCTTTCTTTCTTTCTTTCTTTCTTTCTTTCTTTCTTTCTTATCTTCATTGCTGTTATTTGTTTGTTTGTTTTACTCCAACATATTATGAAGGCAAAATCTTTGGTTAAGGTCCACTGATACAACATGGGTCAACATTCACTATTTAGAAGTTAAAATTGATTTTTCTTCCATATCTTATTGATAGCTTAAAAAAGATACTGCTTACTCTTTTAAAACTCCTCAATTAGCATTTCATTTGATTTTTGTGTGTGTGTTGTCTATAATCAGTAGAATTCTTGAGAGATTTTTATGTGGTTTTTTTTTTCCTATTCTTCACTCCCTCCCACCAGATGCCCATAGGCATTTTTTAAAAATGTTTATTTATTTATTTTGAAAGAGAGCAGGGGAGGGGCAGAGAAAGAAGGAGGGAGAAAATCCCAAGCAGGCTCCACACTGTCAGCATATCAGCACAGAGCCTGACTCGGGGCTCGAATTTCAGGACCATGAGATCATGAGCTGAGCCAAAATCAAGAGTCAGGCGCTCAACTGACTGAGCCACCCAGGTGCCTCCCTCCCCCACCGGCATTCGAGTAGCCTTTGTGCACCCCAATGGAAGCTGTGACCCACTCCACACCCACAATACCATTTGCAACAGCAGTGACAAAATCATAAGCACGGAGGGGTTGGGACTTCTCAAAACCCTTCACTGCTGGGTATTATTCCTACCCTTGGAATCTTCTCTTGTCATTTTTGTGGTCATGACAAGTCACCGACAACTAATGTAAAAATGAGAGTCTGGGAAAGCGGTCCCCTGAGCTACCCTGCTGGACGATTCTTTTCCGCCTGGAGAAGGCGTCTCACGGTGTTTCCTTCTGAGCCCTGGTTTGGATTCCAAGGCTCTCCCGCATCCAGACTTCTTCCTGCAAGCAGTGAACTTTGTTACGAAGTCTTATCAAATGCTTTTGTTTGATGGGGAACAGAAGCAGTGTGCTTCCTGGCCAAACGTGCTATAATATCTGCAGCGAACTTTCCGAAGTTCTTCAGGCAAGACCTTCCCCCATAAAACCTAGTGGCCGGCCTCGGAAGACCGTCGGCTTTTCAAGGTGCTCTTTAGCTAAAATCCACTGCAAACATGCTCAGTATTTCCTTTCACACCTGCTTTCTTTTCAGAGTCCAGAAACTCAGCACCCGGTGAAGCCATACTTGAAAAATAATATAATGTCACCCTTCAGTCGGTTGTCAGTGGCGAGGCCTGAAATTCTTCTGGGGACATCACAGGATGCCTTGCTTCTATTCATTATTGAGAAGTGTTTGGACAGTGGCAAGACTGACCTTTGGGGAAAGGGCTGCTTGGGAGGTCAACTCTGACTTTACCGTCGGAGACTTGAGAGAGTTCTTTAACTCAGCATTTCAGTTTTTCTTTTTTTAATTTTTTTAAGTTTATTTATTTATTTTGAGAGATAAGAGAGCGAGCAGAGGGAGGGGCAGAGAGAAAAAGAGAGAGAGAATCCCAAGCAGGCTCCCCACCGTCAGTGAAGAGCCCTCCCGACGCGGGGCTCAAACCCACAAACCGTGAGACCGAAACCAAGAGTCAGACACTTAACAGACTGAGCCACCCAGGTGCCCCAGCATTTCAGTTTTTCTCATAAATATCGATACTGTATCAAGTATAGATTTAGAACCGTTGCAGGAACTATTTTTTTTTTTTTTTAGGAATTATGTGTAAAGAACGCACCAGATAGTAGGTCTTTCAAAAATAAAAGAAAAAAACAAATCTATTGAACACAGTTTTTAAGGACTTTAAAATGTTTTAATGTTTATTTATGTTGAGAGAGAAAGAGAGAGATGCAGAGTGTGAGCGGGGGAGTGCAGAGAGAGGGAGACACAGAATCTGAAGCAGTCTCCAGGCTCCGAGCTGTCAGCACAGAGCCCGTTGTGGGGATCGAACCCACGAACTGCGAGATCATGACCTGAGCCGCAGTCAGACGCTCGACCTATTGAGCCACCCAAGCACTCCTTTAAGGACTTTTTAAATAAGAAAACCTCTTAGAATGGACTTAAATTACTTCTTTTTCTCTCAACATAAGGCTTTTGGAAATTTCTCTAAAGGATAAGGAGCCTCTTCTCTCTCTCGGTTAACTGGTAAAGTCTGAAATGACAGAAAGCTTTGCATGGAAAAGAGTGGGACCCAGTTCCCAGAAGACAATGGTTTCTACCAATTGGACCCGAAAAGGGTACAGTCGGCTTAAAGGCGACCGTCATTTAAAATAACTAACCACTCCCTATTTGAAAGCTGGACATCCTGGTCGGTTTTTATTTGTTTTATTTCACACACCACCCCCTTGTTTCCAGCAATTTTTCAGTATACTAAAAATAGTCTAACCCTAAACCTAACTGAGCAGGCCTCTGATTTTTTCATCATACTCCACGGTCTTCTCTCCCTGCTCTAAATCTCCGACTATCGTGCCAGAATGTTATGGAGAATGTGTTTTGTTTATTTGAACTAAGCCAATGACCTTTTCAAACATTCTCATCATGAGCTGCCTATTACATAAAGTACCTTCTGTGCATAATGAACAAATCGGATCACATTCCAAGGCCTTATGGGATAGAACTAATTTCCCCTTAGATCGTCAACTTTTTAAAGAGATGTTCTGCAGAACCGACAATGTTAACATGACATTATGGAGACACATCATGACAAAATAGCATTTTGCCACAATGGTGATGTGTGAACTTCAGAAGATTTAGATCCCGGGTTTGGACTCCTTGCCAAGAATGTGGATTCTTTTTAAAGTATCCAGATGTCTTATGTCTGTAGAACTGGGCTTTTAGAAATTGTTTATTTGTTGGTTTATATCAGGACAAGAGAGAGTACATTGCCTTCTTGAATCCAATTCAAGTCATTTCAAGAGTCTGAGAAACATACCATACCTTCAGACCATTATTTTTCTCTGTTCTGTGGTAAACTTTTATTGACTGGATCAAAGCGATGCTTATTGTAATAAATAAATAAAAACAAAAACAAGCCCTTTATGTTAAGCAAAATCAAAAAATTAAACATAATTTTATTGTAAAAAATCGGGGAATGGGACGGAAGGCCAGGGGAATTATTAGAAGCTGACTTTTTATAACCTTGACGTCCCTCCGCAAGCACCAAGCACGTATGGCTTTTATGACTTTTCTCCACCATGTGCTTGAACGCATCGTGTGCTAGAGTTGTGTTGGGCAACTGTTGGCTGCACACGCCAGTAATGACCCTCACCGGTGGCAATGAGGTTACCGAGGTGCAAGCTTATCATTTGATTCATTTTTACTATTGTTTTTCCAAAACATAAAGAGAACCAAGGATTTGAAATCTATCAGAAAGTCACAAATCGCTTTTCTCATCTACCTTACTTCTTGGGACATTAGACCAGCTCTAGGTGACCAACAGAGAGACCCAATGAATTTCCATTTAGCAATTCATGTCCTTGAAGAGCAGGATTTTGTTTACTATTTTGTTCATTGCAGAGTGCAGACGAAAATTAGGCTTTCCTCCAAAACTGAGTTAATTGTTCATGGAAATGTCGTGATCACAAGAAAAAACTTTGTACTTTAAACCTGGTGGCAGAAGTGAGGATGTATCTTTGTGAGGTGATCCCTGGGGGGCGCTGGGGATTGGTCTTCACCTTCCCTCGTATTGGAGTTTATGCATACACTTTTCCAAACACTGTAAGCAGTTCGATTTTCATAATTCTGGTTAGCATGTCCCAAGTCCTGTCCTTCATTTTTGCATCGGGAATAAGAAATTGTGGAAGTCTTAATGAACCTATGCTCATTTCACATGCGCTTGCAAACATCAAAATCACAGCAGGTAATAGGTTACCTTTAAAGGTGCGATATTTACACCCAGGGCTGGAGCAGAGGTGGTGCGGTTGCTCAAGACAATCACTTTGGGGAGGAATCCCTCAATATTATCCTGTCCTGAGGCCTAACATCAAATTACATTTTTTGTTTGTTTGTTCAGTCTCCACCCAGGGAGGTACTTGAAACTATGCAGTCTCCCAGAGAAAGAATCATTTAGAAACTTGTAAACGTACAGTTCAGTAATTGACAAGCCTAACAAAGACCCAGGAGGGACCTTAAGAGTCACCGGGCCAATCTTTCTGCTTTGTGCACTATTCACACCAAGGGGGAGGAAACACGCAAACAAGAAACTAATAATGTGGCAACTACCTTGTACCGATTAGCATTATGTAGGCAATGGATATATTGAAGGCAGGAACGGAAGAGGTAGGCAAGGCAGGAACGGAGGGCAGGAACGGAGAGGTATCTCACCAAGTGTCACCTTATTTAGTCTGCTCGACAACACTGTGTAGTTAAGTGTTGTGCTGCTCCCTTTTCTTTTATATACATGAGTCGGCCACTTTCCCGTGAAGATTAAATGAGATAATGCATGGAAAGTTGTGATATCGTCAGAGCACATGAATTTATAAGAACTCGTGGTTCTCATAGACCTACAATCTCAGCGAATCCACAGCAGAAGGTCTTTTGTCCTGCGGTGCGGTACTCACATCAGTGAGGAAGGACATTGGGGTGGGGGGGCCGTAAAGAGCTAATGAGTGCAAAATTTGTTAGTTCTTGGGGGATTTCACTTCCATTCCTCTGGCTCACTAATGAAAGTAAGCCTTTTACTGGCTTCCTGGCTTTTCAGGACCTAGAAGTCAAGGCTCTAACAGAGTCATGCTGAATCTGCTAGCAGGAAAGAAGGAAAAGCTGGTCCCTCCCCACGGGAGGGCTGTGATCGGCAAAAAAAATATGAGGATCCTGGCGTTAAGAAGCAGTTTCTGGAGCTTGAAGCTAAAGTAAGGCTTTTCCTAAACTAACTCCAATTCAGGGTGCAGGAACGAACAATATCCACAGCAGAACCTGTCAGCAGCTTCTCAGGGACTAGAAGCAGACAATACCAAAGCAGAACAGGGAGAAGGTGCATTGCGATGCTTCTTCCTGAATACGTCAGGCTCTGGTGAGCACAGAAAGAGCCAGGTTTGGATAAATCAGGGGGGTGGTTAGGCAAGTGTTAGCTGGGACTTAAGAAAGGGGTCCTTTGCCTTGAAGGCCCACAAAGTTGTACTCTTGCCTTAATTACATAGCGTAGTTCCTTTAGAGAAGGGTGTGTGTAGGTAGGCGAGACTGTGACATCATCTGTGAGCGGGCTGGAGAAGAAAGTGCTGGTCTTAGACACACGGGAACCTGAATTTGGGCGGTGGTAAAAGTAGATGATCCTCTTGGCTTTCATGCTGTCCAGCAAAGCGATGGCTGGGATGGAGAGAACTGCTCTCAATTTTGACTGGGATATAAATAATCCCTGAACCTCGCCAAATCAAGCGTCCGTGTCGGCCCGAACCCAGACCAATTGAATCCACCTGTAACGAGTGGACTTGGGCGACTATGAGTTGGTGTCTGTTGGCCAAATCTCCCAAGTGATTCTTATCGTCGTCAAGCGTGAGAACCATTGGCTTCCAGGTTCTAAGATGCAGATTTGCCAGAAGATGCCATTCTCGGCAAATCACTTTTCCGGTTGGTACTCAGCTGTCAGTGATCCAAGGTAACACCTGGATATGTGTCACAGGGCAATTATTAGCAGGCAATGATTCTGGAAGATGGCAATTGGTGCCATCTCGGTGTGTCTTACAAGGTATTCACTTGCTGCCTAAGCTTCAAGCCCCGTTCCACATCAGGAATGAGGAAATAACAGCTTAGGAACCCATCCATGGTCTGTTTCCCGGGGCACATACTGTGAGTCTTATTTCTTTGATTCTACAGAGGAGTCTCAAGGAAAGTCTTCTCCCCACTCCTCGAGAATCCTCACCTCTTGGACCTACGTGGCCACCTCCTTTTGAAATTAGCCAGCCTGCAACCTCGGTCACTGACTTCTGGAAATGGCTACTGATGTAAAGTTTATGGATGCTTCTTGTTTGGGTTCACAGATTATAACGTTTTTCCATGGGGCTAGCATTATCGGGATCATCCTGGAATGCTGGAGACAAAATTCCCGTAGTTTTGGTGGACATAATGACTAGTGTTCAAAGTAGAGACTGGATGGTTACAAAAGGGTCAAGGGTTTAGGAGTTATTAGAAGATAATTAAGACAAGGGAAATGTGTATTGATGATTCTTCCTACCTTTTCCCTTCTTCCTGCCCTGTGCTAGGATCTCTCCTCAGTTCCAAAAGTTAGGAAAGAGACCAGCCAGACCAGAACTGGCCAGACCTGGGGTTCTGGCAGAACACCAGAAGCTGATCTAGAAGGGGGTTGATCTTTAAAAAAAAATTAAGACCTCTAGAGAGATCTTGGAGTAGTTGACTGGTGGATATCAAAGCAGAAAAGCAAAGTAGGGCTTCAGGGATATCTAGTAACAGGTATGAGGAGAGACGGAACACAGGGGACAAACAGCATCTAGGAAGTAGAACAGAACTTCTGGAACTCTAGTCTTCAGCACTAGAATTATGGGAAAGAATGCCAGAGCCTAAGGAGAACTTGTTTTAGGGTCCCTGGAACACAAGTACCATATAGGAAAGCCAGGCAATGAATTGTATCTGGGCGAGAGGAAGTCTATGAAACTGTACTAAGAGCTAGAGGCTTGTCCTGTGAATGAGCTTGGACCTGGCCTCAAGAAATGGGGAACAGAATTTGTCCAGCGGCCAAGGGGACTTTGTGTTTGACCAATGAACTCCTGGTCAGTGGCTCCCTGAATTCCCCCTTGCCCAGGGTCAGGATGATTTCCAGAGTCGTTTCAGGGCTAGACCTGTAGGCTGAGGTTAAGTGGTTCCAGCTTCTGAGGCTGGAAAGATGACGAGGCAGAAGCCAAGGGGATCCTCACCGTAAGTTTTTTCTTTTTTTTTTTTTAAACTCAATTTTACTTACCCCCCCCCCCCAACTACAGTTTAGTTATGTGGGCATATTCTAAAAATATGTTCAGAAAAAATCAGATAAATGATCCCAAGTCAAACATAGTTAGAGGCGACAGGACAGTATTGTGTAAAGACCAAAATGATGTACCACCGAAAACAGCCAAATGTATTTGATTTGATGTTCTTTTTTTTTTTTTTTTTACATTTATTTTTGAGAGAGAGAGAGAGAGAGAGAGAGACAGAGCACAAGTGGGGGAGGGGCAGAGAGAGAATGAGATACAGAATCCGAAGCAGGCTCCAGGCTCTGAGCCGTCAGCACAGAGCCTGACATGGGGCTCGAACCCACAGACCGTGAGATCGTGACCTGAGCCTAAGTCGGACGCTTAACCGACGGAGCCCCCCAGGCACCCCAAAAGAGGCATATTATTGATAAAACAAGGTATTTATAAAATCACTCCACTCCACGGTTCAACATATTTTAAAGCAGGCACACATTTAAGCCATTTGATTTTTATTTAAGTCTTTGCAAAACTTTGTTCTCATTTTCTCACTTTAAAATAGAAAATCTGAAGTATTTGGAAGCTACATTGTTGCCATGTTATATATGATATTCACACACACACACACACACACACACACACACACACACACCCCAATAAAACAACTTGAAAAGGAAACTGGGAACCGTGTTCCCCAGCAGAGTGCTGAGTTAGCAACTCAATAGCCCGCTACACACACCCCTTTTGTGTTATCCAGTAGTGTGCATTCTTGAAGTGATAATGGAACTAAATTTGGAGAGAACCGGCCCTTAAGTTTCAATTTGTTTGTTTCACAATCGCAGACTCAAACTGAAGGGGGGAAATTAGGCTGCCGTTTGATAAATAAAGCACTATACATTCAAAAACAAAATGCAAAATGAAAACTTTGAGAACTTCAAGTCATCAAGGATCTCAGATTAATTCCATCAGTGGTGGAGAGTTTTTTTGTTGTTGGGAATTTGCTGGAGAATTCAGTATGAAAGCGCTCTAACTAGTGTCTGATTATATCAGTGTCTGTATTTCCTTTTAGAACACACATCTGTTGTTGTGGGGGGTTTCTTCTTCGGCGGGGAGAGTGCGGTTGTGGTTATTATGGAAATACGGCAAAACCAAATATTTTAAAGCAGATGAGAAGGAACCCACAAACAGTTGGCTCACAAATGTAATGCTTTCCACACCCAGGCCCAGAGCGAGAGCAGCAGTTAACAGCCGCGTGCCTGGTGGCCTGTTTTATCTATTCCGAACACTGGACTGTTCTTGTTAGTTAACTGACTGGGGATTGTTTTTTTTTTTTTTCCCTTTATTCCCGCTCTCTCTCTCTCTCTCTCTCTTTTAATTGTTGTTACTCTGTTTTGCCTGAAAGCTGCAGTATCTCACTGTTCATTATTCCCGGTTCAGTCAAATCCTGTCCAAAATTAACCCATTGTGCGCCGGACTTATTTACCTGCTCCGTTTCCCTACAAGAGGCACAAAATGGACTTCGCTCCAGCTCCTTCGAAGCTGGCAGTTCATTTATGGATGCCTCTCTTAATGATCTCTGGGCTGATTTTCCTGGCGTGTGTTCCTTTAATATTTAAATTTGCTAACTAGAAACGTTTTCAATTATTGACGAATTGTTCTCAAATCCCCAGGTCCCTTCACGTTGTAATCCTCTCTTTCTGTCTCAGAGACCTAGGTGTACAGAACCTGTTTAGACTTTCGTTCCCCCTTTCTATTTTATTTTGAAGTTTCAAAGGAGACTTCTGAGATTCCAAACTGAAGCTATTGGAAGGGAGGAAGGGAGGAAGGCAGGAAGGCAGGAAGGCAGGAAGGCAGGAAGGCAGGAAGGAAAGAAGGAAAGAAGGAAAGAAGGAAAAGAAAGAAAGAGGGAAAGAAAGAAGAAGAAAGAAATGAAGAGAGAAAGAAAGAAAACAAAGAAAGGGAGAAAGAAGAAGAAAGAAATGAAGAGAAGAAAGAAAGAAAGAAAGAAAGAAAGAAAGAAAGAAAGAGAAAGGAAAGAAAAGAAAGGGAGAAAGAAAGAACCCATAGAACCAGAGAGAACCAAAGAAAGAAAGGCCAATAGTCAACGAGGCCGGAGAACCAGTTTCTTCTACTGGCGTCAGATTCCAAAGTATTCAACTTGAAATAAGCGGGGCCATCAGAAAAACCATAGAGATGGGAAAGTTGCTGTTATAAATTAATGATTATTTGCCGTGCCCGTTGGAGTGGCTGTTTGTTCCACATTTTATTGTGATGTTTTATTCTTATTCGGTGCAACAGTAATTGGGTCTTAAACATGATAAAGTATCTTCAAGCCACATTGGTAGCTGAGCTGCTTACAGCAGCTTTTTAACTCTAGTTAAAGAAGGTTAATCAAAGTTAATGAATCTGTTTTATCCGATGCCACGGAGTTTATCACAAGAATGTGCCAGGAGGTGACGGAACGAAAATCCTGACTGTTGGGCTGTGCAGGCAAATACACTTTTAGCGGAAGGATTTTGCAAGCGTCCTCGATGGCCCTGGGGTCTGGGGTCGGCAATGGCCGGTGCCTGCGAGCGTTAGTTAGTAGTTTTCTTTCCGCTGCTCACGCTTCTGCCATGAAAAATGATGAGACTTCGTGAAAATCCAGGGGTAGGAAGGACAGTCCCACATCCAGCTTGCAGTGTGAGGACATCCAGAGACTGTTGCATTCAGAAGTTCAGAATAGCTGTGCTCTTTATGAAAGAATATAAGGCGCCCCTAATAAGGCTAATTCATTAGAACAAGCATTTGTTACTAAAACACACCAGGCAGGACCACAGGCGTCCAAGCCAGACAGCGGGGCAATTAAAGTCGCCTCCCTTCAAAACGCGGGCTACCCACCAACTCTTACCCCCGCAGTTCTGTTTCATTTTCTTATTAGAAATGGCAGTGGAGAATGCAAGTTCAGAATGTGTCAGGCACCAGAGGACCAACAGGTCTCTGGCCAGGACACCTTGTGGTGCCCTTTAAATAAGACTTTTTTTTTTTTTTAAGTTCAAACTGTGTGTGTCTTTTGTCCAGGCACAGGAGCTGAGCTGGTTGCTGGGAAATGCACCTTGCTGCCTGAAAACACTGCCTTGTTGCATTTGAAAAACATCACAGTGAGAGTTCATTCGCCCAAGTATCTACATCCACAGTGGTGGAGAGTTTTTCATCTTGATCCCGGCTTTTACAGAAAACACACACACACCTACACACACACAGGCACACAGACACACACGGCCTCAGTTTACAGTGACAACTTTTCCGCCCCCCCCTCCTTCATGATGGGTGCCCCGGTGCTTTGGAATGAGATTCATAGCAACTCGGGACTGTTGCAGGCAGGGAAAGGAGACAGAAAGAAGGGGCGGGGAGGACCATTGTGGCCTTCCCTCCTATTCTCTTTTTCAACCTAAATAATATTTGTACTGGGGGGGGGGGGAGTGGGGGAGAGGGTGTGAAAAAAGGATGAACCCAGGAAGCAAGGCAAAACCCAAAAAGCAAGGGGGAGAGGAAAAGAAAGAAAGAAAAAAAAAAGAAAGCAAGAAAGCAGAGGTCTGAGTCTAGCTTTGGTCTCAGGAAGGCCTACATCCCAGGTTTCAAAAGCATATTTTCCAGTTTCACAAACCACAACCCCCTTGACGAAAACTAGTTGCGAAATTCAGTGCCTGTTAGGCCTCAGCTAATTAGAAAAAATGGGCTTTTTTTTTTTTTTTTCTTTTCCTTTCTTTCTTTAGCACCTTTTCTTTCAAGCATTTAGTCTCAGGAGGGGGATCCAGGCTCTTGGCCGGGCTGTTTTGAAAACACGCTTTTGAATGCCTCTCCCTAATTCACGCCTTTTGTTTTTCAGCTTTTGTGTTTGCCAGTTTGACCATATAACGTTATACATCTGGTGTATAGCTTGTTGGGGGCTTTTTTCTCCCAGGGATCCCGTGCACTCCCTATAGGACCCTCCAGAGTTTCAATTTGAGCGATCGTGTAACATAAAGGGGGTAAGGGAGAGCCGAGGAGGCTGGGGGGAGGGAGGGAGCAGCGGAGGGGAGGAGGCCTGGGGGAGACAGAGAAATGAGTGAAACATAAAAAAAAGTTGAAAAGAATTCTTTTGCTGTCCCCTTTTCTTCTCACTGTTGCGACTGGACCCTGAGTCAGCCGGCGACAAGGCCTCGGTGGGAAAATGACGGGGCCGCAGAATAGATAACTCATTGGAATTCTGGCAACATATTCGTAAATAAAACAAAAGTGGAGAGGCGGGATGGGGGAGGGCGTGTGTTCCTGGGGAAGCGCAGGGCTGGGGGACGGGTGCAGGGCTCCGGGACTCGCTGCTTGCAGGGGGAAATCTAAGATGGTCAAATGAAAGGAATTCGGACTGCCTTGCCCAGGCTTGTTTAGCAGAGCTCTTGCAGCTGGAGATGTTTATTATTGCAGCTATGAGGATGCTGTTGCAAACACCCTTTTCCAAGCCGGAGCGAGCTGAAATAATCCTGCCTTGCTGCTTCAGAGCTGCCTGCAAATTCTGTGCTTCAGGATGGGCCGGGTTTTCTGTTAAAATAGGAGCGTTACCTGGTCAGGGCTCTTCCCCACCCCCCCCACCCCCCCACCCCCACCCCCCGCCCCCCGCCTACCCCCACCCGCCAGGCTCTCCTGCAACCGAGATGCCCCCACGTTTGGTTTGCATTTCTCTCTCCCAGCCCCTACCTCCCACGCACACCTTGGATGAAACAGCTTGGATCCGTTTCCCGGGAACTGTGGTATTTATGTAAGTTTCCTGATGCGAAAAGCCCCCAGTCTTCTAAGTGGAACACGCAGGGGTAGTCTTCCAGAAGAGCCCTTCTGTCAATTTCCCCATCTGCGAAATGGACGCAGGGGGAACACCCAAGTCAGAATTCTTGGTTTTCACATACTTGGAATTTTTTTTTATAATGAGTTTATTTCATATATGGGGTGAAATAAATACATTCTATAAATATATGAAATCTATCATCTATATGCTCTAGATATGGGCTTATATCATATATAGGGTTGTTTCTTATATATGTGAGTTTAGTTCATGTATGATATGATGGTAAAACCCATTATAAATAAGCATGGAGTGTCTTGATTTGGGGTGAAATAAAACCTAGAACGGAGAGGAAGACAATATGTGTGTAAGTGATGTTTATAGCTAAAACAGCAGCCTTCTCTTTTCTTTACCTCTGAACAATTTCAAACGCAATACTAGGCATGAAAACAAAACAAAGTCATTTCACTGCAAAGCTTAGGAGTTATTTGTGTTTCCCCGAATTCAAGGAGGGGGGTGAGTGGGTAGGGAATTTGTTTTAAATATAGCAATGTGGAAAATACAACAAACTCGCAGAGGATCTTGGAAGGTTCTGCAGCTTACAGCAGCAGAGTTTTATTAGAGATGTGATAGAATTGGTGGATAGAATTTTCAAAACTAGCCAAGGAATATAGTGTGAGAGATCTTGCAGGAAAGCACCATTTTGGGGACTCACGTATTTGCCAGCCAGGTTACCAACCGAGTAGCCCAAGAGGAGAGTTTGTTTAGGAAGAAATCTGCACCCTGCCTGCCCTCAATCACTCCAGCCACCTGACAAAAAAATGCAGATCCCAGGGATAACACCATGAAATCCGCAACCCTTTGGCAGGAAGGAGTAAAATCTTTTTTAAAAAGACTTTCAGCTAAGACACTTTGCTGTTCCATCAGACACATAATTATACAATAGGCTAATTTTCAAGAATCTGTTTTTTTCCTAAACATCAATCAGTTAGAAAACACCTACTATTCAACATTGACATATACTGTAATTCCCTTGGAAAAGTAACTTACCTTAGGGAAATATTTTACTTAACAGAGAAAGACTGTTTATTTACTCTGAGTTCTTTGCAAGGTTGTTGTCTGTGAGGGGTTTTTTTTTGTTGGTGTTTTGTTTTTGTTTTTGTTTAAACTAGTTTCAAACTTGGAAAAGACCAGTCTCGGATGCAACAACAACAACAAAACCATGGACTTTAAAATTCTTAGATGAATTCTTTCGCTTCCAAATGGAAAACTGTCCCAGCAAGAATGTCACAATGTAAGCAGAGAAGGATCTGTAGGTTACTGAAAACACTCTCTCCCTAACATCCAGGGGGCACCTAGAGAATGAACTGCCATTACGAATCCCTCAGTGTCTGCATTTATTACATATTCTAGTATGCTTAACAATTTGATGCTATTTTCTAAAAGATTTCTCAGGCTGAGCCTCCTACCCCACCCGTCTCCTCTTGAAGTCCACACCTCTAGATTTGCAGAAAAACGTTCTGTTTCTGTGAAAATTGGCTTTATTTCTAAGCATGAAGGGGGGGTTAGATTTAGAAGTGAACTTGGCGGGCAGGTAGCAAGGGCAGCAGCAAATTAAAAAAAAAAAAAGACAAAAAACAGTTACCCACTTAAGAAAATAACATTCTGTTGATGGACCAACACCCTTTAAATTTTTAGCTATTAACGACTCTTACAGAAACAGGAACTGCCAATAACAAACTTGATTTCCAACATCCCCAAGGTAATAATAATCCACTAATTTGCCTATATCCCCAGCTGGTCCTCTGTAGCAGTTTCTATTTGGTTTTTGAAGCAGAGAAGCCTTATCTTTCTTTAGGAAAAAAAAAAAAAAGGGAGGGGGGAGGGGGAGTGGGCAGTGAAGTTAAGCAGTGTGGAGAGAAAACACATGGAAATTTAATGTGAAAGTTTCTTGTTGCAATAAAGCTGTTAGGTTTGGCATGTAGACCGTTATCAGATGGTTTCTTTGACATTACTTGAGCCTTTCAGTAAGTAAGACAAGCCTGAAAGATTAGGTTGTCAACTTCAGCCTGTCATGTTTGTTGGGGGGGGAGAAAAAAAGTTTCCTTGCTTTTCTTTTCCTTCTTTCTTTTCTTTTCCGGTTTTGTTATTGTCGTTCGTTTGTTTGTCTCCTTCTTGGGTTGCATCCTCCTTCACCACCTTTGGAGACTGCGGTCCAGGTAGTTAAGAGAGGAGAGAGGACAGTCCTCAACTCAACCCATTGATCACAAATGTCCTGCTTTTAAAGACAAGTGAGCCAACCAAGCTGGAAGGCTAATCACCCTGAGCAAGTATGAATTTATCTAAAGAGGATTTCATGTGGAACCCCCCGGAGCCAGCCGCCAAACGGATGACTGCACATTTTAAGAAAGTTAGTGGGCCTTCTCCCAATCAACTGTCAGGCCACATAAAAGGTCTGGAACACGCTGACTTAAGCAAACGATATTTAGCCATCTCAGGATACCAGAAGGCCCGAGATTTTGCTTTGTTGGAGCTGACAGGAAATATTGATACGTATCAAGTAACAGCCCTCATGTAAAAAGGAAGATGTGACTCCTTTCGGCTCTATCTCTATTTACAAAACTGTCTTGTGCTTTGGAAAACAGGGTGGGGGCAGGGGAATTGCCAAACTCAGCACTTGGCTTGGGACTTTTCCAGCTTTCCTGGGACTGCGCGATTTAGTGAAAATGGGAACCGAGCTAAATTTGCCTCTGTTTAGAACAACGGAATTTATCGGAATTGGAACGTGCACCCTCTCTGAATGCCCAGCTGACAGGTGGACCCGCAAATGACCCCAGATCTCTTCCTTAAGTTTATTAGCTTAGAAAACCTGCCGTGGATTCTGTCTTGGTGTATTCCTGTTCTGAAGTATCTTGGAAATATCTGGCTATCGAGTCTAAAAAGCAAATGCTCTGAACAGGTCCTGTGAATTGAAGCTCTGTTTTTGTGAAAAATAATGTTCATAATCCTACCGATTCATCACTTGTAGTGTTTTAACCGCATGGGGAAGAAAGTCGTGATGTCTCGTCTTGGCAAAATTTGATTGTGAACCCTGAGCTGTTACCATAGAATAGACGTTGGGTTGGAGGCTTTAATTTAAAAGGAAAACACACGCACGCGCACGCGCACACACACACACACACACACACAATTTTATTAGAATACTCTGAACGTTCTCCATCGGTAATGTTGCGCCTGAGGTGATACCCTTGAAGATGCTGGAGGGGGCAGTGTTAATGAAATACCCATTGGCATTAAACAGCATTTCTAGAATCCTGATTGTACTACAAGAAAGGAAGGTGAAATTTGTAACAGCACAATAAACAAGGAGAGCTGCAGAAAAGAACCTGCTTGTTCTGTGAGGAATATCGCTTCCAGTTAAACAAAGAAATTTAGGGTCGTCTGCTTTTCATGAAAATCGCATACATATGGCCTTTGAAATTTGTCACTGAAGATGGTTTTGCTCTAAGGTAAAATTCGCCACTTTATAGCTTTTCAGCTGCAAATCTCTGGCTTTTTTTTTTTCTTCTCTCTTTTGGCCTGCAGCCCAATATGAATGTATGATCACTAGCACAATAGTTAAACATCTGAGTCTTTTTGAAGTGCCTTCAATGTTGCAATGATGTGATGGTTGATTGCCTAGCAGTCAGTTTAGAAAAGAACTTTATTCTGCCCCCTAGTGGTAGAGATTAAAGTTTAATGGCTGCTTCATAATACATAAAGCTTTTTATTTTCTTTCCCTCTTTCTCATAGTTTAAGGATATAGTGTAGTGCGGGAAGGACTAATGAGTTTCTTCATAATCAGTAAAGTGTATATTTTAAACAAGGAAACTTCTATAGGGAATGAACTCTTTCACTCACCACAGGATCGTTTCATAGACGTTTTATGGGCATTGCCGTGCTTTGCTGAACAATACACACTACTGCTGTAAACAGATATATTCCCACTACCGCATTCCTTCTGGAAAAAATTCTGGGACTCTTAATGAACGTCTTAACCAAGGAGTGTATTGTGTGGCCAAAATTATGTCTGTGTGTGTGTGTGTGTGTGTGTGTGTGTGCATATGTGTATATATATATACATATGTATATATATATATACATATATATAGACATATATATATATACCCTATATATATAGACACATATATGTATACATATATGTGTCTATATATATAGGGTATATATATATATGTCTATATATATGTCATATATATGTGTCATATATGTCTCTATATATGTATATATATATATATATATACACACACACACTCTCAAAAAAAGCGTTGCATATTATCAGATATTGTGGGATTTTACCTTTCTTTCAGATGGCTATTTTTGTACAACAGGCAATCACAACAGTTCTCACGAATTATAACACTGGTTACT
The DNA here is from genome assembly GCF_024362965.1 of Panthera pardus. Lineage (NCBI taxonomy): Eukaryota > Metazoa > Chordata > Mammalia > Carnivora > Felidae > Panthera > Panthera pardus. Next base: position 6,613,814 of record NW_026526810.1, read on the forward strand.
CCACAGGTCACATTCCCTTTGTGTTCAAGTTCACACAGAGAGTCAGGCAGACCCAAGGTAAAGAAAGGAAGGGTTTATGATGTTGAGATTTTTGATATGGGAAACGTTGGTCGCATAGAGTTCTTTGTTTGTTTGTTTGTTTGTTTTGGTTTTTTGTTTTCTGAGCTGACAACAAAGTAGAAAGGATTTGTTTGCGTTTTTATCCTGTCCTGGCTTTGTTTTGTCTGTTTGGATTTCATCTTTAATGTAGAGTTCCTATCTTGCGTGCTGGCAGGCATGTGAAATCAAGCCCCCCTGATGTAGGTACCATTCAAGGAGTGTGCATGGAGGTCTTGTGCCAGGGAAAGCTCACGCTGGAGGAAGATGAAGACTAAGGAGGAGGAGGAGGAGGAGGAGGGGTCCGTGGAGAGTGGACGGGCCAGCTGGACCGTGTGTAATGTGTCAGTCAGTTTGCTTCTGTGCCACTATTGTGCCGCTGATGTTGGAATGCAGGGAAGGCGCTAGTTTATTGAAAAAGGAGCCATGTAAATTCCAGCTGTCAACATGTGATCACTCCTTTGGACAAAGATTTCTAGTCACAGCCACACATTCGCCTGAGCCCTTTTGCCACCAGGCTCTATCTGGCTGGCCCTTGGAAACCCTCTCTCTTTTCAGACAAGTTCTGTAGGTTTAGTACCTGGTTTGTGAAGGTGTCCCGACTGGAAATCAAACGGCGTAAAGTCGTGATTTATTCAGGAAATAATGGTTAGGGCCATGGTGATACCAAATAATCAGCAGTGTTCTGAAAGGAGCATCCTTCCATTGTTTTACTTATTGCTGTGTAATAGGCAAGTGCTTTACTCAAAAAAAAAAAAAAAGCCCCCAAACAAAAATTAACAACTAGATTTTTATTATTATTATTATTATTATGACGCCTGTCAAGTGGGTTGTAACCACACCCATTTAATTTCTTTCTTTAAAAACTGCTCTAGGGAACCGCCTGGTCCACACAGGGCCAGAAGCACTCACTTCTTATCTGGCCTTCTTGCTATCTAGCTCCCCACCCTGTCCATGTGGCTTGAAAGAGGCTGCTGACATTTCTGAGATTTGGAGTGCGGTTCTGGGAAGCTCTCTACAAACTGGAAGGGGAGGAGGAAGAGGAGGAGGACAGGGGAAAAAAGAAAAAAAAAAAAAAGTATTCTCTGAGTAAGACAAACTCCAAAGCAGCTTGAGAGTCATGGGAGTTTAATTAGAGGGAAAAAAATGTTCAGCCCTGTTCACACAGGCAAACATTATTCATATCTAGGAGATCTCAGATGTCAAAAAAATTTTTTTTTTTAATAATAAGAAGCCTAGAACACTTTGTGTGGTGCCACAGGGTTGTGGCCTTTCTTTCTCCTCATTGCCAAGTTTCATCTCTGGACACAACCCAAAATACCAGTGCCCCTCTGGTGTCACTGATGGGATAGTCCCTACTGACTCTGACCCAAGGCAGCAAATGGAGCTCTGATCACTTCTTCTTGTGATACAGATTACACATGAATGTATGATGTATGTATTTCACTTAAAGTTATTCAACATAGCTCAGTGATTTCCCCGGGGGTACATTATAGAAATATGTGGTGAAATGCACAAATGGAATGGAGAGATTTCTGGGGTGAAGTTTGCCTAGACAAACTATTTGGACCTCAAGAAATCATCATCTTTTTGAACCCTCATTCATTTGCTACCGAGGAAAATCAGCTGCATTTTAGACATGCCTTGGTGGCACGTGTCTATATGGATTTAAAAAAATTTTTTTTAACGTTTTTTCATTTTTGAGACAGAGAGAGACAGAGCATGAATGGGGGAAGGTCAGAGAGAGAGAGGGAGACACAGAATCTGAAACAGGCTCCAGGCTCCGAGCTGTCAGCACAGAGCCCGACGCGGGGCTCGAACTCACAGACCGTGAGATCATGACCTGATCCGAAGTTGGACGCCCAACCGACTGAGCCACCCAGGCGCCCCGGATTTTAAAAGATCAGTCATAAAGGGTCGCCTGGTTTCGAAATCATTCATTGGTTTCCAGAACCTCACCCTTACCATAATCCTCATCCACCATTGAATGGTTTCTACTAATAAGAGATGCCTTCCTTAACATAGAAAGGCCACAAAAAAGTTACAGAGAATGTTTCCTTCACCTTGACCAGATTAGAGCAGGTAAGTGAGGCCTATCAACATTTTATCTAAAGACAAGACACTTCACAGGGTTTTCACCAGCTACATGGGAGCCTGAGGCAAAAGAAAACTCAGCAGTAACAGTCTTGCCTTTTATCTTCATTTTTATTTTTTGTTCATCAGGACTTTTTGCATTAATTTGTTGCTAGTATATCTCATTCAAATATTCTTTCTCCCGATCACTCGGTGTTTTGGGTGCCTCTCTGGCCTCCCCCTATTCCCAGCCCTGCTCACAGAGCAGGGTAGAGATGGCAGCACTCGGGGCGCCTGGGTGGCTCATTCATGAAGCGTCTGTCCCTGACACTGCCCTGTGGGCTGTGGGTCTCTGCTTCCCATGCACAGAGTAACACACGTCCCTCGACTCCGGAGGCTCATGTTGGACATGGTGGCTGCCAAGAATGCTTCCTGTGGCCTGCTCCAAACTTCTTCCTTGCTAAATCGGCCTAAAGAGACAGGGTGCCAGCGTGGAGGGTAACATGTGTTCACAGGGCGTTACGCACAACTGGCTACTGCTCTAAACCCTTGGCTTACTTGACCCGGAAGGAAGGGGACCAAAAAATCACCGTAGAATTTGGGTTTTTTCAGCAGATTATATTCTGCTGGAGATGACCGGAAAAGACAAAGCTATGTGAGAGAGGGAGCAGGAGAAGGAGAGAGAGAGAGAGAGAGAGAGAGAAGGACGGAAGGGGAAAGAAGCAAAGGGGGAGAGAGAGAATATACGTCTCTATTTGTACCGTTTAAGCTACAGAGGAGGAAATGCAGAAACCACCTCTCAAGTCAGGAGAATACCCCAACCAGCCGGGGTGTTATAAATTAGAGCCTGTCAGTATTACAATGTATATTAATAGTCACACCTCTTTTTAATGAGTTTGGCATTGGCAGCTGAGAGGAAATACAGGCATCATGGCTCTGCTCATGCAAACCCCGACAAAGGAATCCGTAATAAATCTTCCTAGAACAGCACTCACCATAAATATGTATCACATAAGGCATCTGTTTTACATTCTGCATATAAATCAGCATAGCGCTGAATAGCAATGAATCAGCTTCTCAATGCCTGATTTGATAACAAATCGACTTGGATCTTAGGAGAGAGAATTTACAGCCCTCACCCTCAAGACAGATAGTCAATACTTAAGACGAGTGCCAAGTTAACTTTTCTTCAGCAAGCAAGTTTCCAGAATGAGAGTCTCGGGCTCGGGGGTGGGGGTGGGGGGGTGGGAGAGGAGGGGGGACACAGCTGGGCAGTTCCAGGGGGAGGAAAAGCAGCCTCCCTTCTGGGGGGGGGGGGGGCGGGCGGGGGGGAGGGTTTGGGGAATTTTCAGTTCCCGGTTTGAAGGACACTCACCGTGTGGCATTTCTCTGCAGGTAAGAATTTTGGTTTCTCTGCTCTGTCCCCTTCCCCGGGTCTCCTGTAGGTATTCATTCTACAGATGTCTGTGGAGACATCTTGGTCATGTCATGGGGGCAAACCCCAACCCATCCCCCCCCCCCACCCCGGCCGGAGTGGGCTTCCTCCTTGCACACTCCTTTACCTGTTCCAGCCTGGCTGGGGTGACTCCCATGGCTGGGGGAGGAAGCATAGCTCTGACCCCTTTCTTTACAGATCGTTGATAATAACTTCCTGTAAAGACCCTTTATTCCATGCTACAAAATGAGCGAACAGTATTTATGGCGTCTTTCCAGTATCAGAGTGTTGATGGGATCAGGTCACGGGGGGAAACTTGAATGGCTCTTTATTATCAGAGCCTTGCCCGATATGGACGTGTCCAGCCACACAGAGTTATGAAATGCCTCAAGACTGTGCAGGCAGAGGGGGCACTCCACCGGAAGTCTTTGCCAAGATAAAGGCAGCTGTTTGGACCCACTTGGGTTGGCAGGGGAGGGAGCAGGTACCATTCGGGCAATTGGCCGTGACGTGGGGAGGACAGATACTCTCTTCCAAAGTTGTGAGGGGCCTGGTTTATTTGTCCCTGTTTCCTTCCACCTTGGTTATTCATCATTTCTCTGTCTTTAGAAGCATCAACCTCGTTTGTGGTAGATTGCAGCCACTTACCATCTTGTGGGATAGGAGTCTTCTCGAATACTGGCCACCTCCTTAGGCTCGAGATATTTTTGTAGGCTCAGCTGTTGCTGCTTTTCTAAATAAACGCACGTTCCGTGGTCCACTTAACAACCCAGAAGTGGGAAATAGATTTCGAGATCTTTTCCAAGACTGCCTTTACTCAGTGCTTTGAGACCTAGTTGGACAAAAAGGAAAAAACTCTTCCCTCATCGTGGTTGGATGGAAAACCAGAAGGCAATTCTGGATTGTCACAGAATCCTATCCTATGTAACCTAACTAATCAGAAAAACTTCTAGCTATGATTTTCCTCCTTCATTCTAGGAGACCGCCTGTTCACCGAGGAGTCAGTCAGCGGTGGTTTCTGAAAATTCAGGATTTCATTTTTCAGAATCTACAACTCCAAGAACAATGACAACAGAAATTACCCTGAAGTATAATCTATTTCGAGGACTGACGCATTTAACTAGTTTTCTCTTCATGGATCAGTTTGGTTGCACGTAAATCCTAGAACAGCGGTTCTCACATAGGGTGGGTTTTGCTCTCCAAGGGACGTTTGGTCTGGAGACATGTTTGGCTATTTTCAATTGTCACAATTTGGCGAGCGGGTGCTAATGGCATCTCGTGTGTAGAAGCCAAGGGTGCTGTTAAATACCTTACAGCCCACAGACAGCCCTCCACCGTTTCCCCACCCACCGTGCACCCAAGAATTATCCAGTTCAAAATATCAAGAGTGCTAAGTTGAGAAGCTCTATGCTACAGAGAGAAGAAGCATAGATTATGGAATCGAAAGCACTTGGATCAGAATTGCAGTCTGTGGTTTCTTCAGTTGTGACCTTGAGTAAGTTACTTAACCTGTCTGATGCTTATCTCCGAAGTGGGGACCGGCCTCCCAGCTTGGTGTCAGAAGTAGATGAAAAAGTGTATGTAAAATATCTGGCCCAAAAGAAGTTCAACAATTAAGTTTCCCTTCCCTTTCCTTAACCGTAGATTACAGTATAGGGTTCCACCTCCAAGTGAGTTCTAGACAAGAAGAAGTTTTTAAGTGCTTATATTTTCCACTGATCTGATCATATCTCAAGGTTCTGTTTGTTGGTTTTTAAGTAGAAGGTTCCAGATAGAGTTTATTGAACTGAAGAGAATGGGTCCTATTGGTTTGAGAGACTGCAGAAAAGCTCTGGGTTGCCATTGAGATCTTTCTGGTCGCAGTTCCAATGGCGTCATAGATTTCGTGTGATAAAAGCAGGACACAGGTAGGTTTGGGAATCGGACAGACATAGATTCAAATTCTACGTCTGCATTTCTTGGCTACGTGACCTTGGGCACAAGATACTCTGATTAAGCCCTCGTTTTACTCATTGGCAAAATGAGGATGATGATTTTTATTTTTCAGATTTAATTTTGTTTTGTTTTTTGGAAGTTTATTTATTTGAGGGGTAGGAGGGGCAGTGAGAGAGGAGGGAGAATCCCAAGCCGACTCTTGTGCAGCCAGCTAGAAGCCTGAGGCGAGGCTCGATCCCAGGAGCGGTGAGATCGTGACCTGAGCCAAAATTAAGAGTCGGACGCCCAACCGACGGAGCCACTCAGGCATTGCTTTGAGATTAAATTTTGGATTCCAAATAATGCAAATAAACAGAGCCAACACAGAGCTTCTCGGTTGCTTCGTTAGAGGGATGAGACGTTGCCCAAAAGGAAGAGAGTGAGGGTAGCTCTAAGGTGGAAAGAGTCTGGGGGGACAGAACAGACCAGGGGAGAGAGCTCACTTTAAACGAACATCCTGTTCACAGAAATCAGCCCTACCCTTTTGAATAAGGTCTTTGAGTACATTGAACTGAAAGGCCTCCTAATATTCAGCGTGTGGTTTTTAAACAGAGGAAGTGGTCAGGTACCACATATTACCAGAAGGGCTCTGTGACAGATTGTATTTTCCAAAGATGGCTGTAACCATTTCCCATCCCGGACCACACATAGAGAAACTCTGGAAATTAATTCAAGGTATTTTATTTTAATGTAATTTTTGATAAGCTCATTTGTTTCAAATTACAAATGTAATACAAGCTCATTATAAGAAATCTGAAAAATCCAATAAGAGAATGTAAGATTAAAAAAATCAAGTTAGCACCCGCATTAAAGTATCTCTTGGATGAATTTCCGTTTTCAAGTGCATTTAGCTACATAGTTCGGATGCAAAATTGTAAGTGACCATGATGCTAAGTCTGTGTCTTCACATGCAAAACAAAGTGCAAATTAAGATAATTATTGCAAAAATTTAGGCTCAGAACCTGCTTACCTAGACAATCCCTATAATTAAGGAAAGGTGTTTGGGATAATTGCCTCAATTTACCACTTCAGTTGTTTGAGGCAATGAGGGACCAAGAATTGGCTGGCATAAGTTTTCTTTTCTGATTGTATAAAATGCTTAATCAGACTATTTTCCTCAAAGTATTTTTTTTTTTTTTGTTGCTGTTCAATGAAAAGCCTTTAAAAAAAAGATTAAACACACTTTGATTCAATTGTCAGAAGAATCTTCCGGTTTTCAATGCCCAAATTACCAATCAATTCCATCAATTTAGTTAAAAAAAAAAAAATAGGAAAGAAAAGAAAAGAAAACCAAAAAGCAACCAAGCCATTTAACAAACTCAGAACACTTACTTCTAAGTGTAAAATATCCCCGGGAGTGTTTGCAACAAGTGAAATTAAATGTACCCTCCATTAGTGTAGTGAGTTACGCCCTATCAGATTTATAAAAACAAACGGGGGTGAGCCAGTCTTGGACAGAGTTTCCATTTGCCTCAATAGTACGTGCATATCATTGGCTAGTAGGCAAAGAGATAGTCAGGGGAGGGAGTAAAGGGAGGCTACAGTCCAAAAATTTAGATCAGATTGCAGAGATGTTTGTGTTTTTTTTTTTTTCCAGACGTGTCTTTAATATAAGCTTTCTAGAAGATGTAGGGAAAGTAAATTTTAGGAGTGCTTCTAATCTTAGCCTCTGTGTCGTATATTAAAGGATGTTGAATAAGTTCTCAGGGAGAGCTCATTATCAAGAATCATGAGGAAAATTGACATCACATGAAATAATTATTTTATAGACGATAATTCTTGACTGACTTGTGTCAGCAAAGGATGTATTTATTGGCCTTCCGAGGAATGCAATAAGCTGCCCGTTTATGACTTCCCGCCAGCACCCTGTCCACGCCCTGCCACCTACACTGCCATTGTGGTCTTGCTCAGTTTCTTGTTTGTTTCCTACATTCAAGATGGCCAGCTCGGGAACGGTCTGCCACTGTGAGTATGTTACCCAAAAGGGAAGAAAATGCAATGCAGGGAAGTCTTGCCAAAGGAAGTCTCTGGTTCTAACCGGTTTAGAATTGGTTCATTTCTCTGTCCTCACCCGCGATATCCAACAATGTAACTTTCTACCTGCCCTCCTTTCAAAGATGCTTGTGTGTAAAATCATGATTTCTCCATGCACAGTTGTTGGCCAAGATCTAGCTTATGTTGGGTAGGACACAGAAGCGTTTTGAATGGGAACATTTGCAAGGTTTGTTCAAAGACATATACCGGCTCGAAATGCGGCATCTTGTACCCGACAAAAATGCAACGAAGCCGAATCATCCAGACAACTTCTTTTCTAAAACTTGGGGCGTTTGATGCCAGTTTCGGAAATACATGTGGCCCAGTTTCAAGCATTACTGGGGCGACAGTAGATTTATCTGGTTCTTTTCACAGGAGGTCTAAGTGTCCTGGGGAGGTGTGTGTGGTATGTGAATCCGTCCCTGTCCAACAGGGACTCCGGTTTTCCTCAGATCACCTCTCTCATTCATTCATGTTTCCTGTTACAACAGTAACTGGAGGTGATCACAAAACAGGGTGGGTATTTATTTCCTGGTTTTAGCTGACTAATGACAATCTAAGAGATACTTGCAACTTTCGTGCACTGGTTCAGACAGTGAAATTTTTCTCTCCACTTGGGGCATTCCTTTGTTTCTAAAACCTCTCAAAACTGTATCCTCCACTGGTCCCATACTTAACTAAAAGAAAGAAAACAAACCAGGGCTTTCGTTCAGTAACTTAGGGTCCCGAAGAACTGTTTCACTATTTACTTTTATGAAAAGTAGCAAATATTAAATGATACGGCTTCTTTATGAAGCAAAGCTAAACTCTCTTCCAATTCCTGCCAAGAGTCCTTTGTGAACTAGGGTAGAAACGGGAAGGGAGAGAAGGAAAAAAAAAGTCACCAAAAATAGGCGTTACGTATGAAAATCAGTAGATGACTATAATATCATCTTGAGGGGAGAAAAAGCAATAATAATAATAATGGCAAATCAGAAACGGATAGTACTAAATTTCCCTCCCTTTTCACCCCCTCACAGGATATCCTGTCTAGCTGCAGAAACAAAACATGGAAATGAATCAGGCGATAAAGGATTTGCTCCCATTAAAGATGTTAGTGATTTGGTCCCAAGCAGGGGAAGTTAAACATTAAGATGGATGATGGTTCACAATCTGTGGATGGCCACATACACCCCCGCATACCCCCCCCAACTCCCCGCAGTGGGATGCAAACTTTCTTATGTGTGATAAAGAATGTCAAGTTAAAAGCAAAAGCATTTTGTCTAAGTATGATAATAAATCACACCGTAGACTGACCTAAGTATTTAATTTGTTCCAAAATCGATAGTCAATCTCTTCTGACGGCTGCCATAACTGAACTACTTTTATTTTCTCACTACATCTCAGAAAAGTGACATCTAGTCTTTTGTAACTTCTTTGAGGGGACAGGGACGGAGAACGAAAACAATAATTGTGAAATAGTTGCCGAGCCGCAAGAGAAAAGAAGAGAGGCTACTTCACTCGGGAGAGATCCAGAGGCCCTTCAACAATTGTTGTTGTGATATTTTTCATTTTGGAAAGAAGCAAATTGCATTTAGTTATGTTTTCTTTTTTATGTTTATTTATTTTTGAGAGCGAGAGAGAGACAGAACGTGAGCAGGGGAGGGGCAGAGAGCGAGGGAGACACAGAATCCGAAGCGGGCTCCAGGCTGTGAGCCGTCGGCACAGAACCCGAAGTGGGGCTCAAACTCACGAACCCACGAACCGCGAGATGGTGACATGAGCTGAAGTTGGACGCTTACTGAGCCACCCAGGTGCCCCAGATGTAAATTGCATTTACACGGCCTCCTTTTTTCAAACGTTAAAACTGAGTATGTTAATTAGCTTGATGGGGCGATCTCTTCACAATATGGATGTGTATCGAAACATCGAACTGTATGCCTTAAATATATGCAGTTTTTGTCAGTTTTGCGTCAAAAAAGGAAAGTTAAATACAGCATCAGGCAAACGAAGAAAGAAAGAGACAGAGAGAAAGAGAAAGAAAGAAAGAAAGAAAGAAAGAAAGAAAGAGGGAGGGAGGGAGGGAAGGAGGCAGGGAGGAAGAGAAGAAGGAAGGAAGAAAGGAAAGAAGGAAGAAGAAGGAAGGAAGGAAGGAAGGAAGGAAGGAAGGAAGGAAGGAAGGAGAAGGGAAAGAGAAAAGGAAAAGAGAAAAGAAAAGAGAGGAGAGGAGAGGAGAAAAGGGACAAGTAAAAGGTCCCTCACATTTCCAAGGTTCCTATGACCTAGAAATGAACTTGCCCTAAGAATCCGGTTGAAGACATTGATTCGACATGTTGGAGGGACTTGGGCTTTCAACTTTCCCAGGAAGATAAACTGAGTACTACACATGTTGCTATCATGTTGGGATCAAGATTGAGGATTCTCTGGGATGAGATGTGTAAAGAAGGAGGTGAAGAGAGGTGGATGTCACGCTAATTGCAGGCAGCCTTCCAAGTTAGAGCTGGTCCAAACTGGCCCGGCCAGCTCCCCTCACCCCCCAGGACCCCGTGGTCAGGCTCTGCCCTGCCTGCCACGGACGTCAACCGCCCCTGTGACCCGTTGGCTGGAGCTCAACAGTGAAGCATGCCTGTTCTTTCCTGAGCATTTGGGGAGCCCGCAGGCACTGAGGTACGATATAAACGGAAAACACGAAATCAAAATAAAAGGAAAAGCCTGCCCTTGAAATTCACCGTAAGCCCCCTAGGTCTCCTGCTCAGGCTTCCAGAGCGGGCACTGAGGCAGGCCACCCAAACTGCTGACACCCTCCGTTGACCTCTGCAAAGCAGTCGTGAGCCTGATGACTTTGTTTTTAGGTTTTGGAACCGAACTTTACAGGGATGGGTTCCAATCCTGGGTGGTGCTGAGAAAACTCCGGTCTCACCAGAACTTGGCAAAGACCACCAGACGCGTTTCATGTGAGGGCCTTTTCCCATAATCTGGCCAGAACGCGTTATGAATGTTCTGGGGAGCAAAAAGCAGGTCCCCAGGGCCGAGCAAGGGCCGCGCCCTGCTCCCAGCTAGGAGAGACCACACAGCCGTCCTCTCTCCCCTCTGGGTCTTTATAGTGAGAAAACCACACCGCCCCTCTCGTTCGGAAGCTAGGGGCGAAAGTGGAAAAAGCCAGCGACACAAAGTGCATCCTACAGCTGAGAAAGCCTCTCTCTTGGAAAAGCTAGAAAATAAATAAATAAAGGGGGAAATCCAAATGGGATTGCTCTTCAAACACACAAATGATCTTATGTTAACAGTTGGGATTAAACAGCTGTCTCGTGGTTATGTGATCATAACAGATGCTGTGTGCAAACGTTTCCTGCTAGCTTTGTTTTGGTTATTGCTGTTTGTGCAGTTCAATGGGCTGAATTCAGCTTAAGGGATACAGGTTTTTATTATCCTTCTGTGCTGCACGGGCAGCTTCATCATCTCTTTAAGAGGAAAGGAGGCGAGCGTGAGAGATAGATGGAGGGGAAATTGAGGGTGGGCTCTCCGATGTCACATCGGGAATGATGTCACATTGATGAAATTCCAGCACGCTGGTTTATGACCACTTTACCATTAAAGTGGTCCCCAGTTCTATTATGTGGTTGGTTTTGTTTTGTTTCTTCTTCTTCTTTTTTTTTTTTTTCTCCTCGTGGAGGCCGTCCTTGGGTCTAGTGCAGTTTATGCAGCTGGAAAAGAATTTATAGAACATAGAGAAAGGTGTTTGGATGACTAACAGATTACAACGTTGTAATGATCCCTATTTTGTCTCTCTTCTTCCCATGCCCTCCGGTGATAAAATATACAGGCTGACTTTGATTTTTCCTCGAAATTTCCTTTCGTCCCAGGAGGGGGGATCGCCCTGTGTGTGTCAGCCAAGTGACATGGTGAACCGTGACGATTTTTTTGGAAGTTCCAATCTGGAAGCCATTTTGGCCGGAATTACATTACTTGTTTAAACCAAAATATCCTCTTGGCTCAAATGCTTCGGAGAACCGCTGTGATTCATGACGTACTTTGCCAACCAGCAGATTTCACTTTTATTACTTATATTTTCCAAATTTTTTTTTTTTTTTGGATACGATGTAAATGGCAGAAATAATGTTTCTGGGCTCAAAAGGTACCTGGCTATCAGAAGGAGGAGTCAGAGGGATGGATGTGGCCATAGTTAACAGGTGGGGCGAGGCGTCTGCCTGCCCATCCCCGAGACTCCCCAGGACCTTGGTCCTCAACTGTAAAGGACCTCTCTCATCAAGCACCCAGCCACGCATTCACTGACCAGCAGCTCACCTGTGCTTTTTGAAACCCTGGGTGGGGACAGGAGGGAGGGGCTTCCACTGCTTAACACCTTATCTTATGAATCCTACCTTTGACTAGGACATCCTACCACGGCTAAGCCTCTCCCCTCTGACACCTTTACGGAAGGGGAGCCTTTAATACCATACAGATACATTTAAGGAGCCAAACTCAAGTCGCCCCTTATGCTCGTTCAAAGAAAGGGCGGGGTTGGGGCGCCTGGGTGGCGCAGTCGGTTAAGCGTCTGACTTCAGCCAGGTCACGATCTCGCGGTCCGTGAGTTCGAGCCCCGCGTCAGGCTCTGGGCCGATGGCTCGGAGCCTGGAGCCTGCTTCCGATTCTGTGTCTCCCTCTCTCTCTGCCCCTCCCCCGTTCATGCTCTGTCTCTCTCTGTCCCAAAAATAAATAAAAAACGTTGAAAAAAAAATTAAAAAAAAAAAAAAGGGCGGGGTTAACAATTCCTCTCTGGGGTTCAGGAGCTCGAAAAATGAAATCAGGCCTCCGCTGATAAGCTGCCAGAGCGGTCCTATGTCCATAATGTTTCAAATACATTTCAAAGTGACTTCATATGCATTCAGTGCTCGATCCTCTGGACAGCTCCTGGAGATATTTTCCTGATCTTACAGAAAAACAAGTCAAGATCCGTTTTGTAAGAAGAGTACTGGGTGGCGGTTGCCCAAGATGATGCAAGCTGGAAGTTCTGGAGCCTACAGTGGTTCCCGCATCAGGGATCTGGGGCCAGGTGATAGGGAAATTGATGAGGGCATGTGCCCCAGGGACCTCTGCTGCTGTTGTCATTGTCTGTTTCATTGGGGGAATTAGGGGGTGGGGGCTGCACTATGTCAGGCTATTTCCATGGCCTCTAAATAGTCGAGGCAAACATCAGCACTCTTATTCCGGCTCTGGGAATTTGAGCCCAGGACTGAATATCAGCTTCCTCTGTGGGATCAAGCCTGTGCCAGCCTCAAGACAAAGGTCCTCCCCAAGGTACACAGACAGACAAGAAGTACACGAAAAGATGCTCCACGTCTCTCAACGTTAGGACAATGCAGATCAAAACTACAGTAGGATGTCACTTACACCCGTTACGATGGCTACTGAAGAAAAAAAGAAAAAAAAAAAAGCGTTGACAAGGATTGGGAGCAATCAAGACCCTTGTACATTGTTGGAAGGAATGGAAAATGGCATGGCCGCTGCAATGGCGATCAAGTGGGAGTGACCCAAGGGCCCGTCAGTGGACGGACGGATCAGCAACATGTGGTCTATATACACCGCGAAAATCATTCAGCCTCACTGGGAAGGACGTGTTGTCGTATGCCACAACATCGATGAACTTCGGGGTCCTTTATGCTGAGTGAAGCAAGCCAGTCACAGGAAGGCAAATACCGTGTGATTCCACTTATGCAAAGTATGCAAAGTAGGAAAACCGATGGAGACTGAAAGTGGAACGTTGGTTGCCAGGGCCTGGGGAGGAGGAGATGGGGAATTAGTGTTTAATGGGTACGGAGTTTCATTTGGGGTGATGGGCAAGTTCTGGAAATGGATGGTGGTAGTGGGTGCACAACAATATGAATATACCTAATATCACTGAACTGAACTAGACACTCACAATTTTTATTCTATCTCTATTTTTACCACAATAAAAAGAAATCAGGGATGCCTGGGTGGCTCGGTCGGTTGAGGGTCCGACTCTTGATTTCGGCTCAGGTCATAATCCCAGGGTCATAGGATCGAACCCCACGCCAGGCTCCGTGCTAAGGGAGGGACCCTGTTTAAGATTCTCTCTCTCACTCCCTCTGCCCCTTTTCTGCTCATGCTCTCTCTCTCTCTCTCTCTCTCTCTCTCAAATAAAATAATTAGAAAAGAACAAAGGAATTAGAGCCAACAAACAAGCAAACAGACAAAAGGTCCACTACGGTCACCCGGTACCTGAAAGTTTCAGTCCCTGCAAACTGCTCCCCTTGGAATCTTGTTTTTGCCCTTTTTTCCACGTCTGTTCTGGACATAACACATCCTCAGCCTTTCAGCATCACCGTGTATCCAGATACTATAGTGCATGCAGATTAAATATCTATGAGGGAAGTGCAAATCAAGCATCAGAGAGGTTTGATTTATACCCTTTCCCTGATGATTAGAAGTATCTCTAGGATCTTCGTTCTTTTCAGGCTTCATACCAATTAAAATGCAAATCTTTCCAAGAGAGAATGTTTTAAGCATTTTCATCTTTGAATGAATTTCAGGTCCTTTTATCTTCTGCCTCTTTTTTCTAAAATAAAGCTCCCTTTTATTATAAAGGTAATAGAGTAAACGAGTTAATAGCTAATACATATCAACAGCTCTTACAGACTGTCGAGATGGAGACAAACAGCCCAACAGAAGAATGGGCAGGAGCTGCGAGAAGGCGTTGGAGGAACCAGTCCAGACGGCCCCTGCAAAATAAAAAGACGGTCCAAGTCGCTTGGTGGCAGGACAATGAAGATGGCGAAATAGCGAAGTATCATTTTATATTCATCATGCTGACAAAATGGAAAGACAAGCCTGTGTCACCTAGCGATGGCATGAATGTGTGCAAAAGAGTATGCTCACACATGGCCTATAAAAACGTCATGACTGTTTGTGTTTTAGAAGAGCAGTCTGATAGCATCTCTTTAGTTAAAAGTGCATGTGTCTTTCACCCAGCAAGCCCACTGTCAGAAATCCACCCCCTAAAATAAAAGGTGTCCTCCTCTAGGTACTATGTGGATCATCTACAGGGTTGTTAGCTATGGCACTCTTCATAGCCAGAAAGACAGGCAAGAAGGCAGGCAGGAAGGAAAGAAGGAAGGAAGAGAGAGGAAGGAAGGAAGAAAAAGAAAGAGAGAAGAAAGAAAGAAAGAAAGAAAGAAAGAAAGAAAGAAGAGAGAGAAAGAAAGGAAGAAAGAAGAAGGAAGGAAAGAAGAAAAGAGAAAGAAAGAAAAAAAGAAAGAAAGAAAGAAAGAAAGAAAGAAAGAAAGAAAAAAGGAAGGAAAGAAGAAAGAAAGAGAAAGAAAGAAGAAAAGAGAAAGAATGAAAGAAAGAAAGAAAGAAAGAAAGAAGGAAGGAAAGAAAGAAGAAAGAAAGAAAGAAAGAAAGAAGAAAAGAGAGAGAGAAAGAAAGAAAAAAGAAGGAAGGAAAGAAGAAAGAAAGAGAAACAAAGAAGAAAAGAGAAAGAAAGAAAGAAAAAGAAAGAAAGAAAGAAGGAAAGAAGAAAGAAAGAAAGAAAGAAGAAAAGAGAGAAAGAAAGAAAGAAAGAAAAAAGAAGGAAGGAAAGAAGAAAGAGAAAGAAAGAAAGAAGAAAAGAGAAAGAAAGAATGAAAGAAAGAACAAAAGAAAGAAAGAAAGAAGAAGGAAGGAGGGAGGGAAGGAAGGAAGGAAGGAAGGAAGGAAGGGAAGGAGGGAGGGAAGGAGGGAAGGAAGGAAGGCAAGAGAAGGAAACAAGACAAAAAAAAACAAGAAAGACTCAAGCTCAGTACCTCCATTGCAGGGGCTATAATGGAACCACTAAAAAGAAAAAGAAACAGAGCCGTATCAGATGACTCGGAAGGGATTCCATGAAAAATTGCTGAGTAGGAAATCCTTGTGTAGGAAGTAAAGTTCATTTTGGAAAAACAAGTAGTCACATGCAGGCACGTGCATGCACACACACACACACACACACACACCCTCTATACCCATGGATAGGGGATCATAGGATTATATCTGTATAAGAATGTATGTGCTTGAAGACATATGGAAAGATTATTACTGGGTAATTCATATCATTTCCCTGTGGAGAAGTCGGCTGATGTGAGTAGAGAGAGAAGAGAGGGGAGTGAATTCACAAACTGAAGAGAGAAAGAAAAATGACCAAAAATGGACTCTATTTTCTGCATGGCGTGTTTCCTATAGGTGGGTATACATACAAAAAGCAACCTATATGAAACACCACAGCCAAAATTTGGTTTTTAATAACTAAAACCCTGGGGGGAAAAACGAGGCTTCATGAGAGAATAGTACCTGCTACTCTTAGGATTAGTGCGATCCTTTGCCCAATTAAAGAGAAAAATCAGCAGCTCAGGTTATTCAATATGAGTTTTGATGATGCAAAAGAACCCTCATTTGGTGATAGCCTTGGAAATTAAATGATTACCATTTTTTGCTGTTGTGCATATCTCCGGTTCTAGGAAGCAAAGATAGGAGAGGATAGTTCATGGCGCTTCGTCATGTCCTCAAAAGGGGTCATCTGCAACAGGGCTGAAACATCAGGTTATTGTTCGAAGTCACAGTCAAACGCAAGTAACTGAGTTATACCACGCAGCACTCGTTCCCTGGGTCCAGGAAAGAGCCTTCCAGAGGAACAGCTGAAGACAGCAACACAGGACCATACTTGCCTCCGGTGGCAGGATACGCTTCTCAACACATAATCATCCTCTGAACTGGTTTCCTAATTTGTGTTTCCAAAATCAGAATACCATTTGCAAAAGCAGAGATGGGGCTGTGTAATGCCATGAAATTCGCACTCCTGATTTTCTCATTTTGATTCATCTCTCAGTTTGGCCAGGACCTAAGTGTGAATTTGTTTTCCAAAAGCCTGATATATGGATGATCAATTTTCATATTATTTGCAAGTGTACCTATGCAGCCTTTCTCTAGTAGAGGAATATTGGTTAGTAACGATATAGTGAGTCACAGTCTAATCCCCATCGGACCGAGTAGATGTTTTTCTAGTGCATTTGGCATTTTCGGCAGGTAAGTCTGAGGTCAGCCTGTTTGCTATTATTTTACCATTAATTTTTTAAAATTGTATTTTCTTTTTATTCTCCTGTGCTTATATGATATGGATGCGCACAATTTCATTATCCTGCCAGCCTCTTTTTTTTTTTTTCACTAAAGTTGCTTATATTGCTATGAAACTATTTGATATGCATATCTTAGTCTTTATAATAACTCTGTAAAGCTTTGTTTTGGAATGTTGTTTATGTTCCAGCTCTGTTTTCTTCCTCCAAGACTCTTATAAATTTCCATTTTACTATCATTACCTACTACATTCTTACTTTATTTTCCGTTGAGTGCTTCAGTGTCTGAAGTTTGTTCCTGCTAGGACTAACGAAGTTTTTGTGTTTTCTTTTCTCAATATGATTTTCTGCCCATTGCTACTATCCATTTTTGCTCTAGTGTAGCAATTCCATAATTTTTTTTAATGTTTATTTATTTTGAGAAAGAGAGAGAGAGAGAGAGCACGAGTGGGGAAGGGTGAGAGAGAGAGAGAGAGAAAGAGTGAGAGAGAGAGAGAATCCAAAGCAGGCTCCAAGCTGTCAGCACAGAGCCCAATGTAGGGCTCGATCTCAGGAACAGTGAGATCATGATGTGAGCCAAAATCAAAAGTCAGAAACTTAACCGATTGAGCCACCCAGGTGCCCGGGGCAGTTCCCTTCTTGGGCTACTTTGTGTAACTGGTATGTAACATCACAGTTATGATATTATGCAAGGCTCAAGGGCACAAAGTCGGAAATTTCTTCATGAGTTGGCTTAATTTCTCTCACACAGTTTCCATCTCCACGGATGTCAGAATACATGGTATTATTTCCGGGAACACTCCTTAAGACATGTAGTCGTTTCCCGCTGCTGCTGTAATGAATCCAGTGGCTTAAAACAACACGTTGATTATCTTACAGTTTTGGAGGTCAGAAGCCTAATACTGATTGGCTGGGCTGGGTTGCTTCTGGAGGCTCTGGGGAGAAAATCTGTTTCCTTGCTTTCTCCAGCTTCTGGAAACTACCTCCATTCCTTGACTCAGGACCCCACAACACTCTGATCTCATCCCTTTCTGAAGTCTGACCCTTGGGTCTCCCTCTTATAGGGACCCTTTGGATTACATTGGATATCCAGGATAATCTCATCTCAAGAACCTCAGTCACATTTGCAAGGTGCCATTTTGCCATATAA
The DNA here is from genome assembly GCF_024362965.1 of Panthera pardus. Taxonomy (NCBI): domain Eukaryota; kingdom Metazoa; phylum Chordata; class Mammalia; order Carnivora; family Felidae; genus Panthera; species Panthera pardus. The sequence goes on from NW_026526810.1 coordinate 6,631,659, forward strand.
AAAATGCCATTATTTACAAGTTTGTAGATTCAGGATATGGAAATCTTTGGAAACCCGCTGCTCAGTCTGCTGTCGGCAAATTATCCCCATCACTGGAAGTTTACAGATACCCACTAGGCCTTTTTCTTGGAATTGCCCCTTCCACGTTGCTGGAAACCCATGAGGATGGTTGCCGGGAAGGGAGGATGTATTCTTTTTCATACCTTTTCATAATAAACCGGTAAACAGTAAGCACACTGCTTTCCTGAGTTTTGTGAAGCTCTCTAGTCAATAAAGCGAACCCAAGGAGGGGTTCACGGAACCTTTGATTTCTAGCCGGTCAGTGGGAATCATAGGTAATAACCTGGACTTTCAAATGGTACCCAAAGTGGGGGGTGAGGGAGGCAGTCTCCTGGGATGGAGCCCTTCACCTGTGGGATCTCACATCCTCTCCAGGTAGACAGTACCTCAATCAATTCTGATTTAGTTACGTTGTAGGACATACAGCAGGTGTCGCAGAGAATTGCTTGGGGTGGGGAAAACCCTACATAGCTGAGCATGAAAAATGTTTTAATGCAGGGGCCCCTGGGTGGCTCAGTCGCTTAAGCGTCCGACTTCGGCTCAGGTCACGATCTCACGGTTCGTGGGTTCGAGCCCCGCCTCGGGCTCTGTGCTGACAGCTCGGAGCCTGGAGCCTGCTTCGGATTCTGTGTCTCCCTCTCTCTCTCTGCTCCTCCCCCACTCACACTCTGTCTCTCTCTCTCTCAAAAATAAATAAACATTAAAAAATAATGTTTTAATGCAATACCGGGGTGAGACTAAAGGAGGGGCACATTGGAGGAGTGTGAGTTTCCCTACACCCGTCTTCTTGCATGTTACCAGTCAAATCAAAAACTGTTCCTCAGATTTTTTTTTTTTTTTTCTTTTGGTTCTGGAAATAGACTACATGCTATTTAGTTATCACTTTGGTAGAAAAATATTCTTGGTCCTTCGAGTTACAGTTGGTGCCGTTTCCTCTCCGTACCCGTGCTTAACCCAAGTGTCGTCCATCCAGACCTAGTGCTAAGTGCAGCCCTCTGAGCACCACTCGGAGTCCACTTGGGAGCTGACCGAAAATCTCTTCTAAGAGCTTCAGCTGGTGTCTGTTTCATGCCCAACTGCCTTACCCCAATTGCCCAATAACCCTGTTTTGGGAGCGTAATTCACTCCAGAAACAGGCTTGTAATCCAAAGCACTTGTATATCTTGTATTTCAAAAACCATTGGCTCAGTTGTGACCTCATGACGTTCGGCGTCAGGTACGACTCCTATCGCACGACGTCACTCGTTTACCGGGGTGACACCGATGAGAAGCGTTTGCTTGTCTTGCGGAACGCCCGCAGAACAAGTCACTTGCAATCCGAGGTTTGACTGTATTTAATACCAGTGACACCGTTAGGCAAAAATTAAGAGCTGGTCCTAATCTTACTGCCTGTATGTGGTTTCTCCAACACATAGAAAGACTACAGAACTCCTCTAAAGGACTCTTCTCGTAGGTATCACACCTCCCACGATGCAACTCCCTATGGCCATCCTCCACCTTGGGCTCAGTAGCCCTTCATTACTCGTATTCAACACTTTCGTATCCTTATCGGTTTCTGGAAGATAGAGAATGCCTATCTATGCTAAAACGTTAAGTATGAATCAGCAAGAAACAGAAGGGAGGAACTGAATTCTGAGAGCCTTAAAAAATCTGTAGCTGCATATCTTATTGCTAGCGAGCCTAAACGGTGGATCTCATGGGAGGCGGTGGGTGTGGGGGATTCCGAGGGGGAAGGAAAGGAAAAAGAAAGAATGTTTCAACTTACGTTCTGATGGCATTGCATGGGTGATGGATTGCTTTGCCTTTTCTGGCCACCCTTCCAATTAGGGAGACTTGTTCTCAAGTTTGGTACAAGTTGTCTGTCAGTGAGTGTGTACATTTGTATCTTTTTTTCCATGACTTCACAGGGGTGAGGGCTGCGACACATACGACATTTTAAACCAAAGTTCCTAGACGTTCTCTCCCTTGGAGGAGAAGACCGGAAAGGACTGACGAGGAAGGAGAGTTGGAAAATGTGGAGGAAGAAACTGTGTACATTGGGAGCTGGCAGGCAGTGAGCATACTTTGTGGGTGCTGAGTCTTAGTCTGTGAAAAAGCGTGATGACAGAACCTCCAAAAGAAAAGGTGCTTTGGGTTCTGCGGGCTCCAAATGTATTCGTAAAGTCTGGTAACATCATTCATTCAATTACAGAACTAACTAAATGAATAACTAACTGAATGAATAAAAGTTATAGAACTTTTTGGGTTTGCTCGCAGCTTTCTGGCCATCAGCCCAGTCCCTCTTTGTTTCCTGGTCGGAATTCTTTTTTCCACAATCGAACTCACCGGTCCCAACAATTCTATTCTCTCCTTCAACTGGATTCTTCCCTAGATCTCTTTTTTCAAGGTCCTCTCTCACTCGCTTTTGGTTCCTGCTGTGACAAATGCTAAGTAAGCACCCGATATTTCCCAAGAATTTCTAGCTGGCTCATCCCTGGACACTTAATGTCCTTCTGGTGGCCCCCGAAAACCTGAGCCCATGGGAAATCATCTTACTGTTACCTTTAATTCTAGGAGAAGCTTCTCTGTTGTTCTTCATTCTTGTGCTTGCCCTGTTTATACAGACAGCTTCCCAGCTAACACCTTGCTACAAGACCCACCCATCAAAAGCTTTTCCAATTACCCTTTCTTTCTTTCTTTTTTATGTTTATTGTTTTTATTTTTGAGAGAGAGAGAGAGAGAGAGAGAGAGAGAGAGAGAGAGAGAATCCCAAGCAGGCTATGAGCTGTCGGCACAGAGCCTGATGCAGGGTTTGATCTCCCAAACCATGAGATCGTGACCTGTGCCAAAATCAAAAGTCGGATGCCCAACCACCACCCAGGCGCCCCTCCAATGACCCTTTCAAAACCCAGTTCATTTGCATTGTTTGAGACCGCTTTGTCTTATCTTCCAATATAGAAGGTTTGAGTCAGGGTTATCTATTTATTTGCCACATTCTTCTTAGCGTTTGGCTTAAATTATTGAGTAAAACTGAAAATCTGTTCATTCTGTCCACATGGGAGGAAAATTGCTCAACCCTCCCTCTCCGAGCCTCTTGGCTATCGAGACCCTAGACCCTTCACAGCCTCTGCTCCATTGGCCTCATGTGCCTAATTTGGGCTTCTCGAAGGCCCCAGGTATTTCGCCTGCTTTCCTCAGCCTCTTTTTCTTGGAACTTTTCTTCCCTGAGGAACGGGATACAATCACCACAGCTCTCTCTGCGGACTTGTAGCTTCCAATAGTCAGTTCACAGATTCTCTAATTTTATTTAATGGTTTCATAAAGAGGCAATGCAGTTCTTTACAGAAGTTAACAGCCAGGGCATGCTTGCGGGATGTTTAGAATATCCTTGTTTCAATTAAACAGATACATCGCTCCTTGCAGCAGTGGCTAGTTTCTGCCTATGTCAGGTGGTACAGAACCATTTTGTTTGCTGGGAACTCTTTGTTTCTGGGAGTCAAGTCTCCCTAGCCCGGGCCGGAGGAACAGAGTTTGCTTAATCCTGCCCGCTAGATGATGAATTAAGCTGCTTGGGCTCGAGCCTAAAACAGGATCCCAGGTCTGGCAAGATTCATGCACACTCCTATCTAAGAACTGTTCCTTATTTTGCTTTTCAGGTGCAGTTTCCCCATCATGTGTTCTATACGGAAGACATTCCCTATAGCCTCCAAAGATTCTCCTCCTGAGCTCCAGATAAATGTGCAATAACATTCCATAAGTTTTGCAAGGCTCCAAGCCTTTCTGGAGTCAGAGATGGACTGGAAACTACCCTGAGGGAATGTGGGCTCCATCCAACCCAGACTCGTATTTCTCGAATTGGTACAACCAGGAGAAGGGGAGGCCGATTTGGAAGATGATGTCGCCCAGAGCTGATGGGATCCAAAAATGAGAATGTCACTCTTCTCCCATCTTCCACAATCCTCTGAATTGCTCTGGGATCCTTAAGAGAGTTTTGGAAATCAACACGGAGTAAATTATCATTCATTCATTTAACCAATACATTCGCAGCATCCACTCTGTAGTAGACATTTGCTGGGTGGGAGGCCCACGCTGACAACAAAGCAGGCAGTTACTGGTGGCAGCCTTAAGAGGAGATGAAGGTAACAAGTTTCTAAATGCTTCGTTAGAAGTAAGAAGGACGGGGGCACCCGGGTGGCCTAGTCAGTGAAGCGTCTGACTCTTCGTTTCAGCTCGGGTCACGATCTTCCGATTCACGAGACTTGGAACACCGCTTTGGGCTCTGCGCTACCTGTGTGGAGCCCTCTTGGGATTCGCTCCCTCTTCCTCGCTCCCTCTGCCTCTCCCCTGCAGCCTCTCTCTCTAAAAATAAATAAATAAGCTTTAAAAATAATGATAATTATAAGTACTGTACAACATTATATGCAATAGCCCCAAATGAGAACAACCTAAATGACTATCAACCGGCAAATAAGGAGGACAAACTGAGGCATCTCCATCCAATGAAATATTATTTGGCAGTCAAAAGGAGTGAGAAGTGCTGACGTGTGTTGTAACACTTAAGGATGGACCTTGAAAACATGCTAACTGGAAGAAGTTCTGTACAAAAGACCACATTTAATTTAAAAAAAAATTTTTTTTTAATATTTATTTATTTTTGAGAGAGAGACAGCATGTGAGCCGGGGAGGGGCAGAGAGAGAGGGAGACACAGAATCCGAAGCAGACTCCAGGCTCCGAGCTGTCAGCACAGAGCCTGACGCGAGGCTCGAACCCACAAACCGTGAGATCATGACCGGAGCCGAAGTCGAATGCTTAACCGACTGAGCCACCCAGGCGCCCCAAAAGACCACATGTTAAACGAACCCATTTATGTGATGTGTCCACATAAGGCAAGTCTACAGACACAGAAAGTACATTAGTAGTTGCTTGGGCCTGTGAATGAGGAGTGACTCTCAAAGGGCATGAAGGAACCGTTCTCGAATTATGGCAATGGTTGTACACCTCTTTAAGTTTTCTTAAAGTATAAAATATTGAATGCACACTTACAACAGGTGAATTTCATGGTATATAAGGAATACCTCCAGAAAGCTGTTTAAAAAGTCTTGAAGAATTCACTGGACCACTACATCCCAGAAATTATTACTTGAAAAAGAATAATTATTGCTCTAAAGGAATTAAAGAGGGGAGAGCAAGAAAGGATCAGCGTGCATAAGTAAGTGCCTCCTTAAATAAGGTGGCCAGTGAAGGTTTTGCTCAGGAAATAACACTTCACGAGAAATCAGAAGGGTAAGAAAGAGCCAACCACAAGAAGCCCTGATGGAGGAGACTGTGAATGAGAGGGAGTAGCTCGCACAAAGGTCCTGAGGTGGGGAAAACTTTGGCCTCTCCGAGGAACTGAGGAGAAGCCCAGTGTGAGAAGGAACAACGTTGTGTAGGGCCACAGGATCCATGTTAACTAGTTGAGATTCTATTCTCCGTGTAATATCAATCCATTGCAGAGTTTGGAACAGGGCAATGGTGAAAGTTGGGAAAAGCCAATCAGATGTTGTTCCATAGCCCAGGAGAAAGAGGACGATGTCTTGGATGAGTGTGGCAGAAGGAAGGATGGACAGAAACATATCCGTGCAGTGTTGATGCTTGAGATGGAACCAACCACAGTTGCTCAGAGATTTGGGTTTTGAAGAGTGAGGTAAAGAGACGAATCAAAGAGGACTCCCATATTTCCAGTTAGAAAATTTACTAAGATGATTTACTAAGATGAGAAAGATTGAGGTAGGAACAGGTTTGGGCAGCAAGAGAATCACGATTCCTCTTTTGGACACGTTGAGTTAAAAAGGCCTCTGAAACCAAAGGAAGAGTGATGGAGAAGGCAAAGGAAATGTAGGTTTGCAAAGGAGACCAAAGGGCAGTGACCCGTGAGGCCAAAGAAAGTATAGGAGAGTGTGACATCACAAAATCTTACAAAAAAGAGACTTGAGAGGGGTGCCTGGGTGGTCCAGTTGGTTGAGCGTCCAACTGGATTTTTGGCTCAGGTCACGATCTCATGGTTTGTGGGATCGAGCCTGGCATGGGGCTTCGCACAAGCAATTTCTTGTAGGCATGATGATGAGAGAAACACCGGAATCGGCTGAGACCCAAAAGGAGGGAGGCTATGGAGGCTGTATATGTGGACGAATCAAAATACTTGGACCTGGAAGGAAGAGGAAGGAGTGGCGGTAGTTTTAGGGAAATGAGGGATCAAGGGAATGCTAGCATATCGGGTAGGGCCCCGTATGATAGAAAACCCTACAACAACTTGCTAGACGTCTATTTTCTCCCCCTTTACGTGAGGCAGTAAGAAGTTCTGGGCTGCCATGGTGGCTCCCCAAACACCAGGGCCCCAGGTCCTGCTACCTTACAGCCATGTCAACAGAAACATGAGAGTGAGTGATAAACAAGCTCAAGTCCTCCCATTTTGAGGATGCTTCCAGGAGGCTGAGCCGCTGCCTCTGCTAACTCGATCCCGTGGCCAAACCCAGGTGCAAGAGAGGCTGGAAACTGTTGTTTCTTCCAAGTGTTTATGGACTTAGCTAAATACGTAGGTTCTTTAATTAAGGGAAAAAAAGGAATGATGGCCATTGGAGATCAACTGTCATCCTTTGCCAGAGCCAGAATTTGAGTTGTGTTTGCGTGTTTGCTTTTTTGTTTGGGTGTTTGTATTGTTTAGCTGGTGAACGGAGCCAGTAAAGGGGCGTTGGCTACAGGAGAGTAATGGACCAAAGTCCACAAAACCCTTGAGAAAGACGAGGAGGTTGGATTCAGAACCTAAGTAAAAGGACTGGCCTTTGAAAACAGAAGGCACCTTTCCTCAGCTGTAATTTTAGTGGAAAAAGGTAACTCAAGGGCAGTCGTAGGTACGTTTCAATACTTGAAACTAGGTCAAAGATGACAGACTCCCAACTGATGACATCTATCTTCCGGGTGACATTTGCAGGGAGGTCAGCTTAGAGTAAACTAGAAGTTTCAGGAGATGGGTGAGGCACAGGATTTTTATTGTCATGGAGATCCAGCATAGTGGGGAAACTGGGAGGAGCTACAGAACAGTGGTAAGAGCCCTTATGAAATTCCTGTTCTGTAGAACAAATCACACGCTACACATATCAACCTTCTATCGCTTCTACCATTTTGGATTCCTCTTCTCCAAACTCTCTCCAAGTTCCCTGGTCCTCTTTCGAAATGTGGAACCAAAGCTGTGTCTCTCCAAGGTTTGACTACAGAGGTCTGACCCTCCCAAGGGCAACTGTGGAAGCTTCATGTTATAAGGCGTCATGAAAAGGAAGATGGGGAAAAATAAAGAGGCAGCTCCACACTCTCGAATGTTCCCAACCTGCAGCAGGTTGGGTGGTCCTTAACAAGGGTTCATTTCCGTTTCCAGTGGCCCTTCTCTCGAAGACATTTTTCCTGGAGACTAGAGTCCTGGGCCAACGTATCTAGATGAAAACAATGCCAGTACATTGTTGAATTTGACATTTATATTTACATTAAGAACCTATTTTTACGGTTGTGGAAGAACCTAATCAATCATTCATTCCGGCAGTGTTCAACGGGAAAAAGTATCCAGATTTCAAAATGTGATGTATGCCCAAGTTGTGATATGGAGACAGTAAGTAAGTTGGAAGGGACAAGGGATAATTCTTGATCCTTAATTTTCTTTTTTTCCTGGCCCTTCCTTGTCTTATTCCAAGACTGGTCTACCATGGTATCTTGGACTTCTTTAGTTTTTCACTCCGAGCATACTCACTATTCCTTACCAATTTCCTGGGAACTGTAAAGAACACCAAAACCTGTTCCTGTTCCGTTTGGTTCTTAAATTCGTTACTGAGATACAATTATATTTCATAATTATTCCTGTAGGAATGCTATCTCACATTTCCGACCTTGTTTTGTATTTGGTTTCCAATTTCCCGACGATGTGCTTAATGTATGGGCATCTGCAAAAGCTGGAAAATAAGTTCTTGGTGTCAGGCTTAGCTTGTCACCACATTGCACCCAACAGATGGTAGAGTGAGGTCCCTGTGCCATAGCTCCATAAGCCCCTCTAGACAGAGTTTCAGCCACAGGGACTAGGGGGTGATCCAGGCCAAGAATGTCCTTTCCTTAAGCTCATAAAAAAGTAAATTAACTATATATATATATATACACACACACACACACACGTATGTATATGTTCACCTGCATATATGTGTGTATGTAAAGCACATGTATAATTTGTATAAATGCTTTTCTAGGGGCGCCTGGGTGGCGCAGTCGGTTAACCGTCTGACTTCAGCCAGGTCACGATCTCGCGGTCCGTGAGTTCGAGCCCCGCGTCAGGCTCTGGGCTGATGGCTCGGAGCCTGTTTCCGATTCTGTGTCTCCCTCTCTCTCTGCCCCTCCCCCGTTCATGCTCTGTCTCTCTCTGTCCCAAAAATAAATAAAAAACGTTGAAAAAAAAATAAAAAAAAAAAAAATAAAAAAAATAAATGCTTTTCTATATGTATAAATACATAAGCATGTATTATATATATGCATTTATATATGCTCCCTGATTTACCACGTCATTACAATCTAGAGGCACTACTCTCTTGACTTATGTGTCAATCACCCCCAGAGTGAATAAGAAGTAACAGCAATAAAAACCATTTCTCTAGGGGCGCCTGGGTGGCTCAGTCCGTTGAGCGTCCAACTCCAGCTCAGGTCATGATCTCGCAGTTCGTGAGTTCGAGCCCCGGGTCGGGCTCTGTGCCGACAGCTCAGAGCCTGGAGCCTGTTTCAGATTCTGGGTCTCCCTCTCTCTCTGTCCCTTCCCTGCTCATGCTCTGTCTCTCTCTGTCTCTCAAAAATGAATAAACGATAAAAAAAAATTTAGAAGGGAAAAAAAAAAAAACATTTCTCTAAAGGAAAGAAAATGCCTTTCGCCATTTATTCTAAAACTCTTCGTCAATTTATCACCGGACTTGGTCGTCTTAAACTCACCAATATCTTTCCTACTGTACTTTGCAACATATTATGTCCCATACTGATTGCCAGGCTATGTCCCAAATGATCAGGGTACTTGTGGTGCCTAGTATTTGGCTCCCCAAACCATGCTCCACAGTCTACATGGAACGTGTGAAGAAAAAGATGTCTCTACTCGCCTTTGTCTTTAAGAAAGTGAGTAATTGTCTCTCTCCTTGCCTCTTCCCTCCATGGAGAATTTACTGGCCCCAATTTTTAAAAAAGCTCCTACCACACTCCCATTTTCTGTAAGTGCAATTAGTTGCAGGTACAAAATTTGGAGCAAAGAGGCCCCTTGTGGCCTGTTGTGCCTGCAGTTATCCAACTGTGGCTGCAGTTTTTCAGTGCACAACTGATTGCACCCACAAAAAGAAAGGCTAAACTCTGAAAATGGGTCCCTTTAAGACAGTTGGGGGATTGCATGCCTCCGGTCGGCAAATTGCAATCTTTTATAGAGACACAGCCATCGCTCCGGCTCGCAGTGCAGGTCTGAAATCCAGGTTAGGCATCCCCGGTGATGGAGAGCGCCCTCCCGCCCCCCGCCCCTCTGGAAGGCAGGTGCCCCGAGCCCCTCCCCAGGCTCCACCTCACCCCCAGTTTCACCTTGAGCTACCGGCGGACAGCGCGTGAGTATTCAGCATCCCAGCCTCTATCTCCTGCTTAGTTCACCAGTCACTCTCCAAAAGGGTTTGAAGAGAGAAGCTCGGTCACACTGTCAATATAACACATTTAACCAACTCTAAATTTGCTTTAAAGAGACAGCTACAAAGATTGACTTTTGCAAAGTGACTCACTCCACCATGCAGCAAAAGACGTCCATTTGCTCCCGACTGTTATTAACTGTGTCACTGAGTACATAAGAAAGGGTTTTGAAGGAATTCCAGTGTGAATCCACTAATTCAATAATCCAATAACATAAATTCCAGTAATGGATATTAATACCGTGTTCAAAACACCGCGCTCACAACTTTTATATCTCTTTTTCTCAAACAGACAGAGCATGCATCGCTGAGAGGCTCCTGATAAAATAATAAAACCCGATTCTCATCTCGAAAAAAGAATCATTATAGGAGGATGGTAATTTACTTTATATGACCTTCAATTGATTATTCTGTGGCTGCTACACAAATATCACAGGAGCTATTGATCGTAAAACCTACCAAATAGATCTCTAATAGCTTTTACTGGGCAAAAATAATTACGCTTGCACTGTGGTCAAACACACATAAACCAATGTGGAGGTATTAATGTATGCTATTATTACCCATCTGTCTGCGAGGTATGGAGAAGCCCCTTCATGGGAACACACTATGTCTAAGCCCATGAAAGCTTAATATCCAAGCCAACAATTACAGCCAGTTACACTGAAAAATTGATTACTGTAACTAAAAGCTAGGGCTGGAAAACAGAGGCTGCAGCTTGCTTAATAAAAGTAAAATCATAACAAGAGAAATCCTAATTGAGGAGCTCCTACTGCCGTGGCTACACGGATGCAGAAATTGAATTTCCCTGTGGTGCTGGCAGCAGAGTAACTTTTCAGAGTCAAGAGCTTTCTATCCAGCCCAGATCAAGATCAATGATCAACGCCCGTAAAAGGTCAGGGTGTCTAATCAAAGAACAGATCATCTATCTCTCAAGGAAAAGTGTACAACATAATCCAGAAATGCAGCACGGCTGGCCACGGAGAGCGAGAAAAACGCAGGGAAAGAGAAATTCCAGTTCCACTTTGGTGAACAAGAAGAATGCTCTGCTCATACTAAGTGTGGAGCCGGACTTAGGAAGGCAATCTGAGGTCGCTCAGGTGGGCCTGAAGCCGACCAACCAAACTGGAGCGCAAGGAGGAACTTTCCCCAAGTTCAGGGAGAAAATGTTTTCAGCTTCGAAGTTCCCCCCAGCAAGCAAAAAGCGCATCCCCTCGCTCTCCACCCTGCCCCAAGCCAGGATTTTAAATAATAATGAAAACATAAATGCAATAATAATAATAATAACAAACCCCGCTATCAAGGTGTTAAAATGAGGGGTGGCAAATTTCTAACACCTGGAATACACAGACCAGAAGGCTAATAAGAGTAAGTGATGCAAGGCCAAAAAAAAGAGACTCGGTCACCTCAGTGTGGACTGTGTGTGTTTGAGCGGGGAGGGGCGGGGGGGGAGGGGCAGTTGTATCCCACGAAACAGGCCAGGGTAATAGCCCATGAATCCTATCCACGGATCCCATGAAACAGAACAGTATCGGAATGTGCAGCTGGAGGGCTGCGCATTCCAATGACAAGGAAGGTTTTTCTAAAGTACTTCTGTTCAGACCACGCCCCAGGCCAGTAGAACCAGAATGCTGCTCTAGGCGGTGGGAATTAATTAAACACAGAACAAAAACCAAAATAAAAACAAAACAAAACATAAAAAGCCCCAAAGCCCCACAAATCCAGGTGAGTCTCATGCCAAGCCAGGTTTGAGAACCACCAACCCTGAGGATCAGAGACCCTTCTTCGCCAGACAGATGAGAAACCTGGAACTTCACAGGCGCACCCCTCCTCCGGCAGCAGTATGGCTCACGTGTTTGTTTCTCTTCCTTTTTGGCATTATCAGTCCCAGTTGTTAAGGGCAGGAAAGCTGGAGTCACTGATCTCTCTTTCATGATTTATGATTCAGAAGGAAGCCACGGGTGGAGGGGTTGGGGGTGATGCTTACTGCTGTGGTGGCTGTTATTTATTTTTATTTTCATTTTGTAGATACACGCTTTTCTGGAAAACCTTGAAGCCCCTGGTAGGGCTGACCGCCGCTCCCCGCCCCCAAGGCCTTGCCTGGATGTAACTGACATGTACATAGATACACTCTTGGACCGTGAGGGGGTTGGGGTGGGGATTCTGCTTGTCCTCAGTTGTTCTCAAATTACTGGATAAAGTGCATGTATTGGATCCTTCGCACCAGAAGGAATAATGGAGTCCGGTTATAAAATCCATACCACATTAGCAGGACTCGTGGTGGCTGCCTTCTCAGAAGATCCAAGGAAATTAGCCCCGTCCTTTAAGGCAAGGTGATTGCACTAAGATTAGCTCTGCTCCTTTTTTTTTTTTTTTGAATTGTTACAAGCTTTTTTTTTTTTTTTTTTTTTGAAACGGCCCTTGAGATCCAGGTTAGGTTCTTGCTTGGAGTAGTTTGTGTAGCCGGTGCACATCAGTTACTAACTAGCACTGTGTTCATGCGGTGCACTACGGTCTGGGGGCGGCCGGCCGCCTGAAGTCCGCCCGGGGCCATGCTGAATTCAGCCTTGGGCTTGCAAACTCCACCACGGGTCCGTGCTCTCAAAGGCACAGACCGGAGGCAACGAAGTGTTATCACTCCAATGTGTTTCTCCCTTAGTGGTTGGTCCCTTCCAAAGGTAAGCGTTCTCACTCTTCCACTCGTTTAGAGACGAAACCCAGTGAGGGCCCGTGTGTCCGCACGCACGGAGGGCAGGCCAATCCAAGGCAGGCGTGTGCAGTCGGGGAGAACGCGTCCCCTCCGCGTTCCTGCAGGCCCCCCGCCCCCTCCCGCCCTGGGCGCCAGCGGCGGGGCCAGGCGCGCGCGCCGTCGCCGTGGGCCGAACGTACCTGCCGGTTCCGGCCTCGGAGAACGCGGAGGGGTGGGGGTCGGGGGGGGGGCCGCAAGGGCAAGGCCAGCCGGCGGAGCGCGGCGAGGGGAGCGGCGGGCCGTCCCGCAGGTGCGCCCCACCTGCCGCCCGATTGGCCGCGGCGGCGGCGCCCGGCGGGAGGAGGGCGGATGATGGATGGCCTGTCCGCCGGCCCGGGTCCGAGCAGCGGGGGGCTGGCGAGTGTAAACACGAGCGCGCTCCGCGGCTCCGGGCCCTGGGCGGAGAGAGCGAGAGGCCGGCACAAAAGGACCCGGCTCGGAATGTTTAGATTTTGAAGATTAGTTTCTATTATATCGCTGTGGGGGAAAGGAAGACGCACTCCGGGCAAGCGGAGGGCGCAGAGCCTCGCCTCGTTTAGGGCCGATGTTTGACAAATCGTGTCGCCATCGGAGCAATCCCTGAGCCTCCCCAACAGTTTTCAAGTCCTGTTGGTCATTTGTGTGAATGATGCCCTATCGGTTATCTGAGGGGGGAAAAAAAAATGAAATCAGAGCCGAACAGTTGCATTCTCTTATCTCAGGCAACAGTAAAATCATGGAACATAGATTTCAAGAAACAAAACAAAACAGAAAAAAAAATGGGGAGGCGGGGAGACAATGCACTTCAGAGGGTCTGTTCCGGATAAAAATATAAGACAATTGGATATCAGATGCTAAAAAAAAAAAACCCGCTTGAGCTCAAAGAGAATATAAAATACGAGAATGTATTCTAGAGATAATTTTGCACTCTAGAATGTGTAAAATTTTCATAATTTGTCTAGCTTTTCCGTCCTTAAAAGTCATGAGCACTTTGAATATGTTTTGTTTATCCTTGCAAAAAGATGACAGCACATTGTGTCAGGCTATGGGATTTAAGAAGTGTCCTTTTAAAAACTCATTAGGTTGAGAGGAGGGATTGAAGCAGACGGAGGGATAACAGGAAAAAAAATGTCACGAACCACCATGGAAATGGAGCTGGTCGAGAGAGCTATTGTATCCTCCAGACTCCTCTTTGGCAACAGAAGGACAGGTCCATTCACTTAGCATTTCCTCCTGTACAACCGCAGCACTCTAGCTAATGCCATCTCCTGTCAAGAAGTCAGTCGGTCCTGCCCATGAGCTGATTCTTTACCTCTAGCAAAGCAGTTGAGAGAAAGCAATGGGATTTTATTTTATTTTTTTTTAATATGGGAATGTTATTCAATTTCATTGTGCTTTAGAATAGCCACCATCCCTACTGGCCTAGCAACTACAACCATTAAGAAAATAGAAGCCATGTAGGGGCGCCTGGGTGGCTCAGTCGGTTGAGCGTCCGACTTCGCTCGGGTCACGATCTCACAGTCCGTGAGTTCGAGCCCCGCATCAGGCTCTGTGCTGGCAGCTCAGAGCCTGGAGCCTGCTTCCGATTCTGTGTCTCCCTCTCTCTCTGGCCCTCCCCCCATTCATGCTCTGTCTCCCTCTGTCTCAAAAATAAATAAAAATGTTTAAAAAAAAAAAAGAAAAAAAGAAAATAGAAGCCATGTTGAAAATAGCAATTAAGTGAAATTGAATCCTGTCACAGAGGTGTGTTTTATCTCATTGTGGTTGAAGATGAGTCAGGGGGAGAAAGAACCTTGGTCCATGCATTTCCCTGTTAAATGCTATATTTTCACAGGGTAAGAGTTGAAAAATTTAAGAAACTTAATAATCCCATACACTAGCACGGACTGCATATCTGCCCCCCCCCCAAGAAAACAGCACACATAAATTAAATTCATTTGTGTTTCTTTCTAGAATTGCTTTTATGTAGGCTTAAATACTTACAGAAGAACTCATTTGAATCCTGTGGGTTTTTTTTTTCCATATGTTACGTGAAAAGTACTTGTTAATATTAGTAGAAAATAACCATATTAAAAAGTTTTAAGAAGAGCATAATATTTCCTTGAATGTACGTATCATTTGATTAACCATTTCCTCGTTGTTGGATACTTAGGTCGCTTCTGGCTTTTGGTAAAGTAAATAGTACAGTAAGGAACATCTTAAGGCAACATTTCCATGTTTTAAGTTAATGGATTACTTGCAAATAAACTTTTTAAGTGGAGTAAATATAAATAGGCCATGAATGAACACTTTGATACAATTTTACAATAATTTCCCAATGGCTTTACAAAAAAAAAAAAAGAAAAAGAAAAGAAGAGAAAGAAAAAAGTGGTAGCGTTTAACCCTACGCAGAGGAAAATATTGGATCACATGCTTTACAGTATGCACAGTGTTACCAAGAAGACTAATAAAAAACATGTGGCAATGTGGTGGGCATGATTATTTCTTTGGTTTTCACTTTGATTATTAATGAAGCTATACTTCTGTTCTCTTCTAAACATTGATTTTACTCCCCCCTCTTAAATTTTTAGCTCCCCGTTTATTTAATTACTAAGATACCTCTAGTCAGCATATTAAAATAAAATCTAGCATTTTTACAAATCACCCTTTCGTGGTGCTCATTTTGCACTAGGGTGGTACCCCCTGGTCAAAATAATCCTAGCAAGAAATGCCTGACAAAACCGGGCTAAGGGGCAGTTTGGGATGATCTACTGAATTTAGGTTACCAGCAGGCTTCCGCTTTCCCTCCGTTGTGACACCTAAAATGATATTATCATCTGTGAAATTACCCCAGGAACTTAAGGTACTTTATGGCGAATCGTATTCTCTCATTAGGAAACTCAGAATCGTGGATCCCTGCACTCGCTTTCGTTCCCGTCTGAAAATGTGTGTTCTTTCCTTAAGCTGTGATGCGGTCGTTTAAAAATGCCTTCGTGCGTCTCGGCACCTTGGCAAGTGCACCAGTGCCCAGTAAATAAAGTGGCAGCCCGTGTCCCTTTTAGCAAAAGCTATATATCTGTTCAGACTTGTAATTTGCTCCGTTTATATCCTTTGCCCTTGAACTCTGGTTATTAACGCAATGTTTCTCCAAATGATGCCATATAACTCTGCTCTGAGCACATTCACGGTGACACCACGCAAACATTCCAAGGGCCAGGGCCAGCTGAGGAAGGAAAGAAATGATGGCTGAATTGTGGGAGTTTCAGTGCGTTCCTCACAATGGAGCGGCTGTAAAACTATCGCTGTTAATATTCAAATCGGTGACAAGGCCAGCGCCAGACTTTTGCTAATATTCTGAGGTCTGATCGCAAAGCAATTTGGCGAAGTAGCTTTGATTAAAAAAGGAACAGCCAGCGCCCTTCTCCCAAGAAATGAACTGAAAGCCCATCAAAGCATCTGAGACAGGTGTCCTAATTATACACCTTTGAGAAATTATTTGTGGGGCGTCTGGGGGTGTGGGTGGCCATCGTTGCTCAGTTAGAAATAGCAGAATGGGTAGGCAGTGGAGCTACTGACCGGATCCCTTTGTGTGAACTGGAATGAAAGACCCCGATTTTTGTTGCTGTTGTCGTTTGTGGTATGTAAGTAGCTTGCCTCCTGTATCTTGTAGAAGAGAATTGGGCACGGACTGCGCCTAATAACTGTTTTCATTTTAAAATAAAAAATGTACTAATTAATATTGCGTGAAATTTTGGGGCGGGAGTAGGGCCAGGCTCCCTCTACGATTGCTGGGAAGGGAATGCACTGATTAACCAAATTAATAATTTAGGTGTGATCACAGAGACTGTGCGAAACCTACTTTGGAAAGGAAATTGTTCTCCCACGTTTCAGAAAAGGACATTTGCGGAGAAGTCCCTTTTCTTTTAAAATGAGGAAGCCTTCCATTTAGAATAATGTGCCGAAGAAACAGCCTGTCCAGGTTAGCCTCTTTTGAAGTGTGGTATTTGTGTCACAATAATGGTTTTAGGAAGTTTATTTTCCCAAAGCTCTTTATTTTCACAGGCCTTGGTAGATTCACGCTGAAATGACCTCACAAGAAAAAGTCTCTTTATTGGGGGTGGGGGCGGCATTTTACCCTTCAGCAAATTGTTCATAGAAATGAGATTTAATTAGTACACCTCCAAAAATTCTTGGCTGTGCATAATGCAGTTCATGCAAAAAATGTTGATGGGAATGAGAACATAATATACCATCAAATATCAAATTTTATGCTGGAAAATAAGCTTCCACGAAGCCTCTGGGCACAGGTCTTAGTACTCAGTGTGCGCCTTTCGAAAAGACACTTCTTACCCCTCCCATTGACCACGTATTAGCGCACAAAACAGGACTTGAGTACATTTACATGTGTAAATATACACGTGTGAATATCGTCGATAAAAATAAATAAGCCATAGCTTCCCAGGAACACCAAACATACTTGTAAAAGATCATTTTCCCCCATTGCAGTATTATTTCTGGAGGCAAAAGAATTCTCGATTCCAAGTAAGCTATGTTAAGAATACCCTGGAAAGAAGGCTTTGCATGACTATGGAGGGGTCCATTTTCTTATTACTCTCTCTAATCAAAGGTACCTCAATGAAAGGAGGTTTTTCACTTTTATTTATTTATTGAATTAATTTGTTTTCCCTTAACGTTTATTTATTATTGACAGACAGAGAGAGACAGAGCAGGAGCATGGGAGGGGCAGAGAGAGGAGAGACAGAATCTGAAACAGGCTCCAGGCTCTGAGCTGTCAGCACAGAGCCGGAGGCGGGGCTCGAACTCACAAACCTCCAGATCATGACCTGAGCGGAAGTGGGTCGCTCAACCAACTGAGCCACCCAGGCGCCTCAGGAGGTTTTTCACTTTGAAATAAAGAGACCCTTCTAGTGATCCGTATTTTGAGAATATGGTTTGACTGAGGAAGACAAAAATGCAGGTAAGGGAATTTTCATTTTTTTTTTTTTTTTTTTCGGAGAAGTGTAGAATCTCATGAGTGGACGAGCAGAATCTTGAGACAGACGCCGGACACCTTAGCTACATCACTTATTCCTGAATCCCCGTGGGAGGAATACCTGATGAACGTTGTCTAGTTATTGAATTAAGTGCACAAATACATGCGGCTGAATGTGTATTGTTGCACATCATAGGATTGAAACCTAATGAAGTCACGGGCTTCATGACACGAAGTGATTTTAATGCAAGTAGATCCTGTGGATGGCTTCTTGATCCTCAAACTTCACGATGTTTTGTTTTGTGTATTGAATTCGGGAAGTTACGATTCCATTGCGCTAGTAAAACCAAGTTTAGGGACGCCTGGCTGGCTCCGTCGTGGAGCATGCAACTGTTGATCGTGGCACTGTGAGTTCGAGCCCCACGTTGGGGGTGGAGTTTACTTCCGAAACAATTAAAAAATAAATAAATAAAACCACGATTGAAGAACCTGGCTCCTACGCTTTTCTTCCATTGTCTGGGCTCACTGATTGCTAAAATGCCCATGCGAACTAAAACCGTGTACGGTGTTAGAAATTTTAGTCGCAAAGGGAAGTTGTATTATGTGGTGCAAAGCATGCGTTTCATTTTTGATGGAATGAGAGCATAGCTTATTAAAGATTCTGAATGGCTTGAACTTTGACTGGTTGTCCACAGACTAAACTTTGGATTTTCTACTTTGTCCTCTTAAATAAAATACGTTCATCTATAATGCAGATTCTGTGTGGGAAGGTTACACCAATCACAGTTTCAAACATTAAATTCTGGAAGGTGACGAATATTCACCCTTGACACTGCCCTTCTTCCCATTTCCCTTTTCCTAAAAGCAAATGTTTCCAACAGGTCTATTGAAGTCTATGAGAATTCACTTCCCTATCCGTAAGTAACATGTCTGTACGGTTACTTTTTAAAAATTTCATCCTTCTTTTCTTTTTCCTTCTTAGTATTAGTATTATTTTAGTTTGGAAAATTCTCTATTGACTTTCCCTAAAGAAGGTCAAGACTTGTGTCTATCCCTAATACCCATGCCCTCGTTTGCTTACTGGTTACGTTAGAATTTTTAAATTAATATTCAGTGTGCATTATCACCCTAAATGCTATCGAGGGCCACGCTAGGGAGTAAACGTTTCTTGTTTTGCACAATTTGTTTCCCCTAGTGTTAATAATTACTTTTTTGTTTTTGGATTTTTTTGTATGTTCTTTCACTTCACTTCCTAGTGATTGCCACTTGTGACATCACCAAATCCTCTCTCAATCTCTGACACTTCTCTTGAGAGATCATATACTTCAGTTACTGTACTACGGCTTTCTTTAAAAATAAATCTTTCCAGGGGACACCTGGCTACCTCAGTGGTGATGTATGTGACTCTTGATCTCGGGATGGTGAGTTTGATCCCCACGTTGGGCGTGGAGCCTACTTAAAAAACTACATAAAGCTGGGGCGCCTGGGTGGCTCAGTCGGTTAAGCGTCCGACTTCAGCTCAGGTCACGATCTCGCGGTCCGTGAGTTCGAGCCCCGTGTCGGGCTCTGGGCTGATGGCTCAGAGCCTGGAGCCTGCTTCCGATTCTGTGTCTCCCTCTCTCTCTGCCCCTCCCCCGTTCATGCTCTGTCTCTCTCTGTCTCAAAAATAAATGTTAAAAAAAAAAATTATAAAAAAAAACCCCAAAAAACTACATAAAGCTAAAAACAATCTTTCCAGGGGTGCCCGGGGGGCTCAGTCTGTTAAGTGTCCAACTTCCGCTCCGGTCATGATCTTGCAGTTGGTAAGTTCGAGCCCCGTGTCGGGCTCTGTGCTCCCAGCCCAGAGCCTGGAGCCTGCTTCGGATTCTGAGTCTCCCACTCCTACTCACTGCCCCTCTCCTACTCACACACTCTCTCTCTTTCTTAAAAATAAACATTAAAGGGGCACCTGGGTGGCTCGGTCGGTTAAGCGTCCGACTTCGGCTCAGGTCATGATCTGACTCAGAGTCAGGTCTGACTCTTGATTTTGGCTCAGGTCATGGTCTCATGGTTCTGAGAGCAAGCCCCAAGGTCAAGATTCTCTCTCTCTCCCTCCCTCTCCCTCTGCCTCTCTCTCACTTGCTGTCTCTCTCCCTCCCTCTCGGGAAACAAAAAATAAGTTAAGAAAAAAGAAAACATTTTCCTTTTGATGTTTATACATATCTGTATGCAAAAGCCTTTTTAAAAAAACACAAACAGATGATAATGGGGTTAGCGTCATCTATTAACATGGAAAAGAGCGTCTTCACTCTGACAAGAAGAGCTCAATTATTTTATTTGCAGTTATAAAGTACTTTACAGTTTTTGAACTTTCCGGGTAAGAAATACTAAAGTACCATCATGTATAAGTTTCCACCTTTCCGGAAGGTGGTAACGATGCATACCGCATGTCCCCATGTTTCCGTGAGAGTATTCTTAAGATTAGCAAAATGTTATTTTGCAGGGACATATCGTTAATTATTTAAGCAATTGATTATTCTGGAAGTTAGTGAAGAATGCGGACTATGGAGTGAAATGGGCAGAATGTACCTTGCAGACCTGAGTTCCGCGTTGGCCAGCAAAGTGAAAGGTACCCCCCATTAAAGAAGATTAATTTCTATTATGATATTATTGAAGGTTGCAAATTGAAATAGGACAGATAGATTATCGAAGACTTACACTCAACGATGTAAGATTTAATTAAAGTAAGCTATTCCAAATTCTACGTGCCGATGCAAATGCTAATAAACTGCTAGATCTTAAAACACAGTTCCATAAAACCTTAAAGTCAAATCTGCTAGGCATCATCAAAATATTGAGACCACTCTTCTGAATACGTGATCGTCCGCATCGTGTTTGAACAGACATTCTACCTTTACGGTGATTTATTGAATCAACCTCAATGAATTCTAATTAGCAAGAAAACTGGTATATATCTAGGAATGCTTGGTAATATCCACGCTTTCAAGAATTATACACAGTGAAGTAAAAAGCAGAGTGGATATACAATAAGATTTAAAAAATATCACCAAGTTTAATATCATTCTCATAAGCTTGGCAAGTCTAGTGCAATATATTTCCGTCCTGTGAAGGTCAATATAGAATGACAGATTGAAATACTCTACTTGACTTGCAAAAGTCATTTTTGGGCAAGCTGTTTTCCAAGACCCAAATTAAATTAAGGCGTACCTTGCTTGAGACGTTTTTTATTTTAACTGGATTGTGGCCTCGCTTTCAGAGGATATCGCTTTTTATCCCTGGTTGTCAAATAGATACTACCGTTGTGAAAATGAGCTTGATAGCATGTGGCAAATACCGATTACGCGCCGGCCCCGTTTCTGGAAGAAATGATTTTTTTTTTTTTTTTTTTTTATCATTGGAAATAAAATGCCAAGAGTTTTTCCTCATTATGTGCCACTTCTTCCTGAGGCTGTGATTGGAATTGATAGAGGGAGTACATCCTAGCGTTTAGGAACGCAAGATTTGAGGCAGGCACAGTTGGGTTCAAATCCCGTGTCTGCCACTTACTAGAGAGCCACTTAACCTATCTGGGGTAACTGGCTGCTTCACATGTGAGGTGGGGGTAAAAACTGGTGTTCGTCAGAATTCAATAGGGCACGTAGCACAGCGCCTGGTTCAGAGGGAGCACGTCCATCAGTGAGGAGGAGTCCGCGTTGCCGACGTCGATGTTGTCGATGATCCTGCCGTTGGTCCCACATCTGCAAATTTATTCTCTTTTGTTTTTATTGCTTACTTGCCTGTTAACTGGTATTGTGATTTTAGTGCTCCTGGCTTTGTATACTAGTAATGTTAGGGATGAAGATCCTAGATGACATGACGTAGTTTTTAATCACGTCGAACGTTTCCTGCGCCTGCGGGTCTATGGTTTTGCTCATTCTAGGGCCACGTCTCCAAATCTCACCTCCAAGAGCGCTCTCTGGAT
Organism: Panthera pardus; assembly: GCF_024362965.1. NCBI lineage: Eukaryota > Metazoa > Chordata > Mammalia > Carnivora > Felidae > Panthera > Panthera pardus. Next base: position 6,653,073 of record NW_026526810.1, read on the forward strand.
GAATCTGATTTAGAGAGAAGTCCTTACCTTTTGCCCTTGTTTTCTTCTCTTGCTTCCCTTGTCCTTTATAGGGTTTGTCATCCTTGCTGCCCATGAGAAGCCAATTAGACCCAGGGTACAGATCTGTGTGGCCACCATGGCCCCTTAGGGCAGTGTCCCTGGTACTGTTACTCTAAGAGTCCTTGTCGTGTGCCCTGTCGTGGCAGGAGTCATAATGAGATCGATGCGCTGAATCAGATCGATCAGCCTGCCTATTTCAGCCACACTTCTGGAGGCTGGATCAATGCTGATTAAGCATAAAGCAAAGGGAAATTTTGGCCACATTTTATTAAACACTGTTTTTTGTTTTTTTTTTTTACTTTATCATTTTTCAGAATAAAGGAATGGTTCCTCAGCAATCTCCCAAAGCGACCGGTGGGGTTTCTTGTTTTTAAGATTGCCTTAAGTGCCACCTTGAACTGGTGGACTTGTATTTATCTATTTGGTGTTTTAATCCAGTTACCGTTGGCTGAAACAGGGAACAAAAATACATTCATCACTCAGCATAACCCGTAAAAGGCCTAGAAGAAATGTACATCTTTTTTTTCCCTCTTTTTAAATTTACTTTTTGTTACTTATTTTTGAATGCTGTGAAATGCTTTTTTTTTTTTTTTTAATTTTTTTCAATGTTTATTTCTGAGACAGAGAAAGACAGAGCGCGAACGGGGGACGGGCAGAGAGCGAGGGAGACACAGAATCCAAAGCAGGCGCCAGGCTCCGAGCTGTCAGCACAGAGCCCCACACGGGGCTCGAACCCACACACCGCGAGATCATGACCTGAGCCGAAGTCGGTCGCTCAACCGACTGAGCCACCCAGGCGCCCCTGTTTGTTTGCTTGTTTAAAATTTATTTTAAATTCCAGTGTCCCATGGCTTTCAGGCGTAGGATACAGTGGGTCAGCAATTCTGTACGTCACTCGGTGCTCGTCATGACGCGTGCCCTCCTTAGTCCCCACCCCCGCCAAATGTACCTCTCGATGCATTTGGGGGCACACGCTTTTGTACATAACCTTGGCAGACACCTCAGTAGTTTCCGCAGGCCCCTCCTCCAAGAAGCAAGAAAAAGTTCCTGTAGACCTTCAAACCTTAAAATTCAGATTGCTGAGGGTGTCTTCAGTAATCTGAACACCTCAAGGGGTGGGGGTGGACGGGACTTGGTAGAGCAGGTCACGTGTCCACACAGTGCTGGCCAATCCCTGCACACCGCTGCAGGAACAGCAGGTTGGAAGGGAAGCTGAAGCAGCCCCAGGGCAATGGTGGGGGCGGGCGTCCCCTCTCAAGTTCTAGACAAGATTTCAAAACAGTAGTAATAGTGGATAGTAGTTCAATTACTAGAGTATTATTATTATCATTATTTTAACGACTTGGCTTTTTAGAGCAATTTTAGGTCCACGACAAAATTGGGAGGAAGCGACAGAGATTTCCCATTTACCCCCTCCCTGCTGCCACACATACATAGCCTCTCCCATCATCAGCGTCGCTCACCGAGGGGCACATTTTTTATCGTGGGTGAACCTACACTGACGCATCATCATCTCCCAAAGTCCGGAGTTTACCCTCGGGTTTACTCTTGCTGACGTGCATCGTACCGGTTTAGACAAAGTCATGGGAACATATATCCATCATTATGATGCACAGAGTATCTTCGCTGCCCCCAAAATATTTTAAGCTCTGCCTTTTCATCTCATGTGCCCGCTCTCACCCCTGGCAACCACTGCTCTTTTTATCATCTCCGTAGTTTGCCTTCTGCAGAATGTCGTATGCTTGGAATCGTACAGTAAGTAGCCTTTTGACATTGGCTTCTCTCACTGGGTAATGCGCGTTTGAAATTTCCTTCTGTCATTTCATGGCTTGCCACTGTCTGTATGTGCCAGTTGATGTGTCTACTCATGCCCCGATTGCTTCCGGTTTTGGCAATTATGAGTAAATCTTTCCTAAATATCCATGTACGGCATTTTGTGTGGACATATGTTTTTTCTTTTTTTTTAAATTTTTTTTAAGTTTATTTATTTATTTTGAGAAAGACAGAGACAGCACGAGTGGGGGAAGGGCAGAGAGAGAAAGGGAGAGAGAGAGAGAATCTCAGGCAGGCTCTGAGCTGCCAGTGCAGAGCCCGATGTGGGGCTTGAACTCATGAAACCGTGAGATCTGACTCGAGCTGAAACCAAGAGTCCGATGCTTAACCTACCGAGCCACCCAGACGCCCCTGGACATACCTTTTCAACTCCTTTGGGCACACGCCCAGGAAAATACCTGTCGGATGATACTTACCAGAGCATGCTGAGTTTTGTAAGAAGCCTGCGATTGTCTTCCAAAGGGGCTGTGCCATTTTGTGTTCCCACGAGCAGTGCGAGAGAGTCCTTGATCGCATTCGCTGTCGTCCCTGTGCCAGATGTTGGTCATTCTAACTGGTGTGCATTGGTATCTTATGGGTGTTTTCATTTGCATTTCCTTGATAACATACAACGTAGAAAAAAATTTTCTATGCGTTTGCCACCTGCATATCTTCTTTGGTGAGATGTCTGGTGACGACCTTGGCCCAGTTTTTAATTGGGTGGTTTGTCTTAGTATTGAGTTTCAAGAGTTCCTGATACATTTTGGGTAATAGTTCTCCATCAGATGTGTCTTTGCAAACATGTTCTCCGAATCCATGGCTGGTCTTCTAATTCTCTTAATATTGCCTTTTGCAGACCAGAATTGTTTTGTAATTTTGATTAAGTCCGGCTTATCAGTGATTTCTTTCATGGATCTTATGTTTTGTGGTACCTAAAAGGAAGCACAATGTCCAAGGTCATCTAGATTTTCTCCTGTGTTATCTTCTAGGAGTTTTATGGGTTTTTTTATATTAAATTTATTATTTTTTAAAATAATAAATCCAAATAATAATCCAAATAAATAATAATCCTATAAATAATCCAAATTAGTTAGCATATAGTGCAACAATGATTTCAGGAGTGGATTCCTTAGTGTCCCTTACCCATTTAGCCCATCCCCCCTCCCGCAACCCCTCCAGTAACCCTCAGTTTGTTCTCCATATTTATGAGTCTCTTCTGCTTTGTCCCCCTCCCTGTTTTTATATTCTTTTTTGTTTCCCTTCCCTTATGTTCATCTGTTTTGTCTCTTAAAGTCCTCATATGAGTGAAGTCATATGATTTTTGTCTTTCTCTGACTGACTAATTTCACTGAGCATAATATCCTCCAGTTCCATCCATGTAGTTGCAAATGGCAAGATTTCATTCTTTTTGATTGCCGAGTAATACTCCATTGTATATATATATACCACATTCATCCATCGATGGACATTTGGGCTCTTTCCATACTTTGGCTATTGTTGATAGCGTTGCTATAGACGTGGGGGTGCACGTGTCCCTTCGAAACGGCACACCTGTATCCCTTGGATAAATGCCGAGTAGTGTGACTGCAGATCGTTGCGTATATGTGTGTGGGTCTATTTCTGGGCTCTCTGTTTTGTTCTAGTGTCTGTCTATTCTTTTGTCAATACCACACTGTCTGGATTACTGTCACTTTATATTAAGTCTTGACATTGGGTAGTGTCAGTCCTCCCACTGTGTTCTTCTCCTTCAATATTGTCTTAGGTATTTTGGATCTTTTGCCACTCTGTATAAACTTTACAATCATTTGTCAAAATGCACAAAGTAACTTGCTAGGATTTTGATTGGGATTGCGTTGGATCTATAGATCAAGTTCAAAAGAACTCGATATTTTAATGTTTATTTATTTTGAGACAGAGAGAGACAGAGCATGAACGGGGGAGGGTCAGAGAGAGGGAGACGCAGAATCTGAAGCAGGCTCCAGGCTCTGAGCTGTCAGCACAGAGCCCGACGCGGGGCTCGAACCCACGGACCGTGAGATCATGACCTGAGCCGAAGTCGGATGCTTAACCGACTGAGCCACCCAGGCGCCCCAGTAACTCGATATTTGGACAATATTGAGTCTTCCCATCTATGAACGTGGAAAATCTCTTCATTAATATAATTCGTCTTAGATTGTATTCATCAGTTTTGTAGTTTCCTACAAAAACAAATTTTGTGCAGACATATTTTTCTTAACTTATACCTAAGTGTTTAATTTTGGGGGTGCTAATGTAAATGGTGTTGTATTTTTAACTTCAAATTCCAGTTCATTTTGAGTCCATAGGAAAGCACTTGACTTTTGTATGTTAACTTTGTATCCTGCAACCTTGCTGTGGTTACTTATTCGTTCCGGAAGGTTTTGTGTATGTGTGTGTGCGCGTCAGCTCTTTTCAGATTTTCTACATAGATGATGTGGATCTTCAAAAAGATGACACTTTTATGTTTTCCTTCCTAACCTGTATATGTTTATTTCCTTTTTTCATGCCTTATTTAATTAGCAAGGACTTCTGGATTAAGTTGCAAAGGAATGGTGAGTGGGGACAGCCTTGCCTTGTAACTGACAAAGTAGGAAATATTTTGTTTTTCTTACCATTACGTATGATGTTAGCTGTAGGTTTTACGCAGATAGTCTTTATCCAGTTGAAAAAGTTACCTCTATTTTTAGTTTACTGAGAGGTTTTTATCTTATCATGAATGAGTGTTGGATTTACCAATGGTTTCTTCTACATGTATAAATATGGTTACGTGATGTTTCTTTTTTACTTTGTGATGTGATTCATGGTCTTTATTTAAAAAATTTTTAAGCTATTCCAGTACTTTTTCTTCCCAATGTTACTGAGATAAATTGACATGTAGCATTGTGTAAATTTAAGATGTACAGAGTGATGAGTATTTATATATATAATAGATATGTCTTGTAGATACATATATCATAGATATGTATCATATATATCATAGGTATATTATCATAGGTGTATATATGATAGATACATATCATAGATGTATATATCACAGGTATGTATAATAATATATGATATCTAGATCAGATCTAGATCGTATCTAGAGTAGATCTATAGAATATATATCAAAACGATTACCACCATAAGATTAGCTAACACGCCTACTACCTCACACAATTACAAATTTTGTAGTTTTTGCGTGTGATAAGAACAGTTAAGATTACTCTCCTAGGAACTTTCAAGCTTATAAAACGATATCGTTAACTAGAGTCATCATGCTGTACATTTGATGCCCAGAATTTCTTCATCGTATAATTTAGAAGTTTGACGCTTTGCCTACCATCTCCCCATCTTCCTCTCCCTTTTGATTTTCTATTTCTAGGAGTTCGACCTTTTTTTTTTGTCCCCCCAGATTTCATGTATAAGAGAGATTATACAGAATTTGTCTTTCTCTGTTTGAATTATTTCACTTAGCATAATGCCTTCAGGGTCCACCCATGTCATCACAAATGATAAGATTTTCTTCGTCTTAAATTTTTTTTTAATCTTTATTTATTTTTGAGAGAGAGAGAGAGACAGAGCACGAGTGGGGGGGAACAGAGAGAGAGGGAGACACAGAATCCAAAGCAGGCTCCAGGCTCTGAGCTGTCAGCACAGAGCCTGACCCGGGGCTCAAACTCACGAACTGTGAGATCATCCCCGAGCCAAAGTCGGACGCTTAGCCCATTGAGCCACGCAGGCGCCCCCATTTTCTTCTTCTTTATGACTAATAATCTCTCTCTCTCTCTCTCCCTCCCTCTCTCTCTCACTCTATGTGTATGTGTGTACACGTGTACCACATTTTCTTTATCTGTTCATCTTTTAATGGAGACTTAGGTCGTTTCCATGCCTTGATGATTGTGAAATATGCTGCAACGAACCTGAGGACGCAGATACCTCTTTGAGATAGTGATTCCATTTCCTTCAGATACGTGCGCAAAAGTGGAATTGCTGGGTCATAGGGTGTGTCTATTTTTAATTTTTTGTGGACCCTCCCTGCTGCTTTCCATAGTGGTTGCACCAATGTCCATTCCCCCCAACAGTGCATTAGAATCTCCTTTTGTCCACATCCTCAACCTTGGTTGCCTCTTATCTCATCACCATTCTAAAGGCATACGAGGTGATAGCTCACTGTGGTTTTGATTTGCATTTCCATGACCATTAGTGATATTGAGTATATTCTCACGTATCCATTCACCGTGTCTTCTTTAGAAATATGTCTGTTCGGGGCACCTGCGTGGCTCAGACGGTTGAGCGTCCGACTTCGGCTCAGGTCACGATCTCGTGGTCTGTGAGTTCGAGCCCCGCCTCGGGCTCTGTGCTGACAGCTCAGAGCCTGGAGCCTGTTTCCAATTATCCGTCTCCCTCTCTGCCCCTGCCCCGCTCACGCTCTGTCTCTCTCTCTCTCTCTCTCTGTCAAAAATAAATAAACATTAAAAAAAAAAAAAAGAAAAAGAAATATGTCTATTCAAGTCCTCTGCTCATTTTTAAATCATATTTTATTTATTTACTTTTTGCTCTTGAGTTTCATGAGTTCCTTCTATGCTTAGGATGTTAGCCCCTCATCTGACATTTGGTTTGCAGATATTTCCCTCCACTCTGTAGGTTGCCTCTTCATTCTGTTGACTGTTTCTTTATTTGTGCAGAAAATGTTAATGTGATGTAGTCCTGTTTATTTTGGTCTTTTTGCTTGCCCTTTTGGTGTCATACCCGCCTTTCCCCCCAAAAAAACTGTTGCCAACACCATGTCAAGGAGCTTTTCCCTTATCTTCTAGGAATTTTGTAGTTTCAAGTTTTACATTTAAGCCTTTAATCCTTTTAAAGTCAGTTTTTGTGAGTGGTGTAAAATCGGGGCCCGATATCATTCGTTGCACGTGAATGCTGCTTTCCCAAGCTCATTTATTGCAGAAACTATCTTTCGCTCATTGATAGTCTTGGCTCCCTTGTCAAATATTCACTGATCGTGTACTTGGGGGTTTCTTTTGGGACTGTCTGTCCTTTTCCTCTGGCGGCGGTGGTGGTGTATGTGTGTTTCCTGCCAGCAAAGCACTCTGATTTCTATCGCTCAGTAGTATAGGGGCGCCTTGATGGCTCTGTCAGTTAAGCATCCAACTCTTGATTCCGGCTCAGGCCTCGATGTCGTTGTTCGAGAGGTCGAGCCCAGCAAGGGACTCCGTGCTGACATCGTGGACCCTGCTTGGAATTCTCTCTTTCCCTCTCTCCCTGCCTCGCTCTCTTTCTTTTCCCCCTCTCTTTCTCTCTCTCTCTCAAAATAAATAAATCAACTTAAAAAAAATACTCTTGGTCGGTAGTATAGTTTGAAGTCAGGAAGTGTGATGCCTCTGGCTTTCTCCTTCTTTCTCAAGATTGCTTTGAATATTCGAAAATTTTTTCGGGTCCTCCTTGGTTAGGTTTATTCCAAAACGTCTTATTGCTTTTGATGCTATTGTGAGTGGGATCGTGTTCTTTTTTTCTTTTCTTTTTGGCTATTTCATTTTTAGTGCATAGAAAGGCCACGGATCTTCCCGTGCTGATTTTGTATTTTTCAGCTTGGCTGAATTTGCTTATTGGTTCTAACCATTTTGGTGGCAGGTTCCTTCGGGTTTTCTACATATACGATCACGTCCTCTGCAAAAAGAGATCATTTGGCTTCTTCCTGTTTGATTTAGATGCTTTTTTTCTTTTGCTCACCTAAGTGCTCTGGCTTGGAATTGTGGTAGTATGTCAAACACATGTAGTGTGAGGGGGCATTCGTGTCTTAGTCCTGATTTTAGCAGAAAAGCTTTCAGCTCTTCATCATTTGAGTATGTTAGTTATGAGCGTGTCCACACAGGCCCTTTATATTTTGAGTTATATTCCTTATATACTCAATTTGTTGGGAATTTTTATCACGAAAGGACGTTGAATTTTGTCAAATGCCGCTTTCTGCATTTGTTGAGAGAATTGGATAATTTTATGCTTCATTTTATTAATGTGATGCCTCAGATTTATTGATTTGCATATGTTGAACCATCCTTGTATGCCAGGGATCGATCCCACTTGATTATGATGTATGATCCTTGTAACACGCTGTTGAATTCAGTTTGCTGGGATTTTGTCCGGAATTTTCGCATCTATATTCGTCAGGGATGGTGGCCGCTTGTTTTCTTTTCTTGTAATGTCCTTATCTGACTTTGTATCTGGATGATGCTGGCCTTATAAAATGAGTTTGGGCATGTTCCCTCCTCTTCAGTGCTTTGGATTGATGTGAATTCTTCCTTAAATATTTAAATGGTACAGTTCACCAGGAAAACCACCTGATCTTGGGCTTTTCTTTCTGGAAAGTTTTTGATTACTGCTTGACTGTCCTTAAGTCTTTATTGGTCTGCTCAGATTTTCTATTTCTTCATGGTTCAGTTTCGGTAGGCGTGTACTGCTAGGAATTTATCCATTTCTTGAGGTTAGCTCATTTGTTGGCTTCATGTAATTGTTCAGAGTAGCCTCAGAGATCCTTTGTATTTCTGTGGTGTCAGTTGTAACGTCTCCTCCTTCATTTATAATTTTGCTTATTTGAGTCGTCTCTCTCTATCCCTCGCTTTTTGGTTAGTCTAGGCAAAGATTGGTCAATTTTATCTTTTCAAAACGAAATCTTAGTGTCATTGATTTTTTTTTAGCATCTTTCTAGCCTTGATTTCGTTCGTTTATGTTCTAATCTGTATTATTTTGTTTCTTCTGCTAACCTTGTTTTCCTTTTGCTAACTTTGAGCGTAGTTTGTTCATGTTTTCCTAAATCCTGGAGGGGAGAGAGACTCCTAAGCAGCCTCTGCAACATTAGTGCAGAGCCCAGTGTGGGGCTTGAACTCATGAACTGTGAGATCATGACCTGAGCCATGATCAAGAGTTGGACGGTTAACTGACTGCACCACCCAGGTGCCCCCGGTTAATAGTTTATAAATACATTTATTTGGAAAACTAAGGTGTTGACAATCAACTGTCAGCAATCACTATTTTTGTGTTTCTTATGTTGTTAAAAGTCCAAGTCTGAGACCCACTGACTACACATTAATTACCCTTCTGCTAAGTGGTGGATACCATGTGTGTTTTTTTGTTTGTTTTTTTTAATTTTTTTGTAATGTTTATTTATTTTTGAGAGAGAAGAGTGGGGACAGAGAGAGAGGGAGGCACAGAATCTGAAGCAGGCTCCAGGCTCTGAGCTGTCAGCATAGAGCCTGACATGGGGCTCAAACTCACAGACCGTGAGATCATGACCTGAGCTAAAGTCGGACGCTCAATGGACTGAGCCACCCGGGCGCCCCGCCCTCCACCCATGTTGTTGGTTTTTTTTTTTAATTTTTCTTGATTTTTTTTTTTTTTGTTTTGACAGAGACAGTGCAAGTAGGGGAGGGGCAGAAAGAGAGAGAGAATCCCACGCAAGCTCCACACTTCCAGCACAGAGCCTGATGTGGGGCACGGACCCATGAACCATTGAGATTGTGATCTGAGCCAAAATCAGGAGTTGACTGAGCCACCTGGGTGTCCCAATGGTGGACGCCATGTTCTGAGCTGAATATATGAGACACCCCCTGAATATAGGGCACAACCCTTGCCCCTGTGGGTCAGCTACGTGAGGGCAAGGTAGTCCGTATTTTTACTTCTCTTTCTTCTCTACACTATGCCTCACACATAGTAGGTGATAAAGAAGCATCTTTTGAACGGGTGAACAAATGAGATCGTGTCACATTCGTCTGCTTATCTGGTCACCGTTGGTAATCACTAATCTCATCAACTAAAATTTCTTAAAAATGAAAAGGTGTACTACCAGTGAAACAGTTCCCTGTGTAGGTATATGAGATGGAAACAAAGGATGGGGAAGGGAACCAACTCATTGATTTGGACAACTCATTTCATATCCTGCACTAAGACGTACTGACTTTGTACCTCTCAAAACGTCACCTTTGAAAGTTGAGACATAGTGGAAACATTTGGGCATTTGCCGGACCTCTTCTCGTCTTCTCTTTCCACTTTCAGTTCAGTAAAACCTCCTTCCCTCAAATCATACACATGCACGCGATGTGTTTTTAAAGAAATTATAGAGACCATGGCAGACACATCGTATTTATTATTTTTGAGCAGGTCAAATAGTTCCGTCTTCTTATTATATAGTGTGGGCAGCCATATACCCTGCTTTTCTACCTTATAAGACCTGGAGCCTTAGTTCAAGTTGCCTGAAGAAACTCCCTCCTTTCAAATTTGGGTAAGGCTGTCTGCACCTAGAAAGCCCTTTACCTGAATTGATGAGAGTAAGAATGGTTACCTAAATATCTGATTAAATAAAGTTGACGGAATATCTTTAGGCCTAAAATGTGCTTTCCTCATTCTCAAATAAACTCCTATTATCTTTAAAGTTTTGCCATATGAAAATGTTTGCTAATGGTTTGAGGCGAAACATTAATATTCAAATGTAAAGTGTTCTTTCCGCATCAATGAGAAGTTCCGTAGAAGAATGGGCAAAACACGAACAGTGAATTCACAGAAGGAAAAAAAAAAGACAATAAATGTATGAAAGACCAAAATAACAATTTATGAGACACCGTGCTTATGAAATACCCGTCACCAAAAGCAAATAGAGAAACTGTTAACCAATTTTCATCCTTCGTGTTGACATCAATGAACAAAATATTAATAAACAGGCCCTGGCAAGGATCCATGCTTATGTATGGTTGATAGGAGTTGGTAGGACGTTTTGTACTCAAATGTAAGTTGGCCCAGCAATCTCGCTTCTAGAAATTTTTTCTGAAAGCTACCATCATGGGTGCCGAAATGTTTATGAATGGGGTATTTTCAAACGAGATTTCTTAGTAACGGTGGAACACTGGAAGTAACCTCAATGTCCACCAAGTAGGTAAGTGATTTTCTAAACCTGGAGTTAGCTGTGCCATAGGATTCCAGGCAGCTTTTATAAATGCCTGGGATGGAAAACTCTCCAAGATATGTCAAGTGGAAAACATTTTAAAAAGCCAACAAGCAGCATCTTGCAGATGGTTATAGGCAAAAAAAAGAGCATATACACAGAAACGTGTATGGAAATTTACCAGAGGAGGATATGGAAGGATGTAGGCAAAATTGTAGAAAGTTGGTATTTCCGGGGATGAGAGGACAAAGAGAGAGAATAGGGAGCCTGGGGACAGTGAAAGGAGCCTCCCTCATATGTGTTATTATGATTGTTTTCATTTTTTTTTTTTTTAATGTTTATTTTTGGAGAGAGGGAGAGCGATAGAGACAGAGCATGAGCACGGGAGGGGCAAAGAGAGAGGGAGACACAGAATCCGAGCAGGCTCCAGGCTGCGAGCCGGCAGCACAGAGCCCAACTCGGGGCTCGAACTCGCAAACCGTGAGATCATGACCTGAGCCAAAGTCGGACGCTCAACCGGCTGAACCACCCAGGCGCCCCTGATTGTTTTAATCTTTTAAAAATACAGTACATTCGAGTGTTTTGTAACTTAAAAATGAAAAAAAAAAAACCTGCTTTCAGTTCAATGTAATGAATGCTAGCAAAGAGTTACATTTTTTTTTTCCTGAATTATTTGTAGTACTTCTTTGTGTATTCTGGATAGTAATAATGGATTAAATACATTCAATTCTTCTAAACTGGCGCTTTTTCTTAATTTATGGTGTCTTTTTTGTCCAGAAAATATGTTAACTTTGTGTGATCAATAGTCTACTAAGGTTTCTTCCCCTGTACACGTCAAGATTGTAAAAATACCATCCAGAAATTTTACTCTAATTTTTTTTTTTTTTTTATGGTCAAATGCACGGACCTCTTTGGGACACCTAAAATGTTTTTCTTTTCTGTAAAGTAGAGGTTTATCGTGAACTCTTTTCCTAAAGGCTAATTGATCATCTGATTCAAAATTTCTTACATGCTTTTCCTTTCATGCTAATTTAAAATGTCAATTTTAGGGGCGCCTGGGTGGCTCAGTTGGTTAAGCGTCTGACTTCAGCTCAGGTCATCATCTCACAGTTTGGGAGTTGGAGACCTCAGAGCCTGAAGCCTGCTCAAATTCCGTGCCTCCCTCTCTCTCTGCCCCTCCCCCGCTCATGCTCTGTCTCTATTTCAAAAATAAATATTAAAAAAATAAACATAAAATAAAATGTCAATTTTATCATATATAGATTATTAGATACATAGAGGTCTGTTTCTATATTTTCTTTTCCACTGATAATTTTTTCTGTCACTTTGTGAATACCACAGAGTTTTAATTACTGTAAGTTTGCAGTTTGTTTTACGGTCTGATAAAGTTTTCACTAGTGCCCTTGTTTTCCAAACTTTCTTGACTATCTTTACCTATGATTCAGCTTGTGACATGTCACTAAATATCAGACTGTAATTTTTATTTGAATCATCTTTATATTGAATCATCATTTTATATCGAATCATCTTTAACTTACAGATACATTTAGGAAAATTTATATTTTTATAATATTGAGTTTTTAGAACATTTCCACTCACCATTTAATTAGGTATTCTTGTATGTTTTGTGGTTAATTTTGGTTGAATTATTTTGTTCACACAGGCATTGCTTATTTCTGATTACTGTTATTTCTAGGTAAATTATGGTTTTTATTACTGTTATGAAAAACATGTTTTATTGCTATTATAGTCTCTGGTTGATGATTCTTGTCTTATGAAAGCATATTGCTTTTACAATATTGATCTGGTAGTTGGTCAGCATCCTTGAACTGTGTGGTTCTCACTATGAGTTTGTCCATTCTTTTCTTAAAACTTAAAGATAATCACAGTCTGTAAGTTACGACCTTCTCCCCTTTTTCATTTTAACATTTATTTTGTCTTCATAATTTTAATACATTAACCAGAATCTCTAATACAGTGCTAAACTGCCTCAGTGAGAGTCAGCTGCCCTGTCTCTTTTGTGTGTGAGTTTTGATAGGAATGATTCTAACATTCTAGAATTAAGTATGATCTGGACTATACATTTCTGGTAGATTCCATATTTCAGATGGCAACATTTTTTTTTTCTATTTTAGCTTATGTCTTGTTGTTGTTGTTATTTGCTTGGTTTTTCATTTAAATCAGTAATGCTCTTAGGGAGCCTGGGGGGCTCGGTCTGTTGAGCATCTGACTCTTGAGTTTGGCTCAGGTCATGACCTCATGGTTCGTGGGTTCGAGCCCAGCGTCAGGTTCTACAGTGACAGTGCAGAGCCTGTTGGGGATTCTCTGTCTCGCCCTCTCTCTCTGCCCCTCCTTGATCATGTTCTGTCTCTCAAAATAAAGACATAAACATTAAAAATGTAAATCATTAAGGCTGTTTATACAAAGGCATCGTAATGCATTGGTTCAGGGAACAAGTTGGAGAATCCAAATTCTGCATATTCTGTGTAACTGCACCACCTACCTTCCCTGGGCCGCACCTTTTTCTTTATCTGAGAAGAGGGAGAACTCATAGGATCTACTCCACTGGGTTATTTTAAAAATTAAATGAGTTTAAAAATTAAATGAATGTGAAAAAGCTTACCATGGTGCCTGGTACCTAGCACTCAACAAGGATTATTATTTATTGTTATTATTACTATTACAGAAATAGTCATTTGATTCTCATTTTTAAAAATATAGTGACTTATATTAAATCATTTTTTTGGTATTGCACTATCTTAACGTTCCTGAGGTATACCTTTTTTGGTCGTGATTCATTCAACCCATTGTTGGATTTCTAGTATTTGCATCCGTTTGTAATACCTATTTGCGTCTCCGGTTTTCCTTATGGATGTGGGAGTGTCTGTGTGCTTATATAGTTTCTATAAAATTTATCTTCAAAAATTTTTTTAACATTTATTTATTATTGAGAGACAGAGAGACCCAGAGCATGAGCAGGGGAGGGGCAGAGAGAGGGGGAGACACCGAATCTGAAGCAGGCTCCAGGCTCTGAGCTGTCAGCACAGAGCCCGTCGCGGGGCTCGAACTCACAAACTGCAAGATCGTGACCTGAGCCAATGTCGATCGCTTAACCAACTGAGCCACCCAGGTGCCCCCGTAAAATTTATCTTCAAAGTCTGGAGTCCACTTTAGGAACAGAGCTCTAACATAGTTCTGTGATTATTGGTGTATTCAGGTTTTTATTTTCTTGATAAAAACTTGATTCTCCATATTTTTCTAGAAAATAATTTTTCTATGATTTCTATATTTCGCATAAAAGAGTACCAAATATTCTCATATGAGTCTTTTCAAATATCCTCCATTCGTATAGAATTTTTTATTTCTTATTTTTAATGCGGTTTCTTTTTTCTCTCAATTTAATTATTTATATTATTGTTTTTATTATTATTATTTTTAATGTTTATTCAGTTTTTGAGAGAGAGAGACAGAGCGCGAGCAGGGGAGGGACAGAGGGAGGGAGACACAGAATCCGAAGCAGGCTCCAGGCTCTGAGCTGTCAACACAGGGCCCGATGTGGGACTCTAACCCACGAACTGTGAGATCAAGACCTGAGCTGAAGTCGGAGGCTCAACCGACTGAGCCACCCAGGTGCCCCAATTACTTATTTTTAAATTCTAAGTTAGATCTCCAGAAGTTTGTCTGTGTGTGTGTGTGTGTGTGTGTGTGTGTGTTGAGACTAGTGTTTGGATATATTCTCATTGATTTCATTTCTTAATGTAATCTAATTTATACTTTTATCATCATTGATTTATTCTTTCTCCTTTCTTTGGATTTAGTTTAAAGCTATCATTTCTAGTTATTGAGCCACATGCTTAGATCATATATGTTGAAAGGTTCCTTTGTTCCATATTTACTCATTTCCTCAATCACTCATGAATGATTGCCGAACATGCATGCAATGAGCATGAATTGAGTTCCCACCAAAGGTATTGAAACTGTTTTTCAAGACATGTGGGAGACACTGGAGGTACTAATTACTCATAAATTGGAAAGGAAGTAGATTTTGAAAAGAAAGAATGAAAGGAAACAATCAAGAAAGCCAGCAAGAAGGGAGTAAAGGAAGGGAAAGAGGAAGGAAGAAAAGAAGGAAGGAAGGAAGGAAGGGGAGGAAGGAAGGAAGGAAGGAAGGAAGGGAGTGGAGGAAGGAAGGAAGGAAGAGAGGGAGGAAGGAAAGAAGGAAGGGAGGGAGGAAGGAAGGATGGAAGGAAGGGAGGGAGTGGAGGAAGGAAGGAAGGGAGGGAGGGAGTGGAGGAAGGAAGGAAGGAAGGAAGGAAGAGAGGGAGGAAGGGGAGGAAGGAAGGAAGGAAGGAAGGAAGGAAGGAAGGAAGGGAGTGGAGGAAGGAAGGAAGAAAAGGAAGGAAGGGAGGGAGGAAGGAAGGAAGAAAGGGAGGGAGGAAGGAAGAAAGGGAGGGAGGAAGGAAGGATGGAAGGAAGGGAGGGAGTGGAGGAAGGAAGGAAGGGAGGGAGGGAGTGGAGGAAGGAAGGAAGGAAGGAAGAGAGTGGAGGAAGGAAGGAAGAAAAGGAAGGAAGGGAGGGAGGAAGGAAGGAAGAAAGGGAGGGAGGAAGGAAGGATGGAAGGAAGGGAGGGAGTGGAGGAAGGAAGGAAGGGAGTGGAGGAAGGAAGGAAGGAAGGGGAGGAAGGAAGGAAGGAAGGGAGTGGAGGAAGGAAGGAAGAAAAGGAAGGAAGGGAGGGAGGAAGGAAGGAAGAAAGGGAGGAAGTAAGGAAGGATGGAAGGAAGGGAGGGAGGGGAGGAAGGAAGGAAGGAAGGAAGGAAGGAAGGAAGGAAGGGAGGGAGGAAGGAAGGAAGGAAGGGAGTGGAGGAAGGAAGGAAGAAAAGGAAGGAAGGGAGGGAGGAAGGAAGGAAGAAAGGGAGGAAGTAAGGAAGGATGGAAGGAAGGGAGGGAGGGGAGGAAGGAAGGAAGGAAGGAAGGAAGGAAGGAAGGAAGGGGAGGAAGGAAGGAAGGAGGGAAGGAAGGAAGGAAGGAAGGGAGGGGAGGAAGGAAGGAAAGGAGGGGAGGAAGGAAGGAAGTGGAGGAAGGAAGGAAAGAAGGAAGGGAGGGAGTGGAGGAAGGAAGGAAGGAAGGAAGAAAGGAAGGAAGGAGTAAGAAGGAAGAATGGTTAGCGTGAAGTAGAGAAAGACGCACTAACAATATGCACAAGGTGCTATGAAATGACTCATCTCTAACTGAGGGACAATAATAATTGCTCTCCTTACCTCAGAGGCTCATTACAAGAAACAAGTGAATTAATGTATGAGAAAGTATTTGGGAAACCTGTACAGAGCGATTAAGTACAGTAGGTCGGGGGGGTGGGATAAATCCTAGGTTTCCGCATGCAATCAGGAATGCTGCCATTCTCAGCGTCAGCTTCGTCTCTCATTGTGTCGCATCCTTTTTAACATGTCATCCAGGAAATTCACACTTCATGTGTGCCTAGTGCTTCGCCTGGATTGCTCTTCCTCTGTTGAACGCTGTGCTCTGAAATAATTTCCCCTGTGAAATACCGAGTTCTTCCGTGTGTTGCACAACCGCGTAACTCCCTGTTCCCTCAAGGGATTCTCTCCAAGCCACCTCCCGTGTAGGTTGTGCTCAGTCTTCTGTTCCGGGTCGTACCACTAGGGAACACGCTGTGGTCACGCGGTACCATCAGCCCGCGGGGCCACAAGCCTCGCGCGGAGGAGCATCATCTCCTTGCAGGGCCTTTTCCGAATTTGGGTGACGTGTGGTTGGCAACAGGCCCCCATCATTCCACTTCTGACTGCTACGTGCTGAAGGGCGGTCACTTCTCTGCCTGCCTCCGTCCACAAATCTCTCCCCCCTATTAAGACACGTGATTTGATAGTTGCTATTTTGGGGACACAGCTTTAGCCAGGTACCGTAGGATAGATTTCAGATAACATATTCAGAGGCCTTATCAATCGCAGTCTCCAAGGTAGCCAAAGACATTCTTTTTAGCTCGTAATCTGATTTCTTGTGACCTTCTAGGGATATTCAGTTCCTGTGGACCTTCACTGCCTTTGGAGATATCCGTTCCTTGATGTGCTTTGCAATTGTTCTAGGATGCCAATATCAGAAATATAAGGCAGGTATTGTCTGTATAGCCACCGTTCCCTCCCATCTTCTTCAAAAAAGAATCACCTTCTTCTTTGTTTCCCAAGTGTGCGTGGTTCCAGAAGGTGCTGCCAGTCAGATAAATTGCGCCGCTGGCCAAAAGGGTATAACTTCTGATCCAAGCCGAGCCAGTCAGAACACTTCACTTCTCTTGCCAAAACCATTAGTTCAGGAGGGTTAATGGCAGCTGAACGATGGCCTCCCAAATAGGATCACATCTTGGTAATCAGAACCTGTGTAAATGGCATATTACATAACAAAGGGCAATTTAAGTGCCAGATAGAATTGAGATTGCTGTTCAGCTGACCTTAAAATAGAGAGGAGACTCTGCAAAATCTGGAAAGTCCCAACGTGATCCCCAAGGTACTTCAATGTGGAAGAGAGAAGCAGAGAGGCCAGAGGGATGAGATATGGGAGCCCAACCCACTACTGTGGTCTTGGGGAGGAAGGAGTTTGGATAGAAGAAGGTCTGTGATCTCCAGAAGCTAAAACAGGCCAAAAATGGATTTTTCCATTAGATTCTGCAGAAAGGGATTCAACTCTGCCAACGCCTTGAACTTGGCTACCCAACAAGACCCATTTCAGACTCCTGACCTCCTAGACTATAAGGTAGTAATTGTATATTGTTTAAGCCACTGAGTTGGTGGTGATTTGTTATAGCAGCAATGAGAAACTAATACAAGGGTGATCATGCAGATAACCTAGACCAAGAAAGCCCCCTTTTCCCCGCGGATTTTTGAGACCTAGCGAGTGGGTCAAGGACAAGGCCAGGGAGGTGTGCCAGGAGATTGTAGAAGACAGCCAGTTTGCAAGAATGAGCTGAGAAGGGCAGAGATGGAAGGATGGAAAATGCTTCCTCAAATCTCCCTCCCCACGTACGGGCTCTGCAGGACAACGTGGTCCCCTTCCCTATACGCTAGTTTGAACTGGGATGCTCTGTCCCTTGCCGTTTGCCACTTGAAAAGACGTGAGGAACACAGGGGCTAAATGTTGATGTAAGAGAGGTTCCTGATGAGGACAGCCTCAGCGATAAAGGGACCAGCTCAGAGAATCTTCAAGCCAAACATCCCCAACCCATGACCACAGTGTTGTTCACAGAGGGAAATATGCGCGAGGCTCCTGATTGCTTTCAAACCTGCCTCCAGTGTTTCAAACCCCGTCTCCAGTATTCCCGGAGTAGGTCAACTCTTGGCTCATAAAGAATTGAGCATCTTTGAGACTCACATTTACATATTACAAAAGCATGTGTGATAGGATCACACAGTTACTCCCAAAACACTCCCACGTGCAAAGTGCGTATAGCTATAGATAACAGGTACTAGATCCAGACGTATAAATGTGTTTGATTTTTCTCATGGCTCCTTGCTTTTTTTGCTGCGTGGAAGAGACCAATCTGGTCATCTCAGCATCATGGTTGAATTTGGTCAGTGTCTTCCGACAATATAATATCCTTCAGATAAAATTTCCAGTGGGCCAGAGATACCCCGTCCTTTCTTTTCTCCGAATTAGTGTTATGCACACTTTGTCCTCAAGCCTCAAGGAGAGACTAGGTCTCTGGGTCCTCAAGGAATCCTGGCCTCTCCCACCAAGAGAGAAGATGGTGCTCTGGGTGGCTTCCTGCATCGGTGACACTTGGTGTGAGGGCCACATCCTTGGGTGGCACCCTGAGTCTGTTTGAACTGACGGTCTGCCTCATTCAGCCTGGCCGGGTCCCACTGATGCTCCCCAGTCACCGTGGCGTCTCCCACCATGAGAATGGCTCTTCTGAGTCACTGTCGCACCGGCCACCTGGCCCTGGGTCTGGGCTGTGCACCTGATGGCCTCGACTTTGGACTCCTGACCCTTTCTGGTCCCAGCGCTCCCCTTGACAAGCTGAGTGTCCCTCATTCAGGGACACCCTACGAAGGGTCTCTGACCTGGGTGTTCTCCAGCTGTAACTGAGGGGAGCTCGGGAAAAGTCAACTATGCCCCCTTTCTCTGCAAGCTCTGAATTGACCCCTTATCGGGTCCCAAACACAGAGTTGGACAAGGGAGCTGTGTCCATGATATGCCCTCATTTTATCAAAGACACTCCCTCTTTTGGCTAAAACTTACAAGAAGGAAGACTGTGAAATCCATGCGCCATGTCCTCTGTTCCCGACCTCTCACCCATCGTTTCCCCTCTTGTCTCTGACGCCATTTCCTCCAGCATCCAGATTCCAGCTTCAGGGCTACCTTATGACCTTCAGAGGGGTGGGGTTGGGACTAACATGAGACCAGTGGAATTTTTAAAGGTTTCGCCAACTCTGCATATGTATGGTGGATTTTCATTCAAAACATTAAAAAAAAAATTTTTTTTTAATGTTTATTTTATTTATTTTTGAGACAGAGAGAGGCCGAGTATGAACGGGGGAGGGGCAGAGAGAGAGGGAGCCAGAGAGTCCCCAGCAGGTGCCACCCGGCCAGCGCGGAGCCCGAACCCATGCAACCGCGAGGTGGTGACCTGAGCCGAAACCAAGAGTTGGATGCTTAATCGGCTGAGCCACCCAGGTGCCCCAAGGCAGTGACGTTTTTAAAAGGGAGCCACACGGGAAGTAGAGAAAGACACTGCCGTTGATGGTTTGCTAAGGGTCCAGAAGTTTGCCGGAGCTTATAAAAGTGAGGCCTCAAACACTCAGTGACTTACCGACAGATAAATAAGCACACGGATAGGGAAGTAACAGTATGATCCGTGTATCCGCATGGTCTGGGCATCCAGAGATCCCATACCGTGTATTGTTGGCAATTCACAAGGAGCAGAATCTGAAACTCAGGCGGGAAACGTAACAACTCTCAGGTCCACCTTTGTGTGCAGATGTTGGACAGGTGGAAAAGTTCCAACACAATTTCTTTCCTTCTCAAGTGTTTTTTCTCTCTCTCCTTTTTCTCCGCTGGGGGGCTGGGGTAGGGAATACGTATATCTAACAGCAATTTGATTATTGACGCAGCAATGAAAGCTGGCGGTTTGGTGATTCTTCGGTGGACGCCTGTGGGTGACCGTCTCCCGGCGTCTTTACGCGGGTCTGCAATGTCTGGCCTGAAAGCCACCAAGCAGTTGCCTGATACACGCAGCTGAAGGGGACTCAGTGAGGGGGCAGCCAGTATCCCAGCTCCCAAACATGGTAGAGGGGTGAAGGCATCAGGGGGCTCAGAAAGCCATGGATCTGGAACCATGCCCCTACCCTGCCAGCTTTGTGACTTTGGGCACGTTATTCACTCCCTGGGCACCTCAGTTTTCGCATCTGGAAAAAGGGGAGGATAATCTTATGCTGTCGGGATTAACTGAGATAATATATGTAAATCTTACAGTTGGCAATTTTTATAACGTCCAGCAACTCTGCCGTTTACTACTGGCCTGAGCTGGAAAATTCGTTTTCAACCCTCCATTGGGGTTTATTTACTTATTAGCACATAAAAATTCAGGATGTCCAGTTAAATTTGAATTTCAGATAAAAAACGAATAACTTTTTTAAGATGAAATACGTCCCATGAAATATTTGGGACTAAAATATCTTCTACTAAAAAGGTAGTTGTTGGGGCGCCTGGGTGGCTCTGTCGGTTGGGCGTCTGACTTCAGCTCAGGTGGTGATCTCACGGTTCGTGGGTTCGAGCCCCGCGTCAGGCTCTGTGCTGACAGCTCAGAGCCTGGACCCTGCTTTGGATTCTGTGTCTCCTTCTCTCTCTGCCCCTTCCACACTTGTGCTCTGGCTCTCTCTGTCTTTCAAAAATAAATAAATGTAAAAAAAAAATTTTTAGAAAGGTAGTCATTATTTGAACTTGAAATTTAAACGTTTTATTTTTATTTTGAGAGGGGAGACACAGCCTGAGCGGGGGAGGGGCAGAGAGAGAGGGAGACAGAGGATGGGAAGCAGGCTCCAGGCTCAAAGCTGTCAGCCCAGAGTCCGATGCGGGGCTCAAACTCACAAACCGTGAGATCACAACCCGAGCCGAAGTCGGATGCTCAACCGACTGAGCCACCCAGGCGCCCCCACTTGAAATTTAACTGGGCATCCTGCGCTGTATCTGACCCCTTGTCTGATGGATGAGCACATTTATGTTTCCCCCATCTTCTACGAGAGCACGATTGTGAGCCTGAGCTAAAAGAAATACACGTGCAAAAGTTGCGTAAAATGCAACGCACGATTCGCACACAAGGGAACGACCTCATTATGAGCGTGGGGAGTAGACTCCTCTTCCTCTCTTCCAAGCAGACTGAGAAATGCACGGTGAAAGTCAGTGAGAGGTGATACTGTGAGTCACAGACCAGTTAACCCGATCACCTCTTCCGAGGGGCCAAGAGTCTCTGGATTACTGGCGACAGACTGCTCTGTCTCATTACTCTGCATGTGTAGATTTCACTGTACTTTTTGTACTTGGGGAGAAGAGGAAGGGGAAGATTGTGAAGGGGACTGCCTGCCTTTATATGGGGAGGGTTATTTCTTTATTAATGAACTTTCTAGACATGCAGTTTGGTTTTTTCCAGCGCATTAAGATTTTCATCAGGTCTTTTCTCCCGGAGTGGCAAATCACGAACGTCTTATTTCAGGAACAATCACAGGAGGGGCCATTTTGGTGCCCCCCCCCCCAATATGCCAAAGCTGCATTTCAAGCATAAATACACCTTCAACGGAGAATTACAAGTGAAAAGTCGAGGTAAAACAAACAAACAAACAAAACTCAAGGAGATTTTTCACTCTTACATGGCACGTGCATCCAGGAAACAGAAGTGCTCAAATACTTTCCTTTTCAAAGAAAAGAACATCTTCAAGTATTTTCCATCTCTTCCCACGGCCCAGCACTAGGTATCAGAACAAAATAGGTTCCTGCGTAACCCAGGCAATTTCTCATGATACAGTAAATAAGGAGAGAGTGTGAATTTTGCCTCGACAATGCTTGCTTTACCAGCTAATTCTAATTCCGTCTCTTTAGGAAAATGAATAATTCATTGCATTAAAAACTTAGTCAAATCAATTATTTGCTAGAATGTCGTTGACAGAGGGTGCCAGTCATAGCACCGAATTGTTGTTTTTAAATCCATTTTGCTAGCTTCACGTAGACACTGCCTCCTGGAACCATCAACTTGGCAATTTCCTCCGAGATACAGAGAAATAAATCTCCGGGGACCCTTGGCCTTTGACTCTGGAATGCAGAAGCCTTGGGCGAAGAGAAACATATGCTGGGCACCCGCTCGAACGCGGACAGACACCACGCAAGCCCCACCCCTGCATGAAATTGGTAATTTCCCAACCCAAGGGCCTGGTTTTCAGCTGGCAGGGGCCAACCGTCAGGATAAAGCTCTCTGTGCATAGACACTCGGGGCCATCGTGTGTTTATGGACACAAATTGAAGATCAGATCCGGTGATGGAGTCTCCGGCCGCAGCTTGAAACCAGCCCATCAGTGTCAGGTTCTGTTAAGTACCTGATTTCAGCACTTTGGAGCAGTTCCGGTGGGTAGAGAGGTTCTGTCAGGGTCAGCGCTTCAGGCCAAGTTCAGACTCTCCCATTTGCCACAAACGAGGACGATGGGAAGTGAGCTGCGAGAGTTTTAGACTAATATTTAGATAATTGCAATTTATCTCATCTTCAGGATCAAGCTGATTGAACCTGAGCCGAGTTTGAGCCCGACTGGGTTTACGAGGCCTCCTTCCTCGGAGCTGAGACGTTTGAAGGAAGAAGAAAAGCGAGACCTGGGATTTCCGGCCGACCTTGGAACCAAGAATGACCAATCCCGGTAAACAATAAGAGGGAGTATAAACAATCACGAATATTGCACAGGCCCTATCTCCAGTGCCGAGAAGAAATTAATTTCCTATTTGGGTCCCATTCACATAAATACTTCTAATGATGTATTTAAATCCAGACTCTGTTAGATCCTAAGCGCACACAGTACCTGAGCCAACAGCGGGAGCCTTGCATTTAATTGGTTACTGTAATAAACATATAAAATGTTGTGTTTTTTTTTTTTTTTTCGTGAGAGGACAGAGCAGTGGCTACATAAAAGGACATCAAATGACACATCCTCCATTTCCCAGCAAATAAAAAAGCCATCAGCTCATAACAAGGCGGTGATAAAAGGTGCTGAGGCCAGTAAGATTAAGACTTTGTAATAAGGTTCAGGAGCCAAAACTGACAGCCATTTTCTTTTATATTTATCATGTCCTCACATTGGGGTGAGAAGCCATGGCTCTGTCCCATTGCTGGCGAGAATTTATAGCAGCTCCATTATTAGGAGATTGCAGTGAAATGGAGTAGAGGTATGGTTTTCTGAGAATGTTACGATAGCCTCCTACATTATACACTTGACAGGTTCGTCAGCTCTTAGTAACAAGCCTTGTAAAGTACTTTAATATCATTAGCACTATTTTCTTAATGTGTCTGCTCTCCTCACAGCCTGAAAATCTCATATATCATAGGCTGGAGGGAGGCATGAACTCCTATCTCCCCTTTTCTGGCTTCTTAAATGTGATTTTATAGTCACACGTAGGGTTGATATTTTAATCAAAATAATGCAGCCATTTTCCTTTATTGATTATCAAGTAAATATGTATAAATATGTAGTTAGGGGTGGGCAACCCTTTTAGAGGATATTGAAAACGCATAATGAATGGCTTTCCGGGGTAATCTTGTCGCTGCCTGCTTCCTTCAGTAATGCTATGGGCCAGGAGTATCTCTTCAGCTCTCCTGGCCCAAAGGTCTGTGGAGTCCACGGCGGGAAAGAGGAACACGGGCCAGAACTGAAATTCTGGAAGCACGTTCCAGGTAGGCAAGGCCTACACCAGATGCCTTTTTTTTTTTATTTTTATTTTTTTTTTTATTTTTATTTTTTTTTAAATTTTTTTTTTTCAATGTTTTTTTATTTATTTTGGGGACAGAGAGAGACAGAGCATGAACGGGGGAGGGGCAGAGAGAGAGGGAGACACAGAATCGGAAACAGGCTCCAGGCTCCGAGCCATCAGCCCAGAGCCTGACGCGGGGCTCGAACTCACGGACCGCGAGATCGTGACCTGGCTGAAGTCGGACGCTTAACCGACTGCGCCACCCAGGCGCCCCACACCAGATGCCTTTGAAATTTCCGCAGTCCGTGTCTCTGTTTCTGTAAGCTAGCATGAATCGCAATATATTCGGTGGTTCGTGTCGCATTCCCAAAGGGCAAAGTTTTATTTCAAGACACAGAAATCCTGTAAGGTGTTTCTTCCTTTCTTCCTTCCTTTCCTTTCTTGGCTTACGTCCGTTTACCTGCGATGGCTGGTATTAAACCCAGAGACCCCACAGTGCGAACGTTTCGTTAAGTGTTTTAAATTTGAAAAACAAACATGTATTGCTTTGTGAATGTAATAAAATTATAAACTTGGTTGAGAGCTCATGTATAAACAGGACATACATCTTCATAGGGGCTGAGTTTATTCTTAACACGATAAGTAGTCTCATATATGACCTTGATCAAAACATTTGAAGGATTGTCGGCAATAGCGTGAAATCCATACTAAAAATAAGGATGGGGACACACACACACACACACACACGCACACAATATCAAGAGAATCTTACGACATCCAGTAAAATTCAGCCAAATTGTTCTGTGACTTAAAAGCAAGTTAGAGTCAAATGTATCGTTCACTTCAGTACTAGAACTCAGAGCAAAACATCAGCCATGTGTAGGCAGTGGAGACAGTATCAGTGTCAAATTATCTACTATATGCTGCCCTGGATGTGTATTCAACTCGTTACTGGATGTATGTGCTGATTCCCACCGCCACTCTCTCAAGCGAGAAATCAAAGAGTCTCTCTGTGGAGTGCCTCCTTTTGAATGAAAATCACTGCACCGCGCTCAGGACCCACAACATAGTAGGTAATCAACAAACATTGGTTGGAAGAATGAGTAACTGCGTCTATCCTTTCCTCCATCCTGTGTTGGGATTTCTGCTCCTGTTTGCCCGGGGCCATCAAAACCGGGTACCTGCAAGAAACAGACACACATCAGAAGAGAAGAGCCGTAGCGTCTCAATCTGAGATTGAATCCCATCCATGCTTGTCTTCATTAACTTGCACATATGCTTCCGCGTTTACAGCGGACAGTTTGCAGATGATCTCGAGGCGGTTGCACTGTATAAGGACAAGGAAGCACCGCTAGGCAGTCCCCAAACTGGCTCCAGGCAAATTATTGGAACGTGTCTAAAATACTTAACCGTTCAAAAGGTGTTATTTTGAAAATAAACAACCCAAGAAGAATTGAGACCTTTATCTCTGTCCCCACATATGGTCTCTCTGTTCCTCGGTTGTACAAATATTCCAAGACGTAGTTCACAAAGTGAAACTGTCAGGTTACATTTTGTCAGTTTAATAGCTTTGTTTCAGTCTGTTTAAAAACGCCCTCCTAAATTCTGTCTCCCCTTTTCACTTGGCTAATTTAGGCGCAAAGATGATGGTTCATATTTCAGACCACCTCTCTTCCCACCTGAGCAAGAAGACAAGGCAGGGTCAGGCCCATATTTTTGTCTGTTTTATAGTCAATACAATAACTGCTGCTGATAGATTAATTATATAGTAACTACGGCTGATTTTTCTTAGAAAGGAAATGATTAAATCGTGTATTTTTCAGCGGGGTCTGGTCACCACATGAGGACCTAACCTAACCTTTTTCAAGTACTTTATGTCTCTTCACCTGAAGGAAAACCATTAATTTGATGAACGGAGAAACTGTCCTCAGAAAATGCTACAGTTCACACGATCTAGTTAACATAAATACATTTTTAATATCTGTCGATACGTAACTGTTCCTCATCAGTCACATGCCTGGTCATAAAATCATTTAGTCTATTTATTGCGAGAAATCATTAAGAATTAGACTTATCTAAAGTCTGTAAATTTGCCAAGCTTACAACATTTGATCCCATTGAGAAAATATTTTTTGATGAAGTCTTTACGTGTAAAACAGTGGGGTAATTAGTCAAAATCATCGACTGAGGATTTATGGACATTCATGTGTCTAAACAGCTGTTTAACTTCTGAACACTGATGCACTGACATTCAAAGACAACAGTACAATATGGAAAACGAAGAAGAAATTTAGAATCACCTGGCTGGTCTTCCTCAATCAAAAATCAATTGTTTGGGTTTTCCCTTCCTTGGCAAACCGCCTGAGCAGGAGTAGTTGTAATCCTTCTTCCCATCTATGCCCAAACAAGGCATACAGGGAGCAAAGGTGGATTCCTTATCAGTCCTTTGTACATCTCATGGTATAATTTAGCTCCTCACCTCCAACTTTGAGTTTCCAGAATCTGTATGACATTCCAATTGGTCAGAGAGTTTGGGCCGAAAGCCTGGACGAGCATGTTGACTCTGTTTTAGTGTCCCACAGAAAACACCAATGTTGGGTTAATTAGCTAAGAAGATTTCAGTTCAACTCACTACGTTTATTAGACTCTGGGACAAGGATTGTAAAATCAAAATGTCACCTTGATGATCTGTTGTCCCCAGATTGAATCATGTTTCAATGAATATGCTGATTACTTTGATTTGGTGAGGATCTAGGGCAATGGGAGTTCTCATCACGGCTGAATGGGAAATAAATTGAGACGGCCATCTTGGACAACAGTTGGACATTATCAGGTAACTTGGTAATGTGTGAATCTTCCAACATTGTAATTTGGCTTCTAGAAGTACACCTGAAGAAATGGTTCTAAAAGTGCCCAACACTGTTCAAAATAGTCTAAAACTGAAATAACCCAGATGTCCATCAACAGTAGAATGAATATATGTGTGTGTGTGTGTGTGTGTGTGTGTGTGTATATATATATATATATATATATATATATATATATATATATATGGCATAGTCATACAATGGAAACTATAGGCTGGAAAAAGGGAATAGCTACATGTATGACCATCAATGATCACAAAAACCTAAGGTTGAACAAAAGAAGACAGTGAAAGAGACACACATATGACTCCCATTCCCGTAAAAGTTTTAAAAAAGTAAATCCAAATCTCATACTGATTAGAGATCCATATGAATGTGAAAAAAAGTCTAAAAAAAAAAAAAAGGATGGAATTGTTAACACAAAATCCCGGAGAGTAGTATGATGAGTGGGTGGTAGGTATAAGGGTTTGTGTTTTTTTTTTAAAACACCAAGAATTTAAGGTGTACGTACATAATTTATTCATCTTTAGAATATACATTTTGAAATTCAAAAAAAAAAAAACAATAGATTTAAAAAGTAACAATAGATGAATAGAGAAGCAGTAGAAATGAGTCCAAAGACCCACCTCTGCTCCTTTATCTCATTTCACTTTTAAAAATCTGTCTGATGTTGGGGCGCCTGGATGGCTCAGTTGGTTAAGTGTCCGACTCTTGATCTTGGCTCAGGTGATGATCTCATGGTTCATGGGATTGAGCTCTTGCATTTGGGCTCTGTGCTAATGGAGTGAAATCTGCCTGCTTGAGATTCTCTCTCTCTCTCTCTCTCTGTCTCTCTGTCTGCCCATCCCTAGGTCCCACTCTCTCTTTCTCTCTCAAAACTAAGTAAATAAACATTAAAAAAAAATACTTCTGACACAATCATGGAGTAGCCTTTGGTGTAGACAAAAATAGCGCCCCCCCCCCCGACCTCTGCAAATGGTGCATTTTGCTTCTGCAATGGAAGTGTGTTTCTGTAGTCTATCAGATTTAAATCAAATGTAGACAAAGATCATTTAACATACATGGGAATTAGGTGAGATCTCATGTGTTCCATCTAATACTTTTTATATACCTCTGATAGTTAACAATATGTATGAGGATTATGATTTCAAATCAATTATTCAGACGCTGAAGTTAGCCAAATGCAGTCCATTAAAATGACTATTGTTTTATGTTCCTGTCTCCTTTTAAGACCATTTTCAAAGACTAAATCAGGCACTTAAGGCACTATCATTCCATTTTGCCCAGATGTGTTCATGATGTAACTTTACCACTGTGGCGTAGTTTTAGAAGATTTTGATAAATTCTCTTCTTACATTTCAAAGTAGTGGATACCATGTGAATAGTTTTCACCTTTGTCTTATTTTCCAAAAGCAAGCGGAAGAAGGGGGCAGATATCCCGTAATGCTTGCCAAACAACTCAACAAGAACAACAAAAGAAGGCACACAGAGCGAAATGTCATTTTATCCTCTCTCAACAACCCAGTAGGCTTCATATGATTATTAATCGTCCCCTTCTAATAGAGGAGAACAATGATGCCTAGTGAATAGAAGGACTTGCCCAGGGGCGCCTGGGTGACTCAGTTGGTTGAGCCTCAGACTCTTGATTTCTGCTCAGGTCATGATCCCAGGGTCCTGGGTTGCAGCGCCTGCATTGGCCTCCATGCTGAGTGTGGAACCTGCTTAAGATTCTCTCTCTCCCCGTCCCTCTGCCCCTGTCCCCTGCTTGCGCTCTGTGTCTCTCTCTATAATAAAAGAAAAAGGCTTGCCCCAAATAAGTGACGACACTCAGGTATGAACTACGGTGCTTTGTTCTCTCTCCTACTCTGAAAAACCTCCCTCCCTCCCATGTGAATCAGCAAAGAGTTTATTACCGTAATTAGGCACATGTCATGTATGCATACGGGCAAAAGACTATCTTCGCAATGTTCAGTGTAGTTCACGTACATCATTAAATTATTTTGCAAATTCGCATCATGAGTAGCATTTACTATTGGTAAATTATGTCCACATCAGGCATATAATATTGCCATCTTTTTAAGTTAAAGACATCAAAGAGTTTTTAATAGAAACTGTAAAATATTTCCTTCCAAAACATTTTTTTTTCCCCCAGCTCTCTTTTCCTGAGTGAGCCTGACATTTCTAGGAGATGATTGTCATGTGTTTATTTCCATTTCTCAGCGCCCTTCCTGATCACACCAGGCTGGTAATTAGTAAGATAAAAATTGCTATTGGATCATGCAACATTTCAACTGTCATCCTGCTGGATTGGGGGAAAAAGTTACACTGCGCGATGAGAACCCAGCGGTGCGATTGTATTGACTTTTATGTCATGTTTGTTTCAGTTTACCAGTCAAAACGAGTTTCACAGCTCCTCCTGGTCCAGAAGGTTCCGTTTGCTTTATGAAAATGAAGCTGTCTTGTTTTCTGGTTCATAAATCATTGTCAAGCAGAGCTAGATAACAGAAACAAGTTCAGATTCCAGAATGATTATCCTTAGAGATGATGTATTAAATATACAGAATACAACTTGATTTTCATAAGCCATGTTGACTTGGCAGGACGAAGGCTTCAGGGGAAAATTATCTCATAAGAGGAGGTGTGAGAGCCTGCACGATCTAACCAGGTGGGGATGGTGGGGGGGGGGGGGTGGGCGGCAGAAAGTTGAGCATATTCGCATAGAAACACGTGTGTTCTCCCATTTCCACTCCGTTATTTACCTGCTGCTGCTCCTTGAAGCATTTAGGTGCCTCTTTATTTTATGACCAATATAGGAATCCTCTTTAGAAAGGAAGAGGTTTCCTTTTTTCTTGTCCCTTCATTATCTGCCATTTCCCTTTCATCCTCTTTTTGAATATTCTGATATCTTGTGAAGTCCTCTGTCTCTTTATATCATAAGCTCTTCGCCCCTGAAATTAGGTGTGGTTTGAGTTTTACCTCTGGGGTAGCACAGCCTTTCCGCAGGAGGCTTCCTGATGCCTCGCCAGAGCCAAATCAGGGGCCATGGGAGCAAAGTCTGAAGGAAAATCACAGTGGCGTCACAGAGAGTCACAGGGATGTCCTGAGATTACAACAGCCCCTCTGGCAACCGGCAGAATAGGTTTCACGCACATGCCTTGTCCCGAATGTGCTGAGACTGACTTTCCCTCTAAAGGAAGAGGTCAGACGGCCAAGCAAAGCCAAGTGCATTCATCCCACTGCGAAAGAGAGATGTTTCTTCGGTGTGAAAAGTGTTTCGCCTCCCACCTGACTGCTTAGTTCCTACTGGAGTTTCCAATCTCGTTTCAGACATCCCTCCTCAGAAAACCCTCCCATCCTTCCCAGCCGCCTCTGCAGTCCTGTTTCTCTGGGTATTCACACTCTTCGCTGTCCCCCCCGCTCTGTCCTTATTGCTGGGATAATCAAGAATTAATTGCGTGATTCGTTTCTGTAATACTGCTCTTACTTGGTAAGATGGAAATTCCGGGGGGCTAGCTGGTCATGTGTGATCACACAGTTGTGGTCAGGCACATACCACAGAGTATTTTGGCATTAAGGATTTGGAAGCAGAGGGTCGCCTGGGTGCTCAGTTCGTTGATCTCCTGACTCTTGGTTTCAGCTCAGGTCGTGATCTCACAGTTTGTGAGTTCGAGCCTCGTGTCAGGCTCTGTGCTGACAGTGCAGAGCCTGCTTGGGATTCTCTCTCTCCCTCTCTCTCTGCCCCTCCTCCCCCCCCCCCCCAATAAATAAGTAGTTTTTTTTTAACATTTATTTATTTTTGAGAGAGAGAGAGAGACAGAGCACGAGTGGGGAAGGAGCAGAGAGAGAGGGAGACACAGAATCGGAAGCAGGCTCCAGGCTCTGAGCTGTCAGCACGGAACCCGATATGGGCCTCAAACTCAGGAGCCATGAGATCATGACCTGAGCCGAAGCCAGATGCCCAACCGACTGAGCCACCCAGGCGCCCCTAAATAAGTAAATTTTTAAAAAGTATTTGGAAGCAGAGCATAAAGGAAAAAAGACAGGTAGCTGAAGCCACTCACAATTCTGAGTAAAATTTGGTGTAGCAGGGCATTTGGATGGTGATTCAAGACGTAGTCAGGATTTAATTCTATTTCGGGGGCGCCTGGGTGGCTCAGTTGGTTAAACGTCTGACTTCAGCTCAGGTCATGGTCTTGTGGTTCGTGGGTTCCAGCCCTGCATCGGGCTCTGTGCTGACATCTCAGAGCCTGGAGTCTGCTTCGGATTCTGTGTCTCCCTCTCTCTCTGCCCCTCCCCTGCCTGTGCTCTCTCTCTCTCTCTCTCTCTCTCTCAAAAATAAACATTAAAAAAAATTAATTCTATTTCAGTTAGGTTTTTGTGCTCAGGCTGGAAGGCAGCCTTCTCCAAAGAGCAAACTAACAGAAAATGTACAGATATTGGCATGTATTTCTGTATTATGAAGACGAGCTTTCTCTGCTTTCAGGGAAAAGTCTTTGATTTTCCTAAGATAAGAGAATCAGCTGGGGAAGGAGAGTAGGTCTGCAAGCAAACCCATAAATACCACAAGTCTCTAGTTTGGGATTCAGGAAGTTGTAATCTGATTTTACCTGGCTTATCTGACTGATTTATTATTTATTTACAAGACTAGCATCTTCACTCATTTATTCAGCAGGAAGGCAAAGTGAGGAATTGGAAAGTTATTTGAAAACTTTGATAAGTACAGTCGGTTAAGCGTCCGACTTTGGCTGGGGTCATGATTTTGTGGGTTCGAGCCCCACATCCGGCTCTGGGCTGACAGCTCAGGGCCTGGAGCTTGCTTCAGATTCTGTGTCTCCCTCCGTTCTCAGCCCCTTCCTCACTCGTGCTCGCTCTCTCTCTCTCAAAAATAAACATTAAAACATTAAAAAAAAAAAAACTTTGATAAATACATGTAACTTCATGGGATCTTCACCTCAGTGTGTATTTTCAGTAACACACTCAGAGACCTCTGTCATGTGGATAATTGTCCCAACTTGTCACTTCACTGTAATTGTAAAAACAAAACAAACAACCCCCCCCCCCCCGCCCCCAATAGGACACAACATTTTCTAAGCGAAGGGCAAAGTCTCTATGGAACTTTGGATTTTCTCAGAATACATGAGATTTCTAGGCAGTTGGTTAACTCATACGGACTTTGCAGCTTTTAGAAGCATAGAGACGTTTGTAAATAGAGTCTTGTTTTTATATACAACTATTATAAGAACACTGGGGCTTTGCTCTTTAGGAAGAGAGAGTTTCTGTGGAACAATCAATAGAGAAACCCTGCATGGTTTATTTTCTATTATGTATACCTTACAGGTCATGGAGTCAAGTACTATGGCAGGGTTTCTAAAAGGCTGGTGATTTTTAGGAAAGAACATCAATAACATATGTAGCCGAGCAAGCTAAAATAATTACAATCAAATTTCATGCTTCAGGGCATAAACTGATTTCCTGCAAGGGTCAGGAAGGAATTACGCGGCCTTCACCAATGTGTACTGCATTGGGTAAACGACTCCCCTATTTTTGTTTGGTGTGCCTTCCCCCCCCGCCCCGAAACTAATATACTGATCAGTGCTCTTAAGAATGCAGCTCAGCTTACCATACGCCCATCCTTGGTTGCATCATACCTTTTTTGCTTTCTTCCTGGTACCTAAGAACCTTTTCTCTAGCACAGCGCACTGGACGGGGCACAGGTTGGGAAGCGTTGCCTATAAAATGCAAACGCTCCTTCTTGGACACGTTTCTAAAAGTTGAAGGTCTAGAAGGGAGAATCTGGACGGAGAAGAAAGCAAAAATAATGTGATTTGGGATTTTCAGCACACCGTCTTAAAATGCAGCGAGGACCACTTTGTCCCCTTTGAGACCCTCTCAACCCGTCCACTTCCGCTCCCAGCTTTTTATTAATCTTTTTTTTCCCCCCCAGCTAACTTTTGCCACGGAGGGGCGGGGGGGGGGGCGGGAATCTCCATCGAAACATGAATCTGCTCTTTCTCAGACCTTCGGCATCACGAACAATAGATTCTCACCTTTTGCCACCATTTTGGAGGGGAGGGGGGGGTAAGAGGAGGGGAGGGAGGGGAGAGGAGCAAATGGTTATTCTCAGGCGCTCCTTCTACTACAAACTTGGAGCAGAGGCCTTTGAGCTAATTAATTACATTCTGTATATCTGAACCAGCTAGCAGAGCTCCTCGCTGACACTTGGATACATCTGGGCCTGATAACAATTGCAAATACTCAGGGCACACTTTAGGAAAAAAAAAAAAAAAAAAAAGGCTTATGTTACAATGTGCAACAGCACGTTTTACAGTCCTCGGATCGGTCAGATAAATAAAACAGCTCGAGTCCAGGGCTTCGTGGGGGGAAACGTACTTGGTAACATTTCACCTGGAGCAGAAAAATTTCCCCACTGACAAGGGAGCAGTTTGACCCGAAGAAAAGGTTCAGTTCCTCCGAGGGACAGTTTTGGAGATTTGGGTCCGACGTGGGGGCGTAGAAGAGAACTTACAAGAAGCTCCTTCTGCGCATCCATCCGAGGAGCAGGTGTAGACATGAAGAGACCGTGCGTTCCTCGGCCGCGTTCGGGGTAAATACTGAAAAGATCATGTGAGTCCGTTTGGGAGCCGCCTTGGGGGGGGGGCAGGTTTAATGGGTTGAGCACAGGTAGGTGCCTTTCCAAAGTCATCAGTCGTGCTTCGGGGGTGATGCTGGGAGCACGGAAGGAAACACCTCCCAAAGCCAGAGCTTTGCGCACGACAGAAACAATTGTCGGTGTGCACTTGGCAAAGAGCTGGCAGGCAGTCCCTTCTGCTAACACATGCTGTATGTCAGCAGTCAGCCTTCTTCCTCCTGTGGAGAGCTGCGAGGTCATAAAATAGAGGGGTGTCACTGACTTTAATCTGGCAAATTTCCCTGTTCCTCGAGTTTACGTCCTTTTTAAGTGCAGCTTTGACGCGTTAGTATTTAATATTCTTGCCCTTTCCCTTCAGTGTGTGGTTTTGTGGCACGAATCCAGGATGCCCAAGGTCTTCATTTTCTCCATCTCATGCCCCTGCTTTTCCAGAACATTGCTATTTCAAAGTTGCATATAGTACGGGGCCCCCCCGGGTGGCTCAGTCAGTTACTCGTCTGACTTAGTTCAGGTCATGATCTCGAGGTTCATCAGTTCGAGCCCCGAGTCGGGCTCTGTGCTGACAGCTCGGAGCCTGGAGCCTGCTTCGGATTCTGTGTCTCCCTCTCTGTCTCTGCCCCTCCCCTGCTTGTGTTCTGTCTGTCTCTCTCTCAAAAATAAATGAATGAATTAAAAGAATAAAAGTTGTATATATTAGCCACAACTTTATTACAGAGGACAAAAAAAAATGTGATCTTCCATTTGTAGAGCACTTTGGACTTTACTCATTAATGCAGTTTTTCTTTTTAATGCGCAAAACAGGACAGAGACGTAGTGAGCCCCCATTTGACAGAGGTAGCAACTGAGGCTCAGATACATGTAGGAAGTTGTTCCAAATTCTCCAGTTCTTAAGCAGAAATGGAGCTCAGTTCCACAACCCGTGAGCATCCATAACTAAATGCAGTGCTTTTAGCCATTATACTACCACCTTTTGACTGTGTAGTGATTTCCATTCTGAAAGCAACTTTTTTTTCCTACATCATCTCCTTTAAGAAATAAATTCAAAGGACACCCGGGTGGCTCAGTCAGTTAAGAGTTGGACTTCAGCTCAGGCCATGAACTCATGGTTGGTGAGTTCAAGCTCCACTTTGGGCTCTGTGCTGACAGCTCGGAACCTGGACCCTGCTTCAGATTCTGTGTCTCCCTCCCTCTCTGTGCCCCTCCCCTGCTTGTATTCTCTCTCTCTCTCTCTCTCTCTCATGAAAGAAAGAAAGAAAGAAAGAAAGAAAAGAAAGAGAGAAACTCTAATTAAAATAAATAAGCTTTAAAAACAAACAAATGAATAAATACATAAATCCGATATAATCCACCCATTTAAAAATCCCTCTCAATTCAGAGGCACAGGGATGTAACTGAACTTCTTAGCAGAGGTGAAGGAACTAACGGAATGTGAATTTTGGTATTCCTTTTAGACAGTCTCTTGCATATATGGGTATCCCATATACCGAGGAGCACGCGTCACTTTAATGATGATATGCCCTGTCACCCCGTTTGTTCTCTTAAGGAAGCAAATAAACACGGATTTTCTTGAGGGAAATGAATGGGCCCAGAGACCACGTTTCATGCCTTACTGAATCCCCGACCCACTCGCTTCAAAGGCCATCTGTCCTTGAGACAAAAAGACCACTTTTTGGTAAGTTGTGGGGAGGTTTGGTTTGTTTGTTTTTGGGGGGTCGGGGGGTGGGCGGGGGTATCCGTGTCTCCGGAAAGCCGGCCCCTGTGTTCTCAGGGGTTATAAAAATGGGACTCGTTTTTATTGGCAATCCACAGCCGTAGTGCTGAGACAAATACAAATCGGACGGAGTGGATCCTCAAAGGTGAGAACATACAGCTGTTGGGAATTGCGGGAGAATCTGACCAATAAAGGAAGTCACTATTTTTCCAGGCCTAAAGTGAGTTATAGGGCGAGACGGGTGTTGTATATTTATGTAAGGCAGCAACGGGGAGTTTAAACGGCCGTATATTGCCGAAAGAACATCATTCACATTCAGGCTGAGACAAAAGGTGGAAATGAAGTAACATCCTGGCCAGAGAAGGGCTCACGACAGAATAATAACGTTTCAGAGAGGGGGGCCACGGAGGAGGCCGTGGGTAGGCCTCAAAATGAGGAAATGATCAAAATGCCTTGTCAGGCCTTCAAAAAACAGTTACACACGCGCGCGCGCGCACACACGCTCAGGATTAAGGCCTGGCCAAGCGTCCTTGGGAAGGAAGGTCATTTATCTTTCACAGAAACGCGTACACAATTACTTGCAACCTTCATCAGTATAGTCAGCAAGATAGGTTTGCCAAAAGAACTAGAAAAAATATATATCAATACACATATTACAGTTGGGAGTGTGCATTATTATACACTCTAGCCTCACTGCATCGGCGTGGATACTAATTCAGGACAATATTTGAAGGACTAAAGTGGTTCCGGCTGCTCAAGACATTCAAGGGAAGGGGGTTGGGAGGTGGGGGTGGGGGGGGGAACTGTCTTATCTCCTGTGTTTATTTATTGTGTCCTTTTGTTTAGAGGAAGTTGCATGGAGAAGAAAGGGATCATGGAATTATACTCCTGTAACGGCAAATGGTGAAAGGGAAACAGACATTCATTCCAGAAAAATAATCAAAAGAGGACGGGGGGTGGGGAGGGAAAAAAAAAGACTTTTAACGTTCAAAAAATATACATAGCCAGTCTGTGGGACTCTTTGAAAAGGCTGTGCTTCTCTTTGGTAAAAATGGTCTCTAACACCCCCCCCCCAACGCTAATTAAGATGTCAAAATTTTTAAAGGTGATCACAGTGAATATTGCAGAAGCTTTAGTCATTTTAGCAAAAAAAAAAACCCACAAAAAACAAAAAACAAACAAAAGAAAACAACCCACCAGGATATAAAATAAGGATCTCCAGTCACACAGCTTTTGGTTATCACTAACTTAGAATGCTTATTAAAATATGGGATCCTGTGGAAAGGGGATGAAAACAGTCTGTATTATCCCTGAGGTTTATTTATTTTTGAAACGGATGTAACAGTTTTGAAAAACTTACAATTAAAAAGGCTCCATTCAAAATGTGTCTGTGACCGGCCACGGACAAGATTTGAAAGTCTACCTTATTAGAACAAGGCGCGATGAGACGTCACAATGATTTTATGCCAGGGAGACGTAATTTAAAACCTAAAGCACACATATACAACCTCAAGCATCCTTAAAGTTTTAAGGGCATAGTGGAATCATGACATGGATAGATTTGCTTCCATTTTTTCTTTTCTTTTTCTTTTTTCTCTACCATTTAATAACTGCATGCTAAACTGCCATTAAAACAAAACAAAACAAAAACCAGTGGATCGGAATGATTTAATTTTCTTCTTGGACCCTTTCGAAACAGTATTATTTCTCGCTGTTTCAGTCATGCCTGACGAGTTTGCACATCCAACCCCAATATTATCGGGACATGGTATTTAGCAACCTTTTCAATAGCCAAAGGCAAGGGAGACTAAGAATGGACTCTCAGCCTTCCTCCTCTCCCTATAAAACCAGCAATTTGCAGATGGGAACCGCTCAAAATGCATTTGCAGGTGAACTTCCCAGGCACAGAGCTGAAGCCACAGATTTCTAAGAATGACAACTTCAGCACATCCGTGAAATGATCCTACTCGCCAATTTCCTATTTTTCCACAGGGGACATCTCAAGGGCTGGGGTCATGCAAATTCATTCCTGGCTTCTGAAGCATCAGGTAATGGCCAATGCCAGAGGCGGGATTCCAAAACCATTAGCCCAACTGGTCTGATCCTATATGGGAAAACCTGATACTTGGGCCCCGCACCCCATCTCCTGGCCTGCCTGCCTAGTACTAAAAATGCATCAGTGGAGAAAATGCTGAAATAGGTCACTCGCTGAAGCATATCCTAGAAGTGTTTGATGAAAAACAAATGCCATTTCCACAGAGTTTGAGCTCCATTGAGGAAAATAATACCTTAAATACAGATTGTTCAGTCTCCCCTCCTGTGTTTGCTATATATATAATCCACACACACACACACACACACACACACACACAGACACGTGTATATGTATAGAAAATCTATCTGTGAGGAATTTCTTGAACCAAGAATCGTTGGTCACACCTGCAGCATTTCATTCTAAGAAGCAATACTGTCAGAGAAAGAAAATTCTTCCTTTCTTTGGTTTTTCCCTTACATGTTTGAGTAAGGAATCATTAGAACAGTTGCTGGCATCCGGCGTCCGTGTGTTGTGGTGTGTTGAAAAAAACCCCTCCCTTTAAACGCAGATTTTAACCTTTCCACCTTGGCCTCTTACATTTTCTTTCCTTTTACTCAAAGCATTTAGGTAAATTAGGATGAGGTCCTTCCATAAAAATGCAAGGGGATCAGTTAAACTTTCATCTCTAATTTATTCATGAAGAAGTGAGGTCTTGCCTGGTCTTGCTGTGCATCATCCTGTCAGAACGACTTTCTCTCTCGTTGAGAAGGGAGATGGAAGGACAGGAAATCAGAGCTTGGGTTTTGCCAGTGATTGCTGCCAGGATAAAAATGCGGGCGCCTTCTTGCTTGGGGATGCGAATGGGGGCAAAAGTTTCAAAACACCAGAACTGGGACCGGAGGAGCGTCTGTACGTGTGGGAGTGTACAAATAAAAGCATGAATTATAAACATAAATATGTAGATATTACGAATGCATCAAATGTAAACACGTGGCTTCTAGAATCCACCTGTAAGACGCCT
Organism: Panthera pardus; assembly: GCF_024362965.1. NCBI lineage: Eukaryota > Metazoa > Chordata > Mammalia > Carnivora > Felidae > Panthera > Panthera pardus. Next base: position 6,691,105 of record NW_026526810.1, read on the forward strand.
ATCGATTCTATGCCTCTGAACCTATTCAGCATCGTGGCGTAGGCACACCATCGTGTCAACGTACGAGTGGACGCAAAGCATTTACAACAATGGAAAACACGCCCGAATTAAATTTCCCACACCGTACCATTTCCAGCTCTGTTTTGTAGTTACAACTTCCCGCGAGCTTGCTAGTGTAGACTGTCCGCTTTAATGATTCTTGCTCTCATGCATAAAGATGAAGCTCTCTGTTGCCCTGCGTGTGCAGGCAAACACGTGTGTGTGTCGCCCCCACCTTCTTGAACAGGGGCAAGTTCAAAAGATTTACTCCTCTTTTAAGAAGACCCTCGTTTTCTCTTTCAAATTTAACTGCGGTGTAATATGTGTAACGTTCTCTCTTAAAAGTTCCTCATCTTTCTTTTTTCCTTTTTAAATCATTTCCTGTGTTTTTTTTTTTTTTCTTTTCTTTCTCCACTTCTGAATATATTTCACGTTTGTAGGCTTGTGGGGAAGGAGCTCAGAGTCTTATAATGTGAAAGACCTTATTCTGGTTGATGAATAGGTTCCTCGGTTTTGCCATTCCCACCCCGGTATTCAAAAATTATCATCTTTTATACATGTGCAAAAGGGAGGGGGGTGGGATCTGGCATTAGTTCTTTTAGTCGTCAGGAAATTACAAAATGTACACTTGCAAAGTAAGCAATTTTTGCAGTCGGCCTGCACATCCATCTTTTTAATGAGCCTTGTTTATAACCTGACGCCGTGTTTCTAGTCACCTACCCTGTTTACGTCTTTGGCCCCTTTAATTAAGAGAAGAACCAGTTAAAAGAAAGTAAGAAGAAATATTAATATGATCTGATTAATTCAGCTAGCAGGAGGTTATGGGGTACCAAGGTTATTATAACCTATAAAGGCAATGTGAATAAAGCTGTATTCATTTGTAATTTTATTAGGCGGAGCAAATTAGTGAGTCTGCATAGCAGTGACAAAAGACCCGTTCCTATTTTTCCTTACCCCCTACTGCAAGGGCCAGGTGCCCAAAGTTAGGCTCCATATTAGGCAAATGAGATCTGATACATCTCAGCTGCACATCTAATGAGAACCTCCAGAGCTGGTGCTGTGCTAATTTGGAAAGATTAGCTGGGATGTTTGTGTATGGCTGGTTAAAGTCCAATGAAATAAAAGGAAAGCACAGAGAAAAGGAAGCAAAACCAGCAAAGGGTTAAAGACCTGAAGACAACCAGGGGGGAAGGCCAGAGAGAATTGATCATGGGCAAACTATTAGAAACAAACTATCAGGGGCAGTTTGCGGGGTGACGAGAAAATTCGGTTTTAAGAGAAACAACCACGGAACCAGTCTCTTTCTAATAATAAAACGCAATAAGGTCCACCCGCCGTGGGGTCCCCCTCGCCTTGAACCTTCCCACCCCAGCCCCTCTGACATCAGGAGCCCGGCTTTTGTCCACTTTCGTGGAGTCAAAGAAAACTGCAGGGTTTATTTCCGGGAAGGATGTGGCGAGCCCTGATCAGTTATGGAGTGTTCGAAGGAGAGTAAGACCTTGGATTGCGAGTAACTTGTTCTGCGAGGGTTCCGCAAGAGGATCAGACATTTGTGATGAATTTTAACTTGATAAACGAGCGTTGGCTTGCGATGGCAGTCGGGTACCTGACACCGAACATCACATGATCACGACTGAACCAACAGTTCTTGAAATTCGCTTTGATATACAAGTGCTTTGGATTGCAAGCATGTTTCAGGAAAGAATTACACTCTTAAACCAAGGTTTGATTGTAAAAGTAAGTAGGCATGGTGGGAGTCTTTAATACAAAGATCTCAGTATCCTTCCAGAGAGACATTCTCTTGGGCTGGTCTGAGAAAAGAGGTTCATTCTTCCAAAATCCTGATTTGTTTGGACCTCTGATGTATGAATTATAGTTTCCCTCATCTTGCTTTTATCTCATCAGTTTTTCTGAACTTGAATTTCAGAGTCACTGCCAATCTGGTATTTGTTCTGGCCTGACTTGGCATCTCCCGGTGATGGCTCTAACCCTTACCTGGCCTATGCCTGACTCGCTGTTACGACCTCAACCCTGAGAACTTGGAGGGTTCCCTTCCACCACAGTCCAGAAAAAGGTTTTGATCCAGTTAGGGGTAAACTATGTTATATCCTGAAAGTTAAAATTGATTGTGATAGTTCTTAGTCTGACGCATACCCTAGACATAGACTCCTAAAGGGCTCATCTGAGCTCTTAACCAACTCTGAGTCAGAAAATTCACCTTTTACATGTATATAGTTGTACTTTACTGGAATATCTCTGGAATACTATCTAAGCTAGTTACATGTTTGCCTCTGAGAAGGTAACTAGGTGCAGAGTGGACAAGGTGGGTTAAGAGAATTTGTTCGTCATTTCGTACCTCCTAAATTGTGAACATGAATATGTTCCCTATTTAAATCGAGATCTTTTCATGATTTTTTCAAAGTACAATCTTTCACCAAAAAAAGAAAAGAATTGCCTTTTATAAGAAACAAAACAAGCAAGCAAAGGGAAAAAAAATAAGAGAGAGGCAAATCAAGAATCAGACTCCTAATTATGGAGAACAAACCGATGGTTACCCAAGGGGAGGTGGTAGGGGGATGGGTGAAACGGGTTCGGGTTCAGGAGGACACTAGTCACGATGAGCGCTGGGCGATGCCTGCAATTACTAAATCACTCTGTTATACAGCTGAAATGAACATAACACTGTATATTAACTAATTAAGATAAAAACTTCAAAAGAGAAAATTAGCCTTTTCCCACTAGTACGGCATCCCATCGAGTGTACTCTTAGGAGAAGGAAAAAATCGTAAGTTGGATAATAGCAACAACAGAGTCCAAATAGATCATTTCAGAAACCCAATGGAGAAACGAAGGACATTCATCTTGAACAGGCATTTCCATGGCCGAAATTATTTGAATGCTTCACACTATGTTCAAAACAAATATAAAATAAGTGAAAAAAATTAAATAATAAGAAGGAAACCCTCCCTGGTTGAGGAGAGAAACGACTTCTCAAGAAAATAAATCTTTTATTGGAAATGTGAAAAGACAGAGCATTATATTGGACATAAGTGTTCTCTCAACTCCAAGTACAGCATAAAGTAGGAGTCCTGAAAATGTGAAAAAAAAAAATCATGCAGTGATCTCTCTTCATGCAAAATGCATCTCTAAAGTTTTAAAACTACATATAACGGTTAATGTATACGAATGTGGGAGCAAATCCCACAGTGAACACATTTAAATACCTTCCAAACTCTTTGGGATTTCTCCTCCCGGGCGATACTCTCCTTTTTTTAAAATGGCTTTGGCCTGAAAAAAAAAAAATTGCTTTGGCCTGTAAAGCCACTTTTTTGATAGAAAGTGTACGCGAAATTGTTACTATTTACATAACATTTAAATGGCCCCCTGGTTCTCCCCATCATCACTTTGCTTCCACTGGTCAGGTGAGAAATGGTTAAAAACATCTCCGGAACAGCAGAGCTGGTGCATCGCTTAGAAGAAGCCAATACTATCATAGTAGGGACTCAGGGAATATCTGTTGAGTCAAATAAGCCAAATAAGTGTTCAAATGCATATCACACACAGCTTGGTAAGGTGACCTGTGGTTTTCAATCAGAATTCATCTTTCTTTCATCACCGATGCCGCTGCACTCACAACGTTTGGTCTATTCTGAGCGACGGGGGTTTAGCGCAGGTCCTCTGGTCAAAATCCCAGTTCTGTCACTACATGCTGTGTGTCTTTGGGCAACTGGCTTAATCTCTCTTTGGCTCCGTCTCCTCGTTTGTACGATGAAGGAAATAATGGTAGCGCTCAGCTCTTGGAGTTACTTCGAGGATTAAATGACTTGATGCCTGTAAATCACTTCGAAAAGTATTTGACATATGGCAGTCCTTGATAAACGTCAGCTAGGGTTACCATCTTACTTTTTATTTTGGGTACAACTTTTATAGCAGTCTCTTCCCAACTTGTGAAGCCCGTTGGAGACGGGCTGGCTTCTTCAGCTCCCTGGTACCTCTGTGCCTAGCACAAAAGCCCTACCTCAAGAGAGGGACGCGAGACATGCTGACATTTTCTACACTGCATGGGGGTAACAGTCATCGAAACGATCCTGCTTAGAACCCGTCTTTCCCTCTCCACTTAGTTCTTCGGTTTTCCCTCTTAGTCTTCTGTTTTCAACAGCCACAACGGAGCAGCCAATAACTACCAGACAAGACCACGTGGAAGCTTGAGTGTTAAGTGCCATGTATTACAATACCGATAAAATGTTGACTTTATGTTAGTATCTGGGGGCTACAACAGGTTCCATGAACGTTGGTACCCTTACTCTCTCTCTCTCTCTCTTTCTCAAGAAAAAGATGCCGTTGTTGGTGTGCGAATCCTGGAAGGAGCCAAGATTTGGGAAAATTGTCTCTGCCACCTCCTAAGCTACTCTTCATATCAAGTAACACCCAACTCATGGGATTGGGACACGTTTTGGTGAGATAAAATACGTAAGATACCCAGTACTCCGTAAATGATAACTATTGCTACAATCCTCGTTTGCAGAAAAATCCACCTCAGAGGGTTCCCATAGGCATAAAAGACTTCAAGCAAACATCATTTGGTAATAGTTGCACTCGTCGCTGGTAATAGTGCTTTGATTGGAAGGGTTCTGAGTCGGAGCCCACACTCGGGGGAATGGGTCTGTCATCTGGAAGCAAGTGTGCCTCGTGCCCTGTCCAGGAAGGGTCAGCACTGTCCTATGCTTTTTCCACATAGACGGCAAGGATCTTTCCAAAGATTCCAAGCCCCCTGGATTCTCTCGGAGATCTGATGAAGCCTCTGAACCTGTCTTAGGAAAAATGATTTTAAGTCAATAATGTAAAATGCACTTTAAAAGACAGCCATTAAAGGGGTGCCTGGGTGGCTCAGTTGGTGAAGCATCCGACTTCGGCTCGGGTCACGATCTCACAGTTCGTGAGTTCGAGCCCCACGTCGGGCTCCGTGCTGACAGCTCAGAGCCTGGAGCCTGCTTCGAATTCTGTGTGTGTGTGTCTCTCTCTGCCCCTCCCTCACGCTCTCGCTCTCTCTCTCAAAAAGAAATAAAACATAATAAAAAATTAAAAAATAAAATACAATCATTAAAATGCTGATAAGACCAACTCATAGTATCATAATATCATATGTGCTTCTTTATTAACGTAGTAAATAACAAGAGACAGATGTCATACCTACTGTCCTTTTAAAGATGTATGGAACAAACATGACACTGTGATGGATCTGTGGCATATTTAGTGTAATAGAATTGTATCCATCCCTTGGTGCAAAATCGTACGTATTCTTAATACTAATTCATACGTATTCTTAATCCACATTCATAGTGAAAGGGAATGCTGCATTGCAGTTAGAAATTGGTGAAAATCCATCCAATTTTGTCCATCCATTCTCATGGGCCCCTTGCCCTGGAGCCCTAGATGATGAATCACTGTGCTAGAATCCCAACTTAAAACCCTGGCCTGAGCCCTAGAAACTTCTTTTCACGTAATCAGCCTGGTATAGACCGTGTTTCTCCAAGACCACCTCCCTGGTCGCCCTCCAGCACATACTCGTCCGTCTAATGACGTTTGTAAGGGCCTTCAGAGATCAAGTCTTAGAAATTTTTGTGGACACGTTGAATTGTTCCTCCCACCTACACAGGCTGATATCATAATTATTATGGTTCTGTTTCTAGTGAGTTGGGAGTATCTTGGTATAAATGTTATGATTTCTGAAAGTCAAGATTGAAGATTGATGCAAGAGAATTCAAACTGAGCTATGACAATATTTTAAGAAATGAAATGCTTTGAGAACAGTCATAAAACAGGAAGTGCCTTAAGACTTGGGAAACTTCAGACTCAGTTGTACAGAGGGAAAAGAGCAAAATAGACTTTGGACAAGCATGTAGACTGCGGGATAGGAATTCAACCTCAGCTTTACAGCTTTTTGACATGGACCCATATTCCTAGATAAAGGTTATAATTCATTCTCCTGGATATGAAACAATTCTTCACATGTTGGATTAAAAGCCCAGAGGGTATATATAGAGCTGGGTGTATTGGGACAGAGTGATGTGTTTCTCTAAAAAGGGAAACACAATTTAGATTAGGAACCTATTTTAAAGACAGGATACAGGTTTAATTTTTTTTTTATGTTTATTCATTTTTGAAAGACAGAGAGACAGAGCACAAACAGGGGTGGGCGGAGAGAGAGGGGGAGGACACAGAATCCGCAGCAGGCTCCAGGCTCTGAGCCATCAGCACAGAGCCCGATGCGGGGCTTGAACTCATGAACTGTGAGATCATGACCTGAGCCGAAGTCGGACACTCGACCGACTGAGCCACCCAGGCACCCTGACAGGATACAGGTTTAAATTGGTGATTTATGTACTTACAAATATTTTGCATGTTATTGACTCCCCGTGAAGGTAACAAGTCCAAAGGGATAGTTAAAGTAAAACCTTACTCATCGCTCATATCTTAATGGTGACTGAGAGGGAGAATGCAAGATGAAGTCTCCCAAATCTGACCTTTCAAAGGCAGACACGGTGTGGCTCTTCATTGCTTGTTTACATTTGCGATACTAAAAAGATTAATTGATTGTTCAATAAATTATCACTTTGCAGATGGGGTTAGTCTCTTAAACAAACCACCAATCACCTTGTTAACACATAGATATAAATAAATCGCTTTCAATAGAATGAAAATTATCCCCTATGTAGGTGTGGCAATTAGATTATTGATTTCAGGTAAATGTCTAATTAATTATGCAATAGGCTTCATTTCTTCTGTTAATTAAACTCCTGCTCTTTTAAGTCAATAAACTGTAGCCTCAGGAGAAATGAGAAGTTTCCCATTTGAAGAGTCCAGCACTACCCCCCCAAGTGGGGCAGAATATGGAACCCTTCCTTTTCCTTCAACACAAAGACCCATATGGGGACGAACTTTTAAGAGTAAATTGTATTTCCAGTTCATTCATTGGCTATTTCTAGAATCCAGATGGAATAGAAATCCGAAAAGAAATACTGAACTTGAAGGGAAGCCACTACCCTGTCTTTTGTGAGATTCTACCTAACAGAAATTAAACTCTCTCTGTCTGATTTGGTTTTACAGAGACCAGCTCTAACCTACCTTTACACAGTCTCCACCCAAGGTTCAACTCCTTCCGAAATCGTGTTATCCTCATTTCAGTGTTGATCATTCACATGATCTAGCCGGGAGAAAAGACTATTTTTAGGATTGTCCTGGGATCAGAGCCTAAATGCAACTCATGTCCTCACCAACATGCCTTGTCCTATTCTTTACCTTGGACCAAAGAGTGATCCATAAACGACTTGTTTTTTCTGTTCTACTTGGGAGTGGACTGGTTGTTTTCTCTTCTCTTTTTGGGTGTGTGAGGGGTGGGCCGAGGGGTGGAAGGTGGGGGCTGTAGCTGCTTTGCCTCACGCCTGGAATCTGAACTTGGCTATCCCTCTCACTCTGATTTCATAACTTGATAAGGCTTCTGACCCTTTGATTGACTCCAGGTTTTGCTTTTCCTACCCTGGCCTCAGTGCCAAAGTCTCACACATGTCCTCTCTTGTAAATCTAATGTTTTGCACATAGTAGAGGCACAATATTAATCCAGTAAATGAATGGAAGGGTGGGGGCCACATTGTGTATTTGTGAAAAGCCCTGGGTAAATTCAGTTCTGGAGAGTCTCTAGCTTCCAGACAGCAATGAACTGATTCTTTTCTTCTTTTATGCATTGACCTAAGGATAGTCCACAAAATTAAAAATTACAGTGATAGTCATGAATATTTATTGAGTGCTTACTATGTTTCAGACATCATTCTAAGATAAATGGCATCCATTATGTCATTTAATCCTCAAAGAACACTTTCAATACCCACTTTATTATCTTCATTTTACAGAAAGAGAACATGAGGCATAGAACCCAATGTCACAGAGTAAGTGTTGGAATGAGGTTTTAAACTCAGGAAATATGACTACAGATTCTGTGCTTTTAACACCTACCCCGCCACCAGTGATCACTCATAGGCAAAATGAGTGACCAGAACCAAAGGATCAATAGTGTATCAAACCGGTCCTCTTGGCTGCCTGGGTGGCTCAGTCAGTTAAGTGGCCAACTCTTGATCTTGGCTTCGGTCATGACCTCACAGTTCCTGAGTTTGAGCCCCACATTGTGCTCTGCACTGACAGCCTCCAGCCTGCTTGGAATTCTTTCTCCCTCTCTCTCTCCCCCTACCCTACTCATGCCCTCTCTCATGCTCTCTCCCTCTCTCACGCTCTCTCCCTCTCTCAAAATAAATAAATAAACTTAAATTAAAAAACAAACAAACAAAAAAACAACTGGTCCACTTGACCTGAAAACTTTTTGGCAAGAATGATAGCTCATGTTTAGTAAGACCTTAATTCATTTTATTCATCCCGCAGTGAACATGCAGACCGCCATATTCTCAATGAAATCTCCGTCAAGAAGGGGTTGACATTCTATGATGCCGGCCAGGTGCTGAACAGAGGAACACCTCCCACTAATGGTTTTAGCGCTAGAAACGTGGATAACACATAAATAGAAATCATTTTCTCCCGACCAAAATACTTGCCCAGAGCGTAGAAGTAGCTACAGAGGAACTGCACACTATATTTTCATGTGAATGTTGCCCAGTGAGTTTACAGTAAGCCTGGACGTGGTCCTACTGACCACAGAATGACTTTCGCTACTTCTTGAGAACCTGGCTATTTCCTTGTATGGCAAGAGCTATAATTAGCTGAGGACCCCTAAACTGTACTTGTTAAAAATAATCCCCATTCAAGAAACCTGGTAAAAGTTGTGCTGGTGTTTGCATGAAGCCTGTTATACATAATTTTCTGAAGCTGTTTTCAATCATGCAAATGATTTTTTCCTTTGCAATATGCTAATGCAATCTGATTTATTTCAGTTGTAAAAGTTAATTACAATGTGTTTGTGAGTCCCTAAAGATGATGTATTAAATGTTTATAACCGGGATTATTAAAATGTCCTGTCTCGATTACAGAGCTTCTCTTTCAAACACTAGAACTAATTGTAGCCTTAAATCACAACAACCTCACTGTTAAAATTAACACAAGGGCAACATTGCATAATTTTAATTAATTTTAATTTGGCCAAAGCAAATTAATTTTTGTTTTCTAGAAGGACAGCTACACTCTTTTGTAGCCTGCTTCCACTGAGTATGGAGTTCATAAACTTCTTTTCTTCTGAGCATCTTCATTATCTTTGTTTATATTTTGGTTCCGATTTGCATAGCTGCTTCTCCCTGGAGATAGAGGGTGGGAGGGAAAGGAAACCAGAGTGGAATGTATACACTTCTGTGGTCAGGGAGACACATTTTTGTCTGTGAGTTTCATAATCTTCGTGGTCCAAGTCTTTACCAATAATAACATTCAGAACTCAGACTTCTATACTTAGCACCCATTAAAAAGCTGCCAACACCTCTTTCAAAGTTGGCAAAACAATTTCCTAGCAAGTACCTGCTTAGAAGACATCAGGTCCAGATTCTTTCCTCCTTTTCCTGGTGTCTAACATGTGAATACCCAAACTGATTAGTTCATATGCATAACTAATACTTCCGTTGTTTTATCCACTGTTTTATCAGGGTGTGCTAGACTTAAACAACAGTAACAAACAGGATAAAATTCTATTTATTCCTAAAACGGACTGATCCTTCCCTGGAAAGCTTCACCTCCAGTCTCCATTTCTCTGAATATCATGGTCAGTCTCTGCATTCAGAGGAAAGCGGTTTTAAAATTAGCCACAGCCGCGATAAAAAAAAGAAAAGAAAAAAAAAGAAAAAATCTTGAAAATATATCTTAGAAAGTCAACACAGCCCCCTGAAATCTAATGTTTTTATTTTTATTTTCTTTATTTTTGAAGGAGAGAGAGAGAGTATGAGCGGGGGAGGAACAGAGAGAGAGAGAGGGAGACACAGAATTCAAAGCAGGCTCCAGGCTCTAAGCTGTCAGCACAGAGCCCGATGTGGGGCTCGAACTCACGAACTGTGAGATCATGACCTGAGCTGAAGTTGATCGCTTAACTGACTAAGCCACCCAGGGGCCCCCCTGAGATCTAAAAAAAAAAAAAAAAAAAAAAAACACACAAAACCAAAAAAATCTGTGACAAGTACTGTGTTAGATTACAGTGCTTTATCTAGCTGACCATAAGTTCTAAATGTTGTAAAGAACTGAATAAATCGTATATTTCAACTCACATGTAGATATTTTGGGATGACGTGCGTTCCTGCTTTTGCCAATCATCTAAAGTTTAACCTGCTTGTCCATATTTATAAGTGTTCCTTATGCACTTGATAAACTAAAATCTTAGAAGCAATCTCAGTTTATGGCCAGAAACCATAATCATAGCCAAAATGATGCGTGAGTTTAAAAAGTAAAGTCTAAGCATATCAAATAATTCTTTGTGCAAGCCAACACGTTGTCTTTAAGAGTAAAAGAGGACACTGCTGGTTAATTGCATGAGAAAAAATTTGCTTAAGACTGGAATCTCCTGGGAAAAATGGAAGATTTGCTCACCTTCCACATTGGGAAATGACTTTGATGACTTTCTAGTTGTATATTTCGCACATTCCTTCTGTCTGTTCCCTTGTTACAAAGATGGGTCTTTGGCAAGCACATCTTAATAGCATGATTCCATCCTGATTAGAGTTGACTGGATGGATATGGATATTTGATTGCATGAGATCTACGGAACTTTGCCTTAAGTGTAGTCAGGCATGAGATGTTTGGGTTAAACTCTGGATGCGGCTAAATCAGTATTAAGCAAAACTGAGGGATGTGGGCAATTCCTTTTCGGTCCATGTTGTGAATGTATTTATTAGATAATAAAAATGTACATTTGAGCCACAGGTCAGGTCAAAGCATATATATGACAAGTTTCATTTTTTTGACTAAGGGAAATTACCGCTGGGTAAACAGTTAAATGCTGTGTATAGAATTATGAAAGGAAATTTAGAGTTCTTGCCTGGTTAAAAAAAAAAAAAAAAAAAGAGTGACACGACTCAAGTTACCATAATGGCAACCTACACATAATCAGTACGAAAGGTTTTTGGGTCAAATTCAATGACTTTTAAAACAAATCTAACAGAACACATGTCCTGGATTGAAGAATGCATTTTTTAAAAAATTGTGAATTTGTCAATTAGCACATTCCATTTTGATCTTGAGTTGAATGTGCACTGATAACAGAGTAAAAGCATATTATTTCTTATAAGTGAATGTTTGCAGAGAACATTAGGGCCTTTTTGAAATTCTTTCTGCTCCTAAAATTATATTGGTGAGAGGGAGAAGGGACGAATTGTATTGGTGATCTGAGTAGCTGTATTTATATATGAATGTTTCTTAGGCTTATGTACTCTGTGAGGTCAGGGAAATTATTTTATTCACCTTTGTATCTCCAAGTTCTTAACATAATTCTAGTATTATACTAGAATTATACTAGAATACTTAACATATTCAGTATTGAATGTACTGGTATAAACAGAAACGACCGAGGAGATTTGGTATAGGCTAAAAATAAAATTAGACCAGAACCTCAATATTCACATTCCCACCCTTAAGGCAATCAAATAAATACAAATAAAATAAATCTTAGAGCCTTAACCCACTCCCTAGAAACTCTTGGCTGATAATTGGGGAGGTTTCTCTGATACTCTGAAATGCAAAGAAATTCCATCAATGAGAATTAGTATGAATGAGAGTAACAGAAGACACTCAGGCTCATGATAAAGCCTCGGGAAACAACCTCATCGCCTCCTTTTTTTAATATCTAGATTTTATCATTTGTTCTGGGAATTATGCTGTGGACAGGAAGCATAAGTAAAAAGGTATGCTTATAACCTATCAATTTTTTTTTTTTACTGTATTTTACAGTGCAGGTTTTTGTTTTTTTTTTTTTTTAATTTCCTCCTAAAACTACACTTCACAACGTGCATACGATACACGAAGAGGGCATCCATTGTCAAGTGCTGAAAGGATTTGTTCACTAACTTTACAGATCGCACTCCCTGGCATCTGTGTGCCAAATGGTTAATGGTTGCCACTTAGTAAGAAGCCTCAGCCTGTTATTGACGGAGTCTGTTTCGCTCTCTCTAGTGGAAGGACACTGGTAAGAAGAATGAACGTACTTCTTAATGCAGACACCCATGGGCTAGAGAAAAAAATCTCACTTTGGCTACATATGCCAATGATGAGACTGCATTCTTCAAGTGCTGTCAGGTTATCGACTTTCATCCCAGGGTTTGTGGAAGACTACAGATTTAGACATGGGGGCTTGTACAGTGACAGAGGAAGGGATCCCGAGACCACAGGCTTCGTCTTATCCCGGAAAAAACTCCTCTATGAGAAGATGTCTCCTTAGAAAGAAATGCGTTTTGTTAGATGAGGCAGATAGTTTTCCTGATGGGGTCTGATAATGGCTGCCAAAAATTTATGATCGAGTCTTGAATCTGAAGTGTTAATGCACTGATTAACTGTATACTGCCCAGACGACAGCCACTGGCCAAGACGGCCAGAAATCACGTCTGGTCACATCCTCCACTGGCGTTCTTTTGAGATACGAATAGAAATGGCCACTTCTCATTTAGCCCTTTGAGTGTCCTATAGGCAAATTAAAAATAAATTTTATTGGGGCACCTGGCTGGCTCAGTTGGGAGAGCATACAGCTCTTGATCCTGGGGTCGTGAGTTTGAACCTTAAGTTGGGTGCAGAGATGACTTAAACAGATAAAAACCTTAAAAAGATAAATAAGTTTTATTAAAAAGCCAATTGTTTTCTCTACATCAACAATGAATAATTGGAATATGAAATATGAAATTCAGTACTATTTACATTAACACCAAAAAGTCAAATGCTTAGGTCCAAATGTAATAAAATATTTACAAGACCTATATGAGGAAAAGTGTGAACCTCAGATGAAATAATGGAGAGGTATTTCATGTTCATGAATGCTAGAAGACTCAATATAGTTAAGATGTCAGTTCTTCCCAGCATAATCTGTAGATTCAGTGCAGTCCAGAGAAAACTCCCAGAAACTTTTTTGGTAAATACCAACAAAGCGATTCTAAAGTTGCTGTAGAGAGGCAAAGACCCCAGAATATCCGACACAGTATTAAAGGAGAAGGGGCGCCTGGGTGGTCCAGTCGGTTGAGTGTTCCACTCTTGATTTCAGCTCAGGTCATGATCCCAGGGTCAGGGGATCGAACCCTGCATTGATTGGGCTCCATGCCCAGCATGGAGCCTGCTTGAGATTCCCTCTCTCTCTCTCTCTCTCTCTCTCTCTCCCATATATATATATATATATATATACACACACACATATATACATATACACATATATATACATATATGTATTCTCCATATATGTGTGTGTGTGTGTATATATATGGAGAAGAATACATATATGTACATATATTTATATGTATATACATATATATGTGTGTATATACATATATATATGTACACACACATACACACACACACACACACACACATATATATATATATATGGAGAAGAATATTTGGAAGACTGACACTATCTGACTTTAGGGCTTAGTATAAATTAAGACAGTATGGCACATATATATATATATACATATATATACATATATATGTACATATATGTATTCTCCATATATATGTGTATATATATATATGGAGAATACATATATGTACATATATTTATATGTATATATATACATATATATGTGTGTGTATGTACATATATTTATATGTATATACATATATGTGTGTGTATGTACATATATTTATATGTATATACATACATGTGTATATGTGTGTGTATATATACACACACACATATACACATGTATGTATATACATATGTGTGTATATACACACATACACATATACACACGTATACACACACATATATATGGAGAAGAATATTTGGACGACTGACACTATCTGACTTTAGGACCTACTATAAATTAAGACAGTATGGCATTAAAAAAAAGAATAGAAACCTAGTTCAGTGGAACAGAATGGAGAGCCCAGAAACAGACCCAGATAAATATACTCAACTGATCTTTGACAAAGAGGCAATAGTAATTCAATGGAGAAAAGGGTCATTGTTTCAGCAAGTGAAACTGGAACAACATTCACATTCAAAAAAAGGAAAGAAAAGAAAATGAAAATGAAACACGACACACACCTTACATCTTTCCGCCAAATCAACTCATAATGGATCCCATACCTAAATGTAAAATGCAAAGCTATAGAACTCCTAAAGGACAACACAGGAGAGAACCTATGTCTGACTCTGACTTGACGATGAGTTTTTGGATACAACACCAAAAGAATAAGGCATGAAAGAAAAATTGTTAAGTTCTACTTCACTGAAATTAAAAACTTGGGCTCTGCGAAAGACACTCTTAAGTAAACGGAAAGACAAACCACAGACTGAGAGAAAATCTTTGCAAAACTCTTCTCTGATAAAAGACTGGTAACAAAATAGACAAAAAGCCTTCAAAATTCAGCAATAAGAAACTAAGGAACTCAATCTTAGAATTGGGCAAAAGAGCTGAACAGATACGCATCAAAGAAGATAATACAAATGGTAAATAAACATAAGAACAGATGATCCGTGTCATATGTCATAAGGGGGTTTCCCAATTACAAATAATAAGATACTGTTGTTTCCTATTAAAATGAATAAAATCCAAAATACTGACCACACTGAATGATGTAAGGATGTAGAACAACAAAAATCTTCATTCATTGCCGGTTATGATACAAAACAATACAACCACTTTGGAAGGCTGCATGGTAGTTTCTTACAAAATGAAGCCTGCTTTTCCCACATAATCCTGCACATGCTCCTTGGTGTGCGTACGAGTGATGTGAAGACGTAGGTCCACACGAACCTCTGCACGTGCATACTTAAATGAGATTTATTCGTAACTGACAAAACTTGGGAGCAACCAAGATGTCCTTCAGTACGGGAATGGACGAATGAACTGTAGTATATCCATAAAATGCGGTATTATTTGATTGTTAAAAGAAACGAGCTATCAAGTCACGCGAAAAGGCACGAACTAAGATTGCAAGTATGTTGCTAAGTGAAGGGAGCCAAGCTGGAAAGGCTGCACGCTGTAGGATTCCGGTGCGTATGAAATAGACAAAACTGGAGACAGTGGCCTGAAGTTCAGGGGGAGCTGGGGGTGGGTGGTTAGGTGGAGAAGAGAGAATGTTTAGGTCAGTGAAAATAACTTTGTATGATAATAAGAATACGGATCTGTGTCATTATGCATCTGTCAAAGCCATGAAAAGAAAGACACAAAGGGCAAACCTTCAAGTGTGGACTTTAGTTACTATTGTATGAATATTAATGAATGTAATGCATTACACTAATATAAGAGGTGAATAAAAGAGGAAGCTGGGCCGGGGGTGGGGTGGGGTCGGGGGAAGAGCTTTGTGGCAATTCTCTGCGGTGTCTCATCAGTTTTTCAGTAATAATATAAATGGTAATATACTAATTTCCAACAAAAATCATAATAAATAAATGTCATCTGTTTATAAGAGCTCTTCCTGGGGCGCCTGGTTGGCTCAGTCGGTTGAGCGTCCGACTTCGGCTCAGGCCATGATCTCGCGGTTCGTGAGTTCCAGCCCCGCGTCGGGCTCTGTGCTGACAGCTGAGGGCCTGGATCCTGCTTTGGTTTCTGTCTCCCTCTCTCTCTGCCCCTCCCATGCTCATGCTCTGTCTTCTCTGTCTCAAAAATAAGTAAACATTAAAAAAAAATTATGAGCTTTTCCTAACATGGTGTAGAGACAGTTCCTTCGTCTGCCCAAATGAAGCCCTGTCTATTTGGTGTTATTGCAGAATAAGCTTAAAATCAAGGACTATCAAATTGGAAGCACCTTTTGAATTTGAGGCTCGGAGAAGGTTCTAGTGTTTGTAGCTTCGATGGAGTCCACTTTTGGTGGCCTTGAACTTAGATTACATTATCACCAAACATTGAGTGTGCTTTAAAAAAAATTTTTTTAACGTTTATTTACTTTTGAGACACAGAGCAGGATCCGTTGAGGGGCAGAGAGAGAGGGGGACGCAGAATCCGAAGCAGGCTCCCAGCTCTGAGCTGTCAGCACAGAGCCCAACGCGGGGCTCAAACCCGCAAACCATGAGATCTTGACTCATGAGGTCGCGACCCAAGCAGAGGTCAGAGGCTTCACCCACTGAACCACCCAGGTGCCCCCCCCCCCCCCCCCCCCCCCCGAGCATGCTTTAAATAGGACACCTAACACTTGGGGTTTGGCAGTGACGGTGATGTGCAGTTATCAACCTCTTCTGATGCCTTTACTAAATCTCCTAGGCGGGCTTACTTTTCCTGTGTGTTTTCATAAAACGTAACACATACAGTTTAGCAGAGCATATATGGTTATTTATGCACACATCCTCCTCTTGAGGCCTTGGACCAGGGCATTTCTTTCTTCTTTTTTTTTTTTTTTTTTTTTTTTTAATTTGAATCCTCAACCTGACATTTAGGGAATGTTTGTATTTGTGCAACCCGAACAAATTACCACAATTTAGAAGCTGAAAACAACAAAATGTGATACTTCAAGGGGCGCCTGGGTGGCTCAGTTCGTTAACTATCCAACTGCGGCTCAGGTCACCATCTCACGGTTTGTGAGTTCGAGCCCCGCGTGGAGCTCTGTGCTTGGAATTCTGTGTCTCCTTCTCTCTCTACCCCGCCCCTGCTTGCCCTCTCTCTCTGTCTCTCAAAAAATTAAAAAAATTAAAGTAATATGCATTTTTATGGAGAAAAAAATGAAAAAAAACCCGCATACCAAAAAACTACCCATATCTTACGACCTAGTGAAATGTTGATGTATTTTCTTCTGGACTTTTATTTATAATTGTTTTTATATAAATATACTTACATAGTTTCCATTTCAGGTCTAGACTTACACAGTTTTAAATCATGCTTTTCTTTTCCACCCAACATTATACTATTAATATCCTATTAGCTGTATGCTATTAACCCTGATGTAGATCTCTATCTCATGACCACAAGGTCAGGACCTGAGCTGATATCCAGAGTTGGACGCTCAACCGACTGAGCCACCGGGTACCCCCGTTTTTTTTAAAAAGATACTTAACATTTGATTTGAGACTTTTGAGAATACTTCATTTAAACATTACCCTAGATGGGGGCATTTAGGTGGCATTCATTTAAAAGAGCATCATTGTGATCATCATCTTTGCACGTAACGGATTTATTTTCTAATTGTTTTATTTAGAAAACCTTCATAAAAGTGTAATTTCTGTGCCAAAGAAATCCTCGATGAGAACATAAAATATATTTAAATATATAAATCTTTTTTTATATATAGTTCTATATTTTACCAAGGTAAAGGAACTGAAATGAAGTGAATAACTTGGAAACTCGTTACAATAATGTTGACAGACGAATGGCAATACGTTGAATTTAAAGAGCTTTAAAGTCAATCAGAAAATAAACTGTTTATCCAAAGGAAAAACAGGTAAGGCACATAAACAGATGTCCTATGGAAGGCATACAGTCAATAAACATGAAACAGTGCTTAATATGATAGCCAAATCAAAAATGAATTTCCTACTTTACTTCCATCACGTTATGAATATGAAATAATCTAACATGACAGAATGTGGTGCAATCAGCAGGCTTACTGTAAGTACATTGCTGGTGGTAATTTAAGTGGGCACAGCTTTTTGGGAAAAGAACTTAATAATATTCTTTAAAATGCCCTGTATTTGATGGGATATACCTATAAAAATAATGTAACAAGAACATAAAAGAAAACAGAGTATCTCAGTAGTTATGTAATGGTACTATGCAGCTGAAAGTTTTCTAAGTACATAAATCACTTGTATTTACTGCCAAATGTGGTGTATTCCTCATAGAAGCCAGGAAACAATCCTGACCTTTCTTTAGGTAGATAATGAGAATTATATAAGACCCTGCCCCTGGAATCGGTTGAGCTGCGAGGTTGAGGACAGAGACTACAAACTACTACTTTGGGACAGAATTTCCGATCCAACTGTGGGAAGTTTGGGTCTGGCTACCAAGTTAGAGGAAATAGCCCACAAATGACTGACTTCATTTCTGATGCCAGCTACACGCTTAGGGATGTCCCCACTGTATTGGCAATTCGTAAAAGACCCACCAAGCTCACTAAAAGCCGTTGTCCTACAGATGCAATGGATGACAGGAAAAGATACCTTGAAAGCAGCCAAGGAAGGAGATGCACAGGACAGAATCTGGTAATGTCGCAAACATAAAACTCACATTATCCTCAGGATACATTACCCTTTCGACAACACTATGTGCTATGTATATGTGTATGTATATACACACGTATATGTGTATATATGTGTGTGTGTGTGTATATAATGTGTATATATGTGTATATGTGTATATATAATATATATTAAATATATAATTGTGTAATATATAATATATTATATATATTATATATAATAGTCAACCTGAAAAGCCACAACATGTGGTATATATCATTGGTTTTTTTCCTTTTATCCTCTCTAGGATCCTAATAGAGCTTCAAAACACATGAAGCAAAAACTAATAGTCCTGAATGGAGAAATAGGGAAATCCAAAATTACTCTTAAAGCCTTCCATATTCCTCACCAGTAATCTGTAGAAGTAGGAGATAATCTTTGTGACTTTATGTCGGGCAAAGCATTCTTGGGAAGCAAAAAATCAGGAAACAAACAAGAAAATATTGATGCGTTGTACTTCAAAATTAGAAGCATTCGCTTTTACAAAGACACTGTTACTGACATGAAAGATAGGTAACATTCCAGGATAAGATACTTATAACACAAATCTGCTACATAACCAGTATTCAAAATTTATAATGAATGCTCACAATAAAAAAAAAAAAAGGTTCACAGTAAGAAAACAATCCAGTACAAAAATGAGTAAGTGATTTAAGCAAATGCTTTTATGAAATCAGAAATAACGATAAGCACAAGAAAACCTGTTCAAAGTCATTAGTCATTAAGAAAATACAAATTAAATCCACAATGAGATACTGCTTCACGTGGCTTACAGTGGTTAAGAAAATGATGACGCTAAGTACTGGCACGAATGTGGGACAATTGGAATGCCAGCCTTGTTGGTGAGAAGGAAAAAAGAAATCAGCCGCTTTGGAAGACCCTTGGGCATCTTCTTACCGTATGACCCAGGACTCCCCCCGCCTAGATTTTCACTGAGGGGAAACTAAAACATATCCACACAAATGGCCGTGCGTGAATGTTTATAACATTTTAATTATAATCGCTCAAAATTGACACAGTTCATTTATGGGTGAGTGAATAAACAAATTCTGGTACATGCGCAGAACGTAATGCGAGTCAGTAATCGTTAATGAGGAATAAACTAGCTGATACATTTAACAAGGCGGCTGCATCTCCAAAACATTATATTAAGCGAGGGTCAATGTCTACCAACAGACACCCTAGTCATATTTATTCATCATGGCAAAAAACCAACACAAAACAAAGGAAGGAGCCTAACTGTCTGTCAAGAAGAGAAAGGATAACAAATTATGCTATACACACATGAGAGAAGATAACCTGGCAATAAAACTATTGATAATGTTAAGTAAATTATGTTAAATGGAAGAAGCTAGAAACAAAAGTGTACAAACTAGATGATTCCATTTATTTATTTATTTTAATATTTATTTTTGAGAGAGAGAGCAGGGGAGGTACAGAGAGAGAGAGAGAGAGGGACAGAGGATCTGAAGCAGGCTCCACGCTGAGAGCAGAGAGCCCGATATGGGGCTCGAACTCACAAACTGTGAGATCATGACCTGAGCCGAAGTCGGACGCTCGACCGTCTGAGCCACCCAGGTGCCCCTGTGGTTCCATTTAGATGAAACTCAAGCACCAGCAAAATGAAACAGGGTGACAGATGTTAGGATAGCGGGAGTTTGTGCTTGAGAAAGGGTCTGAGAGTCATTTCCAGAGGGATGAAGTCTGTCTGTATCTTGAACTAGGAGGAAGTTACAAATGTAGGTCTAGGTGAAACATTCAGTGAGCTGTACAATAAAGCTTTGTTCATTTTACTCAATAAAAATTATGTCTCACATAAAGTTAGGTGCAGAGCACCTTGGTGAAATTGATGTTTCTAGAACGGGGACAGGAAAAACACAGCTGAGCCTTGGAGCCTCCTGTAGTGCCAGAAAATAAGGAAATGCTTAATAAGCGAAAGGATGGGACTGGGAAATGTCACAGGGACACAAAAGCCGACCTGGAAGAGTCCCCAACGGCTGAAACTGAAGCAATTTGTTGTACTAAAACATGCAATACAACATCTGTTATATGTAGAATTTTAATTATTACTCAGTATATTTTTTCTAATTGCCATTTCGTTTTTACCCATGGATTAGTTAGAATTCTATTTCTTGGTTTCAAACACATGGTGGTCTCAATTTTTGTTGTTCTTCTTCACTCCCAGTTTAATAACATTATATTCAGAGATTATATTCCATGATTTCAATTTTTTTAAAATCCCGTTGACGCTTGCTTTGCGATGCACTATATGGACAATTTTTGTCAAAATTTTGACAAAGCTTTCAATAATGTTAAGTCAGACTTTTATATTCTTATGGTACTTTTGGTTGCCTACTTCCGTTATCAGTGACTGAGAGATTTAATAAATTCACTCGCTATGATTCTGGATTTTTCTACTTCTCATTGTGATTCTGACAACTTGAGACTATTATATGATCCCACTTAACTGGCACTTTTATTATTATGGATTGTCCTTCTCAATCTGTTAATACTCCTATAAAGTGTACTTTTTCTGATATTAACATAGCATGATAGTTTTCTTGTAGTTAGTGTTTGCACGGTACATCTTTCTTCTATTCTTTGGTTTTAAATATTCTGTTCTGACAATTTAGATGTCTCTTGTACACATCACAGAAATTGATTTTGAGGATTTTTTTGAGTGGTCCAATAGTCTTTTTATTTTAATCAAATAACTTAATCAATTTACATTTAATATAACTTGTGATATATTGAGATTAAACGTATCATTCTACTAATTCCATTTCTCTACTCTGTGTCTTTATCTTGGTTAGTTATTTTTTATTAATCCAACTTTTCTTTCTCTAAGCTTGGACATTGTGTCTTTTACTTTTTTTGATAGTTGCCATAGAAATCACACTATTAGTTGGTTTTACCTTCCTACAGCGTAAGTACACAAATTTTGTTATATTTTAATAATTTATACTTTAAAATCAAAAATATATTATTATTGTTAAATATGCACTGTAATGATCTTTATTTGCTCACCGTCTCATCATCTTGCTACTGCTTTTTGTTTCTTTCTGCATTACTGAGAACCCATCTGCAATCTTTTTTTTTTTTTTTTTGCCACATAACGACTACCTATCCTACTTACTTACTACTTACTTAGTACTATACTACTTATCCTGTACATATTATCCCACTACACTAATATTAGAGTAAATAAGATAGTAATTCTATGCTATATTATCTCTCCTGAATATTGAAAATTCACATCCGTTATTTCCTCAATTAGTTTTGTGACCTATTCTCTTTTTTTTTATCTTTTTGAGATGTTAGCCCACACATTTTACAACTTTGTTACTGTATCCTATAAATACCTCGCTCTCTCATTTGACAATGTTTTGTTTCTCCATGCTAAATTCTGTATATGTCCTTCTAAAGTAGTATCCGGTGCTCTAATTCTCTTTTTAGCTGTGTCCAGTCTCCTGTGAAACCAATCAAGTTATTAATCTAATTTATATTTTTTATTTCGTTCTTTTTATAACGTTCAGCTCTTTGCCTAACTTTTTCGTTATGTCTTTTATCTCCGTGAACATAATAAATAGTTATTTTAAGCTGTAGGCTTCATAACGCCAATACCTGGAACACTTGTAACATGTTTTTATTGCCAATTTTGTTTGTTTGGTTGGTTGGTTTCTTTGCTACCTCATATTGTATTGTTTCTTTACGTGTCTGTAATTTTTCATTGTACACTGGATATTTGATAGAGTTTGGGTTCTCAACCCAGATTAATCCATTTGAAGAGTCCCCTTCCCCTGGACATTACACTTAATTATTCACGGATGAAACATAACCTAAGCAGAACTAACCATAATCTTTCCCAAAAACTTGTTTGTTGGTTTTTCCCCAAATATATTAAGGAAAACCTCCCATTTTTCTAATGATGTGCTTAGTAGAGTGGACTTCTATGCCACGGTTCTTGAGACCACCTTTTTGCCACACCAAGAGACTCTATCTGAGCAATAAGGCAAACATAGTTAATTAAGGTCATGAAATTAAGAAAGTGATGCGTTCCTGATTAGTAAACAGTAGCTTGAGAGCCACATCTGTATTAACTATTTACAGTTCCTATTTGCATGGCTCAATAAATCTCCTTTTTAGTTTAGATACTTTTAAATTGGACTTTTTGTCATTTTCAACTAAGAATTTCTTGTTAATCTGGTGAATTAGTTCAGGCATAAGAGTAGTTTTGGTGGTTGTACAAAGAGCTGAGGAAGTTTGATTCAGGGCCGGTAGGTAAGATAGAGAGCTGGTAATACTAGAAAAGATGATGAAATTCTAAACAAACGAGAATGGAAATGAAAATACAAAAGGGGTATGGCTTGGAGAGATATAACCTAGTAAGAATAGTGGGATGAAATGTTGGACATGAAAAATTCCTAGTAATGTTTTCTCTATTACAGCAGCTCTGTAAGCGAAGGACCACACGTTCTTAATACTTTTATGTACTCACTTGAAATTAGACCGTGTACAAATACTAGTACATGTCACCTTGGTTTGCAAGCATAATTCGTTCCAGAAAGATGCTTGTCATCCAAAGCCCTTGTATAGCAAAACGAATGTCAGGAACCATTGGCTCAGTGGTGATCATGTGTCCTTTGGCCTCACGAACGACTTGTATTACAAGACATCACTCATTTATCGAGTTAAAATTTGTTAGAAATGTTTGCTTGTCTCACGGAACACTAGCAGAACAAGTTACTTGCAACCCAAGGCTTTACTGGTGTCTTAATTCAAAATATTTAATGTCGAGATGGATTCCTTGCTTTAGCAGTTTGAGTTTTCCCTTTTACATGTCGCTTTACCTGGGTAGTGAAATCGGCACATTGGCCGCTAAACAGAGACGTTTTCGACCTCAATCCCGGTGGATGTGACAATTCCATTTAACTTAATCTTTGCAAGCGATGGTATAAATATAATTTGTATTGTTCTACAGAAACTACTTCAGTTAAAAAAAAATATGCAATCAGTCGCCTTCCTCTCCAGCTTAAGGTACGTGTGACCAGGGAGACCTTTCCAAAATAAGGTTGTAATAGTACTTAGATAGTAGATAAGGGCTATTCTGACCGAACTGGAATATATGGAAGGAGGAGGTGATAGACATCTTGCAGGAGCCTAACGTGTCTAGATAAACATTTCTGGGCAAGATGATTTTAAAACACGTATCTGCTTTCCTGTGTTTCTTCTCTTCGCTACTATTGTTGAACCCCACTCTAAAATTGGAATTTGTGGCAGAGTTGTGACTTGCTCTCCATAAAGGGTTATCAAGGCCATAATACACAGTTTTCCTCTTTCCAGAGCCTTAATTGTACTAGTAATCTCACAATTTACTTTGAATTGTGAGAAATAAGGGTGGGAAGCGTAACAAGGAGAGCAGTTGGGTTGTGAAACATGGAATTGTTATGTCATAACTGCAACATTTCTCATCGGAAAATCTCTTTCATGGCTATGGGAACAAATAAAGATTGCCTAGAAAAGTCAGAAGGAATGAGAAACTTCTCCCCTCATTCTCACATTTTTGCCGAATAGAAGCAGCAAAGAACTCCCATGTCAGGATGAATCACCCGACTGGAATTCACACACAGCACAAGATGAGGGGGCTACCAAATGCCCGATGCAAATGTTAGTTACAGCACATTTCCTAAAAGGACACTTCGAGTCACCCCCATCCCGCTTACTCTTCCCAATCCCTGGTTTGTGTCTTGTCACCTATACCATAAACAAAGCGGTAGCATTTGTAGAGATAAATAGAGAGGTGCGTGGGGACAGAGCCAGGGAACTTGTCGGGGAAAGAAAAGGCGGAGAAAGCCTGCGCGCTTGAAGCCAAAAATGAAAAACTTAAAACAATCATGCACACGGAGATGTGGGAAGATTCCTCAAATCTTGTTACAGAGAGTGAAGTTCCAACGTAATTCTATCAACACTGATACTGAGAGAGCTCCAGAGTCATATGGCTGATTCTTCTATGTGTTTCATCAATGGTGGTGCTATCTAGGCTGGAGGGAAAATCTGAAAGTTACATCTGGCAAGAATATAGCAAATCCCCAGGAGGTCTGTATTAAGGTACCCATTTAACTAGCAGGTGTCTCCGTATTTACATTCAGTTAGCACTTAACTCCAAGTGTTTTACGCTCAGAGAACGTTCGTGTAGATTCCATTACATATTATAAGTTGTCGACTGCTTGGTAATTGTTTCATTTTTAGACATTGTTTTTTTCTTATTACAAATGTGATAAATGTATATAGCTTTAAAAGTTAGTAAAGGCAAACTCACACACACACACACACACACACACACACAGGAAAATTAGAGGATTGCACTGATAATATCGTTCATTGTTTTTCTTTTTTTTAAATCAATCTGTTTGTGACTTAAAAAAAAATGAAGATAACTATTGCAATATCCATACTCCATGTATGTTAAGCAGAGCTTTGGGGAAGGAATTGCCAAATACAGTAATGAATGTGAATCCAGCTCTAAAAGGAGGTGGGGAGGCAAATGAGGATTCATCTTCAAAAAAAAAGTTCTCTGCTAAATGGGGGACATTGGGTAAAAAGATTACAAGAATGCAGAAAGAATTTTGGCCTTAGGTAATTAGATGATTTAACTCTCACGACTGTTTTAATACATCCAGGCTTTCCTTTTATCTGAATCTATTTTTTTGTCTTGCATGTTTAGAGCTCTGTAGTTGAGGCTGGGTCTTAGAAGCCTCTGATTATACCACTTACAGCCTACATTGTACGTGGGGAAAAAAGGGATTTGAAAAATAACCCAAATAACGCTATGCAAGTGGTAGGGTTTTGCTGAATTTTGGAGCACACTGGGGACTCGGTAGGAGTTTAAGCTGGAAAGGTGGACACCAGTGTTTATATCAAGGTGGGGGCTTCGAATGTATGGGCATCACATTGATGTTGATGAAGAGCTCTTGAAGGAATTCAAGCAGAGGAGTAACATGAATGTGCTTGTTGTTTTAAAAGAGTATCTTGATGGGTGCCTGGGTGGCTCAGTCGGTTGAACATCCGACTTCAGCTCAGGTCGTGATCACACAGTTCGTGAGTTCGAGCCCACCATTGGGGCTGTCGGCCCAAAGCCCGCTTTGGATCATCTGTCTCCCTCTCTCTGCCCCTCCCCTGCTCACGTGTTCTCTCTCTCTCTCAAAAATAAATAAAACATTTAAAAAATTAAAAAATTAAAGATAAATAAATAAAAGCATACCTTGAGTGCCAAGGGAATAATGCATAGAAGAATGGACCCGGTCAAGGGACATTAGTTGTAACGGTCCAGACCTCTACTCCTCCAACATACATAACACACACATCGAAGGTGTGAACCTGCATTACACAATGGTAGTAGGAGGCAAGGTAAGAGGCAGACTGGAGAGAAATGTAATAGTAGAAATAACAGGACTTGGTAACCATTGGAAGACGGAGAGGAAGATGGAGAGAAAAATCTCAGCAAACAACAAGACCCGGTTTCTTATCCGAAAACAGTGATGCAAAGCTTTCAGACCAAGTAGCCACGGGGAGAGATTTTGTGGTAAAAAGATATGATGAGTTGAGCTTTGGATAAGATTTTGGGGTACTTATGGGACGTCTGGGGGGCAGTAAGTGGTTTTTGAATATAGAATTGGATTTCTGGACAGTTATTTAATAATAGCTACAACTTACTTGATGTGTAGTATGTTCCAGAAATTTCTAAGTGCTTTACAGATTTTAACTCACTTAATTTTTGAAACAAACAAATTACATGTTTAAAATGATTAAAAAGTAAAACAGAGAAGTGACTTCCCCATGGTTGCATGGCTCTGAAGGAGTTGAGCCGTAACGTAAATACAATAATTTGACGCCTGAGTCTGCATTCTTAGTTACTACACTATAGATGCTAAAAGAAAGGGAAAAAATGTCATCAGCATGATCACTCCAAGGAGTTGAAACTCTGGTAGAATACAAAGTAGACATTAGTAGAGAAGGGGAGGAGAAAGGGAGGGGGAAGGGGAAGAAGAAGAAAGGAGAAGGAGGAGGAGGGGGTGAGCAGAATCAACAGATTTTTTTTTTTAATGAGAATAAAAATGATGAGGAATCTAAGAAGCAGAAGGAGAAAGAAGAATCAGGAAAGAGTCAGGAGGCTAAACAAAGAGGTGCCCTGTCATGGTAGCCTAGGAGAAGAAGTGAGTGGTGGTTTGAGAACCAGTGAGCGGTCAAAAAAGAATTGAAAAGTACTCTGTGTATTTGCCTTCAGAAGTCTTGGGTGACTTGGTCAGAGCAGTTTCAGGGTAGTGATGTGATAACGTGGCTTGATTTAGTGGGTCATGGACTGAAGAACAGAGTAAAGGTTGACTTCTTTTCTAAGAGGTCAGAGTACGAAGGGGAAGAGAATGCGTAATTATTTCTTTAAGGTATCATAGGGTAAAATAAGGTTTTATTTACATTACGTTTTAAAGTATAGCCATAACATTAGTACATGTCTACGTTGGAAAGAAAAGACCCAACAAAGAGAAAAAAAAATGTTTAGGGTAAAGGAGAGGGCCAAGATCATTGATGGCATGAGTTTTCAAGAAAGATCCGAAAACATAGACTCCAACGTGAAAATGGAAGATGAGCTTTGGACAGAGGTAGAAGTTCCTCTTTCTTCAGGGTGAAAATGGAAGGAATGGGTTTTGTAGGTATTAGAACAGGCGGTTAAAGAATTCAAGGCTGAAGTCTCCTATTTTCCCCCAAGAGTACCAGATGAGATCATTTGCTACAAGAAAGTCAAGAACAAGGCCACACATGTGGCACACCTAAAACTTTGGAATAACTGCTATCAAGAAGAGAGAGAGAACTCAGTACACCTATATCTCCCCTTGAATGGTCCAAAATCTAGTTGGGTTTAAAAGTCACAAGTCTGGAGTCAGACACAACGGTCCATAAGCGATTCACTGACTTAGATACGTTGGGCGGGTATTGTGGGGAGACAAGGTGATGAACTTGTTACTGAAGAAATACACCTCATTAGTCAGGCTATGTAGGAGAGCAAGAAACGAAATTTGGGACAGACGAGAAGAAATTAAGAAATTGAGATGCGGAGGGCCATGGTATTGTGTGCAGATTTAATGGAAGCCGGAGAGATCTAGAAAGCTTTAAGAACCAGAGTTCGTGGTCAGAGAATGAGATAGTTAAGGTTTAACAGGTAGCACGGTTTCTGATAGCGAAAAAGTCAAAGTTAAGGTCATCCTAGAGTATTGATGGACTAGAGGTAAGAGCTGTTGGAGTTGACACCCAGAGCTCCGAGTAAGGTTGCTGGCTGCCCATTCACGTGGCCATTGCAGGTTCCTAGGGTAAAGAGAAGGTGAGGGATGGAAAATGTGTGAGTCAGAGTTATCTGTGAATAAGGAGAGATGGGCTGCTGGTCCATTTAGCTCGATCCCCAAGAAGAGAGAGCTTTGGGTTCCTATAAATACCGACATCCATACGAATCGAGCCAGGGTTACGCAGCCCTGTGAATGTGGAGTCTGGCCAGCTAGCTCTGTCTACACGGTGGTACCCCAATAGCCTGGCTAATGACTGCGGCCCTCTCCATGTGTCATTTAAGAATCGGCTCAGGTATAACAATCTCCAGCTGTGGTGTACTGGTCAGGAGGCTGGGGGGTCTGGAGTCGCCCTGCACCAGCTCAAATAATGCACACTCTCATTACGTGATACCTGACCCAGGACGGGTGATTCAACCTGTGTGGAGCTCCGTTTTCTCGTCTGTGAAATGGAAACAGTATTAGCGATTTCTATTTCATTTCAGAGAGTTTTGAAGATGAAATGGGCCAGTTGATACAAAGCGCACAGATCAGCTCTGGATTTGCCGTCAGTACACAATCCTTTTCAGCTATTGTTACTTAAAAGCCTTCTTCACAATCTACACCGTTCACATGTCCCTTCTAGCCTCTTGTCGCGTTGTGCACCTATTGTTTGTGTGAACCTGTCTCTCTTTTAAGCTGAGAGCTCACTTTGGCACCTGGGCTGCTCATCCTGAAAAACCCCACTACCTGCTGCCTCGGACGCTTAATAGCAGTCTGTTGAATAGATTAATGAACAAATGAGAGCTCTTTTTTTGTTTGTTTGTTTTTTCAGTGCTCGAATGAACATCATAATAACGGACGACGGCGACTCTTAGCCCTCCGTCCACCTCTTCACGTAGCGTCCGTATTTTCTAAGCCTTATTTTGAAGGAGGTTTAATTTCTACAGAACAGTACCAAGCAGGTATTCTGGAAACCTTTGTTTTTTTAAATTTATCTTTAAATCCTTAGATTTACAAACATTAGACTCGGCTATGGCTCCCCATTTTATGGCTTTACTACTTTGCCATCAAAAAATAGATTCAGGGGCTCTGCCGGTCTTCCTCCGCTGCAGAACAATGGCCACAAAATCGTGGAGGATGCAATAAAGCATTTATTTCTTTTGTGTCTACAGTTCCGCTGAGGGTCGGTTTGGGGTCAGCTGGGCTGTTCTGCTTCAGGCAGCGGATCCAGTTGGGCTACGCTTCCTGCCTTGTTATGGCTCGGGCTCTGTTCTGCTCCATATATAATTCTTCTGGGGCCGGGGTGGAAGGGGCAGAAACTCTTCTTATGGTCCATGGCAGAAAGGCAGGCAGGCAGGCAAGCCCAACGACACACATTTCAACCCCCCCGCTTGTGTTAAGCCTGCTTACCTGCAAAGGAGTCATGTGGCCATTAGAAATCACCCAAGGTTAAATGCCCTGGACTTGTCAATCCTCAAAGCCCCATCCAGCTCTGAAGCACCAGGTTCTATTCTGGTCTCCTTAACCGACGCTCAACCCAACATTCCATTCCTCAAATGTCCTGGTGAGTCCAGCGATCAAAATAAATCCTGCTTGCGAGGCCTGGTATTAATGTGCAAGTAACGCTTACAACAGATCAAACAGAATTTCCTTAGCTCTGCCAGCGTGCTTTCTGGATTAAAGAAACAGAAATCTGAGCAGCTTAGACGTTCACTGATAAGGAAGTGGTACACAGTGGGGAGGAGAATGGATCTTGGACCCCAAAAGTCCCGGCTGTAACACTTAGCCTTCTGTGTCCCTGGGCAGGTACCGTCCGATAAGGCAAGGCGTTTAACATTTTCGAGTTTCCCCTTCTTGGAAGTCAGGGACGAGCCATATCAAATGCCTTGTGAGTGCAAGTCTCAATTAAAAGTACACACAAACACATTTATTTGCAAATAAAATGATTATGAATGCCAACTAAAATTGTTGTTGTTACCATATAGAAATAATAACAGCTTTTATAGAGGATCCTGTGAAATGTTTCTATGTATCACAGCGAGAAAGGATTCTGGCATAGAGCGGGTGCACAAAAAGAATGGCTTCCTTCCTACAACTTTCCCTTTAAGTACACAACTGGAAAACTGAAGCAGATGTGCCCTGACCGAAAGCTACATGTTTTTCTCCTAATTATTCAGGGAAAAGGAAACTCCCTATTTATGTATGTATGCCTTCCCAAGTGCAAACTGGCAAAAACATATTCGCCAATAGTAAAAATATGTTTTGTTTTGTTTTGTTTTGTTTTTTTCACTTTAAAAGGCAAAAGACCTACAACTGGACTTCTTCCCTCTGGGGAGATGAATTTTGATGATGTCCACCCCCATTTTCCAGAAATGGGAAGATTCCTGGGGCAGCAGCCCGGTCGGGCCTCGGGTTTTGTAAATGGGCTCTGGGGAATAAGTGGGTTACTGAGAAGCAGAATTACCCTCTAACCCAGGGGACATGTTAGAGCAGGGCCTTCTGGCTTCTTTTGAATGGAGACATCCTAATGGCACCAGACTGATAATTTTTCCCTCAGCTCCTTCAGAGTTGCCGTTCGGAGGCCTGTCTATTGTTTTGAAGCAAGTGAATAAAAAGTAGTTGTGTTTGTAAAAGTTCATGTCCATGACCGTCTCTCTTTCTTCTCAGAGAGAACTGTGGATCTTCACTCACAAGAAAGTCAAATAACAACCAAACTGCTTTATTGAGACCTATCCCGTTTGAGGCACTGTTATGTTTAGTATTAAGAAGGTCTAAGTTTTCTCATCTTTATTTATTTATTTATTTATTTATTTATTTATTTTATTTTTTTTTTTTAAGTTTTCTCATCTTTAAATGGGAAATATGAAACCCAAAGAAGTTAACAGCCACATGCCCAAAGTCAATCAGTCAGTAGGTAAGTATCAGTTTTGGGGATTTTTTTTCTTTTTTTTTTAATGTTTCTTTTTGAGAGGGAGAGAGACAGACAGACAGAGTGTGAGCAGGGAAGGGCAGAGAGAAGAAGACACAGAATCTGAAGCATGCTCCAAGCTCCGAGTTGTCAGCACAGAGCCCAACACGGGGGGCTTGAACCCACAAACCGTGAGACCATGACCTGAGCTGAAGTCGCATGCTGAACCAACTGAGCCACGCAGGCGCCCCTCAGAGCTGGGATTTTAACCCAGATCAGTGGATTATACAGGAAGACCTCGGACTACCTGGCCACGCTGTGACTGGTATGTGTGTGGAAGGCACTTGCCGTGCCTGTTTAAAAAACGAGTGGAAACCTCCAACAAAGTGAATTTGCGTGAAAAGAGCAACGATGTCTCCGTCTTATTCAAGACCGTCCAATACAAAAGGCTTCCTCTGGATGTCAAGTTTCTTCTTCGCTGTTCTGGGGATGTTTAATTCACAGTGTGGCTTGGAGACCTAACTGGTGTAAGACGTGGCGAGACCTGGAAGATCCTGGCGCGCAGTAGACGGTAAGGATGATGACGTTGACCGTGAAGTTGACGACGGAGATGATGATAACGATAACGATGGCTTAAATGTGTTTGTACAGGAGGGGGTTTGAGAATTGGGTCTGCCAGCTCTGAAATCATACTGGAACCAGCTGGATTGCCCAAGGTTTCCAGCCTCTCGGCTGGTGGAGCAGAATACTAAGGTCACCTGGATCTCTTGGGAGTGTTACAAAAGCCTGGTTTCAGGCGTCACCTGGCTCTTTAAAAATATTTTTGAATAAACTGTATACAGGCCTCTATGAATCTATGCCCCAATTTATTTTATGGACGTAATTTTTTAAAGGAAAGAAAGAAAACATATGGCTTGAATCATATTTTATAGTTTTTCTACTTGAGTTTGGAAATGTATACATGGTTCATCCAGCAATAGTACCTCAACAACCAAAAAATGTATATTAAGCATGATTATATGGAAAATTGCTCAGCTCAAATAAATCATGGTGCTTGAAGGCTGGCTGAAACCAGCCTATGCTGTTTTCTGCTACCTGCTGGAAAATATTCTCTCTAAAACTTACATTTTAGGTGTTTTTTTTTTTTAAGTCAAAAAATAAATGAGTGACTTTTTCTTCGGAGATTAAGGAAATGAAATACTTGACTTTTGTCACAGAGAAATTAGACACCATCTCTTTCGCACTGTGTCAAACTAATTGTCACCCATGTTCTAAAACCTGTGACTGTCCCTGCGCCAAAAAGGAACTTTCATGTCCATTGCAGAACGTCTCACAAGCAAGTGGCGAGGGACCTCCCAGGAGTGCTTTTTCCAAACATCTTCATGGAGAATTCTTGGGAGCTGCGCAATGACCTCATTTACAGTATTAAGGGGATGCGGATGGGGATACATAGTAATGGCAACTCTCAAATCTTTTGGAAGCACTTTGGTTCTCTCTTGTATTTGGGACTTAAGTCTGTTATCTCAGTTCTGCCAAACTCCAGGCTGTAATATATCCCGAGTTTATATGAAAATAGAAAAAAAAAAAAAGGCCTCCTAATCTTCAAGGATAATGGGTATCATTGACTGAATATCTAGCGTGTGGGGGCCCCACTGGCTCCATTTTACAAACGAGTTAACTTATGCTCATCGAGGAAAAACTATTTACTCAGGATCATCACATTGCTAGGATTCAAACCTTGGCTGTTTCGCTTACCTGACTTTTCCCTTTCCATTATTGGTCTAAGCCTAGAGAGCTAGACGTCTGATGTATGGTGACATGTACCTCTACGTGCAAAAGGAAAGAGTATCTTCTTTCTCTCCTTTCTATGTACAACAAAAGTTTCACCAAAGATCACACAGTCTGGTCAAGCAAGACATGATCGTCAAAGTCGTATTCCTCCTCATCAGTAGTCCGTTGTTCTGTCTGCCCACGTAATTAGGGTCAATTCGAGGTAGGCTTGGATGAGCTCTGTAGAAAGAAGCATATGATCGCTGAGACATACTCGTGGCCAGTTTAGTTCATTCATAGCAACATGAGCTGATTTTAAACTGAACTAAAGAGTCATTCCTTGTTCTTAAGCCTTTTCTTCATTTTTTTTTCCTCCAGCAGCACGACGACTGATAGAGTCCTGAGAAGTACTTTTCCATTCTATTTCAAGTTCTGAAATGGATGCAAAAGTCATCTTGAGTGGAGGAAGTGTCACAGTTTCCATAGCATGAGTGACAGGAAGTGGGTATTTAAGAAAATAGGCCCCTTAAACATATCTAGCAGGAAAGAAAAAGGAACCTAGCTCAGTTACGGATGACCTCTCTGCTCCCTGCCCTGACTTTCCTGAAGTCCCAACCCTGGAGGCCCCTAACAGAGTTCCAAGTTTTAATTTATCCCTCTGTGTACTGATTCAGTAGGCTGGGATTCAGCCTTTTCTGCATTTTTCTAAAGGCCTGGAAAAGAATTGCCCAATGGCCAACTACCATTTCATTAAATTGCCTCTGATGATTTTGAGAGCAATGGTATGAGTTAACAGCTGGCAGGGGATGGTCTGTGGATCTGTGTGTCTACATATTTATTGATATATTGGCTTCAAGAAGGTGAACTTCCAGACGAGTTGTGGCATCTCCTTGTAGTGTCATCAAATTGGAAACCAGGATATGTAAAAGACGCCACCAAATTGGGATATTTTTACGTCTCCATTTTATGTGCTTTTTTTTTTTCTTTTCCAAATTAGTGGTCCTAGGGGATAACCAAAATAGGCGTTCAATTTACTTAAAGAATTCGCTGGTTGTAGACATTACACACTCAAAAATTAGACAAGGTGATTATTGTATATTTCGGAACTGGAAGGGTCAAATTTTCAAGTACAGAAGGCAAAGCTATCAATGACAAGTCTGTTCATATTTGCCAATGCAAATTGGGTAACGTGCTGAGAAGCTAACATCCACACCTGTACAGGGAATTGTCTACGTATGCAAATACACCTGTTTAGCTCTTAAGTGTGGAGTTCGTATGGTTCATCACAATGTATTTCTCTAAAAATGCATTATTGGATCAAGTTAAAGAACTTGATCACCTGCGATTAACTGATCTATTCCCAAATGTATATTCCAAACACAAATTTATCATCTTGGTGAAGAGAGGACGCCATCTATAAGCTCCAGAGGCTAGAGGTATAATCACTCCCTTGCTTTCGGTTTATCATACAGTATACGATTAAAGTAAGTAATTTTCCCCCTTTGAATTTCAATTTTCTGATACGTAAAATTGGTCTAAAATGGCACCAGCTGGGGGCATCAAAAATATAGATTGTAATTCTAACATTGCTAGCGACGCCTTTTACGAGTAAGAATAAATCTTTTAACCGCTCCACACTTTCCTCTCCTCACCTGTACAACTGAAGTGGTGTTGGGAATGAAACTCAAGGCCTCGAGCCTGGACTCTTGGGACTCTGAGGAGAAAATTTAGAAGGGCCTTGAACTCATCACTGGAATTCAGCAATTCTATTTTAAGGTTGTGGCTCACCGTGTGTTTCAGCATTTCTCCCCAAGAGAAAGTTCCACTGTGTTCATCAAGGTCTCAGAAATCTGTGTCCGCAGAATGTGTAGACCCACTCAACCAAATGTTGCTACCATTTTTTCCAAGTAGTAGCATTTGCTGATTTTGTGAATGGAAAGATACTCAGATGCAACGTTTAAATGCGGTCACCATCAGTTTCCTACTGAAGGGTTTTGAGGATGGGCTGATAATATTTTTATGGTTTCTTAATCAAAAGCCACTACTACCTAAAGGCACTGCACAAAGCACATCTTGGGGATATGTGGGTACCTGATAATAGATGCAAAGCTTTGTGTGTATGTGCATTTTCTAGGGGAATCAATAGCCTTAAATTCTCATATTCTTCATCATTAAAAGGTCAAAAATACTGATTGAGAGCTGAGAATTTGCCCCAAATGTTTTCACTAAAAGTGCGTGATCGAGTGACACGAAGACAAATAATTTGACTATGCTACATGATTGGCTATTTTAATTGCTAAGCAGATACATTGTGCCTTATGAACACAGCCATTCATTGCAAGGTGAGTTGATTAATGTAAATGCTTCAGAAACCCAAACATTTCCAGTTTCCTTCCTTCTTTCATCCTAAACCTCCTTTTGCTCCTTTATTTATTAGCCAAAGCTCTAGAGAGTAAGGTCATTTATTCAAATAGTTTGAATATTTTGTATTCAGCCTCTTATATTAAATAATTATTCTTACTTCTGAAATTACTTTGTTTTTGTCGAAAGCAATTTAGCATTATTAATCAAGAGACTTAAAACTCCCCATTCCCCTTGGCCAAGTAATTACACTTCTAGGTGTCTCTCTTAAGGAATGATCTAAAATACAGATAGAATGGGGGCACCTGGATGGCTCAGTCATTTCAGCATCCAACTTTGGCCAAGGTCATGATCTCTCAGCTCCCGCGTTGAGCTCTAGGCTGACAGGTCAGAGCCTGGAGCCTGCTTTGGATTCTGTGTTTTCCTCTCTCACTGCCCCACTCCTGCTCATGCTCTCTCTCTCTCTCTTAAAAATAAATAAAACATTAAAAAAAATTTTTAAAAATATATTATAAGACACAGATAAAATGGATGATACTATTTTAAAAACATTTTCTTTTAGGGGCACCTGGATGGCTCAGTTGGTTGAGCATCTGATTTGGCTCAGGTCATGATCTCGCCATTCATGAGTTCGAGCCCCATGTCAGGCTCTGTGCTGACAGCTCAGAGCCTGGAGCCTGCTTTGGATTCCATGTCTCCCTCTCTCTCTGCCCCTCTCCTGCTCATGCTCTGTCTCTCTCTGTCTCTGAAAAATGAATAAAGTTTAAAAAATTTTTAAAAAACATTTTCTTTTAAATAACTTATGAAATCAAATAACAAACAGTGGACTATGAATAATACATAGATGAAAATATTTATTTCAGCAACTCTGATGTTCAGTGTTTCTACATGATTAGGTGATTTTGAAAGGAAGGATATATTTTCAGGTAAGTTTATAATTGGTTGCTGTGGCTAGGTTCCGAGCTTACTTGATGATGTGATCTTTTTGTTTGTTTGTTTGTTTGTTTCTTAGACAAAATCGAGTTCAAATGTTGCCTACCTTGCTCATGTAGACTTTCGCTCTTCCGAATGATTTGAAGTGTACATCTTTGAGGAAGGAAGGCTAACACATTTACTTAACCTCATCCTTGAATGCCTAGAAGGATAAAAATGTTACGATTGACCAATGGCCACAAATATTACTCGTTCAGTCTCGCAACCATGTAGGACGGTGGTGGTGCGGTAGAGAAAGGAAAGCCACGGTCAAAATTGTAGCCTCCTCGGAGCCATGTTCAAACTCAAAATCCTTTAAAGTTGTACTTGCTACATCCCATCTCTCTTGAATTATCAATAGTAATTTACTGGTCTTTCAACATCATAGACTCATGTTGTGAGCTTTTGAAAGCCATTATTATATTCTCAGTGTTTAGGGGGAAATGAAATCTTGCCTTAGTGATTGTACCACAGAGGGCAATTGCAAAGACATGCAGCCTGACAAAGCACACGTCCTGTGGATCTAGTATCTTATTCCTTTGCAGTTGGGACCCCAGATTCTAGAATATTCCCTTGTGTTGTCGCGGGGGAATTTTCATTTCTCACTGGCTATTTCATGCCATCCTGAGCATTT
Organism: Panthera pardus; assembly: GCF_024362965.1. NCBI lineage: Eukaryota > Metazoa > Chordata > Mammalia > Carnivora > Felidae > Panthera > Panthera pardus. The sequence goes on from NW_026526810.1 coordinate 6,727,446, forward strand.
AGCAAACACCAGACTGTCAGACTGGGGATGTCGTCCTATCACTGAACAAAACTATTTGGGATTTGTTTGGGCTTAGGACAGAAATGGGCAGCTGGGAGGCGTTTTGGTCAAGGAGAAAAATGGCACGTTTCTGAACTGGAATGATAGATTGGGAAGCCTACAGATCTTTGTTTCATTTTTCCTTTCTGGGAAGGAAAAAAAAAAAGGAAGAAAGAAATACCAATCGATTGCCCCAACGAACTAAAAACGAAGCCCATGGGCTGTTTCCCCACCCTGAATCTACAGAGGCAGAATAATTCTAGTTAACTATAAACATACTCTTAAAAATCCAGGTTCTCTGTTCAAAAAGCTTGTAGGGGTTGAACATAAAAAACTTTCTGATATACAAGTACCAAATACACGGCAGTGATAAAATTCTTGCACTAGGTTAACTACACATTTTGCTAATAATGTTGGATGACACAATCCATGAACATCACCGGCAGGCTGGATTTTGGCACGAGCACAAAGGTTTTATTAAACACGTGCTGCCAGTGAAACATGGCTTGCTTACTCATGACCAGGCAGCCGTGTTTTATGTATATTTATGTGTATATACATACGGATATACACATACACACACAGTCCAGATCGCTCCCTTGATTTCCCGCAGTCCTTCTGATAACTATCTTACAGATCAGGAAAACTCTCTCTCTTCTCAGCCAGATTTTGTGTGGGTTCCTCTGAGTGTCAAATGGAAACAACCACAAAATTTAACCTTCTTTTACCCTGCTAAAAATACGTGTTCACACAAGTTGTCAGGTTCTCTGAATGCCTGATAACCCTGCCCATTGATGGGTTGCAGAGGTGACGGCGTCTGAAAGTGCAGTGTGACACAAATGTGAATAGTGACTTCAAGGAGCAGGAGAAGAAATGCATCTTGAACTTTCCTGAGTGATCGTCCCTCAGAAAAAAAAAAACAAACGATGGGGGATGGCTGGTGCATCTCTGAGCCTTCACAAGGAGCATGTAAGATGATCTTCTGTTGGACTAAAATTATTTTTTCAATTTTCAGCTCTTCCTTTAAAAATGTATACATTTAGGGGCGCCTGGGTGGCTCAGTCGGTTGGGCGTCCGACTTCGGCTCAGGTCATGATCTCGCGGTCCGTGAGTTCGAGTCCCGCATCAGGCTCTGGGCTGACAGCTCAGAGCCTGGAGCCTGTTTCGCATTCTGTGTCTCCCTCTCTCTCTGACCCTCCCCTGCTCATGCTCTGTCTCTCTCTGTCTCAAAAATAAATAAATGTTAAAAAAAATGTATACATTTAGGTAAGGTTTCATATCCATGTAGATACACATTAATATCTACGTACATAATATACAGACAAATACATATTGTGGGTAATGTTTTTAAAAAGTTTACAGATGGGGGGGATCTCATTAAGAAATGTTTAGATAATATCACCTATGAATTTTAGACTGTTTTATTTGCCTACTTCAATTCGTACATGCTGCATATCTCTAAATGTCAGGAAAGTATGTCTCTTAATTTGTAGCTGAGTCTTTTCAATGAGAAGTTCTTCTCCCCACGTCAAGCGAAAAAACAGCATTATGACTGGGAAAAGCTAGGGGCCTCAGGTCGCCTTTTCTTAGAAGAATCACTGCTCACACCTGCTGCAGTGAGGATCCATTTTTTCAAAGACGGAACTGATGGAAAAGAGCATGGCAGTGAGCGGTAGGCTCGTCCTGATAGGCATGCCGACTGTCTGCTGTAGGGAAACCCAACAACAGTCAACATGTGGATGCCCAAGAAGATGAGTGAAGCTGGTCATCTCCAGGGTCTGGAGCTCAGCTCCTGAAGACAAGGAGAAAAACATGGGGCTTGGGTGGCAGATCCTGGGGAACCAGCAAGGCAACGGGACTTCTTTGAAGGTAAGGCTAGAAATCTAGTGCCTGTTTTGGAAGGAATGAGGCTCCAGAAGAGTGAGGCCGGGGCTCTGGTCAAAAATGGAAACCCCAGGGCCCCTAGGTGGCTCAGTCGGCTAAGCTTCCAGCTCTTGATTTCCGCTCAGGTCACGATCTCACGGCTCCTGAGATGGAGCCCTGCGTTGGGCTCTGTGCTGACAGCGTGGACCTTGCTTGGGATTCTCTCTGTCTCCTTTCCCTCTGCCCCTCCCCCATTTGTGCTCTCCCTTTCTCAAAGTAAATAAGTAAAGTGGAAAAAAAAAAAGGAAACCCAGGGGTGCCTGGGTGGCTCAGCTGGTTAAGCGTGGGACTTCAGCTCAGATCATGATCTCACGGTTGGTGGGTTCGAGCACCGCTTAGGGCTCTGTGCCAACGGCTCAGAGCCTGGAGCCTGCTTCAAATTCTGTGTCTGCCCCTCCCCCATTCTCCCTCTCTCTCAAAAGTAAACATTAAAGAAAAAAAAAATTAAAGAAAAAAAAGGAAACCCAGCTGAAAATGGGACACAGGCAAAACGTTAGCGTTCTTACCTTATCCTTCATTTTTACATGTTGATGTATGTTGAGAGATTCCTTGCTCCAGGAACCAAGCTAGGTATGGATACAGTGGGGAACAAAAGTGAACACAATCGCTCTTATGTCAGAGTTTACCTCTTAGAGGGAAGTCAAGAATAATAAAATCTCTATGTTGATAAACAGAAAAAAAAAAGTGATCTAATTCCATACAATAAAGGGAACTGGCCCATAACTTTTGTTGGAAAATGGATGCCGAGGGGTTACCTTACGTTATCATTTACTATCACGGGCTTTTAAAATAACACGACACCAGCCGTCATGAAAATTGTGACCCTAATCATGGAACCCTGTATCCTGTAATTATATAATAATCATCTTTCTGCGTATGTGTGAAAGAAAGTGGAAATAAAAATGAGAAAGATCACAGAACTATTTCGAAGAACCTGGCATTGATTATTTATTTAACAATTTGACTATATTTCAGCACTGAAAAAAAAAAAAGATACAGTTCCTTTCCTCAGGAAACTCGCCTTGTAGTGCGATAGACAAGAAGCAAACAAAACCGTGAGAGTTTCAACCGTGATATGTGCCCTGAAGAACATAAAACAGGGCGATGCTGGTGAGTGGATCCAGAGAGCCAAAGGCTACTTCGAATTGGCTGATTCAGGACAGTCCTTTAAGGAAAGTCACATTTTCATCTGTGACCCAAATAGATAAGAAGGACGGAGGTGCTCAAGTATTAAGGATAAAAGTTTCCAAGTACAGTTGAGCAAGCGACTACGACACCTCTAAGGTAGGAATAAATCTTGAAGACTAGGTATCTAAGAATCTTCGTTGCTTCTCAGTACTGTTGGTTCCGCTTACGCCTCATCTTTCTTTCCTGTACTTGGAGGAAGGACAAGAGGTCAGGGAGCTACTCACATCAATGCCAACAGAACACCAGCCACCGGCCTGGGGCTCCATCAACTCCCGGGAACCAGGGGTGTGACTGGTCTGTGAGTGGGGGACAGAACCTGTAAGTGGAAGACCAACTGGTTTTCCCTTCAGGGAGTCGGACAGCCAAGCAAAACGTCCCACACTGAAAGTTCTGATCGGCGGGAACAGCATCCTGTCTAGCCCGGATGTCACATCTAGTCGGATTGGGAGGAAGTCACAACAAGAGTATTTAGAAATCATCCTTTCCCATAGAGAACAAGTCTGTTGGCAGCAGGCCGCCAACCTAAGGGCAGAATAAGCTACGTGGCTGGAGGCGAATGTCGGTGAAGGTAGCCCGACCGATAAGGGGGAAGAGAAGGGGAAATTCTGTGTTGGCAGCTTTTGATCCACGTGAAATCAGGCTTTCATTTCTTAAAAGCCCCCAATTTATTCCAGCATGCGCTGCCTCCACTTGAGTAATTCCAAAGGATGCTACAGCCATCACGACAAGAAATGCTGGGTTTTGATAACTGGAGAAAGATTGCTGATTTCTTCAAAGTGCAGAGCTGTGAAACCCCAAGGGTTATATTTATCCCTTTCATATCTCTGCTGACAAGCAACATGGGGCATGTAGAACTGGTTTAAAATGTTCATGTTGAGACAACAGTGTCCCTGAGTGATACACTTCACACATGTAATTCACTGGAATATTGTTTCCCCCCAGATACCTCTTCTTCCCCTAACCTCTTACGCATTTGCCAGTAACAGCTGATCTGTTCCCTTTTCCTTTCCCCATTCCCTTTGATTCTCCCCTACTAATAATTTGTCAAGAGAGAGTATATTTTTTTTAAGTTTATTTATTTATTTTGAGAGAAACAAAGGCAGCTCAAGTGGAGGAGGGACCGAGAGAGAGGGAGAGAGAGAATCCCAAGCAGACTCCTCCCTGTCAGCACAGAGTCCGACGTGGGGCTCAGAGTCACGTAACTGTGAGATCATGACCTGAGCCGAAACCAACAGTCGGATGCTTAACCTGCTGAGCCACCCTGGTGCCCCAAGAGATAGTATGTCTTTTAAATTTGAAATGGCCCGGGCGCCTGGGTGGCGCAGTCGGTTGAGCGTCCGACTTCAGCCAGGTCACGATCTCGCGGTCCGTGAGTTCGAGCCCCGCGTCAGGCTCTGGGCTGACGGCTCGGAGCCTGGAGCCTGTTTCCGATTCTGTGTCTCCCTCTCTCTCTGCCCCTCCCCCGTTCATGCTCTGTCTCTTTCTGTCCCAAAAATAAATAAAAAACGTTGAAAAAAAAAATAAATTTGAAATGGCCCTATTCTAGCTTCAGGTTTATATACGTGCATGTGTCCACAGGACACGGGAACGTGGGCTTTGGCATTAGAGAAAAAGGTTCAAATCCAGGCCCAGACACATAATAAGTTTTAGAAGTGGGGTGACTACTGAGTGTTTCTAATTTCCAGTTTCCCCTCGAGCGAATAGTGAAAATAATACTCTTTCCAGAGCTTTTGTGGTGAACATAGAAATGATCTGTTTAAAGGAACTAACACGTATCAAAACTCAACAACAAGGCAAGATATTTTAAGGTTTTGGTGATAGTATTTAATATGTCAGTTGAGGGGCACCTGGGTGGCTCGGTCGGTTAAGCGTCCGACTTCGGCTCGGGTCATGATCTCACGGCCCGTGAGTTTGAGCCCCTCGTCGGGCTCTGGGCTGATGGCTCAGAGCCTGGAGCCTGCTTCCGATTCTGTGTCTCCCTCTCTCTCTGCCCCTCCCCTGTTCATGCTCTGTCTCTCTCTGTCTCAAAAATAAATAAACGTTAAAAAAAATTAAAAAAAAATAAAATAAAATTTAAAAAAATATGTCAGTTGAAGGAGATGTTTAATCTAAAACTTTACATAATTTGGGGATTTTAGCCCTCCCTTTTCCTTTTTCCTCAGAATCTGACATCCATCTAACCGTGGAGATCTCGAAAGCCTCACAGTGCCAGGAAGCTGGGAAGTTGTTCTTGGATATGTGTTCCCAGAGCTTTGGATTTTGTAGAAAGATAAGGCTTCCTCAAGTAAAATAAAATCTGGGATTCCAGAGATATACAAAAATAAGGCATTCTATTCCTCACTGACATTCAAAAACTTTTGCTTATTAATCACACAATTTTTACACTCCATCATAATCGCTCTGGAATTAGAAGGTACAGGCATAACAGAGATGCATTCCAGACGCAGATCTGTGGACCCAACAGGGGCTTGGTACCCTTTGCAAGAGAAGGAAGAGATTAGCATTCATGTTTTAGGCAAAGAAACCCGTTGCAACGCTCGAAACCTGTCTCCAGAACCTTACCGACCTCGTACGAGAAGGTTGTGATACAGGGGTTCAGAAATGGATGTTAAGTACAAAAGGGCCTCTTTTGTTTTAAACCCGTCACTTCTGTTCTTGTGCATACCAACTTCCTGTTGTTACCTATACGAATGAGATAGCTTCCATGTCCCTTTATTTATATCGATACATCCCTACCCCAAACCCTGTCCCTTCAAAATTGCACCTGCCGCAGGCAAACTGTAAAAGTCTACATCAGCTTGGTGTGAGAGGGTGACTCTTGGAGGGAGGGGAATGGTTCTAATCTTATTTTGCTTACGTTGAATGAGTATACTTAGTCCGCCCAGTCGTAAGCACTAAGGCAGGTGGAACATGAAATTTGGAAATACAGCCCAACTTTCGGGGCAAAGTGCTTTGAAAAAAAAATAAGGTATTGGAGGTCTTAGTCATGGCTTTGAATCTTTGATAGCTCTGTCATTTGATAGCTAAGTCACTACACCTCTCTGTCTTAGTCTCCTTATCTTTCAAATAGAAGGGCGAGAATACCAACACTGTTGAGGGGTGTGACTCGTGGAAGACGGCTGTTGGTCGCTGTCATCTGGCATGGGCCATATGACTTCTCCCGAAAGAAACTTTTGTCTGGAATTGCCAGAAATCTTAAGACACGGGCAAGCCGAATCCCTTAGGGATATTCAAGGGAAGCGCATTCACATTCCATGGGAACAGCTGGTAGGTTTTGCTAAAGATGGGCCCTAGAAGTGCTACCCTCTGGGGCATCTGGGTGGCTCAGTCGGTTAAGCGTCCGACCTCAGCCCAGGTCGTGATTTCGTGACTTGTGGGTTCGAGCCCCGCGTCGGGCTCTCTGCTGACAGCTCAGAGCCTGGAGCCTGCTCTGGATTCTGTGTCTCCCTCTCTCCCTGCCCCTCCCCCACTCACACTCTGTCTCTGTCTCTCAAAAATAAATACACTTTGAAAACATTTTTTAATTAAAAAAATTTAGAAGTCGTATCCTCAGGGAGCTCTCCCATGACGATAACTGAACCATGACTTGGCTCCTTTTATTCCTTTCTGAGCTCGAGTACATCGGCATTCCCCTGAAATCTGTGAGCAACCAATATTCTTTCAGTAAATTCCTTTCTGCTTGAGTTAACAAAGGTAAATTTCTGTTATTTGAAATCAAGAACCTTGACTCGCAGTTACACAGCTCGGTTAACTTTTATAAGAAGAGCATCATGATGGCTTCCTTCATCCGATGAAGACGTTAGACCTTAGTGATGTTGAGTAACTTGAATGATCACAGAGATAGAAAGCAGTAGAATAAGACTTTGAACCCAGTTATATGACTCCAAAACTTGTGCACTTAAGCAGTACTGTGTCCCTCCCACAGCAGTGCCAATTGGATGATCTCTCAGAGTCATGGAATACAAAATGGTGGACTGTGGATTTGGTGGCAGAATTGTCCACCAGCATATCTCATGAGGTTTTCTAAAGCAAAAGACAACAAAAGAGTTCTTGGTCTTCCGGTGTGTGTGTATGGGGGGGGGGGGGTGTGTTCATATAATAGCACTCACACACTGGATCATAAATCTGACTTTTTTTCTCTCCAAGTTTTTATTTAAATTCTAGTTAGTTAACATTTGGTGTAATATTAGTTTCAGATATAGAATTTAGTGATTCCTCCCTTACATACAACACCCAGTGCTCATCACAACAAGTGCCCTACTTAATCCCCATCACCTACTTCACCATCCCCCTGCCGGCCTCCCCTCTGGTAACCATCAATTTGTTCTTTAGAGTTAAGAGTCTGTTTCTTGGTTTTTCTCTCTTCCCCACCCCATCTTCGTTTGTTTTGCTTTGTTTCTTAAATTCCACATATGAGTGTAATCGCATGGCATGTGTCTTTCTCGGACTGACATTTCGCTTAGTATAATACTTTCTAGCTCCATCCATGTCATTGCAAATGGAAAGGTTTCATTCTTTTTTTATGGCTGTGTAACAATCCACTGTATAAAAAATAGGAAAATTCTTTTGATTACAACCAATGAAAACCACGTGTTTGGGAATCCTTCCATAGATATTCATATATATTACAATTCTACTTATTAACCCTGAGAGATTATAATAATTTGAGTTTGTGGGAAAAATAAATATAACATTTTATATTCTTTAAGATTCCTTAAGACATTATAAGAAGTGCCAAAGTGCTGAATACTAGTAGTCACCAATAAATAGAAACTCCCTAACTGTACATGTGGATGAAACACCATTAGGGTACAAAGGCCTCAATTCTACTATGAGGAGTTGGAATAAAATGACCTTTGGGTTACCTTTAAAAACTCATCTCATTAGTTGACATGACTATCATTGTCTTAGTTTCATCCTGGCCTGGCCAATAGTGCTACTTTTCTCAGTTGTAAGGGATGCATCTTTAACCTATCAATGGGATTAGGTGGACCAGGAGGAAATCAAGGTGTGTGAGGAAATAAATTAATTCAGAATTTGCATTCTGTAGCACCTACTAATAACCTTCATGGGTACGAAGACAGATTCCATTTTACTTTCCTTGGTATCCCCAGTATCTACAACAACCCTTTGTACATACTGGGTGATCAATGACTAAAATAAGAATCTGTTGAATGAATTAATAAAGTATTATTCCCCCCCCCCTTTCTCCTTTCTGGTTTAACCCATCTAGTAAAATTGCTCTTCTTTAGCTCTAAAGAAGAGAAGTCTTCCTTGACTCCTAGGGCATGATGAAAACAATCCATTGAAAGTGCTCTCAGGTATGAGAGAAAGAGAGGAAGGATTAAAGTCAGGGAGAGCACTGTGTACTTTGCTTAGAGTGAGGAATATAATACCTGAAATCACTAGGCTTTATGAATAGCAACAATGACCTTTATACTTTATATTGCCACAGCACATTATACGTTTTAAAGACTCATTGGATTTTCATAGTCACCCCTGATTTTAAAGATGGGAAAATTAAGAACGGAGCAGGCAAGGCGCTTGATCTAGTTAGGCAGCAGCAGATTTGAAGCACAGCTTCAAATACAATACCATCTTCCATTGCATTCCTCTGCCTCTCTAAGGGAGGAAACTTGACAGAGCCTTCCCATGAAAATACTAAAGAGATGTGTTAGAAAGCTGGCACTGAACAACTGTACAATGCTAAAAAACATTCTGTAGGAGTCAACCAAAGTGAATTCAGTATAATTCTGGAAATAAGCATCAACATGATGTTTTCTTTCTTTTAGAGAAAGCACTAAAGCCATGAACCTCTAAAATTCTTCAGGTTGTTTGGAGTAGAGTTTGGTAATTCAGGGATGTGCTCAAATCACTCATTCCATCATTCAATAGATATGTATGCAACGCTTCTCAGATGATAAGCATTCCTGGCCATGGAAGTTTGTCACCATAGGGTCATCTCTAAGTTTAGGAGACAGTGGGACTGTGAGATTGGAGCTTACTTTGTATTCCTATGATGTACCGGGATCTGTTTCCACAGTGATATCTATACCTTAGACATAAATATAAATGCAATCAGTGACATACTGGGATGTGTCCTAATGGCAGTCATGTGTACTGTGAGCTCTCCAAGGGTATATAGAATACCCTTCATCTCTGGTATTCCATGGTCATGCTAAATGCTTAGCACCTAGTGCATGGTTCATTGATGCTTGTCAAATGAACAACTAAAACCACTACAATTTAGCTCTGCAGAATAAAAGTGATGCTGGGCTTTAGAAAATATTGAATACCTCCATAGAAACACACTCAGGGCGGAACCTTGGGTAAGTCTGATGTGGTTCTCCAACTTTGAGGACACTATGTTTTCATTAACAGGTCATTTAACAACCTTACTATAAAGCAGGAAAAAATGTGCTAGAGGCATATGTGATAATCAACCTACTGACAATAGCATATTCAGATGGCAAGGATTATTTCAGGCAGTAATATTAGAATGTATTTTGTAGACATATTATTTACGCAGAAGAGCAAAACAAGAATATGGTAGTATATACTTTCAGACTCCAAATGACTAAGCATTGTACAGATCCAGCCCAAGATTTAAAAAGTTGTCCTTCTTTCATCAGCCATGAGTTCAGTAGTATCTTCTGAGTCTCTGATGAGCCAGGACTGATATATTCTGGAGGTTTGGACAAACTGAACAAGAATCACAGAGTCTGCCTTCATCTTGCTTAAAGTTTACTGAGAGCAACAAGTACAGAGCCAACAGTCTCACAAATGGATGCATAATTACTAACTAATACAAGTCATGAAGCAAAAGGAAAGGATGGGGTAGGAGATGAAAATGAACACTTACATAGACTGGGGAGACAGTGTCTTTGAGTGAATACCACCAGACCTAGGCCTGAAGAGGAGTTCGAGCTCTCCAGGGGAAGAAATATGGACAGAAACCATTACTAATGGTGGAAACAGTACAATGCACAAAAGCCCTGGGTGTAAAGGAACTAAAAAACTTTGAGGATCCGAGAGACCGGGAGACTGGAGTATACAGAGAGATGAGGCCAGTGGTCCCTGTTGCTGTAAATGTAGACAGAAATAAGTCACCTTAGTGCTTAAGTGGACTCCTTTTACTCAGTGATGAAAGTACTTAATAGCAGTAAGTTTTCTAATGTCAAATATCTGAAAACCATATAAACTAGGGCATCTATTATTCATATTAGTAATCTTTAAAATAATAATTAAAAGAACAGAATGATGTGGTGTCTTTCCATTTCTTGGATTTGCACTGAAGTTGAACAGTTTGTATCGACCAATTGGAGAAAAACCAGTTTCCTTTTGCAGAGCATGGGCATGACCCAGGCCCTGAAGCATCAGAGGGACTGAACCACTGAACTTCTATCACAATGGTCTTCATGTTCTCCAGAGTGGCTGAGCTTCCAAGACCGAGGATGAACCACATTTCTCCCTTCTGTGTGTGACTGAATTCTCCATATACCTCTGTCTCGCTTATAAATATCACAGGCAGTTACCAAGTTACTGCCTGGTTGAATGATCCCCTTTACAAGCTTCTTTCTAGGTTTTTGAGTAAAGGTTTCCCTTATTAATTTTACCAGCCAGCATTCACTTAGCATTTGCTTTGAGGCATAATTGACAGGCAGGGTGACACCCGCCTGTGAGAGAGCCATAAATCAGAAATAATTTCCAAAATTGGCTGAAGGACTGAAGTGTTGAATAGGCAAATACAGGTAAAAATCTCTTTATTAGGGCTGACAGGGACAGCAAATGTCAGCGAAGTGTTTCCTAATGTACCAGGCGAGATTAATTTGGGGGGACCCTTCCTGAGCTGATGTGATGCTGTGTGTTCTCTAACAAGTACATTTCGTGGGACTCCATAGGAGTGGAGTGGCAGGGCCATAATTGAAGAAGGAGCTAACTCCCAAAAGGCAGGAACTCCATTCTGTAGCATGCCCCTGCTCCTGGAAAATCATTCTTCTGCCTTAGACTCTATTTGCATTGTGTGTGTGTGTGTGTGTGTGTGTGTGTGTGTGTGTGTGGTGGAAAAGAGCTATAAGTCATGATCCAAAGAACTCAGCAGGATAATGAAGCCACACAAGGTATCAGAAAGGAAAGAAAGAATCCATTCCATGGTAGCTGAAGAAAACTTTCATGAAAAATGGGGATGTGAGAAATTAGGACTGAACGTGTGTGTCATCTTCTCCATTAAAAAAGATAATATGAATTAAATTCACATCTTGGGGTAAAAGAATAATGCCATAGTTTTCTTTTATTTCATGGAGATTCTGACATTGGCCCTCTCCAAGCCAACTTCAGAGACCTCCATTATAAGGATAAAATTTGGTCATTTTGTAAACTGTACACAGATGCCTGAGATGTAAATTAAAAAAAAATGCAGTGCTCTTTTTTTCCTCCAGATATCTATTTAAAGATGTTTTCTAAGTTATAGCTGACAACAGCAAGATGAAAAAATAGAAAATAGGATGAAAATTATATGCTGGGCAAAATTATACACCAGCACATTCTGAAAAGTCTACACAGTAGCAAAATAGTAATCCCATCCTGGAATGTTCTCCTCCTAACAGTTCATAAAATAGATCAGACTAGAGACTTTAATGCATAGATATCATTAAGAAGTCTTATTTTTAGATAATTAAGGAATGAGGATATTTACTAGCTAGAATCAGGAATCTAAATAATACTTTTGAGGGCCATCTCATTGGGCCGGCAAAAATATCCAGATAAGAAAACACTGAGCAGCTGTTAATATTAAAATCAACTGTCTGCAGGGCACTGTACTAGGCACTTTGCATATTTAGTCTTCAGAGATCCTGCAAAGCGCTTGTTTGTATTAAATTCAGTGCAAGCAACAAAGCTCAAAATAATAGCAATTTCAATAAGCTAGGGTGGTATTTCTTTGAAACAAAACTATGTGGAGGTGAGCAACTCAGGATTGACAGTATGCCTCTACCCCTGAATGTCTAGCTCCTCAGTGACTTAGCCTTTCAGACTATTTTGTTCTTCCCCTGAGGATGTGGTCCTCTCCCTCATGTTCCAAGATGGCGGGTAGAGCTCTAGCATCGCATGTGCATTTGGAGTGTCAAGATGAAGAAGAAAAACAAGACCGGCCTCAGCACTCTTTTCAGAAAGTTTCGGGGAAGTAGTTCCATGACATTTACATCTTATTCATCTGCAGTTAACTGCAAGGCAGTCTGGGAATTGTAGCTTTTATTCTGGGCAGCCATGTGCCCAGCTAAAACCAGGACTTGTCTTACTGTAGAAGAAGGCAAGAAGGAATATTGGGAGATAATTAGCAATTTCTGGCAGAGTATTATTCCCCCTGTTTTGCAGGTTAGAAAACAGAATCTAAGAGAGGAAAAATAATTTTCCCTAAAAAAAAAAAAAAAAAAATAGAAGAAGAAGAAGCTAGTAAGCATTTCCAAACCCTACATTCTTCTCATTTTGCCATAAGGCATAAAAAGAATAAGAACTGATCCAATTAAATTTTTTACACTCTGTCAATTAAATTCAGTCCAATTCAACTAATTCTAAAAGCTCATATCTTGTGCTTACCATAAGTAAGAAACTATTTTAGTCGTAGGGCATTGTGCTGGCTAGGAGAGGATTTATGGAACATAAATATGGATGAAAATATAGATATGTTATATCTTTTTAGTGCATCTATAGATGGCAATGTCGATGGAAACAGATACAGGCAAAATCAGAGGCTGATTCATGGGCAAGCTAAGGAGGCATCAGCCTCAGGACCTTGCACTTGCGTAAGCCTTCAAAAGGCCAAGGAAGGTACCCGGCATTGGCTCATTTGATTTTGTAAAATGGGAAAAAGATATCATAGTCCCAGTGGGTTGCGATTTCTCTTCCCTCTTTGAAGTTGACTTGTTCACATTTTCCCTTGTGTTGGGTATAGCACTGGGGTGGCTCCAGTCATTTGAGCGACCTACCTTAGGGGATGAGTTGGGAATCCACTCGGTCTGGATCTATGAGAACTTATTGACGTGGTTCACTGTGACTTCTATGTGTAGTTAACTTATTGTTAGCAATCCTGCTGTAGGAATATGCTCTTAAGATGATCAAAAGTAGTGAATCGCATCAATACATTGGGGAAAGAAATAATCAATGTGAGGCTATTTGACATAAAGCATTCACATTGAGAAAGCTACAAACAGTAATTCACCAGGCGTCAAACAAGTTCATGAGTGAGGGAAGAATATTTTACTTCTCAAGAGCAACTGAAATGCCCTGAAATCTTACTTTTGCCCTGAAAACGCCCTGAAAAATCTAATTTTGACAGCTCATATGTGAAAAATCTTGAGGAAAGCTTTCCTTCAAAATGTATTCCCATTTGACAATAATTATAACTTTTCCCTGAAATTTCCAATAATAAGATCTCTGAGTTTTAACGTGTTTTCTCAAACATTCAAAAACTGCAAAACACAAATTTTTAACTTTATTATCCTTTTCCACCTTGAGTTATATTAGCACGTTGGTTGAAAATTGGTGGATTGTATACGTGTGGCTCTCTTTCCAGAGTCTCTATTTTGTTCCACAAGCCTATGTGGCCTTGATTTTTACGATAGCTTCATAACCCTTCAAATAAAATAAGAAAATTTGCCAATATTTTGCTTTCTTTTCCAAATTGTTTCAGCTTTGAATTTTAATATTAATTTTAGAATCAAATTGATAAGTTATATTAAAAACAGCTTGCTGGGACTTGGATGCATATTGCATTGAAGTTATACTTTCAGTTGAGAGATATTTGTCACATTAAAAACTCTGAGTCCTCTTTATTTGGTCATCTTGATTGATTTATCTTTAAATTGTATTGATTAGTTTTCAGTGTGCAAATCTTATACATCCTTTTGTCTAATCTATTTCTAAATATTTTGGTTTATTCTCATTTTTTTGTAGATAGCAGCATCTTAAATTTTATTTTACTATTTGTAAAGTACTAACATTTAATAGAAATGTCATTCATTTTTATATATGGACCCAGAATCCTGCAATAATGCTATATTCTCCCTATCATTAATTCTAAGTTTTAGGGTTTTCTTGGTATTCCTTTACGATTTTCTTTGAAATAATTTTGTTTTCTGTGAATAATGACAGCTTTCCATTTTCCTTTCAATTCTTTGTGCTATTTCTACTTTTTATTACACTGGCTCATCTTTTAAGAAAAATGGCATACAAGCTGTAGAATGGACTTCCTTACTGACATTCCAATCTTAGATGAACACATCGAATGTATCACGATTAAGTGAATTTTTTGTAGATATTCCTTAATTAGACTGAGAATACTCCTAATTTTCTGTAAGTTTTTATAATGAATGACTGATGAATTTTATCAGATATTTTTTTCTGCATTTACTGAGATAATCACTTGATTTTTCTCCTTTATGCCAATAATGTGGTGAATTTAAGTTAATTTTGGAATGTTGAACTAACCTTGCCTTCTTGGAACAAAGTATGTTTGGGCAGGATATAGATTTTTATATAATGCTATATATTCTAGTTCTTAATGTTGTGGAGTCAACGTTATGCTGAACTCATAAAGCAAATTAGCATATCTTTCCTCCTTCCAATTTTATGAAAGATATTATGTGACATTGGTGTTAATTACTAATTAAATGTTTGAAAGTCATCACCCTTAAAGGCATCTGGGCCTGGAGAGATTCTTTTAGTTTGTTTCTTTGTGTTATTTTTTTTGGGGGGGGGCATAAGAAACTTTAAAAATTTTATATTTAACATTTTAATAGATATAGTTTTATAGAATAAACGTTTGTGTTCCCTAAAATTTGTACGTTGAAGTCCTAACCCCCATTGTGGCTGTTTGGGGATGCAGACTCTTAAAAGTATTTAAGATTAAATAAGGTCAAAAGGATGGGTCCCTGATCTGATAGTATTAGTGCCCTATGAGGAGACACCAATGGGGGCGCCTGGGTGGCTAGGTCGGTGAAGCGGCCGACTTGGGCTCAGGTCACGATCTCGCGGTCCATGAGTTCGAGCCCCGCGTCGGTCTCTGTGCCGACAGCTCAGAGCCTGGAGCCTGCTTCGGATTCTGTGTCTCCCTCTCTCTCTGACCCTCCCTTGTTCATGCTCTGTCTCTCTCTGTCTCAAAAATAAATAAACATTAAAAAAAATTTATAAAAAAAAAAGAGACACCAAAGTGTCAAGAAAAGACCATGTGATGCCATAGCAGGAAGACAACCATCTGTAAGACACAGAGAAAGATCTTACCAGAAACCAAGTTAGCTGACACCTTGACCATGGACTTCTAGCACCCGCAACTATGAGAAAATAAATGTCTATTGTTCATGCCACCCAGTTTGTGGTGTTCTGTTATAGCAACCTGAGTTGGCTAATACATAGGACTATAAAATTTTCTATTTCTTCTTGTTGACCTTCTGGAAGGTTGTCTTTTTCAAATAAATTGTCAGCTTTTCCAGGCTGTTGAATGTGTTGGCAAACAGTTGTTCAGAATATCTGATTATGATCCTTTTAACTTCAATAGAATCTGCAATAATGCCCCTCTTTTCTTTCTTGTTTTTGGTGATTTTCATTCTTTCTTTTTTTTTCTACTCATCAATTGCATTCATTTTTAAAAGCTACTTATGATTTTGATGATTTTCTTAATTGTCTATTTTTTTATGTCATTGATTTCTGCTTTGATATTTTTATTTCTTTACCTCTTTCTTGGGATTTACTTCATTCTTTTCTTCTAGCTTATTAAAATGGAAATTTAGATTAAATACTTCTTTTTAACCTTTATTCTTTTCCCCTTTGAGCATCTAAATACATCAATTTCTCCTAAGGGCAGTTTTAGCTATATTCCACACATTTTGATATATGGTACTTTCATTATCATTCAGTTAGAATAATTTCTAATTTTCCTTATGCTATTTTGTTTGACCCATGTTATTTAGATGTCTGTTGTTTAACTTTGATGTTTTAGACTCTCTTATCTGTTTTTCTTCTTTGTTTGTTTCTGATTTCTAATGTAATTTCACTGATGTCAGAGGAAATAGTTTATACGATTTCAACTTTTTAAATTTATTGAAATGTGGTGTATCTTGAACTGCCTCTTATATAACTGAAAAGAATATGTGTTTACAGTTGGTATATAATGATCTATGTCAATTACATCAAATTTTTGATAGTGTTGTTCAAATCTGCTGTACTTATAATGATTTTTTTCTGTGGTTGTTCTGTTAACTCCTGATAGAGAGGAAAGAAGAGAGAAGAAAGGAAGGAAGGAAAGAAGGGAGGAAGGGAGAAACGGAAGGAGGGAGAAGGAAAGAAGGAAAAAATCTTCAAATGTGACTGCATTTATCTACCTCTCCCTTTGGATCTATCAGTTTTGGCTTAATTTCTTTTCAAACTCTGTGAGGAGATGAGTATACATGAAAGATTGTCTTATTGTGGGGATGAATTGATCCTTTCTTCAGTACAAAGTGACCCTATTTATTTCTGGTAATAATATTACTCATTTTCAAGTCTAGTCTGTTTGATAATAATAAGGCTACACAAGCTTTCTCTTACTTACTGCTCCCGTGGCAGATTTCGACCCATTCTTTTACTTTCAACTTACCTGTGAGTTTATGTTTAAAGTGCACTCCTAGAAAAAGCATATGCTTAGGTCTTATTTTTTATCTATTCTGAAACGTCTAATGTTTTACCTGGGGTTTGTTTCACCCATGGAAATTTAATGTGCTCATCAATATGTCTGAGTTCAAGTGTCACATTCTGCTTCCGGTTTCTTGTTTGTTCTCTCCGTTTTTTGGTTGCTTCCTTGTTTCACTTTTCTTGTCCTCTTTTTGGATTAACGTGAAAATATTCAATATTCCCTTCTATCTCTTCTATTGGCATTTTGCTATCACTTTGTATTGCTCTTTTTGTGGTTGCACTAGAGGTTACCAAATGCATTCGTAACTTATCACAATCAATCTTGAATTAGCTTTATATCATTCGGTGCATAATGAAATAACTTTATAACAGCATAATTTCATTTATACTTTACCTTAACTTGTGTACTTTCTCTATACTTTTACATACTGTGAGCCCCATAATACATTGTTGTGAATTTTTCCCTTTACCTAGTCTTGTCTTTTCTTCCTTCCTTCCTTTCTTTTTTTCTTTTTTTCTTTCTTTCTTTCTTTCCTTCTTTCTTTCTTTTCTTTCATTTCTTTCTTTCTTTCTTTCTTTCTTTCTTTCTTTCTTTCTTTTCTTCTTTCTTTTCTTTCATTTCTTTCTTCCTTTCTTTCTTTCTTTTCTTCTTTCTTTCTTTTCTTCTTTCTTTCTTTTATTTCATTTCTTCCTTCCTTCCTTCCTTCCTTCCTTCCTTCCTTCCTTCCTTCCTTTCTTTCTCTCTTTCTTTCTTTCTTTCTTTCTTTCTTTCTTTCTTTCTTTCCTTCTTTCTTTCTTTTCTTTCTTTTCTTTCATTTCTTTCTTTCTTTCTTTCTTTCTTTCTTTCTTTCTTTCTTTCTTCTCTTTCATTCCTTTCTTTCTTTCTTCCTGAAAGAACGAGTGCAAGTGGGGGACGGGGAGAGGGAAAGGGAGAGAATCTCAAGCAGGCCACACATCCATCATGGAGCCCGATGTGGGGCTCAATCCCCGGACCATGAGATCATGATCTGAAGTGAAATCCAGAGTCAGATGCTTAACCAACTGAGCCACCCAGGCACCACCTTACCTAGTCTTTTCAAGAATATTTGAGTTTTGAAGAATTCAAGAAAATAAAGAAAATAATCTCTATATTTACCATTTCTCCAAGGCCCAGAGACTGAGAGACTGTGTGGTGCTGAAACCAGGGAGATGGAAGGAAACTGAGATCCTGACAAGTGTGAGTCTGTGAAATCTCTCTGCCTCCATTCCCAGTCTCTGCTCAGTCATCTAAATTTCCTTGTGAACAACTTGGCTGAGAGGATGCTCTTTGCATTTGGGGTTCCTTCAGCTGCAATCTAAAATGGCAGCCTTTAGATTCATTACAAATCTAGTTTATTTCCTCTTTTCTAAGCCAAGTTTGAACTTTCTGATAGCTTTGCTCCTCTGCCCACCTGCCCCAAACCTCAGCAATTGATCCCAGGCTTCAATGTGTCCTATATTGTTCACTTACTTAGAAAGGGTTTGTTGGGGCCCCTGGGTGGCTCAGTCGGTTGAGCGTCCAACTTCAGCTCAGGTCATGATCTCGTGGTCTGTGGGTTCGAACCCCACGTCAGGCTCTGTGCTGACAGCTCAGAGCCTGGAGCCTGTTTCAGATTCTGTGTCTCCCTCTCTCTCTGCCCCTCCTCTGCTCACACTCTGTCTCTCTCTCTCTCTCTGTCAAAAATAAATAAACATTAAAAAAAATTTTAATAAAAAAAGAAAGGGTTTGTCTTCCTGGAGTTTAGGGGTTTTTGTTGTTCATTTGGTTTTGGGTTTGGTGTTCTTTTTTTTTTTTTAATTTTTTAAAACTTCTTTGTGTCCACAGCTTTTTGATGATATTAAAGAAAAGTTTTTAAAATTATTTCTATTATTGTTTAGATAATGATTTCTTGTTATCTCCTTGGGATGTAAAATGTTTCAATTCTTTCTATATCCCAATCAAAATAAAAGTGGAAGCCTCTAGAATGACTTCCCTCCTTCCTTCTTCCTTCTTCCTTCCTTCCTTCCTTCCTTCCTTCCTTCCTTCCTTCCTTCCTTCCTTCCTTTTTCCTCCCTTCTTTTTTCCTTCCTTCCTTCCTTTTTCCTTCCTTCCTTCCTTCTTTTTTCCTTCCTTCTTTCCTTCCTTTTTCCTTCCTTCCTTCCTTCCTTCCTTTTTCCTTCCTCCCTTCCTTCCTTCATTCCTTCCTTCCTTTTTCCTTCCTTCCTTCCTTCCTTCCTTCCTTCCTTCCTTCCTTCTTTCCTTCCTTCCTTCTTTCCTTTCTTCCTTCCTTTTTCCTCCCTTCTTTTTTCCTTCCTTCTTTCCTTTTTCCTTCCTTCCTTTTTCCTTCCTTCTTTCCTTCCTTTTTCCTTCCTTCCTTCCTTCCTTCCTTCCTTTTTCCTTCCTTCCTTCCTTCCTTCTTCCTTTTTTCTCTCCTTCTTAATATATGAAATCGTTTTCTCCCTCACTCCATCCTTCCATATTCTGAGGTCGACCATCCTCTACAGATTAGCTTAAGATGCTCCCTCCACGAAAGTATTTCCCAAATGTACATATACATTTCCTACTCAGACAGCTCCCTTTTCCAACAGGATCTTATTTACCAGCTCTATCACTCCTTTTTACTTAGACATAGATATTTACAGAGACTACTTTTCATGCTTAGCTTTCCTTTAATGTGCACCCTACATGCACATTAAGAGCTTCTGTCCAAGAAGAGTTCCATTTCCTTGAATGTACAGGTCATGTTTTTTGGTGGTGGTGTTGCTTATTGTTGTTATTTCATGTTATTAAATTTATTGTAACTCACAAGCCAATAGAGTGACCATGAGTTTGTTTGCAGATAACAGTGAACATAATGATGACAATTCTTTTGTTTTTGAAATGGTAGGAAATAAGAGACACGAGGTTTTTTTTCCACATAATAAATCTTTGGTACAATAGAAGATGTAATGAAGCACTCTCCAAATACACATGTACTTACTGTGTGTACATTATTATAACATAAACATGAGTATCTATAAACACAGAATCAGGAGGTCTTACTCTGCCAAACACAAATATCCGCAAATATATTGATAACCTTATGTGCTGTGACCATTTACTTTATTCTGTGTTGGGTGTAAGTGTTTAATATAGGCTTTAAGAATTTACAGATTATGATAAGCAAAGACATATTGTGGGGAAAGAACTGAATTCAATTCAGAAGACATAATCATTCTTATAAAACACACTAAAGAAGTTCTCAGTGAAGGAAATATCTTCTCTTTTTAATTCAAAACACAATTCAATGTGTCTTTCTCTGAAAGCAAATCTTCTCTTCTCAGATGACCCTCCTTCTAGTATCTGTCATACTCGTAATGATTCTTCTTCAGGTTCAGAAGTTTTATACAAATATTATTTATGAGAATGGACGTTCATGAATGATGGCCATAAAATAGAACATAATTTACATTTCTAAAATATATAGTTATATAAGAACTATATACCTATACCTATATACCTGGAAAATGTATAGTTTGTATAGAGAGTATTTTCTAGAGAAAACTCATCTAGAAATGTTATATAAAAATCATTTTGCACAACAGAGGGAGAAGACTACAGAGAAAATTGTTTGAGCGAACCCATGGGTAAAAATCGTGGACCACAATTTACATCCTAGCAACTTTTTCACATTCAAGATTTGATTTTTTTTTATGTTTATTTACTTTTGAGAGAGAGAAGGACAGAGCATGAGCAGGGAAGGGCCTAGAGAGAGGGAGACACAGAATCCAAAGCAGGCTCCAGGCTCTGAGCTGTCAGCACAGAGCCCCACGCGGGGCTCAAACTTATGTGAGATCATGACCTGAGCCGAAGCTCAACCGGCTGAGCCACCCAGGCGCCCCTCAAGATTTAAAATCCAGACTTTTGGGGATCCCTTTCGATGTCATGATTAAAACTTTGAAATAGATCACCTGACATGGAGTAATTTCACAGTTGCCTTCTGCTTCAAAGATTCACCACACCCTAGTTTTTGTTCATTTCCTTATACTCTTGAGTTCCCCAGGATGTGTTTGGCCCCCTGTAGAGAAAGTCTTACTTTACCATTCTCCTGCTCCTACATCTCCTTCTTTGTTTCTTTAAGGTCAAAAAGCACAGAAAGAAGGGAAACTGACAAAGAATGGAAAGGAGCCATTTTTTTTTCATTAAATATTGGGCTTTAAAGAGCATACTTCTAAGGAAAGTTGAAGAACTTTAATTAGGGTTTTAAAAAGCAAACCCAAGAAATTCCTTCACCATACTGAAAAGAAACAAGTTATGTCTTTCATTTATGTCTTCCTCATTATACTGGGCAATATTACTTAAGGCCAGGAGGAATATGTTATTCATAATCGTGTCTCCAACACCTCACCAAAGTCAAGGCTAAATACTGGCTAAATTAACTTAAAAAACAAATAAAAATTTAAGTAAATAAATAAATAAATAAATAAGAAAGAGTGAGGTAAAGCTTCTTTAATTCACTGATAAGCAACTTGAACTTTAAAATTGCTTTAGTCTGAATCCTAGAGCAAAAAGTCGTATATTTTAATTCAAAGCATTTCTCAACTTTTTTTTTTCAAAGCCTATGACTCATCCTTGTACAAATGCTTTCAGACCTTGGTTGAACCTTTCGCTGACTTGACTTGGCTCAGATGTGAATTTCCCTGCGCAATTTAGATACAAGTCTGCGGGAATTACACGGATTGAAGACTGACTGGCAGTTTTGTGAGCCAAATTCTCTAAAAAATTTCTCCTTAGAAGCTCCTAGTAGTTGCCTCCCCCACATATTCCCTCCTTTCAGGGAATCCATCTTTAGCCATAGACTCCCCCAGAGGGGTTTATTCTAGAAAACAGAAACCCCATTCAAACTGGTTAAATGGTAAGAGAAATATCCCGATGTAGAATAAGCTTTAAAGTTAGGTTGAATTCTCGGTAATGTCACAGAGGATCTGTTTTCCCCCTACTTTTCTGCTCTGATTTATGTAGAATCGGCTTCTTCCATGATTTCAAAATGACCTTCAACACCACAAGGAAGAAACCTCCTTTCTCTTACAACGAGAAAGAAAGGGAGAGAAACCTGGATTGAAGTGGATTCCAAAGCAAGAGAGAAGCTAGAAAGTGGAAAAAATGAGTATGGACAAACCTTTTGGTGAGTTTCCTATAAAGGAAGTGGAGACGTGGGGTGCTGATTGGAGGGAGACGTGGGTGAAGGGAAAACGAGGCAGCGAGTGGGATATTGTCATCGTTATACTGGTGTTGATTATTTTTCCAGGGTTGAGCCCAAAATAACTTGTGTGAACATGGGTTCCTATGTTTAGTCACCATGTGCACCATTTTCTGTGAAGTTCTTGTTCTTTGCCTATTTTGGGGGGGGGGGGCGTTACTTTGTCTCCATATATTCTTGATCCTATGTCTTTTTAAATACATATTGCAAATACTTTCCCCAAACTGTTTTTACCTTCCCCCCCCCCCCCGGAACTGAATTTAAATTGGTATCTTACTACAGAAAAGGTTCAAGGATGAAACCAAATGCTTATTCTCTGAAAGGATTCAAACCTGGCCTCGACTCAGTATTCTTTTTAAAAAATATATTATGTTATTAAAACTTAGGAGCGCCACAGGTGGTACAAGACATCACTCTGACAAGGTCTCAGGTCTTAGAACATATTAGTTATTATTGCATATTATTTTCATAACAGCCACTAGTTTTGCTAAGGTTCTAACTAATCCTAGGCACTGTGCTGAACAACTTATACATCATCTTTTGTAATGCTCTCAATCCAGTGAATTAAAGTTGTAATCTATATTTCACAGATGAAGAAAATGAGCTTCAAAGGGTTTAAGTACATCACCCAAGGTTACACATTAATAACAGGAAAGAATCCAGATTTGAACCCTCGTGTGACTCCAAACCACTAATCTAAACTCCTGAAGTGTAACTTCCAAAATCAATGATCATTAGAGTTTCAACTGACCTTGAAGCTCTCTTACTGCAACTACCTTAAGGGGTAGGAGAGAGTGGATGTTAAAAGTGTGGAGCTGAATTCTGGCTGTGCCTTTTAGGAGTAATTTTCTGGACTTCATTTTTCTTACCCGTATGATAGGGAGGGTATCATTAATCTTACAGAAGAGTCCTTGGGATACATATGAGGATCCATAGAAAGCAGTATTTGGCATAGAGTAAGCACTCGATAAGCATAATCCATTATTATTATTACTATTATTATCACTTTTCCTGCCCACCTGATGCCCAAATCCCTTTGGCAACAGGTCCCACAAGTGACTCCCTAATATTGAGATGAATCCCTCTCGCAAAAGTGAATTTACCGCCTCCTATAGAGAGATCCATTCTGTCTTTGAAACATGCTAGTTATGAGAATGTTTTCCTTTAAGAGTCAGCTGACGATTGCCTTTTGCAAAATCGTTGTTAACAAGACTTTCTAGGATGGCATACAAAGACCAGTGACTTTGTTGAAGATTATTGTTACGTCCCTGTGAGTTGTCTTCTCGCCAAGGAAAACAAAAATATGGTGGTCGTCTTCTGTGTGCGTAAGTTTCTCGGTGTCCCTCGTAAAGTTCTGAACAGAACCCTCTTCAATGGGGGTGATGCCTGCCCTACTGTACGCCTGAGACAGACGCCACTTGTAAGTCAAATCGTACTGTCCTTACGCAGCTGAGGTTTGGGACCCAAATGTAGAGTCTGTATTTGGCTGACAAACTCAAGTACCTGGAGTGAAGTGGCCGGTCCCAAGATTTTATGGCTTCCTTATTCTTACATTATAATTTATTTCTCGAATATAATCCAAATGAACTGTTTGAACTGACACTCAACGATAACAATAATAAAAAGAACCGGGAAATTATTCCTTAAGAACCCTTTTAAAAAAGGGTTCTAGTTAATCCCACCTGCTTCTTTAGGAGCATCAGCTGGGCACAAACCACAGGTGAAACTGCAACATTCTGGGACTGTGTCCACACGTGCCATGGTTCCGGGAACCGTTCGATTGCATTTCTCATTTCTTCCCATTAGCCCCATAACTAGTCATGAACCTGTCCTGCAGACATTTCTTCTAGTCTTATGCTTGCCATCGAATTTATTCCATTTAAAATGTTACATCGTGTGTAAAATGTTGCTTGATTTATTTTTCTGCTGCTTTTTTTCTGATGACCTCCCTCCCTCTTCCTTCCTTCCTCCCTCCCTTCCTTCCTCCCTCCCTTCCTTCCTTCCTTCCTTCCTTCCTTCCTTCCTTCCTTCCTATACCTCCTTCCCTCCCTCCCTCCCTTCCTTCCTTCCTTCCTCCCTCTCTTCCTTCTTTCCTTCCTTCCTATACCTCCTTCCCTCCCTCCCTTCCTTCCTTCCTTCCTTCCTTCCTTCCTTCCTTCCTTCTTTCCTTCCTTCCTATACCTCCTTCCCTCCCTCCCTTCCTTCCTTTCTCCCTCCCTCTCTTCCTTCTTTCCTCCCTTCCTTCCTTCCTTTCCTTCCTCCCTCCCTCCCTGTCTTCCTTCCTTCCTTCCTTTCTTCTTCTTTCTCTTTTTTCATTAAAAATCTTCGTTTAAATGAAGTCGCAGGTGTTGTTGTTGTTGTTATATGGGGCAATAAATATCTGAGAGAGGAAAATGCAGAGGAGGTGCTCTCACATGGTGTTAGAGATGATTCAACCCAAGTCATCACCCCACTGCATGAATGGCTAAAAACTCGCCCTCCTGGCCTCAGTTAATGAATTGTAGCATCTAAGTATTAGCAAGCCAATAGTCAGTCACACATACCTACATCTTATTATCATTATTATTTTTTAGTATTCACATCCCACTTCTCTCTTATCCAAAATACTTTAGATGCTCACAACCAAAGAATAATGCAACCGTGCTCATGGAATAAATATGAAATCAAGCGATACAGAGGGAAGCTACTCAAAGATACATGTACAATGGCATTCATATCATGAATAGCTGCTTTCTCGTCTCTTCCAAACACTTCTACTCATCTTGCTAGAATTCCCACTCTGTGAACAGCAAGGGGCTACCTATCTTCTACTTGTCAGAACATTTTCTCCTTCTTTGGACTTTATTCAGTGGTTCTCAACAGAGGGTTTGCATTAGACTCCTAAGGAGAGCTTGTAAAAACAAACGACAACAAAAAGCAGATGCCTGTAGGACGCATCAGTCCAATTGAATCAACTTGGGTAGAATGGAGTTGGATCTGTAGGACACTGCCCCTTCTGTAGCCCCCAAAAGTACAGGATGATGTTTACTTATTTCCAAATTCTTCAGGGTCCAGATTGTGGTCACTATTCTTGATGTTTCGTATCTCTTTGACCACAATTTCCCCATATTTTTTTTTAAAGTTCATTTATTTATTTTGAAAGAGGGAGATAGACAGCGGGACAGAGAGAAAAGGAGAGAGAGAATCCCAAGCAGGTTCTGCGCTGTCAGTGTCGAGCCAGATATGGGGCTCAAACTCACGAACCACGAGCCCGTGACCTGAGCTGAAATCAAGGGTCGGAGGCTCAACTGACGAAGCCACCTAGGTGCCCCACCCCATGCTGCTACAATCACTCTGGCACCAACTCTCCACCCTTTTCTCCTTTATCTACACGCGTCTTCAACTGGCCCTGATTCACGAACAATTTTAGAACCTGGCTATCGTTTTGCCTGCCATTTCTCCACTTATCATCGTTCTTGAAAATGTGGTGTGGTCAATACAAGACCAGGTTCTGAACCTGGGTTTCAGTCCCAGCTCTGCCATGGTTAATGTTGCTGTCATGGGAAGATTGTTTCCAACCCTCTTTGCCATGAAGTGGGGTTGGTACTCAGGGTGGTAGCACTCCATGTTGGGACCAAATCGGTTGCCATGTTTGTTTCTAGGGGTTATGTGGCCCATATTATGCTCACGCTATTGCCATAACTTTTCTATGAGACCTTGTCTGAATTCTTAGTTTTTCTCTGATCGGTGATCTTCCACGAATATTTCTAATCATATGACTCCTCTGCTAAAAACTTCCCCTATCTTCTCAGTACCTATTAGATACAATCTGGTTTCCTATGAGCAGCATAGAAACTGTTCACTGAGCTGGTTTCCAACAAATCTCCCAACGGTGCCTTCCTTCATTAACGTCTCCCCACTTGTCCCTCACTCCAATGTTGTATATTACGGATCCTGTACATACAGTTGCATGTTTATACCAACATACCATGACCACACTTTATGAATATGTGGCCATGTTTCTTCCAGTAAGTTTTACAAGCTCTCTAGGCTTTAATATCCTCAGATATAAAATTAGATACTTACCTTGAGAGATTCTGTGAGCATTAGACATGTTTACAAATCCACGTGTACATGGACACACATATTTACAGACACACATATATGTTTACAGACCCATGCATATCCAGACGTGTTGGTAAAAGATACATGCCCATTACAGGGATTAAAAAAAAAAACAAAACTGCAGTAGCTGCTATTAATTTTGTCATCAAAACACTTCTTTATCATTATTATGGTATTACTACCATCATTATTGTATCCCTTCTGTGAAGCTTGTCCTGTGCCCCCTTCTCCTTACTCTCCGGGTCCCCCCCAGCCCTTCGTACCTATGGCTAGGTTACACCTTTCCCCTTGGCTGTGATTGCTGGCTTATATAACTAGCCGTCCCACTAACGTATGATCTTTTTTGAGGACATGCTCGGCCCAGGATCTGCTCCCTGGAAAGACCATGTGCCCGCGATCGGATTCACAGAGGGCTCACTTCCAATACTTTTATGCACCCACAAGTCATCTAGAAGAATCGAAATTACCCAACATTGGAGAACCAACATTGGAGAACATTGGAGACTGACAGGCTCCGTGCTATGGCTCAGCTTTAGTGAAAACAGAAAAACTGCCTCCTGAAAAGGTCGATGCCCTTCTGGGTGGAGCCATTCCTCTGGATGGGCCCCTCTTCGATTTTACCACCTCCTGAGCTGCCGGTCTTCTGAGCTCCTCCGCACTGTGATTTCTCATTAAAAACCTGTCTCCCTGCCCTTCTTCATCTCTCTCTCTCTCTCTCTTTCTTCTCTTTTCCTCCTAGACTCTCTCCACCCCTCACTCCTCGCCTTTGGCCTTTCCTGTGCTCTCAGTCACCACGCAAGTGACCCGCATCTGTTCATCCCGCACTGGTGTTCCGGCTTACCTCCCTCTTCTACCTCTCAGTCTCTTGCCAGTAACAATCCGGCGATGAAGCTCTGATTTAAAATCCATCCCGGAGAAAATCAATGGCAAAACATCTATGGATTCCCCCGCCCCCGCCGCCCCGACACATATCATAATTACAGCAAGTTATTTCTGTGAACGTGTGTATGGGAGAAAGGCAGGTGATGCTCGTTCAAGAAAGCCAGCGTCTGGTCTGTCGTGAAAGGTGAGGGGTCCCAAGGTGTCCAGAGGAGGCGACATCAGGTGGCTGAGTCAGATGTACCAAAGGGCCGTTTCTCTTTCGTAGCTTCAACCCTCAACTGGGAGGGACTACAGGGAAGGCCTCGCTCTTCACAAACACTCCAGGATAAAGTGATCGGCAGATTACAAGTAAAGCCTCTCTTTAGCCATTCCACATCTCCTGTCAGACAGAGCCGGTTAAATTACAGCGCAGGCCACAAATGCATTGATCATCCACTCAGCTCGTTCGACCTGGGATTTTAAAGATCCAGGCCAAGGATAAGTGAAGTCATCTTAGCAAAGTTTATATTCGCAAGGAGGGTTAACCAAGTTCAAAGAGGTGAGGTTTGGGGGAGAGGGCCCCAACTCCCCAGCGTCGAGCTCGATTTACGCATAGGCTTCACCAGTGAATGTTCCCTTACAGCCTATGAAGGGTGTTGAGAGAACACACAGATGATGCCGTGGCCCCTGCTCCTAAATGACTTACATGTGTCTCTACCAGCGCCTCGCCCGCCCCTCCCCTACCTTGTAAAGGGAGGCTCAAAGGACACACAACGTCACTACAAGTGGCCTTTGTGCCGTTCCGAGGGGCAAGGTGAGTATTCGAGATGAAGCATCCCTCGGGTCCTCATACATTCGAGGTGGCATCACGTATAAAATCGCTTTCGTTATTGCCGTTTGGACAAGACGCTCTCACAATAAGCTGTAGTCACCCTTGTTCAGCCTGTAAAACACAACAAAGGTATAGAATCTTTGCATGATTTTTATAGGCCAGTCTTCATAAGGAAAAGATAGGCCATTTTGAAGCCAAAACAGAAAAAAAAAAAAAAAGATGAATCATTAGAAACACTTAAAAATTCTGTGCATGACATTCTTCCTTATTAAAAAGACCCATTGTAAATTGGAAAGTTCCGAAGTCTTTGTGGTAGGGAGAATGAATTATAATGACATCACTGGGTCATGAACTAGGCCCACTGGCTACTTTCCAGAATGAAATTGACTAGGAGAGATCAGATGAGCCCATTCGTAGCACAAGACATCTGGGAGGCAGCCAGGGAATAGAGGTTCAAGCCCCCTATTTAGGACACACTTCTGGTTCCTCTTCATCATCAAATACAATCGTGGTTTCCCAGGCAAGGCATCTAGCCTAACAATGCAGTTCAATTCATATTCTAAAGAACACCCAAAAAGTTCTTTGTACTCATTCCTCACTGAAAGACCTCATGAAAAATATTAACGTGTCAACATCTGGCTGACACCTTTGCTACATTTTTATCATGTCGCCGATGGGAAGCATTTTGCCTTCAAATAAGCATAATTTTCCAGTCGTTTCCATCTCCTTTTTTTTTTTTTTTTTTTTTTTTGTCTCTCTCCCAGCGTAATAAATGGTGTCTGAAGCCCAAGAGAAACTCATTTCTGTTAACAGATCATTTGTAAACCTTTAAGGGCAGCTGGTGAGGAAGGGGCATTTTTTTCTTCTGTCTTAACTTCCCTGGTTGTCTCTCTAAATGCAAAATGACACCTCATTTAAAGCTTTCTGGTGTCATCTTAATCTCCCTTATTTTACACTTTCTACCTTTTTGATATTGCTATAGACTGCATGGAGGCTTTTTACCTAATACTGTAATACCTATTATCTGAGGCATTTAGGTATATAGGCTCTTTCCAGCTAAGAATAATGCAGATCAATTGGATGTCAGCAAGGCAGTAACATCAGTATATATATATATATATATATATATATATATATATGTGTGTGTGTGTGTGTGTGTGTGTGTGTGTGTATTTTTTTTTTCAGGGTAGAAAAGATGTCTACCCAACTGACCTTAAAGCTAGCACATTTCAATATTAATATACTTTATGCATGCATGTGATAACGTTTTACCTTTCTTATGGATCTGTAGGGAAGTCTCATTTTTTCTATAGAGGATTCTTACCTATTCCAAGGGGGCTGTGATTATAGATACTTACTAAGACAAGAATAATTGACCATAAAAACCCTTTTATATTCCCACAATTATTTTTGCATTGACTAAAAGTGTCAAGAAAATCTGATTTTATTAGCCAGTCCCTAATTTTGACTCCATTTAATTTTTTTTCTGGCTCCCCCCCCACCCCAATATGTTTTTAGTCTGAGATAGTTGGCAATTGTACAAAAGAACAATTTGTTACAGAACCTCTACTGAATGGAAGTTCTATAATCCAAGCATAACATCAAGTATCAAATAAAATAAAAATGTATGAGATCAGCAAAGGGGACATGCTCCAAGGTAAGGAACTGATCTAGGGCCTAGAAAAAAAAAAGAGGTTTAAATCAAAATTTGACTGCTCAGCTATGAAGTGAGTCTGTGGAACAAAGGGTCAAATGTAGCTTTGACCCGTCATTCCCCTCCACCCCCCCAAGAGATCGGATCCCGTCAGCACTGAGCTTATTTCCAGTAAGGCGCAAGGAGCAGGGTTCCGCTTCTTAGGAAGCAGCATGGGCAACTCTAAAAGATGCTGGAGGAGAACAAGGAGGAAATGCATTGGGTCTCCAGGAACTAGGGGGCGCCGCGGGCAGCCTCTGCTCTCCAGAATGATAGAAACAAGGATGAATCGAGGATCACAAGTGAATTTGGTGACCCAAAGCATCACTGCTTCTGGAAAGAGCCCTGACCAAGAGAAAGAGGTTAAGTGATCCAGTTTGGCTGCTAATCGGTGGAGAATTAGCAAAGGACTTGGAAACTCCCTTTTAGTACTAGCAATCTGATTTCAGAGACTCTACATGTGTTGGCTTTTCGGAAAGTAGAGGATGGGGTGGAAAGAAGACATGGAAATGATATGGAATGCATGTGACCCTTGAAAACAAAACCCATCTTGGATAGATGATCTATAGACATAGAGACATAGACATAGACATAAAAAATAGCGGGACTTAAGTTTTTATAATTTCCCCAGATCAGCTATGACATCTGCAGCTGCAAATAAGACCCATAGGCACCTCACACCATCAAGTCACCAAGAAGCCAGTTGGGGGCAGACACTTCCCCAGGTGATGGGAGTGGAGTCTGCTGCTACCTGGCCGAGCTCAGAGCTCAGCTCGTTCGACTCAACCTCACACCTCATTCCCAGTCTACCTCCCGAAGGCATCATGGAGGAGAATGGCTTTCAGGTCTTTGAGGACTACAGGTTCACGGGGAGAGGCTATCTCCTCCTCATTTCAGAAGACAACTGGCTGCAGAATCGGGAATTCAGGAGAATTGCTTATAGATCCTGAAGGTGCCCGTGAGAAAGGGGAGCTTACTTTTCGTTCTCCAGCTGTGTGCTCGCCAGAGCCAACAAACTGTAGCATGTCCCAGTGCTCCCATGAAAGAGAAGAACATGGTTGAGAGAGATTTGGTGTGACTTCAACAAAGGCCTACTTGTGTCGTGGGGCAAAATGCTCACAGAGACTTTGTGCAGGATTGGTCAAGAGGCACACAGAAGCTGGAAGTCTACTAAGGAAGTAGATTAAAGTAGGGTGTGAGAGTGGGGCCTGCTGAGGCTGTAATATAGCACACCTGGGGTGAAGACAGAGCCACCGCCCCATCCCAAGTGCCCTCCATGGCCCTCAGAGTATGCAAAAATGGCCCATTAGCTCCATCTCCAACTGAGGAAGCACTGAGATTAAAGAGGGGTCAGGAGACTTGGGCTGCCCAAGAGATTGCTTGGCCAGTGGAAAGGTAGGCCAAGAACTTCTTGACATATGAAGGGAACAGGCAGGATCTTAAGAAAGATGTCTTGGGGTTTAGGCTACACCACCTGAGAGAGAAAGAGTACACGATGAGTGGTGGTTATCAGTTGCAAAGAGAATCAATGGAGCCCAGGACCCGGCCTCTACCTGACTTTCCTAGCAATTTAGATAAATCCTTCCTCTTTTATCTTCTTTCCGGACATCCTCCTTCCAACACCAGAAGGTCAATCAAGGACACGGAAAGCCAATGTGCCTTTAATTTCTCATCTCAGTCACATAAGGCAGGCCAGGGGAGCTTAACCAAAAGGATGGAGAGTGGCAAGAGTGTAAACAAAAACTCCTGCCTCCTCTTCCAATCGAAGAAGCCAGGTTCCAGTCTGTTTGGGGGGGGGGGGTGGCATTTGAGAGAGAGAAGGGAAGAAATTTGAATCTCATATGAGATTTTACTTTTAAAATAGGCTAACTTGAGTTTTAGTATCTGAGAAGGACTAAAAAGTTACAGGACCTTGCCAAGATATTTTTGTAAGAATGGGAAAAAGAAGATTTTGACACAGTGTGGTTGAACATCAGGACCAGAAATAAAACTAAAACCACAAAAAAGAACCCGTCTGGATTCTTACCTAATGTGCTACGTTTCCTTAATAAACCAGTTATAATACTAAGAAGTTAATTGCACCTTCTGCCATTTGAGCAAAACAATCACCTTCTGACTTGCGTAATAATTTAATAGAAGCAACGGGAATACCTGAATAGACCGTTAAAGGATTATGTGTCATATGACCAGTTGTTGATGATTACAAAGCAAACTGTGACTGCTTTGTCAAACTTAGTTACAGGAGTAGGAAGAAAGTCCCTTGCTTCCACACGATCTTATTTATTTAGGAGCACTCACTGCCATTTCTTGCAGCCACTTCCAATTGTCACATTTCATTTAAGAGGTACGACCGCAGGCACCATCTATAAATAAACACATATCACCAATTTCACTCTCAGAATAGATAAGACATCATACCTTACTTTATGCTTTCTGCAAAGTCTCTTTTGGTACCTCAGGGAACCAAGTGACAACCTGGCATATTTTTTGTGTATTATCGAAGAAAAGAGACGCAGACGACAGATACTTCCGGTCAATTAGCATGTCTTTGCTGGGGTGATCAAATCTGTAAGTTCATCTTCTGACCCCGTGGATTGGATGGAGTATGAACAACCACCATGATGAAAGAACAGGGGGCTTCACATTTAAGATTCCACAGACAATAAATTACACTGGTCTCCATTGGCCAACTACTTTTATTTATCATGTATTTCCTATGGAAATCACCATCTGGAGCAGCCTTCGTCCCCGCTTCTCCACCAAATCCACACGAGGGGTCTACTGGCTTTGTCCTGTGAATTCAGGCACCCAGACCGGTCTTGATTCTGGGCATGAAGGCATATTTGGATTCCCTGATCTTTGGTTTGTTTCAATTCAACATTTCAAAATGATCAACACGATCTTGATGTACTGCGTCCCGTACCTCTATCCCTTTGGATACTTCCTTCTTACCCTTTGACTTGGGATTCTTGATACCGTTCGTCTTAAGCCATAGCATGAAGGCTGGACCATAACAAAATGTAGTAAAGTGACTACGGTTTTCACTGCAGAGTACAGAGGGGTAGGTCATCTTCAACAGATTCTTTAGGAAGCGTTCATAATACCTTAAAGATCCTGAAATTAATTTACTCATAGAGATATTAAATACTACTCCAGTTGACTTCAATGACTACTATACTAGTGTCAGGAACAACTTTATTTTCACTTCTCTTTCATCGTAGGAAACTGTCACCTGAAAGAGCCCATAGGTAAGAAGATACCACGCAGTTATAACCAGAAGTGTTATAAACCTTGACCCAGAATGGGAAGTATGGAGTCTCAGACCCAGGCTTTGGAGCTGGATGGACTGGACTCTAAGTCCTGGCTCTACCACTTTCCAGTGGGTGGACCTGGGCAAGTCACTTAATGTTTCTGCACCTTATTTCTAAAATGGAGATAATAATATTTCCTTGATGAGGTGGATTAATGAAACAGCGTGGAAGATAAAAGCCCAGGCTCGATAGCAAGTTGCTCGTGGCTCAAGTCCAAGGTTACCGCTTACCAGGTATGATCCATGGGCAAGTTACAAATGCTTACACTCTCTGTGAGTTGGTTTCACCATCTATTAATCGAGGATGCTAACAGTAACCAAGTCATTGAATTGCTTTGGATATGAATTTAGTTAGTATTGACAAAGTGTTTAGAAAGTGCCTGGCCATGGTTAATGTTCAATAAATGTAAGCCATTATGAATGATATTATTCTGATATAGTATTACTTCTATTACTACCCATAATAATCAAGATAATGAGGTGAATATTAACAGTCTGCTTGGCAGGTTTGACTTGGAGCCAACTGTAATAATCCATTAGTTGATTGAAGGGGGTCTAAACCCAGAAGATTGAAGGACAAAATGTCCCCGAATTGGCCCCACACACAACCACGTGGGATCCCGGTGACACTCCATCGTTACTAGGAACTTAGCAAATTAGTCTTCTGGGGGTTCCCTGTCAGGTCCCAACCCCTGCCTTAGAAGCTCTAGGTTGGGTGGACAGTAAAAGAGGAGATAATGCTAGTTGTCTATTCCAGAAGAATCAATGGTAGTAGGAGAAATTCACTTCTTTGATAACAGCAGCAAAACCGTGCAGTGGTTTTCCTCAGGGAACTGGAAGGTGCTGTATGCTTACCAGACTTAATATGCAACCAGCCGAATAACCAAAAGACAAGACTTTTCACTGATTAGAAGTCCATAAATAAAAGGGCCAAGAAACCCACCATGATAGAGTGAATGTGAAATATATTAGCTTGGCCTTCATTCTTTAAATATGTATATTTATATGATTATATATATTTGCTTTTTCATCTGCTTAATAATTGAATATAAGCAACAGAAAGACCAATCTGTATCTCCTATCACATATATACTATATATATATATATATATATATATATATATATATATATTTATATATATATATATATTTATATGTATATAGACATACATGTGTATGTCTATATACTTTTATGTTGAAGGCACTGTGAGGAATACAGGATAAAAGAATCCTCTGTTTCTCTAGTGTGTATGAAAGTCAAATAAGTACACAAATATCTCCAATGCAAAACAGGACGTAGTAAATGTCAAGGAAACCCACAGATGAAGTACAATTAATGTGCTAAGGCGGTAAGGAGAGTTTCCTGTATAAGGGACCAGACAGGGCTCGACAAAGGAAGTACCATTTGAATA
This sequence comes from Panthera pardus, assembly GCF_024362965.1. Taxonomy (NCBI): domain Eukaryota; kingdom Metazoa; phylum Chordata; class Mammalia; order Carnivora; family Felidae; genus Panthera; species Panthera pardus. Next base: position 6,761,707 of record NW_026526810.1, read on the forward strand.
GCTTTTAGCTTCTGTTCAGGACTCTTATGTCAACCACCAACCCTCTCCCCACTACCACTGGACCAAGCATTAACCCCTGCCAATCATGCTCTTTTCCTCCCTGTGCCTGTCAAAGGTGCTCATAAGACTCACCTCAATGGTGATTCCTCCTATGCCCTGTCTCCAAGTAGATTTGACCCTTCCTTATTTGGAAACACACACAACTCTCTGCCCAGTTCTCTCCCTTTGAAATCTTAGTTCATTTTTCCATTACTCTCCCTGTCTTCTTTACTGGGCTGTGATCCTTGTCAGGGAATGGGAAATGTCTTTGAGTCCTCGGCACCCAGAGATTCAGCACTTTGTGGAATGACTGAACTCTGCCTTTTTTTTTTTAATGTTTATTTTTGAGAGAGAGAGAGAGAGAGAAAGAGCAAGCAGGGGAGAGGTAGGGAGAGAAAGAGAGAGAGAGAGAGCGGGAGACAGAGAATCATAAGCAGGCCCCGGGCTATTGGTGCAAAGCCTGATGTGGGGCTCAAACTGTGAGATCGTGATCTGAGCTGAAGTCAGATGCTCAAAGCACTGAGCCACCCAGGTGCCCCTGAACTCTGCTTTTGAAAATGGAAGAAAACTCCTGGAAAAAAGAAGAGCTCTCGTGCCCTCTCTGAAAAGGAAAAATGTGGAGGAAGGGGAGAAAGGAGCTAGTATATGTGATTGCCTGAGGATACAGGATATGATTTAATCATCATGTCCAAGCATTCCTACTTGGCATTATTATTTCCTTTTACTCCTGTGGAAGTTGAGGTACAGAGAAATAAAAGGATTTGTTTAAAGTCTTAGAGCTGTTAGGGGTGCCTGGGTGGCTCAGTCGGTTAAGCAGCCGACTTCGGCTCAGGTCACGATCTCGCGGTCCGTGAGTTCAAGCCCCATGTCGGGCTCTGTGCTGACAGCTCAGAGCCTGGAGCCTGTTTCAGATTCTGTGTCTCCCTCTCTCTGACCCTCCCCCGTTCATGCTCTGTCTCTCTCTGTCTCAAAAATAAATAAACGTTAAAAAAAAAAATAAAGTCTTAGAGCTGTTGAAGTGAGCGGCAGGGATTCGAGCCCAGGTAGTTTCCTTCACCGGCTGATGTTCCCCAATGAGGAAATACATCGGCAGAGTGATGTAGATATACGACCTATGGATGTCACTGGGCGTTAAAATGCCAATCGCCACCTTGACAAAGTTTACAGTGGGTGTTTCCCATCACTCCCAAGACCACCAGGGAGTTGGCTCTTTAAAAAAAATTTCACTTACCTGGTGAAAATGTATCTGTCCTAGAGAAAAGAAACTCCATGTTCTTTATCCTTCTCTTTTTCCCTCTGTGCTCCCTTCTTCCATCTCTTCGATTTCTCGCTCTACCAGAGGACCTTCTTCCAGAGGATGATTCCCTCCCTAAGGTGATGATGAAGATGATGATGATGATGGTGATGATGATTGGGTCAAGCTTCTGCTAGGGTTTTGCTGTATTCTATCAAGAGCCTGCCCTGTGCCTCAGTTTCTCAAATGGTGCAAGATTTAAGGTTAGATTTCAATCCTGTATACCCTAAGAAATAAGATAAGCTGAATTATTTGTTTAAAAAGTATTTCTTGGGGAACCTGGGTGGCTCAGTTGGTTAAGCACCCAACTCTTGATTTCGGCTCAGGTCATGAGCTCATGGTTGTGCGACTGAGCCCTGCATCAGGCTCTGTGCTGACAGCATGGGGCCTGCTTGGGATTCTCTCTCTCCCTCTCTGCCCCTCTTCCCTACTCTCTCTCTCTTTCTCTCAAAATAAATAAATAAACATTAAAAAATTACTTTTTAAGGAAAAATCAGGAATGAACAGAATGATTTACATGGAAATTTTGACATAGTTTTGAATTAGAAAACAAGAAAAACTAGAAATAATTTTAATATTTAATGATAGGAGTTTAATAAAATATGGTAATCTATGCACATAAGATATTCTAATTGATTAAAAATATGTTTTCAAAGAGAACATGAGTTGCAATATGGTTGTGGTATGTTATTAATCCGGATGTTGGATTACAAAAATATGAAAACCAAATTCTAATTTTATATAAACCATAGTATATAAATACATGTATGTGTTTGAAGAAAAAAAAATGGAAGACAATATGTTAGAAAATAAACAGTAGCTAGCTCTCATTGGTTCTATAGCTGGTGACTCTTTCCATAATTTCCTCATTTTCTCCTGTTAACATGAAATACTTTGGCAACCAGGAAATCTATCTCACCTGCTTGTCCTTTCAGTTCTGCTCTCCCTAAAAAACAAAAATTTTTTTAATTGGTTGGTTCATCCCAACCAGTGTTTCCAGGAAGGAAGATCTACCACCGGGGAATCTCTTGTTTATTTACCCTCCTCAATCTTGCTTCTACCAATCCGCTTTCCACATCACGCCCTTTGATACATTTCAGTGCATTGAGAAAAACTTATGCGTCAGAATGCGGCAGATCGACGCTTCACCCAATTTTCCCATATGGATTAGCTGTGCAATCTCAGGAAAAGTACCTGCTCTGAGCCTCCGTTTCCTAATGAGGAGTGAATGGGATAGCGTGGGTGAAGCAATCAACCCAGGCTCTGGGGCACGATACACTGGTCATGAACACACATAATGAGCTTCTCTTGGCTACCTTTCTCTCTGTGCCTACCCAGACTTCATGTCGGATCCCCATTCCAGTCCTTCCGGAAGCCTTCCATGATTCTCCGTGGACAGCCATGATGTCCATTTCTTAAGTATGCATTCTGTACGACTCAGTTAGCCCTTATATATAGCCTCTTGTGCTTAGCGACTCCACGGCAGGTCCCCAACAAAACTAAGAGCAGCACCCCCCCACCCCCATAGCATCCACGACTCTGTTTATAAGCTTTCAATCAGCAGCTCATGATGAGGAGCTGAATCTTTCTGAGTTGAGTTTTGAAGGTCAAGGTATATTTATGAAGCCTAACATGGAGTGGTAAAAACTGAAGTCTGCATGCTTCCTCTTGGTTCCCCTGGAACAAGTTGAAGAGCCATCAGGGGCCCGTGGGTGGTGCCCGGTGGCTGGATCTGAGCTGTCAAGATAGAAAGTCATCACCATCCCGAGAGACAGGAGGGCTCAAAAAGCCCCAGAATAGTCCTGATTCTTGTCAGACTGTGGAAAAGCGCTTTGAACATAAATTGGTGAGTGCATTTGATAAGGTGAAGTAAAGTAGGTTGGCTCCTACAGCTGTAATTTGTTCCCCCTTACAATTCCGTCAGTCAAATGGATTCCTGGGGAACTAGGCTTCTATGGGATGGAAGCAGAAAAGGAGAAAAGAGCAGACACACTCAAGAATATCAGTCTGAGATATATTTCTGCTGGTATTTGCAGTAAAAAGTTATTGATATGCCAAATCTAATAATTAAGTCTCAAGCTTTTAGGCCATAATGACTTCTCAGTTGAGTAGACTGTCTTAAAATTTTTTTAATGTTTATTTATTTTTGAGAGAGACAAGACAGAGACAGGGTGTGAGTGGGGAGAGGCAGAAAGAGAGAGTGAGACACAGAATCCGAAGCAGGCTCCAGGCTCTGAGCTGTCAGCACAGAGCCGGACGCAGGACTCGAAGTGACAAACCACGAGATCACGACGTGAACCGAAGTCGAGCACTTAACCAACTGAGCCACCCAGGCAACCCCAGAAGGTCTTTATTTTACATGTGAGAAGCCACTAGATTTGTTTTGTTTTCTCATATTCTTGCTTGTCTTCCAATCACTGAGCAACATAAATAAAGCTATTTTGAAACTTGGCCTTTTCAAACCAGTCGGTTAATATATACATTTAAAATAAGACTTTTTTTCAGAGATGCTTTCATCGTCTTTTTAAGGTTTTTGTTTGTGTGTTTGTTTGTTTGTTTAATAAGGAGAAAGTAAACTACATTAACCTCTTCTTGATGGTGACTAGAATGTAATAACAGGAATAAGTATACAGATAGGAAATATGTGTTGAGCTATGGGTTGAAATATGCTTTATTCAAAAAGGTGAAATATGGGGGCCCTTGGTGGCTCAGTAGTTTCCGACTCTTGGTTTCAGCTCAGGTCGTGATCCCAGGGTCGTGAAATTGAGCCCCGCTTTGTGCTCGCACTGGGCAGAGAGCCTGCTTAAGATTCTCTCTCTCTCTCTCTCTCTCTCTCTCTCTCTCTCACACACACACACACACACACACACACACACACACAAAGTTGAAATAAAACTGCTCTAAAGGATGCAAGGAAGAATCCTTTTTTTATTACGTTGTCTCCATGAATGGAAGTTTCATTGACTTTAGCCATTTTTTTTAGGAAACTTAGAAAAGGAAAAGAAGCTTTTAAGAAAGCTTTGGTCAGAAATATAAATAAGATGTTGATTTCAGAGAGTAATTAGTGCTTTGTTCCTCTTGAATAGCAAGTGAGGGAGGTTTGTTGACTGTCTCGTTCAGTCCTATCGATCTGCCAAAATTTTACAGAACTTAGTAACATCCATGAATTCTTTTTACATACGGTTATCTCTGTCCCTTTTGGGAAATCTTACTTGTGTTATCTCATGTTTCGTCCTTTCTTTTCTTTATTTGAACGTCACAAAAATGTTGAATTTGTCTCACTTGCAGGTAATGATTTTTATGAGCTCATGGGGGGTTGTCCTCAATGCTACCACAAAAGCTCCCAGCAGTCAATGAATCGTGCAGCGTATTTCAGTGTTCTTCATCCAGGATTGCTACAGAGGCAGAGATCTGTCTGTAGAAATACTTTTAAAAGTTGGGAGTAAAGAATATTCTTCTAATATTGCTGGGTCTTTTTCTAACTACAAAAGCTGTACACCCATTGTGAAATAGTTAGGAAGTAGAAAAAAATAGAAAGGAGTGACGAACCTCACCATCCCCGTAATATTGACATCTTAATTTATATCTTCCTGTTATATAAAATACATATATACATACAGGGAGCAATGTAGAATTTTACACTCTGATTTCTTTCCACTTACATCAGAAAGGGAGCATTTTCCTCTGTCACCAGAGTTTTCAAACTTATTTAATAATTATTTACACATTCATTGCCTGAATAAACTATAATTGAAATTGATACTGGTTTTGAGACTACTTGGGATTTTTACCTGAAAAAAAAATCTACTTTTGACATAGGCGTGATTTTATACAGTTTAATTTGTTCTGGCTTACATATGCCCAACCACTTCCCACCCCAATGCCTGAGTCATACATAATTAAGTTCTTCTTCTAAATTTGATGAGTTTAAAAAGCATAATGGACCTTTTCTGAAATAATAAGAACTAAGATTCAAGTTAAAGAAAAATACCTTCATTTACATGATAATTAAAGGGTAAACAACAGTTTACTTGTCATTCTGTAAATTCTGACTCATAAACTTGAACTAGAACTTTGAACTCTAGAGCAGGGGGTAAACATACTATGAGCCAAAGGCCAATTCCAGTCCAGTAATTGTTTTTCTATCATCTATGAGCCAAAGATTCTTTTTTTTCTTTTTTCAACATTTGTTAATAGTTGAAAAAAATCTAAAGAAGGATGATATTTTCTGACACATAAATATGAAATTCATATTCTAGGGCCTGTGTTAAAGTTTTACTGAAACATGGACAACAATCATCTGTTCACATATCTTAATGGTGGTTCCACCATTGAGCTGAGTTACTGCTACAGAGGTCGTATAGCTATTTGGCATCCTGTCTTTTATAGAAAAAGTGTGCTGACTCTGGCCCTAGATGATGAAGTTTTTAGTGGGCTAGCATTAGAAAAGTCCAGGTTCATTCTCTCTCTGCCCTCGGTCCGGATCTTCTTCCTTTTTTAAATTGAATTTAATTTTTTCGAACAGTATTATTTGTGCCCATCAGTATTCATTTGCCTATCAGAGCTGCCTTTGAACTTCAGGAAAGCCGCCATCTTGTTTTTGTTCGCTTCTCTGAAGCTTAGTGTCTGCAACATGAAACACTAGTAAGTTCTTTAAACTCCTTGTTATCTTGAAACAGGGCACGACCTTTACCCAATTTATTTAGTTATGGAGGAGGAGGATGAAAGATTGGGTCCTAAGTGTTGTTCAATGGTATGACATGGTTTTCCCTGGAAGGCAGCCAGGACTGATGCTTATGAGGTGTTTGTCTGATGAACTGTACCCCTGTGACACTAAGCAGAGCCAGAAGGAGGTGGCAGTCCATCTTTCTGACTCAGGTTTGATTTACAAATCAGAAGAATGCGCAAAGCCCGCGGAAGCCAGACCCACCCTTCACACAGTCTAACAAGGAAATAATGACCCCTGCTTGTGAATAGCCATTGGGATGGTAGTATGATTTGGATGGTTGTTGAAGTGTAATATGGTATTTTCACGAAAGCAAAATAGACCCTAGGCAACCGCTGACTATGATGTTTGTTTTAGTAACTGGAAGTGTGGACAATGATTATTAGCCTGTGTCTGTGGGTGACAAAGAATCTCTCTGATTAAAGGAAGCCACGTATTGAATGTATGGAAACTTCTAACATAGCTCACATGAACAGAAAAAAATGACAAACAAGTCGGGAGGTGGGAGGAAGGAAACATTGTGCCACAGTGCCTCCAGCATTAAATTCCACATTCCGAAAAGTAAGATGAACTCAAGTATATGACAGTGAAACTCTCTTGTAACAGGATTTCATTATCTGATTAGCTTTCATGAGCTACTTCCTATCACCCCACCCCAGATCTCAACTTCAATCTTGTACATGCTGTGTACAATTTCTTGAGGCTCTAAGAACTCGTGTTCGTTGTAGCCATACAACGAATTCTTTGAGATTGTTTGACAGTGTTTACAAAAAGTGAAATCCTGGTTATCTGGGGTCAGTATAGACCATAATGACTTTGCAAAGACGTGATTGCTTTATTTGGGTTACTGTATTAAGTGTAAGTAACGCTTGCTTTTTTCAATTAAAATAGCATTCTATTTATGGTAGAAAATTTTGAAAATACAAAAATTTTAAACGAAACAAAAATAACCTCCATAATCCCTCCGCCCAAAACATTATTTAACATTCCATCTTTGCCATGATATTTTTTTCACAGTCTTAATTATACCCAAAGTTCAGTGGAGTCTGTTGCTTTTTACTTAACTTGATTGCATAATTCGGAGATAAGACGTTCACAATGATCTGGAAAATGACTTCGAGATGGATAGGCAACCTGTTAAAATATTTGTCTATTAAAAATAAAACTGAATTCTAGACAAAAAATGCATTTTCTCAAGTCACAGAATAAGCAAAACTTTTGTAACTTCCTTCTTAACCTCATGACTTCTTTTTTGGCCATCATTTTATGGTCTGGGTAAAGACCAAAATTTTTTAAAAAGTGGGGTGGGGGGAAGACAAAAAAAAAGAAAGAAAGACAAGTCAAGAAAAAATGAGAAGGAAGAGCCAGAGAATTGAAAAGAAAATACCACATTCCCAAAATACATCTGGTCCTGCTGAGAGTAATAGCATTTGTGTAAATGTGTAGACAAGTCCCTAAGATGACTTTTTTTAAGCCTACCTCTTTGATACGAACTGTTCAAACCCCACAGTACACACATTTGAAATTCAGTAAAGAAAAATAGACCCAGAACAGAATTCATTTTTTTTTTTTTAATTCTAGAATCTTTTAAATCAAGTTTGCATTGCACTTTTTCACTCTTTGTTTTCATACAGAGACAAACTAGATGCCAAGACAGGGCCAACGTAACAGTGGTGTGGCCAGGATTGAGCTGGAAGGGAGCTGTGTCTGTGCAATGGGTCATACAGCATGGCTGTGGCCAGCCTCAAGAGCCATCTAGCCCAACACGAAAGTAGACTCCGATGCCACCAGGGACCATTCGTTCCTGAAGTTCGGCCCTCTCTAATTTGTTTACAGCGCCCATAACAAGTTTTTCCTCGAGGTCTTCTTTTCTGAGACATCTACGTACTAGGGCTGTGTCTGCCCCTGATACAAAGACCCCAAATGCTACTTACTGTCTTCAAGGGAACCAGGCGAGACTGTAATCTGAGCTTTTTTTGGTCTCTCTCTACACTGCAACATCGTAACATTGAAGTGTAGATTTATGGCATGCTTTATGTATATTTTCTTAGTCCCAAGGCCCCCCTTTTCACAGATACATACACAACATGTCATGTAGAAAATATAAATTGTTGATCGTACAGGCACTTTCTTCCTTTTTAAACCTTTCCAAAGGTCTTTTTGTTAAATACACCCAGATGCCGTTTGACAGATGAGGGGCTAATTGCTCTGTGAATTACCTCTATCGATTCCTGTTTCATGTTGAGCCAAACAAACAAAAGATATTAATGCTTTGAAAAAAATGAATGATGACCTTTCTCTGCAAACACAGCTTGCGGTCTCTGATTATTGGTGATTCCGGAGAGCAGCGGTCAATCGCAATAGCTGTAACGCTATGATCACTATAATAAGCTTGCCTGACCTTCTCTGCCATGTTAAGTGGTTTAAATTTATTTGCCCAACAACAGAAGAGCTTTCATTTAAAGTCACAGAACATTCCATTTAATTTAAAGATGGAGTGTCTTCTTTCCTCCTCGTCCTTTCTTGTCCATTTCCCCATCTCCTACGCGTAGGTCTTAAGTTTCCAAATAGTTTTGCTACTGTAAAATGACCACCACACCTGCGAAATGCAATCCTTCCGTTCTGTTTCAAGTTCGTGGTGCCACTGCCTCTGTTGACTTCTTCTTTCTTGTCTCAACACACTGGAAACATGTTTGTTTCTCTCTCTTTATACGTTTTGTTTGTCCACACTTCCAGTTTAGTGTTGTAGAGTCTATAAGCAATATGGAAGTCAAGAATGCAAGAGGCTGTGTTTCCCTAGCCTGGGAACCATTTTATTTTTCTCTTTAATGAATAAGACCTTGGGCCAATCTTTTCTTTTCTTTCTTTCTTTCTTTCTTTCTTTCTTTCTTTCTTTCTTTCTTTCTTTTTCTTTTTTTTTTTCCGGTCCCCAGAGCAGACCCTTCTGGGCCTGATGACCTCAGATCATCTTTCCAACTGGGGACATACTAATTTCCTCTATCTCTCTACGTCCACAACCATTTCACGTAAATGTCAGAGCCGTAATTGGCAGCTAAGAAAACATGCTTGTGGGCCTTTAAGGACTTCCTGACTTTTTCTCCACAAGCCTTCATGCTAGTGAACATGAGTAAACCACAATGGCTAAAGCTCTGAATGGTTAGGAAGTGACAACCCCCCACCCCCCTTGGTTTCAGTGGAAATCTCTTGAAAAGGGTACCTCTGGACGCTTCCATCAGTTTCCTGGTAAGACACAGGCCAAAAATACCAAGGATGTAGTTCCCCTTAGGATAGTCTGGTCCCTGTGCTGTAAGATTAAAGCAGGAAGTGAAGAGAAAAACACCACAAATAATCAAAAGGCTTCCTGCCTTCGTCTGGCATTCTCAAGAAGTTAGGTCTGAATTTAGATAGAGTTGAGCAATGTTAAGAAGACTCTCCTTAAACATTATCTCTAGCTTCTATTCAAGAGAGTGACCGATAATGTTGGTAAGCCATTTTTTTAATTTTTGAAATAATTTTTTTACATTTATTTATTTTTGAGAGATACAGAGCACAAGTGGGGGAGGGGCAGAGAGACAGGGAGACACAGAATCCCAAGCAGGCTCCAGGTTCTGAGCTGTCAGCATACAGCCTGATGTGGGGCTCGAGCTCGCAAACCACGAGATCATGACCTGAGCCGAAGCGGGACGCTTAACTGACTGAGCCACCCAGGTGCCCCGGGCAGCCATTCTTGAAGTGCCCCTGACTTCCCTATGCTGAGAACCATTTGGAATCTAAGAAAACGTGAGGTGTGGTTCCTGCCCGTGTCGGGTTTGTCACTGGGCTCTCAAGGCACCAGCCTCTTTGTCAACAGTGGGATGTTGGCAAACGCAGTCTGGCTTGCTATATCTAGAATGCCTTTCTATGCTCCTCCCCTTGAAAATCCAACCATAGCGTCTCCTAAACGCTACATACTCTTTATAATTTTCCTAGGCTCCATCCCTCCTCTTCCAGGATGCTTTGGTAACGCTCTATGAAGGATTCGCCACAGCACCCCATGCATACTTCTAAGTGAGCACTTTGCCCATCGACTTTATTTACTGCTCCGTTTATCTCTTTCCACTAGAAGTTTGTCCCGTGCATCTCAAAGTGTTGCCCACAGAATGCAACGCCCATTATGTGTCCAACTGACGTTTGAAGATGAAGAAGCGAATGAACAGCTGATTTGGATTGCGTCACATAAATACTGCTACACAACAAACCATTCTAAAATCCAGTGGCTTCGTCCAGCTCTGGTTTAGTGTCACTTGTGCACTTGTAGGTGACCCAGGGCTTACTTGATCAAAGCTGAGCTTGGCTGGGCAGGCTGGGCTGAGACGGCTCAGCTGGGATAACTCTTGTTCTCCGTGTTCGTTTTTGTCTTAAGACCAGCAGGAGAAGGAAAAGTAGGACACTGGCAAAGCTCTTAAGACATACTATCATTTCCACATTATTCTACTGGCCACAGCAAGCCACACGGGGAACCCCAAGTCAAAGGACAAGTCAATACACTCTTTGTCTGTAGCCACATGACAGAGTCACATATCAAAGGGCATGGGAACAAGGAGAGATGAAAAACCGGTCCCGGGAATGCAGCAAAACCTATCACGAAGGAAAAACTGGTGGGTAACTCTATTAAAGGAAGAACCGAATATTGGTTACTACCCATTAGAGCCATTTGACTGATCTTCTTAATCCTCACGTTACCAATCCATAGCCCAACAACCCAATGGCTTATGTGGTCCATAAATAGTCACCAAATTAAGTTGGATCACAGATGGGAAATTTTTAGAAAATCAGGATTGAAAGAATTTTGATAGCTTCGCTTTTAATTTTTTTTTTAAAGAAGGTATGCATGGTGGGCAGATGTGTGATAAACACAAAACAAGAAGTTTTAAGCACAAAACGGCTGTCCTTTACGAACGAAGATGCTTTCGCTTGCGTTTACATGTTTCACCACGGAAGTAGGTTTAAACATTTTCAAAGCCCTAAAAGTAGCTCACACAGTGAACTCATCTTCCCCTAGACTCCTTGTGTCCCTTGCAAGCAAGCTAGGAGAAATGTCACGTACACATGGCCGGGCCTTCGTTTTTACAGTTGCTGCTCAATCACTGCTTTTGTGTCAAGGCTCCAAGGTTCAGGCATTGATTTACCAGGAAGAGCAAAGTTAACTTAAAAACAGAAAAGGCCCTGGCAGTAATCAAGCCCTGTGAATTCCTGGCCCTCTTCCTGAGAGCCCCAGTGAGGCCCACTCAACTGGGCCAACCCCACACCATGCACACTGGATTGGTGGTCCTCTTATCATAGAAAATTCCACCAGTGCAGCCAAAAAATACAGAAGGAAGCACACAAGAAAAATGTGAATAAAATATGCAGGCCTGCGAATTGAGTTTTATGAAAAGAAAAAAAAAAGGAGAGGAATTTCTCTTAGCTCTTTTTCATAGTTCATAGGACAAGAAACAATGGGACAAATCACTTATCAAATGTGAATAGTTTTATTTTTTTTAATGGCAAATTAGGCCCTATAAGGGTAGGGTAGCTTTAAAACGTCGCTCCTAATTTTTGCCCTATCATCAGATAATTTAGACGTGACTATTTCATAAACAGAAAGCTACGTTTTTCTACCATTTCCCTCACATTTCACGCGCTAAAGGGTTTGTGTTGATTAAAGGTGTGCAAATCCAAATATGCCGAACACATCCTTGCTCCTTGCCTTCAGTTTTTAACCTGGCAGAATCCTGGCCTATAGCTAAGAAATACTCGGTGCCTTGGGGAAACGAGATCCTTTGGGTTGGGGTTGTTGTTTGAATACAATAGCATTTCAGAATATTGTCCTCCTAGTTTCGCCCGTGAAAGTGGAAGATGAGGACGTTCTTTCCTCTTGTGCCCCGTCACCTCCCTGATTTGTCTGTTCTTTAGGTACACGGAGTCTGCCTTACATGGGCCAACGTCAGCCTTTGAATTTTTCCACCTTATCATTCTTCCCTGTTCTGTCATTCACTCAGAAAGGAGGTCAGAGCCTCGTCGGAGGGGGCAGGGAAGGGCACACAGAATCGCCAGGGATGGGAAAGTAAGCAGCTTTACAAATATTCACAGCTGAAGCTCCCTGTAGCCATGCTCCGTTTCCAGTGGCCTTTAAAAAGGGAAATTCATAAGTTATTTTTCCATAAAAGGGAATCAGCGCTGAAGTCCGGCTTCCCGGAGACCTCAGACACGGAATCACAGCAGCCCTCCCTGAGGTCCCAGGCACAGAATCCGGCTCCCCTCCCACATCCCTGTCCATAAGAAAAGAGTTTTCCCACTAGATAAAGTAATTAAAAACATTCTCAGAATAGAAAGCAAAATGCCGTGGGCCGGCCAGTTTTTCAGGAAGAATCAATGTATTGCATATTTACACTTTGACGCTCGGACGGTGATTAAGACTGTCATATTTGGGAAGCCGTTGCTTATGAAAATAAATAGGTAAAGTGCGCAAGAGTAGTTCTGCCTATGTCTCCTCTGTTACCCAACGTCAGGGAGAATCCTTAACAAGACACAAGGCACCAGCCCGTGTGAAGTCATTGGGTATCTCCAAACTGGAACCTCGCTTTGTAAATCCTGTCTAGGTAAATTACCTTTCCAGTGCAGGGGATTTCCTTTTAGGAGATTCCTTGGGAAGGGCCTCCAGGGAACGGACTAACTTTTTAATGGTTCGCTCAGATTAAGAGGAAGGAAATGTGAATCCCTCTGGGGGAAGGCACCACTCTAGGCTGTCCGCATCCTGTAATTCTTCCCGAGTCCGTGAATCATACTTTTAAGACTCCTTTTCAAGGGCCTTTGTCTTCCTTTAAGAGAAGGCCAAAGCAGAAAAGACGAGGTTTAAAATAGGTCTCAATCAAGCTTTTGCCAGAAAAACAATCACAGATTCTCTCCCTGTGGACCCGGAGGAGGTCGTTCTGGGTCCTTTGCCTCCATGCCTCCCCTCACCTGGCACGGTACTTGACTGGATTACTTTGTTATTTTCTTTGTTTTCAGAATTAAGATGACTTCTAATATCATCTCAGTGTCCTGGGGCTACAATTCTGGACCACGTTTCCCTTTATAACCAGCCTCAGAGTCTGATTTCACTTACACTGTAAGCATTTGAAGAACTGAGCTACCATAACAAGATTTTTCCAAATCTTTTTAGAGAGAAATCTTGCTTGAAAGCCATGCTTTTATTTAATAAAATGTCTTGTAGGTAGGCAATTATAGACTGTGTTTGCACCTTTTCCACACGGCCTGAGCGCTTCTGCAAATAGTTAGCGGGAGTGAGAGGTCGGAGCATTAGATCATTCAAAGTTTCTGTAGAACGAGGTAACAAGAGAAGACTTCTAGAAGGTTCCTCATATTGCACCATCAGTTGCTCAGTGAAGAAATGAAACTTTATTGAGCGTCTACTAATGGTGAAGTATATATTTTTTCAAGCGACCATCCAGAGTGGAAAAACCCTGCATCAAGGACAGATGTGTAATGACAACAAATACCCATAAGAACCTGAACGTAAACGCCGGACTTCGGGTGACACTGACATGCCAACCTAGGTTCATCGCTTGTGACAAACGTACCATTCTGGCAGAGATTTTGATAATGAGGGAGGCCAGGCATATGCGGGGGTCTAGGGGACAGATGGAAAATCTCTGTCCCTTCCACCCAATCTTTCTGTGAACCCCAAACAGCTCTAAAATATAAAGTCTTTTAAAAATGTGCGAAAGTTAATTTAGATGATGTTCGAATGAACAGAAGGCTAGGATTGGTTCGCAGAGATCCGCAATCCCTCACCTGCAATTCTCTAATCTGAGTCCTTCATCTAGGAAATCAACATTTATTCATGTATATTTTTTGGCAGAAGGATCTCTGTGTCAGCCAATATAAACTGGCTTGAATCATATGTAACAAAACATGACCCAAACTGATGTCGGGTATGTAGAATCTCTATATATCCCACTGGCTACGAGTGCGTTAACGATGCCACCCCAGACGTCACTGGTGATAATGGGTAACATAGGGGTATATGTTCCACGTCACTTTCGAAAATCCTAACAGTTCTAAGTTATAAAACACAATCACCCTAAGAGTTTCAGAGAAGAGATTGTGGACCAAGCACTTTGAACCATAGGAAGCAGGGAAGGAAGAAAAGAACAGAAAAAGAAACAGTTCATTTCTACTTTATCCCTTCGCTAATTTCCCGGGAGATTCCAGTCTTAGGGGTCTTTGCAGATCCCCATTATTATAATGGTCGCTTTTCATCGAAATTTACTATCTGCAGTAAAGTGTTAGAACCTGCTAACATAATTGTGATTTCTACTCAGATATATCTTAAAGGTTTTTATATGAATTCTCATAGCATACATTTTGTTTCTGTAAGTCTATTCCAAGAGAGTACCCAGAAACCTGCCTTTCTTTCCTCTGAGCCAGCTGGGACTATGATTGGATGCTTTATCGCTTTCGAATAATGAGACAACACATATATTCGAAAGCCAGATACACTTTCAACTTCAGCAGACTGATGGACTAATCGCATCTTCCGGGTTTAAATTTGAAGCATTACAGCTATGTTCCTGTGCATTTACCTCCACGTGTTAAGATCCCATTACGATAAACAGCAAGTCCCTTGTTTCTGTTAGTTTCCAAGCACACTGTGGGCCAGAAGGTAGAAGTCCAAGAGGCTTCGTTACATCTTTAACTCTGAAGTGATAGTCTTGATATATGGCCATTCAAACATAAAGTGTGACTATATTCATTTAATCTTCAGAAATACTTTCTTTTCTCTCCTTTTGCTTTCGTGGTCCCAGCCTTTAACTTAAATATCTCTTGGACTCCATTTGCCAAATTACTGAATTCTTCTCCATGCTTATATACACTGCATGCAACTTGATGAATGCTTGAAATGTGAGGCAGGTGATTTAATTTTCTAGAGCCTATTCAGGCCAAGGCAAAGGGTATTTAGCATTTATTTATTTATTTATTTATTTATTTATTTATTTTAACATTTATTTACTTTTGAGAGAGAAAAAGCGACAGAGGCGTGAGCAGGGGAGGGGCAGGGAGAAGGAGACACAGAATCCGAAGCAGGCTCCAGGATCCGAGCTGTCAGCACAAAGCCCGATGCGGGGCTCGAACTCACGGACTGCACCAGATCATGACCCGTGATGAAATCGGACGCCTAACAGACCGAGCCACCCAGGTGCCCCAAGGTTATTTTGCATTGAAGGGCATACTGGAAAAGTACATATTTTTAAAGCTATTAGACTTTTAACAGATAATCTAGATTTTTAAAGACATTCACATTTTTTCTGACTTAGTCCTACTAGGGATTAGGGTTAACAGTTTCCTTTTTGAATGTAAAAATTGCAGCCATGTGAGCAAAGACACCGAAAGATGCAACGCTAGATTTTGCTTCTATGGAGTAATGTTCGTTTGAGACGGCAAACTTGGGAGGTAGCCCTGTTCTTCAGTGATGAATTCTGTGTGTCACAGTTTTCAACACAAACCTAGAGCGTGTGTGCGACGATCACAGGGAGACAGAGCTCAGGCAAGTTCCTGACCATCCTAAACCTCAGTTTAGGTGGCAGCAATGATGGAAAACTGTAGGAAACAGTCAGGCAAAGTTTCTGAGCCATCTATGGCTCAGAAGTTTCTAACCATTGGCCCAGTAGAAATGCCAAGGTTAGCAGAGGCTAAAATTGTCAACAACCGGTTAATTTCATCTCATGTTGCTAATTTCCTTTACAAATTTCATTACTTGGTTGTCAGTTCTCACAGAGGGTCTACATCGGGTACCTGTGAGACAGTTTTGACTGTATTGTTGGAGTTATCGTTGGAGGTTTTGCGGTGTTTTCTGGGTAAGAGAACTGCTTTCATCGTAAAATGTTTGTTTAAATCTATGTGAAGAAGTACGAAATGCGAGGCTCAGGATTGAAAGCATAAATGAGGAGTTTACTGATGAAAAGGAAGAAGGAAAAGAAGGAAGGAAGAAGGGAAGGAAGTTCGGGGAGAGACATTCCATCTGTAGGATTGTCATTAAAATCGTCCCCAATGCTTGAGAATCGAAAGAAAAGTTGTCATAGGCAGATTCTCATATCCTAAATGTGCACCCCAATTGCATTGAAGCATAAATTTAAATCTAAATCATTTGGGAGAAAATATTTAAATATCCTATATTTTTGTTTACGGCTGATATCTATAAAAATCTGTTATGTTCCACAGATCCATATTATACAGGTTATATATACAAATATTTTATTACTTATGCATAAAACATGATTTCTTGGGGGATATAAGCTGTGGCTTTCTCAGGTATCCCTGCTACTTGATTGTTCTGAGTATTGGCTTTCTGACAGGGTTTGGAATGAAGCCATTTTTATTAATTTAGTTATTTTTGCTGATATAAAAGGCCGTCTATCATGTTAATGATGTATCGGTCTGCGGTCCCACCGAACAATAATTACAGAATGTTCCTAATAGTAAATCATTTGTCACAATCACAGCTCAGTACAACAACCTTTGTTGAGCTGTGGAAGACATTATCTGAATAGCAATACACACACCTTTATGTGAGCTGATTAGAGGGGGCTTACACCCAGTGGCCCAGCAAAGACCTGAGAATCTCAAGTCTGAAATATCCTCTCCCAAATCTCAACTCGGGGATGCGCCCCGTGCCCTGTGGAATTTTTTTTTTTTTTTTGTGGTGTTAGCCTATCTGATTATATGGAACCAAAATATTCTGCTGAATGGACCAGGTTTAACAAGAACCTAAATCAAAGCAGAATAAAACAAACCCCCTCCGAAAAAGTGATGCTGCAAGACGATCAGAAAAAGAAAAATATTCAAGGTTTTACTAAATCCTCTTTGGTTCTCGTGAGCACTGGGCAGAGCAAAGATACGATACCCCAAAGAAAACTGGGATGGGCAAAAAAAAACATGGATACCTAAAGCACATGTACGGTGATCAAGCTCTCCCTCGTAAAGATTCACAACTTGATTTTGGTTATTCTTGAACAATACTTGTAAATAATAAAAGCAAACATTATTGAGGGTTTCCGTGTGCAGGAACTCTTGTGTTGTTGTTGTTTGTGTTTTGTTTTGTTTTGTTTTGTTTTGTTTTTTGTTGTTTAATTTTTTTTTTAATAGACTTTAGTATTTAGAGAAGTTTTAAGCTCATGGTGAAATTGGGAGTAAGGTACAGAGATTTCCTCTCCCTCCCCACCCCACACATATGTAGCCTTCCCCATTATCATCATCCCCCCATCAATGTACCACTGAGTGGTACATTTGTTACAATCAGTGAACCTTCCCTGACACATCATGATCACCAGAAATGCATAGTTCACACCAGGAAGTCTTTTAAGCACTTGATATGCATTACTTCCTTTCAGTTTTACAAACTTTGCTATTTGCTCTCCTTTAGGAATGTGGAAACTAAGGCACAAGAATGAAGTCAGACAGGAACGCCTGGGTGGTTCAGCTGGGTAAGCATCTGGCTCTTGGTTTCAGCTCAGGTCAGGATCTCACGGTTCATGAGTTCAACCCCTGCATCAGGCTCTGTGTCGACAGTGTGGAGCCTGCTTGGGATTCTCTCTCTCCCTCTCTCTCTCTGCCTCTACCCTACTTGCTCTCTCTCTCTCAAAATAAATGAATGAACTTAAAAAAATTAAAAAAAAAAAGAATGAAGTCGGACAGCTCTAAGCAGTGGGGGAAAATGGATGATTTCTGGGGTTTGTCCAGTTTTATACCCTATCCTGGTTAATTGACCACTACTCGTTATTGAGGTATCTCAGTGAAATAAATCAACATCATTTGTTGAGCATTCGTACATTTATTGATTTTTGCCAAAGTGATTTCAGCCATGCTTATTTGGCCATAGTATCCCTGTTGCATCGGCAACATAACCAAAATCTCAAAGGAGGGAAAGTCAGGACTTCTGTAAAGGTCCTTTGACATGACGCCTGTGTTACAATCTACTACCTCTGTCCCCATTTAGGAAAACCAGCCCTGGAGTTGTTCATGAGTAACTGAGTCACGCATAGGTTTGCTTGAGTGACTGTGGTTTTCACGATACTGATACCCAAACCTGACATCTATGGATTTTGTAAAACAAAATAAAGCCTTCATTTTAAAGAAAGATTTCTATTTTTTAATTTTTGTAAATATGGGGATTCTTATTTAGAAATTTCATGGAGAATGGAGTGGAATGAGTGTATACACAGGAGGAAATTTTAAAATACTTGGTCACTAAACCCAGTGAATTGAAAATAACCTCAAGATCAATTAAAATGTAGGGGATGGGGGTGCCTGGGTGGCTCAGTCAGTTGAGTATTCGACTTCTGCTCAAGTCATGATCTCATGGTTTGTGGGTTTGAGCCCCGCGTCAGGCTCTGTGCTGACAGCCCAGAGCCTGGAGCCTGCTTCGTATTCTGTGTCTCCCTCTCTCTCTGCCCCTCCCTCTCTTCTGCTCTGTCTCTCTCTCTGTGTCTCTCAAAAATAAATAAATGTTTAAAAAAATGTAGGGGATGGGGTGGGAACCATAAGCTGTGAAATGTTCCTGGAAGACCCTGTAACAGAATGAAGAGATTTTCTTAATCAGTGATGGAAATTGTTCTAGAAAGTTTATGCAGAGGAAAATGGTGAGGGGTGTAAAGTCCATGCTTTCCAATTTTCTTTGCTTTTTAAAAAGCCACAAGTAAAGCTCTTTGCACAAAAAAGTGAATTTGTGAGCCTCAAGTTAGCGGTAAATGGACTATTGCGTATGTGCCTTTACCTCTGCGATGTTTCCCGCTTCTTTTAATAACTAGAATCCTGTGAAAGTGGCAAGGATACCAACAGCCAAGTCATGCTTTCATTGCCAGTATCAGATTCGAAACAACAAACAGCGTAGACCTCCCTCTCGACTTACGATGGGGTTATATTCTGATAAGTTGAAACGATTAAGTCGAAATACATTTACTAAACCGAAGCTACATCACAGTTTAGCCTCGCCTCCTTTAAATGTGCCCATGGTAGCCTACCATTGGGCAAAATCATCTAACATGAAGCCTAGTTTATAATGAAGTGTTGTATATTTCATGGAACTGATTGAATCCTGTACCGAATTGGGAAAACAGAATAGTTGTAAGCGTGTTGGTTGTTCACCCTCGCGATCCCACGGTTGACTGGGAGCTGCCAGGAGCTGCCCACACTCCCAGCATCCTTGAGAGAGGATCGGACCGCATATCACTAACCCTGGAAAAGAACCAGATTCAAAAGTGAAGGTACAGTGCCCAGTGAAAGGGTATCGCTTTTCCACCCTCCAAAAGTCAAAAAAATCCTAAGACGAGTCATCGTAAGTAGGGGCTTGCTTGAATAGCAAAGGGCATACATACTCTTACAGATTTGGGGCAGCCACTGGTAACAATAAGGACGACCTTGGCCAAAGAGGGAAATCAGGCGTCAGAGGACCAGAAAGTTAGTTTTTGCCAAACCTTTGCTTTCTTCCCTGACATTGGCCAGAGAGCCAGCGTGCAGAACTTACAGTGGCTTCTCGAAAGGAACCCCATCCAAAGACACTTGACATGGCAGCCCTTTTCCAAAGGGGAGAAAGTCCCATTAAAAAAAAAAAAAAAGAAAGAAAGAAAGACAGAAAAAAAAAGAAAGGAAGGATGGAAGAAAAAAATCGAATGGCTTCCTCTTGCCCCAACCCCGCTGTCCCCTACCCCTATGTTCTATCCAGAAGAAAAATCCCTCAGCCGCAATGGTTGTTTTTATTAAATTCTCCTCAATAAAAAGCTCAGGCAGGATTTATTAGGTACTCAGGGCGGACGTTTAGTATTTCGCCAGTTATTAAGTGAAAATCAATAGAAAGCAAAGAAAATGGAAGTCACTGCACTGTTAGCACACCGTTGTCGCCCAGATATTATGTCGGCTGTCTCGTAGATTCATGACAGACGAAAGAGGCCGGGAGAGAACTTTCTGCTTACATTGCACGAGCCAAAGTGGGGTTATTCATTAGAGCAGGCAGCCGGCCAGATGGATTTCCAGTTCAGTGTTACCATTTATCTTTAAAACGCCTGTATCGAGTGAGAAAGAACACTGATATTATGTGATATCAATGGCAGGTTTATGTATCTAAATCAGGATTTATTGTTATTTTGTTCCAAAGACCTTTTTTTCTCGAGAAATACCATTTCACTGGAAGAAAATAATAGCTAAAACCTTGTCAAAGATAACCTTTCATGCTGTCCGTGCACCACTAGCTGTAAAACAAATAGAACCCGGTATATAAATAGTTTTAACCACATCCTTACAAATCATTTCTTCTGAATCTGTTTCCCCCATTTCAATATATATATATATATATATATATATATATATATATATATATGCCACGAACATGACTTTGGGTCATTGGATGCTTTCTTTGCCAGTAGTTAGCTCTCAATAATGTCAGCAATTGTTTTAATTGTGTTTGAGAAGATTTGGCTGTTTTATGTCCTGGGAAAGGCTACCTTTTTTCAAGAAGCATCCTTTCCAAAAGCAAAATGGTTTGCTGTTTTTCTTTTCTTCCTCCCTCTCCCTGGCCTCAGAATGAGACCACGAGTCAAATCTACCCATGCCCGTTTTTTTCAACTACTTGAGGGTGTTCGACAGAAAGGATGTGTTTTCCTTTCATGTGAATTGACTTTTTCGATAGCTTCCGGTTTTTCGATTCCTTCTCATTTAAAGGACAGATCGATTACAGCAAGACCCGATCAGCTTGGATCCTCAGTACCTCCTGCTAAGTAACTGAGATGGTCCAACGCCACCGGGGTGAACCATTCATTGTGCACTCTTTATAAATAGCTCTTGAGAAAGAATACAATCCATATATTCGTAAAATGTCATTAGTGACATGGGAGGGAAAAAAAATTACATCTGGGTTTTGATTAAAGCTGTTGCTAATAGGAAATTATGAACATATTTTTAGTTACTTTATTTTTACTTTCATTTTCTTTATGTTTCGGGATAGGGGAATGTAAATTTAGCATTATGTGGGCCAATATTAGTAACCAGAGACACAGGTTTTTTGTTTTTTTTTTTTTTTTGGTTTATTTTGTTTTGTTTTTGTTTTTTAAAGATCAAAATGCATGAAACAGCACCAACTTAGAAAAATTCTCTAAACATCCGTTAAAGCTTTTTGCTCCCGTGGAACGAGTGATATTATATTGCAGGGTAAGAAAATAGAAGCATAAATGGATTGTAAAATATTTGTTCACTTCTTTGTTGAACCAAATACACTTATCAAGTTGAAAAGCTCGCATTTACTAGAAATCACTTATTTTCCTATTTAGACACGGACACCAGTTTTTTTTTTTTCTCTTTTTGAACGTGTTGACACTCCAGATTGTATGTGACACAGACACTATCCTCAGATAAAACCATGGAAGCCTCCCTCCACTTTCCCTGTTTCTTTAGCAAATTTATTGTAAACTCCTGTGTGTATAAACTTCTGTATGTGGTTATGCATCTGTGCCTGTGGATAGGGAAGGGAAAGGGACAGTGGCTCAGCAATGGGCTGTAGAACTAGATGGAATAAATTCATATCTCAGCTCTGCCATTCACCAGCTGTATGATTTGGGCAAGTTATTATAGTCTTACACTTCAATTTTCTCATCTATCTAATGAGGATAATAATCTTACAGATTTCTTCCTTGGAATAAAAGGGTCAATATAGGTAAAGCTCGCAGGTGATTAAGTCCTCTGAATGTCCACAACCTAGAGCATAAAGTTTCCCATTTGGATACTTTAGATTTTTTTTTTAACAAAATAGAATATATAATCTCATTGGAGATTCAATTATTCCTCCATTTTTATATTTACCCATTTATATGGACACTGTAGAAAGACATAAAGTCTTAAAGTTTCAGTCATTATAAGAATCTCAAGAGGTATACCTGGGTAGCTCTGTCAGTTAAGCGTCGTACCTCAGCTCGGGTCATGATCTTGCAGTCTGTGAGTTCGAGCCCTGCATCGGGCTCTGTGCTGACAGCTCAGAGCCTGGAGCCTGCTTCGGATTCTGCGTCTCCTTCGTTCTCTGCCCCTCCCCCACTCACGGCCTGTCTCTCTCTCCCTCTCTCCGAAAAATTAATACATGTTAAAAAGATTCAAAAATAAATAAAATAAAAAAATCTCAACCCACCTTTTGTATTAAATAAGTTTGCTTCCAAAAACATGCTATCTGAAACAATAACAATTTTATTTTTTTTTTAATTTTTTTTTAACATTTATTCATTTTTGAGACAGAGAGAGACAGAGCATGAACGGGGGAAGGTCAGAGAGAGAGGGAGACACAGAATCTGAAACAGGCTCCAGGATCTGAACTGTCAGCACAGAGCCCGACGCAGGGCTCGAACTCACAGACCGCGAGATCATGACCTGAGCCGAAGTCGGACGCCCAACCGACTGAGCCACCCAGGCGCCCCAATAACAATTTTAGTAATAATCATATAGTCTATGAAGGCATCCACAGTATTGGGTTATTAATAGCTGTAGTGATACGGTCGTCATGAAGCTTAATATCTGAACGGGGACCTATTTACAAGCATCATCTCAAGTTGTTGCAAACAATGTCGAGTTATTTCATTATCTAACAATTAACATCAGCAGCACACGCTGCTATGAAAAAAGAATGATGCTGCTAATTAACGTGACTGGGATGGTCAGAAAACTAAAATTGTAGAGCCAAGGAAAATCAAAAGCCATGACTGACTCTTCGCTCAAATGCCCCATGTCATTTGAATACTTGCGAGGACTACTTTTCTTTGACTTGACAGTGTTTGCCCAATGGTCTTTCCTCTTGCTTCCTCCTCTGAACTCTAGGTTTCTTTCCAATAAAACAGGTACACTCTGCCTTGTCTCTTCACACTCCACTTGAGAGCTGAAGGGAACCAGTGGAACACGCTTATTAAAACAAAAACAACACTTTTCTATAGTTGGGCTGGTGGGAAAATTGGTACAGCTTTAAAACATTGTGCGGTTGTGAAAGAGAGACTGTCTGCTTTAATGGCTCTCGCTGGGTACTCCGCATTTTTGCAACAAAATTATGCGGGTGCTAATCACAGGGAGATTCAGACTCTAAGAGCTGGAATCAGGTTGCCTAGTCTCACTCTCAACCTTCATTTCATTTTATTTAAAAGAATATTTATTTATTTTGAGAGAGAGAGAGGGAGAGAGAGAGGGCAAGTACACGAGCAGGGGAGAGACAGACAAGTGGAGAGAGAAAGAGGAGAGAGAATCCAAAGCAGGCTCTGCACTGACCTCACTGAGCTCACCGTTGATCAAGAGATTTAGGTAAGGCCTACCATGTAGACTTGTTGAATCACTACGTTATATTTGAAACTAATATAACATTACGGGTCAACAGTATTTCAGTTGGGACACCTGGGTGGCTCAGTCAGTTAAGCAATTGACTCTTGATTCCAGCTCAGATCATAATCCCAGGGTCGTGGGATGGAGCCCCACTTCCATATTCTACATGGAGCCTGCTTCAGATTCTCTCTCTCTTTCTCTCTCTCCCTCTGCCAGTCCCCCACCTGAATTCACATGCTAGCTCTCTCTCTCTCCCTCTCTCTCTAAGATAAAAAAAAAGCAATACTTCAAATAAAAAAATAAATAAATTCTGATAAGCATATAGGCAATTTCCCTATGGTGAGATATTGATGACAATCTAACTCTTCTTTAAGGCATGGGGTGGGGGTAGGAAATGCTTCCTTGTGAAAGTGATATCTAAGCTGAAAAGTGGATGACTTCAGAAGGTAGTGATCTTCTGAACACTGTAGATTTGTGATGTCCAAGAGAACTCTCTGCAGTGATGGACAGTCCATAGCTGTACCATCCAATATGGTAGTCACCAACCACATCTAAACTATTGAAGGCTAGTGCCCACGAGGACCTCAGTTTTTAATGTCATTTGAGTTTTTTTTTTTTAATTTAAATTGAAATAGCCACACGTGCCCAGTGGCTACTGTAGTAGGCAATACAACTCTAGACAGAGGGAAAAACAGGCATGAAGTTTCAGAGGTGAGGGAGTTCTTACACACAGACGACATGATGTTTTGAAGAACAGACTTGTGAAGAATGAAACCTTTGGAAATTGGCAGAGCAATGCATGCCTTCCTGAAACTATCAGACTTCTCCGGAGGACCATGGAAAACCATAGGAGGGTTTGTACTTTAGTAAAAGCACTCTGGCTGTGGTCAGAAAAAATAGCTAGAATGACCAGCAATGTATCGTTTACAAACTTTTCCGATAATGAGGACCTCATTTAATCTTCCAATCGACTATAGATCTCTATCACCTTCCGTGTCTGTCCTTACTGTCTCTTCAACTCCGTGGCCTGTGTCCGTAGCCCTTACGCCCTCTCCAGAGGCAAACCTGATAAAAGTCCTTCACACGCTATTCGTGCCCAGATTGGCACATGAGGATGTTTTCTAAACCAACGTGCAAACCAGCAGCAGATTACTTCCAAAGAAACGTTCAAGAATCTTTCTCTTAGATGCGTCCTGCTGTTGGAGATCCAAATCCATCTGGTGGTGGCCTCATGAGCTTCCCGCCGCTCCGGGCACATTCGTTATGACCTCTTGGCAAGGGGGGGTGATAGCACCAAGCTTCTCCACACATGAGAGGAGGGAGGAGGGATGAGCCTGCCTCCCCCCTGCCTCCATCCTGTCCTCCCTGGCACGTTGCAAAGAGAACCCAAGCTAGACAAGAATATCCACCACAATATGCTGACAGTCCTTGGGAGCTGACCTGACTTTCCATGTCAGGCCTGAGAAGATAAAAGATGGCGTCCTTCCAAGTGGAAATGAAGAAGGCGCACAGCTGCTCCAGGCTGGAGCCAGCCCTGTCCCATCACACACACACACGCACACACACACACACACACACACACATACACACACACACACACAACTTTCGCTCAGCAATTCTCTCACTAAGAACCTTTCAAAAAAAACCACTAATATCTTATTTGATTAGATCGAGTTCTTTTCTCTCTTTTTTAAAGATTATGAATAAAATCACACTTCCTTAAAAAAAAAGAGAGAGAGAATGTAAATGCTGTGCTAATTTAATTACACACTGGCTCTGTAAGACACTAATGTAAATATTCTGGTGAGTAGGCCTAAGACACTTGAAGTAATTACTTAAGGACTCCCTTTCAAAGAATCTCTCCCTTTTTTATTAAATGCCTTTTAACATTAGCACTTTCTTCCTGACAAATTAAATGAAATTTCATTACTCTCCCTGACTTAATGGCATGAGGCTCCCGCTGAGGTGTGAGTTAACCCTCCCCGGACAGCTGACAAGGGCTCCTACATTCAGTCAAAATGTCACTGTCCTAACACATAAGAGGAGGGAAGCCTTGGAGAATGCCTTTGTGCTTTTACCATAGTGCCCAGAATCCTTCGTTTCTTTGATGTTTTTTCAGCTGCGATCCTTACAAACATCTAAGAAACCAACAGTATTGTTCTTTTCCAGGGTTCTTAAGTTCACAGGGAAAGGAAAAAAAAGAGAAATAGCATTGACTGAGATGCTAATGATGGCCACATCAAGACAGCAACAGCTGGTTAACAGGTAGAGAGCACTAAAATCTATAAAGAGCTCACCAAACTCCACACCCAAAGAACAAATAATCCAGTGAAGAAATGGGCAGATGTCATGAAGAGACACTTGTCTGAAGAAGACATCTGGATGGCCAACAGGCACATGAAAAGATGCTCAACGTCGCTCCTCATCAGGGAAATACAAATCAAAACCACACTCAGATATCACCTCACGCCGGTCAGAGTGGCCAAAATGAACAAATCAGGAGACGATAGATGCTGGCGAGGATGTGGAGAAACGGGAACCCTCTGGCACTGTTGGTGGGAATGCAAACTGGTGCAGCCGCTCTGGGAAACAGTGTGGAGGTTCCTCAAACAATTAAAAATAGATCTACCCTATGACCCAGCAATAGCACTGCTAGGAATTGACCCAAGGGATCCAGGAGTGCTGATGCCTAGGGGCACTTGTACCCCAATGTTGGTAGCAGCACTCTCAACAATAGCCAAATTATGGAAAGAGCCTAACTGTCCATCAACTGATGAATGGATAAAGACATTGTGGTTCATATACACAATGGAGTACTACGTGCCAATGAGAAAGAACAAAATATGGCCTTTTGCAGCAACGTGGATGGAACTGGAGAGTGTGATGCTGAGTGAAATAAGTCATACAGAGAAAGACGAATACCATATGTTTTCACTCTTATGTGGATCCTGAGAAACTTAACAGAAGACCATGGGGAGGGGAAGGGAAAAAAAAAAAAAAAAGATAGGGAGAGAGCCAAACCATAAGAGACTCTTAAAAACCGAGAACAATCTGAGGGTTGACGGGGGGTGGGAGGGAGGGGTAGGTGGGTGATGGGTATTGAGGAGGGCACCTGTTGGGATGAGCACTGGGTGTTGTATGGAAACCAATTGGACGATAAACTTCATATAAATAAATAAATAAATATCTTCCAAGCAATTTACCTCTTTGAACTCACTTAAGCCCTCACAAAAATACATGAGGGTAAGTAATACTAATATTCCCCCTCTCAGAGCCGGGATTCAACTCCATCAGCCAGCCATTACCACACCCTTTTGTCCATACGGTGATCTCATACTCCACCCTGGATAGACACAGAACTGCCTCCGCATCCTTTCTCACATTTGTGACTCAGATGTTATGCAGCAATCCCCAGAGCATGTACCTCGTCCATATCCAGAAAGACGGTCTCCGAAACAGTTTATTCCTGGACCCGCTTTATGAAACCCATGAAGGAAAAAAAAAAAAAAATTCATAATTGACTTTTGCAAGAGACAAAAGGAAACGGATTGAATCTCTGAGTCTGAATTCATTTTTCAATATCTTAGGAATCAAGTCACAAAATTAGCAGAAAATACAGAAGAACCACTCTGGAACTGAGAAGCTCGAGGCCCTTGTCCTACAGGCCTCATTCTGACCGAGGAGGGAAACCCGTGTTAATTTTTGTCAAAAACGCTTCAAAAACAGCCCGTACAGAACAAAGGCTGCCCGAGTTGTTTTGTGTTGAGAGAGAAGGTGTGATTGAGAATATGCCAGAGAGAAAATACCGAGAAAGGTTTAATACTGATGAAAATGGCCGGGGATGGGCTCCCTACTCGGTTTCCCTGACACTTTTTATTTTGCTCTCTTTCTTCAGAAGAAATGCTCATGTCTTCTGCCCACCACGTTTTACCTTTTATCTTTTTGAAACATACTTGTTTTTCCTCATTCGGACCTAACTTTTCCTTCTCGCTCTCATTTTGGGTTTAATTATATGCCAGCTGCCATGGTTTCAATACATTCTGACCTCTGGACTGCACAGATCCACGATGAGAGAACATTCTATCTGGTCAACTTTGAATTTTACGAGACGGGACCAACTTTTAATGAGGAGGCATTAATGGTTTTGTTTCCCGTCTCTCTTCTCGAACCAGCGAGCTTTCTCTTTGGCCGAAACCATCTTCTCTAAGCACCATTCTTTTTCCTGTCCATGTCACCAGAAACTTGAACTTCCCGATGTCATGTTCTCTTTTACGGAAAGGGTGTCCCTTCCAAGACCTCAGGCCACGCAGAAGAAAAATAATCAGCTCAGAGTTCAGAAGACAAATATTGCAAACGGGATTCCCCCCCCCACCCCCGCCCCGCCTTGGTTGCTATTAAACGTATGTAGTTTTAGGATCAGTGTGTCAGTGTTTTGAAAGGAGCAAAGACTTGAATTTATTTTGGTGCAGCTATCAGATTTTGAGGAGCCGGATCATTTGTTTTCCTCTTGTGAGGTCCAGGTAAAAGTTCATTCCCTCCATGGCCGGGTGCTTCTGACAAACAAAAATCAAGGACCCCAAATAAGTATTTTATCTCAAAAATGTGAACTATCCCAAAACAAACATGAAAAAGCACAGCTGCCAAATTCCACAAGTAAAGAGAGTTGGAGGTTGAGACAGCTCAGGATCTCGCTGGGGAGTAATGGGTAAAGCTTGGCCAGCTGCCCTTAAGGCCTTCAGGGACACTCAATCCAATTGCCGTGTCTTAGTGGATGTGAATTTCAAGGTTACACCTGGGTGTTCAAGGGCAGGGCCAAGTGTAATCGGCACTTAGATCATAGATTAATCTTATTTGCCATCTATTAGGTTTGATTCCTCTTCCCTCTCTCCCTCCCTAAAGCCAGGATTATTGTGATAGTTTAAGATAATGGATTCTAACGGAAGAAAGGTCATGCAGGCATGGAGATTTGGAACCTTAAGATAATATGATTAATCTAAAAGCTTCTTTCTCAAAGGGGAGGGCCGCACTTTTCATATGTCTAATTGAGAGAGGAGAGCTGAAAGACCGAGAGAAAGCAACAGAAAAGGGAGTGCAAAGGAACGGAGTCCTTGTCAACAACTGCAATTAATTATCATTGTCAGGATGATCTTTCATTAGTTTTCACACTAATAAGATAGATTTGCCTCATGCCTGAAGCTGATAAAAACCTTAGTGGCAATGTTGATAAGACTATGTCAGTATGGAGAGCCACTCATGGACATCTTCATTGTATTCTATTTTTTTCTAATTTTCCAAAACTAAATGACTCCATGGATATTGCTAAAAGTGACTACTTGTGGGTGGTTGGGACCATCCTTAGCACAGTGGTCGGCATAATCTAAGCAATAAGTAAATGTTAACAGTTGTTATAAATGCTACGAAGTGAGTGCATGTTGCTTTAAGGTATTTATTCCTATCCATTTCAGGTATTTCAGGATATCCCTAACCAAACACCGTGAAGAGGTCCATAGAAAGAAATGAAGGATCATATTTATTTAATTAATCATGATGAATCAAGATTCTAGGGGCTTCGAGGAAAGAATCCATTCATTACTCTTGGTTCATCTGCAAGAAAATTAGAACTCAAGGAAAAACTTGGATTCCTCACCATGTTATTCTTCCCATTCTCCTCGGGCAAAACTTGTTTCTGTTTTACTTGTTACTTATTGTAACTGCTGAATAGTTTTCACCATTGTGGCTCGCTATTATTATTATTTTTAATGTATAGAAACGTTTCCGTATCTCCTAGCTTCAGATATATTCATATATATGCATGTAGATACTTGCTTGATATCCACATGCATGTGATTTTTGATATATACATCTATGTCATAAAATCACTTACATTGAATTCAGTTTACCCTGCTTTCCTCACTTCTTCTAACTACATAAAAAATGTGCTATTGGGTTAAGGCAAACCATGTAGGGAAGGAATGCCCTATAGTGTGACTGACCCCCCTCCCAGAGACTTCCGTTTGTAGCCTTAGGGAGAGTACTATTATATTTTAATTTGTAACCTGTAATTTCACAGTTTCTTCCTTCCTTTCAACAAATGGAGCTCCCTTGATTTGCCCACAAGGCAGAAAAGCAGGCGATGGGGTGTTCCCTTCACCCAGATGACAGGGAATAAGCCAGGAGATCAGTCCTGGAAAACGGGACTCCATGCAAGGCGGGCGCGCAGAGTGGGAATACAACGAGGTTGTGAGATATGGCTGCTTAATTCAATCCATGAGATAATAATATATGCCCATCGTCATTTGCGGAGAGTCTTAAGACTGGATGGTACTAACACTGAATGAAATAATTAGTTCTATGAGTGCAAATGCCTGTGTTCAAATCAGACTAACAGACAATCACTTCAAGATGAAGTAGAGGGCAGCCAGAACAAATCGAAGCTGGACATAGGGGAAAATGAAACCCATCCCTCTGGGTGAGACTCCCTTTTCCTAAAATTTTGAAACTTCTCACTAAATAGTGCTGTCATCCATGACTTCCCCAAGTTGAAATTGTAATAGTCACCAATGCATTCTGTAGCCTAGGGACAGGAAAGATATTTGCCATTTCTAGAACAAAAAGATTCTTTTCCCCTTCTCTAAAGCCAACTTTTTATTTATTTATTTATGTATTTTTAAATCTACTTTCAAAAATGTGTAGGGGTGCCCGGGTGGCTCAGTTGGTCAAGCAGCCAACTCTTGATTTCAGCTCAGGTCATGATCTCATGGTTTGTAGGTTCGAGCCCCCCCCCCCACCCATCGGGCTCTGTGCTGACATCCCTCTCTCTCTCTGCCCTCCGCCCCCTCAAAATAAATAAATAAACTTTTTTAGACAAATGTGTAAAATGGAGCATTTAAGAGCATAAAAAAGCAAAAAATGTGTGGATTCAAATGATGACTTAGAGAAACCCATTGATTTCTGGCCAGTTGTGAAGAGTGGCTGAGATGTTGCACGTTGGTTTGTGATATCAGTTCTTAAATGTCGTTCCATATCAAATGTCAGGGTTTAATAATGGAAAGAGAAACAAAGAATGCGTTCCCGGTCCTATCCCTCTTTTTGGAGCAACCACCACAGAAAGCACCAAAGCATAAATGAAACGAATCCCGCTTTGCCCACTGTGTTTATCCTGAGCTGGAATGTTCTGGAAAAACTGGCCAGACCCCTGTCTGTAATACTTTTTCCTCCCCTAATCTCATTCCCACTTTCTGATCTTCTCTATCCTCAGAAAGAGGTGTTGGCATTCAGCAACCCCCATACATCAAAGCTTTACCTAATATATGATGTGTTTATTCTTCCCAGGCCGCAGGCCATATCACTCTCAAATGACTGACAAGAAGTCTGAAATGAAGTGGGCCCGAAGTGGGCTTTAATAGTTATGGGAAGCCTCTCTAGTCAAACATAAAGCAAATTAATGTGAGCCCCTCCTGCACCTTTAGTCTGGAAATGTCATAAAGTAATAAGCGGAGAGACCCTTGCAACGTGGAGGCCCGGATTTCAATAGATTTACATATTAAAGGGACAGGACACGTTTCATACGTTCTGAAAGCAAACTTCTAAGTTTCTAAATTTTAAGTTCTGCATTTTAAAAAATCAGCTCTCAGTGTACAGATGAGTAAGATCACAGATGCAATGATACCCCCGTCTCATTTATTATCATTAAGTTTTAAAGAATGAAATCAAGTAGACTTAGGAATAGTTTGATGGCTATGAATTACCAGGATTCATAGGGTGTTGGAATGTGTGTTTGCGTGTGTGATGTGTGTGTGTGTGTGAATGTCTTGAGAGAGTGGCATGAAAAAATAGACTAAAGAAGAAAATACGGAGAGGTGGAGTATGACTGGAAAATAAGTTTAAGAAATTTTCATATAATTCTGATTTTACTTCACCAGCACTGGGGAAAATGCTCAAAAAAACCAAAAAACCAAACACCAAAACCAAAACCAAAAATCAAAAACAAACAAATAAACAAAACAAGTGATAGACTTAATTACCGATGTGCTTTAGAAGTCCTATAAAAACAAACTCATAATTTTTATCAATCTTTGAATCTCTAACATCCTAAAAGATCTGGTCTAAAAAAAAGTGTCACAAAGACATCTGCTCTGATTCGGTGAGAGCAGAGTGAAAAGACTTCTTATCCCTGATTTCCAGCTTGCTTTGACAAATTCCTTTGTTCTGCTGTTCTGTTCCATAGGACTTCTCCACCGTGTCTGTCATCAGACTAACCAAGCAAGTTACCAGCATGCGAAGAGAGCATCCATACATCCAATCTCTCTCTCTCTCTCTCTCTCTCTCACACACACACACACACACACACACACACACACACACACACAATTTTTGGTTCTCTCTTCTGGAGACAATAAAAAACAAACAAACAAACAAACAACAAAACAAAACAAAAAACCCTGAGCACCGTGTTTAGAATTGGCAATACAAATATGGACACCACACTAATGTTGTTTGTTGTTTGGGTTTTCAGTTGCTCTAGAATGTCCTAGAAGCATTATCTATTTCAAATGTTTTGAGTCAGTTCACAAACAAAGTGCAATGTAAGCTTTCTTCGGAGTTAAAATAAGTCAATTTATCTCTTATTTAAGAAACTGAGCAGGATTTTCAAAACCGGATCATCTTAAAGAAGAAGCAAGACAAAACAAAACAAAACAAAACAAACAAAAAAAGACAGAACATATATTCTTTCAGTAATATTAAAAGGAGGTTTCATTATTTGGGCTTTTTTTTCCCTTTTTTTTTTTTTGAATTTCTTCCTTTTTCCCCACCTACAAGCAAATAGAAATAAAATGCAAGTTCTCGAAACCTTTCAAAACTCAAGGCCACAGAGTTGCATCCAAATATGAAGACAAAGCAAAATTGCACCTGGCACAGAATAGACTTTATTAAAGGATTGCTCTGATTTTTTTGGTTTTCTTCTTTTTTTAGATTATGAGCTTCTATAAGGAAAATTAAAAGCTTATGTGATTACTGTTTGTGAAATTTGTAGCAAACCTATTTTTCCTTTCTGACATTTTAAAAGTAATTACAAACACTTAGCAATGAAAAGATTTTACTATGATTGTGTGCTCATTTTGTGTGTGTGTGCGCGTGTGTGTGTGCGTTAAATGAGTAAACTCTGCTGCTGTAACCTGGTTAACAATTGTTGGGTTTTCATTAGTTTTATTAATTTTGCATTTACTTTGGAGGACATTTCTGATTTTATTTTTTTTATAGGAACTTTGCACATAAAAAGAACTTTTATTTAAGAGCTTTACAACAACTTGGCCTGACGAAAGGAACATGTGTTAAATGTTTATGCCTTACAAAAAAATAATCTTGTCTCGTTTGTGAGGAATCTTAAAACTTTAGAATACCAAGAGGGTCAAAATGAAACAAAATCTTTCCAATACACCAGACCGTTTAATGCATTACTGAAGCTTCAATACAACATGTTATGAAAGGCAAGGCCATTCTGAAATGCCGTGATATGCACATGTAGTTCCAAAATATTCTAATTAGGTGAAGTTCTAAATCTATATTTGAAAAGGAAATGTAAGCCTTTGCCCATTCGTAGAAATGAAAGCTGTAGCTGGACGTGAAGAAACTCAAAGTCAAAGTCAAAAGAGCTTCCTACCGTCCAGCTCCACCAGGAGAAAAATGATCAGAACCCAAGGCGACCTTTTTTGTAAAAGAGACAAAACACACATATGTTGCAGGACATCTTTTTTGGCACATTGTACACTGAAGTGTGTCCAAAACTGTAATCATTGCGTGTAGACGCATTGATGTGCATTATGTGGGGGACGGTGATAGGTTTTGTTTTTTTTTTTTTTTTGGAGAGGGGGATTATATCTATCATTATCTCTACACAAATGGAAGATTCACTTTTAATAAAGAGATACAACATTTTAAGTGCATATCTTTTTTTAATCAGTCACTCTTTGCAAGTCAAGCTTTATTACTTCTGGGGTTTTTGACAGGTACTTGAAGAAAGGTCACATAATAAACTGTGTTTATTTTTCATTGCAGAAAAACAATAAGTCATCTCTGCATCCATTATTGACCAAATTGTCTTCATTTTTCTTCACCTGCTGGGTTTTCAGCAATAAAGATAAATCGTATTATAAAACTAGCTTAGATATTTTCACAATTATCCAGAACTTGACAGAAGGCTAGTCTTCCAGAGTCGAGAAGAGTAAAAGAATTAGGAAGAATTTGCCAAGCATGCTGTTTGGTAGAAATATATTAAAGGCTGTTTTTCACAGGAAGATACATCTGGAACCACAAATATATGTACTGGGGAAAAAAACGCTTTTAAATAGAAAGTGATGCAAAAAATTTTCATTGTACTCTTTTTCTTTCAAAGAGATGATATTTTACAGGTAAATAGAAAGTACCTTCTTTTCCAAGTCTTTTTCTCCCTTGACTACTCTATTATGAATAACTACTGGCCTGATGAAGCTACTCATTAGACCGCAAAGAATTTTACTTAAAATGTCTTAGCAAAGAAAGGAGGCATTTCAATGTGTTTCCTTGCAATTAAAATAACTTAGTGGTTAAGAACACGAGCTCAAAGACCAGCCTAGAAATCCGTTCACTGATCCATGCATGCACTAAACTAGTTATTTAATTTCTCTGTGCCTCAGTGGTCCAACCCAAGTAAAATGGTGGTTATGTGATGTATAATACCTGGTGTTAAGGAAATTGCCCGGAGTCACGTAACAAGGAGGCTGATGCTGGGATTCGAACACAGACAGTTCAGATTCAGCCTCTGTGCTCCTAACCAAGAAATAGCATCTTTTCAACGACAGCAAAGGAACCTCTGAAAACTGCCTTGTACCATGCCCTGCTACCTTTGTATGATTCCGCTGGAACCCAGCTCGGTCAGAGTGTCTTATCAAAAAGTAGATTACTCAAATTAAAGGGACCTCCAAACTCAAGAATGTGGAGCACCCATCGTCTGCCATGGCCAAGGAGGCAACCTGTGGAGAAAGAGAGCAAAGCCGATGGCAAGATCTGCCAATACAGAGACATGCAGAGATCCGAAGAGGGAATGTGATAAGAGCTCCCAGTGTTCCTGAGAGCCTTCCTGGCTTTCTTCCTCGTTTGTGAGTTTCCCTGGAGGCACGCCATGCCTTTAGTTGGTAAGAAA
The DNA here is from genome assembly GCF_024362965.1 of Panthera pardus. Taxonomy (NCBI): domain Eukaryota; kingdom Metazoa; phylum Chordata; class Mammalia; order Carnivora; family Felidae; genus Panthera; species Panthera pardus. The sequence goes on from NW_026526810.1 coordinate 6,796,300, forward strand.
AACCCGCCACCTCAGGCTTTGCATACTTGTGCGTATGTTGGGAGAGCTCGTGAGATTTGAGCCAATTTGAGTGGGTTTCTATGCTTTATCTACATAAGATGTTTCAAAGCATGTTGGTCATACTTGGCTATTTTTTAAAGTTTCTTTATTTTGAGAGAGAGACAGAGCGAGAGGAGGAGGGGCCGAGAGGGAGGTAGAGAGAGGATCCCGAGCAGGCTCCGCACTGTCAGAGCAGAACCCGACACGGGGCTTGATCCCAGGAACCATGAGATCGTGACTAGAGCCGAGATCAACAGTGGGACGCTCAAGCGAGTGAGCCACCCAGGAGCCTCTTTATTGAAATGGTATATACCCTTTTTCATGGTTTCCCGATGTATGTGACGTAAACTTAAATTTTCCTGGCCTCTTCTTTTAGGTTCATTATTACCCGGCCCCAAACAATCCCTAACTCAATGCTTCCCCCATCCTCCTTTTTTGGACTCCAGCATTGCCTTGGCTCAGCAGATACTTTCATTTGAACTCCATGCTCCCAGATTTTTCTAGGCAGTCTCCTGCTCAACACAGAACTCAGCAAAGTAGTCCCTCTCCGGTGTCTTCGTCTTCCTGAACGCCTCAGGAAGAATTAATGATTTTCTTGTTTGCATTCACGTAACACTTTCTATTTGCCGTTTCACCCATTGCTTTGTCATTAGTGGCTCAAACATCTCTCTTCCAAGCGGAGACTGGGTATCTAAGTAGTATTTACTTTCTTAAGCGTCATCACTTCCGATGGAGTCTGGGGCATAGTAGGTGCTCAGAAAAACCAAAATGTGTTTCTGGGTGACTGAAGGAAGCAAACGCCCCTGGAAATCGATTACGTCTGTGTGAGATTTTGTGCACTGTGCTAACAAAGCGTGGTCCTGAAGTACTATAAATGTGTATTACAAGAACTCGATACAGCATATGATATCCACTCCTCCAGAAATAGAGTTAGTGTAAGTTATAGAACAAACACAGGTTAGTCAAAATGGAGGGATACATTAAACTCAATTTAAAAAAAATACACACTAATATTTTACCTCATTTTTTCCTCTCAACCAAAATATTACTTGAAAATGCACAGCTTAAAAGATTACCTTATTGACCTAGGCTTACGTATTCACATCAGAAGACGGATTTACTCTTCACGCTATTAAATATGCATATTTGTGCATGTGCGTGTGGGTATTAAGGTTTTAAACTGTGCAGCATACATTACTTCCCGCAGTTTAGGTATAAATGTTCTTAAGGACTTCCACTCATTTTATACTACGAACACATTGCATTTGGCAATATGTTAGCTTTTTTACTTGTTTTTGTTTGTGGTCTTACGTCTTTTTTTTTTTTTTTTCTTAATCACTGGATACACATCCTAGTAAGACACTCTGTTTCCTTTAGTGCCTTCTCTATCTGCCCTTTCCTGGCAAGCAGGGACATCACAGAACATTCCAGACTGGCAGCCAGGAGGTCCAGCCCCGGCCCATCAGCTCACTTTGTGAAAAGTCATTTAATATTTTCACGCTTCAGTCCGTAGCAGAGACCTCCTCTTAGCTCTATTCTACTTAAGTCTGAAGGTTGTTGTGAAAATAAAAGAGAATAATGTACATGTTAGTGCTTTGAAAAGTATAAAGCGCTATATAAATGTAAGATGTTATTGTAAAAGAGGGCTTAAAACTATAGCATAAAAAGCCTTGTTATAAAAATAAAATAAAAGTGACTCTAGTCACTTATTTTTATGAGGTACTTTTCTCTCTTTGGAAAAATATAATTTACTAATTCAAGAGAGAGCTATTAATTTCTCAGTCCTTCACAGCCATTAAAGCAGGGATGATGACTTCAATTCAGTTTACAAATGGAGTGGGCATACTGCAGGGGAATGCTACTCTCTGGTTACATATAAATGGAATTAAATTAAATTAATGAAAAGAGAAGGAAAGCATGGTACATAAACAACTAACTCATCCCCAGTGAGGTTCTACCCATGTCTGAAGAAGACACCGGTTGAAATAGTTGGCACATTTCCTTTCCACGCTTCTCCAGACATCAGTTGGAAATTATTTCTAAAATACTACACATTAATAGGGGCGCCTGGGTGGCTCAGTTGGTTAAGTGCTCGGCTTCGGCTTAGGTCGAGACCTCACAGTTCGTGAGTTCGAGCCGCACCTCGGACTCTGTGCTGACAGCTTGGAGCCTGGATGGAGCCTGCTTCGGATTCTGTGTCTCCCTCTTTCTGCTTCTCTCTCTCTCTCTCTCTCAAAAATAAATAAACTTTAAAGAAATGTCAAATACTATATATTCATTAATAAAAACAATCTCTGTTTGGGACCTGTAACACTTATGAGTAAAACTGTCATCAGATTTTAATTTCAATGGGGTGTAGCGAGCCTCTCATGCATCTACGATGATACATTGAGGAGAAGACAGTGATTTTGTGCGGTGTTTCCAAATTGGTAGCACAAATCACTCAGTTTCGGAAGGTCACCTTAGTAAATGGTGGAAATCTGAACTCACCACAATGGAGACTTCTAATTAGTAAAGGGTATACTTTGATTTAAAAAATTTGTAATGTTTATTTTTGAGAGAGAGAGCACACAAGCAGGGGAGGGACAGAGAGAGAGGGGGAGATACAGAATCCGAAGCAGGCTCCAGGCTCCGAGCTGTCAGCACAGACCCGACTCGGGGCTCGGACTCACAAACCGTGAGATCATGACCTGAGCCAAAATTGGACGCCGAACCAACTGAGCCACCTACATGCCCCTGTACTTTGATTTTAGACGATTATGTCAAACCGCTTTGAAGTTTTTAAATAATTCCTAAAATATAATGGCAGATCCAAAGTGTGCAATGTAAGAAAAGGAAGATAATTCTCGAAAGGGCTCAAAGCATCATTTGTTTTGTGAGTCATCTGATGCAGCCTTCCCGATGATTAGTGATCATCTGCTGGCAGCGAATCCTGTTGGGCTTGGAGAAGGGAGAGATCTCTGAGTGACCTTGGGAAATCTTGTGAACATCTCTGTGACTCAGTTCCCTAATTGGCGAAATGTAGACATCGGTACTTAATTTTCAAGCTCTTTTTATTGCTGGAAAGAGTTAATTGTTTTAAACCAAATTATGCGAAACCTCAAAAGGAGTAACCTCCACCAAGTGTAGCTTTCACTGCCGTGCCATGATGTTGTGTAAATACATGCCAAATGACAGATTTAAAGGAGGTATTTATACCATGCCATAGGACTCCCTCTATGTAGCTGTCTTTGTCATGTTATTACTGACAATTTGTAGGAACGTAAAAGAACATTAATAGAATCTACTGATGGCATAAAAACAAGGGCATCAAAAATCAGACAGCTCAATTGATGTCCCAAATGAACTCAAATTAAGACGATGAAACTTATGGGCCTCCTGGGTGGCTCGGTTGGTTAAGCGTCAGACTTGGACTTCAGCTCAGGTCATGATCTCACGGTTCCCGGGTTCGAGCCCCGTGTCAGACTCTGTGCTGACAGCTCAGAGCCCGGAGCCTGCTGGGGATCCTGTCTCCCTCTCTCTTTGCCCTTCCCCTTCTCAGGCTCTGTCTCTCCCTCTCTCTCTTTCTCGAAAGTAAGTAAACATTTTTTTTTAAAAAAGCAGATGAAACTTATAAAAATATAAGAGGTTTCAAAACCCAGATCTTGAAAAACAGATCGGAAGAAATGTGGCTTAGCAATAGTAAGGCTATCTGTATCTGTCTGTCCATCTATAAACTAAATGAGAAAAATAGTTAAGGGCTTAAATTAAGAGTAAGCATAATTTAAGTCATCAGAAAGATGTGGTTACAAAAGTATTATGATTTTAGGCCAGTGGGTACCATGAAGTATTTATACCTGAAACAGTCCCACTATATTCAAAATTAACTGGACAAACCTGAGAGTATTTTGTTCTGTTCTCGAGACCAAGTTTGGAGAAAAAGACACATCTGGAATATTAGAAAAGAGTAAGAAGGACATTAATAGTGATTGACATTAGTTATGTGTCCAATCCATTAGTTTTTAATTGTTTTTTAATATTTATTCATTTTTGAGCGATAGAGAGCACGAGCAGGGTAGGGGCAGAGAGAGAGGGAGACGCAGAATTGAAGCAGACGCCAGGCTCCCAGCCGGACGCGGGGCTCGAACTCACGAGCTATGCGATCATCACCTGAGCCGAAGTCGGACGCTTAACCGACTGAGCCACCCACGCGCCCCTATTTTTTTTTTGTTTTTAAAGATCTAATTGGCTTTATTCAATGATTCATGAGTCAGGCAGCTTCCCATTCAGCAAGTGGAAAGCAACTCCCGTGCTAAGCTTTTATACGGATTATTTCATTCATCCCTCACATCAGCCCACCGTGGGGAGAATCACTTTTATCCTCAGGTTTAGAGGCGAATGACGTTCTCATGGCCATAAAGTTAGCAGGTGCTGGTGCCGGGTTTGAACCTGGTTTGTGTGTCTAGCTCCTGAACTGATCATGTCTAATTCCAGGCTGTTCTACCTGTAGAAGATAGAGAACAAGGGGTCATTCGGTGTGGAAGAGAAAAAAATTCAGGGGAAAGCTGAAACACACCATCAAATATGTGAAGGTCTCTTAAGGGCAATGGGGTAAAACCACAGATGGTTTTCTGTCAAATATAATGCAGCTGATCACAGGTGACAGAGAGAGGAAGAGGGGTGAGGAGGGAGAGAGGGAGAGAAAGAGGTTCCATGCGTGGAGGTGGGGGTGGGGGGAGGGATTCAGCATCAAATCTGCAGCATAACTAAAACAACAACAACAACAACAACAACAACAACAACAATCAATTTGGTGTTAGTAGCATCAAAACATCCAGAATAAATTCCAATGTTGTTATTTACTAGCCTTGGGATTTTGGTCAAAAGATTTTAAATCTTTAAGCCTAACTGTTTTCTTCCCTGTAATGGGAGTGAAATACCACATGCCTGAGATAATTCTCAAAAAAGGCCCCCCCCCCCCCCGCAAATGGCGAAACGTGCAATAAACGTTAACCCAAAAAGAACGTTTGGCTCTGAGAGTTTGCAACAAGCGAAAAATGCTGTTGTGCCTCAAAAGCAACGACAGAGTGGCTTTTTTCGTTAACGTTAATTCGGCTAACGTTGATGAATGTAACATTTTGATTCTCAGCTAATGTGGCTGATGGAGTACAGAGAACGGATGCCTGGTTGTTTCTGAAAGCGTCATTCATTTAGCGTGATGTGTTCAGATGCACAAGGAAGTTCCTCCTGATGGTAAAACACATTCATGCCTCGCACGGTTTGGGGAGACTGATCATTTCTAGCTTCTGCTGAGGAATCAACTGCTCTTACGTCCCTCTTATCTTTTCTGAAGAGAAACCTGACCTTCTTTTTTTTTTTTTAATTTTTTAATGTTTATTTATTTTTAAGAGACAGAGAGAAACAGAGCACGAGCGGCGGAAGGACAGAGAGAGAAGGAGACGCAGAATCCAAAAAAAGCTCCAGGCTCTGAACTGTCAGCACAGAGCCCGACTCGGGACTCGAACTCACAAACTGTGAGATCATGACCTGAGCCGAAGTTGGACGCCTGACCGACTGAGCCACCCAGTTGTCCTGCAACCTAACTTCTCAAAATGGACCAGTTTCACCTGCCTTTTACATAATTTGTTTTAGCATCTACTGAAAAGAGTCTCTAAGCAAAAGTTTACAAGCTTAGACATCACTGAGGGAAAAAAAAAGACTGAATATACCTTTACCTTTGCAACAAATTTCATGTAGTCTTAGTTGTCCGTGTCTCTTTTTATTCCTACTATTTGTTATTACAGAAATTTAAAGATCTCCTTTACCGGGGTGGCTGGGTTGCTGGGTCGGTTGAGCGACCGGCTTTGGCTCAGGTCATGAACTTGCGGTTTGTGAGTTTGAGCCCCGCATTGGGCTCTGTGCTGACAGCTCAGAGTCTGGAGCCTGTTTTGGATTCTGTGTCTCCCTCTCTCTCTGCTCCTGCCCCGCTCATTCTCTGTCCCTCTCTCTCTCTCTCTCAAAAAATAAAAATAAACATTAAAAAAAATTTTAAAAATATTAAAGATCTCCTTTTCCAAAAACATGCGGGTCATGTTGGTGGGGTTACCTATCAGTCCCTGCATTGTTTACTTGCAGCCTGAATAAGATCCACTGGTTTAGTGATTTTATTTTTTGAATCTGGTAACACAAACTATTATAACTTGTCTTGTTGTGGTGGTGTATTTACTTTTGTGTTCTGGCTTCTCCGCCCAATTGTTCAAAGCTCTTGGCAATGCGGCCGCTTAAAAATGCATATAGAGGGCAAATTGGTGAACTAGGACTCCTCAAGTTTTTGGTCCCCCCCAAAAAATATTAAAAAAATAAATAAAACCAACCCCTCCCCCCCAAAAAAACCCGATTTGAACCAGATTTGTCAGTGCTCTAGAAAAGAGTCAAACGTTCATAGCAATCAAGTGAAAAGCCAATCAAGAAAAAGTCATCTTGGGGCACCTGGGTGGCTCAGTCGGTTAAGTGGCCGACTTTGGTTCAGGTCATGATCTCGCGGTCCGTGAGTTCGAGCCCCGCGTCAGTCTCTGTGCTGACAGCTCAGAGCCTGGAGCCTGTTTCAGATTCTGTGTCTCCCTCTCTCTGACCCTCCCCGGTTCATGCTCTGTCTCTCTCTGTCTCAAAAATAAATAAACATTAAAAAACAAATTAAGAAAAAGTCATCTCTACATGGTGGGAAGGTTTTGTGGCATTCTGACTCACCCTTAGCCCCTCTTTCCCCCGGCAAGACAGCGGTCGTGGTTTTGAAGCGACAGCAATCTGGTTCCCAGTTTCCTCCATCGATCCAGAAGGAGCGGCGCAGACCTTATCCGCAAGTTATTGTAGACATCTCTTCTAACCCGTTTGGGAGATACCCAAAGGACTAAAACAAGATGTTTATTTCTACTTTGCCTAGCTCAGAATTCAGGCAGAAAAATAACAGGCACTTTTTATCAAAGCTACAAGGGATCTATAGACCCGCAGATACCTAGAACAAGGCATTATGAATGGACTACCTGATAGACCGTCAAAGGCCTGGAAGGAGAGCTGGAGGGAAATTGGGGAAATTAGGACATCTAAAAGCAGCTATATGTAAAGGGGAATGTAGAGGGCCAAGCCCATTTCCAGGCAAGATACATGCTCAGAAAAGTCCTAGGAAGACCTTAAGCTCTGATTCCTAGGTTCAGAGCAAGCCTAAATAAGTGTTGATCAACACCCCAGAACAAAGTCAATCTACCAAAACTGGAAGAGCTCCTGGCATTCAAAGAAGTCTCTGTCAAAACATTAGCTTACCAGAAGCCAAAGAAACAAACCTTAGTGATCACGCATCATAAGAAATAGTCTTTGAAAAGAAATTTAGGAAAGTCTCAAACAAAAGCGTACTACAGCCTTCAACAATCAAATGTGTGTGCATGCGTGTGCACACACACACACACCTACATAGAAAGAGAGAGAGAAAGAAAATCAAACTCTGTGGAAAAGGGAGAAGCTGATTTCCAGAGTTACCACATTATAGTAGTCAATGTCCAGTCTTCTACAACAGAATCACGAAGTATTCAGAGAAACAAGAAAGCATAATTCGTACAAGAGAGTGAAAGTAATCAACAGAAATCATCCCCCAAGAAATTCAGACAACATGGTTACTAGACAAAGACTTTAAAATAACTATCTAGGGGCACATGGGTGGCTCAGTCGGTTGAGCGACTGACTTTGGCTCAGGTCATGATCTTGTGGTTTGTGAGTTCAAGCCCCGTGCCAGGCTCTGTGCTGACAGCTCAGAGCCTGGAGTGTGCTGACAGCTCAGAGCCTGGAGCCTGCTTCGGATTCTGTGTCTCCTTCTCTCTATGAACCTCCCCAGCTTGCACTCTGTCTCTCTCTCTCTCTCTCTCTCTCTCTCTCAAAAAGAAATAAACACTAAAAAAAAATCATTAAAAGAACTATCTAAAATATGCTCCAAAACAAGCAAACAAACAAAAAACCCACACAGAAACAGCAGGAACTAAAGGAAATGAGAGAAATAATACATAAAGTGAACGAAAATACCAATAGTTGGAAATTATACAAAAAATCAAACAGAAATTCTAAAGCTGAAAAGAACAATGACTAAAATGAAAAATTCACTAGAGAACTTCAACAGTAGATCTGAGCAATTAGAAGAGTGAGTCAATAAACTTGAGCAGAACAGTTGAAATTATGGAGACTGAGGATCAGAAAAAAACAAACAAACAAACAAAAAAAAGAATGAAGAAAATTGAACAGAACCTACGCGACTTTTGAAACACCATCAAGTAGACCAACATACGTGCTAATGGAGTCCCAGAAAGAGAAAAGGGAGAAATAAAGGGACAGAATGTTTTGAAGAAATAATGGCTGAAAACCTACCGAACTTGGTGAAATTCATGAATCTATAAACTCAAGAAACTGAATGAACTCCAAGTAGGATAAAGTCAACAGACCTAAACAGATACACATTAGAATCAGACTGCTAAGTGACAAAGACAAACCATCCTGAGAGAAGCAAGAGAAAACTCCTTCATCACATACTATAACCAGCCAAACGATCCTACGAAAAATGAAGGCGAAATAAAGACATTTTGTGATAAACAAAAGCTTGGGGAGTTTACTACCACTACATACATCCCATAAGAAATTCTAAGGGGACTTCTTCAGATTGACATGAAATGAGGATAGATAGTAACTCAAAGCTGCATGAAGATATAAAAAAAGATTGCTGATAACGGTAAATACAGAAGCAAATAAATAAATAAAATCCAGTATTATTGTAACTTGGGTTTGTAACTCCACTTTTTATTTAAAGGATAAATACATAAAACAAAACAAAACTCCACATTATTGAATATACAATGTATAAAGGCATAATGTTTGTGGCAGCAGTAACATGAAGATGGGCCATGGAGCTCTATAACAGTGGACTTTTTGTTTGCAGTGGAAGTTAAATTGGTATTAATTAAAATCAGAGTGTTATAACTTTGGAACGTTATATGTAATCCCCATGGTAACCACAGAGAAAATATCTATAGAATATACAAAAAAAAATCAAGTAAATACACACAAAAAAGCAGTCATGGAAGAAATGAGGGAGAAAAAAGCTATAAAACATAGAGAAAGCTAAGCAAAAAGGCAGACGTAAGTCCTTTCTTATTAGTAATCACTTTAAATGCAAATGGATTAAACTCTCCAATCAAAGGGCAGACGTTGGAAAAATAGATTAAAACACAAAACAAGATCCAGCTATGTGTGGTCTATAAGAGTTTCGCTTTAAATCTAAAGACACAGAGAGGTTGAAAGTAAAAGGACGGAGAAAGACACTGCGTGCGAATAGTAACAAAAGAAGAGCTTGGGTGGCTATCCTAATATCAGACAAAATAAACTTTAAACCAAAAAGTATTCTAAGAGACACACAAGAAAAGTACATATTGATAAAAAGGCCAAGTCACCATGAAGGTATGTCTATTTTAAGCATGTGTGCACCAAACAATGAAGTCATAAAATATGTAAGACAAACATGGACGGAAGTGAAGGGGGAAATAGTTCCACAATAATAATTGGAGAATTTTAGACCCTACTTTAAATAAAGGTTCTCTTTTCCCACCTGCCAACTGGGAAGAAAATGCTACCTACATTTTCCACCCTTATTTGTTTCCGTCTTCTCTTTTGTTAGCATCAAGAAATGCTCCTTCCTCTTATCTATCACAGATTGCCCAGGTTTCCTCCAGCTATTGATTTTTAGTTTCACTGCAGTGTGATCGAAAAAGATTCTTTGTATAACGTCAGTCTGTTAAAATTTATTAAGACCTATTTTGTGTTCTAACATGTGGTCTACACTGTAAAATGTTCTGCGTGCACTTGGGAAAAATGTGTATTCTGCTCTCATCGGATGGAGTGGTTTCTCTCTCTATACATACCTATTAAGTCTAATTGGTCTATAACATTGTCCAAGACCCCAATTCCCTTATACATCTCTGCTGGAAAATATAATACAATAAAAAGTCAATCTGAATTCCACATTCTTCTCCAAATCCCTTTGCTTCAAACCCAGTTCTTGAAAGGATAGGGATGGAAGAGGTCAGCGAGTTTACATACTTGGTCATGAGGAAAAGAAAATATTTTGCCTTCAAGCTTATCTTTCTGAGGAGGAGGTAAAGTCATCAGATGTAGATGAGAAAGAAGGTAGGTGGTGCAGACTCTAGACTAGAGAGGAAAACGTCTGCAAGAGTTGTGGAGTGGGAGCTGTGAACACTGTTGAGAGTAATTGGAGATCAGGATGTAATATCCTGATTCTAATAAGCCAGAACTCAATATGATGAGCTGTAGACTCTTACTACATCACTTAGAGGCCACTCTTTTGGATGAATTATGGCACTCTACTCTATTAATGGCTTACTTTATTTATTAGATACATAAAATATACGTCAACAAAAATTTAAGCAGCTTAAGTATCAAGCATTATTCTTCTAAAATTTTTCAAAATGTTTATTTTTGAGAGAGAGAGAGAGAGAGCACAAGTGGGTTAGGGACAGAGAAAGAGGGAGACACAGAGTTCGAAGCAGAATCCAGCCTCTGAGCTGACAGCACAGAGCCGGTCTTGGGGCTTGAACCCACGAACCGAGAGATCACGACCTGAGCCAATGTCAGACGCTTAACTAACTGAACAGCCCAGGTAGTCCTCAAGCATTATTTTTTATTTAAATTACCCCAAATGAACATTTAATAATAAAACAGATTTGAAATGAAGAACCTAAAAATATGGTTACATATCTGTAATCATTTTGTTCATTAATAAATTTAGTTAGGGGATTCCTGGCAGACAAAGCAAAAAGAATACATGTTGAAATGTAGATTTTTGGATTCCTTATTACCATATAAAGGAAATCACCTAGGGAAAGAATACTTTTTTTGGTAGCAATTGCGTTACAAAAAGAGTACCGTATAAATAAGTCAGGTATTGTAGTGAGCCATGGCTTCAACTCTGATCTTCCAAAAGCACAGAACATTCTTCAAAAGGACGTTTCCTACGATATCCTTCAAGGAAAGCTCAAGGCGTAATATTAAATCTCAACTCAGAGAAGGCATTGCTCTGGAAAGTTAAGGTGTTGCTGCCCTGTGTAACTGTAATCTGATGATTTACTTTAATCTGAGAATTCCAGAAGAAGGGAATGATGTTTATTTGTGCCTCCAACCACTGCTCTGAAATATTACATCTCCAGCGAGTTTTTGGCGAGCGTTACTGTAAGATCCATTTCTAGCTGAATCGTCTGACGGGGACCTGTATAAATATTAGTCTTCCAGATCGCTAAATATGTTATTCAGTTATGCTTAGGGTGCTATTTGCTCATTGGATCAAAATTCTATTACTATTATTGTTAGCATTAATAATAATAACTTCTAATGAGGCTTCTTTTAATATGTGGATCTGTTTGCTCTATTAACGTTCTTTGTTTCCCAAAGTATATTTTGTGGAGGGAGGCGTCCTTCTTATTTTTGCTCGACAGTGCATATTTCTCAGACACGTGCACAAGTTTATGTATGTGATTACAGAGGCCTTCCTCCAATGATGGTGTAGACACACAGCATCAATCGCCGGGTAGGGAGGAAGTGCTAGTACTCAGTCTTGTGAGTATGGAGATGTCTCTTTCCATGTCGATGTCACCGTTTTGTTTCTCTATGCCTTCAGAGAGTTGAGAGTTGGAGTGAGTGTGGTTCCATGAATCACGCTGATGTGGTGACCAAAATATCACTCAATGGGGTGTCCATTTTGCCATTTCTCTTTGGAGTTCCCCAGGAGATAATTGGAGTTCTCCCCAGGAGAACCAGATTTCTGGTTCTCATCTTCTTCTTAGGTTCAAGTTCACAAGTCTTTCATTTCTGAGATTTCATTTAATTTCGGATGTAATATGACCTGTCCCTTTTTTTTTTTTAGGTGGAGTTAATTTTTAAAAATGTTTATTTTCCATAATGACGAGGTATTTGGGGCAGGACAGGGTGGGGCCATTGCCTCTCCTGTTGAGTCTACCAACTTGTTCAAATCCTTCATGATTCCTTTGGGGTTTAGAATATTAAATAAAACAAAACAAACAAAAAGCACTTAATTAAATGGTTCCCTGAAAAGATATTTCTGGTGAGTGGAAGAACCAAAAGCTGATTTTAAACACGACCAGATTTTACTTACAGAATAATATAAAGGATTTACTCTATTGATTCATGAAGCTGAAAATGAACAAACCTAACATTTAAATTATGATTTTCTGTAGCGGAGATGTCTCTTTCATAGCTCATTGAGTATTTTGTAGAGTATAACTGCCTGCACAGAAAGCCCTCACGCAGTGACTTTTATATGGATCTTTCCATTTAGAGAAATAGTCGTCAACTGTTTTTATATTCCAACCTTCTGACAATTAAGTTTTATTTTTCAAATAATCTAAATTCTTTTCCCCTTTTACAGTACTTCTCATAACCGTGATGCTTACAGTAATTTAACAGGGATTTTACATTTGTAAACTGTAAAATGCCGTGAAGACGTGGCACGCCATTTTAGTTTCAAGGCCTGCAATCACAAAATTTGATCAGGTTGTGGTTGGATCGATTTCCAAGCTGAGGCAAAAGCAGCCAAATTCCCTCCTTTCGCAGATAGTATGGAAATGCTTATTGAAGACACCAGCAATTTTGAAGCATGGCCAGTAGCATATGGGTCACCACACCCACAGAGTACAACAAAAAGCAGTAGGATGACTCGCTCAGGTGTAACTACCTCGCTTCCATTCATTTTCTTGCTCTCGTCTTTCTCTGCCAGGTTGTTTTTCAACATATAAACAAACATTCACACACACACACATTAAGGAAAATGATGTCAGCCACTTTAATACCTTTCTTTCTTTCTTTCTTTCTTTCTTTCTTTCTTTCTTTCTTTCTTTCTTTCTTTCTTTCTCTGTCTCTCTCTCTTTCTCCCTTCCTCTCTTCTTTCTTTCTTTCTTTCTTTCTTTCTTTCTTTCTTTCTTTCTTTCTTCTCTCTCTCTCTCTCTCTCTCTCTTTCTTTCTTTCTTTCTTTCTCTCTCTCCCTCTTTCTTTCTTTCTTTCTTTCTTTCTTTCTTTCTTTCTTTCTCTTCCTGGCACAAAGGATCAGAAGCCTGAATGAAGATTATTCATAAGACAGGTATCATGTCAAATAGAATTGTACGCTTTCAATATGAACAATGGTCTTCAACACCGAGAAAGAAGAAAAAAAAAAAAAAAGCGTCTGCTTTCAAACACAGGTGACCTAGTCAGCACTTTATAAATGACTAGGGGAACTCAGTTTCTTCTTCTGGAAAATGGAATTGATAATATTAAATATTTGGTGAAGGGCTATTTGGATGTGAAACTGCATAAATTATATCCGTGATATTGGTATCTGATAATTGCATTTCCAATAGGAATTACAATTAAGACCCTTGCAATATGACATACTTTTGATCATTTTAATTTCCTTTGTGATTGCAGAGAATGATAATTCTTTGGGGGGACTTGACTCCAATTTTCACATTACAAAAGAAAAGTACGGATAATGGAATAATGCAGAGATGAAGGGAGTCGTCGTCTCCAATCTCTTATTTCTCTCATTCCCATTTCTGCAACGGGGATGCCACCTGTGTTCCGCTCATTATAAAACTTTTAGCAAGAGGCTAATGAAATGCAAAGCTTTCTATAAGACCAGCACTAGCCTTCCTATCAAATCATCTGAAATATTTATTTGCTCTCTTGAATAATTGATAGGGGCATCAGCTCTCCCGGTCAATTGATTTATTAAGGGACTGTTTGGAATTAAACAGCTTAAAGATATTAGATTTAGCAGTGATCTTGCTTGTTAGCATATTCATTTACCTACGGGAGCCCCCATTAGATATTGTTAATACATGACGTTTCCAGTCATGGCCTGGATCTCCTCAAATTGCATTAACTCCAGGCTGTTTAGCCACAGAATAACAGGTTTGATTGAGTGCTTGGGTTTGGTGTAATTAGATTTTCCTAGAAAAGGGGGGACTACTTTAATGCCATGTGCATTAAACTAGATATGTCATCAGCATTACTGTAATTGGCCAACAGAAATGCCGGAGACCTGGCTGTGTCTGAATGTTTGTGTTTATGGCTCACCCGTCCATTCTCATAGATGGCACATAATAGCTATGGTTACTTACATATGCATGACCCTGGGAAAAAAAAAAAAAGGAACTGACCTCTTTAATAAGCACCTCTTTTGAAAAAGGTGGAAAATTCTATCCTGAGTAATGGGATCAATTTTTCGTCTGTTAAAACTGCCAATTATTTCTCTTACTGAAAAGGTCATGTGGCTGGTTAATCAATGATGAAAATAGTAGGTGAATATACATGGGTATATTCATGTATTTGATTTGCATTTCGCTCTAAGAGGATCTGCTCCCATTTCAAAGTGTTATTCTGATGAAGGGCCACCGCCACGCCCCTGGAATTCTCTTTCACCCACACTTTCTCCCAGGATTTACGTCTTCTTATTAACAGAGGTGCGTATAGGAAATAAAATCATTTCCGATCACTTTTCCCTCATGAAGCTGATTCCTTGTGTGTGCCGATAATACTCGCTTTGCCCGTGCGGGGACAATGAGCTTCTTCTCCATTTCCTCAGGTTCTGAGCGCGGACAAAAATACAGAACCCTATTGCGTTTTATGTCACAGGTCTACTAGAAAGTTATAATCAAGCGTTTATGTCACTCTGTAATTTAGAAGGCATAAACTCATAGGCTATCCCATTCATCGCTATCAATTCCTTTTTTTTGTTTGCTTGTTTAAAAAAAACATCTGAGGATCAGAGAGACTGAGCTACTTCTCTAAGTTCTCACAGCGGACAGGAGTGGAATCAGCGTTTCAATCTCTTCGTTGTTCACGCTCTTTCCATGAAAATATGCTATCTGTTAATGACACTGACAGTCCTCCGGTGTTTTTTGAAGATGACTCCCTAATGCAAAGGAGGAACTTACGTGGGTTTAATCTGGGGGAACAGATTCACCAGCAGTTGTTGACGGAGTTGAAGAAAAGTGGCCAATGGCAGTGTTTATATAGGAGGAATTATGGTAGCTATCATGGGAAGGAGACTTACTTCTTTTTTTTTTTTTTTTTTTAAGTATATTTATTTATGTTTGTGAGAGAGCGAGCGTGAGAGCCGGGGAGGGGCAGAGAGAGGGGAAAGAGAGAATCCCAAGCAGGCTCCCCACTGTCAGTGCAGAGCCTAAGGTGGGGCTCAAACCCATGAAGCTGTGAGATCTGCCACCCCACCCCCAATCATACCTACACTTTGAGAGAGGAGGAAGGTCGGCAAGAAGGCAAGAGTTGCCTCAATTCACTTCCATTGACCACCTGTCGGACTGACATTATCCTGCCTGCTTGTAAACAGTATCGAGGAAAACTAGCCGTCACGAAATTTGCGATGGCATTCTAACCTCCAAGCGAACTTCTCAAAAGCAAAATGATTCCCAAAATGTTTTACAAGCGTATAAACAATGAGTTGCATCAGCGATTATCTATGAGTAAAGATGAAATCAAATGGGAATAAAAGGTGTTTGAGACTACTTTACTCCATTATTTTATCCCCTAAAGGTACTTTCAATCCTCTTTGCCAGTTTCTCAAAAATATAATCTTAATGGGACACATTGTGCCTAATAACAGTGATGTAGTGAGTTTGTCTATTAATATAGAGACTAATGAAGATGTCATTTCCTAGAAAGGCAATTTTTGGGGGGAATTAAACCTCAGAATTAATATAATCTACTTCTGTTACTAAATGTACAAAGATATGTATATGAATTTATGTATATATATAAATATGTAAATATTTATAATATTAAATATATAAATATATAAATATGCCCATATATATATATATTTACATACGTTTATGTAATATTGTTGTTATACGTAAAGGAGAGCAATGACTTTCCGTAATGAGACTGTAAACTGGCCCCCAAACGTTGATAAGAGGGAGCCAGTGAACTATTCTGAGTGTTGCTGGAAATATTTCATGGCCTCGTAGCCTTCAGGGAGCTAATTTGCAGGGTAGCGGGCAGTATTTACTTGGGATAATACTTCAATGTTTATTTTATGTAAATATAAAAATATATTTTTAAATTATCTAGAAAAATTTTTGTATCCTCTCTCTCTCTCTATCCCACACACACACAGACACACACACACACACCCTGCCATCTTCATGAGCTACGGCCACAGAAGGTCCCTGTCCTACTATGGAACTCAGCCTCCCGTGGGGCCTGGGCACAGGTGTGGGGGAGGGTGAGCACCCCGTGGTGTTTAGGGGCTGTGTTGTCAGCATTATGGTACATTCAACAGGCACATCAGCAGGGGTCACCCCGAATTTTCGAACACACCCCAGCGCACAGGTTGCGATGCATTAAGAATGTGTGCGAAGGTGGGAAGCTGCCAGCCATAGGTTAGGTGGCCGCACCCCAGGGTGGGGAACTTCTGACTCCCGGGCCTAGCCCGTATTTTCATTTAGCACCGGACCCTACACATTAAAGATCCTGTCCTGCATGTGTAGACGCTCACACAAAGGCTCAAATCGAACATCCGAGAGCTGCACCAGCTCAAATAATCACTGACTCCAACCACCTCTCCCAACATAGACCCAAACTCAGACTGAGAAATACTAAGCCTTATAACGGTGTAGTGATTGGCCGATGTTTACAGAATGTTCCGAATACAGTTGTTGTTAACAGGGAAGCCGTGAAATGCTGGTCAAAACCCCCTAGAGATAGTGGGTTCGTAAGTTACTTAAAGCCTTTTCTAGGGCTCAGTTTCCTCATGACCAACGTGGAGATATCAATCCATGATTGTTCACGATCAACGACATTTTAACATTTCTGTGAATATTATTTCTTCTTCTTCTTTTCCCCTCCTCTTCTCCCTCCTCCTCCTCCTCCTCCTTCTTTCTCTTCTTCTTCTTTTTTTTAAATTTTTTTTAAAAATTGTTTTTAATGTTTTATTTATTTTTGACAGAGAGAGACAGAGCATGAGCGGGGGAGGGTCAGAGAGAGAGGGAGACACAGAATCCGGAGCAGGCTCCAGGCTCTGAGCCATCAGCACAGAGCCCGATGTGGGGCTCGCACTCAGACTGCGAGATCATGACCTGAGCCGAAGTCGGACGCTCAACCGACTGAGCCACCCAGGCACCCCGTTTCTCTTCTTCTTCTTAACTGCTATGATTATCATTAGTGCATGACATCGAAAATTCTGGATCAGATCAAGGAAATTAAGATCCTTGTATCCATTCCCATCACCACTGGCCACATCACCTCCTGAGTGTGATATGGCCCTAGGTCCCTAAGCGCACTTACCTTCTGTTTCTTTTCTTCTCCATCTCAGGCTTTCTTTCCCACCCCTCTATTCCCTCTTCCTCCGACCCTGTCTGGTTTCCCTCCCTCAGAACCATCTCTGAACAGTGTCAGAATCGCTGCAGGGACCACAAAGCAAGGTGCCGTGCACCCCTGAATTTGACGGCTCCCCCGACAATAACTTGAGTTGTTTCTCCTAAGCTGCCATTTTTGGAGACAACGCAGGAAAGAATCTACGCAAATATTTGGTAAATTTCCCTCGGGGACTGTCATCTACAGATGCGAAGACGTTAAATATTCCACGTGGGTTTTTACACTTCTCTTTGATTAAAAAGTCCCACCGCCTCGACTTTTCATAAGTAACCTTGTGCCATCCCACTCTGAACCGGGATCAGGGTTACTCCCCAAATTGGGTCGTCTGGGGCTTGATACAGTCCCCTGAAGAGGCCTGACAGGTGCCATAACTTTTCCTCAGCCCACCAAGCCTATACAGCTTCGCGTTTCTGATTCACGGTCAGCTTGTCAGTGACTGTGAGCCCTGGATTCCGCATTTGTGGAGTTCATTGTTTTTTTTGTCTTCTCTGATGTGTGACCCTGCACTCAGAAGACCTCATTCTGCTTGTTTCTGACCATTTCTCCAACTTGTCAGAGCCCTTTTGATTTATACTCCAGGATTCGTGAGTTCCAGTCGTCCTTCTCCGTTTGGTTCAAAGCACAGGTACAATGAGCGATGCTTCACGTAAAGACATTTCCGTGGTGAAAACCAAATATATTTTCAATTATTTTGGTTACGGTGTTGTAAAGAAAGATTAAAGAGTGGGGCGTGTATACGTACATATACACAGCGTCTGTAAACAGGTAGGTGGATTGGTATGGATGTGTACTGCTGAGCGTGGTGTTTATTCTTCTGACTTAAGAAAGCAGTTCGACGAAGTGACATGTTTCTGCCAAACAGCACGCATCAAGGTTTGTTATGCTGTTTCTGATTTATCCCACGCATGCAAGGGATTGGGATTATATGATGCCTGTTACTGAACCATACAAATAAGCAGTGGATGTTGAATTGAAGAAGAAACTCCCGCTTACATTCATCCCCTGACGTGTTATCTAGAGAGCCGAGTCTCATCACAAGTCTAAAAAATAAAAAATAAAAAAAATAAACAATAAACAATAAACAATAAAAAAGGGAAGGGAAACGAATATCCTGAAATATTCATTTTCTTTTTCCGGAAAATAGAACATCTCACCTTCAAGGAACATGAGTCCTCCTCCCTAACTTCTCACCCCCCCTCCCTCTGGATCTCTGGCGCTACTGAGCTGGTTTTTAATGTGGTTTCTTTATGCGTGTACGTGCATGCGCGTGTGCGTGTGTGTGTGTGTGCGCGCGCGCGCGCTTGGAGGGAGGAGAAGCCGTGTGTCTGAGGTGGTGACAACAGTCAGCGGAGCAAGAGCCTTAATCACTGTTTACCGATTTGGTCCATTTTACTAGCAGGCAGGGCTTTTCCAGAGAGCTGTTTGCCCGGCAGGGTGCAGACACTGCTTTCGGGGGCGAAAGTGCGTGTCTCCGCGCCGCGTCGCGCAGCACCCGGGGCACCGTCTCGCCGCCACTGGCAGGGCCCCTGCGCGGAGCCAACCCGGCCGGCGTGTCCGCCCCGGCTTCCGACGCTGCTCCTCTGGTGGCCGTGTTAATGACAGCCGGCTAAAAGCTGGAGAGAGCGCACGCAGGACCCAACAGGGCGTCACAACCGTCCCCATGGCAGGCAGAGCCAGCACCTCTCACACCGCGGCTCGGCTCGTGCGGCGAAAGGAAGTGCAAATGACAGAGCGAGGGTGTCACCTTCGCCTCTGTGTGGCCTTTTTGTTCCGTGTGTTGACAGTCCTCCCGGGTGGCGGTGGTGGTCGCTTGCCTTCCCTCGTCCGTGCGACGCTTCTAATAATGGATGAGGCCCGGAAAGGGAAGAGGGCCGGTTAGGGGTGGCTGGGGTTTCGCCAGGAGTGCGTCGTCACCTTTAATGCCTCCTTCTCTGGTCCCCTGTGGGTTGTGGTCAACTCCCGAACGCCTCAATCTACTGACAAATCCAGATGATGGGGCCGGGGTTGGGGGGGGGGGGGGGGCGCTGACCTGTGACATGAGGGCTGCAGGTGAAAAGGGAACCGGGTGGCAGGGGCTTTGGAAACACCCAGGTGGGATTTCCATAGGCACGTGAGCATCCAAGGTGTCCCCGGGCTTTTCTAGGTAAGTAGGCAGAGCCCCAACCAAATGGCTACAATTCATGGCCATTCACAGAGGTCACCCCCTTCCCCCGCTTCACGCCCCCCCCCCCCATCCATTCAAGGGAAGAGGGCTGATCCGGTTGTCAGATGTGAGGACTCTCATCAATCGTGGGCCTGAGGAAATTCAAGGGCGGGATTCTGCAGCCAAGGCTGGGACCCAAGGGCTCTGTGCGGAGGGAAGCAGGCCAGTCCCAGCAGGCGCTCTGTCTCGACGATCCCCGAAATTAAGATGCCCCCCTTCCCCCCCCCCCCCCCCCCCCCCCAGCTGCGACTCCCGCCTCTTTGGGGCCAGATGCTTTGAGGGCGGTTTCCAGTCCTGCCCCTGCATGCATTTGTCTCCTTGCAGGGGTTTTCTCATCCCAAATAAAATGTTCAGCATTGGGTTGAAAAGCCATTGGTGGGCTCGGCAGGAGCCCCCGATGGAAGGTCCCCGGGGCTTTGAAACTCCCTAAGGTGGCATCTTCGTCCTCTCGCTGTCCCGGAGACCCTCCCACACGGAGGGGCCTTTTGGTCACACCTCCGCCCCAGTCTTGTCCTCCCAACAGACACCTGTGCAGCGGGCCCCGTTTCTCCTTCCCAACAGGCGGCCTCCTTGGGCGCCTACACATGATCTCTACAGTCTCCTGGTCTCCCACGAACTCACAGGGCTCAGAGAGACTCGGTAGTGGGATGGAAGTCTGTGGCGCGTCTCGGGAACATCCACCGGCACCTGCTACCTCAGACCACCCCGTGTATTCCTAAAACACCTGCTCTAAGGCATGCTGACTGTAATTCATCAGGATTTATCACAGCCTAGGCTGGCGAGAGCCTCCTTTCCAACTTCACTAAAAGGCCCTCTGATTTCCGTGCTGTCGTCATTATAAATATTAATAATAATATAAATAAAACATAGCTAATGCCTTCATAAATAGCCATCAGGCGATCCCGAGGACGAAGTTTTGGAAAATCCGAGAAACGTCGGGTAAGGTAAGAGCTTCAGCCTTGCTCTAAGCACACCGGCCACTACCTGCGCCTGCCCGAGATCAAATTGATGTCCTAGGAGTTAATATTATGCGCAGGGGCACATCCACCAGATGCGAACGGTTGGAGCCCTTGGAGGCACAGAGGCGGACACCGGAGCCCCATTTCTGCTGCGTGATTGTGGAAAGTGACACCGACACCATGTCAGGGGCTCTTGACTCACCAGGGACGTGGTTACCGATGTGAACTGCTGTGCTCGAAAATTCAAAGCAATAGCTGATGTGAAACGAATCAGTCCCACCCCTCAGGAGTCGATACCTTGTCTACACGAAGCCTAACACGGCACACGGCACACGGCACCACGCTGGACTTTTGCA
Organism: Panthera pardus; assembly: GCF_024362965.1. Lineage (NCBI taxonomy): Eukaryota > Metazoa > Chordata > Mammalia > Carnivora > Felidae > Panthera > Panthera pardus. The sequence continues at coordinate 6,817,326 of NW_026526810.1, forward strand.
GGGCCCAATTCTCATCCCAACGGTGCCCTCGTCTTCACAGATATCTACAACATTGTGTCACGTTTTAGAGTCTGTGTTTCTCCTGTCTGCCCAAGGTAGATAATACTATCTGAGGCGGAGGAGAGAAAGGAAGGGAGACCGAGAGAGAGAGAGAGAGAGAGAGAGAGAGAAAGGGAGCAGAGGGGAAAAAAGGAAGTGAGGAAAGAAAGGGAGAGAAAGATCACCTTTAAGTTCTTTTCTCTTTCTTTCAAATGACACAATAGAATTTTTTTTTTCCTAAAGTTGTATTAGGGATTCACTTAAGCAGAAATGAACTGTAATATGCAAATAGTTCTAATTGGACTGCTAATAGAGCGTGTCTCTGTTGTTTTTTTGTAGGGAGTTTTATGCCTATGTAATCAGTGCAGACAGCCGTTAAGTAAATGAAGAGGCAACTAACAATGTCAGAAAAGAGACCGGGCGGTTCCGGCTGACACTACCCTAATCTTCCAGGACCCATTAAATGGCAGTTTCAACGCATTACCTACCATAACATCCTTGAATATCACTGATTTTATTTGCAGTATCAAACATTCCATTTCATGCCCCATTAACAGTGGGAGCTTGAGCTTTTTGACGCAGCTAAACATTTTACTAACTACCTGGACTAAGTAACCAATTAACTTTTGGAGACAATACGGCCAATTAAGCGCGAAAAGGTAAGGCTGTCATCCCCCACGAAAATTGAATTTCCTTTTCCTGATGGCACTCATTGTCGCCGCTCAATTGTTAATGGGGATTCAGTCCCTATTAAAGTAGGAAGGCAAAGCAGAATGGAAAAGTTCAGAGGACTTAGTTCCTAAAGAGTAGGTCACCAAGTGTCCCAGTTGGCCACTAATTCAGTTAACTTTTCTTCATGCCAGATTACGTATTGGATGAGACTGCGGCAGGGCTCTCATACGACATTCTGTGATAACGCATTGCACAATCTGGTAGCTTCCAAGGAACCCGAAGGCCCAGGGCTGTAGTTTGGGACCTTACAGGGGATGTTTAAAAAAAAAAAAAAATTAAAAACAACGACGAACTTTTTTTTTTTTCCTTTTTTGAAAACGGAAATATCCGTGTTGGACGAGATATTGCCCTGGCTATCGCCCGTCTGGACTCTTCAGAGATAAACACAAGCCTTCCTGCGGAGAGGTGTGCTCCAAATTAACCCTCTGTGGTTTGGGAAGTCATTTTGTAAATGGCAGACAAGGTCACGGGCGGTGATTCTGCGGGGCGGGTTTGACTCCAGTTGACTGGGGTGGCACTCAAGTAATGAGCTTGGATATCATATTTTGAAAGCTTGAGGCAAATCTCATCCTCTTGGTAGGAGTCTTTTATCTTGGGAGGTACAGGAGAAAATCTGGCCTAGAGGGCATCTTCCATAGGCCCTGTATGAGCGAAAAACACGGAGCTTATCCAGAGTCCGAGCCCAAACGAGATCACACCAGCTTTGTGGAAACGCAGTTGTTCTAAATGCAAAGAAAAATGGGGAAACCATAGATGATGATGATCTGAATCTGTGTGACGAAAAATTTAAGGCTTGCCTAATCAATGTTGTCAAATCATCCCGAGAGCGATACAATTTGTTGACGTGTGTTTGCAGCCTGTTCACGTGCACTTAAAGTCTGAGGTGAGCCAGAAAACTGTAAGTAAAGCAGGGATCTAAGCTGTGCTCAGAATTACTCGCTTTCTATATTGTGTTAATAGGAAAGGTGCTTAGTCCCCATAGACGAGCTGTTGAATGGCCATGGGAAGAAAAATCCATAAATTCAATAATGATATTAGTATTCTAGGTTCGTAATTTTTTTTACTGTTGTTTCTGCCAGATTCTGTGGTGATAGGACACAGGAACAAAAAGGATTAATGTTATATCCTTTCCGAGTGAAGTGCCTTTTGAAGAGTTTGATCCGAATTGTAACTTTCAAAGAAGATTTGAATAAGAAATAATTCTCCTATATTAGTCTAGATCAATTAATAACATCGATCAAAATTCTCTTTTGAACTTTCCCTCGGATTTCAACCTTTTCTCAAGGGACACGATTTTCTTTCCAGAGGTGATTGCTGTGGGCTATTTATTTTAGCCATTTTCCCATGGCAGTGGATGATTTAGAAATGATTACAATAGTTTGAACTTCCTGTTCCTTGAGATAAAAGAGTAAAACCAGATCTCAAATGCTTCCCACTCTCACCCTCCAGCATCGCTACGTAAGAATAATGAAAACAAACAAGCAACGACAAAATTCCGTCAGCAGCCCTCAAACTGTGGAAAGGGCTGGTGGCCAGAAGTTTCCAATAATCCACATCATTAAGTAGAGATGGCAGGAGGCACTGCAGAAAGCCCCAAAGCTTCCTCCCAAGCTGCTCAGCGTCCGCTGGAGCCCAGAGAACCTGCTGGAATTTTGAGGTCTACCGGGGCGTGGTGATGGAAGAAGGCATGCGGGGACCCCCAGGTGCTATTTCTTCTAGCGGTCTTTACTGTGAAGGAGGAAACGAAGTCTTTTGCCTCTTGGGTTTATGGGGAGTGAAAAATGAAGAGGAAAGCGAACCACCCATGCTCTATCTGATGCAGATAAGTCTTCTAACCCCACACCATGTCTCGCCCACTAGAGTAAAATGCATCGCTGAGGGGCCAACATTGACATTGGACATTTAACAAGAGGAAAGGGCTAGCTACCAAGGTTACCTAGAGACCCCATCTTGAATCCCCAGGCTACAGAAAACCCAGCCCTCAAATTTTATATCTTAGTCGAGAAGACACAGGGAGTGAGTGGTAAGGGGGTGGGCAGATCATGGGAGGGGAGGGGCAAAAAAGGAGTGGGGAGAGAGGAGACGGGCTAACTGCATGAAAAGACAAAAACAAACAAAGAAACAAACAAAACAAGGATCCACGACCTTGCCTTAGTGTACACAGAAAAGTATATATACATGATTTCTGTAAAAAGAAAAAAAAGTATACATCCAGATACATCAAATCATTTAGGAGAGAGCATGGGTACATTTATCATCTTAGAGTGGGTAGGTCCTCCTAATAAAATTCAGATCCTGTAAGAAAGTGGTAGATATACCTGAAAAAAATATCCTGGATCACAACAACAAAAACAAATACCACCGTTCTGTAAAGTCTAAAAATCAAATCTAGCAGAGGGGGGAAGAATGTGCTCTTCATTTGACAAAGGTCTACTTTTTTAACTAATAAAAACTCAGATACATCAATAGAAAAAAAATGGAAAACTGGCAATTTACAGAGAAATACAAATGGCCAATAAATATATTCAGTTTCTCAGTTTTACTTACGATTTTTTAAAATTGCACATCGAAATAACAAAACAACAAAAGGTTGTCCTGTTTTATCTCACTGACAAAACACATGCCAAGGTTGGTATGTCCCCAGAAAGAGACGGGGTACAGGTTGACAGCCACCTCCTCCAAATTTTCTGAAGAGCAGTGTACCGATGCATTTCCAACGTAAAATACTCTACACACACACACACACACACACACACACACACACACACACTTCTCATATATAATTTACATATGTGTGTTATAAATATACAGTGTTTTTTTTTTTGGCAAAATGTTCTTAAAAAATAATTTGAGGGGCGCCTGGGCGGCTGAGTCGGTTAAGCGTCCGACTTCAGCTCAGGTCATGGTCTCACACTCTGTGAGTTCGAGCCCCGCATCAGGCTCTGTGCTGACAGCTCAGAGCCTGGAGCCTGCTTCGGATTCTGTGTCTCCCTCTCTCTCGGCCCCTCCCCTGTTCATGCTCTGTCTCTCTCTGTCTCAAAAATAAATAAAACGTTAAAAAAATAAAAAAAAATAATAATTTGAATAGGGTGGCTCAGTAGATTAAGCTTCCGGCTCTTGGTTTCAGCTCAGGTCATAATCCGATTGTTCATGAGTTTGAGCCCTACAGTGTCATTGTGGAGCCTGCTTAGGATTCTTTCTCTCTCCCTCTCTCTCTTTCTGCCCCTCCCCGCTCATGCTTGCTCTCTCTCTCTCTCTCTCTCTCAAAATAAATTAATAAACTTTCTGAAAAAATGATAATTGGGACAACAAAATATCTGGTAAAATGAGAGTGTTAAATTATGATATACTCCATTGCATAAAAAGATCCCTGGATATAATATTAAGTGAAAAAAATCAAATGTACCATGATTTACGTACTATGATTTCTTAGAAAACATGACATTATTCATACATTGCATATGCACACATGTATATATGCACATCTGTTTTTTATATATTTTGTTTCGATTACATGTAAATATGAACACATACATAGGTATATACGCTTATGTGCTGCATAAACTAATACGTTGATGAATCTTCAGGTCTTCCGGAAAAAAATCATAAGGAATTAAGAACATGAGGTGCATTTACGGATCTGGTGACGTCTGTTGAAAGGGAGACTTTGTTTCACTTTTTACTTTGGTTGTTTTGAGTTTTTTAAACCATGCATATGTATTCTTTTACGTTATAAATTCACATCAACATTGTTAGTGAGAGTATTATTTCTCGTTGAAAACAATCAAAATCTCTTTTACTTTTTAACAGTTTTTGTTTTTTTTTTAACGTTTATTTATTTTTGAGACAGAGAGAGACAGAGCATGAACGGGGGAGGGGCAGAGAGAGAGGGAGACACAGAATCGGAAGCAGGCTCCAGGCTCCGAGCCACCAGCCCAGAGCCCGACGCGGGGCTCGAACTCGCGGACCGCGAGATCGTGACCTGAGCTGAAGTCGGACACTCAACCGACTGAGCCACCCAGGCGCCCCTTAATGGTTTTTTTTTAATAGTTCTTTTTCCCTGCTACCTGTGTGGTTATACATTCGTTATAGAGACTTAGAAAACACAGCTTCTTTTCCTACCATCAGAGCCCAAGGTATTTTGTCCCTGCGGATGTGTTCTGAATGCATATTGTGCCTAGCACTGTGTCGCAACACCAACGTGACTCTTCCCTCATGAAACTTACATTTTTTGGTTTTTTATTTAAATTCCAGTTAGTTAAAATACAGTGCTGTGTTAGTTGCAGGTGTATAATACGGTGACCCAACACCTCCATGCATCACCCAATGCTGATGACAAGTACACTCCTTCATTCCCATCCCCCCACCCACCCTCTGATAACCAGCAGTTTGCTCTCTATGGTTCCAAGTCTGTTTCTTGGAGAGCTCTCTCTCTCTCTCTCTCTCTCTCTCTCTCTCTCTCTTTCTCCTTTGCTGGTAGAAACATACTTTAGTAAGGCATGTATGTTCTAGTATATTTTACACATAACAATAATAATAACAATAACAATAACAAGGTGTGGTTAACGATCCTTTAAGGGTACGTGCAAGGTTGCTATGACAAGCCTGCCCCTTTTGGGGCCATGTGAGTCTCTTACATATATGCTTTGCACGTGGGAAAACCTGTATTATGAACCTAATGGGAGGGGCGCCTGTGTGGCTCAGTGGGTTAAGCGTCCGACTCTCGTTTTCGGCTCGGGTCATGATCTCACAGTTCGTGGGATCAAGCCCCGTGTTGTCAGCGCAGAGCCTGATGGAGATTCTGTCTCTCTCTCCTCCTCTCTGCCCCTCTGCTCACTCTAAGTAAGTAAATAAATAAGTAAATAAGTAGATAAATAAATAAACAAACTTAAAGAAAAATAATGTGAGAATGTGTTGTGAAACCTGAACACCCCACGACCGTAGTGTCGTTTGTTTGTTTGTTTGGGAACATCTGGACAGACAACAGTGTCTCAGTGTCTCAGGCTCTTAGGAGCCTCTGAGAGGCCATCCTAGAAGTGACTACCGTTACCTAGGCACAGAGTGGTGCAAGCCTGAAGTGAGGTGAACGTAGGAGGCATGAAAAGGCAGGAATGGTGTGAAGGAATACCACGTGGGCGGGGCAGAGAATGGCCGGATGAGCCCATAAAGGGTGGGGCATAAAGGAAGACTTCGAAGGAGACTCCTCGTTTCAGGTCTGGGCAACTTTGTAACGTGACCTTGACAGACATGGATGAAGGAGAAAGAGGAGAAGGGTTAAGGAGGCAAATAATGACAAACATGAAGTCAACTGCTTATTCAGAAAAGTTGACGTTACCATTTGGTGTAAGAGGCAATCGAGTCTCTAAGATGTTTAAGGCCTAAAGGAAAAGAAATATGACCACTGTGATAAAAAAAAAAAAAAAATCTAGGCAGCCCAGGGTCGGCATGTCGGATGCCGGATGGCAGGCTTCTGGTCTACCCTTAGGAGTCAGATGACTAGCTTACAGGGGGTCCACAATTGTGGAAATAGATGGGAAAAAGTTGACGCGGAGATGTGACGGAAGTTACTAGACGTAGGCCTTTCCAGGAACGGCTAGAATACCAGGTAACCCGAAGCTCTGAGGATGGGCATAGTGTTACAGGACCATAGACAAAATGAGGGAAATGAAAGGAGAGACTTAGACACTTTTTTATTATGGGATTGAATGCATTCACAGTCACTTCGATTGTAATAATGAGGTTCGTTTAAGACCTGGGACTTGCTGAAATAATATGGTTAAAGCCATGACGCATTAAGATCGTACTTGCCATAACAGAGCCCGTTTGGGCTATTATTAATCTAATCTCATAAGTGCCCATAATACCCAAGCAAGCAAACCAAAGCTTTGAATTGGGTTTACACTAATAGTAAGACTATCTCGTGGGCTTTTCGCTGGGATTCTCTGTCCCATTAAGCAATTACTAGTGGCTAGAACACTAGCCCACATGTCGCTATTTCTGGTTAGGGGATTTTCTTGCCTGCCTCACTAAATCTTCCAATTAAATGCAATGGTACTACATTTATTTCAGTTCTTCATTTACAACGCACAGTGGAAAGTATTGTTACTCTAAACAAATAGTGTTAGGAGCTGTTGAACCACACACATGACATTGCTGAGTTCCAGCATTCCACCAGTGACAGCGTATCATCCCGTGACAAGCAAAAGGTAAGTCCGGAGACAAAGAGAAGTCCTTCTTCTTCTTTTTTTTTTTTTTTTATTGCTGTAATGGCGACATCTTTATCAACAAAATCACTCCATCCAAGGACACCTTCCAACTATGTCTTTGTATTCGTTTCTGTTAATTTCATCAAGAGCGTTACATTTAAATGTGTTCTACCTAAGGCTCTGTCTACATTTGAAGTGCGACACAGAACAAAGAAGCATAGAGTCCCTGGTACAGAGTTCCTCAAAAATAAATTTTAAAGTTCCAAACAAAGTCATGATGGCAATGATGATGATTATAATGATGATGATAATTTATTACTATGTTTATGTGGAGATTAAAATAGAAAACATAATTGGATTTTACAAAAGAAAAAAAAAAGATCCATGCCTGAACAGTAACATATTTAGTGGTAAACCCAATTCTTGAATCATTTTTAATTGTTTACCATGAGGATCTTTCTTTCCATAAAACCAGGAAGCTATATAAGATCAGTATATAACATTTCCTCAAATCTCAGAACACCAGTAGTAAGAGATAATCTGAAATGCAAGGTAGTAATTAAGCGTGCAGGCTAGTAATATCATATCTAAATTCATGATATAATTCTGACATCAACTAGCTTTATAACTCTAGGAAATGTAACCCATCCTGTCAATACCTTGGGGTATCTGCAAAAAAGAGATCAGTAAGGGTCCTTACCACACAGAGTCATTGTCAGAGTGAAATCAGGTCCTAAATTCACGAGCTGACCACGTTGCTTTAATCATTTATAAGCAGGTACTGTTTCTGAACCCTAGGGACCATATGTATTATCTCATATGCTAATGATGTAAGATAATGACTATATCAACATTCAGGGGAATTTAGGTTAAATCATGGACAGTGGTAAGTCCTCAGTGTTTTACTAGAGTAGAGTCAAGTATATATGTATTGTATTTCTAGATTTAGTAGTATGATCATGGAGAAAATGCCTCATGGTGTCACAACTGAAGACCATTGATCCCGTTCAAAAGCACTTGTCTTATGTACTTGTAGAAATAGTTAACACTTCAGTTGGATGAGTATATAATTTGTTTATATGTGAAAAACACCCTCTTGCTCGCCCTCCCATTCTTAGAATATTAAGCAGTACAGAATATTAAGCAGTATCAGAGTCCGACGTGGGACCCAGTCTCAGGAACCGTGAGATCATGACCTGAGCCGAAACCAAGAGTCGGACGCTCAACTGACTGAGACACCCAGGCACCCCTTCCTCTTACTTTAAGTGGAAAGAAATGATTTTCTGTGTCTGACTTTAACCTGATGATCTAATAATATTAGGAGGGTTTGGGTAAAATCTGTATTATTTTCAGCTTCTTAATGGTGCAAGCGATATCCTGCTTGTTAAAAATCAAATGTAATCCAAATTATTTATCATTGTGCCTGTAATTCCTCTAGATTTCTATATTAGGGTACTACTTTCTTTATTAAATTACCTCTAATTCTAGAAAAATGGATGGGAGGAAGGGAGGGAGGGAGGTAGAGAGAGACAGAGAGTCCCAACCATTTCTTGAGCTTCCAAATCGTCCTTTTTACAGTTAACTATTCTATTCAGACACACCAAACTGATATAATTAGCCACAATTAACTCATACTTTTGCTCTCTTTTCTTTTGTTGGGAAGGCTTTACCACTGCACGGTTTGAATTTTCCAAGGCTCTTTCTCTGCTGCACAACTTTTTTATTATTTTATTTTATTTTAATTTTTTAATGTTTATTTATTTGAGAGAGAAGGAGAGAGGGAGAGAGAGAGAGAGAGAAAGTATGAGCAGCAGGGGATAGACAGAGAGTGAGAGGGAGACACAGAATCTGAAACAGTGAAACAGGCTCCAGGCTCTGAGCTGTCAGCACAGAGCCTGACATGGGGCTTGAACTCACCAACTACAAGATCATGACCTGAGCCAAAGTGAGACACTCATCTAACTGAGCCACCCAGGCGCCCCTTATCTTGTTTTATTGTTTTTGCTTTCTTTAATCCTGGACTTGAAAAAAAAAGCACCACGTAATTATTTTAGTCTCACTTTTCAAAGTCAAGACTGATGTTCAGTGATAAAAGTTTGAGGGGTTTAATAAGATAAGAGGAACCCCATTCCCCACTATGCAATTTTATAACTGTTTGCTCCTACTTCTTTTCCAAACTAAAAGCCTTATTCATTCCCTTAGAGCCTGGACAGAATGGGAAACTGCAAGACCCAAACCCCACGTCCAGAAGCATTAGGCATTGACCCCGTGGCTTCCTAATAGATCCGCAAAGTGCTTTGTTCCTGGAAGTCATCCGATGAGTAGTTCAGCGCTATTGTATATCTTGTTAGAGTAGCAGAAGTGCCACAGAATGAACTAAAATCTCCCTGAAGATTTGCTGCATCATATGCTGAGAACATTCTGAACTTTCAACAAATTCCTGGTTACCATCCCGGGTAGCCATGGTTAAGTCTGGACAGGGGTTAAGTGAGAAATATGAGTCCGCTATTAAGTGTCTTTTGAGAGTGACAAAGCTCTGGGCATAAGGGGGTGGGAAACAAGGGACTCTCTCTCAGCCCTTTCCAGACCTTTCAATTGTATCACAGACATAAGGGATAATGCAAAGGGGCTCAGGTACCGACCTCTCCGCAGCCCTATAGCCTCAGGCAGGACCACTGACCCTCTCCACCTTGGCATTGCCCCCTGTGTGGAAGGAAGCCCCTCCTCTATTATGGAATTTACTGTGATATCTAAATAGCTGAGAAGGAAGACAGCTCATCTGTTTTAACTATGCAGTCTTTCCCCTCTTTCTCTCATCTCTCTATTATCACCAACAAAAGCTAGTGACTTCTAGAATATTTAGTTGGTAGTCTCACCATGCCTTTGCGTTTTAGTTTTAGTTTTTGTTTTGGGGATCAGCCGGATCCCATCCCGCCGATAATACCATTATCACTCCACGTATATTTCCTACATTGCCATTTTTAAAAGCCACTCTATGGAAGGATAAAGTGCACGTAATTCGGGTGCATATTTTAATCCATTTGGCCATCCATATAAAACTGTGACACCGTCGTATAGTCAAGGTAATAACTATACCTATCACCCCCAGAGGCAAAGGTTTCCTTGCACCCCTTTAAACTTCCTTCCGGCCCTCCCTGCAGATCCTCTGTCCTCAAACAACCCCTGATTTGTTTTCCGTCTTTATAGGTTAATTATCATTTTCCAGGGATTTATGTAAATAAAATTATTCAGTGTATATCCCCCTTTCTCTGGATTATTTCACTCTGCAATCACTTTCCCCCTTATCCGGGTGTTTACATGTATTAATACTCCATTCCTTCTGGTCACTGGCTAATCCATGTTAGGGCTAACACCAAAATGTAAGCACGCCACCTTTTTTGTGTATTTATTTTAATGTTTTAATGCTGATTTACTTATTTTTGACAGAGAGAGAGAGAGAGAGCAGGGGAGGGGCAGAGAGAGAGAGGGAGAGAGAGAATCCAAGGCAAGCTCCAAGCTGTCAGTGCAGAACCCGAGGCGGGCCTAGAACCCATGAGCCTTGAGATTGTGACCTGAGCCAAAGTCAGACACTAAACCGACTGAGCCACGCAGGCGCCCCTTGTTTATTTTTTAATGAGTTGTTCTTCTTATTATGAAGCTTGAACAGTCTTTATGTATTCTAGATACAAGTTCTTTGCTGTCTAGGTTCCCCCCCCACCCCCCGGTCTGGTCTAGTCCTTTTCATTTCCTAGTATATTCTGAGGAATAGAAGTTTTAAATTTTGATGAGGCTAAATTTTCTTTTCTCTTTATGGATCCCGTTTTGGTGTCGCTCCTGAAAAATCATTGTCTACCTCAGGGTCACACAGGTCTCCTTTCTCTTCTCTCCTCATGTCTCTGGGAGTCTCTGAACCACTCTTGATGACCGTTGGTTGTTCAGTGGCTTCAGATACAAAAAATCGCCCCTTTCGGTCTCGTGGAATATATCATTAAAACAATAATCATGGTTTCACACTAGGGTCTCCTGGAAATGACCCTGAACCTGTGACCCTGCATACTCAGCCGGCCATTATGCTTTAAGTCATGGAAACAGCACCCCACAAACTCAACCCCTTGGGATCAACTGAATGAACAGCAATGGGAATTCGTAGACAAAGGGTCAGCACTACTAGCCATTGTGGGTATACAGCTCAATGGAATGTTCCCGTTTTCCATTGCTTAGCCAAGATATGAAGGACGGGACCCAAAAGTCAACACACTTGGTCAAGTGCAAACGACCATCTTAACACTAGATACTCTAACCAACAAGGGGTCTTATCTTCACATTTATCATAAACTATTGGGCCAGTGCCTAAAAGCTGTCCTTGAGGGTAACAAACTGCCGAGAACCTCTTGCCTCACAGATAATCCAAACATGAGTCAGAATCATAGACGTCTCTAGAAGTGCTAAGACTACAATACAAGACCTTGTCAGGACACTCTTTATTTCCTTCAGAATTGCACACATTACTGGTTGCAACCAAGATATACACTTTACTTTGCAAAATGCATAATGCTGGGCTCATGGAAAAAGCAGTCAAAGGAACTTTCATGTGCCTAAAAGGTCCCAGTTGCTGGTTTAACTGAGAGACATGAGGTCTACTCGAAACCTCTTTTTCAAGTTCGAGTCTCATAGATGAGTCTATACTTTGCTCCTATCTTTACACATTTTCAATGCTGCCCCCAACCCATAAACCTGGTGGTCAAATTGAGGGCATATATTCTACTGGAACCCACTAATCATGGATTTACCCATGGGTCTGGCATCTGCTTATTTGACATGTGTCCCATTTTAACTTAAACTTCCACCGAAAATCAAACAACAAAACTGTTTCAAGTGACCAGTGGTCTCCTTGGGTGCTCTCACTGATTTACAGTGCAAAGGCCCAAACCCTGTGCATAAACTATTGTTTCAACCAAATAAGACAAACGCTGAGACTCACATCAACCCAAGTAGGTATCCATTGAAAAAGAATGCTTCTTGTCCCACATCCCAGATGGAATCTTCCTGGCCTGGCGGCTCATCCCTGGAAATGACATTGACCCAGATGACATCACCCCAACTCAAGACCCTCCCCTGCAACAGAGACAACATCACTCTGGGCACTAAAATATCTGGGCACACCCACGGGCTGTTTTTCCTAAGATACAACTGGAACCCAGGACTGTTTTGCTTCTCTTCCTTTGTAAGATCAAAAGGATTCCACTATGTTTCTGAGCTTGCTGTCTGCTTCGCCCATGATCCTGGTATACTCAGCTCCACCAAAATATTAAAAGCAAAAATTCCAAGTCTATTTTCCTGGCGAATGCCATATAAATGGAAAACTTAGTTATTGGCTGGCTTGCACAGACTCTTTATACTTCTTTTTGTGTTCTGCCTTTCTACTTTCGTAATAAAATTCTTTTTACACTGGTTAGGGCAATTATTCCCTGGGCTCTAAAAATCTCCACTATCATTCCCCCAGTCCCCCATCAAATTTCCTTACTATGAATATAAACTTATCTTATGATTATGTTAAACAACACAGCGCCAGTTGTGTCCATCAAATTTTTAATTTTGTAAATATTTTATGAGTTTTTGGTACCTTTGGGGGTCCTTGCTGGCAGGGTAGAGACTGCCCCTCCCTAGGCTTGCTAATTCCTAGAGACAATAAACAACTTATCGGAGAGCCTGCCTTTCCTATACAACCAAACAATTCTGTGTCCATATCTCTGACCACCTCCTTTATTTAACTCACGCACCAATCCGATTTGTCTCCTACCCTAAAATGATCCAGAACCAGGAACCAATGACTAGCAGCAGTTCCTAGGACCTAAAGCCTGCTGGAATTATTCAAATTAGCGAATCCTTGGCTGATTGTCCCGCCCTGCCTTGCCTTCGCCCCAAAACACACAACAAAGGCTGTGACCCTAGGCTTTCTTCTTGTTCCTTTCCGCCTCCTGGTTGACACTGGTGATTCCCCCTGTGGCCCTGCCACAAGGCATGCCTTGTCTTGCCTCTCATCTCTAGGGGAACTAACATTAAACCTCTCTTTCTCTGGTAGGGCCCCCTCCCTAAGGAAAGAAAACAAACAAACGAACAACCTCAAGGCAACCTGGCTAAACGCATACGTGACAACATCCATCAAGATCTTTTAACATGAGACCCCTTAATCAGACTGCATGTTTATGTATTGCCATATATGGGAGACAAAGAAGTAAAAAGTATATAAAAAACTATGTCGCATGGCATTCGGGGCTCAGTTCTTCGGGTCCAAACCCAACTGAGTGGTGCTGGCAGGAACAAAGTTGCTTCCTGGAAAGAAAAGCCTCGGTGTCATGACTGCGAGAATCCTGCTACATTTCCATGGGGTGGACCTCTCTGTATCATTGCTCAGCACCTTTATAAATTCGTCCCCGGCACAAATCACTGAAGGACTTCCTTTAAATTTTTCAGCGTTTATTTGAGTCTTTTTAGTTGAGTCTTTACTATTCATTGAAGCATTACTCTGCCTTTGCTTTGCCAATGTATTTTCTATCGGTATATAATTCAGGTTGAACAGTTTTTTTTTCCTTTTAGTAATTTAAAGTTATTGTTCCACTGACTTCTCATTGAATAGTTACAAAAGAATTCTCCTGCCATCCTTATCGTTGTTAACATTTTTTTTTCCTTTCCCCCCTCTATGTATGTATGTATGTATTTACTTTACTCCGGTTGCTTATAAGATTATTGATTATTAATCTATGCTTTTCTTAATATTTCTCATCTGTGGATTTTATTCAACATCTTGGATCTGGAAGTTAATGGTTTTCTTCAAGTCTGAAAATCTTCTGGTCGCTATTTAACTCAAATATGTTTTATTCTGTCTCTGCACCTTCTTCAAGAACTCCCGTTCTGTGTATTTTGGGCCACTGGAAGTTGTCATTCAGCTCTCTGACCCTTTCCATTTTTTAAAAACATTCAAATTTTAGATTCCTTTCTTGATATAACCAAGCTCTTTGCTATTTCCAAGGTTATTTTTACCTTGCAAAAAAAAAAAAAATATTCCCTCCCCCTCCCAATCACGTATTTTGTAATTACTTTATTCTCCCATTCAATCTTGGCTGCTACATTCAGAAAGCTCAAGGATACTTTCCTGTTGTATCTATAGTGAAACCCTTAGCAGCATACAAGAAGTGTCCCATGTCGGTCAAATAGATACATTTCTTTTTTTTTTATTATTATTTTTAAAATTCTTTTTTTTCCTGTATGTGTTTAGTTTTGGAATTTTTCTTGTTGTATTTAAATTCACTATGTCTGCAATGTCTAATCTGCTGTTGATTTCACTGCTATGAGTGTTGGTCACACATTCATATGTTGGAACCCTAACCTCCAATGTTATATATTTGGAGATGGGAACTTTAGAAAGTAACTGGGTTTAAATTATTTTTTAATGTTTATTTATTATTGAAAGACAGAGAGAGAGTCAGAGCGTGAGCAGGGGAGGGGCAGAGGGAGAGGGAGACACAGAATCTGAAGCAGGTTCCGGGCTCCGAGCTGTCAGCACAGAGCCTGAGGCGGGGGTCGAACTCGCAAATCGGGAGATCATGACCTGAGCTGAAGTCGGACGCTTCACCAACTGAGCCACCCAGGCGTCCCTAGAAAGTAACTGAGTTTAGATGAGGGTGGTCTCCTAGTTATGAGATTTGTGCCCTTATAAGAACATATCAGAGCGCAAGTCTCTCTCTCCATTATAAGATCAATGTCTGCAAACCAGGAAGAGGGTACTCATCAGACATTGAATCTTCTTGTACTTTGATCTCAGACTTCCCAGCCTCCAGAACAGTGAGAAATCTGTGTGCATTGTTTAAGCCATCCAATCCATGGTAATTTGGTATAGCAGTTCAAGTAGACTAAGAGACACATCCATTGTGCATTTTATCTCAGAAATTGTGGCATTTTTCTTTAAAATTCAGATTTGGGTTTTTTTTTTTTAACGTTTATTTATTTTTGAGACAGAGAGAGACAGAGCATGAACGGGAGAGGGGCAGAGAGAGAGGGAGACACAGAATCAGAAGCAGGCTCCAGGCTCTGAGCCATCGGCCCAGAGCCCGACGCGGGGCTCGAACTCACGGACCGTGAGATTGTGACCTAAGCTGAAGTCGGACGCTTAACCGACTGAGCCACCCAGGCGCCCCTTGGTTTTGTTTTTTTTTTTTTATATCTCCATGTTAACACATACCTTTGGGACCTGTAAAATACAGCGTGATTGTTTTAATGTTTATGTCTGGGAATTGTAAGATCTCTCTCAGTTCTGTACTGATTTCACTGATTGCTTTTTCTCATGATAACGGTACCTGTTTTCTGCTTGCTTCCATTCCTAGTACTTTTGCTCACATACCAGACATTGTGAATTTTTACCTTGTTGAGTGTCGGGTAATTTTGTATTCCTACAAATATTCTTTTTTTAAACTTTTTTTTAATGTGTATTTATTTTTGAGACAGAGAGAGACAGAGCGCGAGTGGGGGAGGGGCAGAGAGAGAGGGAGACACAGAATCCGAAACAGGCTCCAGGCTCTGAGCTGTCAGCACAGAGCCCGACACGGGGCTCGAACTCACGGACCGGACCGTGAGATCATGACCCGAGCTGAAGTCGGACGCTTAACCGACTGAGCCACCCAGGAACCCCTCCTGCAAATATTCTTGAACTCTGTTCTAGGATGCAGTTAGGTTACCTGAACACAGTTTGAAATTTTTGTGTCTTGCTTTTAATATTTGTCAGGCAGGGTCAGAGCAGTATCTAGGGCCAAATATTCCCCAGTGCTAAGGTAAGACTCTTCTCAACACCCAGTAATTTCTGGGGCATCTGGGTGGTTCATTGGTTGAGCATCTGACCCTTGATTTTGACTTAGGTCATGATCTGATGGTTCGTGGGTTGGAGCTCCATGTCGGGCTCTACGCTGACAGTGTGGAGCCTGCTTGGGATTCTTTCTCTCTGTCCCTCTGTCTCTGTCCCTGCCCCCCTTGCACACACTCTCTCTCTCTGTCAAAATGAAGAAATCGACTTTAAAATAAACATGCAGTAACATATAAATTATGAAGTTTTCCAGCTTGGCAATAGGGAGCAAGCACTCTTTTTTCAACCCTGTGCAATGCCCGACACTGTTCCTGCGAATCTTTTCAAGTGGTTCTTTCCTTAACTTGGGATATATTCATCACACACATGCTCTGCTCTGTACTTTGATCAATGCTCAAGGGGAGTCCTCTGCAGACCTTTGAAATTCTCACTTTGTTCAGCCTTCTACTTTATGTTTCCTATCCTGTGAATTCTCACCAAATGAGCCTCTCCAGACCTTCATCGCCGTGTCCTCAGCTTGGAAAGATGGCGTCCCTCCTTTCTTCCACAACCCGGAAACTTCCTCAAGGCAGGGAGCTGAGGAAGTCATAAGATTCGTCAAGTTTTGTTTCATATGTCTTAGGCATTACCGCTTTTCTGTCTGGCATCTGGTATCATGGAAACCCTTCTTTTGTCTGTTTTGTCTGGAGTTTTTGGTTCTTTCAGACAAGAGAGCAAATCTGTTTTCTGTTACTCCCTCTTGGTTAAAAACAGAAGTCCTTGCTTACCTTCTCCTCTGGCATAACTTATGATAATGTTTCTATTTAAATACTATTACCTCTGTTAACTCTCTCCTTTTCTTTTATGGAATTTCATCAACTACAATGTCCTGTCTTTAATCTCCAAGTGCTTAAACCAATTTACTTCTTTTCCTTCCTTTCTTTCTTTCTTTCTTTCTTTCTTTCTTTCTTTCTTCTTTCTTTTTTTCTCTGTCATTTATCTCTTTAGCTTTCAGAGTAAAATACTTACTTGCCTTAGTTCTAATTCTCTACTTTTCCTATTGTTTACCCAGCTTGCAAGTTAGTACATTGATTGAGGCGACCCTCTCTTCCTTTGTTCCCTATGTGCGGGCACAAAGAACATGTACGTGCTTGGTATAAAATTTTGCAATCAAGGGGCGCCTGGGTGGCTCAGTCGGCTGAGCGGCCGACTTCGGCTCAGGTCATGATCTCGCGGTCCGTGGGTTCAACCCCCACATTGGGCTCTGTGCTGACAGCTCAGAGCCTGGAGCCTGCTTCGGATTCGGTGTCTCCCTCTCTCTCTGCCCTCCCCTTCTCACACTCTGTCTCTCTCAAAAAATAAATAAACATCAAAAAAATTTTAAATTTTGTGATCAACTATAAATATTGATTTTACTATATGTGTCACATTAAGAGAATGGCTAGCATGCAGATAACATTTTCCAGGTTTAGGGAAACATGACAATACTTCATGTTTCTGCATATTTCTGGCACAATGTTAATTTTGAATCACTGATTTAGTAATTTTATGTATATATAAAAGAGTAATTTAAAATAGTAAATAAATATAATATTATAGTATAGATACGCGAGGTGGGAAAGTTTCTTTTAAAACCGAAAATTGCTAAAATTAAATGAGATAACTGAAAGGTGACTAAAAGAATAATTAAATAAATGACGGCATATCCATAAAGTGAAATGTTTTAGAGATTTGCAATAATGTTATAGAAAAAAAATTAACGACATGGAGAAGTGCTCATGATGTTAAGTGAAGAATTCAGTTAAATTGCTTACATGATATGATCAATATATATTGATATGCCATTATCATAGGGAATTCTGGAAGAAATGCAATATGTTAAAATTTTAATGTCGGTTAATAGGTAGTCAGTTTACAGAAGATTTTCATTTCTTTTATTCCACATATGTTTTCTCAATTTTAGCAAATGTAACAATTTTTTTTTGTTATTACCTTTTTGGTAGAAAAACCAATGACTTTTTTTTAGTTAGAATTGTTAGCACAAGGTGCGTCTCAACATAAGCATTGATTAATTTTAATTTTAAAAATATCTTTCAGGGGCGCCTGGGTGGCGCAGTCGGTTAAGCGTCCGACTTCAGCCAGGTCACGATCTCGCGGTCCGTGAGTTCGAGCCCCGCGTCAGGCTCTGGGCTGATGGCTCAGAGCCTGGAGCCTGTTTCCGATTCTGTGTCTCCCTCTCTCTCTGCCCCTCCCCCGTTCATGCTCTGTTTCTCTCTGTCCCAAAAATAAATAAAAAAAAAAGTTGAAAAAAAAAAATTAAAAAAAAAAAAAAAATCTTTCATACCCTTCTTCCTTCCACTGTGTAAGTTGTTGCTTTATTTCACATGGCCTTTATTTTTAAATGTTCAACATGTCTACATATTGAATAGAGAATAAGATTATAAAGCACTTGAGTACAAGATCATTGTCTTTCAACTATTCTTTTCTTAATTTTTTTTAATGTTTATTTTTTCTTGAGAGAGAGAGACAGAGCATGAGTGGGAGAGGGGCAGAGAGAGGGGGAGACACAGAATCGGAAGCAGGCTCCAGACTCTGTGCTGTCAGCACAGAGCCTGATGCTGGGCTTGAACCCACGAACCGCAAGATCATGACCTGAGCCAAAGTCGGATGCTCAACCAACTGAGCCACCAAGGCATGCTCAACTAGTCTGAAGTTCAATTAGTATAGTGCTATAGTTGCTGGGATTCACAATGAATTCACTGTATATTTATCGATTATTTGAGGTATGTTTTTCTTATTTTGCCTGCGTTTTATTTATTTATTTATTTTTTTACTTTAGGTATTAAGCATTGAACAAGAAGCTGATTTTCTTCAAAATTTTATAAACGTTAGAATGATGGGAAAATGTATAATGGTATCTCTTCTTTAACTTAACTTCAGAAAGTTGTTAGAACCTCTCAACTGGGAGTGAAGTACTTTTGATTACTTGTGACTGTCTATTTATTTTTCTTCCTTTCCTACACAAGGCATCGGATTTGTCTTTGAAGTCATTCCCTGGATAAGGCTCTTTCTAATCTATTGGCAAAATTCAATTTCTGCCTGCCATAATCCAGACGAAGGAAGAGAAAACACATGAGAAACTTGCCACTTCATGAAATAATTTCATTGTGCGGCCTAAAATCGTTACTAACCTCTGTAACACTTAATTAATTGAAATGACTCCAGCCGTGGGATGCTGCGGTGAAGAGGTTTCTAGTAGTTATATGTGATTCAACCTGAAACTCAGTTAAAACTGAAGGATACTTAAACATACATCAATGAATGAAAAATGAAGGCCTGTTGAATTTAATCAATCATTTGTCTCTTTTTGTCCTTCCTCTCCTGTACCTTGTTTTTCCCTTGGGATTTAATACATTTAATTTATTTTCTTGCTAAACAAACATTCACAATACTTTTGGTTAGTAGAGAAAGTACCAGATGTTGATGGGATGATTGATATAATTTTTTTTTAGTTAAAAATGCCAAAGTATATACCTCATTCATTTCATCAAAATGTTATCATGTGGGTCAAGACCAAACTTATCTGATCAATATGGCTATCGATAAAGGCAACTGTATCACTAACATCAAATTCTTGCTTCAACAGCTTTTTCCACTCAGTAATAAACCTATTTACCACATATTTATGTACGGCTTATCAAGATCTCTAGAACTTAGACCGGGTTTAGTGCACCAAAAATTAACAAAATAGTCTCAGCCTTTGAAATCTTACAATAGCACCTGCAAACAGATGACCGCTATTTCAAGATGGAACCACAGTATTTTGACATCTCCTTGGTAATGTCTCCTTTCTCTTCCTCTGACATCCACAACTGCAGTTGCAGGGTCTATTAATTTGTGCAATATCTTCTGTCTTCCTTTCTCAGCCAGGACTCATACAGCTTTCCACCAGATGAGTCTTTCTCAAGCACTCCACACATTGCCCCCCAGTACTTCTTGTACCGATCAATGTGGTCATCTGCTTCCTCAAAAGGCTTTGCGCAAATATTTCTCAAGTGCCTGAGGTCAGCGGGAAGCCATGCTAGGTCCTGGGGCTGTATGCTTGAAAACAGAAAAAGAAAAAGACAAAACGCAAGTCCCAGCTTTCAAGGAACTAAAAGCAGAGAGATAGAGAGGTAAAACAGTGGGTTGTTTCAGCATAGGATGATTAAACTCTATGGGTGAGGTGCCTGTGCAGCCGGCTGTATTACTAGAGAAAAGGGACATATAAGGGGTGCCTGGGTGGTTCAATACATTAAGCTTCCGACCTTCGATTTCAGCTGAGGTCATGATCCCACAGTTCGTGGGATCAAGCCCCACATCAGGCTCTGGGCTGGCAGCGTGGAGCCTGTTCCGATTCTCTCTCTCCCTCTGTCTCTGCTCTTCCCTTGCTCATGTTCTCTCTCTCTCTCTCAAAATAAATAAATAAACCTCAAACAGAAAAAAAGGGACATATAAGTAAGATTCAGGCAGTGGCAGCACAAACAAAATCTCATAAGATTGCATCATTTTCCTTGATCAATGAAAGCAGTGACCACAAGTACATGAAAATGGGTAAAGACTCAGATCTGCAGGCAGACGTGACACTTCAAGCATGTGGGAGATGTCATAGCTTGTAGGCTCGTAAACATGAGTCACGGCTTCCTTATTTTCTCTTCTCATTGTCAGTGTTTCATTGAATCTACGGGGTAAGTTGGGGGGGGGGTGGACATGTAATTCCCACTGGTCCCCCTTCCCACCCTTAGAAACTCTAAAAGAGTGGTAGAGTTCTGAAATTAACAAAAGAAACACATGGAGAGAAAGCAATGGAAAAATAAACAGTGACACAAATTAAAACAAAATTCCACCTTCATGAGGTTAACTAGAAAAGCACCTCCTTATATCTGTCTCTCACATTTTTTAAGCTTTCTTTTTCTACTAGGATCTCAAAAGAGTACCCCCAAGTGGGCAAGGCCTTTTAACCCATGTTTTTTTACATGAAGAAATCGAGAAATTGGGGCATGATGGAAGCCACCTGACTTCACACACAAGTATCTAAACAGGCTCCAATCTTCCTGCAATCTTCCTGCAGGGAACCTGGTATTTTTCGTTCACATGGAATGAGGAAAGACTTGACAGGATTGTGTGAGCTACAGAGTTGCAAGATTCCATGGTCATGCTTTCATTAGCAGCAGGTTCAACCCATATTTGAGATGCCAAATAAAAGGCATCAGGGACTTAGCCTCAAAATGTATAAAACACCTACATGGGAATTTATATAGCGTGATCTTGATTTGAGACATAGATTCTGTTGCCCGGAAAGACGATCTGAATACAAGGATTGATTGCTTCAATGAATTTTAAAACCAGCCATGTATTTATCTCTATCTGTGCACATTTAACAAGCGAAGATGAAAAGTACGACCTTGTTTCATTTTATCCATTCTCTTGTGCGCAGCTGTATTAAGCCAAGGAACAGAATGGTAGCCAAGAGTAGCATTGTTTTTCTGCAACATTTGACTCCAACAAATGGAGTTCAAGAAAGGCACACACTGTGGGCAGTGTAAGCACACTCAGTGGATGAGCTGCTCGGAAGGAAGAAAGCCAGAAGGGAACTTGCAATGCAAAGCAACCAAGTGCTTCTAAAAGAGATCAGCTTGCTCTTTTTTATTTTTCCTTTAAATGAGACAATATTCACAGATGACACAAAGTAAGGAACACATACAATAAAGAGCTAATCAATAGATTTCAACTGATGCCAGGGTTGTTTTGAATGGTTTAAGTAATTTTTTTTAATTAGAAACGTAATAGGACAGCCTTATGGAAATCAAGAAGAAAATTATCCTTCTTGTACCATTAACCCCTCAACGCAATCATTATTCATTTGTGTTTATCATCTGAGATATCTTTATCCTAGGCCTGTTTTTGATGATGGGAATCACGGTGTCTATACAACTTCATGTTGGGTTTTTCCACATTGAATTATGGAAGTAGTTTTTCAAGATGCCAAACTGTTTTCCTCTTTAATATTTAAATGCTGCATGGTATTCACTTTATTCTTCCTCTTTTATTGGGTTTAGCTCTGTAAGCTTCAGTTTTTGATTTTATTCACTTTTTAAAAAAATTTTTGTGTGTTTTTGGTTTTTTTGATTTTTGGTTTTTTGTGGGTTTTTTGTTTGTTTGTTTGTTTGTTTTGCTTTGGAAAATAACCCCGCTGTATCGTACACACAGATCATATACAAACTCATGGGTATTTCCTTAGGTGAGGCTTTCAGAAATATATGTTCTCTGCCAAAGGGTCTGAATATTTTACAAACATCTTTACTATCTATTGTCAAAATGGTGCCTGGAGAAAGTTGTTGGTTCAGAATGTATTTACATGTACATGTTGTTTATTTATAGCACAGGTGTGTTATGGTGAAACCCAGGAAAAAATTAAAACGAAAATTACTATCAAAGCTAAAATCCATACGCAGCAAAGATGGAGAAGAAAAGAATTATATCTGCAACAAAACAAAACAAAGCTGGTTTAGCAGGAGGCGAGGAAATTATCAAAGATCATTGAGACTATATCAAAAGGACCCAAAGATGGGAAAATCTGAGCATTAAGATGAATGCAGTGAGCATTCATGACCTTCCTTGGACCAGTATCCAATCCTGGATAACTTATTCCATTTCTTTATCATATCTTCTCTTTTAATCTCTGATATTATGAGGCGAACTGACCAGTAATTGCATGACTTATATTTAAAATAAAATAATAGGGGTGCCTGGGTGGCTCAGTCGGTTAAGCATCCAACTTCGGCTCAGGTCACGATCTCGCGGTCTGTGAGTTCGAGCCCTGCGTCAGGCTCTGGGCTGATGGCCCGGAGCCTGGGGCCTGTTTCCGATTCTGTGTCTCCCTCTCTCTCTGCCCCTCCCCCGTTCATGCTCTGTCTCTCTCTGTCTCAAAAATAAATAAACGTTAAAAAAAAAATTTAAAAAAAAAATAATAAATTCATTAAAAAGTCTTTTGAGAATTTATAGTTTATTGCATACAAGTCACTTTAGAAATTTGGTATGTAGGGCCAGGTAATAGCCGTGTTGGGGAAACAGTAGCTTTTTAGTGCTCTGAGATAAAAACCACCGGTCGCCTATCTTAGGACAGTCTCTCCTACTTTATCTAATCTATATATGACTTTATAATGTTGCGCCTTATGGAAAAGAACCGTGCTTAATCACATGATATCAAAATATCTTATACCAAGGCATGCAAATCGTTCTGGACTTTTCTAATGACAATGAAGATGTGCGCCGCTTTCCTGTTGGGAGACACTCCTGATGGAGTGTGCGGTTCAGAAATTTCGGTGTTCATCAGAACCAGCTGGCGGTCTTATTAAAACACAGACTGTTGCGCTCCGTGCCCAGAGATTCTGGTTCAGTAGGTCTGCGGGAACCTAAAGCATCCACTGGGGAAAGCATAGTTCTCTGAAAAGATGAGGCTAATCCTTTGTACATAGTCGTACAAAGTTTCCCATATAAGAATGTGCATTTCTAACAAGCTCCCAGGGGGATGCTGATACTCTGCTATCAGTCCAGGGAGCACCCTCTAAGAACCAACAGCGGGGTGGTGCAAATGAGCCACTAAGTCAAATGAACCTGAGTTCAAACTCAGACGCCACCACGCACAGGTAACATGATAACGAGCTTCCAGTCTTCCAATTCCAATGAGTAAAAGGGAATTCTGGTGGAAATGTCATTGAGGGCATTATGACGTCAGAGGAATGAAGTTTCTAAATTTCGTGGGTCTTGGAAAGCAAGGGTTAACCAATTATTACCAAATATTACCAATTATTGTTACCAATACTTCTGCCTGCCTGTTGACCTTGCAGCCAATCTGAGGCTCCAGAGGGCATGACGTGCTGAATGGGGTCCAAAATCTGAATATTCAGCATGACCTCCATCTACAATCTGAGTTTGATTTGGGGACTAAGCCTCTGTGTATGACTACCCTGCATCCATTCCTATGGTTTTGGCCTCTGCAGCCCCGTATCTTGTCTTTCATCTGGAAGCTCCCTGTTGAGAGCTTTTGTTCTTGGGGCGCCTGATAATGCCCCTCATACAGTTCAGGGCACACTGCTGCTGTGGATACAAGCAGTGATCCTAATAAGGACCAACAGTAAATAACAAACACGACAGTAGATAAAGATATCCTTATGACAACTCGGGTCGCAAAATCAGTCTGGCAAGCAGAGTCCTTCGGGACTGGTCCAAAGCACTTGGGGAGAAATGGCCACGGTAGGCTCTCTGCAAGCTTTTAATCGGACCCGCGCGAGGGGTCCCCGACCTAGTCTGTGATGTGGCAGAAAACGCTCGGTTCTGCAGAAGACAAATGCAAAGCCATACTCTGCGTTAGGAAACCCTCCGGGCTAGGTGCTATAAATAATAATAAAGATAAATAATAAAAAAAAAGTGAAATGTTTTAAATGAAAGGTGATGCACTGTGAACTTAACACACTGGCCCTTTAGCCTTTCTGTTAACAAGGTAATCTGATTGCCATTGATTTTTTTCACCTCTGTTACTCAGGAGGTGATGGAATGCTGTCCACACAGACGTATTGAATCAGATACTAAACAAACAGCAACATAAAGAACAATTATCAGCAACCTTGCTTTCAGCCTGCTGATTATGACATTACTAGGAGACAAGGTCTGGGTGACTTAAAAAAATAAAGCAGGGGGAGGGGTGCATAGATAAAAGGAACGCATGCAGGTAAGTTTCTTCCGAAGACACGCATGTTCATTTCAGAAGAATTTCCCAAGGAGCTTTGTCTCTGCTCCATAGCTTTAAAAGGGGCCATTTCTACTTCTGCAGTTTACTGATAGGCATTCTGGTGTGATCTAATTAACTACTTTTATTATGCCACAGAGAAAATGGCACGGTAGAGATGACTCACTAATGCACATGTTTTTGCTGTATAGATTGTGGCTGAGTATTGTGCAGAAGGAATCGTTTAATTGGCCTATCGGGGTTCTCCAAGGAGCCCCCAAGAGTGAAGGAAGACCCTAAAATACTCTTTGAGAGAAAGGCCACACTTATGACCTGTCGATGAACCTCATGGATGGTTCGTGATGAGTGATTAAGACACCTTGTTTGAAATGCATGACCGGGGTAGAATTAGCGTACGAATGCGGACTTCATGACCTATGCTGAATTAACTTCCCAGTCTCAAATATTTCCAGGTTGCATCGTTTTCATTTTCATTAGACCAGTTGCTAAAGTCCATGGTAAAGACATATATGTCTAAGCAGGTTTCCTACCTGTCGTCCTATGCTTTTGCCTAAATAAGAATGCCTCCGTTACCGTACTACCTTTGACGACGTGTGTTTCTAACAGCAATATCTCATCGCGGCATTTTCTCAAGGGCAATGCTCCAATTCTTCTGCGCTGACCAACTCTGGCAGCCATTACTAATTGACTGTGAAAGTGGAAAACGCAGTGGTCTGAAGAGATCTCTTTTTGGAAACTTCAGTACAGTTCGGGAAATGTAGTCAATGGACACACACACACACGCACACACACACACATGCAAGCTCAATAAGTGTGATCAGGCCACATGGTGGTTCTGAAACAATATAGAAAAACTTGTAAAGGAAACAACAGGTCAACCACGGTTGACGACGGTCATTTCAGTGCAAGGGTGGTCATTGAAAAGAGAAGAATTCAAATTGTTGGCCCGGAGGCATCCTTCTCTTCAGCCTCGGTCCAGGCAAAAGTCTTGTGGAAATCAAGCTTAACAACCGGGGAGAGTACAGAAAGAGGTGTAAAAAGACAGAAGGTAAGCTCCAAACTGGGTAGACAGTAAGCAAAGAGGAAAACTGGAAAAATTTAAAAACATAGATTTTTTTTTTTGAAGTCAGGGTAAAAAGCAGAAAACCCTTCTTACATTTATTTTTTGTATGACACCTTGTCCTTCCACAGATTATATTCAGGTGCTGATATTACTGACCACGGTGGGGCAGGGGGCGAGGGGAGAGTCATTTGGGATAGCAGTGGCAGAGAACTTGAGCATGCCTCAGAATCACTTGGAAGGCTTGTCACAGGGATTGCTGGATCCCACTCCCAGAGATCCAGACTTGCAATTCCAGCAAGTTCTCGCGTGTGACCTGTGCTGCCGGTTATAGAAATATCTTCGGGGTATCCGTAAGCTTTAAGGCTTTTGTCCTGGGAGATGCCTTTGACCTCTACCAATCCGGTAGAAGTCCAAACAGCCAAGGTTTAGTTTAGAGTATTAAGTGTTGCCGCTTTCTGTGAATTTGGATAAATAACTAAGGCTAAATCTCAAAATGCAACATAATGATACTTTCCATGTAGATTAAATGAGATATATAAAGCAGTGTAACCCTGAGCCAAGCAAATATATGAGATATGCTTCCTTTACTCTCCTTTCTTTAACGGAATTACAGATGTTAGCTCTTGGGGTCCCGTGGAAAGAATGGATACTAATGGATTTCACCACAATACGGAAGATAATGACGCATCTCAGAAGTGTTAATAAAAAATTATTTCATGAGCTACAGCTTCCCCTGGGATACGGTGGATGGCTAGTGGGATTCAGAAGGGCAAGGACCCTCAGTAAGTATTAGTAGGCTGGCTCTAGTTGGAACTAATTGCTGTATTTTACGTAAAAGTTATTGCAGTAACCACACTAATGGTGACACATGTACTTTTGTTTCTCAAGGGACTTTTCAACTCATCTTGGATGTTTAAGGGCCAAGCAATTTTAAGACCACCAGTTTACAAACCTCAAACAAACACGGTGGGGCAGGGGCAGGAGAGAAGACACCCTCACACAAGATTGGTTGGAATATAAGTTGACTCAACTCCTATGGGAATGCATATCAAAAATCTTACAAATTTCACACGTCATGACTCAGAAATTTCAGCTTGGGAAACATACCATAAGGAAAATCATAAAGATAGAAGAAAATAAGATTAGGTGTGAAGAGAATCATTAAAGCATTATTCGTATTATCCAAAAAAAAAAGGAAAGCGGAATAAAAGGGAAAGGATAAAGCCAGTGACAACCCATGTCAAATGAGGGGAAAACATGCAAAATATTTTTGGAATAGGATCATAGCTGCAAAGAGGGATATAATTGGTTTTTATTCCTGCCCTTATCCATAAGGATGACCTTGAATCAACGTTTCTCAACCAGGGATGATTTTGCTGTGCAGGGGGCATTTGGCAATACATAGGGACAATTTTATTGTCACAGCTGGGGAGAGAATAATAGTGGCATCTAGTGGGCCAGTGACGCCGCTTAACATCCTATAATGCCCAGGGCAGCCCTCACAACCAAGGATTTGTTAGCTCAAAACGTCAATATGGCTGATGTTGAGAATCTACCTCAAATTCCATGACTTCTTTAAATGTGTTTGTTGAAATCTAAAAATCAAAACCAACAATACCTAAAGAATCGAATTGTTTGGGGAATGAAATGAAATCATCTCTGAAGAAAATCTGCTCTCTGGGGCACCCGGGTGGCTCAGTCGGATAAGAGTCTAACTTGGTTCAGGTCATGATCTCGTGGTTCGTGAGTTCGAGCCCTGCCTCGGGCTCTGTGCTGACAGCTCAGAGCCTGGAGCATGCTTCGGATTTTGTGTCTCCCTTTCTCTCTGCCCCTCTCCCACTCATGCTCTGTCTCTCTCGCTCTCAAAAATAAATACACATTTAAAAAAATTTAAAAAAAAAGAAAATGTGCTATGGCTTTTAGTCAATTCCCAATGAATTGATTTAATATGATTTATCTATCACTATTCTACCATGTTTTTTTTTTAACGTTTATTTATTTTTGAGACAGAGAGAGACAGAGCATGAATGGGGGAGGGGCAGAGAGAGAGGGAGACACAGAATCAGAAGCAGGCTCCAGGCTCTGAGCCATCAGCCCAGAGCCTGACGCGGGGCTCGAACTCACGGACCGTGAGATCGTGACCTGAGCTGAAGTCGGAGGCTTAACCGACTGAGCCACCCAGGCGCCCTACCATGTTTTTAAGAAACAGGAAGGAATGGTACCAACTAAATGACCTTTATCCTTCCTTCAACTTTTCAATTTTTTCCAAACTTTCTCCAATAAGCATAATTAATCATATTAAAAAAACCCAGATATTTAAAATATTGTTTTTGAATGAAGAAAGACTTTGCTGTGTAGTTAATAACCAGAAATACATTTTTTCTTATTATTCAGGAAGTGGAGAATTTGAGGTGTCGTATGGTGAGGCCAACTTAGCAAATATTTTTTTGTATTTTGACAATCATCCAATTGTTACAATATAGCCAGTGAAGTTTGGCAATATCTCCTACCCAACTAAAATGATTTATTTTCAAGCTACACTTTGAGATAATGAAGATTCTGAGCGTGCCAAAGAGATACTTTTAGGCACCACTTATACAAAAGAATTCCCGTTATAAGACTAGTGATCGGTTAATGGTTCAAATAATAATAATAATAATAATAATGCCATTTTATTGAGGGTTTGCAATGTTCTTGGGGGCTGACCCTAGAAGAAAGGTGAAGTAATACTTATTTTTGAAGTGACTATATATGGAGGAAAAAATCTTTCAATAATTAGACAGTCTAAGTATTATGAAGAATGGAATTGTGGGGGAGAAAAATAATTTTTCCTCTATCCTTCTGAATTCGTAGCTGAGACCCCGATAATTAAAAAAAAACAGATTAAAAAGAGAAAAATGAGCTGGGGTGCCTGGGTGGCTCTGTCGGTTGAGCGTCCAGCTTCGGCTCAGGTCTTGATCTCACGGTCCGTGAGTTCGAGCCCCGCATCGGGCTCTGTGCTGACAGCTTGGAGCCTGGAGGCTGCTTCTTGTTCTGTGTCTCCCTCTCTCTGCCCCTCCCCTGCTCATGCTCTGCCTCTCTCTCTCTCTCAAAAATAAATAAACGTTAAAAAAGAGAGAGAGAGAAAAATAAGCAGAAGTTTAGTAGAATGTATATCTCATTTATAGAAAGGAGATACCCAGAAAAAATGAATAACTCAAAAAAATGACTTAAGAATTTGGGATTACAAATCATCTTATAGGGAAATGGGAAAGGGAGGTTGACCTCTTAGGAGAGAATAAAGATTTGGGGGAAAGGTGATTTTTCAGAAAGATAAAGGGGGCTTAAAAGAATAGATGGGAGGTATGACAGTTTGTGACAAAGTTGCCCTGGGTGTGGTGTTGACATCTCGTCTCCTCTCCTGTGCTAAGAATCAATCTTCCCTGCTTGGTGGAACTCCCAGGGAGGGGACTTATGACAATTTGGGGGTTCTTTTAGAGGTTTTATCTTCAGGTACATAAGGGGAGTTCAGAGAAAGCCTCTCCTTACAGTCGCTGGTTTTCAAGTGTCTACAGCTCAAAATAATCAATATACCAATGCAGCACATTTTGGGTTGACATATTCTTCTCTCTTTTGGAATCTTGACACAATCCTTTGTTGGTCCAGTTTGGGTTGTAGCTAATGAAACTCAGGCCATGGCAAGAGCCCTACGAGGTTGACGGTTGGTGACCATAGTTAGGTTTGGGCTATGAAAGAAAACCACCCGTCAAGTCGATTCAAACCCTAGAAAGCAGGTAGGCGGAGTGATAGAAGGGTCTGGGGATTCTTTCAAGGAAAGAATTTCCCAGATTATAAACAAGTGGGCCTGTTATGCCTGTGCGTATTTTCGTATTAGCTTTTTCTGTCTTCGTTACAGAGGAAGTAGGGAGCAATATTTGAAAAGAAAATATTCTCTTGGTATTTAAACTGAACCAAAAAAAATGCACGTAACACAAAGCTTAAAGGAATTTTTGCTTGTGGAATTTCCACATCACTTTTACCAAGCTAACCAGCCCTGTTATTTGGGACAGGGTTACAGCAAGCTCTCGAACTTCTGGGTGTCTATGCGATTCCAGCCCTTAGCCTTATGGAAGCTTCTTCCTAAATATTAGGGTCAGAAACTGCCTTGTCTCAAGATGGCCCATTGATAGGGACGCTCTGGAAAAATGCGGGTCTAAACTGGGGAAGGCTTTTTTATTATTATTATTTTTTTAAGCAAATAAAACCCCAGAATGGATTTTCTTTCCAAGATGTGTTTTTGTTTTTATCACAATGACCTTTCTCAGAAAAGATGAAGCCAGCCTCAGGTAAAAAGAAATGGCCACATTTCATCTACAGTTAGCCTCCATGACCCCTGAACTTGGTTTTTCTATCTGTACCTCTTTTCATGCACCATTTCTCCTGGCGTCTGATAAGGGACACTCAAGTGATGAAGCAAGGCCAGATTGGAACTTTGACTTTTATAAAATAGCCGGTAAACAAATTCTGTCCCACTTTAATTGGTGATCTTATTCTCCCCGCCCCCCCCCCCACTTTTTTTTTTTTTTTTAATATCACAAGGCATTGATAAACGGACAGAGTTGATAAAAGGCACCACGCAGCACAGCAAAATGGAGTCATGAAATGAGACCCCAACACCGTTCAGAGATCCTCGGTTATCATGCACGGTATTGGAGACGTAGTTGTATCCAACGTATAGATCTCGAAATACACACAACCCCCTACTTCTGTGTGTTTACACACAGGAGCACCATCCTCGTTTTTTTTTTTTGTTTTTTTTTTCCTATCTCTAACACAAAAGTCAAGAGGTTTAGGAACACACACACACAAAAAGAGATTTCTAAGAGAGGAGGCGATTGGGCCGGGGTCATTCGAAAGGGTAATTATTGTTAAATGTCAGGTTAACTCTGAAGGCCTCCGCTCATCCAACTGAGAACAGATTAGCCCAGATGGAGACATTTTCAACACGATGCTGTCTGGCCAATCAGAGACAGCTGGGATTAGCCAAATACCTTTTCTCATCTGCTTTGCTCACAGAAAGGTCAGTTTCTGCTCATTGCTTCTCTTTTAAGATGTGCTTTTTTTTATTTATGGCAGCCGTGTGCAGGAAATCAGGTCCCTTTTATCAGGGAATTAAATATTCAACATCTAAAACCCACTTTTTTGAGAGTCAACTTCATTCACTTTCAAGACCACTTTTATCTTTTTTTTTTTTTTTTTTTTTTTTTTAAGTGCCGAAGATACACCGGGCGTCGTATACGCAGTGCGTATGTTGACCCCAGCCCTCCCGCTAAGCCGGAGGTCTGCCTGTCGTGTGTGGCGTATTTTTGAAAGCTTACTTGTTTCATTTCATGCGTTTTCTTCTTTAAGGGCGCCGGTTTATGTATCCTATCATTTTCTTCATAAAAAGAAGAGGGGGGGGGGGAATGAAACTAACCCTCGAGTGCTCTAAAAGATAATCTGTTTTTATGTACAGCCTTCTCTCCCCCTAAGCAACGTAAATGAGCGCATGCATAAAGATCAGTGACAAAATGAACAGTAAGAATAACAAAGATCACGGATTTGAGATTCCTGGAACTGGATGCACGTACACACACCCCTTTCCTGTAAATTATCCATAGGGGGCACATCTATATTTGCTGAATGTGTTATTTAATATATTCATATGTGAATGTGTGTATTCTTAGGAGAAGTATGTGGTGGCACTTCTCTGTGCTTAAAATGTCGTTATTTTCCCCTTTTCAAATGCAATCCGTGTGAGGCACTACAACGCTCACCTTCTGAAGAATTTGTTATAAAAGCTGAATGAGGACATTGGGAGGAAACCTTTGCCTTGTTGCCACCATGGACCTGTTTCCATTATGTTCCTTTAATTCACCCCTGTCCCGACTCCCCCCATGGGTTTTGGGAAAGTGGAGGTATTTTACACAGGAAGACAAAAGGGCAGGCAAAACAGAGTCTTTAATGGGGAAAATTTTACCACCGGTTTATATGGTACAGTTGCTTTAGGCAAATGCTAGGATAAGAAGCACAAGGCCATGGGGCGCCTGGGTGGCTCAGTTGGTTGAGCGTCTGACTTGGGCTCAAGGTCATGATCTCGCGGTTCGTGGGTTCGAGCCCCGCGTCGGGCTCTGTGCTGACAGCTCAGAGCCTGGAGCCTGCTTTGGATCCTGTGTCTCCCTCTCTCTCTGCCCCCTCCTGCTCGCACTCTGTCTCTCTCTGTCTCCCAAAAGTGAGTAACGCAAAATTAAAATAAAATAAAATAAAATAAAATAAAATAAAATAAAATAAAATAAAATAAAGAAGCACAAGGCTATCATTAATAATGATGTATCTGCTGTGATCACACTGCAACTAGTTCCTATTTTAGAGTAATATATGAATATTCCAAAAGCCCCAGGACCTAGAACACCCAGGTTTTGGTTTTTAACATCATTCTCAAAGACAAAAACAAGACAAAAGACAAAAAAAAAAAAAACAACAAAAAAACAAAACCAGTTCTCCAATGAAAGGAGCCAGGGGCCAGGGTTCCTTGGAGAAATGCCTGATTTGAGGACGAAAGAAAAATACAAGACGAACCTTAGTGTTAGAAAAGAAGAACTCAGGGCACCTGGGTGGCTCAGTCGGTTACCCGTCTGACTCTTGACTTCAGCTCAGGTCATGGTCTCAGTGCTCACGGGCTTGAGCCCTGCATCGGGCTCTGCGCTGACAGGGTAGAGCTTGCTTGAGATTCTCTGTCTCTCCCTCTCTCTCTGACCCTCTCCGCTGGTGCTCATTCTCTCTCCCAAAATAAATAAAAAAACTTTAAAAAAAAAGAACTCAAAAAAACAAAACAAAACACCCCCACATTGATAGGACTATGTCAAAAGAACACAAGAGTCAAAAAGAGTGCCCAGTGGTCAAAACTGGAATAATTTGACCAACAACAACAAAAAAGAAAGTACTATTGGATTATAACTCAAGTATAAAATGAATATCCATGAGCCCATGTCAATATACGTTCATGTCGTGTCCTGAATGGGTTCCTCAAACAGAACCAGGACGTTAGGGGGAAAAAAAAATGAGGAAATCTGAACTGAGTATAATCTTTGGTTAATAATAATAAGGGGCACCTGGGTGGCTCAGTCGGTTTTTGGCTCAGGTCATGATCTCGCGGTCCGTGGGTTCGAGCCCCGCATCGGGCTCTGTGCGGACAGCTCAGAGCCTGAAGTCTGCTTTGGATTCTGTGTTTTCCCTCTCTGTCTGCCCCTCCGCCTCCTGTGCGCACATGTTCTCTCTCTCTCTCTCAAAATAAGTGAGTAAGCCTTTAAAAAAATGCGTTATAAAAAAATCAACTCAAACAGTTAAATATCTTCGAAGGCAAGCTCACTTAAACGTCAAATAACGTTTCTTTAAAAATAAGCATTCCAGCTGGTATGATCCCCTTGAACCCTGCCTCTATGTATTGGCTCTCTTTCATTCCCTCCACTCTGGATTTGGACCTGAAATTTGACCAACGTGGGTCTTGCGTCTAAAAGGGCCAACCCCGGAAAATGCAGAAAATGCAGAAAATGCAGAAAGAGTACAAACATAATCGACCACATAATGCCAAGACACCAATCAGATCATGAATATAACACACAATAAAATATTCCACCCCCCTTTTCCTCCATTAACTAAGTAACGGAAGTAGAAACAGACTCAGTGGTTGTGAATAGTTATTTCAATGCTTTATCCATTCAGGGGTATTCATAACATTCATGCCAAACTTCAACAAATTATTTCTCATTTGATTATTAATAATTGTGTTTCCAGTCGGTACACATGCTTAATTACAACGTATGGATGTTTGATGAACTGCAGGTGTAATTTTCTAAATATCTTCAGATTGTTTGATTCTCAAGAGTGGTAAAATGGGAACAAATTTTAATGTCCCTAAGACAAATTTTTTTTTCTCTAACTCTAAGTAGTAGGATGCTTTATCAGTTCTTTAACTTACATTGTGTTTTAGAGCTAAATGCATTTGGCTGCTTTTGTTTTTTTTTTTTTTTTTTTTTTTTTTTTCCTTTTGAGGGAGATGAGCTTTGTTGCCAATTTCACATGTAGAGATTAAACCACATAATGACTGTGATGTTAAGAAACTTACAGTCTTTAAGATTTTTAATGATGTTCTAGTGGCAATAGAAAAACAAAATCTTGGAGTGGGAGTTCACTTGTACAATTCTTGTAAGAGAGCTGATTAGTTCAAGTTCGCAAAAGAAATAGAAAATTCGTGAGTTTGCCCAGTTCTCTCTTGTAGCAAAATAAAGCCATAGAGAAATATCTTTTAAGGCAATAAAAGGAAGGTATGTTCTAGTACAGACATATTTCAATTGTTATTGTTTTCTGAACTGACTGGATGATACTGGATAATAATGGGCTATTTTTGACAGTCTTTTATTTATGTGTCTCTGGATGAGTTTGTGTCTGAGTGTGGGTAAGCTTCAGTGTTGCACAAATCAGAGTAATATGTACTGTGAACATGGCCAAAATGAATTTGTTTACTCCCCAAATGCATTGATTTCCAGATTCCGATAAAACAACGTTTAATTGTTCACCCACCACAGGGAGTTATTTATATAGGAAGCAGGATATAAATGCAAAACGGGATTATAAAAATAGGATTCTGGAGGAAAAATTGAGTTCAGGTTTGTTTTTGGAACCACCCACGTTGCAAAGTTGGTCAGCAAAATTCCTATGAATTTACTGCAGAAATAATAAATGAAATATTTGAGCAGCTGACCTTTCTGTTGCACATGTCACTAGAGGTAAATTCCTTTAATGTGCAGAATGAATTTCTGCAGGACTTTACTTACGACAGTATATTTTGCAACTTGGGTATAGAGTAACAGTGTATGAAACTAAAATATAATGGAACTTGACCGATATTGCCTTGTATAGCTATGCTATTATTTTGATGTCAGAAATTCATATAAGGACAACCGACATAAATGGATCAGCCTGATGATTCTCAGATCAGATAGTGCATCTGTCTCAAAAGGTTTAGTGATCACATACTGTATGCCAAACAGCTTATAGGTACTGAGGAAATAGAAAAATCCATTTTGCCCCGAAGAGGCTCAGGGCATCTTCTGTGTTTTTGTAGCATTTATAACAGTGGCAATTTGGGGCACTTGGATGGCTCAGTCGGCTAAGTGTCTGACTTACCGTCTGTCAGTTCAAGCCTTGCCTCGGGCTCAGTGCCCACAGCTCAGAGCCTGGAGCCTGCTTCAGATTCTGTGTCTCCCTCTCTCTCTGCCCCTTCTCTGCTCCTACTCTCTCTCTCTCTCTCTCTCTCTCTCTCGGTCTCTAAAAAAAGAAGGAAAAAAAAGATTGTAACGGTTGCAATTTATGCATTAGCTGGTTAATTAATCACGTAATACTTTTCTATCTCTCTGGATTATATAGTCCCAGATAGCAAAGTTCATTTCTTATGTTGTTTCCAGTGCAAAGTAGAGTGTCCAGCACTTAGTAAACATTTAGGAACTTCTTGCCTGAATATAAAAGAATAAATGGAAACTCTGCTAGTTGTAAACACAAATGCATTCTCTCTCTCTCTCTCTTTCTCTCTCTCTCTTTTTTTTTTCTATCAAAATGCTGACAATAATTCACCTGAGAAACACATAGCCTGGCCTTCCTTCCCTCTTCCAGGTGATTGTGGAGTTTCTTGGAAAGTTCTTGGAAAGTTCTTGCTGCAGTTTAGAAACAGATCAACCCTGAGGGGAGCTGGGTGGCTCAGTCAGTTAAGCTTCAGACTCTTGACTTCAGCTCAGGTCATGTTCTCATGGTTGGAGGAATGGAGCCCTGCCTTGGGCTCTGCACTAATAGAGCAGAGCCTGCTTGGGATCCTCTCTCTCCTTTTCTCTCTGTCTCTGTCTCTCTCTCTCAAAATAAATAAGTAAAAACTTACAAAATAAAACAAAAATAGAGCACCCAGACTGGCTTGATGACTCACCAATATCTGGGAGGTGAATTATGAACATGAAAGTCAATCTTATAGGAAAGAAAGAAAGAAAGAAAGAAAGAAACAAAGAAAGAAAG
Organism: Panthera pardus; assembly: GCF_024362965.1. Lineage (NCBI taxonomy): Eukaryota > Metazoa > Chordata > Mammalia > Carnivora > Felidae > Panthera > Panthera pardus. The sequence goes on from NW_026526810.1 coordinate 6,853,064, forward strand.
AAAGAGGGAGAGAGAGAGGAGGAAGGAAAGAAGGAAGGAAGGAAGGAAGGAAGGAAGGAAGGAAGGAAGGAAGGAAAAGAAAAGAAAAGAAAAAGAGAATAAAGAAATAGAGAGAGAGGAAGAGAGGAAGAGAGAGAGGGGTGGGAGGAAGGAAGAAAAAGAAAAGAAAGAAAGAAGAAAGAACGAGTGAAAGAAAGAGAAGAAAGAAAGAAAGAAAGAAAGAAAGAAAGAAAGAAAGAAAGAAAGAGGGAGAGAGGAGGAAGGAAGGAAGGAAGGAAGAAAAAGAAAAGAAAAAGAGAATAAAGAAAGAAAGAGAGAGAGGAAGAGAGGAAGAGAGAGAGAGAGGGGTGGGAGGAAGGAAGAAATAGGAAAGAAAGAAAGAAGAAAGAAAGAGTGAAAGAAAGAGAAGAAAGAAAGAATGAAAGAAAGAAAGAGAGAGATGGGTGGGAGGAAGGAAGAAAAAGAAAAGAGAAAGAGAAAGAGAAGAAAGAATGAAAGAAAGAAAGAAGAAGAGAGAGAGAGGGGTGGGAGGAAGGAAGAAAAAGAAAAGAAAGAAAGAAGAAAGAATGAAAGAAAGAAAGAGGAAGAGGGGGGTGGGAGGAAGGAAGAAAAAGAAAAGAAAGAAAGAAAGAAAGAGAAAAAAGAAAAAAAAGGAAAAAGAAAAGAAAAAGAAAAGAAAAAAGAAAAAGAAAAGAAAGAAAGAAGAAAGAAAGAAAGAGTGAAAGAAAGAGTGAAAGAAAGAAAGAAAGAAAGAAAGAGGGGGGGTGGGAAGAAGGAAGAAAAAGAAAAGAAAGAGAAGAATGAAAGAAAGAAAGAGGGGGGGTGGGAGGAAGGAAGAAAAATAAAAGAAAAAGAAAGAAAAAGAAAGGGAAAAGAAAAGAAGAAGAAAAAGAAAAGAAAAAAGAGAAAAGAAAAAGAAAAAGGAAAAGGAAACAAAACAAAACAAAACAAAAACCCCGAAACACATATGGAGCCCCGGGCCCTGACAGTTCGGCGGAGTCCCCTTAACCTGCAGTGAAGGGCCTATCTCCAGACGTTGACATAATAGAGCAGTAAACTTCCATCTCCTGTAAATATTTCCTGTTCTGTTAGCACTGGTAGTTCAACAAAACTTTTCTAATCCATTCAGATCATTACAAGTTCCTACGGCTAAAATTGGGTATGTATGGTGTACAAACTAATCCTATAAAGAGCAGTATGTTGCTTCTTTTCTCCACAATCGAAGTCTTTTATTTTTTTTATTGAGTTAAATCGGGGATTCTCCATTCGGGGTGATTCTCCTCTCCCCGTCTGCTCCCCCAGGTGTCTAAAAATGTGGGGAGACACTGGCGGTATCTTGGATGTCACAGCTGGGCGATGGGGTGTTGTTACTGGCACCTAGTGGGGAGAGGCCAGGCACACTCATGGTCTTTCAGAGCCCAGGACGGAGCCCTGCCACAAAAAACTTATCTAGACCTGAATGTTAATAGTGCCGAGGTGAAGAAACTCTGGGTTACATCTTTTATTAATTAAGTTGCCTACACAGCCCACCTAACCTTTAACTATTGATTAATGTTTGCTTTTCAATGTGAACCTGTTTGTTGACTTTGCCCGCACAGGAAGAAAATTGCCATGTCACTTCAGATCTTGAAGCAAAATTTACTCACCAAAAGTATGTGTGACGCTGTGGGGTTAGATGGGAGGGTGTGTAATATACAAAGTATCGGCGCCGTGAATTCTCCTGCGTAAAATACGGCAATATGAAGAGGCACGAGAGAGTGCCAGATAATTAAAGGGGTCAGTGTGATAGGCACAGCCGTTGAGCGAATTATGCCGCAGAATAAACTAAAGATGGTTATGCAGGTGGGTGAACTTTTGTTTGGAAATGAAGCCACAGCTGAATTGGAAACTGAGACATTGTAATAAGATACCCACTAGGAGACAATGGCTAAAGTTGAAAAAAAAAATGCTTAGAAGTATCTGGCGTCTGTAAGACTTCCTCGTTTTCCTCTCGGATCCAAAACCAGAAAGAAAGAAGGAAAGAAGTAAGGAGTGAAGGAGGGAGGGAGGAAAGAAACGATGGGATGGAGCTCAAAAAGCAGTTCAACCGACGGGTGATCCATTAAAAGTAACCAAAATTAAACTAAGTAAGAGCAAAATCCACAAAGGCCACTTGAAGTCTGGAATGACTGTGTCCTTGCCGGCAAAGTAAACCCTCACCTAGCATTAAACGGTTAATATTTATAGGTAACTTTATAATCATTGCTATCAGCAGAAAAGAGCTACAAGAATCCGATTGCTATCACTTTAACCAAAGCCTGTGTCGTAAACCTTGTAATTTTCTGCTGTCATGCTCAGCCACTTTCAACACATTTAAATTAGAAAGGACTATGCTAATTTTGCTTCATAGCCAGGGTAATTGTTGGAAGACATAATTATCTTTTTTTTTTTTTTCCCCAATCGTTTTATTCTCTAGTGTTGTTTAAATTCAGTCTCAGTTACCCAATGTCTTTTTAAGCCCGGGCCATCTCTAGCCCCCACCCTGCTGGAAATATTCCTTTCATCTTCTTTAGCTATAAAGAGCTTAGATGTCCTTCCCCAATCGCCATGTTATTCCTCTGTGATCTTCCTCAGGAATTGTGTGCGAGTCTGAGTCGGTGAGTTAACTCTATATTTAATTAAAAAGTGCTGCCCTTTATTTTCCTTATATTAATGCTTAACATACCATAGAATTGACTCAAGAAAAAAGTAATAAAAGGATGGCCCGTTGAAACATTTGAAAAGAGATTGGAAGGGTGGCCGGGGCAGTTCTCTGTTGCTTTTAAATACTTGAAAAAGGAAGACACTTATATTGGTCCAGACACCAAACTGGAACAAATGAGTAGAAATGACAGGGAAGGAGATTTGGGCTTTCAATAAGAAAGAATTTTCCATCAGCAGAAGGGGAGTGGGTTTTCTTACGAAGCAGTGAGCTCCAGACCTACAAGTGTTCACCCTGAGGTCAGGGAACCCCCGCCCCCCCCCCAACACTGAGAGGGAAGCAAGATGGCAACTTTCTTTCTTCTTTGAAGACAGAGATTCACCCCTAACAAATTGTAAAGGTATAGTTGATATTAATTAGATGGTATCTGACTGCTCAAAAGAGGGAAAAAGATGCACGAAGGAATAAATGACATTTTGCTGGCTGCTGGGGTGGGGGTCCTCTCATTGTTTTAGTACTGGGTGAGGAACAAACGTGAATCTTTAGGTGCTCAGTCATCTGAGAAATCGACACCAGCTGAATTCATCTCTTTTCTCTAGTGTCCTTTAACTTCTTTCCAATCACCTGTGATGTCCCTAACCTAAAATATCCTGAGCTACCTTCCTCATGAGCTGCCTTTCTCTTGACAAGTCAGCTACCAGGAGCTTCTTCTCCCAGCATTTGGAAGATTGCCATCAATTACATTACCTTAAACTCCTGAACAGGTCTAGTCACAGAGCGTCGTAAGTCAAGTGTTTATATCAAGGTTCAATACAATCACCACGCTTTAAGCCTACCCATGACAAGTTCCAAGTTCCAAGTGTTAAGTTCTCTGCTTTTTAAAAGGCTGGGACCCAGGCACCTGGGTGGCTCAGTGGGTTCAGCCTCTGACTTGTGGATTCAGCTCAGGTCATGATCTCTCGGTTCATGGGATGATCGAGCCCCACGTCTGGCTCTGTGCTGACAGTGCAAAGTCTGCTTGGAATTCTCTTTCTCCCTCTTTCTCTGCCCTACTCATGCTCTCTCTCTCTCTCTCTCTCTCTCTTTCTCTCAAAATAAATAAATATTCAAAAAAAAATGTCTGGCACCGAAAGACGAGGGGGACCAAGGTTGGGGAACGTGGCCATGATATTCATGCCAAGAGCTCGCACTTTTCAGTGAGCCTTGCACCTCTTTCCGGGGTGCGTGTGAACACTGCTTGAGTTGGGGTTGAAGAAAAGAGTGACGAACGCAAGGACAGACAGCCACTGATTGTCTCTGGGGTCTCAATTCCGTCACTGTATTTCTCGGACTACGCCAACGTCTGCAACTAGGGTCAAGGTATGAAAAGAGAGACCCCCCACAAGGAGGTATTTCAGCTTCGTCTTGAGGCCAACAGATTGGAGTGGGCTCTTGTCTTTCAAAACACGTTAAAAATGTGTTCAGGAAACTTCCCTAACCCAAACAGTATTCATTATACATATGGAGTCAGCATGCGTGCATATGCATTCATACACATTTATTTAGTGCAATCTGTATCATTGGCCAACCATTTAGACAATTCAGTTATAGTTGGTATAATGCATTTAAAAAAAAAGTAGAGACGTTTTCTGGAACTTTTGAAATGAATGCTTTATGCCAGCGCGCATTAGCACATACGACACATTAAAGAGGAAGGCTTGCGTGCCCTCAGGAAGCCGATTTAGGAAAGGTCAATTAGCTCTGTTCAGGCTCTGCCATTAAGAGCTCACCCAGCCCACCTCAGTTTCCTCACCTGTATAATGGGGTTGAGACTATTGCTTTCTATCTCTCAAGGGCGTTTGAAAGATTGATGAGATCAGTTTTCTAAAGCACCGTGAGCTTCTTGGGAAAAGGTACTATGGAAAATAAAGCATCATTATTCATTTTGTTCTGGGACAGGACCCTTGGGGGTCCCTGAAAAAGAACAAATAGAGTCATTTTTACTGGAGACAAGAGAGAAATGTTCTCACAGGAAATTCTAAATTCAGCGGAAAACAAGGTTGCCGAGGAACTTCTTTGGGTTCTGTCTTTAAAACACGCATTGCATGCCTACACTAGTTCCCCTCTCTGCGGCATCCTGGGAAACTAGAACGTCAACTATGCATGTAGGTAACTCTGTGTGTGTGTGTGTGTGTGTGTGTGTGTGTGTGTGTGCGCGCACAGGCCTTCGTGTGTGTGTTTAGGAGAGAGTGAAAGAGAGACAGAAGGCAAAAAGAGAATTAAAAGATTTTCTAAGTGAACGGGTTTGAAGAAATTCATCTTGGCTTATCTGCATCTCTGTTAAGTACCCGTTTACAACAGGGGCACCTGGGGGGCTCAGTCGGTGAAGGGTCGGGGGGGGAATATATATATATATATATATATATATATATATATATATATACATACATACACACACACACACACACACACACACACACCACCAGGCAATCATCATTATCAGATATAGTTTCTATTCATGGTAGGGGGATTAAAACTGCACGGAGGGGCGCCTGGGTGGCTCAGTCGGTTAAGCGTGGGACTTCAGCTCAGGTCACGATCTCAGGTCTGTGAGTTCGAGCTCTGTGAGTTCGAGCCCCGCGTCGGGCTCTGGGCTGATGGCTCGGAGCCTGGAGCCTGCTTCCGATTCTGTGTCTTCCTCTCTCTCTGCCCCTCCCCCGTTCATGCTCTGTCTCTCTCTGTCTCAAAAATAAATAAACGTTAAAAAAAATTAAAAAAAAATACTGCATGGAAATAAAACTTTTTCTTTCTGTTTGATTATATGACTGTAAGGGGTATGCAGCTTTGCAAAGGAGTAGTTTTGATCGGCTGAGTAACTTCCGAGGACCGGAAGGCTTATCCTCTCCCCCTGGAAAACACACAAACACCACCAAACGCCAAAAAGCAAACAACACAAAAAACTCCCAACAACCCGAGGGCTGGCGCAGCGGATTTCCAGGCTGCCACGTCTTTCCTGGGACCCTCTCTGGTGTTCTGCTACATCCTTTTTCTCCTTGACTCGCTATCAACCGCTAAACTCGGAGGCCTCAATTGTGACTCACCTTTGACCCGAAATGAGAAGAAGAAACATTAAGCGTTCTTTTTATTTGACATTACAAGTACTGTACTGCCCCTTGGTTATTATCCAATCATGTAACGGAGCCCTCAGTGTTTGGTTTTCTTTCTTAATTTAAAGGATCTTAACGCCGGGCAACTTGACAGCTGTAAGCACGGGGCCGCCCGGTTTAACCACCGGGCGGCCTGGTCTCCAGCTCCTTCCTCCCGCCGCTGGGAGCGAGTGGAGCGGGTTTCTTTGATTTCGAACCACTCTGGGCCTTATAGGCTATAGGATGGCGATCCTCTGGTTCTCCCTGCCCCCCTCCTGCTCGGAGGAAGGAGCTCCCCTGTGTCATTTACACTGGGAGGTCCAGCTGCCTGGGGTGGGGGGGGGGGACACTTTTCTTTCCTCCTTCCTAGGACTAGCCCGTCCTGTCCAGGATTCACACATCCTGCTCTGTTCCAGGATCGTGGAATGCAAAGATTGGAATCGACCGCCAGGGCCGTGGAACCTCGCTACTCGAAGTGTGGGCCCTGGACCGGGGGCATCCACATAGGCTGGGAGCTTCTGCAGCTGACCCCTGGGGCTTGTCCCAGACCTACCAGCATGGGTATTTGCTCTTTGTCCAGATAGCCAGGTGAGGCGTAAGCACGTTACGATTCGAGAAGCACTGACCTAAGTCCACGTGCCCCCCTGATTTAAGAATTTTACTGAATTCTGGGCTGTGCCAGGAAGTCACCTCAAGCTTGAAAGATTCTGGTTTCATTTTTCTGGGACACAGCCTGGGCACCCGTCCCCCATGTGCATTTCAAATTGAGAACCACGGATGGCTCTAAAGCGATGGTTCTCAACGTCTCATCCCCAGAGCAATAACACCAGCATTTCTGGCTAAAATGCAAACTTACGGGCCATCCACTAAACACACTCAGTCAGAAACTCTGGGATTGGGACCCGGCAGTCTGTGTTTTAACATGTCCTCTATGCAATTCTGATGCAAATTCTACAACGACAGGTTTAAAAAAATAGACATGCTCCAATCCTAACCCTAAAGAGTAAGTCCGGGCCGGGGTGCCTAGCTGGTTCAGTCAGTTAGGTGTCCAACATTTTTGTTTTACATTTTTTTTAAAATGCTTATTCATTTTGGAGAGACAGAGAGTTGGGAAGGGGAACAGAGAGAGGGAGGAACAGAATCCGAAGCAGGCTCCAGGCTCTGAGCTGTCAGCACAGACCCCGATGCGGGGCTCAAACTCATGAACCACGAGATCATGACCTGAGCTGAAGTCGGAAGCTCAACCAACTGAGCCCCTCAGGTGCCCCCATTCCTTTTTTTTTTAATTTTAGGTGTCCAACTCTTGATTTTGGCTCAGGTCATGATCTCATGGTTCATGAGTTTGAGCTCTGCATCGCTCTTGTGATGAAAATGCAGTCTGCTTGGGATTCTCTCCTCCTTCTCTCTCTCTCTCTCTCTTTCAAAATAAATAAATCAACTTAAAAAAAACAGAAAAAACAACAACAAAAAAATAAGTCGAGGCGTATGGTCTCCTATGGTTGTTTCAATGCAGTTTCGTTGAAAGACAATTAAAAATTTAGTTACTCGTTTGAATTTTGGAACTCACCATATTTTAATGTTTATCGTTTTGAAGTCGGGGAGAGAGGCAGAGAGAGATGGAGAGAGAGGGAATTCCCAGTAGGCTCCATGCCGTCAGCACGGAGCCTGATGTGGGGGCTCCATCCCAGGAACCATGAGATCATGACCTGAGCCAAAATCAAGACTCAGTCGCTTAACCGACTGAGCCACCCAGGGGCCCCTGAACTAGCCACCTGTTAAGAACTCAAAAGCCACAGGCCACTGATGGCCACAAAAGGGACGGCACAGATACAAAACATCTCCGTAACTGCAGAAAGTTCTGCTGGCCCGTGCTGATCTAGTCTTTGGACTAAGACGAAATAAATCATCATTGTCACCATCATCATAACAACTATGTCAAAACAACATGTCCCGTATATTAAGTGATTCCTGTGTTTCAGGTATCAAGCTAAGATATCAAGCGATCTCTCTTTTTTCCTTACACGTTACCAAATTGTTATTTAATCACAGTGGTTGAGTCTACGAAGGACTTTAAGGACATGAGAATAATTTCTGCCCCGGCCCCCTTCTGCCTGCTTCCCTGTGACTGCCTCACTGTGCCTTGTGACAAGTCTGTGCCACCCTCTTCTGCTTGCCATTGGTCTCCGGGCCCTCGGAAAGCAGGCAGTCCTTGGGCACGCTCTGAGACCTGCTGTGACTAATCGTACAAATGTCGACACGGCAGCCGTTCCTCTCGTGGAGCTTATACTCCACCGATGACCCCTTTGAGATCAGAGCTCCCTGGGCACCAGGGGTCTTCTCTCTGGCCCCTGGGAAGGCATGTGCACCATTTTCCCTAATTGCCCATGTTACCTTTGACCCTTGACTAGACTCTTGTAAGCACTTTACTAAAAACCTTGGGGGGTATGGGAAGTACCACACTCTAGAAGCCACAACTATTCTAGAAATAGTGATCCACCTGGGCTCTACGGGGACGCAGCTCTCAGACCCTTCTGTTTTCAGTACTGACCAGCTATGAAGCACGGAAGTTTCCCCAAAGGTTAATTAAGAGGTCTCACCAAAATGGTCCCTCCCCTTATAAACAGAGGGTCTGCCTGGTAAGCAAATTCCAGGCTCCACCTAGGAAACAAAAGCTACTTGAAAGCCCCCAGGGGTATAGACTTCCCAGCTTCCAAAACTTCAGGTTTGGTCTTAATTATACAAGCATTTTGTCTTGGCCCTCCTACTTGCCAATCCTTCTAGAGTGTTTTGTTTCCCCATCTCTCAAGGAGAAATACACAGGAATACACAGAGGGAGTGTCCCAGGGTGAGGTTATCTGGGGGCTCCCAGAAGAAACTTTTAAGTATTACTTCTGCTTGAATAGAAGTCAAGCCCCCACACGCATTTTTAGTAATATTTTATCTTCGGTTCAACGTGCCCATAATCTGGGTGCATCGTAACGGGCTCCTAGAAGTTTTAAGCTCAAAGGAATTTAGGGTTGGTCTAGCCCAGTGGATTTTTGGATGCATTTAATGGCAAAATCTGTCTTCAAACAAAACCTTAGGTGGAAAGTCCAATCTATGAAGCAGGATAAAACAATGCTTCTCGGATTGAAACAGGGAAGGTCAATGGGACCACCCCGTCCCTCTTGGGACTAGTTTTGAGCTCTTGTTGAAGCCTTTTATCAGGCCCAGGCCCTCATTTTGCAAGTGGAGCATCTAGAGCCATTAATTAAAATTAAATAGTTTTCAGAAGGGGCACCTGGGTGGCTCAGTCGGTTGGGCGTCCGACTTCGGCTCAGGTCATGATCTCACACTCCGTGAGTTCAAGCCCCGCATCGGGCTCTGGGCTGATGGCTCGGAGCCTGGAGCCTGCTTCGGATTCTGTGTCTCCCTCTCTCTCTGCTCCTCCCCTGCTCATGCTCTGTCTCTCTCTGTCTCCAAAATAAATAAAAACTTAAAAATAATAATAAAAATAAATAAATAAATAAATAAATAAATAAATAAATAAATAGTTTTCAGAAGATGGGTTTCCGGTGAGCCTGAAACTGTGAGACTAGGCCTCTCTCTGTTCCATGTTGTTTTCATTTGGTTACCCCATGATGCTTTTAACAGAGTGGTTGTTGAGGTAGCAACTCTCACAAATGAATAGTTCCTTAGCTAGAAAACTGACCTCATCCTTCTTCTGCTTAAAATCAATTGGCTTCTCGTATAACTCAAAATAAGACCCCCAATCCTTGCGGTGACCACTAAGGCTATCCATTTTCTGCCCCTCACTCCCTTTTCTGACTAAATCCCCGATTCTCTTCACTAAGTTTGCTTTACATCAGCCACACTGGCCTCTGTGCCTTCCGCAAACACATCACGGACACTCCTGCCTCAGGATTTTGTACGTGCTGTTCACCCTGCTTGGAAATCTCTTCTACGGATATCACAGGTGGCTCTTTCACTTCCCTAGAGTTCTTCCCTCCTGTCGCCATATCAGTGAGGCCACCCCTTTATCGGTTATGGCGGCTACTTTGCAAAGATGGCCCTCCGATGAACCACATCTTCTGTTCCACCCCTTATATCAGAGGGACCCTACAGCTTGCTTTTGACCAACATAACATGGGAGAAATGGCAATGCGTACCTTTCAAGTGAGGTCACCTGGACTTCTTAAAGTACTTGCTCTATGACATATAAGAAGCCTGACTCTCTGAGCCCTGGGCCGTGAGGAAGCCCAGGAGGGCCTCATGGAGACATCATGCAGAGGGAGAGTGTGTCTGGCCAGAATCCACCTGACAGCCGGGTGAGCAGAGAAGCTATCTTGAACATCCAGCCCGTTCAGTTCTTCGGATGACTCCCGTTGTGGTTGCTGAGTGCCTGCAATCGGGTGCAGATCCCAACGGAGAACTGCCCGGCTGAGTCCCAGTGGAATCATGAGAAGGAAGACATTTTTTTTTTTCAGCCAGTAGATTTTATGGTGATTCACTGTGCAGCAGTAAGTATCTAGACTAGAAATCAATATACACTGTATCCTTCCCGTGCCCCTAGATACACACTGAGGCCCCATATCCTCTTTCCCGTGCTTTATTTTTCTCCCGTAGATCTCTTACCACCAGCTGGCTTACTGTGGACTCCTCTGTTTGTTATTGTCTCCCTACCCCGCTGGAATCTAGGCTCTGGGAAGGTAGCGACTTTGTCTTATTCACTACCCGGTCTCTCCATGTCATAAGCTAGACAATAAATATGTGTTGAATGGATCAATGCACTTAATTTCGTTGATTTTCTTAAGTTCGCTTTGACAGAGTATAACAAGCGCATTAAAAAAAAAAAAGCACTGAAAATATTTAAAATGCTTTCATGACTATGGACTCGTAGGGATACAACATCTGGAATGGCCCCCAAAGGCCCAGCCTTCCCCTTCCCGTTGAAGCGTACCTTCCTTTAAGGGTCTTAATACATAATGACTCCCCGGAAAAAGTACTAGAAGGAAAGAGAAAGAGTCAGGCCAATTCAATCGGAAGAGCTCAGACAACACCCAAATGGAGATGGTTACCAGAATCAAGTCAAGCCTTGTTGAAGAGCTCTTGTCCGCAGACCTGCAGAATACAAACTTCTCCCTGGTTCCATAACACTTGTGGAATGCCTGTTCTCTCTCTCTGTCTCTCTCTGACACAGTGGTTACAGAAAGTAAAGGATGCATTCCCTACTTTCAGTGAAGGAAAAATAAAGAGAGAGAGATAATGAAAAAAAAAAAAAAAACACTCCAAACTTTGATACAGCATGTGTAAAGTGATTTAGAAGCTCGTGCAGAAATACAGTTCAAGCTACTTTTTCTCATGTCAACAACTTTGTGGAGAAATGAAGGGTATGGAGATGTGTCTGCTGTTAGCTTTGTTTACCTCTTTTTGGTGGGTTTCTCTCTCTCTGTCAGTGCTTCTGGAGAAAGGAGGAAGGAACGGCGTGTGTATTTTCAAGTGGAAGAGACGCCTCATGGTCTTTAAAAAAAAATGGTTCTCTTGACACGGGCCAAAGTAAATATGACTGCATTGGCCTGGCCCGGAGATGCACCCATGAACACCCAGGAGAAGGTAGAGTGAGGTCTCCAGCACACAAAGTAACTCTATAGCTCTTTAGCATTTTTCATGTTTGTGAGTAACGTCTGTGTGATCCCGGCCTTGTGCTAAGATAGGAAAAGCATGACTCCCCAATAATGCCAGATGCCTTCCATTTCCTCTTCGCTGGAACAAGACAGATCAGTAAGCAGTAACTCATGCACAGCTGCCAAGAAATACATCCCCACTCCTCACCCCTCACCCATAGCCCCACCTGCATGGAAGTTTTCCCATTCCAAATGTGCCCTAAGCTAAGGAATAGCTGATACTAGACAGGTCTTTCTCCTTCTTCCTAGGGCTGAGAAGGTTGAATGAAGAACAGAGTTTTGTATTTCTATCCCTCCATCCGGGTTCTTACAGTAATGGTGATGCAAATCACCCATGCGATGGCAATGAATACAGTCAGAATTTTTTGGGCTCTGTCCCACAATGGAAGCAGGTGATGGCTCACCCAGACTGGGCACAGTCTGCTCTGGCTGTGAGTTAACGACACTCGGGTCCTTGGCCACTTGGATGGTCTGGACCATTGCGCTGGGTATGCAGGGACCTGCCTGTGGGAGGGGCAGCCATGGCTCGGGCTCTGGAGTCTCAGAGGGAAATTTACACCATGCAAGTCAACACCCAGATGAGCTCTCAACAAGCAGTCGCAAAAGTAGGATACATAAGGTCCCAGACTCGCGTCGTAATGAGTGCGTCCCCTCAATCTCTCTACTGTCTACTCGAAAGTTATAGTGCCGTGCAGGGGGACATCAAGGCTGCCCATAGATGCCTTTCCTTTTCTTGAGCTGCTTATGATCCGTCATCCATGGAGAGAGAGAGACAGAGACAGAGCAGGAAACAGAGGGCCTGTCCCAGACACTGCAGGGGGATTTTTGTTGCTTATGATAGCGGGACGATGTTGATTTTTATTTTAACTTGGTGTGGCTCTTCCTTCACCTGGTGTTGCCTTCCCTGCATTGGAAGGGGAAGGTTGGAGGGATTCTCTCCTCCCGGGTGCTGCTGGCCCACCGGCCGGAGCTTCCTGCTTGCTTTTAACCTTAATGGGTTAACTTCATAAAACGGCGGCTCTTTATTCCAGCCTGAGATTTCCCATCATACTTTAGGACCAGTGAACCGTCCCTTCTCTGATGGCACCTTTTGGCTCCACAATAGAAGCCAATTTGTTAGACTTCTTTACAGGTCAGGGGCTGTGTGGCGATGTGGGGGGGGAGCGCAGCAGCGGGCAAAGGAAAATGAAGTTGTATTCGGTTGGCAAATTATACGTCTGCTGCACTTTATGGGCCCTGATTTCCTTCCCTCTCCTTTTCCCTCATTCTTTCGGCCCCCACCCCATATTCTCGCCTTTTCCTGAAACTGAGGAAGCGTGCATGTGAGATATCGTCACATATCCAGTTAATGTAGGTTAATAGATTGATTCCAGGGACACGGATCATAATGAACAGTAAATTGTTTTATCTCTTAAGTCTTATTTGGTCAGCCAGGAAAACATATGAGGTAATATGGCTTGGACTAAATGGACCGTATAATAGATCTCCTTCTAAAGAATAAGGACAGGGGTGACAGCGCCTCTTATGATTAATGAAAATAATAATGGTCCTGAAATTGAAATTTTTCTAATTTTTTTTTCCCCTTCTCCTCTCTTGGCTGCCGCCAAAAACTTCAGCCAGGAGATGATTTGTGTACAATAACTGACTCTGACTTCTTCCCGAGCCTAAGAATACACACTTAGCGGTGGGGGGAGAAGAGGAGAAGCGAGCAAAGGAAGGGAGCAGTTTATGGAATTGTAAGTCTGCCATGTGGAGGAAGGGAGGGTATTAAAGCAAATTTATTCTAAGTTGGGTTCTAATGTAAAGACTTCATACAGAACATGAGAAACTCAGGTGGGAGGTCTTTGGCATCAGATGTTTTAGAGATCAGCCCGATTCTTTACCTGGAATCAAACTTATTGGGTCTTTAGATTTATTTTTACATAGTGTCTTTTCCTCTTTCTTCCCATCCATTTTCCCCCCTTTGGGCAAAAGAGTTTGCTTTCTTCCATACCTCGACATCAAGACCCATATCTTCTCATTGATTATGAGAAAAGAGCAAACACATGTCTCAGTTTTTCACGGAGTAGTACTTTGAAACTCTTTGGGAAGACGAGGAGAGGAGGGGAATTTGGATGAACTGTTTAGCAACAACACAGAGGCATTACCCCTTTGGAAGGTTATGATGGTATGTTTTGTCTCAGGGGGCTTACTCTGCATATGATGACAGATCATGGGACTCACGATGTGATTAGAGAAGCCTGCCTTCTTGGGACATGGTGAGAGAAGGAAATAAGGAGATCCGGCTTTTGGCTTCCATGCGAATAAGGACCATGACCTTTGAGCCATTTCTTCCAGGCCACATGTCATTGTCACAGCAGCTGGAGAAATGCATTCAGTCTGCTCAGGGTAGGAGTGGCCCGTGTAACTGAGGAGCCCATCTTTCTCCCGGATTCTGTCCCAATTGATTTCTCAGGAATTTGTCCTGCACAACCCTGAGTAGGTCCTCCTAGATAGTACTCGTGGAAATACAGTCTTTTCTCTCTGGTTTTTGCCAAAGGGAAGTAGGCAATTATGAAATCAGGAAGACCTACGGCTTCTCTTGGATTGCAAATGTGTCGGCACCTGTTGCTTACCTATGTAGAACATGATGAAGGCATCGTTAATCCAGTGCAGATAATTATTTAGCATCCTTTCAATATCAAATTTCCTCTAAAGAACGCTCCGTATCATTTTTACTCGTCAACCAGTTATCAGTAAGATGTCAAAAGGAAGTCTCTAGGGGGTCCTGGATAGCTCAGCTGGTTAAGCATCCAACTCTTGAACTCTTGGTTTTTTTGGCTCAGGTCATGATCGCACAGTCGTGAGATTGAGCCCTACATTGGGATCCACACTGAGCATGGAGCCTGCTTAAGATTCTCTCTCTCTCTCTCTCTCTCTCCTTCTCTTTCTCTTTCCCTCTCTCTCTCTCTCTGCTCCCACCACCCCACTCATGCATGCATGCACACACTCTCTCAAAAAAAAAAAGTCTCTATTCACTTATAAATAAAAACGCTAACAAAAAATAAGATTGTGGTATGGAAAAGGAACCAATAATTTTGATAAGTTTTTTTTTTTTTTTAAATTGCAAAGGCACCTGGGTAGCTGAGTCAGTTGAGCATCCGACTCTTGGTTTCTGCACAGGCCATGATCTCAAGGTTTGTGGGTTCGAGCCCCATGTAGGGCTCTGTGTTGGTTATATGGAACCTGCTTGGGATTCTTTCTCTCTCCTTCTCTTTCTTTCCTCTGCCCCCAAATAAATAGACTTAAAAAAAATTGCAAAATAATATATATGACACGACTCTCTTTTATGTTTGTGTTTGTCACGCTATGAAGAAGTGAATGAACAAATGATGAACTTTTGTCACTTTCAAAGAGATGAAGTCTGTTTGAAAGAAGTAGAAATAAGGAAAATATTATAGTTATTTTGGTAATTTTTGGCATGTCCCAAAAGCAACGCTTTTTGAAATAAAAAAGTATGTACATCTTGCTTCTCATTACTCTAGAAAAGTGCATAAATAAAGACCTCTTAAATATTGTAGGAAAAGGGCTCACATTTTCAGATGCATTTGGTAAATATTTCTTTTCAGAGCATTTCTTGATATTCAACGATTATCAAGTAATAATGAGTTTCTTTAAAATGATAACGACAGCACACTTGGGTGACAAAATATATTTGATCTAAACTTAAGGAGTTCGATTTTTCGTCCAGCAGTTTATTGTGCTGTTTTTATATCTATTTTCACATTTTATCTTTTTACTTTGTCTCTATAAATACATTTGAGATTTTTATTTTTAACCTTTCTCTTTACAAGGTTTTTTTTTTCATTTTTCTTATTTTTTATTTAAAAAAATTTAATGTTTATTTTTGAGGGAAAGAGAAAGAGAGAGAGAGAGAGAGAGAGAGAGAGAGAAACAGAGCACAAATGGGGGAAGGGCAAGAAAGAGAGGGAAACACAGAATCCAAAGCAGGCTTCAGGCTCTGAGCTGTCAGCAGAGAGCCCAAAGCAGGGTCTGAACCCACAGACCGCAAGCTCATGACCTGAGCCGAAGTTGGATGCTTAACCGACTGAGCCACCCAGGCACGCCCAAAATTTTATTTTTCAAAGTTATTATTTTGTAGGCAAAATCCATACTACCCAGATTTGGGAAAACTCAAATTTCACTTAGAATATTCCATATACTTAACGTTAAGTGACTTTTGTGCTGAAAAAGAACTGCTGAGGATGTGTTCATGAATATTTGTAGATCTTTTGGAAATTAGAACTCATTCATATGGCCTGAAAGGCTAGTGTTCAGCCTCCTTGAAACCATAATGATAACCCCATTTGAGAAATCAAGTCGCATCCTGGGAATTAGGAAGAAGCCTTCAATTAAGAGGTTGAAATCTGAAAACTGACATTCTGTATCATCAATATCCCTAACTCAAGTAGAGGTAGTAGAATTTTTTCTGACCCATGACGTTTCATGACATTGAGCAGTGTGGAAACATCTCAGCCCAGAAGTCATTACGCAACACGGTAGAAAATGTCATTATGCACCGCATATCGAAGTAGGTTGTTTGAGGGGCAGATCTTATCCATTTTAGTTCGCAGTTTTAGGTGCTAATAATAGAGTTTCCAAATGAGCCTCTATATTGTTCATTCGGTTGAGATGTCTACTTCCTTTGTATCTGTGTTATCAAATCAAGCTGTTTGTATTAGTTTTTAATTAAGCTTATGGATGGTAAGGTGTACAAACCTTTCTAAGCTAGGTCTTTAAAGATTTAAATGGTGAATTTCAAGAAATCCAAAGGATTGATTATGGAAAGAGAGAAATGATGAGGAGAGATAGGTGTATTCATACGCTCAAATTTTAACGGAGACCTCAGAAGGGTTCAGCCTGTGCTGTGTGCCTGCTTTCAAAGTTGAAACCATTTAATGACCATTTTCTTTTATTTTGGCATTCCCCATGTAATAAGGCAATATTTAATTTTCCTCACCCAATGTATATAAGAAAAACAGGAATAAAATTGTACAGAAAGATGTCCAATCTGGCATTGCTTATCATGGCGTATGTTTATAAAGCATCCACACACCCAGCGGGTTTGATTAAACTTTCTTACATCCGTGTGAGAGAATATTAGATTATCTATCTATGATATTTACTGAGAAAAAGATAAGAGAAATAAATAAAGCCATGTGTGTGCTATAATTCCAATTTTAAAAACCGACATGCACACACAATGAATAAGAACTGGGAAAAACAGTGATCATCCCCAGATGTCAGCATTAATATATCACTTTTTCCTTTTTAAATACATTTCTGCATCCTATGAGATTTTGACAGGCACATATTCCTTTTATAACTAAAAAAAAAACCCCAATAATAGCTATTTGTTACTATGTTTTAAGTACTGTATCTAAATTAATGCACTTACTTCTCGTGAAATACGTATTATGTTTATCCCAGTTTATAAATGAGGGAACTGAGTCTCAAGCGGTTAAGTAAATTTCAGTTTGCTCAAGGTCATCCAGCTGGTGATCATGGTGCCAAGATTTGAACCCAGGCTGCCTGATTCCAGGATTCATGCTTTTAATGCACTTTCTAAATACAGGACCTCCAAGCAGCATAGTTACGATTACACAGTTTTTAAAACTACGGGTTACTACCCGGGAGGATCACATTAGCGCTGGCAAACCCAAGTATAAGCTGCCCAAGTCTGAAAAACAAGAAGCACATTAACACATTTCTGACGTCAAGGTTCCGAGTTGTCTAATTTTGCCCAATTTGGTGTTGTTTCTTCTCATTGTAGACTTTGCTAACAAGTCTATCGCAGCCAATCTTGACCCGTGTTCATGCTCAAACATGGCAGGATCTCCACGGTCAGAATCTGGCCGTCTTGTGTATATGCTGTAATGTGGAGGTCGTCTGGGTAAGAAAGCAACGTGAATAGACTCTTCCAAAAGCCCACAGGAAACATGGTCTCAGATCGATGACAAAGTCGTTGAACCTCTTCTCCAATTTGAAACATGTATCGTCGTGATTAAAAAAAAAATTATCTATTTTAAGTATGTTTGTTCTTATGAAAAGTGCTTCCTTCAAAGAACAACGTTCTCATCCTTGCCTGGCCTCACCTGTCTCTTCCTGGATCTTTGATCATCAAATGACCCTGAAGAGTTTCTGGGCCCTATGTGCTTAGGATAATTCTCAAGGCTTGCTCTGTGACCCGGCTTTGCTTCCCGACACCTGCCCAGGGGATGAAGAGACACGGAAATCAGTCCATTCTTTCGCCTTTTCTCCCGCTGCTCGTAGTCGTTCCTTCATTCTACCCAGATTATTGTGTTTTCACCTCTGCACTGGTAAGTCTTCTTTATTTCCTTCCAGATCATGCCCACCTCTACCTCTGTCCCCTGTTTGTCCTCTTGGAGAAAATAAAAGTAAATATTAAAAAATAAGTTAGGGGCGCCTGGGTGGCTCAGTCGATTAAGCGTCTGACTTCGGCTCAGGTCATGATCTCACGGTCCCGTGGGTTCGAGCCCCGCGTCGGGCTCTGTGCTGACAGCGCGGAGCCTGGAGCCTGCTTCGGATTCTGTGTCTCCCTCTCTCTCTGCCCCTCGCCCACTCGCTTTCTGTATCTCTCAAAAATAAATGAACATTAAAAAAATAATAAAAAGTTTAAAAACTCATCTAATTATGCCTGATGAACATAAATGCAGTTCTTGCCTATAAGAGCAAAAAAAAAAAAAACCAAAAAAAAACAAAAAAAACCACCAAAAACAAAAAACCAAAACCAAAACCAAACAAAACACACAAGAAAGCCACGAATCTTAACATTAAACTAAATATAATCTAAACTAGTGTCCATAAGCATCGAATCTCCTACAAATGTACTCGAAGAGCCTTTCAAAATCTCCATGGGGTTTCTCCTTTTTCTTCTCATTCTCCTTATTTTCCTTAAGAACCAAACACACGCGTAGCTACATAAATATTTCCTATGGCATATGTTTTATCAATGTTGCAGCAAAATTGCTCAGAATTGCAACTGTCTTGTAGGTTTTGTTTTGAGTTAGTGTGGGAGTCTAAGCAGCAGTTTGTTACAACATTCTCTGTTCTAGATTTCAAAGGCCCAGATAAACTCCCTGAGTACTTCCTAAATCTTCAGCCATCAACTCACAGTGTCGCAGGCTCTCTCACGGCGGTTCCTGTAGAGAATGTACGTCTTTACATATTTGCAGGTTCACGTGAGAAACTTGAGATTAGCCTTCAGGAGCCTTGTGTTAATTAAAAAAGCAAAATCGATGGGCCTGTGAATCCACCTTTTCCTGGGGTTGATGAAAATCCAAGACGAAATGAAGGCCAAGTTAAACAGAAGAAACTACCTAAGTGGGAGGGATATTGACCACGGGCACCCAACTGACTCTCAAGGACAAACAAAAGACATTATTTTACTTTATTTTATTTTATTTTATTTTATTTTATTTTATTTTATTTTATTTTATTTTATCTTATTTTATTTTATTTATTTGCCGAAGCAAAAAAAAACGATATTAAAAAATCCGGTGACTGATTTTGCTTCTTGAACCAAATCAAATATTTTCTTGTCAGGGCGCTCATAACTGCAGCCTGCAGAGGTCACGGCCTTAGCTTTCTCCTTCAGATGGTCTGTGAGTGGAATGGCCTTGTGATTCAGGCTCCTTTTGTTTTCCTTGGGAGGGTTTTGCTTACCCTGGCAAGCGCCTGAGACGCACCGAGGTTCTCTAGACTCTGTTTATTAGATTTTTATCTTCTTATCAGTGTCTTCCTTCTTAAATCATGTCAGCATTTTACCACCCTTTAGGGATTCCTGGTGGTTTATTGTCTATGAACTGCTTGGGGGGCGGTCGGGGAGGGAGCTAGCCTGACAAATATAACATTTATATAATAGTAGGGACGGGGAGGATGCTACACGTCCTTCTTATTCCCACACTCGCTGAGCCTTCCTCTCCCCCTGCCTGTGAGCCCCCCGGAAGCCCGGCGCCTGCCTGCTCTCACCATGCTTATTTGTCAACGCGGTGACATGGCTTCTCTGTGGACAGCCTGCTTTTCAGTCCTTTTGAGCGGCTCCTTAAACCCGTATGTACTTGCTTAAGCCATTTTCAACCATCCAGAGAGACCGTCGGGTGAGTGGGTGATGGCTTTGAACCTAAGAATGTTTGGCTGTCTTAGTCACAGACAGAATAGGGCTGTAGAGAGCCCATCCCTCCGCCCGTTCCTGACCTTTCTTACCCCACCGGACTGCAACTTTAAAACGACCTCATGCAAAAGTATCCAAACTTTGCAGCCTGTGCAGGAAAACTTGCTGCGCTTTCTAGAAGGGTGGGGTGTTATGGGACAGTGGGGGGGAGGTGACGGGAAACCAGGAAGCCCAGAGAAAGCCTCACTGCTGGGAAAGTGAACCGTCTCCTTTTCCCTTTCATTGGGTATCCGCATGACTCATATTATTATTAGCTTCTAACACTCACAGTATTATTATTTTTAACCGTAAGCTGATCTTAGTCACAGGTATCTTCAAAAAGTGTAAGTCCTCTGTCAATAGGGTTAAGTAGTAAAATCAGCTGGTCAGGGAAAAGATCCGTATCTTTCCATCGAGGCCTTGAAACATGCTTACGGTGTGGTTGCATACTGCTTTCAGAAATGGTGAATGACTATAAGACTGTTCGAATGGACGGTAACTTCTAGAGAGGGCCGGGGGGCCGCAGGTCAGGCGACCTGCAAATCCTCTTGGGTAGGAAGTGATTTTTATTTGCTTCCCATACACTCGTGGAAGGTGAGAACTTGATCGACACCGAGGGAATAGAGTCATCAGAGAGCATTAACATGTTTTCTGACGTTCATCCGTCCTTCAGAAGATGTTTATTGAGTGCTTACCTGCGTGCGGCATTGTTTATCTTGGAATCCCTGGCCCCCTGGGGCACTGGAAGAGACACAGGCCATACACTCCGTGGCTGTGTGTACTCTTGTCCTACCGTGCTGATGCCAAGGAACGTCATTCTCCCTCCAAGTGAGGAGTCAGCTGTCGAACGTCTACTCTTTGCTAAGACCTTGGGGCCTGTGCAGCATTCCATGGGAAGGGAAGGGTAAATTCTATGGAGAATCAAGTATTGTGTTTTGGGTTTGTTTTCCTTCCCCCCCCCACCCCCCTCTAATGAATCTTCGATGACTATTTTCGTTTTCCTTAAGAGCATTTTCCCAACTTATTAAAGCAATAAGTTCCTGTGGAAAAGTGCTTAACCTAACAGTTTCGTGGCCAGCTTTTCCCTTCCAGCTGATAACATCACAGTGAAGGAGAAACACGAGGCTTGGAAATTTGGGACCGAATGCTACCAACGTGGTTTTTGAGATAAAGAGGAATAGCGATGAAAGATGTGTCGTGAAGACTTGACATCCATTTCTCAACTGAATTTCCACTTTATTGTTGTTTTTTTGTTCCTCAAATCTTTTTTAACTTCAACTCGAACTTGACTAACACACACACTCAGACTTCGTTTGTATGATTTTCCATAATTTGAATGTTCCAACTATTTAGGACTTCCCTCATTTTTTCGGCGTCATTATCACTTCCACCTTCATAACTGGTTTTCCCTTCATAGAAAAAAAATATGTAATTATGAATCAAAGTCTGGTCGTTAGTGGAATGTAATACATAATTGCTAATCCTGTAGTGGATTGAAACACAGATAGGACCCTAAGCTTCCAGGCTTTCTAAAATTAGTGAAATAATATTAGTTATCTCCTTGTTAGTGCCATTGTAATCATCTTTTAGAGATACTACGGGTGACCCAAGGCCATTCATGCATTATTCATTCAGCTAACATTTATTTATTAGCTATTCTCTTCTAGAACTAGCGTTAGGTATTAGGAGAAGGAGGAGTTAAACATGATTGTTTTTATTATGAGCTCCTACCGGAGGACCTTTGAGTTTCATTGGAAAGTAAACAAATATTTGCAATGCAGTAGATAGTGCTGTTGGTATCTCTCTCCTTTTTTAATCAATTTATTTTGAGGGAGAGAGCATGAGCAGGGGAGGGGCAGAGAGAGAGGGAGAGTGAGAGAGAATCCCAAGGAGGCTCCACACTGCCAGCATAGCCTCCTACGAGGGGCTGGAACACACAAAACCATGAGATCGTGACCTGAGCTGAAATCAACATCAGATGGTTAACTGACTGAGCCACCCAGGCGCCCCAGTGTTGTTGGTATCGCAAAGGAGAAAGCCATGAATTGCTTGGAAAAGACCTGGCCAACCTGTGACTAGGTCCTGGAGGAAAAATAGAAATCTGGGGGAGGCCTTATATTTCAGTCCGAGAAGTGTTAGGCAAGGCAAGGGATAGGAAACAGTTAGCATGAATCACCCTGGGGAAAGCACAGTTAGATAGGAGGGAGTGACCAAAGGTGACATTCAGAGTTAGAACAGGAGTTGCTTACCAAAGAGTTCCTGTGCTACACAAGGGGCATGGTGATGTCTGCCTTATCCCCTGCTCCCTGCCCAACAAAAAAGAATATTATTTTTCATACAAATTATGGTCAGTGAGCTTTATGAGCCCTAGCCTAAGTAGTATTAGCCTTATTAACTGCAAACTTCTAATTTTTAGAAGTTTAGCAGGAAACATCATGAGACCCATTGTATCTGTGACTATTTTGACAAACCTTTGCAATTCAGACATGTTATAAGGATAACATTCTCATTTTAAAATATTCTCGCTTTGAAACCCTGATTTATTCTGTGTACATCAGAAACCAAAACAACAACAAAAACAAAGGTGATGTAATCGATAGACCACAAATGTCTAATTTTCTACTTCGGAACCACTGGCAGTGATGAGATCTACCAGCGGCAGGAAATAGAGAAGTAGGACCAGAAATGTATTTATGTGTGAAGTCTCTAAAGCTAATTGTACAGCTATGTGAGAATACCCACTTGTTCCTAGAAATACAACCCATAGCCCCCAAAAAGTACAGTGTGTTTCAGATTATCCAGCCTATGGTAAAGTTCTCGTCTCAGTTAAGAAACACATGGCCAGGGGCACCTGGGTGGCTCATTCAGTTAAGCATCCAACTCTTGGTTTCTGCTCAGGTCATGATCTCACGGTTCCTGAGTTCAAGCCCCGTGTTGGGCTCTGAGCTGACAATGGAGCCTGCTTGGGAATCTCTGTCCTCCCCCTCCTCTACCCTTCCCTTGATCGTGATCTCTCTCTCTCTCTCCAAATAAATTCATTAATTAAAAAAAAAAAAAAGAAACACATAGCCATATAAATTGCCGTGTGCGTGTCTGCACGTGTGATTTGCAGAACATGTTTTTGTTTTTATTTTATGTATCAGAACTGTCATCTTCCTTTGAAACTACAGGTGGGCCGCACATTCAAATCATCATTTATTCTAGGGATTAAAATTAAAATGGAGCATTCAGTCCATATGTAAGCAAACCTGACGGCTGAAGAAAACAATGCACAGTATAATACAAGAGATGGGGACTCCTGGAAAAAAAAAAACAGCTCAGGGGATAAGCATCCAGATTTCAAAATATCAAGTAGATTTCACCCATGCCTAAGAGATACAGAAGTGCCGGGGTGCCTGGGTGGCTCAGTCGGTTAAGCGTCCGACTTCGGCTCAGGTCATGATCTCACAGTCTGTGGGTTCAAGCCCTGCATCAGGCTCTGTGCTGACAGCTCTGAGCTGGGAGCCTGCCTCAGATTCTGTCTCCCTCTCTCTCCCCCTCCCCTGCTCACGTTCTGTCTCTCTCTGTCTCTCAAAAATAATAAATAAAATGCTGGAAAAAAAAAAAGAGTTACAGAAATGCTTTGGTGACATAGTTTTTTAGATGTGTTACGGATGCAGCTAACTAGAGTATCATGATTCTAAAATGAGATTCAGAAAACTAGAAACGTGGGCGCCTGGGTGGCTCAACCTGTTAAGTGTCTGACTCTTGATGTCAGCTCAGGTCATGATATCAAGGTCAAGACTCAAGGGGCCCCTCGCTGGGCATGGAGTGTATTGAGATTCTCCCTCTTCCTCTTGCTCTGCCCCTCCCCCACGCATGCACCTATGTCTACTCTCTCAAAAAAAAAAAAAGAGAGAGAGAGAGAAAGACGCAGATAATTAAAAGTACAGTAATTTTAATATTATACAACAAAAAGCCAACAGCAACAGACGATAGATGCTAAATCTTGACACTAAATGTAGGGGTAACGTAAGTGTATTTCACAGCTCAAGATGAGCGAGCCACAAACCTCCTAACCTGCAGGTTAATTGTTTGCCTTTACCAATAAGCACATACACACGGTGGACTGTACTTTTGTAACTCGTCCTCCCAGATCTCCAAACACACATCTATACACACCACCTCTCCACGCAGGCACACCCACGTCTTTGACCTACTTTTTAATTTTTCTCTCTGCTCCTGTAGATTACGGTGGCGATTGTCACTCACGGGCAGTGCACGGAGCAGGAAATCATGAGAGAGAGAGAGGACACATCGAAGAAGAAAATGATCGACAGTAGTCTGCCCGCTTAACTCTCGTTCCTTCCTTTCATGTTTGATTTCACGTAAGCCAACAAAGTTGGTCTTCCTGAAGAGCATGGCAACAGACAGGTTCATGCCAAGCGCCCTCATACTTCAGTCTCAAAACCAAAACCAAGGCATCATGAAGGTTACAGAATAGGAAGCGTGGACCGAGGACTGTGTGTTGTTATTGTTGTTGTTGTTTTAATTCTAGACTTAGAAAACATAACTTAGAGACTCAAGGAAAGAACTAGCATGAGTGGAAACTGACACATTCTCTTATGTTTCATGAAGCAGATGGACAACCTGTGTCAGGAGCCTTTAAAATAGGATGCGCACGAGGGGTGCCTGGGTGGCTCAGTCGGTTGAGCGTCCGACTTCGGCTCAGGTCGTGATCTCACGGTCCGTGGGTTTGAGCCCCGCATCGGGCTCTGTGCTGACAGCTCAGAGCCCGGAGCCTGTTTCGGATTCTGTGCCTTCCTCTCTCTCTGACCCTCCCCCGTTCATGCTCTGTCTCTCTCTGTCTCAAAAATAAATAAACGGTAAAAAAAAAAAAAATTAAAATAGGATGCCCACTGATCCAGCCATTTCAGTGTTTAGAATACAATCTAAGGACATCATCTGAGGCAAAGAAATAAAGTTTCGTGCCTGATGTCCCATAGTGACCAATATCAGGTTATGGATAGTGGCCAAAATCAGGGTATGAGAAAACATCCAGTAGGGAAATGGTAAGTAAATTAGGAAGTATCCTCAGAGTGGAATGATGAATTAAATTTTTGTTTATGAATTGTTTGTAGTAATGGGGAAAGGACAAATTGCTAAGTGATAAAGCAGAATTCAAAGGTCTAGATAGAGAAGGATATTATGGATGAAACAAAGGCTAAATAAATAAATAAAATTTGAAAGATTGATACCAAGATATTGGCCGAAGTCATCTGTAGGCAATATGATTATGGATATTTCTTTTCTTTGATACTTTTAAGTAGTTTCCAAATTTTTTTCACAATACAATGTGATTTTATAATAAAATTAATCCAATAAGCTTCATTTTAAAAACATAACAGCATTGATTGGCTCTATTGAATTAGCTTTATCAGTTTATTTTCCCCAGTAGTTGTATTATTTAAATGATATCATGTATGGAGTAGAATTCTTAGAGACAATGCAGGAGTTCTTGAGTCACGAAGAACATACTTTGTGAAAAAAAGTCTTGATGTTAGGAGAACGTAGATCAAACAAGATTTAAAACTTTGGGATTATTCAGGCTGATATCAGTTTCTCATAGCTGGCATCTGATTCACAGAAAACAGATGTTTCTATTCTTATTGTTGACAAATTTCAGACAATCTGTAAGCTTACTAAAGTTATCTAAACTCCGATAGTGGAAACTTAAGGTGAACTATTATTGATGTCTATATAAAATTTGAAATCATAGGAATAGATCATAGGAATTGATCTATTTATAAATTTATAGATTATTTAGATTGGATAATTTATAGATTTATTTATAAATCACTAAAATTCATATTTTGGCGATGGGGGAGACAAATATTTGTTAAGCGCCTGCTATTCCTGAACGTCTTAAAGCTGCTTTAAATTCAGAGGCTATAGCCCAGAGATAAAGATTTGTATGTCTGGAGTGATACAAATGGGTTTAATTCTCAACTCCAGCACCTACCGTGTGACCTTGAGCAATCCTTGTAATCGCACATCAGATTGCTTATCTACAAAATGGGCATATTAATGGCGGTAATTTCATTTGAGCCCAACAAAGACTGAGGAAGCAGTCTGTGCAAAGCTTCCCCAGAACACAGCGTGGCCTGTTCTGGGGACCCGGCTATCATCCCGTAGGACTGCAGGTTAGGGTACAGGTGGGAACGGAGGAGACAAGTAGGTGAGGTGAAGCAGGCCAGATGCCAGAGGGCACTGGATTTGATGCCCACAGGTTTTGATTTTATCCAGAAGGCGACGGGGAGCCGTTGATGGGACGGCGCGAAAAGGGAGATGCTTCTCAAGCATTCTTGGAATTACCAGGCAGTTAAAAACCGCCCTGCCTAAATGGCCAATGACTCAGGCATCTTGTCCTCGGTCATGTTTGTGTAGCACGGCACGGTTTATGAAAGGTACAGAAGGTCTTCAAGGCAGGCTTCTCTGATCCCCTGGGTGTTGGCAGCAGGGAAAAGGATCCCGTCCCCTTCCTGGAGAGGGGCCCAGAGGACAACTGTCCGTCTTCTCCTTACTCCCTCCTCGCTAGGGGTGAAGCGCCCTTATGCGACGCCTGATGTTGGAAGAAGGAACTGAACCCCTCTCGCTTAGTGGTTTCCCTGCCTGCCCGCAAAGGGACCGGTCCTTCTTGAACTTACGGCTGGCTTAGCAGAGAAGGTCTTGTCCCTGGCCCAGCTCCCTGCTTTCCGGCGCTGTCTGTCCCGGGGATGGCAGATTGAATTCCAGAGTGCGCGATGAGAAAAAAACACTTGGATACCAGGCCTGAATCAGTTCTCCAACCCCAACTGGAATAAATATCGTATTTTGATCTCCTCGTACACAACTCCGTCTTTCTCACCTAGCTCAGAGGTAATATTAGCCCCCCTCCCCGCACCCCCCACGACAAGTCCCAGAGACAGTTCCGGGAGCCAACTGTATACCAGCAACTTCAGCCTTCGAGGTACTCCGCACAGAATGAATATGTTTAGCCAGTGGAGTAGAACAGCTTAAAAAATTTTTTTTAACGTTTATTTATTTTTGAGACAGAGAGAGACAGAGCATGAACGGGGGAGGGTCAGAGAGAGGGAGACACAGAATCTGAAACAGGCTCCAGGCTCCGAGCTGTCAGCACAGAGCCCGACGCGGGGCTCGAACCCACAAACCGTGAGATCATGACCCGAGCCGAAGTCGGCCGCTCAACAGGCTGAGCCACCCAGGCACCCCTAGAACAGCTTTATAACACTGGCTAGGGAGAGACTGACAGCTGTCTCATATGGTAGACATATTACAGCGTGGTCCTGTCATTATATTTCAAGGGACAAGATAGGATTCATTTTCCATCTAAATTCATGTAATGATGAGCTGTGCTAACACACGGTTCTTCCGAATGTAGGCAAATACCACCAGGCAGAACTGTCTGGTTCTTGCATGCCATTAAAATGCTGTCAGTTTGTAACAACAGGACCGCTAAAAGCCCCTGATGTCATCAGACATTATGCTAGCGTCAGCCAAGGAATCTCACAGTTTCGGCCATAATGACCACAGTGTGTTTGCTACTGTGGAAAGATACGCTGGGGCTTATGGAATTTTCCCTAACATAATTAGGCTGTTTGCTACGCGTTAATACCCAGTGGATGAACAAAAGATCAAGTTACTTTGCCAAATTCATAAGCAACAATGACAAAGTTACCACTATTTTGAGACGCTTACCAACGTTGAGCAGCGAAGCATGACAGCAGTTCTTAATATTTTTCCAACCATATGGCATTTCGTCCATGTAGAAAGGCAATGTCCATTTTACAAAGTTATGTTGCAATCATCATAATAAGGAATCGGGGGGTCATTTAGAGAATTGGAAATCACTGAAGGGAGTTTGTACCATAGAATTAGTTCAGCAGCATTGTAGGAATAAATGGACTGAACAAATCACATCCAGAACAGGATACTTACACCAAATTTCTAAACTAGTTGAAGTTGTCACATTGGATTTCTATGCTAAACAGCAAACAAGCAAACCAACCAGGAAGATTTCACTGACTAAGGAACATGCATTTTCCAATTCCCTAACCTTACACGGGAGATTCTTTCTCTTTTCACATTAATGCGTGTTATATTTCTACATGACACGATGAAACACATTAAATTGTCATTAGGTTCCTGGCTTCAATCCACCAAAATCAGGGAGAAGAAATCCTATTCTTCTTTTTTTTTTTTCTGCCTGCCTTGCTTAGGGACCTCTTTAAAAAGCAATTGGTCCTTGATCAAGAATAACAGTAATACATGTATACATATCCGAAACTCATGAATACGCAAGTAAAGGCACATTTTTAAAGAACAAGTCGGAAAAGTTTTCGTTTTCCCATCTTCCATCAATTCCTTAATTTTGTCTTTACCAGGCTATCAAAGTTCACAATAAGAACAATCCTAAACAGCTGCAAAAGCCAGGGATCCCTACAGTAGCCTGACCCTGTTCCGGTAATTCATCAGGGGTGTGATTAATTCAATAGTCCCACTACCAGAAGAAAATAAGCAACAATTAGTCTTTTACCTCAAGTACAAATGGTTGTCTATCATCCTTATTAATTATCGTTATTATATTATAATAAGAATATTTGGGGCGCCTGGGTGGCTCAGTCGGGTGAGCGTCCGACTTCGGCTCAGGTCGTGATCTCACAGTCTGTGAGTTCGAGCCCCGTGTCGGGCTCTGTCCTGACAGCTCGGAGCCTGGGGCCTGCTTCGGATTCTGCGCCTCCCTCTCTCTCTGCCCCAACGCACTCGCATTCTGTCTCTGTCTCTCGCAAAAGTAAATAAACATTTAAAAAAAAAAAAGAATATTTGATGGAACCTGGATGGGTAGACAGTGAGACATTCTCTCTCCCTCTTTTAAATACATCTATTTTCTTTCTCCTGTAGGTAACACACGTATAGGTTATAGCTGCAACATGCTTTTGCAATACCTCTTTGGCAATAAACAAATTTGCCTACACGTAGAAATGTTTTTTATTGCTACACATGCAGTCTACACGCTTTGGACGGAGCCCTTGTATTCTCCATTTCTCCCTAGTTATGACCCCTCTTATCTGTAATTTTATACATTCTGTCCCCTCACCTTAAAACACTCTTCCCTCTCTCCTCTACCTAATCTCTTTTTTGACTTCATAACTGCCATGAGCTATCATTTTCTCTTTCAATAAACGGCATTCATTTGCCCTCCTACGTAGTCTCCGAGAATCGCTGTGGTGGAACTTCGAGAGCTGTTTGTAGGGTTTTTTGCTGGTGGTGTGGGACTCATGTTGAATCATTATCCTCCTTGGAAGGAGAAACTCTTACTGTTGTTTTCTCAGCCTATGAATCAGATGCTATCAAGCCTCACTGGTGTCCAAGACCTTTGGCTCCTTCTTCTGATTTTCAGCTAACGCTGGAAAAACCAGTTCTGGGACGACTCCACCCAGTGTCTCAGGGGCACACGACCTGAGAGAATTTCTTTTCTTACCCATCCTTCTCCAAGGCTTCGCTATTGAGACGGAGGCATGTGTAATCCGGAAACGCGGATAAATTAGTGCTGGGCACGCCAACTGTTGACCAATAGGGTCCCAGACCAAGTGGATAGAGTCTTGCTGATTCCTCCCCCAGGGTGGACCATCACGAGACACAGCCGTTTATTTATTTTTAAAAAATTTTTTAAACGTTTATTTATTTATTTTTAAAATTTTTTTAACGTTTATTTTTGAGACAGAGAGGGACAGAGCATGAACAAGGGAGGGGCAGAGAGAGAGGGAGACACAGAATCTGCAACAGGCTCCAGGCTCTTAGCAGTCAGCACAGAGCTTGACGCGGGGCTCGAACTCACGGACCGCGAGATCATGACCTGAGCCGAAGTCGGACGCGTAACTGACTGAGCCACCCAGGCGCCCCGAGACACAGCCGTTTGAACGATCTCCTGGAGAACAGTTATGGGCAATCTGTTAGAATGTAGTAGCTGGCTTAGGAAGAGACCTTCGTACGGGCTCTTCCCTTTTCCCTTCCTTATTCTTTTCCCTTTGTGTTACTTTCCCAGGGTTATATTCCCTAACAAAAAAGTAGCATATAAACTATTGTCTAAGAGTTTGTCTCTAGGGAAATACAGAGTAAGACAGATGGTAACCAGCACATAGTAGTTGTTTAATAAATAGTTATCAGTTGAATTAATACAAAATTTTAGACTCAAAATGTTAAAGACATAGCTTCTTAAGTATTTTCCACTAGTTCAGAATCTTATATGTGCGGGGGGGAAAAAACACAATTCAGTCTTAGCATTAGCTAACGGCAAATCTATAATTGTTTGAACTAAATTTCATGAGGGAGTACTATAGAGCTGCAGAGGGTGTTTTTCCATTGATAATTTACACAGAAAAAAAAAATAGTTGTTGACTCTGAACTTCCTCGGATATTTTCCCAAAAGGCTTGAAGTGCTATCTAGCATAACACGTAGATATCACACATACGACAGGGAGCAGTTTATTAGCAAGAGGAGGGGCTGGGAGAAAAAGAACCAGGTTTTTGTCACATGTCGGACCACCACCAGCATGAACTTAGGCAAGTCAACAAAATATCTTAAAATGTGATATCTTCATATGCAGTGAGAAAACCAACTATATGATGTACCTATGAGCTAGATGCACAACCCAGATCCCAAGTCTGGATTGGGAAGGGGAGAAACACAGACTTAGAATGGGCAAGCAATAAATTTCCAAAAGGAGTAGTCCCCTGAGAAAATACCCAGAGAGGAGTACAAATTTGCCTCACCAGTATACAGATCTTTGCCCTAAAATATCAGACCAGGATGATGACGCCAGTTCCTTTCAGATTCAAAATTCCACAATCCATTAGAATACTTAAAATAACAAACTAGCGAGCTGCCTGGGTGGCTTGGTTGGTTAAGTGTCCGACTTCAGCTCAGGTCATGATCTCATAGTCCGTGAGTTTGAGCCCCGCGTCGGGCTCTGTGCTGACAGCTCAGAGCCTGGAGCCTGCTTTGGATTCTGTGTCTCTTTCTCTCCCTGCCCCTCCCCTGCTCATGCTTTATCTCTCTCTCTCTGTCTCTCTCTCTGTCTCTCTCTCTCTCTCAAAAATAAGCAAAAATATTAAAAACAATTTTTTTAAAGCTTCCTGCTCTAGAAGGACCATGTTAGGAATTATCAATCTTATGGTCTACTTTCTTTTCAGTCCCTGTTTGAGATCAGTACTTCCCAGTACTGTTTCTTTGTTTATTTCCTACAGATTGTGAATGAGAGGTTGGGGGTCAAGACCACTGAAATGTGGTGCTTTCATCGACTTATTCCCATGATGTGCACCCTGCTCAGTTCACACCCTCAGTGCCTCAACAGCAACTTGCTCGTCTTGTGTCTTCCATTCACATCCCCAAAGAACTCCATGCTCTTTTCCGTGCCTTTCCCGTGTTTGGGGCAGAGGAGAAATAAATGAATCTTTTATATCCCAGAGCAAGTATTCGTCTTTAAATCAGTTCCAAAGTGTTTGCATCCCTGTCCTATCATCATTGACAAAAGAAAAGCAGGGAACATTCCACAAACCGGAATTCTTTCACAAATTGGGCTTACAGGGCAAATGCAGAATTCAGAGTTGGATGGTTCATGAAACATGCAGGTTTTTATGAAAACCTTCAAAGCAAAAGCACACACACACACACACACACACACACACACAGGTAAATACATATAGTTAAAATTCATGATAAAGTCAAAAGGATTTGATGAGTGCCAAACTTGGCATAAGTGTGTATGGATGAGTGTTAATCTATGTATTTTTTTTTTGGTGCAAACATCTATAGATTTCGTTAGCCAGTCAACGCAAAAATATTAGTTATATCCAAATATATATAATATCCACAACTAATGGATAATTTTGCATTATAATTCTGATTTCATATCTTCAAAATGTAATCAGAACAATCAGTTTCCTACATCTTTTGTTACAGCATAAACATCAGGTAAATTTTAGTATTAACGAAAAGGTCATCCCAAGTAGGAAATGGCTCACATTTCTTCTCTTTACCTACAATAGAAACCTCCAGCTTTAACCCAAAAGGAGCTTAAAATAAGAACAGCTATTGGTTAGCTATAAAGAAGAACAACCATTGTCATTTTTTTAAAATATCAAACTATTGGGGCGCCTGGGTGGCGCAGTCGGTTAAGCGTCCGACTTCAGCCAGGTCACGATCTCACGGTCCGTGAGTTCGAGCCCCGCGTCGGGCTCTGGGCTGATGGCTCGGAGCCTGGAGCCTGTTTCCGATTCTGTGTCTCCCTCTCTCTCTGTCCCTCCCCCGTTCATGCTCTGTCTCTCTCTGTCCCAAAAATAAAATAAACGTTGGAAAAAAAAAAAAAATTTAAAATATCAAACTATTAAAAAAGTTCCCAAGTAGGGGCTCAGTCAGTTAAGTAAGTGGTTCTTTTTTTTTAATAATTTTTTAATACTGATTTATTTTTTTGAGAGACATAGAGAGACACAAGTTGAGGAGGGGCAGAGAGAGAAGGAGACATAGAATCTGAAGCAGGCTCCAGGCTCTGAGCTGTCAGCACAGAGCCCGACGCGGGGCTCAAACTCACAGACCGTGAGATCGTGACCTGAGCCGAAGTCGGATCCTTAACTGACTGAGCCACCCAGGAACCCCAGTTAAGTGACTGATTCTTGATTTCAGTTCAGGTCACCATCTTAAGGGTTTGTGAGTTGGAGCCCCACGTCCAAGAGTGGAGTCTGCTTGGGATTCTCTCTCTCTCTCTCTCTCTCTCTCTCTCCCTGCACTCCCCCTTCTCAGTATTAAAAAAAAATAAACTTAAAAAAAAGTTACCAAGTAAATAAATGAAGATTCTTGAAGTTAATTATTTAAGATATTGCTGTCAGAAATTTTAAAACTCTTACACGTTGTGAAAATCCATGAAGAGTTGGCAAAAGTTTCTAGTTTCGCTCAGGGAAAGCCAGGCAGCAGGAAACCAGATATTTTGGACACTGGCGGTCAAATAGCTGTGGCGAGTTTTACAGCCTCCCCAACAAGGGCTTCATTACCTACCTCAGAGTCATAAGCTTCTTGTTTCCTAAACAGCTTGTGTGAGAGGAAAGTGGGAAAATCAGACTTCTCAAAGACGTTGTAGACTGTGGGCCTGTTTGTTTAAACCTACTTTCTGGGATTAGCTCTATCTTACTTTGTGCGTTTTGGGCTGAAGGTTAAACAAGGGTCAAGTAGGAGATTTCAACACATCTGATAGAGGTTTGTTCTTCACGAAAAGAGGAAAGCTTTTCACCAGTCAGGCCCAATGTTCCCCCACCCACACCCCCGCCACCTTAAACTCTTTGTACTATTTGTATTTGTAAGGAGGCTCAGGGCGGCGCAGGGCAATCTTAAACCTCAATGCACAAATCCATAACATTCATCAGTATCTATCTTTAGGAACCATTATACAGCCTCCAAGCTCAGCTCAAATATGGCAGCTGCATTAGTTCGACCAGGTCGCGCTGGATTGCGTGAGCGAATTAAGAACCAGTTGAAAACCTTTTTATTTTGGCAGAAATTATCACAGCTAAATATTTGTGACAGCAAAAGAAAAGGACATTCTTGTGTGTTGAAATGTGACACTCTCTATTTAAAAAAAAAATGTCTGTGATGATCTTCATTTTTTTTTTTCACAGATAACTGTTCATTCTCTAAGCATATTAGTGTTTGCCTATTGGGGTAGATTCTAGTTTCAAGTGCTTTGAAAAATTCCCAAGAATGTCCTTAAAGTTCCACCTCCCTCAGTGACATCATTGTTTTTCCCAACTGTTTATTTTAGCAGAGAGAGAGACAGAGACAGAGACAGAGAGAGACAGAGAGAGAACAAAAAACAAGAAAAGTAAAGACAGAGGATGGCTGATCCCTGCCTCACACCCCAAAGTTCACACTGTGAACTGAAGCCACACATAACTACATGCTACACTGTAAGAGGATTGGGAAATGGGAAAGAGGGTGGAATGATATTCCCTTTCCCACCTCCAAACCTTTGCATTGACCTCTACTCCTGCCTCTGGGTCTTGGTCAGAGGACTTTTTTTTCTGAAAATTCCCTCTATATTTCGAACAGTTCACTTATCACTTTGCATTTATCTTTTTTTTTTTATTTTAAAAAAGTGTTTATTTTTGAGAGAGAGAGAGAGAGAGAGAGAGCACAAGCTGGGGCAGAGAGAGAGGGAGACAGAGAATCCGAAGCAGGCTCCAGGTTCCAAGCTGCCATCTCAGAGCCCGACGTGGGGCTCGAACACACGAACCGTGAGATCATGACCTGAGCCGAAGCCAGATGGTCAACCGACGGAGCCACCCAGGTGTGCCATCCCTTTGCATTTACTCGTGTGTTTCTTTGCCTGTCGTCTTTGCTAGACTTTAGTCTACTTCTGCTTCATTTATCTCTATGTCCCTAGACCTTGACACAGTTCTGAGAACAGAATACGTGCTCAATAAACGTTTAACAAGTGAACCAATGAACACCCAAGTCGTACCTACTTGATGTAAAAAGATGCAACCTCACCCTGCTATATACGCTCACATTTACATAATAACATTTAGCATCCGAGCAGCACAAGTCACTTATTTAGTTAGTTGTATTGTCTTTCGGGTACAACTTTTCTGTCCTCAAACTATGCCATGGTTGAGCATGCCCGCCTTGCCTTCACAACTTCTGTCACTTCTCCTGAATTATCCAAAGGCATCTTGAACACCTGGCCATAAAGTCTTTAGATGCTTTTTTGCACCCTTTGCACCGGAGCCATATATGAAAGAGGAAACTCTTACCAAACAGTGCAATAATATCATAAATAAGGTCAAATAGCATCCTGTGAAGAAACAGCTAATAAATAAAAAGCAAGGTAGCCGCTGAAGTTGTCCAAACCCCAATACAGAAGGAAAACAAGACAAATATGTTTGAATGACATGACAAGTAAATTTAATGCAACTGTTTTATAATTTCGTAATCAAACATTTTAGTTTACATTACTTTCTAATTAAATCCCAAAGCCTATCACAGTTTCAATGACCATCCATCAATGTTCCATAATATGAAGGCCTTCACCAGCAAGTAGCCCATCGTGCTGTTAACCCTCTACATCCTGTGTTTTATTCTATAGTTTCAATGACCACATGTAAAATTGCACACTGTGTTTTTCTCATACACTGTGATCTCATTAGGCAATTGCTTGGAATTAATGGTTTAATGGAAATTATAGTGCCGCCTCATCCCATTAAAGAATAGTTACAAAGGGGTGCCTGGGTGGCTCAGTTGGTTAAGCGTCTGGCTCTTGATTTTGACTCGCGTCACGATCCCATGGTCATGAGATAGAGCCCCGTGTCGAGCTCCGTGCTGGGAGGGGAACCCGCTTAATATTCACTCTCTCTCTCTCTCATTCTGCCTCTCCCCTGTTCACGTGCGCTCTCTCAAAAAAAAAAATAATTATTATTTTAAAAACTTTAAAAAAAAGAATAGTTACAGAAAAAAAAAGGGACCCATATGCAATGTGAAAAAATGATGGATATGTTTTGGGGTTTTGACCCTAGGATGCCATCACCTTTTTACCGGGTCCTGGCAATAAATAAGATCCTTATTGCTCATGATACTTCTTTTTTGTCAGCCGTCTTTGACCTTTTGAAGCCAGTCACCTTTTTACCGGGTCCTGGCAATGAATAGGATCCTTATTGCTCATGATACTTCTTTTTTGTCAGCCATCTTTGACCTTTTGAAGCCAGAGTAACTGTTTCGATGACACTGAGCACAGATCTTACCAGGATCTTGATTTTGCTTTTAAATTTCACATTTTCTTTTCTCAGTGGTTCTTCTCTTCCTAAATATCAAAATCAGGACAGATGACAATTCATTTACCCTTATAGTATTTTACGTAACCTAGACTTTTTACTCTCGCGACAGATCACAAACATCTCTTCTTGGACCCTAGTCTTGCCAAGTCAGATTCCCCTTTCCTCTTTGAATATCCCATCTGAAATGGCCTGCCCACTACTCCGTATCCATTCAAAACATGAAAGTCTGCTCCTATCCCCCCCCCCTTTTTTTGCTTCTTGAGGGATTCTTTGAACAAAATAATTATCAGTGATATATATCCCCCTGGGTTACTATGGCATTTTTTCCACAAGGTTTCCATTTACCGACTGGTAATATATCATCTTTATTTGTTCACTCATTATTTTATGATTATAAAAGTGGCTGTCCAATGAGTTCATAAGAGAGGTCGCAAACTCTTTCTATAAAGGGGCAGATAGTAAATACTTTGCGTGTTGCATGCCGTATAGTCTCTGTCATAGAGACTGAACTCCTTCACTGTAGGGTGAAAGCAGCCATAGACCACATGCCCATGAATGAGAATGGGTGTATTCCAATTCAACTTTATTCGTTGGCACAGAAGTTTGAATTCTATGCCATTTTCACCTGACATAAACATTATCCTTTTGATTTTCGACCATTTCAAAATGTAAAAACACCATGGTCACTCCACAGAGGGCAGGCTGGATTTGGCCCATGGGCTGTAGTTCGCCGACCCCCAAGATTATAAACTTCTTGAAGGCAGAAACTGGTCTTATTATTTTGTGTGTCTTCCATGGTAACCAGAACTGTGACAATCTTCTTTTAGAGCTCAACAGTTGTTCATCATCCACATAGTTAAATGCTTGAGTTGCTCATGATTCACGTTACAATTTTAGCTGTCCAAATTGAGAACGTTAGGAGGGCATGCAGGAACTGTAAGAGAGAGAGAGAGAGATTTGAGAGGTTGACATTCCCAAGGAAGAGGGAAGCAAAATCTCAACTTCCCCTGCGACTTTGCTAAGGTATGTGGCTATCTATGTGCAAACACAGTATTTCTTTGAACTAAGCAGAGTCTAAGAAAGGGCAGAAGGCAGTCTCAAAGCTGCAGATGCCATTTTGAATGCAAGCTTCATATGGTCTCCGTGGGAGTCTGTAAAACCCAGCTCTCTGCTCTGTGGGAGTTCTTCACTTTTAGCGTGATGGCTCTGTATTTAATTACACTGTATATTTTCTTCTTTAGTGCTGTGATACAGAAAGACAGAGAGGTAGAGTGGAAGAGATAGGACAAGAGCTATACTCCAGCTCTGAAGATAAGGGCACCCTCAACGTCCAGACCACGAAGCACACTTAGATACTCCCCCTCGTCCTTATTTATCTAGAATGCTCTCTTTGAGTTATAGTACCAAGGCAGGGGGGGTGGGGTGGGGGGGGGGGGAATGCTCATTTAATGACGAGAGAGTTTGGTCCAGTGTAAAAGCCATAATTTTGTATGCATGTCAGAAAAACACATAATCTGAACAATAAATTCACCCAGCCAGACTGAGGGCCCGCTTGCCCCTGGAATCTGTTTTTCTTTTTAATATAATGAAGCGACATCCCTTTTCTTGGAGAGGAGAGTTCAATAGTTTAATTTTTGTTAACTGAGATCCCTTGTACGAAGGTAAATTACATTGCCTTTTCTATTACTAGCTCTGTTAATTGTCAAGCAA
Organism: Panthera pardus; assembly: GCF_024362965.1. Taxonomy (NCBI): domain Eukaryota; kingdom Metazoa; phylum Chordata; class Mammalia; order Carnivora; family Felidae; genus Panthera; species Panthera pardus. The sequence goes on from NW_026526810.1 coordinate 6,890,312, forward strand.
TCAGAGTTTATGCACTCATCCAAGACAGCGGAGAATTTCCCATAATGTTACAAAATAAAACCTGACAAAGCACAATAATCTTTAGTTTATTGATGTGCTACCAGGCTGTTGAAAGCATCAGATCAGTAATGTGCTTTGGTTAGGAAATTGGGGTCTAGGGAGAAATATTGGGAGTAACAGAGAACATCAGGCCTTGAAGGAAAAAAATATATATATATTAGGAGTTAAAAGGGAAAAAAATGTTTGTGGTGGGATTTTAGATTTTATGAAAAAACAACAACAACAAAACACCGAGATCTTGTAGGGATTCTGAAGGAAAACACATCTGGGGTGGACACGGGAACTTTGCCCCCACTGGCCAAAAGAGATTGATTGATTGATTGATTGGTTGATTGATGGTGGGGGCATGGACCGTGTATCATAATACAAATAACACACTCAAATGCCAGGCTTCCAGCAAAAGCACACTCTGAAGATATTTATGGCAAATAATGAGAACTCCTACAGTATGGTGTAGTGACAAAGTTCAGGGGGCCAAGATGCAAAGCTGAATCTAGAAAATCTAAGTCTAAAAAAAAACAAAACAAAACAAAACAGAACAAAAGGCTAAAAGTAGGAGCTGGTGAAAACACCCCAGATGCTTTTCTAGGCTTCTTAGAAATCTGAACTTCCAATGCTGAGGAAAATAATCCAACATTTGCTGTGAGTCTTGGGGACTTCCAAGACAGGCAAAATTTATTTTCAGAAGGTGACCGCTGTCGAGCTCATCTCGGTGCTCTTCCTTTCTCTGATAAGGATCCTGCTTTGAGCTTGCCAAGGGACTCTGCCCTCAGGGTTTGCAGGTATGAGTCACCGTGAAGCACTCTGGCTGCAAGGAACAGACCCACAAGGCTAAGGTCATGCAGCCTTTCGGGCTCCCTTCTGCATGCTTGGAAGGTCTGAGCTTCCATTTTGCAAGTTTGACTTTCGTAGCCGTATTGACTCAAGGA